>NC_136061.1:1255419772-1258048105 GCF_964261635.1 Lissotriton helveticus
ACGAAACTGTATCCGCGGGACGTCGGCACTCCCATGCTGGCGCCAGCCTCACTTTGAATGACTAGAATCCTGCAGACCTCAGTTCCGGTGAAAGCACACTGTGACCCGGTAGGAAAAATTGTTGCACCCCCTCCCCTTTTTGACTGATAGTTCAAACCACCGATCCTTTCCTTTGACCTTTTACCAGAACTTTGGACTGCCTCCCCCTCTTTTACATTTTCTAGAGAAAACAAAACATTAACCACTACATTAGCATAGCAGTTGACACCAGAACTGTTTTCAAATTGAAAACCAACAACATCTTCAACAGAATCCTTTTTGTTTCTGCTGTGACCCTGCTACAGCACAGGCATTGTCCCCAGCAGTAATTCTGCAATGCCGGTAAGTATAGCTGTGGTGCCTACTGGACTCACTCACCCCCGCAGCGCCCCACGCCGTTATTTGCTGGGCGGCAACTTACTAGACATCACCTTCGTGACATCCAGATTTCAGCGCTTTCTGCTGCCTTGGAACTATTCGCACAACAGACCGCTACTGACAATCCACCCCCCGGGACGCCCCACGCCGGATACCCAAATCAGTGCGGCACCCAGGCAACATCTTCTGAATTTTCATAATTTGAAAGAACTAGTAACATGTCCTCATCAGGAATTTCCTCATGAAAAGTCTGCAATGATGATTCTTGTAACTCTATGGTCTCCAAACATTCGATAAATTCGCCATCAAGAGATTGATCAAAAAAATCATTCAAGTCATCTCCTCCTTGTGAGAATATTTCATTATTGGTGCTGTCAATTTCAATAAATGTATTGGATAATTCAAAAGAAATTGCCACGGTCTCTTCGTTGTTTAAATGTTTTTACTGTTTTTGTTTTGTTGTATATATTTATAAGTTATTAAAGTTTTATAATCCTACTACTTTGTTGGAGTGCTATATATTTTAATGTGACACATAAATGTAAAAACTTTGATGTACAAAGAGTCATCCCTGGAATCTTCCGCTTCAGGCTCGGTCCCCTCCCCAATCACAATACAGGATGGTTTTCAGATAGTAGGAACACGTGTGGTGTGACGGATCTCATCGGGTGTGGACCTTGATCTACTATAACTCCTTTGAAGAGGGGTGATTCTTTACAGCTGGGGCCATAAACTACATCTGCAGGGCTAGCTGATAGCCTGGACAATCGGACACAGAGGAAGAGGAGTGTCAGAGGGTGCGGTAGTGAATAGGGCGAAAGGGAGGTGTCGGGCAGGCACAGAGTGTGATTCTCAGGGAAGAGCAGCGCAGATGGGGGGAGGTTTATTGCCCATGCATAAGACAGAGAGCGGGGGTGACCAGTGCCTGGGGAAGATGCTTGCGAGGGTGGGGAGCCATGCTACGAATCGACAGCGTGCAGAGAGTGGGTCTGGTCAAGGCATCTAAAATGGCTGCCGTGCACGACAAAAGTGTGGCATTTCAAAAAAGGCAAGATGGCGCAAACAATGTTTTTCAACACTTCATTTCCTTCGAATCGAACGTTAACAGACGTTGGTGCATATTACCAAAGTTAAGCGATATTTATCGCTAACGATGCTTACCAACGAATTTTTTACCACTAAGCATCGTCAGAAATTATCAAAGATAAACCTTGCTATTATCAAGGTTTATCGCAAATGCGATAAAAAACGGCCGCAATGCATTAATATCGCTAAAAAGTCAGCGATATTCATGCATTACCGAGCTAATGCTCTTAGCCATGTTATCCACCTCCCATTGGATAACATGGCTAAGAACTGCTCAGGGCAGGTGTTAGTTTTTGGAGATATTCGCGCTTAGCGCGAATATCTCCAAAAGTTGGTAATAGGAGATAGATATCTTGCATGTTGTAATGCAAGTTATTGTGGTATATGGAACTCATACCATAATCTCTCAGGAAAGCAGAAACTGATCCTTTTGGGACCGCCTGAGAAGGCCTAGGGGGTGAGGGGTACTCTACTTTGCCCCCTTTTCACGTTCCGAACTATTTTATTTTACTCTCTTCTGTAATTACACAAAATAGCAGCGATAAGATGCATCAGAGACACACAGTGAGAGAAAGGAGGCCGGAGATGAAGAAGAGATGTCAAATACACATTGGAGATAATATAGTGGGAGAAGGGAAGTAAATATGAGTAAACTTACCATGTAACATAAAAATGTTGCACTCTATACTATAAGTCTCATTTTATACTACAATCACTTCGCTACAACCTCATAAATTAAAAATAAAAATGAATAATGTCTCAAACAATTTTTGATTTCTAAATATAAATTTATTCTTCTGAATTTTCTAAATTTGAAAGAACTAGTAACATGTCCTCATCAGGAATTTCCTCTTCAATCATCTCATCTGGAATCTCCTCATTAAAAGTCTGCAATGATGATTCTTGTAACTCTATGGTCTCCAAACATTCGATAAATTCGCCATCAACAGATTGATCAAAAAAATCATTCAAGTCATCTCCTCCTTGTGACAATATTTCATTATTGGTGCTGTCAATTTCAATCAATGTAGTGGATAATTCAAAAGAAATTGCCACGGTCTCTTCATTGTGAGCCATTTTATTTTGAAATTGCTTGCTGTAAATTGCAGAAAAAAATAATCACTTTCATTTATCGTTTTTAGTAATACATAATATAAAACTAACTTTATCAAGTATTTAGTATAACAGAAGGACTGCAAATAAATAACAGAAAACATTTTTCAAATTATCTTCAAGTGTACAACATAGTTCCCCTTACAAATTAACAACTCACCTTTTTAAAAGTAGGAGAAGTGTTAGTACTGTGTAAATCAAACACCAGAAATTGACCACCAAAAATTCCTCACAAATGTACCTCAGACAGTAGTATCACAAAATGGCTGTGGTTTCCTCTCATTTGAGATATATACATAACCAATTAACTTTCATCACACACAAATACAAAACCAAAGTAACATTTTAATTGGTTCTAAATTTCAACACTTTCAAATGTGTTTTCCCCATGCAATTTTCCATAGGACATTTACATACGTCTACAGCCTGAATGGCTGAATGGAATTACACCAAACTTGGCAAAATGGTACATCAAACCTAAGAGGTCAGGGAGGATCTACTATGCCCCCTTATGGTCATTTGCCCCTTCGCTTTGGCCTCCTCTTGTCTCTCGATCCTACCGAGAGACAAGATGGCGGCCGCTACGGACTGTTTGGAATGTTTACAGACGCCGGAGAACCAATCAGCTTCGCTTCACAAAGCTCCGTAACGCGAAAAGTACGCAAACCGGAGCGCTGCCCGGTCCGCTGTTACAGATATATATCTTTTTTTGAATGTTAATTTCTCAAAATCCACTGGAGCACATATATTGAGACCTACAAAAGGCACATCGGGCTACCAGTCCCTACAATTTTGCCAAGTTTCGTGCAAATCCATTCAGCCGTTCGGGCTAAAAGTGAGGCCAACCGCCCTATGGAAAACTCAATGTTAAAAACACGTTTTGGGACCCCCCTTTTTTCTCGGCCCCCCTTGACGAAACCCCCCCAAATTTTCAGGGGCTGCTCAGAAACAAAATGTTCCATTTTCCTGAAAATTTCAGCCAATTCCGTCTACAAACGCCAATGTTATTAGACATAGAATTTTCAAAAATCCCATAGAGAAAAAATCCTAACTATATATACCTACTGGCGACCGCCAGTAGGTAATATATATATATATACTAGCTACTGGCGGTCGCCAGTAGGTAGTTATAGTTAGGATCATTTTCCATAGGAAATCCGCAACATTCTATTGGGAATAACTTTGGCGTTGATGGACGGAATTGGCTGAATTTCTCCAAGAAAATGGCCAGCTCCGCTCCGCTCCTTCCCTGAAAGTTTAGGGGGGATTCGGCAAGCGGGGGCCGAGGTAAAAGGGGGGTCCCAAAACGTGTTTTCCCCCATGTTAATTTCCATAGGGCGGTTGGACTCACTTTTAGCCCGAACGGCTGAATGGATTTCCACCAAACTTGGCAAAATTGTAGGGACTGGTAGCCCGATGTGCCTTTGCTATGTCTCAAGATATGTGCTCCAGTGGATTTTGAGTAATTTAGGTTAAAGAAAATATATATATCTATATGCGCGCCCCGGTACGCGCACCGGGGCGCGCTCCAGCGCGCTACGCGAGTTCGCGAGCGGAAAGCTGATTGGCTCTCGGGTGTCTGTCAACATTCCAAACAGTCCGGAGCGGCCGCCATCTTGTGTCTCGGTAGGATCGAGACACAAGAGGTGGCAAAAACAAAGGGGGAAATGACCAAAAGGGGGCAGGGTAGACCCCCCTGACCCCCTAGGTTTGATGTGGGGGCCATAAAAGGGCCCCGCGGGGCAAAACCTTTTTTTTTTTTTTTTCGATTTTCGCAGGGGGAGCGCCCGGTACGCGCACCGGGGAGCGTACCGGGGAGGATACCATGGGGAAAACCCAGTGAAACAGTAAAATAATAATTTAAAATGCTTAGAGGTAGGGTAGCTCTGAATAGAGTTGTTGTGTTGTGTAGTGATTTAAGTACCAACATGTAGGTACCAATGCAGAGTCTTAAATTCAATGTACACCGTCTCCTCTGTAGATATCTTGCATGTTGTTACAGAAGTTATTGTGGTATATGGAATCCATACCATAGTCTGTCAGGAAAGCAGAAACAGATCCTTTAAGCACTCCATGAGAAGGCCTAGGGGATCATGGGTAGTCTACCCTGCTCCCTTATGATGTTTTCAAGTATTACATTTTACTCTCTTCTGAATCTACACAAAATTGGCGGTGATATGGTGCATTAGAGACAGACAGTGAGAGAAAGGAGGCAGGAGATGAAAAAGAGATGTCAAATACACATTGGAGATAATATAGTGGGAGAAAGGAAGTAACTATGAGCAAACTTACAATGTAACACAAAAAAGTTGCACAGTATACTATAAGTCTCACTTTATATTATAATCATTTTGGTACTGCTTCATGAATTACATATAAAAATGAATAATGTCTCAAACAATTTTTAATTATTAAATATACATTTATTGTTCAGAATTTTCATAATTTAATAGAACTTCCAACATCTGATTATCTGGAATCTCCTCAAAATTTTGATTGCATGATTCAATGGTTTCTATACAGTCAATTATTTCTTGGTCCAGAGACTCATCCATGAAATCCAAGTCAAGAAAATCTTCTTCAAGAATGTCCTCATCCATAATTTCAAAAGAAATGTTAATGGTCTCTTCTTTACCTTCCATTTTCTTGCTGTAAATTGCATACAAAATAACTATATCAGTAGAGTTAGGGCACTGTTGGGTTTAAATTCAGACAGGTAGTTCAGAGTTTTTAACAGTGAAGTTATCTTTGGGCAGTGTATGCTATCAGGCAGGAAGTAGAAATATAAAAAAGTGCATGTGATGAAGCCTAAGTACATTCATAATTATACCAGAGAAGCCTAACTCAATCCATTACTATAACAGAGAAGCCTATCTCAATTTATAACTATAACAGAGGGACAGTAAATAACTAACAGGAAACGTTTTTCCAAATTAACTTAAAGTGCACAACATAGTTCCCCTTACAAATTAACAACTTACCTTTCAGAAAGCAGTTGAAGTTTTGAGAGAAAATCCTTTATAAATGTACCTCAGGTAGTACTAGTCAAAATGGCCGTGTTTCCCTCTCATTTTTCATATATATTCATGTACATAACCAATCAAATGTCAGCACATAAAAATACAAAACAAAAGTAACATTTTAATTGGTTGTAAATTCTAACACTTTCATATGTGTTTTTGTCATGTAATTTACCTCAGGATATTTAGACAGGGCTACAGCCCAAATGGCTCAATGGAATTCCACCAAATTTGGGAAAATGGTAGGGACTGGTATGTAGTAGGGCCTATTCTATATTTGGTGAAAGTCTCTCCAGTGGTTTTTATGTAAATTAACTTCCAAATTTTTTTGGGAGCGCTTACCGGTGCACGCCCCGGTACGCGCACCGGCAGCACTACGGGAGTCCGCAATCTTGTGTTTCGGTAGAATTGAGACACAAGATGGTGGACAAACAACGTTGGGAATGGGTAAAAGAGGGCACGGTAGACACCCCCTGACCCCCTAGGTTTTCTGGGGGATGATGTTTTCGTTCGCGGCAATAGCGCTAACCGGACGCTCACCGGTACGCGCACCGGGGCGCGCCGCAAGACTGCGCTTACCGGTGAGCGCACCGGTACGCGCACCGGGAGCGCTCCAGGGCAACAATAAATAAATAAATAAATAAATAAACATGAACAATATACATAAAAAAATAGTATTACATAAATATACAATATAGGATTCATTATAAAAAATATTATATTTCATAGCTATAGAAATTTGCTATTAAAAAACCTTTGAAATTCACTGAAAAAAACATAGGTTTCACACCAGTTATAGTTAGGAATTAGCATTTAAAAAACCTATTAAATTCACTGAAAAAACCATAGGTTTGACACCAGTTATAGTTAGCTGGAAATTTTACTGACATAAAACCATTGAAATTCCCACGTTATAGTTAGTTGGACTCACTATAACTTGCGCGCCTGCAATGCACTGCTGATGATGTCACATATTACATCACTCATGACATGGTCAGTGACATCACTCATGACATCACTGATGACACCATCCTTGTGACAGAGTGACAGACCTCCTTTCAGTGTAATGTAACCCTTGAAACACATATTCAAAAATAGAAACTAAAAATTTTTTAAAAATGGAGATACCCATACCAGTTACAACAACCAATTCAGTAATTCCACCATCTATATACACATCCACTCATTCACCAACAGTTCTATATAGTCACTCATACATATACTCACTCATCATATGTAGTGATACACCTATACATCCTGTTACACACCGACAGTCATCCAAAAGTTACTCACACACATACTCACACATGCAAATAAACTATTGAACATCCATTTATTTGCATATACAGCTATACACACACTACCACCTTACTTCTAAGGAAACTTACACATACTTACTCTCTTAAACAATCACTTATAGAAACACATTTAAACAGGAACTCTTACAATCTCTCACTCTCACATATACTCACTTATATACATCAATACTCACATATACAGATTAAAACATATGTAGTTACTGATAAAGACACTAGTGAGACAGTCATTCACTCACTAACACACACATATACACACTCATCCACCCATACAGTCCTGCACATATGCTGTCTTCAAAACACATACAAACAGTGAGTCAGTCATTGATGCATCTATGTGCTAAGTAATACCCCCAACAAACCATACAGACACTCATACTGATACTAAAAAAAACATCTAATAACCCATATACACACACATGTAGCTACTCACCAACCCATGCAGCCACTTATACACAAAGTGAAACACTGATACATATATTTAAATATTTAAACATTACTCGCTAATATATGTAGTCACTAAGATACACTTAATAAGACAGTTAACCAATCAATTTTTTTTTTTAAACCATCCATTTAGACACTTATTTAAACATTTATTCTTCCATCGACCTTTACATATACATATATAAAACATATTTATTTTTCAGAAAGACACATATTCACTGGATGGTGTCATCAGTGATGTCATGAGCGATGTCACTCACCATGTCATGAGTGATGTAATATGTGACGTCATCAGCAGTGCATTGCAGGCGCGCAAGTTATAGTGAGTCCAAATAACTATAACGTGGGAATTTCAATGGTTTTATGTCAGTAAAATTTCCAGCTAACTATAACTGGTGTCAAACCTATGGTTTTTTCAGTGAATTTAATAGGTTTTTTAAATGCTAATTCCTAACTATAACTGGTGTGAAACCTATGGTTTTTTCAGTGAATATATATATATATATATATATATATATATATATATATATATATATATATATATATATATATATATATATCCTCCAACGGAGGCCCATTAGAGGGTTTTAAAATAGACTGGAAAAGCAAAAATGAAGGTTAGTGCTCGGCATAAACAGCACTACAACGTCCAGCATGCTGTGTGAATACCCATGTGGGAGCGGCATGCAGAGTGGAAATAAAGGGTTGTAATGTGCAGCTGCGCACTAACTGCTTTGCCCTATGAGGAAGAGGCTGCTGCCTCGAAATGCGTCAGGGCGTCATTGAACATTGCTCTGTATGGAAAGCTACCTGTTTGCAAATAAAGGTTCGGTGAATCAATCTTTGTGGAGTGGCGTCCTCTAAGCACAGGACACTTTTGGAGGATGTTTATAACGCGGCAGTCCGGCCGTGGGAGGATGCACCCCCCGATTAATGGAACAGCAGGTCTTCATGCCTGAATCATGCTGGTATGGTGGCACAAAGATCGCTTTTAATTGACAGACAGCTATCTTAACGGAGGCCCATTGGAGGGTTTTAAAATAGACTGGAAAAGCAAAAATGAAGGTTAGTGCTCGGCATAAACAGCACTACAACGTCCAGCATGCTGTGTGAATACCCATGTGGGAGCGGCATGCAGAGTGGAAATAAAGGGTTGTAATGTGCAGCTGCGCACTAACTGCTTTGCCCTATGAGGAAGAGGCTGCTGCCTCGAAACGCGTCAGGGCGTCATTGAACATTGCTCTGTATGGAAAGCTACCTGTTTGCAAATAAAGGTTCGGTGAATCAATCTTTGTGGAGTGGCGTCCTCTAAGCACAGGACACTTTTGGAGGATGTTTATAACGCGGCAGTCCGGCCGTGGGAGGATGCACCGCCCGATTAATGGAACAGCGGGTCTTCATGCCTGAATCATGCTGGTATGGTGGCACAAAGATCGCTTTTAATTGACAGACAGCTATCTTAACGGAGGCCTATTGGAGGGTTTTAAAATAGACTGGAAAAGCAAAAATTAAGGTTAGTGCTCGGCATAAACAGCACTACAACGTCCAGCATGCTGTGTGAATACCCATGTGGGTGCGGCATGCAGACAGGACACTTTTGGAGGATATATATATATATATATATATATTGTTTTCCAAAGCATCCTCGATATGAAAAGCGCACTCCAACAACAGAAATAGTTTCAAGGCAAACTGCATTTATTCTTGTGCAAAGTTGGTTCCTTTCGCCTAACGCGTTTCGGGGATCATTCCCCTTGGTCACAGGCATTTCGACATGTAATGGGGCGGAATTAATTTAAACAGACATTTTTAGCACGTGACCTTTTGGTGATCTGCAATTGGCCACCTTTAATCACAGCCTAATGCTGCATGCTGGTAATGAAAGTCCGTGCATCTTTAGTAATATTGAAAAATGTCTTGCTCAGTGTTACCTATAGTAGGCTCTGCTCCATTGCACAAATAAGTCTATTTCACGACCCTCCAGTGGGTGGCATTCCAACCGCGAAAACGCACCGTTTCTGATGTCTGAGGGCCATCTGGAGACACAGGAAATGATTCGAAGTCTCCAGAATATGGAACAGCAGCTGGCCGTGAAAAAGACTGCAATTCTTGTCGAAGACCCACTGGAGGGTCGTGAAATAGACTTATTTGTGCAATGGAGCAGAGCCTACTATAGGTAACACTGAGCAAGACATTTTTCAATATTACTAAAGATGCACGGACTTTCATTACCAGCATGCAGCATTAGGCTGTGATTAAAGGTGGCCAATTGCAGATCACCAAAAGGTCACGTGCTAAAAATGTCTGTTTAAATTAATTCCGCCCCATTACATGTCGAAATGCCTGTGACCAAGGGGAATGATCCCCGAAACGCGTTAGGCGAAAGGAACCAACTTTGCACAAGAATAAATGCAGTTTGCCTTGAAACTATTTCTGTTGTTGGAGTGCGCTTTTCATATCGAGGATGCTTTGGAAAACAATATATATATATATATATATATATATTTTCAACAAATGACGCGGCACTCCAGAGCAGGATACTTAATGGTATTTATTTTCACCACAAACCACTCAACCAATGCGTTTCAGCCTTAGACAGTCAATCACAGTACTACTAAATGCTCCATCCAGACACTTATACATCCACTCAGTCCTCAATACAGATTCCTATATATATAATACTTTTTTAAATATAGAAACAAACCACATTCTCTGGATAATGTCCTCAGTGATGTCATTTGAGATGTCATCAGTGATGTCTCTGACCATGTCATGAATGATGTAATATGTAACATCATCAGCAGTGGATTGCGGGAGCGCGAGTTATAGTTAGTACAACTAACTATAATAGAAGAATTTCAATGTTTTTGTGCAAATGAAATGTCCAGCTAACTATAACACTCCTAAAACCTATGTTTTTTAGTGAATTTCTAAGGTTTTTTAAATGCTAATCCCTAACTATAACAGGTCTGAAACCTATGTTTTTTTTAGTGAATTTCAAAGGTTTTTTAAATGATAATTCCTAACTATAACATGTCTGAAGCCTATGTTTTTTTCTGTTAATTTCAAAGGTTTTGTAAATGACATTTTTTAAATGTAGTAATTCTCATATTTATTTTTTTTATACTGATTTACTAAATTTTTTTAAACTATTTATTTTTAGATATTTTATTTTTTAAATTACATTATAATTACATTATACATTACATTACAAAATATACGTTCTCAGAAATAATTACTTTAGTTTAAATACTTTGCAAATAGGCACTAGACTTTTAAGTACAGTAGTTACAGTTGTTGCAATGGGCAACAAAATTTCAAACACAACGCAACATTGAGCTCAATGGGGATTTCTAGTTAAATGCAATTAGTTACTTTGTGGATTACTTTTCTAACCACAGGACTGGATAATAGATTCAGTCCTGTGACATCTCCTGTAAACAGTTGAGTAAAAGCGTTTTGGTTACAGTAGTGATCTGTAAGGAATATTTTTCTATTTTAAAAGTTGACACAGAAACTTTTTCACATAGAATCACCTATGTTATCCTGAGGGAGCAAATTCACTTAGCTTGGAAGTAGTGCTATTGTCACTTTTTCTTACTCAGTGGTGGGTCCTGGATCCAGCACTGGTGCATCTCCAGTAAACAGTTGAAAGAATGTGTTTAAGTCATGCAGGCAATTTTTTAGGAATATTTTTAGTTTGTGAAAATAGACAGAAACTTTTCTGGTGAAAACCAGACAATGGATTCCTATGGAAGGAAATACAAGTTACTTGTAAGTACGGTTAGAATTACTTTTCAGGTTCTGCGCTGGCCTAAAAGATGCAGCACTGGGTTCTCTCCTGATAACAGGTGAGTAAATCGGAATTTGTTGTTCGGATGATTTTAGGTGAATATTTTAAAGTTCCAAAACTCCACACTTAGAAGAATTTCCAAGTGAAACCAGTCAATGTTAGTCTATGGAAGGAAATTCAAGTTACTGGTAAGTATGGTTAGAATTACTTTTCAGAATCAGTACTGGGCTCAAAGATGCAGCACTGAGGTCTCTCCTGATAACAGGTGAGTAAATCGGAATTCATAGTACATCCAGTAAGCGCCACAGAGCTGCATTGCCGAGAGATGTGAAAAGGGGCACAGCCTGCTCCTCCTCTCTACAACGCAGCACAGTGGTGCTTCCTGGAAGCACCTGGTGGGCTACTTGGCCTCCATGGTCCCTCAGGTTTGATGCAGAATTTTCCTCCAACTTAAAACGCACCACAGGGCATGTTTGCACACATCACGTCAGGCCCTGTCCCCTCCCTTCACAACTATGTAAACATGCCCTGTCACCGTTCTAAGATGAGAGATTAAGTCCCCTTCAATCCTAAGGGTCCCTAGGCTCAAATTAGCCCACTAGGTACCTCCAGTAAGCGCCACAGAACTGTGTTGCATAGAGGTGTAAAAAGGGGCGTGGCCTCTAAACACCTGTCTGCAATGCAGCTCCCTGGCGCATACTGGTGATACCTGTTGGGCTATTTGACCCTCAGGGACCCTCAGTATTGAAAGAGAATTAATTCCGCAACTTAAAACGTGCCACGGGGCGCGTTTGCACAGGGGTGAAGGAAGTGGGCGTAGCCTGAGGTGATATGTCTGCGCACATGCCCTATGGTGCGTTTTAAGTTAGAGAATGAATTCCTCCTCAATCCTGTGTGTCCCTGAGGCCAACTAGGCCACCAGGTACCTCCAGTAAGCGCCACAGAGCTGCGTTGCAGAGTGTTGTAAAAAGCCCCGGGGCTGGCGGTCCCCAGAGCTGGGGGGCCTCAGAGCCCCCCCACACCCAATTTTTTGTAGCCCCGGCGGGTGGCGGTCCCCGGGGCTGGGGAGCCTGAGAGCCCCAACCCAATTTTAATAGGCCATGCGGTGGCGGTTCCTGGGGCTGGGGGGGCCTGAGAGCCTCCTCAGGCCACTTAAGGCCGTGGGGACCCCATACCCCGGGGCCAGCCATTGATTTTTTACATTTTTATTATAATGGGGAGGGGGCCACGTGGACCCCCTCCTGACCCATCCCCTGGGGCCTGGCCTCTCGTTGGGGACCGTGGGGGGTCCCCAATCCCCGCACGGTCCCAGCGGCTCCCCGCCTCCTACGGGAGCCGGCATTGCTTTTCCACATGGGGAGCAGCTAACATGCTGCTCCCCATATGGAAAAGCAATCTGCTTTGCTTCATTGAAGCAAGAGCAGGTTTCCCTACTCTCGCTTCAATGAATCAGAGCAGTTTGCAATGGCAGGGTGGGAGCCGCGAGGCTCCCGCTGTGCCATTGCAAACAGCAGGGGACACTGCAGGAGCCAGCCGTGGGGGGTGGCAGCCCCCAGGGCCTGTACAAGGCTCCAGGAGGGGGGCCGCATGCCCGCCCTCCCACATTTGATAGAAGCCCCGGGGGTGGCGGTCCCCGGGGCTGGGGGGCCTCAGAGCCCCCCCACCCAATTTTTTGTAGCCCCGGGGCTGGGGAGCCTGAGAGCCCCAACCCAATTTTAATAAGCCCCAGGGGTGGCGGTTCCTGGGGCTGGGGGGTCCTGAGAGCCCCAACACAATTTAATAAAGCCGCAGGGGTGGCAGTCCCCGGGCTGGGGTGCCCCTCTGGGCCCCCCTTTACATATAATGCATTCCCCCCAGGATTTGCCCCCCGGGGGCTAAATACCAATTAAGCACGGGAGACCGTGCTTAATCTTTTTTTTATCAGCAGTATGCGCGGATCCTGCGCGCATCCTCCTGTTTAAAAAAAATATATATTATAATATTAATTCTTTAGCCTTGGGGTCCTTGTTTGACCCCCTGAGCAGGCCTAGGGGGTCAGGGTGTTTCAACCCTGCTCCCTTTTCGCATTTTGCGAGGTTTTTTGGGGGGTTTCTTGTGCCTCAGTTCTACCGAGGCACAAGATGGCTGCTAACACTTCCTGATTTGGAGTGCTGACAGCCAATTAGCATGCAGCTCGTGTGCTTAGGCTGCGCTTAGGGTACGCGGACCCTCCGAAGCCATAGACATATATATACTTTTAAATGTCATATTCTCAGGAACTTCTGAATGGATTTACACCGTTTAAGCAAAAAACACGAGTCTGAACTAAAGACTTCCTCTTTGCCAAATTTGGTGTAATTCCGTTCAGCAGTTCGATCTGTAGCTGCGGCTAAAGGTCCTTTGGGAAATTGCATGAGGAAAACATGTTTTGGGACCCCCTTTTTTCTCAGCCCCCGCTTGATGAATCACCCTTAAACTTTCAGGAAAGGAGCGGACCGGAGCTGCCCTTAAGTTTTGAAAATTTCACGGAGATTCGTCAACCGGCGTCAAAGTTATTCCAAATAGAATGTTGTGAATTTCCTATGGAAAATAGGTCCTAACTATAACTATCCAGTAGATAATAAATATATATATATATATATATATATATATATATATATATATACCGCTCCAAGTCTCCTCCCCAGCCGGGAAAGAAAAGGCAGCACTCGCGGGGTGTTTGTCAGCTTGTTCCAAGTTTATTCAAGCGCTCCTCACAGACGCGTTTCGGGTCAAGCCCTTTGTCAATGTGTCACCACGAGTGTTACACAGGAGCTCGCTTTAAAGTGCAACGTGCATTCTCACGGCATGATTAGGAGATGCATTTTGCGGTTCCAAATACTTGGAACCGGGCTGGCCGATCCACGGCTAAATGTATGACTGTTGACATGTCTGACATTTGATATCACTGTTTGCAAATTTCGATTAGCGTTTACAAATTGCATGTATATTGTTTTGCCTAAATTGCACATTCCAAGATGGCGCTCGTACAATTTTGACAAGTAGTCCTACCTCACTTTTCCTTATGAGAATGCACGTTGCACTTTAAAGCGAGCTCCTGTGTAACACTCGTGGTGACACATTGACAAAGGACTTGACCCGAAAGGTGTCTGTGAGGAGCGCTTGAATTAACTTGGAACAAGCTGACCTACACCCCGCGAGAGCTGCCTTTTCTTTCCCGGCTGGGGAGGAGACTTGGAGCGGTATTTAATACAAGGTGCACCACCGTGTTAGCGGCACCCACCGCTAGTGCCCCGTTGCTTTTGGTACAAAACTTGTGCGCCATTTCTTGAAGATTAAAAGTGTGTTGCTTCGTCAATCCCCTCTGAGGCTCCCGCTTCTTTCTTTGAAAGGAGGTTTTTTCTTTTGCATCTAATTCAACGCGTGTGCCAGAAGCGCGTCTCAGGAGCCCCCTCGCTACTTGTGGCTTGGAGAATCTGGACCCAGTCTCGGCTGTTTTCTTTTTCTTCACGGAAGTGAAAATCTCCAAGCCCGCCGGATGTCCATTTGAATTGATGCCGGCTTAATGAGGCATTTTTCCTCCGCCGAGCGGGTTACACTGTTTTCCCGTTCCTGCAACTTTGCCTTTGGTCTCCGGCTTGCGAGGTTGGGGACGCGAGGCGGCACCTTTAACTTCTTGTGCGTGCCCTTTCCTGCATCAACCCCCGCCTTTGCTATTCTGGACATTTTCACCACCGTCCCTCAGCCACACTTACCTGGGAACAACGAGTGCATCCTGGGTCATGTAGTCCGTGGACTTCCCCGGACCGGCTGAAAACTTCACCTGTGAGGGGCGGAGCCAATAATTTGCACCTATCAGTGTGCGGTGGGGTGTATTTCACTGCAGGACTTTTGGGACTTCCTAATACACACACTGCAGGCGCTGATGAAGGCCAATCCAGGCCGAAATGCATTCGCCATTTCTTGAAGATTAAAAGTGTGTTGCTTCGTCAATCCCCTCTGAGGCTCCCGCTTCTTTCTTTGAAAGGAGGTTTTTTCTTTTGCATATATATATATATATATATATATATATATATATATATATATATATATATATATATATATATATATATATATATATATATATATATATATATATATATATATATATATATATATATATATATACATATACATATATATTTATATATATATATATATATATATATATATATATATATATATATAAAAATATGATAGCAAAACGTCTTCTTGGTTGCTGGAAACAAGACGAGGCAAACCCAATTTCAGTGCAGAATTTATTTATTGATGTCCGACACCAACACTGCCACTACGCGTTTCAGCCCGAAAAGGGCCTTGATCACATGACACTTCTGAGAAGTAAGTGTGCAAATTTAAAGCAAAAGTGCATGCCTAAACAAAGACCATTGATTGGTTAACTGACATAGACAACACACTATCGTGTTCTACTGTTACGAATCACATAATGTCAATCAGTTGCAAAACAAAGTGAAATCATTGTAAAATACAATAATGGGGCACTTAGTCGACATAACTAATAATGTCAACCTTGTAGCAGCATATTGAATTAAAAAAGACCATAAATAAATAAATAAATATGCTTTTCTTTAAAAATTCATTCAATAAATAACTGCATGAGCACAGGCAATAAAAACCTTAATTTACCTATGTACAGTTGGTCTCCCATATTATAATAATAATAAATTTAGCCCAAGTGGGCTAATATTATATAGTCACATAAATATGATGATATAAATATGTGCAAAGTTTCGCAAAACAATTCAATGATTTTGTTGCATGCTGTGCAAAAACCAGTGTTAAGAATAATAAATATTCTTGTGTAAAAATATAAAAGGAAAAGGAAAATGTTTTGTAAAAGACCTAAATTTGGTCAATAAAGCAGTAAGTTCACAGCGTTCAGTTACAGTACAAATAATCACAAATAAGTATAACAATCATCGCTGGCATTCAGTCCATTTGGTACTCTGCAATCTAATAGAATGATGTGCCTGGTCTCTAATCTACGGAGGAGTGCCTCACGGTCACCCCCTCTCCTCAGTGGAGGGACACAATCAATTACAAAGTATTTGAGGCCAGCCGCATTTTTATTATGTCTGTCCTCAAAATGCCGAGCGACTGGGTACGCGGTGTCGCCGTTGGTAATGGCTCGCAGGTGCTGGAGTATCCTCTAGTGGGCCTGCAGCTTGGTACTACCCACATACCGCAGGCCACATGGACACTCCAGCACATACACCGCGTACTCTGTCTTGCAAGTTAGTTTCTTTTGAATGTGGATCGGTTTGTCTGAAAGGGGACTCGAATACTCGGTTTTGTTGGTTCCATTTTTGCATGCTTTGCATACCGAGCATTTCAGAAACCCTTTGCTAGTGTTAAGCCATGACTTGGAAGACCTAATCTCAGGGCTACTTGATACCAACCAATTGCTCATCGATTTTGCTTTCTTGTAAGTAATACTGGGTGGCCATTTCAGATCTCGACCCAATATAGGATCGCTAGCAATTAGGGCCCATATCTTTTTGACCAGCTTACGGATAGCTAGATGTTGGCTACTGTAAGTTAGGATCAACCTAGTCTCATCTTGGTTACTATTGAGCTTGGTTTGGCCGCCTTTTAACAGTGTTTGTCTACTTATTGAATTGGCCCTGCTCATAGCTTTATCCAAAACATTCGATTGATAACCTCGTCTCAAGAACCTAGCCCTGCACTCCATCTGAGCTATTTTGCAATCTTGTTCTGTGCTACAGATGCGTCTAATAGGCAGCATTTCACCGTAAGGAATGCTGCGTATTAGATGCGCAGGGTGGTGGCTGGAGGCATGGAGCACGGCATTGCCGGCCGTCGGCTTCCTGAACAGTCTCGTTTCTAACTTCTCATTTTTAATGAAAATTTCCACATCCAAAAAGCAAACCATATTTGCACTGATATGACTGGTGAAACCCAGGTTTAAATCATTGTCATTTAGTTCACAAATAAACATGTTCGCCTCAGCCTCAGTACCATTCCATATTATTAAAAGAACATCGATGTACCTCAGCCATTTGACTACCTTGGTGGACATTGTTTCATGGTGGAGGGGCAAGAGGACCTGTTCCTCCCAGTAACCCATGTGAAGGCACGCGAAACTGGGAGAAAAACAGGCCTCCATGGCCACACCTCGCACCTGATGGAATACCTGATTGGCGAATAGGAAAAAGTTGTTATGCAAGCAAAGGTCGATCATTGACAACAGCATCTTATTATGATCCTCAAGACAGGTTGATCTAGAGCCTAGCACTCGCGGGGTGTTTGTCAGCTTGTTCCAAGTTTATTCAAGCGCTCCTCACAGACGCCTTTCGGGTCAAGCCCTTTGTCAATGTGTCACCACGAGTGTTACACAGGAGCTCGCTTTAAAGTGCAACGTGCATTCTAACGGCATGATTAGGAGATGCATTTTGCGGTTCCAAATACTAGGAACCGGGCTGGCCGATCCACGGCTAAATGTATGACTGTTGACATGTCTGACATTTGATATCACTGTTTGTAAATTTCGATTATCGTTTACAAATTGCAGGTATATTGTTTTGCCTAAATTGCACATTCCAAGATGGCGCTCGTACAATTTTGACAAGTAGTCCTACCTCACTTTTCCTTATTAGAATGCACGTTGCACTTTAAAGCGAGCTCCTGTGTAACACTCGTGGTGACACATTGACAAAGGGCTTGACCCGAAACGCGTCTGTGAGGAGCGCTTGAATAAACTTGGAACAAGGTGACAAACACCCCGTGAGTGCTGCCTTTTCTTTCCCGGCTGGGGAGGAGACTTGGAGCGGTATTTAATACACGGTGCACCACCGTGTTAGCGGCACCCACTGCTAGTGCCCCGTCGCTTTTGGTGCAAAACTTGAGCTGAAATATATAGCTCAAGTTTTTTATAAATATATATATATAAATTCACTGAAAAAAATATGTTTCAGGTACGTTATAGTTCGAAATTAGCATTTAAAAAAACCTTAGAAATTCACTGAAAAACCATAGGTTTCAGGAACGTTATAGTTAGCTGGACATTTCACTCTTACAAAACCATAGAAATACCACCGTTATAGTTATTTCAGCTAACTATAACTTGCACACTCGCAAGGCACTGCTCATGATGTCACATATTACATCATTCATGACATGGTCAGTGACATCACTGATGACATCTCAAATGACATCACTGATGACATCATCCACTGACTGTGTGTTTCTGTAAAGTTTAAATATGTTTTATATATATTCCAAGGTGTATTGAAGAATGAGTGGGTGTAGAAGTGTCTGGATAGCGGATTTATTAGGTGTGTGACTGACTGTATAAGTGAGTAATTAAATGCATGGGTTAGTGACTAAACTGTGTGAATGTCTGTATCAGTCTGTCTGTTGTTGTGCAAGCTGCTGCATGGGTTGGTCAGTAGCTACATGAGTGTCTCTATAGGTTATTGATAGGTTGTCTGAGTATTTTTTGGGGAGACTGAGCGTGTGTGTGCGGGTGGGTGGGAGGTGTGTGATTCTGTGCATTGCTGTGTGAGTGGTTGATTCACTGGGTGTATGGGTTCAAGAGTGCGTGTGGAAACAGCTGTATGAGTGTGTGTATGGGTGTGTTGGTTAGGGAATGGATGTCTCAGTGGTACATGTCCAAGTAACTTCTTATGTAAAAGGCAGTGTATGGGAGAGTTGAAGTATATAAATGACTCTACATGATAGTCAGTGATTGTGAGACTGGCTTTATGGATGAGTGTGTACTTGTATCACTGATTATATAAGAGAGTAAGTATGCATTAGTATTTGTATGGATAAGTGAGGTGGTGTGTGTATAATTGTATAGGTGAGTAAATTGGAGTGTGATGGATTCTTAGCATGACTGACTAGGTGTGTGAGTAGCTGCATGGATGAGTGGTGGTGTGTGAGTGTCTGTATAAGTGTATGAGTGCATATTATAGTGTTGTATTGATGAGTGCCTGCATGTTTGAGTGATTGTATGGATGAATGAGTGGATGTATGTATAGACCTAGGAATCAGTGAGTGCGTAAGTAGTAACTGGTATTGGTGTGTCAATGATTTAGAAAATGGTAGTCTGTATTTTACAGTGAGTGTATCAAAGGTTATATTAGAGTGTGAGGAGGTGCATCAGATTTTCATGTGGTTGTTGTCATCAGTGATGTCATCAGTGATGTCACTGACAATGTCATGAATGATGTAATATGTGACGTTAAGAGCAGTGCATTGAGGGTGCGGGATTTATAGTTAGCTGAACTAACTATAACAGTGGAATTTCTTTTCTTTTTTTTTCTTTTTTTATTCAGCCACAAGGTACAAAATATATACATTCCAAACAAAAATCCAATACAGCTTTAGTTATGCCTAGGAAACAACAGAGAAAAAGATTCCTTCTAATAACATTTATCGATTTCTTGTGGGAAGTAGCTTACATGTTATAGAGCAAATAAAAGAAAGAAAAGAGAATCGTATCTGGCCTGGTATCCATAGGCAAGTTCCATCTTCCCACTCTTTATTTTATCGACAATACTTATTTTGGATTTATCTATATCCATCCTACCTCACATCTTCTCCTAAACCATTGGATCAAAGGTGCCCAGATCTTATATCCTTTCTCCTTAGCTTGCATCCCCTTGTTCTTGTACAGGGTCATTTCCTGATTATATATATTCAAGATCCGATGGAACCATGCTGTATACCCAGGGGGTTCGGAATCCTTCCAGGCTATGGCTATCAATAATCCAGCTACCGCTACTGTAATAAATACAAAATCTCGTTAAGGCAAAGATAGCCCAGCTCAACTGTCATACCCAAATAACATTAATGATGGGCTTAGAGTGATCTGCTTGTTCATTGTTTGCAACCAAAACTTTTCCATATCTAATTTTAAAGAGGCCAATTTGTTGCATGTACCAAACATATGTATAATATCAGCTGAACTGGCTTGACACCTTGGTCAGTTGTCATTTTCTCGCTTCCCCCAGTTAAACTTTTTTAGAGGTATAGTACAAATTAAACAATGTTTAACATGCTGAGCCTTGAGATTTGCCGAGAGGAATATCTTTTTACCTAACTCCAATGACATATCTAGGTCTACCTCATCATCCCCCAGTTTTTCTGCCCACCTTGCCTCTACTTTTTCCATATCATCGGGGACTGTTTCCATCAAATATTATAATAGCACCCAATCCTCGCAACCCCGCGGTAATTCATATCCAACACTGGTATTGCCCCGAGTTTAAAAGATCCTACGGAAAGGATTCTCAGACAGTCCCAAATTTGAACATACTTAAATTGAGACCTAATATCTATTCCTGTTTGTTGTACTAATTCAAGGAAGGTTATGGCTTCCAATTTATCATTATAGAGACTAGCAATTGTAATTATGCCAGCCCGTTCTCACCCTATAACCATAACATCATTTACTGCCGTTGGAAAAGCTGAAGAGCCCCATAGAGGAGTATATTCATTATATTTTGGGACTTTCAATACTTTTTTGACTTTAGTCCACACCTTCCAGGCCGCTTTCAGGCATTTGAACCGGGTCTTTTTATCATAAATGGATTCAAGTTGTTTTAAAAACAAACCCGTAGTTTCCTTGCCGATAGCGAATTGATAGATAGAGGGGAGGTCATCTTCTTTTCTTGGTCTACCTATTGTTAGTAAGGCCATCTGTTGTAAAGTTGCTGCCCAATAATAATTAAATAACAGATTTGGGGCAGCCCAACCTCCTCGGTCTTGTGAGACTGTCAGTAATCTTAAGGCACGTCTAGTTTTCCGATAATGCCATACAAAATTTTAAAACATAGAATCCATTTTCTGGACTACAGAGGCCATCAATTCCAATGGAATAGAGCAAAGCAAGTATAATATTCTTGGGAATGCTTTCATTTTCAATACATTAATTCTACCAACTATTGTTAACTGCAATTCATCCATTCGCCGTAAGTCTTTACCTACTTCATCCAATACTGGATCAAGATTATTTAACCACATAGCATCCAGATCAGATCCTATCTTAATCCCCAGATATACTGCTGTATCAATCGATTGCTGATCCTGCTTATTATAATGGTTTGTGCATATTATCTGTGTTTTGCCCTTATTAAGCAAATATCCCGACCTTCTTCCAAATACCGCCAACATCCTCTTAATTTCTTTAATTGCTATCTCTGGTTCCGATGTAGTAATAGCTGTATCGTCCACATAGGCCAATACCTTAGTCTCATATCTATTAGTTTTTATTGGTTTAATCCTGAGATTTGAGAGCAATTGTACAATAAAAGGATCTAAATATATAGCAAAGAGGATTGGGGAGCATGGGCAGCCCTGTCTTGTTCCTCCAGCTACCTTTATTGTCCCAGATGTGTGTCCCATCACCTGCAGTTTTGCGATAGGTCTATAATACATTGCTCTGATTGCTGTAATTAGCCGAGGTCCAAACCCCTGTTCTCCCAGCAAAGCCTATAGGTATTGCCATGCGACTCGATCAAATGCCTTCTCAGCATCTAAGAGGATCACAGCCATTTAATCCCCATTTGCCTCTGCTATATCCAATAGCTCGATCACCCGTCTTAATGTGATCTGTAGTTCCTCAGCCTGGTATAAAGCCATGCTGCCATGGTGAGACTAGTTCGGCTATGACCCTCTGCAGCCGATTAGCTAGACCCTTAGAATAGATTTTGGCATCAGAATTTATCATGGTGATAGGGCGATATGAGGCCGGGCATCTCCAGTGGTTTCCCTTTCTTAGGGAAAATTACTATATCGGTTTCCTGCCACGACTTCGGTGGAATTCCTCAATACTGTACATCCAAAAATAGATCATGCAGTAGTGGAGCCAGATCATGTTGAAGCAGCTTATAAATTTCAATTGGAATTTACCCGGTCCTGAAGCTTTCCCAGAAGATAGAGAAGCTATAGAAGTCATTACTTCTGCCAGCGTAAATTCTGCTTCCAGATTTAACTGCATAGCATCATCGATCTTACTCTGCATAGTACCCCCTGCCCAGGTAGGCAATTGCGCCAGATCAATGGGATCTTTTTGATATAATTTTCGATAAAACTGTTCAAATACTCCCATAATCTTTGCGGAATTAGTCTCAAACTGCCCTTGGTTATTCTGTATTTTAGTTATGTGATTTCTAGCGACCTTTTGTCTAGTTCGAAGGGCTAATATTCTACCTGCTGCTTCCCCATACTCATACATTTCTTTCTGATATGCTTGGTACACCTGAGCAACTTGAAGGTGAAAAAATACATTTATTTCTAATTTCAAGACTGCTACTTTTGTTTTCACCTCCTCTACTGCCACCTGTCCTGCCCTCCATGACCTATCAATTGAGTATGCACTTTCTCTAGTTGTGCTAAACCAATCATTAAGGAATTAACCTTATCCCGATGATCTTTATGCTGTTGGCCTACATAGCTTATCACTTCACCCCTCAATTCTGCCTTAAAGGCATCCCACACTATAATTCATGGGGCACTGTAGCGATTCATATTAAAAAATTCTTTAGACCATTCCCTAATATAGCACTGAAATACCTCATCAGTTAAGAGTTTTCTATCTAAAGTCCAGGGAGATTGTTTCCCCCCTCTATCTCCTGTCGGTTTATTTCCAAAAGGAGTGGGTTATGATCAGAAATATTTGGGTAATTTGGTTATTGTCATTTCCCCCAACATCCTAGTAGAAGCCATAAAATAATCTAAGATGTGGATATGAAAAATAGGTATATCCAGGATCTGTAATATTTTTATGCGCCCAAACATCAGACAGCCCATGACTATCCCTAAGATTTTTTAAAGCCTGATAGACTTGTGGTTTCCTACCCATATATTGTGTTTCAGTGTCCTGCGAGAGTCCAAGATAAACATTAAAATCCCCACATATTATTAATGGAGTTGGCCACGAGGCTAGCTCAACCTCGAGATCACCCCATATTCTAGAATCTTCTTGATTTGATCCATAAACAGTTGCGATCGTAACCCCTGTGCTTAATGTAGCAATGGCCCATCTTCTCCATTTATCTGCCATTGTTCGCTTCATAATACCCACACATTGCCTGATGAATATAGCTACTCCCCTTATCATCGTTGTTTGTGTAGAGCATATTATCATTTCATATCCTCTAATCTGCAGTTGATCTTTATTGCTCCATGGGATATGAGTCTCCTGTAGACAAATAATCTTTGGGTTCCAAAACCGTAAGACCTCATATACCCAGGCCCTTTTTCTCCTTATTGTTCAGCCCTCCCACATTTACCGAACATATCCGTATTTTATCCATAACTAATTACTCAAAACTGCCACCCATTATGATTACCTCTCATATTTATTTTTATTGCCCTTGTTTTCATGCACCTTGTCTGGCTTTTCCCCCTATTTAAACCTCCCGGAGCTCCCCCTGGAGCTACACCCTCCTCTTCCCACAATCCACCCCCCAGCCCCCTCTCAACCTCCCCCTAGAAGCTTCCAGACCATGGGTCTGGTGTGGGATGAAGCAGTGCCGCCCCGTGATCCCTGAGACCCCCTATATCAGCTGTATCACTACAATCAAAAATATCCAGCACCCACCCAAACATTAGTAAGCAAACAAGAAAGAAAAAAAGGAAAAAAGAAAGATGTAAACAGAGTGCAACACCTAATCTACATAAGATTTAATTAGCTTGTGTTTCCCTAGCCTTTTCCTTTTAACTCTTTCAGAAATTCCTTAGCTTTAATTTCAGATGTGAAAATGCAAGATATATCTCCTACAGTGACTTTCAGCTTGGCTAGATTCAAAAGATAAGCCTGTGCCCCTTTTGCCTGAAACAAGTTAATCATCTGTCGTAACCGCCAGCGTCTTTCTACTGTTACGTGACAGCAGTCCGGCCTTGTAAAGAACTTGACACTTTTTTTCAGGTCTAGATTTCTTGAATGTGAGTTGTCGGAGAGGATAGTTTCCAAAGTAGACTAGTACCGCTCTGGGCTTGCTGTCTGCTCTATTAGTTGTTTTACTACCATTGGGACTTGATGAGCTCGCTGAATTTCATGAGTTCAGTTCCACCCTACCAAATCGGGAAAGGCTTTAGCTAGTAGAACGACCATATAGAGGCGGATATCCGTGGCTCATATATCCTCTGGTACCCCCAAAAATCGCAAATTATTCCTGCGCTGGCAGTTTTCCTGATCTTCCAGCTTCAACTGGACACCAGTTAATCTCGCCTCATGAGATTCAGTCTGAAGGCGTGCCATCACCATATCTATATGAAGGTTTTCAGTCCTTGTCTCCAGCGTGAATAGCCGATCTGAGACCTCACCACAGACTTTTGCAATCTTCCGTATAGACCCCTGCATCTTACAAATAGCTGCCTGGGTGCATCTGCTATCTTGTCTAGTCTGCTCTCGGTGGGCCAGAACTGACTGTAATATGGTATCCAAAGTTGTAATTGGGGTATTAGAGATGTTTCCTTAACTCACTGTTTGCTCCCCCAAGCCACCAGTAAGCAAACTAGATGATGAATAATCCCAGTCTAGTTCTTGCAATGTGTCCCCTTTGCCAAGGCCATAATCAGGGAGACCGCCAGCCCTATTTGTTTTCCTTATAGTTGCGGCAGAATCCCTCCCAGAATCCTTCCCACTGGTACCTGGCAAACTCTCAGTCTACCCATCACTTGAGCTCGTCAAGACCGGGGAATCCACTGCTGATTCTGCTACTGATTCTGTATCCTCTGAGAGTGAGTAGAATTAATCTGTCGCCTCTGTTTCCATGTCTCTCATATATTGCCTATTTTGTTTATTATTTCTCTTCTACTTAAGACCATGCTGGTTGGGCCGCCTGTCTGAGGCTTGCTCCTTCTGTTGGTATCCAACATAGTATTCTCTTTACTTTGCCCAGGGTCCACTGAGTGGGTTGTGCCAGGTGGATACTTTTTTGAGTTTCTGTTTCTATTTCCATTCCTCCCTCATTCTCATTTATAAAGTTATTTCCTGCAGTGTCAGCACCCTCAATCAAGGGTACGTCCCTTCCAGTCTCTAATATCTCCTTACCGGTAGATAATATAGAGTCCCGAGTCTCACCCCCCTCCATTCGCTCACTCCAAATGAGGGGGAAGACTACCGGTTGCCATTGTAGCCTCCATTTCACACCCTACTGCATCTCCCCTGGCCAGCGTATTCACCTGCACAGTTTGCGGGGTTACTGTCTCACTTCTCTCCTTGTCCGGTAAAATTTCTCCTGGTGTCACCGGTAGTCCGTCAGCTGCAGCAGCATGGAATTCAAGCTTCTTAGAGCCGCCTAGCAGCTCTACTATCATCGGACCGGTCTTGCGTTGCTGGGGCATCTCCCCTCTACCTTTCCTTTCCGGGAGTTCCTTCCAAGTCGTTGCCTGCCCTCAACGTCTGGGTTGCCGCGATCCTCCTCCCGGCGCGGTGCGCACATCTGATGCAGGGTAATCAGCTGGGCGATCGGCGGAGCTTGAAGGATTTGCCGTTGTTTTGCTGTGACCAGACGGGCCTCCCTTTGGCTTCATACTATGCAGATTATCTCCGTGTCTCACCTCCGAGCACCAATCCAGACCAGAGCTCAGCGCCCTCTGTATCTGAAGGCACGTAAGTCTTAGCACCAGTTGCTGCTTCGGCTCAAGCGTAAGGGGTTATACTGATATATCCTTTTCTATAGTAACTCAATCAGCTTTCTTAAAGTTCTGGCTAGCATCCTCACACTACCATAGATGGGTGCATTCCCCTGGAAGGGGGCTCTCAGAAGATCAGGGTTTTAGCACTGGGAGCAGAGGCTTGACCTCAGCCTTCCGCCATCTTGCTTCTCACAAACCCAAAATTATAAATGCCTATAACGGTGCAATTTCTATGGTTTTGTAAGAGTGAAATGTCCAGCTAACTATAACGTCCCTGAAACCTATGTTTTTTTCAGTGAATTTCTAAGGTTTTTTAAATGCTAATTTCTAACTATAATGTACCTGAAACCTATGGGTTTTTTTCAGTGAATTTCAATGGTTTTTTAAATGCTAATTTCTTACTATGACATCCCTATTAAGTCCCCTTGAATCCTGAAGGTCCCTGGTGGCCAAGTAGCCCACCAGGTACATCCAGTAAGCACCACAGACCTGTGTTTCAGAGAGGTGTTCTGAGGCCATGCCCCTTTTTACACCACGCTGCAAACTCAGCTTCTGGTGCACTGCTGCTCAGAGGTTGAAGTCCACTTGTGTCTTGAGGTCCTCAGGACACAAGAGGACCTCATTGCCCCAACAGCAGTGCACCATAAGCCGCGTTTGCAGGGTGGTGTAAAAAGGGGCGTGGCCTCAGAGTACCTGTTAGCAAAGCAGCCCTGTGGCATTTACAAGAGGTGGACTAGTTGGCCCCTAGGGACCGTCAGGATTGAAGGGGAATTAATCCCCCAACTTAAAACGCGCCACAGGGCGCGTTTGTACACTTGTCAAATCAGGTCCCGCCCCTCCTTGCACCACTGTTCAAACGTTCCCACTGGTGCATTGTAAATCAGGGATTAAATCCTCTTGAGTCCTAATTGTCCCTGATGTCCAACTAGCCCACCAGGTACCTCCAGTAAGCGCCACAGAGCTGTGTTGCAGAGAGGTGTAAAAAGGGGCGTGGCCTCGGACCACTTCCCTGCAAGGCAGCCCTCTGGCGCATACTGGAGGTACCTGGTGGGCTAGTTGACTCCCAGGGACCCATCATTGAAGGGGAATTAATTCCCCAACTTAAAACGGTCCATTGGGCGCGTTTGCAGAGTGTTGCAAGGAGGGGGCGGGGTCTCCGGGACGATGCCGGCTTTAAAAAAAAATGTAAGAAGGGGGTTGTGTGGCCCCCTTCTCTTTCCTTTTTTGGGGCCCTGGGGACCCGATCCCCGTGGTTCCCCTCCTGAGGCCTCTATTGGCCCCGGGAAACCATCCCCCGGTGCTGGCCTTTCTTTATTTATATATTTTATTTGGGGAGGGGGGCCAGATGGCCCCTCTCATTGGCCACTTCTAGCCCCGGGGACCCCATCCCCGGGGGCAGGCCCTATCTGTTGGGGACCGTGGGGGGAGCCCCACTGCCCCAACGGTCCCGTCGGCTCCCCGCCTCCTGCGGGAGCCAGCATTGCTTTTCCACACAGGGAGCTGCGGACATGCAGCTCCCGTGATGCAGAAAGGTGTAAAAAGGGGCGTGGCCTTGGACCACCTCTCTACAAGGCAGCCCTCTGGCTCATACTGGAGGTACCTGGTGGGCTAGTTGGCCCCCAGGGACCCCCATTATTGAAGGGGAATTAATTCCCCAACTTAAAACGCACCCTGGGGACCCCATCCCCATGGCCACCCTCCTGTGGCCTCTATTGGCCCTGGGGACCCCGTCCCCTGGTGTCGGCCTTTCTTTATTTATATATTTTATCTGGGGAGGGGGACCACGTGACCCCCCCCTCCTGGGTCACTTCTAACCCCGGGGACCCTATCCCCGGCCCTATCCGTTGGGGACCATGGGGTGACCCCCACTGCCCCCATGGTTCCGCCGGCTCCCCAACTCCTGCGGGAGCCTGCATTGTTTTTCTACACAGGGAACTGCTGACACGCAGCTCCCCATGTGGAAAAGCAATCTTCTTTGGATTTTGGAAGCGAGAGCAGCTTTCCCGGCTCTCGCTTCCAAATTCCAAAGCAAGTTTGCTATGGCAGGGCGGGAGCCACACGGCTCCGACCCTGCAATAGCAAATAGCAGTGTCCCGGGGTGGGCATCCCGAGACACTGCAGGAGCTGGCCCTGGGGGGTGGCAGTCTCTAGGGTTATCAAAGGCTCCAGGAGGGGGGCAGCATGCCCTCCTCCCAATGCGATTGAAGCCCTGGGGAGGTGGTGGCCCCTGGGGCTCGGGGGTCCGTTATGCCTTTGCAATATTAGTGCCCCAGGGAGGTGGCGGTCCCCGGGGCGTATGGGGGGGCTGGAGCCCCCACACAGGTTTTTTTAAAAAGCCCGGGGGTGGCGGTCCCCGGGGCAGCGGCGGGTCATGCTTGGGCCCCCGTACACATTAAAAAAGAAGCCTCGAGGGTGGCGGTCCCCAGGGATGCTGGAGTGCTGAGTGCCCTCCCGTACATAATAATAAGCAAGCCCCGGTGGTGGCAGTCCCTGGGGCTGCAGGATAATGTTAAGCAAGTCCCGGGGTGTGGCAGTCCCCGGGGCTGCGGGAGGGCTGCGTACCCTACCGCATATATTATACATAGCCCTGGGGAGGTGGCGGTCCCCGGGACTTTGGGGCGCATATATTTGTTATGCAATTCCCCCGGGACCTGGCACACCCGGGGGCCTCAATTAAATGAAGCTTTGGAGCTTGCGCTTCATTTTCTAAAAATAAATCGCCGGATTCGCCACTCCAGCGTGAATTTCGCGAAATCTTTTTTTAAAAATGCTTTTTTTTACCCTTGTGCGACCCTCTGAGCAGGCCTACATGCAGCTGCCAACACTTACTGGTTTGGAGTGTTGACAGACAATTAGAATAAAGCTTATGGTCGGGAGGGTTCGCGAACCCTCCTCGGCCATATATATCAAAACTTTTATTTTTTGATTTTCTCAGCAACTACTAAACGGATTTACACCATTTCAAAAAAGGTCACTTTCAGAACCAAGCACTACTTTTTTGCCAGATTTGCGGTAATTCTATTTAGCAGTTCGGGCTGTATCCTTGCCTAAAGTTTCCTATTGGAAATTGATTTTTTTTACTCTTATTTTTTTAATTTCTCAGCAACTACCGAACAGATTTACACCATTTAAAAAAAGGTCGCTTTCTGAACCAAACACTATCTTTTTGCCAAATTTGGGGTAATTACATTCAGCAGTTCGGGCTCGACAAATGCGTTTTGGGACCCCCCTTTTTTCTCAGCCTTGCTTGATGAATCACCCCCAACTTTCAGGATAGGAGCTAACCTGGATAGACTTATTTTTGGGAGGATTTCTCAAAGACTCGCCAAATGATGCCAAAGTTATTAGCAAATCAAAAAATGCGTTTCCTATGGAAACTAGGTTCGTTCTAACTACAACTACCTACTGGCGACCACCAGTAGGTAATATATACACACACACACACACACACACACACACAAACACACGCACACACACAAACACACACACACACACACACACATATAGCTCACTTTTCCCACCAAACAATGGAAAGTCGACGCCGTGTCACTTCAAAAATTTATTTTAATGTCAGCAGATGAAAAGTTAGATGCGTTTCACCTGCCCAGCAGGCTTGGTCACTAACATTTTAAATAAAGTTTTTCCCACATTTTAACTCCGTTTCTGAGTGAGTCACGTGCAAAACTACAAACTGGATCGGCAAAGACGCCGTATCTATACCTTGCTATTCTCTTATTTTCTATTTGCAAGAAACGGCGAAATGAGCAGTGTTCTTTCTCAGTGTTTCTTACCACTATTTATATACATTAAATCACATTAATCAAGTCGTGGATCGGCATGGCCGCCGTAATCATGCCTACCTTATGGCACATACCGGCGGATTAACTGCCCAATTAATACTAAACAAAATCCTCTACCTCATAGGTAAGGACAACAAATTAAATGGCTATGTACTACACTAATGATACAATTCTAATGTCTTCCTAACTTCAAATATTTCGGTGGTTCTGGTGCTAAGTGATTCATTACCTCTCTTCTCTATTTACCCAGAAGTACTGCAAGTTACTCCCCTTTATTCATTCGCCTAATAAGGCAAACGTGGCTAAGAGGGGGGAAAAGCAAGCCACCGGAATCCACAGGAGAACCAGGAGAGGGGGCTGGATGGGGAAGGGGAGAGGAACAGTCACCCCAAGAGTGACACGGAGCAAGAGAGGAGGGAGGTGGTAGAGGAGAAGGATAATCTGACCATCATAAATCTTACGACTAGAATATTGACACCTGTGGAAGAATCAACATTAAAACTTGGTTTGACCTTTTGTCCTAATGAGAGAATGGAATTTACGCAAACTAGAATAGATCTGTTTAAATTTGTGAGGAAGATGAAATTACACAAATTTTTCAAAACTAAACCAACAGTGAAAGAATGCAGGGAGTTGAAACTTAAAGACACGGACACACTAACAACTGGCGATCTTTCCATGTAGGAGATGCTAGAAAATTTGAGAAGAGAGAAACAAGAGATTAAAGATCTAACTCTGACACAAAGGATTAAGGGGGCAGGAATAGAAATAGAAGCACCATCACCAAACTTCAAACCTGCCTCGCAATTTACACCTCAAATGCCATATGATGGAATAGATGCATTATCTGATGCAGTGATGAAAGATCCTATCAAATTCCGCACCAATAACGAAATTCCAAGAATGAAGATACAAAATATTTCAAAAAGAACAAAGATCTATATTGAAAGACTTCGAAACCAATCATAACATAGTATGTAAACCAGCAGACAAAGGGGGCAACATTGTTCTCTTAACAGGGGGACAGTACTGAAGCATTAAGACAGCTGAATGATGGAAACTTCTATGAGAAATCCAGTATGAGAAATTATAATGCGAGCATTACAGAACAACAGGCTCTTATTAAAAAGTGGCATATGAAATCTATGTTGGACACAGAAGAGTATCTTTTTCTCAAAAATATCTATCCAGTTATACCAACTTTCTATCATTTACCGAAAGTCCACAAGGATTAAAGGAACCCACCGGGAAGACCAACCGTTTCATCGATCGGGAGTTTGACGGAGAATTTATCAATTTATATTGATCACTTCTTGTTTCCCTGGGTTATACAACTGAACTCGTACATCAGAGATACCAAAGATTTCATCATGAAAATGAGTGACCTTGTATGGGAACCAACTTACATTCTGGTGGCTTTAGATATCACAAGCCTATATACATGCATAGATCACGAGAATGGACTTATAGCGGTTAAGCACTATTTGAACAAAAGACCTTTGAAGTACTCAGTACACAGTGAAATGCTTATTGAACTTGTAAAATTATGTTTAACGAATAACATTTTCTTTTTGAAGGTGATCTGTACAGACAAATATCGGGGACAGCAATGGGTGCCTGCTTCGCCCCCAGCTATGCGAACTTGTTGATTGGCTGGTGGGAGGAGCAGGTACTTCAGGACCCCAAAAATGCAACCTGGGCTGAAAACATTGTTGTCTGCTACAGGTATATTGACGACCTCTTCCTTGTTTGGAGGGGGTCGCCAACCTCGGCGGAGGAATTTGTTCAACATTTGAACAAAAATGAGATTAACCTGAGGTTCACTTCAGACATAAGCTCCCAAACTGTAAATTATTTAGATTTGAGAGTGTTTGAAAAAGATGGAAAACTGGAAACAGAGCTGTATAGAAAAACAACAGCTGGCAATTCGATACTGCAGGCTAGCAGCAATCATCAACCAAAACTGATAAAAAGCATTCCGTATGGTGAGCTACTCCGATTAAGGAGAAATTGTTCTAGAGAGTACGATTGTACTGTAGCAGCGAAAGACAGCATAGCAAGATTCAGGACTAGAGGATATAATGCATATCTTCTAAATACTACACTAGAGAAAGTAAAAAAGATCCCAAGGAGTGAGCTACTGAAAACAGAGAAAAATACCAGGAGGGAAAGGGAAAAAGAGGGAGGGAAATTTAGACTAGTAACTACTTACTCGGATGATGCAAATACCCTAAGAAAAATCCTGAGAAAGAGTTGGCACATCTTAAGGACCGACACTATTATTGGGAATGATATACCGAGAGCACCCCTCATTACCTTCAAAAAGGCAAGATCATTACAGGACCGGCTGGTCCACAGTAATTTACAGAAACTTCCTGAGAAAACTGGACGAGTAAAAGATATGAGAGGCTTCTTTCCCTGTGGGAAGTGCAAAGCCCGTGCTAAGAGTAAAAGAGTGCTGTCATACACAATACCAGATTTGAAAAATGGAAAAATGATTAATAAATTCCTTACCTGCCATACGACGCATGCCGTGTATTGCCTCATATGTCCTTGTGGGCTGCGATATGTCGGCAGCACTGTGCACAGTGTGAACATTAGGGATTTAGAACATCAGCGAGCGATTGCCAACAGAGATTTCAATTACCCAGTAGCAAGACATTTTTCAATCAAACATGAAAGCAACAGGGAGCTGTTGCAGTATTTTGCCTTAGATCATGTACCGCTGGACCCAAGAGGAGGGGATAGAATATCGAACCTGCGGAGATTAGAGTCGCGGTACATTATAGATCTATATTGCAAGGCACCAAATGGATTGAATAAATGGGAGGAACTTGCAGTACATCTGGGTAAATAGAGAAGAGAGGTAATGAATCACTTAACACCAGAACCACCGAAATATTTGAAGTTAGGGAGACATTAGAATTGTATCATTATTGTAGTACATAGCCATTGAATTTGTTGTCCTCACCTATGAGGTAGAGTATTTTGTTTAGTATTAATTGGGCAGTTAATCCGCCAGTATGTGCCTTAAGGTAGGCATGTTTATGGCGGCCATGCCGATCCACGGGTTGATTAATGTGATTTAATGTATATAAATAGCGGTAAGAAACACTGAGAAAAAACACTGCTCATTTCGCCATTTCTTGCAAATAGAAAATAAGAGAATAGCCAGATATAGATACGGCGTCTTTGCCGATCCACGGCATGATTGGATAGTGAAGAGCTCACAAATACTACACTAATGAGAGGCGCCATGTCAAAATATGTAAATATGTATATAAAGTTGTTTCGAATGAATTAAAAACTTTAAACATGTATATAGAATCTTGTATGTATTTAAATAGCTACGAGAAACAATACTTACAAATGGCGCATATAATAGTCTCCTTTCTATGTTTATAATTTGTGACGTATAACAGTTAAAATGGCCCCTCGCAGTGTCGTTTTGCAAACACTGACGAAGGCATACCCGAAACGCGTCTATTTTGAGAAAATAAAGATTTGAATGATCCTCCCCCGTGAGTGCTGGTACTCTTTTCCGAGAAGAGGAATTTGGGAGTAAGGAGCAGGATATATATATATATATATATATATATATATATATATATATATATATATATATATATATATATATATATATATATATATATATATATATATATATATATATATATATATATTACCTACTGGCGGTCGCCAGTAGGTATATATAGTTAGGATTTTTTTCCTATGGGATTTTTGAAAATTCTATGTTGAATAACTTTAGCGTTTGAGGACGGAATTGGCTGAAATTTCCAGGAAAATTGAACATTTTGTTTCTGAGCAGCCCCTGAAAATTTGGGGGGGTTTCGTCAAGGGGAGGCCGAGAAAAAAGGGGGGTCCCAAAACGCATTTTTCCCATGCAATTTTCCATAGGGCGGTTGGACTCACTTTTAGCTCGAACGGCTGAATGGATTTCCACGAAAATTGGCAAAATTGTAGATATTGTTTGCCCGATGTGCCTTTGCTAGGTCTCAATATATGTGCTCCAGTGGATTTTGATAAATTACCGTTCAAAAACAATATATATATCTGTAACAGCGCTCCGGTTAGAGCCCCGGTTCACGTACCTAACGCGTAACGGACCTTCGCGAAGCGAAGCTGATTGGCTCTTTGGTGTCTGTCAACATTCTAAACAGTCCGGAGCGGCCGCCATCTTGTCTCTCGGTAGGATCGAGAGACAAGAGGAGGCCAAAACAAAGGGGGAAATGACCATAAGGGGGCATAGTAGATCCTCCCTGATCCCCTAGGTTTGATGTGGAGGCTTTAAAAGGGCCCCGTGGGGAGCGCCCGGTACGCGCACCGGGAAGCGGTCCGGGGAGCGTACTATGAGGAAAAAAGAATGATAGACTTTTCAAATATTGTATGTTTATTGATTGTTCGTTTTGTTGTTTTTTTTTATTTTTATTTAAGTAGCAATATGTAGGTACCAATGCAGAGTCAAAAAATTAATATACACCGTCTCCTTTATAGATATCTTGCATGTTGTTTCAGAAGTTATTGTGGAATATGGAATCCATATCATAGTCTGTCAGGAAAGCAGAAAGAACATGGAGGCAGGAGATGAAAAAGAGATGTTAAATACACATTGGAGATAATATAGTTGGAGAAAGGAAGTAACTATGAGCAAAATTACTATGTAACATAAAAAAGTTGCACAGTATACTATAAGTCTGACTTTACATTATAATCAATTAGGTACTAGTTTATGAATTACATATAAAAATGATTAAAGTCTCGAACAATTTTTGATTATTAAATATAAATTTATTTTTGTTATTCTTTTTCCAAATTTAACAGAACATTTAACAACAAATTGTCGGAAATGTCCTCATTTTCAATCAGCGAATCTACTGCATCTACACATTGAACTAATTCATGGTCCCGTGATTCATCCATGAAATCTGAGTCATCATTGTCCTCAATAACTTTTTCTGTGTTGTTCTCCAGAACAATTTTGAAGGAAATAATCTGCTCTCCTTCCATTTTCTTGCTGTAATTTGCATAAAAAATAAATATATCAGTAGAGATAGGGCACTGTTGGGTTTAAGTTCAGACAGGTACTTGTGAGTTTATAACAGAGAAGTTATCTATTGGCACTGTATGGTTTCAGGCGTGAAGTAGTACTATTAAAAAGTGCCTGTGAAGAAGTCTAAGTAAATTCATAATTATAGCACAGAAACCTAAATCAATCCATAATTATAATAAACAAGCCTTTTTCAATGTCTAACTCTTACAGAGGGACAGTATATAACTATCTGAAAATGTTTTCCCAAATTAATGTGCATAACATAGTTCTCCTTTCAAATTTATAAAATAACATCTTACCTTTTAAAAACAAGTTTAAGTTGTCAGTGAAAATGCACTTGCAATGTACTTCAGGAAGTAGTAGTCACAATGGCTGTGTTTCTCTCTCTTTTTTTTATATATATTCAGGTACATAACCAATCAAATGTCAGGTAAAAAAAGGAGAAAATGAAAGTAACATTTTAATTGGTTGTCAATTCCAACACTTCAGATGTGTTTTGTGAAGTAATTTACCTCAGGGTATTTAGAGAGGTCTACAGGCTAAATGGTTAAATGGAATTCCAACCAAATTTGTGAAAATGGTAGGGATTGGTATGTAGTATGAGCTAATCTATATTTGGTGAAAGTGTCTCCAGTGGTTTTTCTGTAAATTACTTTCCCACCTTTTTTAAGCGAGCGCTTCCCGGTGCGCGCCCCGGTACGCGAACCGGCAGCGTTACGGGAGTCCTCCATTTTGTGTTTCGGTAGAATTGAGATACAAGATGGAGGGCAAATAATGTTCAGAATGGGTAGAAGGGGGCATGGTACACGTATCCTGACCCCCTAGGTTCTCTGAGGGTGGTTGAGGAGGCCCATATGTGCGAAAAAAACCCACATTTTTTTCAAATTTTCGCGCGGTTAGCGTCCGGTGCGCGTACCGGGTAGCGCTCTGGAAAGCGTAAATCGTGAAAATTAGTAAAAAAAAAGTTACATTTAAAATTTGTTTATAGTGATCATAGTTAGGGTAGCTCTGAGAAGAGCTTTTGGGTCTGTGGTAGATTTAGGTACTTATAAGTAGGTACCAATACATAGTCTTAAATTCAGGATGAAAACTCTGTTCCCCTCATCTGAGAAGTGAACTCCATCTTCTCTGTAGATATCTTGCATGTAGTAACGCAAGTTATTGTTGTAGATGGAGCCCATTCCATGGTCTCTCATGTAAGCTGAAACAGACTTATTTACATGCTTCCTCGATTTCTCAATTTGTGGACAAAATTCGTTTGACCACCTCCATTTCTGTCTTTGGCATATATTTGAATATACCAAGGCAGTTTGAGGAAAAAGTGCCATCAATTGCTCAAAGGTGTCCTTTAAAAGCATTTCCAGACCTACCCCAGTCAAAGTGCCCAAGTCATTTCCTCCACAGTGCACAATTAACAGGTCAGGTTTTGGCAAATGCAAAAAGGTTTTCACCAATGGTATCAATTGGTGACATCTTAATCCTCTGTGGCCAATCCAGTTGTTTGATAAATTTTCGAAGGCGCACACCACTCTGCTTAACTCTTATTATCTGTACTCTGTTCAATATTTTGATATATATTTATTTACAAGCGTGCAGTGGAGGTAGCACGTTCGTCCTGTCCCGTGCCTAAACAATAACCTTCCTACCTTGGGTGGTGTGACCACTCAACCTCTACGCACTGTTGCTTTTGAGTGAATAATTCACAAACATTTATTGTATTTAAACATGTTTATAACTCACTTTTGCTGATTCAAAGTTTTCATAAACAACACTTTATCATTTTTCAGATGTAAATTTGATTTTAAATCATCAAACAGTACATGTTTAACTTTTCACTTTGAAAATGCAAATATTTAAAGCGTTTTAATTTCAAAACATTTTTCCAAGCGTGACAAGCTGCTAGTTGAAGCCCGATGCATTTCGAGTCTTAATAGACTCTTCCTCTGGGGCCTGAAACTGAATATACAAATACAATCAATTAAATGGACCCAATCTTGTGTATGTAACAAGCTATTTTAAACATAAAAAACAATGAAAAACGTAAAAGACATGCATGTTCCTCCACCTCACCCTGTAGTGAAAATCAGTATAAATCATACTCACATTTCCAGCCGGAAATGAATGAGCTTCACCTATCAAAGAAACCACTGGTCGTCACCACTCAACCTAAAACGTTCTAAACTCCATGTCTGAAGCTATTGGTTTAATTCACTTTCTTACCTTGCTAAGTCTTCTATTAATTCAAAAACCGTCACTGCCTTCAAAAACGACAAACTTCCTGACACCTGAAAACACAAGAACGCGCTGTTTAACCTCACGTGTTGGCAACACTTCTAGGGAAGTCGTGCCCCTGAAAATCACCCGTATCTACCTTCACAATCTCCACTCTGCTCCTCTCTTTCATAGACACGGTGCAAGTCGCCACCCTGTATTCCTGACCTACTCGTTTCTTATCCTTTCAATGCAAATCGGCTACTCTCGTTCACTTCCGTGAACAACATTAAAAACGGACTCCTCAATGGTATAGTTATGCCGCGCCATCTTACTCTAGTCAAGTGCTTTGTACCAACTCGTTTCTGATTCTTTCAATGCAAATCGGCTACTCTCGTTCACTTCCGTGAACAACAATGAAAACGGACTCCTCAATAGTATAGTTGTACCGCGCCATCTTACTCTGGTCAAATACTTCGTCTACAAACAACAAAGGCTGTGAACTGCATCCATCTCCTCACTATCAGACAATATTCGAACTTAAAACGACCAATGTGACCCGTGTAAATGAGAAATGAAAATGAAAAATAAATAATAGATAATAAATAATAAATGAGTGAACGAAAAAAACCACCGTACATGATGATTACAAATCAGACATTTTTCATATTATACAGTCATAGACCAACATATGCATTAACCCTCAGGTGCACCCCTATGGTTATTTGATGGTTTATAGGAAACATGAATAATCAATTTTTTCATTAAGCCCTTTTGGCTCTTGTGTTCCTAATTTTTTCATCCAGAATATTTCTCTCTGAAGTAAGGATCTGGTGAGATCCTCTCCTTCTCTTTGGTTCATTTTTTCCAAGACTGAAAATTTCAACTGGGATATATTATGTTTATTATCAAACCAGTGTTTCGCAAGATTACTCTTCATATTGAAATTTCTTATCGTGCTTTTGTGTTCTGATATGCGAAGTTTGAGTTTCCTCTCCGTTTTTCCCACATAGAGTTTCCCACATGGACATTTGATGTAATGAATTAAATTGTTTGAATTACAGTCACAAGTATAGAAAAGTGGAATAGATTTTCCTGTTTGTGGGTGGTGCAAAATTGCTCCTGTAATAACATTATTGCAATGTATACAATTCATACAGTGTTTCATGCCTTTGGGTACTTGTTCCCGTGGTGTAGATGGTGACTGTAGTAGTTCTTTGAGATTCTTAGACCTTGTGTATGCGAACATCGGTTTTTGCGGAAAAATCCCTACAAAATCCGGTTCATTTTGTAGAAGTTCCCAATGTCGTGAAATGATGTTTTTTATTTTCACAGAACTGGTAGAGAATTTCGACACGAAGACTTGCCTGTCCTGAATTTTCTTAGGCTTCTGTTTTAGTAAATTCTCTCTGTCAAAAGTTTTGATACGATCATTGGTTTTCTCTAGAATTTTCTGTGGGTACCCTCTTTCTATATATTTACAATGCTGCGTCCTCAAGTGTTTTTCCAAGTCATCAGGTTCTGAACAGATTCGTTTGATTCTCATATATTGAGACATGGGTAGGTTATCCTTCAAATTCTGAGGGTGAAAACTCTGATACAGCATTGCATTGTTTACATCTGTCTTTTTTCGGAAAACCTCTGTTTTCATTTGTCCATCTTCCAGTTTTATTAACACATCCAGGAACGAAATGTCTTGGTCACTAATAGTATGAGTGAATTTGATTTGTTCAACATGAGTATTCAGAAGTTCAATTTTTTCCTCAAGGGTTTCACGATTTCCTGCCCATAGTACACATATATCATCAATAAATCTTTGATACATAATGCTTCTATTCTGCCAATCCTTATCACCATAGATATAATCGAATTCAAACTTAGCCATGAAGGTATTGGCATATGCCGGGGCCCCAGCAAATCCCATGGACGTTCCACTCTGCTGTAGAAAAAATTCAGAATTCCATTGAAAATAACTATGATATAGGCAAAAATGTAATAGTTCCAAAATGAATGTTTTTTCTGCTCCAATATCTGTTTGTTTCAACAATGCCCATTCTACTGCTTCCAATCCAGATTGGTGGGGGATAGATGTATAAAGTGATTTAACATCTATCGTACAGAGTAGTAGATTTTCGGTGGTAGAAATTTCTTTTAGTTTACGGAGAAAATGATTGGTATCCTTGATATAAGAAGGCCATTTCTGCACAAACTGCTGTAAAAAAGTATCAATATATTGGCCTAATGGCTCAAAAATTGTGCCACACCCGGTGACAATAGGTCTCATTGGTGGATTATATTTGTCTTTGTGGACCTTGGGGAGCATGTATAGGCGGGGACGCCTAGGATGTTGGACTGTCAGGTATTGCTTAGTGGCTTTGGAAATATATACTCGTTCAAAGGCTTGATCTAGAATGATCTTTAATGTGACTTCCAAATCATGAGTAGGGTCTTTATCCAATTTCAGATAGGTGCATTCATCGGACACATGTTCCTGGACTTTGTTCAGATAAAATTCTTTGTCCATAATAATTATGCCGCCCCCTTTGTCAGCTTTTTGAATGAATATTTTTTCATTTCTTTGGAGAGTTTTCAGGGTGTTTCTGTCATAATTTGTTAGGTTTTTTGTTTTTGATCGCCGAAAGTTTAGTTTTTCCAAATCATTGCGAGTAGATTTTTCAAATGCGTCTAAAATCTTATGTGAGACAGGAGATTGAAATTTAGATTTGGGTTTGAACTCTAAAAATTCTGTGGGTTCTTGTGCGGGTTGTTTAGGAAGCACGTTGGTAAAAAAATGTCTTAGTCTCAACACTCTCATAAATTTGAAGAGAGCAACCTCCGTTTCTAGAATGTTGGTGTCATAAGTAGGCACAAAACCTAATCCTCGATTTAAAACTCTTAGCTCATCAGCTGTTAAATCCGTTTCAGAGATGTTTATGATAAGGTCTGTTTGTTGCTCCGTGTTCTTGCTCCTTCTTTTGCCTCTCCTGGTTTTGTTTTGGGTTTTCCTGGGGGTTGGTTCAGATCCCCGACCTGGGGAAAAGAAGACTTTGAAATTCCAGATGCCGAGGCAGTTTCTATTGTTTCTACTGTGCCAGATGTTCCAGAGATCTGTGTTTGTGCTGATGGTCGATTAGTGCTCAAGTCGGTGTCAGAAACGAGACTTTCTTCAGATGTAGTTGGTGCCCTCTTTTTGGTGTAAATTTTTCTCTGGGCATATACCTCAGCCCAGGTGTAAACTTCATTCAGCTTGTAATCAAGCGTGTCCCTCTTGAATTTTCTGAGTTTCCCTTCTTGAATTTCTTTGGAATGTTTATCCAAGGTGATGTTTATGTCCTTGAGGACTTTCTCCCAATCTTCCTTGTCCATCCTAGTTTCCAAATTTTGTTTGATTTCATCAATTTCATTTGTCAATTCAGCAATGACTCTTGCTAGTTCCTCAATTAACAGTAAAATAAATCCAATGAACATTTATTCAGGATACACTGCCATCTCTCCATAAACTCTTTATTCATGTGAAATCTATATAACATCGGTTTGATAGACATCCTCAAACCACGTGGAATTCTCTTCACCTTATGATATTGCACCAGAGTTGATGCATGAAGTCTCTGACTGACTTGGCGTTTTGCCAAGAATTCTAGTTGCTTTAACTGTTGTCCAATTGTATTGCCTTGTACATCAGAAGATTGTACTTCTTGTATTAAAGTATAGATATCAGTTGCTTGTTCAGCCGTATATGCCAAGGTTTTCGCCCTGTTATCTGTTAGACTTGAAATGTGATCATACGACATGATTGGTTGTGTGCGGGTGCTACTCTCCCATAGGACAATGTGACAAAATGATAAATTTTCGAAGGAGCACACCACTCTGCTTAACTCTTATTATCTGTACTCTGTTCAATATTTTGATATATATTTATTTACAAGCGTGCAGTGGAGGTAGCACGTTCGTCCTGTCCCGTGCCTAAACAATAACCTTCCTACCTTGGGTGGTGTGACCACTCAACCTCTACGCACTGTTGCTTTTGAGTGAATAATTCACAAACATTTATTGTATTTAAACATGTTTATAAATCACTTTTGCTGATTCAAAGTGTTCATAAACAACACTTTATCATTTTTCAGATGTAAATTTGATTTTAAATCATCAAACAGTACATGTTTAACTTTTCACTTTGAAAATGCAAATATTTAAAGCGTTTTAATTTCAAAACATTTTTCCAAGCGTGACAAGCTGCTAGTTGAAGCCCGATGCATTTCGAGTCTTAATAGACTCTTCCTCAGGGGCCTGAAACTGAATATACAAATACAATCAATCAAATGGACCCAATCTTCTGTATGTAACAAGCTATTTTAAACATAAAAAACAATGAAAAACGTAAAAGACATGCATGTTCCTCCACCTCACCCTGTAGTGAAAATCAGTATAAACCATACTCACATTTCCAGCCGGAAATGAATGAGCTTCACCTATCAAAGAAACCACTGGTCGTCACCACTCAACCTAAAACGTTCTAAACTCCATGTCTGAAGCTATTGGTTTAATTCACTTTCTTACCTTGCTAAGTCTTCTATTAATTCAAAAACCGCCACTGCCTTCAAAAACGACAAACTTCCTGACACCTGAAAACGCAAGAACGCGCTGTTTAACCTCACGTGTTGGCAACACTTCTAGGGAAGTCGTGCCCCTGAAAATCACCCGTATCTACCTTCACAATCTCCACTCTGCTCCTCTCTTTCATAGACACGGTGCAAGTCGCCACCCTGTATTCCTGACCTACTCGTTTCTTATCCTTTCAATGCAAATCGGCTACTCTCGTTCACTTCCGTGAACAACATTAAAAATGGACTCCTCAATGGTATAGTTATGCCGCGCCATCTTACTCTAGTCAAGTGCTTCGTACCAACTCGTTTCTGATTCTTTCAATGCAAATCGGCTACTCTCGTTCACTTCCGTGAACAACAATGAAAACAGACTCCTCAATAGTATAGTTGTACCGCGCCATCTTACTCTGGTCAAATACTTCGTCTAAAAACAACAAAGGCTGTGAACTGCATCCATCTCCTCACTATCAGACAATATTCGAACTTAAAACGACCAATGTGACCCGTGTAAATGAGAAATGAAAATTAAAAATAAATAATAGATAATAAATAATAAATAAGTGAACGAAAAAAACCACCGTACATGATGATTACAAATCAGACATTTTTCATATTATACAGTCATAGACCAACATATGCATTAACCCTCAGGTGCACCCTTATGGTTATTTGATGGTTTATAGGAAAATGAATAATCAATTTTTTCATTAAGCCCTTTTGGCTCTTGTGTTCCTAATTTTTTCATCCAGAATATTTCTCTCTGAAGTAAGGATCTGGTGAGATCCTCTCCTTCTCTTTGGTTCATTTTTTCCAAGACTGAAAATTTCAACTGGGATATATTATGTTTATTATCAAACCAGTGTTTCGCAAGATTACTCTTCATATTGACATTTCTTATCGTGCTTTTGTGTTCTGATATGCGAAGTTTGAGTTTCCTCTCCGTTTTTCCCACATAGAGTTTCCCACATGGACATTTGATGTAATAAATTAAATTGTTTGAATTACAGTCACAAGTATAGAAAAGTGGAATAGATTTTCCTGTTTGTGGGTGGTGCAAAATTGCTCCTGTAATAACATTATTGCAATGTATACAATTCATACAGCGTTTCATGCCTTTGGGTACTTGTTCCCCTGGTGTAGATGGTGACTGTAGTAGTTCTTTGAGATTCTTAGACCTTGTGTATGCGAACATCGGTTTTTGCGAAAAAATCCCTTCAAAATCCGGTTCATTTTGTAGAAGTTCCCAATGTCGTGAAATGATGTTTTTTATTTTCACAGAACTGGTAGAGAATTTCGACACGAAGACTTGCCTGTCCTGAATTTTCTTAGGCTTCTGTTTTAGTAAATTCTCTCTGTCAAAAGTTTTGATACGATCATTGGTTTTCTGTAGAATTTTCTGTGGGTACCCTCTTTCTATATATTTACAATGCTGCGTCCTCAAGTGTTTTTCCAAGTCATCAGGTTCTGAAGAGATTCGTTTGATTCTCATATATTGAGACATGGGTAGGTTATCCTTCAAATTCTGAGGGTGAAAACTCTGATACAGCAGTGCATTGTTTACATCTGTCTTTTTTCGGAAAACCTCTGTTTTCATTTGTCCATCTTCCAGTTTTATTAACACATCCAGGAACGAAATTTCTTGGTCACTAATAGTATGAGTGAATTTGATTTGTTCAACATGAGTATTCAGAAGTTCAATTTTTTCCTCAAGGGTTTCACGATTTCCTGCCCATAGTACAAATATATCATCAATAAATCTTTGATACATAATGCTTCTATTCTGCCAATCCTTATCACCATAGATATAATCGAATTCAAACTTAGCCATGAAGGTATTGGCATATGACGGGGCCCCAGCAAATCCCATGGACGTTCCACTCTGCTGTAGAAAAAATTCAGAATTCCATTGAAAATAACTATGATATAGGCAAAAATGTAATAGATCCAAAATGAATGTTTTTTCTGCTCCAATATCTGTTTGTTTCAACAATGCCCATTCTACTGCTTCCAATCCAGATTGGTGGGGGATAGATGTATAAAGTGATTTAACATCTATCGTACAGAGTAGTAGATTTTCGGTGGTAGAAATTTCTTTTAGTTTACGGAGAAAATGATTGGTATCCTTGATATAAGAAGGCCATTTCTGCACAAACTGCTGTAAAAAAGTATCAATATATTGGCCTAATGGCTCAAAAATTGTGCCACACCCGGTGACAATAGGTCTCATTGGTGGATTATATTTGTCTTTGTGGACCTTGGGGAGCATGTATAGGCGGGGACGCCTAGGATGTTGGACTGTCAGGTATTGCTTAGTGGCTTTGGAAATATATCCTCGTTCAAAGGCTTGATCTAGAATGATCTTTAATGTGACTTCCAAATCATGAGTAGGGTCTTCATCCAATTTCAGATAGGTGCATTCATCGGACACATGTTCCTGGACTTTGTTCAGATGAAATTCTTTGTCCATAATAATTATGCCGCCCCCTTTGTCAGCTTTTTGAATGAATATTTTTTCATTTCTTTGGAGAGTTTTCAGGGTGTTTCTGTCATAATTTGTTAGGTTTTTTGTTTTTGATCGTCGAAAGTTTAGTTTTTCCAAATCATTGCGAGTAGATTTTTCAAATGCGTCTAAAATCTTATGTGAGACAGGAGATTGAAATTTAGATTTGGGTTTGAACTCTAAAAATTCCGTGGGTTCTTGTGCGGGTTGTTTAGGAAGCACGTTGGTAAAAAAATTTCTTAGTCTCAACACTCTCATAAATTTGAAGAGAGCAACCTCCGTTTCTAGAATGTTGGTGTCATAAGTAGGCACAAAACCTAATCCTCGATTTAAAACTCTTAGCTCATCAGCTGTTAAATCCGTTTCAGAGATGTTTATGATAAGGTCTGTTTGTTGCTCCGTGTTCTTGCTCCTTCTTTTGCCTCTCCTGGTTTTGTTTTGGGTTTTCCTGGGGGTTGGTTCAGATCCCCGACCTGGGGAAAAGAAGACTTTGAAATTCCAGATGCCGAGGCAGTTTCTATTGTTTCTACTGTGCCAGATGTTCCAGAGATCTGTGTTTGTGCTGATGGTCGATTAGTGCTCAAGTCGGTGTCAGAAACAAGACTTTCTTCAGATGTAGTTGGTGCCCTCTTTTTGGTGTACATTTTTCTCTGGGCATATACCTCAGCCCAGGTGTAAACTTCATTCAGCTTGTAATCAAGCGTGTCCCTCTTGAATTTTCTGAGTTTCCCTTCTTGAATTTCTTTGGAATGTTTATCCAAGGTGATGTTTATGTCCTTGAGGACTTTCTCCCAATCTTCCTTGTCCATCCTAGTTTCCAAATATTGTTTGATTTCATCAATTTCATTTGTCAATTCAGCAATGACTCTTGCTAGTTCCTCAATTAACAGTAAAATCAAATCCAATGAACATTTATTCCACGTGGTTTGAGGATGTCTATCAAACCGATGTTATATAGATTTCACATGAATAAAGAGTTTATGGAGAGATGGCAGTGTATCCTGAATAAATGTTCATTGGATTTGATTTTACTGTTAATTGAGGAACTAGCAAGAGTCATTGCTGAATTGACAAATGAAATTGATGAAATCAAACAAAATTTGGAAACTAGGATGGACAAGGAAGATTGGGAGAAAGTCCTCAAGGACATAAACATCACCTTGGATAAACATTCCAAAGAAATTCAAGAAGGGAAACTCAGAAAATTCAAGAGGGACACGCTTGATTACAAGCTGAATGAAGTTTACACCTGGGCTGAGGTATATGCCCAGAGAAAAATTTACACCAAAAAGAGGGCACCAACTACATCTGAAGAAAGTCTCGTTTCTGACACCGACTTGAGCACTAATCGACCATCAGCACAAACACAGATCTCTGGAACATCTGGCACAGTAGAAACAATAGAAACTGCCTCGGCATCTGGAATTTCAAAGTCTTCTTTTCCCCAGGTCGGGGATCTGAACCAACCCCCAGGAAAACCCAAAACAAAACCAGGAGAGGCAAAAGAAGGAGCAAGAACACGGAGCAACAAACAGACCTTATCATAAACATCTCTGAAACGGATTTAACAGCTGATGAGCTAAGAGTTTTAAATCGAGGATTAGGTTTTGTGCCTACTTATGACACCAACATTCTAGAAACGGAGGTTGCTCTCTTCAAATTTATGAGAGTGTTGAGACTAAGACATTTTTTTACCAACGTGCTTCCTAAACAACCCGCACAAGAACCCACGGAATTTTTAGAGTTCAAACCCAAATCTAAATTTCAATCTCCTGTCTCACATAAGATTTTAGACGCATTCGAAAATTCCACTCGCAATGATTTGGAAAAACTAAACTTTCGGCGATCAAAAACAAAAAACCTAACAAATTATGACAGAAACACCCTGAAAACTCTCCAAAGAAAGAAAAAATATTCATTCAAAAAGCTGACAAAGGGGGCGGCATAATTATTATGGACAAAGAATTTTATCTGAACAAAGTCCAGGAACATGTGTCCGATGAATGCACCTATCTGAAATTGGATGAAGACCCTACTCATGATTTGGAAGTCACATTAAAGATCATTCTAGATCAAGCCTTTGAACGAGGATATATTTCCAAAGCCACTAAGCAATACCTGACAGTTCAACATCCTAGGCGTCCCCGCCTATACATGCTCCCCAAGGTCCACAAAGACAAATATAATCCACCAATGAGACCTATTGTCACCGGGTGTGGCACAATTTTTGAGCCATTAGGCCAATATATTGATACTTTTTTACAGCAGTTTGTGCAGAAATGGCCTTCTTATATCAAGGATACCAATCATTTTCTCCGTAAACTAAAAGAAATTTCTACCACCGAAAATCTACTACTCTGTACGATAGATGTTAAATCACTTTATACATCTATCCCCCACCAATCTGGATTGGAAGCAGTAGAATGGGCATTGTTGAAACAAACAGATATTGGAGCAGAAAAAACATTCATTTTGGAACTATTACATTTTTGCCTATATCATAGTTATTTTCAATGGAATTCTGAATTTTTTCTACAGCAGAGTGGAACGTCCATGGGATTTGCTGGGGCCCCGGCATATGCCAATACCTTCATGGCTAAGTTTGAATTCGATTATATCTATGGTGATAAGGATTGGCAGAATAGAAGCATTATGTATCAAAGATTTATTGATGATATATTTGTACTATGGGCAGGAAATCGTGAAACCCTTGAGGAAAAAATTGAACTTCTGAATACTCATGTTGAACAAATCAAATTCACTCATACTATTAGTGACCAAGAAATTTCGTTCCTGGATGTGTTAATAAAACTGGAAGATGGACAAATGAAAACAGGTTTTCCGAAAAAAGACAGATGTAAACAATGCACTGCTGTATCAGAGTTTTCACCCTCAGAATTTGAAGGATAACCTACCCATGTCTCAATATATGAGAATCAAACGAATCTGTTCAGAACCTGATGACTTGGAAAAACACTTGAGGACGCAGCATTGTAAATATATAGAAAGAAGGTACCCACAGAAAATTCTAGAGAAAACCAATGATCGTATCAAAACTTTTGACAGAGAGAATTTACTAAAACAGAAGCCTAAGAAAATTCAGGACAGGCAAGTCTTCGTGTCGAAATTCTCTACCAGTTCTGTGAAAATAAAAAACATCATTTCACGACATTGGGAAATTCTACAAAATGAACCGGATTTTGAAGGGATTTTTTCGCAAAAACCGATGTTCGCATACACAAGGTCTAAGAATCTCAAAGAACTACTACATTCACCATCTACACCACGGGAACAAGTACCCGAAGGCATGAAACGCTGTATGAATTGTATACATTGCAATAATGTTATTACAGGAGCAATTTTGCACCACCCACAAACAGGAAAATCTATTCCACTTTTCTATACTTGTGACTGTAATTCAAACAATTTAATTTATTACATCAAATGTCCATGTGGGAAACTCTATGTGGGAAAAACGGAGAGGAAACTCAAACTTCGCATATCAGAACACAAAAGCACGATAAGAAATGTCAATATGAAGAGTAATCTTGCGAAACACTGGTTTGATAATAAACATAATATATCCCAGTTGAAATTTTCAGTCTTGGAAAAAATGAACCAAAGAGAAGGAGAGGATCTCACCAGATCCTTACTTCAGAGAGAAATATTCTGGATGAAAAAATTAGGAACACAAGAGCCAAAAGGGCTTAATGAAAAAATTGATTATTCATGTTTCCTATAAACCATCAAATAACCATAAGGGTGCACCTGAGGGTTAATGCATATGTTGGTCTATGACTGTATAATATGAAAAATGTCTGATTTGTAATCATCATGTACGGTGGTTTTTTTCGTTCACTCATTTAATATTTATTATCTATTATTTATTTTTCATTTTCATTTCTCATTTACACGGGTCACATTGGTCGTTTTAAGTTCGAATATTGTCTGATAGTGAGGAGATGGATGCAGTTCACAGCCTTTGTTGTTTGTAGACGAAGTATTTGACCAGAGTAAGATGGCGCGGTACAACTATACTATTGAGGAGTCCGTTTTCATTGTTGTTCACGGAAGTGAACGAGAGTAGCCGATTTGCATTGAAAGAATCAGAAACGAGTTGGTACGAAGCACTTGACTAGAGTAAGATGGCGCGGCATAACTATACCATTGAGGAGTCCGTTTTTAATGTTGTTCACGGAAGTGAACGAGAGTAGCCGATTTGCATTGAAAGGATAAGAAACGAGTAGGTCAGGAATACAGTGTGGCGACTTGCACCGTGTCTATGAAAGAGAGGAGCAGAGTGGAGATTGTGAAGGTAGATACGGGTGATTTTCAGGGGCACGACTTCCCTAGAAGTGTTGCCAACACGTGAGGTTAAACAGCGCGTTCTTGTGTTTTCAGGTGTCAGGAAGTTTGTCGTTTTTGAAGGCAGTGACGGTTTTTGAATTAATAGAAGACTTAGCAAGGTAAGAAAGTGAATTAAACCAATAGCTTCAGACATGGAGTTTAGAACGTTTTAGGTTGAGTGGTGACGACCAGTGGTTTCTTTGATAGGTGAAGCTCATTCATTTCCGGCTGGAAATGTGAGTATGGTTTATACTGATTTTCACTACAGGGTGAGGTGGAGGAACATGCATATCTTTTACGTTTTTCATTGTTTTTTATGTTTAAAATAGCTTGTTACATACAGAAGATTGGGTCCATTTGATTGATTGTATTTGTATATTCAGTTTCAGGCCCCTGAGGAAGAGTCTATTAAGACTCGAAATGCATCGGGCTTCAACTAGCAGCTTGTCACGCTTGGAAAAATGTTTTGAAATTAAAACGCTTTAAATATTTGCATTTTCAAAGTGAAAAGTTAAACATGTACTGTTTGATGATTTAAAATCAAATTTACATCTGAAAAATGATAAAGTGTTGTTTATGAAAACTTTGAATCAGCAAAAGTGATTTATAAACATGTTTAAATACAATAAATGTTTGTGAATTATTTACTCAAAAGCAACAGTGCGTAGAGGTTGAGCAATCCAGTTGTTTTTCACATTTTGAAAATTGAGGTTGTGTACATTTCTGTTATCAGCATACCTTTGAGCCCAGTAGATGTAACTATGTCCAACAATCCAGACAGAAAACATGGTGAGAGAAGGTTCTGCTGCAGTCAGATGAAGTGTGGTAATGAAATGGCAGTTGAAACAGTAGGAGTATGTAATGAAAAAAACTGTGGAGTTTCTGTGCTATTGAATCAGTAGCAGTGATTGGTGGATTTTAATTGCTGAAAACAGAAAGTTAGGGTGCATGGATGAGTTCTTTGAAAGATGTAATTTGAATGGTCAAGAAAAAATCATTTTATGAAAGATTGCACTGGATACGCAGGTGTACTGAGAGTTCAGAGTTCAATTGAAACATTGTTGTGTGAACTTGCAAACATCAGAGGTCTTTCAGGAGGTGGTTGCTATGGAAAAAAGGCAGAAAGGGCAGAAGGGGGAAGGGTGTTGATTTGAAAAAAGTGAGGGAAGAGTTTTGATTGGGTGACATGAGAGATATGTGTGATGAGGTGTACAGTCATAATATCGAGTCTTTTATTTCGACTGGACAGAATATCGAGTAAAAAATATAGAATGGACATAATATCGACTAGACATAATATAGACAACAAAAATATCGACTAGAGAAAATTAATATCGAATAGAATGGACATAATATCGAATCAAAAATATAGAATGGACATAATATCGACTAGACATAATATAGACAACAAAAATATCGAATTTAAGGTAAGTTAATAATAATTTTTATTTTTTGTGTAATATAAGTCTGTAGCGGGTTGTGGGTTTATAGGGGAATAGGGTGGGAAGTAATTTAATTCTAATTAATTAAATATGTTAATTTATTTATTAATATCTATTTAGAATTAATTGTTAATTAATTATTAATTGGTAATTAATTAAAATATAATTGGTAATTAATTATAATTGATTAATTGATAAATATTTTAATTTTAGTAATTTATTTTCTGTAGCGGGTTGTGGTTTTATAGGGGAATAGGGTGGGAAGTAATTTTATTATAATTAATTAAATATGTTAATTTATGTATTGATATTTATTTAGAATTAATTGTTAATTAATTATTAATTGGTAATTAATTAAAATATAATTGGTAATTAATTATAATTTATTAATTGATATATATTTTAATTTTAGTAATTTATTTTCTGTAGCGGGTTGTGGGTTTATAGGGGAATAGGGTGGGAAGTAATTTAATTATAATTAATTAAATATGTTAATTTATTTATTGATATTTACTTAGAATTAATTGTTCATTAATTATTAATTGGTAATTAATTAAAATATAATTGGTAATTAATTATAATTGATTAATTGATAAATATTTTAATTTTAGTAATTTATTTTCTGTAGCGGGTTGTGTGTTTATAGGGGAATAGGGTGGGAAGTAATTTAATTATAATTTATTAAATATGTTAATTTATTTATTGATATTTATTTTGAATTTATTGTTAATTAATTATTAATTGGTAATTAATTAAAATATAATTGGTAATTGAAAATAATTTATTAATTTTTAAATTGTAAATTAATTTATTGTTAATAGGTAATTAATTAGTATGAGTAGGCAATTTTTATAATTAAATATTTTTTTTTTGTATTTATAAATAAATATTTAATATTTTTATACACTTTTTTAATATTTTAATTATTTGTAATTGGTATTACTATTTATGTTATTTATATATATTTGTGAAGTATTTACTTTCCCTACTATTGCACTCTCTGAAGTTGGAATAGTAATTTTAACCCCTACGCTATCCAACACTTTCCCTACTGTTGCACCCACTGGAGTGGGTATGCAACGTTTACAACGCTACTTTTACTATGCACTACCATTACAACAAAACTTTTAAATTGCACAAACTTTTACAACGCATACATTTACAAAGCATGTTTTTAAAACGCAGATACCGTTACAACGCATACTATTACAATGTAAGTATTAGTAAGTATATAATTATTTTAAAAAGGTTATATGTTTGGGATTTTGGGTAAAGGGGTATTTTTAGGGTTCAGGGTCAGTTTTCAGTTTTTGGGTAAAGGGGTATTTTTAGGGTTCAGGGTCAGTTTTCAGTTTTTGGGTAAAGGGGTATTTTGAGGGTTCAGGGTCAGTTTTCAGTTTTTGGGTAAAGGGGTATTTTTAGGGTTCAGGGTCACTTTTTAGTTTTTGGGTAAAGGGGTATTTTTAGGGTTCAGGGTCAGTTTTCAGTTTATGGGTAAAGGGGTATTTTTAGGGTTCAGGGTCAGTTTTCAGTTTTTGGGTAAAGGGGTATTTTTAGGGTTCAGGGTCAGTTTTCAGTTTTTGGGTAAAGGGGTATTTTTAGAGTTCAGGGTCAGTTTTCAGTTTTTGGGTAAAGGGGTATTTTTAGGGTTCAGGGTCAGTTTTCAGTTTTTGGGTAAAGGGGTATTTTTAGAGTTCAGGGTCAGTTTTCAGTTTTTGGGTAAAGGGGTATTTTTAGGGTTCAGGGTCAGTTTTCAGTTTTTGGGGTAAAGGGGTATTTTAAGGGTTCAGGGTCAGTTTTCAGTTTTTGGGTAATGGGGTATTTTTAGGGTTCAGGGTCAGTTTTCAGTTTATGGGTAAAGGGGTATTTTTAGGGTTCAGGGTCAGTTTTCAGTTTTTGGGTAAAGGGGTATTTTTAGGGTTCAGGGTCAGTTTTCAGTTTTTGGGTAAAGGGGTATTTTTAGAGTTCAGGGTCAGTTTTCAGTTTTTGGGTAAAGGGGTATTTTTAGGGTTCAGGGTCAGTTTTCAGTTTTTGGGGTAAAGGGGTATTTTAAGGGTTCAGGGTCAGTTTTCAGTTTTTGGGTAATGGGGTATTTTTAGGGTTCAGGGTCAGTTTTCAGTTTTTGGGGTAAAGGGGTATTTTTAGGGTTCAGGGTCAGTTTTCAGTTTTTGGGGTAAAGGGGTATTTTTAGGGTTCAGGGTCAGTTTTCAGTTTTTGGGTAAAGGGGTATTTTTAGTGTTCAGGGTCAGTTTTCAGTTTTTGGGGTAAAGGGGTATTTTTAGGGTTCAGGGTCAGTTTTCGGGTAAAGGGGTATTTTTAGTGTTCAGGGTCAGTTTTCAGTTTATGGGTAAAGGGGTATTTTTAGGGTTCAGGGTCAGTTTTGGGTTTTTGGGGTACAGGGGTACTTTGTAAAAATAAAGTAAAATTACATTTAAATTAAATTTATTTAATAAAATTAAATTATATTAAATTATATTATAATATTTTTTATTAATTTATATTCAAAAAATTATTATATACTTACCAATACTTACGTTGTAATGGTATGCGTTGTAAAGGTATATGCGTTGTAAAATCTTGCGTTGTAAATGTATGCGTTGTAAAAGTGTTTGCGTTGTAAAAGTTTTGTTGTAATGGTAGGCATTGTAAAAGTATGCGTTGTAACGTCATACATCCCTGGAGTGGGAATAGTAATTTTAACCTCTACGCTATCCAGCGCTTTCCCTACTGTTGCACCCACTGGAGTGGGAGTAGTAAATTTGACCTCTACGCTATCCAACACTTTTGCTAATGTTGAACTCACTATAGTTGTAACAATAAATTTTAAACATTTTCTAAAATGTTATATATGTTTATTTAATAATATGTTTATATATATATATATATATATATATATATATATATATATATATATATATATATATGTGTGTGTGTGTAATTTTTGGTGATATAATTTTTTTAATTATATAAATTATTTATTAAAATTACATATTTTTATTAATTATTTCTAAGTTTATATTAAATATATTTATTACTATATTAGTTTTAACTTAATTTTAAGACTTTTAAAAAAATCGATATTTTGACAGTCTATATTTTTGTACGTCGATATTTTGGAGTCGATATTTTGGTACTTACCTGTTTGAAGATAGGGAGTCGATATTTTGTCAATCGATATTTTTGACTCGATATTTGTGTATCTCGATATTTGTGTCGTCGATATTATGTCAGTGATCCGTGTGATGAATTACAGCATTTCTGTGCCTTTGTTGGTTGCAGCCTCTGGAGTGCATACCCTTTGCTCTGCTAAAGACAAATTGGTGTGTGTCTTAGACTGTTTTAAAACTCAAAAAGTATTTGCTAAGGTGAGAAAAGATTCATTTAATTTAAATAGAGAATAGTATGCTTTAAAGGAGAAAATTATGAAGAAAGTTGTGTATTTAAAATGTTGCTTTGTGTCAAGTGTTTTACAAATAGATTTGGTTTCTTTGAGTTACATAGCCATGTTAAAAGTGACGCAAAAGTGGTGGAAGGGCCTTAAAAATACGCTTTCATGTGTGTTAGGGCATTTTAAGTCACTTCCCCATGAATGTAAGTGATGTACTTGATGTGTTTAAAAACGTTTTTTGAAATCAATTAGGTTTCTTGATATGTACTGCTAGAGTTTCATAGGCTGCTTGAGGCATATTTACAAGGCCTTTGAGTCACTTTGATGTTATTTTCCCCATTTTAATTTAAGACATTTCCCCGTGGTGCAAAGTCCTTGTAAATACGCCCCCATGTGTGCTTGGCAAATTTAGACTTTGTTTCTTTGAGTTACATAGCCATGTTAAAAGTGAGGCAAAAATGGTGCAAGGGCCTTAAAAATACGCTTTCATGTGTGTTAGGGCATTTTAAGTCACTTCCTCATGAATGTGGGAAAATAATTTGTTTATTTGATGTGTTTAAAAACGTTTTTTGAAGTCAATTAGGTTTCTTGATATGTACTGCTAGAGTTTCATAGGCTGCCTGGGGCATATTTAGAAGGACTTTCAGTCACTTTGATGTTATTTTTCCCATTTTAATTTAAGACATTTCCCCGTGGTGCAAGGTCCTTGTAAATACGCCCCCATGTGTGCTTGGCAAATTTAGATTTTGTTTCTTTGAGTTACATAGCCATGTTAAAAGTGACGCAAAAATGGTGCAAGGGCCTTAAAAATACGCTTTCATGTGTGTTAGGGCATTTTAAGTCACTTCCCCATGAATGTGGTTGAATAATTGGTTTACTTGATGTGTTTAAAAACGTTTCTTGAAGTCATTTAAGTTTCTTGATATGTACTGCTAGAGTTTCATAGGCTGCTTGGGGCATATTTACAAGGCCTTTGAGTCACTTTGATGTTATTTTCCCCATTTTAATTTAAGTCATTTTCCCGTGGTGCAAGGTCCTTGTAAATACGCCCCCATGTGTCCTTGGCAAATTTAGATTTTGTTTCTTTGAGTTACATAGCCATGTTAAAAGTGACGCAAAAATGGTGCAAGGCCCTTAAAAATACGCTTTCATGTGTGTTAGGGCATTTTAAGTCACTTCCCGATGAATGTGGGTGAATAATTAGTTTACTTCATGTGTTTAAAAACGTTTCTTGAAGTCAATTAGGTTTCTTGAAATGTACTGCTAGAGTTTCATAGGCTGCTTGGGGCATATTTACAAAGCCTTTGAGTCACTTTGACGTTATTTTCCCCATTTTAATTTGTCATTTCCCCGTGGTGTAAGGTCCTTGTAAATACGCCCCCATGTGTCCTTGGCAAATTTAGATTTTGTTTCTTTGAGTTACATAGCCATGTTTAAAGTGACGCAAAAATGGTGCAAGGGCTTAAAAATACGCTTTCATGTGCATTTTAAGTCACTTCCCCATGAATGTGGTTGAATAAATATATTTATTTATTTCTAAATTTCATCTGCAACCCTGAGTAGGACTCACCTCAAACAAACCTCTGGATAGGCCACACCTTATCGGCATCCTGAATCATTCATTTAAAATGTTGGGGGCAGATTTATGATGGCCGTGTGCCTCTTTTGCGCCGCTGTTGCGTCACTTTTGTGACCCAGCAGTGGTGGAAAAGATGCACCATGTTGCAAGATAGGCCTCACTTCATCTGCAACAAGATACCGTCAGTTTAAACTGTATACATTTAGGACAGTGTAGGGGGCATGGAGAAGCTGAGGTTTCTGTAAGTGTCAAAGTTGTTGCATACAGTGCTCACCTTCTACGTACTCTTTCATATGCTAGACTACATCTGCACAATGAGATACCTAAGCAAAGGAAACACAGGTGATGTGATTGTGAAATGAGCAAAAGAAATTGCACGTTTTTCAATTACATCACCTGTGTTTCCTAATATTACGAATCACATTGTGCAGATGAGGTTTAGGCCTGTCCAGGGACACAGAGGAGGTCTGGCCTTTGTTCAAGAGTGCAGTGCACATGACTCACTTAATTGGTAGGCCTGCACATGTACTATCTCCTCTGTACTCTTCAACAAGCCTAAATTTCATCTGTAACCCTGAGTAGGCCTCACCTCAAACAAACCTCTGGATAGGCCACACCTTATCGGCATCCTGAATCAATCATTTAAAATGTTAGGGGCAGATTTATGATGGGTGTGCGCCTCTTTTGCGCCGCTGTGCGTCACTTTTGTGACGCACAGCGGCGCAAAAGATGCTCTATGTTGCGACATATTTACAACTTGATGCATCTAGGCAGATGTGTCGCGCTGTAAAGTCCTGTGCCACATGAAACCTGCGTCAGGTTTCATGTGGGCATTTTGTTGCAGGGTGGGCATTCACTTGCATGAAAGCCCTGTAAAAGTAACACAGTGAAATTTACAAGATTTCACTGAGTCAGCTTTATGGCATTGCTGAATCAAATCCTTACGCCTGTTTGAAACAGGCATAAGGAGTGACGCACCATGCAATGTGTGGCTTGCCCCTGTGCATTGCAGTAGACATGTCGCGCTTACGACGTGATTCCTGCAATGCGCCGCTTTTGTGGCACAGATGCGTGACGCATCTGTGCTGTTTTTGCTCAATGGTGCACCGCATTGTAAATGCGGCACATCATAGGTGGCAGAGCAGCGGCGCACGTTAACTGGTGCATCCCTGGGGATGCGCCAGTTAACATAAATCTGCCCCTTTACATTTAAGTATGAGCAGGGGACACAGAGTCGGTGAGGCTTATCTAAGGTTAAGAAGAGATGAGTCCTGTTCACTGAAAACTTGGACATAGGCCTCACCTCCTCAGCATCGCTGGACATGGTTAAATAATATCTGCAAAATGTTACTCTTGTTAAACAATTGTACTATTATAGTCTCTGAGATTTGTCTCTTACTCTGCAACATCTCATTGTTGTTCTCTTTCTTTAAAGATAACGACAACATCAAGCATGAGTGATAATGAGCAATCTGTTGATCTCGATCTTATCATTGAACTTGTCATTGAAACATCAGTGGAAGTAGATCCCTTGGATGATTTAAATCCTGTGGATGAAGAAGAATATGATGAGGATGCCGATTTGTCAGAATTGTATGACATAGGGTGGGAAGCTGACCCGCTCGAGCCTATGGAACTATAAAGACTTATTTTTAAAAGTTACTGGAAATGAAAAGTAACCATGTTAACCGTTTTATTTAAAAATTAAATACAACTTCAAAAACAGCTTGTGTGAAGTGTCTTTAATAAAATAGTGAAATATGCTAATAAAATTAGTTCAGATTCACATATAAAAGAGCACAGGTCAAATGTAGAAGCATTCCATTTCTTTGCTACTATTTGTGAGTTTTAAATTTGCCAATGCACTAAAAATTATTGTATTTGAATTGACAACTAGTATGTTAATTTTTTGACGACTGTTATTGATTTACTGTTTGGTAATAGTGGTTAATAAAATTTTTATTATATTTTACCACAGATTCAACTGCAGATCATTGCAAAATTACACAATGCCATCGAAGCAAAGAAGGAGAAAGGCTACAAAACGTCAAAGACAGCAGCTTACTACATGCTTGCAGCAGTCCTCTACAATAAAAACTCGTCAAGTCACCAAGAAAGCTCCGGGTAAGACAACGAAATCATTCCTAAGAAACATTTGCAGAAAAAAAAGTATCACTACAGAACATGTTTTAGTCCAGAAAAAGAGAGCCAATTTAAACGGAAAGGAAAGGCCAATCAAAAATGTTACTGCTAGAGCAGGAGATAACTCTGTGCATGGTAGTAGAAGGAAAAATCAGTTTAGGGACATTCGTAGACGAATGTTCCGCAACAGGATAATTGGCAATTTGTTAAAAAATATTAAGAAAGGTCAACAGAAAGTAGCTTTTTATAAAAGAAAGAAAAATATTGAGAAAATTATTGATCAGGCATTCGAAATTAAGCGAAAGTTATTTATTTTGATAATCAATAGAATTAGGAAACTAAACAAGGCAATTTATGATTTCAAATCAAATAGTAGATGGAAAAGAACAGTTAATCGTAGTAATTTTTGTGAAGTTTTTTCAGGAGAATGGATGCATAGTTCAAGTTGTGAGGCATTTTTTAACGAGGAGAGTTATTTCCAGGATAATGATTTGGTGCATGCAGTTGACACCAGTGGTCGAGCTTATGAGGTGAAAGATGGTTGTCCGGTTGAAAAAGAAAAACTTGTGACAACAGAGGCAGAAGAGGTGTTAGGTAATGAGGTTTTAGGAAAACGTCCTAAGGGACCACTGTATACCTGGAAGTGTAGTAGTATTTGCAGTGTGCGACAGGATTCCATCAATTTGCTTTGTGATTTTCTACGGACATTTAATAAGAAAAGTTTGAAACAGAAAATGAAGTTGTTGCAAGAATTAGATCCTTGCAGAGTGAGAGAAGTGACAGGTTTGCATGGTCATTCATTGGCTTGTCTTTCCTGGAGAGTATGCCAGAGTGTTTTTCATCATTTCAGGATGCTAGCAGTGCATCATAATAAAGTGAGGACATTTGTTAGAATGTTGTATTATGCTAAGAGTCCAGCAATTATGCTTAAACAATAATGCACTGCTCTTTTGCATGGTTCAGAAGTAGATGTGAAGAATATTTGTGCAGAAATTGAGTTTTGTTACTTTGCAAGTAAAGAGGAGAATGTTGAAATTAACCCAGAAGAAGAAGGTAATGTGGAAGAAAGTGTACAGATTTCCAGTACAGATAATTTTCAGAAGGAAATTGCCACGTTTCAGGTGAAATCAAGTGCCTAATTTCACTTGTGTGTGTTGTCGACGCACTTATTATAAGAATCAGACTAAGTTAGTGGATTTATATGCAAAAAGTGAAAGGGAAAATAATAGTGAATGGAAGGATTTCGCAACATACTTGATGGTAGAAAATTGTTTTGATTTGGGATCGGATCTACGTGTGTGTACTTATTGTTGTTGCAAATTAAATCAAAACCGGATGCCTGCTAGAGCGGTTCATAATAATCTGGTATTGGTTGACATTCCTTCTGAATTGAAGGATTTAAATACTTATGAATCTATTTTGATTCAAAGTGTCCATCCCTTTCAGGCTATTGTACGAATGGAGCCAAAGACTGGGAAATTGCCTCCATCAGATTTACAGAGAGGATTAAAGGGAAGAGTTGTTTATTTGCCTCTAGATTTGAAGAAAAACATTAATACAATTGGAGTAGAGAAAGTGGAAGAGGAACCTCTGGTTATCTTAGTTAACGGGGTTCCGACAAAGAGTAAGAAAATTTGGCAAGATTTAGTGGATATTAGGAAAGTCAAAAAGGCAACATTGTATTTGATGAAAAACAATCAGCACTACAAGAATGTATGTGTTGCAGAAGAGGAAGTAAGTGAAGAAGAGGACAGCGATTTGTGTGCTGGACAAATTGAGAAAGTAGAAGCCTCTAAAAATGAAGAAATATATGAACATTATAGTGTTCATCCTTTGCATTCCAAGGAAGTCATGGGGAATGCTATTGAGTTGTTTCAAATGAAACAAGCCAAAGGGAGTCCCATTAGTGTTTGGGAGGAAAGTTTGGAAGCTCGGTGTTTCCCACAGCTATTTCCAACAGGTCAAGGAGGAAGATATGATGAGCGACCTCATCAAATTCCTGCTTCTGAATACCGGACTTTACGATTGTATGCAGAAGATCCTAGGTTTCGTCAATGCATTCCCTATTTGTTTCATCTACTGTTTGAAAGTGATCTGTCTGGACTGTCATATGCAGTGAACCACATTTTGAAAAGTGGTGTACAGATGCAAAATATCTCGGCAAGGGACTTTATGGATAAAGTCAATGTGCAAGACAGTATTTTGGATTCTCACCTGATTAATCTCATGGCGTGTCAGCGTGGTACTAATGAGTACTGGTACCGTCGTCATGGTGATTTAAAATGTATGCTGAGGAACTTAGGAACTCCCACATGGTTCCTCACTCTCAGCTGTGCCGAGTATGGCTGGGAAGACTTACTTGAATTTCTACGAGAGGCAAATGGAAACATTGAAAATATCGAATTCAAGACACCCGGAGAACTGTGCTCTTTGGATCCAGTGAATGTATGCAGGTACTTCAATCATAGATTTGAAGCTATGATGTCTTTCATCATGAACAAGAAGAATCCACCTCTTGGAGAGGTGTTGGATTTCTTCTGGAGAAAGGAGTACCATATACATATGCTGCTATGGATCAAAGATGCACCCAAATTTGGAACAGATCCGGATGACTTAGTGATGAGTTTCTTAGAACAGTATTCTACATGTGCTGTTCCAAACACAAAGGAAGACAAAAGCCTAAGAGAACAAGTTTTATGCTTCCAAAGCCATCGTTGTGGAAAGTACTGTTGTCGTAAATTCAGAAACAAGGACAAGTTCTACACAAAATGTCGTTTCGCCTTTCCACGACCGGTGATTTCTAAAGGAAGAGTGAACAGTTTGATGTCTTCGCTGCGACATAATGTGACGAGGAAATCACCCAAAAATACATACAATTTGAAAAGGAACGAAGAGTCCAAGTACATCAACGACTACAACCCAGTGATTTTGTCCATGTGGAATGCTAACATGGATATACAGTTTGTGGCTGATAACTGTCTGGCTGTGGCTCGGTATGTGACATCTTACATCACCAAAAAAGAAAAGACAGAATTGAAGGATATGTGGGAGGACATTTCCCATGAAAAGAGCCTCAGTAACAAGTTGTACAGTTTCAGTCTGAAGATGTTGTCGCATCGAGAAATCGGAGCTTACGAATGTTCTGGCCGGTTGTCTTCAGCAAGTCTCTATGCCAAATCTAGGAGTATCATTTGGGCGAGTATTGGTCTTGCTGCAACGCGTAATCGAGTTCTGAAACCTGTGCGGGAAATTGAGTATTTGGCGGAAAAGGAGCCAAACAGTACCGATATTTTGAAGACCAACATGTTGGATACATATTATCCAAATAGAAGCTGTCACCTCGAGAATGTTTGTCTGTATGAGGTTCTACAAAATTACATATTCAAGAGGAACATCAAAGAAGATATTGATAAAGGAGTGTATGCTGTAATTGGAAGTGAGGGATGTCTGGTCAAGCAAAGAAAATGCCACTTGGTAAACCATCGAAAATTGAGTGGCGAATCTCCTGAAAGAAAAGAGTTTTTCTATTTAGCACTTTTGCAACTTTTCAAGCCTTGGCGTGCAGAAGAGGAACTGCTTGGAGATTTCATCTGTTACGAAGACTCTTTCAATGCCGCCAAGGAGACCATAGAATGTCCTGTTTTTCCCAAATATCTAGAAATGTTGAATGCGGAAATCGAGCAGGAAGCAACGATTGCAGCCGAGATTGCTAGAGACAGTTCTCAGGACAGTCAGAGTTCTGTTTCATTGAGTCAGGATCCACTAGGAGGACCAGTTATCGAAAATGAAGCTGCCACTGCCATGATTGAAGTGGAAAGAGCCATGGCACATGCTCAGGAGGATGCGGTTAACTTAGAAGACTTGGAAAGACAACTCAACGTTGAGCAGAGGAAAATATATGACGAAGTTACCAACCAAATTGATCATGGATTAAGTCATGAGAAGAAAGAGTGCTCATGTACGTCGTTGAAGCCTGTCCGACTGTACGTGAGTGGAGAAGCGGGAACTGGAAAAAGGTTCCTCATTAAAGCAATTTCATGTTATTTGCAGAAAAGGACTGAGTCATCGCTGTCTTGTGTTGTCACCACTCCAACTAGACTGGCAGCACATAACATTAAAGGTATTACTTTGCATCGCCTACTGATGCTGCCAGTGGAGCATGATAACAAATTACAATACCACAAGTTATCTGGAGATGCTTGTTGTGAAGTTTCCAGAGTCTTGAGGAAAATGAAACTTCTTATCATTGACGAAGTAAGCATGGTTTCCAATGTCATGCTTGCCTTTGTGCATTTGAGCATGCAAGAAGTTCTCAAAACAGAGTATGATGTGTTATTTGGTGGCAAACACATCATTGTTTTCAGTGATCTTCTGCAGCTGACACCAGTGAAAGGACAACCTGTGTTCAAAATGCTCACGCACGAAGATACCAGGAAGTGCCTAGGGAGCATTGGCAACGTCAATATATGGTTAAACTTCAATTATGCTGAACTGCGTGAAAATATGCGTCAAGCGAAGGATGAAGATTATAAGAATATTCTACAAGATGTTAGAATCAGAAAAGTGACCGAGCATGGGAAAGAAGCTTTACATGCACGATTACTGTCAAATTTGTATCCAGAAGAAGACGTTCAGCCTGAGAATATTTTTCGGAAAATTACTGAGAAGAAATCTGGAATATGTTTGATGCCAACTCTTGCAGAATGTGCCGTCTTCAACAATAAAATGTTGAATTTAGAAAACCAAGAGATTGTGAAACTGGAAGCAATTGACAGAATAGAGCATATGGGAGCAACAATTATTTTGTCTGAGAATTTGAAATCAAAATTGGATTCATTAGAGAAGACTATATCTAAAACTGCTGGTTTTGAAAAGACTCTGAATGTGTGCTTAAATTGCCGTATAATTTTAAGAAGGAATTTACATGTTGAAAGAGGTCTGGTAAATGGATCAATGGGTAATGTTGTTGATTTTGAGAAATACTGAAATAGAGATGGAATTGAATTTTTAAAAATTAAATTTGATGGCATTGAGGAAGTACAGCTAATTGGTCGTTGCTCTGCTAGGTTTTTGCTTGTAAAAGACATATGTTCGCCGTAAGCAGTTTCCTGTTTGCTTGGCATATGCGGTGACAATCCATAAATCGCAAGGTTTAAGTGTAGACAGTGCATTGGTGAATATTGGCAGTTCTGTGTTCAAGGAGGGTATGGCATATGTGGCATTGTCACGAGTCAGAACTTTATCGGGATTGTACTTGATTGAGTGTGATGTCACAAACATTTGTGCGGATCTAGATTGTGTTAAGGAATTCAATAGGTTAAGAAGAGAGTATGCGCCACATTTGCCTCAATATCCTTTGTTTGAGAAACGTGTGGTAGGCCGGAAACGAAGAAATGGGACCAATAGTAGGGAGGTTGTAGCAAAAAGACGAAAAGTCGATGAACCCGAAATTATAAGCAGAAAAAAAATGGATTCTGTTGAAGATGTTGTTGGTTTTCAATTTGAAAATAGTTCTGGTGTCAACTGCTATGCTAATGTAGTGGTTAATGTTGTCTTTTCTCTAGAAACTTTAAAAGAAGAGATTGTGGTCAATTCGGATCAAAGATTTTGCAGTTTGTTGAATTCTGTGTTAGAGAAATGTAGCACTGATAGAACAAAAATAGAAAGTGTGTGTGAAATTCGAAATCTGTTTGACAAATGTTCAGGTCAAACGCAATTCTCTCAAAATATTCAGCAAGATTGTCAGGAGTTTTTAATGTATATGCTTGATGTATTGCAAGATGAAGGTGTAGATGTAGATCATCTGTTTGGCCTTTCTTATCAATGGCAGCATGACTGCGAGAACTGTAGGGTATCAAGTACTACTAGTGTAGACTCAGAAAGATTTATATATTTAACTTTGCCAGACAGTAAATCAGTGTCCTTTAATAAGCTAGTAAAAGCAGCTGATCACAACATGGAGTGTAGCCAATGTAAGTCTGCAATGTTGTCCACATTATTTATACGAACATATGGCCAGTATGTCATTTTAATGTTCCAACGATGTAGGCCTGATGGAACAAAATTGACAACTTTAATTAAAAATGTTGTGGCTTCGCAGTTGTCAATATCAGGAAGGACTTTTGTAACTGCAGCAATTATATATCATGACGGTCCTTCAACAACATCAGGACATTACACAGCTTATTTGAAGTCTAGAAACGGCTGGTCATTCTGCAATGATTCTGTTTTAACTTTAAAAAAAAAATTGCCTTTTGACCTTAAAAATTCTTACCTGGTGTTTTTACAACCAAAATTTTAGAGAAAGAATCTCGGGATTTGCTCTGAGGAATTTCAAGAGGTTCTAATGGCTCCTACACTATTTGGCCTTGAGGATAAGTGTAGTACAGAGTAAAAAGTTATTTTTGGGTTTTAAGTAGTTCATGAAAAAAAGAAGGTTTTCTTACAGAAAGTGGTGGCCACGGATTAGTTAAAGGACAACAGAGTATTTCCCAAAGCAAACGGTATTCTTACCATAACACTTGACGTCATGGAAAAATAACTGCACTTTGAATGAATTTAGAAAAACTGTTTCTTTTAATAAGCTAATTCAAGCAGGCAATCAAAACATGGAGTAGAGGTAATGTAAGTCTGCAATGCTGTCCACATTTTTTGAACAAACTTTTGGTTATAATGTCATTTAAAAATTCCAACTATATAAACCTGATGAAAGTAAGTTTTCAACTTTAATTACAAATGCTGTGGCTACACAGTCATTGATTTTAGGAAGAACATTTCTAACTGCAGCTATTATATGACATGATGGTCCTTTGACAACATCCACTTATTACACAGCTTATTGAAAATGTAAAAAAAGCTGATGTTTCGGAAATGATTCGCATTTGACTATGAAATAATGTTGCCTTTTGACTTAAAAATATTCTTACTTTCTGTTTTCAGAAGAAAGAATTTTGGGTAGGTAACTGGCCTATAATGATTCTAGGAGTTGATATAATTTAATGTACTGTTTTAAATTGCTTTGTGATTAAAAGTGATGTAGAGAATTAAATAATTGTAGTAGTCATAGAGGTAGTGTAAGTGTGCCTCATAGTAAGCAGTATCAGTGTCATAGGAAATGTGGAACATGAGTGAGCAAGAAGGGTAAAATATTACTAGTACAGGATTGTAAAAGTGATCTTGAACGTTTTCTTTCTGAAAGTTGCGGAAAAAGAAAATGACGGGATTTGCTTAGAAGAATTCCAAGAGTTATAAATGGCTCTTACACGATTTTGCCTTGAGGAGAAGTGCGGTAGAGAGCGAGAAGTCATTTATTGTATGTAACATATTTGTCAAAACGATGGAGCTTTTCTTTCAGAAAGTGGCGGGCTGAAAATAATAACAGCACAACAGAGTATAAGCTGTTCATAGGACATCCTTCGACGTCATGGAAAGTAAGTTACTTTTAAGGAGTTCTGATTTCTGATTGGTTATGTTATATGGGTTTTTTAAACACAATCATTTTGATTGTGGGTTTTTTTCCCCGCTGTTATATGATGAATACCTTCAAGTCACTGTTTTTAGTGAAATTTGATATATTCTGAGAACAGCAAAAATAAACCATTTAATATGTATAATTAATTCTGTACTTTTTGTATTTATGATATACATTTAGAACTGTGTAGGAGGCAGGGAGAAACTGAGGCTTCTGTAAGTGTCAAGGGAGGTGAGTAATGTACATTGCTCTGTTGCATACAGTCCTCACCTTCTGCGTACTCTTGGATATGCTAGACTACATCTGTACAATGAGATACCTAAGCTGAGGAAATACAGGTGATGTGATTGTTAAATGAGCAAAAATATTTGCACCTTTTTCAATTATATCACCTGTGTTTCCTAACATTACGAATCACATTGTGCAGATGAGGTTTAGGCCTGTCCAGGGAGACAGAGGAGGTCTGGCCTTTGTTCAAGAGTGCAGTGGACATGACTCACTTCGTTGGTAGGCCTGCACATGTATTATCTCCTCTGTACTCTTCAACAAGCCTAAATTTAATCTGTAACTCTGAGTAGGCCTCACCTCAAACAAATCTCTGGATAGGCCACACCTTATCGGCATCCTGAAACAATCATTTAAAATGTTAGGGGCAGTTTTATGATGGCCGTGCGCCTCTTTTGTGCCGCCGTTGCGTCACTTTTGTGACGCAGCAGCAGTGCAAAAGATGCACCATGTTGCAAGATAAGCCTCACTTCATCTGCAACAAGATACCGTCAGTTTAAAATGTATATATTTAGGACTGTGTAGGGGGCATGGAGAAGCTGAGGCTTCTGTAAGTGTCAAAGTTATTGCATACAGTGCTCACCTTCTGCGTAGTCTTTCATATGCTAGACTACATCTGCACAATGAGATACCTAAGCAAAGGAAACACAAGTGATGTGATTGTGGAATGAGCAAAAAAAATTGAACGTTTTTCAATTACATTACCTGTGTTTCCTAACATTATGAATCACATTGTGTAGATGCCTCACTCAGTCTGTATCTGACACTCTTTCCTTCACTTCCTCTGTCTCCTCTCTCCCTCACTCTCTTTTCCTTATTCACCCTTTCCTTATATAGTTTACCTTGCTCACTTTCTTTTAGTAGCTTACACAACTTCAATTTAGTTTTCTCTTCTATCCTTCTTTTCTGTCACTGAAAGTATCTTCTTTTTTTTTCTCTTAGTAATTGACTCTATTTCAATTTCTTTTTGTCTCTGACTGTCTATCACCGTTTCTTTCTCTTTTTTTCTGCATGTTTATCTCTAACTTTATTTCTTTGTAAAATTGGATGATTGTCAATCTTTTCCCTTGTCTTTTCTAATTTTTAAATACATGTTTTATTATTTTTCAAATTTTTGTTGTTTCTTTCACAGATTGAAAGTATAAAAATAACAAGTGACTAAGTTAACGACAATTATAAGGTAAGTGTTTTGTACTCTTTTCGTTACATTTCTATCACATTTAACTTCTATTAGTTCCACTGCTTCATTTCTTTAACCGTCAGTTTCCTGCCTTTGCTACTTCCCTCATTCCTTTTTCTATTACTTACTTACTCTACTCCTTCCACACCTTTTCCCAGTCCCTCTGTTCTCATAGTTCCTCACTCCTGTTCACTCACTCCGTCTCTATTACTCTCACTATCTCTGACTCATCACTCTTTCACTACTTGTTCATTATGCTTTCTCCCTGTAGTTCAAACACACTAAGGGGCATATTATCAACACAGGCGATAAAATTATCGCTGCTTTTATCGGCAGAAAACTGCTGCAAAAGCGGCTTTAGCGGCAGTTTTCTGCCGATAAAAGCAGCGATAATTTTATCGCCTGTGTTGATAATATGCCCCTATGTTATTTACATTTCTTTGCTGTTTTAATCATTCCTTTTCTGTCACTTCTTCTTTTCTGCTTTCTGTTATTTCTCTCTGTTATTCCACATGTTTTAACCTTAGTCACTATCATACATCTTGTTTTATTCCTATTTACTTTTGCTCTCTGTTTTCTTAACACTTTCCCTCAGGATTGTTCTTTTAGTCCGGTTCTATCCCTACCTCTCATTCCACATCCTTTACTGTTTTTCTTCTTATTTTGAACATTCACTCACATTCTCTAAGAAACTCTTGTCTATTATTCTTCTACTCTCCTTTTTTTCTTTCACTTCCTTATCTATTTTGTTTTTCACAATTATACCCTCTTCCATCTTTTCTTCGGTAAATAGATCTATTAAACAGTATCTCTGTGTTAGTCCCTCTAGCTGTCTTTCTTTTAACATTACTCTCTGTTTCCTTCCCTTATACTTACTCTTCTTTTTAAAAAAAAAAAAAAATTCTGGTTCACTTCCGGTTCGCGTACCGGCGCGCGAACCGGGAAGCGAATCAAAAGAAATAGAAGTTGCCAGAGTGCTAAACATTCTAGCAATTTTTTATAAAGGGGAGGTAGTTCTGAAAAGAACTTTTTTTTAATTATTTTTGTTGTTTTATATTTTTTTTATTATTTTTCTGAACATTTTTTTACTTTTTTGTATTTTTTGAACGGTTTTATATTTTTTGGGTTTTTTTGGGGGGGGGAGAAACGAAAATGATTCATTATAAAGGGCTCAACAGGAGCAAAAAAAAAATATATAATTTATTTTCTGGGGCGTTTTGGACAATTATGATTGTCGATAGCTCTGTTGATTAAAGTGATGCTACTCTCCTTGTAGCAAATCAATTGGCCGCAAAAAATGCACACATGCTTCACAATCCCAAACTTCAGCTGGATATTTGGGACCATCTCCCTCGCCTCTGGTCCCGTCACTGCCTCTACATTTTATGCTCTGGCCACAGGAGGGGGGTTATCCTGCAGGTCACGTACCTGCGCAGCACTATAATTATTAGGGTGCCACCTCTCCATATGGCGATGCATGGTGTAATTGCCATAGCTATATTTCTTATCTGTCCCTCTGGACAGATCTTTTTTGCAGATAAGGCAAGTAACATAGCGGGCATTTACTATTTTTTGGCCCCGGGGATATTTGAAAAATTGCCGAATGAAATTTTCCTTGACATGGGACCTCCTAGGCTCTTCAGGCAAAAACTGCCTCTCTTGCTCCTCTTCCTCTTCTTCCTCTTCTTCCTCCTCTTGCTGAACGATAACCTGAGGAGGTGGTCCTCTCTTCCTAGGAGGTGGTGGTGGTGGTGGGGGTGCACCAGCTGCAGCTACAAGACTTGCCATTTCTAAGTAATCAAAAAAGGTCTTCCTCTCACAAAGTTGAAAGTCAGAGTGAGGAAACAAGGAGGGGTTTTCATCATTTGGGAAAAAGAATAGTTCTAAACCAATGAAAAGTTTTATTTTTAGGTCACATGACCTAGCCTTACATCATTAGGAAACCAAAAGTGAAATGAACCAATGAAAAGTTTTATTAACAAGTCACATGACCTGTTATGCTTACGTTACGCGCTCCGCGTCGCGCCCCGGATCGCTTCCGGGAAGCTGCGCTTCGCGCCTCGCTTCGCGCACCGGAGCACTTCCGGGTGCGCTAACGCGGCGCGTCATATGATGCATTACGCGACAACGCGATACGTCGCGGTTACGCGCGCGTCACGATGTTGTTTTCTAACGCGGCAGTTGCGCAAACGGAACGTTTACCAGTTCGCGGACTGGGTCGCGGCAGCAAATTGAGCTAACGGGAAGCTACCCGGTTCGCGGACCGGGAGCGAAACAAAAAAAAATAATAAAAAAAAAATACATAAAACAATTGTATTAAAACATATAAAATATATTTTTCGATTTAAAGAAGAATACATTTTAAAGCTTTTGATATTTGCTATTAAAAAACCATTGAAATTCACTGAAAAAAACATAGGTTATAGACCATATAGAGTTAGGAATTAGCATTTACAAAACCTTGAAAATTCACTGAAAAAACCATAGTTATACACCATATATAGTTAGGAATTAGCATTTACAAAACCTTATTTTACTCACACAAAACCATTGAAATTCGCATATATAGTTAGTTGCACTAACTATATATCGCGCACCCGCAATCCACTGCTGATCATGTCACATATTACATCATTCATGACATGGTCAGTGACATCACTGATGACATCTCAAATGATATCACTGATGACATCACTGATGACATCTCAAATGACATCACTGATGACATCACTGATGACATCTCATTTGACATTCCTGATCACATCACTGATGACATCATTCATGTGATAATGCGATGAACCTCTTCAGACTCTAATATAACCTTAGATACACTCAGTGTAAACAGACACTCACAGACTGTCACTCATCCATGAAGTTACACAGACACCTAGTCAGTCATGCAAAGAATCAATCACACCTCCATTTTCTCAACTATACAGTTATACACACCTTACTTATTCAAAAATATACTAACACATATTTACTCTCTTATACAATCCTGGATACAAGTTCACAATGATCCATACAGCCACTCACACATTCACTGGCTCTTATGCACAGTTATTTATATATGTCAACTCTCACATGTACTGTGTTTTACATATGTACTTACTTTGACATGTAGCACTGAGATATCCATTCACTCACAAATACACTCATGCACACAGTCAACCGCCCATACAGCTGTTTCCACATGCACTTTTGGACCCATACATCTAGTGAATCAACTGCTCACACATATATGCACAGAGTCATACACCTCCCAGCCTCCCACACACACACTCAGTCTCCCATACAAATACTTGGGCAACCAATCAATAACCCATATAGTTACTCATATAGCTAATGATCAACACATGCAGCAGATTACAGAACAACAGACATAATGATGCACAAATTAAGACAGTTTAGTCACTAACCCATGCACTCAGTGAGACACATTTAATCACTCACTCATACAGTCAGTCATGCACCTACTAAATCCTTCATCCAGACACTTATAAATCCACTCATTCTTCAATATGTAAGACATATTTTAACTTTACAGAAACATACAGTCACTGGATGTAGTCATCAGTGATGTCATCAGTGATGTCATTTGAGATGTCATCAGTGATGTCATCAGTGATGTCATTTGAGATGTCATCAGTGATGTCATCAGTGATGTCACTGACCATGTCATGAATGATGTAATATGTGACATGATCAGCAGTGAATTGCGGGTGCGCGATATATAGATAGTGCAACTAACTATATATGCGAATTTCAATGGTTTTGTGTGAGTAAAATAAGGTTTTGTAAATGCTAATTCCTAACTATATATGGTGTATAACCTATGTTTTTTCAGTGAATATATATATATATATATATATATATATATATTTTGTCCAACTCCCTTTCATCAAGGAAATGAGTCCGCACTCTCGGAGATAATTATTCCCAATTTCTTTTATTTCAAATCGTCAAGCTCCAAACACCAGCACAAAACTGGTGTTTGGAGCTTGACGATTTGAAATAAAAGAAATTGGGAATAATTATCTCCGAGAGTGCGGACTCATTTCCTTGATGAAAGGGAGTTGGACAAAATATTGCAAAAGTGGGGCTCTGCTTAGGAGTTTCGCACCGGTGGAAGGAGCGCCAGAGGATTGTGAAACGGAGCCGATTTGGTGGATATATATATATATATATATATATATATATATATATATATATATATATACACCAAAAAGAGCCCAACTTCATCTGACTGCAAGAAGCTGACTTTATTCGTCACACCCACAGCATCACATGACACACTTAAAAGTCCTGACGCGTTTCAGCGTTGTACCGCCTTAATCATAGGAGTGTGTGTCCTCAGTAAATTCCAAGTGGACTTGGTCCCGCAGTGCATGAACTGCGGGTTCCAGCATGCAACAGGTGAGTATTCAAATTTTTTTCGTTTTTGCTTAATAGCATGATTTCACCCAGTGCCTTCGTCAATAGTTGCACAGTGCTTTGGGATGATGCGGTGTTCTCAAAAATAATTGCTTCCGCTGCGAAGTTGTAGAAAACAGGAAAGCATCCTTCTCCTCTCCCTTTCTAAACGGAGTGCCACATTGCCTCGGAAGTCCATAAGTGGCTGGCAGCACCGCAAGCGGGTCATTCGCCTCCATTAGTATTCCAAAAAAGAGTTCCATTTGCCGGGGGCCCCGACCCTACAGATAGGGCTCTTGAAAGCAGGAATGGAGATCCTGCTGCTTACAACAACATTCGCCAAAAAGAGCTCAACTTCGTCTGACTGCAAGAAGCTGACTTTATTCGTCACACCCACAGCATCACATGACACACTTAAAAGTCCTGACGCGTTTTAGCGTTGTACCGCCTTAATCATAGGAGTGTGTGTCCTCAGTAAATTCCAAGTGGACTTGGTCCCGCAGTGCATGAACTGCGGGTTCCAGCATGCAACAGGTGAGTATTCAAATTTTTTTCGTTTTTGCTTAATAGCATGATTTCACCCAGTGCCTTCGTCAATAGTTGCACAGTGCTTTGGGATGATGCGGTGTTCTCAAAAATAATTGCTTCCGCTGCGAAGTTGTAGGAAACAGGAAAGCATCCTTCTCCTCTCCCTTTCTAAACGGAGTGCCACATTGCCTCGGAAGTCCATAAGTGGCTGGCAGCACCGCAAGCGGGTCATCCCCCTCCATTAGTATTCCAAAAGAGAGTTCCATTTGCCGGGGGCCCGACCCTGCAGGGCGGGCTCTTGAAAGCAGGAATGGAGATCCTGCTGCTTACAACAACATTCACCAAAAAGAGCCCAACTTTGTCTGACTGCAAGAAACTGACTTTATTCGTCACACCCACAGCATCACATGACACACTTAAAAGTCCTGACGCGTTTCAGCGTTGTACCGCCTTAATCATAGGAGGGTGTGTCCTCAGTAAATTCCAAGTGGACTTGGCCCCGCAGTGCATGAACTGCGGGTTCCAGCATGCAACAGGTGAGTATTCAAAATATTTTCATTTTTGCTTAATAGCGTGATTACACCCAGTGACTACGTCAATAGTTGCACAGTGCTTTGAGATGTTGCGGTGTTCTAAAAAATAATTGCTTCCGCTGCGAAGTTGTAGGAAACAGGAAAGCATCCTTCTCCTCTCTATGGAAGCCAGCTCTTTGTCCAGAAAGCATGCCTTTTGTGTCAATTTGTTCAGTAGTTTATGTGAAATCTGCTTTCAAAATCTTTATATATCTGTATAGTTGGATTCACGGGAGGTTTGCAAGAGTCCTGCGATCAAGCACCTTCAAATATTACAGTGATCAGATTGACAGAGTGGCAGCGACAACTCCTCCGCAATGGAGGAGGAGCATCGCCCCACTGCCTGGCCTAGAGCCAGCAAATGAAAAATAAAATAGTCGCTGTTTTATTTTTCATTTGCCGGCTCTGAACCAGCTTGTGCAGGATGGGGCGGAGCATGGGGAGGAGGAGTACTATTTGCACTCCCTAAGTGCAGATATGTGTTTGGCCGGCCGTCTCAGGCCGATCAAAACACACATGTGCAATTAGGTTTCTATAGCCTGGCTGCATTTAAAGCTGGCCTGGAGAAACCCCCACAGACTCCCTTGTCTGAGCGGATTATTTTTCCAGCCTGCTGAGGAGTCCATGATGCGGCCCCAGTGCTGGCTGGGACCAGGATGGAAGAGGCACAATGCGGGAGGCGGGTGGCAGCTCCAGGTAAGTGTTTATTTTTTATTTATTTTATTATTAACCCCCCCACACATGTGCTCCCCCACCCGCGCTCTCTGGCATCCCCCCACCCATCCCACCACTTCTTTATTGTGGCGCCTGCCACTGCAGAGGGGGCTCTTTTTCCCATCAGGTGCCTTGCTCCAGCGGGAGCAAAAGATTTCCACCAAGCCAGACTGGAGACTGCCCTGCAATTGGCTTGCCAATACCTGAAGAGAAATGTTGGAGCTGCCATTTTCTGAAAATTAAAAAAATAACGCATTAGGGCGCAGGGTATGGGTACCCTGATCCCCTGTACCTTGTGCTGCTCTCTCACATATTACATCACTCATGACATGTTCAATGACTGCATCAATAACATCAATAATGGCATTTGAAATTACATCATTGATAACAACGCTGTGCATTGCCAGGGTGTAAGTTATAGGTACTTTAGGGCATGAGATATAGTTCCTTGAGATAATTATAACTGTAAGAAATTGTAATAATGTGTTACTTTACATTAAAATAAACCTTAGGAGCTCAATGAAAGGTTAAAGGGGTGTTTTGGTTAGGTGTAAATGTCAGTCAAAACATACTGATATAATATTCAAAAACACAGACATTCTACAGTTATAGTTACCTCAAGTAACTATAACTCTTGCCCTAAAGTAACTATAACTCATTCCCTCACATGCACTGTTAATTATCTCACATATTACATAACTCATGACATGTTCTATGACACCATTGTTAACATCACTGTAAAATCTGAAATAACATCATTGATGGTAGGGGTGCAAGTTATAGTTACTTAGGGCACAAGTTCTAATTACTTGCAATTTATTTATTTTATTTATTTATAAAGTTTTTTATAGCGCGAACTTGACCCAAGAGGGTATCAGAGCACTTTACATTTTGGATAGTTGCGTTGAAAGTTACATCAGATACAAGAACATAGTAAGGTACAGTACACATAAACAATGTTTCAATCATTCGTAGGAGGGAGGGGAGGGGGGGTGTGGCTAAGCGCCCGAAGCGAATGGCGGCACCCGAGTAGCGGCTCCGTCCACGTCGGGGCATACAGGCGGTTCGCTCTCCTCTGCAGAGCCATGGAGCACACTACCTGACATCGGAGCTTCCCAGGAACCGCTCCAGCTGCTTTGTTGATGTTCCTCTGCGACGAGCGGCATTTTATCCCCATATCTTCTCTCGGTCGCGGCTCCTCCGGGTCGCGGCCGCCATTTTGTTTCTGTATGCCGGCGCTCCTCGCAGCTGCGCACTACACCGCGCTGGCTCCACCCGGTTCACAAGGACTTCCTCGCTGATGCAGCCTTCTCCTCAATAATACTGGCAACTCTCCTCTTTCAAACAAGGTGACTCTTATATATTTTTTGCATACACCTGCTACTGTTATATTGCATTTGGTCATCTCTTCAGATTGAGCGGCCATTTTGTGGTGTTGTACTCTGTGCAATTCTGAAAGTCCCATTTGGGCTGTCCCCATGGCGCAACGCTCTGCCAAACTTCCTAAGCGCAACTTCATAAAAAATTCTACGCTATTTACAACGTTGGCTACCCTTGAAACATCTCTCACTCCATCTATTGACGTTGTAGCAGCTGACATGGCAGCCTCTTCCTCTCAGGTTGCGCCCAAACCTGACTCACTCCCAAAACGACTGAAAAAGAACCCTCCTTCTCCGTCAAATTCCTCCTCAGGCTCCTCCTCGCCTATTTCAATTGAATTGCTCCTCGAGGAAATAAGAGCTTTGCGACCCTTTATGGAGGACACCAATGCAAAATTGCAAACGCTCACTGATAATTGGTCCGTCATGGACACCAGAGTCTCTCATGTGGAAAAGGAGGTTTCGTCACTTCAAGAAACGGCGACCAAAGTTGTTCATATGGATTCTCAGATCTCCTCGCTTCAGAAACAGGTCGAAAATCTTGAAAATAGGAATAGGCGCAATAATTTGCGTCTTTACGGCCTGAAGGAGGGAAGCGAGGGGGAGGATCCCATTGCTTTCTTTCAAACCTTCATTCCCAAGCTCCTGCATCTGCCTGATGGGACTTCTCTCAACATTCAGCGTGCTCACAGGCTTGGACGACTTCCATCCTCCTCGACGCCTTCTACTAAACCGAGAGGTGTCATAATGTACTTCCTCGAATACACGGACTTGATGAAGGTACTCTTGGCTGCCAAAGCATTTCCTCGCATCACCTGGTCAGGCTCTACCTTATATTTTGCTCAAGACTACGCCAAAGCTACTGCTGACTGCCGAAAAGCTTTCTTGGACATGAGACCTGCTCTTCGCTCCATAGGAGCTCGATATGGCCTATTTCACCCATGTCTTTTCAAAGTCACCTACAACAACAAGACTGTTTCCTATGAAGATCCTCTACGACTCCGGAGCTTTCTCAATTCCTGTGATTCTACTGGCATGGAGTTCTCCAATTCATCGTCTTCGTTTCCACCTTGACTTTGTTGTAGTTCACATTGATATCACCTGACCACTGCAATCATTGGTCACCTTGGTTTGCTTAGTTTTCGTGTTCTGTGACTCTTATGGAGTCTATATGTCTCTCTCCCTTGTTATTTGTTCATTGAGTCCTGGTTTTCTATATATTGTTGGTAAGTGTTTTTAGCCCTTCATATCATCTTACCTTGTTGTTCTCCTTTTTTCACAGATTGTTCATAGCGTTCCGTCCTGTTTTCTCCGATTGGACTTTCCGCTGCCCTACCTGTTCGCCCTTCGTTGGTTGGTCTTACCTACCTCCCGTCTTCTCCTCCCGTTCTGTTCCTATTTCGTCCCGTCGTTGACCCTCCCTTCCTTCCAAAATTTTGTGTAAGTATCTCCCCCTTATTGTATTACATCATGTTCTCATTCTGTGGATCCGTTTTCTGTATCACACTCTTTTTTCTCACCTTCCTTTGTTCCTGATGGTACTGTCCCATTTGCTTACCATTACTCTATTTTTTACGCTTTCCTTCTCTAGTATTGTTCCTCAATATTCCACAGTTACTCTAGTTCATCTTATTCACTCTTTCATGACTCCCCTATATTTACCTTCTTGTTCCACGATACTTTCTTCTTTTTGGTTTGTTCTCTTCCTGCTTCCTGACTATCTTTTTTCTTTGGCTCTTACTTCTGTGGTTTTCCACTCTTTTCAGTTTTCCTTTCATTCTCCTCCACTGGATATATGTTTCCCCTTCCTTGCACTTTATGAGGCTCTCTACTCTTTCCTATTTTCATTTTTCATTCTTCCTTATTTTTGATGTCTACCCGCATTGTTTCTTGGAACGTTAAAGGCTTGCATTCCCCCATCAAAAGGCAAAAGATACTTTCTCACTTAGCTAAATTGAATGTAGATATTGCCTTTTTACAAGAAACCCATTTATCTGATGCTGAGACCCTCAAACTTCAAAGAGGTTGGGTGGGTACAGTTTTCTCAGCTCCTGGTGATGGTAAAAGAAATGGTGTTGCCCTATTAATTCGTAAGTCTTTTTCTCATTCTGTGTTACATTCCGAATTTGACCCTGAAGGTAGATGGCTATTTGTTAAACTTTCCTCAAAAGATGTCCCTATTTCTCTACTTAATGTTTATGCCCCTACAGGCGGAAATCCTATTTTTTGGAATGCATTTGCCTCTCGTATCAGTGCCTGTATTGATGATAATTTCATCTTAGCGGGCGATTGTAATATGCCATTCGACCCCTTCTTGGACAGACATTCCAGCTCTTTTTTTGTCCCTACCAAATCCCACAAGCTCTTCACGCACGCCATCTCTCAGCACAAATTAGTTGATGCCTGGCGCATCTGTAATCCGACCAGTAAAGAATTTACATTTTATTCCCCGGTTCATCACTCCCAATCCCGCATTGATTATGTCTTTCTTTCTCATCATATTTCCCAATCCCTATCCCAAGCTGAAATTGGCCCTATTGTATTTTCTGACCACGCTCCAGTCCTCATTACCGTTGATATTTTGCCCGCGTCCACTGGACCTAAGAGATGGCGTTTCAATAATACCCTACTTCTTGATCCCAAATTTACTGCCTCCTTTATTGACTTCACCACGGAATTTTTCGCCATTAATGATACTCCCTTTTTGCCCATTCACACTGTTTGGGATGCCTACAAAGCTACGGCCAGAGATTTTATTATCAGACATGTGTCAACAAAACGTAAACTTGCTCGTAAACATACGGCTACCCTTTTATCTCAGATCAAAGCCCTTGAACATTCCTTTTACACTTCTCATACTCAAGAAAGTTTAACAGCCCTTGTGAATGCAAAAATGAGTTATAACAAAAAAGCCACTGATGATGCATCATTGTACCTATTGAAATCTAGTTCGAAATTTTATGGTGGGAAGAATAAGGCGGGGAAAGTTCTTGCTAATTATTTGAAAGTTAAACACAACAAATTGAATATTGAATCTGTTTTTGATGTTAACTCGGTCCTGCAACACAAAGATGCTGATATTTTGGAGGAATTCTCTCGTTTCTACTCTGTACTTTATTCCTCTGACACCCATCCCTCCCCTGAGGCTCTTTCAGCCTTCTTTGCTAGCATTCAACCCCCTCCTAACTTCCCTATTGACCTAACCTCCCTTGAAACTCCCCTCACCATTAGTGAACTACATACTGCACTCCACTCCCTCAAGAAAGACAAAGCCCCCGGTCCTGATGGCTTTACTGTCGAATTTTATCAACACTTTGCCTCTCTTCTGCTACCCAGATTACTTCACCTTCTTGATTCCTTCAAAGTCAGTGGTGCTTCTTCGGGCACTTTTTCAGATGCCTATATTTGTATTATACCAAAAGAAGGAAAGGATGCCCAACACTGTAAAAATTACAGACCAATATCACTTGTCAACATTGATTATAAGTTATACGCCAAATCCTTAGCCATCAGATTGGACACTTTTCTCCCAGATCTCCTTGGACCTGAACAGTCAGGGTTCGTTAAGGGCCGCTTCATTTCTGACAATACCAGACTCCTCTTTAATGTTCTTTCTAAATCGTCCCGATTCAGTGATTCTTTAGCCGCAATCGCCCTAGATGCCGAGAAGGCATTTGATAGAGTGGAATGGTCTTTTCTTTTTTCTGCCTTAAAATGGTTTGGATTTGGCCCTAATTTTATTTCCCTCATATCTTTTCTTTATGCACACCCTAGAGCAGCGGTTTGTGCCAACGGCTTGATTTCCTCCTATTTTTGTCTTGGAAGGGGCGTTAGACAAGGTTGTCCTCTCTCCCCATTTCTTTTTAACCTTGCTCTAGAACCCTTTCTATCTAAGTTACGTCAAAACCCGAACATTCATGGCTTTCCACTTTCCCATTCCCAAATCAAACTAGCCGCCTACGCTGACGACATTCTACTCTTTATTTCGAACCCATCCGTATCCATTCCCGCTTTTCTTGATGAAGTTATTGCTTACTCTCATCTTTCTGGTTACAAGCTTAATCATGATAAGTGTGAAATTTTGCCCCTCACCAAATTCACCTTCAAACCTGATTTTGCAAACTCCAATTTTAAATGGAGTCCGAACCATATCAAATATCTTGGTCTCCATATCGCTCCTTCTATCCCTGATACTATTTCATTATGTCTGACTAAATGTACTCAAAAGATAACTGACCTCACTTCTAGATGGCATCCCTTATATCTTTCTTGGTGGGGGCGCCTTGACACCATTAAGATGATGCTTTCCCCAATTGTCCTCTACACTATTTCTAATATTCCTATTCCTATTCCCGTAAAATTTTTCACTAAACTTAATACTACATTATCATCCTTTTTATGGTCGGGGAAAAAACCACGTATGTCCCTCTCTAGACTACGTCTCCCCAAATCGGAGGGGGGGGTAAACTTCCCTAACTTCCCCGCTTATCACAAAGCTTTCCTCCTGAAACAAGCCGCCATTTGGCTTAGAGATACGTCTGATTCCCTACCCCTTTGGGCGGACCTTGAACGACTCTCTCTTTCTCCCTTTTCCTTTGCTGAATATCTTTCCTTCTCTCGCAAACCCCAATTCTTGTCCACCCCATTCATAAATATACTGCGAAATTGCTCTTAGCCTCTGCTCCTCCACCTCCCTCTTCTATTCCCGACCTTCTTGCCACCACTATTTGGTATAACTCTAGTATTCTTATCAACCAGAAGCCTTTTTACTGGAAAACTTGGCGGCAGCGAGGTTTAATTTGGGTCTCCCAACTTTTCACTGGCTCTACTTTCCTGTCTTTCCCTGACCTTCGCCGAGCCTTCTCTCTTCCCTCCTCCTTTCTTTGCAAATACCTCTTACTTAAGTCTGCCGTTCTGTCTGCATACGATTCCCTTTCTCATTCGTCTTCCCCTGCGACCTCTACCTCTCCTACCTCCTCGCTGCACCTCCAATTGCGGTCTAATCCCTCCGCATCCACCATCTACCGTTCCTTTCACGACCCTCCCACACCTCGGCCTAAAACCACTATGGAAGAGCAATGGGAATCTGATCTTGTCGTTTCTTGGCCCACCTCCTTATGGGATAAAATATGGATTAAGATTCGCAAATCATCTAGAGCTGCATCTCTCACACAAACACTCTTCTTCATATACAATAGACTCCTTTACACGCCATCTCTTCTTCACAAAAGATTCCCCTTGACTCCGGACCTTTGCTGGTCTTGTGCTGCCCCCAATGCCACGCTTTTTCATATGCTTTTTCTTTGCCCTCTTACGCACGCATTTTGGATTCAAGTATGGAACCAAATCAATTCTATTTTTCAGACTTCTATCCCCTTCTCTCTTACTGACCTCTTCCTTGGTTCTCTTTCTTCCTCCTGGACCGAAATTGAAGCAAATGTTCATATTGTAGACTTGTTATTAGCTGTTGCATTTCAACAGGTTACTGTTAATTGGAAAAATTCGAAGGATATCACTTTCAAAGCTTGGTGGTTTAATGTATGCTATAACCATAGATTGGACACTGCATTTGTTTATCCCCTCAATTTGGCCCCAAAACGACAGGAGTTATGGCTTCCTATCACCCTTTACCTGGACGTTTGCGCCAAACGTTCCGCTCACCTGCCCCCATCTCAGCAAGAGGTTTCGAAACCTCCCTGAGCTGCCTTTTGTTCCTTCACTTTTTCACTAGCATTTACGTCTCTGCTTTTAATTGCATTAATCTCCCATGTTACCATGCCTCTCGAGTGTATATTTTGTATTTTCTAGCCTCATCCGCTTTTTATTTTCTTTTTCCTTTTTCCCTTTGCATTCCTTATCTCATGTTTTTTATTATGATGCCCTAGTTTATTAACTTTTTTTTTTATTTTGATGATGTTGTATCTCACTTTGTTCTTTGTAATATCAACTTTGTTTATTTCAATAAAATTTTCTTGAACTTAAAAAAGGAGGGAGGGGAGGAAGTAGTAATAGTCATTAGTTGTCTAGCAACTCCACCGGGCATCAGCCATGTTGTTCAGGTCTCAAAGTTCAGGAAAAACAGTTTTGAATGGACTACAAGGATAGAGGTAAAAGAAAAAGGTAGGGGGAGGGCGTAAAAACAAGCCAGAGAGGGAGCTGGGGCTACCATATATGCCGATGGGGGATGTGATCAAGGTCTGGTCAGAGTCCGGTGGAAGGGAAAACTGTGGCAGCCATCTTGGGGTCAGGCAAGGGATTCTGACCTTGGAGATGGGGACATGCGGTAACCATTTGCCGGTAAATCTCAAGGTGCAGGGTCGCTGCCCCTCCATCATTTGAATCCTCCTGGGCCGAAGAGAGGAGACTCCCTCCACAACACGATCAGAGCATCCGAACACCGGTGTCTGGGGGGGGGGGGGCTGGCAGAAGCCGGTGTCCTTGTGTTATCACTACTGAGTTGCCCCAGCCTCCAGGCCACAACCCAATCGCGGAGGGCCCCCCTCCGGCTCTCCGCATAAAGTGACAATGGTGGCGAGGGGCTACTTGTTTGTCAATCACAGCCCTTGTTGTCAGGCCCACTGTAGAAAGACCGCATGTCCCCCGGTCATACGCACTCCAGACGGCTTGCTCCTTCACATGTGAGAGCCCCCCCGGGGTCGGGACACGGCCGCCGCCTGATTAACTCCAAGCTAGTGCGGTCCAGACTGCAGCTCCAGCCCCGGTCATCCAGACCAAGGGATATTCCAGTCGGCTGCAGTCCGCCCGCAGCTGGTCTCCACCCATAGTCATAGTCATATGTTCTTATATAGCGCACAAATCACCGGGAGGTCTCATGGCGCTGGCAGCGAAAGGACGATAGAACAGTCAACAATCCAGGCTGGTTAGCGATAGGAGGGAAGAGCCAGGTTTTACGTTTTTTATGGAAACCTTTGTGATCAGTTGTAGATGAAACATGTACAGGCAATTTGTTCCATAACATGGGAGCAAGGTATGAAAAGGAACGGCCTCCGTTGCCCATCGTTCGAATACGAGGCTGGGCAAGGAATAATTTTGAGCTTGACCTTAATGATCTTCCTGGTACATATCATTTCAGTCTGTTTTTTTAAATAGTAAGGGCTGGCACCATACATTGTCTTATGGGCTAGACTTAAGACCCACACCCCACCTCTAGTGTCGGACTTGCGTTGGACTCACCGACTGCGAATCTGAGGATAAATTATGTGAGGAAGGGGTTCCACCATCGCTGCCGGGTGGGGGGTATCTCGCCACTCCACCTCACCAGTCTGTTCGGTGATCGATCGCCGCCTAGGTCGCGGCGATCCGCTGTGTACTCTGCGGCCTCTCACACTGCGTCACTACGCTCACCAGCCGATTCATTTTCCTGCCATCTGCAGGCAGCAACCCCCAGTGCTCGCCGGTTGCTCCTCCATTCCTAATCCCACCGCTCTGGCTAAACTATAACTATAAATGGTGACTTTAAGGAGTTTTGTTCATTCTGTCACAGTTTACTGGATCAGAGATGGTGTTAAACCTCAATATTTTGAGGCAACTGTCCCCATGCTAAGGAACCTCCCCAAACATCAGTTAGCAGAGTTAAAACAGTTCATTAAATAATGAGGTCCACTCAATAATTGAGATCTAAATCAATGAACAGTTAAAGGGTTTTATTATAATAAGTTCAAAGCAAGTGGTACAGAATCAATGCCATGAAAGTTCTCGGAAGTAAAGTTATACAGAGTATGTAATATCCAGAAAATATTCCAAGTTTTAGGCACACCCTCCAAATCAAGGGGTTCTTATACACAATTCAGCACAGTGATTTAGAAAAGTTGCAGAATCATTGTGGCGTGAGCAGAAGCAACATTTATTTAACACATTTGAACACAAAAATAATATGTGACATTGCCCTAACACATAAGTATCATCCCACTTCTAAAAAACATATTCAACTTTCTCTATATTAATGACATCTGGAGATGTTTGAACAAACATGAAACATTTAGACAATAAAACTTTCTCCCAGTAAATGGACGCAGTGAAGAAACCAAATGATAAAGACACTTGTAGAAAACCTACCTCTGCATAATAGGTAGATCAACACTTGCAACTAAACTACTGCAGTGGGACTAAACCATTACGTTATCAGCTTATCACAGGCTGTGTAAAGCCTGTGGGGACAGGTTGTGTGGGGGGCAGGAGTGAGTGAATGATATGGCATACACCTGGTCTAAAATGGAGATTAATACAGACATGCGGCTAACAGAAACACCTTAATAACTTCACTTATATACCTCATTTTGAATGTGTTTCTTTACAGTTACATTACATAATTGTATAGATGCAGGATCATGTGTAAAATTGTATATCATACTTTATTATTAGTGCACAAAAATGTAAATTTAAAAACAATCCCACAATAGTTTTTTTATTGGCATTTCGAGAGAAAAAAACATTTACAACAGCTTGGTCAAAGATGCATTTCCACGACACTTGTGTTACACAGATAATTATCATTTCCGTATATCCATATTATACTCACAGCATATCATGATATGAGAGGTGTTGCTTGCAACGTGGACTTGGATGGGTCCAGGCTTATACAGTTGGTTAACCCATCACAGTGCTGGGGAGAAACTACCAGACTGGCCATCCTCCTATTTACAGTTAATACATTTAGGCATTATATACCACAATATAACCACAGGTAGAAAAATATTAAATTCTCAGCCTTTTATTGTGATCCTGCATATCCGGCCTGTTCCAGGGATTCCTCCCTCAAATCTTGCAGTGAGTGAGCCCAGTCAAGAAACAAAGCCCAAATGTCCTTCGGTCTAGCCGCAGATGGCATCAGCTCCCAGAAGGTTGGCAGTTGTGTATGGCTGAATGTAACATCCTGTACCCAGGACGCTGACATGGGGGCCCTCTTCTTCCCCTGGTCATAGCTACCCTGCTCTTAGCCAGCAGCAGCAGTATGGCATGTAGATTGCACTTTGTTGCCTCTGTGTCTTTGCAACATTATTGTTCCTCATGTAAAGCGCTCTGATTTCTCCTGGTCTAGCCAGCGCTATACAAAACTCATTAATTAAATATGTTCCCATTTAGTACTCTTTCTCTCTTTGTCTACTTCCCTAGCTCCTATCCCCTCTCCCCTGAATCTCTCCCCTTGCTACTCTGCCCAGCCCCCTGTCCTTTGTGCCCTTTGACTAAGTACTCCTTCTCCCCTTGTTGGGGAAAGATCCAATATTTACACTCTGGAGTCTCAGCGAACCCGCTGAGTGAGTCCACTGCACCAAGGGAGCCACTCACACTTGAGGTATGGTATGGCACCCCTTGCCAAAGCACTCCCTCTCCCCTTTTTGGTGAAGGATCCAGTATGTAGGCCTTGGAGTCTCAGAGACCCCTCTGAGAGAGCCCACTGTGTGTAGGGAGCCACTCGCAACAGAGATAGGGAAGTGATACCACTTCCCCTGGGATCACAGCTTACTAGACTTTAGACGTTGCTTTGACTCGTCTACCGGTTTGTGTCCCCATCACCCCTCCCCTCCTCTTCCCATGCTGTGTCTCTCACCCTCCCCTCCTCTTTCCCGCCTTCATTATCTGTCTACTTCCCCTGCTCCTACCCCCACTCCCCTGAATCTCTCCCCTTGCCTGCTTTTCCCCTTACGTATTTGTGCTTGTTGTTTATCTCGACCTTACAAGTAACTATGTTACCATACCCTAAGAACGGTGTAACCTTTGTAACGATGTAACCTGTAACTATGATCTGATACTCATGTAAAGTGCTCTGATACCTCCGGGTCCTAGCGTGATGACAGAACCGCGCTCCAGCGCGAGTAACTGACTTAACAGCTGAGCAGCGCTCCAGCGCGGCTCGACTCGGAGAGAGACTGGCAGGTCTCGGCAAAAGGCGAAAGCAGTCCGCCTCACAGGAACCTCCAGCACGGAATCCAAAGCACAGAGCCGGCGGGAAACGCGATGTTTAAGCGTTTCCCCCGGAAGTGCTTCTGTGCTCCCAGGTCGCTGCCCGGGACTAGACCGGGGACTCAACTTCCGGCCGGAAGTGACTCTCCGGCGTTCTATGTGTGCATGCGGGGATGGCCGGCCGCGGTATTGCCGCGAACCGTGACATCTAGCCAGCGCTATATAAAACCTTTAAAATAAAATAAATAAAATAAAATAAATACATAGCCCAGTAGGCCAATAAGCAGCTCCGGCTCAGAGGAGACGCCTATTATGTCATGTACTTTGCTAAAGATATCTGACCAGTAGGCTGCCAGAAGTGGGCAGCTCCATGCCATGTGTAAAAAGGTAACTGGTGTGTAGCCACATCGCCAACATCGGTCATCCTCTCTGATTCCCATATGATACAGCTGAACTGGGGTTCTGTAAAAGTGGTTAAAATGGATGAGTCTCAATTTGTATTTGGGGGACAGCACAGTGAACTGATTACAGCAGAATGCCCATTGATCCTCCGTGATCTGATTAGCGAGCTCCAAGATCCAACTCTGCAGGGACTTCTGCCTTATTATGGGGGTAGTGTTTTGCATATTACTGTACAGACAGGTTATGAGCATGCGAGGAGAAGGAGTCTGCAATACATTTTCGAGGGCCAATAGGGTGGGCGAGGGTGCCGGAAATGTATTGTGTAATTGTCTACATGACGCCCAAAGTTTGTAATATTAAAAATAGTTCAGGGAAACTCCCAGCTCCCCCCTCTGGTGTTGTTTGCGGGGATATAAAGACATCCCCGGGATATCGATCTGCAAACTTGAAGAACCCTAAAGACCCTGCTGCCAATCGACTTGCTCCCTCCTCCATTGCGGGGATCATGGGGTTATACTCTAGAGAAACTGAAGGAGCATACAGTGTTTGCAACTGGGCTCTATCTCGCAGGCGGTCCCACGTCCAGCGCAGGGTCTCGACCGCGTTGATCCTGTCGCGTGGTCGCTTGTATGAATGGTAGAATGCCACCTGTAAGGGAACCGGGGTCGCAACATCCAGCTCGACCGCCGTGTGTGGCTGAAATGGGGTGGGGTGCACCCAGTGATGCAAGAATTGGGCCTGGGCGCAGTAAGCGTATAATAGCATAGGGAACCTTAGCTTGGAGAAGGATGCATTTTGCGGGTAGAAACTCTCTACGGACCGCTTGCACTGCTGGTGTGTAGTCAGGATAAAATGAAATATTTTTCCCTTTGTAATTGACGGTGCCCTGCTCCCTGGCAAGTCTTAAAATGGCATCTCGGTCTTGATAATTTACTATCCGAGCTTGGATAGGTCTGGCTGTGGCTCTGCCGTGAGGCCTAGGACCCAGCGCACGGTGGGCCCTCTCAACAGCAACTACCGCAGAAAGACCAGGGCTGAACAGTTCGAGCAAAAGCTCATCAACATATGTTTCCATTTTGGAAAATGCTGTCGTCTCAGGGATCCCCGTAATCTGTAGATTATTATGGCGAGACCTGGCTTCCAAGTCATTATTCCTTGCCCTGATGAAGAGATGCAACTTGTCCATTTGCAATAACTGTTCTTTCGTCTCTACCTGGAACTCGTGCTGATCTGTGCTGTGATTCTCTAGCTGGTCCAGACGAATCTCATGTGTGTCCACCTGATTTTTTACTTGATCCAGCTGCAAGGTGAGTACATCCAGCTGCATGTCAATAGTTTTCAGGCTTGAGCACATTTCCAGCAGCAGTGATCTGAGGTCTTCACCCTGGTCGTCTGATTGTTCAGTCAGCGGCCTGTCAGAGTTCCCTTCTAATTCTGATTCCATCAGCCTGGTTTGCCTTTTATTTACAAAAGTTAATTTGGGCTGTTTTGCATCATGCTTTCCCATGATTTAATGTGGGACCTTGTATAGTAGATACCAGCGGCAGTAAGCACAAGCTGAACGGCTGCTCACCATTATCAGCAGTTCTAGGAGGTAGGGCCCAGCACGACGCAGGCCCACGTCATGCAGTACAATTACCAGCCATTGGTGCCCTCACAAGCATATTGTCGCCGCTGATCCCAAATTCCTCCGTTGACAATTGGCAGTGCACTGAGCCTTTGGGATCCACTGCTTTAGTTGGATGTCAGCAGGTAAGGCGCCCTCAGCAGATATCCCAGAAATAACTCACCCTCATGGCCGCGTGTTGTGTATTGCTAATGAAGGTCTCCTGTAGCCACAAGCGGTAGAGGCCAGGTAGTATAGTTCAAGGTTGCCCAGAGATTAGCCATAAGCCAAAGCAATGCATGCACTCCCAGCAGGATGTAGACGTGAGCCGCGCACCCTCCTTAAGTGCTAATGGGTAATGGGCTTCTCAGATCGATCTTTAAAGCAGGGCAAGGACGGACTTCTGGTCCCACAAAGAGACCAGACCGCAGCCGGTTCGCCAACAGAGCCTTGTCTCCAATGGTCCTGCCTCAGCATGGGCCAGCGGCCACAACAACAGTCCAGGCATCAGCGCACACTTAGTTGGGACCCACTGCAGGCACACACAGTTTCCCTCCTCACCTTCTGCTGTCCTTGCTTTACTGCGGTGGGCCAAGGGTGTAGTGTGGGTCCCCCTACCACCTGGGTAGCTGCAGTTTGGCCGCGCAGCTATCACCGCCGACACCCTGATGTCCCGTGTCCCTGCCAAGTACCAGGCCTCATCTGCACCTCTGTCTGGCCCTGGCTGGGCCGCACGCACAACGGAAAAACAATCCCACAATAGTTAACCACAAATGAGATTCTGCCACTTTTGTTTCTGCTGTTGATATTCCAAATAAGTGCTTCCCTTGGTAACTGCAAAGACTAGTCAATTATTAGCTGTATGATATGGAGATATTAGTCTTTCCTTTCAAATATTCTAGCAAACTCCGGTAGATGTGCTTTGCAAATGTCCTCATTGCTGCAGTTGTGTCCTATTCTGAGTGCCTGGCTATAGATGATGCTGAGTTTAGTGTGATGAGGGTGAGGTCAAGTCCAGTTTAGACATAAATGAGCATCTGTAGGCTTGTAGCACAGATCAGTTGCAATGTTCTGTTCACAAATGATGAGTAGCTCATCCAGAAAAGGAAGATGATGTTTTTGTATAGTACTGCTGCTGGTGAATTTGATGGTATTATGGATACTGTTGATATAGGCTGTAAATTCTTCAAATGTTCTACTTCCAGTGTTCTACACTCTGAATATGCCATCAATGCATCTTAGCCCTACCACCTAATGCTAGAAGCAGCAAGTATATGGTGCTCTAGTTTGCTCATGAAGAGACATGCATACAAAGGAGCCATCCGAGTGCCCAAGAATGTCCCTTGTGTCTGCAGAGAGTGTTTACCATTGAAGGCAATATTTTGGGATTTAAAGATATCTCTTGCAATGTTGGTGAGCACTTTAATTAAAGCTTTTTTAAGAGCTTGAGAAAATGCTGTAAATTCTTATATGATATTTAACCAAACAAGGATGCAAAGGGTTTGTGCAGTATGGTAAAATTGCATTGAAGATCCCTCACAACTATCAGGAAAGCTGTTTCAGGTACAAATTGTTACATGAAGTCTGTGAGACAGTAAAAAGTGCTTGTATTTGTATTTTGTATTTGTATTTGTATGTGGATTTGTAGAGCGCGATTGATGCCCGGGGGCGTCCAAGCGCTAGGGGACCAACAGATGTTTAGGCAGAGGCGGGGGTGATTACCGAGGAATTACTGTGGGGAGTTGAAAAGAAGTATCTTGAGCTGTTTCCGGAATGAGGTGAGATTGGAGTTAGCTCTGAGGTGAAGAGGAAGGGCGTTCCACAGCTTGGCAGCGTTATGGGTGAAGGTCCTACCACCTGATCTGGCTCTTTTTATTCTGGGTGCAGTGGCCATAAAGGTCTGGTTAGAGCGGAGGTTTCTACTTGGATGGTAGTGAGAGATTAGGTCGCGGGTGATTATGGGGCCTGTGTCCCAGAAGGCCTGGTGGGCGATGCACAAGGCTTTAAAGTGGATTCTTTGGCGGATTGGCAGCCAGTGTAGACTGTTCAGGCTGGCTCTGACAGATTCCCGACGTGGGAGCTGGAGCAGTGTCCGGGCTGCACAATTCTGTACTGTTTGAAGTCTCCGTAGGGTGTAGTCTGGTGCCGCGAGGTATAGGACGTTATTGAAATCCAGGCGGGACTGGATCAGACCCTGGATGGCCACCTGTTTAGCCTCCATGGGTAGAAGATGGAGAACTTTTTTGAGCATCCTAAGAAGGCCGAAACAGATGGCCGAAAGTTTGGTGGCTTGAGTGTCAAATGATAGGGATCTGTCCAGCCATACCCCAAGACTCTTGATGTTGTCCTTAGGTGCTGGGGGGGTTCCCAGACTGGCCGGCCACAGGGAGTTGAGGGCGCTTGGGTTCGTGGGACCTAGAAGCATCAGCTCCGTCTTGTCCCCGTTTAGCTTGAGTGATGAGGAGGACATCCAGCTCTTTACCTCCTCAAGGCACCTACAGAGTCCTCCGCTCATGGGCATATTGGTCTCCTGCGCCAGTGAGACCACCAGCTGGGTGTCGTCTGCGTAGGAGATGATCTTAACTCCATACGGACGAACAACCTCATCCAGTGGCCTCATATAAATGTTGAATAGCGCAGGGCTTAGAGAGGAGCCCTGTGGGACCCCGCACCTTAATGGTCTGCTGGTGGACACTGATTCGCCGTCGAATACCTGAAAGGATCTATTTTTCAGGAAGGACTCGAACCATAGCCATGCCTTGTGCTTGACGCCAACATTAGACAGACGGGTCAGCAAGATGTCATGGCTGACCGTGTCAAAGGCCGCGCTAAGGTCAAGGAGGATCACTGCCACTGATCCTCCTTGGTCCAGGATTTTTCTGGATTCCTCGGTAACCATGAGGAGGGCGGTCTCGGTTCCGTGCTTGGGTCGGAAGCCTGTCTGGGTGGGATCTAACAGTTGGTTGGTTTCCAGGAAGGTGACTAGAAGGCCATTGATGTATTTCTCCAAAACTTTGCTCAGCCAGGGAAGTAGGGAGATTGGCCGGTAATTGCTGAAATCTAATGGGTCTAGGCTGGGTTTCTTCAGCAGGGCCTGGACCATGGCCCGTTTCCATCCAGGCGGGACCGTGCCAGATGAAATAGAGGCATTCCAGAGTTCCATTATGATGGGCAAGGTAACCTGAGATGCCGACATTATTATGTCAGGTGGGGCTGGGCCATTAGGGGATCCAGATTTGACTTTCCGGGCTACAGATTCCAGGGATACCAGATCTAGGGGGGGGGAAGTGATCCAGTGTGGAAGGAGGCTGTGGGGAGGGGTGTGTCAGGACTGTGTTAGTCGAGGCTGGGACAGGGGCGGCCAAGGGGGGGAAGGAGGCATAGATTTTGTCAACTTTTTGATGGAAAAAGACTGCTACCTTATTGCAGTGTTCTGATGATTTGGTTTCAGGCAGGCTGGGTGGTAGTTTAGTTAGATTTTTTACTATTTTGAAGATCTCCCTTGGTTTGGATTTGGCTAAGATGATTTTGTTAGAGAAGTATGCAGCTTGAGTGACTTTGATTTCTTCTTTGTACTCTTTATGTAGCGTTCTGTATTGGGTTTTTTCCAGTGGGGCAAAGTCCAGACGCCATTTCCTTTCGGCTTTCCTGCATAGGCGTTTCTTTGCTCTAAGGGCCTCTGAGTACCAGGGTGCAGTTTTGTGGGAACGTTTTAGAGTGGTTTTTCTTTTGGGGAGAATGTTATCAAGGGTTTGGGTGATCAAAGTCTTCGTATGTTTGGTTAGCTAGGCAAGGATCCTTGTTGAGGAGGGGAGGGTTGCTAGCGAGTTTGGTCGTCCATTTATCAACAGGAAGGCGGGACCAGGCTCTGGCTATTCGCACTGTGGGTTTGATGGTTGGGGGTTTGAATGTGGTCCAGGTGAAGGGGATTAATGAATGGTCAGTCCATGGAAGGGGGATTGGTGGACTTGATGCCAGATCTGCACAATTGATGAACACAGGGTCCAGCAAATGGCCCTTGACATGAGTGGGGGACCTTACGATTTGGGTTAGCTGCAGGGCTGCTAAGTCATTTATCAGCGTGGATGCCGTGTGATCAGTTAAGGAGTCAAAGTGACAATTGAGATCACCTAGCAGGGTGAAGTTCGAGGAGGTACTGACGCGTTCAGCCACAATCGAAGCGAGGAGATTGTGGAATTGCTTGGGAGGACCTGGGGGGCGGTAGATTAGAGTTCCTGTGAAGCAGGTGTTAGGGGAGAGTTCGAGGCTGAAGGCTAAGCTCTCGCAGTCAGGGATGGTTTACGGGATAACTCGACAGAGGAATTGGTCTTTATAGATAATTGCTAAGCCTCCTCCTCTGCCCTCAGGGCGGTCCTGCCGAATGATTTGATAGCCTGGAGGGAGGGCTGTGACGACCGCAGGGTCCGAGTCTGTGGCCAGCCATGTTTCTGTCAGGAAAACAATGTCTGGCAAGCGTTCTTCCAGCAGTAGTGCGAACTCCGCCCTGTGTTTGGGCAGGGATCTGCAGTTGAGCAGGAACATGCGGTACTCGTGTGTTTGGTCTGGGGCCGGCTTAGGTTTGAGCGTGGATTGACAGGAGGGACAAGTATATGGGATGTTTTCTGCGTGCAACTGGGGCTGATAGCAATCTCTGCCGTGGGGTCTTAATCCCAAAAGGGTTTCAGCGCTGTAATGCTTGAGTTGTGTCGCCTGGGATGAAGGGGGGGTGGCCCTGGGCCCGGTCTCCGCACGGACGAGCACAGACGAGCTTGCCTTATGCGCGCCTTCGGCGCTCAATCGCTGCGCTTCCGGTGCTTGCACATATTTGTAGGGAGGGGACAGGTGGGGCGTGGCCTTGAGTGGGCGTGTCCCAAACAGGGCGAGGGGAGATTAGTAGGTGGGAAAAGCGGCGATTTCGCCCTTACCAGCGCTCGTTTTCAGCGTGGAAGGGTGCCTGCACACAGAGGTTCTGTCCCAGGAGGGGTGAGTGAGTTAAAATTCAAGTGGCAAAAAATGCAATTTTTAAGATAAAAACAGTGATTTCTTCAGTCTCCTACTACTCCCGGCTTTGCCTCAGGAGGGTCCAATTTAACTAACTCGCTTGCAGTTCAGCGCGTTTGTTATAGCTTGAGATAGGGGGCGTGGCCTTGAGTGGGCGTGTCCCAAACAGGGCGAGGGGAGATTAGTAGGCGGGAAAAGCGGCGATTTCGCCCTTACCAGCGCTCGTGTTCAGCGTGGAAGGGTGCCTGCACACAGAGGTTCTGTCCCAGGAGGGGTGAGTGAGTTAAAATTCAAGTGGCAAAAAATGCAATTTTTAAGATAAAAACAGTGATTTCTTCAGTCTCCTACTACTCCCGGCTGTGCCTCAGGAGGGTCCAATTTAACTAACTCGCTTGCAGTTCAGCGCGTTTGTTATAGCTTGAGATAGGGGGCGTGGCCTTGAGTGGGCGTGTCCCAAACAGGGCGAGGGGAGATTAGTATGCGGGAAAAGCGGCGATTTCGCCCTTACCAGCGCTCGTTTTCAGCGTGGAAGGGTGCCTGCACACAGAGGTTCTGTCCCAGGCGGGGTGAGTGAGTTAAAATTCAAGTGGCAAAAAATACAATTTTTAAGATAAAAACAGTGATTTATTCAGTCTCCTACTACTCCCGGCTGTGCCTCAGGAGGGTCCAATTTAACTAACTCGCTTGCAGTTCAGCGCGTTTGTTATAGCTTGAGATAGGGGGCGTGGCCTTGAGTGGGCGTGTCCCAAACAGGGCGAGGGGAGATTAGTAGGCGGGAAAAGCTGCGATTTCGACCCTTACCAGCGCTCGTTTTCAGCGTGGAAGGGTGCCTGCACACAGAGGTTCTGTCCCAGGAGGGGTGAGTGAGTTAAAATTCAAGTGGCAAAAAAGCAATTTTTAAGATAAAAACAGTGATTTCTTCAGTCTCCTACTACTCCCGGCTGTGCCTTAGGAGGGTCCAATTTAACTAACTCGCTTGCAGTTCAGCGCGTTTGTTATAGCTTGAGATAGGGGGTGTGGCCTTGAGTGGGCGTGTCCCAAACAGGGCGAGGGGAGATTAGTAGGCGGGAAAAGTGGCGATTTCGCCCTTACCAGCGCTCGTGTTCAGCGTGGAAGGGTGCCTGCACACAGAGGTTCTGTCCCAGGAGGGGTGAGTGAGTTAAAATTCAAGTGGCAAAAAATGCAATTTTTAAGATAAAAACAGTGATTTCTTCAGTCTCCTACTACTCCCGGCTGTGCCTCAGGAGGGTCCAATTTAACTAACTCGCTTGCAGTTCAGCGCGTTTGTTATAGCTTGAGATAGGGGGCGTGGCCTTGAGTGGGCGTGTCCCAAACAGGGCGAGGGGAGATTAGTAGGCGGGAAAAGCGGCGATTTCGCCCTTACCAGCGCTCGTTTTCAGCGTGGAAGGGTGCCTGCACACAGAGGTTCTGTCCCAGGAGGGGTGAGTGAGTTAAAATTCAAGTGGCAAAAAATGCAATTTTTAAGATAAAAACAGTGATTTCTTCAGTCTCCTACTACTCCCGGCTGTGCCTCAGGAGGGTCCAATTTAACTAACTTGCTTGCAGTTCAGCGCGTTTGTTATAGCTTGAGATAGGGGGCGTGGCCTTGAGTGGGCGTGTCCCAAACAGGGCGAGGGGAGATTAGTAGGCGGGAAAAGCAGCGATTTCGCCCTTACCAGCGCTCGTTTTCAGCGTGGAAGGGTGCCTGCACACAGAGGTTCTGTCCCAGGAGGGGTGAGTGAGTTAAAATTCAAGTGGCAAAAAATGCAATTTTTAAGATAAAAACAGTGATTTCTTCAGTCTCCTACTACTCCCGGCTGTGCCTCAGGAGGGTCCAATTTAACTAACTCGCTTGCAGTTCAGCGCGTTTGTTATAGCTTGAGATAGGGGGCGTGGCCTTGAGTGGGCGTGTCCCAAACAGGGCGAGGGGAGATTAGTAGGCGGGGAAAGCGGTGATTTCGCCCTTACCAGCGCTCGTTTTCAGCGTGGAAGGGTGCCTGCACACAGAGGTTCTGTCCCAGGAGGGGTGAGTGAGTTAAAATTCAAGTGGTAGAAAAAGCAATTTTTAAGATAAAAACAGTGATTTCTTCAGTCTCCTACTACTCCCGGCTGTGCCTCAGGAGGGTCCAATTTAACTTGCTTTACTGTGGTAATAAACTTGAATGTGTCCTTTGCACTGTAGTAGCAAATATGTGATTTTCTTTTAGCACAGTTGGTCTAAATGACATGTTATTAAGTCACATTTTGCATTATGAAAAATGGTACAAATGTCATACATTTCATGAATTTTTTTTTTTTTAATTATCAAGATTGCACTGGCATAAGAAACATTTTGCACTCATCTTTTAGAAACCCGAATGAAGCAACACCTGACACAGTAAAGAAGAGATTGGTTGCAGCTTTTAAGACACCTTCAATGCTGATTACACGTTGTTGCCCGATGAACACTGGCCCTCTAGTCCTTTTAGTGGCTGACAAGCCACAAGCATATGAACCTCTTTCTGAATTAAATTTTGCAGGGGCATAAGACAAGAATGAAAAAGGTGGGGAAATGGATGGGCCATTTTTAAGTACCTATTTTGTTCCATTCTGAGTGGAAAGAACCCTGCAATTCTTCTTTTCGTTCCTTTTCTTTGTTGGCCCCCATTGCTCCTCGTGGGTAAACAATGCTGACCCAGTGTATCTCGTGCATTCTTAGTGCACAAAATAATCTTCATTAGAGGTATACATTTTTTATCTATTTACTTATTGACAAGAGCAGCACGCCATTTCTACCACATAAATGTGCCAGAAAATGACCGTAGAGTATAAAGCAAAATAGGTAGATAGGGTGAATAAGGCACACTAAAGTTAGTAACTGTGATATTGTACAATGATGCTGTTTTGTAATGAGTAAGGCAATGAAGCAAAACAATGTAGACAAGTTGCACAGAAGGGTAAAACTACCGATATCATTACAATTTGATGCAAAATGCACATTATAATGTTCTTCCGTTCCATGAGAGCACTTTTCAGGGTAGTTTTAATCTCAGTGAATGAAAGGGTGCCGTGGGCCTTACATTATTTCTGCCTTTGAGTGGGCCTGGTAAAAATTGCATTCATACCAACTTAATTGTGTAAAAGTAAATTATGCTAGTTACACACAATTTCTAAAGTTTGGCTGTTATTCCTAGTCACGGTGTTACATTCCTCTTGCGGCAAATATTTAGCGCAAAGCACAAGGTAACAATATAAACAAACGGAGGTATCAGAGCGCTTTACATGAGGATCAGTGAGTTACAAGTTACAATTTACATCTGTTACAAGAGTATAGTGAAACATAGGACAAAAAAGCAATGTTACGGTAATTCGTCAGAGGGAGGGGGAGGAAGGAGACATAACAGGGAGATGGGATGAAACTGTGCAGAATTGTCCGGCTGAGTAGATGACAGACTCCGCTGTCAGGATAATGATCAGGTTTAATCTGAGATTGTCGAAATCAAACAAGGTAGTTGGAGCGATGAGAAACCACAGTCCGATCAAAACCCAGGTGTAAATGATATTATAGGTTCAGTGATTATCAAGGCGCAATCAGTAGGAAGCTTAATGTCTGAGAGAGGCAGCCGCCAGAGAACCGGAGAAGACAACGGGCAGAACAAATTCAAGGGTCGGGCACCATCTTAAAGTCAGGTGTTGTCCTGGCCCGACCTTACAGTGAACACCACGGCCTTGAAATGTCCCCAGAATAGAGTGCCTTCGTAAGGGTAACAGATGGAATGTCCCAACAGCTCAGTTTGGGAGTGCCCCGGAGGCTCAGGAGTTCCCCGCGTTGGGAATCAAGACTGGTCCCAGCAGCCATCTTGAGGTCAGGCACTGCCCTGAGAAGGCTCTGCAGTTAATATTTAGTCCTCCACAAAGTTCCCAGGCCAGAAAGCTATGTCAGGGAGGATTCCCAGTAATGTCCCCAATGCTACCATTTCAATGTTAAAATGTGCTTCTTAGGAGAACCTCTATTCAGTCACAACGGGTGCCATCTTGGAGTCAGGCACTGGCCCCGGTCTCAATTATAATGAGTTAGGGTTAGGGCTTGCTGTAACTTGGGGGGCTATTTGTAAAGATACTCATCCACCTTGTAGGTTTAGTTAACTTCTTTATTTCAATGCACCAACACAGGCTCCGTGGGATTCGGAGCACAACAAACGCCTCCGCTCAGCCGGCCACCAGCTGTCAACTGTCAACATTCCAGTGGTGGCAGCTGGTGACATGGGGAGCATTGGTGTGGTGTCCGTAGGAGGACACAAGACAATCATAACACATCTTCTCCCCTGAGGAAAAAAAGAGGAAGAAAGAGAGAGAGAGATCGGAAGGAAATAAAGGAAGTAAGGAAGAAGAAAGGGGAAAGCAACAGTTGTATAAGGCATCATAAGACTATAACAGGTGTAGGTTTGTACAATGTATGATTCACAAACATAGTCGGACAGTTTATCAGCTGGTAATAACCTCCTACCTGCCCTGCTGGTGACATGGGTGGGAACAGTGTTGAGTGCAGGTGTGGGAGGTAACATTCTACTTGTTCTACCCGTACTTGTAGTACATGGTCCTCTGTGGGTGGGAGAGGCATTGGTTAGCTCTGGAGTGGAATGCACAGCCGTGTTATGGGTGTGAGATTCGCAGTCCATTTCCTCGTCTGACAATCCAGTGAATGTATTACCAAAGGCATGTGCATGGGTTTGGGTATCGCTGTTATGGTCAACTGGTGTGTCTTTGCACTGTGAAAGGGCAGAGAAGTGCCACACCCTACCATCACTGAGCAAGGCTGAATTGCAGTACACTTTGCATACAGAAAGGGGCTGTGTGAGTCTATCATTACCCTTGCTAATGTGACCGCTTCTCGTAACCTTGACCGTTTCCCCAATTTTAAGCTTGACAGGTTTGCACCCATGTTTCAAATCATACCTTTCCTTGCAGCTAGCTTGTGCCACCTTCAGCCTACTCCTAACTTGCTCTGTAGACCAATTTACCCTTTTGGCTGCCTTTACCCAAACTCCATTGTCCTTGGACAAAGGAGTTCTACCTCGCATCAACTCAAATGGGATGTGGCCAGTTGTGACGCATGGTGTGATGTGGCACGCTCACACTGTTTTAAGGGTTTCCTGTTTCCATTCCCATTTATTGCTATTAGCCAGTTGTACAATGCCCTTGATGACTCTATTAAACCTCTCCACTGCACCATTTCCAGCGGGGTGGTATACAGAGGTAGGTTTGTGACAGACTTTGTTTCTTTGGGTGTAGCTCTTGAAGGTGTCCAAAGTGAACTGAGACCCGTTATCAATGATTATGGTTTTGGGCAGTCCCTCGCGTGTAAAGACTTTGTCAAGAAATTTCACCATGCTTAAGGAACCTGGCTGAGTAACAAACGTAATCTCGGGCCATTTGGAAAAATGGTTGATAAAGACAATCACATACACTTGTTCTCCATTTTCCATTATGGACCCCATAATGTCCACACCTACCCTCTCCAATGGCATGGACGGGCAGGGAATGGGTTGTAATGGGGGCCTAAAACTCACCTGCGATTTGTCTGAGGTAAGACATAAAGTGCAGTCCCTGACTACTCTGTCAACTTCTAGACTTACTCCGGGCAACCAGTAACTGTTCTTTACTCTATTCTTGGGTTTAGCGATGCCCAGATGCCCTTCGTGGCAGATGTCAAGCATTTTACTTCTTAGCGTGTTGGGTGGGACTACCTTTCCCCCCCTTAACAGTAATCCGTTTTCATGCAAGAGCTCATGTTTCACCTCCCAGAAGTGTTTTAATCTTTCAGGCAAGTTTTTCTTTGAACTCCAGATCTTTGTTACCATTTTAATTACTTCACACAGTGTCTTATCTTTGTTTTGTTCTGAGATCCATTCATTGAGAGAGATTCCCTCTAGCTCTTCGTTTACACTAGCGATACATAGTTCTTCACTCTCATCATGTTTCTCACGTTCTGGTAAGGGCATGCAGCTTAAAAAGTCTGCAACTACAGTCTTTAACCCTGGGAAATACTCTACCACATAATTGTAATCAAACAATCGCACAGATAGACGTGCTAGCCTAGGTGATGCTGCGTACAACCCCTTAGTGGTAAAGACTTATGTCAGTGGCTTATGTTCGCTGCGTAGAATAACCTTGCCACCCCAGACAAACTGTCTGAAGTGTTCAAGACCCCATACGCATGTCAGTGCCTCACGCTCAATGACTGAAAATTTTTCTTCACTCAGAGTCAAGGATGGTGAGGCAAAGGCTATGGTACACTCATTAGCTTTAGCATCTCTTTGGGTTAAGGCAGCACCCAATCCTCTACAACTAGCATCAGTTGTAATAATGTTCTCAAGTAGGCGGTCAAAACCTTTCAATGGAACAGTTGACCACATATCACGTTTCAAAGAATTGAAAGTGTTCTGCCAATCCTAATCCCATATAAATGTGTTCTTCAATTTTAACAATTGCTTAAGTGAATAAGTTTTGTGAGAAAAGTTCTTTATGAATTTGGCATAAAATTCTACCAATCCTAGGAAGGATCATAACTCCTCTTTGTTCTTTGGTACTGGAGCTTCGTTGATGGCTTCCAATAGTTCTTTCTTCGGGCAAATTCCCTCTCCTGTTATTTCATGCCCCAGATAGTTAACCTTGCGGCAAGCAAATCTGCACTTCTTGTATTCGGATGTCAAATCATTTGCTGCAAGTATATCAAGAACTTGGTTTACCTTATTGTCATGCTCCTGCCTAGACCTTCCCATGACGAGGATGTCGTCTTTTATCATCAATAAGTCTAGGATGCCCGCGAAGATGTTTTGCATCAATCTCTGAAACATTGCGGCTGCAGAGGCCAATCAAAAGGGGACTCTATAAAACTGGTAACATCCAAAAGGTGTTACGAACGTGGTCAGTTTCTTGCTCTCCCGATGCAGAGGGACCTGGTGATACGCAGATATCAAGTCTATTGTCAGAAACCATTTCATCCCTTTCGTTTTTGCTAGCAGAACATTGATCCTTGGCAGTGGGTATTCTTCAACCACTATGTTTCAATTAAGATCACGCAAGTCGATGCACAGTCTTAAACTGCCATTGGGCCGTTTGGCCACAACTAATGGTGCTAGCCACTCAGATGCTCTGACGTGCTCTATAATTCCATCCTGAAGAAGCTTGTCAAGTTGTACCTTCACTGAAAATGGCAAGTTGTGTACTTTATGCACTGCGGGCAAGGCATCGCTCTTGACTTGTATTTTATGCTTGTATCCCTTAAGTGCTCCGATTTGTGATGTATTCCTATAGGTTCTGTATCGATCCCCCTATTCCTGACCCTATTCTGGTTAACAAGTTAACTAGCAGCCATCCCATGATGCAGAAACCGTTATCTGATTACGCCAGACCACGGCACAGGAGCGCGTTATCTGATTAGGTCATAACGCTTGCCATCTAATTAGGCAAAGCAATATTCCTCCAGCCCCTGATAAGGCATACGGAGTTCTCAAAACAAATCAAACCTATGACAACCTGGGAAAAACCCTGCGGCCATTGTTTTGATTTCACCGAGAACTTCAGCAAAAGAATGTGCTAACGACCAGTTCGTATGACATCCTTATTGACGTATCTATGTCCATCCTTACGTCAATCTCGACACCTTACAGGTATAATTATTACCGGTATTGCCTTAAGCAAACACACGCGGTGGTGACGAGATCGGAGCAGCCAGACTTGCCGAAGCCCAGAGCAGAACAGACCCCGCTGGCGCAGCCCCGCCTTCCTGACGCGCTGAGAACGAGACACTGCTTTCTCCTGCCGAGAAATCCAGCTCCGGCGCTTCCGAGCAGCCCTTGCAGGCAGCCTGGAATATCGAGACCAAAGACGAGAGATACCATCCCTCAACCATCCTAGATTCAAGGTACGGAACTGAATAACCCCTTGCAGAGAATTCTTGAGTCAGTCACTTGGCAAAACAAACTTAACTTAAACTGCTACTTTCTATTCCCGCCCACGTATTAGGCTTAGGTCAGGTACACCGGGGTAGGCGTAGTTAGAAACACCAGTTGAGTACGATTAGTCAAATGTATATGTGTATGTATCTATTTCATCCATTTTAAACCACCATATGGCTTAGAAACCATATAAATGTTTTTACAGTATTATTTTATACTTCTGCTTTTATTGTATGCACTTTACTTAACCATAAGTATTGCGATAATATCGATCCATTTCTCTTGTATGAGAAAAGAGACTGATCAATAAATACCATCTTTTATTGAACACGCCCGTCTCTTCCTTTTCTCTACAATCTGGTGAGACTAAGAATGCACGTACTGACTGAGTAAAATAAGTTGTCTTTTGTTTTCACACGACTCTAGAGATACACTCTTGATTAGGGGAGAGCAAAGTTGTCATGTTCTATGGTTGTCAGAAACTAAATCCCTTCTTGTCTACCCAGGGAGGTTCAACTCCTCCTTGCCTATTCGAGAAAGTTTCTAGTGAACTCTGAGCTAGCTGGCAAACCCAAAACTTTAAGTCTAATATCGACAATAGAAGACCTAGTTAACGTCTGGTCTAGGCCTATACTATTGAAGGTATTATTCCAATGCGCAGAGCCTATTGGGATAATAGGAACTACACTACATGGCGCCCAAACGTTTGGAAAGGCAATAAAACTAACGCAAGACATTAGAGTAACTCAGTCGTGCTTTTTCACTCAGACCCCTTTTCTCCCATAATACTCCAAAGACGTCTGGAGTGGGTGAAAGGTCATATCCGCCAAACCTCGCAGGAGGGAACTCCTATGTATGGTTCTTGGTTCAATCAACGTTGAAGGATACACTGTTCCAAAATATTGTGCATCTAATCTTTGTTTCCATAAGAAACCTGATCTGCAAACAAACGGAATAACCTTCTGGACAGTACAATGTCAGACAGCGAAGGAGAAAGAGAGGCAGCTAGAATAGCAGCTGAACTCGTAGCAGCTGATAATACTATGCAAGAAGCAGACCCGGATATAATACTCATCCCGGTCAACAAAAGGAAATCTATAACTTTAAAACTTATAGAAAATGGACTGACACCGAGAGGTGGCACAGTCATATTCGTAATTGAGGCACACGAATATCGGCAGACAGAGGTATTCTATTCATGGATAAACTTTCCAGCAGCTAATGCTGTAACAAAGGTCTTCCACTATTACAAAACAGAGGAACCTCCTGAAGTGTACACTCCTTTCGAGGAGGTGGAAGTACCACTTAAATTTCAAGAGCACCTGCTCTTGTTTAATGGCGCCCTAAAACATAATAATCACATCACCAGGCTCGGTCCATTAGGTAGACCAGGAGCAACGTGGCCGGTCCTAGCCGGATACACACCACATCCAGACATCGAAAGAATGTCTGCAGCAGATCTTTTAATACAACTAAAACAATTAATAAAAGTACATAGACAATTAGTCCAATATGTAATGCGGACTTCAACAATCCAACCAGCAATTAAAATTCCACAGCTGACCCCTCATCAGGGGAACAAAAATAAAATTACACCACAGAACATACAGTCCTGCCTAGGTAAAGTACCAGCTAAACGGGAACAAATACCATTCTGGTTAGCACAAAAAATCACCCAAATAGAGGCGGTGTTTCCAGACACCACCCCTGTGGATAAACACAGGATTCTGACTATCTGTCTTCCAATGGGAATCGCACCACACGTGGAGGACTGTGACACTTGGGGTACAGTCTTTGCTTCCATTTACACAAAAACACATGGAGTTCCATCCATTTCAGTAATACCAGATGTGCTAAAAAAAATTCAAGATGAATACGGTCCAGAACCCGCTTTAACTCTTGGTATGAAATTACTAAAAGACTTCAAGCAGGTCTCGGCAATATTACTAGCCAACATAAAAGGAGAAGCAGCGAATGTGGCGATCCGCCAGAGGTTAAAAGAGACAGATTTAGCAGACCAACCAGCTGAAATTGCCAGAATTATAGAAAAATCCTATGAGGAACTAGGTAGAGATAGTTTGGGTGGAATACCAGTGAAGCCCCAACTAATTGAAAGTCCTGAAAAAATATTTATTAAAAATAATCTAAACAGTCAAAAAAAGAGCTGGGATGGAAACAAACAATCCAATCCTAAAGAAAAGAAATTCCTGTCCAGAGGAAGGTCTCCTCGGCGGAGAGAAAGATCTCCAAACCAAGGACACACAGGTATCCCCAAAGTGAGCCCTCTGGGAAAAGATACAACCTTAGAAATAGGGATAATATAAAGAAGCCTGATAGATATCAAGAAATTGATACACGCCCCTCTCAATCTTTTCAGACTTCCTCGCAGAAATCGGAAAGAAGAGGACGATCAGAACAAAGAGAAGAGCACGTCAAGTCCAAAGACAAGGAACCTGCTCATCTAAAAAAGAAATTACAATTTCCAAAAAAGAAGGTAGCCAGTATTAAAGTAATTAACAATGCCGAGAATACTGAGGACACAACTGAAAAACGGAGAATGGGCTCAGACAATGCTAGACAGCGCAGCAGAAGTGAGCATAGCTCGCAAAGTCCTTATGAATCATCTGGAGACAGTGGACACGAATGAATACCTTCAAGTGGAAACTGCAGACACCAGAGTTAGCAAACCTCACAAAATATATGAAATAACTTTACGTATAGAAGGGGATAAGACTAGAAAAATAAGGGGACTATTTTGGGATAATCTCTCCAAGGGCTATGACATCCTTCTAGCTGAAAAAGACTGGCCACCAGAGTTTGTCAGGGACTGCCCTCATGGCGAAGAAATAATTATGCCTGCCTTCTCAAATCATATCCCAATTCATAAAAAATATACACTTGCAAGAAAGTGGGCAGTAGCTCAAGCTCCTGCTTTATATAAAAATCATGTAGGATGGGATGAGGACTCTCCTCCTCACAAAATCCAGTTAAAATCACAACCTACTGCACAAAGGCAGTATCCAATCAAGCAAGAAGCTAAAAAACAGGTAAAAGAAATTCTAGATCAACTAGAATACCAGGGGGTGATTGAAACTTGCACCTCACAAATGAACAACCCTTTGTTTCCTGTCTCCAAACCAGACAATTCATATCGTCTAGTTTTGGATTACAGACACCTTAACTCATGTTGCAAAACTTTTGCAGTGCAAAACTCGCATAGTGCAGCACTAATGAATAACATAGTGCGCAAAAAATACAAAACAACATTAGACATCTCTAATGGATTCTTTTGTCAAAATATAGCACCAGAGAGCAGATATTTGTCCGCGTTCTCAATAAATGGCGCTTAAAAACAATTCTGTCGGTTACCCCAGGGGTACAAGAACAGCCCAGGGTTATTCTCAGCGAGAGTAACAGAGTTACTACAAACATATGATGACGAAGCATTATCGTATGTCGACGACATATACCTAACAGACGATGACTTGGATACTCACTTGAAGAGAGTGAACACCATAATACTTGGGTTCGCAGCAGAGGGTTACAAATTCAACTTTAAAAAATCTAGAATAGCCCATCTAACAGTCCTGTTCTTAGGATATGAATTATCAAGTGAAGGCAAAAGCCTGGCTGACAATTTCCTAGAGAAATGTGCCGTACTCCAAGCACCTAGAACACTAAAAAACTTACAGTCAATTCTAGGCTTCCTAAATTTCGGAAGTACATACATTGCAAATTACGCAGAAAGGGTCAAACCCCTTTATGATCTAATAAAACCAGATTTTAAAAGAACGAATTGGACTCAAATACACACAGAAATTCTGAGATCCTTACAAACAGACATGTTAATTAAAACAAAATTAGAAACACGTGATAACACACGCAATCTTGTGATTCGAGTCATCCCAGGAAGATGCGGATTCACATACCTGACCTCTAATGAGGGAGAAAAGGTACCAATTGCATTCAAATCACACTTGTACACAGAAGCTGAAAAGAAGTTCAGCATTAAAGAAAACATTGTTCATGCAGTTCAAACCGCAATAGCTAGAGAAAAAGATAAAGCTGACGGTAGACGTATCACAGTCAGAACAGCAGAATCAGCCTTTGAGGCATTAACAACACCGTGTAATTTACCAACAACAGCATTGAATCCGGAATGGATACAATGGGTGAATTCAATTACAACGGACAGAGTAAAATACTACCTTGATCCAGAATTAAAAGAATTAAAAAATCTAGAATATGAAAGAACATTCCCCCTGCCAATCGACATTCTGCCATTACAACAGTACGCGTGTGTAATCTATACAGACGGACATGCTCAACCCTCCGTTTGGGGAGAACAAGCATACAACCCCACATGTGAGATTACAAAAGAAGTGTGGCGCGGAGATAAACTAAGACCTCTATTAACAAAAACACACTCAGTAGAAACTAATTCAGAACAACAGACTGAAATAATAGCATTGAAAATGGCGCTAGATAATGCAGATCGCGAATTCCCGACACTTATAGTGTCCGATTCATATTACTGCGTCAAATCATATAACAACGATTTGCAGAAATGGATTCAAAACGGTTACAAAGATGACACAGGTGCAACAATAAAGCAAAAACTGCTTTGGGAACAAATAGTTCTGTTACAAAAAGAACTACCAAAGACTCACGTGATACATACAATGAGTCATCAGCGTGATGGCGTTCACGTTGCAGGGAATTCATTGGCTGAGACAGCCACAGCGATAGCAACTAAATCGGTTCCGTAGCTAGAAAAAAGCGTACAGTGAAATACATTGACGGTGAAACAGTGCTGGCGGTGAAAACGTCATCAAAAGGCGACTGCTCAGCGCTACCGATCAACTATCCACTCAATTATACATACATAATCGATGCAAACTCCGTCCCTTTTGCTCGAATCCCTGGAGTGGGGGATAGAGTAATTCCAAACATGGACAGGAGAACTTTGTTAATTGTAGACTCACATATAGGTGAGGGTCTTAGTCATCTCAAACTAAAAGATTCTCTGGAAGAACTACAATCAGTGTACTGGTGGCCAGGCATGAGCCTGCAGCATCACATTTTTGTAAATAAATGCCCGGACTGCAACAGAGATCGCAGTGGCGAGAGAAACGGTATACTACCGTGGCGTTTCACTCCAGAAAGGATCAACAGTAAAAAGCATAGCATCCGATTAACATATACAGGCTAGTTTCCACTTATAATGTAGATCCCCAGCACTCGGCTGACGTCTGAACTGTTATAAAAAGATTTGCGAGTCTATAATGGCATATACGCTAGAAGCATGCTACGTTAGGCTAAAGTTTTTCCACGTGCCTTATTTGCGCATGGAAAAACAAGGTCAAATGAGCATAGCATGGCGGGACTCTTCTCACTTCCTACCTGAGGGAACGGGATGGTGTAAAGAAAAAACCAAGGCATAAAGCTATCTATAACGGAAAGGATATTAGGTTCGGGAGCTGGGTGGGTCAAACATCTAATAAGTGTCCAACGTAGTCTAAACAACCTGCCAAGAAATTCTCTGAGGGGATTCAGTCCGTACGAATTATTGTTTGGAACTAGGATGTTGGTCTTAGATCTTGACAGTCAGACTTCAGTGGTGAAGGAAAAAAGCTTTGATATCAAAGATCGTTTGGCTATTTTGCAGGACTTAAACGAAACAAGAAAAGACCTGAGCAACATAAAGTTGAAACAACAGCCAACAACCACTGAAGAACCACCACCTGTCCCAGCAAGACCTGTCTGGATTCCAAAAGTCGGGGATCTAGTCAGAGAAAAAATCGCGGTAAAGAAGGAATTTGGGCCTTCTTACAGAAAAGCAGTTCCTGTCTTGTCTATCAACGGGACAAGATCAGTTGTACTACCGCCGCTTGCTGGTAAAAAGGAGAACCGAGTTGTATCCATCGACCTGGTAAAACCACAATCATGTGGCCGATAACAAACAGTAGGCCAAGTGGACTCCCAATAAGTAGCAGAAGACCAAGGTTTGCTACCAATACAGAGGTGCCAACTAAAAGGCTAATCACATTCGAAACGTCTACAGAACAACAACAAGGACTATGCAACAATGCAATGGAACTCACACCTCTGAAAACCCAAATAAAAACATTTAGTAGAGACACACCAACCTACAATGAAGTAACAAATGAATATGCTGAAGCTGCAAGAAACAGTAAGCCTGAAGCAATTGGAACAATTGACAGAACAGCATCCGGCTACTTCATAAACTTCGATGATTCCTCTGAAGACCTCAGTGAATCAAAGACACAGCCATCAACAAAAACCTTTAAAGATAAAGCTAAAGAACTTTTGAAACAACTGAAAGAAACATATCTGATTTCTCCATGGATTGAATTTTGGGTGGCCTTTGGTGCATTTATCCTCATACTTTGGCTCATCATGATACTATGCTTGGGAGGCTTCATTGAGGGAAAATATGCTAAAATGGACACAGCAAGCCAGAAAATCAACTTGATCCTCAAGCCACACACATCTTCACACGTCGAGAAAAGAGAACTTTCTTCAGTCAACTTCACAGCCAATCCTATACCGGGTGGGGTAGCATGGGACAACACTGACTATGAAATTTATGGTCCGGTTGAAATCCTGAAATATCCACACCAAATCAAGATCTCGTTGAGTGACTTTGTAAAACTGAGCTCATTTGCTGATGATTGGGACTTTGAAAGTATAAATAATATGATGTCTGACCTAGTGATGTCTGCTAAATTTACCAAACATGATTATTTGCAGGGTTCGTCTAATTATGATAGTATGTACTGTTACAACCACTATGGTAACCATTTTTTACATAAATCTGCACAACCTAGAAATGTTTTAAATTATAATCAATGGGAACATTGTGCAACCCCTCCAAAAGGAAGCTCAAGAACCTTTTATGACAAATATTCATACTTTTCAGGGTTCAACACAAGTAATGCTGAAACATTTTATTTCAAATTGTCAAATAAGACAGGGACAAAGACCATGCTTACAAATACGAAATTGATATATTCAGACTCGTTTTTTGAACAAATGAATACTTTTGGTTTTGATTATTGGGACAAAAATGTTGAAGTAAAAAGTGTTTGGGGTACAAAAGAATGGCAAGTACAAGGTATAGAATCATTGTTTAGAGCCTGCATGATCCCAGAACAAATTATATTTTTGAATGACACTGTTCAACAAACTACCTGTCTTGGCCTAGCCAAAATCAAAGACTTAAATAAACCGTCTATTCCAAAGCCAACTATAAACAGCAATAGCTCTACAGATGAAGAGATAGACGTAAACTATGTATTAAACCAAAACAGAACACATCCTGATTGGAAACAATGGTTAATCTGGCCCACAGATACTAATAACTGTCAAGGCAGATTCCTGAACAAAATACAGGGGTTCACATTGACCAGGCCAGATCCTAGATATTCCCAAAGACAACACCCAGGGATAATAACCACCTACAGTGTGGGCAAACTCTGCCTTCAATGGCTACAAACTTCCACACTGACAGAAATTAAGCAACACCTAACTTTACTTACTGATGGTGCTGACTTGCGTGATTTCATTATGGGACCACGCAAACAGCGTCAAAAACGCTTCATAGCAGCCTCTGTATATGCAGCTTACAACGAGGCCTGGAAGGTAACTCAAATTGAGACAGCAGAAAGTATACGGGAAATTGACCGTATTAATTTGGAAAAATCACTTTCTGTAGTGGACAATGGGTTAATGACTCTGTCCTCCAGAATTTTTTCTTTGGACAGCATTGTGTCTTCAGCAATCGACATAATATCGCAAGACTTACTGTTGTTACAACACGGTCAGTCTCAATTGCGTTCTATTGTACAGCTTGGCTGGACGTTACAAAACCTGCGTTCAGGCTATGTGCCTTGGCGTTTAATCAACACAACGTCACTATTCAATATCTTTAACCTTACTGATAAACAAATCAGTATGGCACAAAAGGGTGCTGATTATACAATCCTGAGCATTGAGAAACTCGAGAGATTACCAGTGACAATGTCAGAACGACCTGTCAGTGAATGGATAATACATGGGATAATTAATATTCCAATATCAACCTTCAGGTTTCAATACTGCCAAAAATATATACAGGCTGGCATGTACGAAAAATTGGGAAAAGGGTACATTAAGACAACATGGAACTTGCCCTATTCACATGCATGTGTCAGTAATAAAGGACAGAAAGTGTTTCTTAGTGGCAATAATTGTGCGATGTCACTAAGCGGTACACTTCTGTGTAATGGAATTAGTTTGCATGGAGCCTGTGAAGGGAACTCAAATAACCTTTCATGTCACCAGCTAGGCGCACCTGCAACAGAGATAGAACCATTCTTTAAAAGACTCTATAACGGGAGTTACATTCTAATTGTGGATCGCAGATGTTGTAGTTTACTGCCCGGGGTTCCTTATCTCATACGTACGACTGCGAAGGTCATGTGCTGTGGACGCTTATTGTTCCCCAGCTCCTTTCCAGACAGGGAGGCAAGGGCATGGCCTAATTTGAAAATTACTTCTATTCGAATAGATACTTTAAGCAGAATGAAAACAGTACTTCTTCAGACACCGACCAGACTCACGTCATCAAAAGAAACGTATGGTCTCCTAGTCGCAAGGACGACTGCAGAGATTCACTCATTGTTATCAACTAATTCCCCCATACATTTCGCAGAAATCCTGAATGAAATCTTAAATATTTCTGATACCAGTGGAGTCTCAAAAGTATTTAAGACAGTATTTTCAATGGCATTAACACCATTCAAAGCCATACTGGGTATTTTTCCAGACTTCGTCCATTCGATTTTGGGCGGACTTCCCCTCATTTTAGGACTAATTGCAGGAATCCTATTCCTGGTCCTCATATTTCGTTATGGCAAACCATGTCACAGACAAAACACCTGCGACAAGGGAGGAAACAATCCGAGCCATTGGATACCGGGACCGGATATCAAAAATCCTGGGACTATCCCGGCTTAGAGACCTGAACATGACTTGGTTTCTTTCATTTCGACCAATGTGGCATCGATGTGTTTTACCTGTATTAAGGTGCTTGCTGTGCGGAGAAGAATGCGTGTTGGACACCTGTCTGACGCTACAATCGGATGCGCCAATGGATGCAGAAGCATTGTTGGGTCCGGTAACGGCCCATGCATTGTGCTGCCCTCAACGGCTGCCAATCCTGATGACGGCATTCGTGGAAACTTCACCACTACGATTAAGGGGTAGTGAAGTTCAAGATGAAAGCAGCATCGATCAGGTACGACCTTCTGTCAGCAATACTAATCAAAAAGTCAATGGAGACAATCATGCACACGAATGCATGGTTACACCTTTTTCCGAGTTAGTGGAACTTTCACAGGAAGCTGTTGACAGCTTTTTCGACAGTCTCAATGATATGATGTTCTCACCAGAGCAGAAATAACGACTTTTGAGCAAGCTAGCACACGGCGTTCCCAACACCCTGAATTTGGCCTTCAACTTTAATAATAAAGTAACATGAACAATTTTCCCTCCAGTTCACGGACAGCAATTTTTTCAGCAGCCCCAAAATATTTTTACGATTTTTCGGGACACTTATCTTCTGCTTAAAGTAAGAACTATTCTTAGAGAACAAAATTTCTACTTTTAGAAACTTTATAGACATTAGCTGCCCGCTGGTATGTTCATAATTATTTTATTCTGTGATGAAATGGTCTCGAACTTTTCTTCTGTATTAAGAGCCATTTCATGTGTAATTCTTATATACAAATTAGTAATAATGTATACATATGCGTGATTAATTTGGCATTATTCTACAGCTTGAGTGCATATAGTACATGTGACTATCTTTTTCCGTATATTACATAATTTCGAAATGCATTATATGTATTTTGGGGTGGTAAGGTATACACGATACTCTACAGTATGTTTTACTATGCCTAGATTCGTAAATATGGCCATAGTTAGCGTGGAGTGGGTGTGATGTATTCCTATAGGTTCTGTATCGATCCCCCTATTCCTGACCCTATTCTGGTTAACAAGTTAACTAGCAGCCATCCCATGATGCAGAAACCGTTATCTGATTACGCCAGACCACGGCACAGGAGCGCGTTATCTGATTAGGTCATAACGCTTGCCATCTAATTAGGCAAAGCAATATTCCTCCAGCCCCTGATAAGGCATACGGAGTTCTCAAAACAAATCAAACCTATGACAACCTGGGAAAAACCCTGCGGCCATTGTTTTGATTTCACCGAGAACTTCAGCAAAAGAATGTGCTAACGACCAGTTCGTATGACATCCTTATTGACGTATCTATGTCCATCCTTACGTCAATCTCGACACCTTACAGGTATAAATATTACCGGTATTGCCTTAAGCAAACACACGCGGTGGTGACGAGATCGGAGCAGCCAGACTTGCCGAAGCCCAGAGCAGAGCAGACCCCGCTGGCGCAGCCCCGCCTTCCTGACGCGCTGAGAACGAGACGCTGCTTTCTCCTGCCGAGAAATCCAGCTCCGGCGCTTCCGAGCAGCCCTTGCAGGCAGCCTGGAATATCGAGACCAAAGACGAGAGATACCATCCCTCAACCATCCTAGATTCAAGGTATGGAACTGAATAACCCCTTGCAGAGAATTCTTGAGTCAGTCACTTGGCAAAACAAACTTAACTTAAACTGCTACTTTCTATTCCCGCCCACGTATTAGGCTTAGGTCAGGTACACCGGGGTAGGCGTAGTTAGAAACACCAGTTGAGTACGATTAGTCAAATGTATATGTGTATGTATCTATTTCATCCATTTTAAACCACCATATGGCTTAGAAACCATATAAATGTTTTTACAGTATTATTTTATACTTCTGCTTTTATTGTATGCACTTTACTTAACCATAAATATTGCGATAATATCGATCCATTTCTCTTGTATGAGAAAAGAGACTGATCAATAAATACCATCTTTTATTGAACACGCCCGTCTCTTCCTTTTCTCTACAATCTGGTGAGACTAAGAATGCACGTACTGACTGAGTAAAATAAGTTGTCTTTTGTTTTCACACGACTCTAGAGATACACTCTTGATTAGGGGAGAGCAAAGTTGTCATGTTCTATGGTTGTCAGAAACTAAATCCCTTCTTGTCTACCCAGGGAGGTTCAACTCCTCCTTGCCTATTCGAGAAAGTTTCTAGTGAACTCTGAGCTAGCTGGCAAACCCAAAACTTTAAGTCTAATATCGACAATAGAAGACCTAGTTAACGTCTGGTCTAGGCCTATACTATTGAAGGTATTATTCCAATGCGCAGAGCCTATTGGGATAATAGGAACTACACTACAAATTTCTCCATTGATGACACTAGGAAATGTATTTAACATGGTCTTGCCATAATTCTCATGTATGACCAAGACTGGGTCTCACCTTCTGGGGTCGAGCTTTATTCCCAGATCCCCTTGGTCCATCCACCCTTATACAGAGGGTCCCACTGCAGACACATAGAGCTTGCAGACAGACTCCCTTCCCTTGAAGGCAAAATTCAATTTTCTGAATCCACATACCTGGATGGGGCCCCCAGTGAACGTCTTGATTGAGATGTCTGCTTTATCCAGCTGTTCCCCTCGTTGAGGAGCAAAATTCTCCTTCCATAAGTCATTGTTCACTATAGTGTACGGGGAACCAGAGTCTGCCACAATACTAACTCAATTCCTCCGATTGTCATTTCACAGACCGGTTTCTTGGTCCTGGACTTCTTCGCCACATCGACACTTGGAACGCACTCATCATCAACATTTAACACAAACATGTTTACGTCTTCGTCATCAAATGTGTCTAGATTGGATTTTTCCTCACATTCTACCATTTTTACTGAGCCAGTGCCTCTTCTGTGGCACACCTTTTGAAAGTGACCAACTACACCACAATATGTACATTTCACGCTACGTGCTGGGCACTTTTTGTCATCAGCCATGCGATTTGTGCTTCCACACCTATAACAGCGTTGTCTGTTGCTGTACTGTGTTCTTCCTTGCGTACGTTTGTAACTCCTGTAATTACTGTTCTGTTTAATATTTGTTTTAGAGTCCGACACCCTGTTTACTGTTCCTCCTTCTTTCTTTTCATTGCTTTCGGCAATGACAGATTTTGCTCATCGTCCTGTGAGTTCTGCCTTCTTCGCAATGTCAATTATATTTTGTAGTGGGTACTCCCCCTTTGCCCACAAATTATCTTGGATGTTACTGTTGGACCCTTGCATCATAATCTGGTCCTTTATGAACTTGTCATGTAAATCCCTGAAGCGGCAGTTGAGTGCTAAGTTTTTCAACGCTGACACATAGTCATCTATTGATTCCTCCTTGCCTTGTTTTTTGTGGAAGAATTTGTATCTAGCCACTCCTACGCAGACTGTGAGTTTGTAATAGGTATTTAGGTCATCAATAGCATTTACAAATACATCTCTTTCACCTTCTCCTCTAGTCTTTTTATTAATGCTATTGTATACCTTTATGTCTCCTGCTCCCAAACTATGTAGTAATATTTTGTGCTTTTTGTCTGCCTTAAAGTCATCGTTTTCGTCACAATTTGATATATAGTTCATGAAATATTCCCTCCATTCCTCCCACTTGATTTCAGGTTCACCCTTACCTGGAAGCAAAGCTTGTGGAGGTGTTAGGTTCCACAAGTACCCCGAATCCATGTTATTTTCTTCAAACCTGCTTCACTATTCGTTAGAAATTCTTTTTGTTACATGACATGGATTATAACAATTTTATTTTTCCAAGTCTGAGATGCTCGTTTAATTATGCGTGTGGGCTTTAATTAAAATGCAATGATTTCAAGCACTGACTTCCTCCTCTATGAATGCTTGCAGAGTTACTCTTTGTACAGTCAATCTCTCACTTTCACAAAATGCTCTAATAGTGAGCATTATCTGTGCGCTGTAGCACTTGAAACAGTACCTGCTTGTTCCTCTTTCCTTGGGGTTCGATTTTCTGTGCCTTTGCCTCCAAATGTGTGTTCGTTTTCTCACGCGCTGCTTCCACATCCGATCGCTGTTTATAATTTCCATGTGGCGTCGCGTTGCTACATGAAACGTCACAAGTAGTGTGAAGACTGCAACGCTGATATATTTTTTTTCTCCAAAATGGCCGCTTATCACGTCGGCATCACGTAAACCTCACTTGCGTGCCTCGTAAACAGCTGAGTGAGCTCTCATCATTGTGACACCTACATCACAAATTCCGTTGTGCTTGTCAGTTGGCTGATGCTTCGCAGATCCGTTAAACCGACATAACGGTAATCCTTGAATGTTACCTCAATTATTTCTTCTGTGACAGGATTTACTTCGCTTCTTCCAATATGACACTAATACTTCCACATGTACAGAATAGTTACAACTTTTCCTAAGGCTTCAAATTTAATTCATCATTCACTACGTTGTTCTTAATAAATTTTCATTCACTCCTTACGATTTGTTTTTTTAATTGTCTTTTGTGATATATCTGATTGATTCATTTTCTTCTCAAGATGACTGACCTTGTGGTTTCTATTGTCTTCTTTTCCAAGATTTTTCTTTCACTTTATATATATTTTCCTTTCATTAACTGTCAATTGTCACGCGTAGATTAGCGTGTTGGTGCTTGTCGCCATAATTTGTAAAGATACTCGGTCACCTTGTAGGTTTAGTTAACTTCTCAATGCACCAACACAGGCTCAGTGGGATTCGGAGAACAACAAACACCTCCGCTCAGCCGGCCACCAGCTGTCAACTGTCAGCATTCCAGTGGTGACAGCTGGTGACGTGGGGAGCATTGGTACGGTGTCCGTAGGGGGACACAAGAAAATCATAACACTATTGTGTGCACAGCAATCAGGGCTAGATGTAGGTAATTGTAAATTACCGATTCGAAAATACCGAATTTTACCGATTCGGTATTTTCGAATCGGTAATTGCTATGTAGATAAAAACCGGTAAGATCCGGTAATTACCGAATAATATACCGATTCAGTAATTGCCATTCATTCCTATGAGCCTGGACGCCCATAGGAATGAATGTCAATTACCGAATCGGTAAATACAGATTCGGTAAAATAGGGAAAGAGTCAAGGGTGGCAGGGTGTCACTTTGACACCCTGTTGCACCCCTGATTAGTGCTTGTGTGCACATGTGGCACACATAGTACACAATTGGTCCAGCACACTTATACAGAAAGTTATCAAATTTCATATACACGTATCAATCATTTAAAGGCAGAATCAGTAATCTTGTTGAATTTCTTTCTTTATTAAATCTTCATTAAAAGTCTGTAGCCAAGCCAACGCGTTTCGTCCTTCACAGACTTCTTCAGGGCTGTAGGACTATATGCACAAGAACCAAGGGTGTTATTTCTATTTGTAGATTCTATGAACTATACTTGTCCTTGATAGACACATTGAAACCGGTGCATGGCACTCCACGATACAGAGCTAATTCGGTAAGCTAACTGGAATTAATAATATAACTCTTTCTAGTAATCCCATAAAGATCTTCACATGTAGAATGAAGAGAAACCCAAAAAAAGGAAAATTAAAAGGAGTTTGAAAAAAAGGATTAAATATAAAATAGGCCCCAAGGTGTTTTTGGATGTTATTTTGAAATGTTTCTTTCAAATTGCAAAAGGTGATACATATGTATAGCCAAAATTTCTTGCAGAATCAGTAAAGGAATTCACATAATTGTTTGTTTTAAAGATTATATGACTGTTGTAAATATTGTATAAATTGTATATATTGATAATGAAATTGTAAAAAGGTTTGGAATTGTAGAAATTGTAAAAAAATATATTCGAAGAATAATTTTGTATATATGTGTTATTTGTAGCCTTGAAGAAGTCCGTGAAGGATGAAACGCGTTGGCTGGGCTACAGACTTTTAATGAAGATTTAATAAAGAAAGAAATTCAACAAGATTACTGATTCTGCCTTTAAATGATTGATACGTGTATGTGAAATTTGATAACTTTCTGTATAAGTGTGCTGGACCAATTGTGTAGTAAGTCTATATGTAAGGACAGTTTCCTGCCCTGGGAGATTTAGGGGACTTTGAATCTCCGGTCCGTGGCACCTTAAACCTATAAAATATAGGACGTAAGATAAGTGCAATCGTCTATAACCCCATTCCCCTGAAGCGCTTCTCTAACATGTGGCACACATACATGTCTGCCACATGGCACAGTTGAAAATGCATTGATTTTCATTTTCTAAGGTATTCCCTATTTAGCACCAACTAATAGTTGGTGGTAAATAACGAATCCTTAAAGCACATGAGCACTGTTTAAAGTGCTTCCTACATGTCATTTACCAATTCGGTAAATACCGAATCGGTAAATGATGATTCGATAAATACCAAATCGGTAAATACCGATTCAGTATTTACCGAATCTGTAAATTGGCCCCCTACATAACAAAAGCCTATTACCGGTCGGTAATGGCCGAAATTCGTTAATTTCGGCCATTACCGACTGGTAATAGCCGTCTTACATCTGGCCCTTAGTTACTTGTGCCAGAGTCATCTGTGTCTTCCCCCTAGGAGGCACCCTAGTAGACTCAAGTAGTGCAGGGAGGGCCACACTTACCGAGCCAGTGAACCGCATTGGGCGCATCTCCGCTCCTCTTTGCGTCTGTAGGGCAGATTATTCCTCTTTCGCGGTGGGATCAGAGGCGTCCCCACATCCAGCTTGCCTCCTCCCAGGGAGCGCAATGTCGCCAGTTCTGTTCATTCACCACTATATTTAGAGGGAGCTTTTGATGAATGTTCAAAAAAATTCTAGAGGATTCACTTTTCTATTCAAACCTTGCATTATAGATCACCGGGTTGCTTTTTCTCATAATAATGTTAAGAAATATAATGTAAAGTTGATGGGAGAGCCTCTTTGGAGAAATTAGCTTTAGACATTCAAAAAGGAGCTTTTGTGACAGTCTGCATCAAGGTATTATGTTATGTTAGGTTAGTGAGACTTGTAGAGCGCAAGAATACCCAAAGGTGTCATGGCGCTAAGGATGCAGTATTCATCATGTGGGGATGAATTCTGGAATAACCATGTTTTAACTTCTTTCTAAAAGTGAGGGGGGAAGTGGCCCCCCTGAGCTCGATCGCCAGTGTACTCCACAGTTTTGCGGTGCCGCAAGATTGGCTTTGGCCTTCCCAGTCTGTGGTTCATATTTTGGAACTTTCATCAATCTTGCACCTGTGGATCGCAGCTGTCTGGTTGGTTGATACCAGTCAAAAAGTCTTCCAAGAGCAAAAGGTCCTGTGTTGTTCAAAGTCTTATAGGCTAGGCAGAGGGCTTTGAACTTGATTTGCTGACCCACCGGGAGCCAATGGAGTCTACAGATCTCCTTGGCCATTGAGTCATACTTGGAAAAGTTGTCCAGTAGCCGAGCGGCAGTGTTTTGGATTGTCTGAAGTTTTTTTTGGTATTGCTTTTGCATACCAAGATAGAGACCATTGCAGTAGTCCAGTTTAGACTGTACCAGTGCAGTGACCACCGACTTTCTTGAATCTATTGGTATGTACAGCAGGATTTCTTCAACTTTTTTATCAGAAAATGTTTGGCGGAGACAATAGCATTAGTCTGATGTTATAGTGCTAATTTAGTATCAATCCACAATCCTAAATTATTTGCCTTTTGTACCAGTTTGGGCGCTTCTCCCATCTCAGTTGGCCACCAGAGATTGTCCCATCTAGGTTGCAGATTACCAAAGATGATAACTTCGGTCTTATCTGAATTTAGCTTCAGACAATGTGTTCCCATCCATTTGTTTACCTCTCTCATGCAGTTGTGAAACTGCAGAGCGGGCAAGGCTTGTTTCCTATATACTGCCACGACTATTTGGGTGTCGTCCACGTAGGACGTCAAGTAAAAGCCAAATTTTCGAATCAAGGAGGCAAGTTCCATAACATAAATATTAAAAAAGTTGGACTCAGGGAGGATCCCTGAGGGACTCCACAGGGCAAAACGTATGGTTCCGATTGAAAACTGCCCATAGTGACTGTTAGTCTACTTTCCTTCAGAAAGGAGGCTAATAAAGTCAGTGCCATTTCCTGTACCCTCACCGATTCCAGCCACTTCTGTAATATGCTATGGTCCATCATATCAAATGCGGCAGATAAGTTGAGGAGAATCAGGGCAGCAGTCTCCCCTCGATCCATCACTGCTCTGATCTCCTCAGTAGCATTGATTAGGGCAGTTTTGGTACAATGCTCCTGTCGGAATCCATACTGAGAGAGGTCAAGCAATTCATTGTCTTGGATGAAACAAGATAATTGCCTATTCTTAATCTTTTAGACTATTTTAGCCGGAAGGGGTAATAGGACGATAGTTAGCTGGATTAGCCACATCTAAATTAGGTTTCTTTAACAAAGGGAGAATGGAGCAATCTTTCCATATAGATGGGTAGGTGTCGAGCTGAACATGGTATTAAAAATCTGAGTCAGTTCGGGACTTACTACCTCCACAATCTTTTTTAGGACTTCAGGTGGACAGGGGTCTGTTGGGGAGCTGGATTTGGGTTCTAATATATGCTTGACCACTACAACAGGGGAAATAGTGGAGAAAAAACGAAAGTGGTTCCTCCTAATTTTATCCCCAAGGGTAGAAATTGTCGTACTCTCAAAGGGCGTAACTGAGAAAGCATCATAGATATCCATAACTTAAGCTGATGCGACCAGATCACAAAAGTTTTAGCCACATTTTATTACTTCAGGCTTCGGTAGGACGCTAACTTGTTTACTGTCCTAAACAACTCGTTGAAGGTGTTTTTAGCTTTCTCAATTTGGTAAAATAATCTCTTATTGCAGTTTCAAGTGAGTTTTTAAAATGACTTAAAATTGTCTTATACAACTCTTTATCTGCTGTATTATAGGTTGTTCTCCAGCGCCTTTCTGTTCTGCGACACATTTTTTTTTCCTTGCGCAGGGTGTTAGAGAACCATGGTGCAAAGGTGTACTCCGATTCCCGGATGTTTTCCCCGCAGGCACTGAGGCTTTAATAGCTTTATGAAGCCAATCAGTGTATTTAATAGCATCTAAATCTGAAGGTAGGTTGAGTTGAGGACGTGTCTCCTCCAACCAAGCCTGCAGCAGTGCTGGTTCTACCTTATTCTACGCGATATAGGTCGTAGGGCGCGTTTTTGTTTTCTGGACTGGCTGAGCCATAGGAATTGCAAGATCAAATCTAACTAAAAAGTGATCTGTCCATGTCAGAGGCGGAATTTCATTTTGCGTAAGCCCTAGCATAAAGTTATAGATCCCATCCAGCGTATGTCCTGCCTCATGGGTGGAAGAGTGAACTATCTGAGAAAGGCCCAAGGCTCCCAATGTCTCCAGAAGCTTGGCAGTTTCCTTGTCTTCCGGGTCTTCTACATAGACACTAAAATGTCCAAGGATGGTAAACTCATTACTGGCATGAGTGGGTTCCAAGAGCCCATCCAGGTTTTGTACAAACGTGCATCTGGCACTGGGGGCGGGAGAGTAGCATGCTTCTTGAAGTTTTTCTAGGGGCTATTTCAATAGAAAAGTGAAGGAATTCAAAGACGGGGGTGGAGGCAGGGAGAAACTTAGCTTCAAATTGTTCTTTCAGAATCACCGCCACTCCGCCTCTTCTTTTTATCGGCCTATCAACTCTGTAAGACCGAAAAACTTTGGGAGTTGCGGTGACAAAGTCCGGATCTGAGGCCGCGTCGTCCCAGGTTTCCGTGATGAAGAGAAAATCCAATTTGTGAGTGGTGATCATCTTGGCTATTTCGGATTTATGTTTAACAAGAGATCCGGCATTTATGAGACCACAGATAATATCCTTTTTAGTACTATCCTTCAACAAGAAAAGAGCCCTAATAGTCTGCTCCGGTGGAAGCGAAAAACCACATGAGCAGACTGACCTGTTTTCGCTCGGGGTCAGGAAGCAACAGCTCGGGTTAGTTTTAAAAAGATTAAGCAACTCTTTAGTAGAATAAGTTTGTAATGGGGCAATAAAAAGGCCAGGGCTTCTGGCCCTAGGCCCGGACCAGGCACGGACGCGCGCAGACGGGCTTGCCTTAGGCGCACCTTCGGCGGCACGTGACATACTCCATGACTCTGCATAACATTCTCAAAATAGAAAAACAGCATGGGCTTTCCAATGAGAGAATTGAGAAGATCCTATTAAATACGGCCCTGATATAATATTGGAAGAAAATGATTTTGTTGAATGTATTTTAAAGCTAGATAAAGATATTTTTAAATTAAGACAGGCAAATGTTCTAGGGTAATCGTTTTATCGTTTGTAGTGATTATAAGATGATGATATTCTTTATACGGATATTTATGATGGCTTGAAATTTAAGACCCCTAGATCCGAGGGAATCATGGCGATCTCTTGTTTGCATACTTTTTAAAAACATTTTATTTAGTGTTTTTATTATTGTTATATAATGGACCACTTTACATTGTGTTTCATGTTTTATTGAAATGACATGTTTATATTTTCATTGTAACAAGTTTTATGCATTGAAATTTTCCAAATAAACTATTACCTCACTAAAATAGAAACACAGCATGGTCTTTCCCATAAGAAAGCAGTAGACTGGAAAAATGCGAAAGTGATGAGCAGGAAGACATGTGAGCAGCGGACGGTACGACAGAGGCAGCACCTTGTGTGTGACACTACCGTATCTCTTTGCATCCTTAAGATAGGCTGCATTGGGTGTTTGAACTTTACTTAGCGCTGAATATTGCTGAAAATTCCTTTGATTTGTAATTGTTGATTTTAGATCTCTTTTAAAGACATTTTTAGCTACTCATGAGTGATTGATTTTTTACTGCGACACTCTGTTGCTCTTGCATCTTGCCCGCCAACTCCTCGTCCCACCGCAGCAGGCTCCATGCTGTTTAAGTGGAGGGGGATACCTGGGCTAGAGGGAGGACTTTCCGGTTCCCCTCACTTCCTGTATCCCATTTCAGGCCGCCATCTTGGGGGGGAGACGTTCCAGTCTCCTGCCACTGCTTCACAGATCCTGACTATTTCAGGATCAGATGGCGCCGACGCGTAGCGGACGCGCCGGTGGCGCACCAATGGCGCACCAAAGGCTAGCCCGTCTGCGCCTGTCCATGTCCGGACAGTGTTCAGGGCCAGTTATGGTGCCCAAAACTCTAGGGAGTGCCTTAACAGGTGGAGTAGAGAGGAGCTTCTCTCCGTCAGACCCCTCTCCTGCCAGAACCAGACCTCCGCTCCTCTTGAGGATTCCAGGGAGTTTTTCCCATGACCTTGCTGTAAGATCTCCCTCAACACTAGAGGTGTTTTTGGGCGACTCAAGGGTCCACGCCTAGCCTTCCCTAAACATTCTAGGACCATGGAGCTAAAAGCCTATCTCATCAACTGTAGGTCACTGCCTAAACACACACTGGATATACACCAATCCCTCGTAGATCATAACTGGGACCTAATGTTCCTGACTGAGACATGGCTGCGGGAAGACTCTAATCCATCTGTTGCCTTAGCCATTCCACAGGGATATGGCATAATTTGTGCTAATAGACAAAACAACAGACTGGGAGGAGGACTAGCAATCATCCATAAAGTAACTTGGGAGATCGCCACTGCCAACTTTGAGCAGATAGATAATATTGATGGACTCCTATTTTGTATCAAACTGTCCACCTCTTCCTCTTATTCGAGAATTCTTCTCTACAGACCCCCAGATTGTGGCAATAGCTCCTCCCTCAGGCTTGTTGATTATATCGCCCAGGACAGCATACGATATTCTAACTTCACAATGTTGGGCAATCTTAATCTCCACGTGGATGATCCTTCGTGCTCACATAGCGTAAATTTTATTGCAGCGCTGGCAAGCTGCAACTTGATTCAAAGAGTCACTTCTCTGATGCATAAGGCAGGTCACACACTAGACCTCCTATGCTCAAATCTATCAGACATTATCGTGCAGACCGCTGAGCAGGTGATCTGGTCTGACCATTTCCTGAACCCTTTCCAGCTACTCCTGAAGTGTGGACTAAGGTCCACTTCCCTATTGCAGGAGGTGAGAAGGATTTGGAGTAGAGTTTCCCCAGAGTCTCTTACCTTGCATTTGAAAGCCTCTAAGCCCTCCATCTCGCATAACCTCGATGCCAGCATTACAAACCTAAATATGTGGGTTAGTGAGGCCCTGGATTCAATTGCGCCCCAGAGGTCGGTTAATTCTGCTAGATCTTCCCCTTCCACCCCCTGGTTCTCAGCCGAGATCAGAGCAAAAAAAATCTGAGTGTGAAAGATTGGAGCGCAAGTAGAGACTATCTTACTCCCAGGAGAGTAAAACTAGCTATCAAGCAGCACTAAAAGAATGCTGCAAACTCCTCGTTGACAAAAAGAGAGATTTCTTATCGTAGTGCATCATTAGCACCAAGAACTCGTCTAGAGACATTTTTAAGATAGTGAAGTCCTTCACGAATCCAGCAGCACTTACCCATTCAACACCCACTTCTCAGGAGCTATGTAATAGGATCTCGAATTTTTTTGAGGAGAAAATAGCCCTGATATATGCTTCCTTCCCAGTTGCACCCTGGCCTCCTGATGTGACCATAGCTAACATCTGTGAGCATGCCTCTCAGTCAGTATTTTCAGAATGTATTCCAGTCCACATGGAGACATCTCTGGCCGAGCTTCAGAAATGCAAATCCGGGTCGCCGGTCGACCCCTGGCCAGCTAAACAAATGCGATGCAGCACACGCTACGAAATTCGTTTTATTTATTTAATTGTTTACTTACCTCCAATCATCCATATTCCTGTGTTTACTAACCCCCACCCTGCCCCTCCCCCACCCCGCCTTTCCGCCCCACGGAACTCCCTCCATGGGCCACAACTGGTTTTGAGTAGTAATTTTACACTTGTAAATCCTGTCCTAAGATGCCCCACCAGTGGGTGGAGACATGCAAGTCTGCATCCCCAGGAGTAACTTTAAAGTCAGAAATAGTGAATAGCCAAAAAAGTGAAAAATGATTACTAGGTGCAGTAGTAGATATACACATGAGTACATTTACACATACTTTTACCAACCAGAATAGGGCCCAGTGTATTTCCTATTTATTTTCTATTTTTTGTGGGGGTGAATTTTGTTTTCTGAATTTTTAATATGCAACATAAGCCCAAAACAGTGTTTATTGACACTTGAAAGATCAGTTGTACTGTGCATATATCAAAATAAATTAGTATTCCTAAAGACACGTTACAGCCTCGCTAATGTTTATTTCTCATTGTTTTTCCCCTCCATGAACTTTTCAACTATTCTCTCCACCAGCATCTTACCCATTGCTCTTCTTTTCATGTTCCCAAATAAAAAAAAGCTTTTCTGAAGCCAATATGTCTCGATTTTGGTGAGTTAACACATGTAATTACTGGCATGCAAAAATACTATTCCCCTATTTTAGCACATTATCAACAGAGTATTGTCTTTGCCAATGCTTGTTTAACCAGCATCTGTTCGCTACAAGAAAAGTCTCTTTTGGTATACTGCGTCATGTCTGTTAGTATACACTGAATATAACGATAACAGGTAGAAACTTAGCAGAAACCGAACAGTCTAACAAATGCAAAAGTAAACAGCACTGACAAGAACAATTTGTGACTCTTAATATTTCTGTCACCTTTTAGACTTAACGAAGAGTAATACCTACATTGAGATTCAGGCAATCAGTTGTGATAAGATAGGCTTATTTTCTCTGACGCACAACGTGTGGAGAGCGATTATTCCGAGATCGCACCACAGTAGCACATAATGTTCTTTATTGAAATATAAATCATAGCTTGCATAGGCAGACACAGTAAATCTTGCGCCTGCTTTGGCATTCAGAACAGGTGTTATACCATTATCCACTGACAGACTTGGCCCTTGTTAGTTCCATGTTGTTGTCAATGTTTGCAGTGAAAATGTTTTTTTTTTGTTATATATGTATTTATTTAGTGTGACTCAGTCCAGGGATGTCAGTCATTTTTCCGCAGAGGAAAGAGGTGACCAAAGTTTTCTCAATTATCACAATAAAGTGGAAACGAGAAAGGATGATTTGGATTCATTAGCCTAAAACTGACTATGCTGAAGGATGTAACATTAGGGACGTTGGAGGAATAAAAGTAGCTTCACGTGTGTTCCTAGAGTGGGCAAGGAACTTTTGATCTGTTGGAACAGGTCACAAAATATGTTTGACTAGTGCTTTCAGATGTCCTTGGTCATAACGGTAGTGCTTGGTACAGACAGCCTACCAGCATATTATGAAAGCAGATTTGTAGAGCTTCTAATGTCTGCAAAAATATTTCTGAATATTATTGCCTTGCATGTTTTTATGGAGGTCGTGTAGTATTGTGTTTTGATGATGCATTATTTCTTTTTGATATTGTATAATACTGTATTTGTTGTGTTCTATTTTGTATGTTGTATTCTGTTTTTTTTGGGGGGGTGTTGCATTGTAATTTTGCTTTGTGCCATGTTATTGTGTTGTGACCCACTCTGTTATTATTTTGGAGAGGTGGAAAATTATGCTACGTTTTCAGCCAAAAGTAACACATTTTTAACGTTGCAGCGACAAACAGCCTTCCCAGATCTTAGGTGGCATAATGCCCCTTAGCTTTTCAATTTTCTAAGACACCAGTCAATCCAGAACTGTGGCAGAAACCGTGTCTTAAATCAGCACTGAGGTCGTATTATACATTGGGCCCTGGGGGCGCCATGGAAGTGTGCACCTGCTTTGTGAGCCCCCAGGCATTAATGGTATTACAGAGGGGGGTGCAGATGCTTGTGGGTCCCCTTCTATAATACTGGTAGCCCTGGTGTACATGATGGAGGTCCCATGCATGAGTTAATCACTTTGTCTCTGCACCTGCACTGTATTTGCGATGAGGGTTGTAGGAGAGTAGGGTCTGCTATCCTATGGTCACCCCAATTTTTGCTTTTTGCTTCACTGGCCATACTTGTTTGGTACTCACTTCCTAATTCAGACATACCATAAGCCCCTCTTGTGGCTTAATCAGATGAAGGGTGAAAACCCCAAACTACTCAGGTGGTCCATTTCCCTACAGGGGATGGACTTTACAGTGGAGCACCGCCCAGGGACTGACCATGGTAATGCAGATGGTCTCTCCAGGTACTTCCACTTAGAACATGAAGACTTATCTGGTCAAGGTTAACTTTAATGTCCCTGCGTTTGGGGGGGGGGTTGTGTAGGAGAGTAGGGTCTGCTATCCTATGGTCACCCCAATTTTTGCTTTTTGCTTCACTGGTTTTCGACTTAATGTGGCTGTGGGCCTGCTAATCAGACCCACAGCCTGCTGTTCTCTCTCTAAATTCACAGACATGTACTATAGGTACATCACCAATTTGGTACTGGATGCCTTTATTTTTAAAATACCTTTGCCGCTGCTGCTATCCACAAGGAACCAACGCTACCTCTCGCGGAACCCGCTCTGCGGGTCCCGCATCGCCCTGTTGTTTCATCGCTGTTTGGCTCCTGTAGGGTGAGTGACTGGGCTGCACGGCTGCGAGCGTTGGAACCGGGACCCGCTTTCCCAGGAGTCCCGGCTACCCAGAGGCCGAGACACCGGGCCCGCTCTCCCTGACAGCCCCGCCCCACCCCCACTCCTTGAAAAGACTTTGGACGCTGCTGCTTCGTGGGACACCTTTATTTTTAAAATACCTTTGCCGCTGCTGCTATCCACAAGGAACCAACGCTACCTCTCGCGGGACCCGCTCCGCGGGTCCCGCATCGCCCTGTTGTTTCATCGCTGTTTGGCTCCTGTAGGGTGAGTGACTGGGCTGCAGGGCTGCGAGCGTTGGAACCGGGACTCGCTTTCCCAGGAGTCCCGGCTACCCAGAGGCCGAGACACCGGGCCCGCTCTCCCTGACAGCCCCGTCCCACCCCCACTCCTTGAAAAGACTTTGGACGCTACTGCTTCGTGGAACGCCTTTATTTTTAAAATACCTTTGCCGCTGCTGCTATCCACAAGGAACCAACGCTACCTCTCGCGGAACCCGCTCCGCGGGTCCCGCATCGCCCTGTTGTTTCATCGCTGTTTGGCTCCTGTAGGGTGAGTGACTGGGCTGCAGTGCTGCGAGCGTTGGAACCGGGACTCGCTTTCCCAGGAGTCCCGGCTACCCAGAGGCCGAGACACCGGGCCCGCTCTCCCTGACAGCCCCTCCCCACCCCCACTCCTACGTACTTACGTCCTCTGCCCTATAAGTCACAGAGAACCACGCTGCGCGGGAGCGTGCAGGAGCACCCGGGGAAAGCCCGGGCAAAGGGCGGGCCCTCTGTGGCCCTCAGAGGCCAGAGGAGACTGGGCTGGGCCTACCCTCTTGCGTTTGTTGCAGGCGCACTTGTTCGATTTTGCCCTTGTTCCTGACTAGGGTATCGGTTACTCGATATGCCCTCACCAGCCTTGGATGGGTCTACCGTGAAGGTGGGGGGAGCTAAAAATAGGACTTTGGACATTTATTTCTCACGGACACCGGGTGGTGGGGATGGGGATAAAGACACTTCTCTGGCGGAGCGTAGGGCCGAGCGACGTCGCTCTATTGAGACTTTGAAAAATAGGCCCTTGACTGAAATCTCTACCTCCCAAGAGGGTGAGTCTTCCAACATCAGCGAGGACCCATTATCCCAGGACGGCGTCCCGCTTTTGTTGAGGAATTGTATTATTAGCCCCTGTCCACCTATTGTGCATGTCCTTAAGGTTACCGATCCCACTAACTCTAGTAGTGCGGCCATTGATTTAACTTCTCAACCTATCCCACCACCTAAAGCATCTAAAGCAGGGAAAGGTAAGCCAAAACTAGTTGCTGTGGCGAAGTTGTACGGCCCCGCCACTAATAAGCGAAGAAGGAAGACGAGGGGAGGGCATGGTAAAACCAAAACCCCCCATTCTGATTTTGGGAAAGCCTCTAAGCCCGCTCCAAATCCCGGCAGAATTATGGTGGACGTGCGTAATTCTCCCCCTGACAAGGGCATTAATATTATCGATCTTGTTGAAGCCCCTGTGATTAATTCATCTGATGCATTACCCCCTGTCGCTCCTTTAGGAAACCTGGAATTCCTACTTAGATCCTTGCTCTTGCCTATCAGCGAGAGCATAAAGAAAGTGGAGATTAGGCTCACTATTCTAGAGGCTACATTGAGTAGTATGAAACCATCGGTTACTACCCGAGACAGACCCTCTGAGTCTAAGCCACCTTCCACCTTACACCATATTTCACAAATCCCCCCATGTAACTTGGGACCTCCCTCGGTCACCACTGCTACCTCCCTTTTGCATCCTCCTATGGCTAATCTAGCCCCGGTCTCTCATAGTAAACCTACCATCCCATCATCACAACCTTCAGGTCCAGCCCCCCCTGTGACAAAGAATCTTATACAAACAAATCCTACTTTACAAACAACCAATCCTAATCTGCCCACGAATAATACATCAAGCAGAGAGTCGGGCGAGCAGCCAACACAACACTCAAAAAGACCAAGAAGCAGGACAGTTGATTTACCCCCGGAATCAGCTCCATATACAATTGTTATGACAGGAGTCCCAGAGTTAGCAGAAGGGGCCAGAGAGAATTATCATGCCTTAAAAAATAAAAACATTTATTGGTTGAAGCAGAACAGACCCCTCCCTGCACATGTAAACGGAGAAATCCTGTCAGTAAGGCGTGCCGTTTGGGTGGGCTCAAGACCGAAAGACAAAAGGGGAGATGTGATAATTATTAATTTTAAGGACCACAGGGTGGTCAGAACCCTAGGAGACTGGTATGAGGCCATAGGCGGAGATAATATTTCCACACACTATGTTAGCTACTTCTACCCACGAGAACTGATAAATAACCCTAAACACTTCCAAACAAGAAGACATCGTCCAGAGTGGAGAGAAGTAGGCTACCAATCCATTCAGAATCATTTCCCTAACCAACCCCCGCAACCACCCTATTCTCAGACATACTGGAGTAATTTGAATAACAACTATCAAACATCATTCCCAGAGTTTAATATTCCAATATTTAATCCCTTCTCAACATTGTGTGGTCTAGAAGGAATAGATTGACTTGATAGCAATCTTCCCTCGATTAATGACCGGACCATCACAAAAGAAGGCACTCTTTTTTATGATATCATTCCAGACATCACGGTTGAAAATTGTAGCATTGAAGAACAAAGCCAGCCAATTCAATCCAATCAACTATGTGAGAGGGAGGGGGAAAATTCCACCAGGGGGAATAACATTAGCATTAGCATTACATCCACTCTAGTTAATGAGGAATACAACAGGGAGGTGGAGGCATCTGTCCCAAACAAGGAAAATAGGATAAACGAAAGTCAGGTCTCCGGCAGGAGAGTAGAAAAAATTCAATTTATGTTTTGGAATTGTGCAGGTCTCCGAGAAAAAATTCTGGATGGAAGTGTTTTAGAGTTTGTTAAAGATTGTCCAGTCCTAGCTCTCCATGAGACCTGGCTCACGAAAGAAATGCACCTGATAGGGTATAAAACCTACTTCTCAGCAGGAATCGCAGGAACCCATGGGAGAGCTAAAGGTGGGCTGATCATTTACATATCGAATACTATACCAGGCTTGGTAGTTACTGTACTTAGCCTAGAACCTCAATACCAGATCTTGAGATTGGTATTCAAGACAAAGAGGACTATTCTTCTCGTTAACATTTATGACAACCTAGTGGAAAACGAGAGAATAAAAATATTGGGGGTTTTACGTAAGAAACTGATTAGTGATATGAAACTAATACAAGGGCCAGAACCACCGAGTATTGTTTGGGGAGGTGATTTTAACCACCATCCTTGTGAAAGGCCAAATAGTAATATCTGTGGTATGGGGTATGAAACAGAAGAACAAACAACCCATTTTAGTCACTCAGTGGTGGGAGATTTCTTAAATGAAACCATGTCCAGTTTGGACTTAGTAATATTAAATCAAACAAACCCTATACTTGGGAAGTTGGACCCTACCTATCTCGGAAGGGGAAGTGAAACTACAATCGATTACATCCTCACCACAGCGACCCTTGTAAATAGGACCCTGAATTTCAGAGTTAAAATTAACACACTAAGCGATCACTCAGCTTTAACTTTTGAATTAATTTTGGATCAATGCCAGCTATCAGCCCAAACCTTAATGTCCACCCTCTCCCAGAATAACATACAACTTACAAAAATAAATGGTTACACCCTTGGATGGGGGAAGATCGATCCAAATGAGTTGACAAATAAGGTTGTAATTGCAGCACAAACAGCAATACTGAAGTGCTTAGATATGGAGGCAACTGATGAGGAAGTCCTATCTCACTTCAAGACGATCCTAGGAAAAGTAAATGAATACCTTACTGTGAACCAGAAAGGGATCATGGAAAAAAAGGATGGTTTAACCATGATTGCTCAGCTGCTCATAAAAAGCTAAAGAGAGCATTAACACAAACAATAAGAGATCAAGAGGAGGTCAGGAACCTGAGAAAAGTGTATAGGTCGGCGTGCAAAGCGAGAAAAGTAGAGTTAAAAAAAGCATTATGGAATCAGCTGCACGAAAGCTCATTAAATAAAAACAGCGAATCATTTTGGAAGGTGGTAAAAGCACCTTTCCTGACGGATATAAAAGATCAGCCAAGCATAGAAGTAGCTATCGAGGGACAAACCTGGGTAAACCATTTCGCAAAGATCTTTGGCAAATCTCCAGCAGTACCCCTCATAGAAAGTAACAACAGCCTAAATCAGGATTATTCATTTCCAATTCCATTGGCAGTCAAACTATATGAGGTAATAACTGCAGTGAATGCCAGTAAGAGTGGAAAAGCCCCGGGCCCGGATGGGGTACCAGTCGACTTTTTTAAATTTAGATTAGATCTTTGGGCCCCGATCATAAAAAGGGTGTTTGATGCAACAATGAACTGTGGAGTACTCACATCCTGGACCCAATCAATTTTGGTGCCCATTTTCAAGAAGGGAAATAGAGAGGAGGTGACCTGCTATCGACCAATCTCCCTCCTGGACTCACTGGGGAAAGTACTGGGCAGAGTGGTTCTCCAGCGTTTACAGGAGTGGGCGGACGATACTGGGACCCTCTCGGATATCCAGTATGGCTTCCGAGAGGGCCACGGAAGAACGGAACAAGCCCTGAACCTGGCCTTACTTACGGGAAAATATGTCTCGGCAAAGCGCGAGAGGTTGTACACGGTATATGTTGACCTCTCTGCAGCTTTTGACTGCGTCAGCCATGCAAAACTATGGTCAGTTTTGACCAACATGGGAATAGACAATGTTCTCGTGACCTTTCTCAGAGAACTCTACTCCAACGCCTCCTCTAGGGTGCGTTTTGGAGTACAGGGTGAACTGTCAGAATCTTTTCCTGTGGAGCGCGGCGACAGACAGGGATGCCCCCTTGCCCCCTTCCTCTTCTCCCTCTATACCAATGGTCTTGAGGCAGAGATGCTGAGGGGGGGATTGGACTTGCCCCGTGTGAAAGATCGACTGGTGCCCGCGCTCTTGTATGCAGATGACGCGGTGATCCTAGCACGCACCCCACGTGAGCTACAAAAATCCCTGAATAGCTATGCAAAATTTACGAGTGACCTCGACCTTCACATAAACATTAAGAAAACGTATGTAATGGTAGCAGGCCGGGTCAGGAAATATGGAAAAACCATCTTCCTAAACAACGAAAAATTAGAATCTACTTCCCAATATCCCTATTTAGGAATTATGATAGATGAGAAGCTCAACTGGAGAGCGGCCATAGAAGCGCGCAAGCATCAACTTTTGCGCTCTATTGCTGCTCTTGTGAAATTCGCCCAGAAACTAGGGAAAAAGCCCCCGGTTGAACTACTCCAAATCTATAGAGCCAAGTGCCATTCTATCGCACTTTATGGGGCGGGCCTATGGGGCCACAAACACACAAAAGCCCTTCAGGTAGCGGAGAACACCTTTATAAGATTTTTACTGTCAGTCCCTAAAAGAGTCTCCACTTTCGCCTGCCACTCAGAATTGGGACTATCACATATTGAGGACTTGGCCAAAATTGAACCTGAACTTCTTTGGCGCAGAATATGGGTATCAACAAAGAATACTCTCACTAAAGATATTGTTGCGGATTGTATAACTCTAGATCGTGCTGATAACATAGATTGGTTAATATACGTAAAAAATCTTCTCACTGACCTAGGAATGGCCGAGTATTACCACAACCCTGAAACAATTGTTGGAATTCCAAAAAAAGAGCTCAGAGCAAAGGCGCTGAGCCACTTTGAAGAGTTACGTATTACTGTGGAAATTAAGAATCCATCTGTACAGCACTCCCTAGCGGTCATGACGACCTTGGAAATGGAACCATATTTAACCTATGTTGATTCGCAGTTTGAACGATTTCTATTAGCGAGATTTAGGTTGAACATTTTTCACAGGGTTGTAGCATTTCCAAACAGAAATAGCTGGGAAGAAAGTTTAATGCCCTGTCCTTGTGATGAACTATCTGAACAGTCCACAATTCATACCGTAATATTCTGTAAATATTACTCCGCTCATCGCAGGCTTTGGTTAACCCCCCTGTTGAGAACTTTAGGCCTTAGAAAATGTCGTCCCGCCATGCTGTGGCTACAATTTTTAAGTTCAGAATATGTATGTAAAGTCGTTAGCACCCTTTTAAAATGTATTTTTAAACATAGGCTAAATCTCCAGAACAATAACTAGTAAATTGTCTTAAAAAAGTAACAGTGTCATAAATTTTAAACGAACTGAGTATGCATTAGTATTGTTTAAACGTATGTAAATGAAATGTATAAATGCTTTTATGGTTTTTCATGTAAAACTGACGCCGAATAAAGATTTTACTACTACTACTGGACACCTTGTCAGCCCCTGTACCATGCACTATAGGTGCTCAGGGCATAGGTGCATCCAAGGCCTACCAGGGGCTGAAGCATATCTTTTGCCACCCCTGGCTGGTACTTAAATCGACACAACTGGCTGTTCACACAGCTGGGGCAAGGTGGTGTAATCACCCCTTGCTTAGATATAGTATACCTATATCTAAACCTATATCTGGACACATATATACCTATCAGTCACTCCTATGGCAGGCCTTTACAATCCTGGAGGCAGAGTGCTTGGTTTTATGTGAGATGGTGCTCTAGCATGAGCTGAGCCTGTCTGCAGTGTTCGAAACCATTTCCTTACTGCTGTTCCAGTGATACTGCCATACCATATACTCTTAAGTGCATTATAATCCTCACGGTTAATGCTAACTTTGGTTTGGCTTTATCAAAACATGTTGTGTTTGGTGTCATACACTTTGGAATACTACCCCCTCGCCAGTTCTGGCGACGGGGGTAGCATTCCACCCTTCTAGAGGGAGAAGACATGTTACTTTACTGAAAACGCGGTTAATCCTAACCAGAGCCCCAGCATCAAAAAATGGATGCTGCTGCCACAGACACTTGTCTGGCCTCCTGCTGCTGACCGAAACTCGACAGAGGAGGCTTGATCAAATGATCTCCTGTCACAGGGAGGTGCCACACCACCCCAGACAGGAGATAGTGGATTGTAGCAGGTAGGGTTGAAAGAAACTAGACACTGCCTGGGGCACACAAGGTGTCACTGGGCAGATTCCAGTCAAACCGGTTCTGGGGCACTCCAGCCCCAGTCTTGGTGGCAAACTGGACAAAGGAAAGGGGGTGTAACCACCCACTTCCTGGGTCCCACCCATAGGAGGGACCTAGCAGGTAATCCAGCCCCCAGATTTGGAATATAGGTGGGAGCAGTGCCAATGCACATCAGATTATCCTGACTGAAACTTATGAAACAAAACTCTGGACCATTCGACATCCTACTCAACGTAGAAGACTGAAGAATCTCCCTTGTGGTCAAGGAGTGACCACCCTGTGCAAACAGGCACCATCCAGCACCTCGACGTTTGCTTTGTTGCAGTTCCCGCCAGAACTCAAGCGACAGAGATTGACAAGACCCAGCGAGCCTGCCTTTTAACAGCCCGATCCACAGTCCCTGAAAAGCTGAGACCCGTGGAGCCGACCTGAAGCGTGGGAGCGGCCATCTTGGAGGAACAACGAAGCGCTGACCATGCAGCATCCGAGGCTCCCTCGAAGCTGTGCATTGGAGTTTGAGAAGCTCCAGCCACGAGCAGCTTGTGCACTGAAGCTCACCCCTCCACACTCGACGAGTGCTGCGTGGGGCCCTTTTGCATCTTTCTGCTCGACGCGTTGGTCCGGTCGCTTGCCCGTTGGCTAGTGGCCTCAGAACCGACGAACCTAAGAACTTTCACTGCTGGTCTGGTTGCTCCAGACTGGCACTCGCTCCCCTGAAAAGGAGCACCCGCTCTGACCTTGCTGGTCCGACTATTGAGCCTTCTTCGAATCCTGCGTGGGTTGCCCTAGCCAAGGTTTCTTGACTCCAATCCGGAAGCCGACACTGCCGACAGCGAGAGCCTTTGTGGGACAGCTCGTGATCCACTCCAGGACATCCTTGGTGCCCCAGAGTCCACGTGGTAGCGGAGACAAGGCACCCAACATCAACCTGATTGTGCCCGACATTGCCTGGTTCCTTCCTGGTCCCTGGCTAGTGACCCAGACTCTGTCCCCTCTGCTTTCAGGTACCCATCAACTTCGATCCACCCTTGGATCGCACCGGACACTTCTCTCCTGGACGCCTGCAGCATCTTCATCCTCAGGCACCATCGAACTGCGTGACGAAACCCGACACACTTTGGCACCCGTGCACCCGCTTCCTGTGGGTGAGGTAACTTACTAGCGCCGGTGTTCCTACACTGGTACACACCTCTAGTGCCTAAGTCTAAAGTTTGGTAGTCCTAGTCCAGTCGGAAGACTCCTTTTGTAATAACTTTGTAACTTTTACGCACCATTGACTTTACATTGGTGCAAGCCGTGCTTCCCGCACTGCACCCGAATCCCGCGGGCTACTCCCGTCCTAACTGCTGTTAGTCCTGTGTAGTCCAAGCAATTCACAAGGCCCTAGGCCCTACCCCCAATCGATTAGTGATTGTTATACCACTTTATTGATATATGGTTTGAGTGGCCACCGGCCTCATCCAAAATGTGCAACTTGTCTATGTTATACTGTGCTTTTATTTAAACGCTTGTTCTTCATTGCTCATAAAGAGTAGTGGGGATTATTCTAAGAATAAATACATATATTTTGATAATATATAACTTGTGTGGTGTCCTTTCATTTGGTATTACAGGATTGTATATGGTAAAACAGCTGGCTTCACATGTCCTCTTGAGTTAAGCCTTTTGGCTGCTTAGTCCATGCTACCACTAGGATAGCTTGTCTTTAAGGTTGACTTACAACCACCACCATAAGGGATTGTTTGGACTGATACAAGGTGCCCACAGAACTGTGGACATCATATACCAGGCCAACTTCTCACATTGGTGAGCAGCGGTACGGATTTGAGCTTGCTGTTGTTTTACCTTTACAATCTTTTATCAAATTGAAAGATCACATTAAGTACCATAGGTACATATAAATAAAAGCTTAGCATATTTAATTTCTACTGAACTTAGTGGTTGTAGGTAGAAGGGCTTAGCACACCCTGACTACAACTCACTAGTAAGGGACAGTACGAAAACACTTAGTGTAGGTAGGTGCATCACTTACACCACACTAGAGTCATGTCTGGCACAGGTGAAGCTCTAAGCTCTCTACCTGTGAGGGTTGACCCTCCACAGGCAACCTCCAGCTATGACAACTTCAGCTACAAAGACTTGAGTGCCCTGTGCACTGCAAGGCAGCTGAAAAAGGGTCGCAACCCTACCATTCCTGTCATGATAGCCATCCTGGAGAAGGATGACCTTGAGAAAGGCAGAACAGTCCCCTCAGGATCAGGAACAGGAGTGAATCCCCCAGACACTGAGAACACCTCCCCAGAAGTAGAAAATGAGGAGGTAGACCCTGAATCAGAAGGTGAAGAGTCAGATCATGGTCAAGGGGATACCCAGGTACCAGTGGTAAGGCTTAGCCAAGCCAACTTGGACCTACATGGAAATGGAGAGGGCCAGCACCTCCCCAGAGTACATACCCGGATTCTCCCAGGCAATAGGAGAGAGAGAAGCCCTTCCAGGGATTCTCACATTTCTTTTTTCTTTTTTTTTTTTTTAACCAGGAAAAGCAAGAGACATCTTACAAAAAATCAGAAACAAAATGAATCACAGCTAACATAGCATAATACAAGAAACAAGGGGTACTTTTGTAAACAATAAATACAAGAAAAATGTCAATAATTAGATTTGAATCAGCCAATACCACTGGAGATAACTCCCATTTTCCAATGTGCAATCGGAGACCAAAGAGCCTCCCCACGGGCCCTGGATCTTATTCCTCTTGTTTCAAATATAGCAGTTTCATATCTATAAACCGCTAGGAAGCGCGCTAACCACATCTGAAAACTAGGTGGGTCTGCTTCTTTCAAGCGGGCGGACAGGATTATCCTTAATACTGCTGTACCAATAAACATTAATCTTTCTTCAGATTTAATTAAATTTAGAGAATAATCATGACCAAATAAAAATAAAGTTTCTGATTCTGGTATTTTATGGCTAAAAATTTCCTCCCAAAAGGATAAAAACATATTTTTAATCAGCTTTAATTCAGGACAACTATAAAACATGTGGATAAGAGTCGCTGGTCCTTGAGAGCATCTAGGACATAAGTCGTTCTCTCGCTTACCCCAGGAAAATAATTTTGCGGGAGTAAAATAGAGATCAAATATGGTTTTATACAATTGTGCTTTGAGATTACTGGCCATGAGAAGCTTCTGACTCATCTCAAGTACTCTGAGGATATCTACATTGGGATTATTTAATTTAGTAGACCATTTATTTTCTATTTTATCTAGGTCATCTTTTTGTTTGATCAAAAGAATATTATATAAAGTTCCAATCCGAGTATTTATTCTGGGTATTGCATCCAAGATTTCTATTTTATGAAGAGAAATTAAGGATTCTTTGGCTTTTAATATAGCGAATATCTGCGCAAATTTTAAAAAATCTCCATTTGGCAAATTATATTTGGATTTTAAATCAAAAAAGGTGGTATGAAAATCATTTACTAAGAAGTCAGCAATTGTTCTGATGCCTAATTTATCCCATTTTTTGGCAACCAAAGCAAGGTCGTGCCCAATAAAAGGATTAGAATACCAAAGAGGCGTATATCGGTTGAGCTTCCCAATCTGCAAATATTTAACTACTTTGTTCCAAATTTTCCATGCGCTAGCTATTACTTCTCCCTTATAATCTCTATAATCTCTTGCCTCGGTCCTACGTAAAAGTAGACCCTTAGCTTGATGACCTAAAAGGAGCTCATAGACTGAAGGTATTACTTCTAGGCCTTCTGCATTTTGTAAATTATACCCATTAATCATAGGAGCGAGTTGTTTTAAAAAAGCTGCCCAGTGATATAGGATTAAATTAGGTGCAGTAAGGCCTCCTCTATCGATTGGTAACGTTAAAAGAGCGAGTGATCTTCGAGTCTTCCCATTTTGCCAAATAAATTTTGATATCAATCAGTTAATAAGCATTAGCGTTTCTTGATCAATGGCTAAGGGGATTGCTCGAAATAGATAGAGGCATCTAGGCAGCGTGTTCATTTTGACGTAATTAACTCTTCCTATGATAGAGAGTTGAAGGCCTTTGATCCTTTCGAAATCATTCTTGATCTTAGTTACTAATGGATCAAAATTAATTTTTGGTAATAACTTTATATTTGTGCAGAGAACAACTCCCAAATATGTGGCTATTTCAGCCCTTCTCTGATCCGGACAAATTGTATTATTGGTACATAAAATAATGGTCTTTCCCTTGTTAAGGGAATATCCTGAACAGCGTCCAAATTCAGTTGTCGTTTTCTCTATTTCGCGAATAGCCTCCATCGGGTTAGGTGTTATGACCGCAATATCATCGGCATAGGCCAGCACTTTTGTTTCAAAAAGATGATTAATAATAGGTTTGATAATGCGGTTTTCTAATAATTTCAAGATAAGAGGATTAATATATAAAGCAAAGAGCAGGGGCGAGCAGGGACACCCCTGCCTAGTGCCCCTGGAGATGTTAATATATCCGGATAGTGACCCACCTACTAGAACTCTTGCTTTGGGGCGAGAATACATGGATTTAATAGATTGAATAAATTTGGGGCCGAAATTGTTGTGTTTCATAACTTCCCAAAGAAACCCCCATGAAACACGATCAAAGGCTTTCTCAGCATCAAGCAGGATCATCGACATCCGTTCCCCCGTGGCAGCAGCGGCATCAAACAGGGCAATAGCCCTGCGGGTGTGTTCTGTGGTACCCTTGCCCGGTATAAAGCCATGCTGCCAGGGGGAGACAAGACTCTCGATGACCCTGCTGAGTCTAAGCGCCAACACTTTTGCATACAATTTGGAGTCCGAATTGATCAAAGATATGGGACGATACGAAGTTAACTGTTCAGGGGGTTTTCCCTTTTTTGGAAAAACAATTATAGTAGCCTCATCCCAAGAAGGTGGTGGAACACCATTGTATTGAATCCCGAGGAATAAGTCATGTAGAATAGGGCAAAGTTGGTGGCTAAGGACCTTAAATAAATCAATCAGTAATTTATCAGGGCCTGCTGCTTTACCAGACGATAATAATGATAAAGCAACACTCACCTCTGCTAATGTGATTTCTTTTTCCAATTCTATCTTGGCAATATCATCTAACAATTTCATACCCTCAATGTTAGTAGAAAGGTTATCTAAATAATCTACTATATCTTTTTGAATAGGTGGGGTATCTTCTGAATATAGATTTTGATAATATCTTTGAAATTGGTGTTTAATATCTATCACGTGAGTGAAAGTCTGCCCATTTTCTATAATTGAAGTGATATTATTTTTAACGTTTTTCTGGCATGTAGTAAGTGCGAGTTGTCTACCAACTTTCTCCCCACTTTCATAGACTAGTTTCCTATGTGTTTGATATATTTGGGCAGCTTTCTGGCTAAGTTTGGTATTTAATTTGGCTTTCAACACCACTACCTGTAACATCAAATGTCTTGCATCCTGTTTCTGCGTAATTTTGGTTATGTGTTCTTCTTCAGCTTTAGCTAAGGCTGCCATTTTTTGATCATATTCTTTTCTAGTTATTTTCCTAGTTTTATTTTGGAAGCTTATTGTCTCCCCCCTTAGTGCAGATTTATAGGTGCCCCAAACAATATTTCTAGACGCACTATAGCGATTTATATTAAAAAATTCTTCCGTCCAAATTTTAATGTGATTAATGTATTCAATATTGGATAATAATTTCCTATCAAAAGACCAGGAATTCTTTTGATCGGAATTAGTATCATAGGTAATTAGTAATGCTAAAGGGTTGTGATCAGAAATTATTTTGGGTAATTTGTTTATGTATGAATCAGATGCCAGATCCCTAGAAGTAAACACATAATCTATCCGAACATGTTTTTGGCGGGGGTGGGAGAAATATGTGTACCCGAGATCATTAGGGTTATTTTGTAGCCAGATATCTGTTAGGCCCAAGCTATATACCAAACTTTTAACAGCGCGGTATACCCTTGGTTTCCTACCCACATATTTCTGTTGTGGCGATTGAGTAAAAAGAGAAGGAAAAAGTGAAATATTGAAATCGCCACAAAGAATGAGCGGGCCCTGCCAAGTAGCTAGTTCTATTTCCAAAGTTTGGAATATTGCAGGATCATCCTGATTAGATCCATAGACGGAACAAATGGTAATTCCGTTGGCCAGTTTAACAATTGCCCACCAACCATGTGCATCAGATAAAACACGTATACCTTTACCAAAACTAGATTTCGCAAAAATTGCGACACCTCTAATAGTTGAATGTTGAGACGAGGAAATTAACAAATTATAACCTTTAAGATTTAGTAGGGCTCTTTTACTCCAAGGAATATAAGTCTCCTGTATACACAGAATATCAACAGGATTTAACTTTATTAATTCCCCCAATCTAAGACGCTTATCTCTGGATAACAATCCTCCCACATTCCAAGATTGAACAGAAAGTTTACCCATTATTAATATATAAAAATTGTGTAATGGGAGGAGGAGCCTAGCTCGCGACCGTAATGGTCGCCCTTTAGCTCGGCTCCCGCAGCCCTCCGTCCTGATTGCTTATCCTGTCTACTATCCTGTCCGGGGACGACACATTTTTGGGGAACTGGATACATAACGACTTCTTCGAACTTACCATCTGACCCCGGGGTCTCGGCGTGCAGTGGCTCTGGAGTTGTGTCCCTCGAGAGATCGGGGCCTCTGCGAGACTTGGACCGGGACCTGGCCGGTGGGAACCGGCGGCTCTCGGCCCCTGCCGAGAGCGAGAACCAGTATTGGGAGCCGATGTGCGAAGATCCCGGCGATCCTGACCCGGGCCTGCCCTGGTGGCCGCGCGGCCGATGTGGGTGAGAAGTCCCGGGACCTGATTCTGTGGAGGGGTCCCCCCCACCGCTGCTCGGTCCGGCGGCCCTGGTCCTCGGGGCCCGGACTCCGCTTGTTTGGGGCACCGGTGCTGGTGCTGGCGGAGATCCGTCTTGGGCGGACATCCTTTTGACATCGAGGCCGCCTTTGCTGGGACCCCCGGAGCTTGTAAAGTCCTGCATTTGAGAACTGTTCTTTCCGGGGGTCTTGGTGGGCGGCGATTGGGCTGCTTCACGAAATGGCGGCCGGTCCTCTGGAACGGGAGTCACCTTGTGGCGGCGGGCCCGTGTTGCCTCATAGTGCGGGGATCGGATCTGGAGAGCGTGAGCCGACGGTCAGAGATATCCTGGAAGCCCTGAGATCCCTGCCCACATCCCTGGCCCTGGGCGTCTCGGTGGGTCCGCCACGATCCGCTGCCATTTTGAGCAGCCACCTCTTCTTGTCGCCCTCGTGTTTCGAGGACTCCATTGCCTCACCCCCCTCGATTGACTTGAGTGTCTCCTCCACTGATCGAAGATCGTGTAGTGTGCCGGTGACTTTGGGGCGCCCTGCTTTTCGGGGTTCGGGCCCCGGGGACTTGGATGCTGCACCGCGACTCTGTTCGACATTGTTGCCTGTGACTCTTGGTGGACTGCCTCCTGTGCCTGCTTCGATGACTTTGCCTGTGTCTCTAATCGGGACCACCTTGCCCGCTCCGGTGGTTCAACTGAACTCCTGTTCTTCTTTGTGCGTGCTGCGACTGTTGATGCAACTATACTTTCCGTTTGGACTTTTGCTCCCCTGCGGATCTCTCTACCCCCCACGTAGCTATGCCAGTCACCATTCCACTCGATTATATGCTGATCTCGTATTAACTATGTGGTTTTCCATTGTCATGTGGTGGGTGGGATTTGTTGCTCGAAAGGGTTGGGGGTGAAATGTACGACTTCTGTTTGATTCCCGGTATACGATTTAGTAGCACAATTGTTTCAACTCGTGGACAGGTGGGAGGTCCCCTTCTCATAAGGTTTTGTGATACGTGATGGGATGTCGTCCTGGTTTGTTTTCGACTAAGTTGGTTTGGTTGGGCGGAGGGCTGCGGCCGACTGTTTTGATTGTAATTATTCTGCTCCTCCCTCCTGTTTTCCCTTTTTTCTGTTTTTGTTGCCTTTTTGTCTCGTTCTTCTTTCTTACTTCTCGCTATATTTCGGGTTCTGGTTTAGGGCGACAGGCACGCTGTTTGAAGGGTAGGCCGTAGCCTTCTACAGGGGTGCAGGGTGGGACGGGTGGGTTGGGTTCTATATTTTTTGTTTGTTTTCTGGTTCTATGGCCCTTTTGTATCTCTTTTTCATGAGGCCGCGTCTGTCCCGACCTCAAATGGTGGGTTTCGGGTGGGGGGTGTGGCGTCGTTAATTCTCCTGCTATGTTTCGGCTGCCTTTCTCCCCGATCGCCATACCCCCACTTGGGCCGCTACTCCTTTTGTTGCCTGTCTTCCCGCCACGGGGGGCCGGTGTCGGCGTGTCTTCTTCCTTTTGTTGTTTATATTTCCTTAACTTCGTTATATTGTTTATTTTGCCTTCCCTCCCTTTTCCTTCTCCTTCCTCTTCCCCCTCCCTACTTCGTCCCCCTCCCTTTTTCCTTCCTGTGTCCCAGAGGATGTTATGATGGGCTGGTTTTGATGTATTGTCTTTCCGATCCCTCTATTCTGGTTTGGTAGTGTTTTGGGTGGTGGGCATGTTGCGGGGGTAATTCTTGGGGGCCGATAATGTTTCGCATATCCTGATTTTTGAATGCATTGTATTGTCCCCACGTGCTTTTGGCCCCATGCCCCCTTATGATTCTTGAGGTTGTTTTCGGGATGTCGGATGTCTCCATATTGACAATGAGCCTGTCGTAAGTCTTCTCCCCATAGTATAAAATTAAGCCTTATTTACTCCTGTGTTTTGGCCCATTAGTTCCTGTAGCTCCCCTCTCCTTCACGATTGTACGGCCTCTGCCCTGTATCGATTGATTGTGTAATATTTGCCTTAAGACTCCTGAATGGTTTGCATATTACGGCCGGCCGGCTTGGTTGTAGGCCTCGACATGTCTCTCCTTTTGATGTCAATAAAGGTTTTCAAAAAAATAAATTAAAAAAATTTAAAAAAATTGTGTAATGGTTTTACTCCAGTGATAATCCTTTTCTTGCAGTACCTCCTTTCTTATGATTTCAAAAATTAAACTTGCTCTTGCTAATGAACCTGGTTTGTTTTTTATTTTTATCTCCCTTCCCCACACTCCCCCCTTACCCCATCCCCAGAAACCCCTCCCCACAAAGCCTCCCTGTGTGCTTCCCCCTAGTGGAGGCATTCAGACTCTGAAGAGTCGGTGTGATGAGGTTGCAGCAACTCAGCTGAGCTACCGTTGCTAGAAAAAAAAAAATCCTGATAAGTTTCAGTACTGATAGGTTAAAAATTGGAAAAAAAAAATCCTATATAAGGCAAAGAAGTATGAAATATATCATGTGCATATCCATATCAACGTCCATGTCCATTAGGTACATAAATACAATAGAGTGCCACACAACAATATGAAACAGCCACACATCAACACCATCCTTTACAGGAAAGCCAGTGATTTAGCTCAAATAACAGTATTTGAGTATTGTCAATACAATACGGACCAGGATGTAATTAGCAATTTCCCCCCCACATTGAACATATACTGATTGTTCCTTCAATTGTCTGTAGCTCTATCTATTATCTATTGTCTAGGATATTTCCTCCAGATAAGATTTCGCTTTTATCTCCGATTGAAAAAACTTTGTCTGCCCACCGTGGATAATTTTTAAACTTGCGGGGTTATTCAGGAATGCAAGGGCCCCTTTGTCTTGAAATGGTTTAATCAATAGACGTAATCGCCACCTTCTTTCCACAGTGGTGTGGCAAAAGTCTGGCCTTGAAAAAACCAAAAAATCACTAAAGGATATTTTACGGTCAGGTCTCGCTTTCTCTGCCACAGCCTGTCTTAGCAGGAAATTTCCAAAGTAAACTAAAATAGCGCGGGGGTACACACCTGGTTTCGATGGTAACTTAAATGGAACCCGGTGAGCTCGTTGGATTTCCATGTTCCAATTCCAATTTTTAATCTCAGGCATGGACTCACTAAAGACTTTGATAATGAATGCTCGAATATCTTCCCCCTCTATTTTCTCCGGCACTCCTAATATGCGCAAATTATTGCGCCGCTGTCTATTTTCATGATCTTCAAGCTTCCATTTGATGTCCGTCAATTCTGCCTCTTGAAGCTTAATTTTCTCCGAGTTCTCAGAGGAGTCTTTCTCCGCAGACACCACCCTTGCTTCCATATCTGTAACTCTTTCACTTATATGGTTACAAGTCTTTGAGAGTTTCTTAACAACCCCTTGCATTTTGCGCAGAGCGACACATGATCTCCTACTGTCTATTGCGGCCTCTTCTCGATGGGCCGCTATTGCTTGCAGAATCGTCTCAACCGCTGTAGACGGTAATTCCGAGTTGCCGGGGTTAGCGGGACTGACCTCTTGAGATGTAATCAGGTGCCTGGGGTTGCCTTGCGTAGCTCTAGATCCCACTTTAGGCTTAGCTTTAACAGTATTTATATTTAGTCTGTCCCCCCCGTAGTTATCATCTGATGAGTAGGATCGGAGGCCATCCTCCTCATCCTCCTCTTCTGTAGAGTCGTAGCTTTCAGACCAATCTCCAGCAGTATCAGCTCCAGCCTCCCCTGTCTCATCGGAGAAAGAATAAAACAGGCTAAGATCCTTTTCCCCCTCCAAAATCTGAGCGTTTGGTAGTAAGGACAGGTTAGGAATTGACCCAGTGATACCTTCACTCGCTACAGTAAGTTCAGAATTAGTGTGGGGGGGTATGTACAACAGTTCTTCCGTAGGGGCTAAGACCACATTTGGTGTTATACATATAGGCTGGTTTATGACCCCTACGGTCTCTACGGTCTCTACGGTCTCTATGGTCACATCTGTGGGCTCAGTTTGTACCCCTAGTATGTTGCCGCCTGGACCAGAAAATGACATAGCGTGCCCTTCGTTTGTTTGACTTGTGGCAATTTCATGCTCCTCAGTCTCGCCCGGCTCACTATTCAGCAGGGGTACAGTCACAGAAACCTCATTACCAAGCAGGGTGATAGGTACGGCCTCGGTTACAGGCTGAGAGATTACAGGGACATTTGAAGTTTCCAGTACTCCATTGTTTATAATTGAGGCATTGCTTATCTGGGGCGTAGAAGATACTTCAGAGTTCCTATCCTCATCATTGTTTACAGCAGTGGATAGTGGTATCACAATTTCAGTTTCAATCTGTGGCTCAACGAGTCCCGGTCGTTTCTTTAGCATTAAATCAAGCACTGTCTGCCCCCCGGTAGTACTTAGCCTTCTCCTGGAGGCGATGACTTCTTGCCTCGGAGTGTTTATCACCGGCTGAGCTAAATGTAGTTTCTTTGCTTTGGCTTTCCCTACCTTAGCCGGAGCACCGTCGAGCTGGACACCCTCCAATGAGCCTTCACGTTGTAGCCTCTCCGCTTCCTTGCGAAGGACTTTGGCTGCCTTCGCAACCCGCGCTCTGGCTGCAGCGGCTGAGGCGTTTTTTTGGCGGCGGCATGACCCTTCTCACTGTTTTCGGCGTCCTCCTCTGCAGGCGCGGCTGCGTCCTGCCGTCAAAGCCACAGACCACAACCAAGAAGCTCCGCTGCCAGTACGCCGATCCAAACACGGTTAGTAAAGCCGGTAATAAACCACTCAATGCACTGTGTGATAAAGCCGCCGAGCTCCTGTTAGAACCCAGCCAGTTTAAGTGCGTGTCGGTGAATCTGCTACAATGTAACAATCCTGGTAGCATAGCGTTTGATGGCGGCAGCGGATAACTGGTCCGGGAGAACAATTAGGGTGTAGCTTAATTTTTCATCAATCTCACTCAAAATTGCGCCGTTCCCTTTACGAGTAATGTCAGCGATTGAATCTCTGGACGGTACCGTCTCATCGCTTGCCTTAATCACTCGATCAGCATAGTTTCACGGAGCTCAGCAGGGCGCTGCAAAGCCGGTCTAGCACGAGACCGCCATCTTGCCTCCCCTGATCATTATTTGGTGTTTTCGGGATTCTCACATTTCTAGTGCCTCAAGAGAATCACAGAGAGGAATGACTTCCCCTCAAAGAAGAGAGCATAAGGCCAGGATGAGAGCAGTTAATCTCCAAATAGAAAGAGAGGAATTAGCCCTGGCCCAAGCTAGACTTGCTCTTGCAAGAGAGCAGAGATTGAGTGGGGAGACTCCCACTGGTGGCAGCATTATCCCAAAGGAAAAAGACAGGTCCTATGACAATAGAAACCTGAGTAAGATTGTGCCCCCCTACAGAGATGGGGATGACATCCACAAATGGATAACTGCTCTTGAGAGGGCTTGCATGGTACAGCAGGTCCCTGAAGATCAGTGGGCAGCAATCTTGTGGCTCTCCTTTTCTGAGAAAGGGAGAGATAAGCTCCTCACAGTTAGACCTGAGGATGCTAAAAACTACTCTGTCTTGAAGAGTGCTCTTATTGAAGGGTTTGGCCTAACCACTGAGCAATACAGGTTGTTGTTCAGAGACACCCAAAAAGCACAGACTCAAGACTGGACTGATTTCGTTGATTGTGCCACTAAGGCTCTGGAGGGTTGGTTGCAGGGAAGTAAAGTTTCAGACTATACAGGATTGTACAATCTTATAATGAGAGATCAGATCCTTAATAACTGTACAAACCAGCTGTTGCATCAACACCTTGTAGACTCTGATCTGACCTCTCCCCAAGAATTGGGAAAGAAGGCAGACAAATGGGTCAGAACAAGGGTTAAGCAGAAACCCCAGAACCAAGGAGGTGATCAGAAGAAAGCAGACCAGAAGGGTGGTAATCAGAAAGATAAAGACCAGAAGTCTTCTTCAGGCCCCCAAAATAGTAATAAGGAGGGTGGTTCCCAAAATGGAAACAAGAAAAAGAAGAATGATGGCCCAAAGAAACCTTGGTGCAATACTTGTAAGTCCACTTCCCACTGGGGAAGTGAATGCACTAAGAAAAATCCAGTCCCTACAACTGCAGCCCCTAAGGCAACTGCTCCCCCTAGTACAGTCAGCAGTGGAGGTACACAACCCAAGGCTATAGTGGGGGAGACATAGCTTTGTCCTCTACTGTGAGTCCTAGTAACCTGGGCAAGTACAGGCAGACGCCTTTAATTAATGAGAAACTGGCTCAGGCCTACAGGGACACTTGTGCCAGTGTCACTATGGTGACACCTAACTTTGTGGACCCTGAACAGATGATACTAGGTGAGAATTACCTAGTGACCAATGCTAGCAATGCCACTACTACACATAGTGTGGCTGTTGTTAATTTCTCCTGGGGAGGGGTAACTGGCCTCAAAAGAGTTGTTGTTAGTGCAGACCTCCCAGTTGACTGTTTGTTGGGCAATGATCTGGAGGAATCATTATGGTCAGAAGTGGAGTACAGGACTCATGCAGAAATGCTAGGGATTTCAGCCCATGTCCTTGCTGTAACCAGGTCCCAGGCCAAGAAGTGCCTACCTGAACCTGTGGTGGATCTTGAAACAATAGACCAACCACAACCCAAGAGAAGGAGCAAGAGGGTCAAGGCAGAGCCTTCCCACTTGCCCCAGGTTGAGGATCAGACCTCACAGGAGGGTGATTCTGTGATCCAAGAGGAGACTGTCTCTGAAGAGCTTGAACCTGATCAGGTTGAGTTTCTGGGGACAGGGGGACCCTCAAGGGCAGACCTGGGGCACGCTCAGTTGACTTGCCCTTCTCTTGAACCCCTCAGACAGCAAGCTGCTGCTGAGGCTGCAGGGAATGCTCAAGGTACCCATAGAGTTTATTGGGATGATGGGCTCCTTTATTCAGAGGCTAGAGACCCCAAGCCTGGTGCAACCAGGAGGTTGGTCATACCTTTGCAATTTAGGGGCTTCCTTCTAACCTTGGCCCATGATATTCCCCTTGCAGGACACTTAGGCCAGAACAAGACTTGGGACAGGCTTGTCCCTCACTTTCACTGGCCTCATATGTCAGAAGAGGCCAAGGAGTTTTGTCGCTCCTGTGTCACCTGCCAAGCCAGTGGCAAATCAGGTGGCACAACAAAGGCCCCCCTTATACCTCTACCTGTGGTGGGGGTGCCCTTTGAGAGAGTTGGGATTGACATTGTTGGACCAATGGATCCCCAAACAGCATCTGGGCACAGATGTATCCTGGTGGTAGTGGATCATGCCACCAGGTACCCAGAGGCAATTCCCCTGAGGACCACAACAGCTCCTGTTGTGGCAAGGGCCCTACTTGGAGTTTTCTCCAGAGTGGGCTTTCCAAAGGAGGTACTTTCAGACAGAGGTACTAACTTTATGTCTGGATATTTAAAGGCAATGTGGAAGGAGCGTGGAGTGAACTATAAGATCACCACACCCTATCACCCACAGTGCAATGGGCTTGTTGAGAGATTCAACAAGACCCTAAAGGGAATGATAAAAGGATTACCTGAAAAGCTCAGGCGTAGATGGGATATCCTTTTACCCTGCTTACTCTTTGCTTACAGAGAGGTCCCACAGAAGGGGGTTGGCTACAGCCCTTTTGAACTTTTGTTTGGCCACCCTGTGAGGGGTCCATTGTGTCTTGTGAGGGAAGGATGGGAGTTACCTCTCAAAAAGCCCAAACTTGATGTTGTGGACTATGTACTTGGTCTCCGCTCCAGGATGGCTGAATACATGGAGAAAGCATCCAAAAACCTGGAGGCCTGCCAATAATTACAGAAAGCTTGGCATGACCAAAAGGCTGTTCTGACTGAGTACCAGCCAGGACAGAAGGTGTGGGTGTTGGAGCCAGTGGCCCCAGCAGCACTCCAGGACAAATTGTCTGGACCCTACACCATAATGGAATGGAGGGGGAGGTCACCTACATGGTGGACTTTGAGACCCCTAGGAACCCCCACAGGGTGATCCACGTGAACAGGTTGAAAGCATTTGTTGACAGGGAAAGCATGGGTTTACTCATGGCTACAGATGGGGAACAGGAGGAAGACAGTGACCCTCTCCCAGACCTGCTTTCCCAAAACCCTGATGATGGCTCAGTGGATGGAGTAGCCTTAGCAGGCAGCCTCCCTGACCAGCAACAGATGGACTGCAGACAGGTTCTGCAAGCCCATAGACACATGTTTTCACTTACACCCAGTCAAACTAACTGGTACACCCATGTGGTGGATACTGGTGACAGTCTGCCTGTCAAGAATAAAATCTACAGGCAACCTGACCATGTCAGGGATTGTATAAAGGCTGAGGTGCAGAAAATGTTAGAACTTGGAGTGATTGAGCCATCAGAGAGCCCATGGGCCAGCCCAGTAGTCCTTGTGCCAAGACCTCATACCAAAGATGGAAAGCGAGAAATGAGATTTTGTGTGGACTATAGAGGTCTCACTGCTGTCACTAGGACAGATGCTCATCCCATTCCAAGGGCAGATGAGCTCATTGATAAATTGGGTTCTGCCAAATATCTGAGCACATTTGACTTGACAGCTGGCTATTGGCAAATCAGGTTAGCTGAGGAGTCTAAGGCCAAGACAGCATTCTCTACCCCCAGTGGACATTATCAGTTTGTGGTGATGCCCTTTGGTTTGAAGAATGCACCTGCCACCTTCCAAAGGTTGGTGAATCAAGTCCTTTCTGGGTTGGATGACTTTTGCGCAGCATATCTAGATGATATTGCTGTCTTTAGCTCTAACTGGGAGGATCACCTGATCCACCTGAAGAAGGTTCTGGAGGCCCTGCAAAAGGCAGGCCTGACTATCAAGGCTACCAAGTGCCAGATAGGGCAGAGCAAGGTTGTGTACTTGGGCCACCTAGTAGGTGGGGGTCAAGTTCAACCGTTGGAGAGCAAGATCCAGGCCATACAGGACTGGGCTCCTCCAACTACCCAGACACAAGTCAGAGCCTTCTTGGGCCTGACTGGGTATTACAGAAAATTTGTAAAGAACTATGGGTCCATTGTGACACCATTAAATGACTTGACATCCAAGAAGATGCCAAAAAAGGTTCAGTGGACAGTTAGCTGTCAAAGGGCATTTGATGACCTGAAGAAGGCCATGTGCTCTGCACCAATCCTTAAGAGTCCTGACTACTCCAAACAGTTCATTGTTCAAACATATGCTTCTGAGTTGGGGGTGGGAGCTGTGCTTTCACAACTTAATATAGATGGTCAAGACCAGCCCATTGCTTTCATTAGCAGAAGGCTGACCCCCGGAGAGAAACATTGGTCAGCCATTGAGAGGGAGGCCTTTGCTGGTGTTTGGGCCCTGAAGAAGTTGAGGCCATACTTGTTTGGTACTCACTTCCTAATTCACACAGACCATAAGCCCCTCTTGTGGCTTAATCAGATGAAGGGTGAAAACCCCAAACTACTCAGGTGGTCCATTTCCCTACAGGGGATGGACTTTACAGTGGAGCACCGCCCAGGGACTGACCATGGTAATGCAGATAGTCTCTCCAGGTAATTCCACTTAGAACATGAAGACTTATCTGGTCAAGGTTAACTTTAATGTCCCTGCGTTTGGGGGGGGGGTTGTGTAGGAGAGTAGGGTCTGCTATCCTATGGTCACCCCAATTTTTGCTTTTTGCTTCACTGGTTTTCGACTTAATGTGGCTGTGGGCCTGCTAATCAGACCCACAGCCTGCTGTTCTCTCTCTAAATTCACAGACATGTACTATAGGTACATCACCAATTTGATACTGGACACATTGTCAGCCCCTGTACCATGCACTATGGGTGCTCAGGGCATAGATGCATCCAAGGCCTACCAGGGGCTGAAGCATATCTTTTGCCACCCCTGGCTGGTACTTAAATCGACACAACTGGCTGTTCACGCAGCTGGGGCAAGGTGGTGTAATCACCCCTTGCTTAGATATAGTATACCTATATCTAAACCTATATCTGGACACATATATACCTATCAGTCACTCCTATGGCAGGCCTTTACAATCCTGGAGGCAGAGTGCTTGGTTTTATGTGAGATGGTGCTCTAGCATGAGCTGAGCCTGTCTGCGGTGTTCGGAACCATTTCCTTACTGCTGTTCCAGTGATACTGCCATACCATATACTCTTAAGTGCATTATAATCCTCGCGGTTAATGCTAACTTTGGTTTGGCTTTATCAAAACATGTTGTGTTTGGTGTCATACACTTTGGAATACTACCCCCTCGCCAGTTCTGGCGACGGGGGTAGCATTCCACCCTTCTAGAGGGAGAAGACATGCTACTTTACCGAAACGCGGTTAATCCTAACCAGAGCCCCAGCATCACAAAATGGATGCTGCTGCCACAGACACTTGTCTAGCCTGCTGCTGCTGACCGAAACTCGACAGAGGAGGCTTGATCAAAGGATCTCCTGTCACAGGGAGGTGTCACACCACCCCAGACAGGAGATAGTGGATTGTAGCAGGGAGGGTTGAAAGAAACTAGACACTGCCTGGGGCACACAAGGTGTCACTGGGCAGATTCCAGTCAAACCGGTTCTGGGGCACTCCAGCCCCAGTCTTGGCGGCAAACTGGACAAAGGAAAGGGGTGTAACCACCCCCTTCCTGGGTCCCACCCATAGGAGGGACCTAGCAGGTAATCCAGCCCCCAGATTTGGAATATAGGTGGGAGCAGTGCCAATGCACATCAGATTATCCTGACTGAAACTTATGAAATGAAACTCTGGACCCTTCGACATCCTACTCGACGTAGAAGACTGAAGAATCTCCCTTGTGGTCAAGGAGTGACCACCCTGTGCAAACAGGCACCATCCAGCACCTCGACGTTTGCTTTGTTGCAGTTCCCGCCAGGACTCGAGCGACAAAGATCAACAAGACCCAGTGAGCCTGCCTTCTAACAGCCCGATCCACAGTCCCGGCAAAGCTGAGACCCGTGGAGGCGACCTGAAGCGTGGGAGCGGCCATCTTAGAGGAACAACGAAGCGCTGACCGTGCAGCATCCGAGGCTCCCTCGAAGCTGTGCATTGGAGTTTGAGAAGCTCCAGCCCCGAGCAGCTTGTGCACTGAAGCTCACCCCTCCACACTTGACGAGTGCTGCGAGGGGCCCTCTTGCATCTTTCTGCTCGACGCGTTGGTCTGGTCGCTTGCCCGTTGGCTAGTGGCCTCAGAACCGATGAACCTAAGAACTTTCACCGCTGGTCTGGTTGCTCCAGACTGGCACTCGCTTCCCTGAAAAGGACCACCCGCTCTGACCTTGCTGGTCCGAGTATTGAGCCTTCCTCGAATCCTGCATGGGTTGCCCTTGCCAAGGTTTGTTAACTCCGATCCGGAAGCCGACACCACCGACAGCGAGAGCCTTTGTGGGACAGCTCGTGGTCCACTCCAGGACATCCTCGGTGCCCCAGAGTCCACGTGGCAGTGGAGACAAGGCACCCAACATCAACCTGATTGCGCCCGACATCGCCTGGTTCCTTCCTGGTCACTGGCTAGTGACCCAGACTCTGTCTCCTCTGCTTTCAGGTACCCATCAACTTTGATCCACCCTTGGATCGCACCGGAGACTTCTCTTCTGGACGCCTGCAGCATCTTCATCCTCAGGCACCATCGAACTGCGTGACGAAACCCGACACACTTTGGCACCCGTGAACCCGCTTCCTGTGGGTGAGGTAACTTACTAGTGCCGGTGTTCCTACACTGGTACACACCTCTAGTGCCTAAGTCTAAAGTTTGGTAGTCCTAGTCCAGTCGGAAGACTCCTTTTGTAATAACTGTGTAACTTTTACGCACCATTGACTTTACATTGGTGCAAGCCGTGCTTCCCGCACTGCACCCAAATCCCACGGGCTACTCCCGTCCTAACTGCTGTTAGTCCAGTGTAGTCCAAGCGATTCACAAGGCCCTAGGCCCTACCCCCGATCGATTAGTGATTGTTATACCACTGTATTGATATATGGTTTGAGTGGCCACCGGCCTCATCCAAAACGTGCAACTTGTCTATGTTATAGTGTGCTTTTATTTAAACGCTTGTGCTTCATTGCTCATAAAGAGTAGTGAGGATTATTCTAAGAATAAATACATATATTTTGATAATATATAACTTGTGTGGTGTCCTTTCATTTGGTATTACAGGATTGTATATGGTAAAACAGCTGGCTTCACATGTCCTCTTGAGTTAAGCCTTTTGGCTGCTTAGTCCATGCTACCACTAGGATAGCTTGTCTTTAAGGTTGACTTACAACCACCACCATAAGGGATTGTTTGGACTGATACAAGGTGCCCACAGAACTGTGGACATCATATACCAGGCCAACTTCTCACAAGGGTGCAAAGGCAAACATGTCTGTAGGAGGCGCACTGAAATGTGCCACAAAAAGATGGCACACTTTGAGTGCACGTCCCAAAGGCAGCCCTCTGGAGGGGAGAAAGGGCATCCCATGGAACCCCTCCAGATATCCCACTGCAGGCGGGTGCAGTCACTCACTGCATCCGCCTGTAAGGGGCTCTCTCTCCTGTCTTGAAAGTAATCTATCCTGGCTGTTGAGGAGTGAGAATGCTTGTTTCCAGTCCAGGGAAGACCTGGCTTGGCAGTTCGGATTGGACTGTTCCGATGAGGCACAGGGTCAAGACTGATTTGCATATGGCCAGGTCTAAACTGGGGGTGAATGTTATGATTTGTTCTGCATTCTGTCCATCAATTAGGTGTCTTTTGCTTTCTTGTCATAAGTGCGCCGGGTATGCGCAGATGTGGGTCCTGGGCTCACTGTGCCACTGGATTCAAGCTATCCTGGCTGATGAGGGTTGAAACCCTGAAACCGGTCCTAGGATGCTTGTTTCCGGTCCAGGGAGGATGTGGCTTGGCAGTTCGGGCTGGACTGTTCCCATAAGGCACAGAGTCAATACTGATTTGCATGTGGTTAGGTCTAAACTGGGGTGGCATGGTGAGCAAAAGAATGATGGATTTAACCCAGATCTCTTAACTGGGGGTGAATGTTATGATTTGTTCTGCATTCTGTCCATCAATTGGGTGTCTTTTGCTTTTTCGTTCTAAGTGTGCCGGGTATTCCCAGGCGCGGGTCCCGGGCTCCCTGTGCCACTGGATTCAAGCTATTCTGGCTGTTGAATGGTGACACCCCGAAATCGGTCCTAGGATGCTTGTTTCCGGTCCAGGGAGGAGGAGGACATGGCTTGGCAGTTCGAGCTGGACTGTTCCCATGAGTGCCAGGGTCAAGACTGATTTGCATATGGTTAGGTCTAAACTGGGGTGGCATGGTGAGTGAAAGAATGATGGATTTAAACCAGATCTCTTAACTGGGGGTGAATGTTATGATTTGTTCTGCATTCTGTCCATCAATTGGGTGTCTGTGCTTTCTCGCCCTAAGTGCGCTGGGTATGCCCAGATGTGTGTCCCGGCTCACTGTGCCACTGGATTCAAGCTATCCAGGCTGCTGAATGCTGACACCCCGAAATCGGTCCTAGGATGCTTGTTTCCGGTCCATGGAGGACCTGGCTTAGCAGTTCGGGCTGGACTGTTCCCATGGGGCACAGGGTCAAGACTGATTTGCATATGGCTGGGTTCAAACTGGAAAGGCATGGTGAGCAAAAAAACGATGGATTTAGGCCCAGATCTCTGTACTGGGGTGAATGTATGACATTGTTCTGCATTCTGTCCATCACCTGTTGTTTTTGCTTTTGTCACCCTGAGTGGGACGGGTATACTCAGACGTGAGTCCCGTGCTCTCCATGCCACTGGAATCAAGCTATCCTGGCTGATGAGGGCTGAAAGCCCGAAATCGGTCCTAGGATGCTTGTTTCCGGTCCATGGAGGACCTGGCTTTGCAGTTCGGGCTGGACTGTTCCCATGAGGTACAGGGTCAAGACTGATTTGCATATGGCCAAGTCTAAACTGGGGTGGCATGTTGAGCAAAAGAATGATGGATTTAACTCAGATCTCTTGACTGGGGGTGAATGTTTTGATTTGTTCTGCATTCCGTCCATCAATTGTGTGTCTTTTACATGAAAGTGCAGGCAGCATGCTGCGTTCACAGAGAAACATGGAGCAATTTTTGAAGAGCTGCTTCATATTCCACTAGAATGCACTGTCCCCAGGGCAGCACGAGTTTGCGGCTGCACTGAGGGCAGCGTATTCATTCTAATATGGCACACTGTCCCTGTTTGCGCCCGCCGCACCTTTTAAAAGCTGCACAATGGCGCAAACAGGGAAAATACGCTGTAAGCATAACATGGCCCCAGGTGTCACTTTATGTGACACCTGGGATGCCAGGTGAAAGTGACAAAGATCCCTTAAATACTCCTCATTACTCTATAAGATGGTGACTGAAATGATGGCCCAAGAGTAGAGTGAAAGCCCTGAGGTTAATGGAGGTTCGGACACACTTGGTAGACCCTGACATGATGGGCTAATTTAAGACAGCCTCTTTCGAAGTGCCTAAAAAAACAGCAACTCTTTGCAGATTTCCCAGAACCTTGATCTGTAAAATGCGCCTGTAGGTCTAAATTTTATTTACATGTTTTGGTTGAAGCAAGAACACCTACCGACTCTCCTGGTGACTGTAGGTAATCCCTTATTGCAACATGGATCTGATATGTGTGTCCTGTTTGTTTCAAAGTTCACCAGCCATCTATCATTATATTATAGAACAGCCGCCGGCCCGTGCAGGTAAGAGCGGTAGGGCCGGCTTGAGGGGGAATTTGATAGATGACCAGGAAGAAAATGTAAACAAAAAATAAATGTTCCCTTGTTGTCATCTGTCGAAATCCCCACCCACCTGGTCCTATCGCAGACCCTTTCATATTATGTCTATGATACGAGCCAGTAGTTTGCAGAATACACCTACTATATTAGGGTCTCAAGACGTCATTTTGACTATCCATGGTCCTGAAGCATCATACATTTCACACTTAAGTTACATTCTCCAACCTACTGAGCACATAGTATTAAAGGTGCATTAATATACCTTAATATCTGCAATCTCATGCAAAAATAAATGTACGGTGGAATGAACTCGTGAACTCAAGCAATATTACCTGTTAGCCTAGGCATATGAATGTAACAATTGATTAGTGTCTCAAAGGTATTTTTTAAATAATGCTAAAGTGTTTTGCTACTGTGTAATTAATGCTGGGTAGTTTCCTGGTTTTCATTCCAACTTCCCATGCAGTGCCACATTCCTGAGTTAATATCCCTACTTAGAAATTGTGGTTTAATTGACGTAAATAGAAGAATGTTGATTAACTAGACAAACATTAAAGATATATTTTATTACAGGACCGAAGATTCTAACACACTGCAATATTTTGCTTTTCTATCCATAAAATGCCATCTACAGAAATGTTAAATTAGTATTTTAAAAGAGCAGCTACCAATTATATGCCAAGTTAAATTAAAAACTAAAAGTCACAAACGTATTGCCTCTCACGAGGATGCTGCTACTGTTGTTTTATTATCCTTATTCTAAAGTGACATATTGCATGTACAAGTCATTTGTATAGCATTTTCCCACCAATAATGCAGCAGGGCAATGCTTAGGGCCAAATGCAAAGATGGTCAATAGAGGTGTAACTGGATTTTGAGAGCAGAAGAGGACTGTCAATGTCCTAGTGATGTGGTGTTCTTTCAGCTCTTTCCTAACTGGAGCAGGTTTGAGGCAGTCCTGATCGATACAGGGATGGCAGAGTGACAGCTCTACAATGTTTGAACCACTCGTCATTTGTTTGCATTGAGAAACTAAGGGGCTTATTTACAAGCCGTTTGTGATTCTGGTGTGTCACTTTTTTGGATGCACCAGCGGCGCAGTGTGCCTGCCAATATTTACAAGGCCACGTCTGCATTGGCGTATGGCAGCCTATTGTGTGCCAGCGCAGGGAAAAGGACAGGAATGCGCCGTATCAGTATATCCGGCGCATTCCTGACCTTTTCTTTTGACACGCAGCAGCGCAGCAGGAAGGCTTCCTTAGCGTCAGGCATCAAAATCTTGTAAATGAGGCCCCTAAATGTTGAAACACTTGCACCGATTTTAGACTTAACCAGTTACAAGTCTCTTATAAGAACAGTACTATCTACCAGTGATCCAAATTTTCTGATAACAAGTGCATCAACAATAGCTAACTGAAGTTAAGGCGTAGAAAGATTTTCTGTTTATTGATGTTATCTTTTTTTCCCCATCCCTTTTTCCACACCTCCCATCCGCTCATCCTCTATTACTATAATTGACAAAGTTGTGTGGCCCAATCTCTGGCCCTTATTGTCATTGATGGAAATGTTTGATTAAACTGTGATTGATAAATAACACCTATGTATGAGATAATATTTGAATTTATCCCCTTGACTGTGGCGCAAATTCTGCCGCGGAGCTGGGGAATTAATAAGTAGGCAGGGATCAGACGGCCCCCAGCCGTCCTCCGCACATGCCCACTGTGACGACAGATGGCCCTCGGCGGTCCAACTCATGCAAGGGGTTAAATGCAATTAAAATGAGATGAAAAAGTAAACATAATGAGGGGGGCGTGGCTTGCGCCCGACGGCTATGGCGGCGGATCTGTGAGTCTCCGGGGCTGACGGAGATGTGAACGGGTCTTTCCAGCATTTTTCCGGCTTTTATCATCCCCATATTGACGGACAGGGAGCATGAAGATAAGGAGCCTTCGTGGGAATTAATTTTCCTGTCCTGGCCAGGTCTGCTACACCTCTTTTCCCCTGAAACAGTAGCGACTCGATTCTACGGCGGTTGCGCCCGCCATTTTGTGCGCGCCGCTCACTAAGTAACTGCCTCAGACGTGAGCCTCGCCGTCTTAAATATGCGGTGTGCATAACCTGAATGACTCATTTTGTTCCTTAATTTGTTCCAGCGCTCTCTTTTTTCAGCTTGCCTCAGCTGTACTACTCTGCCTTTGCCCCCTTTCTCAATAAGCGTTGTGGCATATGAGTGGTGCGCCGCCATTTTACTCCTCCGCTGACGGAGTTTCTCCTATGCGGTCTCTCGGTGGCTACACCTGCTGTTTGCTCACAAAATGTGAATGAGGCCTTCAATGTTTCTTAAAGGAGGTTTACCCCAAAGTCCAACGTACGCGGATGAGATTCTGCGCTTTTGAGCTGAGTGAGTTATCTTTTTATGGAGCCTCTGCTTGACGGACCTTCTGCCCAATGCGGTGCTTTCACTTTCTCCTGACTAAAACTATTGCTTGCTCCTTCGACTAAAATAAAATGATGCTCATGCATCTTTTGCACTACTGGATTTAACAACGGTTTCATGTTCTGATACTTACTGGATTGCTTCCTCCAGCGTGTCGCTTCCCATTTTGTTCTCTTTTCAAGTACATTAAGGAGGTCTATACTGGACGCTTTCCTACGGTCTGCAGGACTTTCTCTCCTCATACACAAAACCGCCAAGATTTTACTGTCACTGTGTTTGCCATTTTGGTTCTCATCCTTTTTCAACTACGGAGGATACCTTTTTTCTACCATGTCACTTTTACGTTACCCTTACAATTTAACAGCATACAATTTGAATAACCTTTTATAAGCTGTTTGTGGATTGTGGCAACTATCTCTCTGAGGCATATTATGGGGTTTTATGCTTGTACTTGAGAGTTTTCCTTGAGTGCTCCCTTCTTTCAATTCTATTTTGCCCTACTATGCAGTTTATTGGTACCATTGCTTGCGTGGGCACACATTTCTTTATTCATTGATTGTTTTTTACTTCTATTGCACATGTTATTTGTTTTTTGTATTTACAAATTACACTGACCTTTCAGTATATCAGTTCTTGATGTGGCGAAGTTTTTATATAGACTTACCTCTTTTCCAATTTGATTTGCATACAATCTTTCCTCAAATGTCAATAAGTGGAGCATTTATATGACATTTGATCTCAGTGATCAGTTGATACCCTGATTGACGAAGAGCCTAGTTTTCTGTGCGTTGTACACTTTTTCTTCAGGCAGTGCTTATTCTATATTTTTGTACTCATATTGTATTACTTGATTATGAGGGCACTCTATATGGCACATTGGCTATATTACATTACATACATTTTGTTGAACCTTCCTGGCTCCAGCTGTATGCAATTTAAGGATCATATGTCATTGATTGTCTGCTACTGTTAACTTTTTTTGCTTTTCAGGCTTTCATTCTACCTTTTTTATGGGAAAACAGCTGAAGACTCTATCCCAATCCAAGCCTGTGCAACGCAAGTTTCTGCTTCAAACCAGTTCACGCTATCAGTGGCTAGCAATGGATGATTCTGCTAGCACTTCATCTAAAATCTCCTCAACATCTTCGACATCTGCAAATGCTGCTTCATCTCTTATCACGAAGTCATCTTCCAAGAGATTAAAGAAGGATCCTCCGTCTCCTACGAAACAAAATTCTTCGGTCACCATGGACTTATTGTTGGAAGAAATTTGAGCTTTGCGGCCGTTTATTGAAGAGACTAACTCGGCACTTCAAGTCCTCACTGACAAATGGTCTAATATGGAAGAGCATGTCACTACATTGGAACAAAATGTTGACTCTCTGTCCTCTTCCACATCCAAAGTGGATTCCCTTTCTTCTCAAGTATTGAGGCTTCACAAGCAAGTGGAGAATTTGGAGAATAGAAATAGAAGGAATAACCTTCGCATTTACGGTTTGCCTGAAAAGACGGAGGGTCCTGACTCCATCACCTTTTTTAAATCATTTCTCCCGCAACTTCTTCAACTTCCGGAAGGTACTATTCTTAATATTCAAAGGGCTCATCGTTGGGGCTCAAGAATGTCTGCCTCATCATCATCTCCAAACAGGAAACCAAGAGGAGTGATCATATACTTTCTAGAGTATACTGATTTGTTGAAGGTTTTATCTGCAGCTAGAGCACTAAACAGAATCTCTTGGGGCCAGATGTAGGTAATCCCCGATTACCGATTCTTAAATACCGAATCATACCGATTGGGTATTTAAGAACTGGCAATGGGGATGTAGGTATATTTACCGAAATATTTACCTAATCGGTATGATTCGGTAATTAATGAATCGGTATCTACCGAGTCTGTAACTGCCATTGTTTCCTATGGGCCTTGAGGCCCATAGGAATCAATGTCAATTACCGAATCGGTAAATACCGATTCGGTAGTTGGGGGAAATATTGAAGGGTGGCAGGGTGTCACTTTGACACCCTGTTGCACCCCTCAATTGTGCATGGGTGCACATGTTGCTGACATACATGCCCTTAGGGCATGTATGTCTGCAACATGGCACTGTTTAAAAAGCCCAAAAAATGCTTTTTAAATGGTTTTCTTAATTTACCACCAACTACTAGTTGGTGGTAAATTAAGAATTCTTAAACCATTGTAGCACTGAAAACAGTGCTACCTACATCTGAAATTACAGAATCGGTAATTTTACCAATTCGGTATTTTACCGAATCAGTAAAATTACAGATTCGGTAAAATTACTGATTCTGTAATTTTACATGCCCCTACATACCAATGTCCAAATACCGGTCGGAAACGGCCGAAAATCGGTATTTTCGGCCGTTTCCGACCGGTATTTGGACATCTACATCTGGCCCTTGGTCTGGTAACTCCTTATTATTCACGCAAGATTATGCCAAGTCAATAGCAGATCGTCGTAAAGAATTCTTGTCATTGCGCCCTCAGCTACGTTCAATTAGGGCACGTTATGGTCTTTTTCACCCCTGCCTTTTTAAGGTGACCATAAATAACAAAACTAATACTTATGAAGATCCATGCAACTTAAAAGTTTCTTATATTCGTTCCAGGCTCATCCGATGGAAACTACTTCGTCTTCACATTCAAATGACTGTTGGCATCTGTGTTTCTGTATTGCATATGCTCATTTATTTCTCTCCTCGAGTTGGCACTCTGGTTATAATTCGTCTATAGAGTAGTAAACTTTAGGTTGTTCAGTAGCTAATCTTCTTTCTCGTGTCCTCTTTATCTGCTTGATAATCCTTTATTTTATTTTTTTCCCTTTTATTCACAGATTACTCCAGCATCCCTGGCCCTTTCCTTGTGTTCTTATTGCACAATGGTCGTTCGTTCTCTTCTCCGTCCTCCCTCGTGGGTCCTGAGCTCGTCATCGGTTGTTGTGGCCTTCCATCCCTCCACCCTTCCTATGTCTTCGAGTTGTTGTAAGTCTCTTGCTTCTTTATTTTCTTCCTTTCTGCATATTCGGTTCTCCCTCTCTTTTCTGTCTCTTTTCCTTCTTTGGTTTCTTTCCTTTTCTATTTCAACATGTTTCACTATTTCCTCTTACTACCCTATTGCTTATTGTATGATCTTTCCAAATTCTTCCTTCCTTCTTCTTTTCTTTTCTCCTCTATTGCCTTTATCTCTTTTTATATTTTATTGGTTTATTGCTAAAAATGGTTCTACGTGTTCAAAATTTTGTATTTTCTTGCATGCATCATTGTGTTCTAGTTTTTTTATATGCCTTTAAAAATTGTTTCATGGAATGTCAGGGGTTTACACTCACCCATTAAGAGACAAAGGGTTTTAACACACATAGCCAAATTGGATACAGATATTGTGTGTATACAAGAATCCTATTTATCTTCTGAAGAATCTGCAAAGTTAAAAAGAAGTTGGGGGAATTAAGTATTTTTTTCCCCAGGGGATGGCAAACGCAATGGTGTTCTTATTCTTTTTCGCAAATCCCTTCCCATTAAGATCCTTTCTCATTGTTCTGATCCAAATGGTAGATGGGTATCTGTTAAATTTATGATAGACAATTTCCCACTTTGAGTTTGAGTTTAAATCACTTCTAAAGCGCACGTACACCTGACGGTTTCATGGCGCTGTGGTTCACTGAGCCTCAATTAGCAGGGGAGGGACCGGGGGACAGAAAGAAAATCATTGGGGGAAAGCCTGTGAACAAAGAAAGTTTTTTAAAGCCTTTCGAAACAGAGACTATTGGTTAAGAGACCTGAGGTGAAGGGGGAGTGAATTCCAGAAGCTGGGGGCAATGGTGGAGAATTTGGAACCTCCCCATTTTTTTCGGCGAAACCGGGGGACAATCAACAGGTGTTGGGAGGATGATCTCAAATCCCTTGGAGGGGTATAGATTTTTATCTCAGAAGAGATAAAGGCGGGGGCGGATCCTGACTGAGCCTGAAAGGTAATGCAACCCATTTTGAACAATGAGCGTTCACGAATAGGGAGCCAGTGGAGGGATTTTAGTAGCGGGGTGACGTGATGTGACTTGGTCAACTTATAGACTAGCCGAGCGGCCTGGTTCTGCACCAGCTGAAGCCGTCGAACATTGTAGGCGGGCATACCACAATATAAAGCGTTGCCGTAATCTAGTCTAGAGACAACCATAGCCAATACAATAAGTTTTAAGGCAGGGAAAGAGAAAAAGTGGGATATCTTACGGATGGTGCAAAGGGAAAGGAAAGAAGAGGACACCACAAAACTCACCTGGGAGTGCAAAGTGAGTTGATCGTTAATCTTGAAACCGAACGCTTTGACGGAAGGAGAGGGGGAAGGGGGGGGGAACCTAAGGAAGGGGGCCAAAAGAGAGACGACCAGGGACTGGCACAACCACCTGTCAAAACCAATTCGGTTTTATCCGGGTTTAGTTTCAGGTGGTTGTGGCTCATCCAGTCCCGGATGAAGATCATAGTAGTTTGAAAATTAGATATAGAATCAGGGGATGGAGAAAGAGTGAAGATGAGCTGGAGGTCATCCGCATAATTAAATACGGAGACCTCCATTTGTTGAAGGGCAAAGATGAGAGGGGCAATGTAGAGATTGAACAGTAGTGGGGAAAGGGAGGAACCCTGGGGGACCCCACATGGCACCTTACAGGGCTCAGCCGAGAAGTCGCCCAGCCGCACCGCTTGGGTGCGGTCCCTTAGGAAGGAGGACAGCCAGACCAGGGCTACCCCGCCGACCCCAGCCGCTCCGACACGGGAGAGTAAGATGGAATGGTCCACCGTGTCGAAGGCAGTGGACAGGTCGAGGAGGACCAGGGCCTGGGGAAGGTTGGTGTCCATACCTTCTCTAAGGTTGTCAAGGACGGATAGCGCCACAGACTCGGTGGAATGAGCGGGGCGGAATCCGGCCTGACGAGGGGCCAAAACCTGGTTTTCTTCCACAAAGATGGTAAGGGCTCTGGTCACATGTCGTTCCAATACTTTCCCTAAAAAGGGGAGTAAGGAGATGGGTCGGAAGTTGACTGGAGCAGAGGGGTCAGCACCAGGTTTTTTTAGAATGGGAAGAATAATGGCTGTTTTTAAAGTTGGAGGAACAACGCCCTGAGATAAGGAGCAGTTAAGAAAGGAGAGTGGAGGTAACCAACAAGTTGTGAAAATGAGCCTGAGGATGTGAGCAGGGCAAGGGTCTAGAGGGGAACCTGATTTGACCAAGGAAAGGAGGGAAAGGAGAGATTCTTCCGTTAAGGGGGGAAATGAGTCGAAGCGAGCCTTTACAGGAGGGCTAGGGGGACTGTAGAAGGAAAGAGAAGGGGGAGGAATATTGGCTTTGATTTTATCAATTTTATCCAAGAAATAAGAATTCAAGGAGTGACAAAGAGACTGTGACGGAGGGGGTTTGAGAGTGGTTCTGTCAGCATAGGCGAGATTGTGGACTATAGAAAAGATTTCTTTAGGCTGGTTCTCGGCGGCTAAGATTTTGGAAGAGAAATATTCCGTTTTGGTAGTTAAGATGTTTTTTTTGTATTGCGACAAGAGGGAAGTATACTGGGCTTTGAGGTTGGGGCTGTAGTGACGTCTCCAGGCTCGTTCGGCATGGCGAACTGAGAGTTTCAGCGTCTTAAGTTCCTCAGTGAACCAGCGATTGGAGTCGTTAGGCCGTTTAGAGGAAACTCGTCGGAAAGGTGCAATCGAGTCGCAGCCTGACTGGAGCCACGAATTAATAGCATCAGCTTGGATTGTGAGCGGTAATCCAAGTAGATCTGGGCAGAGGGGAAGGAGTGTGGAGGCCACTGAGGATGCATCAATCCGCCCCCAAGAGCGTGCCCAGATATTTTTGGGAAGTGGGGGCTTGGTGGTTAGGTCAAGAGGTAAAGAAAAAGAAATCAAAAAGTGATCAGACCAGGAACAGGGGGAGGTAGAGAGAGACACAATGGGACAGTTGAGAGACCAGATCTGGTCGAGGGTGTGACCCTGATTGTGAGTAGGGGAGTGAACATAGGAAGTAAAATTGAGAGAACGAAGGGTATCTGAAAATTCTTTGGAATTAGAGCATTCTGCTGGGTCAGAGGGCCAAAAGTTAAAATCGCCTAGCACCATGATGGAAGAGTTGTTAACCGCTAGGGTGGCCACCAGCTCTTGGAACCCAGGAAGGAAGGCTTGGGAAGGTTGGGGGGGACGATACATGAGTAGACAGGTGAGAGGAACTTTGAGGGAAAGAGAACGGACTACTAGAAAATCAGAAGTACCAATAGGGGGGAAAGTGAAAGGCTGAAAGAGGAGTTCTTTCCGAGCGATCAAAGCAACATCCCCGCCCGCCTTATCCACGGATCGGTCAGCTCGAAGCGCGTAATAAGTGGCCAGGAGAGCTGCTAGTAAGGAAGGGAGAGAGCTATCAAGAAACCAGGTCTCTGTGAGGAATAAGAGATCAGGTTTGTGTAGGTCTAAGAGAACAGAGAGCTCGTGATAGTGCTTAACAGCAGAACGCGTGTTAAGGTAATAGATGGAGAGAGAAACAGGTGTAGGTGCAACAGAGTGCTCAGGAGGACGGGAGACAGGGGAATGCAGAGGGAAGTGAAACGGGGAGGGGAGAGAAGATGGGTATGTGGGGGCTGTGAGTCCCAAACTGTCAATGTGAGAGGTCACCGAATCATTGATCGGCCAAGGACCTTGAAGACCGTAAAGTTGGGCCGACGAGTAATGTCTCGAAGAGGCAGGGGGAGGTGGCCCTTGGTCCAGTCGGTCGCGGACGGGCGCAGACGGGCTTGCCACCGTCGCGCCCGCTGCGCTCGTCCGCTGCGCTTCCGGTAGGGACACATACTTTATACCAGTGAAGAGGGGGTTAGGAGGGGGCGTGGCCTGCGCATGTGGGCGTGTCTTGCTGGTCGCGGCGAATGGCGGCAAGAAGGTCCAAACACCTCACCCGCTGCAGCGATAGATCGGCTGTGCGGGGGTGTCAGTGCCTGAAGCAAAAGGGAAAGCCCAGGGGTAAGTGAATAGGTAGTTTAAAAACACACAAGTATACAAATTATAAGAAAATCACAAAGAGCGCTGCTCCCGGCTGTGCCTCAGGAGGATTCGGTGTAGAGGACGGCGCTTGTAATCAGCGCTTAAATATGAGCCTAGTGGAGGGGGCGTGGCCTGCACAAGTGGGCGTGTCTTGCTGGTCACGGCGAATGGCGGCAAGAAGGTCCAAACACCTCACCCGCTGCAGCGATAGATCGGCTGTGCGGGGGTGTCAGTGCCTGAAGCAAAGGGAAAGCCCAGGGGTAAGTGAATAGGTAGTTTAAAAACACACAAGTATACAAATTTTAAGAAAATCACAAAGAGCGCTGCTCCCGGCTGTGCCTCAGGAGGATTCGGTGTAGAGGACGGCGCTTGTAATCAGCGCTTAAATATGAGCCTAGTGGAGGGGGCGTGGCCTGCACAAGTGGGCGTGTCTTGCTGGTCGCGGCGAATGGTGGCAAGAAGGTCCAAACACCTCACCCGCTGCAGCGATAGATCGGCTGTGCAGGGGTGTCAGTGCCTGAAGCAAAGGGAAAGCCCAGGGGTAAGTGAATAGGTAGTTTAAAAACACACAAGAATACAAATTTTAAGAAAATCACAAAGAGCGCTGCTCCCGGCTGTGCCTCAGGAGGATTTGGTGTGTTGAACTTTGTTGTCTTTGTTGAACATATATGCGCCTACAACAGGTGATCTCTCCTTTTGGAAATCTCTAGCCTCACATATTACACAATGCTATGATGATAATTTTATTCTTGCAGATGATTTAATGAAATCTTTGATCCCTTTATTGATCGTCATTCCTCATCCTCCTTTGTCCCTCACAGATCTCATAAGTTATTCCAGCAGATAGTAAAACAACACAAACTGATAGATGCTTGGCGACTCTGTAATCCTACAGTGAGGGAGTACTCCTTTAATTCCCCACTGCACCATACCCAATCCAGATTGGATTATTTTTTTATCTCTCATAATGTAGCTCAGTCACTTGTGGGGGCTGATATAGGCTCCATTTTAATATCTGACCATGCGCCAGTTTCCATGGTAGTATATCTTTTCCTGTGGTATGGGACTCGTTTAAGGCATCAGCTAGAGATTTCATTATCAGATTTGTTTCCAATAAACGTCGAAAAGCACGACATAATACTAATGCTTTTTTAGCCAAAATTAAAGCATTAGAACACTCCTACTATTCTTCCAAATCTAAGGACTGCCTAGCTGACCTTCTCAAAGCCAAATTTCAGTTTAATCAGGTCACCACCAATAACGCTTCTAACATTTTGCTTAGATCTAGTGCCAAATATTACGGAGGTCAGAATAAAGCCGGTAAATTACTATCTAACTATCTAAAGGTCAAACAAAATAAACTCAACATTGAATCTGTTTTTGGTCGAGTTGCTCAATTGAAGTTTAAGGATAGTGAGATCTTGACTGAATTTCTCCACTTTTACAAATCACTTTCTACATCTGAATCTTCTTCTTCTGACCATGACATTACCCAGTTTCTCTCCTCAATACAATATATCCCTCCTATTAGTTTGGATTTCTCGCCATTAGAAAACATTCTCTCACAGACAGAACTTTTGAACGCCTTGCGGACACTTAAGAAAGATAAGGCTCCTGGCCCTGATGGGTTCACTGTAGAGCTTTTTTACTCATTTTAAACATTTACTCATCCCCAAATTATGTATTCTTCTCTCTGAATTCATGCAGTCGGGTCAATCTTCTGGCTCATTTGCAGATGCCCTTATTTGTCTTATTCCTTAAGAAGGTAAGAATCCACAGCACTGTAAAAATTATCGTCCCATATCCCTAGTAAATATTGACTATAAGAACTTCTCAAAAGCTTTAGCTTTGCGTTTAGAATCTCATCTACCTGAGCTGCTAGGGGCAGAACAATCCGGGTTTGTCAAGGGGTGTCTTATTTCGGAGAATACCCGTTTACTTTTTGATATTTTGTCTAAGGCCTCACACTCCTCCCTCTCTCTAGCGGCCATAGCGTTAGATGCTGAAAAAGCATTGATAGAGTTGAGTGGCCCTATCTTTTTGTGTCCTTCGTTGATTTGGTTTTGGTCCGAAGATCATCACTTTAATCTCTCTTCTATATTCTAATCCTAGAGCAGCTGTTTCAGCAAATGGAGACCTCTCCCCCTATTTTCATTTACATAGAGGAGTTCGGCAAGGATGTCCACTCTCTCTTTTTTTTTTTAACCTTGCTTTGGAACATTTTTTATTGCAAATTCGCCAAAATGCTGATATTCATGGATTCACATTCAAAGATAATAATGTTAAGATGGCAGCAGATGCTGACAATGTTCTTATGTTTTTATCCCGTCCACAAGATTCTCTCCTCGCTTTTTTGGCAGAGGTTAAATCCTTTGCATTTGTTTCTGGCTACAAATTAAATAAAGATAAATGTGAGATTTTACCTCTCACTAAGTTTACTCTTAGTGCTGATTTTGTTTCCTCAGGTTTTACTTGGAGTCCCCATTACATTAAATACTTAGGCTTACACTTTTCCCCGACTATTTCTGAAACGATCTCTCGATGTATGGATAATTGCGTTCAAAAATTGTCATCCTTAACGTCAAAATGGCATCCTCTTTATTTATCCTGGTGGGGCCGTTTGGACACTATTAAAATGATGCTTTCACCAATAGTCTTATATATAGTCTCTAATATTCCACTCACTATTCCTTTCAAATATTTCAAGAAGCTGACTTCTATTTTGTCATCCTTTTTTTGGAATACTAAAAAAGCACGTATGTCTGTTTCAAAACTGATTTGTTCAAAATTAGAGGAAGGGGTGAATTTTCCTGATTTACCTACTTATCACAAATCTTTTCTTTTACACCAAGCATCAAAGTGGCTTTCTGACACTGCTACGTATTTTCCCAAATGGGCCTCACTTGAGAAATATTTTCTTTCACCCTTCACCTTTCAACAATTCATTTCTTTTAGACGCAAACCACAATCTATTTCTACTCCCATAATTAAGCATACCTCCAAGATAATACCTCCCGATACTTTAACTTCTTTTTCTGCTTCACCTATTTGGCATAATAAGAACATCTTGATTAACAATAAACCTATTTTCTGGAAAGCCTGGAGGCAGAGAGGTATAGTTTGGGTCCATCAACTATATGATCAAGATCATCTAATATCCTTTGAAAAGGCCAGAGCTTTGTTTACTTTGCCTCTTTCTTTTAAATCCAAATTTTCTCTCTTATCGGAAGCAATTCAATGTGCTATTGCAAACTTTTCGTTATATTTACCAACTGATCCTTATGAACGCATACATATGGATAAACTCAGGAGTCTTGTCCTTGGTGCCTCCAAGGCATCCTCTCTCTATACCTTCTTATACACTTCTTCTCACCCATGAGATAAAACTAAGATAGAATTAGCATCGGAAACTGATTTAGGAACTTCCTGGTTGACAGACTTCTGGAGTAGAATCTGGCTTAAAATCCGTAAATCTTCAAGAGCGGCTAATACCACACAGACGCTCTTTTTCATTTACAACAGACTCTTACTTTCCCCACTCACACTTCATACTAGACATACTCATATCCCATATCTCTGCTGGTCTTGCTCAACACCACAGGCGGGCCTTTTTCATATGCTTTTCACTTGTAATCCTGTTCAGGTTTTCTGGACTAGAGTGTGGACTCAAATAAACTCCATTTTCAACACCAAGCACCCGTTTAATCCAGTCTGATGTTAAAATCATAGATTTACTACTGGCAGTGGCTTTTCAGCAAATTACAACAAATTGGAAGGACTTTACCAAATTATCATTCCAGGCATGGTGGTATGCGGTTTGTTATAATCATAGACTAGATACATCTTTTGTTTACCCATTACACATGGCATCCAAACGTATAAATCTATGGTCACCTGTCACGCTCTTTATCGACATCAGTGCAAGTCGCTCTCTACGACTGTCTCCTTCACAACAAGAAGTTACTAAACCTCCATGACATTGACCTGTATTTTTATTGCATATCTATTTTATCTTGTATTCTGTTCTTTTCATTGTACTTATATATTTCTTACATGATGCCATTTTGTTTGTATACCGATACTTCTTTGTTCCTGTATGCTCTTTTATAATTTTTCTTATCCTGAACCATTTTTGTTTTTAATGATTATACAATTGTTATATTCCACACTATGTTCTTATCAAATGATATTTTCATTTTATCTGTATTGTTGATATATTTTATCCAATAAAATCTCTTTGAACTAAAAAAAATTAATTTGAAGAGAAAAATCTCAACGCAAAAAAAAAAGTAAACATGATCTCTTTTTACATGGCTATATCAGGGGTTTTTGACATTCATGTCTGCACTTTCTTTAGACAGAGGGAGAGGAAACCAGATGTGTGATTTTACCAACACATTGTAATGTAAAGGTGTTGCCAGTTTATGAATCAAATTTGTAACAATGTTGCAAGTCTTTCCCTGCAGCATTGTTCCTTCTCCCGCTCTGGTATTGGAAGGCAGAAGAAAAGAGTATTTTTTTGGGAACAAAGAGCTGCTGCAGAGGAGGCTATAAATCGTGCCCTATGGCCTCACAAGAGATGGCCATCTTTCTTTCCTGACCACAACGAAGTGTTGTGGCCACTCTAATCAACCTTCACCAACTGTTCTGATCTTGCATCTTATACCTTCATCTGACTTTTTAAGGATGAAAGCTATACAGAACAATTGTCACACAGTCGGTTCTCGAGCAAATTATTATTGATCCAAACATCTTTAAATCCATTACTTAGCTCTAGCATATGCTTATCATTTCTAACTTCTTCTTTTTGTCTTATAATGATCCTTTGCTAGGAATGTTATTGCATACAGAAAAGGGACATGAAAACTGATGATGCAACATCGATCTACTGCAAGCCACATCACTTGAAAGTTTTATGACTTACAGATAAATCCGTACCTCATCTAACAAACATCTCTGCAAGAAAAGTCACTATCTCATTGCTGGTAAAAACATTGGCACGGTGATGGGAGGTGTGTAAAAGGGGATGGGGAAAAGAGGGATATATAGAAGGAGGGATGAGGGTGGGTATTGCAAGGGGAATAATAGATGGAATACTAGGACATAGGACATCACTCGATAAACAGGAACATTGCCAACAAGAAGCATACAACAGACAAATGCAACAAACATCAGTAACGCATAATACATAATTAAAAAATGAAGGCAAAATACAGTCAGTCTACCCAGGAGACATGCAGCCACTGTGTCAATGAGCAAATGAATGCCACAAACTGTGAATCTAGTGAGAAAGGGATCCCATATGTTCCCAAAGACTCCCAGCTGATAGTTCTCACTATAAATATTAGAGTCATAGGACGCTAAATTAAATCTGCCATTACTCATGGTTAACTGCAGTGGCCTATTGTTAGACTTGGTATCATTGGCGTGAGTCTCCCTTCCATTTTTTGCTGATTGCCTCCTCTGTTTTTCATATGTTTTGCTGGTTAGATGCTTTGGACACTGTGCCACTGCTATTCAGTGCCACAGTGCAAGTGCTCCCTATGTTAAATTGTTGTACTAATTAGTGACTCCATGGTTGGGTTATTTGATTTACTTGTCAGGCCCTAGTACAGTTCACCATGTGTGCCCAGTGCTTGTAAATTAAATGCTGCTGGTGGACTTGCAGCACTGGTTGTGCCACCCACAGAAGCCGCTTGTAAAATGTGTCTCAGGCCTGCCATTGCAGAGCCTATGTGCAGTCTAGTACTGCCATGTCGACTTGGCAAGTGCACCCACTTGCCAGTCCCTAAACCTTCCCTTTTCTTCACATCAGACACCACTATGGTAGCCCCAGAGGCAGGGTGCATTGTAAGGATAAGTTAGGACATACCCTGGTGTGTGTGGCATGTCCACACTCACAGCCATTTTCGTTTTTTTCACTATAGCAAGGCTACCTGTTCGCCATAGGTCAGAATGGGCAGTTTGATTATTACATCTTATAATTCTAACTGACTCAGGGAACTAGGAAGAAATTCGAGTTTAGTATGCCTGAACTCAGAATGATAGAATACATATTTTAGTGAAGTTGGTTTTGCCATTCTGTGTTTGAAAATACCACTTTTAGAAAGTAGGTATTTTCTGGCCTAACTATCCAACCCTGCCTCTGCTAGGTTGTGTATTCCTTGTCTGGAGTTTGAGTGACAGGGGCTCTGGGATTCCAGGAGACAGGGTGAGTCAGCACAAGGCTGAATAGAGAGATCTGCATGTAGGTGGGTGGGAGGAGTTGCACCTGGGACCTGAATAGGGCTGGGCCTCCCCTCCACAAGGCTGGCCCTACCTCCTGTGGTGTGTCTGATGTCCCTGGCCTACACTGTGAAAGGAAAGAAGGAGTCTTGTCAACAAAGTGCTCCAGGACTGACCAGAACTGTTTTCGACTATGCAGAGGCCTCTCTGCCTTCAGAGAACAAAGAGAATAGTAGTATAAAGTTGGGGACCCAGACCCCAAGATTTTAGGTCACTTCTGGGAACAAGATGAACCTTTTGCCAAGGAGGAGAACCAAGGATGCTGCAGGAGTTGCCCCTCTGCCAGTATGCTGTTTGCTGTGTTGGCCTGTAGTGGTCTCTTCATTGCCAAGGAAAGGAGAAGGAACTTTTAAAACACTTTCATCATCTTGCATAATATTACTCCAAGGGCTTGATTTGAGCTTGCCTCCTGACGGAAGTCTCAGGGATACCAGACTTCACCTTCTGGTTGCCTGCATCTGGGACTTGCTGTTCTAGGGCTACAGTAGGAATCTGCAATACTGATGCTGGCAAGCGACGCCGTAATCTGCAACAAAGTCATGAGCACTGTTTTGACTTGCAATGCAGACCCGATGCCGGCATCGGCGCCACATCGACGCCTGTGAACAACATCGTAAGCCTGCCATAGCCGTGAGCACTGCTCCGACTTGCGATGCCGGCCCGACGCTGCTGCTGTGCCGCATCCACTCTGAAGCCGACATCATCGCGGCGCCGATCCTCGACATGGGTGGTCAAGAATCCATCGACATCGTGACATCGTACGGAACCGTGGTTTCGGCGCCTTCGTGACGTCACCCCCTCTCCGGTCGGGAAACAACGCCTCCCCAGCCTGCGCAACCATCCAAGACACCGACGCATCATTTCCCCCGAAGTAAGGAACTGAGGCCGCAATGCGCCAACAACGCCGCACCTCCCCGACGCCGTGAGCTGTCTTTGTTTTCAAGATTCCCAGGTACTGTTCTCTGTGGGTCTGTTTTGACTCCGGGCCCGACGCCGCGCCCCTCGCGGTCAGTGCCGTACTTTGGGATTTCTTTGACCTTGACATTGTGATAACTCCAGTTGGGGTTCTTTGTTGCAAAGCATATTTTTAAGTGAATAACCTATTTTTGAACCACTTCTACCATCTTGAAGAATTCTTCTTGAGTACAGTATTGTGGATTTTTGTTGTTTATGGTCTTGGGAAAAGTCTATATAAAGAATACTTATTTTTTTTAAAACTGTGTGGTGTCCGTCTTTAGTGTTTTCACTGTATTACTGTATGTGTTCACAAATGCTTAACATTCTGCCTCTGAGATAAGCCTGTCTGCTCGTGCCAAGCTACCAAGGGGGTGAGCAGGGGTTATCCAGGAATGTAATCCCCTTTCCCTGACTTAGAAGCAAGGGTCCCTATTTGGTCATAGGTGTATACCATTGCCCACTACAGACCCCCAGTTCTTACATTGGTGGTCAGCGATGAGGAGTTGGACCTGCATTTGTGACTCATATAGAGTAATTGGTGTGCACTACTAGTGAGTCCAGACCAAACGTGGTCACATACTTTTTTGGGTAGAATTATTTTTTCCTTGGACTGATATTTTTCCTGAGAACTGCCAATTCTTACTGCCATGAGTAGACCAGCATCTGTTGCATCTATGGATCTAGAGTTTAAGGAAGAGAGGTTGGAAACCTACATTTTGAAACAGCTCAAGCATCTCTGCAAAAAATTGAAAGTTGCTACACCAGGCATTTAAAAAAAGGATGACTACCAAAAGGCACTGAGGGCCTGGGTAGAAGCAAGAAATGCCCCAGAGTTTGTGGTGGAGCCAGCTGGGGATGCAGATGGGCAACTGGATAGGCCAGTGTTTCCAGCTAGGGAAGGGGCACCGTCCCCACCTGGCAGTAGTACCTCTTCCAAAGACCTGTCCCCAGAGAGCTTGGAGACAGGGAGAGAAATAGGGCACACAAGCTGGAGATGGCTAAGCTTAAGATGGAGGGTTAGAGGGAAATAGAGAATAACAGGCTGTCCTTGGAGAGAGAGAGAATGAGAATGGAATATGAGAGGATATTGAGGGAGTTAGAGATCAAGGCAAAGGGCTTAGAGATCAATCCCTCTGGTGGCAACGCACCATCTGTGCCTTCAGAAGGCAGGGTATATATCCCCAAAGATGTCATCAAAGATTTCCATAAATCCTTCCCATTCTGAAAAAGCCGTCACTGGATCCAGCCTCCCCAGACAATTTCAGATCGATTTCCAACATTCCTCTCTTGGTTAAAGTGCTGGAGAAGTGTGTGCAACTGCAGCTAAGTCACCACATCAACAACTTTCAACTACTTGATGACTGCCAATCTGATTTCCGATCTGAACACAGCACTGAAACCACCATGCTCCACATCGTCGATGATGCCCTTCAAGCCCTTGACCAAGACAAAACCTGTCTCCTAATCCTCCTAGATCTATCCTCGGCCTTTGACACGGTAAACCACGGGATGCTACTTGAAAGCCTGAAACTTAGGATGGGATTAGATGGCTGTGTTCTTGACTGGTTTAGTTCCGTCCTCCAATCCGATTCCTAATCAACGGTAACCTGTCCGCTCCCTCCTTGGTCACGGTGGGAGTCCCTCAAAGGATCAACATTGTCCCCCACCCTTTTCAGCCTCTATCTAGAACCCCTTGCCGAAGTCCTTCGCACCGCAAATATCTCCTACCATATGTACGCCGTCGACACTCAGACCTACATAAAAATCTCATCTCTCGAGGAGATTCTCTCCTTGAATGAGGCCCTGAAGCTGACCGTCCAATGGCTCTCCTAACACCAACTCAAACTCAATGCAAAGAACACCGAGTTCCTCCTAATTTCCCCGCCTAAAAGTAACTTGGAGATCTGGACATAGATTAAAGCCATCACTGCCTTAAACTGTCCCCCGACCATTGTGGACTCGGCCAAATCTCTGGGAATTACCTTGGATTACAAACTAAACATGCGAGACCACATCAACTCAATGGCCAAATCTGCCAGATTCCACCTGAGCTACCTATGGAAACTGAAACCCTTTCTTGACGCTCCCGACCTAAAACTTCAGCACTAGTTATTTCAAGGCTGGAATATGGCTGTCCCACCCTCTTCCTTATCTGGAGTTTGAGTGACAGGGGCTGGGGGATTCCAGGAGAGAGGGTGAGTCAGCACAAGGCTAAATAGATCGATATGCATGTAAACAGGAGGAAGGATTTTCACCTGGGACCTCTCCTCCACAATGCTGGCTTTGGACTGCCCCTCTGCCAGTGTGCTGTTTGCTGGGTTGGCCTGCATTGGTCTCTTCATTGCCAAGGAAAAGGAGAAGGAACTTTTAAAGAACTTTCATCATCTTGCAGAATATTACTCCAAGGGCTTGATTTGAGCTTGCCTCCTGACCGAAGTCTCAGGGATACCAGACTTCACCCCCTTCTGGTTTCTTGCATCTGGAACTTGCTGTGCTAGTGCTACAGAAGGAATCTGCAATACCGACACCGGTGACCGACGCCGTAATCTGCAACGAAGTTGTGAGCGCTGCTCCGACTTGCAACGTAGACCTGACGCCGGCCACCGTGCATCATCGACCCCAGCGAACGACATCGTAAGTCTGCCATAGCTGTGACCGCTGCTCCGACTTGCGATGCTGGCCCGACACCTGCTGCTGTGCCGCATCGACTCCGAAGCCGACATCATCGCTGAGCCGATCATCGACGTGGATGGTCAAGAATCCATCGACATCGTGACATTGTATGGAACCGTGGTTTCGGCACCATCGTGACATCACCCCCTCTCCGATCAGGAACCGACACCTCCCCTGCCTGCGCAAGCATCCAGGACACCGACGTATCATCTCCCCTGCAGTAAAGAACCAACGCCGCAACGTGCAAATGAGGCTGCACCTCCCCGACGCCGTGAGCTGTCTTTGTTTTCAAGATTCCCAGGTACAGTTTTCTGTTAATCTGTTTTAACTCCGGGCCCGATGCCGCGCACCTCGTGGTCGGTGCCGTACTTTGGGATTTCTTTGACCTTGACGTCGTGATAACTCCAGTTAGGGTTATTTGTTGCTACAGACTATTTTTAAGTGAATACCATATTTTTGAACCACTTCTACCATCTTGAAGAATTCCTATTGAGTACAGTATTGTGGATTTTTGTTGTTTATGGCCTTTTGATAAGTCTATATAAACAGTACTTCTTTCTTTATATAAAAACTGTGTGGTGTCCTTCTGTAGTGTTTTCACTGTATTTCGGTATGTGTTCACAAATGCTTAACACACTGCCTCTGAGATAAGCCTGTCTGCTCATGCCAAGCTACCAAGGGGGTGAGCAGGGGTTATCCAGGAATGTAAACCCCTTTCCCTGACTTGGAAACAATGGTCCCTATTTGATCAAATCCCCAGTTCTAACACCTATATTCAGGATCTATACCATCTTTGTTTGAAGTTGGATATCCTCTAGAATATCCACCACACACCATCACCCGAATCGTCAAGGAAGAGAAATGGTAGTCAAGGCAATTGTTCCATCCTTCAAGCCAATTTCAAGTCACACGTGTGCAGCTACATATGATAAGTAACCAAACACACTGGTTGGGAGTGCCTCCAGGAATATAGGCGAGGCAGCAATACCTCCATGTCTAGCATAGAGGGGGACCAACACCATGTCTGTAAAAGTTTAATGCATTAAAATGTATCTTTGCCTCTCTGATGCATGTTTCATTAGATTCAAGCTTGTCAGACCAGTCTTTTTCAGGAGGTTATGATGCAGTACTGCTTGATGGAGCAATCTTCAAATATGATCAGCCATGTGCAAGAAGAAGTGATTAATTAGAATGGTATAAGAACCTCAAATTATTCCCTTGAATCTGCCCCATGTTGTGAAGTGTTGTCTGATTGGAAATGCAGTCAGTGAAATAGGGACAGAGCCCAGGAACCATCCAAGCAATAGGATAGTTGACGTTATTGCCAAAAACATTTACTTTCTAGGCTGAAATCCTCACAAAGAGAAATGAAGACCTTCAGTGCACTGATATTTAAGAAATAGTCAATGCTGGATGCAAGAAATTGGTTTGTTGGTAGACTGGGGTGTAAGCCTTGGTCAAGCAGCCAAATTCCTTGTCAGGGTGAGGCCTAAATAAACCTGTGCTCACCCCCTTGGTAGCCTGGTGCAGAGCAGTCAGGCTTTACTTAGAGACAATGTTTAAAGCATTTGTGAAATGCTTCAATCAGGAAACCAGTGAAGACACAACGCAAAAGGACCCCACACAGTTTTAGAAAAATGTAGTTTGTTTTAACAACTAAAACAAGACCAAAACGACAAAAATCCAATTAGTACAATTGGAGATATATATTTAAAGCCTTTAGTGCAAAATAGCGCCAAAAGCACAAAGCACTTACAAATAAAGTAATCTCCATGTTATCCTGTAGGAGCTACAGGTTTTACAGTAGGGAAAAATGAATTTTAATGAATTCAAGAGTTTTTCACTGCCACGACATGTAAAACTTAAAAGTACATGTTCTTCTTTTTAATACAGTGCACCTTGCCCTCTTGGCTATCCCGGGCCTACCCTAGGGATGACTTATATGTATTAAAAAATAAGTTTTGGGCCTGGCAAAAGATTTATTTTGGCAGGTCCAAATGGCAGTTGAAACTGCTCATACAGGCTCTGCAATGGCAGGCCTGAGACACGTTTAAAGTGCTACTTAAGTGGCTAGCGCAATCAGTGTTGCAGGTCCACTAGTAGCATTTGATTTACAGGCCCACGGATGTATAAGTAAATTAAGTATGCCAATTTGGCAAAAGCAAAAATTACCATATTTAGATGGGAGAGCACACTCACTTTAGCTCTGGTTAGCAGTGGTAAAGTGCAGAGTCCTAAGGCCACCAAAAATGAATTCAGCAAAAGTAGGAGGAAGGAAACACGTTTGGGAGTGGCCCTGTAAAAAAGGTCATTTCCATCATGACCCCTGCCAGCCTAAAGCCAGCTGAAACTAATAAATACCTTGATTGACTTCCTTGCTTTGGCTAAAGAATGTGGACAACAGCCCTTTCCTGCATAGGCACTTTTCTGTTCGGCGCCCTTCTGAATTCAGTTGGAACCCTCTGTCCACACTCGCCTGAGCCGCTGAACAGACCCTTGCGAAACCCTTCTTCTCACCTGCGGACCCCTTAAGTGAAATATCTAACATTAATTTGCTCACAGATGCATCCCAGTAGGCAGATAGAACACCCATGGTCAGCAGAGTAATGTGGCCCATTCCACTCCTTGGATCAAATTTCTGTTCCAACCCAAGGAAAACTTTGACCATAAGGACATTAACCATCCGAGGCCACTGACAGCTGTCAGTGTCAAGAGCCAGACCTCAGGCCATGCACTGATAAGTGAAGGTTCTAATTGTGGATACTGGATAGGCCTCTCTTCCAACCTTGGGGCGAGCAGGGAGTTTCATACGGGCACCTAAGGTTCCTCTGACCCAGTAGCCCCAGGGGCATTTCCCTCTACCTCCTGCCATTTTAAGGGTGGTATTACCATACTGGCTAATCAGCCCAGGGTCTGTACCCTAAGACTGAACAGGGGACAGGGGTGAATCCTCCCTGACCCTGTGCCTCTTTCTGGGCTCCTTTTCTTCCACTTGGGGTGGTACCCACAGAAAACTGAACTGTCAGGGAAGCCTTCATGTGAGAAATTGGCCTGGCATATGCTGTCCACTATTCTAGTGGGCACCTTGCACCAGTCCAAACGACCCTTATTGATGGTAGTTTTAAAGACAACCTACATAAAAAAGCTATTCTAGTGGTAGCTGTGGAGAGCAGCCTTCAGGCTAAGTCTTAAAGGAATACGAAGCAGCTTGTTTTCCCAGTCTATAATCTCATGAATGACCAAATGAAAGGAGAACAACACCAGGTATATATATAAAATATATGTATTTATTCTAAACACATCCCTCTAGTCTCTTTATTAGGCTAGAGGCAAAAGTACATTCTGTGGGGGCGTGGCTACGGGCCAAGCAAAATGGCCGCTTAGTCACAGAGCTCCGGGGATGTTTCAGCCCGTTTCATTAATCCGCTCAAGAATCCGCATAACTGGGGTCATTTGAGGGCTCCGCCTGAATTTGGAACCCAAGCGGCGCACATCGGCCCTCCTCCGGTAAAAATCCAAGGCTGCCGCCGAATGTTACCGCTGCCTGAATGAGTGAGGCCTAGAAGCGCCCAGTGAGCCGGGGACTAAATTTGCCAGTGAGGCCAGAGGCGGACATGCAGAGGCACGAAATTTAACGCCGCTGAAAATCGGGGACACACAGGCGCCGATTTTGCCTTCATTGCTGCACCCAGTGGTAACCGCTCTGATCCCACACGCCTGGGCCCCTGCCATATGTGAGTAGCATACCCCGGTTGTTGGCGCTGTGGCCGGACTTGTCCTGCAGATCTGACATGGGCCCACCGACGGCGAGAGCGGTGGACCTGCACATGTAACGGAGGTCCCTGAGAAGCCACCACGACCTCATTACCCCTTCACTACAGACTTAGCAGTCACTGGGGGGGCTGCCGCTGATAAGCCATTGTTGCCCTGGACTGCGCCATTGCCTACGGGACGATCTACGCTGGAACCAGTGATTTGCCCCGTCGTAGGATCAAGCATTGCAGTGTGGCCCCTATGCTACACCTACCTGGGATGAGCTAAAGCCCTTCTTGGACCGAAGGGAGTGCTGTGGTCGGGGAGTGCCCTCGCCTCGTGGTATCTCAACTGCTGGAATTATTGGGCCTTCGGGCCGATTGGGGTCTGTGTGCCGGCCCAGGGGGAGAGGACCTGGTGGACTCTCAGTGTTTGTGCCGCAACGACCAATTCAGCCTGCGGGACGGTGTACACTCCACCACTCCATCCTCCCCCCTTTTTCTGATAACCCTGCACCACAGAATATTTTTGCGCACCGGACCTCAACCCCGAGATACAGCCAAGGTTCTGCGCAGACGGCGGAGCAGTTTGGTGAGGTACCTAATACTTGAGCTGGTGAGCCACCTACCATTTGTACCTATCCCGCGCCTAACGAAACACGTGACTATGGCGGGCAGAGGGCCAATAAACCAGGCTGCTCAAGCTAAACTTGACAAGTTTGCTCATGAAAAGGGCCTGGCCTCGACGCCACCCCACGGTAAACCGCAGGAAGGAGGCGGAGGAAAAAAGGTCATGTTGGACGACATTATGAAGGCTCTGGAAAATGTCCAGACGACGGTCGGAACAATCTCCACGGACGTCTCTCTGCTGCGGGCGGACCTCCACAAGATGGCGGACAGGGTCAAAGAGGTGGAGATAGTTGCAAAATCCCTGGTCCAGGACATTTCGGAGCTGCAGATATCGATGACCCGCCTTGAAAAGGAGAATAAGATGCTAACTGAGAAGATTGATGACCAAGAAGGGCGCGCAAGGCGGAACAACGTAAGAATTATAGGTATTCCGGAAACAGAAGGAGCTCAAGCAATGGATCTGTACGTTGAAGAGCTGATTAAAACCAGGATGCAACCTAAGGGACTTTCGCAATTCTTTTCGGTGGAGCGAGCTCATAGAGTGCCTAGTGGAAGGCCGAAGCCGGGAGCGCCCCCGAGGCCGGTACTAGCCCGCTTGTTCAACTTTAGAGATAGAGACGCAATTCTACAAGCAGCAAGGATCTCCCCCCCTATTCGGACACTGAATTCGTCGATATCCTTCTTCCCTGATTACACTGCAGCAGTATCCAGACAACGTCGCAGCTTCTTTGACGTAAAAAAATTCCTCCGGGCGCAGGAATTGCCGTACTCCATGCTCTTCCCTGCAAAACTGAAGGTGGCGGCTGAGGGACGGACCTGGTTCTTTGACACTCCAGAGGCGGCACACGAGTGGCTGGAGGGATGGCGCCCTGTGAATCGAGCGGACCGCCAGCCGAGACCCCATCATCGACGAGAAGGTGGAGACGCCCCAGACGACCTGAGCTCCGGCGGCCAAGAGCTCCACCGCGAACTACCCCTGGAAGAGGAATAGACCCGGCCGTGATGAAGATATTCATTGATACCTGATGCGGCAACATGGACACTGCTGTTTGGACTGTCTTGTAGTTCTCGACGGGGGCGGGCCTGAGAGACTACAAAGGGCTGATACCTCGTAGGACTCTTTCCCCGACAAGCAAGTATTGTAGCTAAGGGAGGGAAGAAGCACTCTGCTAAGTTGGGGTGGTGGGCATTTCTAGGTTCGCTAAGCAGGGAGGCAGGGAGGGTGGGTGGGACCCGGGATGGGAAAGTAACTGGTTTGCTTAATTCTGTTGATTTCCTAATATGTATGTTTTCATTTCTTGACTTGGTTGTGTGCAATTTTAATGGGGCAGCAATATGGTTCATGGTTGGAACTTGGCGAGACGAGTGTAACACTAGATGTTTGACACACCTCATTTTCTATGATGGCTGAGAACGCTTCACAAGAGCTACAAGCCCCCCAGACAGCACTAACTGTACTCACCTGGAATGTCCGTGGGTTGGGGGACAAAGTGAAGAGAGGTTTGGTACCCCACTACTTGAAATGTTACGGCCCGGCAGTGGTCTTCTTGCAAGAAACACATCTAGTGGGATCGGTTGTTAAGGCTATGGACAGATGGGGGTCTAAAATGTTGGCGCATGCGGAATTTTCCTCAGGCTCCAGGGGTACGGGGATTCTTATTAGGAACAACTTCCCACTGGTGGTAAAGCAGACAAGAATTGACGATCAGGGCCGCTTCGCTGCACTAACGTGTCAATGGGAAGGGCGGTTATTTAACCTTGTATCAGTATATATTCCGCCTGCCCTCCACACACAAGCCCATTCCGCCCTCACGACGTTCTTGCTAAAACTCCCGGCAGCGACACTCCTGATAGGGGGCGACTTTAATGATACACTTGATGGCACATTGGACAGATTTCCTGTCAGATCAGGGGTGCAGGGTGGGCGACGTCTTCTTGGTCTGCTAGATGCCTTAGGACTCACAGATAGCTGGAGGTACAAACACCCTGCCGAGAAACACTACACTCTCTACTCCGGGGTCCATAACTGTCTTACGCGCATTGATTACATTCTGGTATCAGCAGACGGCTTTCAGGGCATAGAAGAAGTAACGATTCGCCCCAGGGGCATATCGGACCACTCTCCGATAATGCTAAAATATACCCATCATCAAACTTTCAGGAGACGCATGTTCCCCGTACATGCCGGCTTCCTCCAGGTGGCAGCTCTCATGACGACCCTCAAAAACACCACCAAACAATTTTTCCAAGAAAACCTTGTCTCGGTGGATTCACCTAGCACGCTCTGGGAGGCCTATAATGTAGTCCTTCGGGGGCAGGCAATGGCCTCAATCACAGGTCACAAGCGGGTACAGCGGGCGGAATTAGATAGCCTGGAGGCAGAACTAGCCGCAGCACTAGCGGAACAGGAGGCCCACCCTTCTCCTGGAACCGCCCGTGCGGTTCGTCTTCAACAAACTGAAGTCGTAGCTCACCAAAGAGAGGTGGCGCAAAGTAAAATCCAGGCCACTCATCATAGGATAAATGAGATGGGGGATAAAGCAGGGAAGATGTTAGCCTGGTTAGACAGGAAAGAAAGAGCGAATAAAGTCATCGCACAATTGGCATTACCCACAGGCTCCATGATCTCTGATCCTAATGGTATAGTCAACATCTTGGCCGACCATTATGAACAAATATACGCTCCTCGGGCGTCTTACACGGTTGCGGAAGCATATGAATATATTAAGGATCTAATGATCCCAGAGCTCTCCCCTGAAGCGGCGCTCCTGCTAGAGGCAGACATTACCACTGATGAAATACAGGCAGCTACCTATTCACTGGCATCTGGCAAGGCGTTGGGGCCATATGGGATCCCAGTTGAACTACATAAAAGGACGGTGCAAACAACGGCCCCCTTCTTCCTAGACATGTTAACTGATAGCCTTGAGGCGGGGGAGCTGCCGAGGGATCAGCGACTGGCCACAATCATTGCAATCCACAAGCCGGGCAGACCGGATACGGACTGCACTTCCTACCGTCCGATCTCTCTTATAAACGCGGAGCCTAAGATTCTTGCCAAACTACTGGCGATGCGGCTGACTCCACACCTCTCATCCTTAGTAAGCCCAGATCAGTCGGGGTTCATGCCGCATCGGAGCACGGCCCTCAACCTCCGTCGACTGTACGCGGTCCTGGCACGCACAGCATATATTACTGAGCCTGCAGTTATCCTTTCACTCGACGCTACTATGGCGTTCAATACTGTGGAATGGCCCTATTTGTTCGCTGTGCTTCAACACATATGATTCGGTCCCAAATTCTGCGCCTGAATTGCTTTGCTATACACTAAACCCTTGGCGCATGTAGCCACCAACGGGCACATCTCACGAGATTTCCCTCTTGGCTGAGGCATGAGGCAGGGATGCCCACTGTCTCCGTTGCTTTTTGCGCTGATCTTAGAACCACTTGCAATCTGGATTAGGTGGGAACCCTCTATCAAAGGACTCTGCTGGACCGACGTATGGGAAGATCGTATATCCCTATACGCAGAGTATATTCTTTTGTATCTTACTTCCCCCCAAAAATCTATTCTTGAGTTATTGAACGTCTGCGAGAAGTTCGGTAGGGTGTCAGGCTATAGGATTAACTGGACCAAGTCTATCCTTTACCTCCTCGCTGGCCCCCCACCTGTACTACCAGTGAGCTGCCCCCTAAGAATCACGGCGGTAGCGTTCAAATACCTGGGTATCTATATCACACCGGACCCAAACGAATTTTATGCTTTAAATCTCCGCCCCCTTTTGGAGCGGTTTAAACGTGACGTTAAAGTGTGGCAGGCTCTCCCCGTCACGCTTTTGGGCAAGGCGGCATTATAGAAGATGATGGCACTCCCACGCTTTTTGTACGTGCTTGAGAACACCCCGTCTCTGGTCCCTGTAACATATTTCAAGGCTATAGCTGCGACAGTCTCCCATCTATTGTGGGGCGGGAGACCACCCCGAATCGCACAAGAGAAGATAACTAGAGGCTGGTATGATGGGGGGATTGCACTTCCAAATATTGAACTCTATTATTGGGCAGCTCATCTTAAGCAAATACATTTTTGGTTACACGCCCCACAGACCGAGCCGGCATACCTTGCTGACAGACGGTCTCTGGAGTGTAGGGGGCTGTTAGACAATCTTTAATGCCGACGCCTGCCTCCAGATCTAATTGGTCCGACGCAACACTCTATACAGCTCTGGTACAAGGCTAACAGGCGTCTTCGCTGTTCGGGGACTGTCACGCAGACGACGCCGTTGTGGGACTCCTGCAAGTTGGGCTTGCTGCGTAAAAATAAGGGATTCCAGGCTTGGGATACCATTGGCATCTCGTGGTGGGTGATCTCTGGAAGGAGGGTAAAGTGGTAGATTTCTCCCACCTACAAACACAGTACGAGATGTCGCAGACTGAGAAGTTCAGATACTTACAAATTAAGCATGCACGCCAGTCGGCTATACCGACGGGTACTGTCCTACAAGAATCCTCTCCTCTTGAAGATAGACTTCTGACAGAACAAATGCCGGAAAAAGCCACTTCTTTGACTTACCGAAACTCATTAACAATCTCCCAGACACGACGTTCACATTGAAACAGAACTGGTCCAGGGAGGTGGGCTCCTTTGAGGACTCCGAATGGCAGGAGGCCCTGTCCTCCCCCCGAGAAACAGCAATTCCCTCTAGGTTAAAATTAGTCCAACTTAAAATACTACATTGTACATACTATACCAGAACGACATTACACAAGATAGGGAAAGCTACACATAAATTCTGCCTGCGGAACTGCGGGGAGGAGGGAACGTTCTTCCACACCATTTGGGACTGTAGATACATGGCGTCATACTGGACAGCGGTAATGCGCACGATTTCCCAGACCATAGATATCTCCCTGTTACCTGAGCCTTGTCGCTGCTTACTAAATGTCTGGGAACCCAATGATCTAAACCACCGGCAACAAGATTGGGTAATGTTGGGAATGATGGTGGCAAAGCGCAATATCGCCATGTTATGGGGTTCAGCAGTACTACCAACACTCAGAAAGTGGTGCAGGGATATGGATGAGGCGATGGTGGCGGAGAGGGCTGTCTTTATCCACCGTGGCTGCCCAGGGAAATGGGGAAAAATATGGGGGGCTTGGAACAAGTTCAGGGGTGATATTTGTGAGCCGCCAAGAATTGAGGAGGGAGCGGTTGACTCAGTCTAGGAGAATCCTGATGTAGTACAATGAAGAAATGTTGTTGTGTCAATATACCCGTTTTCACTTGTATCTTACCGATGACCGAAATTGAGTTGAGCCAGAACGAACCACACTGTATGATGTATTGACTGTATGTATCATTGCCCCGATTGCTGTGTTAATGGAAAATAAAAAAATATTTTTTAAAAAAATGTACATTCTGTAAACTTAATTCGCACACAGTAAATTAACACAATAAACGTTGAGCCCTAGTGGTGTACCAAACCATATCTTAAGAAAGTGGTATAAAAACCACGACTGACATAGATACAAGGCCTAGAGCCTTTAGAACCGCTGAGGCCACCAGGAACCACCCAAGGTAGTGACACAGGGGACCCACGGGGGACGCGTGCAGTGTCTAAACACAGCCGCGAATAACCATTAACTTCAATGGGGAAAGTCGGAGTTGGAAATTTAAAGATTAAGGAAACTTAGAAGAGGACTTGGAGCAAATCCCTTTAGAACTTGGAGGTTCTAGAGTCAACACCCATGGGAGCACAAGAACACTCGAGTTACTTCACCCAGGGAAGCCGGGTGCATAGGTGTCTTTTCATGTCGGGTTTCGTCGTCGATTTCAATGGCGAGCTAATGCAAAGTGATGCTGGAGACCAAGTGGAAAGTGTCAGGGTGGATCCAAGGGTGGATCGGAGATGTGAATAACCTGAAAGCAGAGGGGACAGAGTCTGGGTTACTTCCAGTGACCAGGAAGGCGTTGAGAAGATGTCAACCGATGTCGGGTGATTTCAGGTGAAAAAGGTGAAGTTTGACTCTTCAGCCACGAGGACCACGAGGCGTCGCGGACAACCAGGAGCTGTGTTCGAGCTGTACCACAAAGGATGTCGAGTGCTGCAGTGTCGGATTCCAGATTGGACCCAACAAGCCTTGGCAACAGCAACCCACGCAGAAAGCAGAGATTGGCTTTGGTGCAGACTAGCAAGGTCTGAGGGACTCACCCTTTGGAGGGGAGACAGGGCATGTCTGGAGGAACCAAAGAAGCCCTAAGAAAAGAAGAGTTACCTTTGTGCGGACCCACCAATCAACAGACCAGGGATCGCAAAGGTGCCTCAAGCAGAAATGCTAGAAGCTGGCTCACGGAACACTCGTGGAGTATAGGCCCACAATCTTCAGTGCATATGGTGCTCGAGGCTTGGACTACTAGTAGCCCAATGCACATCTTCAAGAAAGCTCGGGAAGTGGATGCATTAGCAAATGTGCACAGTGTCCAGGAGTTCCGGTCCCACGTCAGTCGTGTGGGCTGTGGTTCTCAGCTTTGCAGGGATCTTGTGTTGGACTCTGAGAAGTCTGGAAGTTCATGTCCTGAGTTGCAAATACTTCGGGGTCCAGCTGGAGCCTTGGAAATGCAGACCGGCAAGATGCTTCTTTGGTGCCTGCTTGAGCAGGAGAGTCACTCCTTGACCCCAAGGGAGATACTTCCATCTTCTAGCAATGTAGAATGTCGAAGTTCCAGGATACACCCCTTTCCCTCTGTCCAGTTTCACGCCAGACCAGGGGCTGAGTGCCCCTGCAACCGGTTTGAACTGGGATATGCACAGACACCATCTGTGCCCCCAGCACTGTCTGAAAAGCATTCTATGAATGCACCCACCCAGCCCCAATACACTAAAGCCTGTCTGGGAGGTGGTTACACCTCCCTGTGACAGGAAACCTATTTTCTAGGCCTCCCCTGCTGGAGCTTCGTCTAGCAGCAGGAGGTCAGACTTGTTTCTGTGGCTACAGCATCTATTTTGTGATGCTGGGGCTCTTTTAAACTATTACCGGTTAGGTAAGTGTGTACATGTCTTCTCCCTCTAGAAGGGTGGAATTCTACCCCCGCCGCCAGTACTGACGGGGGGGGGGGGGAGGTAGGAGGTAGGATTCCAAAGTGTTTGACACCAAACACAACATGTTTCCATGCAGCCATTCCAAAGTTAGCATTTACCGCAAGGTTATAATGCACTTAAGAGTATATGGTCTGCCTGCATCACAGAATAGCCTCAGAGAATAGATTCCGAGAGCTGCGGAGAGTTCCTGCTCATGCATGGGCACCCTCTCACACAAAACAAAGCACTCTGCCTTCAGGATTGATAAGGCCTGCCATAGGAGTGACTTATAGGTTTATATGTGTCAGTGATTAATGGTAGATATAGGTAACCTATATCTTAGTAAGGGGTGCATGCACCACCTTACCCAGGCTGCAATAGCAGACCTGTGGTGCCATTTTGGAAGGCTTCCCAGGGGTGACATAATGCATACTTCAGCCCCTGGTAGGCCTCCGGGGTACCTATGCCCTTATTATCTAAGGTACCATAAACTACGGACTCATACGGGAAACCCAGTAAGCAATCCGGAGTGTATCTAATGTACATGCAATCATTTTAGAGAGGAAGCAGCTAGGCTGGGGTCCTGGTTAGCAGGGCCCCAGCCAGACTAAAGTCGAAAAATAGTGAAACACCAGCAAAAAGTGGGGGTAACCATAGTAAGCAGATCCTACTCTCCTACACGACCCCCCCAAATGCAGGGACATTAAACTAACCTTGACCAGTTGAGTCTTCATGTTCTAAGTGGCAAGACCTGGAAAGTCCATATGCATTGGCATGGTTACTCCCAGGTCTGTGTTCCACTGTATAGTCCATCCCCTGTAGGGAAATGGACCACCTCAAAAGTTTGGGGTTTTCACCCTTCATCTGTTTTAGCCATAAGAGGGGCTTATGATCAGTCTGAACAGTGAAGTGAGTGTCAAACAAGTATGGCCTCTGCTTCTTCAGAGCCCAAAGCACAGCAAAGAAAGTTTGGGGTTTTCAGTCTTCATCCGTTTTAGCCATAAGAGGGGCTTATGATCAGTCTGAACAGTGAAGTGAGTGCCAAACAAGTATGGCCTCTCCTTCTTCAGAGCCCAAACCACATCAAAGGCCTCCCTCTCAATAGCTGACCAACGTTTCTCTCTAGGGGTCAGCCTTCTGCTAATAAAAGCTACTTGCTTGTCCTGACCTTCATCATTCAATTGTGATAGGACAGCCCCTACCCCCATCTCAGATGCATCCATTTGGACAATGAATTCTTTGGAGTAGTTAGGACTTTTCACAATTGGTGCAGTGCACATGGCCTGCTTCAGGTCATCAAATGCCTTTTGACAGCTAACAGTCCACTGAACTTTCTTTGTCATTCTTTTAGAAGTTAAGTCATTCAGGGGTGTCACAGTGGAACCATACCCCTTGACAAATCTCCTGTAGTACCCAGTCAGGCCCAAGAAAGCTCTGACCTGAGTGTGGGTGGTTGGAGCTATCCAGTCCATTATGGTCTGGATTTTGCTCTGCAATGGTTGAACCTGGCCTCCACCTACAAGGTGGCCCAGGACCACAACCTGACTCTGCCCTATCTGGCACTTAGTAGCCTTGATAGTTAGGCCTGCCTCCTCGAAGGCCTCCAAACCATTTCTCAGGTGGACCAGGTGATCCTCCCAGGTGGAGATAAAGATAGCAATATCATGGACAGTAGTGTTCCAGGCCTGTTAGGACTTTGTTCACCAACCTTTAAAAAGTGGCAGGTGCATTCTTCAGACCAAAAGGCATTACCATAAATTGGCAGTGCCCACTAGGGGTTGAAAATGCTGTCTTTGGCTTTGCATCATCAGCTAATCTGATCTGCCAGTAGCCAGCTGTAAGATCACATGTGCTCAGAAACTTGGATGATGCCAAAGTATCTATAAGCGCATCTGCTCTTGGGATTAGGTGGGCATCAGTCCTAGTGACTGCATTAAGACCTCTGTAGTCAACACAAAACCTCATCTCTCTCTTACCACTCTGGGTGTGAGGGTTTGGTACCAAGACCACTGGATTAGCCCAAGGGCTATCTGAGGGTTCAATAACTCCCAAATCCAACATTTTCTGGACTTCTGTCCTGATACAGTCTCTGACATGATCAGGTTGCCTGTAAATGTTATTTTTAACTGCAGACTGCCCCCAGTGTCCACTTCATCAGTGCACCAGGTAGTCTGACTTGGAGTCAGAGAGAACATATGTCTGAACTGACTGTGCACTTGTCTGCAATCAGTTTGCTGCTGGTCAGTAAGGCTGCCTGCCTAGGCTACACCATCTATTGATCCATCATCAGGGTTCTGTGAGAGCGGATCAAGGAGAGGGTCACTCTCCTCCTCCTGTCCCTCATCTGTAGCCATGAGCAAGCCCATGTCTGCCCTCTCAACATATGGTTTCAATCTGTTGACATGGAGCACCCTGTGGGGGCTCCTGGGAGTTCCTAGGTCTACCAAATAGGTAACCTCTCCCTCCTGTTCAACAATAGTATGGGGTCCACTCCATTTGTCTTGGAGAGCTGCTGGGGCCACAGGCTCCAACACTCACACTTTCTGTCCTGGCTGGTAAACAGTCAGCACAGCCTTTTGGTCATGCCAGGCCTTTTGCAATTCCTGACTAGTCTCAAGGTTTTTAGTTGCCTTTTTCATATACTCAGCCATCCTGGAGCGGAGACCAAGTACATAGTTCGCAATGTCCTGTCTAGGGGGTTTGAGAGGCAACTCCCATACCTCCTTCACCAGACACAATGGGCCTCTCACAGGATGCCCAAACAGAAGTTCAAAAGGGCTGTAGCCAACCCCCTTCTGAGGAACCTCCCTGTATGCAAATAAAAGGCAGGGTAGTAGGATGTCCCATCTCTGCCTAAGCTTTTCTGGGAGACCCTTGATCATAGCCTTTAAGGTTTTGTTGAATCTTTCAACCTGACCATTGAATTGTGGGTGATAGGGTGTGGTGAATTTGTAATTCACTCCACACTCCTGTGAGAAGTTAGCCTGGCATATGATGTCCACTATTCTAGTGGGCACCTTGCACCAGTCTGATCGACCTTAGTGATGGTGGTTGTAAAGTCAACCTTATAGACAAGATATCCTAGTGGTAGCATGGACCGGCAGTCTTAGGCTAAGACTTCCGGGAGCATGTGAAGCATGATGTTTTACCAATTATAATCCCTTAAATAACAAATGAAAAGACACCACACAAGGTATATATCAAATATATATGTATTTATTTCTAACACAACCCCTCTGCACTCTTTATGAGATTAGAGGTCAAAGTACATCACAAGTTCCTCAATTAGCATACGATAAGTTGCACAAATACAGTTAGGCCCTGGGGGCCTCACAAACCATATACTAAAGAAGTGGTATAAGAACCACGTGAGAGTTAGACAGCGGGCCTAGGGCCTGTAGAATCACTGCGGCTACACTAAACAACCAAAAGGTTAGGAAGTAGGAGGCCAACGGGAGACGCGTGCAGTGTCTAAACACAACGGGAAATGAAGAAGTTACAAAGTAACTGTTTAAGGACACTTCCGGATGGACTGCGACAAAACTCCTTTAGACTGGGACACTTCGAGAGTCAAGACTCACGGGAGCACCGGAGTACTCGTGTTACCTCACCCAGGGAAGCCGGGTGCATAGGTGCCTTTTGGTGTCGGGTTTCGTCGTCGTTTTCTATGGAGATCTGCAAAGAAGTGCTGCAGTCGACCAGAGGAAAAGTGTCCGGGTGGATACAAGGGTGGATCGGTGATGTGAATAACCGGAAAGCAGAGGGGACAGAGTCTGGGTCACTAGCCAGTGACCAGGAAGCAACCAGGAAGGAACCAGGCGATGTCGCATTCTTGAAGGTGAAGAAGGTGAATTTGTCTCTTCAGCCATGAGGTCCAGGAGGCACCGACGATGGCCAGGAGCTGGATACGAGCTGCTCCATGATTGTTCTAGTTGACTGCAGTGTCGGTATCCGGATTTAAACCAACAAGCCTTGGTAACCGCAACCCACGCAGGATGACAAGATTGGCTCTGTTACAGACCAGTCAGGTCTGTAGCACTTCTCCTTTAAAGGGAAGCTGGAGCAAGCCTGGAGCAACCAGGAAAGAAGTTTAGTTCAATTGAAAAGTCTTCAGGGGCCTCACTAGCCAACAGGCAAGGAACCGGGAAGACGCATCAAGCTGAAATGCAGGAGCACGCCCCACGCGGCACTCGTGGAGTGTGGAGGGCTGAGATTCAGTGCAAATGGCGCTTTGGTCTGGGGCTTCTTGTACCCTAATGCACAACTGCAAGGGTACCTTGGTATTTGAGCAATTAGCAAAATGCAGGATGTCCAGGGTGTCCGGTCCCAAGTCTCTCAAGTCCGCCACGGGTCTCAGCTTTGCTGTGGATGTGGGTCAAAGTTGGAGAAGTCTGAGAGTTCAGGTCTTGTGTCACTGAGTCTTTGGATTCCGGCGGGAGCATTGACAAAGCAGACCAGCAAGTTACTGGTGATGCCTGTTTGCACAGGGTGGTCACTCCTTGACCACAAGGGAGATGTCTTCCGACTTCTAGTCAGAATAGAATATTGAAGGTCCAAGAGTTCTGTATCAAAGTTTCTTTTCAGGATAATCTAAAATCCTGGGGACACAGCTCCTATACTTATACTAAGCTAAGGGGCTGGATTACCTGCCCAGGTCCCTCCTATGGGTGGGCCTGAGAAGGGGTGGTTACACCCCTTTCCCTTTGTCCAGTTTCGTGCCAGAGCTGGGGCTGGAGTGCCCCAGCAACTGGTTTGAACCGGGCTATTCATGGAGCACCTTGTGTGCCCCAGGAAATGTCTAGATGCATTCACTGAATGCAGTCCTCCCTGCCCCAATAGACATAACCCCTGTCTGCGGAGGTACAGGCACCTCCCTGGACAGGAAATCTATTGTCCAGGCTGCCCTTGCTGGAGTTTCCTCCAGCACCAGGTGGTCAGACTTGTGTCTGTGGCAGCAGAATCCATTTTGTGATGCTGAGGATCTGTTTAACTTTAACCGGGAAAAGAAGTAACATACATGTCTTTTCCCTCTAGAAGGGTGGCATGCTACCCCCGCTGCCAGAATTGGCAGGGGGTAGTATTCCAAAGTGTTTGACACCTTACACGACATGTTTTGATAAAGCCAAACCAAAGTTAGCATTAACCGCGATGATTATAATGCACTTAAGAGTATATGGTATGGCTATATCATAGAACAGCTATAAGGAGATGGTTCCGAAAGCTGCAGAGGGGCTCAGCTCATGCTAGGGCACCCTCTCACATAAAACCAAGCACTCTGCCTCCAGAATTGTCAAGGCCTACCATAGGAGTGGCTTATAGGTGTATATGTGTCTATATGTAAAGGTAGATATAGGTATACTATATCTTAGTAAGGGGTGATTACACCACCTCACCCAAGCTGAGTGATCAGCCTGTGGTGTCAGTTTGGAGGGACAGACAGGGGTGGCATAATACATGCTGCAGCCCCTGGTAGGCCTGGGTACCCATGGTACACTATACAGGGGCTCACAGAGGTGACCTAATGCCCAATCTGGTATGTACCTAAAGTACATGGTATCAATTTAGAGAGAGAACAGCTGGTCTCTGGGTCTGATTAGCAGGCTCACAGCCACATTAAAGTCGAAAAACCAGAGAATCACAGCAAAAAGTGGGGGTGACCATAGGAAGCAGACCCTATTCTCCTACACAACCCCCACACCCCCAAACGCAGGGACATTAAACTATCCTTGATCAGTTGAGTCTTCATGTTCTAAGTGGAAATATCTGGAGAGTCCATCTGCATTGGCATGGTCAGTCCCAGGTCTATGTTCCACTGTAAAGTCCATCCCCTGTAGGGAAAAGGACCACCTATGCAGTTTGGGATTTTCGCCCTTCATCTGATTTAGCCACAAGAGGGGCTTATGGTCTGTCTGAATCCTGAAGTGAGTATCAAACGAGTATGGCCTCAGCTTCTTCAGTGCCCAAACCACAGCAAAGGCCTCCCTCTCAATAGCTGACCAACGTTTCTCTCTAAGGGTCAGCCTTCTGCTAATAAAAGCTACTGGCTGGTCTTGACCATCTTTATTCAGTTGTGAAAGGACAGTACCTTCACCCAACTCAGAAGCATCTGTTTGAACAATGAATTCTTTGGAGTAGTCTGGACTTTGCAGAATAGGAGCAGTGCACATGGCCTGCTTCAGGTCATCAAATGCCTTTTGACAGCTTACTGTCCACTGAACTTTCTTTGGCATTCTTTTAGAAGTTAAGTCATTCAGGGGTGTCACAGTGGAATCAAACCCCTTGCCAAATCTCCTGTAGTACCCAGTCAGGCCCAAGACAGCTCTGACCTGTGTATGGGTGCTGGGAGCAGTCCAGTCCTTTATGGTCTGGATCTTGCTCTCCAATGGTTGAACCTGACCTCCACCTACAAGGTGGCCCAGGTATACAACCTTGCTCTGCCCTATCTGGCACCTGGTAGCCTTGATAGTTAGGCCTGCCCTTTGCAGGGCCTCCAAAAAATTCTTCAGGTGGATCAGGTGATCTTCCCAAGTGGAGCTGAAGACAGCAATATCATCTAGATAAGCTGCACAGTAGTCATCCTGAGAGGACTTGGTTCACCAACCTTTGGAATGTGGCACAGGCATTTTTCAAGCCAAAGGGCATTACAACAAATTGATAATGTCCTCCTGGGGTTGAAAATGTCTTGGCTTTTGCATCATCAGCTAGTCTGATCTGCCAGTAGCCAGCTGTCAAGTCAAATGTACTCAAAAACTTGGCAGATGCCAATCTGTCAACGAGTTCATCTGCCCTTGGTATTGGATGGGTATCTGTCCTAGTGACAGCTTTGAGGCCTCTGTCATCCACGCCAAATCTCATCTCTCTCTTACCATCTTGAGTGTGAGGTTTAAGCACCAGGACTACTGGACTGGCCCAAGGGCTCTCTGAGGGCTCAATGACTCCCAACTCCAACATCTTTTGGACTTCTGTCCTGATACAGTCCCTAACATGATCAGGTTGCCTGTAAATCTTACTTTTAACAGGCAGACTGTCCCCAGTGTCCACTTCAAGAGTACACCAGGTAGTCTGACTTGGAGTCAGAGAAAACATATGTCTGTAGGACTGTAGAACTTGTCTGCAGTCCTGCTGCTGTTGGTCAGTGAGGCTGCCTGCCAAGGCTACACCATCAAGTGAACCATCATCAGGGTTCTGAGAAAGGAGGTGTGGGAGAGGGTCACTCTCCTCCTCCTGTCCCTCATCTGTAGCCATGAGCAAGCCCATGTCTCTACCCTGCCAACATATGGTTTCAATCTGTTGACATGAAGCACCCTGTGGGGGCTCCTGGGAGTTCCAAGATCAACCAAATAGGTTACTTCTCCCTTTTGCTCAACAATAGTGTGGGGTCCAGACCATTTGTCTTGGAGAGCTGCTGGGGCCACTGGCTACAACACCCACACTTTCTGTCCTGGCTGGTAAACAGTCTTGTTTGGGAGGTTTGAGAGGTAACTCCCATCCATCCTTCACCAGACAAAGGGGTCCTCTCACAGGATGCCCAAACAGAAGTTCAAAAGGGCTGTAGCCAACCCCCTTCTGTGGGACCTCTCTGTAAGCTAACAAAAGGCAGGGCAGTAGGATGTCCCATCTTCGCCTAAGCTTTTCAGGTACACCCTTAATCATGCCCTTCAAGGTCTTGTTGAATCTCTCCACCAGACCATTACACTGTGGATAATAGGGTGTGGTGAACTTGTAGTTCACTCCAGACTCCTTCCACATAGCAGTCAAATACCCAGACATAAGATTGGACCTCTGTCTGAGACAACCTACTTCGGAAAACCCACTCTTGAGAAAACTCCCATGAGGGCTCTTGCCACAACAGGTGTTGTTGGGGTCCTTAGGGGAATAGCTTCTGGGTATCTGATGGCATGATCCACTGCCACCAGAATAAACCTGTGCGCAGAGGCTGTTTGGGGATCCATTGGTACAACAATGTCAATCCCTACTCTTTCAAAGGGTACCCCCACCACAGGTAGTGGTATTAGGGGGTCTTTGTGGTGCCACCTGATTTGCCACTGGCTTGGCAGGTGACACAGGAGCGGCACAACTCCTTGGTGTCTTCTGACATGTGGGGACAGTGAAAGTGAGGGACAAGCATGTCCCAAGTCTTGTTCTGGCCAAGATATCCTGCAAGGGGAATATCATGGGCTAGTGTGAGAAGGAAACCCCTGAAGGACAAAGGTATGACCAACCTCCTGGAAGCACCAGGCTTGGGGTCTCTAGTCTCTGAATACAGGAGCCCATCATCCCAATAGACTTTGTGGGTCCCACTAGCATTCCCTGCAGCCTCAGCAGCAGCCAGCTGTCTGATGGGTTCAAGAGAAGGGCAGTCCAACTGCGCCTGCCTAGGTCTACCCTGGAGGGTCTCCTGTCCAAGAAACTCAACCTGATCAGGCTCAAGCTCTTCTAGGACAGTTTCCTCCTGGGTCTCACAATCAGCTTCCTGAGAAGGCTGATCCTCTTCCTCAGGCAAGGGGAAGGCACTGCCTTAGCCCTACTGCTTCTTCTCCTGGTAGGCAACTGGTCCATTATTTCAGGATCCAGGGCCTGTTCAGTGTTGCAAATTCTGACCTGTGACCTGGTCACAGCAAGGACATGTGCTGATATACCTAACATCTCTGCATGAGTCCTATACTCCACTTCAGACCAGACTGAAGATTCTAGGTCATTGACAAGCAAACATTCTACAGGGAAGTCTAAACTAACAACAACTCTTTTGAGGCCAGTTACCCCTCTACAGGAGAAATTAACAATTGCCATACTATGGGTGGTAGTGACATTGCTTGCATTGGTTACTAGGTAATTGTCACCTAGTATGATCTGTCCAGGGTCCACAAAGCTGGGTGTCACCATTGTGACACTAGCACATGTGTCCCTGTAGGCCTGAGCCACTTTGTTATTAATTAAAGGAGTCTGTCTGTACTTGCCCAAGTTACTGGGGCTCCCAGTAGAGGATATAGCCATGTCCTCATCACAGACAAGAACAGCTTGAGTTGGTGTTCTGACTAGGCCAGAATCCATCTCAGTTCCCAGGGTTAACCCTACTACACCATTCTGTTGAGAACCACCACTATTAGCTGTACTAGGGGGAACAGTTGCCTTAGGGGCAATGGTGGCTGGAGCTGCCTCCTTCTTGGTGCAATCACTGGTTCAGTGAGTATTTACCTTGCATACTTTGCACCATGGTTTCTTAGGACCTTCCTTCTTTTTTGCAGGCTGGGAACCCCCAGCTTTTTGGGGACCTTGAGAAGGCTTCTGGTCTTTTGCTTTCTCCCCACCCTTTTGGTCTTGCTTCTTCTGATCACCACCTTGGTTCTGTACCTTCTGCTTCACCCTGGTCCTGACCCATCTGTATGCCTTCTTTCCCAATTCTTGGGGAGAGGTCAGATCAGAGTCAACCAGGTGCTGATGCAATAACTGGCGCTGACAGTAGTTAAGGATGTGTTCTCTCATGATCAAATTATAGAATCGTGTATAGTCATCAACTTTACTGCCCAGTAACCAGCCTTCCCAAGCCATAGTAGCATAATCTACAAAGGCAGTCCAGTCCTGAGTCTGTGTCTTCTGGGTATCTCTGAACAGCAACCTGTACTGCTCAGTGGTTAAGCCAAACCCATCTATCAGAGCACTTTTCAGGACATTGTAGTTGTCAGCATCCTGTTCACTAACTGTCATGAGCTTATCTCTGCCTTTGCCTGCAAAGGAGAGCCACAAGATTGCTGCCCACTGCTCCTTGGGGACCTTTTGCACTTTGCAGGCCCTTTCCAAAGCAGTTATCCATGTGTGGATGTCATCCCCAACCTGATAGGGAGGGACAATCTTGTTCAGGTTGCTATGGTCATGAGACCTTTCCCTATCTCTAGGAACTGTGCTGCCACCAGTGAGCTCTAGCCCACACAACCTTTTCTCTCTTTCTAGAGCCAGGGTGTATTTTGCAAGGGCAACTTCTTGCCTCTTGATCCTAAGCTTGACTTCCTTCATCCTAGCTTTGTGCCTTCTGTTTCCTAGGTTAGGCCTACTGGGGTGAGTGGAAGGGGGCCTCCCTTGGCCGTCTCCACCTCCAGATAGTCCTAGGTTGCCCAGGGGAGCTTCATCAGCTGCATCCTGGTCATCATCCTCATCAGAGACCAATGGATCATCTCCAGTGGTATTTTCCTCTGCTGAAAGATGGCCCCCCTCTCTACTACCTTGGTTACCTGGGTCTGATGCATTATCTACATCATGAGCCAAAAATATATCTACCAGGTGGTTAAAGGTTGGACTCTGTCCTTGTCTCAACTTTCTGACTGCACACAGGCTTCTCAATTCATGAAAAGTGAATGAGTCATACTTAGAAGGCACCCTCTGGGTTTTTTCTTGAAGAGGTCCACTAGGGCCTGCTTCCAAGGACATTTTCTAGTGAGGTGTCGTGTGTGCACCTACCTACACTAAATGGTTTCCTACTAGAACCTCTCTAGGAGTTGTAGTCAGGGTGTGCTAGGCCCTTACAACCTACAACTGCTAAGTTCAGTAGAATGCATGTATTATAAGAACTTCATTTATATGTACCTACAGGTACCTTAATGTGATCTTTCAAATGATATCTCAAGATTATATGGTAAAACAACAGCAAGCTCTTATCCCATCCACAGCACACCAATGTGAGAAGTTTGCCTGGCATATGATGTCCACTATTCTAGTGGTCAACTTGCACCAGTCTATTCGACCTTATTGATGGCGGTTGTAAAGTCAACCTTATAGACAAGCTATCCTAGTGGTAGCATGGACCAGCAGTCTTAGGCTAAGACTTCAGAGAGCATGTGAAGCAAGCTGTTTTACCAATTATAATCCCTTGAATACCAAATGAAAGGACGCCACACAAGGTATATATCAAATATATATTATTTATTTCTAACACAACCCCTCTGCACTCTTTATGAGGTCAGAGGTCAAAGTACATCCCAAGTTACTCAATTAGCATACGATAAGTTGCACAAATACAGTTATGCCCTAGGGGTCTCACAAACCATATACTAAAGAAGTGGCATAAGAACCACGTGAGAGTTAGACAGCAGGCCTAGGGCCTGTAGAATCGCTGGGGCAACACTAAACAACCAAAGGTTAGGAAGTAGGAGACCCACGGGAGACGCGTGCAGTTTCTAAACACAGTCGCGAGTTACCATTGACTTATAATGGAAAACGAAGAAGTTACAAAGTTACTGTTTAAGGACACTTCCGGGTGGACTACGACAAAAACCCTTTAGAATAGGACACTTCGAGAGTCAAGACCCACGGGAGCACCGGAGTACTCGTGTTACCTCACCCAGGGAAGCCGGTGCATAGGTGCCTTTTGGTGTCGGGTTTCGTCGTCGTTTTCTATGGAGATCTGCAAAGAAGTGCTGCAGGCGACCACAGGAAAAGTGTCCGGGTGAATCCAAGGGTGGATCGTTGATGTGAAGAACCTGAAAGCAGAGGGGACAGAGTCTGGGTCACTAGCCGGTGAAAAGGAAGGAACCAGGAAGGAACCAGGCGATGTCGCGTGCTTGAAGGTGAAGAAGGTGAGTTTGTCTCTTCAGCCACGAGGTCCAGGAGGCATCGACGATGACCAGAAGCTGGATACGAGCTGTTCCACAATAGATCTAGTTGACTGCAGTGTCGGTATCTGGATTGGACCCAGCAAGCCTTGGCAACCACAACTCATGCAGCATGACAAGATTGGCTCTGTTGCAGACCAGCAAGGTCTGTGGCACTTCTCCTTTGAAGGGAAGCTTGCACAAGCCTGGAGCAACCAGGAAAGCAGTTTAGTTTAATAGAAAAGTCTTCAGGGGGCTCACTAGCCAACGAGCAAGGAACTGGGAAGACGCATCGAGCTGAAATGCAAGAGCAGGCCCCACGCGGCACTCGTGGAGTATGGAGGGCTGAGCTTCAGTGCAAAGGACGCTCGGGTCTGGGGCTTCTCATAACCCAATGCACAACTGCAAGGGTACCTCTGAGTTGAGCAGTTAGCAAAATGCAGGATGTCCAGGGTGTGTGGTCCCACGTCTCTCATGTCCACCACGTGTCTCAGCTTTGCTGTGGATGTGGGTCAGAGTTGGAGAAGTCTGAGAGCCCAGGTCCTTTGTCTTCGGGTTCCGGCGGGAGCATTGACAAAGCAGACCAGCAAGTTAATGGTGGTGCCTGTTTGCGCAGGGTCGTCAATCCTTGACCACAAGGGAGATGTCTTCCGTCTTCTAGTCAGAATAGAATGTCGAAGGTCCAAGAGTTCTATATCAAAGTTTCTTTCCAGGATAATCTAAAGTCCTGAGGACACAGCTCCTATACTTATACTAAGCTAAGGGGCTGGATTACCTGCCTAGGTCCCTCCTATGGGTGGACCTGAGAAGGGGGTGGTTACACCCCTTTCCCTTTGTCCAGTTTCATGCCAGAACTGGGGCTGGAGTGCCCCAGCAACTGGTTTGAACCGGGTTATGCATGGAGCACCTTGTGTGCCCCAGGCAATGTCTAGATGCATTCACTGAATGCAGCCCTCCCTGCCCCAATACACATAACCCCTGTCTGGGGAGGCGCTGGCACCTCCCTGGACAGGACACCTATTGTCCAGGCCGCCCTTGCTGGAGTTTCCCCCAGCACCAGGTGGTCAGACTCGTGTCTGTGGCAGCAGCATCCATTTTGTGACGCTGAGGCTCTGTTTAACTTTAACCGAGTAAAGCAGTAACATACATGTCTTTTCCCTCTAGAAGGGTGGAATGCTTCCCCCGCCGCCATAATTGGCGGGAGGGTAGTATTCCAAAGTGTTTGACACCTTACACAACCTGTTTTGATAAAGCCAAACCAAAGTTAGCATTAACCGCAAGGATTATAATGCACTTAAGAGTATATGGTATGGCTATATCATAGAACAGCTATAAGGAGATGGTTCCGAAAGCTGCAGAGGGGCTCAGCTCATGCTAGGGCACCCTCTCACATAAAACCAAGCACTCTGCCTCCAGGATTGTCGAGGCCTACCATAGGATTGGCTTATAGGTACATATGTGTCTATATGTAAAGGTAGATATAGGTATACTATATCTAAGTAAGGGGTGATTACACCACCTTACCCAAGCTGAGTGATCAGCATGCGGTGTCAGTTTGGAGGGCCAGCCAGGGGTGGCATAAAACATGCTGCAGCCCCTGGTAGGCATTGGATGCATCTATGCCCTGGGTACCTATGGTACACTATACAGGGGCTCACAGAGGTGACCTAATACCCAATCTGGTATGTACCTAAAGTACATGGTATAAATTTAGAGAGGGAACAGCTGGGCTGTGGGTCTGATTAGCAGGCCCACAGCCACATTAAAGTAAAAAAAAAAAGAGAATCACAGCAAAATGTGGGGGTGACCATAGGAAGCAGACCCTACTCTCCTACAACTCCTTCCACATTGTAGTCAAGTAGCTGGACATAAAGTTTGCATCTCTGTCAGATACTAACTCCTTCGGGAAATCCACTCTTGAGAACACTCCCTAGAGACTCTTGCCACAACAGTGCTGTAGTGGTCCTAAGGGGAATTGCCTCTGGGTACCTAGTGGCATGGTCCACCCCCACTAAGATAAACCTGTGCCCAGATGCTGTCTGAGGATCCAAAAATGTCAATCCCCACTCTCTCAAAGGGAATTCCCACCACAGGTAGTGGTATCAGGGGGGCCTTTGTGGTGCCACCTGCCTTACCACTGCCTTGAAAGGTGACACAGGAGCGACAAAACTCTTTTATGTCTTCAGACATGTGGGGCCAATGAAAGTGAGGGACAATTCTGTCCCAAGTCTTGTTTTGGCCCAGGTGTCCTGCTAAGGGAATATCATGGGCTAGTGTCAATAGGAACTTGGAAGCCCCTGAACCTCAAAGGTATAACCAACCTCCTGGCTGCATCAGGCTTGGGGTCTCTACTCTCTGAATGCAGGAGTCCATCATCCCAAAAAATCTTATGGGTGCCACTAGCATTCCCAACAGCCTCAACAGCAGCTTGCTGTATGAGGGGTTCAAGAGAAGGGCAGCTCAGCTGCTCCTGACTCAGATCTGCCCTGGAAGGGCCCCCTGTCCCCAAGAACTCAACCTGATCAGGCTCAAGCTCCTCTGGGACAGTTCCTCTGCAGGAGCACAATCATCTCCCTCAAGAGACTGATCATCACTCTGAGTATGGAGGAAAGGCACTGCCTTAACCCTAGTGCTCCTTTTCTTGGAAGGCACCTGGTCCATTATTCCAGAACTGAATCCAAGGCCTGTTCAGTTTTAGACATTTTGGCCTGTGACCTAGTCATAGTAAACACATGTGCAGAGATTCCTAACATTTCTGCATGGGTCCTTAACTCTACTTTAGACCAGGCTAGAGTCTCTCGATCATTGTCAAGCAAGCATTCTACAGGGAGGTCTGCACTTACCACAACTTTCTTAAGGCCAGTTACCCCTCCCTAGTGTAGCGTCGCTGAGACGCAGGGGGCAAGAGATGCCTATGCCACGAAGTGGGGCCCAACTGTGACCAGAATAAAAGACACAACACTAACTGTCAGTTAGGGCCAAAGACCTCGAGCGGTCACTCAGCCGTTTATTTATACTTGGGGGCTGCCCCGCCCCCAAGGTGTATGCGTGCGTGTGTGCGTATGTGTATGGGCCGGGTGGCTCCATTACTACATCCCTCCAAACTCACAGATCAATAGTCCCGGCCAGGAGGTGTTTTGGATTTAGTCCATATTCCATGCATAGTCTTTCAATCGTTGGTTGGGGGTCGGATTAGGTCGCAGGTGATATCTTTGGCTTTGACGACCCTCCAGACTCCCCGTCTCCGCTGATTGCTCAGAGCGATGTTGGTCATTACTTGAGGGGTTCTCAGGGCTGGTGTTGTTTGCCGGCTCGATTCTCGTTGAAGTCTGTCTTTCTTCTTCTTGTGGCGACACTGGTGAATCCATGCGTGTTGGTTCCTGCTCTTCATCTTCCATTTCCTCAGATGCAGTTCCGGCGTGCCTATCTTCACATGAGACGCGTTTGAACCAGGACACATTTCGAGTAACAGCTCGTGTACCTCTGAACGCCGACACCATGGTGCCGTGCACATTCACAATCTCCCACACTTCTGGTTCAAAAACTGGGTCGTATTTTGATTTTCGTTGCCTGTTCTTGATAACCACTTTGTCTCCAACCACCAATGACCTGGCTTGGGCTTTCCTTGCCTGACTGGCTTTGTCGTTAGTGCGCTTCCGTCGTTCTTGGGTGACCTCGTGATTTATTTCTGGGGGGCACCAGGCAGGTGTAGTTGGCACGCAGTCTCTTGGTACCTTCTTGAATACTAGGTGTGCCGGAGCACAGCGGGTTGTCGAGTGGGGTGTCTGTCGATATGCGCTGAGGAATTGTGACAGGCACTCTTCCGCGTCTTCCTTCCTTTCCACACCAATTTGCAGCGCGCGATTCAAAGTCCGCATAAATCTCTCGACTTCCCCATTTGCTTGGGGCCATTGTGGAGTGATTTTTCTATGGTGAATGCCCCGGGCGGCGAGATAAGTCTGGAAGTCTTTTCCTTGAAAAGGAGGGCCGTTGTCCGACCTCACTTCTTCTGGTAGGCCTACCATGGCGAACACTCTCTCCAGAGCTTTCTTGACGTGGTTGAACGCTGTCGTGGGTACAATTTCCACTATTGGAAAACGGGAGTAGGAGTCTATCAGGACGAGGGTGTGTCGTCCATCCGGGAACGATCCAAAATCCATACTTATTTTTGACCATGGCTCTTTACAGAGTTCTTCGGTGATCACCGGGTGGGGAGCAGGTTCCCGGCCTGTGATGATGCACGAGTGGCAGTTTCCAACCTCTTTCTCTACCGCTGCATCCATGCCGGCGAACCACACCTTGCTGCGCAGGCGTCCTTTAGTCTTTGACACCCCTTGGTGGCCTTGGTGTGCAAGGCGCACAACTTCCCTCTGCAGTCTTGCAGGTACCACGATCGCTGTCCCTCGGAGGATCACACCGTGCGGTCCAATGCTCAGCTCACTCTGAGCTCTCCACAGTTGTTGTCTTGCCAGCTGTTCTTGGGGTGTGAGAGCGCTAACTCCATCAAGAAAATTTCTCCAGTTCCTGTTTGCCAGCGTCGTTTTTACCTTGACAAGGCAATCGTCTTCATCCGTTGCCTTTCCAATGTCCTCCAGCGTCATGGCTACTGGGCAAGCGTCTTGTGAGATCATTCTGATATATTCTTCGGCGTCGTCTTCTAGAGCCATCTCTCCCCACAAAGGAGACGAAGAAGATGTTGTCGTCATCATCATCAGCACAGAATGCTGTCCTGGAGGTGTCGCCGCACGGGCCTGGATCCTCTAATGATAGTTGTCGCACTGCCTGTGTAAGGCCTCTTCCATTCGAGCTAAAACGGCGGTTCCCACTGCTGCGACACACCTTTGCAAAGTGATTCATTTTTCCGCAGTTGGAGCATACTTTTCCTCTCGCGAAACATCTCCCGCCTGTCGGATGTTCCATGCCACAGTTCCCACAAGGATTCCGAGAGCTGGCTCGAGGGGCTCCCCTCTGTGTTTGTGACCGGCGCCTGATTGCGTCTACTTGTTCCTCCTTAAATTGAGGGGTTTTTGCAGGTGCACCGGGTTTGTCAAGAGCAGCTTGCATTTCATCAGCTCTTGCATTGGATAGCTCATGCGAGCGCGCAAGGACGAGGATCTCATCAAGGGAGATACGTGGCTGTCTAAGAATGAGGCGTCTTAGTTGTACCGATCTGCACCCCTGAATTAGTTGTGCACGGATCTCCTGGCGCTGGTCCGGAAGTTCACAGGCAATGGCTAGTTTCCTTAACCGGGCATAGAAAGAGTCAATAGGCTCCGTTTCACCCTGCCTGGCTTGGCGCAGCTTAAACCACTCGTAATCAGGGTTCACCCTGGGATCGAAATGAAGGCTCAACGCCCGTACTGCTGCGTCATAATCATCATCTCCCCCTCGATCTGGCAGCGTTTCAAAAAGCTCATACAACTCATCCTTATAAATAAATATATAAAATATTTATATATATATATATAAAAAACTTATAAAACTCATAAATCAACAAAATACTTCGTTTTTTTATCCAAATTATCCCATCCTCGTCGCCAGTGTAGCGTCGCTGAGACGCAGGGGGCAAGAGATGCCTATGCCACGAAGTGGGGCCTAACTGTGACCAGAATAAAAGACACAACACTAACTGTCAGTTAGGGCCAAAGACCTCGAGCGGTCACTCAGCCGTTTATTTATACTTGGGGGCTGCCCCGCCCCCAAGGTGTATGCGTGCGTGTGTGCGTATGTGTATGGGCCGGGTGGCTCCATTACTACACCTAGGAGAAATTAACAACTACCAGGGCATGGTTGGTCCTGACATTGCTAGCATTGGTCACTTGGTAAAGTTTACCAAGTATGATCTGTCCAGGGTCCACAAGGTCTCGTGTCACCATAGTGACACTTGCCCCTGTATCCCTGTAGGCCAAAGCCTTTTTTCCGTTGATCAAAGGCTGCTGTCTGTATTTGCCCAAGTTACTGGGACTCACATAGGAGGACATATCCATGCCTCCATCACAGATCAGAACAGCCTGAGTTGGTACGCTGACTAGGTCAGAGTCCATCTCAGTACCCAAGGTTAACCCTACTACACCCTTCTGCTGAGTTCCACCACTTGGAGCTGAACTAGGGGGAACAGTTGCCCTAGGGGTAATTGTGGCTGGAGTTGAGTCCTTATTTCTAATGCAATCACTAGTCCAGAGTCTGTTCTGCTTACAGATTTTGCACCATGGTTTCTTTTGGCCTTTCTTCTGGGAAGAATGGGAATTCCCACCATTAGAAGCTTTTCGGGGGCCTTGTGAAGACTTCTGGTCTTTTCCCCTTCTCACACCCTTACTAGGATTGTTCTTCTTCTGGTCAACACCTTGGTTGTGTACCTTCTGCTTCACCCTGGTTCTGACCCATTTGTCTGCCTTCTTTCCCAATTCTTGGGGAGAGGTCAGATCAGAGTCTACCAGGTGCTGATGCAACAGCTAATTCTGACAGTTATTAAGGATCTGCTCCCTCATGATCAAGTTATACAATCCGGTATAATCACACACTTTACTGCCCAGTAACCAGCCCTCCAAAGCCTTAGTAGCACAATAAACACAGTCAACCCAGTCCTGAGTCTGTGTCTTTTGGGTATCTCTGAAATGTATTCTATACTTCTCAGTGGTTAGGCCAAACCCATCTATTAGAGCACGCTTCAGGACTTTGTAATTATCAGCATCCTCTTCTCTAACAGTGAGGAGCTTGTCTCTACCTTTGTCTGCAAAGAAGAGCCACAAGTGTGCTGCCCACTGCTCCTGGGGTACCTTCTGTACTTTGCAGGCCCTCTCCAGTGCAGTTATCCATTTGTGGATGTCATCCCCACTCTTGTAAGGAGGGACACTCTTGCTCAAGTTTTTATGGTCATAAGACCTATCCCTACCACTAGGGACATTGTTGCCACCATGGGACTCTAGTCCCATCTTTTTTCTTGCTCTTTCAAGCTCTAGGGACTCCCTTTTTAGGGCTACTCTTTGTTTTCTTATCTCCAGTTGGGCTTCTTCAAACCTCAGCTGGTTCTCTCTCTTCTCCTGGGAGGTGTCTCTCCTATGAAAATAGACAGATGTCCCTACAGATGTGTCCGAATTGTTATATTCCACTGAAGGAGATCTTGGCCTTCTAGGCACACCCCCAACTCTTCCAGGGGGACAAAGGCAGGGCCTCCTAGGCATTCTTCATCTCCAGTTGGAGCTGTTGCTTCCACCCCACTGCCTACCCTTTCAGGCTCGGAAGCCTTCCTGTGGTCATCAAGCTTTAACACCTCTCTGAGATGTTGGGTGGTGGCATTCTTGCCTGTTTTTAGTTTCCTGATAGTACACAGAGCCCTTAATTCTAAAAATGGGAATGTGTCATACTTGGATGTCTGAAATATACTGACATCTGGCAGGGACACACTGGTCCCTGGCCCTGAAGACATAACTAGTGAGGTGTGGTGTATGCACTACCTACGCTAGTTGTTTACCTACTAGACTCTCTTGAGGTGTAGAAAGGGTGTGCTTAAGCCCTTGACACACAACTCTAAGTTCAGTAGAATTTACTGTATTTAAGCTTGTATTATATGTACCTCTGGTACCTTTAGTGGTTTTCAAATGATCAATCGCTTGAGATTATCTGGTAAAACAATGGCGAGCTGGAATCCCACACGCTGCACACACATTTGAGAAGTTGGGCTGGCATATGCTGTCTATTATTCTAGTGGGCACCTTGCACCAGTCTAAACAACCTTTATTGATGGTAGGTTTAAAGACAACTCATATAGAAAGCTATCCTAGTGGTAGCTGTGGAGAGCAGCCTTCAGGCTAAGTCTTGAAGGAATGTAAAGCAGCTTGTTTTACCAGTCTATAATCTCAAGAATGAACAAATGAAAGGAGAACCACACCAGGTATATATATATATATATAAAATATATGTATATATTCTAAACACATCCCTCTAGTCTCTTTATGAGGCTAGAGGCAAAAGTACATTCAGTAAACTTAATTAGCACACAGTAAATTAGCACAACATACGTTGAGTCCTAGGGGCGTACCAAACCATATATTAAGAAAGTGGTATAGGAACCCCGACGGACATAGATACAATCATACAAGGCCTAGAGCCTTTAGAAGCGCTGGGGCCACCAGGAACCACCCAAGGTAGTGACACAGGGGACCCACGGGGGACGCGTGCAGTGTCTAAACACAGTTGCGAATCACCACTAATTTCTATGGGGAAAGTCGCGGTTGGAAATTTAAAGATTAAGGACACTTAGAAAAGGACTTGGAGCAAACCTCTTTAGAACTAGGAGGTTCTAGAGTCAACACCCACGGGAACACAGGAGTACTCGAGTTACCTCACCCAGGGTAACCGTGTGCATCGATGTCTTTTCGTGTCGGGTTTCGTTGTTGATTTCAATGGTGAGCTGCTGCAAAGTGCTGCTGGCGACCACGTGGAAAGTGTCCGGGTGGATCCAAGGGTGGATCGGAGATGTGAACAACAAGAAAGCAGAGGGGACAGAGTCTGGGTCACTTGCCAGTGACCAGGAAGGCGATAAGAAGATGCCAACCGATGTCGGTGATTTCAGGTGAAGACGGTGAAACTTGACTCTTCAGCCACGAGGACCAGGAGGCGTTGAGGACAACCCGGAGCTGGATTCAAGCTGTTCCACAAAGGATGTCGAGTGCTGCAGTGTTGGATTCCAGATTGGACCCAACAAGCCTTGGCAACAGCAACCCACGCAGAAAGCAAAGATTGGCTTCGGTGCAGACCAGCAATGTCTGAGGGACTCACCCTTTAGAGGGGAGCCAGGGCAGCACATCTGAAGCAACCAGGGAAGCCCAAGGAAAAGAAGAGTTATCTTTGTGGGGACCCACCAGTCGACATACCAGGGATCGAGAAGGGGCCACAAGCAGAAATGCTAGAAGTAGGCTCATGGAACACTCGTGGAGTGTAGGCCCACAATCTTTGGTGCATATGGTGCTCGGGGCTTGGACTACGAGTAGGCCAATGCACAACTTCAGGAAAGCTCGGGAAGTGGATGCACTGCAAATGTGCAAAATGTCCATGAGTTCCAGTCTCACGTCACTCTTAAGGGCTGTGGGTCTCAGCTTTGCTGGGATCTCGTGTCGGCTTCTGAGAAGTCTAGAAGTCCATGTCCTGAGTTGCAAATACTTTGGGGTCCGGCGGGAGCCTCGGAAATGTAGACCGGCAAGATGCTTCTTTGGTGCCTGCTTGAGCAGGAGAGTCACTCCTTGACCCCAAGGGAGATTCTTCCGTCTTATAGTCATGTAGAATGATGAAGTTCCAGGATATATTTTGCAGAGTTTCGTCCAGGTGTAATCTGAAGTCCTAAGGACTGGGGTCCCATACTTATACTAAGTTAGGGGGTTGGACATACTCGGGGGACCCACCTATGGGAGGATCCAGTGACCTTTGTCAAGTTTCGTACCAGAGCAGGGACTGAGTGCCCCTGCAACTGGTTTGAACTGGGATATGCACAGGGACACCGTGTGTGCCCCCAGCACTGTCTGAAAAGCATTCTATGAATGCACCCACCCAGCCCCAATACACTAAAGCCTGACTGGGAGGTGGTTACACCTCCCTGTGACAGGAAACCTATTTTCTAGACCTCCCCTGCTGGAGTTTTGTCTAGCAGCATTTTGTGATGCTGGGGCTCTTTTTAACTATTACCAGTTAGGTAAGTGTGTACATACAGGTCTTCTCCCTCTAGAAGGGTGGAATTCTACCCCCCGCTGCCGGGACTGGCGGCGGGGGGGGGGGGGTAGGACTCCAAAGTGTTTGACAACAAACACAACATGTTTCCATGCAGCCATTCCAAAGTTAGCATTTACCGCGAGGTTATAAAGCACTTAAGAGTATATGTCTGGCTGCATCACAGAACAGCCTCAGAGAATAGATTTCGAAAGCTGCAGAGGGGTCCTGCTCATGCATGGGCACCCTCTCACACAAAACCAAACACTCTACCTTCGGGATTGATAAGGCCTGCTATAGGAGTGGCTTATAGGTTTATATGTGTCAGTGATTAAAGGTAAATATAGGTAACCTGTATCTTAGTAAGGGGTGCATGTACCACCTTACACAGGCTGCAGTAGCAGACCAGTGGTGCCATTTTGGAAGGCTTCCCAGGGGTGGCATAATACATGCTTCAGCACCTGGTAGGCCTCTGGGGTACCTATGCCCTTAGTACCTAAGGTACCATATACTAGGGACTCACAAGGGTAACCCAGTAACCTATCTGGAGTGTATGCAATCATTTTAGAGAGGAAGCAGCTAGGCTGGGGTCCTGGTTAGCGGGGCCCCAGCCAGACTAAATTCGAAAAACGGTGAAACACCAGCAAAAAGTGGTGGTAGCCAAAGTAAGCAGATCCTACTCTCCTATACTTGGCAGCTGGCCCTCTCTGTTCCCCTTACAACAAGGGCAACTCATTCCCCAGACTGCAGTCTTTGGGCATCTGATGACTAACTATGATCCTCATCTGGGTCACCTCCCCACCCCACGGACACCAGGGCCATAGGGTGGGAAAACTCCTTCTCATCAGCATGAGTTACCCTAAACATCTGACTGGTGTACTGCTCTGGAGAAACTAACCTTTCCAATATAGTAGTCTGGCTAGTCCCATTGTCTCTCAGAATAGTGATTCACTTTTACCTGGTGAAAGTGACAACTTCCACCCTCAGGGATCACAAGCTCACCTTGTGAGTCTTTCTCCCAGCTAAGGTAGATCATAGATTGGACTATAACCTCCCTTTGAACTACCTACCCAGAGGCCCACATTGGCAACCCCTGTAGAGTTCCTACTAGTGAACAGAGTCACCCTGCCTGTGTCCTATTAGGATTCAGAAAAGGGGGTGGTGATGAACAGAGTGTCTGAATTAAGCAGACCACTCTTACCCAGTCCAAAGATCAGGGCTTGATCCATCACCGTTATTTAGCTCACTGCCCCATCCCAGCTCAGAACCTGGCTATATGCAAATTAGTCTGTCCCTGGCCCAGTGCATCATGGGAACAGGGCAGACCAAACTACCAAGCCAATTCTTCACCAGAAAGGAGACAAGCTACCGGGGACCGGTTTCTGGCATTTCAGCCTCGTCGGCCCGGCTTGCTTGAATCCTGATGGAGCAGTGAGCAAGGGACTCATGTCTGAGTATACCCTGCCACACCTATAGTGGCCAAAAACGATTCAGAAAAGGGGGTGGTGATGAACAGAGTGTCTGAATTAAGCAGACCACTCTTACCCAGTCCAAAGATCAGGGCTTGATCCATCACCGTTATTTAGCTCACTGCCCCATCCCAGCTCAGAACCTGGCTATATGCAAATTAGTCTGTCCCTGGCCCAGTGCATCATGGGAACAGGGCAGACCAAACTACCAAGCCAATTCTTCACCAGAAAGGAGACAAGCTACCGGGGACCGGTTTCTGGCATTTCAGCCTCGTCGGCCCGGCTTGCTTGAATCCTGATGGAGCAGTGAGCAAGGGACTCATGTCTGAGTATACCCTGCCACACCTATAGTGGCCAAAAACGATTCAGAAAAGGGGGTGGTGATGAACAGAGTGTCTGAATTAAGCAGACCACTCTTACCCAGTCCAAAGATCAGGGCTTGATCCATCACCGTTATTTAGCTCACTGCCCCATCCCAGCTCAGAACCTGGCTATATGCAAATTAGTCTGTCCCTGGCCCAGTGCATCATGGGAACAGGGCAGACCAAACTACCAAGCCAATTCTTCACCAGAAAGGAGACAAGCTACCGGGGACCGGTTTCTGGCATTTCAGCCTCGTCGGCCCGGCTTGCTTGAATCCTGATGGAGCAGTGAGCAAGGGACTCATGTCTGAGTATACCCTGCCACACCTATAGTGGCCAAAAACGATTCAGAAAAGGGGGTGGTGATGTGTCCTATTAGGAGCACTCAAACCAGCAGTGCTGGTAATGGGCCACCGCCCCCCAGAACCACCCCCTGTTTCTAATTTGAGAGATGGGAACCCTTTCCTCCCACCATGTTTCCACAATGAGAACTTGTGTACCTTTAGAGCTGCTGTATATGCAGCAAGCCACTTGTCTATATAATCCCCTACCACATAGTTGGGCACCAGATCTTTGGGAATGCAGACCTTTCTGTCTCCTTCACACACAGTAGAATTACTGCCACCATCACTGCTGAACTCGACCTGCCTAACTTTGAGGTCTAGCTCCTTAATATTCAGCTCATGAGCCAGTAACAACTTGTTCTCCTCTAAGGCCCTTTAAGCCTTCTTATCTTCTATTTTCAGTTTGGCAATTTGCGGTTGAAGCTCCCTCTCTGCCTTCCTGTCCGCCATCTCCACTGGGCACAGGCCATGTGATGATACACTGCATCCATCCTGCTCTGGCAGAGGGATCCAGTTCTGGGGATGAGTCATCCCCCTCCCTTGAAGACTCCATTCCAGGGCCTATGTCCTGGTCTTGATCCAGATCCTCCATGTCATCCTCACCCTCTTGCTCCTCTGTAGCTGCCATCAACTGGTGGACCTCTGTCCAGGCCCTTGGAGCTTTGTTAAGCTCCAGCGTTTTGGTGTCCTTCTTCATATTTAGTCCCCTTTCCTTGGACAACTATTTAAGCTCCATAACGGTATAGCTTTCCTAGTATGCCTTATTGAGTCCGCTTCCTACACAGATGTTTTCAACTACTTTGACTCTATTTCTGCAGAGGTTAAGAAAAGTTTAACTGTGGAAATTATAGAGTCAGCCAAAGAAGCTGGGGTGGTTTGACTCAAAATGCACAAGAGTCCATCCAAATTTAAAAAATGTTTTACACAAACCGGATAGAAATCAGCTCGAAATCAACATGGCTAGAAGTGGCTATAGATGTGCACTAAAAGACCGTAAAGAGATTTTAAGGGGTGAATCATGGCAGGCTCTACATGAAGCATCTCTACATAGAGAAAATACTTGCTTTCAGAAGGCAGTTAGTGCTCCCATAGATCTCCCTGCAATTGAAATCGCTATCAGTGAGGATAAATGGGTGGACCATTTTACCACATTTTATAATGATATGAAGCAGCCCCTGCACTCATTGGAAATCAAACCTTCCCCAGAGATTGAAAGCTGTAATACGTTCCCTCTGGATATACACTTTTCACTCGATGAAGTGACCTGTGCCATGAATGCGAGTGGGGGGGGGGGGGAAGCCCCTGGCCCGGACGGAGTCCCTGTTGATGTGTATAAGTCAAATCTTTTCGTTGGGGCCCGCTATTAACTCTGGTCTTAACAGCTTGCTGCCACTATGGCTTTATTTCATCTTGGTCCGAAACGATTTTGGTCCCGATATTTAAAATGGGTGATCGTAATATTCCTACATGTTACTGTCCAATCTCCCTTTTGGACTCTTTTCTGAAAGTGACAAGCCGTGCTATTTTAAATAGATTGCAGTCATGGGAGGAAAACACAGGTGTCATCTCTAATCTCCAATATGGCTTCCTCCAGGGTTTGGGGACAATTTACCGGGTTTAAATTTAAGCCTCTTGCTAGGTAAATATACGCAGGCTAAGCAAGAGAGGCTATTTCTGGAATTCGTGGACCTTGGTTCTGCGTTTGATTGCATGAGACTTGATAGACTTTGGAACATATTTGCAGAAATGGGGGTGGATCCACCACTTATAAACTTCATGAGGCAGCTATACTGAGACGCAGGTGCAAGGGTTCCATTAAGGAAACCTGGGTGGATATACAGCCAAATTCCCAAGTAGAAAAGGGGTGAGACAAGGTTGTGTGTTTGCCTCTTTTCTTTATACTTTATATATTAACGGTCTCAGCCAAGTTTTAACTGATCAATGCCAGGACCTGCCCCTTATTGATAAGCACCCTATTCCAGCATTACTATTTGCGGATGATGCAGTTTAATGGCCAGCACCCAACTTATGCTGCAAAGAGTAGTTACTAGGTTCGCCACTTTCATGCAAATGAGTGGCCTTGAAGTGAACATCTCAAAAAGATATATAATGAAATGTGATAAGAATAGTGCTAAATGTCATGATATTTTTATTAATAATGCTAAGGTGGAGTGTATCAACAGATTTCCATATCTGGGCATTCTTTTTGATCACAGGGGATCTTGGTCACACGCCGTTTAAGCCAGGAAATTGTTAATTACTAAAGCCACCGGTGTTCAGGTCAACTTTCCCAGAAGATTGGGCAGAAGACCGGTGGTGAAATTAATGCAAGTCTATAAAACTAAGTGTATTACTATTGCTATGCATGGAGCAGGCATTTGGTGACACACGTATACTCAGTTCCTACAATTAATTGAGAACACATTTACAAGATATCTACTGGCGGTCCCCAATAGCACTGATACTTTCATTTGTCACACCGAGCTTGGTATCCCGTACATTTCAGATATGATTAAGATCAAACCAATTTTGCTATGGCACAAAATATGGGGGACAGTACACACTAGCTTCAATCGGAACATTATCAGTGACTGCTTAAAGCTACATGGGGTATCTTCTATTCCCTGGCTAAACTATATCAGAAGATTTATGAGTCACATTGGCCATCCTGAATATTTTGTTAGGCTGGATAGTATTACCTCAAGTTCAAGAAAAACTTTGAAAGCTGATTGTCTAACGCATCTACAGTCAATTAGACTTGCACAAGAAATTGTTAAAAACCACTTGTTGATGACATGCTATGGCCTCCAGCCCTATCTTGTATATGTAACTCGGAGTTATGACAGGATGTTGCTGACTCGTTTCTGCTTGGGGTCTTTCCATAGACTTATACGTTTTCCGGCCATAAATGACAGGTCCAAAAACCTTGGCAATTAGCCATTGTGATGATATATCACAACAATCCAAGATGCACATCCTTTTATTTTGTCAATTTTATTCTGTCCCAAGAAAAAGATGGATAGTGACAATGTAAACATTTTTGGGTGTGAGACAATGTCGACCAGCATTTTTGGTCATACAACTTTTAGATCATCAATTGTTCACGACTTCTGTTGTTGCACACTTGAAATGTGTTATTAACTCAAGAAAAACAATGCGGAACACAAGCCCTGGCTATTACACTTACACATTTTTAAATTGATTGAAAATCTTTTTAATCTTTTTTATCTTCTTATGAATAACTGTTTGAAATTGTATGTTATTAACTGTGCTTTTATGATTTATATTTCAAATCGAATAAAGCTATTTTTTAATTGAATTGAATTGTATAGCTTTCCAGGTTGGCCAGCTCAAGCTCCATTGCTGCAGGTATTGTCTCAGACAGTCCAGTAGTTGGACTGAGGTTAGATTTGGAAAAATAAAAAAAGCCAATAAAAGAAAATAAAAAAGAAAATAATAATATTAAATTGTTTATGTGGGCTGGTAGTGTAACAAACATTTACTGCATGACACTGCACAATCCTTACCACTGAACACCAGTGTCAGAATTTAGGTTCTTAGTTGGCTGGAATGTAAGCCCTGGTCAAGGAGCAACCACAATCCTTATCAAGGTAAGGCATAAGCAAACCCCAAAATAACCTGTGCTCACCCCGGTGGTTGCTTGGCACAGAGCAGTCAGGCTTAACTTAGAGGCAATATGTAAAGCATTTGTGCAACACTTCAAACAGAAAAACAGTGAAAGCACACTACAAAAGGAGCGCCCAGAACTGGAGATATTGAATTCTAGACTTTGTAGTGAAAAATGCACCAAAAAGCACAAGGCACCTGGTTATGCCGGACTGGGACGAAATCACAAGTTCAGGCTACCGCTATAGGTGCAGAATGGCTACAGGTACCCAGTAAGGCCCGCTGAACAGAATACTTTAAATCGTGGTTGCGGAGCATGGCTTGGATCCGTATTGAAGATGTGCCATGCAGCTAAAGTGATGCGCGGGTTCCGAGATGCAGTGAGGTTGCAGTGCAAAATCCTGCTGCATCGTTTTTGAGGGTCCCGTTGAGGAGGCTTGCAATGCAAAGTCCGGCGTTGGGGATGCAGCACGCAGCTGACAATGCTTTGGTACTGAGGAGCTGCAATGCAAAGTCTGGCATCATCGTTGAGACTGCTGTCGAGAGAGATGCAAAGACCTGGGGTGTGGATGTGCCACACAGTCAGGATGTTGCATCGGTTCCTAGGACTGTCGAGGCAATCTGGGTCTTTACGACGGGTCCAATCCACACAGCAGTGGCAATGCAGCAACTCTGCTCAGGGATGCACCACTTGGCCAAGGAGATGTGTTGGGTCTGCTCAGGGATGTGCTGCTCTGCAGAAAAGATGCATTGGTTCTGATGGAAAGCACCTTAGGCCTACTTCCAAGGGTCCAGAACAGGGGTGGCAACACTTGGCAGGATAGACTCAGAAATGGCAGAGTCCAGGTGCAGGAGGTTGGAAGTCTGTTATGTCCCTGAGGCTTCAGATCAGTAGGCCAGACAACTAGCCCTTGGAGTCACTGTGGGAGCTGTGTTCAAGAGATGTTGGTTGAGTCCTTCTCACCCAGGCAAGAGGGCAGCAGGCAGCAAATCAGCACAGCAAAGCAGGTTGAAGTCCTTCAGCAGCACAACAGTCCTTCTTCCTGGCAGAGTATCCACAGGTCGTCAACTGTACTGAAATGGTGGTGTCTGAGGTCCTTCTTTTAAATAGAGATGGGTATTTGCAGTGGGGAGATGCTTACCGAGGCATGCTTTTGGGGTGCACTGATGCCCTACCCTGCCCTGGCTCCAGACTAACTACTAGGGGTATTCAGTCCTTTGTGTGGGGACAGGAGACAGCTTATTCAGGCGTAAATGCGGCTGGCCCAGGTCCTGCCGGCCATCTTGTCAGTGATGGCCCACTCAGTCATACATACACTTCCACTGTGTATGGTTGTCTAGGAGAACTACAAAAAGCCCAACTGCCAACTACACCCAGTCATGTGACCAGAGCCAGGCTGCAGGCACCAAATGGCTATGGTAAGAAAATGCCAACTTTCTAAAAAGGGATTTGAAATCTGAATTGTCATTTAAATTCTGACTGCACCATAAGCTAGGATTTTAAATTTGGATACCAGAGACACTAAAATCGAACCAATAAAATCTTCTGATTTGGAAATTATACCTAAAAATATTTAATAAGGTAGTCTCGATGATATTCTATGGGAGATATGGGCCTTGCAACAGTGAAAAATGAATTTAAGAGATTTACACTACCAGGACATGTTCTGCCTTTTAAACCCAGTCACCCTGCCCTTAGGGCTATCCAGAGAATGCCCTAGGGGTGACGTATATGTATTAAAAAGAAAGGTTAAGGCCTGGCAAATGTTTTATTTTGCCAGGTAGAAATGGCAGGTGAAGCTGCACAAACAGGCTCTGCAATGGCAGGCATGGAACATGTTTAAAGGGCTACTTAAGTGGGTGGCACAATCAATGCATCATACTCACTAGTAGCATTTGATTTACTGGCCCCAGGCACTTATACTACCACTTAACTGGGGACTTATAAGTACATTAAATATGCCAATTTGGTATGAGCGAAAATTTCCATGTTTCGAAGAGAGAGTGCATGCACTTTAGCACTGTATGGCAGTGGTAAAGTGCAGAGTCCAAATGGCAACAAATTTAATTCAGCAAAAAGTAGGAGGAGGAATGCAAAAAAGCTAGGGTGAGACACTGTATAAAGGACCATTTCCAACAGTTGGTATCCCATTATCATCACATGGTTTTCAAAATATCATAGCATCTCTAATTAGGAAGGATTTCAGCACTACATGGGACAATGCCAGTAATATGGAGTACAGGTTTGAATAATTACTGTTAATTTATGCATGTATTTATAAATGTATCAGCATGACATGTAATAAGGGTCCATCTGTGCTTGGGAGTAATGATTCATATTTTCATATTCATAAAGCGGGGATAAGTCCTACATAACCTTCAAAGCTTCTCGTTTAAAAACCTCCCACAAAGTGGTGGGTTCGCATTGGGGAGAGCGATAAAGCAATTCTGATGAGTAATGAGTAAGATAATATGAGTGCATATGCCCAAGGTGAACTGAATGCTTCAAAAGAATAGTGGGCATTCAGCTGGAATAATTTAAATCTGGACAGGGCTACTACCATAAAACATGTTTTATTGTCAGATTCAATTTGTATTAGTACAGAAGAGTGAAATAACAAGGATAAAACTCCAATCAGGTAGTTGTAGTGCAGTGCCACAGCCATTTTCACAATACCGACCCTACCCTACAGGGATATATTGGTCTTTGTCTGGTGGGTAAAATCATTCTGAATAAAAGGACTCAGAGTGGTCAGGTTGTCTTCTATCTTCTTTTCTAACACCCTGTTGATGATGACAAACAGGTATCTGAGGCCCTTCAAAACCCACTACATGCGGTAATTGTACAAGCAGTAGGGCATGCCATAGGCAATGCTCAGTATTTGTTCCAGTCAGCCTTATAACACTAACGCCTGAGAACCACTGCATTACCTTTATCAGTGCAGGCAAGGAGACCTCAGGAGTAGTGAGTGTCAGCAGAATGGAAGCTGCTGGGGAAATGATTATGTTTTCCTTCTATAGCTATTGGAGACTATAACAACATATAGTGGAGTTCTAGGCCGAACAGGAGCAGAAGGAGGGATAGTGGGTAACCTTGCTGCATTCCCAACAGAAATTTTAAGAGCTGTGATAACAATCTATTGCAATTTTCCAGGGGCAGGGGGCGGGGGGGGCGGTGGCGCAGTTCCACTAAGCCACAAAATCCTAGAAATAAACTGAAATCACATTCCAGTCCTTTCTATAATTTTAAAATGTATTCCCAAATCAGCAAAGTCAAGGCTTTTTCTACAACAATGGATGAAGAAATAACTTCTGCTGGACTGTTCTACCTTGACCATGGGACATTCACCACTGTTGGCTTCAGGTAGAGGAGCCTGGGACAAAGCCGACTTGTGAGTCATAGCCAAATTAAATCATCGCTCTATGAAGCCTATTGGCCAGAAACTTAGGGCCATATTTGTGAACTGGTTTGCATTGCTCTTGCACCACGTAACATGGCGCAAGCGCGATGCAAATCTTAATTTATATTTTTTAAGCCGTACAACGTCACATTGCGTGGCTCAAAAAATGTGGAGTAATGCAACGCAGTGCAAATCGCTGCATTGGGTTATGCTGCCCTGGAAAGGCATTGTGTGGGCATTGTGTGAGTGTTCGCAAACAACTCCCATGGTTTTTGATGCATTCCTTGATTTACAAGATCTTGTAAACCTGGGAATGTACCACAATGTACTCCTCCCCAGGACAGGCTTAATGAGTAGAACTATCTTATCTTTGTTTAGGAATGTTTTAGAGGATTTCTAAGAACTATGGACCAGGGAACCTAGGGATTACTCCTCATGGAGCATGTAATAGAGTATTGTTGCAGGGTGCCTCGCTCAAGTTTTAAATAGGGCTGGACAGAATTATGCAGGAGTAGTCAGAGTTGTATCAGTATTTTCCCATTACTTTTTGACAAGAAATTACCAACATTTATGTGATTATTTCTGCTCACATAACTAAAAGCAATTTGGTTAGGAAATCCTACAATGAGAGCACATTAGTAAGCGCCCGCTCGCTATGCGTTTTCTGATACATTTAGTGCTGTTTCTTAGCACAAAATACATCCTTGCATCCATTTTGAGAGCTCTAAATGCCAGTAGTAAATTGTGGAAAAATCCTACTCCAAGATAGTGTTCGGTTGCATTTGGTGCATGCATCCGCATGATAATTTTGGGCACGATCGGGCATTTTTGCTCCAAGATATAGGGATAAAGACTGAATTATTCTTGTCACATAATTCAAGCATAATCTTGCTGAATTCGTAGGTAATTCCACGGGATTACACTACACAGAATTATGTGAGTTAAATAATTCACTGGGCAAGCCAACCTCCCCTGGTGAGGTGTAAGTTGATAAAGTAAGTAGCTGAAGGGCACTCTGCATACTCTTTAGTCAAATATATATTGACCTTTCCTGACCTGGATTGTTCCTGACTCGCCTTCAAGTTGGCAACCACAACATTTTGAGACCTCCTCTGGTTGCCTTTCGCTGCCCAAAATAATCGTGCAGGCATGGCTGTGTCATCATTAGTTTCACAATATAAACTGATGTGCGAACTAAGGCTATCTTGATCAGCAGGAGACTGTACCTTCAGTGAACATGTGCCAAAATGACGTTGGAGGAAACTGTAAACATGACTGAAGTCGAGGTACAAATGTATCATGGAATGGTCCAATGGGCCCCCCTTAATTATTACATCAAATGAAATCTCATCTACACACCCACCACACAAACCCCCACAACACCATCCCTACATACCACACACCTGCACACCCACACCCCACACCACCAACACCTTGAACATCACACACCATGGCACCCAAGAAAAACCCCAAGTTCACAGAGAGTGAGTTGAAGGTCATGGTGGATGAAATCATCCGTGTCGAACCACATGCCGAATGGGAGAAGAAGGTGCTAGGCATGCTGCACCCTGAGAGTCTGGAAGGAATAGAAGAGGGAGTTGAGGCTGGTAAGTACAAACCAATGACCACTATCAAATTGTAATGTTCTGCCTTGCACACCTGCTAAGACACATATCCCAGGCTCCAATCCATGCATGTGGACCACACAGTCACCCAAACGTGAAGGCCAGGGCTCAAATCCAACCACCATGATCAACCACAAATGTAGCCTCCTACGTTCCCAGGCTTGCATGTGGGCAAGCAGCTAGCACTACAACTCCCAACAGGCCCCCATGTCTACAGGGAGGGTGGGGGTGGGTCCAGCACCACAACTCCCAACAGGCCCCCATGTCTACAGGGAGGGTGGGGTGGGTCCAGCACCGCAACTCCCAACAGGCCCCCATGTCTACAGGGAAGGTGGGGGTGGGGGTGGGTCCAGCACTACAACTCCCAACAGGCCCCCATGTCTACAGGGAGGGTGGGTCCAGCACCACAACTCCCAACAGGCCCCCATGTCTACAGGGAGGGTGAGGGTGGGTCCAGCATCACAACTCCCAACAGGCCCCCATGTCTACAGGGAGGGTGGGAGTGGGTCCAGCACTACAACTCCCAACAGGCCCCCATGTCTACAGGGAGGGTGGGGGTGGGTCCAGCACCCCAACTCCCAACAGGCCCCCATGTCTACAGGGAGGGTGAGGGTGGGGGTTGGTCCAGCACTACAACTCCCAACAGGCACCCATGTCTACAGGGAGGGTGGGGGTGGATCCAGCACCACAACTCCCGACAGGCCCCCATATCTACAGGGAGGGTGAGGGTGGGGGTGGGGGTGGGGTTGGGTCCAGCACTACAACTCCCAACAGGCCCCCATGTCTACAGGGAGAGTGAGGGTGGGGGTGGGGGTGGGGGTGGGTCCAGCACTGCAACTCACAACAGGCCCCCATGTCTACAGGGAGGGTGAGGGTTGGGGTGAGGTTGGGTCCAGCACTACAACTCCCAACAGGCCCCCATGTCTACAAGGAGGGTGAGGGTGGGGATGGGGGTCCAGCACTACAACTCCCAACAGGCCCCATGTCTACAGGGAGGGTGGGGGTGGGTCCAGAACCACAACTCCCATCAGGCCCCCATGTCTACAGGGAGGGTGAGGGTGGGGGTGGGGTTGGGTCCAGCACTACAACTCCCAACAGGCCCCCATGTCTACAGGGAGGGTGGGGGTGGGTCCAGCACCACAACTCCCAACAGGCCCCCATGTCTACAGGGAGGGTGGGGGTGGGTCCAGCACCACAACTCCCAACAGGCCCCCATGTCTACAGGGAGGGAGGGAGTGGGTCCAGCACCACAACTCCCAACAGGCCCCCATGTCTACAGGGAGGGTGAGGGTGGGGGTGGGGTTGGGTCCAGCACTACAACTCCCAACAGGCCCCCATGTCTACAGGGAGGGAGGGGGTGGGTCCAGCACCACAACTCCCAACAGGCCCCCATGTCTACAGGGAGGGTGGGGGTGGGTCCAGCACCCCAACTCCCAACAGGCCCCCATGTCTACAGGGAGGGTGGGTCCAGCACCACAACTCCCAACAGGCCCCCATGTCTACAGGGAGGGTGAGGGTGGGTCCAGCATCACAACTCCCAACAGGCCCCCATGTCTACAGGGAGGGTGGGAGTGGGTCCAGCACTACAACTCCCAACAGGCCCCCATGTCTACAGGGAGGGTGGGGGTGGGTCCAGCACCCCAACTCCCAACAGGCCCCCATGTCTACAGGGAGGGTGAGGGTGGGGGTTGGTCCAGCACTACAACTCCCAACAGGCACCCATGTCTACAGGGAGGGTGGGGGTGGATCCAGCACCACAACTCCCGACAGGCCCCCATATCTACAGGGAGGGTGAGGGTGGGGGTGGGGTTGGGTCCAGCACTACAACTCCCAACAGGCCCCCATGTCTACAGGGAGAGTGAGGGTGGGGGTGGGTCCAGCACTGCAACTCACAACAGGCCCCCATGTCTACAGGGAGGGTGAGGGTTGGGGTGAGGTTGGGTCCAGCACTACAACTCCCAACAGGCCCCCATGTCTACAAGGAGGGTGAGGGTGGGGATGGGGGTCCAGCACTACAACTCCCAACAGGCCCCATGTCTACAGGGAGGGTGGGGGTGGGTCCAGAACCACAACTCCCATCAGGCCCCCATGTCTACAGGGAGGGTGAGGGTGGGGGTGGGGTTGGGTCCAGCACTACAACTCCCAACAGGCCCCCATGTCTACAGGGAGGGTGGGGGTGGGTCCAGCACCACAACTCCCAACAGGCCCCCATGTCTACAGGGAGGGTGGGGGTGGGTCCAGCACCACAACTCCCAACAGGCCCCCATGTCTACAGGGAGGGAGGGAGTGGGTCCAGCACCACAACTCCCAACAGGCCCCCATGTCTACAGGGAGGGTGAGGGTGGGGGTGGGGTTGGGTCCAGCACTACAACTCCCAACAGGCCCCCATGTCTACAGGGAGGGAGGGGGTGGGTCCAGCACCACAACTCCCAACAGGTCCCCATGTCTACAGGGAGGGTGGGGGTGGGTCCAGCACCCCAACTCCCAACAGGCCCCCATGTCTACAGGGAGGGTGAGGGTGGGGGTTGGTCCAGCACTACAACTCCCAACAGGCACCCATGTCTACAGGGAGGGTGGGGGTGGATCCAGCACCACAACTCCCAACAGGCCCCCATATCTACAGGGAGGGTGTGGGTGGGGGAGGGGTGGGGTCCAGCACTACAACTCCCAATAGGCCCCCATGTCTACAGGGAGGGTGTGGGTGGGGGAGGGGTTGGGTCCAGCACTACAACTCCCAATAGGCCCCCATGTCTACAGGGAGAGTGAGGGTGGGGGTGGGGTGGGTCCAGCACTGCAACTCACAACAGGCCCCCATGTCTACAGGGAGGGTGAGGGTTGGGGTGGGGTTGGGTCCAGCACTACAACTCCCAACAGGCCCCCATGTCTACAAGGAGGGTGAGGGTGGGGATGGGGGTCCAGCACTACAACTCCCAACAGGCCCCCATGTCTACTGGGAGGGTGGGGGTGGGTCCAGAACCACAACTCCCAACAGGCCCCCATGTCTACAGGGAGGGTGAGGGTGGGGGTGGGGTTGGGTCCAGCACCACAACTCCCAACAGGCCCCCATGTCTACAAGGAGGGTGAGGGTGGGGATGGGGGTCCAGCACTACAACTCCCAACAGGCCCCCATGTCTACAGGGAGGGTGGGGTGGGTCCAGCACCACAACTCCCAACAGGCCCCCATGTCTACAGGGAGGGTGGGGGTGGGTCCAGCACTACAACTGCCAACAGGCCCCCATGTATACAGGGAGGGTGGGGGTGGGTCCAGCACCACAACTCCCAACAGGCCCCCATGTCTACAGGGAGGGTGAGGGTGGGGGTGGGGTTGGGTCCAGCACCACAACTCCCAACAGGCCCCCATGTCTACAGGGAGGGTGGGGGTGGGTCCAGCACTACAACTGCCAACAAGCCCCCATGTCTACAGGGAGGGTGAGGGTGGGGATGGGGTTGGGTCCAGCACTACAACTCCCAACAGGCCCCCATGTCTACAGGGAGGGTGGGGGTGGGTCCAGCACTACAACTGCCAACAAGCCCCCATGTCTACAGGGAGGGTGAGGGTGGGGGTGGGGGTGGGTCCAGCACAAAAATTCACAACAGGCCCACATGTCTACAGGGAGGGTCGGGGTGGGGGTGGGTCCAGCACCACAACTCCCAACAGGCCCCCATGTCTACAGGGAGGGTGGGGGTGGGTCCAGAACCACAACTCCCAACAGGCCCCCATGTCTACAGGGAGGGTGAGGGTGGGGGTGGGTCCAGCACCACAACTCCCAACAGGCCCCCATGTCTACAGGGAGGGTGGGGGTGGGTCTAGAACCACAACTCCCAATAGGCCCCCATGTCTACAGGGAGGGTGGGGTGGGTCCAGCACCACAACTCCCAACAGGCCCCCATGTCTACAGGGAAGGTGGGGGTGGGTCCAGCACCACAACTCCCAACAGGCCCCCATGTCTACAGGGAGGGTGGGGGTGGGTCCAGCACCACAACTCCCAACAGGCCCCCATGTCTACAGGGAGGGTGGGGGTGGGTCTAGAACCACAACTCCCAATAGGCCCCCATGTCTACAGGGAGGGTGGGGTGGGTCCAGCACTGCAACTCCCAACAGGCCCCCATGTCTACAGGGAAGGTGGGGGTGGGTCCAGCACCACAACTCCCAACAGGCCCCCATGTCTACAGGGAGGGTGGGGGTGGGTCCAGCACCACAACTCCCAACAGGCCCCCATGTCTACAGGGAGGGTGGGGTGGGTCCAGCACCGCAACTCCCAACAGGCCCCCATGTCTACAGGGAAGGTGGGGGTGGGGGTGGGCCCAGCACCACAACTCCCAACAGGCCCCCATGTCTACAGGGAGGGATGGGTGGGTCCAGCACCACAACTCCCAACAGGCCCCCATGTCTACAGGGAGGGTGGGGGTGGGTCCAGCACTACAACTCCCAACAGGCCCCCATGTCTACAGGGAGGGTGAGGGTGGGGGTGGGGGTGGGTCCAGCACTACAACTCCCAACAGGCCCCCATGTCTACAGGGAGGGTGAGGGTGGGGGTGGGGGTGGGTCCAGCACTACAACTCCCAACAGGCCCCCATGTCTACAGGGAGTGTGAGGGTGGGGGTGGGGGTCCAGCACTACAACTCCCAACAGGCCCCCATGTCTACAAGGAGGGTGAGGGTGGGGGTGGGGGTCCAGCACTACAACTCCCAACAGGCCCCCATGTTTACAGGGAGGGTGAGGGTGGGGTTGGGTCCAGCACTACAACTCCCAACAGGCCCCCATGTCTACAGGGAGGGTGGGAGTGGGTCCAGCACCACAACTCCCAACAGTCCCCCATGTCTACAGGGAGGGTGGGGTGGGGGTGGGTCCAACACTACAACTGCCAACAGGCCCCCATGTCTACAGGGAGGGTGAGGGTGGGGGTGGGGGTGGGGGTGGGTCCAGCACTAAAACTCACAACAGGCCCCCATGTCTACAGGGAGGGTCGGGTGGGGGTGGGTCCAGCACCACAACTCCCAACAGGCCCCCATGTCTACAGGGAGGGTGGGGGTGGGTCTAGAACCACAACTCCCAACAGGCCCCCATGTCTACAGGGAGGGTGAGGGTGGGGGTGGGTCCAGCACTAGAACTCACATCAGGCCCCCATGTCTACAGGGAGGGTGAGGGTGGGGGTGGGGGTCCAGCAGTACAACTCCCAACAGGCCCCCATGTCTACAGGGAGGGTGGGGGTGGGTCTTGCACCACAACTCCCAACAGGCCCCCATGTCTACAGGGAGGGGGAGGGTGGGGGAGGGGTTGGGTCCAGCACTACAACTCACAACAGGCCCCCATGTCTACAGGGAGGGTGGGGGTGGGTCCAGCACTACAACTCCAAATAGGCCCCCATGTCTACAGGGAGGGTGAGGGTGGGGGTGGGGTTGGGTCCAGCACTACAACTCTCAACAGGCCCCTATGTCTACAGGGAGGGTGAGGGTGGGGGTGGGGTGGGTCCAGCACTACAACTCACAACAGGCCCCCATGTCTACAGGGAGGGTGGGGGTGGAGGTGGGTCCAGCACCACAACTCCCAACAGGCCCCCATGTCTACAGGGCGGGTGAGGGTTGGAGTGGGGTTGGGTCCAGCCCTACAACTCCCAACAGGCCCCCATGTCTACATGGAGGGTGGCGGTGGGTCCAGCACCACAACTTCCAACAGGCCCCCATGTCTACAGGGAGGGTGGGGGTGGGGGTGGGGGTCCAGCACTACAACTCCCAACAGGCCCCCATGTCTACAGGGAGGGCGGGGGTGGGTCCAGCACCACAACTCCCAACAGGCCCCCATGTCTACATGGAGGGTGGGGGTGGGTCCAGCACCACAACTTCCAACAGGCCCCCATGTCTACAGGGAGGGTGGTGGTGGGGGTGTGGGTCCAGGACTACAACTCCCAGCAGGCCCCCATGTCCCATCCCAGAGCAAGATGGGCACCGCCTACCATGTGCTGACCACTGCATCTCACTCTTCAAACTTACATGTAGGTAGCCATCTTCACAGGGGCACCCTCCAATAGCAGGACAGGACCACACATATCCAAGTATTGTCTCCCCACCTCCACACCACCATAATGCCCAGTATTGTGTACCACACCAATTTGATGACACCAACAACCATGCCCTGATTCCCTAGAAAATTGAAATGTAACAACAACAAACCTGTCATGTCCACAGCATTGATTCTTAAATTCTTGTCCCTCAAGTGACAGACACTTGACAGGAGAAGACACCAACCGCCAACCACAGTCCGCCCCCTCACAGCCTCGACTCTCCGGTGATGATTCCCTGGACAACTCGGGTGTGGAGGACGATGCCGGTCCAACTACACTCCCAGGGCCATCAGGCTCCCCGGACATCCCTGCCTCCACCACCTCGGCCAGTGGAACAACAGCAACTACTGCCATTGTGACCTGTGCAGCTAACACCACCACCACCACCACCACTGCTGCCAGTGCCTCCCTGCCTGACCCATCGGACGATGATGGTCCATCTACATCACAGGCTAGCAGGGAGAGTGGACGTGGGATGACACAGGTGAGGCCACAGCTCACGAACACGAGGGCAGGTGCAAGGCGAGGTCGGGGACAAGACCTACACAATTCTGGGACCGAGACCCTGGATGCCATTGCAAGTGTGCAAGCGTCGTACGAGCGGTCGCAGGCACATGCGGATCGGGCGCACCAAGACTCTCATGACACCCGCCAGCTATTGCGGTCCATGGACCACCGTATGGGCCAAATAGTGGACCTCATGGGGCAGCAAACAACTCTTTGGAGGGAGTGGTTATCCTGCGCCACACCACCTCCACCTCCCCCAAGTGGCCAGCGGGACAGGACACCACCGCCAACATCACCTGAGGCCACTGACAGGGAGGTGTCCCCCGAACAACCTGCCCCCACAGCTGGCCCCACTCAGGCTCCAAGACGGAGGGGCCGTCCGAGGCTGGATCCAGGACTGAGCAGTGGCAAAGCACCAGACACCCGCTCAAAGAGGGGCCGGCACTGACTACACCCTTCCTTGAGCCTGGCATGGACTCTGCAAACTATCTTGCCCCACATTGCCAAGCATTGGCACACGTCTGTGGTACTAGGTGTACATCACACAATATGTTGTCCCCACGATGGTGTCATCTGACATGACCTTCAACTCACACTTCCCCTCCACCACACATTTGTAAATATCTACTAACACCAATGCACACCGTGTAAATAAAACTCACGGAAACACTCAAGGCTGTGTGATATCCATGCTTAAACACAGGTTTGTCTTAGTTGTTGACATCAGCAGGTGCAGGGATCAATGTTGTTTGGAATCATGGCTCTGTGTGAGTGACCTAGGGACAATCAGAGAACAACAAGCACAGGTCAGGAAACTGAATCACACCCATCACACACCAACGTTCTGCAACATCCCACAAACCACAATCATCACAAAGTAAGAGGATCACAGGACACACATCAGGGAGCATTGTTCGTACACCATGTCCCACACACATGTGCAAACAGAACATAACAGAACAGGCAGCATTCACACACCACATCCACCCATCACCAGCAGACATACATCACGCAGTGAACAGCAGCACAAGAAGTAGTTACTCACAATCAAGTAAAGTACCGATCAATGAGCTGACGCCTCTGGTCCACACCTTCTTCCTCCCCACTATCCTCATCACTGGACATGGTTGTGATGGGAGGCGGAGCAACCTGTTGGTCATCAGTGTCCATGATCAGTTCAATCTCCTTGCGCAAGGCCAGGTTGTGGAGCATTCAGCAGGCAACCACGATTTTGCATACTTTGAGTATGGCAGGGCCCCTCCGGTTTTATCCAGGCAGCGAAACCTAGACTTCAGCAGTCTAAAAGTACTTTCCACCACCCTACGTGTCTTCCCATGGGCCTCATTATAGCGCATTTCACCTGGGGTAGTAGGATTCCGTAGGGGGCTTAGCAGCCACGGGCGGTTTGGGAACGCAGAGTCACCTAGGTGGGTGGATGACAGACACTTACATCATTACCAGGACTGGTGTGAGCAGCATGGCACACATACAACACAGTAGACATCACAAAACACTCACCTACAAGCCACGCACGTTCTTGACGCAGATTGGCCATCAGTTGGAGGACAATGCTGCTCCGCAGGATGTGTGAGTCATGTGCGGACCCGGGAAATCTGGCACACACATGTGAGATGATGTTGTCAGCCAGGCACACCACTTGAACATTGATTGAATGGTAGTGCTTCTGTTTGCGATAGATGGGTTCACGTGCCTGGGGTGGAACCAGACCAATATGTGTGCCATCGATGGAACCCACTACGTGTGGAATATGGCCAAGGGCATATAAGTCCCCTTTCACTGCAGCCAAATCTGCCGGACATGGAAAATGGATGTAATCACCCTTGTAACGTATCATGGCTTCCAGCACATCCCGCAGTACCATGCTGAACATGGATGGGACATCCCCCCGGCATGACCAACTGTGTACTGGAATGTGCCTGTCGCAAAGAAGTGAAGTGCCGCCATCACCATTGCTGTGGGTGTAATTGCTCCAGGATATGGCCTGCGTGGCTGCAGATGAGGTGCAAATTTAGCTACAAGCTCATGCAATGTCGGTCGATCAAGCCGGAATTTGCGGATCACCTCCTCTCCAACCATGTCCTCCAGCACAGTGTATGGTCGATGCACATTTGGAGCCCTCCTGTGTGGGAGTAGATGGTAGCAGATGTCAATTTTCCAACTCTGCACAGCTGTGCCACAGTATCACATCTTGACCAACACAATACAAAATTATACATGTTGCAGACACTGATTGTATGTGTGACGTGACAGAAATATAAGGCACTACAGATAACTACACACACACTCTTCACCCACAAACAACATCCTGTGTGCAAACTTGTCCAATGCTACGTGCACACATGTTGAAAGAACAGCCAACATCACATGACTGAGGGCCCATGTGTGGACATGCATCCCCACAGACACACATGGATGTGCACTCACAACACGAACAATGAACACACCCTCCTTTTTTTCAGGCACCCATGACCCCACCAACAATGCTGTGCATCCTCACATGACAGGCATGGCCATACAACAGACGACACACAGACGCATACACAGAAAGCATGTATACCCCCATCATTGCTAATTGCACACACAAAACACACACTCACGACTGCTTCAAAAGTTTGGTACACAGCCTTAATGGACTCTGTAGATGTGTACTATTACAAACGTGTGACCTCAAAAACAATATGTCACCACATTGCCATGCACATCTGACGCAACTTGGGCTCACATCACTGTGCTTTGTAAAGCACTGCAAGGTCATCATCATGATCACACATGCAACAAATGGACATTAATGTGACACGTGGACAGGGCCCATATACATGACATAACGAGTATTGTCGTTTTCCGGACATGGCCTGACACACATGTACACCTACAATCATTACATGTGTGCGGAGACATGCAGTGTGTATACACACGGCATCCGGGTACACCTTCCACCATCACAGAACATGATCCTTGATACTGGAATTCTGCGTACCATTGTCAGCATGGTCAAGGTCCATCACAGTCACACACCGCCAACCGCATGTGCACGCTACCGCGATGGTGCATCATTTGAAATTCATCACTCACTGGCGTCGCAATGGCGGAGCATGCATTCCACGGGGGCGGGGCAGGCTAAAACATACATTTGAATGTGCAACTGGAAATGGCAGTTGGTACCCCCCCTTTCAGTCACATTGCAGCACCCACCGTAGACCGCCGGAAGCGGTCGGTCACCCCCCGCCGGGTGCGGGCAGTGGGTGACAGCCCGTACCCAGCGGTGGGTGACCGGCCGCACCCGGCGGTGGGTGATCACCCACACCCGGCGGTGGGTGACCGCCCTCTGTAATGATGTCACCCTGGCATGGATGTCCATGGCCGGTTACCCACCGCCGGGTGCGGGCGGTGGGTGACCGGCCGAACCTGGCGGTGGGTGACCGCCCTCACCCGGCCATGGGTGACCGCCCTCTGTAATGATGTCACCCTGGCATGGATGTCCATGGCCGGTTACACACCGCCGGGTGCGGGCGGTCACCCACCGCCCGCACCCGGCGGTGGGTAACCGGCCATGGACATGCATGCCAGGGTGACATCATTACAGAGGGCAGTCACCCACCGCCGGGTGCGGGCGGTCACCCACTGCCCGCACCCGGTGGTGGGTAACCGGCCATGGACATCCATGCCGTGGTGACATCATTACAGAGGGCGGTCACCCACCGCCGGGTGCGGGCGGTCACCCACCGCCGGGTGCGGGCAGTCACCCACCGCTGGGTGTGGGCGGTCACCCCCCGCTGGGTGCAGGCGGTCACCCACCACCCGCACCCGGCAGTGAGTAACCGGCCATGGACATCCATGCCAGGGTGACATCATTACAGAGGGCGGTCATCCACCGCCTGCACCCGGCGGTGGGTAACCGGCCATGGACATCCATGCCAGGGTGACATCATTACAGAGGGCAGTCACCCACCGCCGGGTGCGAGCGGTCACCCACTGCCCGCACCCGGCGGGGGGTGACCGACCGCTCCTGGCGGTCTGCGGTGGGTGCTGCAACGTGACTGAAAGGGGGGTACTAACTGCCATTTCCAGTTGCACATTCAAATGTATGTGTTAGCCTGCCCCGCCCCGTGGACTGCGTGCTCCGCCATTGCGACGCCAGTGAGTGATGAATTACAATTGATGCACCATCGCGGTAGCACGCACATGCGGTTGGCGGTGAGTGACCGTGATGGTCCTTGCACATGTTGCCAATGGAAACAGGTTACGCGGGACGCGTAAGCGACTTCAAAAATAGCGGAAGCCGTGCACCGCCACAGCAGGTCCAGTCATTGGTTCATTTTGAATGAGGCAGCCCGGGAACACCAATTGCTGCAGACGTGTGCCACTGATATCAGCTCAGGGCCCTATAAATGTGTGGATTTGAGCAGCACACATCCACTGCTTCCAGCCACTGCTGCCTGCACCCATCACCTCTACCTGCTGCTGCTGAGGACTCCACCAACTGCTGCCTGCACCCATCACCTCTACCTGCTGCTGCTGAGGACTCCACCAACTGCTGCCTGCACCCATCACCTCTACCTGCTGCTGCTGAGGACTCCACCAACTGCTGCTGTTGTGCCACAGTCCTGGACCTTGCCATGCCGAGAGTTGGAGAGGTCCGGTCTTGTCCCTTCACCGCAGCGGATCTGGAGGCCCTTGTGGACGGTGTGCTCCGCCACTATGAACGGCTCTACGGTGACCCCGGCAGTGCTTAATTTGTGCCGGTGCTTTCCGGTGCTTAGCACAGGCACTTATTCATGAGGGCCGGGTCTACTGTACCAGGCGTCTGCAACTCTGAATGCACGTCATAAGGCAATGTGAATGCGGCATACATACGCGTGCTGCGTGCGTAGCCTTAGACTAGACAGTAAATTAAATTAAATTATCTCACTTGTGACTCAGCGCGTCACATACTTGGTCCAGTGTCCGACTCCAGACCGTCCAACTCCTTTTATTTACTGCATGAATGAATGCAAATTCAATCTCTAGATGAGCGTGTGAATGATGGTCACGATGCGGATGCAATGCAAATTTTGAAATTGCTTTAAGCCCTGATTGGGCAGGGGGCTGGATTTTGGGAAGGGCTATGCAGCACGCAGCGTGCATAGATTTTTTTTATGCCACGCTCTGGCACGCACGCACCCGTCCCCACCACGAGCATGATTCATTAGTGGTTGAGGCAGTACGGAGTTGAGGTGGTGAGCCAAATGCCGTTATACTGCAGGCACTGCAGCTTGGCCTAGACCGCCTATCTAACATAACTGAATGCAGGCAGGCCAGTGCGCCCCGCCCCACCCCCCCCACCACCTCCAGGGAGTATCGGTAAGTAACAGCCTTAAGCCGTTATATTCCTTAAGCAGTTTTTTTTGGTGTGCCGTGTCGTGGACTTGTGGGTGATATCACGTGACAGTCACCAGCGTCGGTGTGGTAGCTCCAGCTCTCATGAATTCCGGCCCGGGTTAAGGTTAAGTAAACAGGCTGCGTGGCCAGGCGGCCTTGCAGAAAACCGGCCCCTGCCCTCCTCCTTCCAGCCTTCTCCTGCCCTGGGCCGGGCAGTGGCATTTTACTGGTCTGGCGCCTCGTGCCCGGCGCCAGAAGCATAATTGTTCAGAGCAGGCCATGGACTCGTCACTAGGTTGTTCACTTCGCATTTCACTTCATACGCATGAAGTGAAGTGAGTGAACGACCGAGTGACGAGTCCAAGGCCTGCCATGAGCAATCATGCCTCTGGCGCAGGGTACTGTGTGCAAGTACAATGCCACTACCCACTTGGGGCCAGGAGGAGAAGGCTGGAAGAAGGGCAAGGGCTGTGAAGGGATTGCCTTTAACTTTACTTAACCCCAGATTTTAGCTGTGCTGCCTACTCTGTAACAACAAATTGGGGGCTGCCTCACACGCACAATAACCTTGAGATAAACCGAGCAGCTTCACATTCATTTCCAGTAGGAAACAGTTTACAGAATACGAGGAGGCCTTTGATGAACTATTGTGGGTGAAGAAGAGAACCGCCTAATTCTCATTTATCTTGCCAAGCTGACATGTAGTCATTTGTTATTACTTCGTCAGGGTTTAATATTCGGATAATCGGGATACCGAGAGGCAGTTTAAGGCGCATTTGTCACATTGTTTTGAGAGAATTGAAGGGTGGCATCGCACGCTGGGCTATTTCTTTGACGATCCATTGCTTCCCATTGTGAAGTTCGAGTAGATCAACTACCACAACTCCCAGAATGCACTAGATTGTTAAGTGAAAAAATAAAGGCTCTGTGTCATAGGTGAGGTAAAGTCATCTGCTAGCCTGACCCATACTCGACTGTATTTGAGGAATTATATGCTCGTTTGTGACCATTGTCTACCACTCTCCTGTCAGTCAGTGAGGTTTAGCTGTAGGTGAGAGAGGAAAATAGCGCCAGCAGAGGCCAAAGCACTGGGACACGGCCCGCTGCAACTCTGGATGTCCCAGGGAGTTACCAAGGATATCCACTGACTGTGGTGTGTGATTGGCCCCATTCTGCTTTCCAAGGCCAACTTCCCATATTTTGTGACACTGTGGCTCCTCTTCAGATAAATGGCGCCCACAGAGTACACATTCCCATGCCATGTGACACTTCTTTTACAATCACTCAGCACAGCTTAATTCTCGCTTGCAGGAGCCATTAGCTGGTCCGGGCTGGGTGAGTTCAGACATCACCCTTGCCTATACATCACTGGGCTTCCTGGGCACACACATTGCTGGCTTTGACTCTTCCCCAAACGAAATGTAGTTCCTGAGGCTGTTCCTGAAAAGACTGAACACGGGGTCAGATAAACAAAATTTTCACTGATTCAGGGCACTTTTGTACAAGCCAACTGCTGCTAAAACATTGTAAAACAATGCTGGCTCAATGTTGTTGTTTTTACAGAAAGTTGATAAGAGGAGCTGTTGTTTGTGCCAGTCGGTCAGAGTAAGTGCTGCCCACGCTTGGACCACTGCAGGTGTTTGTTTCTGCAATGTACAGTCAATGCAAAGGTTGCTTTTGCACTGGACTGTTAGTGACTATGTTGTTTTTACACTGCTCTTTTTGTCTAAACGTTGTTTTTGGACTGGTTCTTCGGTGGAAATTTTTTTTTTTACTCTGGTGTTTCTGTGTAAATGTCATTTTAGTACTGAACTGTCAGCGCAAATGTTGCTTTAGCACTGGGCTGTCAGTACTACAGTTGTTTTTGCAATGAACTGCAAGTGCAGATGTTTTTACACTAGTCTTCATGTTTTCATGTTTGAAGTTGTTTTTGTAGTAGACTGTCCGTGCAAATGTTGTTTTTACACTGGTATTCCTGTGTAAACGTTGTTTTAGTACTACACTGTCAGACACAAGTTGTTTTTGCACTGGACTGTCAGTAAAAATATTGTTTTATGCACGTTTCTTTCTGTGTAAATGTTGTTTTAGTACTAGACTGTCAGACACAAGTTGTAAAAATGTTGTGTTATGCATGTTTCTTTCTGTGTCAACGTTGTTTTAACACTGGATGCCATAAATAAGTTGTTTTTACACTGGACTGCCACTGCATAAGTTTTTTTTGCACTGGACTGCCACTGCACAAGTTGTTTTTGTTCTGGACTGTCAGTGCACAAGTTGTTTTTTGCACTGGTCCTTCTGTGTACTCATTTTAGCTAATCTATTCCAAATCTGTGCTTTAAATGCACTTTTGATGTCATCTTTTTCAAAATGTTCGCAGAGCAGGGGAAGCTCCTATTAAAACCTTACTATGAGCAAGGCTCCCTTGCTGAAATTCAGGTCGGGTATTACATCCGACTTTTAGCAGTGCCAGTTGAGGATGTGGGTGGAGCCAATAGAGTAAGTGGGTGGAGCCAGTGGAGGAAGTGGGTGGAACCAGGGACAAGTAGGTGTGGCCTCAGACCAATACTAGAGCACCTGCACTTCATAATTTACAAATTAAGCACTGGACCCCGGACAGGTGGTAAGTGCAGTGGGGGACATGTTGGTGTGCATGAGGTGGTCACTGACTCCTGGCCCCTGCAATCTTGGCGTTGTGCTGTGGGACCTTCACATATGTAGAACTGTGCATGGCTGAAGAAAGATACGTGTAGCTCCTATCTGTGTGAATGGCCAACTCTCCACTGACTTGCACCCTCTTGTCTCCCATCATGGTAGGTCAAGCTGCACCTTCGCAAGGCCGTGTGGAGGACCATAGCACGTGATGTACGGGCAGTGGGGGTGTGCAATAGGCGACACACACACTGCCACAAGCGGTGGGACAACATCTCCAGGCTCAGCAAGAATGTGGCAGAGATGACACTGGGGCTGATTCCAAGATCATCCCGGCTTGCACGACGTACCATGACCCCTCTAATGCTCCGTATCATAGCTGTGACACATCCTGACCTGTCCGCCCAGCTGAGAGGGGAGCAGCAGCAAACTAGCGGAAAGGACACTGAATGGGTTTGTGACTTGTGAGTGCATGGATGTATTGATGCTCGGACACAGTAGTGACATCCGTGGTGTATCTGTTGTGCTGCAATTGCATGTGGGTGCCATTAGCGGAGTGAGCGTTGGCATCCATGTCAGCCAGGTGGACATACCAGTTGCATTGTGCTGCAGGGTCCACGGAAATGCCATTGATGTCTGTGGTCCCATGGCATCACATGTCTGGTGGTGTGCATGCACTTGCCCTGTTTGTATGATGTACATGTTTCACAGGCACCCCCGGTTCTTTGACATGAGGATGTTCGTGTGCAGGATGGGTGCTACATGTTGGTCAGCAGTCAAGGAAGTTTTGAGTTTTGAATTTGCAGTATGTGAGTGTGGCACTTAGGTATACCTCTTTTCTCTCTTTTCCAGCTTTTGACGAGGGCACATACCCACAAATGACGGAGCTTAGTGGTGGCAATGCATCCGGATCAGAGATCGCACACACGCAGACAGAGACTGAAGAGAGCAGCCCCGGAGAGGGCGACAGAACTGTCCCTGAGGACTCACATGTGGAGAGCCCATCGTCCTCATCTTCAGACAGTGGTGGTGAGTCTGCTCTGTTGATGGAGACAGGGAGTGTACAATCTACACCTTCAGTAGGTACACATCACACTGGGCCCACACTGCCACCAACTGCAACAAGTACTGCTCGTGCTCGCCAGAGTAGGGGGAGCAGAGTGGCCTTCGGTGCAGGCACCGCTGCTCCTGCCCCTGTGACACAAAATGCCCTTAGTGCTGAGGCGGTTGATCTGCTGCGACAGCTGTGTGTAGGGCAGACAAACATGATTAATACATTCCTGGACCACGATAGGAAGTTGGGGCAGGTGGTGGCATTCATGGAGGGGATGCATGGTGATGTTGCAGGTCTCCACAGAACAGTACAGTCATTAACCAACACAGTGTCTGCAGCCATTCAACAGTCGCATAGACAAGGTTCTACTTCAGTTCCACCATCCACACCACTTGATTTCTCTGGGGAGAGTGACATTTCAGAACAGGACTCATTTTCTGGGTATTGCACTAGAAGCAGGCACAGGCAGCAAGCCAGGGCATGGAGGCCACAGACACCATCCCCTGGAACAGGGAAATATTTCACAGAACAGGACACCAGCTACCCTGGAGTTGACACACAGGATCCTCAAGGGGTGTTGGGGACAGGGATTCACATGGCACACAGGCATCCCCCTCAAAAGGTACTCCCAAGTCAAGGGCACCTCCCAAGGCAAGGGCACCTCCCAAAGACAGGGACACACCCAAGGACAGGGCACCTCCCAAGGACAGGGACACTCCCAAGGACAGGGCACCTCCCAAGGACAGGGACACTCTCAAGGACAGGGCACCTCCCAAGGACAGGGTACCTCCCAAGGACAGGGTACCTCCCAAGGACAGGGACACACCCAAGGACAGGGCACCTCCCAAGGACAGGGACACACCCAAGGACAGGGCACCTCCCAAGGACAGGGACACTCCCAAGGACAGGGCACCTCCCAAGGACAGGGCACCTCCCAAGGACAGGGACACACCCAAGGACAGGGCACCTCCCAAGGACAGGGACACACCCAAGGACAGGGCACCTCCCAAGGACAGGAACACTAGAATGGGCAGGAACACTACAAAGGACAAGCCAACTCCCAGGGACAGAGGCACATTCCAGAGACAGGACACCTCCTATTGCCAAGGCGTCTCCCACGGCCAAGGCACCTCCCAGGGAGCATGCACCTCCCAGGGCCAAGGGTTCTCCCATGGACACGACATCCACCAAGGACAGGCATACATCACCCCTGCATCCCCTAAAGCTGGTGTTGGTGAAGGATTGTAAAGCACATGTGTCAGCGGTGGAGTCCCCCCATACCTCTACTCCCATCCACACCCCGCTGAAGCAGAGGAAGGAGTACACTGTTGTAGCATCCCCCATTACACATGATGCAGTGGGCAGAAGGCAGGGCCACAGCAAACGTCAAGCAGGGTCCTGCACGTCCCCAGAGAGCATTCCCCCACCAGCACTTGATCCACCTTTGATGGGTGATGTTTCTGATGAGCCCGCACCACTTACCAGTCCAGTCATGTCCAGGGGGCCCTTATATATCCCTAAGAAACGGAAACACACACCAGTGACACCTGACCACCCCTATGTCGCTCCAGTACAGCTGTCCCCAGCTCCCAGAGTGACCATGACTCCTGGACCATACAGCCCTGTGGCTCATCATTTCAGTGGTACTAGTGGGTCAGCTGCAGTTCACTCTCATGGGCCAGATAGTGGGACTGTGTCAGTTGTGCCCTCTCCTGTTTCGGGTACTGCCACTGTGTGTGTCCGCCACTCTCATGTCTCAGATGCTGGCATGGTTTTTGTTGGTCACTGTACAGGGACATGTCCTGGCAGTGTGGCTGGGTCTATGGCTCATGTGTCAGTCACTAGATCTGTGGCTGTGACTCACACTCCTGTATCTGGTGCTACCAGTGTGTCTGGGTATATGGCTCATGTGTCAGTCACTAGATCCGTGGCTGTGTCTCACACTCCTGTATCTGGTGCTGCCAGTGTGTCTGGGTCTATGGCTCATGTGTCAGTCACTAGAGCTGTGGCTGTGTCTCACACTCCTGTATCTGGTGCTGCCAGTGTGTCTGGGTTTATGGCTCATGTGTCAGTCACTAGAGCTGTGGCTGTGTCTCACACTCCTGTATCTGGTGCTGCCAGTGTGTCTGGGTCTATGGCTCATGTGTCAGTCACTAGAGCTGTGGCTGTGTCTCACACTCCTGTATCTGGTGCTGCCAGTGTGTCTGGGTCTATGGCTCATGTGTCAGTCACTAGAGCTGTGGCTGTGTCTCACACTCCTGTATTTGGTGCTGCCAGTGTGTCTGGGTCTATGGCTCATGTGTCAGTCACTAGAGCTGTGGCTGTGTCTCACACTCCTGTATCTGGTGCTTTCAGTGTGTCTGGGTCTAAGGCTCATGAGTCAGTCACTAGATCCGTGGCTGTGTCTCACACTCCTGTATCTGGTGCTGCCAGTGTGTCTGGGTCTATGGCTCATGTGTCAGTCATTAGTACTGGGCCTGTATCTCCCATTCCTGTATCAGATCCTGCGACTGTGTCCGAAGCTACGGGCTCACACAGTCCACCTAATTCTGTGCTGTGAGGTGCAGTTCACATCACTGAAATGTGATTGTAATTGATGCCCGGAATGTCCATTTTAACCACCCTTGCATTATTATTGTCCATGTGACGGTGCGCATGACTCACGTCCTTGTGCTGCCTCAGATGTACCTTCTCTGTTATGAACACTGCCCTGTTGCTGTTATGATACTGCATTGTGCCCTCTCATGTGCTGCCTCAGATGTACCTGTTCTGTGCCATGGACTGTTGATGCACTTAGCCCCTCTCATGTGCTGCCTCAGATGTACCTGTTCTGTGCCATGGACTGTTGATGCACTTAGCCCCTCTCATGTGCTGCCTCAGATGTACCTGTTCTGTTATGAACACTGCCCTGTTGCTGTTATGATACTGCATTGTGCCCTCTCATGTGCTGCCTCAGATGTACCTGCTCTGTGCCATGGACTGTTGATGCACTTAGCCCCTCTCATGTGGTGCCTCAGATGTACCTGTTCTGTGCCATGGACTGTTGATGCACTTAGCCCCTCTCATGTGCTGCCTCAGATGTACCTGTTCTGTGCCATGGACTGTTGATGCACTTAGCCCCTCTCATGTGCTGCCTCAGATGTACCTTTTCTGTGCCATGGACTGTTGATGCACTTAGCCCCTCTCATGTGCTGCCTCAGATGTACCTGTTCTGTTATGAACACTGCTCTGTTGCTGTTATGATACTGCATTGTGCCCTCTCATGTGCTGCCTCAGATGTACCTGCTCTGTTCTAGCCAGTGGCCATGCTCTTGGCTACTCTTGGAGTCAACCTCTATTATGTGCAATAAAGCAAGTAACTCCTGTGTAGTGGTTTCTCTGTGTCATTCCTGGTTGTCTCCTTGCATTGTTGATATATTGTTGCTGTCGTACATGCTGTGTCTGCCACTTTCACATTACCATTGCCCAGCACTGTTTCATTTACTTTGGCTTGGGGAATAGTCATTGCAATGTGGCTGTGGACTGTGTGAGGCTGGAGGAGGCACTCAGAGTCTCATTTGGGGACAACAGTGGCTTACCATGCACTGCAGGTTATGTGGATGTTTTTCATTTGGTGCATGTGTCACACTGATGATTTGTGGGTACACAGTAGGTTGTTCAGTGTCGACTTTGTCAGTGTACATGTCAGGGCTCATCGTGTGTGTGTTGGTTGTTTATGTGTGTGCAGCAGTGTTGTTTTTTGTGATGTGTGGTGTATGGGCTTCTGTCTGTTGGTGAGGTAGGTGTGGGGTTTGCCTGAGGGTGGGCCAGCATATCTCCTTATGTGTGGTATGCCTTGTGTGTTGGTGTGTGTATGTGGGCCTGTGAGCTGTGTGGCCTAGCCATTCCTGCCTGCCTGCCTAGTTGATTGTGGGCATGGTTTCCGTCGTCTGCTCTGCTCCGTAGCGTTGTCTGTGGTGTGGGTGATTGTTAGCGGTGCGTGTGTGTTCTGGGTGTGTGGGGTCCGTTGTGCCCAGTTGGTTTTCCTGGTGTTGCATGATTGTGTTTTCATCTCCAGAGCTGGTGTTCTGTTGTAGGCAGGGGCTCCGACACATGCGTGGTGTGTGGGTTGCAACCGTGGTCCGCAGGGGAGTACCTGCCGGGGTGGTGACGTGGGGAGGGGTAGGGGCATTGGGGGTTTGTGATGTATGGATGATGGATGTTTGCAGGGAAGTGAACATATGTGTTGCTCATTAGATTATCTTGTTGTGCACTGCATACCCAAAAGCGATGCAGGGGACGCTAAGTAATTCATACGAATCATTTCTATGTTTACTTACCTGCATACATCCGTTTGCCATACATTATTGTCCCCCAACATGCCACTCCCCCTCCCCATGTCACAGCCCTGGCAGGTACTCCCCCTCCGACAGCGGTTGGTGTGTTTACGTACAGGCATCGGCGGCGGCGACGGTCCATGACTTGCTGGTGGTGGAGCACGAAGAGTATCGGAAATGCATGTAGAGCTGGGTCCATGGCGACGGCCTGCCTGCGGTGGGTATCTCTGCAATGTTTTGCCTCTCCGTTGTGGTGAATCCGCCGTGTTCAGGCTGGTTGTTTTTCCGCAGCGATTTGCTGTGTCGTTTCCGCCATCGTGATTTCTAGGATGGTCGAGACGTCATTCCGTACGGCGGTGTCTCTGGATTGGTTACGTCCGCCGCGGGTCGGGTGTATTTCTGCGGCGGTGCATGTTCTTCCGTGGCGTATGGAAATTTTACAGTGTTTCCCATCCTAATATGGCAGACGGACTAGCCGCGGCTGGCGGACGGGAAAAAGCATTTTCCTCATATGCCAGGCCGGCAGTCGTCCTTCTGTCCGCCATCGTAATCGACCCCTAAATTTTAGTGGAATCTCTAAGCAACGAAACTCAAGCAGAATAATGTTGACCCAGACTTTCTTACTGCTAGCTTGTATCACAAAGTTACATTTTAATTGGGCCTTTAGGAACAGAAAAAATTACTCTTTCACTCTCTTTTTCCTTTCTTTGAATGGCATTTAGTTTGTGGTTTTGCAGGTGTCTTTTGAGTGTTTATATGTTTTTACTTGTGAGGGCTTTTTCTCTTTCAGTGGGGTTTTATCAGTTAATATAGGTTTAAACCTAAAACCGGAAAGCCCAGACATAATCATGGCATATGTATAAAAAGCGCTGTACCTCTTAATGAGAGACTGTTTCAGTATAATGCGGGTGTAATTTTGGGTGGTATTCTCTTTTTTCCATAGCTAGTTTCATACATAACTACAAAATATGTTTTGTACATTTTGTACGTTTTGTATGTGGTACTGCAATTTGCCAAAAACACATAGCGATGCACTTGTATCTCTGAAAGCAGATTTCATAAGTTTGGCAGTTAGCCATGATGTTTTACCCATTACTAAATGACTCTAAAACCCATGCAATCCATTATATCCACAATTTGTCTCCCTTTCTCACAGGCATTGTGAATTCTTTTCTCTAGCAGTATTGCTGCCTGCTCTGGGTGCGTTTGCAAACCAAAGCTAATATATTTGTGCAAGCATTCTAAAGTGGGCAAAAGAGAAGGCAGCGTGACGTGCCTGGTGTTCTAGAAGAGGTACCCACATAAATAAATAAATAAATAAATAAGTAAATAAATGAATGAATAAATATATACATAAATAAATAAATGCATAGATGAAAAAATATGTAAACTGCTTAAGAGTACTCCACTTCTACCTTCCCTACACCTCGTACTTAAGAGGTCTTGCATACTAAGAACAGATACTGGAAGTCGTATTTTCTCCATTCTGTGCTCATTGCATGAATTGTTGGATTTATTTATCAAATGGCGATTTTAAAAGAGATTTTCTTTGTATGAAAGGCGCTTTGAAAATGCAAATCTTTTTTTTTCATGGTTCCTTTGTTTATGTCAGCACACACTTCCTCGTTGAAATCTGTCCTCTTTATAAAATGTGAAATTTTTATGAGCTCGAAGTTTGTAACTGTTTTATTATATGGTGCCTTTAAATCGTAACTGCTTTCCTTAAGCCATTAAAACAGAGTGGCAAAATCAGATTACAACAAAAAAAATGCGGGCTAAGTATAGTAACTCAATGAAGAGGATAACATACAAATCTGTTACAGTAGTTGTGCAGCGATATATGTACATAGGAGAAGCATCAGCCACTGTGACTCAGCAGTATTGTGGCAGAGGGAATTCTGGGTCAGGGATCAGCAGTGGTGGTGCTAGCTGAGGCTGTGCTGATGGTAGCACAGCAGCTCCCTGGCTTCAGATGGGGAGGCAGATCTGCGGGTGTGGTGAAGTCGGAGGACCCCCGCTTTACAGTGAGGTTCTTGATCTGCCAAACTCAAAATGAGATCCACCCTCTCATCAACCATCAAACACGATAAAAGATGTTTTCACATCCATTCCAGCACTTGTTGTACTTTGTTAATAACATCAACGAGCTTCTGGACCTAGTTATAAAAACGTCATAGATGTGTAATGCCTCATCTGTCATGTTAGAAATATTTGGATGAGTGGAACTTACCTCTCTCATCTCTTACAGTTAAGAGGAATACCTGGTGCATTTACCTGCCTCTGAAAAGCCTATCCCATTTATGTATTCCTTTCTTACTTCATTCCTCAGTACCAAATTTCTGCCATTTTAAGGTGGTGCAAGATAGCTTTGTTTTAATGGACCATAAATCTGAAGGGTGAACAGCCTTTACAACGAAACTTTTACAACGCACTACCATTACGACGCAACTTTTACAACGCAAACTATTACAACGCATATCGCTTGGGGGCGCTCTAGGATAGGGAATAGGTTTAATGTACTATCCAACACCTTCCCTACTATCCACGGGGACTGGAGTTGGAATCGTAAATTAAAGTATTCACTATCCAGCGCCCAAAAGCATTATGCGTTGTAATGGTATGCGTTGTAAAAAATGCGATGTAAATGTAGGCGTTGTAAAAGTATGCGTTGTAACGTCATACATCCATCTGAAGTATACCATTTTTGAGACTCTTGTTCACTTCCAAGCATGGTCCCTTTTCCTTCAGGGAATTATCTAGAGCAGTGCTCCCCAAACTTTTAGAACCACAACCCACTTTTTAGAATGACAAATGTTTGTGACCCACCTAGCTTTAATGGACATGAGGGGTGCGATTTTTAAAATGTAACTAAGTCATTATCTGGCAGCACACTGTCATTTACAGACAGCAAATGTTCCATTTAAATGCCCACTAAATTTGCACAGATGTAGGGACCTATTCACAAAGCGTCTCAACACTTGTGGCAGAGACCCCACAGTGGTGGCTGGGCCTTGCACTTGTCTTGGGGTCCCGCACTCGTGGTGGGACCCCTGCAAAGAGAAACTTCAGAGCAGAGGTCCCGGCAGGAGTACGGGCTCCTTCGCCACGACTGCAGGACCTCCGCCTTGAATGCAGATGACTTTTGCGAATCAGGCCTATACAGTTTTACTGATAAAGTTATATTGCACACAAATGATAATGTGTGGAATTCTGGTTTGAATGGATTTTTATCATTTGTGTATCACCTAGAAAAAGTTCTTGATTTCTTTTCATCCCATTATAATCTTGGGCCTGATTCACAAATGTAAATTTAGACCTGAAATCTAAATTGAGGCCTGAGGTCTATTTTAGACCTGAAGTTTAATTTTAGACCTGACATAGGTCTACAGTTAGACTTCAGAACTAAAGTTAGACTTCAGGTTTCAATTTAGACTTCAGGTTTCAAACGTCTAAAGTTAGACTTCAGGTCTAAATTTAGTCTTCAGGTCTAAGTTTACCTTTGTGAATTGGGTCCTTTGTTTTCCTCACACTTCAGAATTTCAAAAAATGTGCTTAATGTCTGCTATTCTAACTGCTGAATGTGTACATTTCATTTACAGGTAGTTACAATTTATTGTGTGTTACAAAAATGACATCCTGCAGCTTTTCCTTTCACAGACTGTTCCCCAGCAAGACTGTCACATAATTCACTTTAATTTTCTTTCTGTGACTGCAAAGTGACAGGAGTTTGTAAACTCCAATCCCCATGTTAAAAATAAGTAGGAATTTATGTGAAGACATAACCTGGCATTTGACCCCTCTGACTTTGAAAGCAGCAACTGTGATAAGAAAATACAGAATTTAAAGACGTCTTTCTATATTTATTGCTTTGACTTTCATGACCAACGGAAAAAAAATCAGCCCCAGAAACTCGGCTCGTGATACACGGTTTCTGAAACACTGATCAAGAGAGTTGTTAAACGACTCCACCAAGTCCTCCATCAGAAACAGGTGCAGATGGGAAACCAAAATCTGCCCTGTCAAAAGAGTTCAAATCAGTCTCACACTGCATATGGCTAAGAGTCGAATGTGGTAATTGGTGCATGTTTATGTCCTAGCAGTCCATCCTGCTATAAAATCAACCTCTTAGCCTACAACCTAGAGTGGAAACGTAGGAATGGTAGAATAGCCAACCGACCCTGATGAGAAAAATGTAGGTGTGAGCAGAATTGGTGGAATTTGATTCAGTGGAATTGCGCAGAATTACATTAAAATTATGTGAGATTCATCGAAATACCACAACGGGGTGAAGTGGGCATTTGCCACTATTTTCACAGTGTAGAAGGCACCTACGCATCCAAAAATCGATGAGAGGATACATTTTGACCTGAGAAATAACGCTGCCAAATATCAAATGCACTGCAGTGCATACCCTTTGGCGCCCTTACATACTCTGCAATAATCACTGCAGGGTATGTCAGGGGGCTGAGGGAAATGCACTATATGACTTTACATACTCTGCAGTAATCACTGCAGAGTATATCAGGGCGCTGAGGGGTATGCGCTCTAGTGCATACCACTCAGCACCCTTACATATCTCTACAGTGATTACTGCAGAGTATGTAAAGGTGACGTGGGGTATGCACTGCAGTGCATACCCTGGTGTGCATAGAGTGGTTACTAAAGAGGGACAGAAGAGGAAGCTGTCCCTCTATGCTTAAAAATCACTGCAGAAGAAACTTTAATCCAAAGTAGTTTATAAACATAGAGGTACTGCTTCCTCTTCCAGCCCTGTTTAAAAGCCAAACACTGCAGATTAATTCCACCGGCGGAACGGTGGAATTCATTAGTATTTCCGCATTACAAGAGTAATGCGGAGTTACAAAATTCCTCGCAGTCTGCCAGCAGAATTAATAATTACGCCCAGGCCTAGAAAAATGGCAAGAATCCAGCTCTGTTAACTACAATTCTACAGTCTCTCTGTACAAATTCTGTTGATTTAGGGGTATATGTTCTAAGTTTTTGCTTTGTGTTTGAGTACAAAAGTGATGCAAATCAACATAAAATTATTTTATTCAATTTACTTGCCAGCAAAAAACGTGCTTTATACTGGAAATACACATAAAAAGTACCGCAAAGCAGCACAAAGCGGTGGTGCATAGGCGTTCCCTTGCAACTCCCCATGGTTTTGATGCAAAACATTATCTACTAAAAGAAGTAGACAGGGTTGTGCATTAAAAAGTAATGTTATGTTATGTTAACAGGGGTTTTATAAAGCGCACAGCTACTCTACTGAGTGTCCCGGCGCTGGATGAGTGAAGACTGACATAAAAGGGAAGGGGAAATATGCAGGGAAGCACAGTGCTAAGTTATTACTGAAACAGCCATGTCTTACTGGCTTTTCTGAAGGGAAGCAAATCCTGAAGTAGTCTCAGAGCAAGTGGTAGGTTATTCCATAGTTTAGCCACTTGAAGCTGAAAGGAGCATGTTCATATTCGGGAGTGCTTCACCACCGGAGTGCAGACTAACGCCAAGGAGGCGGAAAAAAGAGAGCGGTGAGGATGGTAAAATTGAACTCTCTTCCTCAGGTAAAGGGGCTCCAGAGCCATGTAAGGTCTTGAAAGCCAACACAAAGGCCTTAAACTGTATCCGCTTACGGAGCGGTAGCCAGTGGAGAGAGATCAGATGAACAGATACCCGAGTCCTAGGGCCAAGAGATAGAATAGCCCTGGCCGCAGCATTTTGCTCTACCTGGAGGCGGGTAAGCAGATACTCTGGGAGGCCAAGATATAGAATGTTCACATAGTCCAGCCTAGAGCCAATCAGGGCCTGGACCACAGTTTTCCTTTGTGAGATCTGAAGTAGTGGCAGAAATTGTTTAAGCATTTTCAAAAAGCCAAAGCACTGACCGGCCACAGTCTGAACCTGTAGCTTCATACTCATGGAATTGTCCAGCTTAATACCTAGGCTTTTTACGGACAACACCACGTTAGCCAGTGGGTGCATATTCTGAGGCCACCAGCTCTGCCACAGGTTGTTAGATGGGCAGCCAAAGAAAATGATTTCCGACTTGTCAGAATTACATGTAAGTTGATTCTGTTGGAGCCAGGAAAACACTGCTGACAGACAGGTCTTAATAGCTTTCCCCTTAAACTCTGAATCGTTGTCGCATGTAAAAAGTAATTAGGTGTTGCCAGCGTACAACACTATTTTAGCTCCATGCGACTCGGCAAGACTAGCCAGAGGAGACATGTACAGATTAAATAAGGTAGGGCTGAGAACCGAGCCCTAAGGTACTCCCACCTCCAAAGGGGGGATTAGTGCTGAAAAAGGGGGAGCCCAGACAGTTTGTTGGCACCCCACCAGAAAGGAGGCAAACCATTTGAGTACCGTCTCTCCAAAATCAGACTCCTGGAGTCTCATTAGGAGTGGGCTATGGTGACGATATCAAAGACTGCCGAAAGATCTAATAGTATCGGCATAGCCTTGCCACCCCTGTCCAAAACATCCTTGATAGACTCCGAAATTTCCAGGAGTGCCGTTTCGGTACTAAAATTTGGGCGAAACCCAGATTGACTTTGGTGCAAAATGTTGTTTGTCTCTAGATAAGCAGAGGTGACTGAGTGAACGTATTTAAAGAAGGCAGGAGGGATATGGGCCTATAGTTAGCGGGTGTCTCAGGATCCATGTTAGGTTTTTTCAGGAGGGGAAGTATGTGTGCCTCCTTCCACTTGCCAGGGACAAACCCCTGCTGCAAGGAGGTATTCAATATCTGATTGACATAGGGATTAATGGGTGTAGCTATTGCTGCCAAAATTGACGCAGGACAGGGATCAGAATGAGCGCCTGATTTCAGATTCTTCAGAGTACCTAATGAGGTTACCAGTGGAAGAGGAGGGAACTCCATGAAGAGAGGCACCACAAGCCTAGGGGAAGGATGGGAGGGGACCCTGTCCACATTGTTGGCCGGAAGGGAGAAAGGGAGTGTATCATGGATCTTTCTGATTTTTTCAGCCAAAAAAGTGGCCATCTGATCCACCCAAAGTGCTGAGGGGGAGAATGTTCCAGTTACTGCCTTGGGGGATGGGAATTCCTTTGCTATTTTAAAAATCTCTTTATTGGTATTCCCGGCTGCCTCTATTCTTGATGAGAAAAAAAAACAAAAATTATCCTTGAGGATAGGTTTGTGATGCAACTTAAGTGCTTGTTTATACACAATTTTCTCCCTAGTCTCGAAGTTTTTCCGTCATGCTCTCTCGAGTCTTTTGCAAATACTTTCTTTAAGAGCAGGAGTAAACCAGGGAGCAGAGACTCGTGAGGAATGGGCAGGACGGGAAGAGGGGGAAGATAGTGCCTTTTTAAATAGGCACTATCAAGAAGAAATGCTTTTTTTCTTTCTTTTCTGACTTTGCATGTGCAGCACAGATACAAAGTAGGAAACATTTTAAAGTTAGACCACATATAGTATTTTGTACTGGAAGGGTGTCCTTCCAATACAAAACCTATTCTAGACTCATGCAGACACCTTTGCAGTTTGGTGTAAAAGCATTGATTAGCTCTAATTAGCTTGATTGTGCACCAGCACTAGGAAGAGAAGGAGCAGAGTGGCACATTTTTGTACATTTTGCACTGTCCTGGTCTCTTCTACTCATGCGATGCAGTGCAGGATTTTTGGCTACTGCACTGCGTTGCAAGAGAATTTTGTAACTAGATCGCTGCCATTTCTTTTTCCTTAGGAGAAACATGTCACCTCTTGCTGTATCAAACATTAATACACAATAATGGCTCATGCTCTGTTCAGGGGACTGTATGATCTGTATAAACAAAAAGATTCTATCAAAGTGTAGTGATTTTTATTATTTTTATTAATTTCTGTGGGTGAAAAAAACTAATAGATGAGCTCTCTCTTAGGGTGGTAAAGATGAGAGCACAGTGTGCTTTTTAAAATACCCCTCACACACTAAAAAAATCCAATAGTGTCATGCTTCATCATTGGGGTCTTCCCGTCCCTCTACGGGGCGGGGCGTGCTACGACCTGACCGACTACGCGGGAGCACTAGTATAGTGACAGGACTATGTGACTGTGCAAGTGTTGGTGATGTCAGTGAAGTGTAGGGACCTAATTATGTGTGGGAATAAAAATGGTTAAAAATCCTCTGGCTAGTGGAAAAAAACAATTTATTCACTTCCCTAGCTGGGGACGTTAAGAAGGGGGTTTTGAGGTAGAGCGATTCGCTACTACCTGGTCTACATGTTTCGTAGGCAGTCCCCTACTGCCTACTCATCAGGACCTTCTAATGGTCCCTACTGGAACAAAGCTCAGTTGCTAAATGTAATAAGCCTGTCGTCCTAGAGACCAGCAGTAAAAATCCACTGCTAGTTTCTGCTTCAGGGCATGAGCTGGCCCTCTGTAAGCAAAAGGTATCAAAAATAATGACCTGAATGTGGTCTCTGTAAAATAAGGAGAAAAAAAGGGAGAGAAACATACAGAATTATACAATGATACTGTAATCTGTCTGTGGATGCTCATTATTGTTAGCGCCACAGGAGTTGCAATTGCCCATACCACAGATGATACATGTAAGACTTTATGGACAGAATGATGGGTCAATCCTCCATCCCCTAAATGTTTGTTTCATAATGAACATTGTCACGCCCCTTTTAATATAGGCTGTTTTTTATGGCGCGAATGATAATGCAATCTGCCATCCCCTATATGTTCGTTGTTGTCGACGAACATAGGGAGGCCCCTTGTAATTAGGGCTGTATCCATCTTCAACATACACACACTCTCACGACTCAATACATACAACGGAACTCTGCAGGGTAAAAATAGAGGAACCCGACTTGATCAATAACTGTAGTGATCTGAGGAACGATCGTGCTAAAAACCAAGGGGCACACCCCAATCATGAAGTAGTGTGCAATACATACTGCTGTTGCGCAAAAGATATGCCCCATGAGCTGGTACTTGGTAGGTATTCAACGCGGCGTCCTGAAAAAAGAGAGAGACCGCGCCCTTAGCAAACTCGTCAATATACACCCATGTCATGTAGCCCTCGTCTTGATTAGCCAAGTGTTTAGCGACTTTTGGCAAAGTCAAGTACTCACAGTGACCGCTATATCATTAAGGCTTACTTCTACCACGAGGTACCGCTCCGAAGACTAGTCGCGTCTGCGGCTCAGCGGTTAAATGAGCTCTGCTTACGCGCCTGTTTCGCTTGGGGAATCTCCCGCAAACACTAGAACGCTCACCCCAAGATGGCCGCCCTGAAATGGACCAAGCGTGTGCTAAAAACGGAAGTCTATCTTCCGTGTCCATTAGGTGGACCAATGTGATTGAATAGGAAGTTATATTTTAAGATATATTTTAAGAGTAGCAAAATATCTCATCCTAGCCCCTTGTATTAATACCAAGTTATTTGGAAAACGAATATGTTAATATATTACAGAAAAAAATGTTAGCTGAAATGCAATATAATGAAACCGGCTCCTGAGTGGCTCAGGGATGAATCTTTTGGCCGAACAATTATATTACCCATGTTACCACAGATAATTAAAACAAAGATCAATATGATAATATATTACACAGAAACATGTTGTCTAAACTACAATATTGTAACACGCTTCCTCGATTTCTCAGGGGTTACTGGTGTTGCCGGACAATTATCTTAAATAAACTATAGATCTTCTTGGCATGCATACATGTCCGGATATCTAGTAGGTTGTTATGACGGAGTGCCTCAAACCGCAGGATTGGGACCTTTAATCCCCAATGTATAACAAAATGTGGGCAATGGGTTGTAGAATGCTAGGGTGGGTATTGTCAGTGGATCACTGATAGGACGCAGGGGATCTCCTCGAGGCCACGGATGGACTGCCTCTCAATGGGATGATGTTACGAGGCTTATAGCTGACCCCACGGAATTTCATCGTTCAATCCATGTTTGTTTGACTGGACACGAAAAACCCATCTCTGTTCTTTCTCTAGTAGATGTTTCTCGTTGTCAATCTGTTCGATTACAGTCCAAGTGATGTCCTCAGGTTTATGCCCACTTTCCAGGAAGTGGTTTGTCAATTTCGTACTCGCCTTTTTACATTTAATGGTGCTCTTATGTTCGCCTATTCTCAACTTCACTGCCCTGCTTGTCATACCAATGTATTCAAGATGGCAGGGGCAAGTAATGAGATAGACGACGTTCGAACTGTTGCAGTTTGTAAAGGCTCTTTGTTCCCATGAGGTCCCGTTGTTGAAGGTTAGTTTTTTGCTCTTTTTGGTCAGGCAGCATACCTTACATCCGCTGCACGGGTGATGCCCTTGTACAAAGTTGGGATTGATTTGGGTGTTGGCTTTACTGTCCTTAGGTCTCGTGTGTACTAGTATATCTCTGACACTCTGTGCTCTTTTGTGTGAAAACATGGGTTTAGGAATGTCGAGACCTCCACTGTTCAGAATTTTCCAGTTTTTGTTGATGATCTTGCTAACTTGGTTGGAATTGGTGTTGTATGTTGTAACACATATTGGTCGCTGTACTTCCACTGTTTTCGCTTTTTCTTCCAGGAGGCTGTCTCTGTAGTTGTTTCTCGCTCTTTTGTAAGCTTGGTCAATGGTTCTCTGTGGATAATTTCTCAGTTGTAACTTCTTCCTCAGGTCATTAGACTGCGCTTTGAAACTAGCGACTTCTGTGCAGTTTCTACGGAGTCGCAGAAATTGACCGTAGGGTAGATTATCCCTCAGATGCCTTGGGTGGAAGCTCTGATACAGCAAGAGACAATTCTTAGAGGTGCTCTTGAAATGTGTCGTTGACATTAGTCTTCCATGTTTGGGAAAGATGTTTAAATCCAAAAATACCAGATTGGTTTTGGTAGTGACACTGGTGAATTTGAGGAACTCGTCTTGGTAGTTGAGCCACGTGAGGAACTGCTGGGCGGTCTTATCATCTCCATCCCAGATGATCAGGATATCATCAATGTACCTCTTCCAGGTCAAGATCTTTTGTCGGAAGGGGTTGCTGGTACTTAATATTTTCGTCTCCTCAAGATGGTGAACATAGAGACCAGCTATGCTTGGAGCAAATGTGCTTCCCATGCTGGTCCCATGTTTTTGGAGGTACAGGGTCCCATTGTGCTCAAAAAAGTTCTCCTTAAGTGCCAAGGAGCAACACTCCATAACCACGTTCCGTGGGGTCTGGTACTCCCAGTCGTCTGCAAATAGTACATCTTCAATTATTGCCAAGGTGTCGTTGTGTGGCAAACTCGTGTACAGACTTTCCACATCACAGCTTATTAAGAGTTGTGTTTCTGGGTCGAATGACACCTCTTCCAGTAGGTTTAACACATCTTTTGTATCTCTCAGGTAAGTGGATGTCCTCTGTACCATTGGTCTTAAAAATGCGTCTGCAAACCTAGAAACTGGTTCGAGAACTGACCCTATCCCTGATACTATGGGTCTCCCTGGTGGGTTCTCGAGGTCCTTGTGAATCTTGGGTAGGATGTACAGGTAAGGGGTTCTAGGGTTCTTTTGGCACAGGAACTCTCCTTCCTTGTTGGTGATCCAATTATGTGACAGTGCCTCCTCTACCATTGTTTTGATCTTAGTTGTTATTTTTTCAGTTGGATCGGTCAGTAGGACTTCGTAGTTCCTTTTGTCTTGGAGCAGTCTGGAACACTCATTGTCATATTGTTCCCTTTTCATAAGGACAGTTGCACCCCCCTTGTCTGCTGGCTTTATGACAACCTGTTTGTTACTGCTCAGTTCGCGGAGTGCCTGCCGTTCATCTTTAGAAATGTTTTGAAAAACCCGTTTCTGTGCTGGGTCCAGTGCTTCAAGATCCTTCATGACCGCCTTCTCGAAGGTCAGGAGTTCAATAGGGAGAGTGTGATTCATGGGAGTGAAGGTGGACCGTGGTTTTAGTCCTGTGTCTCCCTTGTCTTGATTGTCTGTTTTATCTTTAAAGAAGACCTGCAGTTTCAGTCTCCTTATAAATTCCCGGATTTCCTTGCAGAGGTGAAATTTGTCCATGTTGGCAGTAGGAACATATCCTAGGCCTTTCTCTAGAACTTTCTTCTGTGATTCCGATAGTTCACTGCCCGTAAGGTTTACAACTAGGCTTACTTCTGGTTCTTGGATGCCCCTGTCATGCTCCTCGTTGATACTCTTGGAGTTCCTTCTTCTTCGTTGCTCCAGTGTACTGAATTGCCTCTCCGGTTCCTTCCTTTGTTCTGTCCTCGGCGTGACCCTAAAAAAGGAGCCGAGTTGTCGAAATAGCCATAATCTTGCTGAAAACCCCATGGCGGATAAGGGGCATTCGGGTGTTGGAAGGGTGGTGGGCCAAATTGTTGTGGAGGGTACATCATTGGTTGGGGGTAGCTATTCCATCCCCGCATGCCACGGTGATTGGGTCGTCGGAAGTTCCTTCGATTGCCTTGATACCTGGGGCTTTTGTTACCGCTAGAATTGGAGCTGTTAGATCCAGCGTCAGATGAACCATCATTGGAAAGATTTTCACTTGATGGTTTGTAGTTGTCTTTAATATAAGGATAAATCTTTTCTTTACTCCATCTGCTCGTGTCTTTCTGGAGTTTCTCATATTTACTATCCTTAAGATTTACTTCAAAATCGTTCAATGTTTGATTTAGTTCATCGAGGTATTTCTTCAGGTTGGCTGGGGATTCATAGCTCTTGAGGCGCACTTCTATAGCTTGTATCTCCACCTTTAGATCGCTAGCTAGTCTGCTTGCTGTTTTTATGATCAAAACGATCCAATCTCGTGTACATCTCCATGAGATTTGGTACCAATCGATTTTAAAGGTCTTGTCCTCGAGGAATATAAATGGTTCATTCCGAACCACGAGGCCCGCTGGGGCCGTATTGACCTTCAAATATTCGGACATTAGTAGTCCATGGATGGCTGTTTTTATTTGAGTCCTCCTCAATTCTTCCAGCTCATCCCAGTCACTGTTTTTTAAAGAGGGGCAACCAGAGTTCAGTCCTTCGAAAGTACCTAGAGAGGCCATTAGATTGGAGATCTCGTCTTCAGTAAATGCCAGGCCAAGGTCGGCCATTATGTCAGAAAAAAACGGGGGAACCTCTATCCTCCCTGTCGATATGCCGTCGGATGCAGAATCAAAAAAGTGGTGTTGAGAAGATGAGTCCTTTATGTTGACTTCCGCAGCTGCACGCTGCCAGTAATTCCAAAACAATTGAGGAAGTGAAGAGGTGTTGACAGAATCACCCTCCGATCAGATATGTATTAAGCATGGGCGTAAAATCCGCTCCGCTCGCGGATTTTTCGGATTTTCGGCAAATCCGCAATCCGCGAACGCTCGCGAATTTGTCGAAAATCCGTGAATCCGCTCGCGGCGGATTTTTTGCTTGGTTGCGGCGCGCGGCGTGGTGCACGGCGTTCACTTTCCGTCATTTTAGCGTTTGCCGAGTTGTTTTTCTTTGCGAGTGACGCGCCATTTTAGATCTTGCTGCGTGTTCCCGTGGGAGTTTGTCGCCCGCGAATACGTACTCGCGGCTTGCCACCTTGCACAGCACACCTCGCGAGAGTTCGCAATTGCGAACACGTAGTTGCGGCGGAAAGGAACAATCTCGCACTTGCGAAATAGAGATTTTGCAATTTCGCACAAGAAAATCACCAGCAAACAGGATAAACCTTCAGAAAATTATGATTTTTATCAGAATCACTCCTCAGGTTGACATTTGCATGGCCTTTTTTTTTTGCAAGGAGTCCATTTTGGGGGGGGGGGGAAGGAAGTGCCCCACAGTCTCCAACTTCCTGTTCCTGTCCAGCAGGCTCCTCCCAGTGCTTTGTCCATCTCCTGGTCACTTTCATTTGGATCTGGAGCTGGAAGGATTACTTTTTGTGGGTGCTGCTGGATATTTGGATTTGAGGCCTTTTTGACTGTCTTTGGATCACTTTTGGATTAGAAATCAACTTTCACAAGTAAGTTTGTTTGGGGCATTACAGTTGCTGCAAGTAAAATTTTGGAACTTTTTCAGAACATTAAATAAATTATATTGTGGGTAGCCACAGTATCCAGTAGGACCAGGGTTGGTTAGGGGTGCATGATACAACTGTTTTGTTGAATTTAAACACCATTTAGGCCATGGATGGGCTGGGATTGTGCTGATTTTTGTCCTTTTTTTGGGACTGCTGGTGGGGCCCTTTGCCCAGGGGTGGTGAGTGTTGCATGGGCCTAGTCTTTCTGTGGGGTGTCTTCTTGAATTTAAACATAATTCATGTCATGGATTGGCTGGGATTGTGCTTATTTTATTGTTTTTTGTCGTTTTTGGGGGGCTGCTGGTGTGGCCTTTTGCCCAGGGGTGGTGGGTGGTGCATGGACTGAGTGTGCCTGTGGTGTGGTCTCACTCTCTTTAATGTAAACATCATGGATGGCATTGGATTGTGGTGATTTCTGGCTGTTTTTCTGTTTTTTGGGGGTGTACTGTTGATGTGGACTGGCCATGTGGGTGGTGGTGGTGGGTGGCCATCTTGAGTGCTGGCTGCTACAGGCAACATGTGCTTGGGGTGTAAGGGGCCATTTTGAGGAGAGGCAGTGTCTGAGGCCTGCACGTATTTTGCCTACTTTTCATCCATTATGCCCAGGGGTAGTGAGTGTTGCATGGGCCTAGTGTGTTTTTGAGGGGTGTCTTCTTGAATTTAAACACCATTGAGGCCATGGATGGGCTGGGATTGTGCTGATTTTATTGTTTTTTGTCGTTTTTTTGGGCCTGCTGGTGGGGCCCTTTGCCCAGGGGTGGTGAGTGTTGCATGGGCCTAGTCTTTCTGTGGGGTGTCTTCTTGAATTTAAACATAATAGAGGCCATGGATGGGCTGGGATTGTGCTTATTTTATTGTTTTTTGTCGTTTTTGGGGGGCTGCTGGTGTGGCCTTTTGCCCAGGGGTGGTGGGTGGTGCATGGACTGAGTGTGCCTGTGGTGTGGTCTCACTCTCTTTAATGTAAACATCATGGATGGCGTTGGATTGTGGTGATTTCTGGCTGTTTTTCTGTTTTTTGGGGGTGTACTGTTGATGTGGACTGGTCATGTGGGTGGTGGTGGTGGCCATCTTGAGTGCTGGCTGCTACAGGCAACATGTGCTTGGGGTGTAAGAAGGGGCCATTTTGAGGAGAGGCAGTGTCTGAGGCCTGCACTTATTTTGCCTACTTTTCATCCATTATGCCCAGGGGTAGTGAGTGTTGCATGGGCCTAGTGTTTCTGAGGGGTGTCTTCTTGAATTTAAACACCATTGAGGCCATGGATGGGCTGGGATTGTGCTGATTTTATTGTTTTTTGTCGTTTTTTGGGCCTGCTGGTGGGGCCCTTTGCCCAGGGGTGGTGAGTGTTGCATGGGCCTAGTCTTTCTGTGGGGTGTCTTCTTGAATTTAAACATAATTGAGGCCATGGATGGGCTGGGATTGTGCTTATTTTATTGTTTTTTGTCGTTTTTGGGGGGCTGCTGGTGTGGCCTTTTGCCCAGGGGTGGTGGGTGGTGCATGGACTGAGTGTGCCTGTGGTGTGGTCTCACTCTCTTTAATGTAAACATCATGGATGGCGTTGGATTGTGGTGATTTCTGGCTGTTTTTCTGTTTTTTGGGGGTGTACTGTTGATGTGGACTGGCCATGTGGGTGGTGGTGGTGGCCATCTTGAGTGCTGGCTGCTACAGGCAACATGTGCTTGGGGTGTAAGAAGGGGCCATTTTGAGGAGAGGCAGTGTCTGAGGCCTGCACTTATTTTGCCTACTTTTCATCCATTATGCCCAGGGGTAGTGAGTGTTGCATGGGCCTAGTGTTTCTGAGGGGTGTCTTCTTGAATTTAAACACCATTGAGGCCATGGATGGGCTGGGATTGTGCTGATTTTATTGTTTTTTGTCGTTTTTTTGGGCCTGCTGGTGGGGCCCTTTGCCCAGGGGTGGTGAGTGTTGCATGGGCCTAGTCTTTCTGTGGGGTGTCTTCTTGAATTTAAACATAATTGAGGCCATGGATGGGCTGGGATTGTGCTTATTTTATTGTTTTTTGTCGTTTTTGGGGGGCTGCTGGTGTGGCCTTTTGCCCAGGGGTGGTGGGTGGTGCATGGACTGAGTGTGCCTGTGGTGTGGTCTTACTCTCTTTAATGTAAACATCATGGATGGCGTTGGATTGTGGTGATTTCTGGCTGTTTTTCTGTTTTTTGGGGGTGTACTGTTGATGTGGACTGGCCATGTGGGTGGTGGTGGTGGCCATCTTGAGTGCTGGCTGGTACAGGCAACATGTGCCTGGGGTGTAAGGGGCCATTTTGAGGAGAGGCAGTGTCTGAGGCCTGCACTTATTTTGCCTACTTTTCATCCATTATGCCCAGGGGTAGTGAGTGTTGCATGGGCCTAGTGTTTCTGAGGGGTGTCTTCTTGAATTTAAACACCATTGAGGCCATGGATGGGCTGGGATTGTGCTGATTTTATTGTTTTTTGTCGTTTTTTTGGGCCTGCTGGTGGGGCCCTTTGCCCAGGGGTGGTGAGTGTTGCATGGGCCTAGTCTTTCTGTGGGGTGTCTTCTTGAATTTAAACATAATTGAGGCCATGGATGGGCTGGGATTGGGCTTATTTTATTGTTTTTTGTCGTTTTTGGGGGGCTGCTGGTGTGGCCTTTTGCCCAGGGGTGGTGGGTGGTGCATGGACTGAGTGTGCCTGTGGTGTGGTCTCACTCTCTTTAATGTAAACATCATGGATGGCGTTGGATTGTGGTGATTTCTGGCTGTTTTTCTGTTTTTTGGGGGTGTACTGTTGATGTGGACTGGCCATGTGGGTGGTGGTGGTGGCCATCTTGAGTGCTGGCTGGTACAGGCAACATGTGCCTGGGGTGTAAGGGGCCATTTTGAGGAGAGGCAGTGTCTGAGGCCTGCACTTATTTTGCCTACTTTTCATCCATTATGCCCAGGGGTAGTGAGTGTTGCATACTTGCATGTCCGTAGTCTTTCTGTGGGGTGTCTTCAATGTAAACATCAAGGATGGCATGGGATTGTGCTCATTTTTCTGTGTTTTGTCGAATTTTTGGGGTGTATAACTGAACTGATGTTCCTCTGTCTTCCATTGCTTTTAGGTGCACAAGAAGACTCAAGAGAACCACCAGTGCCAGGAAGAAGTCCTGCAGCGGTGTGTGCAGCATAACGTCACGCGACGTCACGTCTGGACACAGAACCCTCTGCAACTCGTGCAACTGCTGCCTGCTGACCTGCTCTGAAGAGGATGGCCCCAAAAAAAGTAACCCGTAGCTCCTCTAGCAAGAAAGGTGCCAGTAAGGAGCAGAAGAAGCAAGTTACCAAGGAGACTGGTGTGCCGCCCGCCCCTTTTTTTGGGAGTAAAAAAAAAAGTATGCCTGCAGCAGCAGCAGCGGGATCTGCTGGGGACCAAGCTGGCAGCACCCCCCCCCGCTCCATTGGGCTCAGTGCCACCACCACCACCACGCCAACTTAAGTCCAAGCCCTTGAGTGCTGCAGAGGCAGCCAGTATAGTTGTTCAATCACCATCGACAAGTGATGTTGGCTCATCGCAAGAAAGCAGCAGCAATGTCCCTCAATCAACACAGGTTGTTGTAGCTCATCTGACGAGTGTTGAACAACCACAGCCGCAACAACAATCACATGTGCAAGTACAAGCCCAAGTACATGTGGAAGGAGAGGCAGCGCAAGGAGATGCGCAAGCAGAGGTGCATGGAGGGTCACAAGTGCCCACAATAGTTGTTCCTCCCGAAGTAGGGGCACATCAGGAAATCGACAATCAAGGCGAGGTATCATTTGAGGAAGCCACTCCTCCTGCTGATCCTTCATTGTCTTCCACAACCCTAGCAAGGAAGAGATCAAGGGTGGTGTCTACATCCTCTTCAAGCACACCTCCTTCTGATGATACGGATCAAACTTGGGAACCAGCACCACAGCCGTCTGAGAGTGAGGCACACCATGATCCAACAAAGGTACTTAAGCGTAAAAGGAAGCTCGTCCAAAGTCTCAGACTTATGGAGTGTGATGAGGCTCAACAAGAAGTGGCGGATACTGCTGCTGATGAAGACTCTGCCAACGACGACCCAGTCATCATAAAGGTCACTGCAGCCCCAGCGGGCATGCAGCAAACAGACATTTTGACCCTAGCCCGAAGAGCTGCTGCGCGTGATGATGATGATGATGATGTTGTCGATGAGGAGGCAGTGGAAACACCACAATCATTGGAGTTAAGTAGTACACCAACTCGTCCCGCTTCCATATTTCTTTCTGGCAAGAAGAGACCTCCGTCAACCTCGACCTTAATTAGTGGCGGTGAAAGTGGAAAACGTACAAAAGTTGGGCAATCCAGATCCTCCACTTCATCTGGCATTAGCTTCATGACCACCACCACCAGTATCGCCGCCTCCTACAGGTCCCACAGACACTTCAAGTCCCCAGTTTGGGACTTCTTTACTGTTTGTCCCAAAAATCCAAAGTTTGCCATTTGTACCCTTTGTAAGCTTGCAGTTAGTCGTGGTAAGTCAGGTACCAACTATGGTACCGGCGGCCAGAGTGGTCATCTTGAGAGAAAGCACGCTGTCAAATGGTTTGCGCACCTAGCTGCGATCAAGAAAGGCCAAAATCAAGGAAACGTTGATGTTTCATCTGATGTTGACGAGCAGGAAGAAGACGTGTCAAACACTTCCCTTACACCCAGTACCCCTGTCAGCAGCACACCCAATGTGAGGCACACTAAGAGTGTTGGAGCGAGTGAGACACCAACGCACAAAAGTTCACCAGCGAGCAAAATTGGGTCAACGAAGTCATTATCAGCCCGTAAATGCTTGGTCCAGGGCAACATTAGAACAATGCTTACTTCAGACGTGCCATATGAACGCAACCACCCACTGACGCGTCTGTATAACACTAAGCTGGCTAAAATGCTAGCTGTGGACCTTCTACCTTTTTCTTTTGTAGAAGCGGTAGGTTTTCTTGAATTAGTTGCAACGCTCTGCCCTAAATGGAAGGTTCCGAGCCGGTTCTATTTTGCCAGAGTTGCGGTTCCAGCACTACATGAAGATGTGCTGCAGGCGATTGGGGCAGCTTTGCAGAAGAGTGCTGTTCACACAATACATCTGACAACAGACATGTGGACCAGTGGCCCAGGCGATGATTACATGTGCATCACTGCACACTGGGTCTCTTTTTCAGGTGTTAAAGCAAAGCTAAACATAGGTGTTGACCCGGACCAAGTTTTCAAAGCTGCTCGGAAACATGCAACACTAGCCATGTTTGGCTTGGAGAAAAGTCACACAGCAGAAAACCTTTTGGAAGAGTTTGACAAAAAGGTCTTGACAATGCTATCCCCCCTAAAACGCAAGATTGGTTATGTTTCCACGGATAATGGCGCCAATGTAGTTAAGGCCATGTTCCTTGGTGACCATGTTAGAGTGCCGTGTTTGGCGCACTGTATCAACCTGGTAGTTCAAAAATTCTTGAGTGATAAAGAGAGTCCAGCGTTCGAGGTAATGGCCACCTGCCGCAAAATGTGCAACCATTTCAGCCATTCTTTTAAGGCCCGGAAGCATCTGCGGAGACTGCTACTTCAACGTGGAATGCCAGTGAAAGCATTCATCCAGGAGGTGGCAACACGTTGGAACTCAACCTTCTACATGCTTGAGCGTCTGCATGAGCAGTATACGGTACTCGATCACTATTTCTTGACAGAGGCTACATCTCAGAAGGAGGACCTGCGGATGAGTAAGGCGCAATGGGACATAGTTAAAAGCCTGACAGACATGCTTCGTCCTTTTGAGTTCTTCACGCGTGCAGTCAGCCAGGAGGACTGTAATTTGGGAAAAGCTATCCCATTGTTGTGCATACTGGAGCACCAACTGATGGCGGTTTCTTCTGAGTTTGAAAAAGATGAAAAAAAAACAAAACATTTCATTTTGTCTGAGAAATTATTACATCGCCTACGTGGTGATGAACGTCTTCAAAACATCAACTCAGATCAGCATTACATTTGTGCTACTATTCTGGATCCACGCTACAAAAAGGCGCTGGCAGACAACGCATTCTTTCCTTTCGCTGATGCAGATGTTCAAAAGTACAAACATTGGTTAGCCTGGTCAGCCAAGAGGTTTGAAAAAGAACGGCAGGTTATTGAAGGAGAAGCCAGTACATCAGCATCAGCATCAGCAGGCCATCCGCAGTCACAAGAATCCACTTCTGCACCTGTGGCTGGGGCACAAGTGACCTCTCAGCCGTTAAAGACACCGGCAACTGGATCATCTGCACCACACACAATGACAACACTAACAGTGGCTGGGGAGGAGGATTGGCTAAGTTTGATGGGGTATGGTTCTCGAAAAAATGTCACAGGCACAGCAAAAAGTAAGCAAAGTGGAGGAACAGTTGATGACCTTGAGTCGATGGTGCAGGACTATCTGAATGACTCAACAGAGGTCTTCCTTAATGATGAGCCATTGCAGTATTGGCATGGCAAAAAACAATTGTGGCCACAGCTCTTCAACCTGGCTATAAACTATTTGTCTTGCCCACTCGCAAGTGTGTCTTCTGAACGTGTTTTCAGTGCTGCTGGTGGCATTGTAACTCCCAAACGGAGCCGCCTCTCGCCCAAAAATGTGGAGCGGCTGACAATGATCAAGATGAATCAGCACCTCATACCACCAGATTACAAAGTACGAGAAAGCACGCCGCATGAAGACGAGGAGGACAGCAACGTAGATGAGGGGATTTTTTCTCTGTTCGGTGCCACTGACCTCATCCAGCCTGAATTCGCAGAGTATGATGACGAAATCTTGTTCTTATTCCCTGACACCGAGCCCTGAAAATGAGACAATCAATCAAGAACTTTCTTTTTCGTCCTTATTCACTTTTATTCCTGTGTGCTTTGTGTCTCTCTTTCTTTGTTTTGCACAGTTAATTTAATTCAAACTTTAATCACCTAATCCCAAAAACAAGACCATCATCAGAACTGTCTTCACTTGTTTGCTTATTGATTTGAAGGTGCCGCAGTCTACATTCCTCAGGTTCACAAGTTCTGAAGAACATGCTCCTCTATCCTCCTCCTCCAGACTGCGATTTCCCTCCAAGCAGAGTGCTGGATTACGCACAATGAAGAAAGACTCAGCACTTGTGGGGGTGTTGTACTTCTTTGCGGGTGAGTTGACGGTTTTGGGCCCATTGCTGTGAAGCTCTAATAATGGACAAAAGTGTTTTGGACCAAATATGAGGTGGAAATTTCTTGCCGTTTTTGCTGACTTGCTTGCCTTTGAGGTGCTCTTTGGCGGGGTTCCGGGGGTTTGTGTGTAATTTTTGGTGTCTGTCGAAGCACTGCTGCGACAGTCTAATCTTGATTGCATTTGCTTTTCAGGAAATCCGTGGTGGAAAACAGGAGTTATGATGATTGATGATGATGACCTAGCTGAACAGCGCCGCATTTGGAACGAAGGCCGAGAGATATTGTAAGTATGAGATTTAGCTTTTTCGCTGTTTGGGGGTGTTGTCGGGTGTTTTTTTGCGGGTGGGTTGGCGCCGGCGGGTCTTGCCTGGGGCATTCCTGGGAAGGTCTAATACCGGATAGAAGTGTTTTGGACAAAATCCATAAGGAACAGCCTTTTTTTTGCCATTTCTTCAGACATCTTGCTCAATGTAGCGTTTTGGGGGGCTTCCTGCTGTTCGTGGGTGGGTTGCGGCCGGGGTCTCTGTCGAAGCACTGCTGCGACAGTCTAATCTTGATTGCATTTGCTTTTCAGGAAATCCGTGGTGGAAAACAGGAGTTATGATGATTGATGATGATGACGACCTAGCTGCACAGCGCCGCGTTTGGACCGAAGGCCGAGAGACATTGTAAGTATGAGATTTAGCTTTTTCGCTGTTTGGGGGTGTTGTGTCGGGTGTTTTTTTGCGGGTGGGTTGGCGGGTCTTGCCTGGGGCATTCCTGGGAAGGTCTAATACCGGCTAGAAGTTTGTTGGACAAAATCCATAAGGAAACACCAGTTTTGGCACTTTTTGTAAGTTAGGGTTCGTTAGGGTTAGCCCTAGCAGCAGGATTGCATGTGTTTAGGGGGGTTCTATTGCAACGCGGTTCTGTTGTTGTAGAGCACTGTTGGAGCGATGCTGGATATGGATACTTTTGCTTGCAGGCAAGTGGTTTGAATACAATCCACGGTCTGTATTTGGGCCTACTGTTACTTTCAAAGTACGTTTTGTAACCATTTTTCTGCTAGGCATCGTTTTTGGAGATATGATTGGGTTCTTCTACATTTTTGCGACTGGCTTTAGTAAGGGTCTTGGTGGGAGCATTGCTGGGAAGGTCAAATTTTGTTCTAAAACACAGTAGTACACCCACCTTGAGGGGAAAGATCCGCTATAATATTTTGGCCATACTTATTGATCCTTAAAAAGGTGACTCAGACAGAGCACGCAATTTCAAAAATATTGTACTGTCTATTAGGGAAATCAAAGTGTCACTTTTTGAACCACACAGCGTACATACCTTTTATTTATTTATCAGTGGTATTGTAATAGCACTTCCTGTTTTCCGTTCAATAATTACAGGCCGGGTTTCAGTCAACATCCGCCAGGCAGGCAGTGGACAGGGTGTCTCTTCTGTCAGTGGTCACCACCACATTGATGGACGAAGCGTCAGCTGGAATGGAGGAGTGCCGCCAATAAGAGGAATTGTTTGCTGCATGCAACTTACTTACCAATTTCAACAGGACAACTCCAACAACATACGCAATACAGATACAGTATCCATTGTTGTCTTTTATTCTATGAGTGTGACTGCATGTGCTTACCTTTAGTTTGTAACCAAAGATTGTCTGTAAACTCTGTATCTTCAATTATTGTTTGTCCATGCTCTGCTTTTTTTTTCTTCTCTCAACAAAACCTACCCAAAAAGAAACCCCCATTCCCATCCATTTTACAAACCCTAACCCTCTTCCCCCGGGCTGTGTTGTTTTGCTTGATGTCTGACTAAAATGACATCAATAATTCCACACACTTGCTGGGGAGGATAAGGTGATAGCAGCAACAGGCTGGTGAAGGAATACGAGGATATCTTCTAGACTTACTCAGCTTCAGTACTATATCTTCTAGTAGTAGTAGCCAATGTCAAATAAATTCAACGCAAGTACTAGTTATACTTGCAAGCAAATACTTTACCATTTGTTAGGCTACATTATGGCACTGTTCTAGTGTACTGTCACCTGCTATTTTCTCGATCGTACCGTAACCGTTGTAATGCTACAGTAAGGAGGACAAACAAGGTTTCGTTTTCTTTTTTTCCATAGGCATGCAACTGCCACTGTGTCACACCACTAGTACCACCGCAATGAGGAAATGTCACCCGCCCAGGATTGACAACGTTAATCCCCATTTCACCTGGAGCCAGCCCTGGGCCTAGCCCTAATTTCTAACACAAATTACAGGTAAGATAAGCGTTTGGTGGGAGGTAGTATAATGGAGTATTATTTCAGAGTAGACAAGAGATTGACGGTTGTACTACTAAAGTCCTACGACTGTTCAGGAAAACAAAGTTACTGTTACACCCCCGCCCCCCACCCACCAGACTGAAAAGCAGTAAAAAACAGGTATGGTCAGATAAAGTTGAAAAATATATTTATTTAGCCCTAACAAAATAATCTCCCTCACCCACCCTAACCCCAACGATTGTCTCTGAAACGTCCCAAAACGATCCCAACTCCCAAATCCCACCCCCCAAAAGTCTATAAAAAAAGGGCAAGGGACACTCCACTACTGGAGGGTGCTGGTGCTGGTGCATGATGCGGCATGGGCATCATACTCCTTGCGGAGGGTGGCAAGCTCGGAGCGGAGGCCCTTAACCAAGTTCTTATACCTCAGGACCTCCTGCTCCAGGTTGGACATGCGGACTCGTAGGCGGCGTTGGCGTTCCTTGCAGCTCCTGTGGGGGGCAGCTGGTATTTCGGTTGCTTGGCGGTGGCGGTCGGCTTTCTTAGCCCGGCTCGGTCCCGCTGGCTTAGTCACGGAGGAGGATGCAGTGGTCACAGTCGAGGATGTTGCCCCGCTCGACTGCGTGTCCTCCTCCTCCTCCAGGGCCACCAGCCGCCGATACTCGGCGACTGTGGCCTCCAGCCTCCGTTGCCGGGCCAATCTAGCCTGCTCCCTCCTTGTTGTTGATTTGGAAGGAGCAACTATATGAAGAAAGAAAGACATAGTCTGTAACCAATGCTCCTTATTAATAACACAAAGTGATTGAGCCGAAAGTTGGGTCACAGAGTACAAGTAGCAAATTGAAAGCACAGTACATAACTATTGAGGACAGTATCTATGTAACCTCCCACTTCTGCATCCTTGCTCTAACAGTAGTGGTAGTTTAATGAACTAATTCTACGACCACTATGGACTTCCATTACAGTCGACTATGACAGTACACCAGTCTTATTCTTCTTCTTCTCTCTTGTTTAGGGAAATGGGTACGTTATCTTATGCAAGCCGGCAGAATGACATGGACACAGCACAGTGAAGTTGCACCCGAGAAAAAAAGTTGCACACCATGATGATTGAGACAGACTTGCGTTACTGTACCGGTCCAGTACATGCAGGTGGTGAAGCTATTACTTTTCTATTACGGGTGGCACTGAGAATACTCTGTTACAAGGGCTACTGCTTAATTAATTTACCTTTCACCCTACAGTGCAAATGAGTACTAGAAAAGGAAACTGAAGAAGCTAACTAATTTGATTATCTATCACTTCACATGGGACGTATTTAATGACAGATGAGATGACTTTAGGTGCTTTGCTTAATATTGAGTGAACAGTGATACACCCACACATGAATGACGTACTACAAGTAAACTAAAGTTATTAAGAGAGGTACGGAGTGTCCACCGTAATAACCAGATATATGCTGTGAATGCAAACGCAATACAAAGTACTGCTACTATTCATGGTAGTATTGGACACATTTACAATTTCTTTTCCTTGCCTTCCCTGCACTGGGACGGACGTGCGGGTGCGGTGGTACATGCTCTTCAAGGTAACACTTACTTCACCTGGCGACCATCTACTCTCCGGCGCAAGGGAGGGCGTACCTGCGCAGGAACGAATCCTAAAAGTGGCTGAGGGAAATCTACAAGATGTCAATCAGTCACTTTTAGGACAATGATGCATGACTCAAACCCTGCGCGCTTGAAGCCGACGTACGGCTTGATGCAGCATTGGGGAGATAGGGTATCCCAGAGCATTGCTGGAGCTGCGCCATCGTTGGCACGCAACTCCAGCAATGCGCTGCCTTTACGGCACAGATGCGTAAGGCTTCTGTGACGTTTTGGGCCAATGGGTGGTGGTGGCATGGCACACAATTACTGCCGCATCCCTGCTACTTTGCAGGGATGCGCCGGTAATTGAAAATATGACCCTTACTGTCTAGCATTACGTAGTTCTTTTCTTTACAGTACACTCATACATAATTTCTCAGGCCAATGAAATGCTTCTGAACACAACATACAAAACAAAGAAGCATAGTAGCAAGCAAGGCTACTGAGAAGGAGAGCAGTGCACCTGAAATGCATAGAAGATTTTGAAATATAATTTACCTCAATGTAATCGGCAGCATTATTGCTCTTGGTAAAGAACAAAGATTTGCAAATAACAGAGCAGGATAAAACAGAGTAGTAAATGTACTACTACTACTACTCACCAAGCCCGGGGACCTCTACGCCGAGCGCGTCCAGCAAGTCCCGCTCCCGGTCCATGACATCGGTCCAGCGGTGGGTGGCCTGGTTATATGTGCGCCGGACCCCAGAGATCTTGTACATGGCCCGGCACACCTTCTCCCACCGCTTGCGACGCTCCCGGATGCCATAGCCGGTCGCGATCTTGCCGCCTCCCAGGATCGTCTTGGGGAGGCGGCGCTGGACGTGGAAGATCAGTGCCGCCACTTCCTCCGCGCTGAAGATCTCCCTCGGGACCACTTGCTCCCCCCTTAAACGCCCGCACGGGAGCCGGGCACGGGGTGCGGGACCCTTCCCCTTCTCAGGGTGCTTCCCGGCTCCCTTTACCATGGTCTGGGCAGAAATAAACTTAAATGATAAAGAAGAAATAGAATAGTGAAGAAGAAAAGAAAAGAGTTTAAAAAAGTAGTTTAAAAGTAACTAAAAGCTGCAGAAAACACAAAAATATAGAGCTAGAAAAATAGAGGGTTAGATAACAAGTAAAATTAGATCAAAAAAACTTCAAACAAGCAAAGGATGGCAGAGATTGAGAGAGGATAGAGAAAGCATGCCCAGAACCATAGCAATGAATGAGAAACAAGATGGCCGCGCCCGTTCACGACCGCGTGGGTAAGTTCGCGCGAGATTTTCCTTGCGAGTACGCGCGAAATTGTACTAGCGAGCAGCACACTTTGCGAGATTACACATAGCGGGCGGAAACGGAATTACGTCACGCCAACAAGATGGCCGCGCCCGTGTACGACCGATAGGGTAACTTGGCAAACGTATAGCTAGAAGCGCCTCGCGAACACGCGCAAGATCACGCGAACATACACGTCGCAACAAAAACAATTTTGTATTCGCACGTATTCGCGGCTTCCGAAATCGATCTCGCACGGATTCGCGCCCCAAAAAACGCGCGAAATTGCAGAAAAAACGATTTTAGCTAAACTGAAAGCAATGAGCAGGTGCAAAAGTTCAAACTTAACATTAGTAACATTCAAGGTAGTGCTTCCTGATGGGCCCCTCCAGAGTTTGCAACTATTCTATGACCCTGCTATGACCCAAACAGCAGGCTCATAGAATAGCACCATAAAGGTCCTGTGAAAAAAAAATTTCACTGCAACAAAAAGCAAATTACAGATAAGGAAGGAAGCAGGTGCCAGCCAGACTGGAACTTTCAAATTACTGACACATTAATGAAACACAAATTAATTGATGGCAGTTGAAGAAGGGCAGGTGTGCTTGCTTTTTTCAACCACCATAATCTACAGTGATAAATAAACCTAATAGGTGCCAGTGAGGATGTACTAGAGGGTGGCATGGGTGTCCCAGAGGGTGGCAGTGGTGAAACAGAGGGTGCTGTGAACCTGTGATGATAAACCAGACGTAGAAACAACATAGTCGCGGCCGTTGCAAGCCGAAAAGTAAGTTCGCAATTGCGAACTTGTCCCAAAATCGGCGCGAACACGCGCCATTACAAAAAACGGAAAAATCCGCAAATCCGCTAGAGTTCGCGGATCTTCGCGGATTGCGAATCCGTAAATACGCAAGTTCGCGGATTGCCAATCCGCAAAATCCGCCCATGCTTAATATGTATAAACAAAAAGATTCTATCAAAGTGTAGTGATTTTTATTATTTTTATTAATTTCTGTGGGTGAAAAAAACTAATAGATGAGCTCTCTCTTAGGGTGGTAAAGATGAGAGCACAGTGTGCTTTTTAAAATACCCCTCACACACTAAAAAAATACAATAGTGTCATGCTTCATCATTGGGGTCTTCCCGTCCCTCTACGGGGCGGGGCGTGCTACGACCTGACCGACTACGCGGGAGCACTAGTATAGTGACAGGACTATGTGACTGTGCAAGTGTTGGTGATGTCAGTGAAGTGTAGGGACCTAATTATGTGTGGGAATAAAAATGGTTAAAAATCCTCTGGCTAGTGGAAAAAAAACAATTTATTCACTTCCCTAGCTGGGGACGTTAAGAAGGGGGTTTTGAGGTAGAGCGATTCGCTACTACCTGGTCTACATGTTTCGTAGGCAGTCCCCTACTGCCTACTCATCAGGACCTTCTAATGGTCCCTACTGGAACAAAGCTCAGTTGCTAAATGTAATAAGCCTGTCGTCCTAGAGACCAGCAGTAAAAATCCACTGCTAGTTTCTGCTTCAGGGCATGAGCTGGCCCTCTGTAAGCAAAAGGTATCAAAAATAATGACCTGAATGTGGTCTCTGTAAAATAAGGAGAAAAAAAGGGAGAGAAACATACAGAATTATACAATGATACTGTAATCTGTCTGTGGATGCTCATTATTGTTAGCGCCACAGGAGTTGCAATTGCCCATACCACAGATGATACACGTAAGACTTTATGGACAGAATGATGGGTCAATCCTCCATCCCCTAAATGTTTGTTTCATAATGAACATTGTCACGCCCCTTTTAATATAGGCTGTTTTTTATGGCGCGAATGATAATGCAATCTGCCATCCCCTATATGTTCGTTGTTGTCGACGAACATAGGGAGGCCCCTTGTAATTAGGGCTGTATCCATCTTCAACATACACACACTCTCACGACTCAATACATACAACGGAACTCTGCAGGGTAAAAATAGAGGAACCCGACTTGATCAATAACTGTAGTGATCTGAGGAACGATCGTGCTAAAAACCAAGGGGCACACCCCAATCATGAAGTAGTGTGCAATACATACTGCTGTTGCGCAAAAGATATGCCCCATGAGCTGGTACTTGGTAGGTATTCAACGCGGCGTCCTGAAAAAAGAGAGAGACCGCGCCCTTAGCAAACTCGTCAATATACACCCATGTCATGTAGCCCTCGTCTTGATTAGCCAAGTGTTTAGCGACTTTTGGCAAAGTCAAGTACTCACAGTGACCGCTATATCATTAAGGCTTACTTCTACCACGAGGTACCGCTCCGAAGACTAGTCGCGTCTGCGGCTCAGCGGTTAAATGAGCTCTGCTTACGCGCCTGTTTCGCTTGGGGAATCTCCCGCAAACACTAGAACGCTCACCCCAAGATGGCCGCCCTGAAATGGACCAAGCGTGTGCTAAAAACAGAAGTCTATCTTCCGTGTCCATTAGGTGAACCAATGTGATTGAATAGGAAGTTATATTTTAAGACTGTATGATCTGCCCTATTAATCAAAAAATGTGAAATGCTGATGTTTCTATGAGGAGCACTAGCAATTGTTACACTCCCACAATGGCAGAGGGGATTGGGGTTGTCGGGGGTGCTCAAGTCCTTGCCTAATAATTGCCCTCAATCATGAGGAGATGGAATTCATTCCTCTGTCTGGGACCACAGTCTTAGGGAACCTGACTCTGGAGAAGATTGCAAGGAAGGCCCTCAGTACTATTGTGTTAATCACACTCCCCAGAGGTACTTGCCTCTTGATACTTAGTGGCATGGTCCACCACAACTAAAACCAGCTTGTTGCCTGAAGCAGAGATTAAGCATACGGACAAACTGTGTCTATGTTTACCTCTGAAACACCACACTATTCACAGGTAGAGATAAAGTGTCTTTGTTTGGCTGTCAGTTTGGCCACTTTACAAATCATGGCCTTCTTGGTGCCCAGGTGCCCTGCTAAAGGTAGTAGTTGGCTCTGGGTTCTGAATCTACAGGCTCACCATATAGCTCTCCCAGACCATGCTGTATTTGTCAACCACTGAAAGAGGCATTTTGTTCCTTAGCCACTATGCATAAGGCCACAGAAGTGAAAGACAATTCCTGTGACTCACAACACATCTTCTGGGTCAGTGTTCCTAGAGTTATCAACTTCTGCAAATGTGGAGTGTATCAGATGCTAATACATGGTTCAACTAGGCGGCCTCATCTTCCATTCTATCCTGGCCTATATCATGAAGAGCTGCTCTGGCTCTAATTATGAGAATTTCTGAGCTATGTGTATTAACTTTAGATAAATAAAACACAAAAAACAGACACTTGGTACTGAGCTGAACCAGTGCAGCTCTGTATGATACAGCCACTGGAAAAGGGACGATTGGTACGATAGACTGTGTGTTCTTAGAGCTTTCTCTGATCCTCGGTACACTACTCTTTCTTGATCTGTACACCCTAGCAGTGATATCAGCCTAATTTGTACACACCATGTAGGCCTCATGCATTGCCACTCCAATGGGGACCATGAGGTATTTGTCCATAGGCACCCAGCACCCTTTTTCTCTTGCATCCCTACATCCACCATGACCATCTTGCCATTGACTCCTACCTCATCCCTGACAAGCGGGTACTCCATGAGCCTACCAGACAATTTGCAAAGTTATGAAGGAGAATCTCCTCTGATTTGAGATATGTTCTCTCAATCATAGTCCTGAGGTTCTAGTATCCCTTAAGGCAGCAACCTTCCTCCAATTGATACCACCTCACTGACAAACCCCCAATATGTTTTGGCAAATGTGATGTAGAGCATCTGGAACCCTTTCCTAGCTGTCCATAGAATCTAGGATGAGTGCCACTGGGTACAATCTGATCCCCATACTTACTGAAAGCACTTTGTCTATCAAAGGTGCAGAAGGCACACGTATTTTAACAGGATAATTCATTTTGAAATGAGCATTCCTGTGACACTGAAAACAGGTTACCACTTTAGGTGAGGAGAGGGTCTTATTCACTTCCTTCTCCGCCAGGTTCTGGCTTGGAACCCAGTTGCCTGAGGACTCTGTCCCAGCTGGAACCATTGGGAACCATTGCGATTCTTCCCTTCTGATCTAGAATTCTTCTGCTGGTAACTCTTCTCCCCTTTTGACTCAGAATCTTGCATCTCCAGCACCTTGGTGTAATCTAATCTCTTGCCAGTCAATACAGCAAGCTTTTGTGAATTCGTCTCAGTAAGATCAAACAAGTAAAGTGTGGACTGATAAAAATACATTTCTTGAGTCTCTTTACAATAATTAACTGTTTAAGAAGTGGTTATCCTTCGTTTTCATCTCCATACATTTCTCATTCCAATCAAGCACCATGGCTGTAATCCAAACCATCTTTCATACTTCATGAACTCATATATCAGACTTTCTTTCTCAGACATCATGCTAGTGACCTCAGGCTATTACAAATCAGGACCATCCAAGGGAGTTGCTGTCCCAGGATTTATCATATAAGATGTGTGCCCTACATGCGATGTCAAAGCTGTGGAACCAACATTAAATGTCAGAGCCTGGCATTACACAAGTGTATCAACTCCTTTGGAACTTTAGAGGAGAATTCCTGGAGACTGGGGGAATCACTGGTCCCAGCTCTAACCCTTTTCTCTATTGCTAATAAGAGCTTCTCTTTAGTTATCCACTCCTTCTGCAAATCACTATCTTTTTCTTGTGGCTCATGTTTCCTGTTTTCTCTTCAGGGGTCCACAAATCATGTTGATGCCTTCACTTCTATTCTTTTTCCTGGCAGGCTACCCCGAGTTTCAACATCTCAAGTTCCTTAGACCAATCCTCTCACTGCTCTTTACCCTTCTGGGCTGCAATTTCCATGCTGCAGGTGACATGACCCTAGTCACTATGGAGGAGACTGTCATAGCAGCACTCTAGAGAACAACATTGGGGAAACTGAGGACAGTATAGAGGAAGACTGCACTTGAGGATCTGGAAAACGTGCAAACGTTGACTCTCCTCTGTGGTATTCTCTGTCAATACCTCTCTGGAATTTACTGCATCCTTCTCTTTCATTGTCAGGGCCTTTTTCTGCAATTGGTCTATTATGAAACCTGTAATTGGGTCTTGGCACCCTCCCCCATCCCAAAACATCTCCTGCAACTTATCAAGGGACAGGTTTTTCCCGGCTTGCTTCTTCCCAATATCTTTTGTCATTCTTATTTGCACATTGTGTGTGAAAAAGCTGGACTTATTCATTACAATCAGCCTCTATTAAAACTGGAAACTGAAGATCTTCACTATTTGCCACCAATTGTGGGGACTTTTTCAGGAATCCCATGGTAGCTGGCGCATTGGCCTTAGGAGACGCTGTGGTCTCCACAAAAAGGTTGGGCTAAAATGTGCCCAACACTGGTGTGGTCCAATAAGCAAGATTTTGATTTGATGCAATCTGGATTCTTCACAAAGTTTCCAAGAGCTTTGTTGAATCTTATAAGATTTACAAGATGCTGCAAGACTTGGTAGTTATCCGGGGAGGAGTCAAAGTATTTAAGGGTGCTTCGTTCACTCCTTGCCGCTCTCCAATGCATTTTTCAGAGGAGGTAAAACCTGGTCTTAGGATGACGATACGAGGATAATTTTTTTACTTCTCCTCAGATTTTGCTTTTTCTATGTGTGATGCAGTCTGCAGCACACATAGGAACAGCAAATTGATTTTAAAGGTTGCTTATGTGCAGAAAGTTGTCCCTTCCTGCACATAAAATAAATCACCCCTGCAGCGTAGGCCCCCTTGAAACATGGCGCAAAGGTGCCTGCACTAGCTCTATGCAGCTTTTTTAGCATCAGCGCAAGGGGAACGCAGGGTGCGCTGTATTTCTGTAAATATGACCCATCCCAGTATTTTGAAAATATCAAAGCGTGGTGATGTCAAATTTGGTGTTACACCGCGCGCCAATATTTTCTTGTACATATCCCCCTGATAGTCTGGAAGTTGAGACTTTGATTTGAGGTGCTGTTGTCAACCGGGCAGTGTGTGGTACCTCTCTCTATGAGAAGTCAAGCATGTGGTTTGCGAACCTGAGTCTGAAAACATTGAGCCTCCAACCACCTGCCAGATCACAGATTGCAGTTTTGACTTCTGACATTGGTGCCAATCTGCCGACAGTGTCTTACACCGCTTTGAAGGTTCTTCCTTCTCTTAACATGAAAATAGTATGTACTGCACTACTATGTGAAGGTTTCTCCCTCCATGCCAGTAAATCTTTTGCTATACACCTATTATTTACTTTTTGGAAGCCTTATAAAAGCTCCAGGACTGCACGCCTTAATTGGGCAAAACATGTGTTGGCTGTCAGATGAGCAAGAGCAAATCAATACATGAACAAGAAAAAATTCACTTATTGAAACATTGAATTAACATACAATACACAATATACGAATTTGCGTATATAATTGTGCATTCAATGTCCTCAGCATGTCTTGAACAAGCTCCCTCTGCAAGTTTGCATTCCTCTCATGTTGTATGTGGATTTTTTCCATGAATTTAGACTTACCGAGCTATTATTGTGAATGCATTATTACACCACCTACACTTAACCATTAGATACAATTGACTAAGAGGTAGTAGCCTATGACTTTGGACACTGCCTTTATTTGCTGCTTTTGGTTTGAGGTGAACCGGAATCAGAGAGCTGTCGGAGGTTTAATGCAAGACTTTTCAGGAAAATTCATTATAAGGATCTGGCAAGACTAATTAGGATTAATTGAAATTGAAGGTGGTTTCAAGTAAGACCTCGAAATATATGCACAGAAACAGCAAATTCAGGGTCTGTTACAAGAGCCATCAAATAGGACATTGAAAAGACATTTCAGCAAAGGATTTGAAGTAAGAGTCCAGATGTATTTGCTTCTAGAGGGGGAAAGAATTTAAAAAGTGGTTATATAAATGCTATTGCAACCTTGATGTAACAACTTAGGGCCTGATTTAGATCTTGGCGTAGGGGAATGCTTTGTCCCAAAAGTGACAGGTAGCCCATCCACTGTATTACGATCCCATTGGAGCCTATGGAGATCATAATATGGCGGACGGGATATTCCATCCGCGAGATTTAAATCAGGCCTCTTAGGTCATTACAAAGTTTCAGCTCTGCTTCACTGCCAATATCCCGCCTTCCCCAAACCATGATGTGCTTTAGAAGTGGATATTCTGTTTACAGTCCAACACTATACATAGTTCAGGTAGGAGCTGATAATATCTTTGGACCAGTAAAATTGTTTCTTTGAAGGACACTTCAGTAATCAGCTCACACTGTCAACAGAATCTACTTCTTGGTGACCCTTCCATAACTATTTCTGCAAACCTTCCAAAGGTTCACTATCTGAGACTATCTGGTGACTGCTGCTTCATGGTGAGGTTGGTGATTGGTTGCATTCTGCTTCTGAGTATTCATCTGGTCCTCGAAAAACAATCAGAGCCTCATCCCATTGGCATCCTGGGCTAAACGTTACTATTGGGACAAAAACTGAAAACCAAGTACACTCCTTTAGCTGTTAATCCTCAGGGTAGCAAAACTCATCTGTTGAAGACTTACTCAGTGAGGTAGTGTGAGGTTACAGACTAGGCATATGAGAAATTTGCATAATTTGCTTTCCCATAATTACACGTAATAACAGGAAAATTACGTCAACTATGCTTAATTAAATGAAAAGCTAATCTGTCATTTAGCAAGATATTTTCACACAAAATGAATGTTCACGTACTTTTTAATGCAAGGGTGCGTCTTGTGATAAAAAATTGTGCAAAAAACACAATTGCAATGAACAACTGCTGCAAGTATTCTGGTTGTTCATGTAGTTACCATTCTCTGGTACTATAATTGTGCCATAAATAGCAGCGTAATTATGTATTGCAGTGTAAATAACATAATTTCATGTAACAAGCATAACAAGAAGTTGCTGAAATTGCTCAAGTACACCAGCGTAATTTAAATTTCAATCGGGCCTATTTAAGAATCAGTACTCAATATTGTTAGACCGGTCAGCCTTAGGATGGTCTTCCCTCAAACATTTTGGCCTCCTCCTCCAATTTTTGCTGATCTCGTTTTTGCTGACATTAGGACTCTGAGCACTTTACCACTGCTAACCAATGCTAAGGTATATGTTCTCATTCATTAAAACATGGCGACATTGGCTTATCCCTAATTGGCATATTTAATTTACTTATAACTCCCCTGTAAAATAATACTACATGTACCCAGGAACTGTAAATTAAGTGGTATTAGTGGGCCTGCAGCACTTATTGTGCCACCCAATTAAGAAGCTCTTTAAACATGTCTCAGGCCTGCCTTTGTAGCCTGTGTGCGCATTTTTGAACAGCCATTTCGACCTTGCAAAATAAATGTTCCCAAACCGTCCTTTTTATTTCATATGTCACCCCTACGGTAGGCCCTGGACACCCCAAAGGGCAGGGTGCAGAGTATTTAAAAAGTAGAACATGAACTTTTAAGCTTCCCATGTCCTGATAGTCAAAAATTCTTACATATGCTTTTTACAACTGCAAGGCCTACCTCTCCCGTAGGATAAGATTGGAGTTACCTTATTATGTTTAATAAGGTGTAACTTCCAAATGGGAACAAGTGCCCAGTTCAAGTTTGGTGTCTTTGGAATTATAATGAAAAATCCTCTCTTATAGTGTAGTCAGAATTGGTATTACAATTTTGAAAATGCCACTTTTAGAAAGTTTACACCTAGGGTTTGGGCCTATTACCAGCAAGGTTAGACCCCTTAAAAACCTTTCTAAGCAACACTGTACCTTGTTAAAACAAATTTGGCCAATGCAGTTTGTCAATTAATCGTGATCAAGATATGTAATTACTATGACCACAGTCTCTAGTCATAATATATTTTCAACCTTTTTTTCTTTATACATTTTGCATATCACAGTCATAAACAATGAAGAACATTGAGTTAACGCCCAGTGAGCTTAATCGACCTACAACTTATTCTTAAAATTTTTAAACATTAATTAGAAATATATAAACATATCTACACAATTTGTGAAATATATATTATTATTTATTATTATTAATTAATTCTTGTTGAGCGCATGGCTACCCGTAGGCATCCCAGCGCTTGCGCAGCAATGGACAGCAAACTAGAGTCTTACTGCAGGTTCTGGAATAACCATGTTTTTAGCTGTTTCCTGAATGTAAGGTGATCTGTTGTGGATCTGAGCTTGGGCGAAAGGGAGTTCCATAGGGTGGAGGCATTGTAGGAAAACATGAGTCCACCTAATCGCACTCTCTTTGTTTTAGGTACACTGGCTTGGAGAGGTTGACAGATCTTAGGTTACGCACAGGTCGATGGAAAGTTAAGAGGGCATGATTTATTTTTAGGCCTGTGCCCCATAGCGTCTTGTGTGCAAGGCAGAGGGATTTAAATTGTATATGTTCTGCAATGGGCAGCCAGTTAAGTGCTTTTATTGCTGGTTTCGCCGATTGTTTTCCCGGGATTTTGTATAGTAGTCTGGCTGCGGAGTTCTGCACTACTTGGAGCTTTCTAATCGTGGTATTAGGAGTTCCTAAGTATAGCGAATTGCAATAATCCAGCCGGGGATGGACCAGTGATTGAACCCTAGTGCTGCGTGCTGTATCAGGGAGTAACGGCAGTATCTTTCTTAGTTGCCTTAGGATGCTGAAGCAGGTGGCTGCAAATTGTACTGCTTCGTGGTCAAGTTTGAGAGACCTGTCGAGCCAGATTCCTAGGCTTTTGATCCTATCTTTGGGCATAGGAGGGGGACCAAGACATTTTGGCCAACTTATATTTGGATGTGCCTCTGCTTTATTTCCGAGAATCATAAGCTCCGTTTTGTCCCCGTTTAGCCTGAGGTAGGATTGATCCATCCAGATGGCCACCTGCTGCAGCCAGTATTCTAAGTCAATATTGCTCTTTTTTGGGTGATTAAGGGCTACCACCAGTTGAGTGTCATCTGCGTATGTGACTATACTAGCTCCAAAAGGAAGTATTAGCCCTGCGGAATCCCCCACGCAAGTGGGATCTCTCTTGAGGTGTGCCTGCCTTCTAAAACTTGGAACGTTCTATCTGTTAAGAACGATTTGAGCTACGAGAGGGCATTTCCTACTACTCCTACCTCATTAAGTCTGTCTAATAAGATGCTGTGGTTTACCGTATCAAAAGCGGCTGTCAGGTCCAGCAGGATAACTGCTACTGTCCCACCGAGAGCAAGCATTCCTCCATTACTGTTAGGAGTGCTTTTTCCGTTCCATGGTCCGGTCGGAAGCCTGTCTGTGTGCTATGTAGAACTTCATGAGATTCCAGGTAGTTGGACAGTGACCTATTTACATGTTTTTCCAGGATTTTACTGACTAACGGGAGTAGTGATACCGGCCGGTAGTTCCTCCAGTTTTCTGGGTTCAAGTTAGGTTTTTTTATAAGTGCTTTTACAATCGCGTGTTTCCATCTTACCGGAACTGTCGAGGTGGTAAGGGAAATTTGAGCATTTCCAGGAGCACTGGGAGGATTGTTTCCTTTACTTTCCCCAGCAAGTGTGCGAGCGCTGGGTCTCAAGTAGTTCCTGATTTGACTTTCGTAAAAAGTTTATCAAGGGTGTTTAAGTCCAAGATCGGGATGTCCTCCAAATAATATGGTTTCTCCGGGCCATTGACTTGTTTGGGGGTCGGTGTATCCTTTTGCTGAGAGGGTTGGAACGCGTTGCATGTGTTAAGAATTTTATTGTTAAAGAATTCTGCCAGTTCTTTACATCTCTGTGCGGCTCCTTCTGTGGAGCCTTCTGGCCGAGGGCACATTGATAACGTTTTCGCTATTCTAGCAATTTCTCTTGGGACATTAGCTGCTGATTAAATTTTTTCCTCAATATATGGTGCCTGCGCTTTTTTTTATTTCTGCTTGGTATGTTGTTATTGCCTCCTTATATTTTTGTTTTTTCTCCGAGCAGTAGTTCCTCCTCCATTCCCTCTCTAGCTTTTTGCATTTTTGCTTGAGTTCACAGATGTTTGAGGCGTACCATGGGAATTTTTTATTCCCGGGCCTCTTTGCCCTTCATTTGTTGGGGGTGGTGGCATCCGAGGATGCAGTAATCCATTCTGTGTATTTATCATAAGCCGTATTGGGGTCAATGCACCTGTTAGGGTAGGACGTTGTTAAGATGTTCGTCCAGCTTTCGGGGATAATATTTGGCCACGGTCAGTCCCAAACATTTGTAGACTGGTCAGTGGGTGGGGGGCTAGGTACTCGCCAGATTATTATTATTTTTTTTTAAAAGGGTCTGACCAGGGAATAGGGACGGGGTCATGTGCTGAAATATTATCAATGTTAGAGGAAACTGGGTCTAGTACATGTCCTTTATTGTGGGTTGGGCTGGTTACAGTCTGACGTTGTTGAAGAGCTAGTAGATTTTGTGTAAGGTGCATGCCTCGCCTTTCGTAGAGTCCTCTATGTTCAGATTAAGGTCTCCTAGGATAGTGAAGTTGGTGGCTATGTTTGCCCTAGATGATGCTATGTTGGTGAGGGATTCCGTGAACATTCCACAGGAGCTGGGTGGTCTGTATTAAAGGATTCCTGATAGTGAGCATGTAGGAGTAAACGTTAGTGTAAAGCCCATGCTCTCACAGTCCTGTATAATATCAGGTTCGATGTGCCCTTTTATGTGGTCTTTAAGCAATCCCTCCTCCCTTCCCTGAAGTTCTGTCTTTCCATAGTATGTAATAGTCTGGAGGGAGAGCTTGTACCACGTCTGGGTCTGAGTCTGTGTGTAACCAAGTTTCAGTCAGGAAAAGAGCCTCCGGCTCCTCCTCACTGAGTAAGATATTGATTTCCATATAGTGTTTAGGCATTGATCTGCAGTTTACTAGGAGTAGTTTAACCTCCAAGTTATTATCTTTATCCTTGGTGCCCAGCTCCGGTGTCTGGATTTGGAATTTGCACGTAGTGCAGGAGCGAAACCTAGATGACGGGGAGAGGAATTGTCTACAAAGCTCGTTTCCCGATTTACTGATTTCCATAAGCTGCTGCCTTGAGTACGATATTTGTGCCACATTTGATCCAGGGGTACTGGCCCCTGGTCCCGGTCGGGCGCGGCCAGGCACAGACGGGCTTGCGTTTGGCGCCTCCGGCGTGCCCGCTGCGTGCGTCGGCTGTGCGGAACTGGAGGCATTGGTATTTATCCGGTTTGGTCGATCAGCTGAGAGCAGCTGATTGGGAAGTGTGAGCAGAAGTCGTAATCACTTCCGGTGGCACGTTCTGGTCCCTCCACGCAAACCAAAAAATCGGCGGTGGACCGGGGACCTAGTACTGAGGGGACTGATATAGTGTACCAGTCCCCAATTTTCTCAGCAGAAGGAGTTACAGATTTATCTCAATTGTCCATTCTCCTAACATAAGGCATTGACAGGGTTTTGACAACTCAATGGTTCAACAAAAGTAAGATACCTATTATTTGACAGATAGATTGCCTATATATAGTTAGTGAAATTCCAACAACTCCCTTAAGCATGGTTGTTGTCACGTTTTGAAACCCATCGTTTTGGGGTCTGAAGTACAACTGTGAAAATAATTTAATTTAATTAAATTAAAATTGTCAAGTATTCATCATTCTTGTGGGCATTTGTCATGTAACTTGAAAAACCCTCTAGATCAGTACAAGTTTTACCTCTATTCTCCTGTGTGTTCCATCTGTGGTGTTTTTTTTTTACTCAGATTAAACTATTGCATCAAATAACTTAAATGAACACAACAACTCATGTCTTATTTAACGTCTTTGATTTGCAAGTTTTGTGGAGATGTGATTTAATTAATTAGAACCCCGTTTCTCTCGCGTGCAGAAACCACTGCTAGCTGAGTCCATGTATAAACCGGCTTTTAAGTCCTGTTTTTTTTCTAATTAAGCAAATGTTGGAATCCCCGTCTTTTGATTAATGTTTTTTCGACTTAAAGACCTTTTTAGGACTAACTTCAGCTAAGATGACAGTGTTTCACAAGAGGTGCAAGGTTACATTCATTTATTTGGTGGTCTGCAATGTGCTCTGCAATGTTGATCTGTAACAATGTTGCCATCTAGAGAGTTCTTTAGAAAAAAAAAAGACGAAAAGTGGTGCGGCTGCGGGCATTTCATTATTCAATTCGTGTTGACATACACGTTTAAGTGTTAATGTTAATAATGTTAATATTCATTTGTTAAGCGCTCGTACGCCCAAGGGCTTCATGGCGCTGTAGGAAGGAACTCGACACGGCAGTTAAAGGTAGAGACAGAGCAACTCAGCAGTAAGCCTGAGAGAAAAGCCAGGTTTTGAGAGAGTGTCTAAAACTCAGAGTGTTACCGCTCAGTTTCAATTGAAGAGGAAGAGAGTTCCAGAAGGAAGCTGCAAGGTGATCAAAGCAGCAACCGCCTAGACGCTTCCTCTTATAAGAAGGGACACTCAAGAGGGATATATGAGCGGAGCGAAGATTGCGGGAAGTGTGACTAGTTGTTTAAAAAGTTTGAGTTAGCTTGTTGACTTTTAGTTCCAGGCGCAATTTTAAAATGATCTTGATTAAATACTTTGCATTAGCGGCACGCTATGCAGGATGCCCGTGGTCCCTGCAGGGGACCCCGTAGGAGGGCAGGCCCCTTAGGAGGTCCGAGGGCAGCCGGGTGGCCCATCCCCCGGGAGGGGGGGTTTACAGGGCGGCGCTGCACTAAGGGGGCTGGGCAAAGGGTGGGGCTAACGGGGGGTTCATAAGGGTGGCCCCTCCTTTCGCACGCTCTCTTTGCTGCTGCCCCCCTTCGGACCTAGACGTCCTTTTGGCTGCTCCCCGCAGCAGCCCCGGATTTAGGAACCCCTCTCCCCGCCAGACGCTAGACCCCCTTTTCTTCTCCTTCCGGTCATCGAGCGTCGGTTTCAGGTAAGCGGACACTTGCTGGCCTCCCCCTGGGCCCTGTCCTTGGGCAAAACCCAAGTTGTACGGGGCCCCGTGACCTCGATCACGGGGGGGCTAAAGGTCTGTGTGCGGTTTTATGTTGTGTCGGGGGAAAGGTGGCAGCAATATGGGAGGTGGGTGTTAAGGTGGGGAGATGCGGGGCTCAACGAGCGGCGGATGTAAGGCCGCAGCCAGACCGTGCGGGCTTCGGCCACGTGGCAGGCCAGGGCAGAATTTTGGAATCGCGCTTGGCATACAGGAGGCCGCCGCGCTACAGCCCACACACAGCAAAGTCTTAGATAGCGGTAGCTTTCATTCAAAAGTCTCGGATTTCGAATTTAAAGTTTCTATACAAGGGTGGTCAGCCATTTTAGGAATGAATCGAGACAGTTTTTTTCTCTCTAGAGCCGTAGACGTGCTGTGACAGCTGCACAAAAATAGTACCTTATTTAAACCCGGCGCCCTTTTTATTTAGGAAGTCGCTACCTTGTTTAAACCCGACGCTTATAGGGGCCAGGACAGCATGGCCGACCCGGTGCTTTAAGGGGGCAGGGTAGCGTGGCCGAGCGGTCTGAGGCGCTGGATTACGGCTCCAGTCTCTATATCGGCACGGGTTCGGATCCCGCCGCTGCCTCCTGGTTGCAGGAGCAATCTAGTAACATTAAAATAAAAATGTAATAGAGTAGCTGGGAAGGACTGCGTACTCATACCTCATGTATTGAAAATTTTGTTGCGTAAAGGACGAAAATGTGCACGTTATTCTCCAGTTTATTTCAATGCTTGGAATAGGTTGTAGTATCACGTATTGCACCTGGTAAGCTTGTCAGGTGCGATAAATAGCTCATACCCCTGGAGAGCTCCTAATCAAAGCGCTTCTCAATACTGCAAGCCTCATTTGTGTCTCTATTTAATCGTTCCTTTATTTTAAGTTTATCTCAGGCCTAGGCTAAAGCTGTTTATTCCCTAGAATGCGCCCCTCTGGGGGCAGAGCTCGCTGTTAACTCAATCAGTGTCACATAAAACAAGTTCACAAAACAACTACGAATACACCAGTTCAGCAGTTACACCACTGATGTATCGTGCAATAATACGGGTAAACTGAGGTTAACGGTGAAAGGTTCGACACCAGCCGGATCGCTAATTTTACTGGCTTCATAATCGGCGCAGAACCCGCACGGGGATAGCAGCCTCATTGCGCGGACGATTCCGACCCCGCAGCGGTATAGTTCTCATAGGCGCTTAACATTAAATTAGCTTTTGTTGGCTTATCGGCTAGGGCGCACGTCCTTGAGCTGGGTGAACTGGGTTCGAGTCTCAACAAGGTCGCTAAACATCCTGGGATTCTGGGTAAATAACTTAATTTCCCATTCCTAGCAAACTCAATGTATGTTTTAAGGTGATAAAGGCCTATCTTATACCGGCCCGACTTTCAGGGAACAATTTAACCAAGTACGTCCTCGAACTGGGCGGACTGGGTCCGAGTCTCGGTAATGTCACTAAAACATCCGGTGAGTCTGGACAAATCACTTAATTTCTCAGTATTAACAAAACCGAATGTGTTCTTAATCTGTTAAGGACCTACATTAGGCCGGCCCGACCTTCAGCGAGCAATTAATAAAGTCAAATAAGGAGACACACAAAAATTTTGGAGGGCGACACTTGAACACCGAGTGTGAGAAGGTCTCGGCAATGTCATCATTGGGTGTGTGGCTAGGGAGGATCGTCAATTTTAATGTTTTAGTGCGATAAGGCTACCTTTCTCCACTAGGTGTGATGTCTATGACTGATGATATTAGTAGATGTGTAACACATGTTCCTTGTTACAGGCAGGGGTGGGCGAGCTCCACGGGACCGCAAGAGCACAGTGCAAAGGCACAGTAAGAAGGTAAGCGCGAGACAAGGTGGGGGGGCGGGGGGGCAGTCAACAGTTTGGCCTAAATGTTAAATACACAAGCCTCCGGGTGACCGGCGTATTCCCCCAGTCCTCTTGCTTCCGCCTCAGGATGGCTGAGGAGGCTAGGACGTGTTTTGAAACGATGCTTTTGTCACAGCAATACAGGTACAGGACACAAAGTCGGTAGCGATCGCATCATCACTTGAAGACCGGTCGACGTTCATTAGGCATCGCAGCACGCAAGGGCACGAAGTAAGTACACAAAAGTCAAGGTAGCGGCGAAAGCAAAGGGGGGGGGAGAGGTCTCCCAAACCGGCAGTGTATTCAGATGGCGCTAGGTCAGTTGGTCACCGTCCATTTTTCTTACAGGAGTGAGAGACCACGCAGGATGTCCGGACAAAGATCGGTACCCAGGTCGGCAGCAGACGTGCAAGCGGCGACCTTTTTACAGCTTGTCAAGACCAATGGCCTGGCTTGGGCCCCCGATCTGCTCAATGCCAGCCCCCCTGACGCGTGTCATCATAACGACATTATAGCCATTGAGGAGGATGACATGGTTGGGGCAGGACACCCTCGTGCGTCAAAGAGGGTGCGGGTTACCACCAACAAAGAATTCCCAGCCCCTGCGAAAAAGAAGGGCGGGCCCAAAACGACAATTGCAATGGTACATGATGCACCCGGCCCCTCGGGCATGCATAACGCTGCGCAACCTACGGCGGAATATGCCACAAAGAGCCATATGGGTAAGATCATGTCCACCTTACACATGTTTATGACAGAAATGAAGGAAAGTGTAGCAAACATGGGTGGGGGGGGCTGGCCCGGCGAACGTATGAGGCTCAGGCCCCAGCCCCCCCGCACCTGCCCGGCCAAGCGCTGGGACCTCCCCTCCGGGGGTCCCGGCGGCACCGCTACCAAATCCCAATGTGGCACCTGCACCAAAGGTAAATGATCTAACCTCCTCCCCTGCGCCAACGCCCCTGGGTCCAGACGCCCCTGTACCCACATCATTACCTTTGGCACCTGAGTTACCTGCACACGCACCTCCAACGACACCTACCGCACCAAGTACGGTGCCAACCCTCCCGGTAGCCCCGATTCTTCCCTCGCCCCCTGTGCCAGCTCCCTCCACGGCGACGCCACCGAGCGAGGAGGAGGAGGTGGTGCTGGATGCTCCCTTGCTGTCAGGGCGCTCTTCCCTGGCATGGGAGGTTCCACCGGCGGCGAAAGAACTCATCTGGAAGAGGGAGTTCATCGATATATTCTCGCTACAAATGTTAGGGCAACAAGGTACAGACGTGCGCAGGGCAGGGTTAAAGGAGGATGAAAAGAAAGTTAAGTTTCAACCAGGGCCGGAGAAAAATATTGACAATTGGTTGGAAGCTTTCGCCATATTATCTTCCATATTTATGGAAAAAATTTCAGATCAAGGCCCGCCCTGGTACAGTATGGCAGACTTATCCAGAGGCAAAGGAATGGGGGGGTGTAGGTTGGTTGTACTACGACAGGGAGTTCAGAAAGAAGATGTCCAGATCTCCCAAGATGCGTTGGGATCATAAGGAGGTGCAACTATGGATGGAGCACATGGGGTCTAGAGCACTGCAGGGGGTTGCAACAGACAGCAAAGTGCAGGTCACACAGGTGGCAACAACTGAAAAAAGTCGCCCTCAGCAGCATACTGACCAAGGCAACCCGCCCTTTCGAGGTGGCCACCGGGGGAGGGGCCAGAGAAGGGGAGGCGGGTGCCCCTAGGCCGGGTCTTGCAGGTTATTCAACAGTGGGCATTGCCACTGGGGGAAGTCCTGTAAGTTCACACACACATGCAGTAATTGTGGAGGGCAACACCAGGCAGGTTCATATAGGTCGCCCAAAGGGCAGAAGCAGGGAGGAAATTACGGGGGGAGAGGTGGTGCTTGGCAGAATAAGTAGCGCGCATGTGCAGCCCCCGCCCTCCCCACCGCGCAATTCCCCCACCCCTCCTAACACACAGTGCGCTGCCTCTGCATTAGGCAGCATTCCCATAAGCCTGGCATTCAGCCCCCCCCCATGCAGCCATCCATCCAGGCGATAGCAGTGAAGGGTCCCTCTCCTGTTAATTTGGCGCGCCTGATCCCTCTGCTGAATAAATACCCTAACAAAGTAGATGGGAGACTGCTCCTGGGGGGCTTTGCAGAAGGCTTTGTGATACCTCATATAGGAACCCCGCAGGCGCGAGATGCTGAAAATTTGAAGTCAGCTAAGGACAATCCAGAGGTGGTGAGAGCGAAAGTTGGGAAGAAATTGGAGTTGGGGAGAGTAGCTGGTCCCTTCTTGCAGCCACCACTAGCAAATTTCATAGTCTCTCCCCTGGGGATAGTCCCCAAAAAAGACCCTGGCGCATTCAGACTAATACACCACCTGTCATACCCCGAGGGCGAGTCAGTCAACCACAACTTGGAGGAAGGAGTGTGCTCAGTGTCCTACTGCTCATTTGACGTGGCCATGGATTTGGTAAGAAGGGCAGGCAGGGGGGCATGGCTAGCCAAAGCGGATATAGAATCGGCCTTCCGCCTGCTGCCGGTGCACCCTAGCAGACAGCACCTACTGGGGTTCAGGTTGGGGCAAGAATACTACTATGATAAATGTATGCAGATGGGATGCTCTATTTCATGCACGTTTTTTGAGGCATTCAGCACCTTCCTCCAGTGGGTACTGCAGGCAACAGAGGGAGTTGGAACTTTGACTCACTATTTGGATGATTTCCTGTTTGTAGGAAGAGAGGACTCGCAAGAGTGCGCGGAGGAGTTAGCGAAATTCCAGAAGGTTACTAAGCACTTAGGAGTGCCCCTGGCTCCGGGGGAAACAGTTGGGCCAGCGCAAGTACTAGTCTTCCTGGGCGTAGAGATTGACACCAAGGCAGGGGAAGCCAGGCTCCCGGCGGACAAAGTCAGCGAACTGGCCTCACAGATCCAAACAGTGTTGGGGCAGGAATAGGTATCTTTGGAGGACATACCGAGTTTGCATGGCAGGTTAAACTTCGCCACCAAAGTGATCCCCGCGGGTAGGGTGTTTGCGCGCAGACTGGCCAGGGCGGCTGCCAAGATTAAGCGGAGACAACATGAGGTGAGGCTGAGCATGGGCGTGAAGGAGGATTCGAAGATATGGGGGTAGTTTCTGCAACAGTTTTATGGTTCGGTAATCTGGAGAGAACCCTGGACTAGCAGCCAGGAACTGACGCTGTTTACTGACGCGTCAGGCAGGGAAGGATTTGGCGCAATCCTGGATAGGGAGTGGTGCGCGGAGAAGTGGCCGAACGCTTGGAGGAAGAAAAGAATAACAGCGAACATAACTGTATTAGAGTTATTCCCAATTGTGGTGGCATTTCACCTCTGGCCGGCCATGTTAACTGCAAAAAGGGTGGTCCTGTGGTCCGACAATCTAGCCGTGGTCCAAGCAATTAACACCCAGTCAGCCAGCTGCGCGCTCGTACTAAGCTTGCTCAGGGAATTAGTGAAGGTATGCCTGTACAACAATGTAGAATGTAGAGCCAGACACATTCCAGGAGCGCAAAACACGGCCGCTGATGCTCTTTCACGTTTTCATTGGCAGCGTTTCCGGGAGGCATGGCCGAGAGCGAGGGAAGAGATGACTCCTTTCCTGGCGCGGCGCAGCGCATTAGAGAACTAGGCGAGATGTCCCTGGCACCACGGACCATGAGGAGATATCAGGCATGCGTGGATAAGTTTTGTGAAATCATGGGCCCCTGGGAGCAAGCATCATACCCCAGGGTGGACAGGGTGCAGGACTTTATGATTTGGGCCAAAGATGAGGGGGAGAGCCACTCATGGATGGCAGGGCACATGTCTGCCATCGGGCACCATGCCAGACTGCACGGCCAGGACGATCGTACCGCCCTATTCACGACCAGGGCGGCGCTAAAAGGCTGGGCCAGAGTGGTGCCCAAGCAGCTTGACCAGAGGGCCCCCATTGACTATGAGACTTTACAGAGGATGGTGGATGACCTCCCATCGGTCGCCCAGTCCACCTACGAGGCAACACTCTTTGTCGCCACTTTCAGCTTAGCGTTCTTTGGGGCCTTTAGAATAGATGAACTGGTGGCACGCTCTAAGACAGAAAGCAACTCCAGGGCACTACAGATGAGGGATGTGCGCCTGACAGCTGTATCAGTGGAAATATCCCTACCGTACTCAAAAACGGACCAGGCAGGCAGGGGGAGGGGCATCTCCCTGCATCGCCTGGGTAACAACAGCTATTGCCCGGTGGCCCTGCTGGCCGCCTTCTTGTCCTGCAGCCCACACACGGATGGGATATTTCTGATACACAAGGACGGCTCCCCGGTCACAAAGTATCAAGTGGAGCACGTAATGCAGGGTTGCCTGTTTCTAGCGGTATACACTAGGGAGGGGCCAAGTACAGCTCCCATTCATTCCGGATTGGGGCGGCCACCACTGCTTTTAGGGAGGGTCTGCCAGAAGAGGCAATCAAAAGAGTGGGCCGATGGGATTCCAATTGCTACAAAATATATGTCAGACCAGTAAGTGGACCACGTCCTTCTATCAGAAATGACGCGGAGAATATTAGGTAGGGAGAGTAAGAGTGTACATATGCCATGGTTAGTGGCTTTTCTGATTATATAAGGTTTTAAGTTTGAAGTGTGAAGTGTTTGACCACGCTTTTGTGGCCTTTTTGTCTGTACACTGGTTTTTAAGTGTGAATAAACTAAGACTTGCAAACAATGTGCTTTATTGCAGGAACGAATGTGTGGGTGTTGGGGCATTCTTATGTCGCAAGAATTGCAAGATGGGTGGAGGCAGTCACCTGGAAGCATGGTTTCAGCAACACCAGGATAGCTTGGTTCGGTTTCCCGGGAATGCATTGGGCAGACCTCCTAGGAACGCTGCACAGGGCTCTGAGGGAGAGTAGCCTCCTGCCAAACATCGTAGTGGTACACCTTGGGGGGAATTACTTAGCAGCTGTAGGCAAGAGGCGGCTGTTGGATGCAATGAGGAGGGACCTTAGCATACTGAGCAGTGAGCTGGGATCGTGTGGCTTGTGGTGGTCAGAAATAACTCCTAGACCCAGGTGGCATGGGGCTAGATCCCAAGGGGCGCTAGAAGTGGCCCGCAGGTGCGTAAATGCAGCTATGCATAAATTCACCGAGATGCGTGGGTTGGGTTACATAAGACACGGTTTGCTCCATGCTAAATCCATTGGCTGCTGGGAATCTGATGGGGTGCATTGGTCAAAAGTAGGCATGGCTATATTCCTGTTAGACCTCGGGGAGGCTCTGGAAGCAGCGGGGTGCAAATAGGGGGAAGTAGGGAGCTAAGTGGTGGGGGCTCTGGGCGCAGCGGTCGCCACTCCCAGGGCTGTGGAGGAGTCACAGGGCGATCCCTATACAAGACAGGCGCAGGAACAGGACCTGAAGCCTCCAGTGCAGGCGCACCATACGAAGTCATACATGCTCCAAGGGGTCCTTCTTGGGAACTTGGGGTACGACGGCGCCCCGTTAGTCCTTAGGGCGGTTGTAAACCTGAACAACCGGGGGCTTGCCATAGCGCTCCGACCAACTGGGGAAGGTGCGAGTTAACTCTCCCTTGTTCAGAAGGCGGAGTGGGTGAACGGTAGGTCCACCGGTGGGAGGAGTAGATCCTCCCAGGTACAACACCGGGCTATGGCCACAGGTGTTCTCTTTGGCTAAACTTCAGGTACCCTGCAACGAGGGGTTGCGGGGCGGACGGGATCGCCTGTAAGATAACCCACCTTTTTATTTGTACAACAAATAAACCTGCAGCTTCTTTTTCCACATACCTGGTGTCTGTGTGTTATTTGGGATTGGGGCTGTGGGCAGCGGCGTACCGATGGAGATACTATGCAGGATGCCCGTGGTCCCTGCAGGGGACCCCGTTGGAGGGCAGGCCCCTTAGGAGGTCCGAGGGCAGCCGGGTGGCCCATCCCCGGGGAGGGGGGGTTACAGGGCGGCGCTGCACTAAGGGGGCTGGGCGAAGGGTGGGGCTAACGGGGGGTTCTTAAGGGTGGCAACCCCTTTCGCGCGCTCTCTTTGCTGCGGCCCCCCCTTTGGACCTAGACGTCATTTTGGCTGCTCCCCGCAACAGCCCCAGATTTAGGAGCCCCTCTCCCCGCCAGACGCTAGACGCTAGACCCCCCTTTCTTCTCCCCTCCCTACCGCTCACCCGCTGAAAGGGGGGAAGTGGGGAGGGGGGACTGTATTGATGTATTAATATTTTGTCTCTTGTTGCAGGAGGAGTTACAGGGCGATCCCTATACAAGACAGACGCAGGAACAGGACCTGAAGCCTCCAGTGCAGGCGCACCATACGAAGTCATACATGCTCCAAGGGGTCTTTCTTGGGAACTTGGGGTACGACGGCGCCCCGTTAGTCCTTAGGGCGGTTGTAAACCTGAACAACCGGGGGCTTGCCATAGCGCTCCGACCAGCTGTGGAAGGTGTGAGTTAACTCTCCCTTGTTCAGAAGGCGGAGTGGGTGGACGGTAGGTCCACCGGTGGGAGGAGTAGATCCTCCCAGGTACAACACCGGGCTATGGCCGAAGGGGTTCTCTTTGGCTAAACTTCAGGTCCCCTGCAACGAGGGGTTGCGGGGCGGACGGGATCGCCTGTAAGATAACCCACCTTTTTATTTGTACAACAAATAAACCTGCAGCTTCTTTTTTCACATACCTGGTGTCTGTGTGTTATTTGGGATTGGGAGCTGTGGGCAGCGGCGTACCGATGGAGATACTATGCTGAGGCGCTTACTTGTTTCAACCGATCCGCGAAGCTTGTAGTGCTTAATTTGTGAAAAAGCAAGCGCCAGGGCCCTCCTCGCAAGGCCCCTACAGCTTGCACCACCCATTGCCCCTGCCAGGGCTGCCCATGACAGTACCAACAAAACTAAAAACCATCTAACTTCTACAAGTGTGACATTAGTGACTACTCCAGGCAACCCAAAGCTATAAGAATAGCATTGGTGACAGATATTGTTCGTTTTTAAGGTTTATTGAAAACATTAAATACTGGATGTCTGCTCATCTCAAAGTTTGACAGCACCATCATGTAGTAGACAGAGTCGGTGCTGAGTATAAAGTACGGGTTCCGAGCACAGGAAACCTCCTGCTGAAATTAAGCCCTGGACTGATTGTTGCATCCAATGAGTTGTGCTTATCGATTGCATTGCAGCAGCGTCTATGGCCCCTCCCTGGAGCCCATTCTTACAGCTTACAAAGATATCCCCAAAATTGTTATATGGGACTGAAGTTACGGTGTTAAGAGTAGAGACGACTCTCATTCAATTTCAGAGGAGCGTCAATCCACTGACTCAAAGCCAGCAGCTGAAAAATAAAGTGATATTTTAATATTGTTTTAATTTCAGCTGCTGGCTCTGAGGAGGGGAGGATGAGTGGTAGATGTGCACTTTTAAGTGCGCATGTCAGTTTGGCCGGCTATGTGAGGCCAGCCAAACTGACATGAGCATTTAGGTTTCTCCAACCCAGCTGTATTGCACAAACAGCACAGACTACCTGTGCCTGAGCGAGCGTTGATCATGTCTGTTCAGCCCAAGACCCACGCTGTTCTCATGATTGAGAGCAGCACGGGGATTGGATGGGAAGTCTGTGATGCTGACCCAGGGACTGCTGGGACCAGGAAGTGGACCAGAAGAGTGCGAGGCGGCCAGCAACACCAGGTAGGTATTTTCTTTTTTATTATTAACCCCCCGTTCGCTCCCCCTGCATGCTCCCCTACACACCCCCTCTCTTGCACCCCCCTGTGTCTCTTCCATCTGTCCTACCACTCTAAACGATTGTCGGCTGCAACTGATTAGGAGCTAAGCATATTTGGGAGAAATTGGAAGAAGAGTGCTTAAAAAACTTTTAGACCTCTCTTACAAGCTCTGAGTTCAGCAGTTGGGTTGAAGATACATTGAATTCATGGAATACTACTGTCTCTTTGTTTACAGTTTGCATTAATTAATCTCTGGAAATAATGCAAAGGTATCCACTCTATGTACCAAGGAAATATGTGCTAGTGAGTTAGGCTTCGCGAAATGGGTAAGAAATCAACTGATGAGGTTTGCCCTTTCTCTAGATGTACAGGATTATAAAGTTGATGTTCATTCATAGAAATCAAAATGTGAACTGAGGGATAGAGGAGGGGCTTCAGAATCCAGGAATAGGGATCTGCAGGATCTAACCACTAAGACGTATACCATCTATTTAAGGGAATCCCGGGCCCAAGCATCTGCTATCCCCTTTCTATCCAGCTTACCCAACCTGGCAATGCGCTCAGGAGTTTTGAGACTGCATGTGGCTAAAACAAGTTTATTCAGAGTATTTGTTGGAATTAGGGTTACCGGTCGGGGATGGATTTTTTAGTTGTGGGCTAGGACTGCTGATCATCTTGCACATTTGAATACACTGTATATACTTTTTAGCTTTAAGGCATTGCTTTTTAAAACCTGTTTTTAGAAAATATGGAATTCGGGCAAGGGCTGATGCACTAAGACTTGTCTTTGAAATCGAATTTTTGGGATGTAACGTGTGGTGGGAAGAGTTTTTTAGCACTAAACAGAGGTATAGGATTTGTATTGTTTCGAATGCCTTTGTGTTTTAATATTATGCTAGAGTTTAACAAACCATTGGTTTAAATAAATATATTTTCTACTTCAAAAGGGTCTGTTCTGGGAAGGAACCCTGCAACTTACACCTGCAGTATGAGTTTCTCCCTCACACCCTCCATATTCTGTATGACTAAATCATAGCCAATACATAAAAGAACCTAGGAGCATATTTGCAATGCCCCTGCAGCACTTTTATGCCACCGCAGCATCACTTTTGTGATGCTCCAGAGGCGCAGTGCGGCGGCATATATTTACAAGGCCACTCAAAGCAACCCTGCGTAGCTTTTCATGGCCTTGTAAATATGGACTAAGACAATGCCTCATTCTGCATGGGATGGGCGCTCCATAGATGTTGCTGTGGGTGTTCCCATGTAACACTCATTGTTTTTGACACTGCCACAGATTTACAACATTGCATACATCTGGGACAGGGCTAACACCTTCCCAAAGCAGGCTTAATGAGGAGAAATGTTTACATTTCTCCTCGTTTTTCATTTTTCCAAGTGTGCTGTATTCTGCAGCACACATAGAACAAGGAACACACCTCCTTTGAATGTTTTTGTACAGGAAGGTGTCCCTTTCTGCACAAAAACAATCATGCCAACAGCACAGACACCCTTGCACCATGGTGAAAGGGGGCCTGCGTTGTCTCTCGGCTGCAAATTGCATGCCCGCAGAAAGGACAGGAATGTGCCGTATCTTGTAGATACGGTGCATTCCTGCCCTTTTCTTTTCACATAGGGCAGTGCAGCTCGAAGGATTGCGGTGCTGCTGCCCTACGCCAACATTTTGTAAATATGCCCCCCAGTGTGGCACCGTCATACACTTCATTTGTTCCCCACATGCACACTCTATGCATGCAAGTATGTGCACACTCACAGGACCCATGTCCCCCATAGACAAACAAAAACCCAGCTGCAGGGAACTAGTAAAACATGGGAGAGAAGCACTCAGTCTAGCAAACATCAGGTAAAAAGCATGTCCTGCTACTATAATGATTTGTTGCCATTGCTATTAGTCAAATTGAAGATGCACAGGGTGTGCTCCTCTTACAAAGGACCCCTGTTCTGGGACTCACTCCATCTCATGAAACGACCTCAGTGCACACACATGATCATCATTTGTGCTGGGATGGGAGTCAAAACACTACAGTTGCAGTTGCAAGGAACGCTGTGGAATTCTGCTCTGCATGCTGGCTGTGCTCCCTGTGTGGAATGTGATGCTCCATAGAACCTCTTTAAAACGTTGATATCTCTTAGACTATCCTACTTGGTTCCCAGCTAGTTCCTGCACTAGGCCAATGTGTTTAAAAAAACTAACAGATGAAATCAATGCTTTAATTACAACATGTTTAAGGAAATCGCTGATTCAGCACCTCCAAGCTTCTGTAAACACTGACAGTCTATACAGGACACTTCTGTTCTTTAGCGAGTTAGAGTTCACAAACCTGCATATCTTTAGTCATTGCCTTTTATTTTTCCATAACATTACCCACCTTGAAAACCCAGCTATTTAAGAGCTAACTTAGAAAGAATCGACTGAAGCATGTACATCTGGAGGTTTGTGGCCTACCACCCACGGTTTCTTTCCAAATTCAAGTATGCTTATCCGGCCCCCCAAAACACAAGTATTCTTTCAGGTTAATTCACCTCAGGCTAACATTAAAACTTTTCTTGCCACTGATGGGACACAAACTCATACACGCTATACAACTTTTAAACAAAAATGCACACACATATACACTGCAAGGTCACCCCTTATTTTTTGCCTTTTACTTGACCCAATGTATTTACTGCCATAGGAACTCTGAGCACTTTACCCCTGCTAACCATTAGGAAAGTGCCTGTGCTTCTCACTTTAAAAAATGTTGAATTGGCATACTCTTAATTGGCATATTTTACTTACCTATAAGTTCCTTGTATATGGTACATGGTGTACCCAGGGCCAAGAAGGCAAATGTTAATAGTGGACTGCAGCACCTGTAGGTCCATCTACTACAGTAGTAGTGCAAACATGGCTCCAGGCCTACACTGTGTAGCCTTACTGTAGCATTCCAAAAACTTCAATTCAACTTGTCAAAATAAACCCTTTTGGCAGATTAAAAAACCTCTTTTTTAGATTTTAATGTCACCCCTAAGGTGTTGTAGTCCACATGGTGGGGTGCATGGTATTTAAAAGAAGGACTTGTAGATATTTAATGTTAACGTGTCCTTATGTTGAGGGGCTCTCAAAACCTATTTTTCATTGTAGCAGGCATACCTGCCCTGTTTAGAAAATGAGAGTACAGATTAAAATCCTTGTACTGTCTCTAAGTAATAGGAATAGCTAGAAATAAATTAGGACATCTACTTTTTATAGTTAATAAAAATCCAATTCAACAGCTAAATCAATTAAAATAAAATAGTAAGGAAAAGTAACTTTTGGAAATTGACCTTTCTAGGGCGCTTGCCCTTGACTTTTTGCTTTTCTCTTTCCCAGTTTTACATTTCTCTAGATGATAGCCTTAGGGCTTGGGCGTGTTTGGCACTACCATGCAGTGTCAAAGTGCTGTGCTCATCATGTACATACTGTGGAGCGGTGTATATATGATTGGCTGATTCGAGTTAGCTGTAAATCTCTTGTCGTGGGTTAAGACCTTTAGCAAGGGCCTGTACCTCGAACGTGCCTCAGTGGGCCTGCCATACTGGTTGTGCCATGCACGGAGGTAGCTCATCAATTGTGCCACAGAGTTGCTATGGAGGGACCTGTATGCACAGGTTACTGTTACTCAACTTGCCATTTACAAAGCTGTGTACCAAGGTTCTGAATGTCTCCTGCTATATCGGAGTTTGCCCTGGTGATGGGGTGCGGTGTTGGGAAGAGCTTGGGCAGGTGTGTGTATGTGTTACATGCATGAGTTGTGACTGAGGCCGGGTGGTGTGTTCCGTATGATCGGGCCTGCTTCTCACATTGGTTTAGAATGAGAGGACGTATGGAAAGGCTGTCTACCATTATTTCCTATAGACAGAATAGCAACAGTATGATATTTGGGGGCCCATTGCGATGTCGGGCGGATTGCCACCGCCATGGTGGCGGTGGCGATCCACCCGACATTAACGTCCGCCCGCCACCCACCCGCAGCAGACGTAAACACCGTCCACCGCTTTTCCTCCCCGGTCGCCTTGCGGCCGGGGCGGAAAATGTTTAATATGGTGGCGGTGTCTATGAGACACCGCCAGCCATATTATGATGGGCTTCCTGACATGCTTTTCCGTGGCGGCAAAGCCGCCACAGAAAGGCATGCGGAGACTCCCTATGGGGGCCCGATGCGGGCCCCCTGGGAGTCCTGGGGTGCACATGGGGGGTACCTATGGTCCCCCCCGCATTTCAAAGTGCAACATAGCAGGCACCGCGCGGTGCCTGTCATGTTGTGCTTTGAAATGCACAACGTGCATTTTTACCATTGCGGCAGGCGGCACTTCCTGCACCGCCCGCCGCAATGGTAAAAATACAGGATGCGCCCGCCAGTGTGGCGGTTATGGTTGATTATGGTGATGGAAATGTCACTTTGGGAATGTTGGTATTTCGATATGCATCGTGCTGTGTGCCTGGCTGCCTCTCTCCAAATTCATAAGTGGGTGCTAGGGTGATAGCCACATCTGTGCATTCCTGATAGAGGGCCATAAATTAGGGGTTCATGGGAAACTGCAGACCTCTGACTCTGAAGGATCTTTCTTGGATGGTTACGTGGGTATGGAATTGGCACCCACATTCCAAGGAGTAGGGTCTAGTCCCACTAAAGATTTTTATGATTTGTGGCGAACATTGTCAGTGTGTTGTTAGGGGAGTGTTGTGCCAATTCTTTGCACTCAAGCCCTGAGGATAAGCCTGTATGCTCGGTGCAAAGCTACCAGAGGGTGAGCATAGGTTATCGGACAAGTGTATCATACTCATTCTATTTGGAAGGGTGTGTTCTGACAGGTTTTGATGGGTCTTAGCCAGCCGGAAACTGCTGGTTCTAACAGTAACCTTTTGAAAGTTACCCCTTCACTGCCTGAACCTCCAGGAAGTTACATTTGCACTTGCTCTCGCACATCTGCCAGCCAGTAATTAGCATTTGAAAAAGTGTGAAATGCCTACCAGGAGAAAAAACCACCGCAATGGAGCGCACACCGCTAGCCCCTCCTCCGGATCGCCCCTCGGGATTCTGGTACTTGTAGTTCAGTAGTGGATCACCCAGGTGGGTGCAAGTCGGTACTTGTTGGACTGATGAATCTCTAGACCCGATACATGTCCCGGGTTTTTGTGTATCGCCCGAGACATGGCTCGGGTTTCGGGATAACTTCCCTCATCAGTAGAGAAAATGGTTTAGGGGTGGAGGAGAAGGCCGCCAAACAACAGTCAATGGCCTCGATGCCCGAACCGGCACGCAGGGCAGCATCCAGGAGCCCGTCGGCTCAAAGCTCAAGGGAGCCAATTAGTAAAAACCACCGCAATGGAGCGCACACCGCTAGCCCCCCCTCCGGATCGCCCCTCGGGATTCTGGTACTTGTAGTTCAGTAGTGGATCACCCAGGTGGGTGCAAGTCGGTACTTGTTGGACTGATGAATCTCTAGACCCGATACATGTCCCGGGTTTTTGTGTATCGCCCGAGACATGGCTCGGGTTTCGGGATAACTTCCCTCATCAGTAGAGAAAATGGTTTAGGGGTGGAGGAGAAGGCCGCCAAACAACAGTTAATGGCCTCGATGCCCGAACCGGCACGCAGGGCAGCATCCAGGAGCCCGTCAGCTCAAAGCTCAAGGGAGCCAATTAGTAAAAACCACCGCAATGGAGCGCACACCGCTAGCCCCTCCTCCGGATCGCCCCTCGGGATTCTGGTACTTGTAGTTCAGTAGTGGATCACCCAGGTAGGTGCAAGTCGGTACTTGTTGGACTGATGAATCCCTAGACCCGATACATGTCCCGGGTTTTTGTGTATCGCCCGAGACATGGCTCGGGTTTCGGGATAACTTCCCTCATCAGTAGAGAAAATGGTTTAGGGGTGGAGGAGAAGGCCGCCAAACAACAGTCAATGGCCTCGATGCCCGAACCGGCACGCAGGGCAGCATCCAGGAGCCCGTCGGCTCAAAGCTCAAGGGAGCCAATTAGTAAAAACCACCGCAATGGAGCGCACACCGCTAGCCCCTCCTCCGGATCGCCCCTCGGGATTCTGGTACTTGTAGTTCAGTAGTGGATCACCCAGGTACTTTCCGATGTCACTTTTCTGACACCTTTCTCTATCTGGTGCCCCAGATATTTCACCGATTTTGCACAGAACTGTAATTTGTCAGGGGCCACTTTATGTCCCTTCTCACACAGGTGATTCAGTAGGGCAATGGTGTCAATCACACAATCCCTATGACTTTTAGACGCCACCAAGAGGTCGTCTATGTATTGCACTAAGACAGAGTTTCCAGGTAAGACCAAAGTTTCCAAACATTTTTTCAAGATCTGATTAAAGATAGAGGGGCTCTCTGTGTACCCTTGAGGGACCTGGTTCCAGACATACACGTGACCATTGAAGGCAAATGAGAAAAGAAATTTGCTATCTGGATGCAAGGGAATGGAAAAGAATGCATGACACAGGTCTATCACAGTGAACCACTCAGCATCCCAGGGAATCTGATACAGAATCACTGCTGGGTTCGGGACAATAGGGCAGCAGGGGACTACTATCTTGTTGACTTTTCGTAGATCCTACACTACTCTGTACTTGCCACTAGGCTTCTTGATACCCATAATCGGGGAGTTACATGGGCTACTCATTACCTCCTGTATGATGTTTCCTTCTAGCAATTTCTGTATTTCCAGAGTAACACCAGCTCTCACTTCTGCATTCATTCTGTAGGGTTTAGTGTTGGGGTATACTGCATTGTCCTTTATTGCTATCTGTATGGGGTCCACGTTTTTCATTAACCCTACATCTTTCCCCGTAAAGTCCCACACCTCTGGCTTCACTGCTTCTTGGAGTTCTTTGGGCAAATCCTGCATGGTCATTCGTTTAATTTCTGAGTCAGGTCTGATCAGCATTAATTTATAAATGCCATCTTCATCTGGGGTCTGAAGTTCAACACCCTTTGGTGTGCAAAAGATGGTACAGTTCATTTTGCACAGCAAATCACGTCCCAGTAAGTTTACTGGACTGGTGTCGCAAACGACAAATCTATGCATTTCCTTAAAGTTTCCAATTGAGATCTCCATGGGCTTGGTAACAGGAGTACTAATCAATTGATTAGATACACCTACTACTTGGATGGCTTCTCCCGAGAGGGGTAGGTTTGGAACGTCCACTGTTCTCACAGTAGAACGGGTAGCGCCAGTGTCCAACAGAAAGGTGACATCATTTCCGTCAACCTTTCCTTCAATGTATGGTCCGGACTGGTCTACCGGCAAGGAGGCGCCAAGTACGCACTCCTCGTCCTCCCCTCTCAGGCCCCGTCAGTACTGGTCATCACAAAGGAAGGTATCATTTAATAGATACTGCGAAGTTGCTGCATTTCTGTTCTCATTGCTTTCCCAGACTTCTATCTCATCACCCTCTGTCGTTTTCCCCCTATGTACTTGCTTTGGTGCTCGGGGCACCTGCACTGTCGTTACCTGTGGTTGAGTCTTTCTTGGTCTTTCTTTCTGCGTCTGTGGAGTTAAATCAGGTGTTTTGGGGTTATCATCGGGCAAGTAAGGACACTCGTTACGCCAGTGTCCAATTTTGCCGCACTGATGGCAGGGAAATTTCTTCATAGCCTCTTCCCTGCTCATTTTGGGCCGGGGCTTACCTCCTCCCCCACCCACAGGACCTTTGTTCTCAGTGTTTTTGACCATGTTACTCAACTGTTTTTCCTGCTGTTCTGCGAGCTTCACCTGAGCCCACATGACCTTCTCCTTGAGAGCCTTTTTCTTTTCTGCCATCTCGTCCTCGCAGTACTTTGCGTACCGCAGGACCTCGTCTACCTTTTTGGTATGCCAACAGATTTTATTATCCTTTATCCACTGACAAATTTCGGGTCTTAAACCGTTTACAAACCTGTAAATGAAATGCGTCATATCCTTCATCTCGATGTTATCTATACCACTGTATGTTTTAAACACCTGCAACAGCCTTTCATAATAGGAGTGGACTGTCTCCTCTCTCTCCTGCGTTGTTCTATCTATCCTGGTCCAATCCGTTTCCTTTGCTGGCACCTTATTTTTCAAATGCTGAATTACTTGATCATATTTTTTCATTACTTCAATGGACGGCTCCCCTGTGGTAGAGTCCCTCGGGTACTCCTCACTAGGCCAGCCTATGGCTATTTTACACTCGGTCCATAGATCGACCGGGACCACAATGTCGAAAAACCCATCCAGGTCTTTCCACAGGCATTTTTGCACCTTTACGAACCTTTCCACTTGCCGGTACCAGTCAACTGGCTTTTTGCGCAATTTCGGGAAATCGTTAGTAAAGGACACAATATCCTGTCTGGACCATGGAACGTGCACATACCTCCCACCTGGCACTTCACGCATGGGGCATAATGTTTCAGGCTTGTCTACTTCTCTCAAAGGGAACTCAGGGGTAGCTTGTCTGGATCGAGCCTCATCTTTCTTTCGTGCCCACCTGCTTCTCCATTTTTCCACGTCTCCCCATTTTTGCAAAACTGCAAGCAACTCTTTAATTTGCAACTTCCTCCCTGACACATTCAAGTTCTCTAAATCTTTGTCTGAGAATTCAGCTCGGTAGGGTTTCTGCAAGGGCTTCGATCTGGAAATATCTATCCCCATACTAGCTGCAGTGTCTGTCAGCTTTTCATGGAGCACTCTTGTACTTCTGGTAAGGCTTTTACACATAAACAGCAACTCTTCTTCAGAGTAGGTATTTAATCTGTCTAATCCCACATTTCCTGCCATTACTTCCTCTATTTCTACTCTCAGTTTGTAGAGGTCCAAAGGTTTCATTTGCGGAGCCTGTTTTTCTAATTCCCGACTCCAATTTTCAATTTCTTCCGGGGTTACCAAAGAGACACTCCTAGTACCTGATGTTGATTCTAATTTAATTTCCTTCGCATCAAAAGGATTTTGCCGCTTCGGCACTCCCTTTCCGGTCTGTTTGTTTGGCAGGTCCAAGAACACAACTTCGGACTCTCACTCACTGGACTGATCGTCTATCAGTAGGGGCTCCTGCCTCGGCGGGGCCATGATTGGGTTCATAACTGGAGGGTTTGGACTTCCCTGATTATTCCCATACAACGGAACCACTTGTCCGATGGTTACCGGAATAGTCAAAGCCTCAGGACTGGCATTTAACTGGGATATTTTCTGAATTATTTCTGTCCTCTGTCTAGCTATGGCCTCTTGCTCCCTTTCATCCAGTACTCTTCCTAAGGTTCGGTCAGGTATTATCTGTGGGGTCAGGTGAGGGGTAAAACTCGGGGCAGTAGGATGCGTTTCACTTGGTCCTCCACCATAATTTGGTTTTGGGAACAAAGTTCCTGTGTCAAATGACCTGCGCTCTTCCCCATATGGAGGCTGCAAAAAGGGCACTCCTGAACCTAATGGCTTTTCTTCGTTCTCATAAAGAGGTCTGGGGAAGAAGGCTCTTTCACGGGAATATTTTTCTTCCGGGCTCACGGGCATACTAGGATATATATTTCGTACCTCCGCGGGTCCGGGATTCTCAAAATAGGGCAGTACCTGACCACCTCCCCCCCTACATAGGGATCTGTCCTCCTCCTTAATAGATGGACGCTGGGGATTCTCTCCTGCACTGGAAGGTCGGGCTCCCTCATAAGGTGGCGGACTTCTCGTAAAGATGTCATCTAACAATTCATCGTCTGACTCCCCAAGGGCTCCCCAATGCTTACTCTTTTCTGTCCTTTTCTCTCCCACTGAAGGGTTTCCTACTGGCATCATGGGAAACAGACCCTCAACAATCATGCTCTGCCTCCACTGTTTCATCTTTTTGTCCCTAGTCTCTTGTTTCAGCCTGGGGTACCACTTGGTCAGACCTTTGTCCATTCGGGGTTTCTCTCTTTCGAAAGCCTCAATCTCCCATTCCTCTAATGCCTCATACTGCGTTAGTCTCGGTCTGGGATGTAATTCATTCATTCGGGTTCTTAAATTAAATAAAATCCTACCATTGAAAGTACCGTCTAACGGAAAAGCCAATATTCCGTCATCTTTTGTGTATTTTACCCAATTCTCCAACCACACACAGGTATTGTACCCTCGGTCAAACATCATGAATGAGGCGGGAGTATTCGGTGGCGGGACAATAACACCCTCTCTGGACTTAATCGGTTTGTCCGTTTTGAAATAATTTTTTACCCTATTTACAAGGGACATCTTTCTCTTAGCTCCGTACACAATATCGTATCTATTGGCTTTCCACTGATCCCTTTCAAACCCTTGGTTTCTCGGATCGGGTCTAGTCTCTGGACAATACGAGTGCCACATACGATTTCTACGCTCAACTCTGTTTACAAAGTCACCTCCAATCAGAACGCGTCTTGCAATTCCGTGCGACCAATGAGGTGCACGCGTTCAAATATTTTCGGCCAATGGGTGCGCGGCCCCTTCGTGAGACTGTCCTCACGCTCTGGCGCTTCACCCCTCCTTTACAATTTCAGCCCCGCTACCCGCCCGCTGTTTCTACCAATCCCAGCGCGGCACGGAGTGACGTCAGAGACGCTTCGCGGCTGACTCCCTCCCTTCACAAGGTAACGGAAACTTTCTTTCCTTTGAAAGTGCTCAGTGCTTGGTTATTTTACAACAAATACACATTCGCCACAGTGCTCAAGTGTCTAGACAGGATAGCTTTGTTTTACTGCAAGTAAACTACTTCCATTTACTTTTCACGCGCTGCGGGTAGATCTCTTCCGCCTACCCTTCACTCTAGCATCGGTGAACCTGTTATTCCCCTAAACTCATCCACTTCTCCGGGATATATCCGAGTCTAAGGTTTCCCAGCGGACCCCTCTGCTTACACCCAAGCTCCGAGGCACCTGCTACTCTTCCGATGTGACCCTTACTAGGTTACGCCACTATGGGAATTTTGCCAATGAACCTCGTTACTGACATTTATTCACACATGTATTCAGAAAAACCCTAGTTAGTGCTTCCCGGTTATCCTAACCTGCACCTAACTTTCCTTAAGCCTGCGACCTCAGGACAATGGATTCTATTCACCACTTGCCCTTTCAATTCCCCGGGGAGTTCGGACAACACTGACTGACACGGTTTACAAATGCATGGATTAATACATATAACAATATAAGAACAAGAATAATAATGAAAAAACAATTCATGAATTTCAGCAGCGTATTCACAAGAGAGTGATCGGGTCCCTCGGAACAGCCGCTCTTATAGCAGCATTAATATACTAGCAGCTACCGACTTAACTAGTCTAACTAGTCCTACCTAACCTTTAGCTAGTCCCTAACCATCCTCTGATCTACCAGAAAAACTGATAGAGCGCGCGAGGTCACCCAGCCAATGATTTCGCCGTTTCCGGCTTCAGGGCCCATATACTTTCAATTCACACTATTCATTGACCAGGCGACTTCACGGGCTGCTACCAATTTGTGTGTGTTCCCTACCGTTATTACTCAGTGTACCCGACTTACCATCCACCGACACGGGTACCTATGACCTCAACGGATCAGGGGCCTAGCTGTAAAAGGAAAAAGCAGCAAATGCAAATTCAAATGACATTCAATACTGTTGTAAAATGACCACGGACAACTGGAAGTTTTAAAAGCTTTATCTAAAGTTCGTTTTCATCAAGCATCAAACTTACAAGAATAAGGCAATCAATAACCAAGATAATGAAAAGTACATAACTATAGAGAAATAAAGTCAGGGTAATCATTTAAATGTTAATATAAGATGAAAAAGGGAATGCTATGCATTTAAGGCAACAACTCTTTAGACAGCTTAAGTAAGGCCGTTCTAGACCATATCAGGAAATGACAAACTGCAATGCAAAATATGATTTCTAAAAGGTAGGGTAACATGGGAACATATCAAGAAATATGCAAATGACTTTTCGTTTCAATAATTGTAGCAAAAGCATGGAAAAATCAACATATGCAAAGGTATGTCTTTATTGAAGCAAAAGTCAGAAATATAGAAAGGTGCAAGTTTAAAGAATTTAGAGCAGTATTTACCTAGACTGGTGTGGAAACCAAACCCTGGCCATGGGTCAGTTAAGGACAGGAAACCCTCATGGAAGGATACCCCTCAAAGGACAGCAGGTGCAGAATGGACACCCAGGACAGGACAGGATACCCTCAGGACAGGACCGCTCAGGACAGGACCGCACCCGCAGTTTGGAAGCAACGCCTGCGCTCCACCCTCTCTGCAGCTATCGATCAAGACCCCGATTGGGTCAGCGAACTCCCAGCAAAGTGCTTCGCCAGCACTTTAAGGTTCAGTAGAACCTTAGTCTATGGTCAATTTCGGACAGAGTGCTCCGCAGCGCTCTGTATCTTCAGTCACCTATTGAGTACGATGGGTCAGTGACAGGTCAGCTAAACCAGACAAGTCGGACAAATTCCCTAGGTGAACCCAGGGTAGATATACTGTTTTGGGACAGGGTACCACCCCCCAAATGTTGCAAAGTGTCAGAATCCCCAATTTCGATTGGTCCAAAGGTAGGATTTGGGTAACACACCAATCACAACACACTATTTGGATGCCTAATTTACATTTCTGGGTACCGCCTAGCAAGATTGGGGTTCCCATGAGAAACTGCAGGAAAATACAATAGCAATTTTACAATGTTGCGGAATAGGGACACATGACTCCGTTCTGCTGGGTTTGCAGGTCAGTTCTCAGGAGCATCTTGCCCATCCCTGCCAGCTGGCCAAGTTCCATCAGCCAAGGTTGTCAGTTCCCCAGACAGTGGAGCATGCGCAGAAAGGCCCTCCAAGATGGCATTTGGTTCAGTCAGACCCCCATTTCCCGCGGTACATGAAAAGTAAGCGAGAACAAATTAATACATAGAAATATCATTATGAAAACATATCACACGGTTTGTACTTTCAACTTATCACTACGAAATATACTTATGCAGTCTAAATGTTAGCTACATATAAACAGATACAAGAGCAGTGGTACGAGCAGTACCACATTATTGGCAAAGCTATGTATTACACATGCGCATAAATTTCCCTCCAACTCTGCAGACACGTCAGGACACGTGAGTGTGGCTGACGCATGCGCAGTAACTAAATACTAGCGGCGGCCATATTAAATGACTCGAGTAAATTATTTTAGTAAAACACATATGCAAGCGTCAGGGAACCTCGTTTAAACATAAAGGAAACGTTAGTAAGACGTACAAATTATTACGTTGTTACACATAATCGAGGTTCATGAATACGGCAAGTCGCAAAATATGCGAAGCTTTGCTTCATCACTTACATCAAGGATCTATGAGGTATAATTTGCAGTTGAATACTCATGCAAAACATTGTGTTGATTGCTTCTCTTTTTTATATACAAAAAAGCTACAAGAGTCCTTTTCCTGCAACTACCCAGCTGACCAGTGACAAATGGATTTGTACTGGATGCTGCTATTTGATCTCTGGCGGACACCCTCTGAAACTTTAAATGTTTCATACTAAATATGCAGCTTTAAGTGTTTCATACTAAATATGTAGCTTACGTAATGTATGAAATCCCAAAAGTAGTGGTGGCCATGAAGGAAACCTCTATGTCTGGTCCAATTATTGCTCCTTTCCTGGAATCCTGGGTATAGTGCTATATGCCAAGGCCATCTCATCTTCATTCAGCAGGTCACACCAAAGTATCAACCACCTGCGGCTAATGTAGCATTTTGGGATGGGAATGCCCCCCGCAGGGTGTGCAGACATGTTCTACTGATCTAAGGAGGAAATGTGTTTATTTGAAATCGCAGTTTTTTTGTTTGGCCCTATCTTCACTCTAGTCTAGTGTGTACAGAGCGGCCTATGCTTTTTCCTTGACTGAGTGAGATCACAGGCCTATCCTGTGACCTGAAGGGGTACACCAAGTGTGGCCTTAGCATAGGGACCGTAGACTACTATCCTTACCGTAGGTTTCCGACATAGAGCAAAGGTGGCATAGAACCATGCTTTGTGAATACAGAGTTGTGGCTTGGCCCTTTTGTCTGTGTAACTGGAGTGGAGTCCTACTGGCTCACTGGTGAAAAGTTCTGCTTCTATGTGCTAAGTACAATCCTAGTGCTAACATCCCAAGTGCAAGTTGTGTGTGTATGTGTGTGTATGAGTGAACCATAGAAATGGAGGCCTGTGGGATAACCCAAGCCTGGCCTTGTATGAACAATTGAGGTTATTTCCCAAACAGTGAAATGTATTGCTGACTTCCCTGAAGCTGATGGAAGGAAACCTAGACAGTAAAGTGAGGAAAGAGGAGTCCGGGCCCTTTTAGAAATTCGATTAGGTCTTTCATTGAGAGGGGCTACTGATTAGTTTTCTGTAGCGCTGCCATTTGGTAGATGGTGTGTGTGAAGGGTGGAACTGCAGTCTCTGTTGTTCAAGGTGAAATGGACCCCTAGGCTATGGCTTGCATTTTGTCTTTCCTCTCATCACTCTTCAGTGTGGCTGATCACAGGCAGTTACAAAAGGCTCACTCCTTTGTGCATCTCTTGTGGGTACTCCAGACTGAGATTACCCTCCTGTAAGGAGCATCTCTTAACACAAAGGCTGTGTCTGCAGAATAGCCAGGAAAGGAGAACCAATTCAAACTGGTTCTGAAAGTGCATACATTGGGTCCACATCTCCTGTCTGCTATGACTACTTAAAAGTGGGACCCTCTAACCCACTTGTTATTCAAGTACCAATGTTCTCTAGGACCATGGAAGGGAGTATTATGTAGAGTAATCATAGGTTGGTGTGCAACTAGAGCTGGTATCTCTCTGACAAGTGACAAACAGCTTCCAACGTTCTGGGGACATCACCTAAGTACACCCCATGCTGCAAGAGCTCATTACCTGTCCTAAAGTGCCTACAAGCCATCCTACTTGATGAGAGAGGGAAGGAGCCAGTCATCCTTGCAGGTTGGGTGACTGTCCAGGAGGAGTGACGTGCAGTTTAACTCTTGTGTGGTGAGTTGGCAAAAGAGGACTGTGGAGAGCAATTTGAGTGCCCTGGTCCTGGAGGGCCCCAGATCTTTGAGTGCAATTCAGTTTTTGAATTGTATAGATTGTGGTGTAGCCTAACCAGTATTTTGAAAATGAGAAATACAGCATGACCTGAGCCACGGTCTCTGATCTTACAGGTGTAGCATTATCTGAGACACTGCCTGAACTGTTGAAGTTTTCAGCATGACCTGAGCCATTGTGTCCCAGATGTGAAAATTGTGGCATGTGTCTGAATTGTGAATCTGCCTCATGGCCCTAGCCACTGCACCTGCCTATATCACAGCATGATCCACAAATTCTCTACAACCACAACCGCAATATTCCTGAAGCCACTGCAAGCATGGGCTTGGGCGAGAAATCCGTTTTTTTTGTCGTCATATCAAGCAAAGATTAGATACAATAAGACCGGGATCCCAATCCAGAAGCTTTACCGATCCGAATCATTCTCACTTCTCCTAGAACTGTGAAGACCTTCTTGGACTGAGGTAGAATGTTGTCTTAAATCTCCCAATTCTTTGATTGGGCCACTCGTGGTACCCCCAACCTGCAGAGTCCAGAATTTGTTATTGCAGTGAGAATAATCATCGGACTCACTTCCTACCTTTTTCCATACCACCCAGAACTTCATCCACTTTCTTCCTTCTCTAATCAGGTACAACCTCTTAATCCTACGCACTCATGTCAACCACTCATTCACAGTCCGGGGGCTGCTATAATCCATTTTAAGCATATCTATCGTCTGGCATGTAAGAATAATACAAACAAAAGATCTTTCTGGCTGTTATTTAAATATAAAGGGCCCGTTGTTATTCGTCACCCCAAAAGTAGTTAGGTCCACGCTTACCTCTATGTTTTTTCCCATTATTTCATTTAATACCTTACCCACTTCAGACCAGAATTGTTGTAACTGGGGGAACTCCAGTAACATGTGTGTGTCATTAGCTTTTAACTCTCCACATCTCAGGCAACTTTTCTCCACATGCTTATTTATCTTGGATAACGTCCCCAGCGTCCAGTAAGCCCTGTGTAATGTAAAAAGATGGTTTTTCATAAGGGGTGCAGATTGTGTAACACGCCATAAAGTAGTCATAGATACTTGCCATAGGTGACTCAGATCCCTCGATGGCAAGGCTCTCTCCCAGAGCTACAAAGGAAGTGTGAAGTCTTCCTCTCCTGCTGAAATTAGAAGCCAGTACCATTAGGTGGATCTCTTTGAAACTCCTCCTCTGCTTCCGATTCTTCACCTAGTGCCTTCTCCATGCTTTTGGCCCAGCTTGTCAGTTGGTAATATTTGAACCTTGATAGTTTCCCATCTGTGCTTTTTTCCAGAGATTCCCAACTGACCAATCTCCTGCTTGTATCAGTTGACCCAACTTTGTTATTCCTGCTTGTTTAATGGGGATCGCTAATGTGTCTCTCGGGCATTCTGGAGTACCTGGCGAGTCCCAGATTGGAGAAAAAGTGCTGTAGTAAGATATTCGTAATATCTTCCTGATCTGATGCCAGATGAGGCAGGCAGCTCGTACGACCTTCAGCTTGACTTTTTAAAAATATTTTGGGTGACCAAATTGATACAAATAGAAATCATCTGTTAAAATGGACTTATAGTAGAAGGGATAGGAGTGATGTTCTTTGAGAAAAACTCTAAAACTTTTAAATTGGAAGGTTCTAAAGTAAAACAGCAGGTGTGGACTGGCTATTCCCCTATTGTCAAAGCCCAGCTCACCTGAGTTTCTGTTCAGTTCTGATGGAGGTTGAAGACAGTTTGACCCCACCCTGAAACTGCTTGTTCCAGCACACTAGTTTTAAACAGTGCACTAAGAACCAGAAGCTCAAGGAAAGGGGGGGAAGTGGATAAAATAAAAAAAGAGAGACAACACCGTTCTTGCGTTTCCACTGTAGAAGTGCTGCTAAAATCTGCGGCCCTCTGACTTCTGTAGAAACTGGTGCCTAATGAAACATAAACAAAGAACAGATAAGTGCAACATATCCCTAAATGTGTTCCTGACTAACCCTTAATCTATTTAGAAATTCTCTTCTAAAAGTACCTCTTGGATCCTGGTCTTTAGCTTCCAGGTTTGGAATGTGTTACTGTTCTGGGATGTGCTTTCTATTACTGTAACACTTCTATAAACTCAAACGAATATCATTATCAGAATTACCAACATCTAACATTCACCTTAATATAACTAAAGCCTAAATTCTTAATAGCAAACTCACTTTTCACACACATTTCCAGACTTTTTATGAAACAAATACTGTACTTTTACATCAAAATACAGCAGGTAATTTGTGCAAGTCCTTGACTTACTGTTTGCCTTGCTGTCAATGGTTTCCTCTGTTCGATTCTTAAAAAGTCCCATGTAAAACAATGTTTATTTCACAAAGTTCCACATAGTATTCTTGTAACAAAGGGTTTGAACCACAAAGTTTGTGGGAGATATCTTGTTCCAAATTGTCTTTACATGAATCCAGAAATCGCTGACAAAGTTCTTTCAGGTAATAAAAAGTTTTGCACTTACTTGTTGCTGAAAACGGATACTGATCAGTCTAACCTTGTCCTCTTTCTCTTTTGCAGGTTGATTGCAGGGGACAGAAGAGGGGCTGAAGCAAGAAGGAGCCGGCAACCGGAAGAAGGAGGAGCCAGCAGCCTCGCCCGTTGAAGCCAATGAAGGTCTGGAGAGAGCAGGAGTGCCAGCGCCGAAGGATCTGTTCTCAGGTAAGTGGGAGGTAGACGAGCACAAGCACTGGGTGAGGCTCAGGGGCTGCCTTTTATAGACAGGGCTGGGTGTGGTTCGAAGAGCTGGGTGTGGTTCGAAGAACTGGGTGTGGTTCTCACACGCAGGTGTGCAGAGCTTCAGTTATTATGCTGATGAGTTGAAGTAACACATGGCCTAGGGAGGAGTGCTCTAAATAAGCCTTGGTAAAAGCAAGGTCCAATGTGCAAACAAGACAGCAATGTCCAAACTTGTGAATACATTGAGCAACATACACAGAAGTCTTAGGGAGAGGTTGCGATAAAAAGAAAGGCTTTCAATAGTATGTTTAAAGAGAGCTATTACAGAGACCAATGCATAATATGTTTAAAGAGAGCTATTACAGAGACCACTAGTGCAATGAGAGGGGACATGCTCTTTGCTGTGCACAAACCCTAACAGTCGCTCCCCTCAAAGGTCCTCCTACTGGACGGGGGTTCCTTGGATTTTTTAGATAAAACTGTCTAATCAAGCGTGGGGCATGTACATAGGACGCTGGTTCCCATGAATTCTCAGTTTCATCATATCCTTTCCATTCTACTAAATAAAACAGACGTCCATGAATTCTTTTTGCGTCTTTTATGCTTTTCACTTCATATTCTAGATTTCCCTTAATTGTTATGGGTGGATGTGGTGGTTCGGGTCGGGTATTTGGGTTGTACGGCTTAAGCAAGGACACATGGAATGTAGCATGTACTGGGTATTCTTTAGGTAAGTCCAATTTTACTGTTACCGGGTTTACTATGGCAGTTATACTAAAGGGTCCAATGAAACGTGGTTGCAGCTTTCGGGATCCCTCTATATTTAGCTTCTTTGTGGAGAGCCATACTTTGTCACCGATTTTATACATTGGGGCCTCAGATCTGTGTTTGTCTGCCTGTCTTTTCATGCTTTCTTTGTACTTTAATAAATGTTTCCTGGCCTTGTCTTGAATGTCACCTAATCTCGTTAGTCTATCTGTTACTGTAGGCAACAGGGAATCTTCTAATAAAATGGGTATAGCTCTCGGATGATACCCCTGCATGAAATAGAATGGTGAGCAAAGTAGAGCTGCATGCTCAGTATGATTATAAACAAACTCCGCTACAGAGAGAGCTTCCAACCATTCACTAGAATAATCAGCCGATAAAAAACGTAGCGTTTGAAGTAAGGTTTGGTTTAGTCGTTCAGTTTGTCCATCTGTTTCTGGATGGAAAGCAGTAGATAATGCCACATGCATTTTCAGTTTTTCGCATAATTTTTTCCAAAATCCAGAGTTGAATTGGCTACCTCGGTCTGACACCACTTTACTTGGCAAACCATGTAAACGCACAATTTCTCTTATGAAAATATCTGCAAATTCTGCCGCAGTTGGCAATTTCCGTAATGGTACAAAATGTGCCATTTTAGACAAAAAATCCACTATCACTAACACTGTTGTGAAGGATTTTTCTGGTGGTAAACCTACAATAAAGTCAACACTCACAGTGTGCCAAGGTTGTTTGGGTGATGGCATTGGTATTAACAAACCGTCAGGGGCCTTATGAGAAGATTTATGTCTTGCACACACTGGACAGGTAGTGACAAATTGCTTAATGTCCTTACTCATATTATCCCACCAAAAGTGTTTTCGCACATTTTCTAGGGTTTTTACCCAGCCAGGATGACCTGCCAACGGTGAGGCGTAATACCAAATTATCACCTGTGTTTGTAATTCTGTGGTGGGCACTAACAGCATGTTGTCGTGATACAATACACCTCGTTGTATTGAGTTATGGGAATCCTTTAACCAATCTTGAGGTGCTATTTGCATGTGTGCATTATATAGATCTGTGATGAAATCCTTCTGTTGTACTGGTGACAAAAGTTTTTGGGGAGGAATAATGGGTTCTCCTATTTTGTCTTGTTTCATGTCTGAGGTATGTCCGTATATAGATAACACATCAGATTGAATTTGTTGTGCACCTGGTCTATAGGTTATAACAAAGTCAAATGTACTAAAAAAATTTAACCAGCGCATCTGACGTGGAGTTAATGCTTTTAGTGATCCAAAAAACTGTAGGTTCTTATGGTCAGAAAAGATGGTAACAGGGTACTTGGCTCCCATTAAATGGTGCCTCCATTCAGAAAAGGCTACTTTGATAGCTAATAGTTCTCTTTCAGCCACAGTGTAATTTTATTCAGCTGGTAATAACTTTTTGGAATAGAAGGCTATCGGATGTAATTGGCCATCTACTGCATCTCGTTGAGAGAGAACTCCTCCTAAAGCTACTTGTGAAGCATCCGCTTCAGCAAAAAATGGCAAGTCAGGATCAGGATGTTTCAGAATTGGGGCTGAAGTGAACTTTTGTTTCAGAAGTTGAAAGGCGTGTGCCGCCTCATCAGACCAAAGAAATTGTTGCCCTTTCCGCAACAAGTTGGTTATTGGGGCTGCAATGTCTGCAAAATGAGAAATAAACCTCCTATAAAAATTGGCGAAGCCCAGAAATTTCTGAACATCCTTCACAGGTGATGGTTCTGGCCAATCAGTAATAGCACTAATTTTCTTTTCATCCATAATTATTCCTTGAGGTGACAGGCAGTATCCTAAAAAGTCCACTTTGCTGACATTAAAAGTACATTTTTCTAGTTTAGCAAAGAGATGATTTTTTTTTAACTTTGATAATACTGCACGAACATGTTGGGTATGTTATTCCGGGTTCTTAGAGTAAATGAGGATGTCATCTATGTATACTATGACACAAACGTCCAGGAATTCGTGTAGGACCTCATTTATAAAGAATTGAAAGGCTGCAGGGGCATTACACAACCCAAAGGGCATTACTGTGTACTCAAATAGACCAAACTTTGTCTTGAAAGCTGTCTTCCACTCATCCCCCTCTTTTATTCGGACCAGATGGTAAGCTCCCCGCAGATCTAGTTTAGTGTATACTGTAGAATGTCTTAATTGATCCAACAACACAGGTATTAGAGGAAGAGGATATTTATTTTTTATTGTAGCCTTATTTAGTCCTCTATAGTCGATACACGCGCGCAGAGATTTATCCGGCTTCGAGATAAAAAAGGTGGAGATGACACCGGAGATGTGGAATGTCGGATGAACCCAGACTGTAGTAGGTCGTCTAGGTAAATTCTTAAGTATTTGGTCTCTTCGTCAGTCAAAGCATATACTCTGTGGGGCTCCTGGGATAAGATCTATACGCAGTCATATGACCGATGTGGGGGCAACACACTAGCCTTCACTGGATCAAAAACGTCTTTAAAGTCAGAATATTCAGGAGGGAGACTTGGTTTGTCTTATGTAACACTAGCACAGTGTATTACTGTGCTCTGTTCTGTACCTGCTTCTTGATAGCAATTGGTTCTACAGAATGAGGAATCCAAAGTAACTGTTCTGTTCACCCAATCAATTTTTGGGTTATCAGTTGTTAACCAGGGTACCCCGAGAATCAAGCCAAAATTAGGGGTATCTATCAGATCAAAGCTAATCATCTCTGTGTGCCCGTTTTGTCAGACCATGACAAGGGGACTTGTTTGTTTTGTGATTAATCCAGAGGTTAATTCTGACCCATCCACTGCACATACTGCTTCTGGACAAGGCTTTAGGCAAATAGGAAGACCTAATGTGTTAGCTAACTTATTATCCACAAATTTCCTGTTGCTCCTGAATCCAGTAGGACAGGGAGAGAATGTCTAACTTGGGTAGTAACAATTAAAAAGATCTGAATTATGAAATGTCTAGGTATGTGCGGTACCATGAAGGCTGCAGAATTAGAGGTTTGATTAGGATGTTTTCTCGAACAAGTAACCTCCCCCCTTGTCGAGCTTGATCGTTTCCCGACTCATTTGAGGAGATAGTTTTAGGTTTTACTGGACATTCTCTGGCAAAATGTCCTGCCTTGCCACAATATAAACATAATTGAAGTTTTCTCCTTCTTTCTTTTTCCTCTGACGTGAGTGGACCTCTGAGTGTTCCTATTTGCATAGGCTCAGGTTCAGGGAGTTTATTATCTGTGTCTTTCTTCTCATGTCGAATAAAAGTTAACCGCGATTCCAGTTTGAATTTATCTCCCTTTCTTTCTCCTAGTCTGTGTTACAATTTCACGACTAAATCTCCAAAGTCAGAATAGTCTTCTGGCAAACCAACGATATGAGCCAGCGCGTCTTTTAATTTGTCTCTCCAACCTTTATAAAAAAGGGAGACACGCTTTTCTTCTGGCCAACGTGTCTCGTGAGTAAACGATTAAAACTAGTGAGATAGGTCAATAAATCCTTGTTACCTTGTTTAAGATTTAAAAGCTCATTATCACTTGCCTGCATAAAAGTGTGTTTTGCAAAAAGGCTGATCATAGTACGTTTAAATTGATTCCAATTATGGAGGATGGGATCATCTCTATCCACGAAAGGAATTGACCAATTGGCTGCTGTACCGCCCAAATAAGACAAGACGAATGCCACTTTCGTAGCATCAGTAGGGAACTGTTGTGGTTTACAAACAAAGTGTAATTGACATTGATTGATAAAAACATGGAATTTGTTACTATCTCCATGAAAACGTTCAGGTGCTGCTAAAGGCACAGCATTAGGAACATTAACAGTAACCTCAACTGGGGGAGGGAAAGTTGTATATTTTGCTCGCGCCCCTGTCTCTGAGGAGGTTTTAAACAAAGGCGTAAAAGCTGTGTTACACTGGGATTTCCTAGGTTTATACCTGCTTAAATCCTTTTTTAAAAAGGTGTTTTCCAACTTTAATTACTCTATTTCCTCTTGCATATGTTGCAAGATGCCAGACACTGATTCATTATGGGTCAAGTCCTCGGTTAGGGCCTGCGCCATATCTGTGACGTCAATGCCCTCTGTTTCTTCCCCGGTATTCATCGTCCAACAGAACTGAATATTTTAAAGGCTTGTGCTTCTGTCAAAGTCCAGCTAACCTGAGTTTCTGTTCAGTTCTGATGGAGGTTGAAGACAGTCCGACCCCACCCTGAAACTGCTTGTTCCAGCACACTAGTTTTAAACAGTGCACTAAGAACCAGAAGCTCAAGGGAAGGGGGGAAGTGGATAAAATAAAAAAGAGAGACAACACCGTTCTTGCGTTTCCACTGTAGAAGTGCTGCTAAAATCTGCGGCCCTCTCTGACTTCTGTAGAAACTGGTGCCTAATGAAACATAGACAAATAACAGATAAGTGCAACCTATCCCTAAATGTGTTCCTGACTAACCCTTAATCTATTTAGAAATTCTCTTCTAAAAGTACCTCTTGGATCCTGGTCTTTAGCTTCCAGGTTTGGGTTGTGTTACTGTTCTGGGATGTGCTTTCTATTACTGTAAAACTTCTGTAAAATCAAACGAATATCATTATCATAATTACCAACATCTAACATTCACCTTAATATAACTAAAGCCTAAATTCTTAATAGCAACTCACTTTTCACACATTTCCAGACTTTTTATAAAACAAATACTGTAATTTTACATCAAAATACAGCAGGTAATTTGTGCAAGTCCTTGATTTACTGTTTGCCTTGCTGTCAATGGTTTACTCTGTTCGATTCTTAAAAAGTCCCATGTAAAACAATGTTTATTTCACAAAGTTCCACAAAGTATTCTTGTAACAAAGGGTTTGAACCACAAAGTTCGTGGGAGATATCTTGTTCCAAATTGTCTTTACATGAATCCAGAAATCGCCGACAAAGTTCTTTCAGGTAATAAAAAGTTTTGCACTTACTTGTTGCTGAAAAGGGATACTGATCAGTCTAACCTTGTCCTCTTTCTCTTTTGCAGGTCGATTGCAGGGGACAGAAGAGGGGCTGAGGCAAGAAGGAGGCGGAAACGGGAAGAAGGAAGAGCCAGCAGCCATGCCCGTTGAAGCCAATGAAGGTCTGGGGAGAGCAGGAGTGCCAGCGCCGAAGGAATTGTTCTCAGGTAAATGGGAGGTAGACGAGCACAAGCACTGGGTGAGGCTCAGGGGCTGCCTTTTATAGACAGGGCTGGGTGTGGTTCGAAGAGCTGGGTGCGGTTCGAAGAACTGGGTGTGGTTCTCACAAGCAGGTGTGCAGAGCTTCAGTTATTATGCTAATGAGTTGAAGAAACACATGGCCTAGGGAGGAGTACTCTAAATAAGCCTTGGTAAAAGCAAGGTCCAATGTGCAAACAAGACAGCAATGTCCAAACTTGTGAATACATTGAGCAACATACACAGAAGTCTTAGGGAGGGGCTGCGATAACAAGAAAGGCTTTCAATAGTATGTTTAAAGAGAGCTATTACAGAGACCAATGCATAATATGTTTAAAGAGAGCTATTACAGAGACCACTAGTGCAATGAGAGGGGACATGCTCTTTGCTGTGCACAAACCCTAACACCCATGTTATTTTTTCCTGCATAGTTTTTTCCATGCTATACGCACTCCCTTTGATGCCCAAATGAAGCTGTTAATTTCGCTTTCTATTTTTTAAACCATTTTGTCTTAAATTTCAGAGGTATAGTTTTAAAGATTAAAGTGAATTTTGTCAGGATCATCATTTTTTTTGCATTTGATCTCCCCATTAATGACAATGGGAGTCCACTCCAGGTTTTCAGGAGTTTCCCAGCCTCTTTCATCTTTATGTCAAAGTTTGTACGAGCTGTCCCATCAATATCCTGTAGTAGTTATATTAATAGATATCTAATTCTATTTTTTGCTCCTGGGTGTGGGAATGGGGAGTTCCATTCCATAATTTCGGTTTTTAGATGGTTGACTTGATATCCTGAGACTCTCCCATAGTCATCTAATAGCTTATTAATATTTGGTAAAGATGTCATGAGGTTGTTAGTGAAAACCATCAGATCATCATCGTATAGCACCACTTTTTTCTCCCATCCTTGAAAGCTAAATAGAACAACTCCCAGTGATGTTCTTATGGAGTAAGCTAATGGCTCAATGTATAAATTAAATAATATTGGAGAGAATCATAAATATTAATAATTGCCATCCAAAATGTATCACCTAAATTATATTTGCTGATTACCTTCCAAAGAAATACCCAGTTCACTCGGTCGAAGGCCTTAGTGGCATCGAAGGTAAGAATCGCAAGGGGGATGTTCTCTTGGGTGGCTATATCAATTGTTCCTATAAGTTCCTGTGTTACTTCATGCAATTGTATGTCCATAATAAAGCCTTTTTGATCAATATGGATTCCCTTGTTTGACACCGGCCCCAGTCTTATTGTTAAAATTTGCGACTTGAGGTTATAATCATTGGTCAGGCGATTAATGGGTCTATACGAATCACATCTTGTAGTGTCTTTCCCTGATTTTAAAAGTATGCTAATGGTAGCGTCGTTCCAAGATTCACATAATTATGAACCCTTGTAGAAAATCTCATTCAGTAAAGTTACTCATATGGGGCCCAATAGATCTTTCAAGTGAATGTACAACTCGTTCGGAAGGGCATCTGGGCCAGGTGCCTTCCCTTTCCTTAACATAGACAGAGCCCTATCCACCTATTCGATAGTTTTTTCTGTGTTGAGTGATTCCCTTTCTTCATCTTCTAAGCTTGGAACCATTATTTCGCTCAAGTAGGATTCCACCTGACCCTCTGATGGCTCTAGATCCTCAACGTATAAACATGGAAGAAATCCGAGAAGGCATTCTCAATCTCCTCCTTGTCTACTGTCTGCTCCGCTTGGTTCTCTATCTGAATTGCTGCTATTCTGGTTCTATTCTGATTAGTCTTGAGTTTCCAAGCGAGCAGTTTATCACTGCCTTTCCCATATTCGTAGTTAGACAGCTCACTAGCTTCCCACTTTTTCCTAATTTTGGAGTCTAGTATATCGTTTAACTCAGCTTTCCTAGTCAGTATTTCTTTCTCAATACTTTCCTGGTCTTGATTAGACTCCCCTCCCTCTAATCCTTTGGTCTGTTCCAATATTTCTGATTATAATTGATTGATTGTGGTTCTTGTAGTTTTGTTCGTAAACGCCGACAGGTTCATCATTAAAACTCCCCTAATTACAGCCTTGTAAGCATCCCAGGCTATCTGAATTGGTGTTTCCTTATTACTATTATCCTTAAAGTATTCCTCCATAGTTACTTTGAGCTTGTCTATCACCTCCTGATCTAAGAGTAGTGTACAACTAGGGTCCATCCGGATGTTACCTGGTGCCTATCAATCTTTAATGACAATGTGACTGGGGAATGGTCTGACAAATGGGCTGGAATCTGTTCCGTGCTGATTATGCTATTATTCAGAGTGTTGTCTGTCAGGTAAAAATCAATTCTAGATGCATGTCCATATTTTTTATTCCTGTAGGTAAAGCTATTCCCTGACTTAGTTTTCCCCTTAGTCTTCCATATGTCCATCATCCCCAGGTCTTCTATGTATTTATTGAGCCATGCCCTCATTTTCGGAAGGTTCAACCCTTTTCCTGGTGCGGATCTATCCTGTCTAGGGTCAACTAAAATATGAAAGTCTGCCACCAGAATAATTGGGGATGACGTCTCCAATAACTGGGATTAAAGAGCTTGTAGGGAAGCTGGATCATCTGAACTTGGACCATAGTATCCCACAATTGTATATAAGTTCTTCCCTGTTTTTATTTTTTTCTATGGCCCACCTTCCCCCTGGATCTGTTAACTCTTCTAAAATCTTAACTTTTGCTGATCTTTTTAAATATAATTGCCACTCCCTTAACATAACAAGACTGGTTTGTACAAAGAAAGCTGTCTATCCATTTAAAAAAAAGATCTTTATTCAATATTTTTCCATTTCTTGACCCCTCCCCCCAACCCTCTCAGTGACAGACAGGTAAACCATAACACACATTGTCTTCATGACCATAATTATATAATAAAAAACATTTTTAGCATACAATTCCCAAGAGCAAGTATACTATTTAAGATGAAAAGGAGAAAAAGAAAAAACCACAGGAAGATATCCAAAGGAAAACTAGTTAGAAAAGCAAAAAGAAAAAAAAGAGAGCAAGGGCATAGTACAATCCCACTGAGTTTCTAACTTTGTATGGCGCACCATTGTGTGAGAGGAGTCCAGATCCTAAGCCCCCTTTTGCGGCGCTGTTTACCTTTCCTTTTGTAGATGGCTGCCTCAATGTTGTGCATGGCCAATAGCCTAGCTAACCACTGTTGGAATGAGGGTGCTATAGGATCTAGCCATGCAGATGTGATGCATAGCCATAAAACCGCCATTGCGACAAATATAAGCTCATGGCCACTGCCGGGATTATCTGGGTCATCTTGCCCTAATAAAATTACCTCACTTGACAAAGTGATCTTTCTATAGAGAACAGACATTAGAAAACTCTCTATATCTTGTATTAGAGATGTTAGTGCGGGACAGGAGGCGAAGATATGAATAGAGTCAGAGTTTAATAGTTTACATCTCGCACAGCTTGTCCCTTTACCGGTTCCCCACTTAGCGATTTTATCTGGCGTGTAGTATAGAAAAAAACAGGTTTTATAAAATTGGGCCTGAAGCTTGGTGGAGATAAGGATAGTTTGAGCTAGCTGGTAAGTGTGTTGAAATCCCTTGTTTGATATCTCTAGTTTGCTTTGCCACTTCAGCGATGTTTTATCTAAGTCGTCCAGGAATATTGCCATCAGAGAGGCGTAGACTCCGCCGATAGTGTAGTCCCTAGTGTGAATGATTGACTCCACCAGAGTTGACTTTTTCCTTAGTGTCCTCACCCCAGGCTTGATTAGCAGAAATTCCCTGATTTGGAGGTATTTAAAAAAGTCTTACCAATCTAGATGGAATTCATCTGTCAGGACATCGAAGGATTTAATCCCCTGCGATGTAAACAGGCATCCTAGCTGAGTTATTCCTGCCCTGTACCATTTATTTATACAGTTATCCCTAAAGATAGTTGGGGGAAGAATTGGATTGTCCATTACAGGGGTATAATATGAGATTTGCCCTATTTCTAGTATTTTCTTTACTGCTTTCCATACCTTAAAACTACTGTATAATGTCTTGAACTTAACTTTTTTATGGTAGCTATCATGTAGGTGCCTCCACAAATACCCTCGGCTTGCGTTGCCCAAAAGCAGCTGAAATATAGATGGTGTATGTTCATCTATACTTATTTAATCAGTCCTCGTGTTTTATATTAACTCCCTGCTGTAGAATACTACTGACGCCCAGTAGTACCTTCTTAGGTTGGGAAGAGCGAGCCCAACTCTATCCTTGGGGAGGGTGAGGAATTTATAGGTTCATCGAGGTTGTGCGTATGCCCAGAAAAATCTTGAAAATGTGCGCTCAATTGCTGTAAACCATTGGTTTGAAAATTCAAGGCAAACTGCCCTAAATAAATATAAGATTTTTGGGCAAAAAATCTTTTTAACTGCATTTGCTCTTCCGATTATGGATAAGTGGAGGTTATCTAAGCGTTGTAGATCTGTTTGTTTTGAGCACAGCATTGGTTTAACGTTAATATCCACCAATTCCTCAAGATCAGAGGGGCGGGAAACTCCCAGGTTTGTTGCTTTTCCCAACACTCTAGGATCGTCCATCATGCTTTTTTGGGTCAGGACAATTTGCGTCTTCCATTGATTGAGCGTGTAGCCAGAGACTAAGCCTAATTTACAAGCTTCATTCTCAATGGAATGCATTTCTATCGTAGGATCTGTAGAAACTATAGCAATGTCATCTGCATATGCTAAAGTTTTTGTGGAGTGTCCCTGTGATATGATACGAGTGATTTTGATGTTCTTTTCTAGGCAGCGGATAAAAGGATCAAAGCATATTGCAAAGATCAATGGTGAGCATGGGCAGCCCTGGCCTGTTCCTCGGGAGATAGCAAATTCCTTAGTTAAGCTTCCATTGACCAGAACCACAGCCTTGGGGTTAGCATACATTTTTTGTATGCCCTGATTGAAGCCTATTTGGAATCCTACCTTTGCCATAGCCTTCCAAAGAAACTGCCAGGAGACCCTATCGAAAGCCTTCTCCGCATTAAGAAGGATCAGTGCCATAGGGTCTCCTGTAGTTTCCGTTCCGTCAAAGAGAGTGATAACTCTCTGAATGTGGTTTATTGTTGATCTCCCATGAACAAAACCATGTTGGCTCTTGGTGATCACTTTATGTATCATAGGGGCTACCCTGTTTGCCAAAATCTTTGAATACATTTTTGAGTCTGCATTGATAAGAGTTATGGGGCGGTATGATCCTAAGTGTTCTGGAGGTTTATTTTTTTTAGGGAAAATAACAATTTTAGCGCGAGACCAAGAGTTGGGAGGCTGAACACCGGTAAATATACGTATGACCAGATCAACTAAGATATGTTTGATTTGCTCAAAAAATATTCCATAAAACTCGGAAGGAATATTATCTATTCCAGTGGCTTTACCTTTTGGAAGACTTTTGACAGCGGTTAGGACTTCTTCTATGCTAGGGGATTCCTCCAATATATTTATTCTGGTCATTTTCCTCAAATCTTACACCTTCTCCACTCTCCAAATACCTCTCTATTTCAGCTGCATCCCCCCTACCATCTTCGGTATACAAATCTCTGTAAAACCGCCAAAAGGCTTCTCTGATATGTTCTGGGTCTTTTAGATGTCCTGCTACCGGATCGTTAATTTCCCTGATTAAGTTAGAGTTGATCTGTTGTCGCATTTGTACTGCTAGTTGGTGACCCACTTGCTCATTGACTTCATATACTAATTCCTTTCGAGCTGTAGCTTTCTGAATTGCTTTGTCTGTAAAGACGTTGGTGATAGCGGCTTTAGCAATTGCTACCTGAGTTAGGATGCTGAAGATTTCTGCGGTCGTGTCTCCCCCACTAGTGGCTCTAACCAATTTTTCTTCAGCTAACCTAAGTTTATCCTGTAAGCCCTGCATGGTTTCCCTTTCTGGTTTGTTTGCCCTTAGCGAGTACTACATAGTCTCTCCCCGGATCCCGGATTTCAAGGTGTCCCAAACAATGTCAATTGAGGCGCTGCCGATATTCTCGTCTAAAAATTGGGGGAGCCAATCTCTCATGTGTAGACAGTATTTAGGGTCGCTCAGTAGAGCTTTTTCTAATGTCCAGAGAGTAGGCTCTGATTTTGCGGGTCTAATGGTTAGGGTACACAAAAGGGGATTATGGTCAGATAATATCCGGGGCATTTTTTTCCTTTGACAATTGTTATTAAGTGAGTTTGATAATAAAATATAATCTATTCCTCCATGTATATGGTGTGGATTAGAAAAAAAGGTATACCCCGAATCATTAGTGTTGGATGTCTGCCAGCTATCAACAAGTCCCTGTAGAAGACACATATTTCTTAGGAACCGAAATACCTTTGGTTTACGTCCCTTGTATAGCCAGTCATCTTTCAAAGACCAATTGGCCGGGAGGTTTGTGTTGAAATCCCCACAGACCATTATCGGGAGAGGCCAGTGTGAGAGCTCGTTGGAGATTATCAAAAACCTTTGGGTCGCCTGTATTGCTCCCATATATGGCACATAGTGTACGTTTTTGGCCCATTTGATATTGACACTCAGTGATAGCCCATCGACCAAATGTATCCATTTTGGAATGGTTAAAAACATACCCACTGCCTCTAGCCAAAATGGCAACCCCCCTGTACTCGAGCCCCTTGTGAAGTGGCACACAAGAATCTGTACCCTAATGTATTTTACAGATGGCTTTGAGATCCTTCTATATGCGTCTCCTGGATGCACACTACGTTTACCCAGTTTCGAAATCCAATTGCGACCATGTGTCTTTTTTTTAGATCGTTTAGGCCACATATATTTAGGGATAATACTTTTAACCCACACATATTTTTAGCGGAGTTGTCCCAGAGCTATCAATACACCTGTATAGTTTACAGCATTAGTTACCCTTGTCCTTTTCCCTCTGTCCTTCTATGGCCCTAGAGTGCATGTTCCTACTTTGTATTGGTATTGCTAACCTGTCCGTCACACTTGTTCCCCCCCACCCCAAGGTCACCCCCCCCACCCCCCACCAATCTTGGAGGTTACCTGGCTGCGGTGCCAGGGGTTTGACGTCCGTCCACCAATCCCTCCATGAGCCCACCATGCCTGCCCCGTGTGTGTTAAGCCATGTAGCTATGTATACAGTTTTACAGTGGTAATGATGGCGATGAGCAAAACCAGCTTGTGTTAAAATGTTGAAAGACATTTTGGAACCAAGACTTTTCAATCTAAGGGGAATTCCCCATTTCACATCTAGTCACCCTGATAGTACAGACCATCTCTTGGTGCACATAGCAGAGTGGGAAAAAACACAATACAACATTACAAAAAGTGGGTGCAGACATCATCATATTATTAACCATTTGATCACTGCTTATGGCCTGAAATTTCATCTAAATAATTTTTGGCCTGAATTTCAGAGATGAAGCTACGTGTAACCCCATGAAAGATAACTTTGAGTCTGGCTGGATTTTGTAGGTATACTGTAACCCCCAGTTTCTGAAAAGGATCAAAGAGCAGTCTTAGTCTCCACCTGCGCTCGACCGTAGCGTGCACAAAGTCTGGCCGGGTGAAGAAAGCGAAGCCTTCAAATGTGCGTTTGTTGTTGGGTCTAGCCAGATCAAATAGTGCTTGCCGTAATAAAAAGTTTCCACAAAAAACCCAGCATGGCCCGAGGATACTGTTGCGATGCCTGGGCCCGCTTATTAGGGAACAGTGGAAACCGGTGGGCTCTTTGAACTTCTTTGTCCCAGTCCCAATCCTGCAGCTCAGGAAAAGCACCTTTGAGGAGTGAAATCATAAACTTCCTAGGGTCATTCTTTTCATCTCCCTCCGGGACCCCCAGAAATCTCAAATTGTTCCGTCCTCCGGTTTTCTTGTTCCTCTACCTTCCACATCAGATCCTTAATGGCTCTCTCGTGTTCCTCAGTTTGTTTCTTGAGTTTAGTGACATCTTCTTCGAGTTGCGCAGTTCTTACGTCAACTGAAGCCATGCGATCTGCGATCTGCGATTTCTGCGCACGTCTTTCCTACTTATTGGACTGCCCCCTGCAGTTTCTTGGCTGCTAGGCGAGATCTCCGACTATCTGCTTTAGCCTCAGCTTGGAAGCTCTTGATGGATTGTAAGACAATATTCAAAGCTGCTTCTTGATTGTCTTCTTGATGCTCCTGGAGATTGCTCCTTTTAGCGTCTTCTGTGATAGTCTGGTTGCCGCACAAGGATGACTCGGGGTTAGAGAGGAAAGTTAGGGTTGTTTCCTCATAGTCCCACTTCAGGTCGTTGCTATCTACTCTGTCAGAAGAATCATAGTCCCTTTTGCGATGATCGCGGTGTTTTTTATTGGGCCTTTTGGATAGCTGCCTATGTTTCAGGGGGTCAGTATTTGAACTACTGTATCATTTGGCTCCTTCCTCCCCGCTTGAAGCTAAGATGCTGATGTCAGAAATTTCCGACTCGTCGGTAAGGGAGTAGAATTTATCCTGATTGTCAGGTGTTTTTAGCATGTGGCTTTGAAGGTCCTGACAGCAGGTTTGAGCATTATTAGAGTTATTCAAGGGTGCAGTTTGTGAGGTCAGATCAGTGGTTATTTTCCCGGTGACTGCGTTGGGGCCCTCAGTTTCCTTGGTCAGAACCCCCTCAAGCTGCCGTAGAGGAGCCGTGCTAGTAGTAGGAAAACCATTATCAGGGGGTAGTGACTTGTCCGGGGCCTCATACAGCGAGGCTTGTTGTGCTTCAACCAGCCTTTTCGTTCCATCTTGTGCCAGACCGGCCTTGGGTTCATCAGCACCGCCTCCCCTTGCGCCAGAGTCATTTAGTACCCTGCTGGTAGCGCCAAATCTGGAGGTGATTAGCGGTTGCGAGCCACCATTGTCTTTGGCGAGGCGCACAGCGTTTTTTTTAATTGTTGCTGATTTTACTATCTCTTTCTCTGTAATCTTAGGTTCAGCTTGTTCAGTTTTATCACAGTTTTCCCCCCCAGGTTTGGGTTTTGTGCCCAGAGTATCAGTCTTTTTTTTGCCTTGACAGAGGAGATGCTGTGCCCCCCTGGGAAGAGGCAGCAATGCTTTTTACTTTGCCCCCTCGCGCCCCCTGACCCGTCATACTGCCGTGTCCAGCGCTATAGAATAGTAGCGCAATGAAAGTGCCAGTGGATCCCGGTCCAGATGCCTTTTTTCCAGCACTGGTTGTACGTGTTTGTCGGTTTCTTCTGCGAGGCAGGGAAGGACCGCAGCTCCCCCTCACGTTTCCCTTGCTCCATGGTGGGTCTGGTGAGGTCCGGCAGAGAGCATGCAGGGCAGCGGTGATCCGTGATGCCAAAGATGGAAAAGCCCGGGCGTCCTCGCAGCGGGGAAACCACTGCGCTCCAAGTTTCAGGATACTGGAGAGGGGGGCGATCAAGGCACCGAGGGGGTCCGTCAGGAGCATTCCTTAGTCTTCTGCAGAGATCGGGTTTCTCATAGCCGAGCTTACATTACATCGTGGCCGTGTTCTGCTTCTTACACAGGGATGCTTGGCGGAGCTTCACAGATGAGCTGTCAGCCTAACACCATCTTGCCTCCGTCTAGAGAGGTCTATCCATTTTTTGTTTTGTAATTTTAACCCACTCTTGTTTCAAAAGATGTGTTTCTTGTAAAATTATCACATTACAGCTTATCACTTTTAGGTATTCTAAAATATCCTCCCTTCTTTTCTTTACTCCGAGGCCATTCACGTTCCAGGACGTGAAGTTTAATTTATTATTTGTCTTCCATTCACTACCCCGGCTAGAATCCAAGGGGTGAACATTTAAATTACCCCTTCCCTCCATACATACTTTAAAATCCAAAGCAAATATCCAATACAAAATTTGCTCCCCCGTGGAGTCAAATACAGTGGAAGGGGCGGAGTGAAGCGACACAATACTAAAATGCAAGGCAATTCCCATAACCCTAAGAGAGTGGGGCTGACCACCAGTAATAGATTCCAAGCCTTAGGCACAGAAGATAATGAAGTAGATATGCCACCTTTAAGTAGAGGGTCATTGGAGAGGCCAGTAACAGAAGAAAACATTGAAGGTGGACTAAGTCAGATTTTAGATCAACCCACTCAATCAGTGATGGGGAAACTTATGGGTACCCTAATTGTGGAAATGAGAGCAAACTTCGCGAAATCTGAAAAAAATCAGAAGATGATACAGGCAACATGTGAGGCGCTCGAAATGAAAGTAACCTCCCCGATGGAAAGTGTGCAAGCAGTGGAAGATACAGTAGGGATGAACTTCACACCCTACAGCTGGAACTAAAGGGGCTGCTTCCTACACATGAGCGCGGGCACTTGCTTGACCCAATATTTGCTAACTGGGAGAATGTCTCAGTTGCTCCCCCAGTGCCCCTGCCTTGGACAGACCATCTTTTGGTCCCATTTGCCATCTTCCTGCCCAAATATAAAGCCAGCGCCCCCACCCCACTCAATTACCCTCGGCGTAGGTGGGCAAGATTTTCCCTACAAAACTTTAATACGGCCCTCACTGTGGAAGGTCCCCCAGGAGGCAATGATGTGAATACAGCGAATAGGCTGCTTAATGACCGTATTATTGCTGCTCTGGACTGCACAGCCCCGCTGGGACAAACAACCAAAGGGGCTCAGAGACAAAGAACGGCCCCCTGGTTTGGCGAGGTGCTGCGCTGCGCTAAAAGGGACTGCAAACGTGCAGAAAGGCAGTGGGGAGTGGCATATGACGACCGGATGAAAGAGGCCTATCTCGCTAAGAGACGTGCCTATCACAACAAGATCCGGATAGAGAAGGCCACATACTATGCTGACAGAATCCACGAGGCAGAGAGCTCGTCCAGGGAACTGTTCAGCATATATAAAACCCTGGCTACTCCAAAAATCTCTACCTTAGAGGACGACTACTCAGTAGCAGCATGCAATCGCATCGCGAACTACTTTGGAGATAAAGTCTCTAAGATTTACTCTGCTTTTCCCCACATACCTCCTGCAGCGGAAATGCCAGCAGACCTATTGAGTGATGAAGCCGATCACAATCTGCTACTTAATTTTACCACCCCATCATCAGTGGATTTAGTTAGGATCTGCAAATCTGTTAAATCTGGCTCTCCTCGGGATCCCGCCTCTCCTAAAAGGTTGGGAGACAGTCTGGAAACACTAGAACCCTATATCAGACATCTGCTAGATGTTTCCTTTTTATCCAGTTCCATACCAGAGGACTGGAAACAGGCTGTGGTGCTCCCCTTACGTAAGAAGCCCAACATTAGCGCCGAGAAGTTAGATAATCTTCGTCCCATCTCCTTGCTGCCTTATTTCTCTAAGATCGCGGAGAAAGTAGTAAATAAGCAGCTAATGAAATTTGTAGAAGAAAGTAACCTCCTTCACCCTACGCAATTCGGGTTTCGGCCGCGTCACTCTACGGAGTCTGCCCTTCTTAGGGCTACCGAAACCCTCAGGCAAGGTGCTGATGAGGGACAAACCATGGCCTTAATCCTCCTGGACCTCAGTGCTGCGTTCGACACTGTAGCACATTCCATCTTGCTACAGTGTCTGAGCAAAGGTGGGGTGAGAGGGGCAGCACTGAAATGGATTCATTCATTTCTTACAGGCCGGGTTTCCAAGTAAGGCAGGGTGACCATTACTCCGATCGCATCTCTCTGGATCAGGGGGTGCCGCAGGGCTCGTCCCTGAGCCCTACGCTTTTTAATCTCTATGTCGCCCCGATTGCTACCTTGGTAGAGAGTTACGGCCTCCAAAGGGTATCATATGCCGACGACACGCAGTTGGTCATCTCCCTATAATGTACACCCGGTCCCTCGGCGGACATCTTCAGAGCTTGCATGCAAGATCTTGCGGCCTGGATGTCCGCCAATTGCCTCAAACTCAACGGAGGCAAGACCGAGGTACTGGTAGTGGGGGGAGGCCAATCAGCGTGGACGTCGGCGTGGTGGCCGCCGTGCTTGGGCCCAGCACCCTACCCTTGCCAGAAGGCAAAGAATCTGGGCATTTGGTTTGACTCGGACCTTACCTTCGGTCCTCAGATCAGTCAGGTGGCTGGATCATGCTTCGGGACCCTCAAAAGTCTCAGGAAGGTATTAAAATTCTTACCTATCAAAGCCCGCCAAACTTTGGTGCATGCCCTAGTCACGTCAAAGATGGATTACGGCAATCTTCTCTATTTAGGAACTTTGGAAAAGAATCTGAGCCGTCTCCAGGTTCTTCAGAATGCCGCTGCTAGACTAGTGCTTAGACTACCTAGAAGAGCGGGCTCTGCAGCGGCCCTCCGGTCTCTGCACTGGCTCCCGATTCGCAGCAGGGTGGAATTTAAAGCCCTGTGCACGTGCCACCGGATCATCAACGGGAGAGCTCCACTCCCTTTGAAAGGATTGCTGACACCCTATGAGCCGTCTCGCTCTCTTAGATCTTCCGGTTCAGGACTCCTGTTAATCTCTAAGGTGTCCAGAGCCCGGATGGGTGGAAGATCTTTTAGGCTCCTCGCAGCATCCAGATGGAACAAGCTACCTATGGCATTGCGACTGGAACCCTCAGAAACACTCTTCAGAGCCAAGCTGAAGACTGCTCTATTCTCACAATAATCTTCTGCACTTTCAGCTCTGGTAGGCATTAGCTCATTAGCGCGGGGACACGCCGCTGTGCGTCACCAAGCGCTCTATAAAACCCCCTAAATAAAAAAATAGAAAATAGGGAAACTTAAAAGAGACATGATCGAGAACCAAGGGGAGATCAGCATTCTAAAGACAAATGAGAGGGAGCTGAAAGATAAAATTGAGTCATTAGAGAACAGCGCAAGGCGTAATAATTTTCGAATCTTGAATATACCAGAAGGAGAAGAAGGACAAAATGTCAGGAATTTTGTGATCAATCCTCTCAAAGATTTTATTCCTGGAATGGATGTCAGGATATTAGAAGAGGACATTCAAAGGGTTCACATAGATCCCTTTAAATGAGGAAAACCAAGGAAAAATCCAAGGAGAATTCTAATGAATTTTAAGACCTACACAATCAAGGAGAAGATTTTGAATGAAGCACTGAAAGCTGGTGCATTCACCAAAGGAGATTACAATTTCAGAATTTCCACTTTTATCTCTAAGCTACTCAGGACAGACAATGGGAACTTGGGAATCATATGCAAGAACTCAGATCGTTGGGGGCAACAGTCCAGATGAGATTACCAGCCTCACTTAAAGTTATGTGGAGGAATCAAATACATAATGTCCGGGACCCGAATGAAGTTGTAAAACTGATAGACCAGTTCAAATCAGCACAGAAATAACGAGATATTTAGGGGACACGCAAAATTGATAGACCTCGGCTCAGCTAGGAACGGGTGACTCTCGAATAGGGCAATCCGATCTGTCCAACTGTAATAGGGAGGTTTCTTCAGGGAGGGGAGGAGGGCACGTAGCATAAATAATCTCACATGGTGTGGGAGCATATGGGGAAAACATGAAAAAAAATAACGTTTTCCATCATACTTCATATATAAAAATACTGGGTCCGAATTTGCGAACTTGGGAGGAGAAATTCGTTTTTGCTAATGTCTAGTCCTGCTAGGCTGCACCAATATGGACCTAAACAGCTTAAGCACAGCTGCAACTTACACTTGCTGGATCAGCCATGAAGAGGACTCAGATCGCCTCCGTGCAGCCATTCCTGATCACACCCACATCCCCCAATGTGACCACAGAAGAGGACAAGAAATAAGTTATGTGCCAGCACAACCCAGAAGAGGGTGAAGCAAGTGAGCACGTAGGATCCGGGCGACTGCTGAAGAAGAGATTGGCCCTGTAACTGATTGTGACAGACTTGTCAGTGAGAACCAAAAAAGAACGTATTGGGTATGTACCCTAATAATAGGCTATTGGAGTAATCTGCATTGAACATAATCATGCTCAATACCAGAGCTGTGGTAGAAACCACCAGGACCAAACTGGGGGGTAGAACCGGGTTGAGTAGGTGGAGGAAGCATTGATCTGCTCTAAAATTCAGGACATTAAATCGCATCATGCCCATATCTTTAAATTATGTACTAAGTTCTAGTGTGCTTTAAAAATACTAGTTTTATTGAAAGTCACACACTGTTTGGACAATTAGTGATATGGAGTGTTTGTTGGGTACTGAACGTGAGCATCCGCTACACTACCTCCTTGAGAAGCCTGTGATTGCTCACCATCACCACCACTGAAAATCAAGTGCTGAAGGGATAATATTTGTCCCAGTTAGCAGATCCATGGCAGTGTGTACCCCAGGAGAGCAGAGGCAAATTACTTAAAAACTCACATTTGAAGCTCTGTAGCTCTTACTTGCCCTGTGGTCCCCTGAACGGGATCTAGCGTTGGTACAAGCATCCACTTTTTTTTAAACCTCTTCACATTCACAGGGGGTAAGAGATTACATCCCAAAAGGAGACGTCTGGAATGGCCCACCATACAGGGTATTGAGAAGCATCCTTATCAGAGTTTACTTACATCACCACTCATTCCAGACTTCCAGAACATTCTGGCTCTGTTAGGGCTCAGACACTCTCATCAACGCATTCACTTGCACACCACAACCATATTGGCAGCTATGCCCAGCCCAATCAGAGCATCCGACCACTCTCCTGTTCTGCATCAGTCATTTCATCTCTTTAGGATATACACAGCCCTGCCACATAAGGAAACCAATAAAAGAATGCATTTACTACCATGATGAGGACATGCATACCAGTGAAATCTTTTTAAAAGGCAGCGACTTCCCTGTAGGAAGAAACCCCTATTGTGTGAATCTCAGAATATGGAGATATGGTAATCCTCCAGTGTTTCATCAGCTCTGCTCTTGCCAGTAAGTTTCTGTACTTCAAAACAAATGTTGACCGGTGCACGACTTTAAATGATCACATTGTTCACCATGCCAGGAGAAAATTCTTTGCTCTTTCAGCAAATTACAACATACTCTTTCCGGGAAAGACGATGTTGTCAATTGCATTGGCATGTCTGAAATGCATATCTGTCACCCTTGTTTCACTCCTGTGATACTTTTTCTGTGAATAATCAAATTTTTTCCCGCACTGTGGGAGTTGCATTGGAAGGATTGTTAGGATGCTGTCTGTAACAAAACAATGATGCACTGGCCATGCCAACTCAAGACCCGACAAAATGGAGAACAGCAAGCGCCTGTGACTTCTATTCCTGAAGGTCAGGTGTATGAAAAAGAAGCAGATGCAGCAATAAAGAAGTCATGCTTTTTACTCTCCTCCTTACTGTGAGTAAATCTCGCTTTACTGTAGTCGTAGCGTTTTTGACACCCATTTTATAGAAGTGGCCAATAATGCTGCAGCGTGTTTTGACTATGGGCTGGCGAGAACAGTACAAACACGTGCACACAGAGCAATTTTAAGATGTTTATGTCCCGCCTTATCGAGAACACTTACACCCAATAAGTGTAGAAAAGCACACATCTCCATGACGATTTCCCCTACTGGAGTCTGGTATAGGGAGAAGAGTTTACGTTTTATTTCATTTTATTTAATACGAAATAATGATTTTTTTTAACCAATTATGTTACATTGTCTGAATTTTAAAAGTGGGGTATGTCCCTGCATTCAATTTTCACAAAAGTTACAGTAAACTTTAATTTCACAAAATGTTATGTCATTTTCATTACATTTCAAGCAACAAAATGTTACCTACTCGCAAAGGCCTTTATCGCTAGAGACTGCAGGTTGTAGGAAATCTTGAATACTGTGGAACATGGCATGATCTTAGCCTAAGTGAGAAATGGCATACGAGCATATTCATAAAGAAAAAATAACACATGAGTGAATCTAAAATGTGCAAATTTCCGTTCCTGCTTTGTAGTTATTTTCTACTCTAGGCTATTCCGAGTGTACATTTGTTGCAAAGTGTAGACTTGAATATCTCCACTACCTCAGTTTAGGGGGCTGAGTCTGAATAAACACAATTAAAGGCTATAAAGTTATTACTAAACTTTACAGCAATATTTTTATACTCTACACACTGCAGGATCTCCGCACTTGTGACTGAGAATTCTACTACTGGGGAAGACCGCAACAACAATACATATACAATATTATGTACGTATATTGTATTTCTATAGCGCAAACCTAGTCGAATGGCACCACTGAGCTGTACATGGTCAAAGACAAGTTTAAAGTCAGTAAGTAATAGGAGATGAAGCAGAGTTATTAACAGTTAATTCAGTGTGAGTATTCCTTAACGAGTTGAGTCTTCAAATCTTTCCTAAATTGGAGCAGGGTTCAGGAAGTACTGCAGATAAGGGGAAATTGTTGTACAATCTCGCAGCACAGATGGAAATAGCATGTTGCCTTGTGTTTTCTTTTTTACAGTTCTTAGCCTGCAGTCTGATTGTGTCCTGACTACGGGTGTGCTGAGAACCCCCAGAAATAGTGAGCATGTCTGCAAGATAATCAGCGTGCTAGTTGTGATGGCTTTGTAAATGATGCAGCTCGTTTTGAAGATGGTGCAGGCTGGCAAGGGGAGCCAATGGGGTTGCATCAAGTGGGGGATGATGTGATCATATATCTTCAGTCCCTGTTAGACATGCTGCAGCTTGTAGGATGTCCCTAAGGAATGTCAGTGTGGAGTTTAGGGGCACTGGAGTAGGGTAATGCCACCATCCAGATGCAAGAGTACAAGGGCTTAAACAGCAGTACTGAAGTCACTTTCTGGATGAAATGGTTTAGTTTTCTTTAGCAGAGAGAGCTGGTACGAGGCTATCTCTGTTTTCTGGCAATTTGATCTTTGAGGTAAAGGTTTGTTTCCAGGGTGAATCCAAGCGATTCAGTGAGAGTTTGGGTTCAAAGTCATTACCGTTCATTCCATTATGTCAGGTTGAACTATATCTTGTTTGTTCATGGTAAATATTGTGACTTCTGTCTTGGTTGGGTTGAGTTTCAGGTAGGAGGTGGACATTCAGGCCTGGATGATGGGAAAGAAGTGTTTGGGGCATTGGGTTTCTGAAGCAGAAGAGACTTTCAAGTCGAATTGCATATCATCTGCATATTTGCAAATCTTGATGCTGTTACCTATGAGTAGACAACCAGGCTTTTCCATGTGAAGTTTGAAGATGATAGAGACAGTAAGGAAACCTGGCTGACTCAACATGTGATATGGATCGTATGTGACTTGGAGGTGTCCAAGTGAACAAAATGGTGTTGGTTGGAAATGTAGGAGGAGAACTAGTGAAGGACATTTCTAGTGAATACCGCTGCGATTCAAGGGTGTGTATGAGGGTGGGATGGTCAACTGTTTTAAAGGCAGCTGAGAGGTCAAACATATCAGAAGGCTGGCGTCTTCTTCATATGTAGACAAGAGAGCTTCATCTTGAAAGTGTAAGGTGATAGTCTCCATGCTCCAATGTGATCTGAGCCAGACTGGTAGCATTAGCAAAGTGTTTTGTAATGCTTATAATTATAGCCAAATCAAACCTTCCCACTGAAAGTGTTACACTATTTTAAATTCAAATTGTTAATGCTAACTTTTGTAAGGCCCTGTGTTGTTGTGACATCCACCACATTCCACAATAATAACTTTTTCTCCGAACACTAAACAAAAACCTAGATTGACACCACCTAGCACAGAGATTGGTAGAGACCTGTACGTTAAATGTCTGCTCTTTTGCCTTTGTGTTACAAAATTGGATCTCTAATTGACAGCGGCATATACCCGGTCAAAGTAGGGACCACAGTCCTAGTCAAGGCAAGTCAGATACACATCCTAAATTAACCTGTGCTCACCCTTTGGTAGCTTGGCACAGAGCAGTCAGGATTACTTAAGAGGCAATATGTAAAGTATTTATGCAGCACTTAAATTACAGCAAAATGTGAAAACATCACAAAAAGTCTCCAAACAAGTTTAGAACATTAGAGAATATTTATTTGAGTAAAACAAAATCAAAACTACAACAATCCAATAAGTTGAACTTGAGATATTAATTTTTAAAGAATTAACTGCAATATAGTGCTTAAAAACCAACAGTGCTTAGGGATTACTTGAGGTCACATTGAACCAGGGTAAACCCAAAGTTCAGTCTGATCAGGTACGAAGGCAGACCAGCTACAGGACCCATGCAGGGCCCATTGAAAAAGTACCTTGGATGGAGCAAGCGTCGGCATTGAAGACTCAATGCGTCAGTTTTGATCCATTGAGTAGAGGAGTCGGTGTCAAGCATTGCAGCCGGAAACTATGTCGTTGTTGAACCCCTCATGATGCAGGAGATGTATTGTAGTTGAACCTTGCAGTCTGGTCCAGAGTAGAATCGCTTACAATGCAGGCACTGCGTCGTCGTTGAGCCTCGCAGCCTGGTCACACGTCATTGGCGAGCTGCACAGGAATGTCTTGGAATCAGTCCTGCATCGGTGTCGAATGGCACTGCATCAGTTCTGATTGGCGCAAAGTTGACACTGCATCGCTTTTTGTAGAAAAACAGTTGCAGAGCTCACATTCAAGGCACAGGACTGGATTGGCACCTCAGGGCGGGACTCATAGTTGGCCAACAGCTGAAGTAGGGTTGAAGAAATTCTTTGATGGCCCTGAGACTTCAAAACATGGGGCAAGCCAGAAGCACCTTGGAGAAACTTTGGCTCAGGAATGTAGAGAGCAGGTCCAGTCCTAACTCTCAGGCAAGAATCAGCAGGCAGCAGTCCAAAACAGTGAAGCAGTTAGCAAAGTGGCATTCCCTCCAACAGTACAGCAGCTCTACTTTGGCTGGTCAGTCACCCCTACTCTGCCTTTGTGTGTGGCTGTACAGATGAATGCAAGAAGCCTGCTGCCAACCAGGGACAGGCAGAAGGCACCAAATGGTTTAAGTAATAAAACGCAAACTTTTCAAAAGTGGCATTTTCAAAACTGCAATTAAAAACAGCTTCACCATACATTGTGGTTTTAAATTGGGAGTCCAGAGACACCAAATACGATTTTCCTATCTTGCACCAATGGGAAACTGCACTTATAGAATGTTATGAGGCAGTGCCCATGTTAACCTACGGGAGAGATAGGCCCTGCAGTTGCGAAAAGGGAATTTAGAGTATTTCATTACCAGGACATGTAAAACTCAAAAGTACATGTCCTACTTTATAAATAGACTGCACTGCCCCCCCCCCCAGTTGCCCAGGCAACGGAGACGCACTGGGCATGTAGGACCTTGGGACAGGGTGAGCTGAACAAGTGTGTCACTCTGCCTGAAGTCTGCATCTGATGCCCTCCTTGGTGGATGTTCATGATCGCCACCTTCCAAGTAAAACTGGGTGCCTCAGCATTGTATGAGCAGTGGTCCGTGGGAAGGCTCCGGATGCGCTTTCATTTTGAGGGGCATTTCTCTACTCGTAGCACAGGGTAAACATAATAGGGGCACAGATGTTCCTATACCCTAGGTTGCCTAACAGGATTTATGCACTTTCTCAGCCTTATAGGTTAATGCCTCTAGAACATTTGTATTACCTGTGAAGTATTTCTGGAATATGTTGTTGTGGTTATGCACTTATGAGGGTAATTGTTGCATTCTTATGCCCTGATAGCATGTATACCTTTTTGACATTTGCGTTGCCAAGATGACAAGTACTATGTCAGCGACTGCATGATCTGCACTGTATTCCTGTCATTTTGGTCTTGTGATACAAACAATATATAATATATTGTGATATAATCCTGTGTAGACTCTCTTTTGTGATATACTTATTGTTCTACTGGTGTGAATGTGTGCGCAAACGCTTTACACATTGCCTCTGGAGATAAGCCTGACTGCTCTGTGCCAAGCTACCGGGAGTGAGCACGGGTTATCTTTGGTGTGTAACTGACTTGCTGTGACTAGAATGGTAGGTCTGCCTGGCTTAGGTGCATATGCTAGCCAACCAGAAACCCCTTTTCTAAAAGTTCTCGTTTCCATTCACTTGTATTGAGAACGTTTTTATAAAGGTAACTAAAAAATTTATGAATTTTAGCATTAAGTGCTCTAACTGATATAGGGCGAAGTTCTGCTCTGGTAAAACAGGAATTACCTTGCTTTGTTTTTGAATGTTTGCTGGCTATAATGAATTGAATTTATGTTAGACTTCCATGCTCTAACCTGAGCATTGTGTTTTCTTTTACAATAGTTTAGTGTTTCATTAAAGATACTAAATGTGCATTTAAACGGTAAACAACGTTTACAACAAAACTTTTACCACGCACTACCATTACAACGCAGGCATTACAACGCAAACCATTACAACGCATTGCGCTGGGGGGCGCTCTAGGATACGGAATACGTTTAATTTTCTATCCAACACCTTCCCTAGTGTCCACGGGGACTGGAGTTGGAATAGAAAATTATACTTACCACTATCCAGCACCTCTAAGCGCTATGCGTTGTAAAGGTTTGCGATGTAAAAACCGCGTTGTAAAGGCATGCGTGGTAAAAGTAGGCGTTGTAACGTCATACATCCATTTAAACTTAATTATTTAATCGGCGTACCCCAGGGCTCATCCCTCAGCCCAACCCTGTTTAACATCTACATGGCACCGTTCGCCCACGTCGCCCGTCGGCATGACCTCAATATCCTCTCCTATGCCGATGACACCCAGCTGATACTCTCCCTCACCAAGGACCCCCACACCGCCAAAACCAACCTTCACGAAGGAATGGAGGCCTGACCATGCACGCACCTCGACTCCACCCTCTCCATGACTAAACAGGTCAACGCCATCTCCTCCTCCTGCTTCAACACCCTCCGCATGCTCCGTAGGATCTACAAGTGGATCCCCACTGAAACGAGAAGAACAGTCACCCAGGCCCTTGTCAGCAGCAGGTTGGACTACGGAAACGCCCTCTACGCAGGAGCCTCGGCCAAACTCCTGAGACGACTCCAACGCATCCAGAACGCCTCTGCACGCCTGAACCTCGACATCCCTCAACGCAGCCACATCACACCCCACCTGAGAGACCTGCACTGGCTCCCAGTCAACAAGAGGATAACCTTCAAGCTCCTCACCCACGCACACAAGGCACTCCACAACACCGGACCAACGTACCTCAACAGACGACTCAGCTTCTACACCCCAACTCGCCAGCTCCGCTCCACCGACCTCGCCCTCGCTACAGTCCCCCGCTTCCGAAGAGCGACCTCAGGCGGCAGATCGTTCTCCCACCTCGCCGCCAAGACCTGGAACACCCTTCCCATCCACCTTCAGCAGACCCAAGACCTGCTGACCTTCAGAAAACTCCTCAAGACCTGGCTTTTCGAGCAGTAGCAGCATCCCCCACCCCAGCGCCTTGAGACCCTCACAGGTGAGTAGTGCGCTTTACAAATGATATGATTGATTGATTGATTGATTGATTGATACTGGATGGTATGGTTAACGATGGTGCAAGTGGCCGAAAGGATTTTACAATAAGAGACAGAGAAAAATTATTGTTAGTTTAGGTGTTGTTTTATAAAATCTAAGGCCCTCATTTATTGGAACTTGGCATAGGGCAGTGCAGCAAGACACCTTGTTGTCCTGCCCTATGCCAAATTGAAAGGGCAGGAATGCACCGTATTTATGCAATACAGTGCAGTTCTGTCCTTTCTCCCCGTGCTGGCGCAGTTTTGATAGCCTAGCGCCAATGTCTGCACCCTTGCACCATGCTGCAAGAGTGCCACCATTGCATGCAGGGGCATCTATCTGCACAGAAAGAATTCTAACAGCCATTTTCCTGTTCCTATATGTGCTGCAGAAAATGAGGAGAAATAAAGATAATTTACCTCGTTACGCCTCACCTCAGGTGGCATAAGGATTTGGTGCTTCCCTGGTTTACATGATTTTGTAAATTTGGGGCAGCGTCAAAATCTATGGGTGTTGCGTGGAAACACCCACTGCAACACCCATGGAACGCCTTCTGAGCGCAGAGTAAGGTGATGAAGCGATTTGTGCTGTGTCGCCTTACTCAATATTTATGAGGGAACTCAAAGCCATGCAGGGTGGCTTTGTGTGGCTTGATGAATCTTACTCAGAGCCCTGTGTCACACATGTACCCCTTTACTTGGTACAAAAGTAATGCAAGGCTCTCATAAACAACCTCCTAAGAGCTTCCGTATCGGTTGTGAATTCCAGCAAATAAATTGTATATTGTACACCCAAAGGAAATGTGTGGATTGTAGTCCTTAGTAACCTGCTATTGCTGGTTTTGCAGTTACCTTCACAATAATGAAAGTGAGATCCCTCTCCTGTTCATTGCATCGGGATTGATACCTTTGATATTGCACATAGGAAGTAACCAATGCATAGGGTTTAGAAGGAAAACAAGGAATAGGTCACAGTAACGGAGCTGCTTTATTTATTTATTCTTTTTTTAGTCCTCATTTAACAAAGAAAGCTCGTAAGTTTGGATGATATAGCTGGATTAATCAAAAGACTGCAATCCACTGTACCAAGTGGAAAAGAAGAAAAAATACCCAGTCACTTCTCAAAGAAGAGAGGGTTAGTCTGGCCCCGGGTATTTATCTACAACAGCAGTTTTTAATAGAAAAAAACCAAGGCTCCTCCTGTATGTAGGCCGCTCCCATCTAGCCTTATCTAGTTTTCTGTCCTTTTAACCAAGAGAGCCAATTTGTAATCATTGGACCAGAGGGAAGGAAGGTGTCCTGCTCTTAAAACACACAATAAAGAAAGAAAAAACGGCCAGAGACAGTGTAGGGCCGTGTAAAACCAGATTAGAGAGAGGCAAAAGATATAAACCAGATATCCCAAAGCCTGTTTTTTTTACTTCTTTTACTTGCTCGATCAAGAGTTGAGATATGTTGGACTGAGCTTCTCCATTCTGACTTAGTAGGTGGGACAGGTACAACCCATTTAATGCAGATTTCCCGTGGTGCCAAGAGAATTAAAACAAAGAGTAGTGCCCTCTGGTCCCTGGAAAAGACTTGATTTTCCGTCTCTTTTACACATACCCCTAAGATCACTGTTGATGTGGTTAGCCCCACCATTCCACCCATAATTTCAGAAATAAAGTTACTCACATGATCCCAGAAGAGCTTGTTCGAAGGACATTGCCAAAACGTATGTACCTCGTTTACGTTGATGTCACCACACTTCAGGCACTTCCTTGCTGCTCCTTCCCCCATTTTAGAAAGTTTCGAAGGTGTCCAGTAAGCCTTATGGACAGTAAAAAGATGGTTTCTTTTCAGAGGGGCAGCTTTCACGCATGACCAAAGTGTAGACATTGATACTTGCCCGAGATTGTCGAGGTCTTCATCCGGCATGTCCTTCTTCCAGCTTTCTATATACGGGATCGCTTTGTTGTCTCCAGTCTCTATCAGACGCCAATACCAAGCAGCCACCTCCTTTTTGGTTGATCTAGTGGCCATTATTTTTATTACCTCCCCGTTTCCTTCTAGTTCATATCTGATTGATCTTGACCAGCCGAGGATTTGCACGTACTTAAATCTTCAGACGGTGTTGTTTGTTAGAGCAGAAAAACAATGCCATGGGATAAGCAGCTAGATTCATCATTGTTAAATCGGCTCGCAAAGGGCCATATTCTGAGAATCTGGCCCTTTGCGAGTGCAATTTTTGCATTTGGAATTCATCATCCCAAATGCAAAAATCGCTAATTGCAAAATCGCATATTTGCGAGGAATAGCATTTTAGGAATCTCTATTTGAGATTCCTTAAATGCAATTCATTAACCATTTATTATTTGCAAATTCGCTATTTCTGGCCGCTATTTACCACGAAGTCTGACTTCGTGGTAAATAGCGAAAACTTGGAAAAATTTACTTTAGTGCATTTTTCTAAGTGGTATGTTACACATACACACACACATGTCCTTTGGACATGTGTGTGTGCAACATCAGTCTACATTTTCATTTCAGGGGTGCTACAGGGTGTCCTTTGGACACCCCTGGCACCCTTGAAATCGCATCCTTATTTGCGATTAGCAAATTGCTAATCTCAAATAAGGAATAACTCCCCATTCATTCCTATGGGCCTTTAGGCCCGTAGGAATGAATGGGGAGTTATTCCTTATTTGCGATTAGCAATTTGCTAATCGCAAATAAGGAAGATGTAGGAATCGCATTTCTTTATGCAATTTCTACATGAATCCCGTTTTGCAAGTCCTTAATAGCGATTCCTTAATAATCGCTTTAAGGACTCGCAAAACGGGACAATGATGAATCTGGCTGTAAATCTTTTTCCACTATTAGCTCTCCCCATTTAACTATCCCAGCTCTACGTATTGGTAGAGTCAAAATGTCTTGCAAACATGCCGGGGTGCCCGGGGAGTCCCAAATTGGTGATTCTGGATTATAGTACGGTATGTCCAGTAATGTCCTTACTTGAACCCAAACTTTTAGGGCAGCAGCGAGAGTCTTTAGCCTAACCTTTTTTGTAGAATTTAGGGTGGCCAAATTTTAAAAGAAATGAGTCGGCTTGAGGATTGTAAGGCTTAGTTAAGACTATAAAAAGAGGAGACTATATCTGGGAGTTATTAAGAAGTTGGCAAAAGCTTTTGAGATGGAAGGCACAATAGTAGAGATAAAGATCTGTTGTGGCTATGCCACCATTAGATTTTTTCCTCCTTAGTTTCATTTGCGAAATTCTAGAGGTCTTCCTTCCCCAAATAAATTAGGAGTAGAGCCCTTTTGATGTCTTAAACCATGTTTTGTGGAATTCTAGGGGGATAGTGACAAAGAGGAAGGTAAACCTAGGTAGAATCTACATTTTTAGTAGGTTAGATCTACCTATAATTGACAACCTAAATTTCTCCCATGCCTGCATTTGCTGTTTTACACTGCCCAAGGTTTTCTCGAAATTTAATTGAGCAATCTTATCTATGTCCTTTGCTATTTGGATCCAGAGATATATTATTTGCGTTTTTACAAGTGTGCTCTTATAGGGGGAATTCCACAGCATCAGCTCTGTTTTCTCCTGATTGAGTAACCGGATACCTTTCCGAAATTAATTCGCTGTGCCCAAATATCTGGAAGAGCTTGTTCCACGTCTCCTGTCAGGATCATTAAATCATCTGCATAGAGCTCTATCTTCTTCTCCCAACCCATGCAGATAAAATGTGGGATAGCTTGACATGATCTTAGTTTACAGGCCAAGGGCTCTATATAGAGATTAAAAAGGAGAGGCGAAAGGGGGCAGCCTTGTCTGGTTCCTCAGGAGATTTTGAGTTGCTTTGTTAGATTCCCATTAACAAGTATCCTTGCCGAGGGTTCCTTATAGAGAGCTTTAACTGCCGCTACAAAGCTTCCTCCCAGATTGAAGCGATTAAGTACTTCTATTAAAAAGAGCCAACTGACCCTATCAAAGGCCTTGGCAGCGTCAAATGTTATTACTGCCAATGGCATCTGATAGGCATTTGCCAAATCTATCGCCCCTATTAGATCTTGTGTTAACTCTTTCAGCGGAGCTGCTTCATGTGGAGATAACTACGATGCACCTGTATGACCATGGCTGCAGTAGTGATGAGATCTGAGAATTTTCTTCTCTTTCTTTCACAGTGCCAACAACCTGCTTCAGAAAAAGCAGGCTGAAGCAGTTCCCACTCTTTCAGCTGATAACACCTGAAGAGTCTGAGAGACCAAGTGCAGAGACACCATAAGGTTATCATTCTAGTTCTAAATTGCATCAAAGGAGTACCACCAGCCTATGACTCCTAGTGACATAACTGGAAAACCTATTGCGAAGCTTCTTGAATGAGGATAGTCACATCGTGAAGCACCTATTCTGCCCCCATTCTAAGGACGCTGTGTCTTCCATAACCCCAATTGCAACAGTTTAGTGCAGCATTTTGGTTTGGCTTCCCTTACACTCTTCAGCATCCGACATACAACAGTTGCATAATGTGCACATTAATGTACTTTGAATGCCATAGCCTATCTCTCCTCTTTCTCCTTCTCGCCGGTATATAGGAAAGTATTCTGGGGTCCTTTCCCAAACCCTCTCCCGCTCACCCCTGTGATTGGCTGAATAATAAACCACTCAAATAGTTGAGGGGCATATTATCAATAAGAGGCGATAAAATTATCGCCGCTTTATCGGCAGGAAACTGTCGCTAAAGCGGCAATAATGGGCTTGATAATAGGCCCTTGTGAAATCCCATAGCAGCCCAGGTTCTGGTGTTAACCTGGGCTGCTTTGGGAATTCACAAGGACCTATTATCAAGCCCATTATCGCCGTTTTAGCGGCAGTTTCCTGCCGATAAAGCGGCGATAATTTTATCGCCTGTTCTTGATAATATGCCCCCCAGTTCCTGAAATCCAGCCTATGCTCTTTCAGTGGCCAGACAGGGCTTTAACACAACTTCCAAGCTCACTCCCCCTTTAGGGCATTTATCATGTCCACGATAGGCAATCGCTCTCATTTGTTTACAGCAGTCACAGTGTTAGCAATGTGAAGCTGATGACATTCATTCTGGAGATTATTCTAAAATAATTTCTGCTTTCCTAGGATTAAGATCAAGGCGTTAAAAACGTTAGCATTTTTTAACCTAACCTGAAGCAGTAGTTCAGCCAAGTGCCTCTCGCTGTCCCCTGACACTACAGTAGTTAGAGTCCTTACACTACTCTCGGGCCGTATCTTGAGCCGGTTTCCCACGCGCAGATGTCAGTTTGCTCGAACAATATCCGCGTTAATAAATGAGCTGCAGACAGACAGCAGGGCTCGAAAACACATATCAGTAACTGGCTCTTTGCTTTTAGGAGCCCTTCTGCGCCGGCGCAGAAAACGGGATCATAAGAAGGGCTCGGTGATCTCCACTTTTGCTTGCTTGTGCCAGGCCAGCCAATCTTAACTTCCCCTTCCTGCTCCAATCATTTTATTGCATAGACGATTTCATATCTGTGTTTTGTAATGTTGACTCACATTTCAAAGAGCAATAAACTTAGAGGTTTAAAAATAAAATACAAGTGGGGTGGAACTCTAAATCTACTCCATTAAAACCTGAATGAGCTCAGATCAAAATAGTTTTCCGCATAGAATTCGTAGAATACTTTTAATATGGGTTTGGCACAGGGACAGCACTAGGAATTTTGGTTGCAATGTGCTTACAGCAATGTGGCATTGGTTATTTTTTTTCAACCTCACTATCGCTGTATCACAGTCTTGTGGTACCTTATTATGAAGAAAACCTGTCAGTGCCTGTTGGTAATAAACTTACAGGTCTATAACAGCCTACAAGAGCATGAACAGGGCAGGCGCTAGGCCCCTCTGATGGGTCTGACTACAGTGCTGCAGTATTGCGAGGCCCAGGAGAGGGACTTCCTCTCTCCTGGGCCTGGCAACAGCAGTCCAGTGCTACAAAGCCACTGGAAGCCCCACTCCCCTGGGCCTCAGTGCAACCTTAGGATGGTTAACCCTGCAGCCCTAGCTTGTCAGCACCCATGACTGGCTCTAGAGCAGAAACCCTTGCGCCACAGTGGAAGGGTGCCTGCCCTGCAGGGATGAATGTTTACGTGCAGGAAGGGACACCTTCCTGCACATGAACAATCATTAAAGGTGATTTGCTCTTCCTATGTGTGCTGAATGCAGCACACTTTGAAAGAGCAAAAAACGAGGAGAAATAAAAGTATTTTTCCTCGTTGCGCCACTCCAATGCCTGCTTTTCAGGGGGGCTAGTTTTTGACGCTTCCTCAGATTTAAAGATCCTTGTATATCTGGGGCAGTGCCAAAAAGCAATGGGTATTGCAGTGGGACACCCACATCAACACCCATTGCACGCTCCTTTAACACAGAAAACAATGTGAAAGAGTTCGATATTGCAGAGTGGCTTAGCACCACATTGTAAATCTGGAGGAGGGCATTGTACCACTGGAGCATTGTCCTTGTAAATATGCCCCCCGGTGCTGACGTCATGGGGCGTTGTGTTTGTAAGTTTATTTTGGTTTTAAAGGCACCGGCTGCCGCTGTGTTTCTTTTCTCCAGCAATTTCCAGGCAACAATAAAAATATCAAGATAACTCTTGTGATTAATGTTCTTCCTGGAGAGATATCGAGTTATGTCTAGTTGAGGTTTTGACTGATCATAAAATAGCACAGAGGATTAATATGGCTGCTGAAAAGAATGTATGTGTACCATGCAAATCATAAAGTGCATATAATCTAAATAGGTCAATGGGTTACTGATTTTCTAAGAGATATCTTTTTGTTACTTGCAGTTTATAAGTTAAAATCCTAATATAGAACAGTTAATTATTAACTGTCATCAAACAACTGCATGCACACTGCAAAGTATAGATTAAGACAGACCCCCCCAGGATATAGCGTCATGGATTAGCAAATTTAACAGCACAAATATGGAAATCTAGCTGAATTTTTGCAGCACTTTATTTTACTCTTAATCATTCATTTTCAGCATTAAAACAATAGAAACGGATTTAGCCGGGTATTCCACTTTGAAATAGGCCATAATGTGAAGTAATTTCCTTTGATGTCCCTTCCACTACCCCTAGCATTTTAATGAATTGACGCCCATGCTCTAGTTGGCCACATTACCCCCTCACCTTCCATGTCCAATGTGCCTGCATTTAAAATATATCTTCATGCATTGAGACAACCCCTACTATATATATTAAAGCAACTTCTGAATTAGAAAGGTTTATTCTGTCGTACACGGAGAGACGGGCAGCAAAGCTTAGGTTCGCCTTACTGGATGTGGCCGAAATGGGATTACTGAAATGACAGTAAAACCCTGTCTCTTGTTTTTAATTACACCACAAACAGCCGCCTTTTGACTCGGGTTGGTGGATTTCCCACCCCCCATTCTGGCAGACTTACTCCCTCTGACAAGGCAGCTGTTGAAAATTCACCTTATGAAGGATTAACCAGCAGTGCACATGAGGGTTGTCCACCAAAGTTGCAGCATCCGCCGTGGGAATAAATACTTTGGTGGATTTCGGCCTTAATGTTTTATCACCAAAGTGGCTCCTCCCATGGGGGGTGCAGATACTCTGTTGAGTAACATCCAACGCTGAGGAGATTCCGCCAGTAAGATAGCATAAGTATTTGTAAAGCAAACGTTCACCCAAGAGCATCTTGATGCTGAATAAAAGATGTTTATTGTTACCCAACTCTGTGGTTTAATTTTATTGACCTCAGAAAGATGAAAGGCTGAGTGGACCCACCGGGATTTGAACCTGTGACTATGAGGATCCGGCTTAACCATGGCCACTGGGAAGGTCACGCGAAGTGGAAATACAAGGTATGCCCCACATATCAGCCTGGATTTGGCACAGATTTGGGGCACCATGGCTACCTGAAAGTGCCCCAGTAATAGAGGTATTCGAGTGTAGTGGAATCTTTCAAGACTAATGTTGAGAGGGGGTGGTAAGACCCTTCTCTTATTTCCCTAAACAGTTTACATAACAGTGGCACTAATAATGGCTTATTGTTTTTATACTTTTTCAAAGTATGTCTGTCAACCGCTGAGGTTTTTCTGTATGATAGGTCATCTACCCCCTTCACTATCTCCTTTTCTGTTGTGTCCTGATCTAGAGAGCGCGTCTGTTCTGGGGTGAGTTTCGGTACATGAAGTGTGGCCAGAAACTTCTTTTCCTCTAGAGTGGTGTGTTGGCACACCGCAGTATATTGAGCTTCATAATAGGCTTTAAACATGTTAAGAACATCAAGGGGTCTGTAAATACTAATCCCTGCATAGTCTTTATCAGTGAAATAAAAAGCTACATCTCTTGCTATCTCAATTGCATAGCCAATAGACGTCCCACTTTCTTCCCTTTCTCAAAATCACCTTGCTAAAGTTTGAATAGTGTTTTTTTGCCTTGGCTGTGAGCAATTGATTAAAGTCATAATTTGCAAAAGTAAGCTACGAATTTCTTCCCTGGAAGGTGTACACGTATAAGTTCAGGATAGTGACTACACTTGTTTTCCCAAGTCATTCTGGTGTTTTGCCTTTCTCTTATAATGAGCGGACTCCTGCATTATGTGTGCCCAAATACAGACCATATCTGCCACCCCCAACACTTGGGTGGGGGATAATGTGTTCTTGGTCCCACCTACATAGATATGAAGCACTGAGTGTAACTACAGTTTGTCCTGTAGCAGTCTGTAATGAGACATATTAAGTCTTGATTGTTCTGTAGGGGGTTTCACTAATTCTAAGTCGAGCCAGATTTAGATAATATTCTGATCTTAAATGCTGTTTGGCATTAGGAGTGTGTTAGTTACTCAGCCCAGTAAGGAAGTCGAGGTCAGAAAGTAGTCTGTATGGGAACATGCGAAATATACAGAGAAATGTTTATTTCCGGCCCTTTGGGTTTAACAAATCGCTAGGAATTGCAGGGAGAAATATATGTCTGGTGGTTGGTTTACAGTTCTCTAGCAACATGATTTTGGTTCGATGAGAGATCAGATTGTCAGAGGTTTTCAGTCTCCTCCAATAAGTACTTTTGATTGTGGATGCTGAAGTAAATTTGTGCTGACAAGCCATAATCTGCAAATAAGGCCTCACTCCCCACCACCTTCATTTTCGCGGGCACTTATGTAAAAATTGCGGCATTTTTTACAAAAGTTCCTATTTCGCGGCAAACCGCGAAATCGTTAAATCCTGGAGGGTCTGATTAGAGCATAGATTAATGATGCAAAAAGGATTCATTTGAGTAGAAATTGATTCTTATTATTAAAGAAAACCTCCTACTGTGGTGGTCCGTTAAAAATCTGAGTTTGAGCTTCTTTCGGCCAAGCACTCTTAAACTATACTGTCTACCAGTATGGATAACATGTCACTCCTACACCTTGTAGTCCTCTGGTTTATGTAACATGTCCTATATGCTGAATTTTACACGTATGATTGTCTCTGTGCAATGTGTGTGAGATGCAAAGGGCTCTGACACCCTACACTGTTATGGGTGGCTCTAAATAACTAATTAAATGCATCTGAAAGAGAGTGGTTATGGAGACTTTCGGGTCACTGTTAATGGGTGGAAGTGAGGGAATCCATGGCAGAGGTGGTCACCACTTCTACCATGGATGGGGGAGGAGCAACAAACATTGTCGACCAGGCGCCACCAGCGCTAAAGCAGGTCCTCTGACAGTACCTGTCCTGTACGAAGTACCACACCTTCCCAAAGCAGGACGCATCACAGTGTGCTGCAGGTGCTCCACAGTGGCACAACAAAACTTGAGAGGGTCCCCATGCAAAGTACATGGAGGGGTGCCCCCTACACTCCAAAACCAGTTAGTTGCTCCTACACCAGGGGAACGCAGCCTATGCACAGTGCGGTGGGCCCCCCTAAAGCTTGCGGGCCCTACTGCACCGTGGGGGCTGCAGGGCTATTTTTAGGCCACTGGCACTCTGCCTATAACACAACCACCTATAGACTGTGAAAGGGCTTTGGGGGGTGGGGTGAATTGTCTCGTTTTCTCCTTGTCTTTTCAGGGACTGCTCCCATTGTCTGGTAAATCCGTCTTCTTGGCATAAGGGGGATGGGAGCACACTGCCTCACCTCCCAGCACAGTTCGCCCCTTAGCATTGTGATTAATGCAGTTCACAGTGATTTCTTACTTGAATTTTAGCTGTAGTGGTTCACCAAAGTCGGTGCAGGTTAGTGCTGTAAATCTCTAGACACATGTGTTTCTGGATTTTATCTTTCATCAGTAGAGATAAAAAACGAAAGTTCCTTCTGGGGTTGCTGGAAAGGCTGCCACAGTCTCTCAGGTCTCAGTACCTCTCTCTGGCGCACAGGTGCATCTCCAAGAGCTCGTCAGCTCAGTGGCTCAAGGGCACCTTTTCAAACAGAAGGGGAATGGAACCACACTGTCTCACCTCCCAGCACAGTTCGCCCCTTAGCATTGTGGTAAATGCAGTTCACAGTGATTTCTTACTTGAATTTTAGCTGTAGTGGTGCACCAAAGGTGGTGCAGGTTAGTGCTTTAAATCTCTAGACACATGTGTGTCTGAACTTTATCCTTCATCAGTAGAGATAAAAAACGAAAATTCCTTCTGGGGTTGCTGGAAAGTCTGCCACAGTCTCTCAGGTCTCAGTACCTCCCTCTGGTGCACAGGTGCATCTCCAAGAGCTCGTCAGCTCAGGGGCTCAAGGGAGCCTTTTCAAACAGAAGGGGGATGGAAGCACACTGTCTCACCTCCCAGCACAGTTCGCCCCTTAGCATTGTGGTAAATGCAGGTCACAGTGATTTCTTACTTGAATTTTAGCTGTAGTGGTGCACCAAAGTTGGTGCAGGTTAGTGCTGTAAATCTCTAGACACGTGCGTCTGCACTTTATCCTTCATCAGTAGAGATAAAAAATTTAAATTCCTTCCGGGGTTGCTGGAAATGCTGCCACAGTCTCTCAGGTCTCAGTACCTCTTTCTGGCGCACAGGTGCATCTCCAAGAGTTTGTCAGCTCAGGGGCTCAAGGGAGCCTTTTCAAACAGAAGGGGGATGGAAGCACACTGTCTCACCTCCCAGCACAGTTCGCCCCTTAGCATTGTGGTAAATGCAGGTCACAGTGATTTCTTACTTGAATTTTAGCTGTAGTGGTTCACCAAAGTTGGTGCAGGTTAGTGCTGTAAATCTCTAGACACATGTGTTTCTGGATTTTCTACTTCATCAGTAGAGATAAAAAATGAAAATTACTTCTGGGGTTGCTAGAAAGTCTGCCACAGAGTCTCAGGTCTCAGTACCTCTCTCTGGCGCACAGGTGCATCTCCAAGAGCTCGTCAGCTCAGGGGCTCAAGGGAGCCTTTTCAAACAGAAGGGGGATGGGAGCACACTGCCTCACCTCCCAGCACAGTTGGCCCCTTAGCATTGTGGTAAATGCAGTTCACAGTGATTTCTTACTTACATTTTAGCTGTAGTGGTTCACCAAAGATGGTGCTGGTTAGTGCTGTAAATCTCTAGACACATGTGTTTCTGGATTTTAGCCTTCATCAGTAGAGATAAAAAACGAAAATTCCTCTGGGGTTGCTGGAAAGTCTGCCACAGTCTCTCAGGTCTCAGTACCTCCCTCTGGCGCACAGGTGCATCTCCAAGAGCTCGTCAGCTATGGGGCTCAAGGGAGCCTTTTCAAACAGAAGGGGGATGGAAGCACACTGTCTCACCTCCCAGCACAGTTCGCCCCTTAGCATTGTGGTAAATGCAGTTCACAGTGATTTCTTACTTGAATTTTAGCTGTAGTGGTGCACCAAAGTTGGTGCAGGTTAGTGCTGTAAATCTCTAGACACATGTGTGTCTGCACTTTATCCTTCATCAGTAGAGATAAAAAATTAAAATTCCTTCTGGGGTTGCTGGAAATGCCGCCACAGTCTCAGGTCTCAGTACCTCTTTCTGGCGCACAGGTGCATCTCCAAGAGCTTGTCAGCTCAGGGGCTCAAGGGAGCCTTTTCAAACAGAAGGGGGATGGAAGCACACTGTCTCACCTCCCAGCACAGTTCGCCCCTTAGCATTGTGGTAAATGCAGGTCACAGTGATTTCTTACTTGAATTTTAGCTGTAGTGGTTCACCAAAGTTGGTGCAGGTTAGTGCTGTAAATCTCTAGACACATGTGTTTCTGGATTTTATACTTCATCAGTAGAGATAAAAAATGAAAATTACTTCTGGGGTTGCTAGAAAGTCTGCCACAGAGTCTCAGGTCTCAGTACCTCTCTCTGGCGCACAGGTGCATCTCCAAGAGCTCGTCAGCTCAGGGGCTCAAGGGAGCCTTTTCAAACAGAAGGGGGATGGGAGCACACTGCCTCACCTCCCAGCACAGTTGGCCCCTTAGCATTGTGGTAAATGCAGTTCACAGTGATTTCTTACTTACATTTTAGCTGTAGTGGTTCACCAAAGATGGTGCTGGTTAGTGCTGTAAATCTCTAGACACATGTGTGTCTGCACTTTATCCTTCATCAGTAGAGATAAAAAATCAAAATTCCTTCTGGGGTTGCTGGAAAGGCTGCCAAAGTTCCTCAGGTCACAGTACCTCTTTCTGGCGCACAGTTGCATCTCCAAGAGCTCGTCAAATCAGTGGCCTAAGGGAGCCTTTTCAAACAGAAGGGGGATGGGAGCACACTGCCTCACCTCCCAGCCCAGTTCGCCCCTTAGCATTATGATAAATGCAGTTCACAGTGATTTCTTACTTGAATTTTAGCTGTAGTGGTTCACCAAAGTTGGTGCAGGTTAGTGCTGTAAATCTCTAGACACAGCAGTATTGGGTACGGCGGGCTTAGGCATGGGAGGAGGAAGGAGGAGGAAGCACTCCGTAAGTGCGCATATGTGTTTTGGGCAGCCGTCTCAGGCCGACCAAAACACAGATGCACTCTTAGGGCTTCTCCAGCCCAGCTGCTTTCAGCAGCCAGGCTTGAGACAACCCACAGACTCCCTGGTCTGAGCAGCGTGTCTTCCCTGCCTGCTCTGACCAATACCCGTGCTGCTGTGCAGCACAGGGATTGGATGGGAGTCTAGCTCCCAGGGGCTGCTGGAACCCAGGAAGAGGCGAGACGGGGAACACAATGAAATGCTGGAGGCGGCTGGCTGTGGCAGCAAAAGGTAAGTTTATTGTTTTTTTTTAATCTTTATTTCCCCACACGATGCCTCCTGCGCACCCCACCCACCCCACCACCCTTTTTTAATGGCACCCGCCGCTGACAACCACGCATGCCTGAATAACGTGGTCTTAACAACAGATCCATCTTAACCACGCATGCCTTTACCACCATGCCTTTACAATGAATTTTGTTGTAATAGCATAATTAATAAAGGCATATGAGTGGTTAAGGTTTTTCCCTAGCCCCTGCCTTGAGTCGTAAAACCCAGCCACCTGCCCTAAGTATGACCCCGACCCCAGCCATAAAAGCTGAACCCAGCCCTATAAACAAACCCTGCCCCAGTCCTGAAAAAACACCCTAGCCCTCCAGGGCCCTAAGCCCAAAAACCTGCCCCCCAGCCTTGCAATCAGCTGTGACCCCCCGTCCTGAGCGCGAAAACGTTGACCCAGACCTTAAAACCACCCCAGTCCGAGACCTAAAATCGCCCCCCCCAGCCTTGAACTTGACCCGATCCCCTTCTGCGTGGGCCCTAAAACCTTGACCCCAGACCTAAAGTACAACCCCAGCCCCCTAACTTGAGCCCTAAAACCATGTCCCCAGCAGTAAAAAAGTATCCTGTCTCCCACCTGTAGCCCTAAAACACTACCCAGTAAACTACCCAGCCCCCCACCCTGAGCCCTAAAACCGGCCTCCCTGCCCTATAAGGTACCCTGACCACCTGCCCTGAGCCCTAATACCCAAAAAAGTTCTCTGACCCCAACACTCCCAAATAAAAAAAAAACATACTCACCAAGCCGTTGCTCGTCCGGGCAGGAAGTCACCACCGAACCTCTGCCCAGTGTGCAAAACGTGTGACCCTCTGTCCATTTGCTTTGAGTCTAGATCGCTAACAACTACTAACATCTAAACCACGCATATGCGTGGTAAAGGCATATGCATGGTTTAGACGTGTGTGGTTCCGCCTGCGTTGCTTGGCCATGCGTATTTTAGGCTGCGTGGTTAAGGCTATTTCCTGTCACCACTGTGATGGAGTAACCCGTCCGCCAAGATCTAAATCAGGCCCTATGTTACACCTGCAGGTCTTCACCCCATTTGAAAATTATTGGGTAGAAGTCTAATTTAGGCTTAAATTTACAAGGGTCATAGGTTAGGCAAACATTAGTGCGTTAAACACACATATATATACAGGAGCATACACTCACACATTTCTGGCCTTATTCCTTTAAATTTAAGGTGAATGTACACAACTTTATACTCTGTTTCCCTGAGAGTGGACACATCTCTTAACCTAGGAAAATCCTTTTGAAATCAGAAGTAAACAACGTTTTAAGATGATATATAATGGTTTGCACCACAGTCAAACCTTTTAATTATTTCAGCAAAAGCCTAATGGCACTCTTTGGTCACCATGACCAATAGTTTCTTCAATGCAATGATAACCTACAGCTTGAGTATCTGGAGGTGCAAATCTGTGTTTCATTAATATCAGGCTGCGTTGATCATTTAAGCTATAAGGAAGCAATTATTGATCACAAACCAGTGCTCAAGGTGGGCGTATGTAGGGGCATATTATTAAGAACGGTGTTAAAAATTATGGCTGGTTTAGCGGCAGAAAAATGCCGCTAAAGCGGCAATAATGGGCTTGATAATATGCCCTTGAGAATTCCAATAGAAGTCCATGTTCTGGTGTGAACATTGGCTTCTATTGGAATTCTCCAGGGCATATTATCAAGCCCACTATCACCGCTTTAGCTGCAGTTTTCTGCAGCTAAACCGGCGATAATTTTAATGCCGTTCTTGATAATATGCCTTGTTGTTCCTTGGTTTTGAGTTGCCTGCGTGAGTGATGTCAGAAAGCTAGGAATGTTGGCAATGGGTTTTGAAGGTGGAATGTGGTAAAAATGCTCCAGCAATGGGCTTAGAGCTAGCCACCCTAGAGTAAGTCTGCTGTGGACACCCATCGTTAAAGCACTTACGACCTGGCATACACAATTGTTTTGATGTTCTAAAACCTGAGATTTGCAGACATCGCAGGCTTTGTGACTATAACAAGCAATCTTGTGATGTGCAAAAGTTACAGCGCAAATCGGAACGTTATTTTAACTCCTGATTAGAGTTGGTAACTGGTACGTATTGGTGGACGGTGGCCTCACTGGGAGCTGACAGTAGCTTTCTTTGGTTGTAAATAAACCATCATGTGTTCCTTTAATGGATACCGTCTGTTTTGCAAATCTTCGCACCCAGGGAATGCGAACACAGGTATGAAGGTCTGCTGTGCCTTGCAGGCCTTAATCTCCTCATTTGCAGTGATTAGTAGAGAGTGCAAAATGCCTCCGAAGTCATTAATATTGAAGTAGAAGATTTTGCAAGTTCCTATGAAAAAACAGTTTGCAATGAAGCTGAATAGAACAAAAGCATTCTAAATTACAGAGAAGGTTACAATCAATCGATGTGCAAAAATACCAAATATCCCTCAGGTGTGTTTTTCCTTATGGTGTGGTCTCTTAAACATCTCAACTGCCTTTCGACTTGGTTTACCATAAGGTCCAACCTGTGACCCTCTGCAATGGCATAGGCATGTCTGACACATTCCAGGCTTGGCTCACCCCTCTTCTTCCTGACTGACAACCATGTCCTCCTAACTAACAATCACATTGAGCATCCAACAGGGGGGGACATTTACAAAGAAATGGGGGAGTGAGGTGTTAGCCGCCATGGCTTAACTCCTCACTCCACCAAATCAGAAAACGCAAGGCTGCACCATATTTTCAAGGAGATGATGCAGCATTGCGTTTGTTTCCCCCTGTGCTGGCGCTACACTTAGCAGTGTAGTGCCAGGTGCCTGCATGCAGGGGAGGATTATTTATGTGTAGGAGGATGTCCCTTCCTGCACAAAAACAATCCTGAAATGCCAGTTTGTCACTTCTATGTGTGCTGCTTAATGCAGCATACATGGAAGTTACAAAATGTAATTTTTTTAACGGATTGTTTATGTGCAGGGAGGTACACCTTCCTACACATAAACAATTCAAGGCGTTTTGCTTTTTCCATGTGTGCTGCGCAAGGCAGCACACATGAAAAAAGCTAAATCAAGGAGCAATAATGCATTTCTCCTCGTTACGCCAAGTTAAGACCAGGTTTTAATTGTGGCGCTGCCTCCTATTTATGCTGCCCTTGTAAATAGGGGGCAGCGTCAAAATCAATGGGAGTTGCGGTGGAACGCCCACCACAACACCCACTGCCCTCCCCTTCCACGCTAAGTATAACGTGAAAGGGCGTTCGACGCAGTCCACTGGCCTTTCCTGATGGAGACCCTCCGACGATTTGGGATTGGGCCCAAATACCTGCAATGGGTTCGGCTCCTGTACTCTGACCCGAGAACGCGAGTGCGGGTCAATGGAAGGTTGTCCCGTGAATTCCCCATTGGTAGAGGTACGCGCCAGGGCTGCCCATTGTCCCCCCTCCTGTTTACCCTTACGATTGAAATCTTAGCCGTGCGGATTAGGCAGAATCAGGATATCAGAGGCTTCAGGTGGGGCATCTCAGACGAAACGCAGGAAAAGATATCTTTGTATGCCGATGACGTACTATTGTTCGTGACAGATCCGGACAGGACAATCCCAGCGCTATTCGGAGAGCTAGGCGAGTTCGAGGCGAGGGCGGGACACACGATCAATTGGCACAAATCGGTCCTTTACGACCCACAAGGCAAGGAGCGGAGGGAGTGCCTACCAGAGCTGCTTATCCACACTAAAGACGGCTTCCAATACCGTGGCATCTATATAACTCTAGACAAGGAACGCTCCTTCACTGCGAATATAGCCCGAATAATGGTAGAAGCAACGACAGAGATGGACAGGTGGAGGCAGCTCCCACTCACCCTGTTGGGTCGCGCCGCACTGTATAAAATGGTCCTATTGCCCAAGTTTCTCTATGCACTCCAGAACGAGTATTATCCCCTGCCGTCTGCGACTTTGAATAAAATACATGCGGACCTGCGCACCTTCCTGTGGCTGGGGAAACAGCCTTGTGTAGCCCTCTCCACATTACAGCGACACCAATATAGCGGGGGAATCTCGCTTCCCAACCTGGAGGCATACTACTGGGCGGAACACCTCGCCCCAATTAACGAGTGGCTGCATGCGGCATCCGATCACCCCACCTATGCACTAGAGAGATCTAAATGGTCACGCAAGTCTATAATACACTACCTCTATGGGGAGACGGTAGGTCAGCAGTTCCTTCCCGCCACCAGGATTACGTTAACGGCGTGGCATAGAGCGACAAAAAGAATGGGTTGGGACAAGAGGATTACCCGACACCACTGTGGTGCTGTAAGTGGCTAGAAGAGCTTAACAAGCTGAAAGGCTTTAGAAGATGGGATGACATAGGCATCTCCACTGTAGGAGACGTGATAGCACGGGGGGCATTGAAAACCTTTTAAGCGCTCAGAGCAGAATTTGGCCTACACACCACCCAGTATTACAAATACTTACAACTGAAACACGCATGGAGAGCACAAAACACTACACTTACAGATATCCCAGAATATGCACCATGGAGGGTAGATTGCTACAGGAACAGATGCAGGGAGGGGCAATATCCCTAACGTACAAGACTTTGACCAACAATATGCTAGGTGACCTACAAGCCCTACGAGACAGGTGGGAGGCGGATGTGGGAGACATGGAGGATCTGGACTGGGAACTCGCCCTCATGCACCCCCGTGAGGTGGCAATTAAGTCACGACTCCGCCTCATACAGTTCAAAATACTCCACAGATCCTACTTTGACAGGGTGAGACTCTTTAAAATGGGTAAGATAACAGACACGACATGCCTTAGATGTCGTCGACACATTGGCGATTTTTTCCATACAATCTGGGGATGTGAAATAATTCAAGAATACTGGGAGGATGTGTTCCTGGAACTGGAGAATGTACTGGAGGTGGACTTACCACGAGACCCTAGATTGGCATTGTTGGGTATGATCACAGAAGTGGACCTACCCCGCCCCTTGACTATCTTTCTAGTACTGGCCTTAGTAGTGGCGAAAAGGGATATCGCACGACGCTGGGGGGCGCCCGAAAAACCGGCTATGGAGGAATGGCGGAGAGGGTTAGATTTGTACATGGCGGCAGAGAGAGTTACTTATCGAGCAAGGGGCTGCCCCAAAAAATTCAGGAGAGTCTGGGCTAAGTGGAGACAATACCATGGACTAGAATGAGACTTTGTGGACTAGTAAAATGTGGTTGAGGGGACCCTGGGCGGGATGGTATGCACGTTGGGGACCCATAAGTAATATACGAGTACTTTAATGCCCGTTCTTGTGTGCGAGATGGACGGGTGAGCCACACCGGGGGAGGGAGGAGACCAGGAGGGGGGAGGAGGGAGAGGGGGATTGGCGGGTTGCTGTTTCGAGGATTCTGTTAGTTTCTTATATTTTTTTCTCTCTATTGCTAGTTTAAAAGCAAAGTCTTCTACTGCGGGGTATGACATACAGTAATTAAAAGAAAAAGTTGCGTGACTGACGGCCAGGGTGGAATGTTGACGCCCTACCGTCTGCCCGTTTTATTGTAGTTGTGATACTCCTGATGCAACAATAAAAAGAATTAAAAAAAAAAAGTATAACGTGAAAGGGGGCCTTATTTGCAAGGCAGCGTTAAGCCACGTTAAGTGGCTTAACGCTGCCTTGTAAATAAGACGAAGACCCTATCGCCACAGAAATGTCACAAAAAGTGAAGTTCCAATTGTGATAGGGGCTTGTCCATATGCCCCAGGGTGTCATGCTGGCCTCATCAGATTCAACATTCACAAGGCTCCCCGTGAATACTATTAAGCATGATATCTCTCTCCCCCAATATTTTAATGGAACACACGGTTGCACTTCAAACTGTCATTGACTAATGACATGGATCACCTGAGATCATTTCTCAACCACACGCAAATCTTAATGTCTACTGCTTTTCTCAAACCAAATTCTACCAAGATGGAGCTCACACTCCTTTGAACTTCGCTCACAGACATGGCTGTTCGACATGAACCACAAAGAATTTTTCTACTGCATAACCACCTGCTTCAATTACACCAAATGACAAGAATCAAATATGGGAAACCAGAGATATTATTTTTTAAAGTTATAAGTAGAAATAGCACCAAGAAGCAAAAAATGCCTATAGTAGTCGATGGGCACCACACACCGGACCTAGGCTCAATGTGACCATCACCATCGTGGAGGGTGGGTCAGATACACCAATGAGATTCGCCGTGGTGGACGATTTTCCCTCCTGACTTTAGCCCTTTCAGCCTCAATCCACCACCGAAGTACACTTCAAATGCCTCCCAGGACCTCTTGAGAGGCACTTAGCGGCTCACAAAGTGGCAGGCATGGGTCAACAGGAAGGTGCAGTACATGTCCAGTTGCCATTAGTCATCTAGGCAGTTGCAGGATAAAGCTTGTTGTGTCCCTGTAGCTTTAGCAGGAGGTCAATCTTATGACCCTTGGAGTCTATTTCTTTGTCTCGATTACAAGAGGGAGGGCAGGTCTAGTCTTCTAGGCCCTTAACAACTCGCAGACAGAGGGTTCAGTCCTCTTCTGATCTTCCACACATCTAGGAATATTCTATTGGAGTTTGCTTGAAGATCCACACTTATGCCTAACATGAGCTAGTGGGTAGGATTGACCCTTGGGGACACCCTAACTACTGAGGTAAAGGTTCCTGGGGTTATCTCTATCCTCTTGGGTATTTTCAAGATGGCCACAGTCTTGTGCCACACTAAACTTGGGCCTTGAAGGCTAGGAAGGATTAGACAACCTCTGCACCCAACGACAAACTCAGAGACAGAAGTATGGAAAAAAGGTTAGCTTTCAGCAACCAGGCAATTGATGCATGCAAATTGTTTTGGTATTCTGTTTCCCTCCTTTGAAGTACATCACAAAAGTCATATGAAAACATCAGTAGACCTGTCAAACAGGTCTGTACACTCCAGCAGGATCTGACACTGTGATGTAGATAAGTGGCCCACTGTGATGGAGGACGTTCCGGATAGGGCGGACAAAAAAAGGGTGCAGACCTGGATGTTATCTACATCTGTTTTTAAAAAGTAAAAAGTAAAACATTTATAAAGCATAACGAACGCCGAGGCGTCTTGGTGCTGAAAGAAGGGAGTAACGTGTGCACCACCTGAAAGGGAAGTAGTTAATGTTGCCTTGGTGGGAATAGCATGGTCTTAAGCAACTTCCTGAACAAGCCTCTATTTGGTTGTAGTCTAGTTGCAACCAGCAGTGTATTCCAAAGACTCGCAGCCTGGTAGGATAGACTCCACCCCCCATCTTGTCCTTCGAACTCTAGGAACCAGAACCAATCCTCTGCCTGCTGATTTTAAAGCCCGACATGGGACATGCCAGGAAAAGAGTTTCTGAAGGTTCAGAGGCACTCCCCGATGTAGTGCTTTATGCATCAGACAGAGAGCCTTGAATCCAATTCTTTGCTTAACCGGTAGTCAGTGGAGGTCTCTGATGCTATTAGAAATGGGATGGAATTTAGGGATATTTAGCGGCACATGAGCAGCAGCATTCTGCAAAGACTGGAGTTTAGATAGTTGGCATTTGTCAATACCAAGGAAAAGAGCATTGCAATAGTCGATTCTTGAAAGAATCAAGGCAGCTATTACAGTATTTTTCAATTCTTGTTGGATAAATGGATAAATCTTACAAGGAGATTTTAGTAGGAAGCAGCACGAGGAGGTTAGGAGATTAATCTGGCCTGAGAAGTTAAGATGATCATCGAAAAAAAAGACTCCTAGATTTCTAACTTTGTAAATGGGATCAGGACGACTTCCTGCCTCTGTTGGCCAGCATAGATGATTCCAGAGTGATGGTCCGCTTCCAAACACCATCACCTCCGTTTTGTTCGTGTTTAGTTTAAGATAGTTCTGATGCATCTATCCAATAATGTGCTTCAGACAGTTGTGAAACCTACCAGACACAATTTCTGCCCCAGAGGACATGGATTAGGATTAGTAGGGTAGGCCTCTTGGAAATGAACGAGTTCTTTGGGCCCAGCCCACAGTCGATCCGGTCAAGGGCACACCCACACCTTGTCACACTAAATGCCTTTTGTCCCTGTTGTGGGAGCAAGTCCACAACTTATTCATGCTTGTTGAAATGCTAATTACTGGTTGGCAGAAGTGGTGGAAAAAAATGAAGATTTAGCTTCCAGGGATTTCAAGCAGGGCATTTGTATCATTTTAAAAGTGATCTCTCCAAAATAGTGATTACAAATCTGACTTCACCAGTGAAATGAGCGCGTAACAAATACTTCAAAAAGCCAAACAATGTAGTTTGTAGGTGTTTCCAAGGCAGAGATAAAATGTATTAAATATACTATTGTTTCCCAATACTTTCCTATGGAACAGCTAACCCTGCTACAGTCAAAATAGCGTTTAGGTTTTTTTATTGTAAGGACATGCTTAACTTTTACATTTCCTACTTTTAAATACTATGCATTGTGTCTTATGGGAAATAAGACCTACTTAGGGGTAACTTATAAATATTTAAAAGGAAGATTTAGGCCTGTTAAAGGGGGTTATTTTGGCAGGCTGGTTTTAAAGTTAAAACCTGCACAGCCAGACTATTGGTTGCAGGCCTGCGGTCATGTTGACATTGTCACTGTGGTGGATGACATAATCAGTGCTGCAGTCACCATTTGTGACATTTAACTTACAGGCCCTGGATACACCTTGGCACCTAATACTAGGGGCGTGTAGGTAAGTTAAATATGGCAATTTGGAATATACCTATTGTACCATATTGAAAGGAGGAGCACAAACACTTTACCACCAGATAGCATGGGTGAAGTGCAAATTCGATAGCCAGCAAAAATAGGGTTCAACAAGATGGAGTTCTGGACTTTTCGGTACCGTCCAGAGGTGTCAGGGACAACACCCGAAGACCCCTGAGTTCTACCTGTCTCGGTGCACACATAAACAGAAACACGGGCTTCTCGGTGGTGGCGTCAAAGACCAAAGGTTTATTACTGCAGGGACACAGAAATCACAGAATCTACACACGGGCAGAGTCTAGGAGACTGTTCAATTTGTACAAAGTGAGTTGCTCCTTAAATACTATATTTTCAGCTTGGGGCAAATTCTTTACATGCTAGTACGTTTCTAAACCTTTGTGTCTTAAACAATAAATATTTGGCGTTACACAAGAATCGTCCACAGTATCTGATGTCAAAATATTACGAACGAGGGGTTCCCACTGTTCCATCACAATCCCACGTCAACTTTTCATTCACGAGCCGGACCGCCTCATTGTAAATTTCGTTACCTCCCCCTAATAAAGGCCCAGAAGGAAAAGAGCCGAGCCAGGTGCAGAAGATAGCAAAGTAGGATAAGAGATGTTTGTGGGTCGTAAATAGGCAAGGCTACCAGCTTCGGTCGCTTTATCATGATCAGGCCAACGAACACGGAAACCAGTATAGCAGGACTGGCCTCAGGCTGGGGAGGCAGTTATTTGCCGAATCATGCGGCCACAGCGTTACTGACCCAAGGTGCACGTGTCACTAGCAAGGTGAATCGCCGGCTAAAGCCTACGTGTCATTAACTGAAATCAAGTAATCAGAGGTCACTGTGTGTTCATTGGCTATGTGAGGGCAAGAAGACAAGATGGATGCCATGATCTAAAATGGATGCCCTCGCTGTATCGGAAATGTGTTTATAACAGGAGTGCTCTTACTCGTAACGTAGTGAAAACACCAGGATATACTAAATGGATCATTTGCGGTTCAACGGTACCAAAATTATGAGTTTACGACAATGTTGAAAACACGGGTTCAAATCGTCGCGGAACCTCAGACCCTCCTTTTGCCCTTACATAGGCAATTACTCAGTCTGTCTCCGAGTCTATCTCGATGTTCATCAGGTCAGTGATATGCTGCTGTGTCATCATTCTTTCTCGTACCTTGTCTCCAAATACAGGTGATTTTCTGAAACAGGTTGCGGCACAGAGGCTACACAAAGCAGGACCACATTGGATAATAAGGCAGCACGAGAACAGGAACACTAGAATAACACCTACGACCATCAGAACCTTCCATCCCCACGCTGACAGCAGAGTCCAAAACCACTCCACTAAGGACCAGTTTCCTTTGTCTATGTGAATAGAGTCGGAAATTTTGTGTAGCTTAGAGATCGCTTCGTATACTGTCGGAGCATTATTGGGTATAAAAACACAGCAGCTCGATTGGATCATTCTACATACCCCACCTCGATCTGCAAGTATTACGTCTAGAACCATACGATTCTGCAACGTCATGAGACGATCCGCCTGAAGCTCAGCTGTTAAATTACTACGGGCACCAGCAGTTTCTGTGATAGTAGATTCAACTACCCGTGTTAGCTGGCGTAGATTTCTACTATTGGCCATAGGCCCCCAGAACGGAATGAAACCTTTGAAGAAGTCTCCAGCTTCCTGACCAGCGGTATCTTCCTTGCTGAAAACGCCTCTTGCTACTCTAGTCTTGTGATAATCTGGAGAGGCAGTGTATGTCGGAGGCAATAGTCGAGCAATATAACATGAACCTGAAAAGTCAGCAGGCAGCCATGTATATGCTCTATCCTGACAGATGAAGTAGGTACCCCTAGCAGTCAGAAAGGCAGGGGAAGAGTTAGACGGATACACGTAGGTCTCAACACACTCACTCTTCCCTAGCTGAGCTCTCGGATTTTTCCCATTTCCTTGCAAACAGACTTGACCTCGGTGAGGTACGACCCAAATTGGAGTGGAGCTCTTACGCTTGTTTTCACCCAAACTAATGCTATACTCCGTAGAATTCCAACTCAAATAAACTCGTAGTTCATCTCTAGGGATAGGTGGTGAGTTATTAACGTCTCTAACCATGTCAGTTACTCCCTTTATCAAGGCTTTATTAACAGATGTATACCTAGTGGAGCGAGGAGGGCGCGGGGGATAGGTTTCGAGAGCATAGACGAATATGGTTTGGAAGGCCCAACATGATCCATTATAGCTGAAAGGCAAGACCAGGTAGGGAATGCCTTTATCCATAGTGTGGGGTATCAAACCACATACCCAGCAGTCTGTTGTGTTAACTACCAGTTGGTGTTGGTGCAAGAGCTGTACAAAAGTGTTGTTTATAAATTCAGAGCGTTGAGCTTGTTCGTGTTCAGGAAACGGCTGAAAGGAATGGTAAGAAGAAATAGTAGGAGGCATAGGATCAAAGGGAGGCACTGTGGTTGCTACCGGTGTAAAAATTAAATGTACACCAAAGACGATTCCACCCACCAACGTTATTAAAACGATCAAAAACGTAATTGCACATTGCATCAAGAAACATTTGTTATGAAGGATCTTGTAAAGTCTATTTCTGCGGACATAAATTACATTCTCTCGGTGCAGCCCAGGAAGCTCCATCTTCTACAACCGCTCACGACCACTGATGATGTGTACGTAGTTGAAAATGCCTCTATCAGCCCTGGGAGTTCCCAGAACTAACAGAAAGGCCGACCTTGTGTCTGGCCCCCGCAGATTCAATTAGGCACACAGCCACGACCCTACGGCTACCCAGACGGCAAGGTAATTCAAAACAACATAACATGCATGTTAGCAAACTTCCTGGCTGGAGGTAATGTATCGAGATTCAAATATGTAAAATAGGCAGTTTCCTGCTTTATTTGTCCTTTGTGTGAGAACGTAGGTTATATCTCAATTTTCCTGTAGTTGTTTGATCCGGAAACAGTTTATCTTCCGCAGGGGCGGCAATGTTCAAATTCGCAGATGGTGAATGTTCTGTTGGGGCAGAGGACAAATTTCCAGAGTTCAAGAGAGTAGTTTCAGAAGGGGGGTCAGAGTTCGGTGAATCAGTGATCAGTTCTGCATCGCTGAACGGTATGTATTTTGGAATCGGTTCAACTTCGGAGGCCCCAACCCCTTTCCTCACCCAATTATCATACGGGAGTGGTAAGGGCACACGCTTGGTGTGTGTCGCGTGGATCCAATTTTTTCTACCGGCCACTCGTACAGCAGTTCTTGTCGCCAAAAGCACCTGATATGGTCCAATGAATTTTGGTTGAAGATTTCTGGTTCGTCCAAAATTCTTCACAACGACGAAGTCTCCAGGTTTTAGCTGATGGCCTGGACTTTCCGGAGGTTTTGGCAATGCATCGAAAACCTGTTGATGAATAAGACTCAATTTAGCAGTCAAGTCAAAAAGATAATCGATTAACAGCGGGTATTCCAGCTGCTTAAACTCCCTCGGTCTCGGTACTCCCCAAACATTTGCGGGTCGACCGAACACAATCTCATAAGGGCTAAGCCCTACTCGAGAATGCACAGTCGCTCTCGTGGATAGCAGGGCCAAAGGTAAGGCGTCTGGCCAGGACAAGCCCGTGGAGGCTTGTACCTTAGCCAGCTTCAGTTTGAGGGTGCCATTGTAGCCTTCAACTAAACCTGCTGACTGGGGATGATTTGCACTGTGGAACTTTTGCTTTATGCCTAAGCCTGCACACACATTCTGCATGACTTTCCCTACGAACTCACTTCCGTTATCTGACCATACAATCCGTGGCATGCCAAACCTAGGGAAATACTCTTTGAGGAGAATTTTGGCAGTCGACAAAGCAGTATTGTCTTTAAGTGGATAAGCTTCAATCCATCTTGAAAAGGCACAGACTACCACTAAGACGTATTTGAGATTATTACATCGGTCCATGTGAATGAAGTCTAACTGAATCACTTCAAAGGGACAGGAAGGTGGAGCGAAATGACCAGCAGGTGTTGGGGTTCCCTTGCCAGGATTATGCATCAGGCATATCATGCAGTTTCTCACCACTCGCTCTGCACACTTACTAATTCCATCATTCTTCCAAACTGGGGCCAACATCTTACAAATCCCTTTCGAACTGATGTGCGCTGTTCCATGCGCCATTGTTACTACCGCAAGCACATACGCATCAGGCAACATCCAACGCTGCTGTTCCGTCAAATCAATCCAACATCCATTCGAGTCCAACTTACCCGTATTCTCTTTCCATGCAAGCCTTTCCTCTTCAGTTGCTTCTTCTTGAATCATCCTCACACTTTCCATTGTGTCTTCACACATTCCTGAATCAGTAACCCACTTTGCAGACGTTGCAACATACATTCTACTCATCAAATTCCTAGCTGTCTGTTTCGCTGTCTCATCAGCAAAGGCATTTCCTCGACCGACATCATCCGTGATTGCTCGATGAGCACTGCACTTCACAATCGCAACTTCCATTGGTAAGGTTAGAGATTCCAGCAGGTCATTAATTAGTTGACCATGCTGTATTTTAGTCCCATGTGACGTAATAAAACCTCTTTCCTTCCACAATCGTCCAAAACTATGGGCTACGCCAAATGCGTACTGACTATCTGTGAACACATTCACTCTCTTTCCCTTAGCTAAAACACACGCTCTAGTCAACGCAATCAATTCTGCAGCTTGGGCAGAATTCTGACTCACTCTTGCAGTCTCCACAATTGTATTCAAAGTTGTTACTGCATAGGCAGCTGTCACATCACCATTCTCCAATTTAAAAACCGACCCATCAACATACAACGTGCCATCTGGATCTGACAACGGAGTGTCTTTTAAATCAATTCGTCCTTTTGTCTCTTCCTCTGTTCTGAAACAACAATCATGTGGTTCGGAATCACTCGACTCTTGACTCGTCGGCAACAATGTTGCTGGATTCAATACATTGCATCTTTTGATCTGAATATGACTTGCAAGTAGTGTCAGCTCATAGCCTGATTATCTAGCACTGGTAAGGTGTTGTGTCTTTGTTCGGTTCATGAGTGTGTCCACAGCATGAGGTACCATGACCACCAGCATGTTGTTCATAACCAACCCAGCAGATTGTCGAATGGACGCTGCAGCTGCCGCTGTAGCTCTCAAACAACTAGGCAATGCTCTGGCTACCGGATCTAACGTTGATGAAAAATACGCACAAGGGCGTTGTTTATCACCAAATTGCTGTGTCAGAACACTTAATGCGCAACCTTCTCTCTCGTGGACATAGAGTGTAAATGGCTTACTGTAGTCAGGAGTACCCAACACAGGAGCTGAACATAGTGCATTTCGTAACTCAGAAAAGCTCTGCTGACATTCGTCAGACCATGGTACTGGATTTGGAACACCTTTCCCCGTCAAAGCCACCAACGGCTTTGCCAGGAGGGAAAAATTTGGAATCCATTGCCTACAGTATGAAGTAATACCCAAAAACGCACGCACTTCTCTCTGTGTGCTAGGAACATTCATCTGCGTAATTGCTTTTATTCTCTCTGGGGTCAACCTTCTTCCCTCTTTTGACAAGAGATGACCTAGGTAGGTCACTTCTTGGCAACAGTATTGCATTTTTGAAGGTGACACCTTATGATTTAAATTAGACAAATGATGCAATAAGGAAATTGTAGCTGCTTTGCAAGTTTCCTTGTCATCGGCAGCCACTAGAAGATCATCGATATATTGCACTAGGGCAGAACCAGGAGGAAGGACAAAGGAGTCTAACTGACTTTTTAATGCCTGACTGTAAATGGACAGGCTCTCACAATAGCCTTGTGGAGCACGTTTAAACCTAAAGCTTCGTCCTCCTAGAGAGAAACCGAAAATATCTCTGCTTTCTTCGCCTATCGGAATGCTGAAAAAGGCATTCTTCAAGTCGATCACTGAGAACCATGCGGCTGTGGCAGGGATCAGCGTTAGCAATGCCGTAATGTCTGGAACCACAGGAAACTGTGGAATCACAATTTTATTAACCTCTCTAAGATCGATTACAAATCTATATACTGGAGGCTTCGTTGGGTCAGTTCGTTTCAGAATAGGCAGTACAGGACTATTACAGACATTTCCTCTGGTTTCCTCTATTACATCTCTTTTTATCAAATCTTGCACTATTAATAGGAGCGCACGCTCACCTTCACTAGAAATTTTGTATTGCGGGATTCGTGGAAATTTAACGTTTGCTTTCAACGTCACTACATATGGCGGGATTTCCAAAAGGCCTACATCGTTAGGACCAGTCGCCCAAAGAGTATCGGGGAGAGAACGCAGCTCCAGTGGGAGCGCATCCATTGATAAGTACATCGGGGAGATGATTCTTTTACCTAATGTAAGCTGTACTCCTGAAGGAGAACAGTACAATGTCGCATATAGGCGTTTCAACAAGTCTCAACCAAGCAGGTTTTCATTACAACCAGTCGTCAAAATCAAGGGTGCTTTTAATTGACGAGGCCCAACAGAAATAGACAAAGGACCAGAAACAGGGTTGTGAACGGGGGCGCCTGAAAAACCTACAGAAACATTTGTTAAGCCGGACAAGGGTGCGCCAGGGAGTTTCGCATGTATGATAGAACTTTTTGCTGCACCAGTATCCAACAGAAACGGTTCGACTACACCTGATGTGGCTACTGCGACATAAGGCCCACTCTGGTCTACTGGAACTGACACTACTCCCTCTCTTTGTCCATGGCTGTCCTAGTATCCATTTTGCTGGAATTCCTCACCAATTTCACAGTAATCTTCCACGTGATACTGTTGAGATCTAGCTGGCTGTGTAGACTGACCATTTCGTTGGTCAAAATAATTAGAGGGGCGATCACTTGTTTGTGGAGGCATAGCACCTCGTCCTCGACCTCTAGAACCTTGCATAGAACCACCACGACCTCTCTGAGCTGTAGCAGCATTATTCTGCGCTAATACTGGACACTCATTCTTGTAATGACCTTCCTTTTTGCAATACGCACACTGATTCCATTGGTATTGCGGTCTCTGTGAACTATAGTCATTTCTCTGATATGACCTTTGCTGCGTATTCGTTTGATTCGTGTGAGGCGGATAAGCTTGTTGCAAAAGGACCTTAGTTTTTAAATCTTTCGTCTTTTTATCTGATTTTTCCTTCTCTTCTTTATCCCTATTTTCATAGTACTGGGCAGTGGCAAGTATCTGCGCAGTCGTAGAGACAGCCCACGCACTTTCAGAATTCTTTAACTTATTGCTGAGCTCTGGTATCAGGTTGTGCACAAATTTATCGACAAATAATCTCTGACCTCCTTCCGTGCTCATATCTTGACCACTGTGATCTACAAAAGTCTCTTCGAATCTGGTGAAAAAGTCGGAGACGCTTTCGTCTTTCTTCTGCCTGCATGCGGACAACTTGTCCCAGTTAACGCGCAACGCGGGCATCAGAGTTTTCATTAAGTCAATTATTCTACCGGGCAAATTAGCAATTAAAGGTTCAGGTTTAGATCCCCCAATTTGTTGGCCATCTGCCGCAATAATAGCTGCCCAGTCTCCACCCAGGGCCACTGGATGATTTTCTCTACGAATTTTAGCCCAAATTGGTTGCGGTACTACGTTACCAAATAGCATATCAATGTCCGCTAGATTCATCACACAAGCTTCAACTGTCTGAGCCAATTCCTTGTAATATCCAGCTGGATTTTTACGCTGATCTGGCAAGGCCTGTTTTAATGCTAACACTTCAGCTCGTTTCCACGGGATGTGTATCCACACTCTCTGAAATTGGGCTGGAGCGGCTGCAATACCAAGGTTTACATTAGCTTGCACAGCTTCACGCCAAATTGGTGGAACCTCTCTCATTGGATATTGACGATTTTGTTTCGTGTTACGTTTCTCTGAATCTCTTGGTGAGTGCCGGGAAGGGTCAAATCTAAAATCTAAAACTAATTCCATTGCTTCCTTTATCTCTCGACCAACTATCATACCTGCAGCAAATTTCTGCTGAACCTGAATTAATTCGTCTGGAACTTGTTCGGAATCGTTCTCTTCCCAGTCTTCACGCAAAAGAGAACACATGACATCAAACACATAGCGTTGTGTCGGCTCGTTCCATTGCATGAATGTGTCTAATATATCTTGTATACTATATCTTCCCACTTTCGAAACCCATCTAAAAGCAGTGGAATCCAATATTCCTCGTTCTTCGATACTAGGAAGCTGACTGCGTCTCTGAACAGATTCAGAGGCAGGACTCCTAATCAAGGTTTTGTAGAAAGGAGAGAGAATATTAGAGACAGAGTCAGTGATCCTCCGACGAACAGAAAGCGGAGTCGCATAGCTTGCGGAAGTCTGAAGTAGTGTAGTAGTTGGGACAAGAGGAACAGCACTAGTAGGAGTAGTAGGCAAGATAGCTTGCGAAAGAAAAGGTGTTAGCGGTACATGCACAGGCAGAGGAGCTGGCAACCCTGGAAGAGGGGGTGCCGTAGGAACATTGATAACCACGGGGGTGCAGGAGCTTGATTTAGGGGAACAGGAGCCGGTATACCAGGCTGTCCAGCAACCGGTAACACGACATTCGGCAGAGGTGGAGCTGTAGCACCCTGTGCATACGGTGGAGGTGACCTTAACAAATAAGACAGCAAAGGATCATTTTCCGGATCCTCCAATATCTTAGTTGTACTAGATGGCAAGGCAGGGTAGCACTTATCTATCGCTAAATTACGTTGTCTATCGGCTACCTCTATCGCTTTCTCAGATTCATTGAGTTGCAGCTGCTTGGCCGACTGTTCCAAAGTCAATTCCTGTTCTTTCTGTTCTTTCTTCAACTTTTTAATCTCTCTCTGTTTAGATTCTTTCCGCCAATAACGGAAAGAATCAAACATTGCCGGCCGGGCTTTCTTCTTAAACAACCTTCTTTCTAGATTATCGAGAACTCCAGGTTCGAAACTACCATGTAGTGGCCAACTAAAGACACCATCTTTCTCTGTATAGCGGATCCATACCTCGTTATAAGAGATAGGGCCCACACCATATTTGCAATAAAGATCATAAAGAGGAGTTCCAATCGGAGGGACCGAACACGAGCCCTCCAACCGGGAATCGCTGTTGCAACCAAAACATAAAAACACAGAATTTTTCCGACTTACCATTTTTAGAAACCGGAACACAGAACAAACACAAATAACAGTGCGCACTCGGACTTAGGAGTTCCAAAGAGAACAAAATGTATCGATACCTAGACTAAACCAAAAAGGTTATCGTAACCAGAATAACCAACGATAATCTTATAAAACCAAACCAAGCCAAGGAACTAAAAATTATCTGGACCTTTACGAAGTAACAAAGAAACTCACAACCGCTTAATACTTAACTGAGGTACTGAAGACGTCACCAAGGAGAAAACCGTCACGTCTCGCTGTACTAAGGTCTGCACCTCGGGTCCAAGACAGGGCGACGGTCAAGGCAACGGACCACTGCAGCCGTCCGAACGGGAACCCTCGTGGAAGAGAACGTCAGGCCACTTTTGCGATATACCGGGATCGATGAAGTGGGGCGCCTCCCTCCGGAATCTTCACACGAAGTTTCTCGAACTCTTCGGGCTTTTGGACCGGAACCAAATGACGTCGCCCCGCGTTGGGCGCCAATTGGAGTTCTGGACTTTTCGGTACCGTCCAGAGGTGTCAGGGACAACACCCGAAGACCCCTGAGTTCTACCTGTCTCGGTGCACACATAAACAGAAACACGGGCTTCTCGGTGGTGGCGTCAAAGACCAAAGGTTTATTACTGCAGGGACACAGAAATCACAGAATCTACACACGGGCAGAGTCTAGGAGACTGTTCAATTTGTACAAAGTGAGTTGCTCCTTAAATACTATATTTTCAGCTTGGGGCAAATTCTTTACATGCTAGTACGTTTCTAAACCTTTGTGTCTTAAACAATAAATATTTGGCGTTACACAAGAATCGTCCACAGTATCTGATGTCAAAATATTACGAACGAGGGGTTCCCACTGTTCCATCACAATCCCACGTCAACTTTTCATTCACGAGCCGGACCGCCTCATTGTAAATTTCGTTACCTCCCCCTAATAAAGGCCCAGAAGGAAAAGAGCCGAGCCAGGTGCAGAAGATAGCAAAGTAGGATAAGAGATGTTTGTGGGTCGTAAATAGGCAAGGCTACCAGCTTCGGTCGCTTTATCATGATCAGGCCAACGAACACGGAAACCAGTATAGCAGGACTGGCATCAGGCTGGGGAGGCAGTTATTTGCCGAATCATGCGGCCACAGCGTTACTGACCCAAGGTTCACGTGTCACTAGCAAGGTGAATCGCCGGCTAACGCCTACGTGTCATTAACTGAAATCAAGTAATCAGAGGTCACTGTGTGTTCATTGGCTATGTGAGGGCAAGAAGACAAGATGGATGCCATGATCTAAAATGGATGCCCTCGCTGTATCGGAAATGTGTTTATAACAGGAGTGCTCTTACTCGTAACGTAGTGAAAACACCAGGATATACTAAATGGATCATTTGCGGTTCAACAGTACCAAAATTATGAGTTTACGACAATGTTGAAAACACGGGTTCAAATCGTCGCGGAACCTCAAAGAGAGCAAGAATATTGAGGGTGACCCAGCAGAAACGGCACATTTCCATCATAATACTTAACACAAGCCTCACTATTGTATCAATCCACATACTGATGCACCCTATCAGCTGCCTATTAAGATTGCCGAGTTTCAATAAAGATCTATAGTGTTAAACTCTCTCAAAAATCAGGACTGGAATATATGCTTCTGGATGAGTAGGCAAGGAAAAGGGAGTGAGAATAAAGAGTGGAGGAAGACAGTATATGTGGTAGAGAGATATAGGAAGGGGACTAAGGAGGCACCGGCAGAGGGTTAATGAGGATAATGTATGGGGGAACTATAAGGAGAGAGAAGTGTCATAGATATGAGGAAGATGACATGACAGACAAAAAGGATACATATAGAGGAGGCAAGAGTGGAAGTGAAGTGGGTAGGAGTGGGGAGTAGGGGAGGAAGAGCATGTGGGAAAAAGAGAGATTAATATGGAAATAATATAGTGAGGAATGGATAGATGAGGGTGGGTAAGGAGAAGGGGAAGAAGATGGTTGCAGGGAGAAAGAAGGGGGTGCATGGGCATCAGGGGATGAACCTGGGAAATGGTTAGTGAATAGAAGCAGAAAGAGCTAGACGGGAGCGAAGAAGAGGGGAGGACAAGGAAAGGGAGCAGATGCAGGTTGGGAGTGGGAAATTGAGCGAGACTCTTAGCAGGGGGTAGGAGGGGTCAAGAGCTTAAGGAGCAGAGTGTAGTGGGGAAGATGAGAGTGCAAGGGCAGGGAGCTGATGCATAGGAGGTGTTAAGAAGGAGAAAGGGGTGAGGGTATGCACAGAAAGCCATAGGAAAGGAGCTAGGGGAGAGGAGTCAAATATAAAAGAAAAGAGAAAGGAAGGAGCAAGGATAGGAAACAGAAGGGATGGTGTTATAGTGGAAAAATGAAGATGAAATAGAATCAATCAATCAATCATGGTTTATATGGCGCGACTACTCACCCGTGAGGGTCTCAAGGCGCTGAATAGAGCAAGGAGAAGGGAGAGGAGGGAAGGGAAGGGGTCAGGGAAAGGGGCGGCAAGGCCAGAGTACGATGCAAACAGGCAAAGTATTGACAGATGCGATTAGGCTTAATAAGTCAGATACAGGGCCTGATTTAGAGTTCAGCTGGTATACTCCGTCACAACCGTGATGGATATCCCATCCGCCGTATTGAAAGTGCATTACATCTCTTGGCACTTGGAATACGCAGACGGTATATCTGTCATGTTGGTGACGTAATAACCTTTTCCCACAATTGAAAATTAGGCCTATACTATTAACATATATGCTTTTAACTGTTTGTGAAGGAAACCAGCATTGGCTTGGTTCTCAGGTCAGCAGAGAGATAGTTTCATATTTTTTTTATCTATAATTCAGTTATGGAAAAAAGACAGCACAAAAGTGCTTGAACCAATCAGATGCAACATACTGGTCAAAATTACTGTGTAGCATATAAGCACAATGGAATACAAACTTTGAAAAAGAAAATATTCAATGCATCACTTGGAATGTGATAGCGAGGCCACAGAGGAATAAAGACATCAGCGCATAAGCTTATCAGCCATCCAAGTTTAACTGATAACTAGTTGGAATTTTATTGATTTTTGTTAAGTTTCAGAAATTGTGCAAACATAATTACATTCATGATCACCTCTATCTGAAAACAAGAATCTGAAATAACTAATGTACCGCCTTGTACCGACTGTCACCTATTACTGAACATTCCACTACCCGGAGCATCACGGAAGCCATAAAACAGACGCAATATGGGCCTTTTCACTGTTGATTGTTGCGATTGGTTTTGATGTGAAATTTATTTTTGTAGCTTGAGTGTATTTTTAACTAGACCAGAATTATTCTTTTATTCTTCTTGATTAGGAATCCTAGAAATATACCTTAAATAAATGAACCCCCTTTGAATAAGATTTGAAATGGGATTATGTAACGGCTGTTACCGAAAAGAGCTGGTGAGGTGGGGTGGAGGTGACGGAGGGAGGGAGTGGGAAATTATAAAAAAATTAAAAAGCACTTACCTATACCGCCGACTGCCCCCTCTTCTTCCTCTGTCCTCTGTCTTCCTTCCCCGAAGCACACAGCCTCCGAGAATTTCCTGACCAATCACAACGCTGCCTTAGCTGCATTGTGATTGATTGCACAGTGGTTCGGCGCTCAGACAGGGGCTGGCAGGCTGTGCATATTCGCCACTCAGGCTGTAATACAGCCGGCTTGGAGAACACGACGAGTGCGCATGACACTTTGACCGGCCTGAGATGGCCAGCCAAACCATCATGTGCACTTTAGGTGCTGCCACCACTCCTCGCCTGTGACGAGGGGTGCCCAGCCCCACCCCCCCTGGCTTCAGCTGCAAGCTGAACACAGAAAACAAAATGATGATAACAAACACTATTATAATTTTATTTCTGTATTCAGCTTGCACTTCAAGCAGTGGGGCGGCGCTCCTCTGCCTTAGCGGAGGAGCCATCACTGTGTATGAACAACTAGATTATTTCTTTCCAGCAGTAATCTAGGTGTACCAGACCCCATATGAGATCAAGACATATGTAGAATTTGAAACTTGGTAATGAATGGATGACTGTTGGTGATGCCAGTTTTCAGGAAGTAGCTCACTCCATATTAAGGCTGTCTCTCCACCGCTAATGTGGGATGCACATGGAGTAGACCTATTTCAGTATCGGTGGCTGTTAGACCTGGGTTCCCTGGTCGGCTGAGGTAGGCACCTTAGGTCAAATTGGGACCCGCGTTTCCACATCAGGGAAAGGAAGATCACCTTCTGAGATAGCCCCCCTCAACCCCTTAGTAGCTGGGCATGAGCAACCAGGCTTATCTTCAAGGCAAATGTGTAAAGTATTTGCAACCATGCTCAGAGCAACCCAATGATGACACCACAAATAGACTCCACACGAGTTTTATAAAAACAAGTATACATTTTATATAAAAAGATATACGATAAGACCACATGATATAAATCCAACATATGAGTATGTGTCCTATTTTTCCTGGCCAGTTGTTAGGCCAGCCAGCCCTTGTAAGTTCTGGCGATATTAATGAGCACTTCTAAACACTGCATAATGCAATGCGTAATACAACTACCAGGTACGTCGTTATGCAGAAATAAGGTGATGCATAATACACTAATCAGGTAGTTCGTTATGCAGGAATAATGCAATGCGTAGTACGCTAATCAGGTAGTTCGTTATGCAGAAACAATGCAATGCGTCATACGACAATCAGGTAGTTTGTTATGCAGAAATAATGCCATGCGTAATACACTAATCAGGTAGTTCATTATGCAGGAATAATGCAATGCGTAATATACTAATCAGGTTTTCTGTTATGCTGAAATGATACAATGTGTAATATGACAGTCAGGTACTCCGTTATGCAGAAATAAGATAATGCGTAATACACTCCGGCACTGATCATGGTGCCTTAGGTGGTCTCTCCCCTACTCCTTCTGACTCAGTCAGCCTCTGTCAACAGTTGCCCTCAACATTGGTATGGTGTAACAAAAAGTGCAGCTCCACGCGCTGGCCCCAGTACTGCCACTCTCTTGGCAATACAGGCCAGATACGAGCCGAAGCAGAGGCTCGCGCTGACGGAATGAGAGAGAGGCCTAGAGCGTCTCCCTCTGGGCCCACACCCAGCCCCAGGAGTCGAGACACATATCCTGGGGGGTGCAATCTCACTCTCCTCTCCTGGTCCAGCGACTTGGGCCTCCGATGCAATCTTTGTGAATTGGCAAAAAGGCAGGCTTGGGCCGGCGGCTCAGCTCCTCCGGGGCTGCCGGTCCGGGCTGCTACTGCTACGAAGATTGCAGGCTGCCACAGGGCACACGCACACAGCGTTGCTGAGACTCCCTTGAGCTTTGGGTGCACGATCACCAGGCACTCCACACGAAGGACTCAGGCTGCACGAAGATCATGAGCACAGCGTTGCTGAGACTCACTTTAACTCCGGGTGTGTGTTTACAAGGCAATCCTCACGAAGGTCTCACATTGCACAAAGCACAAGCACACAGCGTCGATGAGACTCACTTGGACTCTGGGTGCACTATAACAAGGCAATCCTCATGAAGGTCTCACCTGGCACAAAGCACACACACACACACCGTTGATGAGACTCACTTGGATTACGGGTGTGCACGTTAACAAGGTAATCCTCACGAAAGTCTCATGCTGCACAAAGCATACGCACACAGCATCGATGAGATTCACTTGGATTCCTGTGCACACGATAACTGGACAATCCTCACAAAGGGTTCAGGCTGCAAAAAGCACATGCACACAGCGTCGCTGATCCTTGCTTGGACTCCAGGTGCCCACGATCACAGGGCACACCTTACGAGGGTCTCTGGCTGCAACAAGCACATGCACACAGCGCCATTGAGACTCTCCCGGAAACGTTTGTTTTCCTGAGTTTCCGCAACAGGGAGCCAGCTCACCTTGGGCCCTTGGGGATAAGTTACTTCAGGACAGAGCATAGTAAAGTCCTTTCAAGTGGGGGCCACAGCACACAGCACAATTCCTTTAGCCTTTCCTTGGTTAAAACAGCAAACTGTAGGCCAGCCCCAGAACACACAGCAAGGGTCAGTCCTTTCCTTCGGTCTCTTCAGTTGTTTCTTCCTTGGAAAATGTTCCTCTTGACCACGAAGTAGCTCCAGTCTTGTTCAATCTTGATCAAGCCATTCTCCAAAGTTCAGGGGCCTCAGCTCTCATAGTTATACCCCTCAATGGCTTTGAAGTCTTTGTGTTCAGGGGGCACTGACCCCTGTTCAAACCTGTTCTGGGTGCCTCCCTGCAAGTGACACTTTCTTCCTTTGATTAGTGGGGGTCTGGATTCTCAATCACTCAGCAGGAGATGGGATAATAGTTTTATAGAGGCAACCCAGGCCTCTACACCTCTAGGAGCAACTCCTCCCCCTACACTCCAGATTGCTGTCTCACCTCCTCCCCTGGGTCAAGACATTGCCCAGATCCTATCGCTTTCAAATCCAGACAGTCAATCCACAACCAGGCAGAGACACACATAAATGTTAAAGCACCAACACCCAGCCATTTCTAAAAGAGTGGCTTATAAACACACAAAGCAAAAACCACCTTCATAAAAAGATGTGTTATTACATTGTGAGTTTAGGCATACTAAACTTCACCTCTCCATCTTAAGCCTTTGGGAAGATAGGCTGGAAAACATATTACACAGCCTTCACATTCTATCCAATGGGCAAGATGGCCTTTCAACAGTGAAAAACGAAATGGAGATTATTTCACTGTCAGGACTTGGTACACACCTTGGTACATGTCCTACCTTTCACATGCACTGCACCCTGCCAAGGGCGTACCCTGGAGCTACCATAGGGGTGTCTGATGTGCATAGAAAGGGAAGGGTAAGGTCTGGCAAGTGGGTGCACTTTTCAGAACAACATGGCAGTTTAACAAACTGCGAGCAGGACCTGCAAAGTTAGACCTGAGTTCCCTTTTTAAGGCTACTTGTGTGGGCCGCACAGTTAGTACTGCAGGCCCACTAGTAGCATTTGCATTACCAGCCCTGGCACGCATTATGCACTTTACTAGGGACTTTACTAGTAAGGCAAATATACCAATCATGGACAACCAATTACCAATACACTTTATTCAGGGAGAACTTGCACTTGCACTGTTTAGCAGTGGAAGAGTGTCCAAAGCACCTAAGTTGGCAACACCATGTCAGAAAAAAGGTCTAGTTGGAAAGCAAAAAGTTTAGGGAACTGTAGCCAAAAGGGCCAAGTCCTACAGTGGCCAAGATACATATTTTGACTAGCAGGTTTCTGTAAGCACACTCAGGGGCATATTTACAAGAGGATTGCTCCACCGGAACATCACTTTTACCAACGTATCCGTGGCGCAATGCCCTGCCCCATATTGACAAAGTGATATTAAGCCACTTTTTTGGGCTTATCGCCGCTTTGTAAATATGCTACCCTTTCATGCAGGTATCTGTGTGAAAGGGGCATGCAATAGGTGTTGCTGTGGGCATTCTAAAGCACACTCATTGCTTTTTTATGCTGCCCCAGATTTACAAGGATGTTTAAATCTGTGGCAAAGTCAAAAGCTAATGCCATGAAAGCTTTAAAATGACGCAACAAGGAAAAATACTTTTATTTCTCCTCTTTTTTGCTTTTTCTGTGTGTATACAGCCCACATAGAAAGAGTAAAACGCCATTAATTATTGTTTATGTGCAGTAATTGTGATTTGCTACTTCTATGTGCTGCCGAATGCCACACCTATAGAAGTAGTAAATCACCATGTTTTTTTGTATTTATTTATTGACAGTTTTTAGCAACTGTACACATTCAGCATCAGATTTTATAGACTGTATAATCGGAGAGCTTGCCCCAGTATTGGAACTTTCATAGATTCCCATGCTTTGTATCATTCCCCGTCGTCGGAATGGGAGCCTCGGTAGTATAAAAACCATAGAAACAAAAGAGAAACCTAGGCCTAGGCCTCATCTCATTTTGTATTCTATCCACCTCTTTTTGTGAAAAAGAGACCAAACTTTTGCCAGGACCAATCAGAGCAGCCTCACCCTCTAGAACCTTCCTGAGAGAGCTCAGAGCCTCAGATTTTTCTACCGCACGTTGTGCTAGGGAGTCTCCATTGAGCTCTGCTCAGTTTTCACTGTTTTTCTACTTCTTTCTTCAAGTTTCTACTTAAAATCATCATGTCTGACAAGGAGAAGAAGGCCTTATTCAGGTCCTGTGCCTCTTGTGGCAAAAAACGTCTTTTTGTGGAGGACAAGCATGATAATTGCATTTATTGCTTATATCCTGACCACAAGGCCACAGACTGCAAGATCTGCAGGACTTTCTCGAACAAGACTCTTCGGGACAGAGAAGGCCGGCTTCTTACCTGGCTTCAAAAGATGAAGACACGCAAGGTGCTCTCTTCGGATGAGGAGGATTCCGTGTCTGCTGCTTCCTCGCAAAGATCAAAGAAGAGGGGTAGGTCTCCCCCTGGCTCTTCAACATCTGAGCCCCCTCTTCAAGCCCCTCACAAGATCTCTGACAGGTCTGAGAGGGCTGGTCCCCTTCAATCTCCTCACGTAAGTGTAAAGGAGAGGCAGGGACAGGCTACGGCAGTGGTAACAGCCTTAAAGGACAAAAAGGAGGTTGTGATCCCTTCTCCTCCGTCCAAAAAGATCAAGTCCAGTGACAAACATTCTACTGGCTCTTCAGGATCTGGGCCGGAGAAAAAACAGCGTCCGTCGACGACGAAAACACCAGGTACGTCGACGACTGTGACTTTGGCTAAAGTTCCCGCTGTTTCTGTGGCTCCGTCGACGGGCTCGTCGACGGCAGCGGTGTCCACGACGGCGACTTCGTCGACGTTCAAGGTTCCGGGCTCGTCGACGATGATTGCTTCCACGTCGACGACGACTAGCAGGCCGCTGTCGACGGCCGCAACGACGACGAAGACTACGTCGACGACGTCGACGACGACAGCTTCCACGTCGACGACGATGATAATGACGACGAGTTCGTCGACGAGACCGTCGACGGTGGTCCCATCGACGACGAAGATTGTGTCGACGAAGGCTGGGGTCGACGGGCCAAAAAATGCCAGTTCCAAGAATGAAAATCACGCCGGAGATGACGTCTCCACGACGAGTTTCATCCCGTCTACCGACAATGCTTTTCGATGATGAGTCTGACGAGGATGAGTTTCAGGATGATGGCACTTATGGACCTGCCTATAGTCCCTCTGAATTAAACGTAAAGTTGCAGGAGACGGACACGGAGGAGTATTTCGACCAGGCTGGTGGCCAACAACTACAGCCTTATGTTGTGGGAGAGCGACTTCCGCCGAGTTTGGGTCAAGGCATGGTGGCCATGCCCTCCTCTCTCATTTCGGATCTTCAGGACATGCTTCAGGATTACCGTAAGAGGTTTCCGTCGGACCCTTCTGGACAGACTACGGTTTTTCCACTTCCAGTACAGCCGCAAGTGCAGCCGGCTACTAGTGTTCCGGTGGTACCCTCCCCGCCACCGCCAGCTACTACTGTTCCGGTGGTTCCCTCACCACCACCGCCAGTGACGCCGTTGGCCCGGGTTCCCACACCAGATCCCGCACCAGTTCCCGATGTCCATCAGGATACCTCTTCGGATGACGAGGTTGTCCCAGTGGATCCCTTGATGGATCCTTTACAGGACCCCGACCCGGATCAGGGGGACAATGACCCGCAAGACCCAAATGCTGCTGGTCGCGACTCTTCCATCTCCCCTCCGGTGGATATAGGGGGTTTTCATCATCTGATGGAGCGGGCTGCTAAGAGGTTTGGCCTACCTATTTCGAGAGAGAAATCGGAATGTTTCCTTTATGACTTTAAGGAACAATACCAACGATCTGTAAAATCTATTCCCATTATTGAGCATGTATGGGAGGAGGGCATGAAGATCATGCAGAGTCCGGCCACGGTGATTCCAGTGCTCCCCAGACTGGAGAAGAAATATAAAGCTCCGGAAGGCAGTCCAGCTTGCCTTATTGGTCAACCGAAGCCTGACTCGGTGATTTCTCAGGCGGCTCAAAGCAAATCAAAGAATCCGTCCACACCGTTGACCACTCCGCCGGACAAAGACGGCAGACGTCTGGATAATGTTGGGAAACGGTTTTCCTCTATGGCCAGCTTACTGGTTCGAGCGGCGAATGCCCTTGCCATCTTAGGCCGTTACGACCGCCAGATGTGGTGCGACATGGAACCCTTCGTGGAACTATTACCTGAACCCACTAAGGAGGACGCCAAGAAGAAACTGGCAGAAGGAGAGAAATCTTCTGCAGAAGTGATTGATTGTGCAATGGACATTGCTTTCACGGCCTTCCGGGCCTTGGCCGGCTCCGCTGTGTTACGGCATCAGGGTTGGCTGAAGGCCACCTGGTTTCGGCAGGAGGTCCAGAACAGAGTCCTAGACCTCCCATTTGATGGGGAGATGCTGTTCGGGAAACATGTGGATGATACCCTCCAGAATATAAAGAAGGACACAGACACAGCAAAGTCCTTGGGCTCTCTCACCTATCGCAAGGTCCCCTTTAGGGGCGCACGAGGTAGAGGATTTGCGTCTTACAGGGGAAACCAACAACGTTATTCCTCGCAGTCGTCCCAGTCATATAAACCCCAATACTCGAATCAGCGACAAGGGCAATCGGCATCTTTCTCTCGCAACCCTCCGCGAGGCCGGCAACAGCGGCAGGGTCGTGACAACAACAAACGACAATAGCGGCCTCCCGGCTCTACCTACTGTTCCTCCCCTCCCGATCACATCAGTGGGGGGCAGGATATCCCTTTGTCTGGACAGTTGGAGGTCAATAACATCGGACCAATGGGTCCTCAACATCGTGGAGAATGGCCATACGTTGGAGTTTCACAACTTTCCTCCAACACGAGCTCCGGGCGCCATCCGCTCAGGACATCTAGGATTACTACATCTAGAAGCCCACCAGTTGTTCCTCAAAGGAGCGATAGAACTGGTCCCGCTCTCTCAGAGGGGCCGGGGGTTCTATTCAAGATTCATCCTCGATCTTCGGGAGCTCAACACCTATCTCATAAAGCTCTCTTTCAGGATGGTCACTCTCCAGGAAATTCTTCCTCTCTTGAATCCAGGCGACTACTTGGCATCGCTGGATTTAGAAGACGCATATTTCCATATTCCAATACACCCAGCTCACAGACAATACCTTCGCTTTACAGTGGGAAAGAGCCATTTCCAGTTCAAAGTGCTTCCATTCGGCCTTCGGTCGGCACCAAGGGTGTTCACCAAGGTATTGGCACCAGTGGCAGCGTTTCTTCGACGACAATCCCTCGAAGTTTTCCCTTACTTGGACGACTGGCTCGTAAAGGCACCATCGTTCCAGGAAGCTTCGCAAGCCGTGTCTGCTTGCCTCCATTTGTTCCGCTGCCTGGGCCTTCAGTTGAACGAACACAAGTCAGTCCTCCTGCCTTCCAAGACTGCCAGGTTCCTGGGGTCCGTGCTGGACACCACGCGTTGTACGGCTCGTCCCTCAGAGGAGCGACAACAAAAATTGATGGTTTCTGCTCGACTACTCTGCCGCAGCAAGGTCCTGTCGGTACGACAATACAAATCCCTTCTCGGATCGATGTCATCCTGCATACCATTAATACCACATTGCAGGCTACGGATGCGTCCTCTGCAGGAGGAGCTGGACAAGCAATGGCGCCAGGCAGAGGGGTCGTTCAACGACAGGGTTGTCGTAACATCAGCAATGAGAACAGCGAGCGAATGGTGGCTTCGGAAAAGCAATCTCGCTCAAGGCCTAACGTTCAGGATTTCTCCTTCACCCATGATCATGACCACGGACGCCTCGTTGGAAGGCTGGGGTGCAGTGCTCCGAGAGCTTCAAGTCAGTGGCCATTGGAGTCCACGACAGCGCCAATGCCACATCAATTTCCTGGAGCTGACAGCCATTCGGTTGGCCCTGCAAGCTTTTCTACCCAGAGTGGGCAACCGTTCAGTGCTTGTCCGGACGGACAATACGACGGCCATGCACTATGTAAACAAACAAGGAGGCACCAAATCGCAGACTCTGTCCGCAGAAGCTCAACGGATTTGGGATTTCGCGATTCACAACAACATCACTCTGAGAGCCGAGCACTTGGCGGGAACTCTCAATGTCAAGGCGGACGCCTTAAGTCGCCAGACGGAAGTGACTCACGAGTGGGAGTTGAATCAATCCATTCTCGACGGAGTGTTCTCAGTTTGGGGGACGCCGGCCATCGACCTCTTTGCTTCGCCGGAGAACGCCAAATGCCGGTTCTATGCAAGCAAGGGTCACCAACAGGGATCCCTAGGGAACGCTCTTTCGATGGCCTGGTACAGCGCGTTCTTTTACGCTTTTCCTCCCATTCCCCTCATTCCTCGAGTTCTCAAGAAAATGAAGGCGGAACCCTGCAGGATGATTCTGATCGCTCCAGCGTGGCCCAGGCAATTCTGGTACACAGAACTACTGCGGCTCTCCCAAGCGCCTCCGATTCAGTTGAAGCCCGTTCCGTCCCTCTTGTCCAGGAGTCAGGGGCAGGTTTTCCACCCGGATCCGAGATCCCTCCACTTGACAGCGTGGCTCCTGAACACAGAGAATTCAGTCATCTAGCATTGTCTCAAGAATGCAGAGAGGTCTTGGCTCAAGCCCGGGCACCAAGTACCAATAAGACTTACAAGGCGAAGTGGAAGAGATTCTGCTTGTGGTGTCAACGGGAAGGTCTCCATCCTTACACTTCCCAACCTCATCAGTTGTTGCCGTATTTGCTGTATCTGACTAAGTCTGGCTTGGCAAATTCATCGGTCAAGGTGCATCTGGCAGCCATATCAAGGTATCGGCGCAGTTCCTCAGGTCCTTCCTTATGGTCCTCTAGGATTGTTAAACAATTCTTAAAAGGTTTATTCCGGATGTATCCGCCAGTCCGCCCTCCTCCTCCGGTGTGGCAGCTCAATCTAGTCTTGGCGCAACTCATGAAGGCTCCGTTTGAGCCTGTGCACAAAGCGGACTTGAAGTTCCTATCTTGGAAGCTGGCCCTCCTTCTAGCCCTCACGTCAGCGAGGCGAGTGGGTGAACTTCAGGCGCTATCCATAGTACATCCATTCCTTCAATTTACAAAGCAAGGCCTGGTTCTTCGGACAAATCCCAAATTCATCCCGAAAGTACCATCTGAGTTCCACTTGAACGAACCAGTGATTCTGAAAACCTTCTTTCCACATCCTTCTACACCAGCGGAGCGTACGCTCCATTCTTTGGACGTTCAACGGTGCTTAAAGTTTTACTTGGAGCGCACACGTCCCTTTCGGAAGTCAACTCAGATGTTTGTGTCCTACAGCGCACCTCGTAAAGGGTTGCCTTTGACAAAGAGTGGCATTTCACGCTGGATCTCCAGTGCTATTCAGTTCTGTCATCAGGAAGCGGGCAAGCCGCTGGACGGCAGAGTCCGTGCACATTCCACAAGGTCCATGGCTTCATCGGTGGCTCTCTTTTCGGGAGTTGCCATTAAGGACATCTGCAGGGCAGCAACGTGGAGCAGTACTCATACCTTCACGAAACACTACTGCCTGGAGTCTGCAGGACGAGATGATGCGGCTGTTGGTCAGGCAGTGCTGCAGAATCTGTTTCATTGAGAGGTGAGCTTTCCCTACAATCCCTCCATCCTGGTGAGCACATTTTGTTTATTTTACTATACTTACTGTGTTCTTTCTATGGTTATGTGATGCCATGTATTTACAAAATGTGTTTCTGGGTTCTTTACTGCTAGCTATTCTGATACAAAGCATGGGAATCTATGAAAGTTCCAATACTGGGGCAAGAAAACAAGTTACTTACCTGTAACTTTGGTTCCCCAGTATTGGTAACTTTCATAGATTCCCATGCGCCCGCCCACCTCCCCTGGGAAAGCTCATCCTTTTACAGAGTTAGTGGCTGTTTGCACAACGGCTACGAAAATCTGAGGCTCTGAGCTCTCTCAGGAAGGTTCTAGAGGGTGAGGCTGCTCTGATTGGTCCTGGCAAATGTTTGGTCTCTTTTTCACAAAAAGAGGTGGATAGAATACAAAATGAGATGAGGCCTAGGCCTAGGTTTCTCTTTTGTTTCTATGGTTTTTATACTACCGAGGCTCCCATTCCGACGACGGGGAATGATACAAAGCATGGGAATCTATGAAAGTTACCAATACTGGGGAACCAAAGTTACAGGTAAGTAACTTGTTTTCATCTCCATCTCGAATGTGTAAGCAAAGCAAATATAAATGAAAAAAGAACCATAACAAAACAGACAGGAAGCACCACACATTTCTTACAGTACCAAAATAAAAACATTAGGCATTTGGCTAGTCCGCATCTAGATCACAACAAAGCAATATGATTATAAGCTGCTCATAGAGTGCCTGCCACGGGCGGCCAGAAGGTGTCTGGTTACAGAAACTATTCAAAGGAGCCAGACTAGGGTGGCTGTGCACATGTTTGTGGCTCAAGTGACTGTGACCTGTGAGAGTTAGCTTGGGTTGGGGAGTCAGAGTTATCTTCTTGAAGTGTTTTTTGCCAGTCTAAAAAGGGGCCTCAAATATTTTTGGGTCTGGAAGCTGTGGGCATCAGTTCCCAGAAGGTAGATAATTGAGTGTGACTGAAGGTGACATCTGGAATACAAGCCATAATTGTGGGTGCTTTCCTGTCGCTCCAATGAATGGACACTCTTTGTTTAGCCAACAAGAGTAACATGGCGTGTAATTTGTGAGTCTCAGCCTTAGTGTCCTTCACATATCCCAATAACCCAATGAATGGTTGAGGTTTGTTAGGCACCCATAATATTTCTTGGATTTTACTGAATATGTCAGCCCAGAAGGAATCAATGGGTTGGCAGTGCCAGGACATGTGTAAGAAGGTAGCAGGAACAAACCCGCATCTCCAGCATCTCTCATCTGCTCGTATCCTCATGTGGTGTAACTGAGATGAGAGGGGGTCCTGTAAGGCCTGTGCAGATATTTAAAGTGTATTAATCTCAGTTTATAATTAGGTGAGAGCAATTGGAGTTGGCCACAACAAAAGGTCAATTTTTCGTCCGTTACCTGCCCATCAAGGTCTGTGTTCCAGCTGTGCTGGCCTTTAGGTGTAATCAGTGGTACTATGTTTTGCATAGAGCAGTACAGCCTTGTTATTAGTCTGTGGGATGAAGCATTTGTTATCATCTGCTCAAGTGCTGGTAATTGATTGGGGGGATTTGAGAAAGTGGAGTGTAGTTGCCTACATGTGGCTCTAATCTTAAAATAGAGAAATAGCTCGGAGAATTTCCTCGAGCCCTCAGCCGTCGAATCCGGTGGATCACAGAAGGTGTCTTCAGGTAAGAGATCTGCGAAGGTTTCCAGTCCCATTGATCTCGCCAGTGCTACATTAACGCCATCTGCCATCGCTGAGATCCGTGGGTTTCATGATAGAGGGACAGAGGGGGCATATAATATCTCCAAGCGAGCTCTGGTGTGCAGTCTGTCGCAAGTCCACCTAAGGGTTTCAACGTTATATATCCCGTTCCTCGGTCTTCGGTACATTTGATAGATGGCTACTTGGAGAGGGACTTAGGCTGCGATGTCTGCCTCGACAGCCATGTGGGGCTAGAACGGGGCGGGATGTAACCAATAATGCAAAAATTGAGCTTGCGCGCAATATGCATAGTAAATCGCCTTTGTTGATTGTTCCTGCACATAAACAAGTCTTCCTTGCAACGCAGGCACCCTTGCACTATGGGTCAAAGGTGTCTGTGTAGAGGCTAGGCAGCTGTGGAAAAAACAGCGCATCCCTGCATTTTATAAATGGCAGAGCGCGGCACTGCACAATTTGCCACAGCACTGCGCTCCACCATTTCCATGTAAATATGCTCCTGAGTTTCATATTGTCTCTTATCCTTTATTTCACACAGCCTCAAGCCTGCCAAAGATCCCAGTAATTGCAATATTGTTATAGGTATACTAGTAAAAGGGAGTAGCAGTGCAAGACAGTCAATGTGATACCCTCAGGTATTTTTCAGTAATGTTTTCAGTCAAGTACTGCTCTGTAAGTCCTGAAAATCTAAGTGCCAATATTCTGAAGCGTACTGTCACAACTTGCATTGCTTACATATAATGGGCCTCATTTATGAGGTTTTGCCACAGATACGGTGCATTCCTGTCCTTTTCCCTTGCGCCAGCGCACAATGGGCAGCCGTGCGCCAGCGCAGGCACCTTTGCACCATAGTGCTAGGGTGCCTGTGTTGCAGGGATGATTATTTAATGCAGACAGGGAAACCTTCCTGCACAAAAACAATCACAAGAGGTTTTTTCCTCTTACTATGTGTGCTGCAGAATGAAGCATTCTTAGAAAAAGGACAAACATGGAGAATAAGGACATTTCTCCTCATTGTGCCTCACTTATGCCTCCCCTGGGAAGGTGTAAGGTTTTGACCCTGCCTCAGAGTTACAATTTCTCTTAAATCTGCGGAAAGTGTCAAAAGGCCATGGATGTTGCTGGGAATGCCCCTAGCAACTCCCACTGCATGCTCCTTTAACACAGAAAACTGAATTAAAGGGAACAACATTTACAAGGCAGCATTATGCCCAAAAAAGTGGCTTATTGCTGCCTGGTAAATATGGAACAGGCTCCTGTGCCACAGACGTCACAAAAGGTGACGTTCCAGTGGCGCAAGGGGCCTCAAGGAGACCTCATAAATGAGGCCCAATTAAATTTCACAGAGCCATCTTCATTTTCTGGCTAGGACTGAAGAAAATGTAACAGAATACCATATTGGCATCTACATACTTAAGTGGTTTTAGTACTGTTCTCTGATGATTGTCAAAAGCATGAAATGTGCTCAAGAATATGTCTTATATGTTTCTATAATGTTGTTGTTACTAATCATAGCAGACGACCATATTGTGCATCAACTGAAGCATTTTTATTTTTAAATGAACGGCAAAACCTACTAGAATTATGTGGCAACAGAGAACAAAATTCTACAACCAAATAATATTCCAAAGATAGGCAAATTAGGCACTGCTATGAGGCAAATTCCATGGCAGCATGTTCGAGCTAAATGACATTTTAGCAAACAATATTTATACCAAAGGGATCTCACTCAAGAATCAAAAGTGTGAAAGCTATGGTCTGGTGTACGCTTGGAGAAAAAGTGGTATACGAGAGAAGATGGCCTAAGAAATGGGAGAAAATATGAGATGCATGGAGATTCTTCCGAGAACTAGGAGTATTTGAATATGAAGACAGAATGCCAATAAAAAAAATAAAGAACAGCCCCTTAAGCGATCGAAGGGGGATGGGGGGGGGGAGCAAATGTACTCACATCTCACTGTATTCTGCAGATGAGTTGAATACTTTAAGGTATTGGACGAGTATGGTCGTTGGTGACGAACTGTTCTTTTTATTGTCTATTGAAATAAACTATTACTTTTTTTTGGGAGAATTAAACGTGTGAACAGTGAGCACATTTTATTGCAAATGTTGTTTGCAATAAATAATGATGTGATCACGCTAGGAAGCAAAAGAATTCCATTGATCCAACACTGTCCCTTTCATGCTTCAGAATGAAAATGTTTGTGTCAAATGTACACTTAATTAAAACGCGTACATGTGCATATTTTTGTTGATATAAGTTGTGCCTTTTTTATTGGATGTCTCCCAGTAATATTTGGCTATTGGTCTACAGCATGGGACTCGAGGGGCACCTTAACCCATAAACAAACAACTTGGCAGAACAATATTGTATGTGACATATATACAACTCCAGTTTTCACTAGGAACCTTAGCAACATTAATAACAACAGAAAATAAAAGGTTTGGGACTTTCCTGTACTCTGAGTGCCTTCAGATACCGCTGAGTAAAGAATAGTGTCTATGGTGTAACAAGAATTTGTGTAAATAAGGAAGCACAATCTTTTCATGCCAAAGAAGGATATTTTCCTGCTGTGGATAAAAGCCCTAACACAATGCAAGAATTTGGACAATTGGTTTGACCTTGGCAAAGGTTTCACCTCGTTATTACGTTTAATATCTTAACATAACAATTTGCATTTTAAAGATGACTAGTTCGTTTTTCCAAAGTACCTGCCTCTGAAGTGCACAAGTGTGCCACATTTCAGTGTAACTTTTAAGCTAGATATATATTTTTTGCTGATATCTGAAAATTATGCAGCAGAAGTTGGATGTGAGTAGAAAGGGCAGAAAATGCAAAATTGTGTAGAAAATACTGCAACGGCACAATTGTAGAATTGCAGTAACACTGACGTAAAAATGTGATTGGAATATGCCTTTGTCAGGCGCAGCCAGTGCAGGTAAGAGCGGTGGGGCGGGGTGGGAGCCGGGCTGGGTGGGGGGGGGGGGGGCGGTTGGAGTCGACAGACATCGGAATAGAGAAAATAAAATAAAAAAATAAATAAAACCACTTATCTTGAGCTCGCCACATTGCCGAGTCGGCAATGCGGTGAGCGCAAGGTAAGTAGTTTTCTTTTTTTTAAATTTTATTTTACCTATTCCATTGTCTGTCGACATTCGGACCCCCACATCCCGCCCCCGCTCTTACCTACACCTACACCGGCCGCGACCAGTCTTTGCTCATATCATCTGTGCTTGCTGAGCATGGAGGTCCCATTATCCCATGCTAGTCCCCTATCAGTGTCTACAACCATTGGGGATTATTCATCAACTGCATTTTGTAGTACATTTAACAGCACTACAATAGTACTACTCACATATTTCAAAATGATAAACACAAATCTACATGCGGAGACCTCCTTTAACGCCTCTCCAATTTTTTCTATGCAGAGCTCCCCACCCCACTGTTCAGATCGTTATATGTAAGCCTATGTTTTAATAGTAAATGTGGGAGGGACAGGACATTTAATCGATGAAGGGCGTGGCTCTACCCCTTCAGTTAATTTACATTTAAAAATGGGGATCTCTAGCTGGTTTTAATGAAAATAAAATAGAATCACACTCAATCTGGTGACACCATTCTGCATCAGTGTGTGTTGCACTAGTCTAATTCAACGAGAACATTACTATGAACCGCCTTTCAAGAAATTGAGGAGGGTGGATTATTACTTCAAGTGAAATATTTGATGAGCAGACTGCAAAAATCTTTAGCACATTCATTTTCCTGGCATCACGTTCTCTACAAATAAGCAATTAAAATCTGAATTCCTAAAGTTCTAAATCTGTATTCATCTGTGGACAGCAGAATGTCCTCTGGGCAAACATGGGCGGGATAGGGGTGACAGTGTTGGGGTGTGTGTACTCATGGATTTGTGTGTGTTCTGCAAGTGTTTAATTTACAGTTTGAAGAATTTGTCTCTGCTTCCTTATTCCAATGGAAGGTAATTCCGTCAGATTGACTTTGGATGGAGGGTTTCACATTAACATCTAAGTCTAAGTTAGGCCCCAAATCTACAATCGGCACACAGCTAACAGAATGACCAGGCACAAGAGACTGTACAAAGATTTATGACCTTTGAAGTGTAATCATAAGATTTATTGGTGGAATATACAGAGCAGTCAATGAAATGCAGTGAAAGATAGTGCCAATATGCTGATTGTAGCAACCTCATTTTCAGTCGAAGGTCAGTATAGATTTTGTAAGCAGCTTGTTTTATTGCTCTTTTCCAGGGAAACCAATCAATATTTGTTGCATTATTTACAATGTTTCATCTCCTCCTTTTGATAAAACACCTTAATTCTTTATGTCTGTAATGTTTAGTTAAGCAATGTTTTGTTTCTTTGGTGATTTGTTGTGAAGCCATAAGAGAAAAAAAATCATATGCCATGGGCATGTCCTTAGCACAGACTTCATATTCAAGTAACTCATTGGACTGGCTATTTCTCAGTAGCATTTTTGGGATCTTTTGCAATATAAAATCGTAGGAATATCAAAAGCTGACTTTCCAGTAGGAATATGAAGAAACTGAATGACATTTCGTGTACGTTATGCAATGCAGTGTGTTTTATATGCTAGTTAGTTTAGGTCACACAACTTTCAGTAATACCAAAGTGATAAAAAATCAGTTGAAAAGAGACTGCTCTGTGTGGATTTAAGAAGAGATGTGAGATTTGGAAATGAGAATGTAACTGGCATTTATATTGGCTGTTTCTATAGCTCTAACATAGATACATATGAGTAGTGGATCGCATTGCATGTGGAGTGCAGGTCCAGAGTAGGAAGAGCATAATAGTGTGGCAAGTTTTTAGCAGTAACGATGGAGTTGTTCCTCTGTTTTGTATATACTGCTCTCTGAACCGCAGGAGAGATGGGGTGACTCTGTTGTGAGGAAAGATGGAGAAGTGTGGCTTAATGGTTAGAGCAGGCAGACCTCGATGCAGAGCTCTGGTCAGGGACCAGGGTTCGATTCCCGCCTCGGCAGGTCTCGGGCTCATTAATTCCCCTGACCGGATATTCTCGCCTCAGTGCCTGTTCTGATCATGGGTCCCACGCTGCAACTCTGGGCAATAGCTTGCTTAATCTCCACAACGGCCCCCACAACGCGAGGGATGCCTGGTCTGCACCATGGGGGTGCCCAGGAGTGGACACTTCACAGGGAAAGCCAGGAAGGGTTCCCTTGCGGTATTCGTACAAGCGCCGGGAAACCCACTGCGGGTAGCTGTGCGCTATACAAGTAAAAAAAAAAAAGATGTTCCCCACATCCTCAGGAAACAGATAGTGAATGGTTATTAGAAGAGTGTTTATTATTTTTTAAATGAAATGTAAAAATTCAAGTCAGGTGTTGTTTTGGTGCCTATTGTCATAGTACCTCTAGATGATCTTTGAAAGAGGTGGGGCGTAATAACTGCTAGGAGTTCGCCTCATGTGTTTAAAAATGTGCCTCACTCCTTTCACCCGCACTCACATTCACTCTCTTTCCCCTCATTCACTCCCTCTCACTTTCTCTCACTTCTCATTCTCACTCATACTCACTCCACTTGAGGGGGAACACCATTGAGACCTAACGTGATACGCCATCGGGCCAGCCGTGAGGTGAACGGCAGCAGAAACGAAGGCAGCAGGGAAGCGCAGGGAGACTTCCCATATCGCGTACTACTGCCCCCAGCAGCACCAGGGGCGACGCGCCTGTGACGCGCTAGGAGCGCCAGGAGGCGACGCTAGAAAACGCTGACCTCCCGTGAGCCCAGTGGGGGAACATCATTGAGACCTAACGTGATCCGCCATCGGGCCAGCCGTGAGGTGAACGGCAGCAGAAACGAAGGCAGCAGGGAAGCACAGGGAGACTTCCCATATCGCGAACTACTGCCCCCAGCAGCACCAGGGGCGACGCTGACCTCCCTCTCGCCCCGCGAGTCGCGCGCGGGAGCGCCCGGGGCTAAGCCCGGGCAAAGGGCGGGCCCTCTACGGCCCTCATCGGCAGGAATAGACAGGGCCAGGAATGCTGCCGGACTGACGATAAAAGCCTCAACAACCAAGTAAGACAGTTGCCCTTGAGATAGTCCTTATATTTAATTTTGAAGTGTTAGTCTCCTGGGTACTAGTGTCAGGATGCCAAAGAAAGGCGCTGTTACTACAACTAACACTATGGAAAATTATTTGGTCCAAACTGTGCAAAAAATAAACATACAAAGGAGAGAATCTCTGGGGCTGAGCCAATCTCCAGACTTACGATGCCCGAGCCCTACCATACTTCCTCTCACTGATGACATTACACCTTTGGAGACTGATTCCTATGACCCCCCTAGCCTCCCTACTAATCAGGGCAAGAGCAATTTATCTGAGAATGCAGTGCCTGCCCCCGAGGTATTTATTGCGGATCTTGAGAATGATATGGATATTGACTCTGACCAGGAGGTACAGGTGTGTCTCTCAGATGAAGATCAGTCCACCTCGGACCATGCCCTTCAGACAGAACGTTCTAGTGTAAAAAATCAGCCAAAGTGGGGAGGGTTGCGGTCGGGGGCAAGGAGGAAGAGGGCAATTACCCCAAAGACAACATTAAAGGACAATGGAGAGGGGAAAGTCAAATATACTGTTGATGATGATTTGTTTTTAAAAATTGCTGAGCTGTTTGAAAGTAAAATTAAAGCTATCATTAAACCCCTAGTAGCCAAAATAAACAAACTACAAACTGAGGTTAAAAAGCTGGGAGGACAGCAGAATAAGGTAATGGGGGGGTTGAAAATATTACCACGTTGGTTGCTAATTTGGGCAACAATTCTGGAGGGGATGCTGCTGGTGAGGGATTAGTTGAACTGTTGCACACTAACCCCCCAGTGCAGTTACCGGTAACGAATGCTAATCAGATAGTTGGTAAAGGTGATGGTTCACTAACAGTCAATATCCCGACAGTACAGGCCCAGACAACGGACCCTTTACAATTTATAGTTGAAGCTTCACCTGTTGTATTAGTATTAGCCAACGTTCCCCCCCTAGAAGGTGGTATAGTTGAATCATCCACTTCTTTGTCAAATAAGGCATTACAATGGCTTACAAACAATATGAAGTTAGCCCCGGGGGGGGGGCAGCAATTGGCTCAGGAGATCAAGACTGCAAAAAGGGTTCCCTGGTTAGGAAACCGTCCCAAAAAATTTAAAGGGCATTGTGTGGCAGTGAGTTTTTCACATCCAGGCGTTCTGCCAAACATCCTCACCAATTTACTCCCGCCCCAACGCAGACAGGGTACTGTTGTTCCATTAACTTTAAAATGTTTCTATGGCGAACAACAGAACGTTACTTACCCTAGGACCCCTGCACCTGGGTGGGACAAAAATTGGGACATGAACAACAGATGGGGCCAAGATCGAAGTTGTAATACTGCAAATCATCCTGTTCACTCAGTTTACCAAAATCCTTTTGAACAACCTCTTTTATTGTTTAATCGTTATGCCCCTTTATCCTTTTTGGATCAAAACGATTGACTTTCGCCTAAACAAAATAGACATGAAGGGAATTATGTACCTGTACTTAGTATGCTTACTTGGAACATTGCAGGAATCAAGGCAAAAGTAGGAAACCCGGCATGGTCCGATTTTATCTGCAAGTTCGACATTATTGCATTTCAAGAAACCTGGGACAAAAAAAATAGTTTTTCATTGAATGGCTATAGTCACTTTTGTTTCCCAGAAGTGTCCAGTGTTGCAGGAAGAGCCAAGGGAGGCCTGTTGTTTCTTTTTAAACTAGACATAAAAGGCTGCCTGAAGAAATGTGATTCGGGCTCCGATCACTGTCTAATTGTTGAACTTTCTTTAGCAGAACATCCTAATATTTTATTTATAAATTTTTATAATGCCAATGCATCTGACTGTACTTTACAAAGTCTAGATAGATTGGATCAGTTTTTGTCAGTCTACAGTGAAAATGTAAATTCCTTTGAAATCATTTTCTTGGGGGATTTTAATATCCACCCCTGTACATTAATGTGTGTTTGCGATGAAGAAGAACCCCCTCCTAACTGCTCGCCTATCCATCTTGAACATAATAAACAGGGGGAATGTTTAGAAATTTTCTAGCAAGATGGAACTTATGAGTCTGGGTGTGGGGAGGGGGGGGGATAGGGTGCCTACCTTTAATGGAACAGACTTTGGCTCTATTATTGATTATATATTCATTTCATTGTGTTTTTTAGATAAGGTTTTAATGTATAAAACTGTGGTTTCAGTTTTTAGCGATCACAATCCTGTTACCTTGGATTTAGTAATCATTGATCATATAGGGCGAAAAGATGGTCCTCGCGACAACAGGTCAGCACTCAAAGTCAAAGACCAGGGTCGCAGATTGAAATGGGATAACATAACCCCAGAATCCTTTGTACAAGAGGTACTCTCTGATGCTGAGGACGAGGTTGGTGTGTGCTTATCTAGTGAGGCTCACAATAGGGAAGTGGTACTTCCCTTTGGTAGCATCTGCAGCAAGATTAATCAAAGACTGCTTGTTGTTCCAAAAATGAAACCATTGCCCATTAAAAGATGGTTTGATAGCAGATTCTCAAAAGCACACTTTGCGCTGTTAAGTGCTCTGAAAGCTGTTCCGAAAGTCCCTGCACTTATCACTACTTGTAGAGCCCGGTATAAAAAAACTATAGCAGATACGAAAAAAGAGATTAAAGACGAAGCTTGGTCCCAGTTATCAGATCCCGCGATATTGAAAAATAGTGGAGAATTTTGGAAGATTGTTACCAACCTTTATTTACAGGGGAGGAGAATTCCCCCCTTGAAACTAATATACCTGATGAAGGATGGATAAAACACTTCAGTGGCATTTATTCTAACCACAGTAGTGGAGGTCCTGGGGGTCTGGTTGGCAGTGTAGCCAATGGAAACCAATTGAACTTTGAGGTAACAGAGGTTTTACAAGCAATAGACAGTACTTTGAAGAAAAAGGCGCCAGGACCTGATGGTGTTCCTGCTGACGCCTTTAAATGCTTCCCTAATTTTTGGTCTAGATTACTTTGCAGGGTCTTTAACGCCTTAAGCCATGATAACATACCAGAGTCATGGAAAACCTCAATAATTATCCCTGTATTTAAAAAGGGAAACAGGCAGGATCCTGCATGTTATAGACCAATCTCATTGATTGACTCATCAGTTAAAATTCTAGGAAGAGTCATATTAGTAAAATTAAATGAGTGGGCAACTGAAAAAAGTATTCTGACCAATGTGCAATATGGATTTAGACCCAAAAGAAGTACTCAGGACCAATGTCTCAATCTGCACTTGTTGATAGAGAAATATACCAGGGCCAAGGAGGGGTCCATGTACCTTGGTTTCATGGACCTCTCCTCTGCCTTTGACATGGTTAACAGATCAAAGCTTTGGTCAATATTGCTGGAAATGGGCTTGGATAGGACAATTGTTAACTTATTGGCTGACTTGCACTCGGGCCTTACAGCTAAAGTTAGAGTTACCACGGGCGGAAGGTGTACTGAGGCCTTTGCTTCAGAAAAAGGGGTCAGACAGGGGTGCATACTTGCACCCCTTCTGTTTACACTATACGTGAATGCTTTGGAACCCGTCCTGAGAGACGTGACCCCCGACATTCCGCGTGCAGGAGAGCAGGGGATCCCTGTTCTCCTTTACGCGGATGACGCGGTGCTTCTCGCACGTACCGGGGTGGGGCTCCAACGCCTTTTGGACGCCATTGAATCCTTTATGGGCTCACTTGACTTAAAAATAAACGCGAAGAAATCCCGAATTATGCTTACGGGCAGCGCAGCAAGGAAAAACTGTCACAACATTTTTTCTGTGGACAGGAGAAGCTTGCCCGAGTAGCTTCCTTCCCTTATTTAGGGATTACATTCAATGAAAAGGGAAATTGGGGACCCCAGCTAAAGAATAGAGTAACCTCGTTAGCAAGAACATCTTCAGCTCTCCAGGGTTTCTCCAAGAAACTGGGGGCCAGGCCAATTGCAGCCATAATGAAAATTTATAAGGCTAAATGTATCTCAGTGGCATCTTATGGCAGCTCTATTTGGGGTTACAGGGGACTAGATTCCCTACAGATCATGGAAAATAAATTCTTTAGATCTGTTCTTGGTGTCACACAATCGACTCCGTCCTACACTGTACATTTGGAACTTGGGGAAGGCTACATCACAGATTTGATAAAAACAGCACCTTTAGTAGCATGGCTGAGGATGTGGCTTAACAAGGAAATCCCTTTAAACCACATTATAATGAAAGACTGCCTGTGTCTGGACAAAGTTAACAATATTAAGTGGTTGACTTACATTAAGGAAAATTTTTCTAAGTTGGGCAGACCAGAGTTATACTCTGTAATAGAGTCTATAACACCCAAAGATATTGCGCTCATAAAGTGTGCAATGAGAGACCTCCTATCTTTGGAGAGAGAAGAGTGTGAGCTGAAAAAACCAAGTGTTAGGGTCAGTCTAATATTATCTATACCTGACGGCCCAGAAAACTACTTGAATATTGTGACTCACCCTTACCACAAGTTTATTTTAACTCGCTTTCGTTTTAATCTGATACATTTTAACCTTGGTTTTTATCCTGTATGGAGTACTCCAGAAAAAGCACCACCATGTTCCTGTGATCATTTCTCCGAACAAAATACTATGCACCTAGTAATGTTTTGTAGTCATTACGTAGGGGCAAGGAGGAAGTTCCTGGTGCCCATTCTTAAGGAGGTTGGTTTTGTTCAAGTTAAACCTGCTCTTATTTATTTACAGCTTCTGCAGACTCCTAGGATTATGTTCCATGTGGCCAGTTTCCTAGTGAGTGCTATTAGGAGCAGGAATATTAGATTAGAAAAAAATATGGTAACCCCCCCTAGTAGCACAAATTGTGTTTTATAAAAGGCACCCTGTAATTACAATTGGATTTGTTACAGGGGCATTTATGGCTTCAGATATGTCTGTTTTTCTGGGGCTTTTATGTATTTTGTACTTTGCACTTTTGCACTTTATAATGACATGATATGTGATATGCTGTATGATTTTTATTCAGCTTGTATCTTAATTGTTTTTAATGTGTGTATTTATTGCATATGTATTTTAAATAATTTGTACCTTGCCATTGTCTTTATATGATATTAAGTTATCGCAATAAAGTATTTTGACTGACTGACACTCCACTTGACTGTTACTTGCATACAAATGTACTCATACACACTGGTTCTCATTCACACAACTACACTTACATACACTCATCCTTTCACACTCACTGACTATGAGCCCTGAAGCAACTGCACCTGCTGCACCATTGATAACTACCCCCCTGACTCACTTCAACTCCTTCTCACATTCTCCACCCACTCACTCCTTCTAAGGGAATCACACTTCTTCACCCACTCCTCCTTACTCACTTTTACTATTTCATATGCATTGAAACTCACTTTAACTCTCATTGACACTGCAAACACACTCACACAAACATTTCCATTCAATCCCTTTCACTTTTTCACTCACAAGCACACTCACAAATGCATACATGCCTGAACAGAGAGACATTTTTGTTTAACTTACCTTGCTTCCTTTGTAGCAGAGCTGCAATCTAGTGCCGGACATTCGACCCAGCAAGGCATGATTCCCAATGAAGAGCCACCCAGGGCAGGAAGGGCAGATTTGAAAAGGGAAAGACCGACCTGAGTCCTCTCCCAGCTTCTTGATAGGACTGGAAGCACAGCCCTAAAAGAAATTGGGGCAGAGTTGGTGATCCTGCCCCTGCTGCTCTGTGTGGCTTCTCCTTGATCTTAGGGAATAACTGACGTGCTTCCTGACAGTGCAGACATACTGTACTGCCTGAGGCATGCACAGTATGTCAGAAAAAATGGATTGTGACTATGTGAGGGGACCGTAGTTGAACCACATCCCTGATTCATGTGAAATCCAGATATCTACCTACAGAACTTTGTGCCATATACAGATGGATCATACCTGAGCCCTCTGAGCCCACTCCTGCTCCTGTCATCTGAAGCCTGGAGAAGAGGTCCATCTGAAGCTGATTTGCACACTAGCAGTGTTTATGAAAATACAAAAGATGTGTTTCCATTAACACTGCTAAATTAAATAATGCGTAGTGTCAGATTGGAAGAGGCAAATTGCAGTATGGAGGGCTTCACAGGAAGACGGGGGAATTCGCCATGGAGCCCCTGGCAAGGAGGTGCCACTAGTTTCTCTGGAAACGATCCTAGAGATCCAGATCAAAAGAGGGCCTGGGAACTTCCAGCTTTGCAGACCACTGTCATAATAAAAAATGCCTTTATATCCTCAATGAATGACAAAAAGTCATCTAAATTTGATATCCCCTTTCTTTTTTCAATCCAGGGCAAAGGGCCTTTCTGAACCACTACTAGCTGGAACTGCTTTCCTCAAGACTACACATAATATTATTCTATCAGTCTAACACAAGCCTGAGATGCTGAGCCTGGTAATATTGTTGGAAAGACTTTGCTAGTTCCTAGGACCCAGGAACCAGGACTCCAAGTTGTTCTTAGTAAATGTGCCCCCCAGAAATTTGACACAATTCAATTAAAATTAGTTTGCCCACTTATGAAGTGATGGAGCAGGGTTTTGCGAAATAAAACCTGCACGGATTAAACTTCTCATTGTGTAGAATATTTACAAAATTGTGTGAAAATTAACAGTGTAAAACTAAAATGGGGAGATGAAACTGCGCAAATGCGTGCTGGCAGGAAATCAGTATTTCCAGTCCTTTGCTATTAGGCCACAAATGTGAATGATTAATGCAGAAATAACAGCCAAAGAAAATAATGATAGAAGCCATAAGTTAAAAGAGACATGATATTTTCCTTTTCACTAACCTTTTGAAAATGTATATAACGTGAAGAGAAAATGCAAAGCATTTATAGAAGCATTAATAGTGAAGCTTTGTAAAGACGATGATAATCACATGTGTATTTGTTTTTCCTAGAGCACATTTTACTGTTCTGCAGGGAAGGCCTCAATAGTCTTTTAGGTTTAATTTGCTTTCTAAAACAAAGGCTGCAAAGAAATGTATTTTGTCCTTTCTGAGTTCCTGATGATGGCCAAGGCTGTGTGGGACCTGTAGAAATGTGTAAGCCGCGGAAGAGATTATCAGAGTTTCCTCTGCTGAAGGACAATGACAAAAGTTCTCTAAAGACAAAGGAACTGTTGAAAATTAGGTTCACTGGAAGTGGAGTGATCAGACACCCCCTGACCTAGTCCAATGGATTTGAAGGATTTTTAGGGTTTTGATTCATGTGGGGTTGGATCTTTAGTGAACTAGGGTGTAATTACTAGTGTTAGAATTTTTAGTTTGGCAGGCTTGCAAGAGATATTTGGACTTTGCGAGAGGAAGAGCTGTGTTGCTTTTTCGTAGCTTAACTGGCTAGCTGTTGTTCTACTGATCCTGCCTCTTTGACTTTGCTGCTCATTCTTTCTTGAGGGTGCCCCAGCTTACTCTTCCGGCTGGAGAGTAGCTTTTCAGACAGCTAGCATTTTGTGCTATAGGTTAGTATGATATTCTGAATTTGCATTAATCTTATTTTCTTATTTTCAAATGCCCTTCTGTCTCCCCACCTATCCACTCTCTTATGACATGGTTTTGAGATGTTATTATGAATTACTGTATTGCTATTTTCTTGTGCGATGATCTATGATTTAAGTCGTATTGTATTTGATGAGCATTCACATTCATTTTGATAAAAGCGTATTGATAAGTGATCAGAGTCTGTCTTTATTAATGTCAATTTGGTTATATTGAATGAATTCATTCTTTGTTTAGGTCCTGATAAGTTAGGATTCTGTCAATCATTTGCCAATCTCTGTGAACTAACAAAGGTTCATCAAATAGAGAGGACCACTTGACTGAAATGAAATTTGGTAATTTGGTTTAAACTCATGCAGCATGAAAGGGACTGTTAGGTGTTAAAATTGGGTCCAGATGGTAAAATTTAGTAAAGCCCCCTTCTGTTGCATCAGAAGCAAGCATCTGAATTTCAGATAAATTGGAGACACAAGTGTGGTTACAGTGGTGGTGTGTGAAGAGAGCTTCTATTGTGAATATATGAGAGAATAAACGGTAGGAACTATTTCTTTTTTTACCCCAAAATGCTAATACTAGGCTTGCTAGCTATTATATGATGTTTTTCATGGTGGACCGGTTATTGTAGTCCATGTCTAAAGGCCAGGTGTAAATGCGAGATAACGCATTTTATTTCACAAAGGTAAGCCAGATGGATGGTTTTGTGTGCACAGTAGTCAACATTACACGGCTTCTATAGCTTTGGCCCGGCTTCTGGTTCCTTTTCATAAGCTTTCCTATGCAGCCCTTGGATCCTCAAATAAACAATGGAAAGATAAGAGGCATGAGAAACAGAGTTTTTGGAAGCCTATTGACTAATCATGGGGAGAAAAAAACTAGTTGAAGTAGCATGGAGGGGACAGGAAACCTACTTTGCATTGATTTACCGGATCTTGGGGAGAGACCAGAGAGATAGCTGCAGCAAGTTACCAAGACATATTGTTCTCCAATATATAGGGGCATGTTTTAATCTACAGGGTATCATGCCTACCTTTCCATGGCCAATCCCATGCTCCTTCGAGCCATTCATTTCAAAGTAAAAATATCACTTAATGACTTTTAGTTCAATCAGCTAAAAAGAGACATGAGGCCACAGGAGTGTTGACCATATGAACATTATTCTTAAAAGGAAATTCATGCATGCATTTTCATAAAATTTTTGAGGCAACTTATTTGACTTGCACATACATGAAAATAGCAGAGACTACTCAAATTAACTTTGACAAAGCACAACGTAGTTTCACATGTTGTAACAGATTAGAAATTGTGCATGTCCCCACCGTTACAGTTTAAAATGTGGTGGCGAGTCTGGTCTCTGATAAGGTTAACCCATAATCAATGTATCAGTAATTCTTCTTGATTGTTTTGGTGCCAGGTCCAAACTGAATGTCTCAGTCCATAATCCATAAGAATTGTTCCAGTTCCAAAATACCAGTTGCAATATTACAAGTAAGAAGTTCCCATAACGTAAAATAGGATGTGATATACAAGGGTCTAAGTGACCTACTCTGGTCCAAAGTACACACATGCATTTTTACTGACATTTCTCCTCCTCTATGGTACCTGAGAGATAATTTGCAGGGGGCAAAGTTACGGATTTTAATCTAAATCATTTATCATATGGCATCATATTTTGTAACTCCAATATGTTTAACTGGGTAAGTTCCTTACTATTTAACAGATTGTTCTACTTCACTAAGTATTCTACTTCATCATGGACACATTATTTAAAAAAAATACCCGTAGTCAGCAATACACCGGGTAATTGAATATCCTTGTTTTATCAAACTTGATATTTATTTCTGATGCCCCTTAGAATATGGAAGTCATAACTAAGCTGTGGTTATGGATTGAAAGAGGTTTTGGCACACTGTACCCTAAATACATTCATTCTCTATGGGTACACTTATCTTTTGAATTTGTTTGATTTTTTACACCCAGTCCTCTTATGTTCCAGAGGAAGAGCTGCTCTATAGATATCATGAGAGGCTGTGACTGAATTAAAATGGCGGATGAGATTCAACTGTTTGAGTCATGGCCACCCGTTTGTAGATACCCATTAGAAATCAGGTGGTATTGAGTGAAGATCCGCAAGAGCATCCACACCAAGGGCTGGAGTATTATAGAGCCAATATGTCAATTGAAGAAGGATGCTATTTTGTTATTAGGTTTTGGGACAGTGTCCACACAGAAGTTGAATGTTAGTAGTTTTATTAGATGAGAACTACTTTCAGCCCAGGTGATTTTTTAATTGTGAACTAAATATCTGGTAACCCTTTATTCCTAGGAACCTGCGTAATCAATATTCTAAAGTAACAATAATTCCCTCAAGCGAAGCCATAAACATAAGCTCCATTGTCATCAATAATTAACATGCACACAGATGTACGGATCAATTAGAAGTTTGTAACACATAGTGAAAATGCTACAAATCAAAAATTGAATGTCAATGTTCATGCAACAGGTGCTCCTGTGAATAGCACAGTGAACATGATATATATGATTGATAGTATGCTTAGTGAAATTATAAAATCTGCAAAAATGAATCACTATAGACAATTTTACTCATATTCAGAGTACAATTTGAACAATTAACTATAAATGTCAGTCTGCATGTCATAGTTTTGACATTTTGACAACTATAAACAATTTTTAATAAATATTGTGCGGCAAATTCATTGAGCATAAATATAGAGAAAACAAAAATGTTGGGATTCCAGAAAAAATGTGAGCCTTTCAAGTGGTCGATTCGGGAGATGTTTGTGGAAGAAACCTCCTCTTATAAGCAGATATTATTTTCAACAAAAATGTAATTGTTATTACCATCTTAGAGCTATGACTACAGAAGGAAGCCTAAAGAAGCTTAAAAGAGACTTTAGCAGTCTATCATTAGAATCAGTGTGCACAGTCTATAAAATGTTTGGTCCCCAAACTACTTTTATATGGTAAACAAAGTTTATGCCACGGTTAAGACTCGACAGGGAGAAGATTTAAGGAAAAGCCTTAAAAAGGTAACAGGTCTCCCATCATGTGCAATGGGCCAAGCTCTAAAAGTGGATACCATTATGAAAAATTGGAACCAAATAATGATGAATCATAGTATGCAATTTTGGTATAAAAACCTATCCACTCCTAAGCTGGAAGTATCAACTTTTGGCATTAAGGAAATCTCTCATAGTGGACTAAAGCAGACTGAAAAATTAAGAAAATAACTTTGATTGCTTAGAATTTTAAAGTTGAGGATTTTAAGATTGTTGTGCCGCTTTTGTATAGAAAAATAATCAAACATTTGCTCTAAGGAGTCTAGGCTAGGAGACTTCAGTTACTTTGTGACAAAGAGCTCTATATTTTATCCGCATGCATCCTGGCAAAATAAAACAGTCGACCCATATCTCTCAGAGCTAACCACACAGTAAAGTGTAATAATAATCCGTATTCATAGAAGCCCGTGAGGGGTTATGCTATGTACAGCTTAAGGCAGCTCCATAAAAACATCCGAAAGTCGTATGCATCAACATGGACTCCAATTTCACTTCAGAGACTTCCAGGATTTAATGAATGATATTGTTGTTAAAAGCAGCATTTACTCACCGACATTCACAACAGTCATCAGTTGAAATTTAAATAATATTAATAATGGATTTAAAATCCTCTGTAAATTGAGGTTGCACAGCTTTTAATTCAAAATATGTTTAAAGAAATGGACCAAAATGTAATTTTTTCTAGTAATGGAATTTTCAGGTGTATTGACTTTGTGAACAAAGTAGCAACATAAAAATGAAACGACGATATTGCGAAGATTCATTCACAAGAACCGTTTAATAGAGGAAGTGCTTTAATACTGCACATAAATGATAATTGTATAATTCTGAGCATTCTGAGCATCACTGCATATTTTCCAATGCATTCTCAGGTCCAGCATACTCAGGAGAAGTGCAAAAACGATGTCTGGATTGTTGGTTGTCAGGGATGACGCACCATGAACTATGAACCTTAACATAGTTGGCAAGGATGCTATGTCAGAGTGATTACTTTAGGTGCTATGGGGCAGGAATTCAGTTACAGTTTGACATCCTCATTTAAAAAACAATTAATAAGCATGTACAGGAAGTTCTAGACTTCTTAAGAAGAGTGCAGCATATTTACAAAAGTGTTTATCAAAGCAATAAAATTACATTAGGTACACAATAAATCCCATCTGCATAAGAGCTTTGAAGTCATAGCAACACTAAACAAATGCAATACAAATGGTACCCACTAATTTACTGTCTGTAGTTTACTATAGTACAAAACTGAATATCACTTGTAAGCAAAACAGCCTCCATTTCTAAATTAAACTGCAACACCAGTCAATGATAAATGATTGTGATCATTAGCCAGGCTATTATGAGAGTTTTGTACATTTTAGTCATGGAAAACTACAGCAACTGTTCGATAGGGACTGTTAGAAATAGGGTTTCTGGATAGCAGAGGTATGCACCTCATCCAAGCAGGAACCACCACTCTAGTCAGGGTAAGCTACATAAACACTAATAGATAGCCTGTGCTCACCATAGTAGCTTGGCACAGAGCAGTCAGGCTTATCAAAAGAGGTAATGTTTAAAGTATTTGTGCAAGACACTCACACAGCAACACAATCAAAACACCACAAAAATACTCCACACAGGGTTGGAAAACCAGATTATATTTTTAGGAGCAAAAACAAGACCAAAATGACAAAAGTCCAATAAGTAGAACCGGAGTTAATAATAAAAAAATCAATTTACAGTGCTTAGAGTCATAAACCAGCAACCGGGGACATTTAGTCTCACTAGGCTGCAGTAAATCCAAATTTCAGGCTAACCACAATGCAGCGAGCAAGCTGGCTACAGGACTCATGCAGGTCCTGCTGAAAAAGTACCTTGGCTAGATGAAGCATTGGTGGCGAAGAGACGATGCAAGGAGTTGATGAGGCGCTGCATCGTCGTTGATTCCACCTATTGAGGTGATGCGTATGTTCCAATCCACGCAGTTAGCAAGACTTCGTTGACGAACCCCTTTGGTGATGAAGGCAATGTGTCATTGTTGAGCCGTGCAGCTAGTCAATGTCGAGCAGGGCAGTCTGTTGAGGCAATTTTGTGGTACAGCCGCTACGTCAGCATCTAAGTGAAATGCATCAGTCCTCAATGTGTAGGTTCTGTTGGATCAGCACAGAAACAGGTACTTTCCAGGGCCCAGTACTGGATTGGCACCACTTGGCAAGACAGGACTCACAGATGGCCAAGTCCAGGTGCTGTTGCAGAGTTGGAGGAAGTCTTTCATTGTCCCTGAGACTTTGGAAAAGGGGGCAAGCCAGATATCCCTTCGAGTCACTCTGGGATCAAGGGAGATGGGCCCAGTCCTTTTCCTTAGCAAGGCAGAGGGCAGCTGGCTACAGGCAGCACAGCAGAGCGCAAAAGCAGTTCTTCAAGAGCAGCAGTCCCACAGCGTAGCAGTCCTTGTAGAAGCACAGCAGTCCTTCTTCCTCGCAGAGTTCTTCACAGGTCCAGTAGTGTACTGACATGGTAGAGTCAGAGTCCCAGTATGTATACCCAGTTGTGCCTTTGAAGTGGGGATGACTTCAAAGAAAGGTCTTTAAAGTGCACACAGGCCATTTCTTCCCAGACTTGGCTCCAGACTATCAGTAGAGGGTAATCAGCCCTTTGTGTGGGCACAGGACACTACCTTTTGAGTTGAAAGTGTCAGCTCCTTCCTCCCTTCCTGCCTAGGAAGAGCCATCAGAATATCAATCAATCAATCATGCCACTTATAAAGCGCACTACATACCCGTGAGGGTCTCAAGGCACTGGGGGTGCTGCTAGTGATCATAGAGCCAGGTCTTGAGGAGTCTTCTGAAGGCCAGTAGGTCTTGGGTCTGCTGTAGGCTGGTTGGGAGGGTGTTCCAGGTCTTGGCGGCGAGGTGGGAGAAGGATCTGCCACCGGCGGTCGTTCTTCGGATGCGGGGGACTGTGGCGAGGGCAAGGCTGGCGGAGCGGAGCTGTCGGTGGGGGTGTAGAAGTTGAGTTGTCTGTTGATGTATGCCGGGCCAGTCTTGTGGAGAGCATGGATAAGGAGTTTGAAGGTTATCCTCTTGTTGACGGGGAGCCAGTGCAGGTCTCTCAGGAGGGATGTGACATGGCTGCGGCGGGGGATGTTGAGTATCAGATGTGCTGACGTGTTCTGAATGCGTTGCAATCGTCTTAGGAGCTTGGCCGATGTTTCTGCGTAGAAGGCGTTTCCGTAGTCCAGCCTGCTGATGACGAGGGCCTGGGTGATTGTTCTTCTCATATCTGTGGGGATCCACTTGAAGATCCTGCGGAGCATTTGGAGGGTGTTGAACCAGGATGAGGAGACGGCGTTGACCTGCTTAGTAATGGAGAGGGTGTAGTCGAGGATGACCCCTAGGTTGCGTGCGTGGTCGGTGATTGTCGGGGCTGTTCCTAGTGTTGTTGGCCACCAGGAGTCGTCTCAGGCTGAAGGGGTGGAGCCAAGGATGAGGACCTCCGTCTTGTCCGAGTTCAGCTTCAGTCGGCTGTTTCTCATCAATTCGGCGACGGCCTTCATTCCTTCGTGGAGCTTGGTTTTGGTGGTGTGAGGGTCTTTGGTGAGGGAGATGATCAGCTGGGTGTCGTCGGCATAGGAGATGATGTTAAGGTTGTGCTGTCGGGCGACGTGGGCGAGGGGTGCCATGTAGATGTCGAATAGCGTGGGGCTGAGGGAAGAGCTCTGGGGTACGCCACAGATGATTTTGGTGGCAGTGGAGCGGAAGGGGGGAGGTGGACGATCTGAGTTCTGCCAGAGAGGAAGGATGTGGTCCAGTCCAGGGCCTTCTCTTGGATCCCAGCGTCATGTAGGCGTGTTCGTAGTGCAGTGGCAGACCGTGTCGAAGGCGGCTGACAGGTCCAGGAGGATGAGGGCTGCTGTTTCTCCATTGTCAAGCAGGGTGCTGATGTCATCGGTGGCGGCGATGAGGGCCGTTTCGGTGCTGTGGTTGCTGCGGAACCCGGACTGGGACGGGTCCAGGGTACTGTTCTCCTTGAGGAAGCGGGTCAGGTGTTTGTTGACGATTTTCTCAGTGACCTTCGCCAGGAACGGAAGCAGGGAGATGGGTCGGAAGTTCTTGAGGTCCTTGAGGTCCGCCTTGGGTTTCTTGAGTAGGGCGTTGATCTGGGCATGCTTCCAGCTGTCTGGGAAGGTTGCTGTCTCGAAGGAGATGTTGATTAGTTTCCGGAGATGGGGTGCGATGGCTGTGCTGTCTTTGTTGAAGATGTGGTGAGGGCATGGGTCCAATGGTGATCTGGAGTGGATGGTGTTCATGATCTCGCTGGTGTTCTTGTCGCTGATGCTGGTCCAGGAGAGCAGGCGGTCGGTGCAGGTGTTGGTCGTGGGGGCGGTGGTTGTCGGGGCGGTAGTGGGGTTGAAGCTGTTGTGGATGTTGGCGATCTTGCGGTGGAAGAAGGTGGCCAGAAAGTCGCACAGGTCTTGCGAAGGCGGGATGTCGTTGGTGTTGGAGTTGGGATTGGAGAATTTCTTCACTATGTTGAAGAGCACTTTGCTGTTGTGTGCATTGTTATCCAGGCAGTCTTTGAATGAGGCCCTCTTGGCGGCTCTGATGAGTTGATGGTGTCTGCGGGTGGCATTCTTGTGGGCTGCGTAGCTGTCCGGTGTTCGTTTGTGGAGCCAGTTCTTCTCCAGTTTCGGGCATGTTTGTTTGGAGGCCTGGAGGTCTTCAGTGAACCAGTGTGACTGTTTGAGGGTGTCTTGAGCAGGGCGAGGGTGTTGGCGCAGTTGTGGACCCATTGTCTAAGGTTGCGGGCGGTGGTGTCGGGGTCGGTGGGGGTCAGTGGGTGGGTTCTGGGCGAGGGTGTTGGTTTGCTGGTCTTCTGTGACCTTGGTCCAGCAGCGTCAAGGCATATGTTGGGTGCAGTGGTGCATGGTGTGCCCCCCGAAGACGAAGTGGATGTAGTGGTGGTCGGTCCAGTGGAGTTTGGTGGTGTGGTTGAAGGAGACTTGGGGGCTAGCGGTGGAGATGGGGTCGAGCGTGTGGCCGGTGGCGTGGGTTGGTGTTGTCACGAGCTGCCTGAGTCCGAGGTTGGCGAGGTTGTCGATCAGGGTGGTGGAGTTGGTGTTGTTGTTGTCCTCGAGGTGGAAGTTCAGGTCCCCGAAGAGGATGTAGTCCTTGGAGGCGAGAGCATGTGTGCTGATGAAGTCGGCGATGGAGTCATTGAACTGTGGTCAGGGTCTGGGGGGTCTGTAGACGCGGTTTCCTCTGAGGTTGGTGTTGGGGTCGGTGTGGATCTGGAAGTGCATGTATTCAGTGGTGCTGAGGGTGTCGGTGTTGGTCGAGACTCTGATGGTGTTCCTGTGGACGATGGCGATACCTCCTGTTACGCCGTTGGGGTGGTGCCTGCGGGTGATCTTGTAGCCTTCCGGAATGGCAATGGCGATGTCGGGAGCTGAGGTGGGGTTCAGCCAGGTCTCAGTCAGGAAGACGACGTCTGGAGAGGTAGGGTCGACAAGGTCCCAGAGTTCGACGTCGTATTTGCGGGCAGAGCGGGTGTTGAGAAGAATGCATCTGAGTGGGTTGGGTTCTTTGGTTGGTGGTTCAGTGGGCCGGGTGCCGTTGAACTTGCAGTTCCGGCAGGTGAAGGGTCCTTGGGTGCGCTTTGGGGTGGCCTGGCAGCAGATGTATTCTCGACCGAGAGCCATCAGAATACAGATGAGTGCTCAGACACACATAAACATCCTGTGTTTGTGGCTGTCCAGAGGGAATGCACAAAGTGAAGCTGTCACCTATCCCAGACATAAATTGGAGACAGAGGCACATAGATCTGTCAGAGAAGAGTAATGTCCACTTCTAAATTAGCAAAGTTAATTCTAGCTTTTCTAGTAAAGAGTATTTATCGTTAACATTCCAAACATCTGAAACATGAGACAGCTACTCCTTTCTAATCAGGACTTACAACTAAAAAGTGTATATATACATTCCCAATGCTAGCCTATGAGAGGAGTAGGTCTCGCAGTAGTGAAAAACAAAGCAGTTCTCTCCCAGGGCATTCCCGGGCTGGGCAGGGGATGTAACATGGGTCTAAAGGGTACCTGAGACTTATCTCAGTTCTCACATTTTACGCAATCCCTCACCTTTCTCTCATTGGCAATGTCACATCCCAACCACCAGTATCATAGTTTGACTCTGCCCTTGGTTTTGCTGAATCCTAAGTGGCCTTCGTGGCAAATCTCTAAAATTCTTTCTCCCAAGGTTTCAGGAGGTACCACTTTGCCTTGTCTCAACACTAGGCCCCCTTCCACAGACAATTCATTTCTGAGTTCCCAGAAGGCTCTGAGTTCTTTTGGACTTTTCTCTTATCTGGCCAACCACCACTTTTCATGTTGCTTACTTCTTGTAACATGTTATCGTCAGCTTGAGTTTTCATCCAATCATCCTTTGAAATCCCCGGGAACTCCTCAAAGACATTTGCCACACAAAACTCCTCACCCACATCCTCAACATACTCATTCATGGGGAGGGGAAGACGGCTCAGGAAGTCCGCCACCACGTTCTTGGTACCAGGGACATACTGCACATAATGATTGTAATCCAACAATCTCACAGACATGCAAGCCAATCTGAGCGAGGCTGTGTGCAATCATTTGGTGGTTAACACCTTGGTAAAAGGCTTGTGGTCGCTTCTCAACAACACTTTCTTGCCCCAGACGAATTGGCGGTAGTGCTCCAGGCCCCACACGCATGGGAGAGACTCATGCTCGATCACCGAGTACCTCTCCTCTGTGGGAGTCAATGAGCGTGAAGCAAATGCGATTGTGTCCTAGTTGCCATTCATGTTCCTTTGAGTGAGTACTGCCCCAATGCCCTTCCCACTGGCGTCTGTTGTGACTATGCTAGGCAGGTTGGGATCGAATCCCTGTAATGCCGGGGCATTGCAAACATCCTCTTTGAGTGATACAAAACCTCTTTGACATTCATGGGTCCATTCAAATTTGTTCTTACTTTTAAACAATTGTCTGATTTCATATGTTTTGGTTGAAAAGTTCTTTACAAACTTGGAATAAAATTCCACCAACTTCAAGAATGCACGTACCTCTTCTTTGTTTTTAGGCACATGCGCCTCTCTAATGGCACCCAACAGTTCAGTTTTGGGTCTGATGCCGTCTTGTGTAACCTCGTGGCCTAAATACGTCACTTGCTTCTGTGCGAACTTACACTTATTGTAGTCCGCTGTCAAACCTTTCTCCTTCAACTTTTGTAACACGTTACGTAAATTACTGTCATGCTCCTCTTTACTCCTACCCATCACCAAGATGTCATCTTGAAAGATGAGCAGATTCTCAAAATCCCTGAATATCACATGCATGAGCCTTTGAAACATAGCGGCTACTGATGCTAACCCAAAAGGGACTCTTTTAAATCTGTAACACCCGAACGGTGTTATGAATGTTGTAAGTGCTCTGCTTCCAGGGTGCAAGGATACTTGGTGGTAGGCTGCCGTGAGATCGATGGTGGAGAACCATTGCATGTGTTTCGTGGGAGCCAACATCTCATTGATTCTAGGCAGGGGATGCTGATCTACTTAGATGCTCTGGTTGAGATCGCGCAAATCGATGCACAGTCTCAATTTGCCGTTAGCCTTTCTTACTGCGACCAATGGTGACACCCACTCTGAGGATTCAGTGGTTTCAATGATCCCAGCTTTGAGCAATGTTTCTAGTTGAGTCCTGACTTCCTCTCTCAATGTAAAGGGTATGTTCCTTACTTTGTGTATGCATGGTTTTGCATCTGCCTTAAGTTGTATTCTATGCTTAAACCCTTTGAGTTTCCTGATGTGACTATTAAAAATCTCGGGGAATTCCTTGGACATGAGAAAGCCAGGGTCATTTTGTGCTTGTGAGTGGTACAGGTACTGGGCTGTTGGAGTACAGGATATACCTAACTTTCCTTGATCCCTCAACCCCAACACCGAGGGGCCCGTGACCGATACATATAACTTGCTTTGGATGTCTCTCTTTTTAAAAGCAAATTTCAACTCCCTGTAGCCTAAAATTTCAATGGGTTCCCCCGTGAATGTCTTTAAGGACACATCCGATTGGGTTAAGTCGTAGCCCAAAGTGTGCGCAAACTTTCCTTCCCACACATCCTTATTCACTATGTTGTTAGGGGATCCTGAATCTGCCACTATTTCTATGTTCACCCCCCTATTACCATGTTGCATGTGGGTTTCTTCCTTTTTCCTTCACCTGTGTCAATGTTAAGCACCTGGGGTTCAATCACATTAAGTACATACATGTTTATGTCAGACTCATCGGAAGAGTCAGAGTCATACATCTCCTGCTGCACAACTAATTTGACTCTGCTGTTACCTTACCTCCTTCTGCAAACCATTGTGTAATTCCCTACAATGCTTCAATTTCTACATTTTTGTGAGTGTGCAGGGCACCTTTTGTCATTTGCTAAATGTTCAAAACTACCACATCTGTAGCATTTCTTCTGTGGCGATTCCTTCGTGAGGTTCTGTTGTTTTAACACATTTGTATTTCTCCACTTCTGTTTGTGCGTCATTTTAGATCTATGCTTCCCTTCACTTATTCTCACCACTGTCAAAGGTTCTTCTTGCTTTGATTTGCTTTCTGCCAATACTGCTTTTGCACACCTACCGTCAATTCAGCCCACTTAACTTAACTATATCAATGACTTCCTATAGGGGCTTTTCCCCCTTTGCCCACAATGAGTCCTGGATGTCAGGATTAGCCGAGCACATCACAATCTGATCTCTTATGAGGTCGTCATGGAGATCTCCTCAATGACAAGTTAGCACCAAATATTTGAAAGCAGCTTCGTAATCCTCTTATGACTCATCCTTCCTTTCCCTGTTTCCTGTGGTAGAACCTGTACCTATCTACTGCTACACAAACAGTTGGCTTGCAGTAATTGTCTAAATCGTCCAATGCGTTCATGTATACATCCCCCTGCTCACCTGGGCGTATTTTCTTATTTATTCGATTGTATGCTTTGAGCCCCCAGCTCCTAGGCAGTGCAACAATATTACCTTTTTCTGCTCAGTTGTTATATTGTTCTCCACACCATCAAATGTGGATATATAATTGGAGAAATACTTTTGCCACCACTCCTCCCACTTCAATACCGGTTCTCCAGCAGCAGGCAGAAATGCTTACGAAGGTGATAAGTTGAACATATTTCGAGACCCCATGGTGGGAGGGGGGGCACTGGAAGTAGATACCTCAGGTAAGGAATCCAGTTTGTCCAGGTGTCAGGTGACTGCAGGAGAAATGCTGGCAAGCTCAGTCCCAAGTAAGTAAGCAAACAGGAAAACCAAAATCCTGATAGGCTTTGCAGGCAGGAGAATGGTGGTGCCCTAAATGATAGTTAAAAATGTGTTTCAATTTGTTGGTGTGAAGCCTGAAGAATGAGGCAAAAGTGTTGTGGAAGCGTTGCAGTGTTTCCTTTCGAACGCCAGGTTGCGTCTGGACCTGTACTTCTCCTCATTAAATTGACCCGGGAAGCTTCTCCTGTTGCTGGGTATGACACGGCTTGCGCGGGGGAAAATGCGTTATGAACAGCTGAGTCGTTTTGTGTCAGGTGTGCCACTGGTTTCCTGTAAACGTGCTGCCGCACAGGGGAATCTGCAGGCAAAACTGCTTTTCAAAGCAGGGGGGAAAAATAATTCAGTCAGCTGAGGTGACAAATATTAAAATTCAAGAGCCACCGACCTATATGTAACACGATATAATGAGACACAAGGCACACATAAAAGGTCACACTTAAATTGCTGGTGACAGAAAAATAAGAAACAGAACCTCATTAGGGAAGAGGTCAAATAGGTTAACAAAAAAACAGAAAAGTGTTCCAGTATTACACATTGGGAATCATGTATGAGTGTAATCATAAAGTATATTCATCATCAAGGTGCACAAGCACGACTGGATTTCGGGGCATTTTTAAATGTAAGGTCGGACCTCAAGGTCTATAAAAACAATACGAGAATTGCTTGTCCATGCAGCGCAAAGTTACAAGATACAACTTCATGCCTGTGCATAATATTATAGCTTTACATATGCAAGGGAAATTCCTTGTTTGTGCGATGTAAAGTTACAAGGTACAAATACGTGCATGGGTGTATTGTTAGAGCCTTCTATATGCAATAAATAAATACACGCAGGTCGCACAAAACAAAAAGAAGGACGAACAACAGATATGTGGCACAGTCATGTTACCTGAGCTGAGTTACAATCCACGTGGAGAGTGCTACTCGGGAGAACAATGGCGTCTAGTACCGGCGCCATCTTGGATTGTGCATTTATAGTAAGTGGTTATAAAAAATAGAAAGCGGACAAACTGTCCATTGGCGAACCAAGAGGCAAAATACCCCGCCCTATTGGAATAGTAAAGAGTAGTAACAAATGTAAAGCTGTAGATGGTAGACCGTAAAGACTTATCAAACCACTGAGGCAAAGCTAACTACAAAATAAAACTATTCGATCTGACAACATTGTCTGCAATAAACCATATTAGTTACTAAAACACAAAAAAATGATCTCCCCGAAAAAAAAAAATAATGGAAAAATAGTAGAATTAAAATTACAAGATGTTCAATGACAACAGCTCGACGTAATTTAATTGATAACAGTTATAAGTGTAAAAGCCCACATTGGTTAGCAACAAAGAGGGCCAAAAGGACTACTGACCAAACACTGTAAGTGGTGAAATTATGTTGCACTGCGCAATCCAGACCAATCAAGAAGGGCTGATATCAAACCAACAAGCAGAAGCGGCTGCCATGTTTGAATAGTATAAAGTAGTAGCAATAGTATAGCCATGGGTAGCAGTGTGTAACTATTCAAGTTGCACATACTATCTGCAATAAGCCATATAAGACACAAAACGATCTCCCAGAAAAGTATGAATCCCGGAAAATGTATAAGATTAAAGTTAGAAACGGTCCAAAGTCGACAGCCCGATTTAAACACGTTAAACCCACTCAAGAGATTGCTGAGAGCACTATGCGTAAGAGGACTAAGGTTCGAAACAGAGTATGAAAGTATTAACACATTGGCATACTAGCAAAGAATTGAATATTATAGTGATAAGGAAAACCCAAACAGTAATGAATAGCTATAGTGAAAATCGTAAAGAGAAATTGGAGAGGTAGTCAGGAGAATAGTATACATCGAAATGAAAAGAATGTTCTCAAAGCGAAGGGCAAAATGTCATTTTACACCAAATTATCAGTGTCTGAGTCTCATAAATAGTATTAAATACAAATTATACATCAGTGTACATAGTTGATGTACCTGACGAGGCGACAGTCACCTTTATTATGTATGTTCATATGAAAGACATATGCACCTTGAAAGTACATTACAGACATGAAATTTCATCCCATAAGTAGTTAACAACAGGCGATCGGTCTGTATATAAGAAAGGAAGAGTGATTTTTAAAGTACATCAAAAGACATTAACACATTAGAAATGGCATGTAGGTTACAACACATACCCAAAAAAATGTCAAAAATATATAACATCTCAGTAATTTATATGTAATAGTGGCCTCCTACACCTAGAAAGTATTGTTGTTTTGCCTTTTTGTTTATATTTTATGCCAATTAGCTTATCCTGACTTGTAACCTAGGCCTTCTTTCTATATTTAATATTTCTAGCCCTGAAGAAGTCTATGGTTTACGCCATTCAGACGAAACACGTGTTGGCTAGAGTCTACATCTATGTTGAACTATGTTTAATGAAAATAAAGAACAGAAGAAGAATTATGGGGCAACTGCTACTGTGGACTGTTCTAATTAATTTGGACAATTATTGCTCAGGATATTAACCCTTTGTTATGAACATTTAGTAAAACCCCAAGCTCCTGCACCATATGTGGCTGCGCTACTGCACTGTGAAGTATATACCTTCAGTGGAGGGAACACAGTCCCCCGAATATCTGGCCTAATAAGATTGCAAACTGTGGCAGCAATTTTATTTAATTTAGCCTGAGCAAGATAGGGATTCCACGACCCTGATGAACTAAAGGTTAATCCTAAATAACAAAAGTTATCAACACTCGTCAAATCAGGCCATTGATACTAATTTTGTTTAACCTTAGTTTGCCCGGACCACAAGACATGATGTGTGACATAGTATAACAAGTTTTAAGTTCAGGTTGTGCATAAAAAAGCCAAAACAATCGACCTGTATCAATGCACTTGGAGTAAGGGCTAGCAACACCGCGTTGTCAGTATACAGTAAGGAGGAATTGGGGAGCCTGCAATTTTAGGTATATCAAGATGGGAGGAGGATAAATGAGCTGTTAAACCATTAATCTATAAAATAAATAATGAGGATGCCTTTATACACCCCTGCCTCACTCCAATCTTCAATAGAAAATCAGAAGAGAGCTCCCTGTGAGAGTTTAAACTGACTCGAGCCAAAAGGTCTGAGTGCAGACAATGTAAAAAGTTTACTAAAGGAGGGGTCGACGCCTTGATCCAGCAATATTAATCAAAGTTTGGTTCTGTTCACTGAATCAAAGGCAGTGCATAGGTCCATAAATGCTAAGTAAATAGTGGAGCGCCTGTCCTTAGTGTATTTATAAATAGTCAGCGCCAGGTTAAGACATTGTTCATTAGTTCCTAATTTTGGCCGAAAACCAAATAGAAAGGGAGAGAGTATAAACTGCCCCTTTAACCAAGCGGTCATATATGATTCTTCCAATGATTTTCATAGTATTGTCGATGAGAGAAATAGTTAGATAGCACTTAGGGGACATACGTTCCTCCTTTTTAAAATATAAGTTCAATAGTTGTGGGAGTCCACGAGGGGGGAATAGTAACTGATAGACAGGTATTAAATGTGTTAGTGATAAATGGACCCCATATTTCATGCATGGATTTTGACAGATCCATAACTTCCCCATCTGGGCCTGGTGCCTCCACACCTTTACTATGTGTGATAGCCAGCTCCACTTCCTGTACTGTTAATAAAAGTGGGGGGAATTCTGCAGTCTATTGTGGAGGATATCTGACATATTTTGTGCGTCCTCAATGTGGTAGATGGAAGTGAAGTGGGTAACCCAGTCCGCGCTCAAGATGTTGTTTTGCAGTAGAGGGTTAGAAGGGGTATTCCTAACTCTGATATGCTTTACTAAGTCCCAAAAGGATTCGCTATCCTGTCCCTGGAAAGCATGTTCCAGATACTCCCAATATTGTATGTCCATTTCCCTCTTCCTGTTTATGAGTGTGAATTATACTCAGAGCGTGCCAGGGAGATTTCACTCCTGATACTTGGGCGTGATTTTAGACCTCTCCTCAGCTTCCTATTTGCCTGCAGACAGACCATCTTGGGTCCATATTCGATGTACGAAATGGCTTGAGCATGGAATCCCTAAATATGCATATTAGCTATCATAGTATAAGGCCATTGAGTCTTGATTGTTCTCTGCTAGACAGTAAAAGAATATATTTAGGTGTGATTTAAGTAAGTCAGCTAATGAGTCTGGTGCCTTTCTCAGACGCCAAATTAGTCTAAAGCCATCCGAAGAATGTTGCGTAACTGAGGCTAGATCACTATTATGGGCTAGTCCCTTAAGTGGTTGAAGCATAGTGGCGCTCAAGGCATTGTGATTGCCCCAGTCTGAGGGCAGGATCTCTCCTTTGGAAAACCAAGGTAAAAAATCAGGGCTTACAAACATATAGTCTATAAGGGAGGCTCCCCCCTCTAAACGACATTAACGTGTTGCTCACTCCCCCTAAGGTATCAAGTAAGTCAACCAGACAGTGAACTGTAGGATACTTAAGAAGCTCTGCGCCCCTTGTGTCCTGCACAATGCAACGTCCTTCCGTATGAATGTCCTGTGTCCTGAGGCCCCCTCTAAGCTTTGCATTAAAATCACCACAGAGGAAAAAGTGAAATAGAAAAGCGCTGTTATCAACTTTAGTTTGTAAATGAGACATGAAATTAAAAAAACAATTACAGTGTGTACAACTAGCGTTAATAAAATCATTGTTATAGAAATGTATCAATAAAAAAAACATATTAGTCTTTGGGCCGCAAATTATTAACGCTAAAAAGGAAGAGGAACCATATGTAACCTGTGATACCTCCAGCTGAAGACTTAGGCTAAGCCAGATGGCTAATCCTTCAGCTGCACGGATGTGTGGAGAAGGAATAGCAGGACTTGAATAACAAGCGTAACCCTCAAAATATGGAGCAACAGTGATAGAATTAAATCATACTTGGAAACAAATGCCCTCCAGTCCTCAATATAAATCTTTCCTTTAAGGCCTGCCGCGTTCCAGCTAAGGACAGAAAGAATTCAATATTGCGTGGGCAGAGTACGAGATGCATCTACCGTTGGCCTTAAATAGGGGGTAACAGAAGGTGTTACTAGTGATTTATAAATCATGGGTGTAATACAAGCAGTAACAGATGTTAGAACTGCTTTAGGACCAGTAAGTCAATCCAAGTCGGACAGTGCACCGAATCTGTTAGTACAGAGTGGGTACAGAGCATGATACAGAAGATGCATGTAGTGGAACCTGAGCTGCAGCTGGTGCATTAGAAGGTAATAAACTAACTATGTCTGTCTGTATAAAATTATCTGTGTGTGTGTTAACGATCCCATGGGAAGTAGTTAGACTTGTGACATGTGTGCTCTGATATAGAGATAAATTAGGTGGGCACTGCCCAACATGGACGGGAGGTCTATAAAAAAAAGCCTAGTGTGACCAGGGAAATTGGGGTTCTTGCGAAATCACTAGGTCTGACATTAAATAGCAGATAGTGTGGCAAGTTTGGAAGACTAAAATTAATCCCATTACAGTTTCACTGGGGTTTTGGGTGTTTAGGCCCGGTCCATGTGCATCTTCTTACGTGCAAGATATCCTTGGCATGCCAAAATGGCATACCTCTACATTGTGCCAGGTAATCTAAAGTTTTGTTAAAGAGTTGCTCTGAAGTTTTGCGCTGGTCTGGGCTTAATAAGGGGAACCCCTGTCGGTGAGGCCACGTACGGGCATGCAGTTGGAGGGAGATTAATAACTGGTAAGTGCGTCTGTAACTGCAGCTGTACTGGGATAGTTCTACTGTCTATATCCCTCATGGTATTAGGAAAATTAGAAGTAGTAGTAGGCAATTGAACTACTTGTTGCCTAGTTAGAGTATTTACATTATATGAATGGTCTGCCTGGACTAGAGGGTTGCTAAGAACTAACGGGGCATGTGTTAGTGAAATGCGTGCTACTGAAGGTTCATCAAGGCTATTATTCAAAGTTCGGTGTATGATGGTAGTGTTAGACATAAATCCTTTGGCAGGGCCTAAGAGGCTGGCACTAGGTGCAGCCAAATTGGTCTCAATGGTGTGCAATCGGAAAACCAGGGGTGAAAGTACAGTGTTACTGGTTGATGATGATGATGATGATATGGGGCTTATTAAGCGCTCGAATGCCGAGGCGTCTTGGCGCACAGTTTCTCTGAGAAAGTTTGTAACTACAAGGTCGTTGATGAAATTAATAATATAAGACTAGTCTTCCTGTGAAAATGAGGCTAAACCTGGAGCTCCTGAGCTGGATGTTTAAACAGTCATGGGCTCAGTCTCAGACACTTGTAAAGTTTCAGGAGGGGATAACCTTCTGCTTGTGAGCCTTGCTGTGTTTAGATGTCTTTGGTTGTGTGGTATGCAGAAACGTATTGTTCCCCACATTGGAAGAAGAGGGGGGAGTGCCTGTGGGAGGAGAGGCTGCACAGTTCGTTATAGGACCTTGGATAGTAAGAGGAACAGCACTGTTTTGGGGTGAACCTTTGGGCATGTCTGAAGGGGGGCAAGAGGATAGACCAGGTAAACCTCTCGCCATTACCATCCAAGTTTATGGATAGCCTTTGTTCTGTTTGGGTAATTTCATTAGCGATGGCACTAATGGCCCATTCTAACATCTGATCAGTTGAGGTAGGTTTTACCAGCGGGGATGAAACTGTACCATGGTCACCAGTTTAGTTCCTACCCAGGGTCATGGTAGATTGCCTTTATACTGAGGGAAAAAAGGGCAGCAGTGAGCCTACACAAACAAGGGACCTGGAGCCAGAGGGAGGCCACTAATTAGGATTATAAATTATAAACAATAAACAGTACCTCTTAGTAGTCTGACCAATTTCTAAGGAGTGGCTTAGCGACTTCGACAACTTCAGTTTAAGTTGAGGGTTTTTGAGGCATCACAAAAAATGCCTCAGAGAGTGGGCCCAGAATCAAACTGCCGTGGACAGGCACTGACAGGCCCACCTTTGGCAGTCCATAGTCAACAAAGTGAACTGTGTAACTGAGGTCAAGAGGACAGTGACAGACTGTAAGAAGTGCTGGCACAATGCCAAATAAAACTAAGGAAAAACTGGCAACCAATCTACAGGCAATATTACAGACTGGAGGTGGTAGTCCAGCCCCCCAGGAGGAGCTCGATTCCTTAGAGAAGCAAGTGTCCGCAGTCATCTCTGAGGCGTCAGTGGTTAGTGTAGTGGGACAGGACAGTGCTGACTATGACCAACTACATCAGCAACAGGGTAAGTACCAACAAGGGAGAACGGGGGGAGATATGTAATGTTGTGCAGTTCAGCCAGCAATGTCTCAGCGCTCTGGCAACTTTTCAGCAGGTCAGATAGTAGCCACTTGAGTATTCAATGCTTAGACATTACATCAATGAAAGGCTCATGGGTGTTTGGATCACATGTTGACATAGGGCAGCGTCACTAACGGCATAGCTGGGCGATCCTAAATCACATTGAAAGAGCAGCAATGGGTTGTGTTCACAAGATACAGTGCATTCCTGTAGCTACTGCATGCACATATAGCAGACATACATCCATTCAGGAGCCCCTGCACCATAGTTCAATGGGCACCTGTATTGGTCATACGCAGCTGAATATGCACCAGCAGAAAGGAAACACAGGGATGCGTTGTACTGTCCTAAACATAGTGCAACTCTGCACTTTTCTATTCACACAGTTTGGGGCAGCAAGATGGTTACTTGCGCTGCACCGCGCTGCACCACATGCACATTAACCTAGGCCAAAAATTCCTAGCATTCATGTGGTATATCACAGAATGAACAACACACCTGGGGAGACGCTTGTGTTTGGTGCGTGTTTGTTGCGCAAAGGAACTGCTGGGTCCAGAAGGCTGCGGGGCTACCAGAGGTCAGCTTGCCCCTCCCCCAAGACACCGGAAGGATATAACTGTCTAGTCGCCCCCACCGCGCAGGACGCGCGCGGGTGGGCACCGGGCTAAGCCCGGGCTAAGGGCGGGCCGTCTGTGGCTGTCAGGGGCCAAAGGAGGCCGGGCTGGGCCACCTCCCTTGGCTGGTCCTGCAAGGCAGATTCGGGACTCATGAGTAGTGCAGCTAAGCATTGGTATAGTAATATAATAATTTTCAGTATTTTTGTGTTTTAAATGTGTTTGTAAGGTCTAATAACTTGTGATCAGTAAGCCTCGATTGATTAATATTTTTTTATTGTTCACTGATTATATTTGGTTCCTATTTAAATGAGCACATCCCTCTCAAGCTAATTTGGTATAGGGATAGGATTTGGTCAATTGTGCAATACAGTTTAATATCTAAACATGGTGAAACGTAAACTAACTAAGGGAATTAATAGTGTCTCTGAGACCCGGTACCACTATAGACTGCTGTCTTGTAAAGGCGGTCAGTGCCATTTATTTGGAGATAGACAGAGCGGAACGGCGACTCTCGCTGGGATCAGGTATTGCACCCGACCCTCTAACCTTGACTGCCACCCAACCGGAGTCTAGCTCTTTGATCAATACACCCCCTTTAATTGCTTCTGATACAAATTTACCAGGCCAGGATGTTGTCCGTGACCCTGAACCTGATGAAATACTCAGTATCTCGTTAAGTATTGGGCCTCCTACTCCCAAAAGAAAACGGAACTGTAGGAAGACCCAGCCAAGACAGCAAAAGCGGGGACCAGTTAAGAATGGCACTAATGTCCCCATTCCTGAACCTATATTGGAAGCACAAATGAAAGAAGGAATTTTAGACAATGAACAGGTTAGTAAGATTATAGTACAAGAAACCGGTTCATGGCAACATATATCAAACCCCTAGAGGATAGAATAGAGCAACTTACAGGAGAAGTGGTTAGACTTAAGGATATAATTACCACGTTAGGAAAAAACTCCAATCAAAATGTAAAAGGGAAACCGGAGCACATACAAGGACAAGTAGTCGATCAAAGGAATGGGGGTATTAGTGCAACGACTGGAAGGGCAGGGACATCTAACAGTCCTACTTTAGGAATACACAATGCAAGAAGCAACCTAGCCATCAATGGACAGCGTAAGGAAATGCTAGGGAACAGTCAACCCGGGGAGAATAAGGAGGCGAGACAGGTAGACATAAACAGCTCAGGCAAAGAACAAGAGGAAGTAAAAAGATCTAGATCAATTCATTTGCCCCCAGCATGCTGCCCGTATGTAGCTGTATTGGCGAATGTTCCACCACTTAACCCGAGCGTTACAGAAACGCATGATTCTCTTAAAAATAAGGTTGTTGACTGGTTTCACCGTAACTGTGGCTATCCTATTAATTATGCGGACCAAATTCTTACGACAATGAGAGTTAACTGGATCAAGCAAATCTTTTCAAGGGGACTGTGTAATTGCTAATTTTAAAAACCGCCATTACGCCCGGACAGTTTTGGAAAGAGTATCCACTCGGTCTATTAGTGATGAAAGTATTTTTTATTTATATATATATTATATATATTAAATATATATTCAGGGTTGCATATGAGGTCAGGCCTGTCCTGCTGGGGAGCAGAGGTGTTGAGGCCTGTGTCTAAGAGGGCAGTGGAATGGACTTCATGAAGCCTCTCCCCCACTGCACTCTTAGACACAGGCCTCACCTCCTTTGCACCCCTGGACAGGCCTCTCTCCCACTACACTCTTGAACACAGGCCTCATCTCCTCTGCACCCGTGGACAAGCCTCACCTCATATGCAACCCTGAACAGGCCTCACCTCATCTGCACCCCTGGACAGGCCTGACCTCATCTGCACTCCTGGTCAGGTCTCACCTCATCTGCATCCTGTTACCATCTATTATACCCAATAGATTGAGGCCTGTCCAGGGGGCACGGAGGAGGTGAGGCTTGTCTAGGGGTCAGAGGAGGTGAGTCCTGTCCACAGCACTCTTGGACACAGGACCTATCTCCTCTGCACCCCTGGACAGGCCTCACCTCATCTGCACAATCTGCTTACTAATCTGAGGAAACACAGGTGACATGATTGTGAAATGTGCTAATATATTTTTTTAATCATGCAGATACTATCTAATCCATGTCAATAATGTAAAACCAATTCATGTGCCCGAAATCTTTTTTTAAATAACATTTACAAAACAGAGCACAGGTCATATGTATAAGCATTTCATTACACTACTGAAACCTCACTCATTTACAAAATACAATTCCTTTATGCACCAACATTTCTTTACCAAGCATTATCAACAATGTATTAGTCTCTATTATATTCTCTTCCTGACTTACTCTATTTTTCCACCTGTCCCCTTCTAACACCCTCTCTCTGACTTATTCCTTTTTACATCCTGACTCTGTGTTACACTCTCTTACACTCTCTCTTTGACTTACTTTCTTTTACACCCTGTTTCTAATTTATTCCCTCTCTCTCTTTTTTACAGCAATTTGTAAGTCATACTCTCTCTTACATCCTCTTCCTGATTTATTCCGTCTTACAATCTTTCTCTTTGTAACATTCTCTCCCTGACTTACTCCCTATTACACCTTTTGTCTGTTTTACACCCTCTCTCCCTCTTTCTGATTTTTTTATTCTCTTCCTCTCTTCTTGTAACACCCTCTGTCTGACTTACTCTTTGTTACATCCTCTCTCTGATTTACTTACTCTTACATCCTCTCTCAAACTTACTCTCTCTCTCTCTCTCCCTTCTACAGCCTCTGTCTGTTTTAGTCTCTTTTACATCCTCTCCCCTTCTATCACCCTCTCTCTGTCTTACATCCTCTTACACCCTCTGTCTGTCTTCCACCCTGTTACACCCATTTTCTGACTTACTCCCTTTCTCCCTTTCTTTGACTTACTCCCTCTCCCTATTACATCCTTTCTCTGTCTTACAACATATTATACACTCTCTCTGTCTTACTCCTTCTCTATGTTTTACTCCCTCTACCTGTTTCTTTGTCTGACTCTCTCTGTCTCTTTGTGTTACTCCCTCTGCTCTATTTCTCTGTCTTACTCCTAGTTACATAGTTGCTGTGGTATAAACTTCGATATGTTGTAAACTAGTGTTTATATTGTTTGCTTATTGTCATTGCTTTGTTGTTTGGTAATAGTGGTCTATAATGTGTTATTTTTTTCTTTACCACAGATTGAAATCAAGATTTCAATAGTAAGGAAATATGCCCTCAAGGCAGAGGAGAAGGAAAGATGCCAAGCGGAAAAAAACAAAAACAGCAACGGAATTAAAGCACTCCCCTACAACAAATCCTTCAAAAAACACCAAAAAAACTCCTGGTAAGACAACTAAGTCTTTTTTTCGAAACATATGTAGATAAAAAAAAATGTTAATGGAAATGTGAATATACAGAAGGAGAGAGCAAATTTGAAAAGGAAGGAGAGGCCCCCCAAAAATGTTAATACTGGAGCAGGAGAGAACAGTATGTATAGGAATAGAAGGCAAAACCAATTTAGGGACATTCGTAGACGAATGTTTCGCAATAGGGTAGTTTTAAATTTGTTAAAAAATATTAAGAAAGGTAAAAAGAGAGCTGCTTTTTACAAGAAAAAAAAATGTAGAGAAGATTGTTGATCAGGCTTTTGAAGTTAAGAAAAAATTATTTATTTTAGTAATCAATAGAATTAGGATACTTAACAAGGCAATTGATGTTTTCAAATCAAACAGTAGATGCAAAAGAATAATTAATCAGACTAATTTTTGTGAAGTTTTTTCTGGAGAATGGATGCATAGTTCAAGTTGTGAGCCATTTTTTAATGAGGAGAGTTACTTCCAGGAGAATGTTTTGGTGCATGCAGTTGACACCAGTGGTCGAGCATATGAGGTGAAAGACGGTTGTCCGATTGAAAAAGAGAAACTTGTGTCTAGAGATGCAGAAGAGGTGTTAGCTGATGAAGTTTTAGGGAGACGTACTAAGGGTCCTGTGTACACTTGGAAGTGTAGTAGTATTTGTAGTGTGCGACAGCATTCAATCGATTTGCTTCGTAATTTCTTACGGACATATAGTAAGAAAAGTCTAAAACATAAAATGAAGATGTTGCAAGACTTAGAGCCTTTCAGAGTGAGAGAAAACACAGGTTTGCATGGGCATTCACTGGCTTGTCTTTCTAGAAAAGTATGTCAGAGTGTTTTTCATCATTTTAGGATGTTAGCAGTGCATCATACTAAAATGAGGAAATTATTGAGAATGTTGTATTATGCAAAAAGTCCAGCACTTAAGCTTAAACAGTTAAACAGTGCTCTTTTGCATGGAACTGAATTAGATGTGAAGAACATTTTGAAGAAATTGAGTTAAGTTACTTTGGTGAAAAAGAGGATAGTGTAGAAATTGACACAGTAATACAAGGTAATGTGGAAGACAATGTACAGAATTCAAGTACAGAAAAGTTTGACCAGGAAATTTCCGAGTTTAAGGTGAAATCAAGTGAAAGGCCAAATTTTAGTTGTGTGTGTTGTCGACGAACTCATTATAGGCATCAGACTAGATTAGTTGATTTATATGTAAAAAGCGAAAAGGTAAATAATAATGAGTGGAAGGATTTTGCAAATTATTTGTTGGTAGAAAATTGTTTTGAATTGCGTTCCGATCAACGTATTTGTAAATATTGTTATAATAAATTAAATGAAAACAGAATGCCTGCTAGAGCTGTTCATAATAATCTGGGGTTGGTAGACATTCCTTCTGAATTGATGGATTTAAATACCTATGAGTCTATTCTGATTCAATGTGTGCATCCTTTTCAGGCTATTGTTCGCATGGAGCCTAAGACAGGGAAATTGCCTCCTTCAGATTTACAGAGAGGATTAAAGGGAAGAGTTGTTTATTTGCCTCTAGATTTTAAGAAAAATATTGATACAATTGGTGTCGAAAAAGTAGAAGAAGAACCTCCGGTTATTCTTGTTAATGGTGTTCCAACAAAGAGTAAAAAAATCTGGCAAGATTTAGTGGATGTTAGGAAAGTCAAAAAAGGCAACGTTGTATTTGGTCAAAAACAATGAGTACTACAAACATGTATGTGTTGGAGCAGTGGAAACAGTTGCAGAAGAAGACAATGATTGTTCAGCTGGCCAAATTGAAAAAGTTGATGTGTCTAGAAGTGAAGAAATATATGAACATTATACTTTGCATTCCAAAGAAGTAATGGGGAATGCAATTGACTTGTTTCAAATGAAAGCAGTAAAAGGAAGTCCTATTAGTGTATGTGAAGAAAGTTTGGAAGCTCGTTGTTTTACACAGTTATTTCCAACAGGTCAAGGTGGATGATATGACGATCGACCAGTTCAAATTCCTGCATCTGAATACCGGACTTTAAGATTATATGCTGAAGATCCAAGGTTTCGTCAATGCATTCCGTATTTGTTTCATCTACTGTATGAAAGTGACTTGTCTGGGCTTTCTTATGCAGTGAACCATAGACTGAAAAGTGGACCACATCTGCAAAATGTTTCGGCGAGGGACTTTATGGAGAAAGTCAATCTGCAAGACAGTATTTTGGAATCTCAGCTAATCAATCTCATGGCATGTCAGCGTGGTACAAAAGAGTATTGGTTCGGTCGTCATGGGGAACTGAAATGTATGCTAAGAAACTTAGGAACTCCTACATGGTTCCTCACTCTTAGCTGTGCTGAGTATGCATGGGACGACTTACTTCAATTTCTACAAGAGGCAAACGCAAACATACAAAATATAGAATTCAAAACACCTGGAGAACTGTGTTCTTTGGATCCAGTGAATGTATGTAGATATTTCAATCATAGATTTGAAGCTATGATGTCTTTTATTACCAACAAAAAAAATCCTCCCCTTGGAGAGGTTTTGGATTTCTTTTGGAGAAAGGAGTATCAAGCGAGAGGTGCTCCTCACATACATATGTTGTTATGGATTAAAGATGCACCCAAATTTGGAACAGATTTGGATGACACAGTGATGAGTTTCATTGAAGAGTATTCAACATGTGCTGTTCCGAAAACTACCAAAGAAAACAGTTTAAGGCAACAAGTTTTACGCTTTCAATCCCATCGTTGTGGAAAGTACTGTCGTCGAAAATTCAGAAACAAGGAAAAATTCTACACAAAATGTCGTTTCGGGTTTTCACGACCAGTGATTTCTAAAGGAAGAGTAAATAATTTGATGTCTTCTCTGCGACATACTGTGACGAGGAAATCACCAAAAAATACATACAATTTAAAAAGAAACGAAGAGTCCAAGTACATCAACGACTACAACCCAGTGATTTTGTCCATGTGGAGTGCTAACATGGATATTCAGTTTGTTGCTGACAACTCTATTGCTGTGGCTCGATATGTGACGTCTTACATCACAAAAAAAGAAAAGCCAGAACTGAAGGAAATGTGGGAGGACATTTCACATGAAAAGAGTATAAGTAAAACATTATACAGTTTCAGTCTGAAGATGTTGTCGTATCGAGAAATTGGAGCATATGAATGTTCTGATCGGTTATCATCAGCAAGTCTCTATGCCAAATCTCGAACAATCATTTGGGCGAGTCTAGGTCTTGCTGCAACACGAAACCGAGTTTTGAAATCTGTACAAGAAATTGAGTATTTGGCGGAGAAAGAACCAGACAGTACAGATATTTTGAAGACAAACATGTTGGATACATGCTATCCAAATAGAAGTAGTCATCTTGAGAACAGTTGTTTGTATGAAGTTCTGAAAAACTATAGTTATAAGAGGAACATCACAGAAGATATCAATAATGGAATATATGCTGTCATTGGGTGTGAAAGATGTCTAGTGAAGCAGAGAAAAGGCCATTTGATTAATCATTGAAAATTGAGTTGCGAATCTCCAGACAAAAGGGAATTTTACTATTTAGCTCTTTTGCAACTCTTTAAGCCATGGCGTACAGAAGAGGAACTACTTGGAGATTTTCTTTGTTACGAAGATTCTTTTAATGCAACCAAGGATACCATAGAATGTCCTGTTTTTCCAAATTATCTGCAAATGTTGAACGAAGAAATAGAGCAAGAAGCCACAATTGCTGTAGAGATTGCTAGAGACAGTTCTCAAGACAGTCAGAGTTCTACTTCATTGAGTCAGGATCCACTAGGAGGACCAATTATCCAAAATGAAGCTGCCACTGCCATGGATGAGGTGGAAAGAGCTATGGAACAAGCTCAAGAGGATGTAGTTAACTTAGACGACTTGGTGAAACAACTAAACGTTAGCAGAAACAGATATATGACGAAGTCACAGAACAGCTTGAACATGGATTCAGTCATGAGAAAAAAGAGTGCTCATGTACATCATTTAAGCCTGTCCGACTGTACGTGAGTGGAGAAGCGGGAACTGGAAAAAGTTTTCTGATTAAAGCAATTGCAACTTATCTGCAGAAAAGGACTGAATCACCGCTGTCTTGTGTTGTTACCGCTCCAACTGGGCTGGCAGCACATAACATTAAAGGGATTACTTTACATCGTTTACTGATGCTACCAGTTGAGCATGATAATAAATTGCAATACCACAAGCTATCTGGAGATGCGTGTTCTGAAGTTTCCAGAGTCCTGAAGAAAATGAAACTTCTTATCATTGATGAAGTAAGCATGGTCTCAAATCTAATGCTTGCTTTTGTCCATTTGAGAATGCAAGAAAACCTTAGAACAGAGTATGATGTGTTATTTGGAGGGAAACACAATATTGTTTTTTGGAGATCTACTGCAGTTGACTCCAGTGAAAGGATAACCAGTGTTTAAAATGCTCACGCATGAAGATACCAGGAAGTGCCTAGGAAGCATTGGAAACATTAATATATGGTTAAATTTCAAATATGCAGAACTACTTCAAAATATGCGACAGGCAAAGGATGAAGATTATAAAAATATTCTACAAGATGTAAGAATCGGAAAAGTAAGTGAGCATGGAAAGAAGCATTACATGCACGATTAATTTCAAATTTCTATCCAAATGAAAACATTCTTCCAGAGAATATTTTTAAGAAAATTACTGAGAACAAATCTGGGATATGTTTGATGCCAACTCTGCAAGAATGTTCCATCTTCAACAAAAAAATGTTAAAGTTAGAAAATGAAGAGATTGTAAAACTGGAAGCTATAGATAAAATAGAGCATATGGGAGCAACAATTATTTTGTCAGAAAATTTGAAATCAAAATTGGATTCATTAGAGAAGAGTATATCTAAAACTGCTGGTTTTGAAAAGACTCTGAATGTGTGTTTAAATTGTCGTATCATTTTGAGAAGGAATTTAAATGTTAATAGAGGTCTAGTAAATGGATCAATGGGTCATGTTGTTGAATTCCTGAATTACAGAAATAGAGATGGAATTGAATTTAAAAAAATTAAATTTGATGGCATTGAGGAAGTACAACAAATCAGTCGTTGTTCTGCTAGATTTTTGCTTGTAAAAGACTTATATGTTCGCCGAAAACAGTTTCCTGTTTGTTTGGCGTATGCGGTGACAATTCATAAATCTCAAGGTTTAGGTGTAGATAGTGCTTTGGTGAACATTGAAGTTCTGTGTTTAAAGAGGGTATGGCATATGTGGCCTTATCACGAGTCAGAACTTTATCAGGATTGTACTTGATTGAGTGTGATGAGACAAAGATTTGTGCAGATCTAGATTGTGTTAAAGAATACAATAGGTTAAGAAGAGAGTATGCTCCACATTTGCCTCAATATCCTCTGTTTGAAAAACGTGTGGTAGGCCGAAAAAGAAGAAATGAGAATAATTACAGTGAGGTAGTAGCAAAAAGACAAAAAGTAAATGAAACTGTAATTGTAAGCAGAAAGAAAAAGGATTCTGTTGAAGATGTTGTTGGGTTTCAGTTTGAAAACAGTTCTGGTGTCAACTGCTATGCTAATGTAGTAGTTAATGTTGTTTTTTTTCTGCAAAATTTACAAGAACAGATTGTTGAAAATCGGGATCAAACATTCTGCTGTTTATTGAATTCTATGTTTGAGAAATGTAGCAGTGATAGAGCAAAAATAGAAAGTGTTTCTGAAATTCGAAATCTTTTAGACATATGTTCTGGTCAAAATCAATTTTCACAGAATATTCAGCAGGATTGTCAGGAATTTTTAATGTATATGTTTGGTGTATTGGAACATGAAGGTTTAGATGTAGAAAATCTTTTTGGCCTTTCTTATCAATGGCAGCATGACTGTGACAATTGTAGTTTATCAAGTAGTACTAGAATAGACACTGAAAGATTTATATATTTGACTTTACCAGACTGCAAATCAGTGTCTTTTAATAATCTAGTTAAAGCAGCTGATCACAGTATGGTGTGTACCCAATGTAAGTGTGCAATGCTGTCCACATTATTTATACAAACTTATGGTCAGTATGTCATTTTAATGTTCCAACGATGTAGACCTGATGGAACTAAATTGACAACTTCTATTAAAAATTTCGTGGCTTCTCAGTGATCAATTTCAGGAAGAACCTTTGCAACTGTAGCTATTATTTATCATGACGGTCCTTCGACAGCATCAGGGCATTACACATGCTATTTAAAATGTCAAAAAGGGTGGAAGCTGTGTAAAGATACTCATTTGACTTTCAAACAACATTTGCCTTTTGACTTAAAAAATTCATACCTAGGGTTTTTAGAACCAAAATTTAAGTAAAGGTAATTGGCCTATGAAGACGGGAGCAGTTAATAAAAGTTAGTTTGCTGTTTAAAATTATATTGTGAGTAAAAGTATGAATATTTAAACATTGTAAAAATGTTGTATGAGCTTTTCTTTCAGAATGTCGGGAAAACGGTAATTTCAGAGTTTGTTTTGAGTAATTTGAAAACATACTGATACATCTGACACTATTTGGCCTTAAGGAAAAGTGAAGGAATGAGCAAAGAGTCATGACTGAACACAAGGAGGAAATGAAACCATTGAAAAATATCTCAGCGGTGAGGCAAGATGGCTGCCGACAGTCCGTAGGGGGTAGCAGCCCTCAAGCCACTCTCTGCATTACTGCTTGGTTAACGCTTAATGCTTGCTTGCTGGTATGGCTCAGAACTGCTCTATAGTTCTGCTTTTTTGCTACATTGGACGATGAGATGCTGGAGGGTCTCCATAACCTGGTTGTTACATCAGCTTGGTCGTTTGTGACGGTGGAAGTAGAGGTATTTGCACTGCATAGCAGGAAGCTAGGAGTCCCGAGAGTGTCAAGCAGCGTTCTGCAGACGGCGGTGTCTAAAGTTAAGAAGAGGATTACTTCGTGTTGGGAGATCTGGGAGACTGTCAAGCGTGTCATGGCCCCTAAGGTGCTGAGGATTATTAAGAACACCCAGAGGCAAGAAGAAGCGGAGACATCTAGCGAGCCTGACATTCCCGACGGCAAATCTGAGAACCAAGGCACAACAAAGGGCACAGACTCGCAAAGAAGCGGCAAGAAAGCGTGAAGAGGAGCGATTATTGGCAAGTCAGAAGAGGAGAGAAGAGCTACATAAGGAATTACCTGCACTGGACCTGGCCACAGAATCTCTGAGGGAAGCGATCCTACGTCAGCCCCTGATTTTTGAATCATTCCAGGCGCGTGGACTTTCACCCTCTTCTTCATCGGTGGTGAGAGGTTCGCTGAGAGGTGAGGTTGACCCGGCTCCGGCGCCTACAGTAACTGGGGGCACTGAGCCGGGATCTGAGACAGGCTCGCTGCGGAAGGCTGCGGAGAGTGTACCCGCTGTGGCTGTGGCGGACGGCGCTGGATCGGAGTTGCTGCCAGAACAGGAAATGGCAGAGCTGGTACCTGAGGCGGTGGAGGCTGCGGGACATTCGGCGGTGGAGACCGCGGGAGGCGCAAGAGGCGGAGTTGAAGATACTGGGTCATGCGAAGTGACTGGGGCGGCAGGAGCGGAGACGGGAGTTGTCCTGGCTCAGCACTCAGCTTTACCTCTATCGGAGGTTACAGAATGCACGTCTCAAGGCTCTTTAGTAGGCGGGGTGCCTAATGGAGGCGGAGCCGAGCGCATGGAGGAGGTGGAAGAGAAGCGTAATGGTGATGGAGATGGAGGAGGAGCTGGAGGGGCTGGTCTATCGAAAGATCCTGGAGGAGAGGTGGAACATAATGACTGCATCGGGCTGCAAATGTGCATTATGGAAGGCAGCACACTGGATAATAAAAGCAGCGGAGGTAATGCGGAAAATGCCGAGAATGCAGGTTTACAAGAGGCAATAGGTACGAACAAAAGCTTATATCAGATAGCTGTATTGCCCAAAGCAATGGATGTGTATACAAATGTGGGTTTGGGAGCGCAGCAGAGTGCCCCACAGGGGGAAAAGCAAACTTTAAATACAGGGCATGTTGAACATCGGAGCATGCAACAAGAATCCATAGAGGAGGGGGAAATACCCCCTGTGCGAACAGTACTATTGGCAGATAGCTCATGTAAAATCGTAAAGGAGTTTGTAACTGACCCTGAAGCTACGAAAGGTGGTGATGGACGTGCACCTATTGAGACTACCACTAGTATAGGAGAGGGGCTGAATATTGGCAACACAGATAAACCGCAACCTATAATACCAAATGCTGCAGCGACTGGAGTTAAAAAAGTACCAGTATCAAACCAAGGAGCAGTTCCTAAAGATAAGGGTAAGGGTAAGGGTAAGGGTAAGGATGAAACTAAACCTTTTAAAACGCCTGGCTCTGTTATAGCACCAGACTCTTGTAGGAAAAAACAGGAAAAAAACGTAACTACGCTAAATAGCCCAAGACGTTCTTTTCTTAACAAAATTTCGACTAAAAGGTTACAATATAGCAATGACAGTGATGACAATGCATCGGTGGAGTGGGAGGAGAAGGAGGAAGAGGTGGAGGAAGAGGAGCATGATGAGACGGAATCATCGATCACTTCTTCGGTAGAGTCGGAGTCGGAGTCAGAGAACTTCTCACTGAGTGAATCCCAAGAGTATGAGACTCGCTCCCTGCGTCTAGAGAAGGTGCAGAGCAGCGCGGTGAAAGAAACTAATTCGAAACCCAAAATTAAATCTCATAAGACTAGGGGAAGATCCCGCGTAAGAAATAGCAAGATAGGAATTCTGCCACAAAAGGGAATATCTAAGATGCCCGATCGGGATAAGTCAGGTACAGAGCCGCATAAGGATAGATTTGATCTTTTACTCTCCACAATGCAACAGATACAAGGGGAAGCACGGCTGGAGAGCCAAAGAGCCAATAGGGCAAACAAGAAAATACAGAGATCTCTCCACAAAGTACAGGAAATGTGTGCTGAAGCCACAGGCAGATTGACTGAGGTTGAACAGAGGACTGGCAAAATGGAAGATGAGATGGTAAAGATGCAAGAATTTAGGCAGATGCAGGAGAAAACAGAGTCTGACATACTTTGGAAGCTGGAAGATTTCGAAAATCGGCAGAGGAGAAATAATATAAGACTGCTTGGAGTGGAGGAAGGCAAGGAAGGAGGAGATATAAGAGCCTTTGTTGTAGATTTGCTGAAAGGCGCGTTTCCAGAGATGGACGCATGGGACTGGGACAAAGAGGTGCAACGTGCGCACAGATTTCCCCTCATACAGAAAAAGGGTAGTGCGGGCGCAAGAGCAAGGGCAATCCTTGTGTACGTGGGAAACTATCTATTAAGAGAGGAAGTGATAATGAAGGCTAAACCCATGAAGAAACGAACTTATAAAGACATAACTTTTTTTGCCCGACCAGATTTTTGCCACACAACAGTGGAAAGAAGATGGCGTATGCGGCAACTCATAGCACCGTTTCAGAACATAGGCTGTGAGGTCTACTTACTATTCCCTTCCCGTCTCAAAGTAGGCTTTAATGGCCAGTTCAGAGTCTTCTTTTCTGAAATCACTTCGCAAGAGTATTTGACTTTTCTTCGAGAAGAGAGAACACACAGGGATCGGAATATACAAACTGATCGTATAGAAAGCTTAAAACAAGTAGCTCTTATTACAAAGAAATAATTGAGCCTCTTCTTGAATAACATGAATTAATTTTTCAAAATGATGTATTAAGGGGGAGTGGCTGGGGGAAACTCCCCTGGGGGGGTGCGGCTGTCACACATAGGTCAGGATTGACCTATTTGCCAGTAAGGGAAGGGGGGGGAGGGAGAAGGGGGAGCGGGGTGGGTCTTAGGGGGGGAACAGGGCACGGCAGGACACACAATAGAGAGATGGAGTTCAAAAAGGGCATTTTCAAGACAGGGGGAAAAGGTAGAGTGGAGAAAATTTAAAGGAGGCAATATAAGAAAAAACGTCAATGGAGTATTGATAATATGCTGGATAATTAAATGGGTTAAATGGATGGTATACAGAAGAGATTGTAGGAGGGAAAAGATATGTGACAATGTGTACGATGAGCGTTAGGGTTGCAACATGGAATCTATGTGGTTTAAATGATCCCCAAAAAAGAGCAAAAATTGTGTTAGCTTTGAAACAAATGAATCTGGATTTTGTATTTATACAGGAAACTCATATTATGATAACACAAGCACACCTCATGACTCAGTTAGGATTTCATCTCCTAGTACACTCAAGCCAAGGGGTTAAAAAAAGAGGGGTAGCTATTTTAGCTAGGAATAATAATATTTTGACCAGGAAGAAGGCACAGGACAAATGGGGAAGATGGGCAATGGTCGAGTGCTTTATTGATGGAGAGTGGATAACGTTTGTAACTGTTTATGGCTCAACAGAGGATGATCCTGAGATCTTTCAATTTTTAGATGTTGAGCTAGCAACATGGGCACCAAAAATTATATTGGGAGGTGATCTTAATATTAATGGAGCAGATGGATTAGGATTGGGTTCCTTTGGAAAATATAAAGGCAGGAAAAAGAAAGTACACCAGGCATTACATAGTTTAGTTTTAAATAATGCTCTTTCAGATGTGTGGGGGAAAAAGAGAATGGATAATAAAGGCTTCACATATTATTCGGCTCCGCACCGAACATGTGTAAGATTAGATTATTTTTTCATTTCAAATACCATTACTGCAAATTCAAAGATTGAAAGGCTGCCACGGATCCTTAGTGATCATAACCCCTTAGTACTCACTATGGCAACAAAAACAAATACCAGACAATACACAAATTGGACTTTTGAAAGAGAGCTATTGAAAGATGAACAATATATAGAATGTATGAACAAATGGATTAGGGATTTTTTTATTTTCAATAGGGACACAGCAGAAATGGGAGTGGTCTGGGATACCTATAAAGCTGGAGTACGAGGGGAAACAAAGAGCTATAATTTTTATAAAAGGAAACAAATTCAGCTGAGGAATTTAGAGTTAGCTGAGAAGGTCCTTAAGGCAGAGGAGAACCTAGAAAACAGTGTTTTGACGGGGAGGGATTTGGAAAAGGCTTTGATAGAACTAGTGAAAGTAAAAGGTGAGGCAGAGGGTGAAATTGCTAGTAAGGCAGCGAAAATCTATAATACTAAACGAGAGAAGTGCTATGAGTTAAGTGAATCAGTAGGCAGAATCTTGGCTACTCGGACAAGGCAACAAGAAGCTGTGGGTATAGTTAGAGAAATTAGGGATACATCGGGCACGGTTTATACAGAGTCGAATGAAATAAGGGAAGTATTTAGGACATTTTATGAGAAGCTGTATGACGATGAACTAGAGGGTCGAGATTCTCAAAGAGATAATGAGGAAATGAAGGAGTATCTCCAAGAGATCCCTATAGATATAATCGAGGAGGAGGAAGCAGATGGATTAGAGGGAGTTTTGCAGACAGAAGAAATCAAGGAGGCAATATGGAATCTGCCCTCTGGCAAAGCAGCAGGTCCCGATCAAATTCCTATAGAATTTTATAAAGTATTTTGGGACCTCTTGATAGAAGAAATAATGAAGGTTATGCAACTGGCACAGCTGGGCAAATCAGTACCTAAGTCATGGGGGAGTGCTGAGGTGGTCGTAATATTAAAAAAAGGGAAAAACCCGGAAGATCCAGGTTCATATAGGCCTATTACTTTACTCAATGCGGACGTAAAAGTTTTCTCCAAGGCATTGGCATCAAGGCTTGCAAGAGTTATAGATAAAATAGTCAGTAGTTGCCAACACGGCTTTATACCAGGGAGAGGAACTACCCACCATATACGAAAAGTAATAACGTTATGTGATGTTACTTCAGTCACAGGAGACCCGATTGCAGTGATGTTACTTGATGCAGAAAAAGCATTTGATCGGGTCTCCTGGGGCTACCTTTGGCATGCTTTAGAAAGAACAGGTATTAAGCACGGTTTTATTAAAGCCCTACAAACTCTTTATCTAAAACCGGTGGCAACTTTACGAGTGAATGGTGGAAATACGGGCCAATTCCAAATAAAAAGAGGTACTAGACAAGGGTGTCCTTGCTCACCGCTACTGTTTGCCATATACATGGACCCATTAATACGGAGTATAGAGGCATCTGAGATGATCGCACCCTTAACAACACTCATCGGGCAATGTAAAATTTTAGCTTATGCAGATGACATTGCTGTAATCTCTCCAAATCCCTCTGAATCTATAGAGCACCTTGAACTTGAGGCGATGAAATTTGGAAAGATATCGGGGTATAAATTAAATACATCTAAAACGCAAATAATAAAAAATTCATTTACTCCATGTGTAGACAATCGAGTGGTGCAGGAAGGCACGTATTTAGGGGTTATCATAATGTCAGATTTGGATATTTTGGTAGAAAGGAATATCAATCCTTTGATTAAGAAAGTAGAGAAAGATTTGGATAGGTGGGACAATTTGCATATGTCAATAGTGGGGCGGACAAATATAGTAAAAATGTTGATACTCCCAAAATTCTTATATTTATTTAGAGCAATACCCTTATTATTTGATGTTAAAATATTTAAAAAACTAGAGTGTATAATAAATAGATTCATCTGGGCAAAGGGGAAAACAAGAAGGGCCCTTAGATTCACGACACTGCCGAGAGAAAGGGGAGGCTGGGGAGTTCCAGACTTAAAATCTTATTACTGGGCGGCGGCTTTACAAAACATGATTGGTATGTTGGGAGGGGAAGAATCAGAAGAGTTGAGCAAATTTGGTTCATTAGCAATTTATGGATTAACCTTGGGAATGGAAGCGAAGGATGTCCTATTGAAATTTACAGAGGCTAGCTATTATAAGAGGACAAAATTTAAGACGCTCATAGCAGCATATGACATTTGGAAAAGCTTCTCTAAAAAAATAGGTTTGGGGAAATATAACGTGTATACTAGACTCACACATAACCTAAATCTTCCACAAGAGATTTTCTCGGGACCTATATTTGCGGAGTGGGAAAACATGGGAATTAGAATTATAGGGGATGTAAAGGGGGACCAGGGGATTCTTCAATTCTCAGAGTTACAAACTAGATTTAACTTAGAAACTAGGCAATTCTTTAAATACTTACAAGTTAGGAGTTTTCTTTTGAACAAAAAAGGAGGCGCTCTGGGATTCAGGCGTAATCCAATTATGGAGATAATCCAAGGTGGGGAAGATTGCACAATTAAAAGGCTCTATGCTGAATTGATAAAATTAAAACGGGATGACTACCAAAAATGGAGCGAAAAGTGGAAGGATAATCTTAATATCAGTTGTGAAAGTTTTGGTATCTCCCTAGAAAAGGGTTACTCTCTGTTATGTTCAGCACCATTGCAGGCGCAACATTATAAAACGATATATCATTTATACTACACACCCGCTAAATTAGCACAATGGGGAGGTACAGTGGGTATTAAGTGCTATAGGTGTGGAAGCTTGGATGCCGATTTACAACATGTATTTGCTACGTGTCCTCATCTAGATTTACTAAAAAAAGATATTGAACGTTTTATAAACAATATTCTAGGAACTGAAATTGTGCTAACTCCCGGAACTATATTATTAGGAGTCAATTTTGAGGACGCACGACCATATTGTGGGAGGGAATTTCTATTTGTTGCAGTATCTGTTCTGAGATTATGCATAGCCTCTGCATCGATTGACCCTATACCACCTACTTTCCATAAATGGCTGGCTAAGCTATTATTAACATACAATGTGGAGAAAGAGATTTATGCAAGGAAGGGAAAAAGGGGGAGGAAGTTGGGCAAGATAATATGGGATCCTATAACGCGCTGGAAAGATAATTTAACAGTTTAAAATTGAGTTTTGTTTGAAATATGGTTAAATGAGGTTCATATATGAGATATAAACTGGCATGCTGGTCATAAAGGGGGAGATTTATTTGATTGTATGGAAATATTCGGAAAGGGTAATTTTGTCTGATTACACTTAGGCTATACAATCTGGAATAACATTTTGGATCAAATTATTTTACTCCTTTATTTTAACTGGATGTTGCTTCCTTTATTATGCCTGCCGATGCTTTATTGGTTGTTTTTCTCAATGTTATGCATTATTTTTCTTTCTGCCATTAATATTGCCGTGCCCTGTACATAAGTGTAAAATATCTCAATAAAAAAAAAAAAAAAAAAAAAAATATCTCAGCTGTTCTTGGAGCTTTTCTTATAGAAAGTCGATGAAATGGAAGTTTTAGAGAACAGCAAAGTATTTTCCAACGAATAGGATCTTCATGATATACCATTTGGCTTAAAAGAAAAGTAAGTGAATCAAAGATTAGTGTACATATGTGATTTTTAAGTTTATATGTTTTTTTTAAACACAATCTTTTAGATTGTGTTTTTTATTCCCGCAGTCATATGATGAGTAGTTTGAACTCACTGTTGTTAGTGAAATTCAATATATTCTGAGAACAGCAAAAATAAACTATCTAACATGTTGTACAAGTTATTCTATAGTTTGTATTGTGTAATTTAAATTGTATTCCCATTGTCTCACACTCACTTTCTTTTTTCTACCCTCTTTCAGCTCTCTTTACTCACTCACACTGTCTTTCTCTCACTCTCTTTCACCCCCGTTCCTTTACTCCACTTCTTTCACAACCCCTCATTCCCATTTCAACTGTCTGCATCCCCTCTCTCCCTTGCACCACTTTTCAGCTTTCAGTCTCTCTGCTTTACTTCCCTTTTCCTTCTTTGCTCTTTTAGTAATTCCTCTTTACTCACTCACCTCTTTTGTTGCACTCTGTCACTATAACTCACCCACTCTCCCTCACTTATCTTTCTTTGCTCTTTTCTTTTGTCCTCTTCGCTCTGTTTTTCGTTCACTACCTCTATGTCCTCAGTCCCTCACTCTCCTTGTGTTATGCTCACTTGTGTTTATCTACTTTCTATCATTTCTCTTACAACAACTTCACTGCTCCTCTCTCATCGTTCTTCATCCCATTTCTTTTACTCTGGTTCCATTACTACCCCTCATTTCCTATTTTTTAGTGTCCTTCTCTTTACTTTCATCACCGAATCACATTCTCTCTGTTCCACTGCTTTAGTCCTCTTCCCCTCTCTTTCCTTCTTTTGCTCCCTTATTAATTTTCCCTTCCTCACTCATTGTAATCCACTTCACTCAGTCCTTCCCTTAGTCCCTCTGTCTACTAACTTCCTCACTCCTTTTCCCTCAATCTTTCTATATTATCCTCACTCCCTTCATCCCTTCACTCTGTGATTCCCCCTCACTCACTCTTAGTCATCTTCCATTCCTCATTCTTGTAAATGTATCCTCAATCAGACTCCTTTCCCTAACAGTCATTCCCTTTTTACTTACTCCTCTTTCCTGATTTAGTTTTGCTAACTCACATTCTTTTAGTATCTTTCTTACCTTCAGTTCATTTCTCTCTTCTTCTCTTCCTCTCTGTCACTGAATGTATCTGCCTTACTCTTAGTAATTTTCTCTCCTTCTATTTCTTTTTCCCTCTTTTTGTCCTTCTACATTAGTTTATTTCCCTTTCTGTGTCCTTCACTCTTACTTTATTTCTTAGTACACTTTTAACCTCTTGACCTGTCTCTTCTATTTTAAAATATATATTTTACTAATTATAACTTATTTTTTCTTCTCTCTTTCACAGATACAAAGTGTAGTAAAAACATGTAATTAAATTTACATTAATTATATGGTAAGTGTGACTAAAAAAATGTAGTTAGTCATCATCCTTTGGCTTAACCTCACTACTATTCTCTCACCCTACCTCACTCCTGTTTCCTTACTCTGCTTCCCTCACTTATTCTTATCCTCCATGTTTACTCCTTTTTCCCTTACTCTCCTACCACATTCAACTTCTTTCAGTCCCCCTGCTTTACTTCCCTTACCCTCTGTTCCCTTCCTTCGCTCCCTCACTCATTCCCTTTCCCTTACTCACTTACTCCACTCCTCTCACTCCTTCTCTAAGTCCATCTGTCCTCACAGTTCCTCACTCCCGTTCCCTCACTCTGTCCCTCTTACCCTCACTGTCTCTCTCCCCGCACTCTGTCACTACTCTTTCGTCATGCTCACTCCCTATAACTCACCCACACTCCCTCACTTACCTTTCTTTGAGCCTTCACTCAGTCCCTTTCAGTCACTCCTTCCTTTACTCTCTCTCTCCTTTCTCTCTGTAACTCCCCATGTCTTACCCTTATTCACTTTTATCCACCCTCTTTCACCCCTCTTTACTTACACTCACTTCTCTTTTCTCACCCTCCCTCACCGCTGTTCCTTTACTCCGGTTCCGTCACTACCCCTCATTCCCCATCCTTTACTGTCCTTCCCTTTACTTTCAACACCCACTCACATTCTCCCAGTACCTCTGCTTTAGTCGTCTTTCGCTCCCTTATTCATTTTCCCTTTCTCACTTACACCCTATTACATCTTCTCTCTGTCTTACTATCTAATAAAAAGTCCCTCTGTGTTGCTCCCTCTAACTCTCTTTCTCTTTCATCAGTGATGTCATTTGAGATGTCATCAGTGATGTCATCAGTGATGTCACTAACCATGTCATGAATGATGTAATATGTGACATCATCAGCAGTGCATTGCGGGCGCGCGAGTTATAGTGAGTCCAACTAACTATAACGTGGGAATTTCAATGGTTTTATGTCAGTAAAATTTCCAGCTAACTATAACTGGTGTGAAACCTATGGTTTTTTCAGTGAATAAATATAAATATATATAAATAAATATATGACAAAAGTTCACGGAGCCTGCTTTAAAAGTGCATATTTGCATGCGCATTTGGAGACATTTGTTTTACTAATGATTGCTCAGCGTGTGTTTTGTTTTCAGACTATACCGGAGTGACTTTGTATGGTTGAACTAAAGAGACAATGATGTGGGAACTTGTATGCCTTTCACGGCAGCGCAATCTGCATTCAAGCAGTTTTAAAAAAAAATTCTTTCTGTATAAAATAGACTTACCAATAGAAAGGCAGCACATGTTGAGAGCATTTGGCGCCAATACAATGTTTCATAATTACAGTACCTTGATAGGCTAATTCAACTTGTCTATACCTCTGGCTAAAACAGGTTACAGCTTGTAATCGTTTTCATGCATTCATTATGAATTAGCTCAGGTTTTTATTGGCATTTGTGTTTTGAAATGTAATATGGAGTTATTTACAACTCCAAATACCCTGCACTACACTAAGAAGGCACATGCTGCTGGTCAATACCTCTTCCGTCCAGAATGCCTAAACCTGTAGTCTACCCTCTATGTTTATGTGTGCCTGTAGGAGGGAGGAGGGCTATATATTTCTACACTGTCACGGCGACAAAACAGATTGATAAAGCCTGCTGCGCAGGCGAAACGCGTCTCTCCTTTTCTGCAGGGTCGTGGGTGACCTGAACTGTAATAAACAAGCCTGATCCATACACGCCTTGTGTACGTGCCTCTTCTTCCTTGCAGTAGGAGTGGTTTTCTTCATATATATATGTATGTATATATTTACTGAAAAAACCATCGGTCTCATGAGTGTTATAGTTAGCTGGAAATTTCACTCGTACAAAACCATAGAAATTCCTGTTATAGTTAGCTGTACTAACTATAACTCGCGCGCCCGCAATGCACTAACTATAACTCGCGCGCCCGCAATGCACTGCTGATAATGTCACATATTACATCATTCATGACATGGTCAGTGACATTACTGATGACATCTTAAATGACATCTGTGATGTCATTTGAGATGTCATCAGTGATGTCACTGACCATGTCATGACTGAATATCGCTATTTGTTGCTAATATGTCCCATAGTGCTGCATGGCTGATTGACGAACTGCATGAGACTGACAGGAGGTATCCTAGGCTGCATGAGTACTACTTCAGTATTTAGTGGAGTGTACCAATAGTAAGTATCTGCTTAGAGGTTTGTAGGGATTGTGGACAGAATATTGTACGTGTACATGTGTTGGTGCCTAGGTCATTCGATAGGAACATCACTAGTAACTAGAATGATGAGAGTGCTGCAGAGTGCTCAGTTAATGTATAAGTGCTTAGGTATTGTCTCAAAGCCTGAGTCATTCTGCAAGTTCATAGACAGTGACTGGGTTCCTAGAGTGCTAGTAGTTGACAGCAGGATAAGTTTATATGCACTTATGTTTCAGCAGAGTGATTAGATAAGGACATGCTTCTGTCAGGATTATTGTAGGAGCGGACACAGACTCACAGTGTGATTACAGACAAGCATGACTATTACCTGGACTTTGCAGGACTGACTCAGTAGTCTGCAAAGGTTTAAGGGACCGCATACATTGTGTACTTTTGACTTACCACTGCTTGTCTCAATGCCTGAGTCATTTTGCAAGTGCATAGACAGTGATTGAGTTCCTAGAGTGCTAGTAGTTGACAGCAGGATAAGCTTATAAGCTCTTATGTTTCATCAGAGTGATTCGATAAGGACATGCTTCTGTCAGGATGACTGTAGGAGTTGACACAAACTCACAGTGTAATTCCAGACAAGCATGACTATTACCTGGACTTTGCAGGACTGACTCAGTAGTCCGCAAAGGTTTAAGGGACCGCATACACTGAGCACATTTGACTGCAATACTGCTTGTATCAATGCCTGATTCATTCTGTGAGTGAATAGACAGTGAATAGGTTCCTAGCGTGCTAGTAGTTGGCAGCAGGATAAGTTTATAAAGACTTATGTTTCAGCAAAGTGATTAGATAAGGACATACTTCTGTCAGGATGATTGTAAGAGTGGACACAGAGTCACAGTGTGATTCCAGACAAGCATGACTATTAACTTTGCAGGACTGACTCAGTAGTCTGCAAGGGGTTAAGGGACCGCATAAATTGTGCACATTTGAGTGGCCCACTGCTTGTCTCAATGCCTAAGTCATTCTGCAAGTGCATAGACAGTGACTGGGTTCCTAGAGTGCTAGTAAATGACAGCAGGATAAGCTTATAAGCACTTATTTTTCAGCAGAGTGGTTAGATAAGGACATGCTTCTGTCAGGATGATTGTAGGAGTGGACACAGACTCACAGTGTGATTCCAGACAAGCATGAATATTACCTGGACTTTTGTAGGACTAACTCAGTAGTCTGCAAGGAGTTAAGGGACTGCATATATCGTGCACATTTGACTGTACCACTGCTGTCTTAATGCCTGAGTCATTTTGCAAATGCATAGACTGTGACTATGTTCCTAGAGTGATAGTAGTTGACAGCAGGATACGTTTGTTTACGCTTCTGTTTCAGCAGAGTGATTAGATAAGGACATGTTTCTGTCAAGATGATTGTAGGATTGGACACAGACTCACAGTGTGATTCCAAACAAGCATGACTATTGCCTAGACTTTTGCAGGACTGACTCAGTAGTCTGCAAGGGGTTAAGGGACCACATACATTGTGTACATTTCACTGTACCACTGCTTGTCTCAATGCCTGAGTCATTCTGCAAGTGCATAGACAGTGACTGGGTTCCTAGAGTGCTAGTAGTTGACAGCAGGATACGTTTATAAGCCCTTATGTTTCAGCAGAGTGATTAGATAAGAACATGCTTCTGTCGGGATGATTGCAGGAGTGGACACAGACTCACAGTGTGATTCCAGACAAGCTTGACTTACCTGGACTTTTGCAGGACTGACTCAGACGTCTGCAAGGGGTTAAGGGACCGCATATATTGTGCACATTTGACTGTACCACTGCTTGTATCAATGCCTGAGTTATTCTGCAAGTGCATACAGAGTGACTATGTTCCTAGAGTGATAGTAGTTGACAGCAGGATACGTTTATTTATACTTATGTTTCAGCAGAGTGATTAGATAAGGACATACTTCTATCAGGATGATTGTAGGAGTGGACACAGACTCACAGTGTGATTCCAGACAAGCTTGACTATTACCTGGACTTTTGCAGGACTGACTCAGTAGTCTGCAAGGGGTTAAGGGACCGCATATATTGTGCACATTTGACTGTACCACTGCTTGTCTCAATGCCTGATTAGATAAGGACATGCTTCTGTCAGGATGAATCGACAGAGCAGCTTTAGAGCCATCGAAAATGTCAGCAGAGCTGCTTGAGAGCCAGAGAACCAGGTCAGCAGAGCTGCTTTAGAGACATAGAATCAGTACAGCAGAGCCGCTGTAAAACCAGAGAAAACAGGTCAGCAGAGCTGCTTTAAAGCCTGAGAACCAGGTCAGATGACCCGTTGTAGCGCCAGAGAACCAGGTCAGCAGAGCTGCTCTAGAGCCTAAGAAGCAGGTCAGCATAGCTGCTCCAGAACCAGAGACCCGGGTCAGCAGAGCTGCTCTAGAGCCAGAGCAGAGACCCAGGTCAGCAGGGCTGCTCTAGAGGCAGAGAACCAGGTCAGCAGAGCTGCTGTAGAGCCAGAGAAACCTGGTCAGCAGAGCTGCTTTAAAGGGAGAGAACCAGGTCAGCAGACTGCTTTAGAGCCAGAGTACCAGGTCAGCAGAGCTCTTTAGAGGGAGAGAACCAGGCCAGCAGAGATGCTTTACAGCAAGAGAACCAGGTCAGCAGAGCTGCTCTAGAGCCAGAGAACTAGGTCAGCAGAGCTTCTTTAGGGCCATAGAACCAGGTCAGCAGAGATGCTTTAGAGGGAGAGAACCAGGTCAGCAGAGCTGCTTTACAGCCAGAGAACCAGGTCAGCAGAGCCACTCTAGAGCCAGAGAAACCAGGTCAGCAGAGCTGCTTTAGAGTCAGAGAACCAGGTCAGCAGAGCTGCTCTAGAGCGAGAGTATCAGGTTAGCAGAGCTGTTTTAGAGCCATAGACTCAGGTCAGAAGAGCTGCTCTAGAGGCAGAGAACCAGATTTAGAGGGAGAGAACTAGGTCAGCAGAGCTTCCGCCTCCCAGCTGCTCCTCCCTCCCATCTCCCCATATATGCCGGCCGCTGTGTTGCAGCACCGCTGGAGTACCACTGGCGCGTCTAAGGCAAGCCCGTCTGCACCCGTCCGTGCCTTAACCGTGCCCAGCGCCACAACCCCTGGCCCCCGCACGTGCCTCCATGACCGCCGCCACTATGACACCAGCACTCTGCACATTCTCAACTCTGGACGAAGCCACACCTGCTTCAAGGGTGCCCCGAAATGCACACACGGCCCCTTCACCTGCCGGAACTGCAGCTACACCCGCCTAAGAGATGAAGAATTACCCACCAAGAAAGACCTCAACCACCTCCGATTCATACTACTGAACACCCGCTCCGCACGCCAGCATGCTGTCGAGCTCTGGGACCTGCTTGACACAACATCCCCGGACGTCGCCTTCCTGACAGAGACCTGGTTTAACGACTCCTCCGCACTCAACATCGCTCTAGCCATCCCACCCACAGAGACCGCACCAACGGAGTCAGAGGAGGAATCGCCATCATCCACATGAACAGCATTAGGGTCTCGACTAGCACCAACAACGTGCTCAGCACCGCCGAACATATGCATTTCCAGATCCACACAGACTCTAACTCTACCCTCAGAGGCACCCTCGTCTACTGACCCCCCTGGACCCCATCCCCAGTTCAGTGACTCCATCGCCAACTTGATCAGCACGCGCACCCTGACCTCCACCTACTACATCCTCCTCGGAGAACTAAGCTTTCACCTTGAGAACAACGACAACTACTCCACAACCCTGATCGATAACCTCGCCAACCTCGGATTGAAGCAACTCGTCACAACACCCACCCAATCCACCGGCCACACGGTCGACCCTGTCTTCTCCTCAAGCCCGCACGTCTCCGTCAGCCACACCACCGAACTCATCTGGACCGACCACCGCTGCATCCACTTTGCCTTCCAGAAGCCCATCACACACCCACGCACCCAACAGGTCCCCCGCCACTGTTGGAGCAAAATCACTGAAGACCAACTACACGCAAACCTCGCCCCTCAGCCCACCGACCGAACCCTCCAACACCGACGACGCTGCCCACAGCCTCAGACGCTGGATCGAGGTCTGCACCAACACCCTCGCCCCAGTGAAGAAACCCCTCCGCAGAGACACCAGCAAGAGGGCCAGCTGGTTCCCCCCAGAACTCCTAGCCTCCAAGCAAGCCTGCCGGAACCTAGAGAAGAAATGGCACAGTGAACAAGCTCCGGACAGCCACGCAGCACACAAGAACGCCATCTGCAACCACCACCGCCTCATCAGGGCGGCCAAGAGGACCTCATTCAAATACCGCCTCGACAACAATGCACACAATAGCAAGGAGCTCTTCAACATCGTGAAGGAACTCTCCAACCCCAGCTCCAACACCAACAACATCCTGCCGTCGCAAGCCCTGTGCAACTCCCTTACCACCTTCCTCCACCGCAAGATAGAAGACATCCATGACAGCTTCAACACCCAGACAGCCACAACAGACAGCAACACAACAGACCCTCCGCACACCATCGACCATGACCCCCTGCTAGCCTGGGCCAGCGTGATCATCGATGACACCCTCAAGACCATGCACACAATCCACTCCGGTTCTCTGTCAGACCCATTCCTGCACCACGTCTTCAACAGAGCAAGCAGCTCCATCACACCCTACCTGCGCAATGCCATCAATCTCTCCCTCAAGACCGCGACCTTCCCAGAGATCTGGAAACACGCCGAGATCAACGCCCTACTCAAAAAACCTAAGGCAGACCCAAGAGATCTCAAGAACTTTCGGCCCATCTCTCTGCTCCCCTTCCCAGCCAAGGTCATCGAGAAAACCATCAACAGACAGCTAACCCGATACCTCCCAGAAAGCAGAATCCTGGACCCTTCCCAGTCAGGGTTTCGCAGCAACCACAGTACCGAGACTGCCCTCATTGCCGCCATCAATGACATCAGGACCCTGCTGGACAACGGCGAGACCGCAGCAATCATCCTTCTAGACCTCTCTGCCGCCTTCGACACCGTCTGCCACCGCACACTACGCGCACGCCTCCACGCCGCAGGGATCCGAGACAAGGCTCTAGATTGGGCCACCTCCTTCCTTTCCGGCAGAACCCAGAGTGTCCGCCTCCCTCATTCCGTTCCAAAGCCTCCGAGATCATCTGCGGCGTACCCCACGGATCCTCCCTCAGCCCGACGCTGTTCAACATTTACATGGCCCCGCTCGCACACGTAGCCTGACAGCACAACCTCAACATAATCTCTTACGCCGACGACAATCAGCTGATCATCTCCCTCACCAAGGACCCCATCACCGCCAAAGCCAACCTCAACGAAGGAATGAAGGCGTCGCTGACTGGATGAAGACCAGCCATCTGAAGCTGAACTCGGACAAGACGGAGGTCCTCATCCTCGGCTCCAACCCTTCAGCCTGGGATGACTCCTGGTGGCCGACGACACTGGGCGCAGCCCCGACACCCACCGACCACGCACGCAACCTGGGAATCATCCTCGACTCAATGCTCTCAATGACCTAGCAAGTCAACGCTGTCTCCTCCTCCTGCTTCAACACCCTCTGCATGCTCCACAAGATCTACAGATGGATCCCGACAGATACAAGAAAGACAGTCACCCAGGCCCTTGCCAGCAGCAGACTCAACTACGGAAATGCCCTCGCCGCGGGAGCCTCGACCAAGCTCATCAAACGACTACAACGCATCCAAAACACCTCGGCATGATTGATCCTCGACGTACCACGCCACGGCCACATCACTCCCCACCTGAGAAACCTCCACTGGCTCCCCGTCAACAAGAGGATATACTTCAAGCTCCTCACCCACGTACACAAGGCACTCTACAAGACCGGCACAGTCTACCTCAACAGACGGCTCTCCTTCTACATCCCCAACCGTCAGATATGCTCCGCCGACCTCTCATTCGCCACCGTCCCGCGCATCCAAAGAACAACAATTGGTGGGAGATCCTTCTCCCATCTCACCGCCAAGACATGAAACACCCTCCCACTGAGCCTACGACAGACCCTAGACCTGCTGACCTTAAGGAGGATACTCAAGACCTGGCTGTTCGATCAGTAGCACCCCCCCTGACCCCCCCCCAGCGCCTTGAGACCCTTGCAGGTATGTAGTGCGCTTTACAAATGATTGATTGATTTACAAGTGCTTATGTTTTAGCAGAGTGATTAGATAAGGACATGCTTCTGTCAGGATGATTGTAGGACTGGACACAGACTCACAGTGTGATTCCAGACAAGCATGACTACTACCTGGACTTTTGCAGGACTGACTCAGTAGTCTGCAAGGGGTTAAGGGACCGCAAACATTGTGCACATTTGACTGGAACACTGATTTTTCTCAATGCCTGAGTCATTCTGCAAGTGCATAGACAGTGAATAGGTTCCTAGACTGCTAGTACTTGACAGCAGGAGAAGTTTATAAGGATTTATGTTTCAGCAGAGGGATTAGATAAGGACATACTTCTATCAGGTTGATTGTAGGAGTGGACACAGACTCACAGTGTGATTCCAGACAAGGATGACTATTACCTGGACTTTTTCAGGACTCACTCAGTAGTCTGCAAGGGGTTAACGGACCGCGTATATTGTGCACATTTGACTGTACCACTGCTTGTCTCAGTGCCTGAGTCATTCTGCAAGTGCATAGACAGTGACTGGGTTCCTAGAGTGCTAGTAGTTGACAGCAGGATACGTTTATAAGCCCTTATGTTTCAGCATCGTGATTAGATAAGGACATGCTTCTGTCAGGATGATTGTAGGAGTGGACAGAGCTGCTTTAGAGCCATAGAACAGGTCCGCAGAGCTGCTTGAGAGCCAGAGAACCAGGTCAGCAGAGTCGCTGTAGAGCCAGAGACCCAGGTCAGCAGAGCTGCTGTAGAGCCAGAGTACCAGGTTAGCAGAGCTGCTTTAGAGCCATAGAACCAAGTCAGCAGAACTGCTTTAGAGCCATAGAACCGGGTCAGCAGAGCTGCTTTAGAGCCAGATAACCAGGTCAGCAGAGCTGTTGTAGAGCCAGAGAACCAGGTCAGCAGATCTGCACTAGAGCCTAAGAAGTAGGTCAGCAGAGCTGCTCTGGAGCCAGAGAACCAGGTCAGCAGAGCGGCTGTAGAGCCAGAGAAACCAGGTCAGGTGAGCTGCTTTAGAGGGAGAAAACCAGGTCAGCAGAGCTGCTTTAGAGCCAGACAACCAGGCCAGCAGAGCTGCTTTAGAGTCAGAGAACCAGGCCAGCAGAGCTGCTTTCGAACCAGAGAACCACGTCAGCAGAGCTGCTCTAGAACCAGAGAACCAAGGCAGCAGAGCTGCTTTAGAGCAATAGAACCAGGTCAGCAGAGCTGCTTTAGAGCCAGAGAACCAGATCAGCAGAGCTGCTGTAGAGCCAGAGCAGCCAGGTCAGTAAACTGCTTTAGAGTTAGAGAACCAGGTCATCAGAGCAGCTTTAGAGGGAGAGAACCAGGTCAGCAGAGCTGCTTTAGAGCCAAAGGGACCAGGTCAGCAGAGCTGCTCTAGAGCCAGAGAACCAAGTCAGCAGAACTGCTTTGGAGCCAGAGAACCGGGTCAGCAGAGCTGCTTTAGAGCCAGATAACAAGGTCAGCAGAGCTGTTGTAGAGCCAGAGAAACCAGGTATGCAGAGCTGCTTTAAATGGAGAGAAGCAGGTCAGCAGAGCTGTTTTAGAGCCAGAGAACCAGGCCAGCAGAGCTGCTTTAGAGTCAGAGAACCAGGTCAGCAGAGCTGCTTTAGAGCCAGATAAACAGGTCAGCAGAGCTGCTTTAGAGCCATAGAACCAGGTAAGCAGAGCTGCTTTAGAGCCAGAGAACCAGGTCAGCAGAGGTGCTATAGAGCCTAAGAACCAGGTCAGCAGAGCTGCTCCAGAGCCAGAGAACCAGGCCAGCAGAGCTCCTGTAGAGACAGAGAAACCAGGTCAGTAGAGCTGCTTTATAGGGAGAGAACCAGGTCAGCAGAGCTGCTCTAGAGGGAGAGAACCAGGTCAGAAGAGCTGCTCTAGAGCCAGAGAAACATGTCAGCAGAACTGCTTTAGAGCCATAGAACCGCGTCAGCAGAGCTGCTTTAGAGCCAGAGAACAAGGTCAGCGGAGTTGTTGTAGAGCCAGAGAACCAGATCAGCAGAGCTGCTCTATAGCCTAAGAACTAGGTCAGCAGAGCTGCTCTAGAGCCAGAGAAACCAAGTCAGCAAGCTGCTTTAGATGAAGAGAACCAGGTCAGCAGAGCTGCTTTAGACCCAGAGAACCAGGTCAGCAGAGCTGCTTTAGAACCAGAGAACCAGGTCAGCAAAGCTGCTCTAGCTGAAACTGACGGACTGACAATGACTGACTGACACTGACTGATTGACACTGACTGACACTGATTGACTGACACTGCTTGACTGACACTGACTGACTGGCACTGACTGACTGGCACTGACTGACACTGATTGACTGACACTGACTGACACTGACTGACACTGACTGACTACTCGCTACTACTCTACTACTCAATCTCTAGTACTCACTCTCTACTACTCTACTACTCTCTACTACTCACTCTCTACTTCTCTATTACTCTACTACTCACTCTCCACTACTACTCTCTACTACTCACTCTCTACTACTCTCTACTATTCACTCTCTACTACTCACTCTCTACTAATCTCTCTCTACTACTCACTCTCCTGCTCACTTGCTACTATTCGATTTCTACTACTCACTCTCTACTACTCTCTATGACTCTCTACTACTACTATCTACTACTCACCCTCTACTACTCTCCCTCTAGCACTCTCTACTACTCACTCTACTACTCTCTACTACTCTCTACCTCTCATTCTCTACTACTGTACTACTCACTCTCTACTACTCTCTACTACTCTCTCTCTACTACTCTCTCTACTACACTCTACTACTCACTCTCTACTGCTCTCTCTCTACTACTCACTCTCTACTATTCACTCTCTACTACTTACTCTCTACTACTCACTCTCAACTACTTGCTCTCTACTACTCTCTACTACTCACTCTTCACTACTCACTCTCTAAAGTAAAGTAAAGTAAAGTAAAGTAAGTATACTTGTAGAGCGCACTGTTACTCCATCTCGGAGTGTCCTGGTGCTGTATACCGCTGGGGAACCCGTCCTGGCTTTCCCTGTTAGATGGTCCCTCCTGGGCACCTCCAAGGTGAAGCCAGGCATCCCCGGCGCTGATGGGGCCGTTGTGGATTTTAAGCAAGCTATTGCCCAGAGTTGCAGAGTGGGACCCATGGTTAGCGTAGGCACCTCGGCGAGAATTATCGAGTCCGCGGACATTGACCCAAGACCCTGCCGCATTGGGAAATTAACCCTGGTCCCGGGCCGATCTCTGCTTCAGGGTCTGCCGCTTCTAACCAGTGAGCCACACTTCCCCACCTCTTCCTCTACTACTCACTCTCTACTACTCTCTACTACTCACTCTCTACTACTCTACTACTTCCTACTACTCACTCTCTACTACTCACTCTACTACTCTCTACCACTCATACTCTACTACTCTACTACTCACTCTCTACTACTCTCCTCTACTCTCGCTCTACTATTCACTCTCTACTAATCACTCTACTACTCTTTACTACTCACTCTCTACTACTCTCTCTCTACTGCTCACTCTCTACTACTCGCTCTCTACTACTATCTACTAACTCTCTACTACTCACTCTCTACTACTTGCTCTCTACTACTCTCTACTTCTCACTCTCTACTACTCTCTCTACTACTCACTCTCTACTACTCACTCTCTACTATTCACTCTCTACTACTCACTCTCTCTACTCACTCTCTACTACTCACTCTCTACTAGTCACTCTCCACTACTCACTCTCTACTTCTCGCTCACTACTTCTCTCTACTACTCACTCTCTACTACTCTACTACTCTCTACTGCTCCCTCTACTACTCAGTCTCTACCATTCTACTACTCCCTACTACTCTCTCTAGTACTCACTCTCAACTACTCTCTACATCTCACTCTACTACTCTCTACCACTCACTCTCTACTACTCTACTACTCAATCTCTACTACTCTCTACTACTCTCTCTCTACTATTCACTCTCTACTACTCACTCTACTAATCACTCTCTACTACTCTCTCTCTACTACTCACTCTCTACTACTCTCCACTACTCACTCTCTACTACTCACTTTCTACTACTTGCTCTCTACTACTCACTTTTCACTACTCACTCCCTACTACTCGCTCTCTACTACTCTCTACTACTCTCTCTACTACTCACTCTCTACTACTCCTTCTACTACTCTCTCTAGTTGCTCTCTACTACTCACTCTACTACTCACTCTCTACTACTCTCTACTACTCACTCTACTATGCACTCTTTACTACTCTCTACTACTCACTCTTTACTACTCCACTACTATCTACTGCTCACTCTCTACTACTCTACTACTCTCTGCTACTCTCTCTACTACTCAGTCTCTATTGCTCTCTACTACTTACTTTCTACTACTCTCTACTATTCACTCTCTACTACTCTCCCTCTACTACTCAGTCTCTACTACTCTCTACTACTCTCTGCTACTCTCTACTACTCACTCTCTACTACTCTCTACTACTCCTCTACTACTCTCTGCTACTCTCTACTACTCACTCTCTACTACTCACTCTACTACACATTCTACTACTCTAGATGAAGAGAACCAGGTCAGCAGAGCTGCTTTAGAGCCAGAGAACCAGGTCAGCAGAGCTGCTTTAGAACTAGAGAACCAGGTCAGCAAAGCTGCTCTAGCTGACACTTACGGACTGACACTGACTGACTGACACTGACTGATTGACACTGACTGACACTGATTGACTGACACTGCCTGACTGACACTGACTGACTGGCACTGACTGACACTGATTGACTGACACTGACTGACACAGATTGACTAACACTGACTGACTGACTGACACTGACTGATTGACACTGACTGACTACACTGACTGACACTGACTGATACTGACTGACTACTCGCTACTACTCTACTACTCACTCTCTAGTACTCACTCTCTACTACTCACTCTCTACTACTCTACTACTCTCTACTACTCACTCTCTACTACTCACTCTCTACTTCTCTACTACTCTACTACTCACTCTCCACTACTACTCTCTACTACTATCTCTCTACTACTCACTCTCTGCTACTCTCTACTATTCACTCTCTACTAATCTCTCTCTACTACTCACTCTCTCCTGCTCACTTGCTACTATTCAATTTCTACTACTCACTCTCTACTACTCTCTATGACTCTCTACTACTACTCTCTACTACTCACTCTCTACTACTCACTCTCTACTACTCTCTACTACTTACTCTACTACTCTCTACCTCTCATTCTCTACTACTGTACTACTCACTCTCTACTACTCTCTACTACTCGCTCTCTACTACTCTCTACTACTCATTCTCTACTACTCTCTCTCTACTACTCACTCTCTACTATTCACTCTCTACTACTCACTCTCTACTACTTACTCTCAACTACTTGCTCTCTACTACTCTCTACTACTCACTCTCCACTACTCACTCTCTACCACTCATACTTTACTACTCTACTACTCACTCTCTACTACTCTCCTCTACACTCGCTCTACTATTCACTCTCCACTACTCACTCTACTACTCTTTACTACTTACTCTCTACTACTCTCTCTACTACTCACTCTCTACTACTCACTCTCTACTACTCGCTCTCTACTACTCTCTACTAACTCTCTACTACTCACTCTCTACTACTTGCTCCCTACTACTCTCTACTAGTCACTCTACTTATCACTCTCTACTACTCTCTCTACTACTCACTCTCTACTACTCACTCTCTACTATTCACTCTCTACTACTCACTCTCTCTACTCACTCTCTACTACTCGCTCTCTACTATTTACTCTCCACTACTCACTCTCAACTTCTCGCTCTCTACTACTCTCTACTACTCACTCTCTACTACTCTCTACTACTCTCTCTACTACTCAGTCTCTACTACTCTACTACTCCCTACTACTCTCTCTAGTACTCACCCTCTACTACTCTCTACTTCTCACTCTACTACTCTCTACCACTCACTCTCTACTACTCTACTACTCACTCTCTACTACTCGCTCTCTACTACTTTCTACTACTCATTCTCTACTACTCTCTCTCTACTACTCACTCTCTACTATTCAGTCTCTACTACTCACTCTCTACTACTTACTCTCAACTACTTGCTCTCTACTACTCTCTACTACTCACTCTCCACTACTCACTCTCTACCACTCATACTCTACTACTCTACTACTCACTCTCTACTACTCTCCTCTACACTCGCTCTACTATTCACTCTCCACTACTCACTCTACTACTCTTTACTACTTACTCTCTACTACTCTCTCTACTACTCACTCTCTACTACTCACTCTCTACTACTCGCTCTCTACTACTCTCTACTAACTCTCTACTACTCACTCTCTACTACTTGCTCTCTACTACTCTCTACTAGTCACTCTACTTATCACTCTCTACTACTCTCTCTACTACTCACTCTCTACTACTCACTCTCTACTATTCACTCTCTACTACTCACTCTCTCACTCACTCTCTACTACTCGCTCTCTACTATTTACTCTCCACTACTCACTCTCAACTTCTCGCTCTCTACTACTCTCTACTACTCACTCTCTACTACTCTCTACTACTCTCTCTACTAATCAGTCTCTACCACTCTACTACTCCCTACTACTCTCTCTAGTACTCACCCTCTACTACTCTCTACTTCTCACTCTACTACTCTCTACCACTCAGTCTCTACTACTCTACTACTCACTCTCTACTACTCTCTACTACTCTCTCTCTACTATTCACTCTCTACTACTCACTCTACTACTCACTCTCTACTACTCTCTCTCTACTACTCACTCTCTACTACTCACTCTCTACTACTCACTCTCTACTACTCACTTTCTACTAGTTGCTCTTTACTACTCTCTACTACTCACTCTCCACTACTCATTCTCTACTACTCGCTCTCTGCTACTCTCTACTACTCTCTCTACTACTCACTCTCTACTACTCTTTTTACTACTCTCTCTAGTTGCTCTCTACTACTTGCTCTCTACTACTCACTCTACTACTCACTCTCTACTACTCTCTACTACTCACTCTACTACTTACTCTCTACTACTCACTCTACTATGCACTCTTTACTACTCTCTTTACTACTCTCTACTACTCACTCTTTACTACTCCACTACTCTCTACTGCTCACTCTCTACTACTCTACTACTCTCTGCTACTCTCTCTACTACTCAGTCTCTACTAATCTGTCTCTATTACTCTCTACTACTTACTTTCTACTACTCTCTACTACTCACTGTCTACTACTCTCCCTCTACTACTCAGTCTCTACTACTCTCTACTACTCACTCTCTACTACTCTCGCTCTACTACTCTCTGCTACTCTCTACTACTCACTCTCTACTACTCACTCTACTACACACTCTACTACTCAATCTCTACAGCTCAATTTCTACTACTCTCTACTACTCACTCCCTACTACTCTCTCTAGTACTCTCTACTACTCACTCTACTACTCACTCTCTACTACACTCTAGTACTCACTCTCTACTACTCACTTTACTACTCACTCTTTACTACTCTCTACTACTCTCTCTACTACTCACTCTCTACTACTCTCTCACTACTACTCACTCTACTACTCTCTACTACTCACTCTCTGCTACTCTCTATACTACTCTCTCTACTACTCAGTCTCTACCACTCTACTACTCCCTACTACTCTCTCTAGTACTCACCCTCTACTACTCTCTACTTCTCACTCTACTACTCTCTACCACTCACTCTCTACTACTCTACTACTCACTCTCTACTACTCTCTCTCTACTATTCACTCTCTACTACTCACTCTACTACTCACTCTCTACTACTCTCTCTCTACTACTCACTCTCTACTACTCTCTACTACTCACTCTCTACTACTCACTTTCTACTAGTTGCTCTTTACTACTCTCTACTACTCACTCTCCACTACTCATTCTCTACTACTCGCTCTCTACTACTCTCTCTACTACTCACTCTCTACTACTCTTTTTACTACTCTCTCTAGTTGCTCTCTACTACTTGCTCTCTACTACTCACTCTACTACTCACTCTCTACTACTCTCTACTACTCACTCTACTACTTACTCTCTACTACTCACTCTACTACGCACTCTTTACTACTCTCTTTACTACTCTCTACTACTCACTCTTTACTACTCCACTACTCTCTACTGCTCACTCTCTACTACTCTACTACTCTATGCTACTCTCTCTACTACTCAGTCTCTACTAATCTGTCTCTATTACTCTCTACTACTTACTTTCTACTACTCTCTACTACTCACTCTCTACTACTCTCCCTCTACTACTCAGTCTCTACTACTCTCTACTACTCACTCTCTACTACTCTCGCTCTACTACTCTCTGCTACTCTCTACTACTCACTCTCTACTACTCACTCTACTACACACTCTACTACTCAATCTCTACAGCTCAATTTCTACTACTCTCTACTACTCACTCCCTACTACTCTCTCTAGTACTCTCTACTACTCACTCTACTACTCACTCTCTACTACACTCTAGTACTCACTCTCTACTACTCACTTTACTACTCACTCTTTACTACTCTCTACTACTCTCTCTACTACTCACTCTCTACTACTCTCTCACTACTACTCACTCTACTACTCTCTACTACTCACTCTCTGCTACTCTCTATACGACTCTCTCTACTTCTCACTCTCTACTACTCACTCTCTACTATTCACTCTCTACTACTCACTCTCTCTACTCACTCTCTACTACTCGCTCTCTACTATTCACTCTCCACTACTCACTCTCAACTTCTCGCTCTTTACTACTCTCTACTACTCACTCTCTACTACTCTCTCTACTACTCAGTCTCTACCACTCTACTACTCCCTACTACTCTCTCTAGTACTCACTCTCTACTACTCTCTACTTCTCACTCTACTGCTCTCTACCACTCACTCACTACTACTCTACTATTCACTCTCTACTACTCTCTACTACTCTCTCTCTACTATTCACTCTCTACTACTCACTCTACTACTCACTCTCTACTACTCTCTCTCTACTACTCACTCTCTACTACTCTCTACTACTCACTCTCTACTACTCACTTTCTACTACTTGTTCTTTACTACTCTCTACTACTCACTCTCCACTACTCATTCTCTACTACTCGCTCTCTACTACTCTCTACTACTCTCTCTACTACTCACTCTCTACTACTCTTTCTGCTAGTCTCTCTAGTTGCTCTCTACTACTTGCTCTCTACTACTCACTCTACTACTCACTCTCTACTACTCTCTACTACTCACTCTACTACTTACTCTCTACTACTCTCTACTACTCACTCTATTACGCACTCTTTACTACTCTCTTTACTACTCTCTACTACTCACTCTTTACTACTCCACTACTCTCTACTGCTCACTCTCTACTACTCTACTACTCTCTGCTACTCTCTCTACTACTCAGTCTCTACTAATCTGTCTCTATTACTCTCTACTACTTACTTTCTACTACTCTCTACTACTCACTCTCTACTACTCTCCCTCTACTACTCAGTCTCTACTACTCTCTACTACTCACTCTCTACTACTCTCTCTCTACTACTCTCTGCTACTCTCTACTACTCACTCTCTACTACTCACTCTACTACACACTCTACTACTCAATCTCTACAGCTCAATTTCTACTACTCTCTACTACTCACTCCCTACTACTCTCTCTAGTACTCTCTACTACTCACTCTACTACTCACTCTCTACTACACTCTAGTACTCACTCTCTACTACTCACTCTTTACTACTCTCTACTACTCTCTCTACTACTCACTCTCTACTACTCTCTCGCTACTACGCACTCTACTACTCTCTACTACTCACTCTCTGCTACTCTCTCTACTACTCTCTACTACTCACTCTCTACTCTCTATTACTCATTCTCTGCTCTCTACCTCTCTACCTCTCTCTACCGCTCTCTCTACTACTCTCTACCTCTACCTCTACCTCTTTACCTCTACGCCTCTACCTCACGCCTCTAGCCGCTGAACCTCTCTCTACATGCACACATATGCACATATATATATATGCATATATATGCATTTAAATATGTATGTGTTTATATATATATATACATAATATATAAACATATATATAATCTGCATATCTATATAAATACAAAAATAAATGCATGCATACATATACATTTATGCATACATATGCATGTTATGTACATGAAAGTTTGAAAAACACTAATAAAAGCAAAGCTAAAAAGCCACGTAATTACAAACAGAATTGCTTTAACTTAAACGAGGGCGAGACCTATTGCATGTTCAGCGCTTGTTTACTTTGGTTCCATCAAGAGGACATTCAGATGTGTCACACATTTGCCATAAATTCTGAATGTTAGCACTCTAGTTGCTTATTAGGTCACTGCAGTAAAGCTACTGCTCACCAGGGAAGTCTGCTGTTGGTATTCAAAGTGCATGTTTAGTCTGCATGTTCGAATTTTTTAATGAAATAGAAGAGGATTTGAGAAGTCAAAATGTGCCCTAATTTTTCGTTCTGCATCACTAATCATAATTTCTATGGTAAAATGAAGCCCCTCATTTTGTTCCTTGGCAAATTAAATGTTTTAAGTGTTACCAATTTATTCCAATCAAGATTGCTTCAGGTGGTTTCATACTTTTGTCATAAGTTAAACTGTTAGCGCTCTAGTTGTTCTTTAGAACACTCTGGGACATTCTGTCATTGGGCTATACTTGGGCTACATCTGGGTGATATTTGTGCTACATTTGGGCTCTTTTGTCTCTGGCGGCCTTCTTGGGAAACTTATTTGGTATGAAGTTTCCTAATTTACTCATTTACTACAGTCTCCTCAGTAGGAAATACTTTCAGTGTTTTACTTTGGTTCCATCAAGAAGGCATTCAGATGTGTCACACATTTGCCATGAATTCTGAATGTTAGCACTCTAGTTGCTCATTAGATCACTGTAGTAAAGCTACTGCTCACCAGGGAAGTCTGCTGCTGGTATTGAAAGTACATGTTTCAGTCTGCATGTCAGAATATTTTTTTATGAAATAGAAGAGGATTTGAGAAGTCACTCAAAATGTGCCCTAATTTTTCTTTCTTCAGCACTAATCATACTTTCTATGGCAAAATGAACCACCTCATTGTGTTCCTTTATAAATTAAATGTTTTCAGAGTTACCACTTTATTCCAATCAAGATGGCTTCAGGTGTGCTATTCTTTTTTCATAAGTAAGGCTGTTAGCACTCTAGTTTTTCTTTAGAACACTCTGGGAAGCTGCAGTAGAACACAAAGGAATCAACTGACCGTCTCTGCCCTTGTTGGATGTACATGTTTTACTGAGAATGTCGGATTTCATTCTCACATTACTGAGAAAAATAATGTGAATTTACAGAAAATAGGCTCTCAGTTTAGCTTATAGATCACCTTCCAAACTTTTTGGGGAAAAGCACGAGAAAATAGTTTTCTCTCAAACATGATTCATGATATCCCAGCAGAAGGCTTTTTCACATGTTAAAATCACCTTAGAACACAGCACAATTCCTAAAATGAGTACGGTACCATCAACAAATGATTTATATACATATACATTTTTATTGCTTGATTACTTAAAATATTGCAATCACAACTCACATTGCAATCATAATAACTAGATTAATCATTAAAAAAAATCCTTTACAAAGACATATTGCCAGCAAATATTATAAAAACTATCCGATATATACAATTTTAAGACTTATCAAAAGGATAAGATCCATTCACATAGCACCAATAATTACGCAATAATATTGCACATTTATATTTTTAAAAGTAACGTAATGCATAGCATACTTTTCCATATACATATCCCCCAAAAAATAAACAAACAAAAAAAATCCGTGAGACCAACATTTTCTCAGGTACATTTCATGCATAAATTACATTTCAACACTCTAATGTACATTTATTGCCATAACCATCATATTAAGGTCATAATAAAGTGCATCATTTTACTATAAAGTGCTAATATGCAAATATTGCACTAACCATCACATTAAGTCAAACATAAAGTATGTCAATTTACAATAGTAATGGCATGTCTGTTTTTAGGATCCCTTATGGCATTATTAGTAAGTGATAATACCAGTGTGCCAGACAGTACTGGAGATCTACCTTGTTGTATCAAACATTGATTTCTAATGTAACTAAAGTCTTAAAATCTTCTATTAACTGCAATGCTTTTTAATTAGGTGCTTTCATGTATATTGGTCCCAAGATGGCTGCCAACACTTCTCAGATGAAGTGCTGACAGCCAATTAGATCTCACAATGAGATGTGTTGTTAGGCTCCACCCAGATATATATGTATTTTTTTCCTTTAATATCTACAAAACTACTGAACAGATTTACACCATTTAACCAAAAGGCACGAGTGTGAACCAAGGACTACCTCTTTGCCAAATTTGGTGTAATTCTGTTCTGCAGTTCGGGCTGTAGCTGCGATTAAAGGTTCCTATTGAAAATTGCATGGGGAAAACATGTTTTGGGACCCCCTTTTTCTTAGTACCCGCTTGATGAATCACCCCCAAACTTTCAGGATAGGGGTGGACGGGAGCACCCCACAAGTTTTGAAAATTTTGCGAAGATTCGTCAACTGGCGCCAAAGTTATTACAAATAGAACGTTGCGGATTTCCTATGGAAAATAGGTCCTAACTATAACGACCGCCAGTAGCTAATATATATATATACGCACGTTTTCCATCACAGCAAATAAAATCTGGCAACAGCTATACTTGTGTCCGTGATCCTGTTTGATCCTGTTTGGCTACAGCACTTGGGAAAGTGGAGTGGATATATATATTCAGATGTCGAAAACGGTGGGAGGTGAAAGGAGAGCTTGTGGATATATATATCTCCTCCCAAAAAGACTTCCGTCAAGAAGAAAAGAGCACTCACAGGGTGTATATAGAGACATAGAAGAAGCTCTATACCGAAACGCGTCCGTTTGTTTGTTGTGCGAGTTGACGGTAATAAACCTGTTAAACAGCCCCTCTTTTCTTCTTGACGGAAGTCTTTTTGGGAGGAGAGTGGAGTGGTATTTGGAATACGGGTGCACCCCCATATGTGGAGCACCCGCCGGCGAGTGCACCTCGCTTTTTGGTGCTACGGAGCGAGTATATGTATAGGAGGGCACTCGCTCTTGCACTTTGCTGGAATAAATATGGATTGCTGGCACTGGAATTTGTGATGTGGCTACTTTTTGATGTTTGATATTTGACTAAACATCGAGTTTTGGAGTGGAGGTCTACGCCTGTTGAAACCGCTACCTTTGGCGGTCAGGACTTTTTCATATATATATATATATATATATATATTTTTTTATTATTTTTTTTTTGCACGAAGCCGCAAGGTGAAACGCGTCTGTCGGGGGTGAGGGGTCTTCAGATAAACATCTTTGAAAAGGATACTTGTGTGCTCTCCGTCTTTCAGCTGAATAGAGCTGCTCGTGTTGGAATATATATATATATATATATATATATATATATATATATATTCACTGAGAAAAACATAGGTTTCAGGGATGTTATAGTTAGTTGGAGATTATACTCATACAAAACCATAGAAATTCAGCTCTTTTAGTTAGTAGACCTAACTATAACTTGCTCCCCCGCTATGCACTGCTGATTAGCATCATCCAGTTAATGTGTGTTTCTGTAAGGTATAAAAATATATTTTATATATATATATATGCCAAGGTGTATTGAAGTATGAGTGGGTTTATGAGTGTCTGAATGGATGATTTAGTAGGTTTGTGACTGACTGTAGAAGTGAGTGATTAAATGTGTCTTACTGAATGCATGGGTTAGAAACTTAACTGTGTGAATGTCTTTACCAGTCTATAAGTTGGTGTGTAAGCGGCTGCATGGCTTGATGAATAGCTACATGAGTGTCTATATGGGTCATTTATTGGTTGTCTGAGTGTCTGTATGGGTGCCTGAGTGTCTTTGTGAGTGGATGGAAGGGTGTGACTGTGCATAGATATGTGAGTGGTTGTTTCACTGGGTGTATAGGTTCGAGATTGCATATGGAAACAGCTGTATGGGTGGGTGAGTGTGTGTATGGGTATGTTGGTAAGTGAATGGATGTCTCAGTTTTGCATGTGTGAGTAACTACATATGTTTTAAAGCAGTATATGTGAGTGGTGGAGTATATAAATAACTATATGTGAGAATGAGTGATTGCAAGAGTATCTGTATGGATGAGTGTGTGTTTCTATCAGTGATTGTTTAAGAGAGTAAGTGTGTGTTAGTATCTGTATAAATAAGTGTGGTGGTGTGTGCATGACTGTATACACAAGCAAATGGGTGTGTGATAGTTTCTTTGCATGACTGACCAGGTGTATGAGTAACTATTTGGGTGAGTGGCAGTTTGTGAGTGTCTATATGGGTACATGAGTGGATATATCAGTGGCTGTATAGATGAATGAATGTGTGTACTATGAGTGACTGTATGGGTTAGTGGGTGGATGTGTGTGCAGACCTATGAATCAGTGAACAGGTATGTACTAACTGCTATTGGTCTATCTATGGTTTCAATATTGGTGGTCTGTATTTTTAGAGTTGGTGTATGAAAAGTTTTATTAGGGTATGAGGAGGTGCATAAGATGATCATGTGATGATATCATCAGTGATGTCATTTGAGATGTCATCAGTGATGTCACTGAGCATGTCATGTGTGATGTAATATGTAATGTCATCAGCAGTGCATTGGGGGCGCGAGTTATAGTTAGGTCTACTAACTATAACGGCTGAATTTCTATGGTTTTATGCGAGTGAAATCTCCAACTAACTATAACGTCCCTGAAACCTATGGTTTTTGCAATTAATTTCTAAGGTTTTTTAAATGCTAATTTCTAACTATACCGTCCCTGACACCTATGGTTTTTTCAATGAATTTCAAAGGTTTTTTAAATGAAAATTTCTAACTATAACATCCCTAAAACCTATGTTTTTTCAGTGAATTTCGGAGGTTTTTTAAATGCTAATTTCTAACTATGCCTACAAAGGTAGGACATGTGAAGAAAGAGGAAGAAAAGTGCAGAAAGAAGCAAGACAAATGCAGAAACAGTCAACATAAGTTCAGAAAGACAACAAAAAGTGCAGGAAGAAGAAGAGATGTGCAGAAAGAACCAACAGAGGAGCAGAAAGTCCTCCGGTGCCCCCAATGTTTTCCTGATGGATACTGGTGGTAACTGACTCTAACTAACCAGGCCTAGAGCCAGTGCTATGCTAAAAGACTCTTAGAATACAGTGAAAACACCTACATACACTAGGGAACACTATGCATTGGGGTACCCTTGTGATTAGCATTACCTCCTATTTATTTTCCATGAGTTAATGCCTGGGTTATTGCATGAGTACATGAGTAGTGACTGGATGATTAGAATGCTACAAGGAGAGTGCATGGTGATTTTATAAGTGCTTGGGTTTTGGGGCAGAGATTGGATAAGCACCTAGGATTGGCTGGGTGATTGGAGGACTGCATAGATAGTATCAGGGAGATTACTGGACTGCATGGGTCATCCTCAAGGTATTGCACCAATGCACATGTTAGTGACTGGGTCATTGCATGAGTACATGGGTACTGAGTGGATAATTAGAGTACGTGGAGAACTTATACGTGCTTGGCTATTGGAGAAGTGTTTGGATTAGTACATGGTAGTGGCTGGGTGACTGGAGGAGTGCACAGGGAGTGACAGTTGGATTCCGGGACTGCATGGGTATTACCTTGGGAATTGAAGGAGCAAATGAGAAGTGTGTAAGTGGGCACAGGACTGTATGGGTAGGGCATATGAGATTGTTACAGTGATCAGTTAGTGCCTAGATCATTGCATGAGTACATAGCTACTAACTGAAAGATTAGAATACTGCAAGGAGAGTGCCTGGGTGAATTTATAAGTGATTGGCTATTGGCAGAGTGTTTGGATTAGTACATGATAGTGGCTGGTGACTGGAGGACGGCACGGGGAGTGACAGGGTGATTGCAAGTCAAGTCAAGTCAAAAAGGCTTTATTTCGACATAAAAATATCTTAAAAAGCATACATACATATAAAATTCATTTTGGGCAATAAGAATAAAACGTATAAAAAGACCCCTTGCATGATGGAAATCAGCAATTCTTACTATTATTATTTATTTTATTTTTTTTGGGGGGAGAAATTGTATAAATTACCTAAAAAAGTTATTTTCATTAAACAGACCCAAGAAATAAAAAACATGATTAAACAATTTGTCTAAGTCTTTTTGACCGAATCCGCCATGCCCACCCAAGATACTTCGAGGTGGCGCATGCATAAAATGAGCGAGTGTCAGAAAGTAATATCCTTAGTGCCACATTACAATGTCTTGTTCCCAGTGTAAGGCACATGGGTTTTAGCCATTTCGTCCGAGGTACTTTATAGACAGGACACTCGAATAAAAAATGAGGGACAGATTCATGACGCTGTGGGCAGAAAGGGCACCACGGAGCAGTCTGATAGGGAATTTTCCAGTGGCTTGTGAGTTCCATTAAGGGGAGAAGACCTATTCTAAATTTAAAATACAGGGATCTTTCCCATGGGGCTGAGATAATGTCTAAATACAGTTCTCTGATGGGGACATCTTTAGACTCCATAAAATTTCTAGACGATTTACAAATCGTTACAGAAGAGTTTCTTTTATTTGCCACCCATTTCCAGTAAAGTTGTTTTAGCATTAGTTTGGGCGGAGCCGTCTGTTGATGCCATGCTTCTTCTAGGCCCAGGTTGGCAAGTAATGCTTTGATATCCCTTAACCATTTTATTTTTGTCCAGCCTGTGGATTTAATTATCTCCCGCAGGCCATCTGCATAACTTGAGAGCTCAGGAACTCTCCAGATGCGGGCCCACAGAAGCAAAGGGCGTAACTTAGCTTGGTCTTCAATCGCCCGACAGCCCATGTCCAATTGCAACGGCAGGATGGGGACAGAAGGGCCGAGGGACATCAAACTTCTCAAGAAGGTGTTCTCAGCTCGAGTAAGCTCTTTCATGTTTGACGTCCCCCAGAGTTCCGCCCCATAAAGAGCGGCACTTACTCCTCTGGCCGAGTAAATGTCCATTACTGCTGCTATGGGTTTTGTAGAGGCTGCTCTCTGCTCTTTCAGCAGGGCCCCAGTTACTCTTTTCAAACTTAGCAACATTTTGGTCAAGTGGTGGTCCCATTTCATCGAGTCCACCAGCCGGATACCCAGATAATCAAACGTCTTGGTCCTTTCCAGTGCAACAGACCCCAGTGTTGGTGGAGGGCCAAGTTTTTGCGGGGGATTCAGGATAAGATACTTTGTTTTATCTGTGTTAATACAGAGTCCTCTTTGCTTACAAAAGGCATCAAAACCAAAGAGAAGCTGCTGAAGTCCCATCGGGGATTTTGACAGAAGTAAGGTATCGTCCGCAAAAAGCAGGGTAGGAATTAAACGACCTGCCAAACGGGGTGCATCTGCTGGTATCCCGGTCAAGCAGTCCACCACCCCATTCACATAGAGCGAGAAGAGTGTTGGTGCAAGTACGCACCCCTGTCTTACACCTCTATTCACATCTATTCTTGAAGTCTTTTCGCCATTCGGCCCCCAGCGAATTTGGGCATAGTTTTTTTCGTGGAACCTCATGATCAGATGGAGCAGGTAGGATGGCATGCCGAGGTCACACAAAACCTTCCATAAATTATTTCTGGGGACCAAATCGAAGGCCGTGCGGAGGTCGATGAAGGCCAGATATAGCGTACCCTTCCCAATCACGACGACCTTCCAATAAATCATAAGTAGCCTTAACGTTTGTTCAATTGTTCCTGTACCAGCTCGGAACCCAGCCTGGAAATCTGAAAGTATCTTGTTTTCATCTGCCCACTGCTGGACTCTGGCTAAAAGGACCTTGCCTGCTACTTTCTGCGAACAATCGATCAGGCTAATCGGCCTGTAATTCGCTGGGTCTTCTCTTGAGCCTTTCTTGTGCAGAGGGACCACCTCCGCGGCCATCCATGAGGCGGGCAGGGGTGCACCCACCATAGCAGCGTTTAAAACTGATGCGATTAGCATACTCCAGTTACCCAAGTCTATACGAAGCAGGTCACCAGGAAGGCCATCGGGACCAGCCGCTTTGCGCGGAACAAGAGATTTTATTGCACCTTCCGCTTCTTTCCTAGTAAACAGGCTTTCCTCGTAACTCCCATCACCTCGAGAGATCTGAGGTAGAGCGAAGTCCATCACTTCTGCTACAGGTGCTGTGTACAATCTTGAAAAATGTGAATACCATAGATCCTCAGTTATGTTACAAGTGATGACAGTGTCAAGGGGTCTGTTTTTCTTGCGTATTAAGTCCCAAAAGCCTTTTGCATTTTTTCCACCACTGGCAACACGAAGTTCCTGCCAAAATGCGTCTTCCCAATCTCTCCTTGCTAACTTTAACTCTGCTTTGTAACTCTTGCGTTTAGTGGCTATTAGGGTAGCATCTCCACTTTTTACAGCCAATATTAGTGCTCTCTTTCCAGCACGACACTTTTTCGAGTACCAGCCAAATTTCCCATGACGCTTATCAAGGTTGTTGTTTCCCTTTTTTATTTTAGCCTTAAATAGGCCCCCAATTGACGTCGAAACCTCGCTAAACATTGCTGAAATATGGTTTGGGCTGACAGGCTCATTTTCCAAAATAGCACAGGCCGCAGAGGTAACAGCTCGAATGCAAGAAAGTTTTTCTTCATCAATTGCCACTTTGTCCCACTTTAATCGTCTTAGGCAGTTTGAGGGGACCACCCCTCCCAAAGGCATTGGCTCAGGTACATCAAGGTCTCCACTAGCTGAATGACTCTCCCGCCACCAGCGTGTTAGGGATAGTGAAAGTGCATTATGGTCACTGTCCAGGGAGGGTAGAACTATCATATCCTTCATGTGGGCCCACAAAGAAAAGTTTAGAAGGATGTAATCTATCCTGGATGAGTGCCCAACCCTATTATATGTGTGTTCCCCCGCTAGGTCTGAGCGTGTTCTCCCATTGGCTGCTCTCAAGCCATACTCAAGTGTAAGGGAGTTCAGCTGAATAATTCTGGGCGTCCATCTATTTATGATTGGAAGATCAAGTGACGGGACGCCTCTCCTTGAATCTTCGTCATACAGATCCAGAGATTCATCTGGCAACAGAGGCTCGAAAGTACAATTGAAATCTCCCATGACCATAATTAACGAGTCTCCACTGCACTCACCTAGGGCTATCTCCAAAGCAGAAAGAGTTGGTGACAATGCTCTCCCAGAAGCCCCACGTGTATAGATATTAATAATCTCCAGTTTTTCGGCTTTCCTTGGGCATGTTATAGTTAAGCGCATCAAATCTGGGGATTTTTGGGGATGATGATATACTTTCCATCCTAAAGAAATATCTACCCAAATTAAGAGACCTCCATAAGGGCGACCTCTACCCGATGCTGGGATGCCTGCCGGGACAAAGAAGGTGGCATAACCCACTCTGTGCCTTGGTTCCACGCACCACGTCTCTTGAAATGCACAGACTGAGTGGGGTTCAATGAGCGCCACCCAGTCCGGGGCATCCAACTTATTATTTAGGCCTGCCACATTCCAGCTGATAGCTTTCAGGATTGCATGATGCAAAGGTTCAGCGCAACCTACTTCCCTACCCTGTATGCCCAGAGTTTGTGCTCCGTCCACTAACTCGATAGTCTCAGACCAATCGCCTGAGAAGGGAGGCATAATTGGGTTGAGCGAGGGTTGGGGTGCAGAAACGTTAATCAAGGTTGCCCGCCCAACTATGTGTGGTGTATTAACCCTAAGCAGGGGGGTGTTAGTTACTACTATATCACCAAGTCACCAACCCCAGCCCTGGGATGGGGCTGCTTGGATAGGTGTCCACGCCCTTGCTCTGGCATCCAGGGTTGGGTTATGCGGGAACCATGCGCCTCTACCCCCGTCTTGCGAAGATTTCTTATGCCCCATTGGAGGAGGGGGGTGATAGAAGTACCCCAAGTCCCTAGTTTGGATGTCGCAGAAGTTATACTGCGACTGCTGACTGCAAATCATACCTGCTGCTCTGGGATCGTTAAAATTGATCAGCACGCAGTCCCCCGTTAGATTCTTACGTCTATTTCCAATCCATCCCACACGTCGGACAAAGGCTATTCTACCATCAATATGCCCTGGGAGGGGTCTATTTGCTTTGAGCCAGGAGAGCGTTTTATGTTTAAGGTCAGAATACAACTCGCAAGAACCCTCTTCAAGCTCAGGAACCCCCGTTAAAATTACCACATAGGGCTTACAACCAGGGGGGAGACTAGCATTAGGGGTTTGCCTTCTTGCCCTATCTTTAGCCGGGGATTTAGCTACAATTTTTGCTGGGGGGTTGGATACAACCTGATTGGCGGGAATGGGAAGGGATGGTGTTGTGTCGCCCTTTGTTGTAGTCGATATATTTCCTGCTGCCTTAGCAGTTGGCACTAAGGACTTGGTGTTTGAAACAGAATTGACCTTAAAAGCCTTAGGGGCTTGGGTACTGGATTTGTTCATTGCCCGGGCCAAACTAGGCACAGGGTTAAGAGTTAGTGGTGCATGTATGGTTCCACTATTGGAATGCTGCAATTGGGAAACCATTACCGGAACAGGCGTCTTTTGGCAAGGTACAGACTCAGGATGGGCTCTAGGGACAGAGGGAGCTATGGAGACAGCACCACTTGTTAACCCTCCATTTTCTTCAACCTGAGCCTTGGCGTGAAATTTGACTAATGATTTCACAGCATAAAAGTTGTCCAGCATTGACTGTTCAAATGTAGCTAGTTTACGTGTGAGGCTATCGATTTTATCAACGAGGGGCAGCACCGCAGACTTAATTAAGCGCTCGACCTGAGGAAAAATGCTGGTATCTAAAGAAGCCGACGGACCAAGAGAGCCCTCCAACGCGGAAGCTCTATTATGGGTCGTAAGTGATTTTTGATGTGGGACTTGATTAGTGCCGATACCCCCTTTAGGCATAGTGTACCTCTTTACTTTCCTATATGGTTTTTGGGAGCCCCCCCTGCTGGGGCTAGCAAGACGCTTTCTCTTCTTTTGTTGGACTGGTCCTAAAGCTGACTTCCCTACAAGTGTATTTTGCTGAGCCACTACTCTGGGAGTGCTAACTACAGTGTGTACAACTGGGGGTGGTGGATTTGGAGCCTCGCTAGCCTCGCTAGGCAATGTGGGGGGACTAGAAGCTATGAGGGTTACAGAGTTGGAATCCAAAGTTTGCTCCCCCAACGAGAGGTCAGTTGGGGCAGGTGGATTACAGTGTGTTGGGTCAAGAACTATGCTTTGTGCGGTAGTGGTCACCCTTTCTAAACTTGCCCTAATCCGGCTTAATCTCTCATCAATGAATGAGGAATCGATTATCACCAATGAAGTTGGGGTAGCATGCGCAGGGCTAGGTGCTAGGGCAATGGCGCCTAAAGATGAACGCTTGTTGGGCGTGCCCACGGAGTCCCAGGATAATCTACGTTCAGCTAGGGTTATCTCCTTTTCCACTATTGAAACAGCTCGGGTTATAAATTGGTCCATAGTACCTATGACAACGTCTCCCGCAGATTTCTTTATCTTACTAGAACGGGTACCTGAAGCCATTCTCCCGGTAGTTACGTGTCCACTTTACGGAGCCAAGAGATGTGGCCCGGCCCGGCCTCTTCTGGCCCCTGATGGCCTAAGATGGTCCCGCCCTTGTCCCGGGCTTCTCCCGCGATACTCCCGCGTGCTCCCGCACAGCGGGGGCTGGGCTTTCCTTTGTGGGGGCGTGAAGCGAGTGGTGGGAGGGGCAATCAGTCTGCAGGTGTGCCGTGGCGCAGGGACTCCTGGTTAGTTGAGTCCCCGCGGCGTCACCGGCAGCGCTGGTGTGCAGAGCGCGACCCTGCTCCCTGATGTCCTTCCTAGGGGCTGTGAGCAAACGTGCTCCCAACAGCCTTACTTCCCCAATCTGCGACGCGGCGCCCGCGAAGCGGGTGCGGCTAGCTGTAGATGAATGGAAACAGGAGGCGGCTACAGCAAAACTCTACAGCACACGTGGGAAGACGCCGGTAAGCCCTCGGCGTTTCAGTGTCCCGCTGAACTGGGGGAATCTGCTTCCTTTTCTCCTTCAGAGCGAGTGGTGGGAGGGGCAATCAGTCTGCAGGTGTGCCGTGGCGCAGGGACTCCTGGTTAGTTGAGTCCCCGCGGCGTCACCGGCAGCGCCGGTGTGCAGAGCGCGACCCTGCTCCCTGATGTCCTTCCTAGGGGCTGTGAGCAAACGTGCTCCCAACAGCCTTACTTCCCCAATCTGCGACGCGGCGCCCGCGAAGCGGGTGCGGCTAGCTGTAGATGAATGGAAACAGGAGGCGGCTACAGCAAAACTCTACAGCACACGTGGGAAGACGCCGGTAAGCCCTCGGCGTTTCAGTGTCCCGCTGAACTGGGGGAATCTGCTTCCTTTTCTCCTTCAGAGCGAGTGGTGGGAGGGGCAATCAGTCTGCAGGTGTGCCGTGGCGCAGGGACTCCTGGTTAGTTGAGTCCCCGCGGCGTCACCGGCAGCGCTGGTGTGCAGAGCGCGACCCTGCTCCCTGATGTCCTTCCTAGGGGCTGTGAGCAAACGTGCTCCCAACAGCCTTACTTCCCCAACCTGCGACGCGGCGCCCGCGAAGCGGGTGCGGCTAGCTGTAGATGAATGGAAACAGGAGGCGGCTACAGCAAAACTCTACAGCACACGTGGGAAGACGCCGGTAAGCCCTCGGTGTTTCAGTGTCCAGGGTGATTGCTGAACTGCATGGGTACTACGAGGGGAATTGAAGGAGTGAATGAGAAGTGTGTACGTAGTTAGAGTACTGCACGGGTAGTACACAGGGATTGTAGCAGTGCATGTGCTAGTGCCTGGATCATTGCATGACTACATGGGTAGTGTCTGGATGATTAGAGTACTGTGAGGAGAGTGCAAGGCAAATTTATAAGGGCTTGGGTTTTGGCATAGTGATTGGATGAGTACATAGTGCTGGCTGGGTGATTGGAGGACTGCATAGGTAGTACTAGGGAGATTACTGGACTGCATAGGTAGTCCTCAATGGATTGCATGAGTACATGGGTAGTGACTGGATGATTAGAGTGCTGCAAGGACAGTGCATGGTGATTTTATAACTTCTTGCATTTTGGCGAAGTGATTGGATGAGTACATAGTGCTAGCTGGGTGATTGGAGTAGTGCATGGGTAGTGACAGAGGGATTTCTGGAGTGCATGGGTATTACCTGGGTAATTGGAGGAGTGTATCAGTAGTGTGTAGGTGGTTAGAGGTCTGCATGGAAAGTGCTTAGGGGATTGTACAGTGCATGTCTTAGTGCCTGGGCCATTCCATGAGTACATGGGTACTGACTGGAATATTAGAGTAATGCAAGGAGAGTGCATGGTGAATTTTTAAGTGCCTGGGTTTTGGTGGGGTGATTGGATAAGTACATGGTGCTGGCTGGGTGATTTAAGGAGTGCATGGGTACTGACATGGCAATAGCTGGACTGCATGGGTAGTGCCCAGGATATTGTAGCAGTGCATGTGTTAGTGCATGGGTCATTGCATGAGTGCATGGGTACTGACTGGATGATTAGAGTACTGCAAGGGGAGCCCATGGTGAATGTGCAAGTGCTTGGGTTTTGGCGGAGTGATTGGATAAGTACACACATGCCACATCAGTCCCGCCCCCTCCCTTCACCACTCTGCAAACGCACCCCCTGGCTGATTTTAAATTGGGGGATTAATTCCCCTTGAATCCTGAGGGTCTCTGGGCCCAACCAGCCCACCAGGTACCTCCAATAAGTGCCACAGAGCTGAGTTGCAGTGAGGTGGTCCAAGGTCACTCGGACTCACTCCCCTTTTTACACCTCTCTGCAACGCAGCTCTGTGGCACGTACTGGAGGTACCTGGTGGGCTAGTTGAACCCAAGGGACCCTCAGGATTTAAGGGGATTCAATCCCCCAACTTACAATGCACCAGAGGGCCTGTTTGCACAGTGGTGAAGGGAAGGAGTGGGTCTGATGTGACAAGTGTGCAAACGCACCCTGTGGTGCGTTTTAAGTTGGGGGATTAAGTCCCCTTGAATTCTGAGGGTCCCTGGGGCCCAACTAGCCCACTAGGTACCTCCAGTTAGCACCACAGAGCTGTGTTGCAGAGAGGTGGTCCGAGGCCACGCCCCTTTTTTCACCTCTCTGCAGCGCAACTCTGTTGTGCTTACTGAAGGTACCTGGTGGGCTAGTTGCCCCCAGGGACCCTCAGGATAGTAGGGGACCTAATCCCTCAACTTAAAACAAGCCACAGAGCATGTTTGCACACTTGTCACATCAGGCCCCACCCTCTGCCTTCACCACTGTGAAAACACGTCACGTGGCTCATTTTAAGTTGGGGGTTATTAGGTCCCCTTGAATCCGGAAGGTCCCTGGGGTCCAACTAGCCCACCAGGTACCTCCAGTAGGCGCCACACAGCTGCAATGCAGAGAGCTGTAAAAAAGGGGCGTGGTCTGCCTCGGACCGCCTCTCTGTAACGCAGCTCTGTGGTGCTTACTGGAGGTACCTGGTGGGCTAGTTGGCCCCCAGGGACACTCAGGATTGAAGTGGAATTAATTCCCTAACTTAAAACGCACCACAGAACATGTTTGCACACATGTCTCATCAGGCCCTGCACTCTCCCTTCACCACTGTGCAAAAGTTCCCCATGTTGCAGAGAGGCGGTCCGAGGCCAGATCACGCCCCTTTTTTACAGCTCTCCGCATTGCAACTGTGTGGCGCCTACTGGAGATACCTGGTGGGCAAGTTGGACCTTCCGGATTCAAGGGGACTTAATAGCCCAACCTAAAACGAGCCACGTGACGTGTTTGCACAGTGGTGAAGGGGACTTAATCCCCCAATTTACAATGTGCCAGGGGGTGCATTTGCACACTTGGTATGTCAGGCCTTGCCCCCTCCCTGAACCACTGTGCAAATGTACCCCCTGGTGTGTTGGAAATTGGGGGATTAATTCCCCTTGGGTCCCGAGGGTCTCTGGGGGCCAACTAGCCCACCAGGTACCTCCAGTAAGCGCCACAGAGCTGCATTGCAGAGAGTGGTAAAAAGGGCCGAGGCCTCTGATTACCTCTCTGCAACTCAGCTCCCTGGAGCATACTGGAGGTACCTGGTGGGCTAGTTGGCCCCCAGGGACCCTCAGTATTAAAAGGAAATTAATTCCTCCACGTACAACGCGCCAGGCGGCACATTTGCTGAGTGCTGCAGTTAGGGGGCGGGGCCTCTGCTGCGATGCCAGATTTTTTATTTTTTATTTTATTTTACAAGGGGGGCTGTGTAGCCCCCCTCCTTTTACATTAATTGGGGCCCTGGGGACCCCATCCCCCAGTGCCTGCTAAAAAAAAAAATGGGAAGGGAGCCACGCGGCCACCCTACTGAGGCCAATTTCAGCCCGGGGACCCCATCCCCCCGTGGCATGGCCACATTTTGTTTTTAAAAAAAATATTTTTTAAAGGAGGGGGCTGCATGCCCCCCTCTTTAGGCCCCCGGGGCTGTGCCTCATTTAAAAAAAAAATGTGTTCTATTGATTGATGGAGGGGGGCCGCGTGGCCCCCCTCCTGGGCAATTTCTGGCCCCAGGGACCCCATCCCCCGGGGCCTGGCCTCTTCATTGGGGACCGTGGGGGAGCCCCAATTCCCACACAGTCCGACCAGCTCCCCGCCTCCTGGGGGAGCCGGCATTCCATTTCCACAATGGGAGCTGTTGACATGCAGCTCCTCTTGTGGAAAAGCAATCTGGTTTGGATTTTGTAAGCAAGAGCAGGAAACCTGCTCTCGCTTACAAAATCCAAACCAGTGTTTGATATGACAGCGCGGGAGGCGGCTCCCGCCCTGCTGTAGCAAACAGCAGTGTCCCCGGGTGGGCAACCTGGTACAGTGCAGGAGCCGGCCCTGGGGGGGGTGGCGGTCCCCAGAACCATGAAGGGGGACCATGCGGCCCTCCTCCCAATGTGATTGAAGCTCCAGGGAGGTGGTGGTCTCCAGGGCTCTGGGGTCCATAACATACTCCCACATTTGCATTTTAGTGCCCGGGGAGGTGGCAGTCCCCGGGGCGTGTGGGGGGGCTCGAGACCTCCCACACAAGTTTTTTTTTAAAAAGCCGTGGGGGTGGCGGCCCCTGGGGCAGCGGGAGGACCATGTGCCCCTGTGAATAATTAGTAAAAGCCACAGGGGGTGGCGGTCTTGGGGACTTGGGGGGCCTTGGAGGCCCCTCACACATTAAAAAAGAAGTCCCCGGATGTGGCGGCCCTCGGGGCTGCGGGAGGGCCGAGTGCCCTCTCCCACATAATGTTAAGCAAGTCCCGGGGAGTGGTGGTCCCCGGGACTTTATCTGTTGCAAATACCCCCCGGGACCTGGCCCACCCGGGGGCCTCAATTAAATGAAACACAGGAGCCAGCTCTGAATTTTTTTTAATTTCTGCAGGATTTGCGACCCCAGCGGGAATTTTGCCGAAATGTTTTAAAAAAGAACTGGTTTTTTTACCTGGGGGTCCTTGTGGGACCCCCTGAGCAGACCTAGGGGTCAGGGTATTTCTACCCTGCCCCCTTTTCTTTTTTGTCACCTTTGTTTTTCTGATTTTTCCTGATTCTGTTCTAACGAGTCACAAGATGGATGCCAACACTTCCTGGTTTGGAGTGTTGACAGTCAATTAGAATAAAGCTTGTGATCGGGAGGGTTCACGAATTCTCCACTGCCCCAGATATCAAAACTTTTATTTATTTTCTCAGCATCTACTGAACGGGTTTACACCATTTGAAAAAAAGGTCGCTTTCTGAACCAAGCACTACCTTTTTGACAAATTTGGGGTAATTCCTTTCAACAGTTCGGGCTGTAGCCTTGCCTAAAATTTCCTATGGGAAATTGATTTTTTTACTCTTATTTTTTGAATTTCTCAGCAACTACTGAACGGATTTACACCATTTACAAAAAAAGGTTGCTTTCTGAACCAAGCACTACCTTTTTGCCAAATGTGGGGTAATGCCGTTCAGCAGTTCGGGCTGTAGCCTGTCTCAAAATTTACAATGGAAAATAACATAGGGAAAACATTTTTTTGGGCCCCCCCTTTTTTCTCAGTCCCTGCTTGACAAATAACCCCCAAACTTTTAGGATATGAGCTGGCCTGGATAGACTTTTTTTTGGAGAATTTTGCGAAGATTCGTCAAACGAGGCCAAAGTTATTAGCAAACCAAAAAATGCTTTTCCTATGGAAACTAGTTTCTAACTATAACAACCTACTGGCAACTGCCAGTAGGTAATATACAGGCACACATACTGGAATTATATTTTAAATCTACATTTTGCTATGTGTCAGGCATGGGAATGATAGTGGGTGTATATAAATATATGGCATGGTAGTATACACATGGTAGTGCACAGAGTCCACTATGGTGGCAGTACACAAGGGCTCATGTTGTAATGTTGCACTGTACAGTTGCAACAGGTTGACTACATACACTACAGTGTCACACGTCTTGTGGATAGTGTAGGCCATACCTTCCACCTGATTCAATGTGCTTTGCTGTGTGTCTTTGCAGGCAAATGTAGTGCAGCATATCTCCTTGAGAGTCACAATATTTCCCTGAAAACTGTATTTTTGGCTGTCATGGGGGATGTAGTTTGTGAATGAGGGGGCACCTTGCTGCCCAGTCTGGTACCTTGGATGAATGCTGTAGTGACTTCTGCAAACCATTTCTGTACATGTTGTGACCATTGGATGCGATGTGTGTATATGATTTTTGGTGTGATGCAGCATTGTTGAGGGTAATCAATGCCGTTCATAAATGGCCATATTTCTCAGTTTTACAGATGTGTGATATATCTTCATGCCCCTTGCCCATGGGATTTCTTTGTTTTTGTTTTGCAGAGTTTTATATAGCATGAACTTGACCCGAATCGGGTATCAGAACACCTTACATAGCACCAGTTGGGTTACATGAGAACACATTCATTTTTTTGTGAGGCACTGGGAGATAAAGTAATTTGCCCAGAATCACAGGATGTTCAGCTTCGTTGCCGAGCCTAGAACCCAGTTCCCCAGATTCGGGGAAGACCGCCCTAGCAGTTAGGCCAACTCCTCTCCCCAACTTGACTTCAGAAGATTGACTTGTCATACACAGACTTCACACACAGATTGACTTGCTTCATCTATGTTTTTTGCTGCCTCATTGTACTTATTTCTTCATATGCGAGGGTCTTTGCCACAATTACATGCACACATAGGACCCCATGTAACTTTTGTACCACTGGACATCAATGTTTGTGGAAAAGCTGAGCTAATCTGCATCCAAAGTGAAGTGATGGAATGTGCATTTCATTTTACAACCAGCACATCCATAGTTTTTCCACGTTCACCAACTTACGCAATGGTGTCTAAAGGCAACACCACCGCCCACATTGTACCATGGTGCATGTGTGTCAGCTTAGTGTCCTGATATGACTTTATGTTTTAAGGGACAGAAAAAAGCACCAATTTCATACAATCTGTGCAAATCCCTCCTTCAATGTGTAATGCAGAATGCTGGAGGCAATAATTGGACATGATCATGAGACGTGATTATGTTTCCTCTTTTCACCTTGTCGTGGGAGGCACACTACTAGCACACTGTCAGAGAGTCCCTGTACATAGGATGTGTTTAAAAGTGTGTGATCTTCATGGTGTTGGATGTGAAAGTCTACCACAATGTCCATGGTATACATCCTTAATGTTGGGTGAATGCAAGATACACTTTGTTGTGACTTACAGTACTGCATACCTATGAGGCCTTACAATGTCATGTAGACATACTTAGCATTGCCAAATTGTCATGATTTGGGTATGTGCTCCACCAAAGCATTACGATTGATGATACTCAATCAGCACATTTGACTTATAAATGAGGGCCACAGTAGCTTAGTCAGTGTTGATATGTGTGACTTGTAGGTCATGTGTTGGGACAAGTATATGGGGCCACACCAACAATGCATGCACTGTCTCATTCAAGTGAAGACTGATATGTCAATGTATTCCTACATGATTGAGTGCCTTGAGGTCTGTCATGTGCTTGAGGTGTGCTTGCCATTCCCATAGGCCTCATTCTGGAAAAGCTCATTGATGGCAGAATGCTGGAAGACGAAAGAGTCATGTGCACTGCCTGGGTACTTTGCAAGAATGTTGATGAAAAGTCTCAGATGGTCCATGATTTCCTGCACATTCATAGACTAGGCGTGCTTCCTGTTGCAGTAGATGTGGGCTGTAACTGTATGAGGCACATGTTGCACATGTGTGCTGTCCATTGCCCCAACACAGGTGGGAATCCTGCAATGACATACAAGCCTTGCTTGTTCTCCTGTTGTTGCTGTATTGTGTTGGGGAAGTAGAGGCACTGGGGCGTGAGACTTATGATGGCATCCAGGATGGTGGGGAGGTACCTTGAGAAGGATGCCAGGGATACTCCTGCCGCTGTGGTGGGTTGGAAAGTTCCAGACACCAGCACGTGCAAGATAGTGAGTAGCTTGGCCTGCAGAGGTATGTTGGTGCAGCACTGCGATGTTGGCTGCAGCCTTAGCGCAATCAGGTGCAGAAGGTGGACAATGGACTCCCTTTTGAGCTTGTAATGGGCAATGACTTCTTCCTCCCTGCAGTATGTCGGCTCTCTTCCCCTGCGCCGCCTCTGTGGTGGTCTCATTGATGCTCCTAGGTGCAATAGCAGCAGGTCCTTCGCACAGCTGAGCTTGCCAAAGTGATTTGGGTCTGTTCTGCCTTTAAAGAAGTGCACTAGCATCATATGTAAGGCCAGCTTTTCCCTAGCGGTAAAAAACTGCAGCTAATGGGACCTAGCGACAGTTTTGAAAAATGTGCTGCGTTTAGGAAAATCCTTTTACATTTTGCGGCGAAAGTTTTGCAGGTGTTATTTTCCGAGTGAAAGCGCACCTTGTATATTATTTTCGGTAAATGCTGCTAGCCGAACTAGTGTTGAAAAAATATGCACTAGCATTGGAAAAGTGATGCTAGAGGGCTCTAGCGTCAGTTTGTAAATATGGTGCTAAAAAAAACGCTGCAGGGTCAAAAGAAATACACAACAGCACTGTGAAATCCTTGTACATGATCCCGAAAGTGTTTGATATAACTTTTATTGTGTAGTTGTTTTTAGTTAAATCTAGAAAAAAGTAATATCTACAAAAAGGTAAAAATCTTTCAGAGACAAAAATGTTTCTTAGATCACCTTTCCTGGTAAAAAAAAGTAGGACAAAATGTGTTTATCGTGTCTGTGTCTTAATTTTAAACTGCGTCAGTACATTCTAAAGGGAAAATGTAATGCTCTTTGGCACAATTTTGTTGAGTGTACAAGTATGATCTCTGAATTACTAACAATTTGTAGAGGCTTTGTGTTACTTTTGTAACAAAATCCCATTGAAAACTTTGTGCAGCGGGGGTACCAACCCACTGGGAGCAGCCAACCTCCACTGTGCATGGCCTTTAGCCATTTGTATGATCCAGACACTAGCAGCAGTGATTAGAAGGTGAGCAGCAGTTCCTTTAAAGTGGGCACTCAACTAATGTTTCAGGTACAATTATTTACTCGAGCCACCCATTTTGGTAATATTTGAGTACAAAACTACACATCTGAATGCTAGCTACAGTGTTTTGAACACAAGCAAACAGGAATCAACTTGAAGTTTATTTTTTAGTTGTATATTTACCCAAAGTAACCTCTCTTGTAATTTGTTAAGTGTGTGATGCATTTTGCGCAATTATGCGATAAGTTCACGGAATTATACTACGGCAAATAAAGCAAGTTTTGCACACCCTAATAACGAGTTGTAATTTAAAATAAATTGTTGGCCTTATAGTTTACACACTTTATACAAGCACAATCCGAGGGGCGGTCACATGACAGAACTCTTCTTTGCATTATTCTAACAGTTGTGGTGCATGGCAGGTTACCACATACAGATGTTGTTTGGACTCCCATACTTACTAACAGTGAATAAACACTTAGAATAAACACCTATCCTGACTCCTACTTTTTGCGTCCTACTGCAAAATAACAGCTGTCTTTCTTTTTTGTAACCTGATAGATGATGAAAATATTTTCCAAAACATTTCAACTTGCAATTTCTTTAAATATGGATTTTAGCCCCTGACAAGAGACCCTTAACGTTAACATAAATTGGGGTGTAACTGAAATGTCACGATTAAAGCAATCGCTAACAATTAGGGTGAAGACTGTATCAAGATTTCGAAAAACTGATTTGAAAAGTGGATGTTGTTATGCTCATTATAAATTGCATTTGAATAACAGGATAACAATAGGAAGAATGTTTGGTTAATGTGTGAAACTGAAGAGTTACTAGGTGATACAGAAAAGATTTCTGCAGTCATTCATTATAAAGGGACTCTTCCCCTTTCAGCAGATTGCATGTGCCCAGCAGCTGTGATTACCCAACACAGTGTACTGAGCATTGTATTGGGGAAACGTTGAAGAAAAAAGTCCATAAAGCAAAGATCAACCTACTCTCACCCCCAGGTCCATTTGTAAAGGGCCCAAAGGACCCGCCTTTGTATTAAAATAAATATGATTAAAAAAAATTGAAATTCACAGACTTACTCTAGATTTACAAATTCTGGTTCCCCTGTGCTCTCCTGTGATACAGAATTCACAAAAATTGCAAAAAAGTGAAAAAACACGGCCTCATCTCCAGGAAAATTATGCAGTTCGTCACCACAAGTTATTTCTGCTGGGTAACTTTCAAAGCACAGGGATGCTTTGTGTTAACCAAAATATGACCCGTCTCTGTGTTTTCTCCAACTCTGGTGCACATTTGGCTGACGTGCCAGTGCAGGCACCCTTGTGTCCTTTTGCTATAGGGGCTGCAATACGGGGTTGATTGTTTTTGTTCAGGAAGGAATACCTTCCTGCACGAAAACAATCATTAATTGAATTTTTCTCTTTCTATGCAGCACGCATAGGAAGAGGAAGACACGAGAAATAAAAGCATTTCTCCTCATTGCACTATTCCTATGCCTCCCCTGGAGAGGAGTAGGATTCTGGTGCATTCTCAGTTTTACAAAATGTTGTACATCTGAATATGCGTCAGGTTTCACACCCATCTATTCACAAGCATGCACACACACATCCAACATTCACAATCCCATCCACATGCACACACCCATTTACAACACACAATAAACATGCATTCATACACGCCCGCTAGCACCCAATCATTAAAAAAAGGACACTTACAGAATGTAATGATTCAGGGTGAAGTAGAAGACACCAGAAGGCGTTGGGCGCATCGGGCAGGGAAAACAAGACAATCCCACCTCCTCCTCTTATTGGGTGACTTCGTAATGGGTCAGCCAAGGATATGAGCACTTCCCCACACTCCCCACAGAGTGGGATGGGGCCTGTGAGAGTTGCTGGCCCTACCCCTCTTTGTGACACAGTGACACTGATTGACAGTCATGGGCAGCACCTGCCTACCTGAGTCAACATGATGAGTATTTGTCAGACTGATCTTTGCTAAGCCTGACAGACACTGTTCATGCTTTGTAAAAGGGTGGGGGTCGGGACACCCCTGCCCTTAAGGACGTGCCCTGACTGATCCTGAGTGTATAAACTGTGCCAGGAGCCAAATGTGCCTTTCCAGACGATGATCTTTTACCCAACACTCCCACAAATAGATCGAAACAGCAGACAAATAACCTCCCAAGCTTTCCTGCCAAGATCAAACTATGGTCATTCCAGTAGGATGGATAATAGCAATCTGACCACATGCTTAGCTGACGTTTGTCCTAGATCCATATTTTAGTTGAACCTTCTGTTACTACAGGAGGAAAGCTGGGTCTAGCATGACAGACCTTGCCTTTAAGCACAAAAAAAAGAAATACCTCTTGAGGTCTGGATAATTTACGTAACAGAGTATCTCACAGTGTGCTGGAGCGATGGGAGGAGGTCAATATATACGTTATTAGATATGAAAATGGGGCCTTTTAACAGGTCACCTAGTGCCACACTTATAGCTGTGTGGAAAATTAGTGCGTTTTGGTGAACATTATCTGCGCCATCTTGCCTCTTCCCCTGATGCCACACTTTTGTCGTGCGCGCCCGCCATTTTAAGATGCCCCGATCAGAACAAACCCTTTTGCATGCCGCTAGCCCCTGACATAGCCCTTTGCCTTCGCTAAGCCTGCACGCCGACCACCCCCTGCTTGCACCTGCCTTGAGTCATAAACCCCTCTTCGGCACTGTTCTGCCCCCGGCCCTCATCCTGTTCCCAGCGCGACACCTCCCTGCTTTCCTTTCATGATCTCCGGCCCTTAGATGCAAACCCCCTTTTTCCCCGTGTGCCCGTTTTGTCCTCCCCGTTCCCAAGCCGACACCCAGCTCTGCCGATACCACCCTTGCCCCTCCCCGTACAATAGAAAGCTTCCCCCATCAAAGAAATCCCCGGGTTGATCAAAGCCCCCACCCCATGAGACCCAATCACACTCCCCACATCCCGTGACTCGGCGGATTATCCAGCTGCGCGATGCTCATCACCTGTTGTGATTAGGGTGGGGATTTCAACTGTAAATGTGTGTGGGAACGGGCCCCAAAGGGGGATTCCGGGTATGTCTTTCCGTATATCAAAGCTTTGTCACATATATGTAAACTGCAATAAAAACCATAAAACACTGTATATAAGGGGCCAGGCCTCAAACGTAAGTTAGAGCACCTCAGAACGATACCTTCTGTCCGTTTCGTTGTGTTCTCCTCCGGAGAGAATAAAAACCCTTGTTTCCTGCCTTCCAGTCTCCAGCGCCTGCCTCTTCATTGATTTAACTGACTAGAGGGTCACAGAGGCAATACCGCCGGGCAAATATCGATTGTCCCCGACCCGATTGAAACTGTTTTTACAATTGGCGTCCCAAGCGTGGGGCCCATCAGCGACTCGTGGATCCAGTGGGAGAGGTCCCGACGACAGAGTGAACGACTGCAACGATCGGGAGAGCTCTTGCCCAATAGACCCTCGTCTGGCAGCCGATCATCCGAACTTCACTAGTTCCGAACAGACCTCTCTCGAGTGATCTACGGTCCTGACTGGGAACCATCAGGAGTGCCGTGAGAAATACGAGAAAAAGAGGACGATCGGGCGCTGGATTCGGAAGACAAGAAACTGTCCACATGGTCCGGGTAAGGTCGTGTTGCCACGACTAATTGCGAAATTTGTTTTGATCGTTTGATTGTTCAAAATACTAGTATTGCCTTGTTTATTTTTATTTAGAGATTCACTGTCTGCAAACGGAGAAGCAACAGGCTCTCGCTCCCTTTGCAAGCAGTGGAGGATAAGTAGGGTAGCAGCCGTGCTTATTCTTTTTCTCCCCCACTCAATAATTGCTTGAAACTGAACTGTTGTTCACAAACTATTGTTTCCTGGAGATTCTCTGTCTGCAAGCAGGGAAGAGACCATCCTTTTTGCAGATAGTGAAAAGGGTAGGTAACGCAGATCTTTGCGATCCTACTCATTCTCCCCATTGTTATTTTGTTGGTCTATTGGTTTTTTTGGGATCCATGAGGTATTCACTGCCTGCAAACAACGTAGAATAGAAATATTCTGTCTAGTCTTTGCACCTAGTGATAAGATAGGCAGTGCTGACTTTTTAGTCCCTCGTTACGAGCCGTCATGTCTGTCTTCTCCCCATTGATAAATAGCCTGTTTAGCCCGGACCGGGTGTTAGAGGTGGACCATATGGCTCCACTAGAAGGCACCCCTAATAAGGACATGTTCATAAACTATGGGTTAGTCACCATAGCTTATAATAAATTATGGCACAGGTATACCGAAGATAGCCAAGACAAACAGTGGCCACTGGCAGGATCCTTTGACCTTGATAAAATAGAAACGTTAGAAATAGCCCTTCGAAATAATAAGACGACGCCAATTATGCTCGACAGTCTCGGTATGTGGCGCAGAGAGGCTACGAAACGACAGAGAAAATACGAGGATAAACCAAGTAGGGAAATATACCGACAGGACAACCCCAGGACACCGCTACCCACAACTTACCCCCCGACACTATACCAAGGACGACCAGACTTAGGGTCAGACCAATGCGCTTTTTGTAGGTATGTCGGACACTGGAAAGCCCAATGCCCGACTCTACTGAGCGTGAGTAGGAGCAGAGGACCGACAGGAACGACAGACCGACAGTACGAGAAAAGGCGCGAGACAGAGAAGAACCCGACTTACATAGACAGGCCAGACAGAACCACCACGTTTGATTATGCCCGATGGCACAGATTTCGCCAGGAAAATCTCAGCGGCATGATCAAGTTCTCCTAGGTCGGGCAATGTCAAGACGGGAACCCAGCCTCGTTTAAAAACTTACAGACGGAAAGAGATAATTATGACCGATAACTGTTTTTATATTTGTCTTGGGTCTTTGTATGTCGTACTTGTACTGCCCCCCCCGTCTGAGTTCGTGTGTATGTAAATGTACAAATCTGCGTCACCCCTCTACACGTGTTTCCGTGTTACTCGACCCCTGTTAACAGAAACTTAGCATAAAAGCAACCTGGAAAGAAAGAAATGATAAAACAAAATCCGTAGAACATTAATAAACTTGAACTTTTAATTTAGCACAACAAACAAGGAACAATAACGATAAACTGTAGAAAATGAAAGTCAAACAGAACATTCGCCCCCCCCCCCCCATTCTGGAACCTTCCAAAATAGGGCAGGGTTACGGCTACGCCCAACCAACGGCAACCCATATAAGGCGAGCCCCGCCGCCAACTCTTGGTCAGGAAATCTTAACGTATGGGGGAGCCGGAGGAGAGGCAGGAGCCCGCAGCCTGGGCATTTGCAGGTAGTCCCGCCACATGTCTCCTTGGCCGGCCGCAACGGGCCTGGAAAGACTAAGGTAGTCCCGCCACATGTCAAGAGGAGAGCGAGGCATCTCTTCCTTTTCTCTTCTGTCACAGCCGCAGCAGTCCTGGACGGCGGGATGTCCTGCACGTACCTCCACAACAATTTGTCCAAGTTGGGCTGGGAGGGAGAGGCGACGCGGACGAGCCTCTCCCACCTCCACCGGTAGGAGGTTTCCCAGCCCCCAGTCCGACGCCGAACACCCCCAGTCAGGCGATGGTGCCCATACTTCCACAGCACCGGACACACCATGGTGGCACCCCAGTACTTGCGCAGCACCGAACACACAATGGTGGCACCCCAGTATTTGCGCAGCACCGAACGTACAATGGTGACACTTAGGGAACACCGGATGTGGAGAGGCCTTCATGCAGGGCGATGAAAAGGAGCGGCATGGAGTGCACCGGGAGAAGGAGACGATGTGAACGAGTCTCCCTCGCCCCCCCCCCAGGTGGGGGCATCACAGCTGCACCCCAGCTGAACGTCCCGCTCTCACAAAACAGGGACCTCTTCCTTTCACTCCGAAGGGTCTCTTCCATTCTTGCAAACTCGACGAGGGTGGCCCCTGTAGGGCCTCAAAATGGCGTCTGGATCCGCTGGAAGGCGGGCCCCGGCCACTAGAGTAACTTCGGCCAGCCATACAACTCAAACATTTGTCCCATGGAGCACGAGCCCCCATCTCCGGCAGCATCTCCGCAGCCTTGAAGATCATACAAAGGTCCCCGGCGGAGCCTTCGGCCTTTGCAGGTTTCCGGTAAGGGACGGCTGCTTCGATCGCCAACGAAACAAACATGACATTGCCACACCTTCTGTTAGCGTGAATTCTAGAACTGCCGAAAAGGACTCTGGTCCAAACTGCCAGTAATGGAAACATTTCCCCCTGATGCTGCTTCCGGACTGTGCCGGCCCCACCCAAAATGGCGCTGGTATCAATCGGAACTTACGAACACCTCGTGGTGTTCCTTCGCACTAATATAAACTTGATGTTCTGAGATTTTTGTGATCCTTTGTACACTTGGCTAGAAAAGACAAGGAGAGCTCACTCGACGAACAGTATGAAAAGATCCCCGTTACAAACGTTGATTACGAATATACAATGTATTATATTTTTTATAACTGATGTAAACCTCATTTACGATACATGCGTACGGTATGTATATAGGAAATCTGATTACACCTGTTATGCTTATGTTTCTAAATTATGAAAATATATGCCCCCGAACCCCCGGCCAATTAATAGACGTTTTAGTCTCTCACAAATGAATGAATGAAACTTTCCGATGTTTTTACTGTTGCAAACGACACCCCCGCTGTACGCACTTTAGCCATTGCCACGACCGACCAAATACGACCACACCCTCCTAATCCATATGCTGAAATGAATTTGCAAAATAAAGTTTTTGAAACTATGGACGGGTATTGCATGCTTTATTTTAAAACAAATATGGGATGGGTAGGAAAGTTCTTTTTCTGTGCACCCTACTCTGCTCTCTCTTTAAGGTTAAAGGAAGATGGTTGCCCAGCCCTGGAGGACGGATCGGATCGACAACACGACACTCCGTCTTAAAAGTACGCGACTGACTCATGAACTCTCGCGTAGAGGAAGACCGTGACTTCCAAGGATGGGTAAAACGAATGGTGTAAATGAGGGAATGTAAAAGGAGGGTGAAATGAAATAATGTAAATACTGTAAAGTACAACGTTCCAAAGTAGCAGGGACCCAAGAACCGAAGAACTTTAGAACGCCACGGCGTTGAAAGAGGTTTAAGGATCCCGATAGTGAGATATATCCTTTGACTAGATACCTCGCACTAGGCACCTCTGGTTTCCTTTTTATGTTTCCCCGCACACGCCCTACATGAACACACTACCCCCCCTCGACTCCGAAAACCATATCCCCGGGGACCCTGCCCCAAGGAGGAAAGACGAGTTAGAGGTAAGTAAAGGACTTATGAATCCATGTATTTGTATGCGCGCGAATGCTGTCTCCCCCACCCCCTCCCCTTTTTTTCCTCCCTCTGCAGGTTACATCAGAGATTACAGCCAAGGTGTGGCGAAGATCTGAGACCTTGCCATGTCTAAGTGTACGAAACGGACTAGCGCCGCAGGGTGGTGTCTAAGCACGCCTGCAAACTACTCACGTATCGAACAAACCCGAAAAATTAGCACAACCTGATAAAAAGTGATCACCCTTAAACCAGACCGGACGAATGAACCCACGTTACGTATGATGCGAAACTGTGAGGGAATGTGTGTGTGTGTGTGGCTGAGGCGTTGACCCAACTGGTCAAAGGACCGAGAATGCGAGAAAGTGCGACAAAATGGTACCTCCTTTTTCTTCTTTCCTTTTCCCAAAGCACGTCCCCTCTACCCTGTCTAATGCTCAAACTGCATGATTACAAGCTAACGTGGACTCGTGAATACCCTTTACTGTGTAATGCACTAAATAGCCTTTCTCGAACGCACTGCCGCCCTCTCCGTTGCACGTGTACTATTTAGCCTGCCGTTGCACTCTCTCTCTCTCTCTCTCTTTCTCTCTCTCTCTCTCTCTCTCTCTCTCTCTCTCTCTCTCTCTCTCTCTCTCTCTCACTCTCTCTCTATTTTCTCACTACCACTCTTCCGAGTGGTTAGCCCCGAAATTGGCAGATTGCCACCCCTAGCACACCACCTAATTGGCTTCAAATACCGTCAGTATTTGCACAAACATTTGTCTTTAATGCAATCACCCTGAGGCCGCGTCATTACCTCTCCTTTTCCGCTAGAAGTCAATGAACCCAGGTTGGGCCGTAAGGGAAAGGACAGGTAAGACGACAGAGGTTCCCTAATCTGGCCCGAAATAAGGGAACTACATGTCAACGGCTCCTATAGTATAAAACAAGGACCTCAGAATACACGACCCTCCCCTCCCCGAATCGTCGTAATACCCAAACCAGAAAAACGATCACCCCCGTTGCCTCCCCTGTCTATGTCCCTGGTTGTTTCCCATAAATCCCCTGTCCTTCCTAGTTAAGTAACCGGGCTGTAAACGGTTACGTAGGACCCAGAATGATGTTTTACAAGGTTAACAGACTAGACCAAGGTAAAGAAATTGTCAAAATGAACCTCGCAGTAGCTGAAAAACAGGATGCACTGATAGAAAGGAAATGTTTAGCCATGTTCGTCTCTCAGCGAAATACCTGTGTAGTACCATGTTGACGACTCACTGTACCCTTTTGTAAATGTGAAACTCTAGAGAACGGCATACCTTTGCCAGATTTATCTCCCGAAGGTGGGTTACCATCAGATGAACTGTCATGCCTGTAATAAATGATTATGAAGGAAAGTCATAGTAAATCCAGCAGGTCCGCCACCGGTCATTCATATGCCAGTTGTGAACGTTAAAAATGACGGACATTTTCATTCTTTGCCTGGAGCTGGGAGAGAAATAGACTTTTTGATTATCTTCATCCGAAAATTTTCTAAAAGACTGTCTTTTCAAACTTGTTTAAGGGTACTGCTGTTGGAGGAGAGAAGGACCGGATGTGGGAGCACGAGGCCTGACTGCAGACTAAGGGACACCTACGACATTGGCCAAGGCGAGACCACGACTGAAAAGAGCTGCAGGACGAGGCACTGTTTTCGACAGCATGAAAAGAAAGGGTCGACCTGATGCCCCTGCTCGACGTCCAGTGCCTGTCGACAAGTCCCCGCTCTCTGAATTCCGTCACACGCCCGCCTATTTGAAGTCTCTCGTTCCCCTAGTTTGTTCCTAATTTGGCCTTGCTCCATCCCCCTCTTTTTCCTCTGACCTACCCTATAGACTGTTTTGAACGCTCTTCTTCCATCGGAACTTTCTGACAATCACCTCAAAGGACACGGGGCGAAAAGGACCTTTTCCGACCAGAAACGCGAGGAAAGGGTCGTGCCCTGCAACGCAGAACTTAGACCAGAGCTGGACTCGTAGCTCCACCGCCGGTGCTCAACAGCGCCAACGAAAGACCACAAAGAACAATGAGAACTCGTAAACTTCGAACGTTTGACCTCCTCAACCACCGTTTTTTCTACGCCTCATTTCTCTCCCAGCCACCATTGTATTGATCCTGCTCCAATCCGAATCCGAAATATGTATTAACCTGCCAGTTTACGTTATGATATGTACTTGCTGCTCGCCGTTTTTGTATTTCATTCCTATGACTTTCCTGCTGAACCAATTTATCAAAGTTCATCAAATAGGTGCACCTCCTAAAAACTAGTAACCTCAAAGTGTATTGTTTACAACTCTTTATCTTGGGTTTCCTACCGTTCTCTCTTTCATGCTCACCACAATAGACCCGAGTAGAAAATGAACCAACAAGATGTCTTGAATATGTTAAAGGAGGGACTGTGGAAAATTAGTGCGTTTTGGTGAACATTATCTGCGCCATCTTGCCTCTTCCCCTGATGCCACACTTTTGTCGTGCGCGCCCGCCATTTTAAGATGCCCCGATCAGAACAAACCCTTTTGCATGCCGCTAGCCCCTGACATAGCCCTTTGCCTTCGCTAAGCCTGCACGCCGACCACCCCCTGCTTGCACCTGCCTTGAGTCATAAACCCCTCTTCGGCACTGTTCTGCCCCCGGCCCTCATCCTGTTCCCAGCGCGACACCTCCCTGCTTCCCTTTCATGATCTCCGGCCCTTAGATGCAAACCCCCTTTTTCCCCGTGTGCCCGTTTTGTCCTCCCCGTTCCCAAGCCGACACCCAGCTCTGCCGATACCACCCTTGCCCCTCCCCGTACAATAGAAAGCTTCCCCCATCAAAGAAATCCCCGGGTTGATCAAAGCCCCCACCCCATGAGACCCAATCACACTCCCCACATCCCGTGACTCGGCGGATTATCCAGCTGCGCGATGCTCATCACCTGTTGTGATTAGGGTGGGGATTTCAACTGTAAATGTGTGTGGGAACGGGCCCCAAAGGGGGATTCCGGGTATGTCTTTCCGTATATCAAAGCTTTGTCACATATATGTAAACTGCAATAAAAACCATAAAACACTGTATATAAGGGGCCAGGCCTCAAACGTAAGTTAGAGCACCTCAGAACGATACCTTCTGTCCGTTTCGTTGTGTTCTCCTCCGGAGAGAATAAAAACCCTTGTTTCCTGCCTTCCAGTCTCCAGCGCCTGCCTCTTCATTGATTTAACTGACTAGAGGGTCACAGAGGCAATACCGCCGGGCAAATATCGATTGTCCCCGACCCGATTGAAACTGTTTTTACAGCTGAGGCCTGGAGAAGACTTGAAACAAGATCACCTAGTGACCTGGAGGCATAGACTAATATTAGACGTGATACTGTCTCACTCTCTGCGCCACTAGAACATGTGATACAGGCTCACAGGTAGAGATGTGGCCTGGAGAAAGGTTGTACAGTATGCCGTGAGATAGAGTCATTGGAGAAGGTCACATGTCAGGATACTGTGTCACAAGTAAAGCTGGAGCCTGAGAACAGACGATACAGTATCACACAATGAACTAGAACCATATGAGCTGCATGATACAGCGTTACTGAATGAAACTTGCTTAGGAATAGACCACAGAAATTACACTTGGGACGGAGAGAGGGAGGCAAGCACGGACCCACTACCATTTTGTGTGTGTAAAAGGCCGCTTTATTGAAACAGGTGCACATCACATTTTTTACCAACTGGCTAACCGCCTTACAAAATTAGACCTCTCTAAACATCGAGTTACCTGACCCCCTTTTTGTCTTTCTCCCTCCACCCCTACGATCCCACATGATAATATCCCTCCACCCCGCAACATAACAATCTATAAACAGCATTGTATCCCATGAATAACCACATTTCTCCCCTACGTCTTAAATCCAATGCCTCAGAATACCTACATTCCTATTTGTCCTATTGCAACTGTAACCAACTACCCTGTAATGTAACCCCCAACTGTTTACCCTTTTCCCCACTCCCGTTCCCCAAGTCCCCACACTTAACACCAAAATACCGACCTCCAGCCAAACTTGGCCAACATTCCAACCAAACTCCACCACCCAGGGAAAGGTGGATGCAGGTGAATACACCTCCTCCCCCTTTCCCTGACCCCCCTCCACCAGCACTCCTGCCCGCGCTGCGAAACAACTCAAAACTGTAACCGGACTCTCATTCCCGGCGCACTCCTAACAAACGGGCCAAAACCTCCCGTAGCTCCAACAGGTACAAGTCCATCCCGATCCTCGAGAGGTGTACCCCATCCCCCCTGAACATTTCCGGTGCATCATAGTGAATGTCCCTGTGCCAGATCCTCGCAAACCCCAGATGCCAACAGAAACGCACCATTTCCACATTTATTTTCTTGCGTGCTTTGTCCACCGCCTGTAGCCGGCTCGCCCCGCGCCACACCCTATGCGGAACCAGCTCCGTCCACACCACCGAACACCCGGCCCAACGTCGCCGCAATTCTGCCAAATCCCGCCTCATCGCCCTCATTAAAACCAGGCCAGTCTCCCGAACCATATCGTTTTCCCCCAAGTGGAGAACCAAAACATCCGGGCACCGCCCCCCCTGCACCATACCATTCAAAGAAGACATAAGTTCCTTCCAACGCATGCCCCCCCTCCCCAGCCACACCACCTGAAACAGCGCAGGATTAAAGCCCAGGTTCCCCCCGAAATAGCTACCTTGGGCCTGCAATTTCGCTCTCTTCACAAACGAATGGCCCACAATCCAAATTAGCATCCCCTGTGCCGCAGGACCTGCCACCGAACCTGAAATGAAAAACAAATGGAAGTAAAATTGACCTCCCCACATGCAGCGCGCACTTAAGCCAACTCAGAGCTACGCACGTACCTCCGGTAGCAAGCCGACGATTACCTCCCTAGGCGCATGATGGCCCCCCGCCCGCACCCTCGCCGATGTGCTTCCGACGCCGCCCCAATTCTGAACGAGTGAGTGCCATACTGTCTTCCGTCAACCCCTACCCTACCCAGAGCTTTCCTCATCACCCCCAGCAACTGCGGCCCCGTCTCCTTAGACCCATCGGCGTGCTGGAAAACCAAACCGTCCCCCGTCCGAACGCCGTTCCAAACCAAACCCCATCGCACCGGACAAGCCAGTCCCCCCTTCTTCTGCAACTCCACCCAGTCCCCCACCCCACGCTGGTCCGTTTTCGACTGCCGCAGCCAAAATGCGCACTTCCCTGTGCTCCACATGCACCTCCGTCCAAACCAGACCCTGAGACGTCTTTCCGCCCACCAGTTCAGACACTCAAAACGCACCCGCAAACATCCACACCATCAAAGTAGTAAACAAGTACCTTTCCCGCTCATCCATGCACACCAAATGCAACACCTCCAGAACTCTCTGCAAAAGGTCCTCCGACAAAGGCCGCCGCAACACCCCTGCCCGCCCGCACTCCCGAGCCCATCCCTCCAACATCCTTGACCCGAGTTCCCCCGCGGAGGGCGCATAGCCCCAGCACAGTTTCCCCATGAAGGCTATCCCTGCCAACTTGCCTGTTATGGTCACCTTCCGAAGACCCTTGTCTATTAATGAGAGCATAAAGCGCACCACATCCTCACGCCTTGCAGCTCCCGGGGCCCTCCAACATACCCCAGACGCCAAAAACTCCCCCCATGCCGCCACATACGTTGCCCTGGTCGATTCTGCCAGTGATCCTAGAACCAGCTGTAACATCCGGTGTTGCCCACGCGCCACAGCTGGGTTGGCATGGGCGTCGGGTCCCGCTCTGCATCCTCTGCTAACCCACGGTATCTCCCCCACTGCGAACGAGACAAGGCATCCGCAATGTCATTGTCAATTCCCGGGACGTGCACCGCGCGAAAAGCAATGTCATGTCGCAAGCAGCCCAGCACAAACATACGCAACAGCTTCAGCACTTGTTCGTCCCTTGCCGACTGCCGGTTCACCACCTGCACCACAGCCATATTGTCCACATGGAAAGTCACCCGTCGGTGTGCTAGCACTTCCCCCCAGAGCCAAATCGCCACCACCAACGGGAAAAGCTCCAAAAAGGCAATACTCCGGCCCCCACCTTGCCACTCTCGGGGCCAACTCTCCGCACACCATTTCCCGTTCCACTACAGACCAAAACCGTCACTGCCCGCCGCATCTGAGAAAATCTGCACCTCCCAAACCATGTCCACGTCCCGCTGTAAGGGCACATTGTTGAACTGGTTCAAGAAAAACTGCCACATCCGCAGATCTTCCTGCACGCCCGCCGACAAACGCACATGGTGGTGTGGAGGCCTGCTGCCCGCCAGCACCCTACCCAAGCGCCTACAGAATGTCCTCCCCACTCTGCACGCAAAATGTAGGTGGCCCAACAGCACCTGAATGTCCAGGACCGCCACCTTGCGCTTTGCCACCATCATTTCCAGCAATCCCAACATCTGTCTCTTTTTGTCGTCCGGCAACCGTGCCTCCATCCGCACAGAGTCAAGCTCGATGCCCAAAAACGACAGCGCTGTGCCTGGTCCCACTGTCTTTTACGGTGCCAATGGCACACCTAGGTCCTCCATGAGCTCCTGAAACCTGTCCAGCGCCACCTGGCAGTCCGTGGAGTCTGGGGCCCCGACCAAGAAAAAGTCATCCAGGTAGTGCGTAACTCCCTGGTGACCTGTGCGTTCCGTAAAAAATCACTGGAGGAACGTGCTAAAACATTTAAAAAGGGCACAAGACATCGAGCAGCCCATCGGCAGCGCCTTGTCCACATACCAGCGGCGGCAAAACTGGATTCCCAGTAGGCTCCAGGCGTCTGGGTGAACCGGCAACAACCGGAAAGCCGATTTGATATGGCACTTAGCCATTTTCGCACCAGGGCCTGCCTCCACCACCAGAACCATGGCCGCCTCAACCGAGGAGTACGACACCGTGGCCTCCTCCTCATCAATGAAGTCGTTCACCGACCCCCCTTCCGGCCAAGATAGATGTTGGATGAGGCGAAACTGCCCTGCCTCTTTCTTGGGCACCACTCCAATGGGGGACACTATCAAATGTTCCAAAGGCCAATCCGAAAAGGGGCCTGCCATGCGCCCTTCCTGTACCTCCCTGTCCAATTTGCTCTGCACCACCTCTGGGTGTTCCCTTGCGGACCGCAGATTGTCCGCCCAACGCCTCTGTCACGGCCCCGTATAACCTAGCCGAAACCCCACCCAGAAACTGTCTCGCAAGCACTCGGCGGCCCCCACATCTGGGTAAGTACGCAGGGCCACTGCCAAGCGTTCCAACCTAACCGGAGTATGAGCCCTGGGTCCCAGAGCCCCTACCCCCTCGCCTGCTGCCCGCCTGTGGGGCAGCTCCGTGACGCGCGCCTCCTCCCGACGCCTGGGCTCCCCCCTGCAGACGGGTGGGGCCCCAGCAACTGCCCACGGGGTGTCCGTACCTACCGCAGTCCGAGCATTCGTGCTTAAAGCGGCAATGCTCCCTGGCACACGTTCCTCGGTTAAAATCCCAACATGCGCCCGCTGCTCCGGGTTGGCCCCTGGCCCCTGTTCCCACCCCCCCACGGGTGGGGTGCCCCTGAAAGGGCTGATACACTAAAGGCAAACCGCTGGTGGTAAAGATGGCCTTCCCTGACCCCGCAGCCCCATCGTGTGCTGCCAGAGGTCGCAGTCCAGTTCCCCCCACTTGGCCTCCGGATCCCACGCCATTCGAGCCCGAAACTCCTCGTCATACTGCACCCAATGGAACCCCCCCCCCTGTGATCTGCGCCTTCCGTATAACGTCCATGTATTTGAACATGGACACCGACCGCTCCGGAAATTTCTCGCAGTATACGCTTGCGAAAATTAAAAAGGCCGCCGTCCAATTCTCAATCGTCAAAGGCACCCTCGGCCGTTTCTGCAGCTCGTATTCCTCCTCCTTGGACCCCTCTTTCGATCTGACCTCACGGTGGAGCAACTTCAACAGCTCCACATACTCTCCGTTCCATATCCTCTCCTTGGTAGACGCCATTAAATGCGCCCCCTAACGGCTTCATGACCCCCATATAAGGGAGCCGCTTTATCTTCAGCTCCTTACTCTCCACCTTCTCCCCACTGCCCCCCGACTCCACCTTCTCCCCACTGCCGCCCGCCGCCGCCTCCCCCGCCGCACTACCCGAGGTCCCGAGTGCCTCCCCGGCTGCCGTCCCCGTCGCTCCCGTTGCACCATTCACCGCCGGCGCCAACACCACCTCTTCTGAACCCACGCCTTTATCCATCACATACTTGCCTTTGCACAACCGTTCAATCCCCCTTCACCCCCGTGCCCCACAGACACCGTGCGCGTCGCATTGCTTTTACCTGGCACCAGCGCCTCCCCTTGTCGCTCCACACCTCTCCGCTCCATCGCCGGTCAGTCCCTGTTTTGTGTCCGGGCCGTATACGCACCCAGGCTCCGTGACACCTGTAAGAAAGAGCTCACACCATTAACGGACCCCGTCCGCCCTGGCCCTCCCCCAAACTCTCCTCATCACCTTCGCGAAGCTCTACCCCGCCCCACCTATATGTCTGGTGAGCTAGCGGGGGCGCCGACTGCACCCTAACCGCTCTCGCTCCCCTCCTCTGCCACCCGACCATACAAAACAGTCCTCCTCCATGCTGCTCTCCGTCCGCCGTTGGACCCAAGCCGTAGGGGCCCTGTGGGGTGATGGGCCAGCGTGCCCGCCTGGGGCCTTCGTGTGCCAGCCATGTCAAGGTCCCTCGCTGTCTCTGGGCCTGTTGCAAGAAACACGGCCCTCCTTTCACCTTGGCGCCGTTCCGCCGCACCAAGCCTGGCCAAGTCTGGAGCCCCGCGCTGCGCAGTCCCCTGCAATAAAAACGGTACTGCTGATGTGCTGGGTCCCTGCCACTGCGCGCCCCCTCCGCCTTCCCGCGACCTGTCCCGCGACCCAACGACCTCTCCCCCTTCCTCCTCATCACTCCAAGCCAGTTCCCCAATCCCCCCACCCCCGGGGAGACCTCTGCCACCGCCCCCGCACCCTGCCTCTCTGCCTGCCCCACCCGTGGCACCGACCCCTCCCCCCTCACTGGCCTGCCCCCTGTCTCACCTTGTGCCTCTCTCAACCCCTCCACCCAGGAATCAATATCGTCCAGGCCTTCCCAGTCCTGGTCGCCCTCCCCCGCGTCTATCAATATGGGGGAGACCCAACCGCTACCACTCAGCTCCTCCCTCCACCCCCCAGCCCCCCCACTTCTTCCATTCTCTGCCCCCTAGGCACCCCCCCTCCCACGCCCTGTCTCCCCCCCTGTGCCCCCCTGCTGCTCTCCGGCCTCGTCTCCTGCCTGCCCCTCCCACCTTCCCAGTTGTCCCCCTCTCTGGCTGGTGAGGGGCTCCTAATCCTCCCCCCCGCCCTGTACCCCCTGCCTGTCCCCTGTCAGGGGGCCCTGCTCTCTTCTGGGCCTTCTTGCCCCCATGCCCCGGGCCTGCTTTGGTGTGCAAAACGCCCACCTTGGGGCCCTGCCCCCCCACCGACTTCTGCCCTGGGTGCTGCTTCAGCGCAACCTTTCCTCCCTTCTGGGGAATCTCCCCGCCGTCCGCCGACGTGCTGGGGAGCTCCCGTGCGTCACCGCGCTGTCCCGTCTCTGTCTCCGTTGCCTGCCCCTCACGCGGCCTGTCCGTGTCCTCCGCCCCTCGCTTGGCAGCGCGGCGATCTCGCAGCGAGGCGCCTTTCGGAGCGCGCTTCCCCCCAGCCGCTGCCCCACCCCCTCAACCACGCCGCGGGCCGCACCCCTGGCCTCAGCGCGGCCCCCAGACCCACCTGCATCTTCTGCGATTTTCTCGCCGCCGCCACCCCTGCTGCGGCGCGCCTCGGTGGGCGCGTCGCCGCCACCGGGCCCACCAAGAGGTCCATCCGCCCACCCTCACTCAGCAGGCGGATGGCCTCCAACACACAGTAATCCCCTTTGTCCGCCATCTGTCTTTCGCTCGCTACCGCTACCTAGAAAAACCCGCGCCAGCACCTGAAACGCTGACCACCCACGCTAGACACAAAAACCTTGCTCCACTCCCAGCCACCAGGTTTCAATACCTAAAATGGTGGCTGGGAAACGCGGGAAGCCCCTTTTATCGTTGGGCTGGAAAATTGTACTCTGGGCTGCTTTTGGGCTATAACCAAAAGCAGCCCAAAACGGCAAAATGGCCCGCGCCCATGGCTCGCTCCCTCCCCCTCCCAAAACAGCCCGGGGGGCAGACCTCGTGGCTCGGCTGCCCCTCAAACCCCTCACCCAGTTGACAGCTGGCATTATGTAGGTGACAGTCTCAATGAAAAAGATATGTTTTGGAACAGATCACTTGGGTGATACAGTATCACATGCACAGCTGGGTCCTGGCAAACAGGGGATAGCGTATCACACATAGAGCGGGCGCCTAGAGAACGGAGTCTCACAGCTTCCAAGATATCACACACCGAGCTGGGGTTTTGGATGCAGGTCACGAAGAAGATGTAGCTTAACACATAAATCTGACAGGGTGGAGAACAAGGTCTCATATGACAAAATATCATTAGCAACGGAAATGCAAGAAGCAGGTCACATGCTGCTACAGTAGCACAAGGAGACCTGTGCAATGGAGAGAAGAGCCTCACAAGCGACACAGTATCATGGAATGACTGGAGTGTCGGAACCAGATCACAAAACAAAAATCAGTTGAGTCTCATATAGGTAGAAGCTGGACGCTGGATCCAGAATATCACTGTAAGTAAAAAGGACCTTTGATTTAGTTACAGATCTTACAACATCTCACGGAGCAGGGGGAATTGCAAGCAGAGTCACAAAGGTGATGATGCACTATTACTCAGAAAAGGACTGGTTGATCAAGGTCACACAGGTGACCAATCACTGATTTATTGCATTATGATCAGTGTTACACAGGTGGCTGTCTTGTGTGTATACCTTCTCGGTAGAACAGTAATAGTCTCTTGGAATCCTCTCCAGAGTAAGAACCTACATACCTTCAAGCAACTCAACTGGCAACACCAGACTCCGACCTCAGAAAAGAGGACAATGAGGTGCATTTGAGGCTGGATGAACGAACAAATACAGCCCTCTAGATGTACCACAGAACATTTTCTGAAAGACATGTACACAATTAGTTGCTGCATAGAACGCAGCACTCCTGAGTAGTTTGCCATAGCTTCACCGCTGCCTGTAAGGTTAATGACTTGGCAATGGCCACCTCTTCCATAGCTACACTCGACTATGCACATCTCTACACAACCAGGATTGTCAATATCCATCTGTTCTGGTTCCATGGTGGGCTTTTCCATGCCCATCTGTTCTGCATCCACGGAAGTCTTGGCCAGTTCCATCTATGCTTTGTCCTCATCATACCCAGGCAATATACACCTTCAGTAGGCAATCTGACTATACAACAGTCAATGTCCACTCACTTGGATTCATCAAGCCAACTCTATCCACACCAGGAAACCATGCTCAGGTATTTAGTATCTGCATTAGGCGTATCTTCTACATCCACAAAAAGATTATTAGTGCTTGTGCCTTCAACTGTTCTACAAGTCTAGCCATGTCTTCACAAACTCAACCAAGACTCCAAAAAGTATATTCATTTCTTATAATACATTTTTGAAGAAAGACAAGAACTCAATGAACACACAACATAAGCAGACCCCTTTTCAAAGGCCCCACATGTTAAAGCTTGCCATCCTTTGGCTAAAGCCTAATCCTCCGTTGAGGCTTACTGCATACAAGAGTAGCAGACAGCTGTGGGTGGGTTATAATCAATGGAGTAAAGGGTTCATCTTTCAAAGCAGCGGGTGTGCTGGAACACAAACAGGCAGTGATTGATTTGTGCTGCATTTATATACACAATTTCAAACTAAAGATGTTAATGTATTCACAGCAAATGAAAGCAGAGTATGTTCTTCATGCTAGTTCTACGATTTCTTGCAGGCCTCCTTCTCCTGGTCAATTGTTTCCTTTGAAGGCAGAGAGTTCATCACCTTTGTGGAAGTCTTCTTTAACTGCTTGTGGTCAAATTTCTCGACCTCCGACATATCAGGCTTGTCAGACATTTTGGCTCATCTGGACACATTCTGCAACAACGCCGATAAACAGCTTACAAGATCCCAAGGACAGGACTCTGAATGCTATTGTTTTCGCTGACCTACAGATGGCCTTAATGTAGCCCTGTGTCCTGCATTCTTATCATGTCTGCCAAGGCCCCTACATTATTTCCAATCAGCAGGTTATACAAGGGCACTGTTATGCATACCCTCAATATGCCTGCCCCTGCCCTATCCTTCTGCAGACGCAGACATGACCATTCCACTAACTCTTCCATAACTGAGCTATTCTTTGTCATGTTAATGTTTTTGCAAAGCTTACTATAATAAAAATGCCCCACTCGCAACACGTCGGCTACGGATGTATGACGTTACAACGCATACTTTTACCACGCCTACCATTACCACACATTTTTTACAACGCAGGATCCATGACAACGCATACCATTACCACGCATGTATTTACAACGCATATACCTTTACAACGCATACAATTACAACGTAAGTATTGGTAAGTATATAATATTTTTTAATATTTAATTTAATTAAAATTAATATAATGTAATTTAATTTAATTTAATTTAATTGAATTTAATGTAATTTAATTTAATTAATTTAATTTAATTTAATCAATTTAATTTAATGTAATTTAAATTTAATTATATTTAATTTTTACACTGTACCCTTTTACCCAAAAACCCAAAACTGACCCTGAACCCAAAAAATACCCCTTTTACCCAAAAACTCAAAACTGACCCTGAACCCTAAAAATACCCCTTTACCCAAAAACCCAAAACTGACCCTGAACCCAAAAAATACCCCTTTTACCCAAAAACCCCAAACTGACCCTGAACCCTAAAAATACCCTTTTACCCAAAAACCCAAAACTGACCCTGAACCCTAAAAATACCCCTTTACCCAAAAACCCAAAACTGACCCTGAACCCTAAAAATACCCATTTACCCAAAAACTCCAAACTGACCCTGAACCCTAAAAATACCCCTTTACCCAAAAACTAAAAACTGACCCTGAACCCTAAAAATAACCCTTTACCCAAAAACTGAAAACTGACCCTGAACCCTAAAAATACCCCTTTACCCAAAAACTGAAAACTGACCCTGAACCCTAAAAATACCCCTTTACCCAAAAACTGAAAACTGACCCTAAACCCTAAAAATACCCCTTTACCCAAAAACTGAAAACTGACCCTGAACCCTAAAAATACCCCTTTACCCAAAAACTGAAAACTGACCCTGAACCCTAAAAATACCCCTTTACCCAAAAACTGAAAACTGACCCTAAACCATAAAAATACCCCTTTCCCCAAAAACTGAAAACTGACCCTAAACCCTAAAAATACCCCTTTACCTAAAAACTGAAAACTGACCCTAAACCCTAAAAATACCCCTTTACCCAAAAACTGAAAACTACCCCTTTACCCAAAAATTGAAAACTGACCCTAAACCCTAAAAATACCCCTTTACCCAAAAACTGAAAACTGACCCTGAACCCTAAAAATACCCCTTTACCCAAAAACCCAAAACTGACCCTGAACCCAAAAAATACCCCTTTACAAAAAAAAACAAATAATATTTTTAATAAAATAATATACTTACCAATACTTACGTTGTAATGGTATGCGTTGTAAAAGTACCTGCGTTGTAAATACATGCGTGGTAATGGTATGCGTTGTAATGAATCCTGCGTTGTAAAAAATGCGTGGTAATGGTAGGTCGTGGTAAAAGTTGCGTTGTAAAGGTTGTATACCCGTCGGCTACATGACCACTGAGCAATAAATGTATAAATAAGAAAGACAAGGCCGCAAACAGACATTTGAATGACAAAACACATGAGGAAAAAGTAGTGCATAAAGTGAACGCCATGCGGAATAGATTACAACTCATATTGTGGACAAGCCCATCCTAAATATCAGCCATCCTGCTCATCCATACTTTTTCAGCAGAAAAAGGTGACTGGTCTTCTTATGTCTTTAGGACACCTTCACAGAATTTATCATGAGAAATAGATGTACAATCCCTGTTACAACCGCCACTGCAGTACTCACACAAATTAAATTTATAACAGGGGCAGATTCAGGTAGACTGGCAATAAATGCTCCCTCGGAATGTGCCTGCCACAACTGGAACACAGTATCAACATTTCACACACAGAAAGAATTGCGAGAGGCAACACATTTTTTTATTCTTAATAAATATATTGCCCAAGCACAAATTCTTTAAATAAATGTGATTTGTATCTATCAAATATCATAATATAACCCACAGTCAAATCTATGGTAACATAAAAACATATCAGTGTATACCTACTACACGAACATCCTTCTTTTAAAGACATATGTGTAGTTACGCACACGCCACGCTGTGGAATCTCAATAAAAGCAACTCAGACAAGACAAATTTAATAAGCAAGAGTTTATGCGTGACTCATGGGGGACACGAGAAAAAGGCAACATGTCCAATTTGTTGAAGTTACATTAGAATGTTTTATACATGAAAGCCATTAAAGGTGTAAAAATACACATTAAATCATGATTCAGAAGAGATGATTTCTTCATGATTATAATTAGATACATGGCGTGAAGTTGACCTGTAGGTACAGAAATTACAGAATCTTTAACCAACCAGCCAATCAAAATGAAATTACTATACTTTGCAAAAGCGTGATACAAGATGTCTGTGGGTGTGACCTTTGCATGCCCATCTGTGGGGACTTACCAAATGTATAAATCCAATGATGTAGCACAATTCTTACCCAATCAGAGGTTGGCCTTTAGGCCTCTGGCTATATATGGTCATAAATAAGTGCAATTTCGATGTTGCTGAGCAAGCAATGCATACCTTGTGGGATGTCCCTTTGTGCAAACCTTGCATTACAAGCAGAACATATTTAGTTTACCTAATGTCATCCTAATGCGCATATTTTTCAGGCCTTGTCATCATTTGAAGATAAGAAAATGTGAACAAGACAAGATGGATTCTACACAGAATACCACAAAATAACACAAAAGAAAACACGCTTTCGCATCCCCTCCTCTGATCGTCAATGGTGACACGGCGTACCTAATCATCCCGACACTGTTCCGCATCCACCAGTATTTATGTCTAGATATTATGTCTGCCAAGTGTGATGTTGCTACCTTGGGGAATGATTACTGTTGTTGTGTTACATTATCATTAGTACCTTTTGGACAGTCTTTGGTGGACACCTGATGTCTCGCTTTCTGTGATAGTTTGTGTTGACAATGTTGCACATAGGACATTAGTAAATCTGAAAAGTAACTACCTACCTGTTGTGTGAATTGAGGAATTAAAGTTTTCCTAGTCTAACAATAACCCATTCATCCTATTATTAGCACCACGCTGGGACGTTTCATTGTTATTAATGACAACTCTTATTAGGCAGGTAATGGAACCTTCATGTTGATAATTTTCCTTCACATCTGTAGTTGGTCAAAGTGATCTGCCACTTTTCTTGTTATTTACTAGGCATAGGCACTGTTGGAGCAGGTATGTGCAAATATTAAATGACATAATACATGTAACATTGTATCGTACTTCACTTTTATTTCAACATAGTTCTTTTTCCCTCAAAACATGTTTGTTGATCTCCTTGATGTTTAGTTGTGTTGTTAATTTGGGAAAAAGTTCAAAGTCTCAGTGTCATTAAATGTTTCTGGAGTTGGCCTAATGGCTAGAGCGGTGGACCTCGAATCAGGGGAACTGGGTTCGAGTCTCCGCAATGAAGCTGAACATCCTGTGATTCTGGGCAAATCACTTAACCTACCCGTGCCTAACAAAAATGAATGTGTTCTCATATAATGCAACTGGTGCTCATGTAGAGCGCTCTGATACCTGATACCTGCGGGTCAAGTTTGTGCTATATACAACTCTGTAAAAAAATATGTAAAAAAAAGTACAAGGTATTTGTGTGACATCCGCAGGGACCATCAGCAGTACAGTAGCACAGATAACTGGTGGTACTAATAGGCGATCCTTGGCAGGCACTTGAGGCAATAGGTACTCTAGCACAGAAGTTAGGCATTCTAGCCCAGAAGTTAGGTACTCTAGAACTGAGGTTCTAGTGAGATCCTTCAGCCAGAACTCCTGGCGACAAAGACAATGAAGTTGATGCCCCTGGTCTTTGTTGTTGCTCAAGCAGTGGGGGTATTTTCTTAATGTGAGAGCCACACACTTCGTAGCTGTGGCAGTTATCTAGAAGACCTGCAATGAGGGGCATGTTTTTACACCACACCAGTGTTGAGATCGAAGTGCTGTTGAAGCACGCTATTTTCATCAACAAACTTGCTCATGGGGAGTAGCTTGTCCCTTGACTTTGCAGATTGACCCTTTGCATCAAAGAGGTTACATGGCTTATTTGACAAAAGCACAAGTAGCAGCTATACCTAGTTGGGTATTGCTGTCCCCCTGGGCACCGATTCGTGCTGTGCAACCAGCTTGACGATTCAATTCAAATTCAAAGTTCAAATGAATAAAACGTATGCATTTTCAAAATTGGTTTGTTAATCCATTGTTTCATTTATTTCTCGTGAAATCCAATGCATTGCGGCAGTTGTTACTGCCTTCATCAGGGAAATAATTTTCTACAATAATCAAAAAATAATAATAAAATCAACATCCGTAATTTCATTAAATTCATTACATATGCTGTTATACTACTTCTTAACTCCTTGGTGTTAAATTGCTCTAGTGCGCGCTACATGTTTGTTTGTCTCTAGCTGCAAGGATCTTAATAAACGATCAAAAGTTCAGCAATGGCTTTTTCTGAGCGTTTGCTGCACGGGGATAGTTCTATGGATAACTATGGCGTGGATTCGCCGTCTACACATTGGTCTTTTATGTGACCGCATTGCCGTGTATTTTAACCTCGCTATGCGCGCTGACTTATTACTATTGATGTTCTAACCCCACGAAGGAGGCTGGTTATATTTAATGCTTTGTTACGCGCTTATGATTCGTTGTTTTAAAGGCTAAATGGCTCACCTCGGCGTTTGTTGCGCCCTGCTCTGCGGTTCGGCCCGCTGTCTCTCTTCTCTTCCGGTGTTCCTACTGCGAGGTTCGCGCATGCGCACTAATATTGCTATCGTGGCTTTTTTTGCTTACAATGTAACTTCATTGTTCACTGGGTACCTAGTCGATCCCCCCTAGTGCTCGCTTCCACTATGTATTAGAACTGCTAAAAGCTAGTCCTGTACCATAAATTTGAATGTTGGTCATTTAATGCATAAGTAAACAGAAATATATATGCTTATAGGTAACAAAGAAATTCAGTACGTTCATTTAGTCCGCCCGGTTTCAGGCTGCCCACATTATAAATCCAGTAATTCTCCTGTTTTAATAAACTCGTTTTGTTGGAAGATCCTTCTTTTTTAGGTAATGTTTCTAAAACACACACTCGTAGTTGGCTAACGTTGTGCTGCATCTGAGTGAAATGTTCTGCAATACTGGTTTTCGTGGATTTTAGTCTTATGGTGCTTTTATGTTCATTTATGCGTATTTTCAATTTTCTTTCTGTGTGTCCTACATAAACGTCTCCACATGGGCACTTTATCATGTAGATTAAGTTGGTTGAGTCACATGTTGCGTTCACTTTTAATGATATGGGGTACCCCTTTTGTGGATGTGTTATGGTGGATCCTTTTATAATGTTGTTGCATGTGTTGCAATTATAACAAGGTACTGTTCCACGAAAGGAAGTTTTACTTGCGTCTTCACTTCTTGGTTTTAGAAAATCTGCTAAATTCTTAGAACGAGTATGTGCAAAAATTGGTTCTTGTGCAAAGATACCCTGAAAGTCAGGTTCCAATTTTAACATTGGCCAATGTTTTTTGATGATGTGCTTAAATTGTGGGCTGACTGTAGAGAATTTGCTCACGCATGTGATGCGGTTACTGGGTTTTGTTTCTTTCCTTTGGAGGAGGTCTTGCCTCGATTTTGATTGAGCTCGGATTAATGCTTTTTGAGTGATATCTTGAGGATATCCTCTGTCACTGAATCTCTTTGTCATTTGGTTTAATTATTCTGTGCATTGTGTGGCCTCTGAGACCACTCTCTTAACCCGTAGCATTTGAGAATATGGCAGATGTTTCTTATTTGACAAAAGCCCTGAAACTCTCATCCAACTCCTATAAATGGAGTGACTTACTGAAAAATAAGGTCCGCCATTGGATCAAGCATGTGAGGCAATGTTATTCAATTATATATTATTTATAATTTATTTATAACACTTATAAAGCGCGCTATTACCAACTGGTGTCCTGGCGCTGAAGTGGTAACTCCCCGAGATTCAACCTCCCAACTAGAGGGTAAAGAGCCATGTTTTCAGATTTTTTCTGAATGCCAACAGGTTCATATTACGTTTGAGGGCTAGAGGAAGGGCATTTCAAGCCTTCGCTGCTCCCCTAATAAAGCTTCTGCCCCCCCAGCGCACCTTCCTGATGCGGGCTGTTTTGATCAGCCCATACTGGGCGACCTTAGATGTCTGCCTGGTCTGTACCATTGGAAGAGCTCCTGGAGGAACACCGGGCCCTGACCATGCAGTGCCTTGAAGACGATGCACAAAGATTTAAACAGAATCCGCTTCCGCACCGGGAGCCAGTGCAGCCTCTCCAGTTCCCTGGTGACCGATGAGAACTTGGGCAAACCCCCTATAAGGTGGGCAGCCGCATTTTGGAGGACCTGAAGTTTGTTAAGCAACCCCTGTTGGGCCTCATGAAGAAGCCTGTTGCCGTAATCGAGGCGAGACAGCACAAGTGTCGTCACCACCGTTTTTCTGCTCCCGACCGGTAAGAAGGGAAGGACCTTCCTAATGATTTTCAGAGTCCAATGTATGGAAGAGGTAATCGCCTTAACTTGAGGTTTAAAAGAGAGATGGTTATCAATAATAACTCCTAAATTCTTCACCTTTGGAGCCGGAGAAGGCGGGGATCCCATATCTGTCGGCCACCACTTGGAGCTCCAGAGGTTTGTGTTAGACCCGAAGATAAGCACCTCGGTCTTGGAGGAGTTCAGTTTTAGGCAACTCTTTGCCATCCATGAGCTAACTGCTGACATGCAGTCCTGAAACCTAGTTGCCACTCCCAGCTCTTTCCCAGGAAGCACTGAAACCACGATCTGGGTATCGTCTGCATAAGATGTTAACTCAAACCCAAAGGATCGGATCATCAGGGCAAGAGAAGATACATAGATGTTGAATAAAGTAGGGCTTAGGGAGGATCCCTGAGGGACTTCCCCTGGGAGTTCGAAGGGTCTTGACTCGAAATCTCCCATCGCCACAACTTGAACCCGATCTTTAAGGAAGGCTTTCAGAATGCTCAGTGCTTGTCCCTGGACCCCGCAATCCTCCAGCCGGTCCACCAAAACAGCATGGTGAACCGTATCGAAGGCCGCAGAAAGATCCCGTAGGATCAGCACCGCCTGGCCCCCTTCGTCCAGCACCTTCCTGACCTCCTCTGTGGACTTAATCAGAGCGGTCTCAGTGCTGTGTCCTTCCCTAAACCCATGCTGGGCTAGGTCCAGACCCTCGAGGTGCATAGAAATGAGCATAACTGGAAATTCATGGCTTTCTCGATAAGTTTTGCCGGCAACGGTAATCTGGCTATGGGCCTATAACTGTTAGGATCCGTAATGTCCAACGAGGGTTTCTTGAGCAATGGGGAAATGGAGGCCCGCTTTCACACTGTGGGAAAGTCACCCTTTTCAAACATCAGGTTGAAAAGGTTGGCTAGGGTGTCAGCTATTGGGAAGGCTGCCAGCTTTGCGATTGACGTAGGGCAGGGATCGTAAGGAGATCCCGACTTGGTTGCCATCAGTAGTTTTAAAACGTCATCAGAACGTACTGGCTCAAAAGCCGAGAATTTAGCCCCCGATGGGATGGCAAGAGGAGCCCTGTGAGACCCCTCCAAGAGGCTCTGAGCCACCTGCGGTTTGAGTGTAGTAAAAATTGCTTGAACCTTGCTCAGGAAAAAATTGGCCAGGGACTCACAGAGTTCGATACTAGGTGGCACAATCACCGGTTTGGGAGTGGTCAGACTGGCCAATGTGTCGAAGAGTTCCCTTGCTGAGTTCTTGGCCTTCCCAATGCGGTCCGTGTAATAAGCACTCTTGGCCTTCCTAATACTATCTTTGTAAGTCCTTTAACCGGCTTTCAGTCTCTCTTTGTCCGGATCATTGTAATTCGCTCGCCAGATCCGCTCTAACTTCTTACAAGCTGCTTTGGCTTCTCTCAGCTCGTCCGAAAACCATGGAGCAGATGGAACCAATCTAGTGGGCCGGCATAACTTAGGTGGAACTAATGTATGGCAGGCCCGATCGATCCAGTCCGTATACTCGGTGGTGGCTTTGTTTACATCTGCAGGCAAGGCTGTCCTAGAGGCCATCAGCAATTCCTCCAAGGCCATACCATCAAGGTTTTTCCATGCCCTACACATCCTAGTTATTTTCCCATCACACAATGCCTTCTGCACCGGGGGGCTGAGGATGGTAAACAGCACCACCCCATGATCTGTCCAGGACACGGGTTCAGCTTTAGTAAATTCGAGATCAGGATTGTTCGAGAATATCCCATCTAGTGTATGCCCGGCAAGATGCGTTGCACCTGTGACCACCTGCGTCAGTCCTGCCGCGAGCATCACCTCAGCTAGGGCCATCGTGTCCACGTCCGTGACACCTTCTAAATAAAAATTAAAGTCCCCCAGGACCGTAAAGGGCTTCCTCTAGAATACCGCCCAATGTTTCGAGGAAGTGGGACTTCGCCCCAGGAGGTCTATACAAGAGGCAGCCCTTAAAGGATTGATGGTTGGAGAGCACCAACTTAAACCCCAAGGCCTCACATGCCACTAAGGTAACCGGCTGAAACACTCCTTGGATGGAGCGTGGTAAATAATAGCCAGGCCTCCTCCCCTTTTCCCAGGCCTATCCAAGACGTAGTTAAGGTAGTTGGGTGGAGTGGCCTTTACTAGATCTGGACCAGATGCTGCATCGGTCCAGGACTCGTTGACGAAAGCAATTTGAACATTTCTGTCCTTAATCATCTCAGGGCACTCAATACTGTGCTTTACCAGTGATCTGGCATTGATCAATAGGCAGTTTGTGCTTTGTACACCCCGCCTTTCCTTGATAATGGGAGTGAAGGTAAAAGCCCTAGTTCCACTACAAAGAATCGGTGGAAGGTCCGTCTTGCACAATGGACACCATCGAGGACCTGCCTGTATATCTTTGTCAGGATTCACAGTAATGCAGCCTGTTCCCACACATCCCCCCCTCAAATTCCATAGCTGCGCTCGGCTGAATGTAAGCCTCTGAGGAGGATCTGGGTGAAGTTGGCAAGGGGTAGTGGCGCTGGGCGCGGGCCCGGCGTGGACGGGCGCAGACGGGCTTGCCTTTGGCGCGCCCGCTGCGCCCGCCCGCTGCGCGGACGAAGCTCTGTGGCCATTTATGGGGGCGGGAGAAGGGCGTGAGGCTGCGACAACTAGTCCGCAGAACTTTACCCTACCTCCAAGATGGCGGTTCCCTGTGCCCCCTTCCGCGTCAGCGCCTAATCGGCTGCGCGGGGGGTCAGGAGATGGTGTTCGAACGGTGAGTGTCACCGGAGCAACCAGCCAGCGAGTTAAAATAAAAATAGTGGCAAGAGCAATTTAAAAATCGTCAGTGCAAACAAGTGTTAAAATATCATTGCCAATTTCAATCGTGCAATCACAGATTTAAAATTCACTTTCAAAGTTTGGCTCACGGCTCTAACCCTAATCCCCCGGCTTTCCGCCTCAGGGGAGTACCAGAGTGAGCGCGGCACTTTCCGGCTCGTTTTATGTCCCTGGGAGGGCGTGAGGCTGCGACAACTAGTCCGCAGACCTTCCCCTATCTCCAAGATGGCGGTTCCCTGTGCCCCCTTCCGCGTCAGCGCCTAATCGCCTGCGCGGGGGGTCAGGAGATGGTGTTCGAACGGTGAGTGTTAACTGAGCAACCAGCCAGCGAGTTAAAATAAAAATAGTGGCAAGAGCAATTTAAAAATCGTATATTCTGATATTATCTATTTAAAGTGACTCATTGCCCTGGCTGTCCCTTGGGACTTGATCAAAGTAAATTTACTCTCTCCTGACCAGGTAGATGGTCTGATCTTCTTGGCTCTACGCTCCCCCCCCTTGACCAAATGGCTCAACAATGCTTTTAGAACAAATTGCCTATCATTAAAACATCTATGTATAAAGAGGATGGTGGACTTGAAACCGGGAAAAGGGAGAGTAAAAGCTGCGAAGCTCGTAGGTCACACTGTGCTAGCAAACAGGAGAGCGAATTGACAGAGTTAGATTGACTACACAATTTGTTTGCACCTTCCTCTTCAGCAGCTGCTTATGTGCCCACTTCATCTGGGGGTGTTTTATACCTTGGGACCTGTCAACAAGAGATGACTCCATCCCAAGCCACAAGGAAGGCTGTAAATTACCCCAGCCTGTCACTAAACCTCAAGCAGCCAATTTTGACTAATGCTGGACAGTATCAATTCCAAAAAAATTCTGGGCTATTTCTCGATCTTTCCTGGAACATTGAATGGATTCGGCCCAAAATTGAAGATGGGGTCTGGGGTTTGTTAATTGATCATTTTGACATTTGTTTTTTTTTCAAGAGATGTGGGCTCTTACCCAAGAAATAGGCAGGGTTTTATGACACACAGTATAGAATCTGTCCCATTGGAGTGCTTAAAATATGGTCAAAGATATCGCTTGATTATGACTTAAAGAGAATTATTATTGATTCATATGATCTTCTAGCTCTCCCGGGGCTCCTTATTTGGTTATTATTATCTACAATAGGTCGACTTCATTTACCTAATCCTCTCAAATTTTAAAAATTGTAAATGCTTTTTTGGTTGACTTGTTCCCTAATCATTGAGTGATTTTTGCAGGTGATTTTAATACTTGCTTTGAGCCAGATGATTCTTGAGAAATTCCCCCTTTTAATGCCCCCCGAAAATTCCCTAAAGTAAGTTCAGTTGTCCTTTAAATTATAGATATAATGGTTTTGCATGGTCTGAGACCAGGCAATAGGCAATTTCACTCAGACATTGATGCCAAGCTCACATATGCAAGGTGTGTTTCCAAAAGCCATTTCGATTTTATTTTATTGGATGTGAGAGTTTGGCAGTCATTGATCACTATGATAGCACCATTTCCCCATTGCATTGATTTGGGATAAGGCACATATAAGGGTGAGGGAGGATTCAGTCCCACATGCTCAATCAAATCTTGTGGTGATTGGTAACAACAATTGTAGTGTGAAATGGGAGGTTCTCCCTAGATCCGAAGAGTCTATATCCAAGATTTATAAAATTGTATCTAATGACCTCCATGTTTTTGAGCAACAAGAATTGTACTCTGCCAAATAGTGATAAGCACAGAAATCTTTTTGATAAAATAGTTAACTTGCTTGTGAAAGATTGAAATGGGGGAAGGGGATCTCAAAAAAAGAGGCCAAATGAGTGGTTTAATGAACCCTGTAAGAGTATTAGGAGTCCTTGTTGATACTCTAAAAGGTAAGGAAAGGTCATCAATTGTCATAGCCAGACGGCGTACACTAGGGCCATTAAGGCCAGTAATGCCAAGTGCGAGGCTGGCATCTGGTATGACTTACTACAGACAGCAAGGCATAGGGATAGTAAGCGTTTCTGGATTTTGCTTACGCACAATGGGTGCAGTGATTCAACAGTCATGACTGCTACATTCTCCCAGAAGATTGGGTAAAGCATTTTTTGGTCCTTTATGGTGATAAATACCCCGTCATTACGACAGTGGACCAGCTGCCAGCATCAGTTTTTGAACCCCAGGGGGACGAGATAAAGCCATTTTTGCTTGCTTAAGGAAACTAGTGCTGCAATTCAGGCCCATAAATCTAGAAAGGCCATGCTTGGACAAAATCCCTGCAGATCAGATTTTTACAGCAGCGATCCTCAGATATGGGGCCCCAATATAAATTAATTGTAAAATGAAATTGCTAGCAGGAGCCCCGATTCCAAGTCCTTGGAAAGGAGCCAAAATAATTCCTCTTCACAAAAAGGGAGATAAATCTATCCTGCTGAAGTAAAGACCCATAAGTTGAATTAATAACATCCAAAAAGAGTTTAGAATGGAAAGTTTAACTAGATAATGGGACTGGATTTCTAAAGCAAGTGTACCAGCCCATCTGCAGGCGGGATGTAGACAACATTTTAGGACTATCGATCAAATGATGCTGTTCCTTTCCATTAAGTGAAGGGTAGTCGACATTGACAAGGGTTTATTGTTCGTTGCCTTCGTGTACCTTCGAGCAACGTTCGATCTTGTCCCAAAGGCAAAACTCTGGTAGGACCTGCGTAGGATTGGGATTCCGATGGGTTTATTGACCCTAATTCAGCCTGTGTATTCTGTCAATTACGTGAGGGTTAGGTGGGGCCCCATAGGGGAACTGATGGAGAACATTCCTATCAGGATTAGAATCCAACAAGGTTGCGTTTTGACTCTTAAGCTCTTCCTCTGCCTCTATCCTGTGCCTTTTTTAAAATTTTGAAAATGATTCTCCCAGTGTAAAGGATTCCAAAACGCCATGTTTACTTTTTGCAGATGAGACCTTGTTGTTTTTTAAAAAACCCTCGGGGTTTATCTATTCTTTTAAATACGTTTTCCATTTTTTGTAAAGAATATGATTTAGAAATTACCAACTAATCAAAATATATGGTGTTCAGTGCTTGCAAAAAAATGAAGAGAAAGATACTTTTGGCGGTGAGGTATTGGATAGGGTCTACGAATTCGACTTTTTGAGTGCTAGATTATAGAACTCTCAAAGATGGGCAGCCCAGATTGAGAAGAGTGTTATGACCTTAAAACAAAGAGCTGGGTCTATTTTAAGATTCACAAACAGAGTGTCCACTTTTCCCATCTCCCCTCAATGGCGCTATATAAAGATTCAAGCCTGTGGGGCTGTTCTGTACTAGGCGGATTTATCGGACTGATACTCTGAAGAAAGCTGAAAACACTTTTATAAAGACTCTCCTAAGAAGAATCCCTGTGAGTGCTCCAACATTTCCAATCCAACTTGACCTAAACCTCAGCTCGACCTCTGATATTGCTGCGTTGAGGCCTATCCAAAATTGGGCAAGACTTTGGTCTATTGAAGATCTAGAACCTAACAGGGATTGGATTAGAGGTTGAAACAATTCCCTGGCTTGTCTATATAAAAACCTGGGTTTTAAAGCTGGTCCATGAGCGTTTTTCGGGCTACATCCCTCTGTACTCCTTTGGGATGCCAATGGAAAGCAAAAACTATCTTTTTGGTCCTTTGTTTTAAGAGCTGAAATTTCTGGTGTTATCTCAGGTAGTTTGGTAGATTCCTTTTGCTGTTTAATGTGCTTCAGATTTTGAGTCATACTGAACATAATATTTAAATCCTCTCCTTGTGCATTTCAAGTCAAATTTAGATTGGGAATGTTACATTTAGCCTCCTTTTCTTGTTCCTGAACTAAAAAGGAAGACACAACAAATATATGTCCAATGGGTTGTGAGTTAGTCGAAAATATAGAACATGTTTATTTTTTTGCAAAGCCTACAAAAAGCAACGAGACGCTGGGTCAAACCTCTTTACGCAGACTCATTGGTCTCAAGGATCGTCACATTGCTTTGAGGGTCTGTAAACCAACACTAGTGGCCTCAGTGTGTTTTCAGTTGCGAGCTATCTGTTGGCAATATGGCACATTAGTCAAATGCACAGACAAATAGCTGAATTACTGTTATTCCATAACTCTGTTATCGCAAGTCTAAATGCATGTTTTAAGGTTTCGGAGTTAGGTTTTTTTTCCAGCAAAACTATTTTATTATTATTCTTTATTATAATTTTTTCTATATTAATGACCTGTATTTTAAGAATTAAAATATATTTTTTTATTTGTATATACTACTATATGATCCATGTAACTGTTTGTATTAACATTTCTGTCTGTTAGCATCTTGCAGTACTGTAAAAGCGAGTAATCAAATACTGACAGCAAAATGATGGACATGAGGCCTGGTTTAGGATGTGCGTAGGCTGGTCAAGCAGTATTTAATGTTGGTTAAGTCTGGCCACTCTGTCTGGTGTTCTTCTTCTGGCCAATAAAACGAGTGGTAGTGCATCAATCCAGAACAGCTCAGTGGATGCACAAATTCTGTCCAATTTCATTTTAGTACACCATTCCGGCGCTCTACGGAGCCCTCTGCTGGAGAATGGTAGGCACAGTGCCGTTTTGCATGACCCCAGGCCCTTTGCAAAGACCTTTGATCACTTGACAAATAGAGTGCCGGCCAATTGAGATCCCAAAACATGCTATCAGTTCTTTTAGAGGGCATTTGACCACAGTCATTGTTCACTGTTCTCTTGCGAAACGTCTGTTGTTCATAATAATGTGGCAGAAATATGACACAAACCGAAACCTTATGGCTGGAAATCCTAATCCAGTGCAAGGGGCTGATTGCGATAGCGGGTGGTCGGGCCTCCGCCTGCTATCACGGCAGTCAGGAGACCGCCTCAAAGCAAGCAATGGTCCAACCACCATTTTATGATGCAACCACCAGTCTGGCAGCAGCAAAGTGCTCCTTTACGCGGCGGCTTGTGCTGTGGCCCAGGAAGCGGGCCTCAGCAGAAGCCGCTGCGGTAAAGGAGCACTTCCTGCACATCCATGCACCGTGTGCAATGCACCATGTGGTGCATGACACACAATACATGGAGGTGAGTGGGGGCACTACATTTGCCGGCTAGGCCACTTTACAGTGGCCCATGACGGACAAAGGCCCTGTTTGGGGCACCCAAAATCCGTTTCTGACAGCCTTTTCTTGGTGGTCTTTCAAACATGAAAAGGCTGTCGGTAAGGAATATCGTAATTCCGACGGCGGTGCCTGCCTCTGCACCGCCTGAGCCGCCTCCTTTCGAGATTGTGATTCGGACGGCCGCCCCGTTGGAATCAGATGATCCTGTCATAGGTGGCAGTCTTCCCCCGACCGCTTAGGGTCCAACCATCTGCATTTAAACGCAGTGGTCATGACAAAGGCCTATCAGTGGTCGGACCGCCACCGACAGTCTGTCAGCATGGCGTGTGACCGACATCATAATCAGGGCCTAAGTCTTTTACTTGTAATGGTTTGTAGGAAAAATGCATTCTTTGATGAAAACAGCTTATTGCTCCATGTACGTCCCACCCTCCGCTATGTACACACTCAACCCCACAGTCTATTGTACTATGGGTGTGGTATAACTCATAGTAAAATCAGTGGAATCATAGGGCATATAACATTTAACGTCACTCATAATGGAGCAATTCTTTTCTACTACATGTAGTCATGATGATAGTAATAACCATTCATTCACATACCATTTGTTAAGGGCCCAATTGTTATCACTGTAAACCATATTTGTATGATATTGAGAATTCATAACTTTACATGATCGGGCAAAACCAGGGCCAGAGGCATATGCATTTAAATAATTTCTAAACCAGTCGAGGTGTGAGATAGGAGCAAGCACCAGCCTCTGTTCATCACTGCATCACTTTGGGAGAACAAGTTGTATTCAAACATAACATTTAATTTATGCAAGGAATAAATATTTCTCTGTTGCTGCTTGACACAACAATGCAACATAAACATCTCTAATTATACTTTGAAAGGAAGGGGAGAGAGAAAATTTAAAAACATCAATGTGACAAGCCAACCATCACTGCATAAGCAATGTCTAGTCAATATCAATAATATCGTTGTACCGTGCTACATCTTCATTCACTTCTAAATCGCAAAACTTGTTTCTATTTTCTATCCCTTGCCCAGCCAATGCACCAACATCACTTACCTTATATTCTACTAACCCTTATGTTCCCTTTCTAAAAGTCCATAATGCACAAGGCTGTCCCCTACTTGAACAAACAATCCCCAAACTCAACTCATGCTATTCGGTCTTCATTACACATGCAAGTATTTTCACTCTCATTAAAACATTTCTGGCATTTTATGTTCTAGGGAATAAGAAAATGGCAAATTGGCAATAATAGAGAGAGAACTGAAATTGAAATAAAGGTATTTTCAATACCCAAGGCCAGTATGGAAAGTATACAGTAGCAATCTGCGAACACATAAAGGCATATCCATGTCACTGTACTTGATATATTAACATGTACCCCATAAAACATCCACAAACATTGAAAACAACATAAAACAGAACACAGACACATCTGGAATACACATCTTCTTGTCCATGGTCCGAAACCTAGGAAAAATATGGAAGACAAAAAAATACTTTCACATTTAACAATTATTCAGCAATATATTTAGAAATCCCTGTGTCCAGGGTGCTGGAAAGTGAGTTATTAGTAGTGGCAAATATGCATATGCCACTAGCAATAAGGCCACTATTACAATCTAAGGCTCAGAATAGGTCTAAGAAAATTATTTCAGTTCTCAACCCTTGGTAGCTTGGCTGCGAGCAGGCAGGCATAACGTTAGAGACAGGTATGTAAACCATTTAAAAACACCAACTCAGTAAATAATTGAGACACAACACACAATAAAAATCCAACACCAATTTATAAAAATAGGAAATATTTTTATCTTTAATACGACACCAAAATGAAAACAAATCTACTGTAGGGAACCAGAGATATGATTTTGTAAAGATGAAACACGTTCTAATGCTTAGAAATCAATACTGCCAGTTCTGGACATTTGGTCGCCTCTGACCGGGACAAAGTCAAAGTTTGAGGCCGACCACGATGGAGCCCTAGTCAGATACACTAAGTGGGAGGTCCCGGTCAAGATTTCAACTTCTCAGTTAGAAACGGTTCTGAAGGATTTCTCACCAGACGCCAAGCAGCCTCCTCCAGCAGGCTGGATTCAGTGAGGGTTGACCGGATTGCCTTTCTGTGAGAATACGGTCACCCCCTTGAGCGTTTTCACAAAAGTTCACCAAACTTTCCCAAACTTCTTCCTGAAGTTCCTCTTGAGGGTCCAAAGTGTCCAAAACACAATCCAAGTGACTGGAATCTCCAAGATGGTCCTTGAAAGGTTGGGACCACAATTCCCACAATGCACCTGGACAACACCCTTAAAAGTCCTCTGGATACACTCTAGGCATGGGACTCTTGGTGGAGTTGATGCAGGTGAGCTCTGTTAACCTGTAGCTTGCAGGGAGCCCACTCTTTTTTGCTTTGAAGCAGGGTACCTCTAAAGGGCTGCATTTCCAGATAATGCAGCAGGCGCAGTCAGTCAGAATGTAGGGCCTGATGATGCACATCAAGATTTCAGCTTGGTGGCCACTCTATATTCCTCTTGAAGGAAAGTAAATCCAAAGTGCTGTAATTCCAGATAATGCAGCAGGCGTAGTCTGTTCAGAGTGCAAGGCCTGATGGTGTAAATCAAGTTTCCAGATTGGCAATCACTCTTCTCTCAGTTTCAAGCAGCAGAGCTGAGAGGCACTGCCCCTCTCAGATACTTATTCTAGGTTTTCTGGTTCAAGCTGGAGAGCACTACTGTCCAGTGAGGTGCAGGGCAACACCCCAGAGTATGCCCATAACCTCCAAAGTGTAGCACTATAGTCTCCCAGAGGGCACCATTTCTCCAAAATTGAACATGGCTGATTTTTCAACAGAGAGACAAGAGATAGCTCAGCCAACCTTCAGGATGGTCCATCTCCATACTGTCCCTCCCCTTTGCATCTGCTCATTCCTTCCTTAATCCTGCCATCTGGCTGGGTTCAAAGAGAAGGGGTGTTAATGAATCTGGCTTCTGCTGCCTGACTCTTCCTTCTACTGAAGAATATTGTTTGCAAGCCCTCCCCCTGCTCTGGCATTCCTATGTAGCAGAACCCTGCCCTCCCAGAACTGCTCTCTAAACCCAGGGGCTACTCATTACCTCATTAAAGCAGTCTGGCTAATTCACTTAACTCAGACTAATCAGGATAGACCACTGGAAGGCTGAATTTTGGCTTACAGACAAGAAAGTGATATAACTTCTTGTACATTTTAGGATAAATTCAGCAATACCATATTGTTGGATTTATCAATACCATTCTAAGAAGTCCTTGAATGATATTTTATGACATCTTTGACGTTAGTTATAATTTAATGACTTCTTGCCATGTTAACCTACGTAGCTGGGGATTTGCATTGGGTAAAATGACTTGGGCAATTTTGCCAACATCAGGGCCTATAAAATAAATTTTATAAGGACCCTGCCTATATCTACAGGACCCCATATCCCTGAGATACCTAAGGGAGACGTTAGGTGCTCTGAATATGTAAAAATATTGCATATCCTCACTCTACAGTGGTCCTAGACAAAAGTCGATTTTGGGAAGCACTTTACTACAATGTAAGGAGTGAAATTTGCAATTTCACTAAACCCAAGGCATGTAAAACTTATTTTATAAGGGTCCTTCTTATAAATACCTGAACCCCGCATCACTTGGACTCCTATGGAAGACCCTGGGGGTACCTAATCTGCCAAAAAAATTGTGGTTTATTACTTTTCTAGTGCCCCAAACACCAAATTCATGTTTGGGCACAATTTGCATTTTAAAAGCAGTCCTGCAACACAGGGTTGCTTTTAAACTGACCTCAGGCCTCAGCAGTGAACACGTGCAAGTGCAGAAAGGGCTGCTGGCCTCTAAACTGCCATGCCCGATTATATACTAGGGGCTTAAAGGTTCTTTTGATCCCCCTGCCCAAATATGTACTAGGGACTTAAAGAGAAGGTCATGCCAATAATAGCGGTACCCTAACCCATAGTGTACCCTAGAGTATGTAGGTGTTTTCACTGTATTCTAAGTGTCTTTTCAGCATAGCACTGGCCCTGGGCCTGGTTAGGCAGAGCCCAGGGAAAGTTAGAGACAGTTACCATCAGTACCTGTCAGCAAAACAAATGGGGGTTTCCAGGGCACAAGGTCGACTTTGCAACGCAGGGTGTATAGAAAATCATACAAACCTCAATATTCATACATTGCTTTGCATGCTTCACTACCAAGAAAACACGCTAAATCCACCAACCTACCTTTCTACCTTATACTGTACGCGTCTATCTGTCCAGCCACAGGATATTGCGACAATCTGTGGCATTGCGCTTGGAGCAATGCCCAGACTCTGTGTTGAGCCTTAAAGTGAAAGTTAATCTCCACTGGCACATTTTAATATGAAAGCGGTTGTATCTTTTAATTCTGTTAATATCATAACTATTTTTACATTGTATGCATTTTGGCCATCACACTCTTCACATTAGTGGGGAACTAGGTACTGCCCGTTTTTCGAGCGGACCATTATCATGCAGAAAGACAGTAGAAGCATGACGTGGATGTGTTACCGCCGTACTGCATCTAGACAGCCACTGGAGACAGTGAGATAGTCAATGAAAATGATATTGTCTTGCTGTATTTCAGAGAGCTGCTCACTGTGGTCTTTGACTATTGCAACTCCCACTACTTGTGGCACTATTTCAAACTCCAGAGCCTTAATAACTTAATTAAACAACCAATCATGCTCCTCCAGCATTAATCTCCCATCCTCTCTATCTAAGTCTGAAAAAAGTTTCTGCAACCACTCTTCTGACCTAATGAGTAATTAGGAGCACTTTCAGTGTAGGGGCCTGTCTGGAGGAACAGGGAATGTTGTGGCAGGGGCCTTCTGTGATAGGTCCATGGGGGGTGTGGAAGGGAGCAGGTATCGTACCAATGGCCAGGCTCATTGCAGTTGAAACAAGTGGTCCCGGGTGGGATCTGGGGTGCTGTTCTTCTACCTCCAGATCTACCTCTGCCCCTTGTTCCTTCTCACTCCCTGCATCTACCCTGTGTGCCTTTATTTTTGTCACTCTTAAGCCCCATATTCTCTGAATTCTTGATGTAATGGTCCAATTTCATGTTCCAAATTTTCTGTAAATTCTCCTGCCATCATATGAGCAGCTTTGCGTATGGAGCGCAAAGCCCTTGGGAATAATCTGTGGTTTCTTATAAAAGAGATGGCACTGCATGATCATTGAGATCCAGGAGGAACAACACCCCTCTATTAGTGAAGATACAGTAGCTGTCCCTACAGTAGTAAAGACATTTTCACTAATACTGGACAAAATATGCAATAGAATGTCTCTGGGACTAATTCCCTGAGCTCATATCCGTGGAGGACGAGAGGAAACCACGTTCACATATGTATTGCAAGCATTGAGCCCTCCGCGATATTATTAGTAGAAAGCAAGAAGAGCGCTCAATCAAACCACGTTCTGGGGACTAGGTTTTACGAGACTAGTTCACCATGAAGCATACATGCTTGACACAAGTATGAAAGTATCATCAGAGACAAAAGGGTGCTGTTGGTGTTGATTCCACAGCGTCATTGCCACCTAAATAAAGGAGACATGAAAGTCAGAATAAGTTTAGTGCATGAACTCCCTTGCTTTCTCTCAAACTCTCAAATAGAGGCTGGCAGGTGCGGCTGAGTCCATGCAGAAACCTCCTGAATTCACCATTAACTGTAGGCACACAAGATACTTGCAAACAGTGGTGAAACTTCTTCCTCTCACATATGCATTTGTACACAAAGAGGCGGGAAATTGATCCTAATGTTCTCGGTGTGTCCTACCCACACACCAGAGTGAGCGAGGCCCTTTCCTGGGGAACAATGGAGGAAAGAAGAATAGTCACTGCCTTCCAATGGGGATATACACAAACAGAGGAAACATGAATAAATACTATATACATGTAGTAATACTAAAAACGTGAAAACGTATGTGAAACCTAAAACGTGACAAAGCCATAATGAACTAATAAAAAAATCTATGTCACCCTAATCTCCTCTTGTCACCCTCCTCTTGTAACCAGGGCATAATCCTGGGTACAACCAGAGACACCCCCAGGCGCTAGGCATCCAGAACCTAGCGAAAGACACTCAACTGACAGACTGTTACATTCTGTTATAGTTTTATTTACTATTCAGGCTTGTAAGACTGTCTCTTTAACTGCATGCGACATGTTATGTTTCTGCATGCATTCCATGTTCTGAACAGAGCTTTCCTCATGTAGCATTCTGCACTTTCTGTCAGTTGAACCTTGATGCAGCTGTACAAGGAACTTATGCTGTGCTGTTGAATAAATCTCTTAAATTCAAGCTTTTCCTCTGGATTATTACAATTTTTGGCGACGAGGACAACCTTGCTCCTGCCATCTTCAGCACAGGAGTGGAGTTTGGACCCACTACTATAATTTTTGGACAAATTTGGAAAATTCTGAATTTATTTTTCTTCACAAGGAACCATTTATTTACTTCATTCTACAAAGGAGCTCTTTTCCACGAAGAGTTACTATTTGCCTATACTTGGAAGGCAATTTCTTTTTATTTTACACTGATTACTTTGTGTGCATCCTTTAACTTTACCTGCATCTCGCTACCAACGTTCCTGCTGCTTGGCAACCAGCCGCGCACCACAAGCCTGGCGTCTGCTACTTGGTAACGGATTTCATCAGAAAAGGAAAGAAACGTCACCTCATCGCGCAGTGTTAAGAACCGCGTTGGAAAGGAACAAGACGTCACGTTATCTGTCACCACGTTGTTTAAAGAAACGTCTTCACGTTTATGACGCTTATCACGCAACGTGCAACGTGACTCCATTTTGTTTTTGGTTTCTTAGCAACCACCACACGGAAATCTCGCTACTTCAACGCGAACGTAAACATCATTATTTTGTTAAGCGTTTTTCTTTTCCTTCAATATATGTTAGCGCTTGCATTTGTTTTGATTATTCCTTTTTGTTTAAACATTGTGGAATACTTTTTCAAGTGTTTCTATCTCGGTGCTCATACAAGTACAGTATTTGTTACGAGGTCTTCTATTTGTGCTGACGGCGCTGAAGTAAGCACGTTCAGCCTATTATTGCTTTCATTTCTTCACAAGGGCATTGCAGTCACCGGCAGCGTTTCTAAGTAACCACAGACATCGAAAGGGATTTTTTTTTAACACAAAGCTTAACGTGAAGTTTTCTCTTCATCGCGCTTATTATTTCATGTTTCCAAGCAATTTTTGTGTTTATTTGAGCAATTTTAATAGCGTTTTTGACATTTTCTGTCACAAGAGTTTGACAGTATTTTTATTTCACTTTCTTTCCTCAAGACTTGAAGTACTTCATTGCAACCACATTGATTAGAGTATCGGAGCTTTTCCTCAACAACACTTATATTTACAAGTACTGCTTCATGTTACAGTCTTATTAGTATTATTTCTTTGTTTTCTTTTCCTATGTGAATTACTTTACAGTGCATTTCCTCCTATTTTGTTTTGTATTATATTTTATTGTTACAATGCAGTTTGATCCTCCCGCTAAATTCCTACAGATTAAGGGTGATCCTCCTATGCCTTGGTCTAGGTGGAAGGAGGAATTTTTCAATTATATCAGAGCTATTGATGGGGAGCGAATGGGTGCGGAAAGAAAGAAAAGTATTTTGTTGCATTGTTTAGGTTCTGAGGGACAAGAAATTTTCAGAACTCTACCACAGTTGTCAGTTCCTACTGGTAGTGGAGATACTATTAATGTTTATACTGAAGCTCTTAATAGATTGGAAAAAAGGTTCAAGCCCACGGCTAATATTGCATTAAATCGTTTCAAATTTTACACTAGGGCACAAAAGCAGGAGGAATCTTTTGATGAATTCCTTACTTCTTTAAGGGCTCTAACTTTGCATTGTAATTTTGGAGCTATGTCCGATAAAATGATTCGTGACCAGATTATTGTTCATGTCAGGAACAAAAAAAAATTCAAGATAAATTATGGTGCTTGGGTGATCCCAACTTGAAAGAAACAATTGCCATCGCTAAATCCACTGAGTTGTCGGAAAAGTGGATGGACATTGTTGTCAAACAAAGTTCTAATTCTGGTAAAACCACTTCTGAAGAAGACGTATGTTAGAAACCGGATCTCTGGCTGGCCAAGGCTTGCGCCAACGTCAGTCAGAGACCACCACTTCCACGTCAGGGCAAGGGAGTCACACACCAAGATAACCCCTGCTCACCCTCTAGGTAACGTGACGCGAGCAGCCAGGCTAAACTTGGAGGCTATGTGGGTTAAGTATTTGCGCGCGCACCCAGCGATAATACCCAAAGCCCACCACAAAGGAAACTCCACACAAGGTTATATAAAAATAGCCTTTGTATTATACCAAAACACATTAGATAAGAACACACATTTTACATGTGCCAACAGGCACGGGCAGAATTTACAGGGGATATGTACAAGACAGGGCCACATGGACCACTGTCAGGAATCATCACTTTTTAGGAATAGTAATTAGCACATAGAACACTTTTAGAACCAAGTAGAAAATGTAACACAAATTAGCACACAACCAGTAATTACTGGTAAAGGGTAAGTACCTCCTACGCAACCCTAACCACCTACATTCAGCGGTGTAAAAACAAGGAACAACACATGATGCATAAAAACACATTCAGAGGTGCAAGCACAAGCAATTGCGCAAAACTCACATGAGCCACTACCTGTGGCAGTCCCTAGGCCCTCTGGCCTTGTTGAGGCTAGGACGCCCTGTGTCCCAATGTCAGGGGCCTAAACGTGGCAGCTGCCCACAAAGTGCTGGGCAGCTGAATCATCAAGGGGCAACGTTGGAGCCTCGTGGGCTCAAGAACAACAGGATGGCCCTCCAGAACCTCTCTGGGGCTCTAAAACAAATATGGGCTGGAAGCCTCGCAGGGCTCAACAAATGAAATGCCCTCTAGAGCCTCTCTGGGCTCTCAAAACACATGTGGCGCTTTCTTGAGCCTCTCGGGGCTCTCAGAATTAAATGTGCCCCCACGAGCCTCTCTGGGTTCGAACACAAACTGCGGCCGTCGTTGGAGTCCCTCCTGGACTCAGAAACACAGGAATGCCGCCTCGAGCCTTGCAGCTCGTAAGTACAAATGCCCCCGGAGCCCTCTCAGGGCTCCACACAAGAATGGCCCACTTGTTGGAGTCCCGCTCGGGGGACTCAGAATCAGCAATTGCCCCCAAAAGCCTCTCGGGCTCAATCTAGGAATGCCCCCGGGGTCATGGGAGCGGCTCGCTGCCAACGGGGCCGCTCTGAGCACACCAACCTGCCCACGGCACTCCTCTGAGCATAGGAGCGACCCGGAGCCCGCCCGCACTCACCGTCTGTCTGAGGCGGCGGCTCCTCGCGGCGTCGGCTCCTCTCCGCTTGGCTCTTCTGGGGGGCGGTGGCAGGGCTCTCTCCTCGGGAGAGCCTCGCCGGAGGACGGTTCCTTCTTCTTCTCGGCAGGAGCGCGGGGTGGCCTCCCGTCCGCTTCCTGGTTTCTCCTCACTACTCTGGTAGCCAATCACCGCGCAGGTCACCCGGCGAGCCTCCCGCAGCCTGAACCAATGGCAGCGCGGCTCCCGGGTGACGTCAGCGGTGGTTCCCTCGGCTTCTCCTCGGCTTCTCTGCGGCCCCCGGGGCTGCGGCGGTGATGTTCACGGGCAGAACACCATTTTTAAATACAAAGCGAGGTAGGCACTCGCTCGGGGCAATAAAAAAACGGCCACAGATGCGGCGTGGGCAGCCGCGAACAAGTAGCAACACGCAGGGTGGGCACCTGCTTTCGCCCACGCAAAATGCGGGGTAATTATCCGCTCCTGAACTCCAAAAGACCGCGCTCCCAGGCGCTATAGGCAGGAATCCAGCGCTCCCAGGGCTTAAGGGAACAAAGAGTCCATCAAAGTTCTTTGGGGGGCAGGGGCAAAGCTGGGCCCAGAGCCAGCTCACTGGGCCTCCAGGCAGGGAGGCAACCCAAGTGGTGGTCCTCTGGCCCAGCAACAGCTGCAGCCCCCTCAGGCAGGATCCTGGAAGAGAACACTTTCTAAGGGGACACAGCTCCTTCTTATACTAGCAAATCCTTTGTTTCAGGGTGCAGGGCGGGGGAGAAACCAGTCGCAGCTGGTTCTGGAGCACCCTTGATGGCCCAACCACCCCTTTCATTCACTGGGGAGGCTAGGGTCGTTAGACGCACCAGAGGGGGGCGGAGCCAGCATTGTGTGGGAAAAGCCCAGCCCCATCAGGAACCAGGTGCAGCCCTCCCACACATCACTCATGCTGATCTCTCCACTCACTCCTGGGCAGACTGTAGTATCCTCATGTTATTTCTATGTACCTGCATCTAGCTGCTCAGCCCTGTGTGAGAGTTCTCTCTGGAATCTTGGTGTGGTGGAATGTTAGACGCATTAGAGACACAGTTGAGGATGGGCTGAGTGACGAGTAGGCTGCTCCTGGTGGGGCTGTTAACCTGTTCCATCTTATCTACTAATAAACACCATCTACATGCATCTGGTCTGGTCTGCTGTGTCTACCTATCTACACCCGAATCAGTGGGACAAACCCACTACATTTTGGCGACGTCGGACTTAAAGAACCTACCAATGAAGAAGAACTACACTCAAGAGTCAAGCAAAAGGAAGAAAAAGCGTACTTAAGAAGTTTAAACATGTCAAGTATGTGAGAGGTCACGCCTGTTTGCCCCACCAGTGTCCAGCACAACGGACAGCTCAACAACAGGCGTGCTGTGTACTGTCATCTAAAGGAAGCTTTAAAAGATTTGCCAATGCCAACAAAAAAAAAAAAGAAGCGTCTCCAGTCCACAAGAAGACAAGGTAAATTACAGTGGCTGTGTGTGTAATTTTGGCACAAGAAGGCATCTAGTTTTCGATTTTAAGACTGTACACTTAAATAACGTGATCAAAGATCAGTTGGAAGCGTGCGAAAAGAAAAAAAAAGGAACTTGAAATATATGAGTTTAACTAAAGACGTGTGATTCACTTGGCTGAAACTAGCAAAAAAAAAAAAATCATTTCGGTCAATTTCAACAGTAGCGCTCGAGCAGCTAAGCGCTTAACGAATATATTAGCTGAATGAAAAGGAAACTGTCATTGCAAATATTTCTCAAGTAAACATGTGTGGAAGAAATATGAGGCAAACCGGAGCAAAAAATAAAACGGTCATCCAAGCATGACTTTCTGGAAAAGATATTGTTATTCCATGATTTTTCTTTACAGTTAAGAATTTAATAATTCTCGGGCTGCAAGAAATGAAATGTTGTTTTCCAGGAGCGTTTTAACATTCTTGCCGCTTTTAGATGGTCTAACGTCACATACTGTTTGAAACGATTTTGTGGAATAATTTTTATCTTATTATTAGTCCAAAATGCATTACTTTATATCTTTCCTCAAACCATTTGGAGATAACAGTTTTTTTTTTTTTTTTTTTAAATTCGATAATGCATTTGGCTCGTGCATCTCACCTTGTCCGTGGTGCTGCTCATGATCTCAGTAGTGGGTTTGTCCCACTGATTCGGGTGTAGATAGGTAGACACAGCAGACCAGACCAGATGCATGTAGATGGTGTTTATTAGTAGATAAGATGGAACAGGTTAACAGCCCCACCAGGAGCAGCCTACTCGCCACTCAGCCCATCCTCAACTGTGTCTCTAATGCGTCTAACATTCCACCACACCAAGATTCCAGAGAGAACTCTCACACAGGGCTGAGCAGCTAGATGCAGGTACATAGAAATAACATGAGGATACTACATTATCCTCTCCCTATAATAATGGAAAACAAAAAGAGCAAATAACTAGGAAGGGGAAAACTATGCACATAAAATACAAACTTTTAAGAAATCTGCAAGAGAGAAAACAGAGATCCAAATTATTAAAGAAGGAAGAAAGAAAAAAGATAAACTCTTACTCATCCTCCTCCCTTAATAACGAACAATTTAAAATAAACAAGTCGTAAATTTTGAACTCACATATAATAATCAAAAACTAAGACAAAAACTGCAATGGGCGAACTAAAACCCAAGAAAGTGCTTCTTACATGAGAAGACTGTGACGTAGCCAAAAACGCCACCCCTCTTTTAAGGGACACTATGGGACTCAAACCCTAGTATAACACTGTTCAGGTGGGACTGACACCCCTAAAAACCAAGGTGGGACTAAAACCCCCTCACCAAAATGATCATTTAAATTATTATTTTTTTTTTTTTTAAACTAGCGTAAGCCAAGGGTAAATGGGACTAACAACCCACTCCCAAGGTATGAGACTCATAACCCACACCTTAAAAATAGCAACAACTTATGCATAATGCTAACTGGCATACAGGGATGATGGGACTTTGTACCCACTCCCAACACTTTGAAAAATACAAACATGTTTCTGAAAGGAAAAGGGACTATGAAAAACTCACTTCTATGCTGACCACACTTTTAAAATAAACATTTAAAGTAAAATAAGCATACTGTAAACTCAACACTGAGCATATAATACTCAAATACCTCCTACATGAGGAGATTGGACTGAAACCCACTCTACAACTGAAAAAGTGGGTAGAGGAACTAATAACCTATATTGAATGCCAGAGAAATAACAAGAGAACAGCATTATAAAAGAAGGTATGCTGTCAAACCAGACATAAACTGTAAAGTACTCTTTTCTATAAGAAAACATTTCATCAATAATTGTAAAATGAGGCGTAAAGACCAAAAATAGACATTAGATGGCAGTGTAAGGTTGGTCTTAACAATGTAAACTAAAAACGTCTTTACTCTATGAAAGAAAAATATCTAGTGTTAAAATATTATGAGTTTACATAGCCAATTAGATTTCAAGAACAACATTGGTGTGCCTGTCACCGGGAGGAAATTTCAGGCGCTTTTGTAAAAATATTCATTCCGAAATTGATACACTGCAACATGAGGTGAAGCTTGGCACTTTGCAGGACGAAGAAAAACTTGAATGGCACCTTGGAGCATGAAGAAAAGCTTTAACTCACAGGCAACACAGAAGAGTGTCCAAAACTCCGTTAAACTGTACCATAGACGATGTCATGAAGGAAGATAAAAGATGAAGAAAAGACCGGAGCCGCCACTTGATTCCGCATCTTGAAGCTTGTCTTGTCACAAACTTTAAAAACTTTATTGACAAACACTGCTTGCATTTGAATGCCTGTTCACACTGCTTGCATTTGAATGCCTGTTCACGCAACATCTAAAATGGAGGCACGCTCCAGAGACGACTGTCGTGTGGCTAGAGGCACGTTCCTGCTCTAAAAACGTTATAAGCAGCAGTGCGATTTTGACAAAGCAAGAGACGTCATAGAAGTTCTGAAGAGATCTACACAGACCCATCCAGACTTCCTGGAGCCAGGCTTGCCAGCCAGCTCCAGCCAATCACGCTCCAGCACCCTCACTGCACACACACATCAATGTCTAGAAGTGGCATTTATACACAAGACACAATCATGCCACGTACATCATTGCGAAGCATTCACTCTCACGAGTTCGCACATACCAAATTCGAGCCTGCACTCCCCACGCATCAGGAGCTACCAGGGACACACACATTCCCCATGCATTCCTATGGGAGGGCAGGCCAGCCTCACCACACGCACGCACTTTACTCTGGGACCCAGTGAAAAAGTGCGCCAAGCCAGAAATCATGAACACCAGGTCGCCATCAAAAGCAAAAAGTTCAGGGGTGAACCAGCCACAAAGGTCCGGGTCCAACAACGTATGTGTTGTAAAGCCCAAAACTGACAACAAAAGTGTTCTTCCTACACATGTGAGAACCAAGAATCAGTATAGTATCAACAATAGGAGGACAGAATTTGGTAATAATTTTGTTTCTTGTTATAGGTGTGGTAACAAATCACATATTGCATCTTTTCAAGGTTGCCCCCTGCTATTGACAAAACATGTAACATTTGTGGTAGAGTAGGACACTTCAGCAATGTCTGTAGAGAGAAACGTTTTAACAGTCAATTACGAACAGGACAAACACGCTCATCATCTTACAATATGACTCCTGCTAAAGTATCATCCATTGGTAACAGTGAGTGTGTAGAACAAAATCTTGACAGAGGTTATGTTGTTTTTATTGTTGAAAGTGGTTGTGTTATGCTAACCAGTAAGAAATCACCCAAATGTATTTTTAACATTTTTTCTATTGCCATTGAACTTATGGTGGATGCTGGGTCTCCTTGGACCATTATTACTAGAGAATATTTTAATGAAAAATTACAAAAAGTATGTGACATCGCTAATTTACAGCAATCTGATATATTAGCAGAAAGCTTCAATGGAAACAAAATTGATATTGAAGGTTATTTCAAGGTTCCGTTAAGTTTTAGGGGAAGGTTAGCCCATATCAAACTGTATATTGCAGTTAAAGGTGTCAATGTACTGGGTTGGCATGACCAATGGGAACTGGGTATCAGGTTAAATCCACGTGCAAAAGACCCCATTTCACTGTGTAGTGAGCAAGATATGTCAAATGCCATTTGTCCCAGTGAGGTAGGGAAAAATGATATTTCCTTTTGGAGCAACAAATTTGATAAGGTTTTTTGTGATCAGTTAGGGAAATTAAAGAATTTTGCACATAAAATAGTGTTGAAAGAAGGAGCACTCCCAGTTAAACAAAGATTAAGAGGGGTTCCTCCTAATGTAAGAGATGAGCTAAAAGAAATGTTGAATGATTTACTTAAAGATGACATTATAGAGCCCATTGAGTCATCAGAATGGGTTTCGCTAATAGTTTCGGTGCGGAAGCCTGATCAAAAATTAAGACTCCGCATTGATTTGAGGGCACTTAATTCCAATATAGTTATAGATTGTCACCCTCTTCCAAATATTAATGAGCTTGTTTATCTTTTTTATGGTGCGCAGATCTTTTCCACATTAGATCTTAGATCTGCGTACCATCAAATTGAGCTCACTTAAGAATCTAGGAAATACACAGCTTTCATTATTCCCATGGGTCTTTTTCAGTATAAAAGAATGCCTTTTGGGTTTGCATCTGCTGCTTCTGTTTTTCAACGGGTTATGTTCCAAATTTTTTGAGATCTTGATTCATTTGTTAAATGTTTTCAGGACGACATCTTGATCTTTTCCAAGGATGAGCTCGAGCATGCCTCACACTTAGGTGAAGTGTGTAGTAGACTGGAAAAGTCTGGTCTTACTCTCAAGGCACACAAATGCAAATTGTTTAGTAAATCTGTGGAGTATTTGGGCCATTTTTTGTCAGGGGAAGGTTTGGTTCCAAAAAAATCTAATGTGGATGCTATTCTCAAAGCTCCTGCCCCAAGCAATAAGGAACAACTCTTGTCATTCTCGGGCATGTGCGAGTATTACAGTAAATTTGTTGTAAACTTCGCTACTAAAATGGAACCACTAAGGAGGTTGCTAAGACAAAGTAATGAGTTTGTTTGGGAAGCTGAACAGGAAAAAGCATTCACTGACATTAAGAATGATATTGTAAATTCGCCAACTTTGAAACCTTTTAGAATGGGTAAAAAATGTATCATTACCACTGATGCAAGTCTGTATGGCCTTGGGTGTGTGTTGTCTCAGACAGATGGTGTCACTGAATGGAACGTAGCTTTTTCTTCCAGGACGTTGAGTGAGACGGAGCGCAGGTATGCGGTCATTGAACGAGAGTTGCTCTTTTGTGTTGGGGCTATTGAACATTATAGAATTTACATATGGGGCAGTAAGTTTGTCCTGAGAACAGATCACAAGACGCTTGTACATATCTTATCGGTTGGTGGAGGTTGGAACTCCACGGCAAGAATTGCACGCTTGGCATCTAAATTACAGGAATACAACTTCACAGTGGAATATATTCCTGGAAAAAAAAAGGTTACTGCTGACTTTTTGTCGCGTTTGCCTTGTGAAAGTACAGTTGACCAGGTAAATTGTCTCAGGGAGGTTGATTTTGTGTTAGGTTTGTCTGATTTTGTTTCTCCTCAGTATCAGGACATCACTGAGCAATGTTGGTTGAAACGTCAAGACGATGATGAGAAATTGGTATTGTTAAAAAAATATCTTCTTGAGGGTTGGCCCATCAAAACCAATGTTAGAGATGATTTACTTCCATTTTATAATGTTGCGGATGAGTTATGGTGTGAAGGAAATTTGATTTTCAAATCTGGTAAATGCATTCCTCCAGTTGGGATACAAGAGCTGATACTTAAGTTAGCTCATAAAACTCATCCTGGGATTTCGGCTATGAAGCGGTTAATAAGATTACATTTTTGGTGGCCAGGGATGGACAGATTTGTTGACCGCACGGTTAGGGAGTGTAGCGAGTGCTGCGTCAATGAAAAATTGCTTAGATTGCATGTTCCACCTCTCAAAGCTGTGCAATGGCTGGATTTTCCTTGGAATAAGGTAGCGTTTGATATTTCAGGCCCTTTCCACATTTTACCAGAAACCTCTCGTTTCGCATTGGTCATGATAGATTATCATTCTAAGTGGCCGGAAGTGAAATTTGTTGCTAAAGTTACTTCTGAGGTGGTTATTTCCTTTTTCAAAGAGGTCTTTGCGAGAGAAGGTTCACCTTCTGTTTTAGTGTCTGACAATGGTGTGCAGTTAGTTTCTTCTGAGATGCAATTGTTTTTAAAGGGTTGCAATATCAAACACATTCGGACATCTCTTTATGAACCACATGAGAATGGACAGGTTGAGCGCTTTAACAGGGTATTAAAGGGTTTTGTTGCTGATGCTGTTAAGGAGAAAAGTAATTGGTTAAGTGTGCTTAGAGAGAAGCTTTGGAATTATCGTATAACACCTCATACCACCACAGAAGTTAGTCCTTTCAAACTTCTTAAAGGTAGAGATCCTGCCTCAGATATATGTCCCTGGTGGTTCAAGGAGAAATGCAAAAATTTGGTGAAAGATGAGGTTGATATTGAGAGAATTGCCAACAGGGTTAGTTGCAAGCAAAGTAAGTTAGCTTTGAGGTACAATAAAAGGTGGAAAACAAAAGAGCATAATCTGGTGGTTGGTGATTGGATCAGGATTTTGAAACCTTTCATGGTCAGTAAAGGCATGAGTAAGTTTGGTAGACCTATTCAAGTTAAAAAGGTTTTCAGCAATTCCGTTATTACGCAAGATGGCAAAGTTTGCAATATGAGTAAAATTGCCAAATGTCCAATACAAAACAATGTACAGTTTCAGTCTCATGGTAATTTAGACAATGTTGTAACAAAAGATAATTCTTTCTCTGACTCAGTGGCTTCAAGAATCAAAGATGATGTACGTGTCAGAAGAAGACCTACTTCTTTACAAGATTTTGTATAAAATGTTTTTGCGCTGTTTATTTAATGAGGGGGATGTGTTACATTCTGTTATAGTTTTATTTACTATTCAGTCTTGTAAGACTGTCTCTTTAACTGCATGCGACATGTTATGTTTCTGCATGCATTCCATGTTCTGAACAGAGCTTTCCTCATGTAGCATTCTGCACTTTCTGTTAGTTGAACCTTGATGCAGCTGTACAAAGAACTTATGCTGTGCTGTTGAATAAATCTCTTAAATTCAAACTTTTCCTCTGAATTATTACACAGACACAGTCTAAGTACCAGTGAATCATCATGCCGACGAAGGTACCCACTGCTCCCCGCAATTCAAGGGCAACCACCTTCCTCAATTGGCCAATATTACTCATTACACTAATAGACAAGTGCACAACCAAAGTATGCACACACATTTGCCTGGGATAGCCTCTAGCGTGAAACCAAAAACCCTAGTCAATCACCTGGGATAGACCAGCATGAAATTGAAAACACCCTCCCCTGGGGATCCAGGGCTCCCCCACAGTCTAACTTGAGACAGCAACCACCCAGGGACCCAAATGAAGGATCCTCGACCATCAGGAAACGTACCATTATGAGTTGTGTTATATGGTTCCTAAACCAAGCGAGGGACACATGACTGGCAGGCACCTTCTTGGTACAAATTGCGTCACATGTAGAAAACTGCAAAGAATATGGAGATTAAAATATAACCCTTCGGACAAATCAACATGTAATCAGTCCCTGGCCAAATACAAAGCAGCCATCATTAATTAAAAGTCGTCCTTTTTTACACTGCAAATACAAGAATCCAAGAACTCTGCCAGAGAAATCTTTCAGGTTATAAACAAACTTATTAAACTTACAAAATTACCAAAGTCCCTGACACTAAAGGCAGCAATAGTAGCAAATCCTTCTGTGAGGAAATTGATTCTCATTTTCGCAACAAAGTTGGACAGACCTACAACCATTTCTCTGCCTCCAGTGACATTAACCTTAGCACCAGTCCCACGACAGCCCAAGCGCCAAATAGTTCAAGTCCTCCATCCAACTTCACCCAATTTTCTTCTACCACTACCTCCGATGTTCTTAATTAAGTTAATTGTACAAAGTTAGTATCACCTATTAATCCTTGTCCCCTCTCCATATTAAAACCGATTCCCGTTCCAATTGCATCATTTCTAGTTAACATCTTCAATAGAACGTTTAGCACTGGTACTTGTCCTGCTCAGTGGGAAAAGGCCTCAATCTGCCACTTTGTAAGAAGCCCAACCCAGATCCTGATAATCCAGCCAACTAATGTCCTATTTCCAGCCAAAATAGTGGAGGAACTGATCAACACACAACTTACACAGTTTATTCAGGAAAATCATCTGTTAGATCCTTCTCAGTTCGGCTTTAGGGCCGAACATAGTACTGAGACGGCATTATTCAAAACCACAGATGAATTTAGAACTATCTTGGACAAAGGAGGCTCTGCAGCACTTTTTCTTCTTGACCTGTCGGCAGCCTTTGACGCAGTCGATCATGTCACCCTTGTCGGCCGCCTCAAAAAATTGGGTATTGCTGATAAAGCCCTTGCCCTACTCCAATCATTTTTAACAGACGGAAGTCATTTAGTTATGCTGGAAGAACTTTCATCCAACTACTTCTCTCTTCCATGCGGGGTCCCTCACGGTTCTTCTCTGAGCCCTCTACTCTTCGACATTTCTCTAATTAGATCGTTTGGATTTTACCCCACATCTTATGCAGACGATACTCAAATCGTGGTATCGACCTCAAATAATACAGAAGTCACTATCTTTCAGTTTCATAACTTCATGCGAGCTGTTAGTAACTGGATGGGAATGCATTGCCTCAAAATAAACTCAGGTGATACTCTTTGGTAACCAACTTCAGTTTTGGAGCCCAGCATGTTGGCCGACAGAGTTGGGAACTCTCCCAATCCCAGTCCAAAAATGTAGGCATAACAATTGAGGATAAACTGAACTTTAATAAGCATATTAGCTCAGTTGTCTCATCCAGCTTCAACACTTTGAGAATCATCAGGAAGATTCTTCCTTTTGTTCCTCTCAACTCCAGAAAAACAGTTGGTTCCTTACTAATACTTACGAAATTAGATTACTACAACAGACTTTTTGTTAAACTTCAAAAACAATATGTGAAGAAACTCCAAAGCGTGCAGAATGCGACGGCTAGGCTTATCTTTAATCTTCCCAAGTTCCATCCGGTTTCTGCCTCCATCAAAGAGCTTCACTGGTTTTCAGAAAAGAACCGTATTAAATTCAATGCATTTTGCCTCATCTATTAAGCTTTGCATGATCTAGGTCCTAGTTTCCTTAAACAGTCTCTTTCTTGGTACATACCCAATAGAGACCTGCAATCAAAAAACTCCCTGGTGGTCTCACATCCCAGTTTTAAGAGACTCAAATGGGGAGACAGTTGTTTTTCCTCTGAAGCCCCGGCTCTCTGAAACAGTCTACCTAAGCAGCCCCCACATTACTGAGCTTTAAGAAACTAACAAAAACATGGTTTTTTACCCTTTAGTCCACTGCTGGTCTCACCTTCACTGCTATTCCCAACTAGCGCCAAGACACCCATGGGTATTCGAGTGCTTTAGAAACATTTTATCATAACATAACAATGAAGTTGGTGCACCAGGGAGGCAACGGATAAAACCAAAGAAACAGAAAAGAAACCATAGCAAGGAAAAATCCAACAAAGGAAATATTACAATAGTGCATTCTGCACAGAAGATCTGGAGGTGAATGTTTGATTTGTTCAGCATTCCGTCCATCATTTGTTCTTTTTACTTTTGTCACCCTAAGTGGAAAGGGTATGCTCAGACGTGGGTTACATGCTCACAGTGCTGCTGGATTCAAGGTAGGTTAGCTAATGAGGGGTGATTCCCCTAAACAGGTCCCAGTGATGGAGCAAGGATTCACACATGAAGCGACTTGCTCGTACTCATGATCCTCGAATAACGTTAATAAAATAACCAACATGTTTGTTTTATTAAATTTGCATATTTTACATTTACACGGGGTGTCCGAGTGAAGCTTGCTTATGTGTTTTACTAATCCTAATACGCTTGCATTTAAGATGGCTGCTGCTACGCAAGGGTTTCTATTGCGCATGCGTCTGTCATACTCACGTGACATGACGTATTCGTTATTTGGAGGGAAGCTTCTGCGCACTAGGGCTAATATGGCTGCTCTATGTTTTCACATGCGAGAAGCTTGCACTGTTGCTTTCGCCAAGCTGTTCGTTCTGCCTAAACCTAAGGCTATAGTTAAAATTAAGATAATGGGTATAGAGTAGAAATACATGGTATACAGTGTATTCATTTTTTTCTGTGTTCTAAAATTGTTTCTTTTCCATTTCATGTTACACTTTGAAAACTGGCCTGTCTCGTAACGCTGTACTCCATGTTTGTTGAAACTGCGACTGCGCGAGAATCGCACGTCTCTGGAACAGTGACCTTTGGACTATAGCCAAGGAGCTGACTGACTGAGAAGATGCTCCTGGGGACTTGCCCCTATGAACTCAAAATTATACAATGTATAAACAATGCATTTTTCAATAGAACATCCATTGTTGGGTGGAATAAACCAGCATGAGAACCTGAATTGTATGGGTGGGAACATAAATTTGAATAAGAGACGGCAAAATTCTAAAATTTGGTATGGTGTGACGGCCTCTCCACCTCCTTTGTCCAATCGAAATTGGGGATCCTTACACTTGCAACATTGGGGGGTGGTACACTGACCTGGAAAGTAGTATAACTAGCCCAGGTTTAGCTAGAGAAATTGTCTGACTTGTCCGAATAGCTGACCTGTCATTGACCCAATGCACTCAATAGGTGATTAAGAACAGAGGGCTGCGGAGCACTCTGTCAGAAGATTGGGTTACCCAATTGGGGTTCTGGGAAGCTGAAGTGCTGGCGAAGCACTTTGCTGGTATACGCTGTAACCCAATAGGGGTTTTGGCTGATTCCTTGCAGAGAGGGAGTAGCGCAGGCATTGCAACTGAACTGTGGGTGCTGGTCTTAACCTTTGGTGGTCCGGTCCTGATCCAAATCTGGTTTATCCTGTCCTGATTCTGATCTGCACCTGCTGGCCTACTGGCAACTGCAACTTTTGGGGTTTCTGTCCTTAACTGACCCGTGGCCAGGGTTGGTCTTCATACCATTCTAGGTAAATATAAATCTGTGTGGGTATTGTCATTATATTTTCTATGTTTCCTTTTCTTTACCTTTCCTAAATTGATAAAAGCTTTTATTGCATATGTTCCCTTTTCTTACCCGTCCCTTTGCAATGATAAATTCATCTTTTGATTAATAGTGTGTTCCATTTTCTTACCTTCCCTTTAGTCATATGTTAAAATTGTTTTCGTGATTGCATATTGTGTTCCCTTTCTTTACCCACCCTTTTGATAATTGCTTAAAGTTGTGATATTTAGTATGCTCCATTTCTTTTCCTACCCTTAGACAAATTGTGCAAGTCTGTCTGAATTAAATAGCATGTTCCTTGCTTTACCTACCCTTTACATTGCTAAATGATTGGCATAATATATCTTTTGCATAGTTATACACTGTTTTTAATCTTGGTTATTGATAGTCTTATTGCTTTCAATCTGTGGATCATGACCTTTGATGAAATTTAGATAAAGAGTTTAAAACGTTCCCGAGTCTGTGGTTATTATATGAGTGCACATGTTATTTGCTACCTATTATTCTAACTCCCTGATCCAATAGGTTACAGGTACCAGTGACAAGGATTGGTAAGTCAATGGTATAGGACCTAGTAGGTAAAATATCTGGTAGTAGAGCAAAGGTTACCTGATTAAGAAAATGTGTAAATGATTATGGGCCCAGGTGAGTATGGTAAAATTATGGTCAGGTGACCTGCGCGCTCTATCAGTATATTTCTTTGGTAGCAGAGGAAAGGTTAGGGCTTAGTAAAGATAGGTAGTTAGTTAGTTGGTTATGATTTTTTTCCATTTGTGATTGATCGATCAAATGTGATATTGTTTGAAATGTTTTGAAATTTTTTCGATTGTTGATATTTTATGAATTTTATGTATTAACCAAAATCGTTCATACCTGTTATATGTTTGTCTGGAATCCCCGGGGGCAGAATAGCGGGTGGTAAATGGAAGCCACATCGCGGTGACGTCACTTACTCGCAGGAAGTTAGTGCATGGTTGGGCAGAACCTAAAGCACTATTTAGGGTTTTCTGTATGAATGTGTGAATAAATAATAGCAAAGAGTTCGCTAGCAAAACTTTTGTTGTGATATCACCTAGAAAGGGTCACACAGAAGGAGTAGCAGGTTCGTCTGAGCTTGATTGATAGCAAAGGGGTTCGCTGGTGAAACTTTGGCCTTAGTATATATCCCGGAGTGGATGAGTCCGAAGGAGTAGCAGGTTCTCTAATGCTTGTGTGAAGGGTAGGCGGAAGGGACCTACTCGTAGTATATGAAAAGTAAATGGAAGCGATTTACTTGCAGTGAGAAATTTCTTTCGTATCTAGTCACTCGGGTACAATGGCGAATGTTTTAGGTTGTTGATTAAAAGAGAAACGCACTTTAAATTAAAAGAATTGAGATTTTCCATTACCTTGTGAAGGAGGGAGTCAGTTGCGGAGCTGCGCTAACGTCACTCAGAGCCGGGCTGGTATTGGTTAAGCCAGCAGGCGTAGTAGAGACAGTGATTGTAAAGGAGGGGTGAGCGCAGGAGCGTGGAAACTCATCTCACGAGAAAAAGCTGCGCAATCATTGGTTAAAATTATTTGAAACCACATTGCTGATTGTATGAAGAAAATAAAAGACGCGCTAGTATTGGAAGTATTTTGTAAACAAAAGTTGAGTGATTATTGTACGATCTTGAATTTTTGCGAAAATATATGTGGCAATTAAATAGTCCAGAAACTCGACCTGACCCAAGATACTTAGGGTTTGCTAGAGAACAGAGGTTAAGGGGCAGACCTTGCAAAATGTATGGAAGCAAAAGAAAATTGTCACTCGTAAGCAGAGTAAAGAATTACTTTAAAAAAGATAAGCAGATTAAAACTAGAGAAGGAGTTATTATTCCACCATCAAATACTCCTGCATCATTTATCATGTTTGACAGGGATACCACTCTTGTGTATGGTTAGAGAACTGGGTGGAATACATTAAAAATGACGCAATTTTGGCATTTCCCTTAGAAGGCACATTTAAAGGCAGAATTTTGTTCAATTTAAGGACTCAAATGAATGATTTACATCCTAGACCTAGATTGACGCAATATGAGGAACTTGAGGAATGGCAAATTGAGGCTTTTGAGCGAGACAGACCTAGAACCGACAAAGGGTTGAGTAAATTCTACCCTAAAGTTAAAAGAGAATCCAGAGATAAACAGATGAAACAATGGAGACAGAACATGTTAGTGGAAGGATTATATCCTGTATTAACTTTAGAAGAGCCCACTGGAAGTAAAAGGACAGAAAAAACAAAACATTTAATGACTAGTGGTGATTCGGACGATGAGTATATTGAGAATTTGTTACTGAAAAATCCACCACCTTATAATGAGGGACCAAGTATAGTAAATCCAAGTGCGTCGTTTTTAAAACCACCCTTGAATCCGCAAGTGATACATGAAACCACCATTGACAGAGTATTACAAGAAAGAGAACGAGAAGCATTAAATAAACAGAGAAGTGAATTAATTCAGAAAATTTCACAATTAAATACCAGTCCCGAAGCTCTGACAATTCCAGTAACTATTGTCCCAGTTGTTCCATTGTACGGAGAGAAGCAGGCTAGTCCAAAAGCTCCAGTTATAAATACATTGGTAGTACAGCCAAAAGGAGAACCATTAATAGTAGATGACCAGGGAATGCGAGTCAGTAATCTCCTTAATGGATTTACCAATTAGGGAACCAGAGAGTAATTCAATTAGGAAAACCACTCCTTTAAATTTAAGAGAGGTACAGATGGAGACCTCTTCAGGTACGAGAAGTGCAACTGTAGTGACACCTGAAGAAATAGACAGATGGACACGAGAAATAGAGAAACCAAAACCACAGCCGAAGCCGTTAGACATATATAAATTGAGAATTGAATTGGAGGAATTAATGGCTGGGAATGTGGGATTGGACAGGTTAAATACCCTTAGTGAAGATGAGTTACTATTTATTTGTAAAAGCATTACTCGAAATACAAGGGTGTACCATGAAAAATTAATGGACACCGCAGCTAGCATGGGAATTGACATTGGTAAATCAAAAGTATTGCAAAAACCATATCGAGCAGAGTTTTCTGACAAAGATTTAGAAAATATGAATGTGTCTGGGAGAAAAGTGCAGATAAGAGAACTACTAGCATTGTTACACAAATGGGGAGAACTAGACAAATGGAGAGCCAGATGGGCAAAGAAAAAGGAAGAGGTTCGATCAAAATAAATGACTTTAGAATATGTTTTAAAAGAAGCAGAAAAGGTTAAAAAATTATGTCCTATGCGAGAGGTACCATGTGGAGGTTATGTGCATGTTCCATGGTCCCGACAGGATATTGTATCGTTTACAAACGATTTCCCAAAACTTCGTGAAGAACCTGTAGAATGGTACAGACAAGTCAATAGATTTGTAAAGGTTTCAAAGTGTCTTTTGAAAGACTTAGATGGATTATTCGACATTGTAGTTCCAGTAGACTTGTGGACAGAATGTAAAATTGTTGTTGATTGGCCTAGTGATGAGTAGCCTAGAGACCCAAAGACAGGGGCACCTTCGATGGATGTCATGAAGAAGTACAATCAGGTAATACTCTACCTTAAAGGAAAGGTGCCTGCAAAGGAGACAGACTGGATGAGAATAGATAGAACCACTCAGAATAGAGACGAGACTGTGCATGCCTATTATGAACGCTTATTGCAGGTATTCAAACAGTACAGTGGACTAGACAACATTGATATGAAAGACATGACCCATTTTTATTTATCGATTTGTGTTAGGATTAAGACCTGAAATTTCACAATGGATTAAAGATAATAAAATTTGTTGGCAGGCTAAACCCATAGATGAAGTCCTTAAATATGCAAAATATTGTGAAGATGAGCTAGAAAATAAACGAAAAGAGTTAAAAGAAAAAGTCATGTGGGCACAAGTAAAATTAGGAGAGCAACAAGAACAACAGTTAAACCAGATAAATAGTAATCAGAAACAAGGTGATGGAGGAAAACCAAGGGGAAAGTTCAATAGGAAGGAGGCTAAAAAGAAGTTCCCATGTCACGGGTGCGGCAAGTTTGGGCACTGGAAGGACGAGTTTTAAGGCTGTGCAGAGTGTTAATGTGCCGATTAATGATTTAAATCCACAGACGCAGAATGAAGTGCCACGGAAGAACCAGCAGCAGGTAATACAGAATCAGTTACCCCCTCCACCTATGCCAAGATACAGGAGCAAAGCACAACAGAGTGTAGATAAAACAGATTGGGAAGGACGGGAAAGAAGAGATACAGCAACTTCACAATTTCTTCTGAGTGATACATTCTTTTGTGATGAACCTTACTGACGGTGCCTGAGGGGGGAGGACGAGGAGTGCGTGCTTGGCGCCTCCTTGCCGGTAGACCAGTCAGGGCCATACATTGAAGGAAAGGTTGCAGGAAATGATGTCACCTTTCTGTTGGACACTGGTGCTACCTGTTCTACTGTGAGAACAGTAGACGTTCCAAACCTACCCCTCTCGGGAGAAGCGATACAAGTAGTGGGCGTTTCTAATAGACAAATTAGTACCCCAGTTACAGAACCAATGGAAGTTAGAACAGGCAATTTTAAAGAAATGCATAGATGTGTTGTCTGTGATTCAAGCCCAGTAAACATCCTAGCTCGAGACTTACTGTGCAAAATGAATTGCACTATTTTCTGTACCCCAAATGGTGTTGAAATTCAAACCCGAGACAAAGATGGAATTTATAAATTAATGCTAGCAAGACCAGAGATAGAAATTAAAAGACTGACAATAGAAGACTTACCAGAAGAACTGCAACAGACGGTAAAACCAGATGTATGGGACTTTACTGGAAAAGATGTAGGATTAATGGTGAATGTTGTCCCAATAAAAGTGACAATAAAAGAAGATGCAGTTTACCTAAATACTAGACAGTATAAAATGAGTGCAGAAATAAAAGCAGGTGTTGCAGTGGAAATAAAACGTTTGGTTGAAGCAGGCATTTTACAAGAAATAATGAGCAGTCCATGCAATTCTCCCATAATTGGTATAAAGAAACCGAGCGGAAAGTACAGAGTAGTACAGGACCTGAGAAAGATTAATAAGATTGTTGTTCCATGCTGTCCAGTCGTGCCAAATCCTGCAGTGATTCTATATCAGATACCGTGGGAGGCTGGATGGTTCACTGTCATTGACCTGTGTCACGCATTTTTCTCGATTCCACTACACCCGGACAGCAAATTTCTTTTCTCATTTGAATTCGACAGTCATGTCTATGTTTAGAATCGTGTCCCTCGATTTTTAATCAGATTTTGAAAAAGTGCCTTGAGTCATTAGTACTACCTGGACAGTCAGTCTTGGTTCAGTATATAGACGACCTCTTGGTGGTGTCTAAAACACGAAATGACTGTGTTGTTGATACCATTGCTTTACTGAACCATTTAGGTGAAGGAGGACATAAAGTGTCACCAGACAAGTTGCAATTCTGCACCACGTCAGTGAAATATCTGGGGCACCAGATAGAAAAGGGTGTCAGAAGAGTTACCTCAGAAAGAATCAGAATGATCAAAAACATGGACTTGCCTAATACCCAGAAAGAGATCAGGATGTTTCTTGGAGTTGTAGGATACTGCAGACAATGGATTGTGGATTTGCAGTCCTAGCAAAACCACTGACACAAATGACAAACAAAGGAGCCAAGGACACAGTAGAGTGGGATGACGAAAGCATGTCTGCTTTTGTAAAATTACGAGAATGTCTGTGTACAGCTCCAGCATTAGGGATGCCTGACTATTCAAAAGATTTTGCACTTTTCTGTGATACCCAAGATAAATGTGCACTTTCAGTTTTGACTCAAATTCATGGTCTAGTGAGACATCCTGTGGCATATTTTTCTTCCACATTGGACCCAGTGGCAGCTGCGTTACCTGCATGTCTGAAAGCAGTAGCTGCAACTTGCATGAGCCTTGAGCAGAGTGAATCCACTATTATGGGACATCCTGTAACTGTGTATGTTCCACATGCAGTTGTAATTTTGCTAACAAGGACTAAGACTCAGTATCTCACACCTAGTCGGCTGACTAAGTACGAGAGAATACTTGTAGGTGCAGGAAATGTAACCATTGCTAGGTGTAATATCCTGAACCCAGCAACACTGCTACCTAAATCACATACTGGAGAAGTGAAGGGAGAAGTTGAACATGACTGTATTGATGTGACTGAGTACAGTACAAAGCAACGACCAGACATTAGAGAAGAGCCATTAATTGATTCAGATTATGAGCTATTTGTAGATGGCTCTTGTATGAGACATGAGGAAGGAAGTCTGAGTGCTGCTTACGCCGTGTGCACATTGGGAGGTCCAGTTGAAGCATCCCATTTGCCTGTGGTCAAGTCTGCACAAATAGCTGAATTGGTTGCCTTGCCTTGGCAAAAGCCTGTACATTTGGGAAAAATTGGAAAGTAACCATATACACTGACTGCTAATATGGTTATGGAGTTGTGCATGACTATGGCCAACTATGGATGCAAAGGGAGTGTCTGACTTCTTCAGGTACTCCGATTAGAAATGGAAAATATGTAAAGGATTTGCTTGAAGCAATCCATTTACCAAAAGAAGTGGCTGTGGTCAAGCGTGCTGCTCACAAATCTGGCAACGACAAAGTGACAGCTGGTAATCGATATGCTGACCAGTTAGCCCAACATTGTGCAAAATATAAGATGGCGGTGGGCGGAAACAGCTGCCAACTTATGTTGCTGGAAGGTGTGAATACATGGGAAGAAGTGAGATATTTACAGAATGCAGCAGAACCAAAAGAAAAGGAACAATGGAGGAAATTAGGTTGTCAAAGAAGGGCTGAAGGTGGTGTCGTTGTTTATCTTGGTGAAACGGCAGTGTTACCCAACTGTCTGATTGCTCCTATGGCTAGGAAAAATTGGGAAGGCAGAAGGTGCTTTTATTCGATTACAGATTGACTTCATTCAGTTACCCCCTTGTCGAGGATTGAAATACGTACTTGTCATTGTCTGCCTGTTTTCAAAATGGGTGGAAGCTTACCCCACACGCAGGAATGATAGCATCACTGTAGCTAAGCTTTTACTTAGAGAGCTTATCCCACGTTTCGGTTTTCCAGTAACAATTGAATCAGACAGAGGAAAACATTTTAATAGTGAAATAATGGGTCTAATTTGTGAAGCTTTCAAAATTAAGCACAAACTGCACTGTGCATATCGCCCAGAGGCTTCTGGAGTGGTAGAACAATTGAATGGCACTATCAAGTCAAGATTGGGAAAGATGTATGAGTCAACTCGATTGGAGTGGCCAGATGCTTTGCCACTTGTTCTGATGTGACTCAGAAGGATTCCAGACCGGAACACGGGCTTGAGTCCCCATGAAATACTGATGGGAAGAGCAATGCGGAAAGCATGCGTGCCAGGACACAAACTGCTAAATATATCTGATGATTAAGTACTGGAGTACTGCAAAGAACTGGCTGACCAAGTGTGTTCTATCTCTCACCAGGTTCGGGAAGACGCTGTCGCCAGACCAGCAACTCCAGCACATGACCTGAATCCAGGTGATTGGGTGGTGCTGAAGAAACATACTCGGAAATCTTGCCTTGCACCAAGGTGGGGGGGAAACCACATCAAGTAATTTTGGTTACCACCACAGCTGTAAAGTGTGCAGGAGTTCCACACTGCATCCATGCCAGTCATACGTAAAAGGTGACTGAACCTGATGAAACTGAGGCTGAAGGTTGTGCAGCTGAGGGGTCTCAAGATATCGATCCTGAAGTAGCTGAAGAGGAACAACCGAGCACCAGTCAAGATGATTGGATTCCAGTAATCGACATACCTGCAGAATATGTGAAAACAAGAAGCCAAACTTATCTAGATAGACAAAGTGATAGTGAGGACGAGACAGAAGTAGAAGAAGGTACTCAGATCATAGAAATCCAAGTCCAAAGTTATTCTGAGGAGAACCAGATAGGGAGAGATCAGATAATCGACACTCCACCAAGAACTCCTGAGCCTGAAAAGGGACAGATAGAAATTAGGGTGGAGGCTCAAGCAGAAGAAAATCAAGGGTTCGAAGAGCTTGAGCAGGACCAGACAGGAGTAGAAAATCGTGTTCAGGACAAAGAAGGTGAAACAAACAAAAGCCAAATTCAGCAGCTACCTGAACAAGACCAGATTAGTGACCAGGCACAAGAAACAGAAATAAGACCTGGACCTAGCCAGTTAGGGAAGGAAACAGAAGACAGCATTGAAATAGATGTGCCACAACTGAATGAAAATAAAAGGATATTTGAAGAGAGCCAAGACACTGTGCCAGCTGAAAGACTCAGAACAGGAGACAAATAGCTCAGGTTTGTCAAAAGACTGAAACTGCATTTAAAGAAAATTAATAAAGAACTTGAACAAGTAGATGAAATAACAAGTCAAGCTGATCAACCTATAATACAACTAAGAAGGAGAAGTCAACGAATAAAAAGACTGAATAATAAATACAAAGGCCCCGAGTGGACCTACATTGTGGTGGAAGGTTTTGAAAATCTGGAAATAAGTGACGAAAGTGATGAAGAATTGATTACTGATCAAACTGCCGAAGAAGTGAGACCCACCTGAGATACACACAGGGTATTAAAAAAAAGCTGTGTAAAAGTTACAAAGAGGGGTTGAATCTCGTTTAGTCAGAAATGGCTGATCATACTGTTAGTGGAAGACCGAAAAGAAATTGTTTAAAAACATGCAGTAGAGTATGTTTATGTAGTATAGCAATAGTACTCATAGTTTGGATAGGACTAACAATAGCTATTCCTTACATGATGAGTAAAGAAACAAAAGCTAAAACTAATGAACAACTGCCACTAGATACAGAAGAGTTACAAACAAAAGATACAGCCGAAAAGAGTAGATACACAAGAAAAGGCACTTAGCATTAGACAACAGAAGGTAGACTTAGAAGCACCAGATGAGGAAGGACTGCATTATACGAGAATTAAAAACAGAACACATTTGAATGTATTTGCAAACCCATTAGTACATTATGTAGAAGCTATAGAGATAGAAGATTGCTATGTTTGTATGAAACTGCCTACTTTGGTAGCTGAAGGTGTAACCTATCACCATTTGCCACTAACATATGGAATTTCCTGTAGTGTTTTAGCTAGTTTATTCTATAAGAAAGGACCTTTACAGTATTATTATTCTAACCTAGATGTGATATTTTCTGAACTTCCTATACGTAGAAACCTAAACCCTGTACATACCACTAGAAATGTAGCACGTTACATGAGTGAATATTTTCTAACTATAGGTACAATAGATATAGCTGACGCACACAAGAATAATTTACCATGCTTATTACAAAAAAAAGAGAAAATATTTTTGAATATGGTTGAGAAAAGGAGAGAGAGTTTCCAAAGAAAAGAAAATGACAAGAACAATAAAATTCCTAAATGGGCTGAAAGCATGGGTAACACCTCAAATGGTGGGGCTAATGCTGCTATGTTGCTGGATTACGAAAAGAAGGGGAAACTCTGTCTCCACATAGAGAAAACTAGTTATTATGACAATGTATTCATTGGTTCCAGTGAGTGTGAACACAATTACAAGGTAATTGGGGGTTGGGGTTTCAAAGATGGAACTGAACCTGTGTTTCCCAGAATTTATTATGTATGTGGAAACAAGGCTTATTACAAATTGCCAATCACTGGTATAGGAGTTGGTATTTTGGTATCGTTTTTCCAAAGATAAATCATGTTGACAAAATCACTGAAAACAATGAAGAAACTAATGGATTAGTACGGAGTAAAAGAGCTAGTGTTGGTGAAATAGTAGGTGATATATTTAGTGCATTGATACCTACAGTGGGAGTGGGTCTGAATACACACAGAATCTGCAAATTGTCAACAGTAGTTGATCGGTTATCAACTGACACTGCTGGAGGGTTCCTAATGGTCGATACCGAATTGGTTGCGATCAGATCTATGGTTTTACAAAATCGACTTGTTCTTGACACATTATTGGCAAAAGAGGGCGGAGTCTGTAGAATGTTGAAGGCGCAACATTGTTGCACTTACATACCAGACAAAAGTGTTGAAATTAAAAGGTATGTGAGAAATATAACTAATTTGGAAAAAGAGCTTAAACCACAGGAGATTGATAGTGCATGGAATAGGCTTACTGGTGGTCTCTCCTCTGTAGGTAGTTGGCTTTCTAATGTAGGAAAAAGTATTGTAGGTAAAATACTGATGCCAATGGTGGGAATAGGCTTACTAGTTCTAGGTATGATAATTTGTTGCAAATGCTCAAAACATAAAAAGAAATACTCCGTAAATGGGCGAGGAGTAAAAAGAAATATTGATGAACTCGAATTAGAGGAGATGAATAATAAAATATACAAGAAAATGAAAAATTCTCATGGTAATAATGAAAAGAAGCAAAATGGAAAGTTTGAAGAGATTGAGTTGGGTGAAATGTGAAAAGTTGGCATCTGTTTCTTTTAATTGGTGATGATATAAAATATCATCAAAGAGGGGATTGATGGAGCAAGGATTCGCACATGAAGTGACTTGCTCGTACTCATGATCCTCGAATAACGTTAATAAAGTAACCAACTTGTTTGTTTTACTAAATTTGCATATTTGACATTTACACGGGGTGTCCGAGTGAAGCTTGCTTATGTGTTTTACTAATCCTAATACGCTTGCATTTAAGATGGCTGCTGCTACGCGAGGGTTTCTATTGCGCATGAGTCTGTCATACTCACGTGACATGACGTATTTGTTATTTGGAGGGAAGCTGCTGCTTCTACGCACTAGGGCTAATATGGCTGCTCTATGTTCTCACATGCAAGAAGCTTGCACTGTTGCTTTCGCCAAGCTGTTCGTTCTGCCTAATGCTATAGTTAAAATTAAGATAATGGGTATAGAGTAGCAATACATGGTATACAGTGTGTTCATTTTTTCTGTGTTCTAAAACTGTTTCTTTTCCATTTCATGTTACACTTTGAAAACTAAGTGAAAGAAGGGGGTTCCCCAATGGGCTTTAAGGATGCAGGCAGGCTGTGGGGGGAAGAAACTGTAAATAGAACGAGAGAATTCAACCCTGCCTTATGATATAATGGCCCTAAACATAGGATCCACACAATATATACGGGGTGATTTATCTAAGAGCTAGCATTGCACATAACAAGCGAAATTGTCAACCCAAATATACTCCAAACAGTTTTTATAAAAGATACATATATATTTTTATTTTTTTGTGTTCTTTGAATTGATATAGCAAACAAGATACAAGAATAAATTACATGTTAAATCCACATAACATTTTTCGAAACACCAACAATCTACATTAATAAGAGGAAGATAAAAAGGAAGGGAAATTCATCCTGTATAGTCACCTACCCAGTAACATACCACACTACATTCATACTAACATGCTTACAGAATCTAGTTCATTCAACCCAATATTCTTTCATTCGACTTTCATTCCTTCACATGATCCCAGTATGTGCAACACAGAGATGGTAGATCTGTTGCATAATTCAGAATATTATTCCAGGTGGCAGATGGTATATACAAGAATCCAGGTGGATATAGGACCGTATGCCGTATTCCTGGAAGTACAAGCCGACGCGCGTTTCGGTGACAGGCCAGAGAGGCCACACCTTCGTCAGGGCTAGAAGTAGTTTACTGGGAGGGGAACAGGTATAAAATCTGAAAATAAAAACAGTATCTTTAGAATCTTTTTCTATATACACAATGTAGGTTCTGCAATATTCAAACATACATTTTCTACTGTTCAATAGGTTTTACTTCTTGTGGCTGTGCAATGCCATGCTGCATAGTCGCACTCCCTAGGTCTGTCCTAGGGAGTGCGACTATGCAGCATGGCATTGCACAGCCACAAGAAGTCAACCGTACAGTTATTACACTGTTAATTAAAGCTGATTTAAAATGTAAAACCTATTGAACAGTAGAAAATGTATGTTTGAATATTGCAGAACCTATATTGTGTATATAGAAAAAGATTCTAAAGATACTGTTTTTATTTTCAGATTTTATACCTGTTCCCCTCCCAGTAAACTACTTCTAGCCCTGACGAAGGTGTGGCCTCTCTGGCCTGTCACCGAAACGCGCGTCGGCTTGTACTTCCAGGAATACGGCATACGGTCCTATATCCACCTGGATTCTTGTATATACCATCTGCCACCTGGAATAATATTCTGAATTATGCAACAGATCTACCATCTCTGTGTTGCACATACTGGGATCATGTGAAGGAATGAAAGTCGAATGAAAGAATATTGGGTTGAATGAACTAGATTCTGTAAGCATGTTAGTATGAATGTAGTGTGGTATGTTACTGGGTAGGTGACTATACAGGATGAATTTCCCTTCCTTTTTATCTTCCTCTTATTAATGTAGATTGTTGGTGTTTCGAAAAATGTTATGTGGATTTAACATGTAATTTATTCTTGTATCTTGTTTGCTATATCAATTCAAAGAACACAAAAAAATAAAAATATATATGTATCTTTTATAAAAACTGTTTGGAGTATATTTGGGTTGACAATTTCGCTTGTTATGTGCAATGCTAGCTCTTAGATAAATCACCCCGTATATATTGTGTGGATCCTATGTTTAGGGCCATTATATCATAAGGCAGGGTTGAATTCTCTCGTTCTATTTACACTTTGAAAACTAGCCTGTCTCGTAACGCTGTACTCCATGTTTGTTGAAACTGCGACTGCGCGAGAATCGCACGTCTCTGGAACAGTGACCTTTGGACTATAGCCAAGGAGCTGACTGACTTGAGAAGATGCTCCTGGCAACTTGCCCCCATAAACTCAAAATTATACAATGTATAAACAATGTATTTTTCAATAGAACATCCATTGTTGGGTGGAATAAACCAGCATGAGAACCTGAATTTGATGGGCTGGAACGTGAATATGAATAAGAGACGGAAAAATTCTAAAATTTGGTAAGTGTGACGACCTCTCCACCTCCTTTGTCCAATCGAAATTGGGGATCCTTACACTTGCAACATTGGGGGGTGGTACACTGACCTGGAAAATAGTATAACTAGCCTCGGTTTAGCTAGAGAAATTGTCCGACTTGTCCGAATAGCTGACCTGTCATTGACCCAACGCACTCAATAGGTGATTAAGAACAGAGGGCTGCGGAGCACTCTGTCAGAAGATTGGGTGACCCAATCGGGGTTCTGGGAAGCTGAAGTGCTGACGAAGCGCTTTGCTGGTATATGCTGAAACCCAATCGGGTTTTGGCTGATTCCTTGCAGAGAGGGAGTAGCGCAGGCATTGCAACTGAACTGCGGGTGCAGGTCTTAACCTTTGGTGGTCCGGTCCTGATCCAAATCTGGTTTATCCTGTCCTGATTCTGATCTGCACCTGCTGGCCTACTGGCACCTGCAACTTTCGGGGTTTCTGTCCTTAACTGACCCGTGGCCAGGGTTGGTCTTCATTCCATTCTAGGTAAATATAAATCCGTGTGGGTATCGTCATTATATTTTCTATGTGTCCTTTTCTTTACCTTTCCTAAATTGATAAAAGCTTTGATTGCATATGTTCCTTTTTCTTACCCTTCCCTTTGCAATGATAAATTCGTCTTTTGATTAATAGTGTTTTCCATTTTCTTACCTTCCCTTTAGTCATATGTTAAAATTGTTTTCTTGATTGCATATTGTGTTCCCTTTCTTTACCCACCCTTTTGATAATTGCTTAAAGTTGTGATATTTAGTATGCTCCATTTCTTTTCCTACCCTTAGACAAATTGTGCAAGTCTGCCTGAATTAAATAGCATGTTCCTTGTTTTACCTACCCTTTACATTGCTAAATGATTGGCATAATATATCTTTTGCATAGTTATACACTGTTTCTAATCTTGGTTATTGATAGTCTTATTGCTTTCAATCTGTGGATCATGACCTTTGATGAAATTTATATAAAGTTTAAAACTTTACCGAGTCTGTGGTTATTATATGAGTGCACATGTCATTTGCTACCTATTATTCTAACTCCCTGATCCAATAGGTTACAGGTACCAGTGACAAGGATTGGTAAGTCAATGGTATAGGACCTAGTAGGTAAAATATCTTGTAGTAGAGCGAAGGTTACCTGATTAAGAAAATGTGTAAATGATTATGGGCCCAGGTGAATATGGTAAAATTATAGTCGGGTGACCTGCGCGCTCTATCACCAGGATGCTTGTTTCTGGACCAGGGAGGACCTTGCCTGGTAGTTAAGGCTGGACTGTTCCCATGGGGAGCATGACCAATATTGTTTTGCATAAGGCTGGGTGCAAACTGGGATGGCATGGTGAGCAAAGAAATACATGGATTAAACCCAGATCTGTGATTGGGGTGAATGTTTGAATTGTTCAGAGTTACATCCATCATCTGTTAATTTTGCATTTGTCACCCTATGTGGGAACGGCATGCCCAGATGTGGGTCCTGCGCTATCTGTGCCACTCGATTCAAGCTAGCCTGGCTGGTGAGGGGTGATACCCTGAAACCGGTCCCAGGATGCTTGTTTCTGGTCCAGGGAGGACGTTGCCTGGCAGTTTGGATTGGACTGTTCCCATGGGAGCTGGGACAAGACTGATTTGCATTTGGCTGGGTCCAAACTGGGGTGGCATGGTGAGCAAAGGAACAATGGATTAAACCCAGATTTATGACTGGGGTTGAACGTTTGATTTGTTCAGCAGTCTGTCCATGATCTGTACTTTTTGCTTTTGGCTATATATGGTAACCGTATGTAATTGGCGATATTTCTGAGCAAGCAATGCATATCACGGGGATGACCCTTTGTGCAAGCCTTGTGTTACAACTTACAAGCTGTTTAGCAGAACATATTTAGCTTACCTGAGGTCCTCCTACTTTTGAACATATTTTTCAGGCCTTTCACAAAACATTAACAGGACAAGATGGATTCTACACAAAATAACACAAAATAAAACATTCTTCCACAATGCCATCATTGTTTTAATTGTATGGAATTAGCTTCATTGATATTTGGGAACCCTGTTACACACATCATAGGATTATGCTTGAGAAGAAGCATATAATGTAGGGTAATGGTTAAGTAAGTCTTAAGTGATGACTGAAGATGTAGGTTCAAGACAGACTTGCTTTGCTTTTATTTTATTTTTTCTCTGACATGGTTTATTAATTTGAATTTAAATGTTAGATTCTGACTTCTTGGCCATTATGCGTTATTTAATTTGATTTATTTACAGTCTTTGGGGCGCATTACGATGTCGGGCGGATTGCCTCCGCCAGGCTCGTGGTAGCCACCGCCGGCCTGGTGGAGGCAATCCGCCCGACATTGTTTCCCGAATTCCCCCATCGCCATATTAGAATCGCGGGGGGACCGCGGCGGATGGAAAGACTGTCTGCCGCTTTTCCGCCCCGGTCGCCTTGCGGCGGAAAAGGAATAATATGGTGGCGGTGTCTATCAGACACCGCCAGCCATATTAGGATGGGGTGAAACAGATGCCTTTCCGTGGCGGCGATGCCGCCACGGAAAGGCGTGCGGTCTTCACTTTGGGGGCCCCCTGCGGGCCCCCAAAGTGAAGGAGGGGTGGGGGGTGCACACGGGGGGTACCTGTGGTACCCCCCTGCATTTGCATATACAATGCGGTAGGCACTGCGCAGTGCCTGCCGCATTGGGTATGCAAATGCAAAGAAGCATTCATAGCATTGTGGCGGGCGGTGCAGAGAGCACCGCCCGCCACAATGTTATGAATGCAGGATGCGGCCGCCACTGTGGCGGCCGCATCCTAGTACCACCCACGGGACCCCCGCCCTTATGGCAGGCGGTCCCTACTCCCGATAGGATGGCGGGCGGACTAAGTCCGCCCGTCATCCTAATGACCCCCTTTGTGTTTGATTTGGGTTTAAGGCTATATGTAGTTGTTACTCTGTGAAATTTGTATTTCTTGAGATCTATACGGCTATACTTTAAATGGTATATTATTTACCAATATATTTTTGGTGAGATATGATTTTTTTAGTGTGGTATATTTCCTTTATAACTGGTCTGTTATCTGTTTAATGTCTTTGTGGTTGAATTTTGTCATTCTAATGTTTACTTTATATGATTATGTTTGAGTGGCAACAAAAAGTGCAGAGTAATGTTTAAGTCTTATGCAAAGATTAAAGATGTAGGTTCAAGACTGGCCGCTGCTTTTGTTCTATAAAAGTATCACTTTGACATATTTATCATATTTGATTTAGATGTTAGATTCAAATTACTTGTTGATTATGCTTTATTACGTTTTTAGTTGTTTAAAGTCTTTGTGGTTGAATGTTGTCATTCTTACATATATTTATTTATATATCTTTTTGTGCGAATTAATATTGTATGGGATCATAGTGCACTGTCTGCATATGTTGCACAGTTTTAGATGGGTGCTTTGGAGTGATATTTATATATTGTTGAGGAGGTGAGAACAGTTTTTGTCTCTTTTACTTTTTAGGACTATCCATGACTTTATTGGATTTTGTATGTTTGGTGATACATTTTGTTCTTTAGTGATTTACTTGACTAATGGAAATGCTAAAAAGACCCTGATGAAACATTTTTAATTGTGAAATACATGTTGGCCAATTTGAGCTTTGACAATAAACTTATTAAGAATACATTTTTTTGCCCCTCACAATTCTTTCTGTGTATAAAATAGGCCTGGGTGGTAAATTACGTTCCCCTTGTGGAATTTGCAGAATGTGGGTAATTTTGCGTTCTGTGGAAATCACGGAATTTCCAAAAATTCCTCGATCCGCTGCTTTGCAGAATTTTTTGCTTGTTCGTGCTTTCAAAATGCGTGTTCGCAAGATATTTCTCCCCGAGCATGCAAACAGCGTTCGTGAACAGGAAAAAAGCATTGCAAACAGGCGGAACAAGCAATCATGTGTGTCCGCGGAACTTTTGCGTTTCTACCATTTCGCATTGCTTTCCATAGCGCACCACGCAAATTCCGCCCACCCCTAGTATAAAACTCACACATAGGGGTATATTTACAAGGGGTTAGCGCCAACAGAACATCACTTTTAGCGAAGTTCTGGTGATGCTGTGCCCTTCTCCATATTTACAAGGCGGCACTAAGCCACTTTGAGCAGCTTAACACTGCCTTGTAAATACGGCCCCTTCACACCCATCACTTTGCGTGAAAGGTCTGTGCAATGGGTGTTGCTGTGAGCATTCCACTTCAAAACCCATTGCATTTTGATGCTTCCCCAGATTTACAAGGATGTGTAAATCTGAGGCAGCATCAAAAACAAATGCCATTGAATAGCAGACATTAGAATATCACCACAAGGAGAAATATTTTTATTTCTTCTCGTTTTTGCTTTTTTGTGTGCTGCATTCAACGAAAAGCATTCAACTAAAAGCGTCATCGATCATACCTGGATATCTGACAAGCATCATAAGAAGCCAGAATCTGCAGCAGATGTGTGAGAGGCCTACTCAAATAGGCCCTACTTGATTGATTATGTTGTGCAGTTAATGAAAGTAGGGGCCTTGCTCTTGTCCCAAGTACAGTTTGTGACGTAAGAAGAAAGGACTCACCTGGTCACTTTGAACTTCTTTGGACTTTACTGGCCCTATTTCAAGGCAGGCTGTCTTGATTATCATTTCACAGAGTGTGAGTGGATGGTACTGGTGGGGTAGCCCTGCTGTGCGCAGTGATGCAAGGCCTGCTGTCCACCCCTGTGTCAAAGAACTTAGGGGCATATCAGCAACAGATGGCGATAAATATCGCAAAGCGCACTTAGCGCTTTAATATTTATCGCCTTCTGTCTCTGGAATCTATCACCTGGTTAGCGCTTTATCAACAACGCGTATCACAGAGGCGTTAAAAAATACTGCAAAAGCGGCGATACGCGGGAATATCGCTGGAAATCCAGCGATATTCCCGCAGCGCTAGGGGAAAGCTTGAGGGAGATGTAGATTCAGCCATAGAATCCACCTCTCATGATGTGCATAGCTAAGTCTGTTTTTTTTGCAGACGTTAGCTTACGGCGGTAATCGCGGTTAGCGTTACCTTACTGGATGTCTTTGCAACTGTTTCCCTTTACTGTTAGGGAGGGTCGCCTACTTTGCATGTCATTAGTGATAAATATATTTGACATGCAAATTGGCAAAGAAAACGGGCACTTTTGCCAGTGAACTGTCGCTAACAGCTGTTAGTGACAGCTTGCTAATAGGACGATAAAAATATTGCCGCTATAGCAGCAAAAAGTGCAGCTAAAGCGGCGATATTGCTCCTGATAATATGGCCCTTACTTTCACCAGCAATCCATTGCTATAGTTCCATCATGAATGTGAGAACCACTACAACTTAAGGTGCAAACATACATTTCAGGCTAAATGTGCTAGATCTGATGTGCCGCTCTTTGATTTTCAGATGTGCCATCCAAATCAAAGAGTGATAGCTCTGCTCTGCCCCTGGATATTATGACTAGTGGCCTCCTGCGTGAACCGAATGACTGTACAGTCCCTGTAAGCTTGACTGCTGATCCTGTGAAAGCCATCTTCCTTTTTAACTGACACACACCCATTAAGTGACATTCCATGTTTACTCTTTTGTTTAATCTTTTACCAAAAACAAAATTTACCATTTGAACTTCATCTATGGAAAAAGGACATACTATTGATTTCTCAAGGACTGGATTGAGTCCTGCTATAGCTGTATGATGTGCCTGCAATTTAGCACACCAATTACTTTGCTGTTACACAAGTAGGAGAGGGCTACCCGAAAAGCTGACAACAACGTTGTATGGTTTTCCTAGACAATGGGGTGAACCTTTTGAAAAAAGTAGGAGCAGCTAAAACTCCCATATGATGTAAGTAATGTCAGTGTATGGACTAATGGCCTGGCTAATGGAGAATTGTGACTCTGCAGCATAGACTGGCCCTGAACTTGTACTGGAATCCAAAGGAGGTGTCTGCACCCTTGTTGGCAAATAGAATTACACTTAGGTGCATGAACATTTGTAAACATATCTTTGAACAAGTTGCTAATACATAAAAATATTAAAGGTTTTCCTTTTACTGTAAATGATAATTCTCTTCTGTTAGATGAATGATTGCTTTAAAAATGGATGTATGCAAATGTTAAGTTTTGCTCCATCATATTTGCTGTTTATTCCTTGCTTATGTCTTAATTAGACCCTCATGGTTTCTAAAGTGCTACCTGCACTGCAGCGGGATGCACCGGGGACCTAGAGCCAGAATCGTAAACTGAAAGTTGAAGCATGTGGCTAGAAATGTTGAGTAGCATAATAAGGTTATTGAAGAAGTGGAGTGAAAGCACTAATGAGTATCAAGTGGGAGGGCGTTTCAAAGGAAGCACAACAAAATGGCGTGGTTGTTAAAGAGAGAAATGATGGAACTTGGCATATTTAAGCTGGCACACTGGAAAAATGATGAGCTGGTGAATAGATGGCTGTGAAAAAAACAATAGAAAAAGTTCTGAAGGCCGTCCGAAACAGCAGTATATCATCCCGTATAACAAGATTATGTGCTTTTCGAATTCAGGGGCATATTTCCAAGGGGGGCGATAGACAATTATCGCTGATTTAGCGGCCGTTTTCGGCCGCTAAGTGGCGATAATTTATCGCCCTATTAGCAAGCGGTCGCTAACTGATGTTAGCGACAGCTTTTAGGCGATAGCGAGCAGTTTGGGGCCCGCTTTGTATATCAGCGATGTTTATCGCTAATGACATGCAAAGTGGGCGTACCCAACCCGTTAGCGACTGAAAGCAGTCGATAACGTCACTATCGCCTATTAACAAGGCAGCGTAGCATTGGAAATATTCGCGCTAAGCGCGAATATCTCCAAAAACTAACGCCTGCTCAGACCAGTTCTTAGCCATGTTATCCAATGGGAGGTGGATAACATGGCTAAGAGCATTTTGTCGCTAATGCGTGAATATCGCTGTATTCTCAGCGATATTCATGCTATCGCCGGAAAATGTATCGCTTTGGAGATAAACGTTGCTAATAGCACGTTATCTCAGCGATATTTTCCGGCGATGTTTAGCGATAAAAAATTTGTTGCTAAGCATAGTTAGCGATAAATATTGCTAATCGTTGGTAATATGCCCCTCAAACTTTGTCTCTCCTAGGCACGCTCACAGAGTGTACAGTTGGGCAAGTTCAGGGCTCTGAGAGCTCCATTTTTTGCAACGACCAGGGCAACCTCTGTCCGTCTGGTTCTCATTTTGTGCTCATAAAATAAATGAATATCTAAAATGGAGAACACAGAGTTCATTTTCTTCTCTGGTGTATGACTTCTTGAAGATTGTTTCTCCACTCTTATTGGGGGGATCTCCTAGATCAAAAGTGCTCCTGTTGGTTTGAAACGGCACCCTCCAGTTGGTTCCCTCTCCTCTGCACTGGGCATCATTGGACAGCTGATAAACCTCATCATTACCAACCAAGCACAACGTTGCAATAGCTTCTTTACATAATCATGCAGAGAAGTTAAACATATGTAAACATGACGCCCTCTATCCATCTTCTCTCAGCTTAACTCCATGCATAAGGGCACTGTTAGACCTGTCTGCCTGTGGGTAGTCCCTCCAATGTATTATTTATTTTGTCCCCTTTTTGCCCCTCATACCTTTCTACTCTTTTTGTGTCCACTAGTTTTACGGTGTCGGCCAAGGGGTTAGATGCTCTTTTGCCCTCATAGTTTTTCACCTCAGGCCTAGGTGACCTTTTCTGACTGGAAAAGATGGGACCCACAAAATGGTCGCCATCAACTGCCACAACTGTCACACCTGAGATCTCACCTATAGGACAGAATAGGGCATTCCAGAACCTTCTGGCCCTTTCTGGACCTCTGAGGGTCAGCCTATATAAGGCGGAATGATGGGCAGCCATTTTGTCTTGCCAGAGAGAGTCAGCTGGAGGACAGGCTGAAGCATAAGGTGGGGGTAGGATAGCCAAAGGGTTGACCTCCCAGTCTAGGGACGCTTCCTTATTGATTCACCACCCTTCCTCCCTTGTGGTTTCTTGACCTGACCCCGCTGCGTGGGAATCCTGGAGACCCTGGGCGCCTGACCAACCCCTAGCCTAGAAGTAAGGGTTATGAATGGTTGAGGGTGACTGTATTGCTGAGGAGCACAGTCCATTGTCCAGTGGGAAGCCTCAGTGAGACTCTAGCAGTGTTTTGCCGAGCAGAAGGAAGGGTTAACGCGGAGGGACCGTTGATTGAGACCCCCTCGATTGGCTCCTTAAATGGACTGAGGACGTAGTTACCTTTGATTTCCCTCTGCAATTTACCCAAGCGGAGTTTCCCCCCATCATACCTGTGGTGTCAGGCTGCTGGTGTGGATAGCGGCTCACCAAAGGGGGGAAGGCAGGAACTGTCTGGTAGGGGGCGGAGATCGCCGGTAGTGTGAACGAGCAGGAGAGGCGATCTCATCCTTCCCTGGGCCAGTGTGAGATAGGCAGATGCTTTGCCTGAGGAAAGCATTCCCCTGAGCGGCGCAGATCTGGTGTGGCAGCCGCCGGTCCTGGAGTGGACGGAGCGGAGAAAGAAGAGCCGTCGGAGCTGAGCGGGCTTGGGTGTGGAGCCACTACACTCCCGCGCATGCCTGGTTGGGCCGATTGTCTTTGAGAGGCGAGATTCGGCTCTCGTCAGCCGGTGTGGCCCTTTGCCCCGCGCCAGCTCTGGTATCGAGTGGCTGGTCGGGTGGGAGAGGCGGATCGAGCAGCCAGAGGTTACCGGCTGAGACTTCTGTCGTAGTCTCCCTTTCCGCTCAGCGATCCGAGACTTTGGCCTAGTGGGACCACCTGACAAGTAAGGAGTGCGTGGTGGGGGAAGACTAAAACCCAAAGTTCTACCGCCAAGAGGGACTGAGGATCGGTTCCTCCCAGAAGGTCTCATTGTGCGGGGAAATTCAGTCATTGTGCCCTTGAGATTTCCCCAGGTAACCCGTTCGCTCCCCATGCTGAGTCCTAGAAGTTGGTAACTGATGAGATGAAGTAATCCTTTTGGTTTCAGGTTCAGAGGAGAGCGGACACAGAACAGTGATCTGGGGGTAATTCTATCTGTCAAAGTATTGCTAAAAGTACCTTCTGTCAGAGAAAAGTGTAAAGACCTCATAATAAGTTACGGGTGCATAGGATATTCTAGGATAATCACTGTTATCCTTTTCTAGCTGCATTATATTGTTAGAAAGGGGGGGTGAAACTAGTACTGTATCTTGATGTAAATGTATTGAGAAGAATAAGTTGGAATTGTTAAATGTGACCCAACACTCAAGGTGAAAACGATTAAGGAGAAATACTGGTGTAAAGGAGACAGAGTAAAACAAATCTATTTTTATAAATCAATTCATATTTTTCCAAGACATTGGTGTAGCGTCATTTTTGAGTGGAGTTGCTTTGAGTTACTGCTGGGTGGTATGCAATCTTTACATATGTGCCTCTGATAGTTGACTGTCTTACCCTAGGCCAGGCTACCCTAGGTGACCTGACAACTCTAGGTCCAACATATTGGTGTCTAGCGGTGGGATGAAAACTGTGGTTGCGACTACTCTGCAGTAACTAAGTGAAATCCACTTACCTACACCTGGAGTTTTCTCCTGGCGGCCTTCCTAATTTTTACTTTTGCTTTTTCCAAATTTATTCCTGGTGGTGGGGTGGAGGTAGATTCAGGTTGCCCTTGTAACTCTATTCTTTTTGTGTGCTTGACCTTGAATTGCCTTTAGCAAAATGGAATTTGCACTGGAAAAACTGGACACTTATTCAGTGGCCCAGCTAAAAGACTTCTGTCAACAAATGGGAGTGTTCTTTAAGCATGGTGCCAAGAAGGGGGAACTCCAGACCAGTTTGAGGGCTTAGGTGGAAGCGCGCAGAGAAGGGAAGGAGGAGGATGAGGGGACAGACCGGGACACGGTCATAGAGGTAGAGGGATTATTCCACCCTGAGGTGGGAAACCTACTCCCAGGACCAATGACCTTCTCTAGGGGGGGCAGTAGTGTCTCCGGGGGAAGCTTGACCGAAGCGGAGCTCACAGACAGGAGGGAAAAAAGGAAGCCGAAGTGGGAGTTAGCCAGGTTAGAACAGGAGAAGGAGGAACAGAGGATGACTCATGAGTTTAGACTAAAAGAGCTAGAACTCAAGGCTCTACAGTTAGGACTCGCCAACTCTCCAAATGGTGGCAGCGAAACCAGAGAACCAACCAGGGAGTCCAGACCCTACCTGCCTAAGGATATAATTGCCAGCTATAGTCAGGGGGATGACATAACCAAGTGGCTGGCTGCCTATGAGGTCTCCTTAAGAGCCCATGGGATCCAGGAGAAACACTGGGGGGGTGGGTTGTACAAGTACATGCCTCCTACTGGTCGGGACACCTTGTTAGCCTTAGAACCAAAGGAGCAGACCAACTACCCCACTATGAAGTTAGCGTTAATTAGAAAGTTTGGGCTAACCCCGGAAAAGTATCGCCAAAAGTTCAGGGGGAGCCACAAGTTAAGCACCCAGAACTGGGTGGATTTCCTGGATTATGCAAGGAAGGCATTGGAGGGCTGGGTACAGGGCAGTGAGGTGAAGGATTATGAGGGGTTGTATGACCTTTTTCTTAAAGAGCATCTACTCGAGAAATGTTTTCCCGAGCTGTGCCAACACCTGGTGGAGAGCAAGCTGACCAACCCCCGGAAGCTTGCCGAGGAGGCGGACATCTGGGCAAGTACCCGGGTGTCCTCAAAGGGGACTGGAGGGGATTCCCAAAAGGCCGGACAGGGCGCCCCTCAGAAGAAGAAGGGGGGAGATAAAAAGCGGGAGTTCTCTAAAGGTCCCCAAAACAGTTTCCAGGGAAAAGGAACAGGTTTCACCCCTAAGGCTAACCCGCCCAGAAACCCTCATCCTGGCCAGAGCCAGCAGCCAAGGGTTGTCCACTGCTTTGAGTGTGGTGGTGTTGGACATTATAAGGGAGATGTCAGATGCCCAAAGAGACCACCCCCTCCCACCGGAGGAAAAGCCCCGGGAGTAGCTAGTGTAGCGCTCGGGGAGGAGTTGCCCTTAGATAAGGGGGGTGAGTGGGCAGGTGTCACCTTAGTGTCCCTGGGAGAACGGGAGATGGTTCCTAAGATTCAGGTGCCCCCAAATACTACCAAGTATGGGCAGTGGATCACCATCAATGGCCAGAGAGGGGAGGCTCTGAGAGATACAGGAGCCAGTATGACTATGGTGAGAAGTCATCTGGTGTCTTCAGAGCAGGTGATTCCCAATGTACTCCACCCCGCCGCGATGGCTGACGGCAGAATGGGCCACTACCCCGTGGCCGAGGTTCCCTTTGAGTGGGAAGGGGTTGCAGGTTCACTTCGAGTTGCCGTAAGCCCTGCCGTGCCAGTTCAATGTCTGTTGGGGAATGACATGGAGCACAATGCTTGGAGAGAGGTGGAATACCGGACGCATTCAGCGATGCTAGGTACACCTGACTGGGCCTGTGTAAGCACAAGGTCTGCGACTGCCCGGAGAGGGAGTTCGCCTGGGTTGGAGCCTGGAACAATGGCCCAACCCGCTGCCAAAAAGGGACAGACCCGAAGACAGGAGAAGCCTGCTTCGGCTTCCCCACCTCATGTGACAGATCGGCCACCTGCGGTGGTGGACCAGGAGTCCGTGGAGGGGGGAGTAGTTTCTCTGGAGGACCTGCCCCTCCCTGCTGAGTGGCATGTGGAAGGGGGGCCTACCAGAGAAGAGTTCTGTTAGGGCCAGAAGGAGTGCCCTACCCTTGAGGGACTGAGGCGACAGGCTGAAGCCCAGGCAGCATGGAACGTTGCGGGACACTACCACATTTACTGGGAGGATGGACTCCTCTACAGTGAATCCAAGGTACCCTTACCTGGTTCATCAAGGGCCTTGGTAGTCCCGCAACGGTACCGAGCCTTTCTGCTGGAATTGGCTCATGAAATTCCCTTGGCAGGACACTTAGGTCAGGACAAGACCTTTGCTCGGCTTGTCCCCCACTTTTACTGGCCTCAGATGAAAGTGGCGTCTAACACCTACTGTCGGACGTGTGTAACCTGCCAAGCCAGTGGGAAAACAGGGGTGAAGCTGAAAGCTCCCCTGGAACCACTTCCTGTCATTAGCACCCCCTTTGAAAGGGTGGGCATCGACATTGTAGGGCCATTGGATCCACCAACAACAGCTGGTCACAGGTTCATCCTGGTTCTGGTGGATCATGCCACACGGTACCCAGAGGCAATTCCTCTGAGGACTGTCACTGCACCTGTGGTGGCTAGGGCCCTGATGGGGATCTTTACCCGAGTGGGATTCCCCAAGGAAGTTGTGTCCGACAGGGGGACCAACTTTATGTCAGCGTACATGCGGGCAATGTGGAAGGAGTGTGGAGTGACCTACCGGTTCACCACTCCCTATCACCCCCAGTCCAGTGGTCTGGTAGAAAGGTTCAACAAGACCTTGAAGGGCATGATCAGAAGTCTGCCTGAAAGCCTGCGGAGGAAATGGGACGTCCTCCTACCCTGTTTGCTATTCTCCTACAGGGAAGTGCCACAGAAGGGAGTGGGCTTCAGCCCCTTTGAGCTTCTGTATGGGCACCCTGTACGCGGTCCTCTCAGCCTGGTGAAGGATGGATGGGAAAAGTCTCCCAGGAAACCCCCCCAGGATGTGGTGAGCTACATGCTGGCCTTCAGGAGCCAAATGGCGAAGTTGTGGAAGCAAGCTTCTGACAACTTGGAGGCCAGCCAGGCAGTAATGAAGGAGTGGTATGACCACAACGCTCACCCGGTGGAGTTTGAGCCTGGCCAGAAAGTGTGGGTGATGGAGCCTGGAGAGCTAAGTGCCCTCCAGGCTCGCTGGACAGGCCCCTTTGAGGTGTTAGAAAAGAAGGGTAAGGCCACATACCTGGTGGACCTTAAGACCCCTCGACAGCCCCTACGGGTGCTACATGCTAACCGACTCAAACCCCACCATGAGAGGCCCGAGGTCATCTTAATGATGGTGACTGATGGAGGAGAGGAAGCGGAAAGCGAACCTCTCCCAGACTTGTTCTCGTATCAGGAAAAGGATGGGTCAGTGGAGGGAGTGATTCTCTCCCCATCCCTAACTCCTGAACAGCGGGAGGACTGCCGCCAGATACTGGAGCAGTACTCTACGTTGTTCTCCCTTGTCCCGGGAAGGACTCACCTGTGTACCCATGATGTGGACACAGGGGACAGCCCACCAGTGAAGTCAAAGACCTACCGGCTGTCCGACAAGGTGAAGGCTAGCATCCATGGTGAGGTTACCAATATGCTGGAGCTAGGAGTCATAGAACCTTCCAGCAGCCCCTGGTCCAGTCCGGTGGTTCTAGTGCCAAAAACCGCTCCACCAGGCACCACTCCAGAACTGAGGTTCTGTGTGGACTACCGGGGACTGAACTCAGTTACCAAAACTGATGCTCATCCAATCCCAGTACCTTTGACCTCACTTCAGGGTACTGGCAGATCTCCTTGACAGATGGAGCAAAGGAAAGGTCAGCCTTCTCCACGCCTGAGGGACACTTCCAATTTTGTGTGATGCCCTTTGGGCTCAAGAATGCCCCTGCTACATTTCAGCGGCTGGTGAACCAGGTCCTCTCCGGAATGGAGGGTTTTTCCGCTGCCTACCTGGATGACATTGCTGTCTTCAGCAGCAGTTGGGAGGACCATTTGCAACATTTGCAAGCAGTTCTCCAGGCCCTGAAACAAGCTGGCTTGACAATCAAAGCCAGCAAATGTCAGATTGGGCAGGGGTCGGTTGTGTACCTTGGACACTTGGTGGGTAGGGGAACAGTGCAGCCCCTCCAGGCAAAGATTGAGGCAATCATGGCCTGGGAACCCCCCAAGACCCAGACTGAGGTCCGAGCTTTCCTGGGCCTCACCGGTTACTACCGTCGCTTTGTGAAGGGATATGGCACTATTGTAGCGCCCCTCACAGAGCTTACCTCAAAGAAACAACCTCGACGGGTAGTTTGGACAGAGGCTTGTCAGCAAGCCTTTGAAAAGTTGAAGCAGGCAATGTGTGCAGCACCGGTCCTGAAGGCCCCAGACTTCTCCAAGGAGTTCATTGTCCAGACAGATGCATCAGAACATGGCATTGGGGCAGTGTTATCGCAACTGAATGAAGAGGGCCTGGATCAGCCTGTAGTTTTCCTATCCAGAAGGCTGCTTCCCCGGGAACAGAAGTGGAGTGCAATTGAGAGGGAAGCTTTTGCGGTGGTGTGGGCTCTGAAGAAGTTGCGGCCATACCTGTTTGGCTCGCACTTCCTGGTTCAGACTGACCACCGACCCCTTCGTTGGCTGATGCAGATGAAGGGGGAGAATCCCAAGTTGCTGAGATGGTCCATCTTCCTACAGGGAATGGACTTCCGGGTGGAACATCGGCCTGGAGTGGACCACGCCAATGCAGACGGTCTCTCTAGCTATTTCCGCCTTAGTGATGAGGACTCCCAAGGGGTTGGGTAGCACTCCCCACTTTCAGCTGGGGGGGACGCGTGTTAGACCTGTCTGCCTGTGGGTAGTCCCTCCAATGTATTATTTATTTTGTCCCATTTTTGCCCCTCATACCTTTCTACTCTTTTTGTGTCCACTAGTTTTACGGTGTTGGCCAAGGGGTTAGATGCTCTTTTGCCCTCATAGTTTTTCACCTCAGGCCTAGGTGACCTTTTCTGACTGGAAAAGATGGGACCCACAAAATGGTCGCCATCAACTGCCACAACTGTCACACCTGAGATCTCACCTATAGGACAGAATAGGGCATTCCAGAACCTTCTGGCCCTTTCTGGACCTCTGAGGGTCAGCCTATATAAGGCGGAATGATGGGCAGCCATTTTGTCTTGCCAGAGAGTGTCAGCTGGAGGACAGGCTGAAGCATAAGGTGGGGGTAGGATAGCCAAAGGGTTGACCTCCCAGTCTAGGGACGCTTCCTTATTGATTCACCACCCTTCCTCCCTTGTGGTTTCTTGACCTGACCCCGATGCGTGGGAATCCTGGAGACCCTGGGCGCCTGACCAACCCCTAGCCTAGAAGTAAGGGTTATGAATGGTTGAGGGTGACTGTATTGCTGAGGAGCACAGTCCACTGTCCAGTGGGAAGCCTCAGTGAGTCTCTAGCAGTGTTTTGCCGAGCAGAAGGAAGGGTTAACGCGGAGGGACCGTTGATTGAGACCCCCTCGATTGGCTCCTTAAATGGACTGAGGACGTAGTTGCCTTTGATTTCCCTCTGCAATTTACCCAAGCGGTGTCCCCCCCTCATACCTGTGGTGTCAGGCTGCTGGTGTAGATAGCGGTTCACCAAAGGGGGGAAGGCAGGAACTGTCTGGTAGGGGGTGGAGATCGCCGGTAGCGTGAACGAGCAGGAGAGGCGATCTCATCCTTCCCTGGGCCAGTGTGAGATAGGCAGAGGCTTTGCCTGAGGAAAGCATTCCCCTGAGCGGCGCAGATCTGGTGCGGCAGCCGCCGGTCCTGGAGTGGGCGGAGCGGAGAAAGAAGAGCCGTCAGAGCTGAGCGGGCTTGGGTGTGGAGCCACTACACTCCCGCGCATGCCTGGTTGGGCCGATTGTCTTTGAGAGGCGAGATTCGGCTCTCGTCAGCCGGTGTGGCCCTTCGCCCCACGCCAGCTCTGGTATCGAGTGGCTGGTCGGGCGGGAGAGGCGGATCGAGCAGCCAGAGGTTACCGGCTGAGACTTCTCTCGTAGTCTCCCTTTCCGCTCAGCGATTCGAGACTTTGGCCTAGTGGGACCACCTGACAAGTAAGGAGTGCGTGGTGGGGGAAGACTAAAACCCAAAGTTCTACCGCCAAGAGGGACTGAGGATCGGTTCCTCCCAGAAGGTCTCATTGTGCGGGGAAATTCAGTCATTGTGCCCTTGAGATTTCCCCAGGTAACCCGTTCGCTTCCCATGCTGAGTCCTAGAAGTTGGTAACTGATGAGATGAAGTAATCCTTTTGGTTTCAGGTTCAGAGGAGAGCGGACACAGAACAGTGATCTGGGGGTAATTCTATCTGTCAAAGTATTGCTAAAAGTACCTTCTGTCAGAGAAAAGTGTAAAGACCTCATAATAAGTTACAGGTGCATAGGATATTCTAGGATAATCACTGTTATCCTTTTCTAGCTGCATTATATTGTTAGAAAGGGGGGGTGAAACTAGTACTGTATCTTGATGTAAATGTACTGAGAAGAATAAGTTGGAATTGTTAAATGTGACCCAACACTCAAGGTGAAAACGATTAAGGAGAAATACTGGTGTAAAGGAGACAGAGTAAAACAAATCTATTTTTATAAATCAATTCACATTTTTCCAAGACATTGGCGTAGCGTCATTTTTGAGTGGAATTGCTTTGAGTTACTGCTGGGTGGTATGCAATCTTTACATATGTGCCTCTGATAGTTGACTGTCTTACCCTAGGCCAGGCTACCCTAGGTGACCTGACAACTCTAGGTCCAACAGGCACCATCACATTTTCTGCAAAAAAGAGCATCCTCCCAACCTCATGTATCACATCCCGACTTTTTAGATATAGACCCCTCTAAAAACAGGCATTGGGAATGCATTGGTTTTGCCTATTATCATCCGGGAGAAGGAAAGAGCTTTCTGACAAAGGACATGGGAGTGGATAGGATGGGGCACAGTGGCCAAAGCTGCTGACTCAAGAACTGGGTATCCCGGTTCTAGTGTCCGCAGCGCAACATACTGTGATTCTATTCAAATCACTTAATCTCTCTAGGGGGTCAATTGTTATATAAATATGCTGCAAAAGCAAAATCGCAAAACTTTATGAATTTATTTTCCACCAAAGCGGATGTTAACAGCATTTTGACTACGGGAAACTGATAAGAGAAGCAGATGAGGAAAAAGCATTGGTAAATGCAGGAAAATATGCTACAGCCAATAGAAATAGATGAAAAGTAAGTAGCAGGCACAGAAACCAATCAGAAGCCAGGAAAGAGAGGAGGCGGAATGTAAGTCCCCTTTTAAGTTTACAATGGAGTTCTCAAGCACAGCCTAAGCGCTGTGCAGGTGAACCCTAAAAATCACACTTTACTAATCATATACAACAGAGTAGCTTCTTACTTGCCCTCCCACAAGCTCTTTGAGGCTTTGACAGAAATAAAAGGTGCCATATAATTACTAAAATCCAATACAATTCAGTGGCACACAAACTGACACTAAATCACAACAATAAGACAACTGTACACTACAAAGATATAAAATAGCACATTATAGCACATGTGCAGGACATTTCATTAGGACCGCTCACCTTCCCTTTTTCTCTCACTCTTTCTCTCTATAGTACCTCAACTTTCTCCTCACCTTTCTCTGTCCCTTGGTCAGTCATTTAATTTCTTAACAAATTTTCATTTAAATCGCACAGAAAATACATGTAAATCGCAGACAAAATCTCATAACCAAAACAAATTGCACTATCATTTTGACTTTTTTTCAACTTCAATAGAATGATGTTGTAAATATATATTTCAACTTCAACACTTTTTCAAACAAATTCCAGTCATTTCATTTGTGCATTAGTTGCAATAATGACACCGAACATGGAGGCAAATGTTAAAAGTCCTACAAAGAAATGTCATTTAATTCCAAAAATGAGTGTAAATTCACTAATGACCTGTATTTTATCAAGTCACATGATCGTCAAGAGTCTGTTCTCAGAGCCAGTCGGAAAAATGTGAATGCTTCCTTGTAATATTTTATTGATTAGCTGTAAACTTGGTTTTAACATTTTTACTGATGAAGGATTATGTAACTGACAATGAGAAATGCTTAAATGACAAGCTTGTAATGTAATCCATCGTTAATCACAATCTTTTATTAACGATGGATTATGTGAAATGTATGTACTTTTATGGATAATACATATCTGAATAAAGATCAAAGATCATGACTTGACTGGAATGCTTCAGCTTGTGGATCGGTCTAAAATCATGAGCTAATACTATGGGAAAGTGGTCCAGAACTAGCACTATCCTAACATGTTTTAAAAGGTTGCTCTTTCTTGTTTTTATGTTGATTGTGACATTCGTATAATTTACGTTTTAACATTTAAAAAAATCATCCAAATTTAAGTTTATTTGCATAAGTAATTTAAAACCATTGCATACCAATAAAACCATAAAACCGAGCAAAAACAGTTACTTAAATCCACAATTACATTTAAAAACCAGTATCTTTCATTTAACATTTGTATTGATTTGCACCTTTAGTCGCTATTGGTTTACAAGTTCTGTCTATGGGCAATCGAAGTCAGCCACATAACCTTGTTTAAACAGTAAACAAAATCATCATGTGGCCAAGATTCTTCCTATCTTTTCGAGTTTCAAAACATCTCATTCTTGTTTGCAGTCAAGAGCCACCATTTTCAAACCATCGTGTGCAGCAGATAGAAGAGGAGAATAGGCCTCAGACATGTTATCACACCAATATCACAATGAGATCTGGTTGAAAAATTGATGCTTTCAAATTTAATGACCAACACTCCAATTGTCAAGATCTCCCAGTGGAAATGCAAAAAAAAAGACAAAATAATATCTCCTTCCACGGCGTGGGGAGAAAGGTATGCCAAATTATTCAGTTGAAGACTGTTCCTAATATTTTTGGCTGACCATACTGTGGTCCTCTTGTTTTTTTCATGAGGGACATGCCAGAATGATAGTTGTCCTATTGCATTAAAACATTTCACTAACATATATTTAGATGGTAAGCATCGGTGAAATTAAAACTTTTCGTTAGTGGCACTGTAACATACTTCAGAAAGCTTTTCTGCTTATGCTAATGAATGCCTAAAGGAAGTGCCCACCTCTGCTATTTTTAGCAAGTGCGGCCGGTACTGGTCAGAGCAGTGTGGCAGTGGGCCGAGGGTGGGACGGGTGGGGTGGAGTCGCCGAGTCGGCGATGTGGCGAGGGCAAGGTAAAAGGTTTTATTTATTTATATATTTTATTTTCCCTATACAGTCGACTTCCCCACCCCCGCCCTGCCTCACTGCTCTTACCTGTACCGGCCGTGTCTGGTTGAGTGTCTTTTTCAAATTCAGGCTCCTGGTAAAAGAGGGTTTTGATTAGCTTACTTAGAGAAAAATGTTTTCATTCTTGTTGCAGTCTGAACGCTGCCTTCTTCCTGTCTCAGGACCTTGGTTTTAGTATACCTGTAATCTTCCTTTTTTGAAATCCATTACGTGTTTCCATTGTAGACAAGCTTGTATAACAGTATATGTTTGTGGTTTGGCTTTCTCGAGCACCCTCCATTTCAGCGTACTTGGGTACACTCTGGCTGGCTCGGCTGAAGTTGTGATTCACAGACATTCATTCATTCATTATTAATTTTATTTGGTATTATAGAGAGAAAAATAAGCATAAAAGTGCAGTTGACAAAATACAATCACAATATACAAAAGCAACAATCATATTATACATCAGATAAAAAGTCCATAAAAATTACAGATTAGTTTCATGTTACGATAGATATCCTAAATCTGTAAACTGCTTTTAAAAAGACGGTGACAGAGGCAACAGTAAAAATATTGTCCAGCTTCTGGATAGCCAAAAATGCGGGGCGACATTGTCTTAAATACATAGCTTTTAACAATGAGACTATCCAGCTTTTCCTAGGTATTGTGTAAAATGTGCAAAAGAACAAGATATGAATAGACGTCTGGCTAGACAGATCGTCACAAGGACATTTACAAAGTGTCCTAGTCCAATCATTTAACTTAGGAAAACTTAAAAGTCTGTGCATAACGTTTAATCTAAAATGGGTTAATAGGAACCTTTCAAAATCCGTCATGGGAAGCCTAAGATAAGGCTGGATTTTATCAGTGATCAATATAAGATGATGGGCCACCACAGTAGTTTTTGTATTTTTGTTAGTTATTCTAAGATCATTCAGTAATGCCAAGCACCAATTTGTGAGAACCTTTCTAGGAACCTGGCAAATCAGTGAAGGGTCACTAAAGTAATCCTGGTGACCAATTTATATTAAAAACATGTTTACATATTGCAACCATCTTATTTTATAAGCCTTATCAGAGTTCATAGCATCCTTTAGAACAGAACGATTGAAAGCACATTCATCGGTTGTCCAAACCCTGTGCCACAGGAGAACTGGTTGGATTTTAATTATATTTTCTATATACGGTAAACCAATTTCAGTGTGGCATATGAATGTGGAAACACTAGATGGGACTCCTAAGAGGTACCTCAAGAAGATATTTTCCACCATATGTAAATTGATACTTGTATAGCGCACTACTCACCCGCAAGGGTCTCAAGGCGCTTGTACGAATACCGCTGTGGAACCCATCCTGGCTTTCTCTGTGAGGTGTCCACTCCTGGGCACCCCCAAGGTGGAGGCCAGGCATCCTTAGCGTCGTGGGGGCCGTTGTGGAGATTAAGCAAGCTATTGCCCAGAGTTGCAGAGTGGGACTCCATGATTGGAATTGGCACCGAGGCGAGAATTATCAGGTCCGTGGAATTGTTTAGCCCAAGACCCGCTGAGGCGGGGAATTGAACCCTGGTCCCAGGCTAAACCTCTGCATCAGGGTCTGCCGCGTTAACCATTGAGCCACACTTCTCCACACTGCGGTCACATTTGAGTACCCCCAAATGCCTGCACCATAAATTGCAGTTGCTACACAGATTGCCCTGTATATGGACAGCAGTTCCCCGGGCGGCCTCCTGCCCATCTACCTACTGAAGTTGGTTTAGGCCATTAGGGACTTAGAAAACAAGAGCCGCCTAGTTTTTATAGCATTACACCATGAACCGGACTGATCAAACAGTATCCCTAAATAAGGAAATATAGGGGTAATGTCCAAGGCCTTCAAATTAATACAAATGGACTTCCTCATTTTATTAGCCCCAGGGTCAAAGTTCATAGTGAAAGTTTTAGTGCAATGTATGGTCAGGCCCAGGCTCATCATGAAAAGTGAAAAGGACATTACTACCTTTTGCTTAGCAATGGGCGTCCGGGCCATCAACACCGCGTCGTCAGCATAGAGGAGTACAGGGACTGATCTTGTAGCTACCAGGGGCATGTCCCTGCACTCACTCAATAAAGTTCTTTCTAGGTCATTGATATATAAGGTGAACAAGAAGGGGGCAAGGACACAGCCTTGCCGCACCCCTCCTGCAATAGGAAACGTCCTGGTACAGTCCCCTTCTTTCCATATCTGACCTTGGCCCTAGCCCCTGAATAAAGTTGCCTAAGGAAAGAAACTATATGAGCATCCACACCCAGCTTTTCCATAATCATCTACAGCTTGGAGTGGGTAACACAGTCGAAGGCTGATGTTAAATCGACAAAAGTTGAAAACAGCATCCCTCCCTTAGCTTTGGTATATTTATCTAACAAAATATGCAGATTTAGGCCCTGGTCTACAGTACCAAGACCTTTCCGAAATCCATATTGGAGGTCGCTGATTACTGAATGCTCATCAGCCCATATCTGTAATCTGTTCAGGATCACACGCCCAATTATCTTAATTGAGGAATCCAATAACGATATTGGGTGGTAGCACTTAGGACTAGCCCTATCGCCCTTTTTAAATATGGAGACAAGAGTAGAATCGTACCAAGATGTTAACAATCCCCTAGAGCAACATGCATTAAATAGTTGCGTAAGCAGTGCTCCCCATAATGCCACGTTGTTTTTGAAGAGGTCGACTGGGACACCATCCGGGGCCGGCGCCTTTGCCCCCCTACTAGATTTAATCGCTATACACAGAAATAATAATTATTTTTGAACTCTGAACAGGTTTACTGTAAACATTATTGAGTTTGATTGGCGTTTGAGCAGATTTCTTTAACACGTGCATAATCCAACCCTTATTATAAGGTACATCAAAGAGTCATGATACAGTGGTCCCGCATCAGTTGTCGAAATTCTAACCCATTATTGAACTGGGGCCAGCTTTCTATAGGTATCCGCCTCTTGTAGCCCCAGCTTCTCCCGAAGAACAGTTGTTTGAGAAACATTTGGAAGAAAATTATTTATCTTGATATGCTTGTTTTTCTTACCAGACAAATCTATTAGGATTTTGAGGACCCTCAGTTCTGCCCTGTATTTGGTACCAGCAGTTGATTTTTCAGAATTTGCCTCTCTACAGTGGCACTCTGGGCAGTTACCCCGGGGCCCCAACAAGCATAGGGGCCCCATGCTTATCTATGCACCTACCAGAATTTAACCAGGGGGCGATAATTTACATTTTTATTCTTGTGTGTGGCTGTGTAGGCAGGGCCCAGTACACTGCTTTCCCCGGGGGCCTATAATGCTGTTAAGACGGCACTGACCCTATAGCAGGTGAAAATGTACAGTCCCAAAGATTTGCTATAAAGTTCAGAACACTTGGACACGAGGAGCTCATGGTCAGTTCAGACTCTAAAATATGCTTTATTTCTTGGAATTGATCACATATTTTTTCCTTAGCACAAACAGCTTTAAAATCATCCAGCAAATGGAGCAAACTAATGTCTGCCTGAGTGCAAATCATGGCATCGACAAACATACAACTGACTGCTGTTCACACACCAAGATACTGATGCTTGACAGTAACCAGATGTAAATAGGGGAGATATATTAAATCTATTCTCCCTGAAGCTTGGATTGCCTTGACTGAATTGATTGACTGGATTGGAGTTGAGCTGGAAATGATTTATGGGATTAAAAAGGAAATACTGTCCTGTTAAAAAATATTTGATGAAAGCTTTAATTAATTTGAAATATGTTCACTGGCTTGTCTAAATGGGAGACAGACTATATCACTGTTGTGTAATACAAATGTTCAAAGTCAAAATAATGAGTGAAGGAAGTGACCCGTTTTGGGCCACCAGCGTCACTCGCGACCACCTCTCAGCCTTCCATACAATTGAAGAGTCGGTCAGACAGTAGAGAATACAAATCAAAGTTGTTTATTAGCAATGCACTCAAGCGGAGTCCAATCTGACCAGCCTCCTTAGAACGCTGTTGAAGGACTGACCCCCGTCCACACTGTAGCACAAAATATAAATTTCCAACATCTCTAAAGCCCTGCCCATACTGGAATTTTTTCAACCTGGGCACTAATGAACAAAGGCAGTACAGAAAAACAAGCTACCGTCTTGAGAACGGGTACATGCTGTCCTAGTTTCAAGGTTATTCTGTCCATGCCCGTCTCTCTGAGGTGGGAGCAGGGCTTACTCTAGAGGAAAGGCATGCATAGACAGAACAATCAATTCATTAGTGCAGTGAAACTCAACCTTGCATATGATAAAGAGAAACAATCGAGGCTGCTTTCTGCTGCGGCAAACATTATGAGGCAGAGGCTTTTGTTCGATCATAGTACAAAATGGTGGCTGAATACAAAATGGTGCCACAAATGTTAACTTAACTCGCACAATGCTTGAAGGAGCCATCTAGACGCATTCTCAGTCCAACAAGAGGTACAATTCCAGTGATCTTAATATCCATTCAAGCAGGCCCTTCATAAGCCAGACGTTATTCAGAATTCCCCTGAAGATAAAAGGCATCAGATACAACTGGAACTGGCAAATCTAGCCATCACAATGAATCAGTAAATGTTTTTCATTCCTTTCTATGGAACTTCCTCAAAGCTGAAAATGTATATGAATGTGTTGGCTGATTAACTGTATATGTACCTTTTATCCTGAGATGTATTTTGAATTATGTCTGGCTTATGAAGTACCTCCTTCGAGTGACTTTAAACAATTGTATAACATAACAATAATTGAGTGCCTACCTCTTTATGGACTGGTTTAATAAGTGTTACAGTTATTGATTGCTTGTTGAGTATATAGGCAGCTAGTTCAGGTAGAAGAGCACTGTCCTACCACACAACAGGACACGTAGAGGATTAGATGCTGTTATCCCTGCTGTCTATTCGTAAAGTGGCTTAGTATATTAACTAACGTGGTAGGTGATGAGTTGTCACCAGACCCTTCCTGCACTGCAAATGCTAACCCTTAAGGTTCGCTACTTAATTCTGACTTTGAGTGTGATCTTTTGCATACAAATAAATATTCTATGTCAACCTTTTTCTTTTTGCTGACAACATTTTCATCATTTATTTATGTGAACAGAAGACATTTTAAATTTTGCAATTGTTTATATCCACATGCAAATTAATTTGTATCAATTGACAATAATCATAACATATCATTTCATTTTGCATCAATAATATAATGCTGTTGTGAATCCCAATGCATTTCGAGATCAAGTGATCTCTTCTTCAGGGTAACTGTAATGTAAAAAGGTTCATGTCAGTACCATGTGTAATTTTTTTGACAACAAACTAAGAGGATCGAAAATCTGTATTTACAGGTTTCATGGCGTGATTAAAAACATTTTTTCTGCTACAAATGTGACCATAATGGTGACATGCAAAACTTTGAACACAGTTGTTAGTTGCTAGTGTGAATAAAATGAACTGAACATGTAAAAACACATAGATGAGAGAGCTTACCAACAGTTCGAGTTATGGTTCTAACTGAACTACCGTTGTCGAAAGGCCTCTGTGTTTTATGTCGCAAATAACTGAGAATGAAAGAAACTACCATGTAAATATGCTAACATAAGGGAATTCGATGGAAAAGCTCAACACTGTGACACTCGTGGTGACTGAAACAATATATTGGGCATACCTGCATGATGCAGAACAGGATGCGTTGACTTTTCAACAATAAGCAACGAAGGTCCTGAAATGAACAGGAAAAAACGCTATCGGTATATAACTTTTGCACCGTCATAATACGGAGATGAATGAAAATATGGGTGATAATGCGACGTGAACAAAATAACACTAAGGTACCTGGATTTTCAAAAAGCCTGTCGACGAAGTGTAAACTGACTCGGTGGGCAGAAAGTTGTTCTCTGTGAAAAGCGACAACAATACAGAATGACTGTCAGAAACTAACTGGCATTAATAAAGTAGAGTTTTAATACAGGTAACTCGCAAGGGAGTTATTTACCCGGGCGAATAGTATCTGCGTCTTCACGTTAGCGGTTCTGACCCCGGAACACAGAAGTGTTCGTGCCGGGAATATTTATTGCAGTGATGTTGGGAAACTAGAAAGAGGACGGAGGACAACGGTGAAAAAAGGTCGGCCATCCCCAAAGCTACATTTGGGGACTGGAATTGTGAATATTTTGAGGTATAACTACCCCATGACAATAGAACTGCTGCTGGCTATTTTCTTTTTTTTTATTTCAAAATATTTTTATTGAAAATAAAATTTTACATATCCATAGAAAAGACATTCTTAATACTGTGCTGGTCTTGCAAGATTGCGGCCTGGCGGGGCCTGAGAGAGAGAAAAGGAAAGGAGAGAGAAAAAAAGAGGGGGGGGGGGGGGTTGGTTATCGTTCCAGGTATGCGTCGAGAGCTTCCCACATATTCTCCTTGGCTGTATGATTTGCCGCCTTTTGCTTGGCGGTGATATTATCTGCCCCCCTGAGGAAGGTTACCCAGTTGAACCAGCGCTTGAAAGTGGCTTTGCTGGTGTCCTTCCAGTCGCCCAGAATCGTTTTCACTGCAGCCGTTAGGAGGACATCGACCAGGTCTCGTATTTCTTTAGACTGGAGTTCTGTCCCTAGGAATGCAGTGGCTGCCCCGGCTAGTCCTCTTTGTATCTTGCTACCCGTTATTGTGTCTATGACGTTGTAGACCTTGCCCCAGAAAGCTTTGACTTTGGTGCACTCGAATAGCATGTGAGATAGGTCTCCCGTGGCGCTCTGGCAGTTCCAACATGTGCTGTTGTCGCTGGCTCCAACCCTCCCTAGTTTCGCTGGTGTCCAGTGCAACCTGTGAAGTAGCCAGAATTTGGTTTGTGCGAGCTGTGGTGTGATTTTGTTTTTGGACGCTGTCGTCCATAGTTTGGCTCTTTCCACTTCGTTCAGCTGTCTCTGTATGGTCTCCTCCCAGAATGCCAGCGTCTTGTTGTTTAGGGTAGTGGTGCGTGGTGTGATTAGCTTGTAGATTTGTGCTGTTTGGTGGCCCGTCTTGTTTAAGTTTTGTGCGTATTGTATGATGGTGGGTGTTAGTTTCGTTAGTCCTGCTTTGGTGACAGCTGCTTTGATTTTGAGGAATTCGTAGAACTCCTTGTTAGGCAGGGAGGTCGTCTGCTGTAGTGCCGTGTAGGTGAGTGGGGTGTTCCCTGCTTCTAGTTGCGAAGGCGTAGTGATGCCTCTGCTTCGCCATACCATGCTGTCCAGTGTTTTCCCTTTGTATGTGACTTTGGTGTTATGCCACAGAGATTCCCATTTGGTACCTTTGATACTCACTGCCATTTCCCTGTCTACTCTTAACAGCGCTATCTTTGTGTTGTGAATTATTGCGTTTCTGGCTTCTGGGTGTTTGTGGGCCGTGAGGGCCATGATTGGGTCTGCGCCACCCAGAAGACACCTTTCCAGGTCCAGCCACACCGGTGTGTAATCTGGTGCGGGGGCAATCCAGTGCAGACCCTGTTTTGCCAGGGACGCCTTCTGAAAGGCTTTGTAGTTTGTGAGGTTCAGTCCGCCTTGTTCTTTTCTAAGTCTGAGTTTCGCTAGGCTCATTCTTGGTTTTTTCCCTCCCCAGAGGAATATGTTGATGCTTTTGTCTAGGCGTTTGTGGAATTCGGGTGTGAGTGTGAGAGGCAGCATGGAAAGCAAGTAGTTTAGCATGGGGGTAACCATCATCTTTATAGTTTCTATCCTACCCCACCAGCTTATGAATTTGGGGCTCCATGTCTCCAGCTTGGACTTAATTTTTTTTAGCATCGCTTCCTCGTTATGGTCCAGTGTTGCCTTTAAGTCCCTTCCGAAAAGGAGGCCTAGGTATTTTAGGGGTTTTGTTTGCCAGGCTAGGCTGGCTATTTTCATTCCAGTTTTTGGGCGGGATATGCTGTTGGTCCAAACTCTGACCTACTCTGAACCGAACGTGTTAGAAATGGGATTTCTGGTTGGCTAGGGCATGCGCCTAAGCCAGGCAGAAACCAGGCAAGAGAGTTACACACTGAAGATAACCCCTGCTCACCCCCTTGGTAGCTTGGCAGAGCAGTCGGGCTTATCACAGAGGCAATGTGTAAAGCATTTGAGCAACACACTCACACAGCAGTGACAAACTTAGGCACACCATAAAAGAAACTCCACACAAGGTTATGTAAAAATAGCCTTTGTATTATCCACAAAATACATTAGAGCATAATCACATATATACACTGTGCCACCAGGCACTTGGCATGCCTTTACAGGGATTATATAGACCACAGGGCCAATTGGGCCACAGTCATAACATCACAACTCACAGTTAGTGAAGACAACCAGTAACTACTGGTAATACAACACTTAGCATGAAGCATTAGGCATAAACACAATACTGGTACTTAGGATAGCGCATTATGCATAGACAAATACTCAGTAGCGCACCCCAGTAAACACTTATAGTAGTGCGCCCCTCAGGAAGAAGCATTAGGTGTAAACCACATCATCAGTGCATGGTAACCACTCATAAGGTGCACACATTGCCTAATTACATTATGTCCATCCAAAACATAGGGGCGAACGTCACACAGCCTGGTCTTATCCTCGGGCTCGTCCTGAGCTTTCCCCGCAATGCCGCTTTCCAAAATAAGGGCTCTCTCCAACTGCGTGTGTCCCTTCTGTAGCTGCCAGTGATCTGATGGTGCAGCTGCGGACACTGATCCCGCTACCACACGCAGAGCCAACTAAAAAGGGCCCAGAGCAGTGGGGGACAACGTTGGGCAGCTGCCCCTTTGTGGGAGGCCCTCCCAGATACCACTGACCTGAGAGACTGTCCGCTACTGGGGGGTACACCTCTACCTCTACCAGGCAGCGGGAGGTGGGAAGTTGTAGAGTGGAGCCCACAAGGCTCCGGTAAAACAAAGGCAGCAAGGCTCCTCACCGGGGTCTCCTCGGTCTCTTGCGGGAGATCGGACCCTCCTATGGACAACAGTAGGAGCCCACGAGGTTCTGACTCGTTCCTGCTACTGCCCTGCCCACAAGCAAGCTCAGGCAGTACGCAGGGCTCTCCTCGCCAACACGGGTGCCCCGCCCACAAACAGGCTACACCGCTTGACTTCCTTTTCCTCCTTCGGGGTCAGCCTCTGTCGGCTCGCCTTTCACGGCAAAGGCCCCACCCATAACCTGGCTCAGCCTGGCTTCCGCCTGCTTCATCTCTCAGCCACAGTATAAGGAGCGAAGCCTCCACAACTTCTCGGCTCTGGAAATGGAGCCCAACTCACGCTGCATGGCCACACGCTGCTCCGGGCGCCTGTCAGCTTAAGAAGACGGCGGTCACAACTCTGCACTTTGCTCCTTCACATGCCCCGCAACAATAGGGGCTAGAAACATAGCGCTCCTCATGCTACCTGTGGCCCCAGTAGCACCTAGCTGGTCTACAACACATAGACTTGGCAGCACTATCCTCGTGCCGAGCGCTCTTCCCTTAACAAGGGCACTGAGTTCTTTAGATGCAGGGCATACTATGCGCTAAGTCTGCAGTCAACCAGGGCAGATCTGGATCCAGGCAGGCCAGCTCACAGAGCCCTCCAGCAGAGGGGAAGTCCTTCGTGGCGGTTCCTCCTGGCGCTCAGCTAGTCCTCTTCGACCTGTTCTCAAGAAAACACACATTACATGGGGTGACAGCCCCAATATTTATATTACCCTGGTACAGGTCCCTGGACCCAGTCCAAACCAGTTGTGGGGGGCACTTATCAAGTGCACAACACTCCCCAATGAAAGTGTAGGCTCTGGCCCCTGACACACCACAGGGGGGCAGAGCCATCATTGTGGAGTGCAAGTACAGCCTTATTCAGGTTCAGGTGCTACTCCTCCCACTACTCCAAATGCCTATCAGGCCTATTCAGCCTAGCGCTGACTCACTCAGACCCTTTGGAGCCACTAGACCCTCCAGCCCCGGTCACTTTCAAGGCCAGACAGTCAATGTACAACAGGCAGGCACATAGCACACATAAATGCCAACTTCTAAAAGTGGCATTTCTAAAACAGTGATAATAAATCTGCGAACACCAGTACGCTGCAATTATCACCACTATTCCAAACATAACAAACTTGATCACGCTACCCCTCTCAGATCAGGAATTACCACTGAAGCACATATCAAGAAATCACTGCAGTGAGAAACCAAATAGGCTGTCTGTCACTACCAGGACATGCCACACATTTACGGCACATGTCCTACCTTTTACCTACACTGCACCCTGCCCATAGGGCTAGTTAGGGCCTACCTTAGGGAGACTGATATGTAGTAAAACGGGAGTCACAGACGTGATAACCACTTTATGTGCCACGTCAGAGCGAAGGAAACTGCATGTGCAGGCCCTGCAATGGCAGAGGTCTGAGACAGGTTTGAAAATCTACTGTGGTGGGTTGCACAAGCAGTGCTGCAAGGCCTCCAGTAGCATTTAATTTCACTCCCCTGCTGGACTTACCCGACAAATCCACGAAAGATCAATCCCGACATCGGTCCGAGCCCCTGGTTGTGACTATAGCTGTTCCAAATCTAGAGTCTCTGGACTTAAACACCCGTCAGCTTATTATCCATCTAAGGGCTGAAGTAGGGACCTTAAGAGCAATGGTCGATGGTCGATGGTCTTTCTACATTAGCCAAATCTATACTACATAACGGTTTACCATCTCTATCTGCGGCCTTACACATGTCGGGAGCCCTAACACAATCTGCAACACAATGCATAAGCAGTAATCCCCAGCCCCATCAGTTAAATACCAGTCAAGGGAAACACCACAGCCATGGGCCCCACAGTTACCCACAGCTGATGATGCTTCCCATATTCAAGCACTTCCCAACCCCACTGTCAACCTTGCCAACCACCCACTTAATTCAGCAGGTGTGCATGGTTCCCGCAGTTAGCAGGGAAGTTACAATCTGTACCAAAGACAGCCATCATTTCAACATGGTAGGAACCACCTATCAAAATTTGAGATGATATCATTAGGGCGCATAGATGCACAATACCAGGCTAACTATTAGACTGCATTGAGTGGACATTAAAAGGGCCAGACTCTTCTTTTATTTAATTCATGCACTCTATTCCCCACATACCAACCCCGTTTCTGCCATTGGATGGAAGACTTAGTGGTTCCACCCTCTTGGAGGATACCTATCAGCTCCCCAGACCATACTCTTCCCCTTTTTGCCATGGAGACACCAGCCATAGTGACATATCCCAGCAGAAGGTGCCTAACTCAATTGTGGACAGGCCCTTAGCAGATGTGGGCACAAGTGGTGCTGTTAGTAACCTTAACGGGTCAAAGTGTGTGCCTTGCTGCACGGATTATAATAGTCAAACATGTAAAGCACTTGCAAAAGGACAAACACCCATAGCTAAAGCCTCCTGAAATGTTGTCGGTTTAAAACAAAAACTTGAGGATCCTGATTGGCACAGCTATATAGACAAATTTAATATCTGTCTTTTCCTGGAGACATGGTTACAAACCTCCCCCCCATTCAAATTGGGATATAAAACATACTATAAGAACACTATTCCATCGCAGAGAACAAGATCTTCAGGGGGCCTTGTAATATGGATTAAAATAACACTGGGAATGCGATCCAATGATCATACTTAGGGCTCCCGGTTTTCCGTTTAAATGGATTTTTACATATAAATACAGACGGAAAACAATTTTTCCTTTGTCTGTATTTATATGTAAAAACGGCAAAATACTAGAAAATGTTGCTGAGCTGCTGTGCTCGAATACAGAGTTATCTCGACACGCCCCCTTCCTGCTGCTGGAAATTCTTTCCCGGGCACACACACAGCCGCACCCGAGTACTTCACAGGTCTCTGAAAGACCATTTACTTGTTAAAGAGGCTTTATTGTTCTTTCACCCCATGCCGTAGCCTCCCCCAACGCCCCTGACTCCTCCTGTTCCAGGCCCCATACGATTTTCCAGCTCTGCCCACTGATGCCTTTAGGGGTATTTATATGTCAGATAGCATTTCCATTCAGAATATGTAGTCTGTATAGAAAAATAGAAACAGTGACATTGGATTTCTACTGAGCAAAGAGGGTAATGTAGGTTATTTCCAGTAGGACTTTCATGACATGCCAATTTTCACATGGAAATCAACAAGAAGACAGCTGTGCGAGGCACATACAAAGCTCTGCCCTTGAAAGCCACTCAAGAGCATACAAATCCCATTGCAGGAGTGTAACGGAGCGGCGACGCAGTCTGAGAGATCCGTGCTGAAGCAAGGAAGGCAGAAGGGTTGTTTTCAAACACAGAGCAATAAGTCACAGGTTCATGCTGCACGCGGGTCACCAATGGCTTGTGTAGGGCTACCACGGGGTCTTGTGTAGAGCGCCCCCTCCGTTGCCGGTGGCACATTACTTCAGACATTATTTCAAGTAGGTTTTAATGGCTTTTGCCTAGGTGAGCATTTGTAGACTTAACAGACTGTAAAAGAGTTATGAGGTGGTAAAACCAGGAAGCGGAATTGAGGTCCTGAGTTTATAGCACAGGTGTGCATATTTTGGGAGGTAGAGGCGCAGTTCAGTATTGATGGATTTGCCACCGTCTTCCTCGAGCTGTCAGTAAAAATTATTAGACTCCTATCTGCGCCATATTATAAAACCGGAATGTGACGACTGACTGATTTTATTTCGAGCAACTACTGAGCCCTTCGTTTTATTGCACAGGAGCGCTATTCTGGGACACTGTTCAGGATTTACGAGCCTGTCACTTTCTTTTTCAATTATTCAACTCTATCCGGCTCATATCCTAAAATGGGTATATTAAAAAAATGGATACTTGTTAATCCCAACCTCCCCTTGCCACTACGATGTACACACGTTGGTACCAATGTTGCTTTGTTTTCTCAACACGTCATTCCACACATATTTTGATCCATTCACTATGCTAAAGTGTTTTATAGCAGAACTGAGAAGCACAGGTACTTTCCTTTTCAAATTCCTCAGTACCGGACCATTTAAAGCACTGCAAAAGCCACATCACAATAAATCGCTAGTTTAAGTAAGCGCATGTGTGCATTGTCAATTTAAATAAATGTGGAAAAATACTAGCTGTATCGTTGTCTTTTGATTGTGGCAAAAATAAATGTGGATGAATACAGAAAAAATGGCCAAAAAATAAATATGGATAAATACAGAAAGAAATGGCAAAAAAATAAATACCTTAAAACTGGGAGCCCTAATCATATTATAGACTGACCAGATTTATTGGCAGTATATTTAAAAGTAAATACTCACAATAATGAAAATCTGTATCTATATAATATTTACAATAGACCAATTAGGCAAAATCTCAATTCTGAGATTATTGATATACTAGGCAACTCCCTGGACCATGTAGACCCAGGTGATACCATGATCGTATGTGGGGACTTTAATTGTGCCTAGGAGCCACTAAACAGCCTAGAAAGTTTAACAGAGAAAGAGGATATGGCTATGGGTTTGCCTCAACTAGAGGCAGGGTCATCAAAACCATGCACAAAGTGCTGCATTACAGATTATGAGGCTCACCATCGAATACCATCTAAGGGCATGTAATGGAAGGGTGTTTAATAATGGGGATGAAAAAGCCTTGTGTTATAAATTCAAACGTGGTAGCTTGCAGTAGAGAATAGATTACATCATGCATAGTATACATAGCTGGAACAGGATAGCGAGCTTCAGAATAGAGGCGAGGGAGGACAGCGACCACCAGCCATTATGCTTGGAAGTAATAGGCCAGATAGCAAGGGACGATCTACCCACTAAACCCTCTAAATATATACCCCCTAATAGGGAACAACCGTAGATCTATAAAGATAAAGTGGCCCAGGATCACAGGTGTTATAGAACTAATGACAAATATTTACAATACTTTTTCAGAGGTAGTGGATGTCTACGTTGAGACAAGTGAAATATCCATAGTACCAATGCATACTCTCCTAGTTGCAAAGTTGGAGCCCCTACTCAGAAAAAACACTGGGAAAAAATTGAAGCTCATTCCAAGATGGGCTTAAAAAAAAATCCCTGGTATACATCAGAGTGCAGAGGAACCAAGAAAAGCCTACTAGAAAATCTAAAGCAGGGAAATAAAGACTCAATGAGGAGGGCCAAAGATAAAAACAGGAGAACATTGGCTACTGCCAGGAAGATTTGAGAGGAGAACAGTTGGTTGGACCGCCTACAGGCATCAAAAACCAATAATCCAGCGCAGTTCTGGAAAATAGTTGCATGCGGGGGTAAGGACCAAGTAGCAAGAACAGAGCATTACTTGGATCCGGCAGTTTGGACTAAGCGTTTTACTAACTTGTACTCCAATTTCTGGTCCACTTCTATTGAAGATGGTGAGCCTACTAGTACCGAGGGAGACATAGAAGTGATTTTTTTCTCATTGAAAGAAACTGAGTATGCTATAGACGCCATCAAGCAGGGAAAAGCACCGGAGACCTATTCAAACACTATAAAAAGGTCTAGGTCCCATATGTCAATCTACTTAGTAATAAACTAGCAGCAGGTGCACCAATACCGGCAACGTGAAATTGTCACAATTCAAAAAAAAGGTAGCAAACAAAAACAAGAGAATTACAGGCCAATCAGCTTGATAGATGTGCTTCAAAAGATCTACACCAGACAATAATTGAACAGACTCGATGACTGGATAGAAACTAACAATATAATGTCCCTGTACCAGGCAGGATTTAGATTGTGCCCCAGTACAGTGGATCAAGTCTCTGGAATCCTATGCATCATCTGGAAATACGTCAAGGTAAAGGGGGGCCCATATCTAGGTAGCATTTGTAGATTTGAGGGCGGTCTTCGACCTCGTACCCAGAGGCTTACTGTGGGACTCATTAGAAAAACAAGAAGCTCCCCCTAGCTTGTTAACACAGATAACAAGCATTTGCAATGCAATAGAACTCGCATTACTAAAAGTTTGAGCTATTGCTGTTGCAAACAATAATGCAACGGCAATAGCTCAAACTTTCAGTAATGCGAGACCTATTGCATTGCAAATGCTTGATTGCTTTTGCTGTGCACAATTCATAGCGGATGAAACATGCATATCTACATGCGTCTAAGTGAGATCCTTGAGGGTGGTAGGTATACACGCCTCTGTAATCGCGGCACCCACGCTTTACTTTTAATGTTAAAAGTAAAGCGCTGGTGCCTCGTTTATACCCAAAGTAAAGAAATAGATTTTTTTTTCTACTTCTTTACTTGTGGTATAATCGCGGCACCCGCGCTTTACTTATAACAATAAAAGTAAAGCGCGGGTGCCGCGATTATACCAAAAGTAAAAAAATAGAAAAAATATCTATTTCTTTATCTTTGGTATAATCGCGGCACACACGCTTTACTTTTAATGTTATAAGTAAAGCGCGGGTGCTGCGATTATAACAAAAGTAAGAAATAGATGTTTTTTTCTATTTCTTTACCTATGGTATAATCGCAGCACTTGCGCTTTACTTATAACATTAAAAGTAAAGCAAAGGTGCCGCGATTATACCAAAAGTAAAAAAATCTAAAAAAATATCAATTTCTTTAGCTTTGGTACAATCACGGCACCCGTGCTTTACTTTTAATGTTATAAGTAAAGTGCGGGTGCCGCGATTATACCAAAAGTAAGAAATAGATGTTTTTTCTATTTCTTTACCTTTAGTATAATCGTGGCACCCACACTTTACTTATAACATCAAAAGTAAAGCGCGGATGCCGCACTTACACCAAAAGTAAAGAAAAACGGGCCCTGGTTTCGGTTCCAAGTATCGCGCCCATGTCTGGATACGATAATTGAAACCACGTGATGGTCTATTGGTGTCTATTACGCGCACCAAGCGCGTAATAGACACCAATAGGCCGTGGGCGGAGCAATGCGCCCTCATTTGGCCAATAGTGTGCAGTCTTTCATTAAAAGACGCACGCTAAGGCCAATGGGATAGCTGAAAAGGAAACGCACACGCACGAGTGTGTGCGATACCTAGGTCAGCTCAGATTCCCCGTTTTTCTCCCACAAAATGCCTCGTGCTGCTCAGTGCACTAGGCGCGAGACCTAAAAAGGCTGCACAATGATAATTATGCGAGAGTCCACTGTGGCGTGAATTGAAGTACCGAAAAAATAATTACAACCCAATAGAGCTATACTTACAAATAGCCCAAATACCAATTACCAATAATCAGTCAGTTGGCAGTGTAGAAGGTTCCATCATTTATTAAACAAACAAACTCTGCCAGAGGAGCCTCTCGCGACCTAACCCTTCGAGGTCCGCTGGGAAGACTGCTGGCACATTATCAACAGATCACATATATACTGTTACATTTCGAAACCGTTACCTAAGAAGGAAAAATGCAAGTTGGTACAGGTTGGTGCAAAGGAAAGACCATATATGGAACACAAAGCGCCCTTAGTTTAGTTCAGCTCGTTATAGCAAGGTCGAGAAGGGTGACTCCCTTCTGCCAGCACTAGGAGGGTCCGCACAGCACCTCCTGGAATGTGCTTATCCATTCTACCCCCACCTACAACCTTGACAGGCCTTTCGGGCAGAAGCAACAGTTGGCTACATTTGTCAGCCTATTTCTCGAGGGAAAGGCTTTTCTAAATGCAATGGTAGGTTCCCACTACTAACGCAAGCAGAGTAGGCCACAAAATGGCACCGGTCAAGTTAATCTATATTGCTTGTGATAAGGCAAATGATCGAAATAAGGCATACATTAATCCCTCAACTATTATATGTGTGAGGTTACTAACTCTTGAACACCTTCACTAAGCTAATAGATGCATCACGCTAATATCTAATTGAATCACTACGCTTTAGTAGGCCTAATTCAGATTTTAGTTCCTCAAACACTCCTTTTAGCGTGATGTAGCTAACTAATCCTGAAAAACATCATCATCAATGGCCATCAGCTCACGGACCTCCTGCTGGAGCATCTGAGATTTAGAAGGCTCGGGGGAAGGGATTATCATAGCTGTCAATTTAGCAGCACAATAAGAGCAACAGGCTGGACCACATTGCATGCAAAGGCAGCAAGTAAAGAGGATACCTGCTGCTCCAGCAACTATCATCAATAACTTCCAACCCCAGGTAGACAAAAGCCCCCGAAACCAGCTAGACAGTGACCAGAACCCATTGTCAGTGTGCATTTCAGCAGCGATACGGTGCAACTTCTGGATAGCTAAGTGGCCCGTAGGGGCGGAGTCTGGAATGTAAACATATCGATCACCCGGCATGCCCCTCCTCGATCAGCCAAGATGACGTCAAGAACCATCCGGTTCTGAAGAGAAACGAGCCTCGTCGCCTGAAGCTCTTCAGTTATATTGGTCATAATCTCAGTAGTGATATTTATGACATTCTCCACTATTCTAGACAATCGCCTTATCACCCTACTATTGAATATCGGGCCCTAGAATGGGACCAAACCCGTAGTGAAATCCGTAAATTGTTGCAGGGAAGTGTCAGTCTGGTCAACTTCAGTCACCCCGAGCTGTCTTCGCTGCCTATTAGAACTCGCCCTAGTACTATGGAGTTGATGTGTTTTATGGTAATCTGACGGCGCTATATATACAGGAGGATGTAGGAAGGACAGATAACATTGGCCTGCCCACCCTCGCGGCAACCAGGTATAGGCATTTTCCCCACATTCAAAATACACATTCGGAGGCATTAATAATGGAGGGCTACTAAAAATCTTCATTCTATACATATAATTGCAGATGCTATTCCCAACCTGTACATGCCCAATCCCCTGCACGCAAAAGAGTGAGGAAGTATTCAAAATAGGGATGGGCAAGACTCGTTCACTAGTAACATTCCTAGTAATGAACTGCTGAAAATACTGAGAATGGTTAAAATTAGAAACATCATAAAGTTCATCCTTCAACCAAGTACTGTTTTCACTCTCCGTATATAAGTTCATACATGCTTCTGGGTCCAGTGATCCCTCCCCCCCCATTTCCTGCCGGATCAAACCCCTGGTGTGTTTCAATATAAGCTAAAATCATATTATAATCTTTTTCCGAGTATTGCTTGGGGTTTACCACATAATGGTTATACAGCCTCACAAATACCCAAATATGATAATGGGAGAGAGAGGAATAAATCATGTTTATGCATGACTGATAACAGAAGTCCACAAACCCAACCATCGGTCATATTGGTGGAGATATGGGATTGATGGAGCATCTCTACAAACACATTTTTAGCAGAAGTCTGACGATGTCTTTCCTTATGTGGGGCTAAGGTGAACATCAAATGCTCAGGTGGGGCAACAGTAGTGGGCATAATTGCCTGCATCAGATGCTTAAATACGAATATACTCATAAAAATGGTTAATATAATGGTTATTACTAACACAAATGCTATTTTCACATGCATGGTCCAAGTAGAAAACATTGGCTCATAAAATGGCAAATATCGTGGTGCAAAAGGGCATTCTTCTTCAGTTACAATACGACCAAAAGGGTAAATTCCTAACTAAAAGTCCAAAACTAAACTCGGGCAAAGGAGTCCGTCCTGCCAGAGGGTTCTTCTCCCTGTTTCCGTCTAGAGTCTCACAGGCAGACTCCTATCGTTCATCCCAAGAAAACAAAACACCGTCGCTGTAGAAATCCGATGTACAACCTGGCCTCTTACATATGACAGTCTTTCTTTCTGAACAGAGCACAATACCAAAGTTCCAGCTCTCAACTAGTTCAGTCCAGTGTCTCGCTCAATACCTCAGCCATAAATCTAGCAAAGCCTGCTTATTCAAGTCTTTCCTTACGTCCTAACTGTCTGAGTTACCGTGATGTTTCCTTGGCCGCAGGTTGTATCGCACATGACCCGGAGCTTCCTGATCAGGAAATAGCACAGAGGAAGGTACGTTTCCTTCATCAGAGCCCCTGCTTACTGGAGTATCAGAGACAAGGTTTGGGGCAATCGGGAATTCAACTGGGGCCGTTTCGCCCAATCCCGTCACTCCTTCTTCTTGCCTTGGCTCTATTTCACAGGCGTCAGAAAAAGGAACAAATGCAGCGGCTCTTTCACCTTCCTGGGTCAAAATTCCATCCTGGTGCTGCTGATCATAAGGAAGCGGGAGCGGCAACCGTTTAAGGTGGGAGACGTGTATCCAGTGCTTCTTCCCGTCCACCTTAACAGCTGTCCACGTGGCGAGGAGGATTTGGAATGGCTTTGACCACCTCGAAGCCAAACTGGTGTCTCGTTCGTACTTCTTAACTAGCACCCACTGGCCGGGCTCCAATCGATGTCCGGGACCCTCTGGCAGCGGCTGCAGTACAGATGCTACCTGCTGATGAATAGAACGAAGATCTTTAGTCAAGGTATACAGATAATCAATCATCATAGGATATTCAACATCTGTAAAGGACCGTGGTCTAGGCACTCCCCATATATTAGCAGGCCGCCTCATATGGAGAGAGACCAGAACGGGAGTGAGGGGTAACTCATAATAATGACATAAGGGCCAGGGGCAAGGCTTCAGGCCATTTTAAACCAGTACTCTCTTGTATCTTAGCCATTTTTAGCTTCAATATCCCATTATACTTTTCCACTAATCCTGATTATGGGTGCCGAGCTGCGTGGAATTTCTGTCGTATCTGTAATCCGTTACAAATATGTTTGACAAGAGCCTCATGGAAGTGCCCCCCGTTGTCAGACCAAATCAAACGGGGCACTCCTTATCTTGGGATAAACTCCTTGATAAGAGCTTTTGCTGTAGCCAAAGCGGTGTTATCTTTAGTTGGATAAGCTTCTACCCATTTGCTAAAAGCACAAACCACTACCAAAACATATTTTAAGTTGTTGACGCGCTCCATATGGATATAGTCCATTTGAAGCACTTCAAACGGTAAAGTCGGAGGTGCAAAATTCCCACTCAACACACTTTCCCCTTTTCCTGGATTATATTGTAAACAGACCATGCAGTATTGGACCAAATGGACAGCCGTCCTTTGATTGTTGGGGTTATTCCATACTGGGTCTAACAAAGCACAGATACCTTTAGCTCCAATATGAGCGGGACCATGGGCCATAGTTACAATAGCCTGTACCAAGGCATTGGGCAGCAACCATCTTTGTTTTTCTGTTAAATCAACCCAACAGTTATTTTCATCCAATCTTCCCACTTCCTGCTCCCATTGTATCAATTCATCTGGAGTTGCTTCCTTCTGTATTTCTATCACACTCTCTATAGTATTATTGAACAAATCTGATTCCTCCACCCATCTTGCTGAGGTTGTTACATACATAGTTGATAACATGGACTGAGCCGTCTGCTTCGCAATCTGATCAGCAAAGGCATTCCCCTCGCCCACTTCATCCACCACCGCCTTATGGGCGCTGCATTTTATGATAACTAATTTCTTGGGCAAGGTGAGGGCAGCAAGTAATTGCAATACCAGAGGACCATTTTGTATTTTCTGACCATGAGAGGTAAGGAAACCCCGTTCCTTCCACAGCCGCCCAAAGCTATGGGCCACACAAAGGCGTACTGGCTGTCAGTATATATGTTAACCTCGAGTCCTTCACTTAATTCGCAGGCTCGCAACAATGCCACTAATTCTGCAGCCTGGGCTGATCGATAGGGAACTCGAGAAGTCTCAACTACCGTTTTCAGCGTGGTGATTGCATATGCAGCTGTTGTTGTACCATCTGCTAACTTGAAACAAGACCCATCCACATATAATTCCCCTTGGGGGTCAGATAGAGGAATGTCAGTAAGGTCAATCCTCCCCTTTGTTTCTTCTTCCGTCCGAAATATGCAATCATGTATATCATTTGTAATTTCATTCGAAGGGAGAGGTAACAATGTGGCAGGATTTAACGTGGCACATCGCATAATTGTGATATGCGGAGCAAACAATGTCAATTCATAGCCGGTGAGGCGTGCACTTGTAAGATGCTGCGTTTTCGGTTTTTTAGCAATGCATCCACTGCGTGCGGCACCATTACTGTTAGATTAGAATTTAGAACGAGCTCCTCCGACTGCAGGATGGCCACCGCAACAGCTGCAGTGGCCCTCAGACAGCTAGGAAGCGCTCTGGCAACATTATCCAATGTGGCCGAGAAATAAGTGCAAGGTCTTTGTTTACCACCAAATCCTTGCGTTAACACTGAAAGCAAACAACCGTCGACCTCATGCACATAGAGTACAAAAGGTTTACGGTAGTCAGGAGTACCCAAGACGGGGGCAGAGCAAAGAGCAGATTTCAAAGAATCAAAAGAATGCTGACATTCGTCAGTCCAGGGAAGAGGTTCATGCACATCTTTAGTGGTTAATGGTAACAAAGGTTTAGCAAGAAGTGAAAAATTAGGTATCCATTGGCGACAGTAGGAAGTGATGCCAAGAAAAGCACGAACTTCACGCTGGGTGCAAGGGACAGACATGTTAGAGATAGTAGTAATTTGTTCTGGAGTCAAACACCTACCCTCCTTTGACAGTAGATGACCTAAGTAGGTCACCTCCTGTCGACAATATTGAAATTTGGACAGGGACACCTTATTACCCTTGGCCGCCAAATAGTGCAGTAACGTAACAGTGGCATCCTTACAACCGTGCTCGGTGTCAGACGCTATCAACAAATCATCCACATATTGCAATAATACATTACCCGTGGGAAGAATTAAATCATCCAAAAGGGCCTTAAGGGCCTGACTATAAATACTCGAGCTTTTAGTATAGCCTTGGGGTGCACAACAGAATCTAAAGCTTCGGCCAGATAACGAGAAGCCAAAGATCTGCCTGCTATCTGGATGAATCGGAATGGTGAAGAAAGCATTCTTCAGATCAATGACCGAAAAATATTTGGCAGTTGGTGGGATCATTGTGAGGATAGTAGTGATATCAGTCACCACGGGGTACTGAGGTACCATAATCTTATTAACCTCTCGCAGGTCTATTACAAAACGATACGCATCAATATTCCCGGGAGATCCAGAATCTGGGGATTTCTTTAAAATCGGGAGAATAGGACTGTTACAAATATTGGCAGCGGTTTCTTCCACTTCTCCTTTATCAATCAAATCCTGAATAATTGAAAGTAAATCTCGCTCGCCAGTCAGCGAGATTTTGTACTGAGGTATACGTGGCATTTTCGCACCTGGTTTCAGCGTAATATGGACAGGAGGGATGTCTAATTTGCTGACATCCGCATCCCCTGTTGCCCACAACGAGTCAGGGATGCCATTGAATTCAGAGGGAAGAGGTTCATTTTTAGCAAAGCACTGTTTCATATTCTCTGTGTAGGGTTGTATCGTTAAGTACACACCATCAGGGGAATAATATATTTTTGCGTTTAATTTCTTCAACATGTCAAGACCTAATAAATTCTCACCACAATGCGAAGTCAACAGAAAAGGGGAATCAATTGTAGCAGGACCAATAGTAAATGGGAGGGGTTTAGAGATGGGGCTTACCACCTGAACTCCTGAAAATCCCACTGATACATTATTGTGCCCGGACAAAGCCGCCCCTGGAACCAATGATCGAGCAACAGAACTATTCATTGCTCCTGTGTCAATTACAACATTTTCAGAAGTCCCCATCAATTCCCCTTTCACATAGGGTCCTTGCTGATTGACTGGGATCGACGCTTGGCCCCTACTCTGTCCCTGGCTATCCTATGGGTGAGTAAACCCATCCTGATCGCCATACGCATAATCCTCATTAAAGTATTGCCTACCTTGAGGGTTATCAAAGTGGTTTCGTTCAGACCTGCCCTGAGCGACTTCCTCCCTACGCATATCGCTTCGGTCCTGACCACCTCGACCACGTCCCCGTCCTCGAACAGCTCCGTTCTGAGCCAGCAGTAACGGACTCTGAGCTTTCCAATGTCCTTCCTGTTTACAATAAGCACACTGATTTAGCCCTAATGACTGGGCTGGTCCTGCACTTCTTCCTGTCCCCACCCCTCTAGACACGGGTCCTCGGACTCCTCTCCCTCCTCCTTGTCCTCGAATGACTTGCTGTAGTAACACCCGGGTTTTAGGATCCTTAGTCTTTTTCTCTACTTTATCCTTACTTTCATTTTCCCTGTGCTCATAATATTGAGCCATGCTCAGTATAACGGAGGGGGTAGAGGTCGTCCAGGTACTCTCTGCAGCTTGCAGCCGAGCAGAGACTTCAGGTATCAGGTTGGTCACAAAGCGATTGACAAACAACCGGACCCCACCTTCCGTGGCAAGGTCCTGTCCACTAATATCAATAAAAGTACCTTCAAATCGAGTGAAGAAATCAGACAGACTTTCATCTTTCTTTTGTTTACAAGCGGTCAATTTATCCCAGTCGACTTTGCGTGGGGGAATTAACGTGTGCATATAGGCAATTATTTTCACGGGGAGAGGAGTAATTTCATCTCTGGGCTTGTCTCAAGGCTTGCGGTCCCTATCCCAGTATTTCTTCTGGGTCCATGTTCCCCCTAATTCTGCTCCATGATCGGTGTCATGAACCTGTCGCCATATATCTACAGGGACCAAAAGCCCGAAGAACAGTTCAACATCAGCTAAAGTCATTACAGCTGATGCTGCGGCTTCAGTTAACTCTTTATAGTAAGCGGTGGGATTTTTACGAGGGTCAGGTAGCTGTGATTTTAAAGCAAGGACTTCACTTAGCTTCCATGGCGTATATACCCACTGTTCCTGAATCCGTGCATCTTCTCGAGCTCTCGTAATTTGGTTAGCATTATCACTTATTTCGGGTATCTCAGGATGGAAAATAGGATGCACTTCCTGCATGGGATGTTGAAAATTCCAGTTGGGACTTTTTACAAACATTCTACCACGGTATTTCACCAGGGTCTCTAAATTTTTGTACACTTCTACCGGACTTATATCGAACTTATGAGCTCGGTCCAAGATATCATACAAAACTTTAAGGGCCAATCCATCTTGGAAACATTGTTCCCATGCATCAATAAGGTATCGAGACATTTGATGTAAAGCATGTTGCTGCATGACCGGCTCGAGATCCCTTATGGTACTCCACAAGTCGGCCACTGTATATACATCCTTTCGCATCCATTTCACTGCCTGTTCTTCTATACCCTCTTTTTCACTGTAGCCCAGTGAAGCTATCGTAAATAGACGCCTAGCGTTCAACCCACCTGGATCCCCCAATGGAGTGCAATCCCTATTCTCAGGGATCGCACCAGCTGATTGAGCTATCCATATGGGACTTGGTGCCGCTAAAATGACACGGGAAGTACTTGGGGGCTGCCGTGCATCGGGAATAAGGGTAGCCGTGTCTCTCAATGAGGTAGTCGTTGCACGAGTAGCACCCAAAGGGGTGAGAGACACGTCTGCCTCTAGAGTGGAAGCTGACGGCGCTGTGGCCACGTGTAGAGGTACAGCGGGATATATGCGTTGTGGCGCATATGGTGGGGGAGGTCGAACATCCAGTAAATCCTCTATTTCATCTTCTGCTTCATTTTGAGTCACATAATTTGTATCCACCTGTAGCCTAAACTGTCTGTTCAAGCATTCAATATTTTGCTCAGTCTGATTCTTATCATGGGCAATGGCTTTCTGGGTTATGGTCTGTCCTTGTTTTATCTTCACTAATTTCTCTGCCCTGATATGTCTCCTTTTTGCTTCTTTCTGCCATGTATTGAGAGTGTCAAACATAGCCTGTCTACTGCATCTAGCAAACAGACTGTCTTGCAAACACTGGATCTTTTTCTCATCAAAGGAGCCCGTCAGCGGCCATTGCAATTCTACATTATCTTTAGTGTACTTATGCTATAGGGTATTAAATAAGAGTGGGGCAATCCCATGCTTACAATACATTTCATGGCTGGGGCTCCCCTCCGGAGGGGCCGGCTGGCTTTCATCCAGTCTCGTACCTCCCCGGCAAATACAACCAAAGCATAACTTACTAAAACACGGCATTGCTCCTTCCTATATATTCTAGATGCCACAAGCTGAAAAGGAAAAGGTTAATTACAACACTCTCATACACATGGCCATGTCTTACAATCAGTTTCGGTCATACACAAATAATGAACTAAACGATACTCTTTTCATACACATAAATGACAAGACAACGTATTCCAAACAAAAGGTGGAGCCCGTCGACTCCCACCTATGGAGAACCCCGCAAATTTTCCAAATTCAAAACAAAATCAGAATCAAACAGTCTTGTCCTTAGACTGCCTAGAGGTAGCCACACAGGTTTAAACCACAGATCGACCTTCGGACCATCCGGCAGCCTTCATGGTTCACCTCCCGGACTATTCTGGCTGAGCCCGCTTTTTCAAGCACCGCTCCAGATCTGTCCGAGTGCTACCCAATCTCAGCTGTCGGCGTTTCCGAGAGCAATCCAGCCGGGTGCACACTTCTTCCACAAGCTACACCAAGGCGTCTGGTCACAGTCTCTAGTGTTCTCCAAAATCCAAAACGGGAGCGTCTGCCCGTGCAGTCTCAATACTGCCCCGTCAGACCCCCCTTCTGAGTTCTCCTGTGGCCTGAAACCACCAAATCCCAAATTTAAAATCCAAAGGATATCCAACACGAGACAAAACAAATCACTCACCTGGTGCATTCAGGTTTGATTGCAAGCTTCTCCACTGCCAACTCCTGCAGACTCAACGTAGTCTGTTCACGGGTTACACCCGTAGGACTCCGGCGTGGGGTCACTAACAGGTGAGGCTCCCTCGACCGGGAGAGCGGAGCAACCCTCGAACTTTTGGTCGGTCCTCCCCCCCGTTCAAGATCACCCTTCCCAATGTCCCGTTTTGTTCTAATTACAGAGGGACGACCCCAACGCGGAGTCCCGGCGGAGTCGCCAACTGAAGTACCGAAAAAATAATTACAACCCAATAGAGCTATACTTACAAATAGCCCAAATACCAATTACCAATAATCAGTCAGTTGGCAGTGTAGAAGGTTCAATCATTTAATAAACAAACAAACTCTGCCAGAGCAGCCTCTCACGACCTAACCCTTCGAGGTCCGCCGAGAAGACTGCTGGCACATTATCAACAGATCACATATATACTGTTACATTTCGAAACCGTTACCTAAGAAGGAAATATACAAGTTGGTACAGGTTGGTGCAAAGGAAAGACCATATATGGAAAACAAAGCGCCCTTAGTTTAGTTCAGCTCGTTATAGCAAGGTCGAGAAGGGTGACTCCCTTCTGCCAGCGCTAGGAGAGTCCGCACAGCACCTCCTGGAATGTGCTTATCCATTCTACCCCCACCTACAACATTGACAGGCCTAACGGGCAGAAGCAACAGTTGGCTACATTTGTCAACCTATTTCTCGAGGGAAAGGCTTTTCTAAATACAATGATAGGTTCCCACTACTAACGCAAGCAGACTAGGCCACAAAATGGCGCCGGTCGAGTTAATCTATATTGCTTGTGATAAGGCAATGATCGAAATAAGGCATACATTAATCCCTCAACTATTATATGTGCGAGGTTACTAACACTTGAACACCTTCACTAAGCTAATAGATGCATCACACTAATATCTAATTGAATCACTACGCTTTACTAGGCCTAATTCAGATTTTAGTTCCTCAGAATGGGGAACTAACTAAACTAATCCCAATAGAGAGAGGAGTGAGATAGGGACGTGTACTCCCTTCCACCCTGTTCTCACTCTATATCAATGACATGGTAAACCACCTGAAAAAAACTGAAAATGCCCCTCTAAGTTGAACAGGAACCTGCTACCGGCGCTGCTATTTGCCAATTATACTTGCCTGATCTTGCAGACCCCAAAGGGTTTACAAAACTTGATGAATGATTTTAATATATACTGCCATGCAAAAGGCCTAAAAATAAACACTAGTAAAACTAAGTACATGGCCATAAATCCACACAAGGGTTTTAGAAATGATTTTAAGTTGAACAACTGGAAAATACAACATGCCCCTAATTCTACTTATTTGGGTATACTACTTGATTCTAAACTATCATGGAAGCAGCAGGTAAATCATTCAGCATTACGGCTAGCCCAGGGGGCAGGGGCTATCCTTAAGAAGTACAATCTGTCCTCAGGCAAACCCGTGACACCAGCCCTTGTGCTATCTAAATGTAAGGTCCAGGCAGCAGCATTGTATGGCTCAGAGCTATGGGGCATTGGTGACACTAAACAATTAACAACTGTGGAAAACAAGTTTGCGAGAAGACTAATGGGGCTTCCTTCACCGATACCACTTATCCCAATGTTCCATGATCTAAACATGAGGCACATAGGAAATAGCAACATTACGACCACTGCTTTATTGGATACGCTTGTGGACAACACCAGAGCTAGAGGCATACAGAGAAGGTGTAAGAGAACTGTTGGCTATGGACATATGTCTCACCTTCCCTTGGTTAAGATTTGTAAAGAAATGGTTCATAGAGTAAGGCCTCAGTTCATACTTGACGGAGCTGCATAACCTAACATCTAATTGCAAAGACATGCTAAAGAGAACCTGTTGGTTACATACTCTAAGTGCACTCGATTGCGACCCAAGATCAGGAAGGTTAACACCTCATTTCGTTATTATGAAACCAAACGCGAGTTTTGAAGAATTTCTTGATAATGTACAACCGTACTTAGCATGATTTCTGTATCTGAAGTTAAGGTATAACATCTTACATACTAAGAGCCATGTAGCAAAATGGGGGGGGGGGGAGGGAGACCGTTCGTGCACGTTATGCACTACAGCCCTTTAGGGTCCACGGAAAATACAGCACATATCCTTTTCTTCTGCCCGGCATATGGTAGGGCAAGAAGGAAATGGATTCAACCATTGTGCAACTCACTGGGATTTAGGAAGCACCAAGAGGCACTGAGGGTAAGCAACCTGTAATATGACGTTTTTAGTCAATTTTAAAAAGCGAAGTTATTGGGATGTATGTAATGGAATATCTAGCGACCCGTTAAAATTGTTTTATTCAATGATTAAGGATCATTTTACTGAGAATATTTATATATACTGCTTGATGCCTTTTAGATTGTATTGTGAATGTTTGTACTATTCTGAAACTTTTATGGCCTTTGGCCGAAATAAAGTATTTACAATTTACTGGCCATGGGTATATGAGATAGCACTTTACAGGGACTGATAGGTAAATTAAATACGCCAAACAGGTGTAGACCAATTTTACCAAGTTTACCGTAGAGAGCACATGCACTTTAAAACTGAACAGCAGTGATAAAGTACCCAGTCCTAAAACCACCAACAACAGGTCAGAAAAAATACCGGAGGAAGGCAAAAAGATGTGGGATGACCCGCAAAAAGGGCCAAGTCCAACAGAATGCTTCCTGAATTACTTCTGCATTTCATTGGCTGGTGAAGTTGCACAGGCTAATACCTTTACGACTGAAGGGTTAGTTAATTTCTGACTATTGCATGCTGTGCTTTAGCTCATTGATCTTAGATTTGAATAAATCTCGAATTGCATACTGAAATTGCAATGTATATCTTTTCTTTGTCTCTCTCCCCTCACGCCAGTTATTGATTTATGATATATTTTGGCTTTGAACTGTGATTTATTGTGATTTTTCATGTATTCATTTGAATTAACCAAAGTTCTGATAATTCTAATGTATTCTTATGCATTGACCATCCATCTTGAACTTTAGATAAAGCTACCTTGATAAACATACTGAGTTATGTCTTTCCTTGTTGATGGGAAATATTTGATATAGTATGGTTTTTCACTATTGTTGTTAGATAGGCATTTCTTCATTACCCGTCCTGATGAAGGAATGTTATCCGTCTCTAATTATCAGAGTCCCTATTAGCTCTTACAAAGATCTATCGGAGGACCTCATGATTTGTTAAGTGATTGTAGAGTTTCTATGGGCCCAAACTCTTGGTTATAGTGAAATAAGTTATATGATTTGTGAATGATAGTAATTTTTAAACAGCTTCCGCTGGACCAATCCTATATAAATTGAAGCTGATTTTAACATATGGATCAAGAGTCATCAATCAAAGCTGAAATTGTCTGTTCTTTTAGACAGTCTACTGCTGAGCACTGGCTAACACTACCCGTGAAAGGTGCATACCACATAGTACAGGGTCATCAACATAGAGTAGCAACAGGCTGATAGACCTCTTGCAGCATGCATGTCCTCTGGCAGGTTATGTAATTTCAGACTTGACTTTTACAAAAATGTTAAATAAAGTTGGGCTAAGGCTGAAACCCTTTCTCTGACATTTTTTGATTAGGAGTCCATCTTTTATTGCCAAATCTAGATCTAAGAGTGATTCCTTCTTGAAGAAGCCTATTTCTATTAACTCTTATGGAAATACCCCGGAAGAGGAGAGAGAAATAAATCAATGATCCTGTTAAATGCACATATTCCATTTTGTGCCTGTAAATTCTAATGACCTGCTGTATGATCACCTCTCCCTTCAAAATACTCTCCTGCAAATGGTTCACTCACCTGATCCCTGGAGTCAAAATAGGATGAGTTTTAAAATTTCTCCCAATTGTGTTCCACTATGATATGGGCAGAAATTCCCCAAATCAATCTGTGGGCCTTTCCAGTGGATTGGTACAATAATGGCAGATATTCACTAAGGCAGAATATTCTCTGTTCCACTGACAGATTTTCACTGTTCTTGATGAATGGTATCCAAACCACTTCTTTGATTGACGATCTATCTCCGGGAATATAACCCAGCCCGGGGTGTTCCCACTTTTTGTAAAGATGAGCTCTATAGTAGCCTTATTGAGTATAAAGGGTTCACTACTGGTCAGGAAGTGCACTTTTGGTGGTTCAACAGAATACACATCTTGTACCATACTTTGGGCCTCATTTTCGATAAAATGACAAAACGCGGCGCCACAAGCCATTTTCCTGCGCTGAGCTGCGTTATTTGAAAAGAACAGGGATACATCATATTAAGAATACGACGCATCAGTGTGCTTTCCCCTGCGCTGGCACAGTATAGGCTGCCATGCGCCAGCACAGGCTCCCTTATGTTATGTTGCAAGGGTGCCTGCATTGTGGGGATGATTGCTTTTGTGCAGGAAGAGACCTAAGGTGAACCTTCTTGAACAAAAACAATCATTGATGGCATTTTCCTCTTTCTATGCATGCTGCACAATGTAGCACGCATAGAAAGAGGAAAATAAAAGGGTAAATAGTATATCTCCTCGGTGCACCACTCCTAAGCCTCCCCACTGGGAGGCGTAGGATTCTGATGCATTCCCAGCTTTCCAGAACTTTGTAAATCTGGGAATGTGTCATGTTCCATGGATGTTGTGTGGGAATACCCATAGAATGCCCCTTTCACACTGAGTAATGCGTGAAAGGGGCCCATATTTTCAGGGCCATAAAAAGTCACACAGTTTAACTTTGTGTGGCCTTGTAAATATGAGTAGGGACGCTGCGCCAATGGTACGTCAAACAAAGTGGCTCAGAGGGGGTGCAATGGCCTTGTAAATGAGTCCCTTTGTTCTTTATGTCTCTTAAGAGTCTCTTTCATCGTGCAGGTGCTTATTGGCTCACTGGAGCTTTAGGCCATATGAGTTATTATTAATGTGCAATAGTTTATATTCACTATCATGGAATAATGGAATAATGTGTGTTACATTCATCATACAATTTCATAGCATACATCTAGTTCATATATGTATTCATTAATCTAAATTGGAGGTGCTTATAAAAAGCATAGTGCGGTACCTGCAAACACAACAATGATGGACAGAATGTGGATCAATGTCACACATTCACCCCAGTCCAAAGATCTGGGCCCAAATCCATCGTTTTTCCACTCCACACCACCCTGGGTTAGACAATGGCGATAGGCAAATCAGCGCTGACCCTGTGCCCCATGGGAACAGTCCAGTCCGAACTACAAAAGCCATGTCCTTCCCAGAACGGAAACAAGCATCCGAGGACCGGCCCGGTTTCGAGGTAACACCTCTCATCAGCCCGGCTAGCTTGATTCCAGTGGTGTGGAGTGCCTGGGACTCACGTCTGAGCATCCCCAGTACACTTAGAGCGGTACCTGCAAACACAACAATGATGGACAGAATGTGGATCAATGTCACACATTCACCCCAGTCCAAAGATCTGGGCCCAAATCCATCGTTTTTCCACTCCACACCACCCTGGGTTAGACAATGGCGATAGGCAAATCAGCGCTGACCCTGTGCCCCATGGGAACAGTCCAGTCCGAACTACAAAAGCCATGTCCTTCCCAGAACGGAAACAAGCATCCGAGGACCGGCCCGGTTTCGAGGTAACACCTCTCATCAGCCCGGCTAGCTTGATTCCAGTGGTGTGGAGTGCCTGGGACTCACGTCTGAGCATCCCCAGTACACTTAGAGCGGTACCTGCAAACACAACAATGATGGACAGAATGTGGATCAATGTCACACATTCACCCCAGTCCAAAGATCTGGGCCCAAATCCATCGTTTTTCCACTCCACACCACCCTGGGTTAGACAATGGCGATATGCAAATCAGCGCTGACCCTGTGCCCCATGGGAACAGTCCAGTCTGAACTACAAAAGCCATGTCCTTCCCAGAACGGAAACAAGCATCCGAGGACCGGCCCGGTTTCGAGGTAACACCTCTCATCAGCCCGGCTAGCTTGATTCCAGTGGTGTGGAGTGCCTGGGACTCACGTCTGAGCATCCCCAGTACACTTAGAGCGGTACCTGCAAACACAACAATGATGGACAGAATGTGGATCAATGTCACACATTCACCCCAGTCCAAAGATCTGGGCCCAAATCCATCGTTTTTCCACTCCACACCACCCTGGGTTAGACAATGGCGATATGCAAATCAGCGCTGACCCTGTGCCCCATGGGAACAGTCCAGTCCGAACTACAAAAGCCATGTCCTTCCCAGAACGGAAACAAGCATCCGAGGACCGGCCCGGTTTCGAGGTAACACCTCTCATCAGCCCGGCTAGCTTGATTCCAGTGGTGTGGAGTGCCTGGGACTCACGTCTGAGCATCCCCAGTACACTTAGAGCGGTACCTGCAAACACAACAATGATGGACAGAATGTGGATCAATGTCACACATTCACCCCAGTCCAAAGATCTGGGCCCAAATCCATCGTTTTCCCACTCCACACCACCCTGGGTTAGACAATGGCGATATGCAAATCAGCGCTGACCCTGTGCCCCATAGGAACAGTCCAGTCCGAACTACAAAAGCCATGTCCTTCCCAGAACGGAAACAAGCATCCGAGGACCGGCCCGGTTTCGAGGTAACACCTCTCATCAGCCCGGCTAGCTTGATTCCAGTGGTGTGGAGTGCCTGGGACTCACGTCTGAGCATCCCCAGTACACTTAGAGCGGTACCTGCAAACACAAAATGATGGACAGAATGTGGATCAATGTCACACATTCACCCCAGTCCAAAGATCTGGGCCCAAATCCATCGTTTTTCCACTCCACACCACCCTGGGTTAGACAATGGCGATATGCAAATCAGCGCTGACCCTGTGCCCCATGGGAACAGTCCAGTCCGAACTACAAAAGCCATGTCCTTCCCAGAACGGAAACAAGCATCCGAGGACCGGCCCGGTTTCGAGGTAACACCTCTCATCAGCCCGGCTAGCTTGATTCCAGTGGTGTGGAGTGCCTGGGACTCACGTCTGAGCATCCCCAGTACACTTAGAGCGGTACCTGCAAACACAACAATGATGGACAGAATGTGGATCAATGTCACACATTCACCCCAGTCCAAAGATCTGGGCCCAAATCCATCGTTTTTCCACTCCACACCACCCTGGGTTAGACAATGGCGATATGCAAATCAGCGCTGACCCTGTGCCCCATGGGAACAGTCCAGTCCGAACTACAAAAGCCATGTCCTTCCCAGAACGGAAACAAGCATCCGAGGACCGGCCCGGTGTGGAGTGGAAAAACGATGGATTTGGGCCCAGATCTTTTGACTGGGGTGAATGTGTGACATTGATCCACATTCTGTCCATCACTGTTGTGTTTGCAATTACCGCTCTAAGTGTACTGGGGATGCTCAGACGTGAGTCCCAGGCACTCCACACCACTGGAGTCAAGCTAGCCGGGCTGATGAGAGGTGTTACCTCGAAACCGGGCCGGTCCTCGGATGCTTGTTTCCGTTCTGGGAAGGACATGGCTTTTGTAGTTCGGACTGGACTGTTCCCATGGGGCACAGGGTCAGCGCTGATTTGCATATCGCCATTGTCTAACCCAGGGTGGTGTGGAGTGGAAAAACAATGGATTTGGGCCCAGATCTTTTGACTGGGGTGAATGTGTGACATTGATCCACATTCTGTCCATCACTGTTGTGTTTGCAATTACCGCTCTAAGTGTACTGGGGATGCTCAGACGTGAGTCCCAGGCACTCCACACCACTGGAGTCAAGCTAGCCGGGCTGATGAGAGGTGTTACCTCGAAACCGGGCCGGTCCTCGGATGCTTGTTTCCGTTCTGGGAAGGACATGGCTTTTGTAGTTCGGACTGGACTGTTCCCATGGGGCACAGGGTCAGCGCTGATTTGCATATCGCCATTGTCTAACCCAGGGTGGTGTGGAGTGGAAAAACGATGGATTTGGGCCCAGATCTTTTGACTGGGGTGAATGTGTGACATTGATCCACATTCTGTCCATCACTGTTGTGTTTGCAATTACCGCTCTAAGTATACTGGGGATGCTCAGACGTGAGTCCCAGGCACTCCACACCACTGGAGTCAAGCTAGCCGGGCTGATGAGAGGTGTTACCTCGAAACCGGGCCGGTCCTCGGATGCTTGTTTCCGTTCTGGGAAGGACATGGCTTTTGTAGTTCAGACTGGACTGTTCCCATGGGGCACAGGGTCAGCGCTGATTTGCATATCGCCATTGTCTAACCCAGGGTGGTGTGGAGTGGAAAAACGATGGATTTGGGCCCAGATCTTTTGACTGGGGTGAATGTGTGACATTGATCCACATTCTGTCCATCACTGTTGTGTTTGCAATTACCGCTCTAAGTGTACTGGGGATGCTCAGACGTGAGTCCCAGGCACTCCACACCACTGGAGTCAAGCTAGCCGGGCTGATGAGAGGTGTTACCTCGAAACCGGTCCGGTCCTCGGATGCTTGTTTCCGTTCTGGGAAGGACATGGCTTTTGTAGTTCGGACTGGACTGTTCCCATGGGGCACAGGGTCAGCGCTGATTTGCATATCGCCATTGTCTAACCCAGGGTGGTGTGGAGTGGAAAAACGATGGATTTGGGCCCAGATCTTTTGACTGGGGTGAATGTGTGACATTGATCCACATTCTGTCCATCACTGTTGTGTTTGCTATAAAAAGCATAGTGGCTATAGACTTTACCTGGAGTATGTAGGTAAATTCTTACATTATTTCCTCTACCTGGCATCATGAATCACAATGTTTATTTTCCCCAAAATAAACTCTATGGATACTGTACGTTGGCTGTTCATAGTTCTCTGAGGTAGAGAGCGGGACTTCAATTTTAGGATAAGGAGACAGCAGCACAATACTGCGAGTAACTGCACCAAGGCCGGTGTCTCATAGCAATCAAGGTGCACTGACACAATTTGTTTGCATCTGAGAGATAGGCAGGCAGTGGAATGGAAAGGAAATCAGGTTTGCATGTGTGATGAAAATATCCCTCATTGGACAATCTTTTGATGCTAACGTTAGACATCTAGGGACCTCTAAAATGAACATCATGCGCTACATTGTCTATTTTCATAATTTTCATTTTCAGTGCTTTAGGGTCTGCTACATTAGTCTTTATATCAACATTTATATTGTTGCATTTATTCTGCACAAAAACTTTCTTAATATAAAGCCTTATAGATAACAGTGTGAATTTCCTGTGAGTGTGCATTGGGGCAAATGTTAGCCAGAACTCACAACAATAAAAAGGGACAATCTCTGGCAGGTTCTGTAATGTGCCTAGCACTGTTTCAGTTGAGAAGTTGAGAGAGAGATGTGGGACATAAGTTGTATGTTCTCATGACCCAAGCAGGTAAGATGGCACACAGCTGTATTTGACTTATGGCCATGGGAGATTTAACCAGGCCATGATCATGTGAAATCCCGGAATATGTTATAGGGCAGCCAATATGGATCTGGAAATGTGAGTGCTCTCAGCATCAATGACATTGGTGAAGTTACTTTGGGTTAATGTGTGCTGAGCTCAGTCTCTGGCTGTGCACACCTGAAGGATGAGCCTATGAATGCTGGGAAGATAGCGCTGAGTCGAACATCCTTGTCATAGGATGGCTCTGAAATCCAGGAATGTCTGACAAAATATCGAAAGACAAAAAATCGAGGTACAAAATAATCGGAGCAATAATATTGATGTCAACAATATCGAAATCCTTTCTACAACAAGGTAAGTACAAAAATATCGAAAAAAATAAATCGATGTTAAAAATATTGTTTTTAAAAAAATTGCTTTTTTAATTAAAAAATATGTAAAATAAATTAAATAATACTTAATAAACATAGTCAAAACTATTTAATGATATTTTAAATTAATAAGTAATATACATAATGTAATAAAAAATAATTAAACATATACTTCTAATATATAATATGTATACCTACTTAATAATCAGTTTTAATAATTATTTTAATAAGTTATAAATAATTAAAAATATAAATTACAAATTCATCTATACCCATAAGATATTAACATAATTAAAAATTTAATAATTATGCAAAACAAATTAAAAAGAATTAAATTTACTTTTAATATTTTTTAAAGTAATTATGTACTACATTATCTAAAACAATGCAAAAAATATTAAATAACAGAGGGAATAAAAAACTATTGCAACTCCAAAAAAACAACAGTAAGTAAAATGTTGGATAGCGTAGGGGTTAAAATTACTATTACCACTCCAAAGAGTGCAACAGTAGGGAAAGTGTTGGATAGCTTATGGGCAAAAATTACTATTCCAACTCCAGAGAGTGCAACAGTAGGGAAAGTGTTGGCTAGCGTAGGGGTAAAAATTACTATTCCCACTCCAGAGATTGCAACAGTAGGGAAAGTGTTGGATAGCTTAGGGGTAAAAATTACTATTTCCACTCCAAAGAGTGCCACAGTAGGGAAAGTGTTGGATAGCGAGGGGTAAAATGTACTATTCAAACTCCAGAGAGTGCAACAGTAGGGAAAGTGTTGGATAGCGTAGGGGTAAAAATTACTATTCCAACTCCAGAGAGTGCAACAGTAGGGAAAGTGTTGGATAGCGTAGGGGTAAAAATTACTATTCCCACTCCAGAGAGTGCACCAGTAGGGAAAGTGTTGGATAGCGCAGGGGTAAAAATTACTATTCCAACTCCAGAGATTGCTACAGTAGGGAAAGCGTTGGGTAGCGTAGGGGTAAAAATGACTATTCCAACTCCAGAGAGTGCAGCAGTAGGGAAAGTGTTGGATAGCGTAGGGGTAAAAATTACTATTCCAAATCCAGAGAGTGCATCAGTAGGGAAAGTGTTGCATAGCGTACGGGTAAAAATTACTATTCCCACTCCAGAGAGTGCAACAGTAGGGAAAGTGTTGGATAGCGTAGAAGTTAATAACATACTTATAAATAAATTAATATTTTAAAATATTAAAAAAATTAATTAGTAAATAAATCTAAACTATTTACAAATACCAATAAATAATTATTAAAAACATAATTACCAATGAATAGTTAAGTAACAATACATTAATAATAAATACCAATTAATAATAATTAATAAATATTAATTTCAAAATAATAAACATTGAACAATAACATATTTCTTTTAACAAAAGCATAATAATTATTAAAAAGTAATTACCAATTAACTAATATTGAACCAATAAATCATTTGTTAAATCAAATATTAATAATTATCAAACAGTAATTGCCAACTAATAATTACTTATTAATATATAAATTAAAAATATCAATAAATATTTTTTAGTAATATTTAATTACCAATTAATGATTAAACAACAATACATTAATTTTCATAACCAAAAAATTATTCTTTTAAATAATTACCAATATATAATTAATATCCAATAAATTACTTATCAATACCCAACTATAAATGTAATAACTACTTAATTACATATCAATTACTTTACACACTATTCCCCTATAAACGCACAACAAACTCCAATAATAAAATAATACACTTAACATAATTATCAATTAATCAATTAATTAAAATTAAGTACCAATTAATAAAAAAATATTACCAATTAATAATCAATTAACAATAATATAATTAGCAAAAACAATTAATGAACATAAATTATTACTTGTTATACATTTAAATTACTTCCCACCCTATTCCTCTATAAACCCATAACCCGCTACAGAACATAATTATCAATTAATCAATTATTTAAAATGAATTACCAATTAATAAAAATGAATTACCAATTAATCAAAATTAATTTATAATTCCTTAAAATGTATACTTAATTTATTATAATTAAATTACTTCCCACCCTATTCCCCTATAAACCCACAACCCGCTACGGTACTAAAATACTAAATGTAATTAAATTACATAAAAAAATTAATAAAACACATAATAATATACATAAAAATAATATAAAAATCTATATGAGTAACATCGATATTACTAACATCGATATTAGTAACATCGATATTACTTATATCGATATTAACAAAATCAATATTACTTACCTTCTAAATTCTGTCCCTTCGAGATTTAAAAAATCGATATTACTTACCTTCTATATTCTGTCCCTTCGATATTAAAACATCGATATTATTGTAGGTCGATATTAAAATATCGATATTTTGTCTGCCTACCCCAGGACAGATTGAGTACAAATGAAGATCAGGTCTATGGAACAGTGGACAGATGTTGCTGAGCATGGCTGAAGATGATAGCCACCATATAATCTCTGCTGAGAGAAAATGTGTGCAGAGCATGTATCTGGAGAACATTGGTCATGGTGACGGCATTAGGCCAGTGTATTCCTAGGATATAAGTCTTCGGTGCATGGCATGGCCAAGGGCAAGCACTGCCTCATGCATTCATTGGGAATATGTTAGACCTAGCATCCTTGGTGTGGTTTCTCATGTCTTTTTGCCTCTACCACCTGCATTTTTGACTGTATGCTGGTCTTCGTTTTTGCTGGTTTGTGTGCTCTGGGCACTTTACTACTGTTGATCAGTGCTAAAGTGTAAGTGTTCACTGTGTAAATTATAATTGTGATTGGTTACCCGTGATTGGCATATTTGATTTACTGGTAAGTCCCTATTAATGACATGTGCATTATGTGTGCCCAGGGCCTGTAAATGAAATATTACTAGTGGGCCTGCAGCACTGGTAGTGTCACACTCATGGCTAGCCCTGTAACCATGTCTCATGCCTGCCATTGCAGTCAAGTACACTTTTAAATTGCCATACCAACCTGGCAAGTGCACCCACTTGCCAGAATCAAACCTTAACTTTTACTACAAGTAAGTAACCCCTATGGTAGGTCCAAGGTACCCCCATGGGCAGGGTGCAGTGTATATGAAAGGTAGAACATGGACAGATGTGTTTTACATTTCCTGATTGTGAAACACTGACAATATAGTTTTTCACTATTGCAAGGACTAGCTCTCCCACAGGTTATCATTGGTGCTACCTTGTAATATCTACAAGTGTAACTTTCAATTAAGAAGAGCTAGAGATTTGGCGTTTGGGCTCTCTGAGCTCAGAATTTAAAAATACCTCTTTTAGCGAAGGTGGTTCTTAGGTTGTGTGGTTAAAAGTGCCACTTTTAGAAAGTGGGCATTTTCTTGCTTTACCATCCTGTGCCTCTGCCTGCCTGTGGAATCCACATTTGGTTTAGACTGACAGTTGGGCTAATTGTGCATTCACTCTAGACGGTCACACAAAAAGTGCTGGGGTGTGCCCTGCATTTCCTGATGGCCAATTACCAGGCTGATGGACCTTCCTGAGCTAGAGTGGTATGAGGAGCTTTCACTGACACCTGAATAGGGCTGCGCTTGGCCTCTAACAATGCTCTCTTCACCCCCTTGTGGTCTGAATGCAGGATCTGTGCACTACAAGTCTATCCTTTGAAGTATGCCTGCTTCAAAGGACAAAAGAGGTATAAGTATTTGACCTATAACCATGGACTTTCAGAACACTTCTGGACTGAGGACTCTGCCAAGAAGAAGAGCTGAAGAGCTGTAACGAGGAGAACTGCCCCTTTACTATGTGTTGCTTTGCTGGGTGGGCCTGCAGTTGCTGCTTCTGTCTGTGGGCAGTGAAAGAACTGGACTTTGCTTTCTTGTATTCTTATTTTGCAAGGTTCTCCAAGGAATTGTGTGTGCTTGCTTTCTGTTGGAAGTCTCAAGGCCGTAAATGACTTCACCTGCAGCATCCCTGAACTCCACTGACTCACCAAGTGGTGCTAATTCCAGTTCTGGGCCCTTGGAGCTGGTTCTGCTGCTTCAAGACTTGAAAATCCATGAATCGCCTTTCCATCACTGGTTTTCCAGCCAGAAGCTTGCAGTGTGGTTAAAAAAGCAACGCATTGCTGCTGTGCGGCTGAAAAACACATTGCCTGTTTGTGCCCAAAGAATCGATGCATCCCAAATCCAGGGTATTGTGTCTCAGACGTTCATGAGCCCCGCTTTGACTTCAACACCAGCCCTGCTGTGCGGCTGAAAGAATTGACACATCACTGGTCTGCAGCTGGAAGAATCGATGCAGCACCACTTTTACTGCCATCGCATTAACCCCAGCACGTCCGTATTTCCACGCATCGCACCTGTGCGATAAGTCTCTAATGCATCGTCCCACTGAAAGAATTTGCCTCTGGATATCAAAGCATTGCTTCTCCTCACAGTAAGGAATCGATGCAACGCTTCTCCTACAAGCAGTGGAACTGACGCCCTCATTCCCCTGGGACTCAAGTACCAACGCATCACTTTGTTTTCTGATGCTTTACTGCTTTGCAGCTGTTTTTCATCTTGGAATTTGGCCCGTCAAAGGTACTTTGTGCTAAAATAAGCGCATCCATTGAATTCTATAGACAGAATTGCTTAAACCTTTTAAAAGTGATATTTTGAGTTAGGTATGTTGGATTTTTGACATTTTGGTCTTGTTTGGTTTAGATAAAGATTGTTTATTTTTCTAAACTAGTGTGGTGCCCATTTGTGGTGTTTTCACTGTGTTACTGTTATATACAAATGCCTTACACATTGCCTCTGAGATAGGCCTGACTGCTTGTGCCAAGTTACCAAGGGGGTAAACAGGGGTTACATTAGCTGTGTAATCCCCTTACCCTGACTGATGGAAAGGTTCCTATTTGGACAGGGTGCAAGCTACTGCCAACTAGAGACCCCCATTTCTAAGAGCATGGTTGAAGGCAATGCCTAGACAGATATTCTATTTAGCCCAATGGTCGCTGCGAAATTGATCCTGGGCCTACCGATTTTTTCCACTCAGGACAGGGACTGAACAAATACCAGTGCTATGGGCATGGGCCCAGGCATGGATGAAAAGGATTCAAGCCTTAGTACTCTTCCCCCTCCACAGTGGGCCTGGTTTAAGTCCTCTATCTGCACCCAGACTCCGATGGGTGAGCAAAGGATGGACCCTGTGGACTCTATGGATTGCGTGCATTGATTACTTTCAGTGATCGTTGACGATATCGCTGTTGATGTGATATGTGGTATCATCGATTATGTAATTTGTAATGTAATGAGCGGTGAATTGACGTGATATGATAGTTCAGTTTCTCACTATAACTAGTAAGTTTCAGTGGTATTTAGGTTTTGGATTGCAAACATAACATCCCTTCATCCTTTCAACTTGTTACTCAGTGGCATAGCCAGTGTGTCATAGGCTCTAGTGCAATAAAGGAAATGGCCCCCATGGCTGCAGACTGAACTGTGAAATAAAACCACTGGGCCCAATGCCACTGCCCCTGTTGCACCACTGGCAGCTACGTTCTGTTGTAACTAAGGGCCTTATTTATGGCCAAGTCACGCAGTGAAGCGCAGAAAGTCACCTTACTGGGCTGCACTTTGTAACAGGAAACAGGACAAGAATGTGCTGTATTTAAGGCAATATGGCGCATTTCTATTTATTTCCTGTGCTGGCACACTTTTGGCAGCCTAGCGCCAATGCACCTTCCTGCACAAAAAAATCCTGAGAGGCTTTTTCTTCTTTTTATGTGTGCTGCAGTATGCCTCAGATATAGATAGAAAAAAAACCTAGGAGCAATAAAGATATTTATCCTCATTACACCTCACCTGTGGTTCACTTGGTGCATTTCTGGGTCTACCACTCCTGGTAAATCTGAAAACGCATCAACATCCATGGATGCTGCATGGAAAGACCCACGCAACACCCATGGAAACACCACCCTGGTGCAGAGCAATGCAACGCAATGACTTGCACTGTGTTACATTATTCAAGATTTATGAAGCCACTCAGGGCCACGCAAGGTGGCCTTGTGTGGCTTCATAAATCTCATTTTTAAATTGGTACGCTCCTGCACGATGTTGCATGGTGCAAGAACCACCCAAAGGGGCTCATAAATAGGTCCCTAAGTTGGCAGTAGTGAAGCTATCTTTATAGTTACACTATGCCAATCTCACCATAGGAATATATATTTTTCTTTTTTATCTTTAATGATGAAACTGCAAAAACCATATGATAATCTTGTTTGCCTTTTCACTGGTTTCTGATAACAAGCCAATAAACTAGAGATCATATTGGGTAAAATAAAATAGGTAACTTGACAGTAGGGCCACCAAGTTGGCTTGTCAATTAATGAACACATTGAAACATTATGGAATCTAATTGGACGAGGGGAAATGTTATCCCTTGGTCAAACACAGGTTTACATATCCAACTATAGTGTCTGGACACTAGTAATCTGATTGGCTTGCTGCAACAAAAAAAAAGAATGCTGTGGCAGCTATTACTGGATGGTAGGCTGTGCTCCCTGATCTCGTCACTCATGGCTGTACGCCTTGAGCAACTGCAATAGGCGAATAAAGCATGGACAGAGACTGGCTGTAGATCAAACTGTTCATCTTGATGCTGACCCTAATGACCTATGGCTGTGCACATCTCGGATTGGTACGAAGGGAATAATGCAGGACCTTGCCATAGGCTGACATTGCACGCAAAGCCCTACCTCAGCGCCCAAAGGCCATTATTGGCGGGCTAGGTGGGATGGGGTCTGAGCATCAAGTCTTTTGCCAAGCCAAACCCTGCACCTACAGCCCACTATGCATGGGAGAAGGCAAGGCACAGCTGGGTTGGGTGGGACAGACCCTGTGCCTTGAGAGGTCTGCGAACCGCCTATGACATTGCACAGCTGGTTTGGGTGGAAAACATGGGTTGGTGGAAGTGGAGGGGCAGTTAAGGTATGCTGGTCCTCTTGTGCAGTGCCTTGTATGCAAGCAAAAACAGTCTGAATTTGCAGCATTTGTGCATCAACAGCCAGGGGAGTTCTCTGAGGTGTGGCAAGGTGGGTTTGTTTGTCTTGGGAGGTCCAGGATAAGTCTAGCTGTGGCGTTCTGAATGGTCTGAAGTCTGTGGAAGAGGTGGTTGGACATTCTGGCATAGAATGCTTTGTTGTAGTCTAGTCTGCTGGTGACTAGAGTTTGAGTGACCATATGCCTGGTGCTCCATCAATGATGAGGAATGGTTAAAAATAATAGAGGGATGTGTCTAATTTTAATACAGGAAACGTGGCTTACCGATCCTTTCTATATAAATGGTTATCAGACTGTTTGTACTAATGCTAGCCCTTTCAGAATGGATAGGGCCAAAGGAGGTTTAGCGGCCTTAATTGCAGTTTTCTCACCGCTCACACTTAGGAAGGCCAATACATTGTCACAGTTTTATCAACTTCTGCATTTCTCTTCAGAGGGAAACTTGTCTATTATTTTAGTGAATTTTTAAAATAACATTTTCAATAATACAAGAGGTAGGGTCATTATGTCACTAGAAGAGGACCTGGATCACTTTTTGGAGGATTTAGGGGAGAACCATGTATTGTTCTGGGCGGGCGATTGTAATTGCAAAAATGCAATATTGAAGTAGGAGAGACATGTGGTTATTGCGACCATTTTGGTGACTGTATCGCCCACTTTGCTCATGACCCTTATGGGAAAGCGATTAATTATGCAATTCATAAATACAATTTAGTACTTTTGGATCCTATTACATCTGTTGGGGTAACAACTTTAAATATGTATGAGGAGGCTAGGTCATCTTCAAATATTGATAATTTTATAGTTTCGCAAACTGTAGAGATTGAGTAGAATTTTTTTTAATCCGCGTGAGTCTTTATAGTGATCATCACCCGCTAATTATGTACTTAAGGCATAGCCTGAAACCTAAAGTAAAAGGGAAGGTAGCGGCTACAAATATTGGAACCCAGGGTAAAAATGGAGCTTCCATAAGGTGGTCAGGGGTCGACCCCACCTCTTTTATGGAACATCTTAGAGAGAAAATACAGAGTGAATTGACATATGTTTAAATAGTTCCACCACAAAATCAGCCATTATTTCGGCTTTTGTAACATAACTACAGAAACAGTGGGTGATTTAACCACTAAGATGAGAAAGAATGTTAGAATGTTTCTGATTTCAACCCTAGAAGGTTTAGTCAAGTTTGCCTAAGGCTAAATAGGGATCTAAAAAAGGCTTTGAAAGTAAGACCAAGGGATGGCGGAGGAATTACCCTTTTGCGGAAATCCTATAAAAATGCCTTGAAAGAAAGAAAAACGGAGATCCTCGAGGAGGCCTGGAAGAAATTAACCCAGGCCGCTGATACACATGATGCGGTCCTCTTCTGGAAAGCAATTATCTATCAATTTTTTAATGAGAATGCAGCAGTTAAAATTGACACCGTAGTCCCTCCTGAGGACTGGATATCTCACTTTGAGAATCTTTTTTATCCCGATTCTGTGAAAGTAACTAAGCGCAATAATGGCATTATCATTTTAGTGGAACCTGTAGAATTGTCCCCTATGACCCTAGAGGAAATCCCATCTGCCTTACAAAATTGTGCTAATGGGAAAGCTGCTGGTCCGGATGGGGTCCCAAATGATGTTTTTAAATATGATATGTAGGGTAATTGCTACCGTCCCATATCCCTTCTGGATTCTATCTCCAAACTAATGGGAAGGATAATGTTGGGGAGGTTAGAAAAATGGGCCAATGAAAATAACATCTTATCTGAGGCCCAGTACGGATTTAGAAGGGGTATTGGGACAGTGGAACAATGTGTGAAACTGGAGCTGTTGATAGGCAAATATACCTTAGCAATGGAAGGGCTCTTACATCTCTGTTTTGTCGATCTCACTAGCGCCTTCAACCTTGTTAATCCCGCCAAATTATGGCAGACCTTGAGGGCGCTAGAGGTTCCTGATGACATAATTGTATATTTATCACAGATGTATACCCTCTTAACCTCTAGAGTTCGCTTTGGCCCATCTGGGGAATGCACCCCGGAATTTAAAGTAACACGAGGCATCCGACAAGGATGCATGCTTGCTCCACTTTTATTTTCGCTATATATTAACAATGTGAATGCCTTTTTACAAAGTCAGATACCAGATGCACCAAAAGTTGGGATGTGTATGATCCCTGTACTCTTATAAGCAGACAATGCTGTCCTGATTTCTAGGACAGCAAATGGACTGCAAAAATGTATTGACAATTTTGCATTATATATGTCCGGAAAAGATCTACAGATAAACTTAAAAAAACTTTTGTTATGACTTGTGGGAGTATTAGTTCTAAGACAGACAACATCATGTGGGAGGGGTAGCTATAAACAGAGTTGTTACTGTTTCATATCTGGGCCTGCTATTTAATAGGAATGGCACATGGAACTCCCACATAGATATGTATAACTGGAAATGTCTAAAAATTACTGAGGGGATTTTTAGATTTTCTACAAAAATAGGTAATAAACCTATACGGGAAATCGTAGCTTTATATCAAAGTAAATGTGTTACAGGATTTTGCTATGGGGCAGCACTATGGGGGGGAGCACATATTACCCCCTCCAAATACAAGAAAATAAATTCCTGAAAAGATTGTTGGCAGTGCCTAGCTCTACTGCGAACTATATTGTACACAGAGAATTATCAATATCTTACCTTAGCGACCTAATAAACAGGCAAGCTCTCACTTTCTGGTATGGAATATGGTGCAAAGATGAGACCATAATTACCAAAGAATTAATTATGGACTGTTTAGCTCTCGACAATTGCAAGAAAATCCCTTGGTTGGAGCATATCTATACCCTTTTGAAATTCTGTAAGATAGATACTGATAGAAAGAACCCTGTAGCTATCCAAGATTTTAGCAAAAGAGACTTAAAGCTAAGATACATGAATTCTGCAGAATGCGAAAGGAAGGCTGAAGCTAGCCAAATGCATAGTGTTATTTCTTACTGTGAAATTAGACCTGTAAGAGGCGTACCAATGTATTTAACACAGGTTAGGAATTTACAACACAGATTTTACTTAACACGACTTAGATTAGACACGCTTCACTACTTAACAGCCTTCCCCAGAAGGGAAAAGTGGTGCCATAAACTCCTGTATTGCCCATGTGATGGTAAAACACCTCAATCCACGATGCATTTTATTCTTTTCTGTAGTTTTTATAAAGATTTCTGAAAATGTATTTTAAAACCTCAGTTTTCATCTAATACGCTTTTCCATTACAAACATGCTTTTAACTTTATATGTGGCCTGTGCAATGAAAAAAGTTATCATTGCTGTTATTCTGTTTATACTATTAGCAATAAGGAAAAGAAAAGCGTATGCATTTTTGGACGCTCTGCAATACAAAAACTTTGATGATTAATTATAGCCTGTTACATACCCTGTTCTTTTATGTTTAATAGCGTCCTGCACTTTACTCACTTGTTTAAAATGTCCGCATCCCGTTAGGATTTTGCACCTTGCACTTTACTATTTATTTGATATATCTGCACTTTGCATTTTAGGCATCCGGTCACTTGGTATATGCATTATTTTTCAAGTATAATATGTTGTGTCATACTGAATGTTCATGAAATGTTTTAATTTTTATTGTTTAATTTTGACAACTAACTGCAGCTTGTATTGATTCCCCTTGATTAGCATGCTTTTATGGTGATATCATTTCACTGAATAAAGTTGTTTTTGACTACTGCCTGGTGCTCTTGGGGATCAATTTAAAGAGGAGCTAACTGTGTTTACTTTTGATGCCATGTCGAGTTTGTTGTCTAAGATTATTCCTAGTTTCTTGCATGATTCATGAGTAAAGGTGTTGGGCCAAGCTCTGATGGCCGACCAGGTTAAGTCCATGGGAAGTTCTTATTCACAGAGATTAACACGTATCTGAGTTTACTTTCAGTCAGTTGGTTTTCATTCATTTGGGTACGTAGATCATGCACTTGGTGGAGCTGGATCTGGTCATGGAGGACTTATCAGACATTGAGAGGATGAGCTGACTGTCATCAGCGTAGGAAATGATGGAGATGCTGTGGGATCTGATGAAGTTGCCGAGTGGTGGCATGTTAATGTTGAGCACGATGGGGCTGAGAGATCATCATTGAAGGACTCCACAGAGCATGTCTTTGGGTTCTGAAGTGTAGGATGGGAGTCTGGCTTTCTGTATTTTTCCTTTTATAAAGGAGCATGTCCATTTGAGGCCTGGGCCTTGGATGATTTTAGTGCAGGTGTCTCCAACCAGTTGAACCTGAGCTACCTGTAGTGATCATGAGGTACCAGTAGCTCGTAGACACCTTCATAATAGCTAACAGCCTTGAGTTCATTTTTAAATACGCTCAGGGTCACATTTTCCTTTTAAAGTTAAGGAAAAGCTATGTTTTTTTTACATTATTATCACCAGGCTGCAGATAGAAGGGCCTGATAATGAGCAGTGCTGGAGTCAGATATATGACCCAGGCTGGGGCTCAGAGGTGAAAAACAAACATACTGAGGTGTTTACCTCTTAAATAAAAGTCCTTGTCAAATCAATATTGAAGCATGAGAACAACATTGTGTCTCTGAATGCTTTTAAATTGGAGAAAATGAAAATGTAAAAGTTACCAAATGTTTAAGTTGTCTTCATTTATATTTTCTCCCATTTCAAAGTGTTGCATTTACAAACAGCAGGCCTCTAGCTTCCAGGGTCCAGTAGATACTGTGCCATATTTATAACTGAAAATACAGTAATTGTTTTAAATGGGAGATATTTAAAGTGAAGAAAAATATTTCCATGAAACATCGAGGCATATTTACAATAAACTGGTGCAGTGCGGTGTAGCTCCAAATTGCTAATGCCGTGCTCTGTCAGTTTAAAAATGCAGGGATGCACCATATTCACAAGGATGAGGCGCACCCCTGCGTTCCCTTTGCGCTGTCGCTAAATCTAGCTGCCTAGCGCCAACGTAGGCACACTTGTACCATAGTACAAGGGAATGATTGTTCATGTTCAGGAAGGTGTCCCTTCCTGCACACAAACAAATACTAATGGCGATTTGTAACTTCTGTGTGTGCTGTGGAATGCAGCACACATAGAAGTTGCTACTTGTCATTATTTAATGATTGTTTCTGTGCAGGAAGGGACACCTTCTTGTGCATGAACAATCCCTAGTGGCGATTTTCTCTTTTTATTTGTGCGGCAGAATGCAGCACACACAGAAACAGCAAAAATTAGGAGAAATTAATAATTTCTCCTCGTTTCAACAGGTTAAGACCAGGATTTCTCTTGTTTTATTTTTGGCACTGGCCCATATTTGTGCCACCCTTGTAAGTAGGGGGCAGCATCAAAAAGCAATGGGTGTTGTGGTGGAATGCTCACTGCAACACCCATTGCCCGCCCCTTTCATGCTAAGTGCTGCGTGAAAAGGAACCTTATTTACAATGTGGCGTTAAGCCACATTTAATGGCTTAACGCCACCTTGTAAATAAACCAAAGGGATTAGCGCCACCAGAATGCCATACAAAGTGACGTTCTGGTGGCGATAAGTCCCTGTAAATATTCCCCTCTTAGTCTTTCCTCACTTTCAATTAAGCTTATTAAGTCCTGAAGTTTAATGTAGCATTTTTCTGCCCTTTAAGTTCCTCACATCTAACCAAATGGCTGTATTCTTTCAGTTGCAAATTTGCCATCATGTCTACAGGCCACTGGGAGCAAGTTGCTGGCTGTTTCTAAGTATGACACTTGGAAATGGGAGAACATTTAAATGATAAGTTTTAAGAAATCCATTTATCATAAGGTTAACTCTTCCGTTTAATTTTCTCTAATGTTAAAGTATTGCCTTTCCACCAGTAGGTATCTTACTCCCAGAGTCTGGTAGTCATTGTGTCAGATTTATAACTTAAAAATGCAGCCATTATTTTAAGTGTGAGAAAAAAGTGCACTTTACTTCATTTCCATTTTTTAAACAAGTGGTTGTATGTTTATGTTATACATGTAACTGAGCTACATATGGTGAAAGGTATTTCCTGTACCACAAGTACATACAACATAGGTTATCAGTCACTGATACACATATATTCCATTCACACGCAGAACATGTTCATACCACTCCAAAGACCATGATCCCACCGACACACATGGCAGTCCGGTCATAGTGCCCCTAGCCCAAGTATTTTGTTCAGACCATAGTATCTGGCTCTATGGATATTGCTCTTAGTCCATAAAGCTGGGCTTGAGGGGTATTTGAAAACAATGCACAAGTTGCTTAGCTTCAGTAACGCATGATGATTTTCACAGATCAATAGTAGCTTTCACTACATAATGGGTTGGAGACCTTTGCTTCAGTGAGTAGTTTTTTGCTGAGGCTGGAGTGTGACCTGGCGTTGATGCAGTGAACAGGTCCAGCGGTATGAAGACTGCTGTTTCTCCTCAGTCCAGTGAGGTGCAGATCTTGGGCCTTATTTGTGAAGAGCTGCGTCACATTAACGCCGCTGTTGCATCACTTTCAGTGATGCTGCGGTGATGTAAATAAGTTCCATGTTGCACCATATTGATGAAGTGATGCATCTAGGCACGTAAACCCCTGAGATACATTATACTGCGTCAGTTATAATGTATGCAGGGTGGGCGTTCCCCCGTGAGAAAGGGTCGTAAGAGTGGCGCAGTGAAATCTGTAAGATTTCACTGCACCACTTCTAGGATGCCAATGCATCACAATCTTACACCGGCCTCATGACAGCTGTAAAGGTGACGCAGGCCCTTTCACGAGGACACATTGCTGGAGTTGCGTCTGTTTTCAGACACACCCCAGCAATGTGCCACTTTTGCCCCGACAGATACGTCATGATTACTGACATATCTGTCATTCCTTGCGACATGATGCGCCATACAGTAAATATGGCGGATGCATCATGTCGCACGGAGGGAGCTCTGAGAAGTGTTGCGTCACTGCTCTCATGCAGAGATGCAACACTTCTCATAAATGAGGCCCCTTATTTTTAGCTGCAATGAATGCTGTCTCTGTCCTGTGGTTGCTTCAAAAACCAAATTAGTTGTGGTCGAGAAGATTGTGAAGTAACAGATGGTTAGTGAGTTGATGGTTGATTGTCTTCTCTATTACTTTTGCTGGGTAAGGTAGGAAGGTGGGGAAGTGGCTCATCTCGTTCTGGTCTATCGAAGGTCTTTTGAGGAGGCCCGTAAGTGTGGCATGTTTCCAGTCCTCAGGGAAGGTGGTTGGTGGAAACAATGGAGTAGTTGATGAAGTGAGTGAGGAATTTGCAGATTAGAAATCATCCTAAGTTGTAGTTATGGTGCGGACAAGTGCCTGATGGGGCGCCGTAAAGGATGGTTTTCATGATAGAGGTGGTGTCTCCATCAGTGAGTGCCCTTCAGTTGGTTAGGTGTGGGTCCGAGTGAGAGATGAGTAAGGTACAGATGCTGTCCTTGTGGTTCAGTTGTTTTTTGAAGTTATTATGATCTTTTGAATCTTGCTGTGGAAGAAGTTGGAGAAGTTGGTACATAGTTTGTGAGAGAGGGTGATGGGATTTCAGAAGCTTCTGGGGTAGCTAATATCTCTTTGTCATTGTTGAAGCTAGCTTTGATTCAGTCTTCTCTTGGTGTCTCTCAGACGTTGGTGGTAATATCTGTGTGTGACCTTGTAGGTTGATCTGGCATCGGCGTCATGGCTGGCTCTCCATTTCCTTTCCAGCTGCTTGCAGTATCTTTTGAAGTTTAAGAGTTCTTCCATGTACCAGGAGGCCTGTTTGCTGGTTCTGTGATGTTTATGGGTCATGATTGGTGCAAGAACATATGTGCAGGTAGGGATCCACTGGTCAAAATTATTGATGTCCTCGACTAGGTTCTTGGTGGTGTTGGGTTGATTTGTTTCAAGTGCAATACATAGGTTCACTTCCGTTATTCTTTTCCAGTTTCAGCTGGGTACACTGGTGCTGATGGGAGCTTTGGCTTGTGACATGATGATTTTGAAGTGGATGATGGAGTGATCGTCCATGTGAGTGGTAATAAGGAGCAGTATCTGATGCTGTTATAGAAAAAAGGATTGTGCTTAGAGTGTGTCCTGTACTGTGTGTGGGGTCCGTGATGAGCTAGGAAAGTCCTATACAGGTTCTTGAGGACGTCGGTGGAGTTGTGGTCAGAGGGATCTTCCATTTGGAAGTTGAAATCGCAAAGAAGAAGAAGTTCTTGGAGTTGATTGCGAGTGGGGGCGGGGGGTTTGAGGAAATCAAAATGAGGTTGCTAAAATTCCTTCATGGTCTGGGAGTTCTGTATTCTATGGTTCATTTTTGAGTGGCGTTGTCATTGATTTGTAGCCTGAAGTTCCATGAAAGGGGTGTCTGGGTCTGTGGAGGTAGTGCATTTGAGGGTTTCTTTGTTTATGATTGTGAGCCTCCGAGTTTGTTAAGGGGCCTTGGATCACGATCTTGTATACTTCTGGAACGCCACCATGATGTTTGGAGATGAGGCAGTTTTCAGCCAGGTTTCCGACAAGAAGAGGTTTGTTGCACTGTTGCTGAGTAGGCCCCAAATTTTGACTTTGGGTTACTTGAATTAGAGGGTGTTGAGAAGCATGCATGTGAGTGCTTGCTAAGTGTCTGGTGTGGTGTTTGGTGAGGTGAGGTTATGATGGGGGCATGTGAGTCGGAGGTATGTGTTGAGTTTGGGGACATAGTTCTGCAAGTGAATCAACAGTGGAAGCATGAAAAAGGTCCTAATGTGCTGATGAGCGCAGTGCAGTCGCAGTGGATGGACAGATGTCCTGGGTTGAACATGCAAACGGTTGCTGTTGAGTTGCCACAGAGGGTGAGCCAACCAGGGATCAAGGTCCTGGGCGAGGTCCAGGTGCGGACGAGTGCAGACAGGCTTGACTTTGACACGCCTTTGGTGTTCCTTTCATGCCGCCATCAACTAGGTCGAGCAGGATGGAGGCCACAGTGGAGCAGTGGGTGGGGTTAGGAAAGGGCAGAAAGAAGACACAGGAAGAAGCAGCAATCATGGGAGAGCAGGTAAGGAGCGGGGCAGGAGGAGAAAAAAATGCAGGAGAGGGGTAGGGGGTTATGGGAGCCTAGAAGAAGCATGAGAATGAAAGGATTAAAAGAATGTGAAAGGTACAGTAAAAGGCACACAATTTCAGAGAAATGCACAAAAGTAAAAAAAAAGCCACAGAAAAATTAAGAAAAGGCCAAAAAAGGTTTGAAAAAAAGCAGAAAAGTTGAAAAAAGGCACAAAAAGGAAGGAAAATAGCAAAAAAATTAACAAAAGTTAGGGATGGCACAAATGTTAAGAAAAGAGGCACAAATGTTCGGAAAAGGCACAAAAGTGGAAAAGGTACAGGATTAAGAGAGGAGTAAAGAGAGTGACAGGCTGTCTGTTCCGGCGGTGAGTGCCTTGTGCCCCCCCCCCCACCTCCGAGAGCATTGTGTTGGGCACGGCCATTGTCATGGCTGCGGCCGCTCTGTGGGGGGGATGGACAGCTCCAGGTGTGCTTAGGGCAGCGGCCCCTTCTCCTGGTTGTTCGATTTCGGGAGAAGGGGTAGGGATGGGTCGGAGGCTCCTTGCCGTCTGGTGCGGCTTCCTTGTCTCTTGCAGGCAGGTTGTTGTTGGGGGGGAGAGAGCACGGCAGGGCCCCCTTTCCCGGCCTTTTCCTTCCAGGCGGCGGCATGGTGATGTGGGGGGGAGGCATGCGTTGCTTGGCTTCCCTCAAGGAGACCTACGTCGGCAACGCCGGTTTGAGGGCTCGGGGGACTGTTGGTGCAGTCCGCAATTGATTTCGCGGGGAGGGGGGCGGCGCGCACAGGGCTGTTCTACCCACCTCCCCCCCCCGTCGGACGGTTCATGGGCCCTGATGCGCAGGGTGACTTGTGGTTGTGTGGGGGAGAGGGCGGCGAGCCCCAAGTGGCTCCCCCGCACCCCTTTGTGGCTAGTTCTGTTCGGAGGCTTTTGAGGGGATGGTTGGCTGCTCTGCAGCCATGCGGCCCACGGCCGAGCCAGCCTTGGTGTAGGGGCACCTGACCGCGCACTGCGGCTGACCAACCACTGTGGGTAGGTACCAGCGTTTTCCGAGGGTTGATGCGTGCCTGGAGTGCGGGGTTCGGCCAGGGCATTCATTCTGGTGGGGGCAGGCACTGTTTCTAGCCAGTGAGAGAAGGCGTTTAGTGTGCCCAGGGTGTGTTGGCGTGTGCGGGGCCGTCCCAGTCACCTGCTTGATTGCGGCCCTCGGTGGCATTGTGGCGGTGTCCTTTGTTTCCGCGGATCACGTTGTGCCTTTCCCGTGAGGCAGAGGTTTGTTGCTCTTCCCCCCCATCGAAGCCTCATGAAATGAATGTGGCTATTATGGCCAATTTGTTGCGTCCTGTGAGAGATCGCAGCTCTGCGCCTGCCCGAGGCCACGCAGTGGCCATTGAGAGGGCGGGCCAATAGTCACGGAGGGCTGACCCGCCCCCAGGAAGTTGTTAGCCTCCCCTCCTCACTGGTTTGAGGAGGCGGCTGGACGCGAGTCTCGTCCGGGGGCGGCAGGGAGGGGCCTCCGTGGGTACTTAGGTTGCCGCACCACGTTGGAGGGCCTCTTTGCCGCCCCGGACGCCATCGGTTCTCTTCGGGACACTCTTTTTAAGGTGAGCAAGGCCTTGCCCGGCCTATAATTCCCCCCCCTTCCCCTCCGCCTGCTCCTCCTTGAGTCGCGAGCCTGGCGAGGCGGCCCATTACGCGTGGGCTGCTGTGGGGGGGGACGTCCGGTTCCCGATGTGGTCTCCGTCCTTGCCCCCCCCCCCCTCATGGCGGGTGGGGTTTAGCGGGCCGGCCGGTATTTTCGTCGGTCCCGCCGCGGCTTTCGCGACCGCGCTGACAGAGTGCCCCCATGCGGGCTACCCGGTGCGTTGGCCGATCCTCGCCCTACCTCTGTGGTGGCGCTTTCTTCCCCTCTCCGACCCCCCCCCCGCCTTAACTGCGTGCGGTGGGGGGGCCAACTTTTGCAGTGGTTTTCCTTCCTTTCAGGGGCGGCAAACGACGCGGCGACGAGACCAATGAGCTATAGCTCAAAGGAAAGTCTCGTACCTTTGGTGTGTACAGCCCTCACAGACCAGGGTTCGAATCCTGCCAATGCTGTAGAATTATCCCAAGGTGGGAAAATTTCAAAGGTTTTATTTCCCCCCTCCCGCACTCTCTCGCTGGGTGCGGGCGAGACCGGTTAGCCCACGAGGCCGTCTGGCTGGCCATTGGGGGTGATGTGCCTCCCCCCCCCCCTCTCCTATATCCTTTGTGAGCCGGGCAGCTCGACTGGCCCTCAGTTGGGTCCCATAGGAGGGAGAATGTCTTCCGCTGGCGGGTTGCCGCCTGTACCAGAGTGCGAGGGGACTAGGTGTCAGCACATGTGCTGGGCGCATACTATTGTCGCGGCCCGGGCCTTGAGATTGCCGTCTTCGTCACTCAGGCAGTGACCGTGAGTGGACTCTGATGGTCCCTAGAAATCCCGTCTCCACCCCCCCCCCCATTGCCCCCGTGTGGGCCTCAATTGAACGCCGCGCTTCGTTGCAGTGCAGCTGGTCGACAGTGTCGTGTATCTTTGGGGGCTTTGCGATTGTGTCTATTTTGTGAGGAGATGGTTGGTAAAGGGGGTCACCGAGCATAATCTTGGCGGGGCAACGCTAAACATTCCTGGAACCGCATTGTTCTGTGTAGGTGGGGGATGTGTGCCGACAGCCATACTGTAATTGGAAATTGCTGGACATTGTATGCATGTTATCGATTATTTCATTTATGGTATTGTTTACATGCGATGGCTTATCCTATTGATATATACCACGTATGGTGGGCGGTTATTTTGTGTGGGGCAGGTAATCTTTTACGTTCTCTGGCCTGTTATGCTTGCTGAAACCGAGTATTTTGTTGCATAACCTAGCACCCCCCCCCTCCCCTGTTGCTTGCCATGTGGTGGGCGGTCTCGGTGTGTGATGTCGCCATGTCCGGGTTTGCGTGCCGTTTAATATTTTGTTTCGGCAGGGGATTTGTTTATCACGCTTTGCACGTGGCGGACAGCCATTGGGGTCAGTAGTGTATGCTGTCTCCCGTGCTGATGTCGCAGGCCGGATATCGGCAATTCCTTTGGTACCTGTGCGACTACCATGCCCCGCTTTATTGTCACGTCAGGCTAGCTCAGTCGGTGGAGCATGAGACCCTTAATCTCAGGGCCATAGGTGCGAGCCCCACGTTGGGTGAAAACAAGTAATTTTTCACAGCTACATTTCCACACCCCCATGCTCCGGTGCCACTACGGGACCCGGCGGCATTGAGCATCGGGCCCCGGAATCGATGGGAGTCGCGTCTATGACGCCGCTATTCATGTTCTCGTGAACACGTAAATGATTGTCTTTAATTGGTGGTGTGTGGCGCGATGGGTTAAGCCTGGTTCACCTGCCGGGTGCGGCTGGGTGTTCGGCGGCTGGTTGCACGGGCAGCCGGGTGTCGTAATATCGGTAGCTGGTCGGGTGGGTTGGCTACACTGCAGGTGGTCGCTGCTTCAGGCCTCATGCAGCAGTATCAGTTGGTGGGGGACGCTTTTAAGCAGCAAGGTCGTTTCTGTAGTGTAGTGGTCATCATGTTCGCTTAACACGCGAAAGGTCCCCGGTTCGAGACCTGGCAGTAACACTGAGCGTTGGCTGCTTTCAATGTGCCATTTCTTCACGATTGCAGGCTCAGATCGCACCCCCGGCGCCTCGCGGTGCCAAGCAGCTTCTACCCCCATTCCGGGAGGTCAGTATACTGGCGAAGCAGGAGGGGCAGGTTCAGGAGGGAGCCCTGTGCATGAGATTTGAGTGCATTGATGCAATCGCTCGGTGGCCACAAAAAGAGGTGTTTTATGCAGATTTACAAGGGTCATGGCGTTGGCAGCAGGAGGGATATGCCTTTCCGTGCGCCATGGTTTTAATGGGGCCCATATTTAATCCAGTGCGATGGATAAGCCTTACGGGCGCTAATTTGTTCATTGCAGGTCTGATTTAATTTACACGTGGCATTAGATGTGAGCGCGGGGGTTCAGCACATTACGCGCGTAAATGTGTGGGAGCATAGTATCATCGGGCCATAATACCTCGCGGCCCACTTGTGTTAATTCTTGATGTAACGCGTTGCGTGGCATTTTCAGCGCGAGGGGTAAGCATATTCTGTGCACAGTTTAGTTTGTGTCGTTCATATTTACAAGGAGGTATGGTATGATTGGGCCTTAGTACATCTAGACCCAATTGTGTGACTGATTTAATTTGCACGTGGCACTAGATACTCGAGCGCGAGGGCTCAGCCGACTACGTGCTAATTTGTGGTTTTGGCTGTATTTACAATTGGAGTACAGTATTATGTGCCATAGCACCTCGAGGCCCTATCGTGTGACTTCTCTAAATTTAACGTGACATTGCGCAAAGCTGCGAGACGGTTAGACTGTTGCGGGCGCGAATTCGTCGCTTGAGTCCATTCATAAGTAGTAGCATTGGGCCATATTACCTCAGGGCCATCTGAGTGACTTTCATCTTTTCACACTCGGTATTGATTTCGCAGTGTGTTTACTTATCCTAATCCGTGCGCAGTGGCGGACATATGTATCTCGTAGCACTAACAAGGGACTTAGGCAGTTTGAACACGTGGCGACGCATATTTCAGGGAGAGGTAAGCCATTATGGCTGTAACTTTGTTTTGTGTTCGCATCTCCAATTGTTGTTTCCAGCACCATGGGGCCATGGTATCCTTAAGTCCAATCGGTATAATTAATTTTATTCGTGGGCTTACATATCTCAGCGAGTAGGGTAGGCCGATCACGTGCACTAGTTGCTTGTTCATTCTCCCGACATCTCATCTACTAGGGGTCTTTCTTAGTGTGCAGATGAGGAACTAAACTACTAACACACCTACGTCCAGTTGGGAACGAATACTTGCCTAATACACAAACATTAGATGTAAGTTACTTCTGGTTGGCTGAAATATCCTTCCTGGTATTTGTTCCCTTGTACGTGTGTTTCGAAATTGTCAAGCTATTTATAAGGAAGGCACTTTGCGATTTTGAATGAGTGTCAGCCGTGACGGTGCTCACCTTCAATACCTGTTACTGCAGTACAATACCATCCCACATCGGTGGTACTTTCCTCTCACATCCCTAGGAACAGGTGTGTGCGCTCAAGCCTAATGTCACCAGGTTTGTTTATTTGTAGGATGTGCCGTTATGAAACTTCTCAAATTTCATTGCCTCGGTACGCCAACTTGCTCCTGTTTGAGAGCCCGACATAGTGGGAATTTGACGTTAATGTGCAACTTCCGGCCACAAGGGTATCTTGCTATAAGTTGTCCAACCATCCCACTACAATGTGAGGCATTTAGGGGACAGATGACAGGCCCTCGATTCCAAGAAAAATATGGGATATCCTGCCAGCGTCATCAGGATTTTAATAGGACAGTTACACCAACGATGGAGGGTGCGAGGGGTTCATTACAGACTCCAGAAGCGATTCCTGCTTCTATGTATCTACATCCTATCATGCCCCACCTGTTTAGTAGTGCCATACCCTCAAGCTTTACAGAGTATTAGTTGATCCTCTGATTGCGAGCCCGCGAGTTAAGGGTGCTCTTGCTCGGCTCACTTGCGTACTATTGCTATAGTCTTCCAATTTGGTACCACTTACAGGTCTGTCGCAAGCATTATATTCTGTCTGCAAGTTTCCGCATCTGCAACTTAGTGTCAATTTAGATGGGGGGTTAATTTAATCCTGGTTGGTATCTCAGCTTTACTACACACCAGTAACCCCCAGACAAAGTGTTCGAGGTCACTGATAGGCATGATGGGCCCTGCGCTATTTGAAGTATAGATGCTTGGTGGCCATCAGTATACAGGATTGTCTTCAGCCCTACAATAGAATTATTTCTCAGTTCTCTGCCAGCTGTTGAATCACTTCTTGAGTAATTTTACATGGGAGTCCTCTAGGGACTGCCCCCTTCTAGTGCGTCGTTGGCAGTTCAGCCTCAGGCTGAGGTTTCAACAGTGCCCTCCTTTCAGCGAAATGAGTGGAACATTGCAGGCTGGTGACCCTACATCCCACGGAGCAGCAGGTGCTCCTAACTGTTGGCACAGTATTGCTGTCTGTCAGATCCCGGAGCCGTGGATAAGCAGACAGACAACAGCAGTAGTGTGGAAGAGCATAGATTAGTGGCATGGGACCTCTCCTTCCCATGGGGTTAAATTAACATCGCAGGTCCTGGTCTTGTCCATACAACGAGTTCGTCGCTACCTGGGCCTGGCTGCACCGGCACCTGCTTCCACACTGTGTGCTGGGGCATGCCCCGCCCCCCCCCCCCCCCCCCACCCAATTTTCTAGACTAAGAGTAGTCTTTGCATACAAGTTGCTAACTCTCTTAAGCACTTGCCCTGGTGGGCCCCACTAGTGCATCCACGGCGCTCTGCCACTTGTCTCTCACACTTCTCCAGCCTATAAGCGGCGCTCTGGCCTTTCCCAGTGTCGGCACCCATGAGCTTTATCATCGGTAAGGCACCGAACATTTGCTATTCTGTGCCCTGGGTGATCAGCCTTTTGATGTTTAAATTTTGTTGGTTGGGTATGTGGGCCACTTCTGATGTTTAATTTCTTATTGGTGGCTGGTGGACAGGCCTACCCAGGAGTGTTTGGTTACGCAGGCGTTAGTGCCGCTGGTGCGTCAGGTAACCAATCTTTTCTTGAGTAGCACGTAGTGGTGCAAGAGGTTAGATAAGGTATGTGATTACTAGTTATCCCTGGTAGAAGATCACCTGACAGTTGTCCGGTTGCTGGGAAGATACCTCCACACTCGGGGCAAGTAGAATTACTAGAAGTGTAGGTCCGCCTCCAAGGTGGGGAAAGGTCAGGTAGTGTCAGTGGAAGTGTCCCTTGTTGGGAAATCTTGCGTGTCAGCTTGAAGACACACGACTTCACCTTTCTCATGCAGTAGGCGGCGGAGTCACTCTAAGCTCTCGTCCACTGTGACATAGAGTTATGTGACGCATGCTTATATATGTCGCATGCTTATGGTAGAGAGAGTGCACTCTCGGTACCTGGCTGACTCCTTCCTTGGGTTAACAATGTGAGCCCACCCCCCCCCCCCCCCCTTAGTATAGGAGACCTCTTTCATGTTGAGTTCTTCTTCAGACGAGAGAGGGCCCGCAGTGCTGGGAGGTGTCTTTAAGAGAAGAACCTTTTGGGCCCACCCCCCCCCCCCTTAGTATAGGAGACCTCTTTCATGTTGAGTTCCTCTTCAGACGAGAGAGGGCCCGCAGTGCTGGGAGGTGCCTTTAAGAGAAGAACCTTTTGGGCCCCACCCTATGCCTTCTTCTGGCCGGGGCGCCCTATGCCTTCTTCTGGCCGGGGCGCCCTAGGGCTCGGGCCATACACCAAATCTGACCTCTGTCGTGTGGGGGCGGTTTCGGCGGCCTGCGCCCCCCCGTGTGTTAGTAGACAGGGTGGCTTGGCACCGTGGCACCCTTCCCGGGCTTTGTGATCTCCCCCCCTGACAGCATTGCAGCGGGTCAGTGCGGGCTTGTACAGTGATTGGGCTCTTGCATCCTGTTGGGCAGCTAGGACACAAAGTTTATTTTTTGGGTATAACGTCATCCCAGTACTCCGGGAATCACGCACAGTGCTATACACACTGGCTGCCTGAGGGCTATAAATTCCTTTATGCCCCTCCCAAAGTGAGAAGCTGGCCTGACTTTCCATGTCACCAACCTGGTGCCCCCCCTCCCCCCCCCCCACCTGGGTTTAGTTTATCATATCCCTTATGAGGGTCGTAAGTCATCAGACAGGCTATCCTCGAGGTAGCATGGACTTGCAGCCGTCTGGCTAAACTGGGGGGCTTGTGATCCCGGCTGTTACCTTGGTAATACTATAGATCACATGTCAGTCTACCTCGCAAGTTCTATCCCAATAGATGCTACGCGCACCGCAGGAGGCGTATGCATCCTTCGTGACTTTTGTTGCACAGCGTATACCTAGCAGTTTCAGTTGAAGTTTGAGAACTGCGCTGTGGCAGTAGTCGTACATCATTGGGTATAGTTTACTGATGCTTTGTACGAATGTTATCAGCAGGGGAGGTCCCCTTGTCTCTTGGGCTCTTTCATGGGTATCCCTTCTGACCTGGGTCAGTCTACACCATTGCTGTAGGGGAATTTGTCCCCTGGGGTCCTTGCTGACTACTCTCAGAGGGCTTGTGGTGTCAGCGGCCGTGTCATGTTGCAGGTCTGCATTGTTCTGGGGCACTTTGTTTCTGTCCCAGCAATCCCTTGCGGGGGTCTTAGTCATCCTTCAGACAAGCTATCAACAGGTAGCGTGGCCTAGGCCGCTTCCAGACTAATCCGAGGGGCAGGGGATGCCTGCTGTTAATACCCGTGTATATATGTTTTATCCCTGCAATGCCCCTGTGCTCTTTCGAGTATAGCTGCACAAGCGTCATTATAAGCACTCTTTCTCCAAGTCTGCGGAGAACGGCGTACAGCAGGAGTTACTTACTGGGTATAGCCTGCTGACGCTCGTGGTTAAAGGATGTGGTTGAGTTGTTGGGCATGTGCTGGAACACCTATTGTCGATTCAAAGCACCTTCAGCAGTTTGGCCCCTCCTCAGCCTTTGTCATTCTCCTGGTAGTATGACTTCTGGTAACCAGGTTAGGGGTATGACTTCAGGTAACCGAGTTAGGTTACTCCTTGTTGGATAGCCTTAACACCCGGGGTGTCGGCAGAGTAGGGGCAGAGGGGCCTGGGTGACTTCAGGCATGTAATGTTCATGTCAGTATCTGGTCGCTTCGAGGTGGACAGTGTCCACCGCTCCCCTGTTGCTGTGGTCTTGTTCTTAGCCGTTTAAATGCTCTCCAGAGCAAGGTTCAGGTTTCCCTAAAATCAAAGTGGTGGGGGCCGTGAAAGGTTTCCCCCAACGGAGGGGCCTGGGATCCAGCAAACGCAAGATGTTTCAGGACGAGGTCAATTGTTACCTCGTGGAGGATGGTGTTATCTCACGCCCGCAGGCTTTGACCTGTTCCTCCTAGTTTTTAAGAAGCTTTATGAGCAGAGGTTGCAGGTAATGAGGAGTAGCAGTGGTGGGGGGGCCTGTGCGGCAGCGGGTACCACCGCACAGGCTGTGGCGGAGTTACTGGGCGATCCGGAAGAAGAGAGGTGCAAACGATGTACTTCAGCGGGCACATAGGGGTGCCAGAGCCTAACCTGTATCCTCATGGGAGGTGCAGGAATTCGTGTCGGCGCCCCAGTAGTCCTTCGGGCGGTTGTGGGCCTGTGCAACCGGGGGTTTGCCTAGTCACGCCCCACAGGGGGGCGTGTCAGTAGTTATAATTTTATTAATACAGCAGTTGGGTGCTTTGCCACTGTGCTGTTTGGCTCAACAGGCGGGCAGGTGGCGAGAAGGCAGCCTGCCCGGGATCGCCCGTAATCTTCACCCACCATCATTACATATGTTGTATGTAAATAAACCTGCAGCAATTGTTTCCCAAACTAATACGTTGTCTGTGCATTATTTTGCATGTTTGGGGAACCAGGGGGCGGGAGACTTCATGTGGCCCTGATGTGACTATGCGCCTGCCCGAGGCCACGCAGTGGCCATTGAGAGGGCGGGCCAATAGTCACGGAGGGCTGACCCGCCCCCAGGAAGTTGTTAGCCTCCCCTCCTCACTGGTTTGAGGAGGCGGCTGGACGCGAGTCTCGTCCGGGGGCGGCAGGGAGGGGCCTCCGTGGGTACTTAGGTTGCCGCACCACGTTGGAGGGCCTCTTTGCCGCCCCGGACGCCATCGGTTCTCTTCGGGACACTCTTTTCCCTCCCTTACCTCTAACCCAGAGTGTTGGTGTGGGGGGATTGGTGGAGGTTTTTAATGTGTCCATTTATCGTTGCAGGTTGGAGTTAAGCGGAGTTACTGGGCGATCCGGAAGAAGAGAGGTGCAAACGATGTACTTCAGCGGGCACATAGGGGTGCCAGAGCCTAACCTGTATCCTCATGGGAGGTGCAGGAATTCGTGTCGGCGCCCCAGTAGTCCTTCGGGCGGTTGTGGGCCTGTGCAACCGGGGGTTTGCCTAGTCACGCCCCACAGGGGGGCGTGTCAGTAGTTATAATTTTATTAATACAGCAGTTGGGTGCTTTGCCACTGTGCTGTTTGGCTCAACAGGCGGGCAGGTGGCGAGAAGGCAGCCTGCCCGGGATCGCCCGTAATCTTCACCCACCATCATTACATATGTTGTATGTAAATAAACCTGCAGCAATTGTTTCCCAAACTAATACGTTGTCTGTGCATTATTTTGCATGTTTGGGGAACCAGGGGGCGGGAGACTTCATGTGGCCCTGATGTGACTATGCTCACTGTGATTACGGCAGGTCTGGGGGCGGGTGACAGACAGGAGATTACTGCAAATTCCAGTATTTGGAAACTTCTGAGGGGGAAAGTGGTTCTGCCTTCTCCTCTGAGACGAATTAGCAGTCCTCTCGGGCTGAGGGGTCATACCCTCGTCGGAAGCGGCTCCCCCTCCTCATTTACCATTATGAATGTAGGATGTTGATTTATGGGCACGCAGTCCGGTTGTGGCCTTAGTCGCTTTATATTTGTGTGTTTTTCCCACATCATATGGTATTTAATTCCCTATAATTCATTTATGTCGAATTGAGAGAGTGGGTGACAGCCAGATATGCATTTTATTACACAATCTTTGCATATTGCATCCAAGCGCTTCACAACAGACACAGCCTGTTGCAGCTTGGCCAGCTGGAAAAGCAAAAGGTGGTCGCTAAGGGTGACCTGCTGATGTGTCAGAAGTCTGGTAGAAGGCGAACATGGCGCTCGCGTGCCCGAGCACCCTCCCCACGGGTCCACAAGCATTGAACAAAATGGCGCCCCATGTATGAGGATACACACCCCCCTTTTCCCCTAAGTGCCACGAGTGGTTTTAATTGGTGCCCAATTGATTGGGAGCGCCCGGAACGGACACCGTGCGTGTTGGAGGCAGCTGTTAGAAGACATTTTGCGGATATTACTGCTATTTTGTAGTAGAAACTGCTATGCAGGGTTTTAATGGCGGTTTCTTTTCTCTGATGCGTGGGGGCAGAATAGTAGGTTTTTGTTTGTTCTCGCATGCCGATTCTGGAAGGAGAATGCCTTTTACGTTGTCGTAGATTTTTCATTTAACCCATAACCCATTCAAGGTCCGCACGTAGCGCGCTCACCACGACCGCCCGCTGGTTCCCTTGTTGGGCACGTTATCCTATACTATGTTTTGGCCCGCTGGTACTTCTCCGAGGGGCACGAATTTCTGTTCAGGTAGCGTGTTCACAGCGCCCCGCTATGTTTCTCGATGGGTTTGGAATTCGCAGGCGGGGCGATTACCTCCTCTGCTCCCGGGGGCTGGGATTGGAGCGTTGCGGCAGGCCGGAGGCTCGGGTTTGAATTGTGGGGCTGGCATGGGTCATGGGCCCACGTATCTGGTTGGGATGGCCATTGTTAACAGCAATTATGGGGTCCATGGTTTGTTTCCTGCCGGGGCGAGCGGGGTTGACCGTCGACGGAGACAAGCCAGCTGCTCGGGCCTCCTGTGCGGCTGAGCTATGGAGTGCACTTGGCGGTGGGGAACTTTAGCAGCATGGGGGGTGGCATGCATCCCCGAGGTGCTCGACATCCCCATTGATGCCACGGATAGGCAGTGTCCGGGAGGAGAGTAGCACGTCGTGCTCGATGGGAGTTCTTTTGCTCTCAGCAGCTTGTCGGCAATGCCCTGATCCCGCCATGGCAGCGTTGGGGCCTGCCTTGATATCCAGTGCGTGGGAGGTGCAGTGGGTACGGGGAGGCTCTACCCTTCGGGTGCATTATGTTTGGCGGTAGTTATGCCTGTTGTCCCTGTATTGGTCATCTCGACCCCCCTTCCGGCCACACGCGTGTCATCTATCCTTTTCAGGTACTGGGAGCAGCTCTATTCTCGGGGCCGGCATCTCGCAGCTAACAGTGGCGGTGGCATTCCAAAACTCTGGGGATGTCGTGCCTCGTGGGGGGGGGGGGCGGTTGAGTGAGCCAAGCCGGCTGCTCCGGCAATTTTGGTGGCAGAGCAGTAGTGACCCGCTTGTGTTCCTCGATGTGCACAATTTCTGTTGATGCAAGGGAACCGGGTTTGAGGCTTGTTTGACGCTCCGCATCCAGATGCAGTTCAAAATTATGTACTCACGCTTATTTATACCTTTATTAGCGCGGACTGTACTCGAAGGTGTCAGAGCGCTTCACAATGGGAACAGAACTGATACAGGAGAGCACGATTATGAACACATTACACAAGCAAACGCTAAGCTACAGGAAGCAAAGTGCATTGCAGGAGGAAAAAGTGACATGTGTGCAAGTTTCAATTGCGTACAATGTACAAGTAGAGGTAAATTAGTGCAATAAAGTGCAGACACTCAAACACAAGAACAATCGTTACGCAGGTAATGGTGGCACTTGTGCATGTACTGGAAGCAAAGACATTATAAGGGGTAGCATACAGTGTGTTACATAAGGAGAGTGACGTGTGCTTGTTACAATAGAGTACCTGACACAGGTAGCAGGATGATATTGCAATAATTGGCAGACTCTCCAACCACAAGAACACACTGGTAAGACACTTCCGTAGTCAAGGAGAACAGAATTTTCCATATTAAAAGGTCTTCCGTCAGAAGAGGGCATGGCGTAAATTTGGAGGTGTCTTTGAAGGAGGTGAACTTTGAGGTCAGTTTGAAGGCCTGGGAGGAGGAGGTGTTTCTGAGAAGAATTGTAAGGAGACAAGTTCAGAAGTGACTCTAAATCACACACTCCAAGTGCAATGGTCATTATCAGACTTAGCAAGTGAATATTGACTTAAGTTTTTAGACTCTACACTTCTGCATCAGGCTCTGGGGGTACGCAAGTATGTGCCCCACCCAACTCCTTACGATATTGTATTGTGGGCAAACTAGTTCTCGTAACTGCAAACAAGCTAGGTCTCGGTGGCATGGGGGCATTGATGGCCCTGTCTCATTGCAGAGAATCCATATTGCTATTAGGAGGGGGGGCGGGGCTACTAATGGATGTTTTATTTCTCAAATGCAGGAACCGTGCTGGAGAACTGCCCTACTCACATAGGGGTCCATCTGAACTGTGCATAGTAGGTAGCCCCTGTGCAATAATTGGATGTTATCTCTTGTAAAAACAACTGATGCGGCTGAGCAATTTGTTGTTTTATTGGCCAGTAATTGGGATGTTCTCTCTTTAGGCATTGGCAGAGTGTGGGCAAATCAGGCATTCCCTGTGACAAAAATAAAATGCGTTGTCTTTTAAACAACTGGTGCATATGGGCATATCATGCATCCCATGTGCAATAAGGGAATGTGGGGTTCTGGGTCAGCACGCCCAGGATTGGAGTGTAACCTGTTCTAATTTCAGGACAAGCAGATCAAGTACACAGGCACCACTCTGAGTAGGACAGGTGGGAATGGAAGCAGGAATGGCCAGGGGTGCTCCGGGCTCGGAGCCTGAATGCTGTTCCTGGGTTAAGTGCTCTTGGTGGGCAAGGGACAACCTGGTTTCTGACTTCTTGTAGGGGAAAGTAGAAGCAGTGTTATGCGTGGCGGTTGTGCATTTACCATGCCCCCCTTACACATCAGCCCCAGTTGTGCTTAAGTACATTATGCAACTGTTCGCCGCAGCTCATAGGTGACAGGAGGGGTAACCACAAGGGTAGATGGGCAGAAGACTGGTATGGTTTTCATTGGTGGGGTGCCCAGGGGTCTTCTCCAGAACTTATTTGAAGGTTAGTACTTGTGTCACACTATAGGGTTGCACACAGCGGGGGTGAGGGCCTGTCCATGTGGGCTGGGGCAACGGTATTGTCAAGTGTGGACTTCCGTATGCGCGGCTAGGGCCCGCCAAGATCATGAGGGACAGTTGCCTTCAGCCCAGGGCATCCTTTTAGCCTTGAGGGGACCTGGTTCGCTTCTCTGGACACACTGCTGTGGGATAAAAATTGGTCAGTTCTGTTGGGACGTATGCTTCATTGGGTAGAGCTCCTTAGAGGAAGGAGTGTGCAGCATGGACCTGGGGTAGCCAGCTGAGGCTTGCTCCTGGGTTTGGAAGTTGATGTGATGGGCCAAGGGGTGCTGAACCTTGTGTGAATGATGTAGTACAGCATCTAGTTTACCAGTTCGGTATGGGACCATCATTAGCAACAGCAGCTGCTTATATGGATAGCAGTATAGCCTATTTTAGTTCACCCAGGGTTGGGGCGGGCAAGGTCAGCAGCTCGGCAGCCGGAAACAAATTAGAGAATAATGATATCCGGGTCAGAGCAATGTGCACTCGGCAGTCAAGCAAACTAGTTTCAACAGAATCCTGATACGCTGTCGGGAATAAATGCAAGGTTATGGGCTACACATAAATTGGCCTTTCTGTGTGCAGGGGGCGTGAGTGAGCCATTCCCAGGAGGGTGCGATTGGCCTTGACAATGCTGAATTGGAGGGGATGGAGCACGAATAGGGACACCTCCGGAGCACAGTTTCCAGTGATACTTGAGAGGTTCAGGGACATTTCTGATCAGTTCACAGTCCTGTGGAGCGCAGATCTGATAGGGGATTTTGGTTGCTGGGCAGCACAACTGTCCAGAGGAGGAAAGGACATGTCTTTGCTTGAGCTTAGGGAGGCCTCTGAAGGAACAGGCTGTAGGTCACTAGGTCTAGAGGACCACTCATGCCGCTTTTGAGGCAGCTCTCTTTTCAGCAACTTTTGCGCTGGCTTTTTGTGGTTCATTGAGAATGGGGAGCTAGTGGCGAGTTCCAAACAGGACACACCAGGAGTAGCTTTGTGCAGACGGGTGCTGTTCTGACGGGTGAGGTCCTGACTCTAAGGTTGAGGAGATCTAAAACGGACCAGGAAAGGGCAAGAAAAGTTATATTGTTAAACAGGTTGGAAGTGCGAGATATTTGGCGCTGTTCCCCCCCCCCCACCCACTGGCGAGGGGCCTCCGGAAGCATGCTGATGGGACCCTTTGACCAAATACCACGTACAGCGAATAATGGAGGTGTATGGTATTCGCAGGCAACAAGGTCCAGGGCAAGCGCTTTTGCAGCCACTCCTTTGGAATAGGGACAGCAACCACGACTTTCCAGGCAGGCTTGCCAGTGGAACACATAAAACAAGCGGGCGTTGAGTCAAGTTGCTACAAGAATTACATACGTCCTTAAGAGGCAGGTTTAGGCACTGACCGCGAATTTTGATGTGCCGTTGTTGTGCGACCCGGAGTCGATGTAATCATTTTGCAGTGTTTGAAGAATTTGGTTGGTGTACATAATGAACGATGTGTAAAACACCTGCCTGGGGCGCAGGGGCCTGCTGCACATGATGAGGAGCACTTTGTGCGAGTTGAGCAACTTGCTGGGGACCTGTGAGTTATGGTGGTCCGAAATTACCCCAAGGCTTTATTGGCGGGGCGCAAGGACAGGGGAGGCGATGGAGACCTCTTGCAGGTGGGTCAACAGCGCTATGTGCAAATTCACTGAGCAACGTGGATTTGGTTTCATTAGACAGGGGTTGCTACATGCAAAATGCACAGGGTGCTTTGACGAAGATGGTATACACATAACAGAAGTGGGGATGGCCCTCTTCCTGCTAGATTTAGCGGAAGCATCAGTAGCAGCAGGGTAATTAAAAGATCACTAGAAGGTGGGGGGCTCTGGGGCGGCGGCAGCTACACCCAGAGCCATGGCGGAGTTACAGGGCGATCCAACGCTGGAAGGTACAGAGGGGTACCCTCTACAGGAGCACAGTAAGGGTGCGAGAGCCAATTATCCCCAGGGAGATCCTCGATGGGATCCTGGAGGAGTGACAGCGCCCCGTTAGTCCTTCGGGCGGTTGTGGACCTGAGCAACCGGGGGTTGCCTGCAACGCTCAGCCCCCCGAGGGGGAGGGGCATGAGTAAGGGGTGGACTGGAGGTCTGCTGGGGGGAGGGGGTTAGACCTTCCCCCCAATATTGACAACGCCCCCGCGGTCAACACCACAGGGGGGTTTATGGCTCATCAGGTGGGCAGGTCGCGAGGGGCGGCCTGACCCTGGATCGCCCGTAAGATAGCCCAACGTGTTGGCATAATGTTTATGCAAATAAAGCTGCAACAACTTTCTCCAACAAAAACATTGTGTGGTGTCTGTTATTTGGGAAATTGTTGTGAGCGCTGTGGGGTATGGGCCGATATTGGCACTATGACAGGCTGCCCCGGGCCACCGAAGAGGGCCACCTACGAGGGTGGCCACCCTTAGTGCCACAGGATGGCACAGACCCCAAAGAGCGGTCTAGTGTTCGGGACTCGGAGGGTCCCCAGTGATGTCACTTCCGGCGGGGGAGGGGTCAGGGCCAAAGGTATATGCCCGGGGTCGCGGGCCTGGTGCCCTCTTTGACCCCTGACCGGCCGCGGGGACGGACCCTCTCCCCCCTTGACTCGGATGAGCGGTGCTGCCCGGACGCTGTTTTCCCTCCCTACCGCTAACCCGGCTATCGGCTAGCAAGGGGGGGGGTTAGTTATCTAAAACTATTTTGCTTTGTGTTGCAGGTGGAGTTATAGGGCGATCCAATGCTGGAAGGTACAGAGGGGTACCCTCTACAGGAGCACAGTTAGGGTGCGAGAGCCAATTATCCCCAGGGAGATCCTCGGTGGGATCCTGGAGGAGTGGCGGCACCCCGTTAGTCCTTCGGGCGGTTGTGGACCTGAGCAACCGGGGGTTGCCTGCAACGCTCAGCCCCCCGAGGGGGAGGGGCGTGAGTAAGGGGTGGACTGGAGCTCTGCCAGGGGGAGGGGGTTAGACCTTCCCCCCAATATTGACAACACCCCGTGGTTAACACCACAGGGGGGTTTATGGCTCATCAGGTGGGCAGGTCGCGAGGGGCGGCCTGACCCTGGATCGCCCGTAAGATAACCCAACGTGTTGGCATAATGTTTATGCAAATAAAGCTGCAACAACTTTCTCCAACAAAAACATTGTGTGGTGTCTGTTATTTGGGAAATTGTTGTGAGCGGTTTGGGGTATGGGCCGATATTGGCACTAAGTATGGTGAGGCGGAAGCAGAAGGAGCAAGGCGGGGCCTCGAGGCTCAAGTCTGGGTCCGAGAGGGCACAGAATGGTCGGGTAAGTGGAGGGGAGAGCTTGGGTATAGTGACCTGCTCCAAGGAGAATGTTTCCCCACGGACTTTTTGCCTACATCTTTCCAGAGAGAAAATAAAAAAAATCTGCTTCACAAAAAGTAAATAAAACGGGAGAACTGGCCCATCCCAGGTTGTTGGCTATCACAATGCGTGCAATCTGTGGATATTTACACAGCCATGGGGACATTCATTTAATTCACTTGTGATTATATGTATATATAACTTGAAGTGTACAGTTAACTTATATGGTTATTTGTTTGCCTTTAAACTAGCACCAAAGGTCTTTGTCTTTCCCGGAAAGTTATGTATGTCAATGTTTATAGCCGTCTCAGTGCACTGGCTTCTGACAAATAAAGCAAGTATCGAACCACAGTCAGTCATTTCTCATAATGCCCTCTTCCTAATAATGATAGGAGGACTGGAGATAGTTTATAATAACTGGTGTCAGGTGAGTTTACACCTTTGCCTTTCGAATTTTAAGATCATTTCGAGGGCCAAACCAACTGACGCTTCAACAATATTTGTGATCAGTACCCTGGACAAAAATACTATTTTACACCGGTCGTCGCTGCAAATATTGGGACTAATTTTCCAGAAATTGACGCATCGGCATTGGTGCATCCGTTTCCTTGCACCTGCGGCAAATGTTCTTGTGACACCATGGATGCGCTGTATTTACAATACAGGGCTCTATCGCCCAAGTTTTTAACAGATACATCAGGAATTCAAACACATCTGTTGGCGCAAAAGTGAGGCATTCCTGGAGTTGGTTGCAAAACTTACTCAACTCTGGTAATGCGTCATAACACATAGGTGAGTCCCACAAACTATTCTTTTAGCACAAGCTCAAAGTCTAAGTAATCTGAGCCATGGAATATTTACCTTCCCTTTTACTTTCATGTTTTCAGTACCCTCCAAGTTTTGCTATATTGGTTATTTTACTCCAAACACATTACGTCATTGGTACCTTTGCAATTTTGTAACATAGCGGGTTATTTACAAGCCCATTGCGCCACCAGTGTATCGCTTTTTATGCAGCACAAGGGGCTTGCAAATAAGCCACGTAATTCCTCACCCACTTTTGCAGAAAGAAAAGGGGCTTATTTACAATCCCCTTGCACCTCCTCTACATCATTTTTTTAATGCTTAGGTGACGCAATCAGTGCGCCACATTGCTACATAGCGACAAACAGACACATTGGGTCTAATGTGTCAGTTCGCATAGCCCTGCGTCACACTATACCTGCGCTAGGTTTAATGTATGCAGGTTAGGCGTTCCAATACAAAAAAAGCCACGGTGAAGTGTTGCAGTGAAATTTACAACATTTCACTGTGTCACTCTACGACTTGGCTGCGTCAAACCCTTAGGCCTGTTCAGACCAGGCATAAGGATTGACGCAGGGTTTTTACATTGGGACTTGCCTATGTGTTCTGACTCATTGCTGGAGTTGCGTCATATTTACAACCAACTCCAGCAATGCATCACTTTTGCGCCAACAGATGTGTAAGGATTGCTGATGCATCTGTTAAATACTTGCTCCGTGGAGCCCTGTATTGTAAATACAGCGCATCTATGTTGTCACAACAACATTTGGCAGAGGCGCAAAGATCAATGCATATGCGTCAGGTTTTTGTAAATGAGACCCAATTTATATATGACATAGAGAAGGTAATCAAAGAAATCATGATCGTAAAACTAACCATAATATAGCATTCATGCACGTGCACTATTTTTGCTGCTTATACATTAACAATTAGTAAATGGTGTGCATTATGCTTAGGCATCTTCCAATCAGAGAAAAACTCCTGATTATGTAAACAACATACAGTCAGCAAAATGAATTTGATCCATTATTTGCCCTAATACAAAAATAATAACGCGGTGTAGAGAAGAGCAAATTCATTTTATCTGCTTGTAATACTCCAGTCTTTCCTCAAAGGTTCATGCATTGTGGCACCAGAGTGTTCTTTCCCATCAGTCCAATATATATATATGCTTTTTAAAGCAGGAGTGTTAAGTTTTTGTAGACTAAACCGCCATAAATTCAAACCTTTCATAATTGAATGTCAGAAAATGATTAGTATTTAAGTGGTTTGACGCTGGTTCCATCTATTGGCCTTAATTAAAACTACAGCTACTTTCTGTGTCACTGCGTGTCTTTAGTAAGTAATTCTTGTAATATATCATTAGGGCTCCCAGTTTTATGGTATTTATTTTTATAACATTTCCGTCTCAATTTATCCATATTTATTTTTGGGTCATTTTATCTGTATTTACCATATTTATTTTGTGTATAAATGAAGTTGTAAAACTGTACATTTCCATATGTCCATATTTATTTAACTGATAGGACACGCACTCATACTTTAATGTCTGTCGTAATTTAGGTATTTAAGCTGACAATTATTACATAACAATATATCCATTAAATATTAGCATTATACCACAAATGTATGTTGACATATGCCATTATTTAAAGAAATGTCATTCTGTTTGTTAATTTCCCATGCTGTCTATCAGCTCAGCTGTTAGTCTACAATTCCTGAAAGACAGCTCGGAGAGTCACTTAAAAGAAGCAACATTTTCTGTATTTATCCACTTTTAAAAATAAATACAGACAAAAAACACATTGTTTTCTGTCTGTATTTATCTGTAAAAATCCATAAAAACGGAAAACAGGCAGCCTTATAGGAAATGTAGGCCACACAGCGAACTGAGGGTCTCATCTACAAGAAAATGATGCAGTGCAGTGCCGCAAGCCAATTAGCTCTGACATGCTGCGTTATTTTAAAAGCATAGGGCTGCGTCATATTAACAACAATAAAAAGCATCCCTCTACTTTCCCCCGCGCTGGTGCATAATTATCTGCCATGCTCCAGCCCGGGCACCCTTGCGTCATTTTGCAGGGGGCCCACGGATGATTGTTTTTGTGCAGGAAGGGACCCCTTATTGCACAAAAACAATCAGTAATGGCATTTTCCTCTTCCTATGTGTGCCGTAGAAAGAGAAATTAAAGTATTTCTTCTCATTGCGCCATTCCTACACCTCCCCTGGGGAAGTGTAGGATTTTGATGCATTCCCAGTTTTACAAAATGTTCCCACACAACATCCATGGAACTCCCCTTTCACGCAGAGTAATGCGTGAAAGGGGCCCATATTTGCAAGGCCATGAAAAGTTACGCTGGGTGACTTAACCTGGCGACTTAACCTGGCCTTGTAAATATGGGCACAGGGCCGAATCTAGGGTGCTGCGATGGGTGCCAACTCACCAGTCGCTGATTTGGGGTGGGGGTGTCATGTTTGCAAGTATATTATTGTTTCAAAAGCACCTGCTGCCAAGTTCTTTGCCTCCAGCAATTTTTAGACATCAATACAAATTTAAACAATACTGTCTACCAGTATGGATGACATATGACTCCTACACCAAGTAGTCTTCTGTCTTATGTAACATTTCCTATACACTGACTGCACATGAATGATTGTCTCTGTGCAATGTGTGTGTGATGTAAAGTCTTGTGACACCTTATACTGGTTTGAGTGGAGCTATAAAACGAAATGCATCTCAGAGACAGTGGTTATGGAGACCTGAGAGGCCCTGGTATATATTTTTTTAAACATATTTTATTGATCATTTATGATATCACAGCAGGTCAACAGATAAGATACATTCCAAACATACATTCTGTAGGTCTGTTTACTGCTGATGTTCCCATTACTGTCTAGAAGCCCCCTAGCAACCGTTGTGACTGCAGTGCACCCCCTCCTTTCATCCCTCCCCTTGCGAGTCCACATTATTAAGTAAAGTGCTAATATATACAACATGTAGCTGTATGCGTATCAGCTAATGAAAATTTAGTATGGGGTTCATACGGTGTTAGGTTAGGATGTAGGTCAAATCCTGAGTATAGGGTTGCCTCATTTATGGTCGGGGGTGTTATGCTTCAGGGTCTGATCCTATTAGATATCGTCTTCCCCTTCTGGACCCTCCATATCCAGCTGTATTAGGCCGTGCAATAGGGTTTCCCATGCCCTGGCAATTTCCATATTCCACATTCCTCTCTTAGCCTCCCCCATCAGGACATGCACTTCGCAATCTGCCCATTTTAGGAGCTCTGCTTTCCAGGTGGCTATCTTAGGACCTCTTGGCAACTTCCCATGCCTGGTTATTTCCCTTTTCGCTAATATGAGCCCCAGATCTAGGAATCTGCTAGTAACCTTGCTTTTGGCTGTGTGGGGGAACTACCCTAGGAGACAGTGGGCTGGTGAGCAGGGAATTTCTTCATCTATGGTTTCTCCTATTATGAGTGTTACCCCTCCCAGTGTTCACGTAGGTGGGGGCAGGTCCAGAACATGTGCAGGAAATGTGCCTGTTCTTCATCACATCGTGGGCAAATTTCCCTTTCAGTCTGGAAGTATCTGTGTTGCATTTGGAGGTTAAATAGGCTCTATTCTTTACATAGACTATATAGGCAGGATATCGCTTTAAAGGTGCCCGCCAATCAGGTTATGCAGTAGGAGCTCTACTGGGATGGAGGCTCTGTAGATCCCGTCTTCTAGTGTTTACGTATTGCTGTCGTAAGGGCTCTATGTAATAAGAAATGTCCCTGTGGTAATCCAAATTCAGCACAGAGCTCCCCAAATGGTAGTAGTTCCGTGTCTCTATAAAGGTCGCCCATTTTTGTCACCCCAGCCTCCATCCAGATCTCCAAGGTCCTACCATTGTGTCCGTGCAGAAGCGCTCTTAGCGGTAAACAACCATTACAACGAAACTTTTACAACGCACTACCATTACAACGCGGTCATTACAACGCAAACTATTACAACGCATTGCGCTGGGGGGTGCTCTAGGATAGGGAATAGGTTAATTTACTATCCAATAACCTTCCCTAGTGTCCACGGAACTATTCACTATCCAACACCAAAAGCACTATGCGTTGTAATGGACTGTGATGTAAAAACCGCGTTGTAAAGGCAGGCGTTGTAATAGCCTGCGTTGTAACGTCATACATCCGCTCTTAGCATGTCGAATGGGATGACTGGTGAATACACTCTTCACTCCTATTCATTGCAAGCCCTGGCGCCGGTATCTTTTCTGTACTTTAAGTGCATGAGATTCATTCCTAGCTGATCTTTTCACCCTGAGATATATCTGTAGAAGTTCATGTAGGACTGGGTCAGTCGCCCGTGCTTTGTCCGTCTGCCGTCGCCTTCGTGGTATACTTTGCACCAACCACTGCATTTGTGCTGCTATGTAATAGTTCTGCCACCTGCCCTAGTCGGTCGTTGCATTGTGCGTAAGGCTACTCTCTGGTGCCCTGAGCTCCAAATAAAGGTTCGGATCTGGGTATTCTGATCTCTGCAAAAAGCTGTGTGGATCCACAATGGGAGTGTGTTAAAAAAAAGTATAGCAAATGGGGGAGCGCTACCATTTTGAGTAGTGCCATCCTGCCAGCTACTAAGAGCGGCAAGTTTCTCCAGAATTCTAGGGCTGCTTCAGTCCTCCCATTGTTCTTCCTATGCTCCCCTCATATATATCTGTCCAGTCATGGTAAATATGGATGCCCAAATGCGGTAAGCAGTTGGGTTCCCACCGCAGGTTTCCAAGATCCGGGGGGGGGGGGCAGCCCGTCCATATCACTGGGAAGTGTCAAGACTTATGCCAACTCACCTTATGACCTGAAGTGTAGCCGAAGTCTCCAATAGGGCCGGGCCTTCGCCAAGTCCTCACTTCCTCTTTCCAAGAACAGTAGCAGGTCGTCCGCGTATAGTGCTATACAGTGGCAAGCCTGGCCAGCCCTCAACCCTCAGTAGTGGCATCCTGTTCTGCCACGCTCTACTAGCCACTGCCTTGATACAGTTCTTCATGTGTGTAGTCGAGCTGTGGGCTCAGTATAAAGGAGTCTAGTCCACTTTATAAATCTCTCCTCCAGTCCCATGCACCTCATCACCTCATACAGGTAGTTCCTTTCTAGGCTGTTGAATGCTTTCTTTATGTCAACCGCAAATATCGCAGCTGTTTTGCAGCCTTGTCTATTCGCCTCTGATATAGTGAGTACCCGCCTGATATTTCTAGCCATGTTATGGGCTGAGATGAACCCAGCTTGGTCCTCATGCACTAGTATGTTCATGTGGGGCAGCAGGGCGGAGGCAAGGATCTGACTAAGGATTTTATAATCAATGTTTAAGATCAAAAGTGGATGGTAGGCCATTTTGTCGTGAGCCTCCTTGTTGGGTATCAAAATAGGGACTATGACAGCCACCATGGTGGTTACTGGGAGGCAGCCCAGTCCGTCAGCTGCCTTATACAGCTTCACCAGTTGGGGAGTCAATTCAACAGAGTATGTGGAGTAAAACTCCACAGGGAGCCCATCAGTGCCTGGGGTCTTATTGCGTGCCGCAAGCTTACTAAAATGGAAAAAAGGCAGGATAATAAGGGAGCACAGAGGGCTTTGCTCCACCCCACCACCAACGTGATCAGTGCCTGGCATCTACACCGGGCACCCGGGAAAAAAGCACTACCAGAAGATTGGAAGGGCAATCAATAGCAATCAATGAATCAGGGATTTGTGAAGCATGCTACTCACCCAGGATGTATGACGTTACAACGCATGCTTTTACCACACATGCTGTTACAATGCAAACCTTTACAACGCATAGCACTTTGGGGTGCTGGATAGTGAATAGTTTAATTTACTATTCCAACTCCAGTCCCCGTGGACACTAGGGAAGGTGTTGGATAGTAAATTAAATCTATTCCCTATCCTAGAGCGCCCCCCAGCGCAATGCGTTGTAATGGTTTTCGTTGTAAAACCTGCGTTGTAAACGCACTGCGTTGTAAAAGTTTTGTTGTAAAGGATGTTTCCCACTCACCCGAGACAGTCTCAAGGTGCTGGGGGGGGGAGGGTCTTGCAGCTCCGACTCAGCCAAAGAGGCAGGTCTTGAGGCTTTTTCTTAAGGTGTGAATAGTGGGGGAATGCCTGATGTCGAGCGGGAGTTCGTTCCAGATCTTAGCCGCGATGTAGGAGTAAGCTCTTCCACCTGTTCTGGCTCTGCGGATGTGTGGGTTTTCTTCGAGGGCGAGGTCAGACGACCGGAGTTTTCTCTTGGGTGCGTGGAGGGTGACACTTTCATTGAGGTATTGGGGTCCGGTGTTGTGGAGGGATTTGTAGGCGTGAGTGAGTAGCTTGAAGGTGACTCTTTTCTCAGCGGGGAGCCAGTGGAGGTCTCATAGGTACTGGGTGATGTGTTTGTGTCGAGGGATGTAGAGGAAGAGCCTGGCAGCAGTGTCCTGGGTGGTCTGGAGTTTCCAGATCAGGGTTTTGTTGATTCCGGTGTAGAGGCATTTCTGTAGTCCACTCTGCTGGTTAGGAGTGCATGGGTGACGGTCTTTCTGGATTCAGGGGGATCAATTTGAAAGTCTTGCGAAGGATGCGGATGGTGCTAAAGCACGAGGAGGAGACGGCGTTGATCTGTTGGGTCATGGTAAAGGAGGAGTTGAGTGTGATGCCGAGGTTCCAGGCGTGGTTCATGGGAGTAGGGGGGCTGCTGAGGGTGGGGCACCAGTGGGTATTGGCCCATGCTGAGGGGGCAGGTCTGAAGACGAGGATTTCTGTCTTCTGCGAGTTGAGCTTGAGATAGCTGCTGCTCATCCAGTATGCAACGTCTCTCATTCCTTCTTGGAAGCTGAGTTTTGTGGTGTCTGGTTGCCTCATGAGGGAGAGGATGATCTGGGTATTGTCGGCGTACGATACTATGTTGAGTTCACGCTGCCTGGCGATGGCGGCGAGGGGGGCCATGTAGATGTTGAAGAGTGTGTGGCTGAGCGACGATCCTTGGGGTACTCCGCAGTTGATCTCTGTGGGTTCGGAGAGGAAGGGTGGGAGTCTGCTTCTTTGGGTTCGGCCGGTGAGGAAGGAGCGTAGCCAGTTGAGGGCAGTTCCCTATATGCTGGCGTTGGGGAGTCTGGTGGTGAGAGTGCTCTGGGAGAAGGTGTCGAAGGCTGCAGAGAGGTCCAGTAAGACAAGGGCAGCCGTTTGGCCCTGGTCGAGGAGAGTGCGGATGTTGTCTGTGGTGGCGAGAAGGGCGGTCTCGGTGCTGTGGTTGCTGCGGAATCCAGACTGGGAAGAATCGAGGATGGGCGTTTTGTAGGTTTGTGAGCAGTGTTTTTTTGGAAGGAGAAGTGTATGCAGTAGTGGTCCGTCCAGAGAGGCTACGTGGTGTGGCTGAAGCAGATGTTATTCCTTCCATTTAAGATGGGGTCGAGAGTGTGTCCTGCCTTGTGGGTGGGGGTCGTGGTGAGCTGTTTCAGTCCGATATTAGAGAGGTTGTCCAGGAGGGCAGTGGAGTTGGGGTTGCTGAGGTTGTCAAGGCGGAAGTTAAGGTCTCAGAGAAGTTTGTAGTCCACGGAGGCAATGGCGTGAGGTGCGATGAGTTCAATGATCATTGTGGTCCGAGGGGTCTGTAGGCGAGGGTGCCACATAGGGTCGTTCTGGGGCTGGTCTGGATCAGAAAATGGAGGTGATCCGTGTCAAACAAGGAGTTGTTCGTGCTGGTTTAAGTGTCACCGCCCCACCTTTCTGTTCTGCCTAGAAGTATCTGAACCTCCCCCCCACCCTCACAGGTCACTCCGCACAGTATCTCCTTGCTGGATCTTAGAGGGACATTTGGGATACGCTGAGTAGCGGTTGCAGGTTGGGAGCTCACCTAGTCAATGCACTAAATTGGGAGTGAATATCATTGTGACATTCAAGGGCCTAGATTTACTAATTTTTCACATACTCCAGTGCAGCAAATGAAGTGCTAGAAGTGGTGAGTAGGAGGGAGTTCTTGTGCTCGATGGCGACTCCTTCTCCTGGGTGGTAGGGGCGGTTCTTCCTCAGGATCTTGTATCCATCGGGGACGGCGGTGGCGATGTCGGGGGCGGACGTAGAGTTGGTCCAGGTTTCCGTGAGGAAGGCGACGTCTGGAGAAAGGGTATCGAGGAGGTCCCAGATCTCTACTGCGTGTTTGTGCAGGGAGCGAACGTTGAGGAGGATGCACCCCTGGGGTCTGGGAGCACTGGCGTTCGGAGGGTGGGCAGCAGCAGTAGGGATGCGGAGGTTGGAGGATGTTCGGCGACAGAGTCGGCAGGAAAACTGGCTGTGGGTAGTGTCTGGTATTGACAGCTGGCAGTTGTTGTTTCTTACGGGACTGAGTGCATGGAGGGCGGTTGAGTAGTAGTGGTGGGGAGTCAGAGAGCCAGTGTCCCTGGCGCTGGTCGTGGTCAGGTCGCGGACAGACGCAGACGGGCTAGCCTTTGGCGTGCTAGCGGCGCGCCCGCTGAATGGCCGCACAGCAGCCGCCATTATGTAGGGTACAGGGGAGGGATCGCAGCTGGGAGGCGGCAGCCAGAACCGATGGGGGGCGGGGTGCTGTGGGGGCAGCAGCAGGAGGAAAAACGTCATGAATAATAATAATAATATTCCACATTTGTAAAGCGCACAATCACAAAGGACACAGAGCAAAAAACGACACTAAGAGAAAATAAGGATGAAGAATAAAAAGAAGAAGGATAAAAAGAAGAAAAAAAATAAAAAACGAATAAAGGAGGATAATAGGCACAATGAACACTAACAAAATGAACAATGAACACAAACAAAAACGAACCAAACAGGCACAAATAAGCACAAACCAGGCAGACCAACAGGGCCTCGAACACCTCCCAGGACAAAGAGGTGCAGGGGGCAGCAGCGCAATGACAGAGCTGTGCAAGGGTGAGCAGAGTTCTCTGACCAGGAGGTCAGAGGTCTTGCTCAACTGCTCCCACAGTGGCCGGCATTAAGTAGGGGATGGAGGAGGGTTCGCAGCTCGGAGGTGGAAGCAGGAACCGGCAGGGAAGGTGTCCATGGGGGCAGAAGCGGCGGGGAAAATGGTGTGAAATGACACAGGGCAAAAAAGGATACAAAGAAAAAATCAGGATAAAGAATAATAAGAAATACAAAAACAAACAGAATATCAATAAGAAAATAAGGAAAAACGATAAAAAGAAGAAAAGAAATGAAAACAAACAAAGGAAGACAACAGGCACAATTAACACTAACAAAAACAAAACAGGTACAAATAAGCACAAACCAGGCAGACCAACAGGGCCTCGAATGCCTCTCAGGAAAGAGAGGTGCAGGGGGCAGTGGCAGTGGTACAACAACAGAGCTGCGCAAGGGAGAGGAGAGTTCTCTGACCAGGAGGTGAGTAGGCACATCATTCCCTTGACCTTCTCAAGGACCAGGCCGACACACGACATCCAAGAGGTACCGGGACGAGACTGCATTAAGGGCCCAAAGGGTGGCTGGACACATTCCTTCAGGGAACAAGGCCTGTGAGAGGGGTGCATTGCCCAGAGTACCCCCGGTGAAGGGAGAGAGCAGTAAGTAAGTGCAGTGTTGCATACCGGCAAGGAGATCCCCTGTCCTGTAACCAGGGAAAAAGAGAGTACTTACAAGTGGGTGAGGGCCATGGGCGTAGGAAGTGTGGGGGACGTGGGGGATATGTCCCCCCCAGATTTTGGAATGGGGGACACGGGGGACAAGGGTGGGGGGGACAAGGGGACAAAATAATTTCCCCTCTCCCTTCTGTTATTCAGCAGGGCCATTAGCAAGCGAAAGCGCTACCTAATGGCCCTGCACTTGACCTGCCTGGAGTCAAAGAGGCCACCCGCCCTCTGCCCTTTGTTATGCTGCAGGAAGGCTCGGAGGCCTGGGAAGGGCAGAGAAGGGGAAAAACTATCTCTTTTCCTTCATACCCATTTCTGTCTTTGTCTCGCTCCTCCTTAAGTTCTGATTTCAAGAGCTATTATTACTCTCTCTTGCATCTCCTTTTCTTCATTTGTTTCTCTGTGAAATGGATCCAAAATAGGCGGACACTGGCTGGATATTTCCTCATTTACTGACCGTTTTATAATTCCAAAGAAAAACCTTGGGGCGGACCTAAATTAAGCAATACAGAGTGGTCAGCAGACAGGTCAGATTGTTATTTACACCCACACACATTAGAACCACTTTACAGAGTTTGCCAGTGAAAGCGCTACTTTCTTTTTTTCTTCTTTCTTTGAACAACATTGTTTTCCCACGGGAAGTGCACCATTTCTAAAGAGACTGCAATACCTGGTTGAAGAGTGGCGTGGAAACGTTTAATATGATCGTTTTCAACTGTTTTAATTATTTTAGCTTATAAAATGTGTACTCTGTGTTCAGGGATGTGCTTTTTTTTTAACCAAACTGCTTACATTTTGAAAGGATATAAGCAATGGACATTGAAACGGGTCCCTTCCTGGTCCTGTAGCCATGTCCTGAATTTTTCAGGCAAAATCACTTACTGATTTCTGAATAATGAGTTTAAAACTGTTACGGTAACCATGTTGTTCCTGATTACATTTCACATGATTTGCTTATTCTTGCATTCCTTATGAGTGTTTGCTTTTTTCAGGGTGTTATTCATTTTTTTATCAGGCAGAATTTTACTGTTGTCTAGTGCATAATTTGAATTTAGTTGCAGCACAATTGAGTTGTAGCTTAAGGCAGTGCAAGTTTCTCTCAGTGGGGCACTTTGGTGTTCAGTGTGGGAGAGGATGTGGCACTCTGGCCAGAGCTGCTGAATTCGGAACTGGAGCACCATTTTCAGCCTTCATGACCAGTCCACCAGACAGCACTCCTGACAGAGCTCATTCCGATGCTACACCTTAGAAGGCCCGATAGACCTTAGAAGCCCTGGTGTCTTAGCACCTGCAGGTGGACCCCAACGGTGGCAAGTGTGAGTTAACCTGGAAGGCCTGTCCACCACAATCCATACTGCAGTTCACCTCCAGTCTTGCGAGCAGGAATACAAAGAAGCACACCCTAGATCGACAGTGACTGTCACTGAGGTCACAAGATCCTTGAGGCCAGTCCAACGCACCCATTGGTACCTCCATTGGCCTTTTTCAGCAGTAGTGGTGCAACTTACCAGTGGTTGGCAATGTAGGATTTGCATGCACACCAAACTTAGGGGTTGATTATAATGAAGGCGGAACCGCCACGTCATCCCGTCATTGGCGGTCCCACTGCCATCGGTGACTGCACCAACGCCAACCATATTACAATGGCGGGTGCTTTCCTGGTGGTCGGAAAGACCAACCGCCACGCACCCGACTGGCTCCTTGAGCCCGCCAGTGCGGCGGAGGGGCTCTTGGTTCCTACAATGCTGGTGGTCCCTACTAGGCACCACAGTAGGGCTTCCTATACCCCTTACCCACCAGCCTATCCATGGCAGTTCACCCGCCATGGAAAAGTTGGCCGAAAGGGTCATTGGAGGCCCATAGCGGGCCCCTTTCCGCTCAGCCCCCAGACTAGGGACCTGACAGAGCGTCCGCCTCCCCCCTTCCGCTCCAAAACCATAGAGATAATCTGCGGCGTACCCCAAGGCACATCCCTCAGCCCAACGCCTGTTCAACGTCTACATGGCACCACTCGCCCATGTCACCTGACAGCACGACCTAAACATCGTCTCCTAAACCGACGATACCCAGCTGATCTCCTCGCTCACCAAGGACCCCCACACTGCCAAAACCAACCTCCACGAAGGAATGAAGGCAGTTGCCGACTGGATGAGGGACAGCTGACTGAAACTGAACTCGGACAAGACAGAGATCCTCATCTTCGGCTCAACCCCATCGGCCTGGGAGGACACCTGGTGGCCAACGGCACTAGGAGCATCCACCAACCACGCACGAAACCTAGAGATCATCCTCGACCCCTAACTCTCCATGACAAATCAGGTCAACGCCGTCTCCTTCACCTGCTTCAACACCCTCCGCATGCTTCGCAGGATTATCAAGTGGATCCCCACCGAAACTAGAAGGACGGTCACCCAAGCCCTCGTCAGCAGTAGACTGGACTACGGCAACGCACCCTATGCAGGAGCCCCGGCCAAACTCCTGTCACGACTGCAACGCATCCAGAATGCCTCTGCATGACTTATCCTCATCATACCCCGCCACAGCCACATCACACCCCACCTGAAAGACCTGCACTGGCTCCCCATCAACAAGAGGATAACCTTCAAGCTCCTCACCCATGCACACAAGGCACTCCACGACACCGACCCGGCGTATCTCAACAGACAACTCGGCTTTTACACCCCCGCCCGCCAGCTCCACTCCGCAGACCACGCCCTCGCCATCCTCCGCCGCATCCGAAGAGTGACCACCGATGGCAGATCACTCTCCCACCTCGCCACCAAGCATGGAACACCCTCCCCATCCGCCTACGACAAACCGAAGACCTTCTAACCTTCAAGACACTCCTCAAGACCTGGCTCTTCGAACAGTAGCAGTTCCCCCCCCTAGCGCCTTGAGACCCCCACGGGTATCTAGTGCTCTTTACAAATGCTATGATTGATTGATTTACATGTCAGTTTTTACATTGCAGCAGATGATGCCACCAGCAGCACCTGCTGTAATGTAAAAGATAGGCACTGCGAACGCCATAGTGGTGGTTGCATTGTAATGCCTATCGTCAGGTCGCCACCTTGAAGGCCAGCGGGCCCATTCCCCGATTCGATGGCAGACGGACTGAAGTCCGCCTGCCTTCGTAATCAGCCCCTAAGTTTGCAAACTTCATAGTCTCTGCTTCATGCACAAACACTTTTAACATGTGCAGCCTTCTTTCGGGCCACTGGAGTTATGCAGCAATGGAGCCCAAAATTATGTTGCAGTGTTTACTAAATGATGCAACAATAAAAAGGCTGCAGCGTAATGCGGTGCATTTTATGATACTTTATTATTTTAACATATTTATACATACTAACAGCCTCTGCAAAGCTTTTGCCTCATTAGTACCTGTGTAACATGCAAATGCAGCACAGGGAAAGGTGACCAGTCAACCTTTGCAAAGGGCCCTACACTTCACAGCAACATAAGTCACAATTCTTTTAGTAATTTTTGAACCGTTTGAGCTACAAAATTGTTTTGGGTCAAATCGTTAGATTATGCAGCAAATGATGTATTATGTGGCAAATATGATACAGCCATAGTTAAGTGGAATTTTTTTGCCACTTAACTTAATTTTGCCCCAGCATTGTAGTTGATCAATTTATAAGTTCCCCAAACCCAAAAGTCGAATTTGGGCACAATTTGTATTTTAAAAGTAGTCCCACAACACAGGGCTACTTTTAAACTGACCTCAGGCTTCAGCAGTGCACACATGCAAACGCAGAAAGGGCTGCTGACCTCTAAACTGCCATGCCCTAATATATTCTAGGGACTTAAAGGTAGTTTTAATCTCCCTGCCCTATTTTGAACTAGGGCCTTTTAGAAGAGATCATGCCAATCATAGGGGTACCCTAACCCATAGTGCACCCTAGTGTATGTAGGTGTTTTCACAGTATCTTTAAGTGTCTCTTTCAGAATAGCACTGGCCCTGTGCCTGTTCAGGCAGAGGCCAGGGTCAGTCAGAGTCAGGTACCACCAGTAACAGTCAGCAAAACGTTGGGGAGTTCCCAGGGCACAGGATGGCTTTGCAACACTAAAGAAACACACACTCAGAATTTAAAACATAACACCATGGTTGGGGGGTTCTCTTTAATAATCAGAATTGATTTATATCCTAATGAACCCCTTTTCCAACATTAGCATAAGGAAATACTGGGGAAAAATCATAATGTTTTAATCTGTACCTTGAACTTTTCTTGCAGCTCTTTGGTGACGGATAATAGCTCACTGTTCAATGTTAGGATTTTAACTTATAAACTGCAAATACCAACAGAATCTCTCAGACAAAAGCACTAACTCACTGACCAATTTACATGATATGCATTTTGTGATCTGCGTGGTACACATTCTTTGCAGCATGCATATTAACCCACTGTGTCTACCTTACCGAGAGTCAAAACTTCCACTAGACAAACCTCCGGTCTCTCTCAATAAAGAACAATAAACACCAAAGTTATCTTCACATTTTTATTGTTGCCTGAAAATTGCCCAGAGACCAGGAATGCAGCAGCAGATACTTTTCAAAACATAATGCACTTGCAAACACGACACCCCCACCCTAAGTCAGCCACCTATGTTTGCTTGGTGCATCAAGATGATTCATATACATGTTTTTTTTAACATTTGGTATGATTACTATATGAATGTAAATAACAATAAAGCATAAATGAAAATTGCGACAACATGCCTGCTTTTCTTAATATTTCACTTCGAAAGTATACGATTGTATTTGTTTAACGGGCTGTGATTTGTATAGGGTCACTGAAAAGTCCACAAGGTTGTCCCTGTCCCCCCCAGAATTTTAGTGTCTCCTACGCCCCTGGTGAGGGCCAACATCCATGATAGCAGACCATAAAAATATAAATTTAACAAAGCAGGGAGGTAGAGTAATGATGTAGGATTCTTACTCCACGGGCTTAGTTACATAAACAAAGAGAATCCTACTAACAGTGACAGAGGGAAGTGTTGCCCACAAAGGTGTGGTAGCACTTAGTGTTTTGTAAAATACCCCTCACACACCAAAAGGCCCCTTGGTGTCATGCTTCATCATAGGGGTCTTCGCACCCCTCTAGCGGGATGGGGCGTGCTGCGACCTACGACTACGCGGGAGCACTAATAGAAATGACTATGTGTGATGCGTGTGGTGCAAGTGATAGGGATATTTATGTGAGTGGTGGGATTTAGTGAAGAATTAAAAAGTACCTGGCTCGTGGGTGTAAGGAAAAACTTTATTCACAACCCCGGGCTGGTACTACTAAAAGAAGTGAAGTGCGAGGTTTTCTCTGTCGTATTTATGGACAGCACCTCATGTGTGCGTCGACATGTTTCGGAGCATGTGCTCCTTCTTCAGGACGGGGGCAAAACTTCCCCACCTTACTCACGTTTCACTAGTTTTGTAACTTAAAAGTTTTGTGTAAGTAAAAAAGTGAGAAATAATTTCTAAGTGTATAAAAATCTATAGGCTATAATGTGCCTACAGCAGTTTCGGCTCAAGTTACATGCAATTGCATGACCTGAAAAAGAAAAAGAAAAAGGAGATGGTCACCCTAGTCAAGGGTAGCTCAAACAGGTGCAGTCACCTGGAACAAACCATTTGCGCAATTGGCCCTGTAAAAGAAAAACTAACAAGACATACAACATAGAAAACACACATTTTTGTCTCTGAAATGAATATAAAGGAAAAGTTGGTCATACTTAATAGATATAGCTTGCTTGCTTCATGAGCGCTTTAGAACGTCTGGGGGGTGATTGCTATTTGTGCAATCTAAGTAGAGAAACAATTTGGGTTTTAGAATCATTTCTTACTTACTTTCTCATGAGGAATGCTTGTGTATGGCCAAATCTATACTCACATACTCGGGATGAGTTGTCCTCCGTCTTACCCCACACACTGCTCCGCCGAATGAGTCCGAGAGGCTGCTGTATGTGGTATTTATACCCGGTTTTCCTGATTAGTGGAGCCGCCTAATGAGCCCAGGCGGATGTGATGTTATACCCAAATAAGGGTAATCCGCCCCTTTGTTCTAATCTATAGGCTGATTGTGGGTCCTTTTAAGGCAGGTCCGGTAGAACCTGTTCTCGTTACAGCCCCGTGTCCATGCGTACGCCCCCGGGGTCTGTCTTTGCTTCGCGCATTCTCGGTAAGTGTCTCCCGTATCGGGCATGTGCGACGGGAAGACACTGAGTCCCGCGCGTGCGTTATAGGCTCAGAACTGATCGCACTGAATGGTTTTCTTATGTATCGTGGTCATCACACGATTTGTTATTGGAGAGTGGGGGATACAGCCAAAGTAATTACCAAACATGGGGATTTCAGTAGGGCCATTAAAAATGATACAAGCATTGTCATAATCACACGCATTGTTAAAGGAGACTAGGGGATCAAGCCGAAGTATTTAACGAGCATGGAATTTTACCGATGGGGCTATTTCAAGTGTGATAAAAACATAGTCATTTTTGATTTAAAAGAGACACTAGGGGCCAGATGTAGGTAATTCATATTTACCACCTCTTAAATACCGAATTTTACCGATTCGGTATTTAAGAAGTGGTAAATATGAAGGGGGGAGATGTAGGTATTTCCAGATGTGGAAATACCGAATCGTTAAGATTCGGTATTTACCGAATCTGGAAATAACGAATCGGTATTTCCTATTGATTCCTATGGGCTGTAGCCCATAGGAATCAATGGGCAATACCGATTCTGTAATTACAGAATCGGTAAATACCGATTTTAGCAAGGGTGCAGGGGGTGTCACTTTGACACCCTCTGGCACCCCTGTTTTAGGCTTGTGTGCCACATGGCACAGGTGTACATGCACAGATGTGCATGTACACCTGCATCGGTATTTTACCATGCAATTGTATTGCATGGTAAAATACCGATTTTCAAAGCCCTGTGTCAATGTGCAACTTGGCACCTACATACCGAAAATGCATTTTCGGTAATTTTACCGACCGGTATATTTACCGATTTGGTAAAATTACCGAAAATGCATGTTTTTTTCCCCCTACATCTCAAAATCCAATTACCGGTCGGTAACGGCCGAATTCGGCCGTTACCGACCGGTAATTGGCCACCTACATCTGGCCCCAAATCCCATTCCAGATTCCATGATATAGTGATTTTTTATAAATTTGGACCACAGACACACTGGTCCATGTTTCTGGCATTATTGATCTGTGGGTACTGGCACAGTTGATAGGTTGTAGGCATAACTGTTAATGAGACAGCTGTCCCCAGGGGACGTCATCATTCAGTCCCAGGATGTGTGTGCCCAAGCAGAACACCCACATTTGTTCCTTTTGAAATAAGTCTGCTTCTGATGACAGTGGTTCAATTATTGTCCATCTTAGATCATTTACACAGTGTTGTTTTTCCAGGTAGTGTGTTGCCATCTTGGTCGTGCTTTTTTTGCAACATACATTGCTTTTATGCTAATTTATCTGTGTTTTTACAGCTCTAGTTGTCATTCCCACGTATTCCAAACCACAGGGGCAGGTGATCAAGTAGACGACATTCTTGGTATTACAGTTCCTGAGATGTCGCTGTTCCCAAGTAGTGCCATTTCTGAATGTTAGGATGCTACTCTTTTGTGTCAAGTGGCAGCTACTGCAGTTGCCGCAAGGGAAGTGACCTTGTATCCCAATTGTGTTTTGCCTCATCTAATTTTTGGGTTTCGGCCTTGTATGCACCAAAATGTCTTTGAGGTTTCTACCTCTGCGGTGTGCGTACATAGGTTTTTCCAGATTAAGTGTACCACAGTTCAATATCGCCCAGTGTTTGTTTATGATTTTGGAGACTTCGTTAGACACGGTGGTGTAGGTGGTGACGCATATCGGTCATCTGTTTTCATTTGTCTCCTGTTGTTTGTCTTCCAACAGGGTGTCCCTGTGGTTGTTCTTTGCCCTCTTCATGGCTCTGTCGATAATCCTTACTGGGTATTGTCTCTGTATTAGTTTCTCTTTTAGGTCACATGCCTGCGACCTGAACTCAGTTAGCTCAGTACAGTTGCGTCTGAGGCGCAAAAATTGGCCATATGGCAAATTTTCTCTCAGGTGCCTTGGGTGGAAACTGTCATATCTTAAAAGGCAGTTTCTTGCCGTGGGTTTGAAATGAGTTACGCTTTTGAGCTTACCCCCTTCAGGTATAAATGTTAAGATCCAGAAAAACAATTGACTGGTTTGAGACAGTGCTGGTGAACTTCAAGAATGCATTCTGGTTGTTGAGCCATGTCAGGAAATTGACTGCAGATTGGTGATCACCGTCCCAGATGACAAAAACGTTGTCGATATACCTTTTCCAGGTATTGATGTTATTCCTGTATGGGTTATCCACGTGAAGGATTTTGCTTGTCTCTAGATGATGGACATAAAGTCCAGCCAGACTAGGAGAAAATGTACTACCCATGCTGGTACCATGGCTCTGTAGGTAAATAGTTTGATTATATTGTAAAAAAAAAAAAATTGTAGTGCCAGAGAGATACATTCGAGGACAAGGCCTCGAGGTGTTTGGTACTTCCATGGTGTCGTAAGCAGAACTTCCTCAATGATTAGGAGTCTTTCATCATGTGGTAAGCTTGTATACAAACTTTCCACGTCCAAACTCATCAAGAGTTGGTTCGTTGGGTCAAAAGGTCTGTCCTCTAATAGTTGTAGGACCGATTTCGTGTCCTTTATGTAGGTGTTAGTGGACTGTACCAATGGGCGTAAGAAAGCATCCGCAAACTTTGACAGTGGCTCCAGGATGGAGCTAATGCGCGACACAATGGGTCTACCTGGTGGTTTTGTGATGTTTTTGTGAATTTTCGGGATGCAATAAAAATAGGGGAAGTTTGGTGCTGACTGTTGTAAAAACTCAGCTTCCTTCTTGCTCAGCCAATCATGTGCGAGCCCTTCTTCAATCATGCCCCCTATTCTTGTGCGCAATCTCTCAGTGGGATCCTTGTGTAAGACAGTATAGTTACGCCTGTCTGACAGTAGTCTCATACATTCTGTGTCGTATGCCTCCACGGTCTGCAAGACGATGGCACCGCCTTTGTCTGCTGGTTTTATGATCAATTCTTTGTTATCCACCAGTTCTTTTATGGCTTGTTGTTCCTGTTTACTGGTGTTGTGAAAAACACTGGTATTCGACAAGTTGATTTTATTAACTTCAGTCATTATCGCTTTCTCAAAGGTTAAGAGTTCAATAGGTAGTGCTGAGTCAGGAGGAGTGAATGTAGATTTCGGCCGTAACCGTAAGCCCGTATCTGTTGCTCCCAAAGTGGATGGTTTATCTTGAAAAAAGGCTTGTAATTTCAACTTTCTGATGAAGTCTTGTATCTCCATATTCAGTTTGAAAATGTCTGGTTTGTTCGTAGGCACGAAACCTAGTCCTTTGTTTAGCACATTTTTCTGGGTTTCAGTTAAGGGCCAGGGGGTCAAATTAACCACTAGGTCCCCCTCTTGCTTGTCGAGGGATGGTTTGGGAGGGATCCTGTCATGCTCCTCGTGGTCCGGGAGTTGCTCTGTTCCTGGTCCTCCCATGCGACATTGTTGCCTTTTTTGTTTCTCCCTCGTGCTCCGGGGCGCATGCCTAAAAAAGGTTGCGGGTCGTAGAAACCGTCATTATACTCCGGGTTCCATTGCTGGTAGTTTGGTCCCGTGGTAGGTGGTCCGTATTGGAAAGGGGTGAATTGGGGTGGGCCCATATATTGTGGATATTGGGGTTGGGGTTGATAATCTCTCCACCCTCTTTGTCTGGGGAACTGCTGTCTCCTTTGTCTCCAGCCTTCTCTCCGTGGTCTATACCCTTTGTTGCCACTGGAATTGGAACCCGAGGAACCGTTATCAGAGCCATCACTGTCTATATCACTGTTGGAATTTTTAGCAACATAGTCAGGTTTAGTGTATGGGTATGCCCCTTCTAGTGTAAATTTGGCTTTATCTTTACTTAATTTGTTAAATTTACTTTGTTTTAAAGTGAACTCAAATTCAGTCATTTGTTGATTGAGTTCATCCAATCGTGCTTTCAGATCAGCAGGGGATATATATGTGTTTAATTGTACTTCAATTTTGTTGATCTCGATTTTAAGTTCCTGAGTGATCCTTGCTGCTGTTTTCACTATCAAAACCAGCCAATCTCTTGAGCAGTGCCATGAGATCAGAGACCACTCTTTTTTGAACACGGGATCATTCTGGAAAATGAATGGTTCATTTTTGACAATCAACCCTGGTGGTGCCATTTTGTTCCTTAGGTATTCTGTCATGAGCAGGCCATGTAGGGCTGCTTTTATCTGGTTGCGTCTTAGATTCAATAATTCGTTCCAATCATTGATGTTAGGACCGGTTTCTGGGTTGCTCAGGCCTTCAAAGGGATTGATGGCCGTTAGGATTTTATCAATTTCATCTTCCCCAAACGTGAGGCCGTGTTCGTCCTCCATTATATGATGACCGCTGGCTTCCTTTATATATAGTGTGTGTTCCCATGTGTATGCGATTGTGTCAAAAAAACTCCCGCAGCTGCGCGCTGCCTAAATGCAAATTTAACAAAGGAGGGAGGTAGAGTAATGATGTAGGATTCTTACTCCACGGGCTTAGTTACATAAACAAAGAGAATCCTACTAACAGTGACAGAGGGAAGTGTTGCCCAGAAAAGTGTGGGAGCACTTAGTGTTTTGTAAAATACCCCTCACACACCAAAAGGCCCCTTGGTGTCATGCTTCATCATAGGGGTCTTCGCACCCCTCTAGCGGAATGCGGCGTGCTGCGACCTATGACTACGCGGGAGCACTAAAAGAAATGACTATGTGTGATGCGTGTGGTGCAAGTGATAGGGATATTTATGTGAGTGGTGGTGTTTAGTGAAGAATTAAAAAGTACCTGTCTCGTGGGTGTAAGGAAAAACTTTATTCACAACCCCGGGCTGGTACTACTAAAAGAAGTTTTTTTTTTTTTTTTTTTTCAAATGATCTTTATTCGGATTATCAATACATCCATAAAAGTACATACAAGATAAAAATGCATTTAAAACAATTTAAAAACATGTATATAGATAAAAACTAGTTTATAAAATTGGGTTTAAGCAGCATACATCATAAAGTGCGAAGTGCGTAGTATACAGTGCAAAATACATAGTAAAGGGAGAAACATTGGTCTATTAGCATGTTTAGACACAAAATTCAAATTATATACTCCCGTAATAATCATTTATATCAGAATAAGAATAAATATACAACTAAATCAGTAGTCAATTTACAGCAGAACAATTAAGTGCAAAAAGTGCAACAGATACCATAATACTGATATCAATTATCCAAACTCCATGGATGCCCTCGATTTCACACATCCTTTTATAAAGCAGCTCACAGTATATATTACTTCGTCAGTATGCAGCATTTGAAAACATTTTAATGCGAGATTAAAGTCTCTAAGGTTATATTTACAAAGGATCGGCCTTAAATATTTACAGGTATACAATTTATAATAGCCACAGAAGAAGAAGTAGTGCAGTAAACTTTGTTTTCCGCCCTGAGAACAGGGACAGTCCAATTCTTCTAGTTTTTTATTATATCCAAGGGGGAAGCTAAGCAAATTAACTATGCTTCCATCCCGAAACCTGAACAAAAGGCTCCGATTCCACTTTCCTATTGGTATTGACAAGTATCTATAAAAATTATTCAGATTATCACAACTTGCATCAATAATGAGCTGATATCTAATAACAACAGGTTTAATAGACTCAGTTCTCAGTCGATCCTCTTTATATAAGTCGAGTAAAGCCCGTTTGATACTATTCTTATGAGCGGGTACAATGGAATTCGGTGAACTAAACAAAGAACCCTGACCCACGCTCTGTAGGCTATTCTTGACTGCATTTAACCAAGGTATGCGATGGAAACTATCACTTAACAAACAGTCAGATATTATACTGCGCGTTAAGGACGCTGCTGGATTTAACCATACTTTAATACTAAAAGAAGTGAAGTGCGAGGTTTTGTCTGTCGTATTTATTGGCAGCACCTCATGTGTGCGTCGACATGTTTCGGAGCATGTGCTCCTTCTTCAGGACGGGGGCACAACTTCCCCACCTTACTCACGTTTCACTAGTTTTGTAACTTAAAAGTTTTGTGTAAGTAAAAAAGTGAAAAATAATTTCTAAGTGTATAAAAATCTATAGGTTATAATGTGCCTACAGCGGTTTCGGCTCAAGTTACATGCAATTGCATGACCTGAAAAAGAAAAAGGAGATGGTCACCCTAGTCATGGGTAGCTCAAACAGGTGCAGTCACCTGGAACAAACCATTTGCGCAATTGGCACTGTAAAAGAAAAACTAACAAGACATACAACATAGAAAAAACACATTTTTGTCTCTGAAATGAATATAAAGGAAAAGTTGGTCATACTTAATAGATATAGCTTGCTTGCTTCATGAGCACTTTAGAACGTCTGGGGGTGATTGCTATTTGTGCAATCTAAGTAGAGAAACAATTGGGGTTTTAGAATCATTTCTTACTTACTTTCTCATGAGGAATGCTTGTATATGGCCAAATCTATACTCACAAACTCGGGATGAGTTGTCCTCCGTCTTACCCCACACGCTGCTCCGCCGGAATGAATCCGAGAGGCTGCTGTATGTGGTATTTATACCCGGTTTTCCTGATTAGTGGAGCCGCCTAATGAGCCCAGGCGGATGTGATGTTATACCCAAATAAGGGTAATCCGCCCCTTTGTTCTAATCTATAGGCTGATTGTAGGTCCTTTTAAGGCAGGTCCGGTAGAACCTGTTCTCGTTACAGCAACGTGTCCGTGCGTACGCCCCCGGGGTCTGTCTTTGCTTCGCGCATGCTCTGCAACTGTCTCCCGTATCGCGCATGTGAGACGGGAAGACACTGAGTCCCGCGCGTGCGTTATAGGTTCAGAACTGATCGCACTGAATGGTTTTCTTATGTATCGTGGTCATCACACGATTTGTTATTGGAGAGTGGGGGATACAGCCAAAGTAATTACAAAACATGGGGATTTCAGTAGGGCCATTAAAAATGATACAAGCATTGTCATAATCACACGCATTATTAAAGGAGACTAGGGGATCAAGCCGAAGTATTTAACGAGCATGGAATTTTACCGATGGGGCTATTTAAAGTGTGATTAAAAACATAGTCATTTTTGATTTAACAGAGACACTATATCCCATTCCAGATTCCATGATATAGTGATTTTTTATAAATATGGACCGCAGACACACTGGTCCATGTTTCTGGCATTATTGATCTGTGGGTACTGGCACAGTTTATAGGTTGTAGGCATAACTGTTAATGAGACAGCTGTCCCCAGGGGACGTCATCATTCAGTCCCAGGATGTGTGTGCCCAAGCGGAACACCCACCTTTGTTCCTTTTGAAATAAGTCTGCTTCTGATGGTAGTGGTTGAATAATTGTCCATCTTAGATCATTTACACAGTGTTGTTTTTCCAGGTAGTGTGTTGCCATCTTGGTCGTGCTATTTTTGCAACATACATTGATTTTATGCTAATTTATCTGTGTTTTTACAGCTCTAGTTGTCATTCCCACTTATTCCAAACCACAGGGGCAGGTGATCAAGTAGACGACATTCTTGGTATTACAGTTCCTGAGATGTCGCTGTTCCCAAGTAGTGCCATTTCTGAATGTTAGGATGCTACTCTTTTGTGTCAAGTGGCAGCTACTGCAGTTGCCGCAAGGGAAGTGACCTTGTATCCCAATTGTGTTTTGCCTCATCTCATTTTTGGGTTTCGGCCTTGTATGCACCAAAATGTCTTTGAGGTTTCTACCTCTGCGGTGTGCGTACATAGGTTTTTCCAGATTAAGTGTACCACAGTTCAATATCGCCCAGTGTTTGTTTATGATTTTGGAGACTTCATTAGACACGGTGGTGTAGGTGGTGACGCATATCGGTCGTCTGTTTTCATTTGTCTCCTGTTGTTTGTCTTCCAACAGGGCGTCCCTGTGGTTGTTCTTTGCCCTCTTCATGGCTTTGTTGATAATCCTTACTGGGTATTGTCTCTGTATTAGTTTCTCTTTTAGGTCACATGCCTGCGACCTGAACTCAGTTAGCTCAGTACAGTTGCGTCTGAGGCGCAAAAATTGGCCATATGGCAAATTTTCTCTCAGGTGTCTTGGGTGGAAACTGTCATATTTTAAAAGGCAGTTTCTTGCCCTGGGTTTGAAATGAGTTACACTTTTGAGCTTACCCCCTTCGGTATAAATGTTAAGATCCAGAAAAACCATTGACTGGTTTGAGACAGTGCTGGTGAACTTCAAGAATGCATTCTGGTTGTTGAGCCATGTCAGGAAATCGACTGCAGATTGGTGATCACCGTCCCAGATGACAAAAACGTTGCCGATATACCTTTTCCAGGTATTGATGTTATTCCTGTATGGGTTATCCACGTGAAGGATTTTGCTTGTCTCTAGATGGTGGACATAAAGTCCAGCCAGACTAGGAGCAAATGTACTACTCATGCTGGTACCATGGCTCTGTAGGTAAATAGTTTGTTTATATTGGAGAAAAAAAATTGTAGTGCCAGAGAGATACATTCGAGGACAAGGCCTCGAGGTGTTTGGTACTTCCATGGTGTCGTAAACAGAACTTCCTCAATGATTAGGAGTCTTTCATCATGTGGTAAGTTCGTATACAAACTTTCCAAGTCCAAACTCATCAAGAGTTGGTTCGTTGGGTTAAAAGGTCTGTCCTCTAATAGTTGTAGGACCGATTTCGTGTCCTTCAGGTAGGTGTTAGTGGACTGTACCAATGGGCGTAAGAAAGCATCCGCAAACTTTGACAGTGGCTCCAGGATGGAGCCAATGCCCAACACAATGAGTCTACCTGGTGGTTTTGTGATGTTTTTGTGAATTTTCGGGATGCAATAAAAATAGGGGATGCGTGGTGCTGACTGTTGTAAAAACTCAGCTTCCTTCTTGCTCAGCCAATCATGTGCGAGCCCTTCTTCAATCATGCCCCCTATTCTTGTGCGCAATCTCTCAGTGGGATCCTCGTGTAAGACAGTATACTTACGCCTGTCTGACAGTAGTCTCATACATTCTGTGTGGTATGCTTCCACGGTCTGCAAGACGATGGCACCGCCTTTGTCTGCTGGTTTTATGATCAATTCTTTGTTATCTGCCAGTTCTTTTATGGCTTGTTGTTCCTGTTTACTGGTGTTGTGAAAAACACTGGTATTCGATAAGTTGATTTTGTTTACTTCAGTCATTATCGCTTTCTCAAAGGTTAAGAGTTCAATAGGTAGTGCTGAGTCAGGAGGAGTGAATGTAGATTTTGGCTGTAAGCCCGTATATGTTGCTCCCAAAGTGGATGGTTTATCTTGAAAAAAGGCTTGTAATTTCAACTTTCTGATGAAGTCTTGTATCTCCATATTCAGTTTGAAAATGTCTGGTTTGTGCGTAGGCACGAAACCTAGTCCTAGACTAAGCCTAGTCCTAGACATTTTCAAACTGAATATGGAGATTCAAGACTTCATCAGAAAGTTGAAATTACAAGCCTTTTTTCAAGATAAACCATCCACTTTGGGAGCAACAGATACGGGCTTACGGCCGAAATCTACATTCACTCCTCCTGACTCAGCACTACCTATTGAACTCTTAACCTTTGAGAAAGCGATAATGACTGAAGTAAACACAATCAACTTGTCGAATACCAGTGTTTTTCACAACACCAGTAAACAGGAACAACAAGCCATAAAATAACTGACGGATAACAAAGAATTGATCATAAAACCAGCTGACAAAGGCGGTGCCATCATCTTGCAGACCGTGGAGGCATACGACACAGAATGTATGAGACTACTGTCAGACTTGCGTAACTATACTGTCTTACACGAGGATCCCACTGAGAGATTGCGCACAAGAATAGGGGGCATGATTTAAGAAGGGCTCGCACATGATTGGCTAAGCAAGAAGGAAGCTGAGTTTTTACAATAGTCAGCACCACGCATTCCCCTATTTTTATTGCATCCCAAAAATTCACAAAAACATCACAAAACCACCAGGTAGACCCATTGTGTCGGGCATTGGCTCCATCCTGGAGCCACTGTCAAAGTTTGCGGATGCTTTCTTACGCCCATTGGTACAGTCCACTAACACCTACCTAAAGGACACGAAATCGGTCCTACAACTATTAGAGGGCAGACCTTTTGACCCAACGAACCAACTCTTGATGAGTTTGGACGTGGAAAGTTTGTATACGAGCTTACCACATGATGAAACACTCCTAATCATTGAGGAAGTTCTGTTTACGACACCATGGAAGTACAAAACACCTCGAGGCCTTGTCCTCGAATGTATCTCTCTGGCACTAGAAAAAAAATGTTTCAATATAAACAAACTATTTACCTACAGAGCCATGGTACCAGCATGGGTAGTACATTTGCTCCTAGTCTGGCTGGACTTTATGTCCACTATCTAGAGACAAGCAAAATCCTTCACGTGGATAACCCATACAGGAATAACATCAATACCTGGAAAAGGTATATCGACGACGTTTTTGTCATCTGGGACGGTGATCACCAATCTGCAGTCGATTTCCTGACATGGCTCAACAACCAGAATGCATTCTTGAAGTTCACCAGCACTGTCTCAAACCAGTCAATGGTTTTTCTGGATCTTAACATTTATACCGAAGGGGGTAAGCTCAAAAGCGTAACTCATTTCAAACCCACAGTAAGAAACTGCCTTTTAAGATATGACAGTTTCCACCCAGGACACCTGAGAGAAAATTTGCCAAACGGCCAATTTTTGCGCCTCAGACGCAACTGTACTGAGCTAACTGAGTTCAGGTCGCAGGCATGTGACCTAAAAGAGAAACTAATACAGAGACAATACCCAGTAAGGATTATCGACAAAGCCATGAAGAGGGCAAATAACAACCACAGGGACGCCCTGTTGGAAGACAAACAACAGGAGACAAATGAAAATAGACAACCGATATGCGTCACCACCTACACCACCATGTCTAATGAAGTCTCCAAAATCATAAACAAACACTGGGCGATATTGAACTGTGGTACACTTAATCTGGAAAAACCTATGTACGCATACCGCAGAGGTAGAAACCTCAAAGACATTTTGGTGCATACAAGGCCGAAACCCAAAAATGAGATGAGGCAAAACACAATTGGGATACAAGGTCACTTCCCTTGCGGCAACTGCAGTAACTGCCACTTGACACAAAAGAGTAGCATCCTAACATTCAGAAATGGCACTACTTGGAAACAGCGACATCTCACGAACTGTAATATCAAGAATGTCGTCTACTTGATCACCTGCCCCTGTGGTTTGGAATACGTGGGAATGACAACTAGAGCTGTAAAAACACGGATAAATGAGCATAAAAGCAATGTACGTTGCAAAAAAAGCACGACCAAGATGGCAACACACTACCTGGAAAAACAACACTGTGCAAATGATCTAAGATGGACAATTATTGAACCACTGCCATCAGAAGCAGACCTAATTCAAAAGGAACAAAGGTGGGTGTTCCGCTTGGGCACACACATCCTGGGACTGAATGATGACATCCCCTGGGGACGGCTGTCTCATTAACATTTATGCCTACAACCTATCAACTGTGCCAGTACCCACAGATCAATAATGCCAGAAACATGGACCAGTGTGTCTGCGGTCCATATTTATAAAAAATTACTATATCATGGAATCTGGAATGGGAGATAGTGTCTCTGTTGAATCAAAAATGATTATGTTTTTATCACACTTGAAATAGCCCCACCGGTAAAATTCCATGCTCGTTAAATACTTCGGCTTGATCCCCTAGTCTCCTTTAACAATGCGTGTGATTATGACAATGCTTGTATCATTTTTAATGGCCCTACTGAAATCCCCATGTTCGGTAATTACTTTGGCTGTATCCCCCACTCTCCAATAACAAATCGTGTGATGACCATGTTACATAAGAAAACCATTCAGTGCAATCAGTTCTGAGCCTATAACGCACGCGCGGGACTCAGTGTCTTCCCGTCGCACATGTGCGATACGGGAGACACTTACCGAGCATGCGCGAAGCAAAGACAGATCCCGGGGGCGTACGCACGGACACGGGGCTGTAACGAGAACAGGTTCTACCGGACCTGCCTTAAAAGGACCTACAATCTGCCTATAGATTAGAACAAAGGGGCGGATTACCCTTATTTGGGTATAACATCACATCCGCCTGGGCTCATTAGGCGGCTCCACTAATCAGGAAAACCGGGTATAAATACCACATACAGCAGCCTCTCGGATTCATTCCGGCGGAGCAGCGTGTGGGATAAGACGGAGGACAACTCATCCCGAGTTTGTGAGTAATGATTTGGCCATACACAAGCATTCCTCATGAGAAAGTAAGTAAGAAATTATTCTAAAACCCAAATTGTTTCTCTACTTAGATTGCACAAATAGCAATCACCCCCCAGACGTTCTAAAGTGCTCATGAAGCAAGCAAGCTATATCTATTAAGTATGACCAACTTTTCCTTTATATTCATTTCAGAGACAAAAATGTGTGTTTTCTATGTTGTATGTCTTGTTAGTTTTTCTTTTACAGGGCCAATTGCGCAAATGGTTTGCTCCAGGTGACTGCACCTGTTTGAGCTACCCATGACTAGGGTGACCATCTCCTTTTTCTTTTTCTTTTTCAGGTCATGCAATTGCATGTAACTTGAGCCAAAACCGCTGTAGGCACATTATAGCCTATAGATTTTTATACACTTAGAAATTATTTTTCACTTTTTTACTTACACAAAACTTTTACGTTACAAAACTAGTGAAACGTGAGTAAGGTGGGGAAGTTGTGCCCCCGTCCTGAAGAAGGAGCACATGCTCCGAAACATGTCGACGCACACATGAGGTGCTGTCCAGAAATACGACAGACAAAACCTCGCACTTCACTTTTTTTAGTAGTACCAGCCCGGGGTTGTGAATAAAGTTTTTCCTTACTCCCACGAGCCAGGTACTTTTTAATTCTTCACTAAATCCCACCACTCACATAAATATCCCTATCACTTGCACCACACGCATCACACATAGTCATTTCTATTAGTGCTCCCGCGTAGTCGTAGGTCGCAGCACGCCGCATCCCGCTAGAGGGGTGCGAAGACCCCTATGATGAAGCATGACACCAAGGGGCCTTTTGGTGTGTGAGGGGTATTTTACAAAACACTAAGTGCTCCCACACTTTTATGGGCAACACTTCCCTCTGTCACTGTTAGTAGGATTCTCTTTGTTTATATAGGCCAGAAAAATAGCCATTCTCCCCTGCCATCCACTCGATACGCCGAGTCATGGGTCACAGAAGCGCCATCATTCAGTTAGCTGATGGACCCGGCCTTGCAGCACCAAGATGGCACTCCTTGGTTGGAACACTACTTCCGTGCTACCCGAGAGATGGATAGGATGGTAAAGAGGTTGCTATTGCTTTACTTTCGTGGAGGGACACAGTAGGACTTATGTGACAATATGCTCAACATGGGTGGGCGACTGACTTTTTACGCCACTGTTACTCGCACTAGAGGCAATGAACCAGCATTTTGACCGACAGCTCAGCTTAGACTATGAGTGTTTCAAACTGCGGTAGGCTCAATAAATGGATGATGAGTGGGTGAATGTGTTTCACTCATTCCTCAGGAAGCAGGAAAGCATGTGTGTCAATATTAATCAGCCATAAATTATATGAGTCCAGCTGATACAGGGCTACAAGTCGGCAGACCTGAGGCGTCTCATCCTACGCCAGCCAGGGATATAACTGGATGGCATTCTGGTTCTTGTACGTTCTCACGATCTGGCAAACAATTGGGCTGATAACATGGCCCTAGCTAGAGGTGCAACCTTGGCTGGGGCATAATGAGTCAAGAAGGTGAAAGAGGAACAATTTGACGCCATTCAGAGGTGACCAGCTCGCTCCTGTGCTCCCAGTGCACCTAGGCATCCAGACAACAGGTGCGGAAACTGCAGCCTTGAATACTGGACGCCAAACGCTGCCTGGTTTGAGGGCTTCCATGCGCTAGCTGCAAGCAAATTAATCACTTTTGCCAAAGTGTGCCAGAGCGAAAGAGAAAGGCCAAGGCCAGGGTACCAGGGCAGGATGATGGCCAGTCTGCGACAGATGTCGATCGTTGAGAGGGTGACAGAGGGCCCCTCAGAGACTGGTGCGCAGAGTACTCATCCGAATGATGGTGACGACACTGAAGTGTTCATAATCTAATTTACAGGCAAAGATGGCACCTAAAAACGGCCACTGTGCGCAGTGGAGTTTGATGACACAAACATGAATGAATTGACAGACACTGGTGCAACTGTCAACATCATGGACTCTGCAATTTGCCAAAATCACTCCGCACACCATGTTAGCCCCAACCGAAGCAATAATCTACACATATGACGGTACGGAACTGCTGCCCTTGAGAGGAATAGTAGAGGTCATGGTGATGAGTGAAGGACAATCGACGCAAGCCCAATTTCACTTCACTGAAGGAGACATGGGTACCCTCTTACGCTGCCACATGGCAGAAGACCTCAAGCTCGAGGCAAGCCCACGAAATACATGCTGCCATCATCATGCAGGAATTTCCCCAGCTGTTCAAAAGCCTTGTGTGGCTGAAAGGCACAAAGGTTTGTTTGAACATCAATGATGCAGGAAGGCCTATGGCGCTTCATCACAGGAGGGTCACATTTCACCTGTACACACAAGTGGAGAAGGAGCTGTGGGACTTGGAAAAGCAAAAGTTCATCGAGAAAGTCAATGGCCCCACACCCTGGGTTTCCCCTCTGGTGATTGCACCAAAGCCCAAATTTCCTGGGGCCATTTATTTATTAATTTACAGCCTTTATAGAGCACAACACTCATCCCCTAGTTGATATCATGGCCCTATAAGGCTCCCTATCCTTTCAGCTGTGAGAAGTGAACTGACACAAACATCTACAGAAAAAGCATTATCCTCTGAAAAAACATATTTTTAGTTTTTCTCTGAAACAGAGATGGTTGTTGGTAAGACACAAATTTAAGGGTAAAGTGTTCTAGTGGGGCGTTGCCAGATGAGAAGAAAAGCGGCCACAAGCTCTGACTTTTTTATGAGCTTGGCTTTAGCCAGTGCAAGGTTTCAAGAACTCAGTTCATGCGCACGATTATAAAATTCTACTCTGGCTTGCAGAGTTTCAGGTCCAGTATTTCATAATGCCTTGCCTGTATGGCAGAGAAGATTGAAGCAGGCTTTTTTTCACATTGGCGACCAATATAGGAGTGCTAAGGATGCTGAAGCCGAACCGAATCTGTCCATATTATAGAAAAGTTTGGCCAAAGCTTTTTGAATCACCCGTAATTTCGTAAAAAGGTAATCCATAATACCCACGCACAAGGCATTGCCATGGTCTAGTCTGCTAGCTATAAGGGCATGGACTATTGTTCTCCGTCAGGCATCCGGTATCCACCTGAACTACCTTCTCAGGAGCTTGAGGATCCCAAAGCATTTGCTGCATGTGGCACTGACTTGTTCCTGCATGGAAAGAAAGTCGACAATGATGACCTAGAGATTTTTTGCTGCTTTCTTGGGATTGGGTACAACTACTAGTAAAGAAGGCTTCCAGGAGGAGTCCCAAATCTGGTGGGCCCCTCCAAAGAGCAAGATCTCTGTTATGCCAGCGTTTAGTTTTAAACAGTGATCTGTCATCCAGCTTGCTACTTCAGAGATGCACTTAGTTTGTCTTGGGTTTTGTCGTGTTTCTCCCCAATTGATATAATCAATAAGAAGTCATCTTTGTACAAACAGATCTTGAAACCCCAAGTCCTTACAATTTGTGACAGGCATTCAACTCTGTGTAGACATGCAGCTTCCAAGCAAGGCTATTCAAAGGCAACAGCACATTACTTCGCCAATGGATGACATTTGGGCAGACCTGAATGGCGCCCAATGATTTCACAAGCGTTACTTTAATGTCAGCTATCACCAGCTGGAGCTGGAGCTGGCTAGTGATTAAATCAATATGTTCTAAGCCCACATAGGCCTCCAGAGGTATCGGAGACTCAACTTTGGTATATCCTCAGCATCTGAGGTGTTCAAAACACCATCCGAGAGACCCTCTCTGGCCTTGTGGCGGTACTAAACATCAGTGATGACATCCTGATCTTCTCCAATACACTTGAAGAGCGGCACGTGAGCATGTGAGGATCAGTGCCACCGTGAGAGGCTTGCAAACTGTAGGTTGACAGTGTACCCGCAGAAGTGCTCGTTTTACGATAACTCCACAGAATTCTTTGGGTATGTGGTTTCGAGAGATGGCCTGTGCATGTACACAAGGAAAGTGGAGGCAATTCGAAACATGTTGATCCCTCAGAACACCACAGAGGTGAGAAACGTCCTGGGTGTGGAGACGGTTCATCCCAAACCTGGCCACCTTATCCAAACCACTAAGGACACTAACAAGGAATTACGTCCCCTGGGAGCGGGTCACGTGTGCTGACATGGTGCTCCACCAAGTAAAGGAAGTGCTGCTGGGTTTCAACTCTCTCTCGGTTCAGAGGAAGTGCAGTCCAGGTTTTCGACCACGTTCGACCAGCAACCAGCTGCAGTAGGAAAAGAGTAGGAAAAGCCGCGCACCGCTGCCGAAAATCACGGCCGAAATCGCGGCCTAAAATCTCCGAAAAACACCAGTTTGGGAGCCCGGGAATCAAGGCTGCGTGGAAGGAGGGGGCTCTGACCAGCTGTCTTGTCTGCTGATCTGACTCTCGCTGCCTCTCCCGATGTACCAGGGGTCCTGCTGCCAGAGCACAGAGAGTGGTGTTTTGGCCAAGAGCCGGACGAGGCGGCTGAGGGGTTGAGGGGCCACTTTCGGGTGCTGCCACTTCCCAATTAGTCCGACCTAGCCATCTGTTTGCCTTGCTTTATGGGAGCCCCGCCACCTCTGGGCATCCGAGCTGCAGCAGCAGGAGGTGGGCAGCGGTAGTGCAGTGTGGCCCCAGAGTTCCCAGACATTATCTAACGGGACTCCGCTGGTAGCTGCCCCTCCACACGGACGACAGCACATAGTAGGGCACTCTGTGCACGGCAACAGACATCACAACCAACCAACAACCCAAGAGAGCGCCATCTGCAAGGAGCATCGAGGAGCAGACACAGACCATTCAGTGGTGCACAGAAGTGAGCACAGGTGAGCATGTTCCAGAGCTCCTTTTCTTTTACAGGCAGGCAAAGCAGCACACTTAAACAAAGGGCAAGCACTCCCAAAAGGGATAATGGAGGAATGCCTATGACTACCCTGTGTGCCACACACATGGTTGCTCGCCCCACTAGATCCCATATGCTCCTACAAGATCCTAGTACTTAGCACTACGCCCCCTGGCACCTCAATCCTCAGCCAGCCAGCGAGGGGCAATTTCGCATCCATAGGGATCAGTGGATAGACACTTTGCCTGAATACCCAGCAGCAACAAAATAGTGGGATACAGTTTCACTCGTGGCACCTAGATGCAGAGCCAAACAACAGCCAACACCGATTTCGCCCCAGCCGACCCAGCCCGATTCAGCAGCACTGATAAGTTCAACCATAAGCACAATTATTAGCTATTTTCAGCGTCCAGGACAACAGGTGGTCAACTACGGACGACATAAGTTGAGGGGACTGTTAAAAACTACGCACGATCACGACAATTAAATCGGTCAAACCCTGCACGCAAAACTAAGGAACATACCGTCCCTAAACACCAGATTCACATCACACCATTCCTTCAGTCTCAAACATGAACAAAGAAAATAATAACAACGGGCAAGTTAGCCAAGCTTATCAGCGTCCTCCCCGAGTGAAACTTAGTAAATTGGACCCCAAAAAAAGGCCAGACAACATACGACCGCTGAGGACCCCTCCAATAGAGGCATGCCTATTAAAAGGATCGCCAGGAGTAAATCACTCACGGAAATGAACTGCCTCAAGATGCAGAACCAATGGGGTCGATTAGAAACTTTTTTAGGACAAAGGGCACTGTCAATACGGACCAGGGTAGGCAGGAGCAGGTAACCGAGAACATACCAGGGGAAGGGGGCGATGCGAGCACCATGCAAGAAAGTAGCACTAAACAACCTCCAATCTACACTGCCGTACCCAGAGGAGGCTCACCTCCTCACCTGGAATCTAGCAATAAACAGGAACTGGGTGCAAACAACTTAAAGGTATACAATCAAACGAAATAGCCAGCGTACAAAATTCTCGTACACCTATAGATAAAACCATCAACGTCACTAATGACTCGGACCACGCAACTGCACCAAGAAGAGCTGTGGACGTTGCAGTGATAAGGGCACAAATCTAATAGTCAAAAGATCACGATCACAGCTCGGCTAGTAAGAGCATGGAGAGCATAGAACCAGCGCCATCCCCCACAAGCAGCTGACAGCAACTAATTGCCCAACACTTAGATTCACCAGTGGTAGGGGAGCTTACATCTTCGTTTCTTCAAAATTTAGGAGATAAAATCGAGAGAACACTAGAACTGACCCCAAATTTGCTGGGGTGGGGGCAAACTCAACAAATAGGATCTCCCCGGGCTACCATTGCAAAAGTAGATCACTGCACGTTTTATGACAGCCAGAAGCAGACTTCCGGCGAACACTGAGGCCAGAATTAAACAGTGACACTAACAAAACTCTACTGTGGCAGTCAACCAAAATGGAACTCCAAATCGATCTTCTGCAATCGAACGCTGGCCGCCCAGTTGACATAAGCTCTAGAGTGGAAGGGTTGGAATAGAGGATCGACCAACACTTGCTATCTAACCAAGGCGAATGCCCCTGTTCCTGCTCAACTCTCATGGATAAATGGGCGCTACTTCATGAGATCCTGGCCAATATAGTAAAGAAAGTTCAAGGAAACAAAGAATTACGGCTGACAAGCAACTCAGACGCTAGGATCTCAAGAAGCGGCTATCCTTTAGGAATGAGACAATTGGAAGCAATCGATCTCTGCTTAAGGTTACCAGCAGGATTGGAGCAAAAAGAAGCACAAAGGAGTGAGGCCTCTGTGCACAATGCCAAAATGGCACAAGAAATACAAAGCCCAAAAAGCAGGGCAACAGAGAGCAATGAAGTTCCTGATGACAGGGAATCAAACTTAAAAGAACTCACTCCCTGCAAAATTGCCATCCCTGAACGCCCGCTGTCAAAAAGAGAAAAAAAGAAGATTAAGAAACAACAGAAAAAAACCAAGCTAAGAGGAAGACAATTGCAGCTAAGGAAGATTGACGGCAGACCGTCTCAAGGGGACCCCAAAGTGGGACAGCTTTATCCAATTTTCACAAATAGGAACGGGGGCACAAAGGCTTTTGACACGGTTTTGCCTCCAGCAGAATAGCAAAAACAGCCTATCGCCACAAGTAATCCACCTGCGACAGGTCAAAAACTGCAGTAAAGAACAGGACACTCCCCAGGGAGCCAAAGGACAGAGGATACAAGCCATGCACCAGCTGTAAAAATGATACCGCAATCGTGGTCAAAACCACTGCCACTGCCGGATGATAAAAAACCACTACACCATATGTCAGAGGACATAAGTCATGGACCGGCTGAGAAAATTATACAGCAATCGTGGTCAGTATCACTGCCACTGCTGGACGATACAAAACCACTACAGCAAAGCCCCGGGCACCAGCCCAGCACCAGTTACACCAACGGCCAGAGCTCGAAATCCAAAGTAGGACCTGCCACAAGCAAACAAGGAAGCCCAACCATCAGATTAATCCAGGTGGCACAAAATTTAGGGAGGATCAAAACGAGTCATTCATCAGGAACAGTCACTACCATCCATGAGATAGTCCTCACCCTGAGATTCTATAGCACGGGTCAGCATGACATTTTGAACAGGTGCAATATTCTTCGCCTTTTTAAGCACCTTGAGGTGCTAGACAAGCTACAAACAGGGGACATAGAGTGGGTGAGATTCTTGAGCATGAAGTGCGACACACACGGCAATTCAACAATATTAGGCCTGAAGAAAGAGGAAACTGCACAAGCCATTTTGAACAACTCTACACATCTTGCCGAGTGGGGCATCGATGCTCAGAATCTTCCCAACTCAAAATACCCATATATTCTTCTCCAGACAAGGGAGACATGGGCCCCTGGTCAGTCCTGCAGGGGACAAATAGATCAGGACTCCTCGAGAATACAGGGAAGAGACATAAGGACTACACAGGAATCCAGATCGCATGTCAAAACAACCAAAGGGTTATTAGTGCCATCCCTTCCCTCTTGGATCAAACCGGAAACTGGGGAAGAACACAGAATCATTCCTAACAACAGCAAGTCCAGACCCGGCAGGAGTGAAGCCAAGGGAGTACCTCTTCCTAAGAAGAACTTAACATTAATTTCATGGAACATCGCAGGGAGCAGCAAGATCGCAGAGAATAACAACCTGAGGCAATTCCTGGAAACAGGAGACATACTCTGCCTGCAAGAGACCTGGGCATTATCTAGCACACCATTGGCAGGGTTCTATGAACATCATGTGCCAGCAATAAAGAAGAACCTCTTTGGTCGCCCCTACGGCGGTCTATCAGTTTATATAAAACACGCAAGCCCCCTTGTAGTGACTGGAATAAACTTAAATTTACCTGGGCTGCAAGCCCTACAAATAGAAGGTCTGAAACACACACTACAGCCAAGGCGCTTCCTAATAATAAACTGCTACATCAATCCGGCACAAACCACCATGAAAGATCAATTGAAGGCATTGACAAGGGAAATCGACAGTCTCCTAAACAAATACAAAAATCATCAAGTAATCTTAGTCGGGGACTTTAACCTGAAGGACCTCGACAATACAGCATCCCCATGTCGAGGGACGGGAAGGCAGCACCCTTTCTTGACTTATTCGACAATCATAAGCTATCTTCAACGTACGCTGTGAAAGCAAGATACTCGAATGGTTGGCGACTATACCCAACCTTCCGGGACATCTCGAGGATCAACTATATCATGGTCAGCGAAGTAATGGCGGCCAGTCCGGAAGATTTTACAGTCAAGATCAGGTCGGAAAGCGATCACAGGCCACTAATAGCAGTGTTCAAGCTAGAAGTTCCAGCAGCCCTTAAGTTCCAAGCCATCGGAGAGTCCAGAGAGGACGAAAATTACAGCCTCCTAAAAAGAATCAGATGGACAAACGAGACGGGAGCAAAACTTCAAAACTGGCTGGACCTAAAACAGGAGGAGATCCCAGCAATTCCGTCATCTCCGATAAAAATATGGGAGACCATAGTTGATGAGATACAAACAAGCTTGGGCCATCCCCAGCCACAATGCTCCAGGCCCAAAAAGCAAATAACAGCTGGAATCATCCGTCCAACCAAGGCCTTCAGAGAGACCAAACGCCTCTTGCGTAAGGAACTAGTAATAAAGAAAAGAGGGGGCAGACAAACAGATGGGACACCAATTGCATCATTGAGGGCAGCCCTAAGAAAGAAATGGTGGGAACACAAAAATGCTCACATGGAGAGGGAATGGATCAAAGTTTTCTCCCTGCTCAAACAGAAGAATTCGGCAGGATTATGGAGACACATAAACCGGCTAAGCAGCAGAGGTGCTCGACGAGAAAACGGGGTGGCAGAGCAAGATTGGGTGGTCTACGTAAAGCAGATATATTCAATTGCCCATGAAAACACATGCAGTATTGAAGATTCTAACTGTGGGACGGACTATCTCCACCTACCAGGGGCAATGATTGAAGAAAAAACTTCTAGCCCCTAAATTCCTTCTGAGGGTCTTTGAGACCAGGCAGAGATGGGAAGTACCCTGTCAGCCCAGATAAACCATCAAATGGTTATTAAGATATTTAAGAACATGAAGAACGATGGGGCCCCTGGACCAAACGGGATACCCGCCCAGGCTTTTAAAAAGGCCCCCTACTTTTGGGCATCCGTCCTCACTCATCTTTACAACCATTCCTTAACGACAGCAATAACCCCCGACTCATGGAGGGGCTCCATATTAGTCCCAATTTTTAAAAAGGGATATCCTTTAAAGCCATCGATTTGTAGGCTCATCGCTCTTCTTGACATAGAAGACGCCCGCCTCATACTGAAGGACTTGGAGACATGGGCCGAAGGAAAAAGCATCACACCCTGCTATCAGACTGGCTTCAGACCACAAGCATCGACAATGGATAATATCCTGGCATTAGCGCACCTAGCAACTGAAGCAATAAAGAAGAAAAACCCTCCCCTCTTTTGTTGCTTCATTGATTACAGCACAGCATTCGATAAAGTGGTACGAAACAGGCTATGGCGGAAACTAGAAAATTGTGGCGTTCTGCCAAACCAACTGAAGGCAATCAGATCACTTTACGATGGCACCTGGGTGCGGGTTAAAACCAGCGCTGGTACAGTGTCCCCCAAAACAATAACAAACAACTGGCTGAAACAAGGATGCGTGCTGGCGCCAATCCTTTTTAACCTGTATACGGTGGATTTGGGGGATGCCTTGAAATGTGCCAGCCTAGTAGCACCGAGATTAGGCAACATGAGGCTGCCGGTCCTACAATATGCCGATGACACAGCCGTAAGGGACCACACGAGGGCGGGCCTACAGTGAGCCCTAAATGCGTTGAATACATTTAACAAAGATAACAACCTTCGAGTAAACCAAGGGAAAACTAAGGTCGTCATTTTTGGGAGCTATCATCTGAAAAAGAAAGCACAGTGGCGAATGTGAGATCTACAGCTCAGTACAGTGGCAGAGTATAACTACCTAGGGGTTTGGTTTACGGAACGGGCCAAGGCAAATGTCCATCTGAAACAGCAGTCGTCCAAGGCCAATAAGGTGATATTCCTTTTAAAGCAACTGAGCTTACATCTGATAAGGTCCACGGCCGGACCAATATTAACTGCCTTAAAAGCAAAATTGCTGCCAGCCATTAGCTATGACCACCAGGCTTTTCCGGGGTCACAGGATGCCCTTCTCACCGCAATCCAACCCAAAGCATATAAATCAGTCTTTTCTATCCCAAGGTCGGCAAGGAAGTCAAGACTAGGATTGGAGCTAGGCCTGGTAAGGCCAGACTTGATGTGCCAAGGGGAGATAATAAAATCATACTTAAGGATTATAAGGGCCCCAACAAACTCCCTAAGATACCAATTGAGAGCCATCTTTGAAGGGCCAAGATCAGCATGGCACACCAGTCTTGGCAAAGCACTCAACATTTTAAAGATCGAGGAAAAGAGCATTCCACTGCCAGAAATCCCACTAAATGCATGTAAAAAAGCCATAAACAGACAAGTTCTCAAAATCTCATTTGAACTGGACCTTAAATCTCTTCGCTATAGCCCCCACCTAGACCCGCTGAACAGTTCCTACACGGTAGGCAAGGCACAACCCTACCTGAATGAGGCCGTGACACCACAAGCCAGAACTAAAATCCTCTCTATGAGACTTTGTACTCGAGGAATCACTGAATTTAACCCCACATGGGCTCGCAATGGGGAAAATACAAGCTGCAGACTGTGCCCCTGCACGAGAGAATCCTGGCTACACCTTTTATGCTGCTGCCCCTCCCTTACGAACAAACGCCGTCGACTTCTCCGCCCAGTCTGCATCATCAAGGAAATCAAGACATGCCGCGAAGCATGGCCTTGTGCTTTTCTAAAATAACCACGATGACCTTGGCGAGTCTTGGGAAATTCATTCATCTGATTAGAATGGCTTTAAAGGCAGCAAACGATCACAAACAAACCAGGGCCCCCAGCGTGGTACAATAAGGGGGTCAAGGCAGCCTCCCCTCAAATGAGGGAAGAGCCATTATTCCATCCACTCGCCCTACAGAAATCGCACCACATCAATGTCTCGAAACGGAAGGGATAAGGAGAATGATCCACAGACTGCCGTAGGAGAAACCCACCAAGGCCCACGCAGCTGTCTAAGAAACTTGGTGCAAGGACTTATGATAAAGACCCGATGCTGACGGTCCGAGTGGGTGCAGTGGAAAGGGGATATAATACTTGAACAAAAAACTTTTTAACCAGCAGTCTTTATAGTTTTAATGTTTTAATTGTTTTACTCACCAGTTTTATCATTTCTTACTGTAATGATTTTAATTAATTGAACAGTTAATAAATTCATTGAGGTAATCATTCATTGAGGAAGTGCTGCTGGCAATGCTGCCAAGGCATACTTTAACCCTCAGTGTCATTCAGAGATCATTGTCGATGCGAGCCCCATGGGACTAGGGGCAGTTCTCTTGCAAGAGACATCCAAAGGGTCTTGGGTACCCATCGCCAATGCAAGTAGAGCACGCTCTGAAACTGAAACCCGATACTCCCAAATTGCTTTTCTGAAAACAGTGGTGCAACTTACTCGCTGGAGCAAAATCGCTGACATCTGCAGAGCGAGTAGCAATGAACCAACTCTGGAGAGTCAGAGATGAGCTGAGTACCAGCAAAGAAGGCCTGCTGCTCAGCAGGTGGCAGATCGTAAGGCCCAATGTCTTTTGGCCAGAGTTGTTGAGTTGGCTCATCAAGTCCATCAAGGGTTGGTTAAAACCTAAGCAAGGTTGAGGGACAAAGTGTAGTTTCCATGGAGGGATATGTGTGCTATCACAAATGGGGAACCACCATCTGCTCTAGTGATCACTGAGGAACTGTACTTGAAGCCCTGGTCTAAAATCAGTATGGGCGTTGGTAGCTTTCCAGATGTCTAACTCATGGCTGTGATGGTTGACAGTTACACGAAATACCCTGTGGTTGAGTTGGTACAGTCAACTGCATTCTCAAAAGTAAAGCTGGTTCTAGAGAAAGTGTTTGCCCTGATAGGTGTTCAGGAGAAGGTGAAGCTAGACAATGGGCTGGCGTTTCTGGGGCAGGAGCTTCAAGAGCACTTAACTTCCCTCAACATCAAACACCGGAAAGGGATGCCACAGTGGCCTTAGGCCACTGGTGCCACAGAGAGCTTTATGTGCACTTTAAGTCTAGCCCTCTGAATAGAGGTGGAACAGTGTGAAGATTCGAGTGCTGCCTCCACTGGTTCCTGAGAGTGTACAGATAGATTCCACACAGCACCTCCAGCTATGCACCGGTGGGCCTACTGTTTCGACGACAAACCAGAGACAGTATCCTACCTTGGATGCTCATGCCGCACAGGAAAAGAGAAGTGTCACCAACAATCATGTGAGCCAAGTTAGAAGAGCAGTGACATCAGACCTGATGGTAGGCAACCAGGTCATCATGCGAGACCGATAACCTGGCTGGAAGTTCCAGACACCCTTTGAGAAAGAGATATGTCAGGTTCAGAGAATTCAAGGAACCATGACCACCATCCAGTGAGGCCAAGCCATGATATTCACGAATGTCTCCCGGATTAAGTGGGTGGCTGTCCTGGCTGGGGAGAAAAGCAGTGACCCAGGAGAAGCAGAAGGCGTGACCGGGGAGGGAAGGAATGACAACAGCAAGCTCTCTTGGTCGGAGTGCTCAAGTAAGCTCCCATAATTCCAGGGCTGCAGTCACAGACCACGTACCAATGTCTGCAACAGCCTCTTCAAGTTTGGGCATCCCTAACCAGTCAGATGACACCACCAGCCACACGACTAGTGGGAGTGACAAAGGGGTCCGGAGCCGGAAGTACGGACTTTGCCCCAACCCCACAAATGATTGTGGTTAAATAAAAATTAGATGGGATGTAGAGTAGAGGCATTCACCCCGAGGGCATAAATAAACGGCAGTGTGGTCGCTCGAGGACACACCTGAAAGACATTGTAAACTGCATGTACGAATCACTGTGTGCAGTGCAGTAACTAAGGCCTAGCATCGTGTTCACGCAGAGCCAAACACAACAGATGCCTTCAGGCTCCCTCACCTTGCAAATCCCCTTTATAGCATGGGCCTCATTTATGTGAAGTGGCGCATCGATGCGTGAAAGAAGTGATGCGTCACTTCTCAGTGCGCCCTCCTAGCGATATGATGGATGTGTCATATTTACTGTATGACGAAACATGTCACAAGGAGTTACAGATACTTCAGTATTTCTGACATATCTGTAGGTGCAAAAGTGATGCATTGCTGAAGTGTGTCACAAAAGTGACGCAACTCCAGCAATGTGTCCTTCACATGGGGTAAGCCCCATGGGAAAGAGCCTGCATCAGTCTTACGCCTGCTGTGAGGCAGGCGTAAGATATTGACGCATTTGCACCCTAGAAGTGGCGCAGTGAAATCTGGTAGATTTCACTGCGTCACTTCTACGAGGCTTCCTTATGTGGGAATTTCCACCCTGCATACATTATAACTGACACAGGTATAATGTAGCACATGGGTTTACAAAGTGACGCATCTGCTTAGATGCGTCACTTTGTAAATAGGGCGCAGCAGGAGGCATGTTTTACACTGCCGATGCGTCACAAAAAGGGACTCAACGGAAGCGGAAAACTGCCGCAAGGTCTCATAAATAAGACCCCAAGACTACGAGTTTAAAAACAGCCAATTTGCACATTTGGGGCACTTTATTAGCAATCTGAGTCGATAATATGTGCCACTTTCTTTTTGTACCTGGACTTATTCTCTGTCCCAGTCTGACCCTGTGAGGAGTAACATGATTTTGCATTTGAAAAATGTTTGTTCAGATGAGCATTTAGTGGTTGAAGCCAATAAATGTTTCTAAATCTCCATATGCCTCAATTACCTGGATGGCTGTGTGCACTGTGGATCTACTTGAAAATTTCTCTGTAAAATATCAAGTTCCTTTTCCTGTTACCACCTGTAGCTTGGTATATCTGGATGTACTTACAATGAGGTAGAGTGGCTTGGTATTCCATGAATCAGCATTTCCAGATACACTAACAGCCTCATTGTAAGTACCTATGTACCGCGTGTATTTACCCAATTGATGTTTTTGTCTTTTCTGGTAATCAATTGGGAAATACTTGCAAAAGTGTTTTTTATCGTATATTTGTGCACATGATATTACCTGCACTGTTTGCCCACACAGTTTCCCCCAGATAGGTCCTAAAAGGAAAATACACAAGCAAAAATCACAAGTGAGGGTTATTTTTCCAGTCCCATAATGGGTTCAAAGCAAAAACAGAGCAAGAATTATTGGAACCAGATTGTAAACTTTGTATTGTATTGGACTTGTAATCCCATATATAAAGGGCTTACTTCCTCTGATGAGGCATTGAAGCACTTTATGCTGCTCAGGAACCGAAGTTCAGCGCTTTTTTCGTGGTTTTTGTTGCTTAGTGGGATTAGTCTTGTGCTCTTAAGGTAACCATTCGATGCAGTCACTTCAGTTTCTATGTGGTAGATTAAATTAATAAGATTTAGATATAATCTTTAGTGTAGGAGAGTATTGGGATTCCTGCAATTGGTTGCCTGCATCAATAGATGAGCTACAGGAGATTAGGTATTGTTAAGATGCAGGGTTAGGAGAGGACTTCTAAAGGAGAATTTGTGATCCGAAATACAATAATAGGGATTAGTAAACTGTACTCAGAAAGAGGGTACATGCAGAGGATGGCGAGGAAAGAGGAGTCATTCAAAAGAAAAAGGAGAATTGACAACAGGAAGTTCTAAGACAAGGTTAGTTTTTCATGCAGGGTTTATAGGAATAATGTGGAGGCTTCTTCTCAACTAAGGGGCTTATTTACAAGAGGCCTTCCACTCCGGTGCCATAGGCCTCTCAGTCATATCAATGAGGCAACACTAAGGAACCCCGAATGAATGGCTTAAAAAATCTGGTGTAAGGCAAGGCAGAGCAAAGTGCTGTGTTGCCTTACTCTGGGTCAATGGGGAGTTCCATGGGTCATGCGTAATACCCATGGATTTTGATGCTGCCCCAGATTTACAAAATCAAGTACATCTACGGCAGCACTAAGACCTTATGCCTCCCCACAGCATGTGCAACGAGAAATGTTTTTATTTCTCCTCGTTTTTTTCCTCTTTCCATGTGTGCTGCATTCTGCAGCACACATAGAACAAGGGAAATGTCTCCTAAGATTCTTTTTGTGTAGGAAGGTGCTCTCTCCGCACAAAAACAATCCTGCCAACAACGCAGACACCCTTGCACCATGTTGCAATGGTGCCTGCGTTGGCGCTAGACACCAAATTGTGCACCAGCACTGGATGAAAGTTCAGGAATGTACCATATCTCATAAATGCGGTGCATTCTTGCCCTTTTAAATTTGTGTACGGTAGTGCAGCAAAAAGACTTGTGGTGCTGCCCTATGCATTTTTTTGTAAATAAGCCCCTAAGATTTTACACTTTGGGACTTATTTACAAGCCCCTTGGGCTTGGTATGTCACTTTTTCCCACATTAGCACCTTCTATGCTCCTCGTCATGAGGTACGGTGCTCGTGTGCTCATGACGAGCTGAGCTCGTCATGAGCCGTGGAACGCTCACACGCGGGGATAATTCCCCTGCTGTGCTGAACGTTCCATGGAAACGGGTGTGGTCATGACGAGCTGAGCTCGTCATGAGCACACAAGCACTGTGCCTCATGACGAGCTGAGCAGGGGAATTATCCCCGCTGCGAAGGGGTTAAAAGTGATGCACCGATGGCGCAAGGGGCTTGTAAATAAGCTCCTTTGTACACAACTTGGGATGTGGCCCTAAGTAATATTTCAGCAGGTCCTTCAAGTCTGTTGAACTTGATTATCTTAGATTCACCTTTCCTTGATGCTACATACATACATAAGGAAAATTTAAACTAATTGTATTTACTTAAACAAATCTTCTTCTGATTCTTAGTTTATTCTTGTTGATCTTTCTAGGGACTCCTGTTTTTCAGTGGTATTTTTCTGCATTATACTGGCTTCTTTTCATTTACGCCATTAGGCATCAGTTTCCATTGGCAGGTTGAGGGACTGCATGGGCACGCTTAACTGCCAGGGACCACAATTGTTGCAATTATTTGATGTCGAGACAGCCGTTGTGTGATAATGATGAGATTTAAACGGGCGGGTACGTCCGTATGGAGTGGAGCCTGGTGGTGCAGGGTCCACATCGTTGCTCGTCTCTCGCCGAAGGGGTGTCTCGACACCCGCAAACCGGGTTGGAATTATCACCGGTCCTTCAATACCCGCACTATGCGCTTTAAGCCCTGAAGAGTCACAGGCATTGACCTGTTGACGAAACACGTGTCGGCTGACGTTATTTTCCTCATGAACATCTTCACATAACCATCCCTTAAGAAAACCACCGGTGTCGACTGTATCATATTTCCAAAATTGTATTAACTTTTGAGTCTATACGTGTGCCCAGGATTTGTTCAAACTCAATTATCCAATGTCTGCTTAAAACCAGGTGAATGCTATCTCATCGTACCCACTGAACCAAGGTATGACATCAACCAAGACCTTGCAATCAGCCTCGTCACAGCCGATCTAAAGGAGTCTGAAAGACTAAGAAAGATCATTAGGCGTGCAGGGCATGAAACTCTGACACTGTTTCAGCCATCAGCCAGTACCTTCGAATTAATCCTTAAAACCAAACTTTTCTTGAGATATACAATGAGATTGTTCTTTGCTTTGAGCCGGATTCTGGACCTTTTCCCATTTCCTAAATCGCAAAACTATTGTTTAACTCACAAACTGTGATTTTAGTCTAATGGTCTGCTCATAGACTCCATAATGATGAAAAGGAATTTTAAACAATTCGCTTTGTGATGATGAACTTGGCTGCACCACAGCGAGTGCTACATTTAAGCAATTGGAAAAGCCTTTTATTAAATAATTTCGGGGTTTTCAAAGCACCTGAACCAATTTTTGTAGGTTATGATACTTGCTTTCTTTTAACTCATATTCATATAGAGAATCAATAGAGAACACAATTGCTGAACTGTCCTTTGGTCACCATGTAGTTTACGAGCAGCTGAACCATTTAATGAAATTGTTTAAGTCCGTTTTGAATTGCACAAATGGACAAGCACAGTACAACAAAGGGCCATCAGCCCTTAGCAAAAGTTTCACCAATCCAATGAAATAATAAACTGTTAAAAAACTCACCAAACATGCCACTAAACTGCCCACTCACACTGAGGGGCTTATTTACTAGCCCATTGTGCCACCGGTGAATCACTGTTTTTGACGCACAAGGGGCGCAGTGTACCTGCCCATATTTACAAGGCCACGTAAAGCCAACCTGAAGGGATTTTTATGGCCTTGTAACTATGGCCCCCTTTCATGCATTACTCTACCTGAAAGGGGAGATCCATGGGTGTTGCCGTGGGTGTTCCCACACAACATCCTTGGAACCAGACACATTCCCAGATTTACAAGGTTTTGCAAACTTCGGAATGCGTCATATTCCTACACCTCGCATGGGGAGGCGTAAGGGAGGGGCAACAAGGATAAATACCTTTATTTCGTCTTGGTTTTCTTTTTTCTATGTGTGCTACATTCTGCAGCACGCATAGAAAGAGGAAAACACCTCTTGTGATTGTTTTTGTGCAGGAAGGTGCCTTGTGCCAAGGTTGAAGGGTGCCTGCATTGTAGGGGTGACTCTTTTTGAGCAGGAAGGGACACCTTCCTGCACAAAAACAATCACAAGACATGTTTTTCTTCCTGCAGAATGCAGCACACATAGAAAATGGAAAAAACTAGGAGAAATTAAGGTATTTGTTTTCTGCTATCTATTAAATGACTTCATTGGTGAGCATAAACTTTTTTCAAGAATTAGCTCTAGCAGGAGGCTCTTTATTTGCCTTTACTTGTTTCCATAGCCGTGATCATTTCTTCTACATAACTGGATAAAAGAGATTTGTCTCATTTTATTTTGGTCCATCAATGGAAGCTTAAGGGCCATATGGGAAAGTTAGCTTCTAATAGGATATGATGAGTAGCAGTAGCAGCTCACACAGGTAAGAGCAGCGGGGTGGAGTGGGGTGGGGGACGGTGGAAGTTGACAGACCATGGGATATGCTGAGTTGGCGATGAAGCGAGCACAAGGTAAGTGTCTTTATTTAATTAATTATTTAATATCACTTATCTTTTCGTCTGTCGACTAACAGCATCCCAACGCCTCACCGTTCTTACCTGTGCAAGCCGCTTCTGATGAATATTGCACAAAACACAGGCTGGGTATGCTCAGACGTGAGTCCCAGGCTCTCCACACCACTGGAGTCAAGCTATCCAGGCTGATGAAGGCTGATAGACAGAATCCGGTCCTTGGATGCTTGATTCCGGTCTGGGAAAGACATGGCTTGGTAGTTCGGACTGGACTGTTCCCATGAGGCACAGGGTCAGAGCTGATTTGCATATAGCCAGTGTCTATCCCAGGGTGGTGTGGAGTGCAAAAAAACGATGGATTTAGGCCCAGATCCTTGTACTGGGGTGAATGTATGACATTGTTCTACATTCTGTCCATCAACTGTGTTTTTTGCAATTTTCACCCCGAGTGGGCTGGGTATGCTCAGACGTGAGTCCTAGGCTCTCCACACCACTATAGTCAAGCTATCCAGGCTGATGAAGTCTGATAGCCAGAAACCGGTCCTTGGATGCTTGATTCCGGTTTGGGAAAGACATGGCTTGGTAGTTCGGACTGAACTGTTCCCATGAGGCACAGGGTCAGAGCTGATTTGCATATAGCCAGTGTCTAAATCAGGGTGGTGTGGAGTGCAAAAAAACAATGAATTTAGGCCCAGATCCTTGTACTGGGGTGAATGTATGACATTGTTCTACATTCTGTCCATCAACTGTGTTTTTTGCAATTTTCACTCCGAGTGGGCTGGGTATGCTCAGACGTGAGTCTCAGGCTCTCCACACCACTGGAGTCAAGCTATCCAGGCTGATGAAGGCTGATAGCCAGAAACCAGTCCTTGGATGCTTGATTCCGGTCTGGGAAAGACATGGGTTGGTAGTTCGGACTGGACTGTGCCCATGAGGCACAGGGTCAGAGCTGACTTGCATATAGCCAGTGTCTAACCCAGGGTGGTGTGGAGTGCAAAAAAACGATGGATTTAGGCCCAGATCCTTGTACTGGGGTGAATGTATGACATTGTTCTACATTCTGTCCATCTACTGTGTTTTTTGCAATTTTCACCCCGAGTGGGCTGGGTATGCTCCGACGTGAGTCCCAGGCTCTCCACACCACTGGAGTCAAGCTATCCAGGCTGATCCCCGTGCAAGGATCTGGGCCTAAATCCATCATTTTTTTGCACTCCACACCACCCTGGGTTAGACACTGGCTATATGCAAATCAGCTCTGACCCTGTGCCTCATGGGAACAGTCCAGTCCGAACTACCAAGCCATGTCTTTCCCAGACCGGAATCAAGCATCCAAGGACCGGTTTCTGGCTATCAGCCTTCATCAGCCTGGATAGCTTGACTCCAGTGGTGTGGAGAGCCTGGGACTCACGTCTGAGCATACCCAGCCCACTCGCGGTGAAAATTGCAAAAAACACAGTTGATGGACAGAATGCAGAACAATGTCATACATTCACCCCAGTACAAGGATCTGGGCCTAAATCCATCGTTTTTTTGCACTCCGCACCACCCTGGGTTAGACACTGGCTATGTGCAAATCAGCTCTGACCCTGTGCCTCATGGGAACAGTCCAGTCCGAACTACGAAGCCATGTCTTTCCCAGACCAGAATCAAGCATCCAAGGACCGGTTTCAGGCTATCAGCCTTCATCAGCCTGGATAGCTTGGGAACAGTCCAGTCCCAGGCTCTCCACACCACTGGAGTCAAGCAATCCAGGCTGATGAAGGCTGACAGCAAGAAACCGGTCCTTGGATGCTTGATTCCGGTCTGGGAAAGACATGGCTTGGTAGTTCGGACTGGACTGTTCCCATGAAGCACAGGGTCAGAGCTGATTTGCATATAGCCAGTGTCTAACCCAGGGTGGTGTGGAGTTCAAAAAAACGATGGATTTAGGCTCAGATCCTTGTACTGGGATGAATGTATGACATTGTTCTACATTCTGTCCATCAACTGTGTTTTTTGCAATTTTTACCCCGTGTGGGCTGGGTATGCTCAGACGTGAGTCCCGGGCTCTCCACACCACTGGAGTCAAGCTATCCAGGCTGATGAAGGCTGATAGCCAGAAACCGGTCCTTGGATGCTTGATTCCGGTCTGGGAAAGACATGGCTTGGTAGTTCGGACTGGACTGTTCCCATGAGGCACAGGGTCAGAGCTGATTTGCATATAGCCAGTGTCTAACCCAGGGTGGTGTAGAGTGCAAAAAACCGATGGATTTAGGCCCAGATCCTTGTACTGGGATGAATGTATGACAGTGTTCTACATTGTGTCCATCAACTGGGTTTTTTGCAATTTTCACCCCGAGTGGGCTGGGTATGCTCAGACGTGAGTCCCAGGCTCTCCACACCACTGGAGTCAAGCTATCCAGGCTAATGAAGGCTGATAGCCAGAAACCGGTCCTTGGATGCTTGATTCCGGTCTGGGAAAGACATGGCTTGGTAGTTCGGACTGGACTGTTCCCATGAGGCACAGGGTCAGAGCTGATTTGCATATAGCCAGTGTCTAACCCAGGGTGGTGTGGAGTGCAAAAAAAGGATGGATTTAGGCCCAGATCCTTGTACTGGGATGAATGTATGACATTGTTCTACATTCTGTCCATCAACTGTGTTTTTTGCAATTTTCACCCGAGTGGGCTGGGTATGCTCAGACGTGAGTCCCAGGCTCTCCACACCACTGGAGTCAAGCTATCCAGGCTGATGAAGGCTGATAGCCAGAAACCGGTCCTTGGATGCTTGATTCCGGTCTGGGAAATACATGGCTTGGTAGTTCGGACTGGACTGTTCCCATGAGGCACAGGGTCAGAGCTGATTTGCATAGAGCCAGTGTCTAACCCAGGGTGGTGTGGAGTGCAACAAAACGATGAATTTAGGCCCAGATCCTTGTACTGGGATGAATGTATGACATTGTTCTACATTCTGTCCATCAACTGTGTTTTTTGCAATTTTCACCCCGAGTGGGCTGGGTATGCTCAGACGTGAGTCCCAGGCTCTCCACACCACTGGAGTCAAGCTATCCAGGCTGATGAAGGCTGATAGCCAGAAACCGGTCCTTGGATGCTTGATTCCGGTCTGGGAAAGACATGGCTTGGTAGTTCGGACTGGGCTGTTCCCATGAGGCACAGGGTCAGAGCTGATTTGCATATAGTCAGTGTCTAACCCAGGGTGGTGTGGAATGCAAAAAAACGATGGATTTAGGCCCAGATCCTTGTACCGGGATGAATGTATGACATTGTTCTACATTCTGTCCATCAACTGTGTTTTTTGCTTCTGATGAATAGCCATGTGCAATGTTCATCAGCTGCAACAGCTATATTACTGACTTCTAAGAAAAAGAAGCCTTAATAGTCGGATTCAAAGCTCACATTGGGTTTATGGCATTCCAAAGTCTTGGTCCTTGTACACCACGTGATGTGTTTCTGTGTTTCATTCACTCAATTCAGTGGGTGGATATTGAGTGGGGTTCTCTTTTAAGGATGGAACTAGGGGACATTATTGAGAACGGCAATAAAATTATCGCCTCTTTAGCAGTAGGAAACTGCTGCTAAAGCGGCGATAATGAGCTTGATAATATGCTCTTGTGAATTCCCATAGCAGCCCAGGTTCTGGTGTTAACCTGGGCCGCAATGAGAATTCACAAGGGCATATTATCAAGCCCATTATCACCGCTTTAGCGACAGTTTCCTGCCGCTAAAGCGGCGATATTCTTGATAATATGCCCCCCGGTGTTTCTTTACATAGCAATTCATTTTCTCCAGTACGCTTTGGTGACTTAGTGCAAGAGTGTAATTTTTGACTGGTTATCAAGAGGAGGCCAATGGAGTGTAAGGAAGTCAAGCATGGCCCCTTTAGAGATTGAAGTAGTGATCTTTTGTCAGAATATTTCCCATTATCGAAAGCAGGACTTTCCTTCAGGGGCTCTATTGAAGAGAAGAGTTTTAGGTGACAGACTCCACAGATTGAGCTTATTGCCATAACGGCCAAAACACAGGGACCAGATTGGATTGAACGAAGGATTACACTTCATTTTCGTATCACTAGTGATATCCTGTGTTGGTATCTATGCCGTTTCACTATATTTCACTATATTTCTCAATATTTCTATTGTGTTTTAAGGCAGTACAGAATATTAGATATTGTTATCTTGTACACCCATTAGCCCTCTCATTGTCTCAATGGTGCTAGACCATACATACTTCACCATTTGGTAAAATCTGTCAATGGTCACCAGGTCTATTCAGTGTGGGGTCTAATACCCACAAAAATTCACCTGGAAAGGCATTTTATTCCAACTGCACAATTATCACAATCACATGCCCGTATTCTGTTCCCTTGAGGCACAGGGTCAAGACTGATTTGCATATGGCTGGGTCTAAACTGGGGTGGTGTGGTGAGCAAAAGAACGATGGCTTTAACCCAGATCTCTTGACTGGGGGGTGAATGTACGATTTATATAGCATTCCGTCCATTATTTGTTTACCTAGCACTTTCCACCCTAAGTGGGATGGGTATGCCCAGACGTGGGTCCCTTGCTCACTGTGCCTCTGGATTCAAGCTAGCCTTGCTGATGACCCAGAAACCGGTCCCAGGAAGCTTGTTTCCGGTCCAGGGAGGACCTGGCTTGGCAGTTCGGTCTGGACTGTTCCCATGAGACACAGGGTCAAGACTGATTTGCATATGGCTGGGTCTAAACTGGGGTGTTATGGCGAGTAAAAGAACAATGGATTTAACCCAGATCTCTTGACTGGAGGTGAATGAACGATTTATTCAGCATTCTATCCATCATTTGTTCGCATAGCACGTTTTATCCTAAGTGGGATGGATATGCCCAGACGTGCGTCCCTTGCTCATTGTGCCACTGGATTCAAGCTAGCCTGGCTGATGAAGGGTAATACCCAGAAACCGGTCCCAGGATACTTGTTTCTGGTCCAGGGAGGACCGGGCTTGGCAGTTCGGTCTGGTCTATTCCCATGAGGCACAGGGCCAAGCCTGATTTGCATATGGCTGGGTCTAAACTGGGGTGGCATGGTGAGCAAAAGAACAACGGATTTAACCCAGATCTCTTGACTGCGGGGTGAATGTATGATTTATTCAGCATTCCGTCCATCATTTGTTTGGTAGCACTTATACTTCAAGGGCCTCATCACCATGAAGAATGCAAGTGTCTACACCAGTAGGTCAGGATGATACTTTCGATGTTGTTTGAGAGCTGAACATTCCATCTGACTGGAGGAGCGGGTAGCATTACTTTGATTGGAGTTGGCATTTGTTAATAATTATCGTATTTTTAATGATTCTTCTGTATTCCTTAATAGTAAAAAGAAGGTTAATCCATTCACATGCAGTTACTTTCAATGAGATCAGAGTTACAGTGTTAGTAAATAATTCATATTTGAATGCTACAGTTCTCTGGTCTTTGTGGTAAACAAATAATGGATTCCAACTTTATGCTTCTTCTCCTCTTCAGTGTGTGGAGCTTTAGGGCCTGGTTTAGACTTTGGTGGAGAGGGAACTCCATCACAACGGAGACTGAGTAACCATTTCATTTTTTCAAATCATTTACTGCATGAGATGTCTGCCAGGTCGGTAGCCATGTCTAAATTTGGCGTGCATAGTACCTTCATCATGCTGGGAGTAAAGTACTCCAAGATGGCTACGGTACCTAATTTGTCCTCTAAAGTCAAAATCAGGCTCTTTATCCACTATTTTTTTCTGTGCTCAATTCAGAGGGCTGATGCACCGATTCAGAGACCTCTGAGCAAGTCATATAACACAGTTAGGGCTGCACAATTTCTTTTTTCTTCCCCCTATTAACAATTCTATTTCTTTCAGAGATCCATTTCTGCTTACCAGAGACTGGTAAAAGAGATGTACATAATAGGAGGTATTCTGCATGGTTGCAGTGGCGGCTGGCACGGATCGAGGTGGGAGGCGGGGGTAGCGGGGAGGCAGGGGGTAACAATTTTTTTTATTGAACTTACCTCCTCGCCACGTCCTTTTTGCAGTGCCCTCCTCATCGCTCCTCTCTACTCCTCCCCCCGACCGAGGAACAGCAAGCACCCAGAAAGTACCAAGGCTCCCCAGAGCCAATCACAACGCTGCAATGCCTGGACTGGGGGCCTGGGCATGTTCTCCAACCAGGCTGTAATGCAGCCTGAGTGGAGAACATGGTAAATGCGCATGAATGTTTGGCCCGCTTGAAGACAGCCAGCCAAACTCTCATGCACACTTAGTGAGTGAAAACCACTCCTCTCCTGCCCTGCTCTGTCAGCAGAGCTGCCCCGCCCCGCCTCGCAAAGCTACCGTTGCCCGCAACAGGAAAAAATAAAATGATAATAGCATTGAGTTATTATCATTTTATTTTTTCTTACACTGCTGAAAAACAGTGAGGCGACGCTCCTCCGCCTTAACGTAGGAGCCGCCACTACGTGTGCGATGGATGCTGTCAGATTACAAGCCCAGAGGTGAATCATTACCTGTTGGTTCCAGGATTATCGAATTGTCAAAAGAATATCAATTACATTCCTTTATCTTTTAACCAACCAAAATTTGCTCCTCTGTTAGGACCATTTTAATTGGGCGGCAGAATCAAAATAGAATGGCTCCTTCATCACGCTCAGCTTCACAGGGTTACTGGGCTAGCGATTTTCCGTTTAGCACAAAAGGATAGTGGATATTAAGGCTTTATGTAAGGACAATCTTGTAACCGCAGGCATTAGTTACAGATTTGATTAATCTGGAATTGCTCATTGTACTTGGCACGCAGCCACTGCCCCAGCAGCTCAGAGTATTCACACTTCAGTTCAAAAATTGAGGCGGAGCACCTCGGATGGAGGCTTCACAAGCCACGTCCTAAACCAGCATGATTAAAGGTTTTCAACATTACAGCTTCAGATCTTGGCAGCCGTCACGTGGCCTCACATTTCCATTTCAAAGCTGCAGCCCGGGCTTTGAACTCGACGAGAAGCGCTCCGCAGTCAGCGTTGACTGCGTTTGAACTCAGAGACGAAAAAAGATATCATGAGCGGAAAGGGGCGAGAGTCAGAAACAAGGGGATAATGCAAGTGGAGAGAGGGCCTGATGCTGCTAGGCAGGCCAGAGAGACTGGTCAACAGGAAAAGGACGCCCATGCCAAGACCTCGTGTCGACACATTCCAGGCTCCCAGAGACTGCACGGGCAGCAGAATAATATGCAATGGAAGATAGTGAAGCTCTGGTGGAATTTCCAGTTGACCACTTACTTACAATTGGTTACTATACCAGGTGTTTCCATTGGATACAGTAGCACGTTAGGGATACTTCAAAACTAATTTGGATTGTTCATCTATTTGGCATAATTTTTACTTTCCAATATACGAAGGAACTCATTTACAAGATTTTGACGCAGGGCAGCGCTGCAAGGCACTTTGCTGTGCGGCCCTGCGTCAGAAGAAAAGGGAAGGAATGTGCTGTATCTATGAGATATGGTGCATTCCTGTCCTCTTTCACTGCGCTGGCGCACACATGGCTGCCTTGCGCCAGCACAGGCACTCTTCCAGCATGGTGCAAGGCGGTGTGCATTGTTGGAATGATTGTTTTTGTGCAGGAAGAGGCACCTTCCTGCACAAAAACAATCAACAGAGGTGTTTTCCTCTTTCTAGGTCTGCTTCAGAAGGCAGCAAACATAGAAAGGAAAAAACATGGAGAACTAAAGATATTTATCCTCACAACACTCCCCTGATGAAAGCGCATGGTTTTGAAGCATTCCCAGATTCACACTATGATGAAAGGGCCTCAAGTACAAGATTTTGATGCAAGGCAGCGCAGTAAGTCACTTTGCTGCACTGCCTTGCGTCAAAAGAAAAGAGCAGAAATGCGCTGTATCCATGAGCTACCAGGAGCGTCGCCCCAATGGCTCAGAGCCAGCAGGTGAAAAGTAAAACAATGTTTCTATCATCATTGGGGGCGTGGCCACGGAGGCGATCGGGATGGCCGCCTCTAAGTGAAGCTCCCCCATGTGGGCTCCCGACGGCGACTAAAAGCATGTAACCCGCCGCTGCTGACCCCCACATTGCTGTTGATCCGAATGTGGAAATCGCCCTGACCAACTGGGTGGCTCCGGAGGCCTCGGGAGCGTCATGAGTGGTGTCTACGGCGGAGGGGAACCGAGGCCATCCGGACCTCGGTGCCATCTTCACTCTCTGCGCCAGTGCGATCGGTTAGTGCGGCGCAGCGCTCTTCTGCCGGGCCTCCGTCCCGCCGCGCGTTGGGTGTGGGCGCTCGCGCTTGCCGCTGGTCCTCCGTAGGCTCCTGAGTGGGGGCGCCGGTTTCCGGTGTATGGCCGCGGCCTTTGGACCTGTTCGCGCGCTGGAGCCAGGGCCTCGATTTTTGGGCCTGCGGCGGGACTGGGGCGGAGAGCGGGACCGTCCGCCCGGTGACGGTCGGTGGTGGGGGGCGGAGGCGGCTGGGGCGCCGCGGGGCGCTGCCTTTTGCCCACAGGCGGCCCCGCCTAAACGCTACGCGTGGGGACTCCCATATCCAACCTACTCTCCTGTGCTGGTCTCAAGGAGAGGGACGCTCCCACACGGCTCTGGCCCACGTGAGTTCTACTTCGCCGACGGGCGCTGCTGCAGCGGGCCACGGCGGTCATTGTTCCCTGACGCTGTCGGCATGAGGAAGTGGGGCTGATCACACACTCCAATGCTTGGTCCCTTCGCCGCCAGGTCCGGCGCCGCACATTGAGGCCTGGTTTGACGTGATTCTGCCTGTGGCCTGGTTCTGCCCTGATACCTCCTTCCACGCTGTCGGCAGACACGCAATTTTTCACTGGCGCCAACGCAATTCTCACTGCCTAGATCACGGGGAAGAGAGACCCCAATCAGAGAAAATTAAGCTTTGACAAGACGTCCCTCCTTGCTACAGACCCTCCACCAGGCTCATCCACCGGGGCTACCGGCTCCGCAGAAATGGGTGACACCGCCGCCATGGTGGCTGCCATGATGAGCGAAATGCGCGCAGGCTTCAAGGCGCTTGACACCCGCTTCGACAGCCTAGACCAGAAAATTGCTGATATGGGCACCAATGTGCAGGCCCACGACCGACGACTGGACTTGGCTGAATCCAGGATATCTGATGCGGAAGATGGTGCCGCCAAAGCACTTAAAAGACTGGAAAGAGTCGAGAAAATTCTTAAGGACGTGGCCATGAAAAATTAGGACTTGGAAGCGCGTGGGCGGCGCAACAATCTCCGAATTCTTGGTGTGGCTGAGACGACAGCGACGGGTCGTTTTGACGCTTTTGTTGAACACCTCCTCATTGAACTGTTCGGAAAGGACACCTTCACGGCTGGCTTTGTGGTCGAACGAGCGCACAGGTCTCTGGGTCCTAAACCTCGCCCTGGCCAACCCCTGAGGCCCATATTCGCCAGGATCATGAACTTCCGGGATCGAGACGCCGCGCTTCGCGCCGCCCGCGAGGCCGGCGAGGTACGGTGGCAGGGCAGCGTCTTGTCCTTCTTCCCGGATTTCACGCTCATGGTTCAGGAGGCTGTAGTAAATAGCTGGAGACCACAGGTGTACCACAGGAGGTTTATTGCAGGAGAAAAGCATGGAGCAACCTCAACGCAAGCTGGCCAGGCACAAACTGTCACCAACTAGAACACTAGGAGGAGGCAGAGCCATCTACATTCTGGAATGAATGACACAGGTAAGAACTATGGTAGAGCATGGAAATAGAGGAAAGGTAAATATACAACACATCTCCTCTCGTAGAATAAAACACAAGAAAAAAAAAGGAAACTTAACAAAAAAGGAAATGTCGTGGAAAGGAAACTTAACTCGAAATAAGAGCATTTGTAAAACGATGGAAAAGTTGTAAGAGCATTTGCAAAACGATGGAAAAGTTGTAAGCAACAGTTGAGAAGCATAAAACAAAAGTTGTGAAGCACAAAACAGTCAATGCAATAAAATTAGTCATAGAAAGGGACACACGTCACCTCTCTAAGACTTAATCACAACAAAAATCATTCAAATAAGAAGGGGTTTTATGGGACCTCTGAGGTCTGGGAACAGGTAAAGAGGGACTGGAAACAGCACTGGGGTTGGGAGCAGCATCAACAGGGTCAGGGGCATCCCCTCCACCATTGTCCCTCACCAAAGGATTAACGGGAACAGGCACAGCAAGAGCCGGATCCGGAACCTGAGAGGGAATAAATATGAACCCTGAAGTGGAGAGATCCCGGGCAGGCACGGGGGAAGTAGGACCAGGACAAACACTAGCTTTGACACCAGCTTTCTGATAGAGGGCAACCCTCCTTAGATTCCATTTTTCCCCATTCGAGAGAACAACATAGTGAGGGTAGACCGTTTTCACAAGAAAAGGACCACGGAATTTTGACAAGCCTCCTGAAACACGACCAGACTTCACCTTGACCAAGTCGCCTTTCGTAAGTTTACAGGGAACAATTTTAGCTGAAAGTTTACCACCAACAACAGGTTTGCATGAGAGGTCCTTAGAGGACATATTCACAGAACTCTTATTGGAGACACTCTTAACTGGTAAAGTCACAGTACTCTTACAAGGAGACTTAGGATCCACTTTGGACGCACCATCTAAGATAGACTGAGAGACCAAGTCCTTGAGCCAAAATGGGATGAGTTTGGTGCTGGGAACCCTACCCCTCATCATCTCAAAAGGGGATTTGAGATGGGAGCCGTGAAGAGTGGTGCAATACGCATAGACCATTTCACTAACAAGGGAAGAGACAGACGAACTACTGGAGAGTGCCATTTGAACGGTACCTTTCACTAACCTGTTGAGGCGTTCGCAAAGGCCATTGCCCTGGGGGTTGTAAAGAGAAGTCCTATGGTGAGAAATGCCACATTCAGACAAAAAGGCTTTCATCTCATGTGAGACTAACTGCGTACCATTGTCAGTTATAAGAACGCTAGGAAAGCCTTCCCTAAAGAACAAGGAACTGAGGTGTTTAATGGTAGAGGCTGTGGTGATGTCCTTAAGAAACTCCACGGACAGCCATTTCGAGTGGCAATCCACGATTACAACAGCAAACCTCTGGGAAAGGGGTAGCTCAGCCATAGGACCTATGAAATCCAGACAAATGGTGTGCCACGGAATTTCAGGGAACTGCAGCACACCCATCTCAGACCCCGCAAAAACCTTAAGTCTCTTCTCCCCCTCTTTGCAAGTATGGCAGTCCTCAACCCAAGAAGAAACCATGGAGTCCATACCGGGCCACCAAAAATTCAACTTGAGACGTTGTTGCGTCAGGGTTTGGCCAAGATGACCCTCGTGGGCTAAAGAAATGAGTTTGGGTCTCAAGTCAACAGGAGGCACAAATTTGTCGCCACGCATGACAACATTATCATTGTAAACAGACAGATCATCAATGACCTTAAGGAAGGGGCGAACAGAAACATGGAGACAGCTCTCCCTGCGAGAACCCAACCTTATCAACTGGATGACTTCCTGTAAAACATTGTCCCTGGACATAGCTTCAACCCACTCAGAGCGAGAAAAGGAACCCTCAGTTAGCAGAAGAACATCATCAATCCAGGCAACATTCTCATCAAGACCGTCTAGACTGAAACCAACATCAGTACCTGGTGGAACGGCCAACCTAGACAGGCAGTCAGCCTGGAAATTTCTCCACCCAGAGATGTGGGAAATATCAAAGTGGTATTCTTGGAGTTTGGAGGCCAACCTTGCCAATCTTGGGGAACCAAATGCTCCACCCCCGGGAGAAAGAATGCGTATAAGGGGTTTGTGGTCAGTCTTAAGGTTGAATCGAATGCCCCATAGGTAAGGTCGAAAGTGATGAGCACCCCACGCAGCAGCCAAAGCCTCTTTCTCGATAACAGAATAGTTCTGTTCACTCTTGGAAAGAGTACGCGAGGCAAAAGCAACCGGCCTGTCGCCGTCTTTGTGTGACTGAAGTAGGACTGCACCAAGACCATGGGCACTGGCATCAACCAGGAGGGTAGAGGATTTCGCAGTATCAAATGGTGCCAGCACCTTGGCATTGCAGATGGCTTCCTTGATGCCCTTAAAACATGCTTCCAATTCAGGACCCCAGGAAAATTTACAACCTTTCTTCAACAGAGCTCTCAAAGGCAATGTCTTCTCTGAGAATTTCTCTACGAACTTGGAGTAGTATTCGATTAAGCCCATGAATGACCGCAACTGGTCCTTGTCAGACGGGCAAGGAGCTAGGCGTATTGCATCAAGAAGATTCTTCTTTGGTCTGACTCCATTGACAGAGATTTCATGTCCCAGGTACTCAATGTTTTCTACAAGAAAAGAACACTTCTCCCTACGTAACGTAAGACCAGTGTCCCAAATCCTGTGTAGGACATTTCTGAGAACGTGGTTATGGTCTGCCACAGATTTGCCAAAGACCAAGATATCATCTTGAAAAAATACAACATTTTTGAGCCCCTTGAAAATTTCGCTGACTAACCTTTGGAAGACACTCGCCGCCGAAATCAACCCGAAGGGAAGGCGAGTAAATTGGAAGATCCCCTCCGGGGTGATGAAGGCGGTCAGATGCTTCGAGGATTCATGGAGCTTGACCTGATGATAGGCACTCTTCAGGTCGAGTTTGGAGAAGTACCTCGCCCCCTGAAGAGTGGAAACCATCTCTGTAATGTTTGGTAAAGGAAAGGTGTCTGCAACGACACTCTTGTTTAAGGACCTGAGGTCCACACAAAATCTCAATTTTACGTCTGATTTTTTGGAAATAACGACGGGCGAAATCCATGCTGATGCTTCTGTGGGTTCAATAACCCCGGATTGAAGCATCTCCTCAATTAGGAGTTTCACTTCATCGCGGATGGAGATAGGAATTCTCCTTACACGATGTTGCACAGGCAAACTATCTTTCTTTAGTTTTATAAGATGGGCATACCCCCGAAGTTCACCCAACTCCTCCCTGAAAACAGACCCAAATTCAGAGAGTATAAACTCAACAGAGTCATCATCCACCACCATTATTTGGTTCTTTGCTCTGGGATTGATCACAATATAAAGATCATATTGGTGTACCCACCCTAAGATGGGAGGACCATCAATAGAAACATAAACTTTCCCAAAGATAGACCTCTTCTCAAAGGTAATCTCGGACTCAAAGAAGCCAAGGATTTCAATTTTCTGCCCATTGAAACCCTTAGGGGAAATATCACTGGGATGTAACTTGACCCCTTCCCAAAAGGCATCAAAGGTAGACTTAGGTATAATAGTATGACGAGAACCTGTGTCAACCATCAACAACACTTCGTGGGAGTCAATCTTAAAAATGGCTTTGGGTCTGGTTTGTCTAGGATCATCACAGATGACATCCACATCATCAATGACCAGGAGTCTATCGGGTTCAACTCCAGAATCATCCACATAGTCATCGACAATATTCACTCTCTGCTTGGCTTTGCCCTTGCACATTTTGGAGAAGTGCCCAACTTTCCCACACTTCAAACACTCTTTGTTAGAGGCAAAGCAAAACCTTGCGTCGGAAGAGTGACTACTGCTGCCACATCTGTTGCAGACCTTGTTCACTGAGGTTTTCTTCGCAGTAGGTCTGGGCCTGTTCTTCACTACAGCAATATTGTCTCCAGAGCAGTGCTCACACTCCACAACACCACCTTTGTCAGAAACCACAGAGACTTCCTGATGAGAAGAAGGTTTGTGTGAATCCAAGACCTTCATGCATTTACTAGATTCTTCAATGACTTTGGCTAGGTCTATAGCGTCTTTCAAGGTCGGGTTCTTAGCAGCCCATAGCCTCTCTTGGATTTTCCTACTAGAGCACTGGACTACCAATTGATCTCTAATGAGCTCATCGTTCATTGAGCCGAACTTGCACTTTATAGACAGTTCCCTAAGTCTGGCCACGAAGTCATCTATAGTTTCTGAATCTTTTTGGCGTTGTGTATAGAATTTATAGCGGTTCATAATCAGATTCTCCTCCTTTGCAAATCTGATCTCTAAACGATTAACCGCCTCTTTAAATTCATCAATGTCTTGCCCACTAGCTCCAAGTGTGATCGGTAAAAATCTAAAGACCCTCTGCCCTTCCTTGCCCAGTGTACTTAAAAGAATAGCTTTTTTCCTTTTGGGTGAAAATTCCTGCCCATCCAGCGCTTCCAGATAATTGTCAAATATTATGTACCAGTCTTCCCAAGGTATGTCTGGAACACCAGGCTCGGGCAAGAATTGAGGAGGTAAAGTAACCATAAATTGTTGTGCCATAATTGTCAAGTTGGCTGAGTCAAAAGTGATGAAAGAAAATTTTTTAGTACAACAAGTTGAGTTCAAATTGACAATAAAACATACCTTTTTCACAGAAATTGTGCAAAAACGATGTCTGGGCGCTGCGACAGGAATATGAAGGAGTTTATATTAAAAACGAGCAAAATCCGCGCTGGATTCGCGTTAGGATGATTCAATATGGCCGCCGATCGAAATCGAGGCTTGAAGGGCAAACACTTGGAGTTAAGATGGCCGCCGCTGATTATAAGGTTATGATTTCACCAAAACGAGGTTTGGAACGCACAGGAAGTGCGCGTGGAAGAAACGAAGTAAAGAGGTGTCTCACGTGTGACGGTAGACACTGTTGTCGTCAGTAGAAGAGGCGTCTCCTAGGCAACTATAGAGCTCGCGCTTCTTCGCCGATGAAAGACGTCTCCTAGGCAACCACGTAGTTCGCTCTTCCAGGCAGGTCAGGCAGCATTGACGCGTCTTCTTGGCAACATTGTAGCTCGCGCTTGAACGTCGATGGAAGACGTCTCCAAGGCAACCATGAAGCTCGCGCTTCTACGGAGATCAAACAGCCATGACGTCAGCGCTGGTTGCGCTCGAGCTGCACTGTCCGATGTAATTATCCGTAAAATTACTCACAATTTCTCAGATGGACGTCTTCTTTCCAAATTGAAGGGAACCAAGGAGAAATTGATGAAATCAACACGCAGCAGGTTCGTTTCTTGTTAAGGATGCTCCGCTCTTTCTGGTACAGAATCTTGAAGGGATCCACATCAAGATGAGGTCTTCACCAGTACTGGCCAGCCAATAAACGTCGCCAAAAATTGTAGTAAATAGCTGGAGACCACAGGTGTACCACAGGAGGTTTATTGCAGGAGAAAAGCATGGAGCAACCTCAACGCAAGCTGGCCAGGCACAAACTGTCACCAACTAGAACACTAGGAGGAGGCAGAGCCATCTACATTCTGGAATGAATGACACAGGTAAGAACTATGGTAGAGCATGGAAATAGAGGAAAGGTAAATATACAACAGAGGCCCGCCACAAATATAATGGGGTCAAAGCAACTCTTCGTAATCTTGGTTTAAAGTACGGTATGTTGTACCCGGCCAGACTGAAGGTTGATGTTAACGGCAGATATCGCATCTTTGACTCCCCCACGGAGGCTCAGGACTTTTGTCAAGGTTATAGACGGCGGGACTCCCCAGCGGCTTCAGGATCCGCAGCACACTCACCAGCCTGGAATGACACGCAGCCCAGTGCGGACCTATTCGCTGAGACCGGCCAAGGCTGAACGCTATTTATTGGCTGATTTTAGGGACCTGTTCACAGTGCTGCAGATTTGATGTCGCCCTTTTTTTTTACACTTGTTCAATTGTCACTACTACTGAAGTCGCTTTAGTTGGGACGCCCGCATGGTGTGGCACTTCTACCCCCTATGGCGAATGCCTTTTTGTCTTACTTACTTGGGGTTTTGTTTTTTTCGCTGCATTTTCGATTAATGGCACGGCCATTACCTTTTGAGTTTTGTACCTCATGTCAGCGCTTGTTTAGGGTTTGCCTTTCTGGGGACACTGGGAGGCTGGGTGGCGGGTGGAGGGCGGGGAATGTTTTAATTGTCATTTTTTATTGTGAGTGTTGGTGGGACTCATGGGAGTGGACTGTTCGATGCAAGCTTGATTGTCCTTCTTTTTGGAGTGGCGCTATGGCCAGGGTAGGTTTGCAGTCTGGCCCGTCCAGACTCACGCTTATGTCATGGAATGTCCGTGGCTTGAACAATACGCGAAAGCGCAAACAGGTACTGAACTATGCGGCACGACACAAGGTCGATGTCCTTTTAAGGTCTCGGCCTAGAGACGCGCGAAGCGCGTTGTCGGCAGAGAACTATTGTAATCATGTCAGCCGCCAAAGCCGACAAAAGGAGACAAGAGCTGGGCACGTGCCCAGCAATCCTAATGGGAGAGGGAGCGACAAGTGCTGGCCACGCGCGGATTCAGTCGCGCGCACGCTCACGGCGCCAGTGTCCCCGCCTCGCGCCGATCACTGCTCTCTTCCTGGCCGGCATCGAGAAGTTTCGCAAGGCAGTGAGGACACTGAGAGGTAGGTGCTTGTTCAGAATGTTATGTCCTCTAATTGCATGGACTTGAGTGAGTGGTGAGTGGTGAGTGGTGAGTGCAGAGTGGTGAGTACAGAGTGGTGAGTGCAGAGTAGTGAGTAGTGAGTAGTGAGTGCAGAGTAGTGAGTGCAGAGTAGTGAGTGCAGAGTAGTGAGTGCAGAGTAGTGAGTAGTGAGTGCAGAGTAGTGAGTGCAGAGTAGTGAGTGCAGAGTAGTGAGTGCAGAGTAGAGAGTGCATGGTGAGTAGTGAGTAGTGAGTGCAGAGTAGTGAGTGCAGAGTAGTGAGTAGTGAGTAGTGAGTAGTGAGTGCAGAGTAGTGAGTGCAGAGTAGTGAGTAGTGAGTGCAGAGTAGTGAGTAGTGAGTGCAGAGTAGTGAGTGCAGAGTAGTGAGTGCAGAGTAGTGAGTGCAGAGTGGTGAGTAGTGAGTGCAGAGTAGTGAGTGCAGAGTAGTGAGTGCAGAGTAGAGAGTAGTGAGTGCAGAGTAGTGAGTGCAGAGTAGTGAGTGCAGAGTAGTGAGTGCAGAGTAGTGAGTAGTGAGTAGTGAGTAGTGAGTGCAGAGTGGTGAGTGCAGAGTGGTGAGTGCAGAGTGGTGAGTGCAGAGTGGTGAGTGGTGAGTAGTGAGTAGTGAGTGCAAAGTAGTGAGTGCAGAGTAGTGAGTAGTGAGTGCAGAGTAGTGAGTGCAGAGTAGTGAGTGCAGAGTAGTGAGTAGTGAGTGCAGAGTAGTGAGTGCAGAGTAGTGAGTGCAGAATAGTGAGTAGTGAGTGCAGAGTAGTGAGTAGTGAGTAGTGAGTGCAGAGTAGTGAGTGCAGAGTAGTGAGTAGTGAGTAGTGAGTGCAGAGTAGTGAGTGCAGAGTAGTGAGTAGTGAGTGCAGAGTAGTGAGTGCAGAGTAGTGAGTGCAGAGTAGTGAGTGCAGAGTGGTGAGTGCAGAGTGGTGAGTAGTGAGTGGTGAGTAGTGAGTGCAGAGTAGTGAGTGCAGAGTAGTGAGTGCAGAGTAGAGAGTGCATGGTGAGTAGTGAGTAGTGAGTGCAGAGTAGTGAGTGCAGAGTAGTGAGTGCACAGTAGTGAGTGCAGAGTAGTGAGTAGTGAGTGCAGAGTAGTGAGTGCAGAGTAGTGAGTAGTGAGTGCAGAGTAGTGAGTGCAGAGTAGTGAGTGCAGAGTAGTGAGTGCAGAGTGGTGAGTAGTGAGTAGTGAGTGCAGAGTAGTGAGTGCAGAGTAGTGAGTGCAGAGTAGTGAGTGCAGAGTAGTGAGTAGTCAGTAGTGAGTAGTGAGTGCAGAGTAGTGAGTGCAGAGTAGTGAGTAGTGAGTGCAGAGTAGTGAGTGCAGAGTAGTGAGTAGTGAGTGCAGAGTAGTGAGTGCAGAGTAGTGACTGCAGAGTAGTGAGTGCAGAGTGGTGAGTGCAGAGTGGTGAGTAGTGAGTGGTGAGTAGTGAGTGCAGAGTAGTGAGTGCAGAATGGTGAGTGCAGAGTGGTGAGTGCAGAGTGGTGAGTAGTGAGTGCAGAGTAGTGAGTAGTGAGTTCAGAGTAGTGAGTGCAGAGTAGTGAGTAGTGAGTAGTGAGTGGTGAGTGCAGAGTGGTGAGTGCAGAGTGGTGTGTGCAGAGTAGTGAGTAGTGAGTGCAGAGTAGTGAGTGCAGAGTAGTGAGTGCAGAGTAGTGAGTGCAGAGTAGTGAGTGCCGAGTAGTGAGTGCAGAGTAGTGAGTAGTGAGTAGTGAGTGCAGAGTAGTGAGTAGTGAGTAATGCAGAGTGCAGAGTGGTGAGTGCAGAGTGGTGAGTAGTGAGTGCAGAGTAGTAAATAGTGAGTTCAGAGTAGTGAGTGCAGAGTAGTGAGTAGTGAGTAGTGAGTGGTGAGTGCAGAGTGGTGAGTGCAGAGTGGTGTGTGCAGAGTAGTGAGTAGTGAGTGCAGAGTAGTGAGTGCAGAGTAGTGAGTGCAGAGTAGTTAGTGCAGAGTAGTGAGTGCAGAGTAGTGAATAGTGAGTAGTGAGTGCAGAGTAGTGAGTAGTGAGTAGTGAGTGCAGAGTGGTGAGTGCAGAGTGGTGAGTGCAGAGTGGTGAGTGCAGAGTGGTGAGTGCATAGTGGTGAGTAGTGAGTGCAGAGTGGTGAGTGCAGAGTGGTGAGTGTAGAGTGGTGAGTGCAGAGTGGTGAGTGCAGAGTAGTGAGTGCAGAGTAGTGAGTGCAGAGTAGTGAGTAGTGAGTGCAGAGTAGTGAGTAGTGAGTGCAGAGTAGTGAGTGCAGAGTAGTGAGTAGTCAGTGCAGAGTAGTGAGTGCAGAGTAGTGAGTAGTGAATAGTGAGTGCAGAGTAGTGAGTAGTGAGTGCAGAGTAGTGAGTAGTGAGTGCAGAGTAGTGAGTAGTGAGTGCAGAGTAGTGATTAGTGAGTAGTGAGTGCAGAGTAGTGAGTAGTGAGTAGTGAGTGCAGAGTAGTGAGTGTCGAGTAGTGAGTAGTGAGTGCAGAGTAGTGAGTAGTGAGTGCAGAGTAGTGAGTAGTGAGTGCAGAGTAGTGAGTGCAGAGTAGTGAGTAGTTAATGCAGAGTAGTGAGTAGTGAGTGCAGAGTAGTGAATGCAGAGTAGTGAGTGCAGAGTAGTGAGTGCAGAGTAGTGAGTGCAGAGTAGTGAGTAGTGAGTGCAGAATAGTGAGTGCAGAGTAGTGAGTGCAGAGTACTGAGTAGTGAGTGCAGAGTAGTGAGTGCAGAGTAGTGAGTAGTGAGTGCAGAGTAGTGAGTAGTGAGTGCAGAGTAGTGAGTAGTGAGTGCAGAGTAGTGAGTGCAGAGGAGTGAGTGCAGAGTAGTGAGTGCAGAGTAGTGAGTAGTGAGTGCAGAGTAGTGAGTAGTGAGTGCAGAGTAGTGAATAGTGAGTGCAGAGTAGTGAATAGTGAGTGCAGAGTAGTGAGTGCAGAGTAGTGAGTAGTGAGGGCAGAGTAGTGAGTAGTGAGGGCAGAGTAGTGAGTAGTGAGTGCAGAGTAGTGAGTGCAGAGTAGTGAGCAGTGAGTGCAGAGTAGTGAGTAGTGAGTGCAGAGTAGTGAGTGCAGAGTAGTGAGTAGTGAGTGCAGAGTAGTGAGTGCAGAGTAGTGAGTGCAGAGTAGTGAGTAGTGAGTGCAGAGTAGTGAGTGCAGAGTAGTGAGTAGTGAGTGCAGAGTAGTGAGTGCAGAGTAGTGAGTGCAGAGTAGTGAGTAGTGAGTAGTGAGTGCAGAGTAGTGAGTAGTGAGTGCAGAGTAGTGAGTGTAGAGTAGTGAGTAGTGAGTAGTGAGTGCAGAGTAGTGAGTGCAGAGTAGTGAGTAGTGAGTGCAGAGTAGTGAGTGCAGAGTAGTGAGTGCAGAGTAGTGAGAGCAGAGTGGTGAGTGCAGAGTGGTGAGTAGTGAGTGGTGAGTAGTGAGTGCAGAGTAGTGAGTGCAGAGTAGTGAGTGCAGAGTAGAGAGTGCATGGTGAGTAGTGAGTAGTGAGTGCAGAGTAGTGAGTGCAGAGTAGTGAGTGCACAGTAGTGAGTGCAGAGTAGTGAGTAGTGAGTAGTGAGTGCAGAGTAGTGAGTGCAGAGTAGTGAGTAGTGAGTGCAGAGTAGTGAGTGCAGAGTAGTGAGTGCAGAGTAGTGAGTAGTCAGTAGTGAGTAGTGAGTGCAGAGTGGTGAGTGCAGAGTGGTGAGTAGTGAGTACAAAGTAGTGAGTGCAGAGTAGTGAGTAGTGAGTGCAGAGTAGTGAGTGCAGAGTAGTGAGTGCAGAGTAGTGAGTGCAGAGTAGTGAGTGCAGAGTAGTGAGTGCAGAGTAGTGAGTAGTGAGTAGTGAGTGCAGAGTAGTGAGTAGTGAGTAGTGAGTAGTGAGTGCAGAGTAGTGAGTAGTGAGTGCAGAGTAGTGAGTGCAGAGTAGTAAGTAGTGAGTGCAGAGTAGTGAGTAGTGAGTGCAGAGTAGTGAATGCAGAGTAGTGAGTAGTGAGTGCAGAGTAGTGAGTGCAGAGTAGTGAGTGCAGAGTAGTTAGTGCAGAGTAGTGAGTGCAGAGTAGTGAGTAGTGAGTAGTGAGTGCAGAGTGGTGAGTGCAGAGTGGTGAGTGCAGAGTGGTGAGTGCAGAGTGGTGAGTGCATAGTGGTGAGTAGTGAGTGCAGAGTGGTGAGTGCAGAGTGGTGAGTGTAGAGTGGTGAGTGCAGAGTGGTGAGTGCAGAGTAGTGAGTGCAGAGTAGTGAGTGCAGAGTAGTGAGTAGTGAGTGCAGAGTAGTGAGTAGTGAGTGCAGAGTAGTGAGTGCAGAGTAGTGAGTAGTGAGTGCAGAGTAGTGAGTGCAGAGTAGTGAGTAGTGAATAGTGAGTGCAGAGTAGTGAGTAGTGAGTGCAGAGTAGTGAGTAGTGAGTGCAGAGTAGTGAGTAGTGAGTGCAGAGTAGTGATTAGTGAGTAGTGAGTGCAGAGTAGTGAGTAGTGAGTAGTGAGTGCAGAGTAGTGAGTGTCGAGTAGTGAGTAGTGAGTGCAGAGTAGTGAGTAGTGAGTGCAGAGTAGTGAGTAGTGAGTGCAGAGTAGTGAGTGCAGAGTAGTGAGTAGTTAATGCAGAGTAGTGAGTAGTGAGTGCAGAGTAGTGAATGCAGAGTAGTGAGTGCAGAGTAGTGAGTGCAGAGTAGTGAGTGCAGAGTAGTGAGTAGTGAGTGCAGAATAGTGAGTGCAGAGTAGTGAGTGCAGAGTACTGAGTAGTGAGTGCAGAGTAGTGAGTGCAGAGTAGTGAGTAGTGAGTGCAGAGTAGTGAGTAGGGAGTGCAGAGTAGTGAGTAGTGAGTGCAGAGTAGTGAGTGCAGAGTAGTGAGTGCAGAGTAGTGAGTGCAGAGTAGTGAGTAGTGAGTGCAGAGTAGTGAGTAGTGAGTGCAGAGTAGTGAATAGTGAGTGCAGAGTAGTGAATAGTGAGTGCAGAGTAGTGAGTGCAGAGTAGTGAGTAGTGAGGGCAGAGTAGTGAGTAGTGAGGGCAGAGTAGTGAGTAGTGAGTGCAGAGTAGTGAGTGCAGAGTAGTGAGCAGTGAGTGCAGAGTAGTGAGTAGTGAGTGCAGAGTAGTGAGTGCAGAGTAGTGAGTAGTGAGTGCAGAGTAGTGAGTGCAGAGTAGTGAGTGCAGAGTAGTGAGTAGTGAGTGCAGAGTAGTGAGTGCAGAGTAGTGAGTAGTGAGTGCAGAGTAGTGAGTGCAGAGTAGTGAGTAGTGAGTAGTGAGTGCAGAGTAGTGAGTAGTGAGTGCAGAGTAGTGAGTGTAGAGTAGTGAGTAGTGAGTAGTGAGTGCAGAGTAGTGAGTGCAGAGTAGTGAGTAGTGAGTGCAGAGTAGTGAGTGCAGAGTAGTGAGTGCAGAGTAGTGAGAGCAGAGTGGTGAGTGCAGAGTGGTGAGTAGTGAGTGGTGAGTAGTGAGTGCAGAGTAGTGAGTGCAGAGTAGTGAGTGCAGAGTAGAGAGTGCATGGTGAGTAGTGAGTAGTGAGTGCAGAGTAGTGAGTGCAGAGTAGTGAGTGCACAGTAGTGAGTGCAGAGTAGTGAGTAGTGAGTAGTGAGTGCAGAGTAGTGAGTGCAGAGTAGTGAGTAGTGAGTGCAGAGTAGTGAGTGCAGAGTAGTGAGTGCAGAGTAGTGAGTAGTCAGTAGTGAGTAGTGAGTGCAGAGTGGTGAGTGCAGAGTGGTGAGTAGTGAGTACAAAGTAGTGAGTGCAGAGTAGTGAGTAGTGAGTGCAGAGTAGTGAGTGCAGAGTAGTGAGTGCAGAGTAGTGAGTGCAGAGTAGTGAGTGCAGAGTAGTGAGTGCAGAGTAGTGAGTAGTGAGTAGTGAGTGCAGAGTAGTGAGTAGTGAGTAGTGAGTGCAGAGTAGTGACTGCAGAGTAGTGAGTAGTGAGTGCAGAGTAGTGAGTAGTGAGTGCAGAGTAGTGAGTGCAGAGTAGTAAGTAGTGAGTGCAGAGTAGTGAGTAGTGAGTGCAGAGTAGTGAATGCAGAGTAGTGAGTAGTGAGTGTAGGGTAGTGAGTGCAGAGTAGTGAGTGCAGAGTAGTGAGTGCAGAGTAGTGAGTAGTGAGTGCAGAATAGTGAGTGCAGAGTAGTGAGTGCAGAGTACTAAGTAGTGAGTGCAGAGTAGTGAGTGCAGAGTAGTGAGTAGTGAGTGCAGAGTAGTGAGTAGTGAGTGCAGAGTAGTGAGTAGTGAGTGCAGAGTAGTGAGTGCAGAGTAGTGAGTGCAGAGTAGTGAGTGCAGAGTAGTGAGTGTAGAGTTGTGAGTAGTGAGTGCAGAGTAGTGAGTAGTGAGTGCAGAGTAGTGAATAGTGAGTGCAGAGTAGTGAATAGTGAGTGCAGAGTAGTGAGTGCAGAGTAGTGAGTAGTGAGGGCAGAGTAGTGAGTAGTGAGGGCAGAGTAGTGAGTAGTGAGTGTGTAGTGTAGCTCCTATTTTCCCAATAGGCTCTGCGCATTGGAATAGTACCTACAGCAGTAAAGGCCTAGGCCAGACGTTAACTAGGTCTACTACTGTCGAAACTAGACTTAATTTTTGGGTTTGCCAGCTAAGCTCAGAGTTCGCTAGAAACTTTCTCGAATGTTCAAGGAAGGATTAACTCCCCTGATTAGACAAGAAGGGATTTAGTTTCTGACAACCATAGAACATGACAACTTTGCTCTCCCCTAATCAAGAGTCAATCTCAAGAGTCGTGTGAGCACAAGGCAATTATTTTACTCAGTCAGTACGTGCATTCTTAGTCTCATCAGAATGTAGAGAAAAGGAAGAGACTGGCGTGTTCAATAAAAGGTGTTATTTATTGATCAGTCTCTTTTCTCGTATAAGAGAAATGGATCGATATTATTGCAATACTTATTGTTAAGTAAAGTGCATACATTAGAAGCAATAGTATAAAATAATACTGTAAAAACATTGATATGGTTTCTGAGCCATATGATGTTTAAAATGATTAAAATATATTTACATATACATATACATTTGACTAAACGTACTCAACTGGTGTTTCTAAATACGCCTACCCCGTGTACCTGACCTAAGTCTAATGCGTGGGCGGGAATAGAAAGTTACAGTTTAAGTTAAGTTTGTTTTTGCCAAGTGAATAACTAAAGAATTCTCTGTGAGGGGTTATTCAGTTCTGTACCTGGAATTTAGGATGAATGAGGAATGGTATCTCTTTCTCTGCTCTCGATATTCCAGGCTGCCTGCGAGGGCTGCCCAGAAGCGCCGGTGCTGGGTCTCTCGGCTTGAGATAGCAGCGCGTCTCTCAGCGCGTCAGGAAGGCGGGGCTGTTGCCTGCGGGGTCTGCTTCTGCTCTCGGCTTCGGCAAGTATGGCTGCTCCGTCTTGTCACCACGCGTGTGTTTGCATAGGGCAAGGTCGGCAATATTTATACCTTAAAGGTGCCGGGATTGACGTAAGGATGGACATAGGTACGTCAATAAAGATGTCATACGACTTGCTCGTTAGCACATTCTTTACTAAAGTTCTCTGTGAAATCAAAACAATGGCCGCACGGATTATCCAGGTTGTCATAGGTTTGATTTGTTATGAGAACGTCGTATGCCTTATCAGGGGCTGGAGGAATGTCGCTTGTCTAATTAGATCTCAAGCGTTATGACCTAATCAGATAACACGTTCCTGTGCCGTAGTGTGACTGCGTCAGATAACGGTATCTGCATCATGGGGGTTTTCTTGCCTCATGGGCTGACTGTTAGTTAACTAGCTAGGTAGTTTAACCAGAATAGGGTCAGGAATAGGGGGATCGATTCAGAACCTATAGAAATACACGACACCCACTCCACGCTAACTATGGTCATATCTACTAATCTATGCATAGTATAACATAGTACAACATACTATAGAGTATAGTGTATACCTTACCACCCCAAAATACATAAATGCATTTTGAAATTTTCAAATATACTGAAAAATTGCAGTCATATATTGTATGCACTTAAGCTATGAATTAAATGCAAAAGTAAGCACGCATTTTATGCATTATTGCTTGTTGGTATATGAGAAATACACATGAAATGGCTCTTAATATGGCTATACAGAAAGAAAAGTCGAAACCATTTCATCACATAATATATTTTGTGAACATACCAGCGGGCAGCTAAAGTCTATATAAAGTATCTAAAAATAGAAATCTTAGTTCTCTAGGAATAGTTTCTTACTTTAAGCAGAAGATCAGTGTCCCGGGGAAAAAATATATAGAAAAATATTTTAAGGGCTTGCTGAAAAAAGTTGCTGTCCGTGAACTGGATTGTAATTGTTCATGTGACTTTATTTTTAAAGTTGAAGGCCGAATTCAGGGAACGCCGTGTGCGAGTTTACTCAAAAGTCTCTATTTCTGTTCCGGAGAGAACATCATATCATTCAGGCTTTCGAAAAAACTGTCAACAGCTTCATGGGAAAGTTCCTCTAAGTCGGAAATAGGGGTAACCATGCATTCGTGCGCATGATTGTCTCCATTGACATTCTGATTTGCATTGCTGACAGAAGGTCGTACCTGTTCGATGCTGCTTTCATCTTGAACTTCACTACTCTTCAATCGCAGTGGTGAAGATTCCAGGAATGCCGTCATCAGAATTGGCAGCCTTTGAGGGCAGCACAGTGCGTGAACCTTGGTAGGAACCAACAGTGTATCTGCATCCACCGGCGCATCCGATTGTAGCGTCAGACAGGTGTCTAACACGCATTCTTCTCCGCATAGCAGACACCTTAGTACAGGTAAAACACACCTTTGCCACATTGGTCGAAATGATAGAAACCAAGTCATATTTAGGTCTCTAAGCCGGGAGAGTCCCAGGATTTTTGATATCCGGTCCCGGTATCCAATGGCTAGGATCGTATCTTCCATTGTCGCGAGAGTTTGATCTGTGACATGGGTTGCCATAACGGAAAATAAGGACTAGGAATAGGATTCCTGCAATTAGTCCTAGGATCAGGGGAAGTCCGCCAAAAATCGAATGGACAAAATCTGGAAAAATACCCAGTATGGCTTTGAATGGTGTTAATGCCATCGAAAATACTGTCTTAAATACCTTTGAGACCCCAGTGGTATCAGAAATATTTAAGATTTCGCTCAGGATTTCCGCGAAATGTACGGGGGAATTAGTTGATAATAATGTATGTATCTCTGCAGTCGTCCTTGCGACTTGTAGATCATACGTTTCTTTAGATGACGTGAGCCTTGTAGGCGTCTGAAGAAGCACTGTTTTCATTCTGCTTAAAGTATCTATTCGAATAGAAGTAATTTTCAAACCGGGCCATGCCCTTGCCTCCCTGTCTGGAAAGGAGCTGGGGAACAAAGAACGTCCACAGCACTTGACCTTCGCCGTCGTAGTGACGAGATAAGGAGTCCCGGGCATAAGACTACAGCATCTGCGGTCTACAATAAGAATGTAACTCCCATTATAGAGTCTTTGAAAGAATGGTTCTATTTCAGTTGCAGGTGCGCCTTGCTGGTGACATGAAAGGTTGTATGAATTCCCTTCACAGGCTCCGTGCAAACTAATACCGTTACACAGAAGCGTGCCGCTTAGTGACATAGTACAATTGTTGCCACTAAGAAACACTTTCTGTCCTTTGTTACTGACACATGCATGTGAATAGGGCAGGTTCCAAGTTGTTTTAAGGTACCCCTTTCCCAATTTCTCGTACATGCCAGCCTGTATATATTTTTGGCAGTATTGAAACCTGAAGGTTGAGATTGGAATATTTATGATTCCGTGGATTATCCATTCACTGACAGGTCGTTCTGACATTGTCATTGGTAATCTTTCTAGTTTTTCAATGCTCAAGATTGTATAATCAGCACCCTTCTGCGCCATACCGATTTGTCTATCAGTAAGGTTAAAGATTTGGAATAGTGACGTTGTGTTGATTAAACGCCAAGGCACGTAGCCTGAACGCAGATTTTGTAACGTCCAGCCAAGCTGTACAATAGAACGCAATTGTGACTGTCCATGTTGTAATAACAGTAAGTCTTGCGATAATATATCGATTGCTGAAGACACAATGCTGTCCAATGAAAAAATTCTGGAGGACAGAGTCATTAACCCATTGTCCACTACAGAAAGTGATTTTTCCAAATTAATACGATCAATTTCACGTATTCTCTCTGCTGTCTCAATTTGAGTAACCTTCCAGGCCTCATTGTATGCTGCATATACAGAGGCTGCTATGAAACGCTTATGACGCTGTTTGCGTGGTCCCAGTATGAAATCACGCAAGTCAGCACCATCAGTAAGTAAAGTTAGGTGTTGCTTAATTTCAGGCAGTGTGGAAGTTTGTAGCCATTGAAGGCATAATTTGCCCACACTGTAGGTTGTTATTATCCCTGGGTGATGTCTTTGGGGATATCTAGGGTCTGGCCTGGTCATTTTGAAACCCTGTGTTTTATTCAGGAATCTATCTTGACAGTTATTTGTATCTGTGGGCCAGATCAACCATTGTTTCCAATCAGGATGTGTTCTGTTTTGGTTAAGTATATGGTTTATGTCTATTTCTTCATCTGTTTCAGAGCTATTGCTAAACATTGTTGGCTTTGGAATAGACAGGTTATTTAAATCTTTGATTTTGGCTAAGCCAAGACAGGTGGTTTGTTGAACAGTGTCATTTAAAAATATCATTTGTTCTGGGATCATGCAGGCTCTAAACAAAGCTTCTAAACCCTGTACTTGCCATTCTTTTGTACCCCAAACACTTTTCAAATCAACATTTTTGTCCCAATAATCAAATCCAAAAGTATTCATTTTTTCAAAGAACGAATCAGAATAAATCAATTTTGTGTTGGTTATCATGGTTTTCATCCCTGTCTTGTTTGACAATTTGTAATAAAATGTTTCAGCATTAGTTATGTTAAAACCTGAAAAATATGAATATTTGTCATAAACGGTTCTAGAGCTCCCTTTTGGAGGTGTAGCACAATGTTCCCATTGATTATAATTTAAAACATTTCTAGGTTGTGCAGATTTATGCAAGAAATGGTTACCATAATGGTTATAGCAATACATACTATCATAATTTGTAGAACCTTGCAAATAATCATGTTTTGTAAATTTAGCAGACATTACTAAGTCAGACATCATATTGTTTATACTTTCAAAGTCCCAATCATCAGCAAATGAGTTTGTTTTTGCAAAGTCACTCAAGGAGATCTTGATTTGGTGTGGATATTTCAGGATCTCGACCGGACCATAAATTTCATAGTCAGTGTTGTCCCAGGCTACCCCACCAGGTATTGGAATTGCTGTGAAGTTGGCTGAAGAAAGTTCTGAAGAAAGTTCTCGTTTCTTGACGTGTGAAGATGAGTGTGGTTTGAGGACCAAGTTGATGTTCTGACTTGCTGTGTCCATTTTAGCATATTTTCCCTCAATGAAGCGTCCCAAGGTAAATACCATGATGAGCCAAAGTATGAGGATAAATGCACCAAAACCCACCCAAAATTCAATCCATGGAGAAATCAGATATGTTTCTTTTAGTTGTTTCAAAAGTTCCTTTGCTTTGTCTTTAAAGGATTTTGATGATGGCTGTGTCTTTTGTTCACTGAAGCCGTCAGAGGAATCATCGAAGTTGATGAAGTAACCAGATGCAGTTCTATCAATTGTTCCAATTGGTTCAGGATTTTTGTTTTTTGCATTTTCACTTGGTACTTCAGTATAGATTGGTGTCTCTCTGCTAAATGTCTTTATTTGGGTTTTCAGAGGTCTTAGTTCTATTGCATTGTTGCATAGTCCTTGTTGTTCTTCTGTAGGCGTTTCGAATGTGATGAGCCTCTTTGATAGGACCTCTGTACTGGTAGCAAACCTTGGTGTTCTGCTACTTATTGGGAGTCCACTTGGCCTACTGTTTGTTATCGGCCACATGTTGTGGTTTTACCAGGTCGATGGATACAACTTGGTTCTCCTTTTTTCCAGCAAGTGGCGGTAGTACAACTGATCTTGTCCCGTTGACAGACAAGACAGGAACTGCTTTTCTGTAAGAAGGCCCAAATTCCTTCTTTACCGCGATCTTCTCCCTGACTAGATCCCCGACTTTTGGAATCCAGACAGGTCTTGCTGGGACAGGTGGTGATTCTTCAGTGGTTGTTGGCTGTTGTTTCAACTGTATGTTGCTCAGGTCTTTTCTTGTTTTGTTTAAGTCCTGCAAAATAGCCAAACGGTCTTTGACATCAAAGGTTTTTTCTATTACCACTGAAGTCTGACTATCAAGGTCAGAGATCAACATCCTAGTTCCGAATAATAATTCGTACGGACTGAATCCCTTCAGAGAATTTCTTGGCAAGTTATTTAGACTACGTTGGACACTTATTAGATGTTTGACCCACCCAGCTCCCGAACCTAATGTCCTTTCCATTATAGATTGCTTTCTGCCTTGGTTTTTTCTTTACACCATCCCATACCCTCAGGAAGGAAGTGAGAAGATTCCCGCTGGGCTGTGCTCATTTGGCCATTCTTTCCCCCCCCAGGCTGGATTGCCTGAGTGAAAAAAAAAATGGTCGAACGTAGCATGCTCTTAGCGTATATGCCATTTAGACTCGCAAATCTTGTATAACAGTCCGGACGTCAGCCGAGTGCTGTGGATCTACATTATAAGTGGAACTAGCCTGTGTATGTTAATCGCAAGCCATTCTTTTTGTTGGTAATATTATCTGCCTTGATACGACGAGGTATTAAACTGCTTCTCTCCCCACTGCGATCTCTGTTGCAGTTTGGGCAGTTTTTTACAAACATGGTGTAGTGCAGGCTCATGCCTGGCCACCAGTACCGTGATTGTAATTCTTCCAGAGAATCTTTTAATTTAAGGTGTCTGAGACCCTCGCCCATGTGTGCGTCTGCGATTAACAAGTTTCTCCTGTCCATGTTTGGAATCACTCTATCCCCCACTCCAGGGATTCGAGCAAAAGGGACGGAGTTTGCATCGATTATGTATGTATAATTGAGTGGATAGTTGATCGGTAACGCTGAGCAGTCGCCTTTTGATGACGTTTTCACCGCCAGCATTGTTTCACCGTCAATGTATTTTAATGTACGCTTTTTTCGATCTACGGGAGCCGATTTAGTGGCTGCCGCTGCGGCTGTTTCAGCCAATGAATTCCCTACAACGTGAACGCCATCACGCTGATGACTGAGTGAGTGTGTCATGTGAGTCTTTGGTAGTTCTTTTTTCAAAAGAGCTACTTGTTCCCAGAGCAGTCTCTGCTTTATTGGTGCATCTGTGTCATCTTTGTAACCGTTCTGAATCCATGTCTGCAAATCCTTGTTATATGCTTTGACGCAGTAATATGAATCTGACACTATAAGTGTCGGGAATTCGCGATCCGCATTATCTAGCGCCATTTTCAAAGCTAATATTTCAGTTTGTTGTTCTGAATTGGTTTCTACTGAGTGTGTCTTTGTTAATAGAGGTCTTAGTTTACCTCCGCGCCACACTTCTTTTGTAATCTCACATGTGGGATTGTATGCATGTTCTCCCCAAACTGAGGGTTGAGCATGTCCGTCTGTATATATTACACAGGCGTAATGTCGTAGAGGCAGAATGTCGATTGGCAGAGGATACGTCTTTTCATATTTTAGATTTTCCAATTCTTCTAGTTCTGGATCAAAGAAGTAATATACTTTGTCCGTTGTGATTGAATTTACCCATTGTAACCATTCTGGATCCAATGTTGTTGTTGGTAAATTACACGGTGTTGTTAATGCCTCAAAGGCTGATTCAGCTGTTCTGACTGTGATATGTCTACCGTCAGCTATGTCTTTTTCTCTAGCTATTGCGGTTTGAACTGCTTGAACAATTTTTCCTTTGTTGTTGAATCTCTGTTCAGCTTTTGTGTACAAATGTGATTTGAATGCAATTGGTACCTTATCTCCCTCATTAGAGGTTAGGTATGTGAATCAGCATCTCCCTGGGATGACTCGGATCACAAGGTTGCGTGTATTATCACGGGTTTCTAATTTTGTTTTAATTAGCATGTCTGTTTGTAAGGATCTCAAAATTTCTGTGTGTGCTTGAGTCCAACTGGATCTTTTAAAGTCTGGTTTAATTAGATCATAAAGGGGTTTGACCCTTTCTGCGTAATTTGCAATATATGTTCTTCCGAAATTTAGGAAGCCTAGAATTGACTGTAGGTTTTTTAGTGTTTTAGGAGCTTGGATTACGGCACATTTCTCTAGGAAATTGTCTGCCAGGCTTTTGCCTTCACTTGATAACTCATATCCTAAGAATAGGACCGTCAGATGGGCAATTCTGGACTTTTTGAAGTTGAATTTGTAACCCTCTGCAGCGAAACCAAGTATTATGGTGTTCACTCTTTTCAAGTGAGTCTCCAAGTCATCATCTGTTAAGTAAATGTCATCGACATAAGATAATGCTTCATCATCATATAGTTGTAGTAATTCTGTTACTCTCGCTGAGAATACCCCCGGGCTGTTCTTGTACCCCTGGGCTAACCGACAGAATTGTTTTTGAGTGCCATTTACTGAGAAAGCTGTTAAATATCTGCTCTCTGGTGCTATGTTTTGACAAAAGAATCCATTGGAGATGTCCAAGGTTGTTTTGTATTTTTTGCGCACTATGTTATTCATTAGTGCAGCACTGTGTGAGTTTTGCACTGCAAAGGTTTTGCAACATGTGTTAAGGTGTCGGTAATCCAAAACTAGACGATATGAGTTGTCTGGTTTGGCGACCGGAAACAAAGGATTGTTCATTTGTGAGGTGCAAGTTTCAATCACCCCCTGGTATTCTAGCTGATCTAGTATTTCATTTACTTGTTTTTTAGCTTCTTGCTTAATTGGGTACTGCCTTTGTGCAGTTGGTTGTGATTTTAACTGGACTTTGTGAGGAGGAGAATCCTCATCCCATCCTACATGATTTTTATATAAAGCAGGTGCTAAGGCCACTGCCCACTTTCTAGCAAGTGTATATTTTTTATGAATCGGTATTTGATTCGAGAAGGCAGGCATAATTACTTCTTCGCCATGAGGGCACTCCCTGACAAACTCTGGTGGCCAGTCTTTTTCAGCTAGAAGGATGTCATAGCCTTTGGAGAGGTTATCCCAAAATAGTCCCCTAATTTTCCTAGTCTTATCTCCCTCTATACGTAATGTTATCTCGTATATTTTGTAGGGCTTGCTAACTCTGGTATCTGCAGTTTCCACTTGAAGGTATTCATTCGTGTCCACTGTCTCCAGATGATTCATAAGGACTTTGCGAGCTATGCTCACCTCTGCTGCGCTGTCTAGCATTGTCTGAGCCCACTCTCCGTTTTTCAGTTGTGTCCTCAGTATTCTCGGCATTGTTAACTACCTTGATACTGGCTACCTTCTTTTTTGGAAATTGTAATTTCTTTTTCAGTTGAGCAGGTTCCTTGTCTTTGGACTTGGCGTGCTCTTCTGATCGTCCTCTTCTTTCCGATTTCTGCGAGGAATTCTGAAAAGATTGAGAGGGACGTGTATCAATGTCTTGATATCTATCAGGTTTTTTAATATTATCCCTATTTCTAAGGTTATATCTATTCCCAGAGGGGTCACTCTGGGGTGACCTTTGTCTCGGGTTTGGAGATTTCTCTCTTCGCCTAGGAGACCTTCCTCTGGACTGGAATTTCTTTTCTTTAGGATTGGATTGTTTATTTCCATCCCAGTTCTTTTTTGTTGAATTATTATTATTATTAAAAAACATTTTTTCTGGACTTGTAGTCAGTTGCGGTTTTACTGGTATTCCACCTAGACTATCTCTGCCTAGTTCTTCATAGGATTTTTCTATGATTCTGGCAATTTCAGCTGGTTGGTCTGCTATATCTGTCTCTTTTAACCTCTGGCGGATCGCCACGTTTGCTGCTTCACCTTTTATGTTGGCTAATAATATAGCCGAGACCTGCTTGAAGTCTTTCAGTAATTTCATACCAAGAGTTAAAGCAGGTTCTGGACCGTATTCATCTTGAATTTGTTTTAGCACATCTGGTATTACCGAAATGGATGGAACACCGTGCGTTTTTGTATAGATGGAAGCAAAGACTGTACCCCAAGTGTCACAGTCCTCAATGTGTGGTGCGATTCCCATTGGGAGACATATAGTCAGAATCCTGTGTTTTTCCAGCGGGGTGGTGTCAGGAAACACCGCCTCTATTTGGGTAATTTTCTGTGCCAACCAGAATGGTATCTGTTCCCGTTTAGCTGGAACTTTACCTAGGCAGGATTGGATGTTCTGTGGTGTAATTTTATTTGTGTTCCCCTGGTGAGGGGTCAGCTGTGGAAGTTTAATCGCTGGCTGAATTGTTGAAGTCCGCATTACATACTGAACTAATTGTCTGTGAATTTTTAGTAGTTGTTTTAGCTGTATTAACAGCTCTGCTGCAGGCATTCTTTCGATGTCTGGATGTGGTGTGTATCCGGCTAAGACCGGCCACGTTGCTCCTGGTCTACCTAAAGGACCGAGCCTTGTAATGTGATTGTTATGTTTTAGGGCGCCATCAAATAAGAGCAAATGCTCTTGGAATTTGAGTGGTACTTCCACCTCCTCGAAAGGAGTGTACGTTTCAGGAGGTTCCTCTACTTTGTAATAGTGGAAGTACTTTGTTACAGCATTTGCTGCTGGAAAATGTATCCATGTATAGTATACCTCTGTCTGCCGATATTCGTGTGCCTCAATTACGAATATGACTGTGCCACCTCTAGGTGTCAGTCCATTTTCTATAAGTTTTAAGGTTATAGATCTCCTTTTAATGACCGGAATGAGTATTATATCCGCGTCTGCAGCTTGCATGGTAGCATCAGCATCTGCTATTTCAGTAGCTAATCTAATTGCCTCTCTTTCTCCATCACTGTCTCCCATTTTACTGACAGGATGGTATTATTTTTGTTTGCAGATCAGGTTTCTTATGGAAACAGAGATTAGATGCACAATATTCTGGAACTGTTTTATCCTTCAACGTTGACTAGACCAAGAACCATACATAGGAGTTCCCTCCTGCGAGGTTTTGGAGGATATAATAACCTTTCACCCACTCCAGACGTCTTTGGAGTATTTGGGAAAAGGGGTCTGAGTGAGAAAGCACAACTGAGTTACTCTAAATGTCTTACGTTAGTTTTATCGCCCTCTCCAAACGCGTTGGGCGCCATGTAGTGTAGCTCCTATTTTCCCAATAGGCTCTGCGCATTGGAATAGTACCTACAGCAGTAAAGGCCTAGGCCAGACGTTAACTAGGTCTACTACTGTCGAAACTAGACTTAATTTTTGGGTTTGCCAGCTAAGCTCAGAGTTCGCTAGAAACTTTCTCGAATGTTCAAGGAAGGATTAACTCCCCTGATTAGACAAGAAGGGATTTCGTTTCTGACAACCATAGAACATGACAACTTTGCTCTCCCCTAATCAAGAGTCAATCTCAAGAGTCGTGTGAGCACAAGGCAATTATTTTACTCAGTCAGTACGTGCATTCTTAGTCTCATCAGAATGTAGAGAAAAGGAAGAGACGGGCGTGTTCAATAAAAGGTGTTATTTATTGATCAGTCTCTTTTCTCGTATAAGAGAAATGGATCGATATTATTGCAATACTTATTGTTAAGTAAAGTGCATACATTAGAAGCAATAGTATAAAATAATACTGTAAAAACATTGATATGGTTTCTGAGCCATATGATGTTTAAAATGATTAAAATATATTTACATATACATATACATTTGACTAAACGTACTCAACTGGTGTTTCTAAATACGCCTACCCCGTGTACCTGACCTAAGTCTAATGCGTGGGCGGGAATAGAAAGTTACAGTTTAAGTTAAGTTTGTTTTTGCCAAGTGAATAACTAAAGAATTCTCTGTGAGGGGTTATTCAGTTCTGTACCTGGAATTTAGGATGAATGAGGAATGGTATCTCTTTCTCTGCTCTCGATATTCCAGGCTGCCTGTGAGGGCTGCCCAGAAGCGCCGGTGCTGGGTCTCTCGGCTTGAGATAGCAGCGCGTCTCTCAGCGCGTCAGGAAGGCGGGGCTGTTGCCTGCGGGGTCTGCTTCTGCTCTCGGCTTCGGCAAGTATGGCTGCTCCGTCTTGTCACCACGCGAGTGTTTGCATAGGGCAAGGTCGGCAATATTTATACCTTAAAGGTGCCGGGATTGACGTAAGGATGGACATAGGTACGTCAATAAAGATGTCATACGACTTGCTCGTTAGCACATTCTTTACTAAAGTTCTCTGTGAAATCAAAACAATGGCCGCACGGATTATCCAGGTTGTCATAGGTTTGATTTGTTATGAGAACGTCGTATGCCTTATCAGGGGCTGGAGGAATGTCGCTTGTCTAATTAGATCTCAAGCGTTATGACCTAATCAGATAACACGTTCCTGTGCCGTAGTGTGACTGCGTCAGATAACGGTATCTGCATCATGGGGGTTTTCTTGCCTCATGGGCTGACTGTTAGTTAACTAGCTAGGTAGTATAACCAGAATAGGGTCAGGAATAGGGGGATCGATTCAGAACCTATAGAAATACACGACAAGTGCAGAGTAGTGAGTGCAGAGTAGTGAGCAGTGAGTGCAGAGTAGTGAGTAGTGAGTGCAGAGTAGTGAGTGCAGAGTAGTGAGTAGTGAGTGCAGAGTAGTGAGTGCAGAGTAGTGAGTGCAGAGTACTGAGCAGTGAGTGCAGAGTAGTGAGTGCAGAGTAGTGAGTAGTGAATGCAGAGTAGTGAGTAGTGAGTGCAGAGTAGTGAGTAGTGAGTGCAGAGTAGTGAGTGCAGAGTAGTGAGTGCAGAGTAGTGAGTGCAGAGTAGTGAGTAGTGAGTGCAGAGTAGTGAGTAGTGAGTGCAGAGTAGTGAGTAGTGAGTGCAGAGTAGTGAATAGTGAGTGCAGAGTAGTGAGTGCAGAGTAGTGAGTAGTGAGGGCAGAGTAGTGAGTAGTGAGTGCAGAGTAGTGAGTGCAGAGTAGTGAGCAGTGAGTGCAGAGTAGTGAGTAGTGAGTGCAGAGTAGTGAGTGCAGAGTAGTGAGTAGTGAGTGCAGAGTAGTGAGTGCAGAGTAGTGAGTGCAGAGTAGTGAGTAGTGAGTGCAGAGTAGTGAGTGCAGAGTAGTGAGTAGTGAGTGCAGGGTAGTGAGTAGTGAGTGCAGAGTAGTGAGTGCAGAGTAGTGAGTGCAGAGTAGTGAGTAGTGAGTAGTGAGTGCAGAGTAGTGAGTAGTGAGTAGTGAGTGCAGAGTAGTGAGTGCAGAGTAGTGAGTAGTGAGTAGTGAGTGCAGAGTAGTGAGTGCAGAGTAGTGAGTAGTGAGTGCAGAGTAGTGAGTGCAGAGTAGTGAGTGCAGAGTAGTGAGTGCAGAGTGGTGAGTGCAGAGTGGTGAGTAGTGAGTGGTGAGTAGTGAGTGCAGAGTAGTGAGTGCAGAGTAGTGAGTGCAGAGTAGAGAGTGCATGGTGAGTAGTGAGTAGTGAGTGCAGAGTAGTGAGTGCAGAGTAGTGAGTGCACAGTAGTGAGTGCAGAGTAGTGAGTAGTGAGTGCAGAGTAGTGAGTGCAGAGTAGTGAGTAGTGAGTGCAGAGTAGTGAGTGCAGAGTAGTGAGTGCAGAGTAGTGAGTGCAGAGTGGTGAGTAGTGAGTAGTGAGTGCAGAGTAGTGAGTGCAGAGTAGTGAGTGCAGAGTAGTGAGTGCAGAGTAGTGAGTAGTGAGTGCAGAGTAGTGAGTGCAGAGTAGTGAGTGCAGAGTAGTGAGTGCAGAGTAGTGAGTGCAGAGTAGTGAGTAGTCAGTGGTGAGTAGTGAGTGCAGAGTGGTGAGTGCAGAGCGGTGAGTGGTGAGTAGTGAGTGCAAAGTAGTGAGTGCAGAGTAGTGAGTAGTGAGTGCAGAGTAGTGAGTGCAGAGTAGTGAGTGCAGAGTAGTGAGTAGTGAGTGCAGAGTAGTGAGTGCAGAGTAGTGAGTGCAGAGTAGTGAGTAGTGAGTGCAGAGTAGTGAGTAGTGAGTGCAGAGTAGTGAGTAGTGAGTGCAGAGTAGTGAGTGCAGAGTAGTGAGTAGTGAGTGCAGAGTAGTGAGTGCAGAGTAGTGAGTGCAGAGTAGTGAGTGCAGAGTGGTGAGTGCAGAGTGGTGAGTAGTGAGTGGTGAGTAGTGAGTGCAGAGTAATGAGTGCAGAGTAGTGAGTGCAGAGTAGTGAGTGCAGAGTGGTGAGTGCAGAGTGGTGAGTAGTGAGTGCAGAGTAGTGAGTAGTGAGTTCAGAGTAGTGAGTGCAGAGTAGTGAGTAGTGAGTGCAGAGTGGTGAGTGCAGAGTGGTGTTTGCAGAGTAGTGAGTAGTGAGTGCAGAGTAGTGAGTGCAGAGTAGTGAGTGCAGAGTAGTGAGTGCAGAGTAGTGAGTAGTGAGTAGTGAGTGCAGAGTAGTGAGTAGTGAGTAGTGAGTGCAGAGTGGTGAGTGCAGAGTGGTGAGTGCAGAGTGGTGAGTGCATAGTGGTGAGTAGTGAGTGCAGAGTGGTGAGTGCAGAGTGGTGAGTGTAGAGTGGTGAGTGCAGAGTGGTGAGTGCAGAGTAGTGAGTGCAGAGTAGTGAGTGCAGAGTAGTGAGTAGTGAGTGCAGAGTAGTGAGTAGTGAGTGCAGAGTAGTGAGTGCAGAGTAGTGAGTAGTGAATAGTGAGTGCAGAGTAGTGAGTAGTGAGTGCAGAGTAGTGAGTAGTGAGTGCAGAGTAGTGAGTAGTGAGTGAAGAGTAGTGAGTAATGAGTAGTGAGTGCAGAGTAGTGAGTGCAGAGTAGTGAGTAGTGAGTAGTGAGCGCAGAGTAGTGAGTAGTGAGTGCAGAGTAGTGAGTAGTGAGTGCAGAGTAGTGAGTGCAGAGTAGTGAGTAGTGAGTGCAGAGTAGTGAGTAGTGAGTGCAGAGTAGTGAATGCAGAGTAGTGAGTAGTGAGTGCAGAGTAGTGAGTGCAGAGTAGTGAGTGCAGAGTAGTGAGTGCAGAGTAGTGAGTAGTGAGTGCAGAATAGTGAGTGCAGAGTAGTGAGTGCAGAGTACTGAGTAGTGAGTGCAGAGTAGTGAGTGCAGAGTAGTGAGTAGTGAATGCAGAGTAGTGAGTAGTGAGTGCAGAGTAGTGAGTAGTGAGTGCAGAGTAGTGAGTGCAGAGTAGTGAGTGCAGAGTAGTGAGTAGTGAGTGCAGAGTAGTGAGTAGTGAGTGCAGAGTAGTGAGTAGTGAGTGCAGAGTAGTGAATAGTGAGTGCAGAGTAGTGAATAGTGAGTGCAGAGTAGTGAGTGCAGAGTAGTGAGTAGTGAGGGCAGAGTAGTGAGTAGTGAGGGTAGAGTAGTGAGTAGTGAGTGCAGAGTAGTGAGTGCAGAGTAGTGAGTAGTGAGTGCAGAGTAGTGAGTAGTGAGTGCAGAGTAGTGAGTGCAGAGTAGTGAGTAGTGAGTGCAGAGTAGTGAGTGCAGAGTAGTGAGTAGTGAGTGCAGAGTAGTGAGTGCAGAGTAGTGAGTAGTGCGTGCAGAGTAGTGCGTAGTGAGTGCAGAGTAGTGAGTAGTGAGTGCAGAGTAGTGAGTGCAGAGTAGTGAGTAGTGAGTGCAGAGTAGTGAATAGTGAGTGCAGAGTAGTGAATAGTGAGTGCAGAGTAGTGAGTGCAGAGTAGTGAGTGCAGAGTAGTGAGTAGTGAGGGCAGAGTACTGAGTAGTGAGGGCAGAGTAGTGAGTAGTGAGTGCAGAGTAGTGAGTAGTTAGTGCAGAGTAGTGAGTAGTGAGTGCAGAGTAGTGAGTGCAGAGTAGTGGGTGCAGAGTAGTGAGTGCAGAGTAGTGAGTGCAGAGTAGTGAGTGCAGAGTAGTGAGTGCAGAGTAGTGAGTGCAGAGTGAGTGTGCAGAGTGAGTGTGCAGAGTGAGTGTGCAGAGTGAGTGTGCAGAGTGCGAGTGCAGAGTTGTGAGTGCACAGTGTGAGTGCACAGTGTGAGTACAGAGTGTGAAGTATGTGAGTGTGTAGGGTGAGCAGTGTGTGAGCGTGCAGGGTGAACATTGTGTGAGCGTGTAGGGTGAGCAGTGTGTGAGCGTGTAGGGTGAGCAGTGTGTGAGCGTGCAGGGTGAACAGTGTGTGAGTGTGCAGGGTGAACAGTTTGTGAGTGTGCAAGGTGAACAGTTTGTGAGTGTGCAGGGTGAACAATTCCAATCCAAACCACATAATTCCATTACACACCACATGCATACATTCCATAACACATGGCTAAAAGACATTGCCATTTACAATGCCATTTGCTCTAACTCAAATAAATCCGAGACCTATTGCATTTCCAATGCTTGTTCTGCAAGAGACTCACCTGGCGCAGGCGGACGCTTCCTCGATGGCTCAGGGCTGGGGGGCGCACAGAGTTTTTTCGAATTACAGTAGATATGCCAGAGGTGTTGCAATACTTGTGCACAGACGTGTTCTCTTTGTATTAACTGGTAGTAAGTCAGACGATGAGGGCCGATGTGTGCTGATCACTGGAGTGCTGATGGGGTACAGGATTGCACTGGTGGCGGTTTATGGTCCTAACGTGGATTCTCCCGCCTTTTTCAGGGCCTCCACCTGACGCTGCTCCACTCCGACATAGATCTCTTAGTGATGGGGGGTGATTTTAACCTGTTAATGAACCCGGGTAGAGATAGTACCTCCCCTTCCCCGGACTGCAAAAGTCAGGCTAGATCAGTACTTGAAGAAATTTGTACACATTTTTCCCTAATCGACATAGAGGCTCGACTGCACCCTTATGCTCCCGAGTATACACATCATTCGGGCTTCCACAACACTAGTACTAGAATTGACTATTGGCTCCTCTCCCCTGGCAACGCTGGCTGGGTGGAGGGCCTCTCCACCCTGCCGCGCAAGCTGTCAGACCACTCTCCCATTGTTTTAACTCTATTGGTCCCTAGGCTGGGTGGATATGAAAGACAGTGGCGCTTCCCTGGTAGAGCCCTACAAGATCCGGTTTTTAAAGAAGAGATCCGTGGCGCCATTGACGAGTACTTTGACATTAACACCGGCACAGTGGGTTCCTGGGCCACGCTATGGGAGGGTTTCAAGGCCAACATTCGCGGGGTATGTATTGCTAAACACGTGGGGGCTCTGCGGGAGATACGCTCCACCTTGACCCGCATTGAAACCGATCTTTCTTCACTAGAAAGGGAAATACTTACATCCCCATCGACATCCAGGGAGGCCAGACGACTGGCGTTGCTATTGGAATTCAGGGACGCTGCAGACAGGGAACTGCGATTTCTGGGCAAACACTATACGGCACGTCAATATGGCGAGGGTGAACGACTGGGCAAACTGCTTGCGCAGATGCTCCGTCCTCCCCACCAAGCGGCCTATATATCAGACATTGTGGACACACAGGGCACACGACATCACTCCACTCCCGCTATATGCAACACTTTCTTGTCATACTACAAATCTTTGTACACCTCCTCGCTTGTGGATGGGCGGCGCGACCCCGTTCCATATCTGAATGAGATTGCCACGGTGTACCTCGAAAAATACATGCAGGAATTTCTGGCCATGCCCATAACTCCGGATAGCATTGTTGAGGCCATCGATTCATTGAGAGGCTCCTCGGCTCCTGGCCTTGACGGTTACTCTGCTGATTTTTATAAGGAGTATAAAGAAGAACTTGTACCAAAACTGGTCGAGGTCTACGCGGAGGCTCTTGAGTCTGGCGTTCTCCCTCCCACGCTCCGGGAGGCGGTAATTGTTCTTCTTCCCAAACCGGACCGCGACACCTCCTTATGCCCCTGTCCCTGTTAAATTTGGACTATAAGTTTTTGGCTAAAGTCCTTGCGATCCGTCTGTCTTTGTTGATGGACTCCATTATATCACCGGCCCAATCCGGTTTTGTTCCACATAGGTCCACCTCCCTCAACCTGCGGACACTGTTCTCGGTTTTGCATAGAATTGACCCTGCTACCCCCGCCGCGGCAGTGCTCTTGGATGCCGAAAAGGCATTCGACACTTTGGAGTGGCCCTTTTTTCTATCGGTTATGAGGCGTATGGGTATGCCAGAGCTGTTTGTGGCGACGGTTGAACTGCTGTATACTGCACCTACTGCCCGGATCCGTTTAAATGGCACCATCTCTGCGAACTTCACTCTTTCACGAGGCACCCGTCAGGGCTGCCCCTTATCCCCTTTGCTGTTTATCCTTGCGATGGACCCTCTGGTGCACCATTTTCAGGAGAAGCACCTCCACCGTGGGCTTCAGTTTCTCACTGGAACTCTTCTCGTCTCTTTATATGCGGACGACATGATTTTATATGTTCGGACGCCTCAGACCAATTTGGAACCCTTATTGCTGGAGATAGCCCGATTTGGCGAATTCTCAGGCCTTCGCGTAAATTGGCACAAATCTGTAATTTTTCCGCTTACCCCCTCCACCTTGCAATGGACGAGCACTTTAATCTTGAATGGAACACGGACTCCATGAAATATCTGGGAATCCATGTCCATTTGGACACGGTGTCCATCGTCCGCTTAAATTATGGCCATGCCCTTGACTTCCTGGAAGACAATACGGAACGTTGGCTTCGACTTCCCTTGTCTATGGCTGGCCGGATTGCCATTATCAAAATGATTGTACTCCCTCGGTTTTTGTATTTATTTAACAATATCCCCATCCCACTTACCAGGACTTTTTTTCGCAACTTCGATCCGTCTTGTTGCGTTTGGTATGGGGTGGGAGGAACCCCCGAGTGGCCTGGCCTACTCTGACGCTTCCTTATGAGCGAGGCGGCTTCGGAGTGCCCGATTTTTTCCTTTATTATTTAGTTGCGCAATGCTCGTATGCCTATTCCTGGTTTCACCCAGACACCAGAATTCGTTATTTGAGACCTGAGGCCGATCTGGCACTGCCTGTTGCCCTTAATTCAATCCTTCCCAGAGGGCTTCCCTGAGACCCTCAAGACATACAAACCGTTTCTACCTCGTGCTGGGCCTGGGAGAAGCTGCGACGGCTGCTGCGACTTGAAAAACTATATTCTCCTGCTCTTCCGTTGCCTAACTCTCACTGGCTCTCAATCACTGGTGAACCGGTGGTGCGACGTACACTATCCAAATTCCAATTGGCAACGATCGGGGATCTCTTCCCGGATGGCCATGTTTTCTCCATAACAGAAGACCAGCGATTTACGGACCGAACATTTATGGACTCTTTCACACTGACTAGGATTAGATCCATGCTACGTGCTGAGTTTTGCGCATTCCCGCTTCCCCCTGCAGACGCTGACATGCTCACATTCAGAATTCAGAATCAGACGGGATCGCATGTGGTCTCAAAACTTTACAAAATCTGCCTGGCCTCGCTTCCTTCCTCGGATGCAGCGGTGCGGATCGCGTGGGAAGGTGACCTAGGCACCCAGATTACTGATGACCAATGGGCGGCGTGCTGCACTGCCACTAGGGAAGTGCCCATTAACAGCAGACATAAACTTATACACTTTAAATTTTTGAGGCGGGTTTATCACACTCCGGCACTTGCTCATAGGATAGATGCCAACAAACCGCACTCCAAATGCAGTGCCCCACAGGCTGATTTCGCCCATCTGTCCTGGACGTGCCCGCTTTTGCAGGAATATTGGCTCCAGGTGCACAAGGTTCTGGGCGACATTTTGGGCATAACATTGGTACCCACTCCGGAAATAGCGCTGCTTGGCTATGTGGTCAATTTTCGGCGCTCAATCCGTAAACTGGCTGCCATTTGCTTTCTATTGGCCAAAAGGGAGATAGCGTTGCTCTGGTGTGCTAGACGTCCCCCCACTGTGCAGGCTTGGCTCCGCAGCCTGGCCTATTGCAACATTAACAGTGTGGAATACTCCGAACAGCTTCCGTCTGCTTCCCGCCCATTGGACATTTGGGGGCCATATCGCTCATATGTTGTGAAACTCACCCAGGAAGCGCAAACCCGGGCGATTGGCTCCATTGTGCCTGAGGGTGTGGGCTAGAGTGGTTTGTGGGAGGGGGCTGTGCCCGTCCGCCCCACTGTCTCTTGGGTTTGCACGTCATGACCGCACAATCGGAAGCGGATGGTGGTGCTGAATGGGAATAACTTGTGTGCTGAATGCTTCGACCTGATTTGTGCCCGTTGCGCGGCTGGTAGCGCCATCCTCCTTTAGTACTACCTGCTGTGGCCTGAACTGCGGCGGACTGTAATGATGCTTGCATTCTCTTGTTTATTGTCCTCAACTCTACAGAGTTATTGTGCTAAGTGTTCTGCTCCTCTGTTCTCACGCACTCACAGCTATGATTTCTTTCTCGAGTTTAGGTTATTTTCTTTATCTTATTTCATATATTGTCATGCTTATGGTTTTACTGAAAGCAAAAATGAAAAACTGTAATGTGATATGCTCACTTGCCATGATCCCTTTGCGCGACCGTTGGTTTATTGGTCAATGCTGCATATGGGGGCTGTTGGAGGCTTATTTGATTTTTCTTTGTGCAAAAGTGGATTGCTTATTTTGCTCGATAAAGAGATTTAAAAAAAAAATGTTTCTATCATTTTATTTTTCACCTGCTGGCTGGGCCAGTCTGCTTAGGCAGGGGCACGGCCGAGGCCATGGGAAGGGAGAGGAGGGCTGGTTTGTGCATTTGTAAGTGCGCATGTGTGTTTGGCTGGCCGTCTTGGGCCAGCAAAACACACATGCACACTTATGTTTCTCCAACCCTGCTGTATTGAACAGCAGGGTTGGAGAACAGCACAGACTCCCTGTCCTGAGCAGGGCATCAAACAGCCTGCTCAGGCCAATCCCTGCGCTGCTCTCATAGCAGCAGAATACCGAAGCACAAGGAGTGATGCGGCGGGCAGCTTCAGGTAAGTGCTATTTATAAAAATTATGAACCCCTCCTGTGCTCCCCCTCCCGTGTTCCTCCTCCTGCACTCCCCCACCCTGTCTCCACCCACTCCATCCACTTTTTCATTGTGTCGGCCTCCACTGTGAGATGCGGCGTAACCCTGTCCTCTTTCACTGCGCTGGTGCACAAATGGCTAACTTGCGCCAATGAAGACTCTGTCTGTGTTGTTGGAATGATTCTTTTTGTGCAGGAGGGGACACCTTCATACACAGGAATGGTGGCGCTTTCCTCTTTCTATGTGTGCTGCAGAATGCAGCACACATAGAAAGAGGAAACAACAAGGAGAAATAAAGGGCCATATTATCAAGAAAGGGCAATCCATTATCGCCGCTTTTATCGGCAGGAAACTGGGCTGCTATGGGAATTCACAAGGACATATTATCAAGCCCATTATCGCCGCTTTAGTGGCAGTTTCCTGCCGATAAAAGCGGCGATAATGTATCAAAGTTCTCATCATGCCACCCCAGGGGAGGTGTAAGGTTTTGACACATTCTCAGATTGATGCTGTATTGTAAATCTGGGAATGTGTCAAAATCCATGGATGTTGCAAAGGAACACCCACTGCAATGCCCATGGCACGCCTTCCTGATGCAGTGTGAAGCAACACAGCAACTTGCACTGCGTTGTCTCACACCATATCTACAAGGCCATGAAAAGCCATGCAGGGTGCCTTTGTGTGGCCTTGTTATGAGTCTGCACTTAGCACCGCCGGAGCATAAAAAAAGTGACCCTTCGTTGGTCATGGGGCTTGTAAATAAGACCCCAAATGTTTCCCCTAAACGTCTTGGAAGGGGTCTCCAGCCCAGCACTCTTTCCTTATGCCTCTAAAATATAATTTATTTCCCTTGATTTCATGCTCATTGCATTATTACGTTTAATTATGATTGTTTGCTTCCCACTGATTTCTTACACTGTAACGTGTATCCATTTTGGTTCTGAAGTAAACTTCACCTGACTTTGGGCCTTAGCTGAAAATGTTTGCTTTTTCGCTGCCAGTATACTGTTTTCTCCGCTTTGCTGTTGCAATATCATGTTTCTCATTAGTTAGAAAAAGTCTTAGTACATGTATTAAACTGCTGATAGTAAGGCCTGGGAGAAGAAAGCTGGAAAAGAGAGTGAAACGATGATAGTTAGATAAAGCCTCCTGTTCATGGTGTACCAGGAAGACGAAACGTCCAAGGCCAACGGGTGTGCACCTGGCCATAACGAGATGAGAATTTAGGGAGTATGTTGACTCCCCTCAAATTCGGTTACACGATTGGTCGTTAGTGGTGGGAAAGAGATATGGATTTTCTGGCAAGTGTTAGGTGTACTTTTAATTGGCATTTCATAACCAGATAAGCAGGTTTCAGTTTGACGTTGAGGCCTTCATGCTCAGCACTCTCCCTAATTCTCAGAACTTCTATTGACCTTATGTGGACTCCTTCTATGCTACCTTGTAGAAATTTCCTTTGAAACTGGTCTAAGCCTATGTTCAGATAAGAAAGGTAATGTTTCTTTATGGAACAACTGATTTTATCAATCTGTTTGCATTGCATTGTGGCTGTTACTATTGTTTATCTCATTTTATTACGACTTAATTTACTGGCATATTTTAATCTCCATACTGTATTGTTAAACCTTTTTTAATTTGTTCTTGCTTTGCATATATACTGGTTGAAATAATGTTCTACAATAAACCTTCATGGTTGAATTAATTGATCTTTGGTCGTAATTTTGAGGTCATATTGGCTTCACAGAACTGGAAATGTATTACTGGTGTTAACTCCCTTACTAGGCTTCTAGTTGACTATCAAAAGTCCATTCGACTAATGGCCAATTATATTTGATTATTTCACTACAAAATTGATGTTCAGATATCTGCACTCCATCACGTGTGTGTATTTACCTTGTAGGTCTGAGTGAAATGTTTCAACTCCTTCAACTTGTATCTTGTGGCGAGACCGGACTACTAACCAAAATCAATTATGGCACAAGTGTTCTTGACACTGTATTAGGTTGTGACTTCGGTGGGTCAAAAACGCATAGTTGGGTCAGACATCCTTGGCCAAAAGCCTACCAGGGAAATGCCAGACTTACAACTGCCTTGTCCTGTCATGAAAGTGGAAGCAAGACTTTATCCCAGTGTGATAAGAGTTTGGGTATTTTAGGGCGAGTTTAGTTCAGGTTGTCAATTGCAACCTTACAAGGTTGTATGGGGCCTGCCGTGGCATGCTCATGCCTTGTTAGTGGCGGTTGATGTGATTGTCCTAATGCATTTGCCCTTCTTTGTCCCACTGTTTAAGTCTTTCGTATTGATGGGCGATGAGGTTATGATTTTTTTTCTTTGAGATGTATTTTGGCTATCTATTGACAATTTGTGTCAGCCTGTTCTTGATCTAACATCACCAGGTCTCTCCCCAGCAAGTGAATGATGTGTCTTGTTGGGGTATCTTGATCTAGGAGAGCAGTTAAAGCTTTTTTCTCCCTTGCTGAATTATAAGATACCTAGTTGCAAATTGTATTTTCAGGATCAAATTAGTGAAATGTGGATTTTTTGTTAGATGCTTACTGGCTAGCCAGAAAATTCCATTTTACTCCATTTGTTTTGAAAAACTAGTTACATGCCATTTTCAGGAAACATTTATCACAAGTGCAGGGGAATAAAGCAAATGTCTAGAACACGAGCTGCTGCTGTTTCACATTTATCTAAGGCCAAAATGTCGGTTTTTCATTTCACATTATTTTATGTAATTTTTCAGAAATTTCACATAATTACGTAAAAGTAAATTCCTCAGATTTCGCTCACCCTTAATACTGTGCTAGTGTTTACAAAACAGGTGTGCATACTTGGACATCCTGCAAGCTTTTGTGTACGTATGCATTATTATGCACAGGACATATAGGGGGTCATTATGATTGCGGAATTCCCGCATCCTCCGGGCCGGCGGAAGCCACCGCCGGCCCGGAGGATGCGGGAAAACCGCAGCGGAGCCTCCACAGACCCACCGCCAAATTAGGATGGCTGGTGTGTCTGATAATCTGTCCGCAGCTTTTCCGCCGCGGTCGGAAGGCGACCGCAGCGGAAAAGCACTAACATGTCTGGCGGTGTCTATCAGACACCGCCAGGCATATTAGGATGTCTGCAATTCTATGCTTTTCCACGGCGGCTTTTCCGCCGTGAAAAAGCATACGGACCTTCACTTCGGGGGCCCGTTGCGGGCCCCCTGGGTGAAGGGGTGGTGGGGGGTGCACATGGGGGGTACCTATGGTACCCCCTGCATTTGCGTGCACAATGCAGCAGGCACCGCGCGGTGCCTGCCGCTTTGTGCACGCTAATGCTGTGCATGCATTTTTTACATTGGGGCGGGTGCAGCTTGAAGCTGCACCCGCCGCAATGTTAGAGATAGAGGATGTGACCGCCACCCTGGCGGTCACATCCTAATCAGATCGGAGGGAACGCCGCAGCCCATGCGGACGTTCCCTCCTCCTCAGGGGTCGCGGACGGACTCAAGTCCGTCCGCGATCCTAATCGACCCCTTAATTTGGTTAGTGTGATTTTCGACTACTCGTGTGACAGGTTATGATTATGCACTGTGTGGAAGACAGTTGGGAGACAGGGTATGGTGATAGGTTACTCGAGGGGAAGACAGGTGCTGTTTGTTGCTTGCATCATACAGCAGATTTTAATTGATTGCTTTATGTGGTTGTTTACCAGTGTTTACCAGTGTTCAATGAATTCTCTTGATTTTTTTTATTTAACCAGTTCCAATGCTGAAACATCTAAGCTGTACCTTTAAATCATTAAATCTGCAAGGAAGGTGAATCCAATTGGGCTGTAGCCAGGCCCTGTGTCCAATCTCCCTCATGCAGCCAATCGGTTCAGCTATTTCCCACCCCATAGGCAGCCAACCCCAAGCTGCACACGTTTTTTGGCAGTGTGCGGCAGGGGTTGGGCACAAAGCCTGATCCTGGGGACCCAAGTCCTTTTTTTTTTTTTAAAGGAGATGGGCCGGGTGGTCCTCCTCCACAAACCTCTTATGGCCTTGAGGACCCCATCCCCAAGGGCCGTATTTGTTTTAAAGCGGAGGGGGTAATGTGGTCCCCTCCCCAAGCCTCCTTAGGCCCTGGGCACCCCATCCCCCATTGCCGCTATTAAAATTGAAGGAGGGTGGCAGCATGGCCCTCCTTCTCGAGCCTTGTTAGACCCTAGTGACTCCATCCCTGAGCCACTATTACATTTAATGGGGGGGGGGCTTGTGGTCTCTCTCCCTGAGTCTCCTTAAGCTCTGGGGACTTAATCCTCTAGGGCCACTATTAAAATTAAAGGGGAGAGGTGCCGCACCACCTTCCTGTCTAAGCATTGTAAGGCCCTGGGGATCCCATCCGAGACACATGGTAGGTGCTATCAAAAATTAAAATTAAGGAAAGGGGCACAGGCGCCTCAATCCCCAAGCCTATTTCAGTGCTGGGGACTCCATCCCCAGTGCCCAGCACATTTTTTGAGGGGAGTGGGGCCTGTGGCCACCCTGTTTGGGCATCTTTTGTCCCAGGTACCTCATCACATGGGTCCTAGTGCATTTTTTGGGGGAGGGGGCACATGGCGCCCCCCTCCTGCGCCGGTTTTGGCTCCTGCGACTCCATCCTCCTGGGCCCGGTGCACTTTAGGGGCAATGGGGGCACATGACCCCCATCTCTGGGACACTTTCGGCCCCAGGGAACCCATTCCCCCCGGGGCTCAGCGCCATATTTACTGGGGAGGGGGGCACATGCCCCCCCCTCCCCGGACTGATTTTGGTCCCAGGGGACTCCATCCCCCAGGGTTCGGACAAGAAAGGGTGGTTGCCTAGGTTCCCACCCAGGTCACCCACTAAACTTGGTTGGAAGCTGCAGGGGAACCCCAAGACCCCCATGGACCCATCCAGCCCCCTGCATCCAGCGGGAGCCGACAAAGCTCCCGCCCACTGGAGCAGCTAAAAATGATGTTCCCTGTGGGAAGGCAATCTTTCCATCTGATCAAACAAATGAGAAGTCCACTCCAGGCAGGTGGGAGCATTTTTCAAGCTCCCACCCACTGGGAGCAGGAGATTTGAAATTGCTCCTGACAAGCAAGTGTAAACATAGGTTGCTTTGCCTGCAGCAGGGTGTGCACGGAAACTGCTATATATCGAATGTGAGCTCACTGGTACATAGCATGAGTAGGCCCTAGGGGATGGGGCTCCCAAGGCCGAAATTGACCTGAGGAGGGGGTCACGTGCCACCCTCCTCTTTACAGATGTGGCCGGGTCCCAAGAAATGAGGTCCCTTGGTTTGAAATTGACCCAGGGAGGGGGGCTGGCAGTCCTCCTCTCAATTTACTACACAGCTGTCCCCAGGGGATGGGGTCTCTGGAGACAAAAATATCCTGTGGAGGGGGGACACGTGCCTCCCTCCCCCATAAATTAGCACTGAGCCCAGGGGAATGGGTGTCCCAGTGCCAAAATCAGCTACGGGAGAGGGGACACACACAACTGCCTTCCCAAAAATATAAATAGTTGTTTCTCCACACAGCCTGGCTTTAAAACAAACAAGCGTGGGTCAGGGAATTCCTTAAATTACATTCTACTAGTGAGATACGTTCTACACACATTTATTTTCTCGATGTTAGAATCATAGTGAAAAATACTAGGCTTACAACGACAGTGCACAGGAAGCCTTCAGTGGGAAACAGAATGCTACACACTAATAGCTCTCACCCTATAGCACTTAAAAGCAGTATCTCATTTGGGGAGCTGTTACTGGATCTACGAATATGCAGCGACCAGGGTTAATTTGAGGCCACACCGCAGAATATGCTTAGTAGGTTACAACAGCGAGTGTACACAGAAATAATATTTAGTGCAGCACAGCACAGGAAGCAAAAGAACTTTAACATCACAAAGCAGAAGATCAGATTCATCATTACTCGTCATGATAAACATCTTAGCAGGATAAGAGCACTCAGAAAACATTGGCATCTTATCAAAAATGATCCAGTTATAGGAAATATTTTGACCATCAGGCCACAGATAAGATTTAGGAAGGTACCGACCATGAGGGAAAGGGCGAGGTAAACAGTGCCAAGCAAAGAGATTACTCAAACCAAACCCAGGCTTTCAGAGCTGTTCAAAATATAAGGCTTGTATCAATGGAAAGAACATCACTGAACTAGACACGCCATTCCACAAGACACTAAAGATAAGGAAGACTTTAATTTGCAAAACAGAATATGCAGTATATGTGTTAACCTGCTCATGCCCGAAGGTTTACATACGGAGCACTATTTGCCAGTACACAAACATGTCCTCCAGCACCTGCGGGCAATTAAGAACATTGATGTAAAGAACTCTGTAGCCCGACACTTCCAGGAAATGCATGAGGGGACCATAGGTTACTTACATAGAGTGTCATAAACAGTGCCCAATAGATTTAGAGGAGGTTACAGTGAAAGGGAGCTCAGAAGGTTGGAATCCTGTTACATTTTAGAGTATAGTAAACAGCAATGTTGCTTGATATTGGAATAAGAAATGTGTGCACACCTGTAACTTCCTAGATGATCCTTGTTGCCCCCTAGATCTTCAAAAGCCCAATCTCTTAAAAAAAATGTAACCTGAATTTTTGTATCTTTGCTTTTTACAGGGACGAAGCCAGATGGTATTTTCAAAAAAAGAGGGACAGTGTAACGTCATTAACTATGGATATTCACTACCTTCAACGCACAGTATACCCTCTAAGAGTCATTCGGGCAGACTTGATGTTACTTCAGTTAACATTTTCATATACTTTGCATTGTTTGTCTAGAACAACTGTGATGGTTGGCTAATACTGCATAATGAATGAGTGATTATACGCCCACTAGGGCAGAATTGGGGAGGCACAACTCATGAAGCTAGGATGGGCACAAATACATTCGCATTATGTGTGAGATATTATAACAATATGTGTGAAAAGTTTGAAACTGGTATTTCTTTTATTTTTTACTATTGGGGATACTATTTCTAGAGACATTGTAGCAAATGGTTATATGAAAAGGTGCACTGCCAGATAAGGAGTTCACCATATCATGGGCACTAAATTCTTCTGATATGGTGGCGAGCTAGCCTAGTGGGGCGGCACTTGTGACGTGGTCAAAATATCATGTACTTGTGATTGATGACATTAGATATTGTAAAATAAGCGTATTTCTCCAATTGATTAATTACGCAGTATCAAACTGTATGAATAATTGCAGTGATTGTGAAATCTTACTTTGCGCTTTTGTGTATCCACTCACATCCATACTTAAGATGTGCATAGAAATTATGCATTGTTAGCAGGTATTGGTAATCTAAATAATAAAACAATGAGGACCGTACAGTGGTGTCCAAGAAACTATGTCACCTATGAAAAATATTTACACTGCACAAAACCTATAAATTGGTACTAGTGCTATGAAATGTCTGCAGTATTAAGGTTGCAAAGTACTTTATACTGTGAAAAGCCCTTCCAAAATGTCACCTCTTTACACTGTTCTGAGCACTGTTATGTTATCAATCACAGTTGCATAGGGGTGTGTTTAAATTGGATTGTAATGATGGTGATTGATGACGTGACAAAGGCGTGCAAGTGCCAACATTTGTTGAGGTTTACTTTTTCAGTGTAAAAATTAAAGGCAACCTTTCAATAAGCAATACATGATTACTAATAAATAGACAATATAGATCAGAAAGAACCAAAGACCGCAGATTGATTATAAAAAATACACAAATGGACATTTATTATGGATTTTAACAATAGAGAACATGGAAATAATCATACACACCCTTTCATATCTATCATACAAACTCACAGGCACACTGAATGCAAATTTAAAAACATTGGTAGAATGATGACATGTTGTTCAACATTGATAAATTGACAATATATAAAACAGATTCAGTAGAGAACTAAGTGGCACAAATTCAAATGACTGGTGGTATTCTACGCGTGTTTCGGCACTACAGAGGTGCCTTCGTCAGGAAGAGGGCCACAGTAGAGAACAATTGATGAATCTGTTATCGAATGATGTTGGGGAGAACCAGTCGTTTTAGATAGTCATTGGAGACAAAGCGGATCTTGAGGTATGGTCTCATTAACCTCAGGCCAAATATGCTGCCAATAGATACTGTGTATGGCTGATATATAAAAATTCTCCAATATTATCATGCAGGATTGCTGTATGTCAGAGTTAATGGATAGAGAACGGGATAATGCAGCAGTGTCCATAGTTTACTGATATTATCTTCTTAATTTTTACAAGTTCCGATGTGATATGGTGCAGTAAGCTCAATAGAATGCTGTTATGTGCATTTGAAGATTATTTACTGTCAGATTGGAGCCTCCCGATATGGGGTTCCTTCTTTCATAAAACGCCTGGAAAGTGAAATGGAAAGGTTTACTTTTTCACCATAGGAATAAATTGCCTAACTACTCCTTCCTGGAGTACAGAGACTTTCTTGTAATTTTTGGACCTGTAACGTGGCTCGGCGTAGCGCGGTAGTCAAGCACCACCGACGATCTGGTACCACCTCCCTGGGGCTGCGTTGTGCAATGGAGGGAGGCGTGCGGCCTCCTTCACGGAGCCAAAGATGGCCCTGGGGACTGTCACCCCCTTTGTCAGGCTCTTGCTATACCTGTGGTGCCCACCCCGGGACATAGCTGTTTACTATGGCTTGGCGGGAGTTTTACTGCTTCTGCCAAACAATAGCAAACTGTGCTTCTCTTTCAGCAAGAGAGAGCATTACAAATGCTCTGGCTTGCTGAAAGCGGAGCACAATGGCTTTTACAGAAACTGAGCTGCATGTTAGCAGCCCCCTCTCTGTAAAAGCAATGTTGGCTCCCGCAGGAGGTGGGTCGCCGGTGGGAGGCAGGCAGGGATCACAGGGGCCTTTAGGCTCACCCCTGATAGAATTGAAATGTAACACTCTCATCTTACTCGCGTTTTACCCAATATTATGTTCGCATTTATATGGCTAATACATTATATCTGCATATTGTGTGTAGATGCAATCAGTAAACACAGATGTTGCGTTAGTTAGGTTGACCTCTGTGCCACCATTTTAGCTCTCGAAGACGCCATTTTCTTTTATAATTGAAACTGTTACTTGTTCATTTACGAGAAATAGTCCTTGTTAAGTTTTGTTTCTCCAATGCTGAAGTGTGCTCATTAACGCATGCCTTTTCTGTTACATAGACGCCTTCTCCCACCTGTCTAGAAGGGAGGATAGGCCAGATGACGTTGGATAGTAGATAGTTTTTACCAGGCTGCGGAATCAAAACTTATGTTCTTTGACCCCATTGTATTATGACAGCTACCAGTACTTTTCCATAAGAGGTGGGTCTTTGTCAGCTCCACAACCTACATAATGTAACTTTATGCTTGTCAGAGTCAGTCCCTCATCAGCCATCATAGGAGGCTGGTCAGACTGGATTCCACTGCAGTGTATCTTGTGAATAAACTAGTTTGCTTGTATTCTCTACTGCATCATCGGCTCTTCATTATTGGAAGGCAAGAGGAGGTCGAGAGTGACCCGGGTGACCCTAGTGGGTCACTTCCTTCACCCCGTGCTCCCCAACAAAAGTAACTGGGTGCCCTGGGTGGGACCAGGACACCAAGAAGAGAGGTTGAGCCCCAGGGGATGGGGGTACTGGGCCGAAATCAGCCAGGAGGGGTGTCGCTTGTCTCCCCTCCCTTTAGTTTACAAAATATTTTTTTGAAGGTCAGGCACCAGTGATGGGGACCCGGGGGCTTAAATCAGGGATGTGGGGTGGTGCAGCGCCCCTCCCCCTTTGAAAAAAGGTATGACCCTAGGGAATGGGTTCCCCGGGGATGAAAACGGCCCAGTGAAGGGGGAGCCACAAGGCCCCCCTCACTTAATAAATACATACAAAAGAATAAAAATACAACCGGCAAATCGCCATAGGCTCCTCTCCCTTCACCACCACTCTGCAAACGCCTCTCCTAGTGCCCAACAGGTTGGGGAATGAAGTCACCATGGCTACAGATCAGTCATGTTACCTCCAGTTAGTCCCACAGAGTGCGAATGCTGAGAGGACTTCGGAGGCCATGCCCTTTTCTCTACCACTCCACAAACGTGCCTCCTGGTGCACTGGTGTTTGGGGGATGAAGTCCCCATGGCTACAGAGGGACCTTGGGGGCCAACAAGTCCTTCTGTTACCTGCAGTAATTCCCGCACTGCGTATTGCCTGAGAGGTCTTCAGAGGCCACGCCCCCTTTTTCCACCACTCTGCAAACACATCTCCTGGCACACTGCTGGTTGGGGGATGAAATCCTCGTGGATGCTGATGGTACTTGGGGGCCCTGAGCCTTCCTGTTACCACCAGTAAGTCGGACACAGCAGCATTCCTGAGAGTTGGAGAGCTGTTCAGAAGCCTCGCCCCCTTTCTCCAACTCTCTGCAAATGTGACTACTAGTTAAAAAAAAATTGAAATTCAATTTTAAAAAAAACAAAGGTTACAGGAATGTTATTGTTAAGAAATAGAATTTGAAAAACCTTAGAAATTCACTTAAAAAAGAAAGGTTACAGAATCGTCATAGTTAGGAAGTAGAATAACAAAAACTTTAGAAATTCACTGAAAAGACAAAGGTTACACAAACCTTATAGTTAGGCTCAGATTTCACTTGTAAAAAACCAGTGACATTCAGCAGTTATTGTTTTCGGAACTAACTATAACTTACGCCCCTGCAATACACTGCTTATGACCTCACATGTTACATCACTCATGACATGGTTAGTGACATAACTGATGACATCTCAAATAACATCACTGATGACAGCAGAAAGATAGCTGTTGGTCCAGAAAGTGACCTTTTTATTAAATGGTGTAAACATGTTCAGTAGTTGCAGAGTTATTTAAAGGTGTTTCAGATATACAACTGGGGACTCAAGATCTCATGCTGAGATCTGATTGGCTGCCAACACTTCAAACCAGGAAGTGTTGGCAGCCATCTTGTGACTCAGTTGCGCCGAGTCACAGAAAAAAATGCAAAAAAAAGAAAAGGGGGCAGGGTAGAAACACCTTGAACCCCTAGGCATCTTGGGGGGGTCCCACATGGAGTCCCGCTGGATCCGCGAATCCCACATAAAATTATGCTGAAGCTCTGAGCAAACAGAAAAATATCCTATTATACACACACACACACACACACACACACACATCTATATCTATATATGTTCAATAGAGATGGGACACCAAGTAGGTGTCTTTACAGTATATCCATTAGGCACTTGCTGAATGTTATTAATCTTCTTAATGGATTTTTAATGGATTTCTATTGGTTTGACCAATATATGAGTTAAGAGATTGCTGCATATTTGAATGTGAAAGCACCTTAAGCATTTGTTAACAATGAAAATATAATGAAATATTACTATGTTCATTGATTTCATCCATTTTTATCCATTTATATCCATTTGCATTCTATTTGGATGTCTTTGCTCGCACAGAACAATATAGAAGTTCTTGGAGATTGCGCAAGTTTCACCTTTAAATATGGCGTTGATGGAAAATATTGAAATGTCTGTATTGGCCTCTCTCACTGTCAGTAGTGTTATGTTTCATACAGGTACTCCAATATAGGGCCATGTAGAGAATGCACCTTTCACCTACATTTCCCCTGCCATTACACTACATAACAGTTCTTAGTACTGACCTTTTACCTAATTACGGTAATGGCTAAATGACATGGGTTTTTCTCTGAAAACTAGCCTCATTCATTATGCATGAGGATTCTTGGAATCTCAGCAGAAAAAACAACTCATGCATAATTACTATGTATAAGGGTCATTCCTTCTGTCATCCTATTCCGACATGACACAGCAAGGTAAATCCCCTGAGGGTACTGCTTTGGGTATATATACACTATATCTTTGCTGAGGCATGCACAGGAGAATTCCATGCTGACACACTGACACGAGACGCTGAGGTTCATGCACGCAGACACTCCAACATGCAGTGGTCTGACATCCCTTTCGGGGTGTCCATCTCAAGACCAAGACGGGGTCCGAAAGTTTCTCAATTCAGGTAATGGGGTTGGCCTAATCCTAGGGGGATTCTTGGCTCTACACCTACTTACATGTTAGGTACACTTAGGTACATCTAGTTAGGGTTGCATCATAGGAGTACGCATTATTACTGTCATGTATTTGTATACTTGCCTGTATTCACTGTTTTAGCACTATGGTAGGAATGTTATGTTATGTTATGTTACGTGGTTTTATCTAAACCTGGGTGGAGCAGGCAGAGCTGCACTATGTGGAGGTCCACTTGAATCAGCTGACAAGCAGCAAAATCTGCGAAAAAACGTCCTGTATCTGCATTATGTGGACTCTCCACATGCAGGTTCAGGTCACCAATGATGCTAAATTTGGAAAATCTCATGGCCAAGGAGCTAACTACATCAATGAGTGCTGCCCTGAACTCGTTGGATGGCCCTGGCGGACGGTAAACCAATAGCCAAAACAGAGTATAATTGGCATTAAAGCAGATCCCGAAACACGCACTCACACCAAACTAGGACCTATTTAGCGAAAGTGCAGGTGTAGCAAGATTTAAAAATAATTGCAGTACCGCCACCTCTCGTCTCTTGGTTGAGAGTTGCAATGCTGTAGCCTTGGGGAAGGGCCAACCTGGCTCAGCCACTGAGTCAGCTGAGAGCCAGGTCTCAGTTAAAAAGAGGAGATCAGGAGAATCATCCTACAACAGATCGTGCATCTCAGCAAATTACTTTACTAAGGAACGGCAATTAAGACTCAAAAGTTTGATTGTATGCCTAGAGGGGAAGGGGGCGATAGGAGGAGATGTAATGGGCCAGGACTTAAAGCCGCACTTTATACAGCAGAACGGACCCTCCAGCAAAAAACAAGGAGAATGATTGAAGAGGCTAACCCGTTTCCTGATAGCCTGAAGGTCTCCACAAGAGTAACATTGTCTGCCCCCACCATAACCAGCCGTATGTCTGACGTCTTGTGACGTCCAGGTGCGGACGGGCTTGACGGGCTTGACGTAGGCGCACCTTTGGCGCGTCCGTGGTGGCATCCTGCTTAAATGCCGAAGAGCGTCAGATTTAACCCACCCCCTCAACCCCAGAAGTGAGTCCGAGCAGGCTGGGCCAAGGAGCCAAGTATACGCCCTCCACACAAACGGCATACAGCTGCGGTGGAACAAGGCAAGTACTGGACACCCAGCAGTAAAGAGCACAATAATGCAGGTAAGATTAAAAGTGCGGCGAAAGTCACATAGAGCACTATCCAGTAATGAAAAAATTAAAATAAGGACACCCGCGGCCTAACCAATAGCCACTGCACGTCCGTGGTGGCATCCTGCTTAAAAGCGGAAGATTGGCAGATTTAACCCACCCCCTCCAGCCCCGGAAGTGAGAAAGCAGGCAGGGCCAAGGAATCATGCATACACCCTCCACAAAAATGGCATACAGGCGCAGTGGAACGGGGCGAATACCGAACACCCAGCAGTAAAGAGCACCATAATGCAGGTAAGATCAAAAGTGCAGCGATAGTCACATATAGCACTAACCAGAAATGAAACAATTAAAATAAAGACACACACAGCCTCACCAGTAGCCGCTGCGCATCCGCAGTGGCATCCTACTTAAATGCAGATGAGCGGCAGATTTATCCTGTCCCCTCCAGCTCTGGAAGTGAGTCAGAGCAAGCAGGGCCAAAGAGCCAAGTATACGCCCTCCACACAAATGGCATACAGCCGCGGTGGTACGGGGCGAGTACCGGACACCGAGCACTAAATAGCACAATATTGCTGGTAAGATTAAATGTCCGGTGAAAGTCACATATAGCACTAACCAGAAATGAAACAATTAAAATAAGGACACACGCAGCCTCAACAATAGCCGCTGCGCGTCTGCGGTGGCATGCTGCTTAAATGCGGAAGATTGGCAGATTTAACCTACCACCTCCAGCCCCAGAAGTGAGAGAGCAGGCAGGACTGAGGAGCAAAGTATATGCCCTCCACACAAATGGCATACAGCCACGGTGGAACGGGGCGAGTACTCGACACTCAGCAGTAAAGAGCACAATATTGCAGGTAAGATTGAAAGTGCGGGAGTGTGCATCTTTGAAAAGATATTTACAAGTAAAACAGGTCCCAATGGGATTAAGGATCATGATTACACCAACATATGAAAATCCGAACCCTAACTTGTTAAAGGATTGGGCAGAGCACAGTACACAGAGCTCAATGGTAATGATGGAAATGCTTATTAAATATGCTGAAATTGAAAGATTGGATGGAATGAACCAACTAAAGGAGCTAGCAGGGATTTTGGAGAATCTGATCAAGGCAATATAACAAAATTCAAAAACCAACTGAAGGGATGCCTGAACAAATATGAGCAAAGAATCAAGGATAGGAAAGGCTTGAAATTCCTACGTGATTGCCTTGATTATGAGAGTAGCCAAATTTACACGTTTGCCAAAAAAATTGATAATGTCAGAAGACAAATAAATACAGCAAGGTCAAGAGCCCCAAGGGAATGACAAAAATTAGCAAGAGGCCTCCCAGAGTGAATTGAGCTCCGATAAACGTACAGAGTTTGAATCAGATAAAACATCAAGGCGAGAAGGTGCAACAACTAGACTCTCTGTGATGGACGAATTACGTTTTTTACAATTGGATCTAAGAACAGATCACACACCGATGCGGGGGAGAGGTCCCAGAGGAAAAGGAAACAAAGGAGAGTTGGTCTGGGATGAAAAAGGAACACAAGAAGAACCCACCACAAGATCAATGCGGTCAACTCTCCAGAAAACACCACTCAGGCAGAAGGAACTAAAATAATTTAAACTTCAGCCATGTTAACCTCATGGGAGAGGAAAGTGCCTGTCTGAATCTAGGATTATCTTACTGCCCTGAAAATATCTATGCTCAAAGCAGAATAGACCTGTATAAATATATTAGGAAATTGAAACTCAGCAAACTCTACCTGATGAAAACAAAGAACCAGCCATGTCAGGGATATACAGAGGAGAATAGCAATACAAACGTTACTGTGGCTGATCAAGAGACACTGGAAGACCTTCAATCACTTGAGGAGGAGAATAACAGCACCTTCAACACAGTGAATGACCATAGTTTATTTGAAATCCTGCAGTCTCTAGAGGATGAAAGCAACCCTACCACTACTACAATTGCTGTCCGGGACAATGTTAACACAGACCGCAATGGTATGAACATTAAAATGGGTGGGGGGGGGTTCCCTTCAGACTAAAATATTTTTGGGGCAGTGTAACAAAAGACTTACAACTTCTATACTATACAACCACGAGTGATCCTAATAAAAAGAAAAAACTTAATTGGAGAGACAAAATAGTATTGGACACTGTAAAAAGGATTAGGAGCTGCACAGATGTAGTCATAAAACCCTCAGATAAGGGAGATAATATATTTCTGTGGAACCAGCAATACTATAAAACAGAAGCATTACAGCAAATAAATAACCAAAAGTGCTATACACGAATTGCAATGAATGACTTTTTGGATGTCATCGAACAATTCACTTAACAATTAAACTCTTGGAGAGAGCAAGAATTAATCACTTGGGTTGAACATAAATTCCTAAAGAAAAATCATCCGGTGATACCTGTATTTTATGTGATGCCAAAGGTCCATAAAGTCCCCCTAAACTCACCAGGCAGACCTATTATAGATGCACAAAACAGTATTTTTGAGAACGTTTCTAAGTATATAGACTTTTTTTTAACCCAATTGTGACTACCTTGCCATCTAACATAAAGGATTCTGCTGACTGCTTAGATAGATTAACGATGTGAAATGGTAACCTAATATGTTAATGATGACACTAAATGTGTCCACATTGTATACAAGTATTAGACACTAAGATGGACTTAGGGCCAGCCAGTATTTCTTGAGAATGAGACCTACAGGTTTTGCACTGCACAATCAGATGTCACTGGAAATGATGAATTGGTGCCTGTCTAAGAATATATTTATGTTTCATAACAAACTTTTCCAACAAGAGCAAGGGACTACCATGGGCACCTGCTTTGCCCCCAGTTATGCTAATTTGCATATGGGCTGGTGGGAGGAGCAGGTGGGAGGTGGCGCAACCATGGGACAGTGGCAACACAGATTGTATTGTGGCTTAGGTATATAGAAGATATCTTTGTGCTGTGGCAGGGCACAGAGACAGAGGCAAGGAGGTTTATATGGGATCTCAATGTGAATGATCTGAATTTAAAATTCACATGGAAATGAGTACATCTACCATAGACTTTTTAGACATTTTGGTCTGGATTGAGGGAGAAAGTCTAGAGACCACGGTCTTTAGAAAACCTACAGCAGGCAATACCATCCTGCATGCTCAGAGTTCACATACAGCCCCACTAATTATGAGCATATCCTTTGGTGAGTTCTAGCGGGCGAGAAGAGCATGCATCAGAGTAAAGAAGTTCACCAAAATAGAGGAGGACATGAAAAATAGCTTTATCCAGAGTGGATATCCTAAATCTATCATGGAAGGGGTCTCCAAAAAATATGGGCACTTAAAAGGTTAAATGTCCTCTTTGAACCCTCTAATACTGCTGTAAAGACACTATCCCAAAGGAAAGGGCCCCACAGGTTTATAACTACATATAACTGATAACACACTAAGTTCAAAGCCAATTTGAATAAATGCTGGCAACTGATGAAACAGGACACAGTTTTGGGTACAGTAGTAACCAAAAGACCCCAGATAACCTACATAAAATCGGAAATCTATGAGGGATCATTTCGTGAGGAGTGACTTTACAACCAGAGTTGCCAGCAGGACATGGCTCAACTCACAGGAACGGTTTAGAAAGTGTTCTAAATGTAAAGCCTGCAGAAATGGAGAGCATTTGACAACATTGGCCACGCCATTACAAAGAAGTATAGAGATCAAAGGACATTAACCTGTAAATCTAATTTTGTGATGTACATCTTTACATGGCCTTGTGAGAAATTGTATGTTGGAGTTACCACTCTCAAAACACAAGGAGGGAGGTACCCTCTGAACCAATATGGGACAGGGTGGACAAGGTTAAAAGAAAAAAGTCCCTGAGCTTAAGGGTATCCCTTATGTCGTAATATAGCCAACCTAAGATATCTGTGGAAGGCAATATCCGATCTAAAGAGTCACCGTACACTCTAGTTAGAAATATGCTTTTTTTCTAAATAATGGCTAAACGTCAGTATTGGAACTCTGTGGAAAATATCATGGGAGCATGCAACATTTAAAAATACTCTAATATGCACTAGCAATTAAAATCATCAGTTAATCTAAAAATTAACGACATATTCAAACTTCACAATACATGATAATACAGCAAAATACAAATAAAAACCAAAAGTCGATGCGGCGTTTCGGTGTCTTGAGTAGATAGGTACACCTTCTTCAGGACGTTTAAAAAAAAAAAATTCACTAAAAAGAAAAATACCACAATTAAAATTCACTTCTAACAGAATCCAAATGTATACTGACGTTAGCACTTACAAATTAACTACATTCTCCTATGAGATCACATTTACCATTAATCATGATATACTAATGTTATCACCAATCATGATATACCATGATATACCAATGTTATCACCAATCACAATTTCTAACCAGTATTCAGATCCTGATTACTTGTGGGGGACCCAATAATAACAGAATAGTCTTCATTCTTTTTTTGTTCGTTTGGCCCATTGATTATTTACCAAATACGCATAACCAAAATAAAAGCTGTTACATTCGTACAAATCAATATCACAGCATACCTCGAAATTTGAGGAATCCTAGGTAATAAATGATACCTTGATGATATGGCTTCTTATTCTTTTAGCAGCATATCTTGCATTTTTTGGCAAAGGATTTTTTTAAAATTTTTCACCTAGAGAGTAAATTTAATTCCACAGTTAACTCAAAACTCTTATTTACATATATTCTATATATCTATTTTAGGTCTCTATGTTGACAAGGTTCCTACCTGAATTCAAATATTGCATTAGTCAGATGATTCGCTGTACCAGGGGTGACCACCGTATGGATAAATAAGATCAGATACAAGTTTGCTGGAAATAGACAGAAATACACAATATTTTGTTTAACCCGTTCCTCTTTTAAAGAATGAACATGAGTCTTTTGTTAAAGTCAAAACCTCCGTACCTTTTCAATAGAAAGCTAAATGCAGTCCCATCTTGGAGTCATTTGTGGGAGAAGGCTTGAGGCTGTTAAACCGGTAAGAGATGGAAGGATCTTGATACTCTCTTCCTTCTGCCGTTTTAGGGTTATGTCCGTAATTTGTATTTTAGTCTAATGGAAAAAATTACCCTGTGTCATTGTAAGTATATACCAACCTCATATTTCAAACACTTTTTTTATATATACACTTTCATTTTGACACTGGACCCTGAGATATAGGTCATCTCTACCATTGTTTTGCACAGCCGTATATCTTATATTTTTACCGTGGCTTTGCAAAAAATATTGGCAAATTATATCTCTCCATTTCTTACTAATTTGATATTATCATTCTTCATTAAGAAGGCAAATACCCCCTTTCCTATGTTTCAATTTTGGCCCCTTAAAATATGGCACCATAATGTACCAATTCTCTCTTTACTTAGGCAGGCGATATCTCGTCGTTGGGCGGCCCGCATGGTGGGTGCTATAGATCAATGTCGATCACAATTCACTTATCGGTCTGCCTTCTTAAAAATGGATACTCTACTTGGGTGTCTTAAAAGCGGCATTCGGTTTGTTATGGCAAACAATCTGTAGGTTCGAAAGATCATTCCTACAACAATTCTCCCGACTATGACCCTTATTTCGTATTTGGAGTGTTAGGAGTTTACCCGTAAACCGTTTGTTATAACGCAGCGTGGTTGCTACAGCAGCTCTATTTCTATAGCGGCTCTCGCGGTTAAAGTCCACGTACCTGCTTAAAAAACAGCGGCCTCCCTGTCACCGGATCCTGGTACAGCTATTAGATGTGTCCGCTGTTTCTCATCTTCCGCCGTTTATATCCCGCCATTGCGATCAAAGGTCACGGGTTACGCAAGCTCATCCGGTCACGTGTTATGCGTCGGCCATATTGGAGCATGTTATGTTGTGGAAACTAATAATTTCCCGTGTTTACACAATAACCTACACAATTATTCGTTGTTTTTTAATTTTTTTAGTACAATTTTACCTGTATAGACTTATTTCACGGAATGCTCATTAATTAGAGCCTCATTAAGAATATAGTATAAGCGCTACTTTACTTGGCAGTAAATGACGATTTTATCCGCCATCTTAGAATGGGTTTGAGTAGCTAGTGTTAATTATCTATTGTACATGATATGATTGATAATTCCCTCAATCTACTAAAGATCGATCGCTAGTTCAAGCAATTTAATAAAACATCATGTTTACTCTGCTCTATTCGGCGGCGAACGGTAATTTTGTCCGCAACTTAAAAAATTGGTTTCTAAGGGATATTTATGGAAACTATTTTCTTCTAAATACATCTAGTTATTAATCTTCCCAATAGCTCTATGTTGGATTCTTTCTGTGTGTGCTCATTGCTATTGATTGTTTCGCTCTATGTTCAATGTTTCTCTATCTCAAATTTGCAATCAATTATAAAAATTTGGTCGGTATTTTCAAACAGTACATTATATCTGGGCCAGATTAATACATGACTCCTCTAAATAATGACTACGGTAGAGGAATCTATTTATATTATCTTTTCCCAATCTTCTTTATTATTTAAACCTCTGCAAACAGAATTAAATTTGCACATGTAAAATTGTTCTCTCTTTTTACGTTTTGTGGTTGTGTCTCCTCCTCTCATATTCATTTTAATGGACTCTAAAACACACCAGTTCAGATCTTGGTTGGTGTGTTTGCCCGTGGTCCAATGTTCCACTAAAGGTGCTGTGCTCTTGTGGGTTCTGATTGCAGACCTATGTTCATTCAGTCTTGTCCTTATTTCTCTTGCTGTTTCCCCTATGTATATTAAGTTGCAGGGACACTTAATCAAATAGATTAAGTTCTTCGACCTGCAATTGTAAAACTCGGGGAATCTATGAGTCTTATCGTTTATTTTAATTTCTGCACCTTTAATGATGTCTTTACAGTTCCCACACCCACTGCAAGGAAAGGTGCCTTTAGGTAGTGGGTTAGACAAAAACCCACTACCTAAAGGCACCTTTCCTTGCAGTGGGTGAGAATTGAGAGAATTGGTACATTATGGTGCCATATTTTAAGGGGCCAAAATTGAAACATAGGAAAGGGGGTATTTGCCTTCTTAATGAAGAATGATAATATCAAATTAGTAAGAAATGGAGAGATATAATTTGCCAATATTTTTTGCAAAGCCACGGTAAAAATATAAGATATACGGCTGTGCAAAACAATGGTAGAGATGACCTTTATCTAAGGGTCCAGAGTCAAAATGAAAGTGTATATATAAAAAAAGTGTTTGAAATATAAGGTTGATATATACTTACAATGACACAGGGTCATTTTTTCCATTAGACTAAAATACAAATTACGGACATAACCCTAAAACGGCAGAAGGAAGAGAGTATCAAGATCCTTCCATCTCTTACCGGTTTAACAGCCTCAAGCCTTCTCCCACAAATGACTCCAAGATGGGACTGCATTTAGCTTTCTATTGAAAAGGTACGGAGGTTTTGACTTTAACAAAAGACTCATGTTCATTCTTTAAAAGAGGAACGGGTTAAACAAAATATCGTGTATTTCTGTCTATTTCCAGCAAACTTGTATCTGATCTTATTTATCCATACGGTGGTCACCCCTGGTACAGCGAATCATCTGACTAATGCAATATTTGAATTCAGGTAGGAACCTTGTCAACATAGAGACCTAAAATAGATATATAGAATATATGTAAATAAGAGTTTTGAGTTAACTGTGGAATGAAATTTACTCTCTAGGTGAAAAATTAAAAAAAAATCCTTTGCCAAAAAATGCAAGATATGCTGCTAAAAGAATAAGAAGCCATATCATCAAGGTATCATTTATTACCTAGGATTCCTCAAATTTCGAGGTATGCTGTGATATTGATTTGTACGAATGTAACAGCTTTTATTTTGGTTATGCGTATTTGGTAAATAATCAATGGGCCAAACGAACAAAAAAAGAATGAAGACTATTCTGTTATTATTGGGTCCCCCACAAGTAATCAGGATCTGAATACTGGTTAGAAATTGTGATTGGTGATAACATTGGTATATCATGATTAATGGTAAATGTGATATCATAGGAGAATGTAGTTAATTTGTAAGTGCTAACGTCAGTATACATTTGGATTCTGTTAGATGTGAATTTTAATTGTGGTATTTTTCTTTTTAGTGAATTTTTTTTTAAAAAATGTCCTGAAGAAGGTGTACCTATCTACTCAAGACACCGAAACGCCGCGTCGACTTTTGGTTTTTATTTGTATTTTGCTGTATTATCATGTATTGTGAAGTTTGAATATGTCGTTAATTTTTAGAAATAAACTAATGATTTTAATTGCTGGTGCATATTAGAGTATTTTTAAATGTTGCATGCTTCCATGATATTTTCCACAGAGTTGCAATACTGACGTTTAGCCATTATTTAGAAAAAAAGCATATTTCTAACTAGAGTGTAGAGTGACTCTTTAGATCGGATATTGCCTTCCACAGATATCTTAGGTTGGCTATATTACGACATAAGGGATACCCTTAAGCTCAGGGACTTTTTTCTTTTAACCGGAGTCACCACTCTACCAGCACACAAAAGAATTCTGCAGCACATTTGTGCAATATCGAACAAAGATCGTAGCTATGCTATAGCTAGGCATTTGGAAAAGTGTCATTAAAGTAAGACTGTGTATTTGAAATACAGTTGCATAGCACAAACCACAAAGAAAAAAAAGAGGGGGGGGTAGAGAGAAAGAATTAGGATTAGAAGCTTACTATATACTGGAATTAGACAGCAAAGAAACCAATGGTTTTAACATTGATGAAGAACTCTATACATTTTTACGCTAGGAAGTTCCCTTTAAGCAAAGATAATGAATTCCTTGTTAACACTAATTTTTGATGAAATTGGTTGATTTTAAGAGTAGCACCAAGACACTTTAGGGCAGAAATCACGAAGCACATTATTTAGTTAGACAGAGCCTAGGTCCACCTAAATCTGGGTGAGGATATTTGAGGACAATGATAACCATTAAACAAGCATTAGCACTTTAATTCTTTTTAGGGCACTGGCCAGGGGACAAGACATTAAAGGACTTTAATCTTCAATAGAGATGGGACACCAAGAAGGTGTCTTTGCAGTATATCAATTAGGCACTTGCCGAATGTTATTAACTTCCTAATGGATTTTTTATTGATTTTATAATGGATTTCGATTGGTTTGACCGATATATGGATTAAGAGATTGCTGTATATTGTAATGTGAAAGCACCGTAAGCATTTGTTAAACCATGAAAATATAATAAAATATTACAATGTTCATTGCTTTTATCCATTTGTATCCATTTCTATCCATTTGTATACTATTTGGATGTCTTTCCTCGCAGAGAGCACTATAGAAGGTCTTGGAGATTGTGTTATTTGCACATTTAAAGATGGCGCTGATGGGAAATGTTTAAATGTCTGTATTGGCCTCTTTCACTGTCAGTAGATGTGTAGTCCGTTGTCACTTTTGTGGATACCAGAAAACCCCTTTATAAGTTGTATATAGGGGACATGCTTTCATTGCGAACAAGGTTATGTGGGTCGACCGAAATACGTAGATGGAGTGAGAACAACAAAATAAAAAAATTAATTTTCACAATTCTGTGAATTGCCGCTTTAATGTCCTTATAAGCGTATACTCACATATACTAGTTTAAAGCATATGTTCTTACTCATAAAGACACTATTGAGGCAGTGATTCACTCACTAACACACCCATACACACACTTATCCACCCGTACAGTCCTGCACACATGCTGTCTTCAAAACACATACACGCAGTGAGTCAGTGATTCATGCATCTGTGCGTTAAGTAATACCCCCACTATACCATACAGACACTCATTCTGATACTCAAAAAACAAACTAATAACTCATATAGACACTTGTGTAGCTACCCACCAATCCATGCATCCACTTATACACAAAGTGAGACACTGATACAGATATTTACATATTTAAACATTACTCGCTAATACATGTATTCACTAAGATACACTTAATAAGTCAGTTATACAATCAAATTTACAAAAAAAACATGCATTTACACACTCATTTACCCATTTATTCTTCCATTGACCTTTAGATATACATATATAAAAATATGTATTTTTCAGAAAGACACACATTCACTGGATGATATCATCAGTGATGTCACTTGAGATGTCATCAGTGATGTCAAGAGTGATGTCACTGACCATGTCATGAGCGATGTACTATGTGACATCATCAGCAGTGCATTGCGGGCGCACGAGTTATAGTTAGTTGAACTAACTATAACGGAGGAATTTCAATAGTTTTGTATGGGAGAAATGTCCAGCTAACTGTAATATGGGTGAAACCTATGGTTTTTCAGTGAATTTCTAAGGTTTTTTTAAATGCTAATTCCTAACTATAACGTGCCTGAAACCTATGGTTTTTTCAGTGAATTTCTAAGGTTTTTTAAATTCTAATTCCTAACTATAACGTGCCTGAAACCTATGGTTTTTTTCAGTGAATTTCTAAGGTTTTGTAAATGATAATTTTAAAATATATTAATTATTATATTTCTTTCTCTTTATAGTAATTTCTTACATTTTTATTATAAATACTTATATTTATTTTATTTTCATTTCATATTTTTAATGTAAAATAATACCAAAAGTAAATTAAAAAAGAATGCACTGCTAGTGAAACTGCCTCGGTGAATTTGTAAGTGTTTATTAGAGGCAGATTTACAACACCCTTGTGCCTCTTTTACACCGCCTTTGCATCACTTTTCTGATGAAGCAGTGGTGCAAAAGATGCGCCATGGTATGTGGTAATTAAAATGTGACAATATGGGAGGTACTTCACATTGTAAATCCCTGTACCAGGAGACATTCCTACATGGGTGGGGGAGGGGGGCGTTCCGGCGCAGGAACACCTCCTAAAAGTGGCTGACTGAAATCTACAAGATTTCACTTTGTCACTTTTGGGCTCATGCTGTGTCAAAACTCTACACTGCCTTGAAGCAGGTGTAAGGATTGACACAGCAGTCTGAGCATAGGGCCCCCAGACCATTGCTGGAGCTAGGTTGTACTTGCAACATAACTCAAACAATGCACCACCTTTACAGCACAGATACATCACATATATGTGCCATTTTTGTCCCAAGGTACACCGCATTGCAAATACGGCATATCCATGGTGGTGGCGTCATGGAGCACAATAACTGACATATTCCTGGTGGAAGTGTAACGATACAAACTGGTAAATTGAACGTATAAAAGACAAATTTGCAAGTACATAGAAGACTCCATACATCGTCTATAAGGGTTTGAAGCAGTCTATGCCCTAAGGCCTATTTTAATGCATGACTACTTAGGTAGGGAGTGGATGATTACAGTTCTGCAAGGAAAGTTCCCCACTAAATTTATTACAGCTTCAGTTTTACCACGGTACAATGGAAAAGAACATACTGCTGACTGGCTCACTACAGTACTGATTGATTGATAGGCTTTATTTCGATATATAAAAATATCATAAAAGCTTTACATAATATTTAAAAAAGACACAATATTTACAACAGTCACAATACAAATATATGATCCTTAAAAAAGGCAATATTTACAGCAATCACAGCGTATTACAAATGTTAAAATAAGGCTAGATAAAACAAGAATTAAATTGCCAATGAAAGCCTTCTTAGTCGAATCAACCAAAACCACTTAAAAAATTTAGACACACCACAAACAATCAAGGTTGATGTGTCAGACATTAGAATACGAAGTGCAACAGTATGCTGACGTGTTCCTAGCCGTCTGCATAGAGGTCTAAGCTAGCGCCTCCTCGGTGCCTGATAGTCGGGACATTCGAAGAGAATGTGGGCTACAGACTCAATTCGATTGGGGCAGAGTGCACAAAAGGGTGAGAGCTGGTGAGAGGATTTCCATCTGGAAGTCAGTTCGCCTACTGGTAAAGTCCCTACTCTGAACTTAAAGTACAGGGCCCGGTCGAAAGGGATAGAAATCATATCCAGATATGGCTCGTAGGCTACCATGTCTTTAACCCTCACAAAAGCCACAGTGGGGTTACAATGATTGGTTTTGGTTATAAGTTTAGTATGAACCCAGTGGCTTTGGGGGGCAGATCTCGCGGCCCACGCATCACCAAGCCCGAGCTCCGCCAACAACCTTTTGACCTCCCTCAACCATTTGATCTTAGACCAGCCCTCTAATTCCATAACCTCTCGGAGCGCCTCTGCATAGGAAGCTAGCTCTGGGACACGCCATAGACGTGCCCAGAGTAGCAGGGGGCGAAACTGGGCTTGATAAGCAAACGACCTACAACCTAGATCTAAGAGCACAGGGATTGTAGGTGTACTCAATGGGAGAGCCATCAGGTCTTTCAAAAATTTGCTCTCCGCTTTTGCTAGTATGTCCAGGTTACAGGATCCCCACAATTCTGCCCCATACAATTCTGCGCTTACCCCTCTAGCTTTGTATATTTCTACTACTGGGGCAATAGGTTTGGTTGTGGAGGAGCTTTGTTCCCTAAGAAGAACACCCCCCACCCTTTTATGGGTTAGGAGCATCTTCTGGATGTGGGGGTTCCAACTCAGAGTGTCATTGAACCGGATACCCAAATAGTCGAACTCAGCCACCCTCTCGTATTGAACATAATTCAGGGCCGTGGGGCGCCCAGGTTTCTTTGGGGGATTCATAATCAAGTACTTGGTTTTGTCAGTATTGATGACCAAACCCCTTAGAGTACAAAACTCCTGGAATCTGTTCAGGAGGCTTTGCAGGCCCGTGGGGGTTTTTGAAATGAGAAGGGTATCGTCTGCAAATAGCAGGGTGGGGATCCGTTTGCCCGCCAGAGACGGAGCATCTGCAGGAGTTTTTAGCAGATGCTCAACCACTCCGTTCACATAAAGTGAGAACATAGTGGGAGCTAGCACACAACCCTGGCGGACACCTCTTCCCACCGGGATTTTATCTTGTTTTTTCCCCATTCATACCCCATCTCACCTTCGCAAAATTGCCGGCGTGAAGTCTCACAAGAAGGGATAGGATGTATGGAGGCATCCCTAATTCAGACAAGACCTTCCACAGCCCCTCCCTTGGAACCAGGTCAAAGGCAGTCTTAAGGTCTATAAATGCTAAATAAAGGTTGCCTTTGTCTAGCACCACAACCTTCCAATACAGAAGGGCCAATCTAAAGGCCTGTTCGATGGTCCCAGTGCCAGAACGGAAACCTGTATACGGGGCATATTCACCCCCTGATCCCAAGTCCATAATGGAAGCAGGGCAAGAGAGAGAGGATTGTGGTCACTCTCTACAGATGGGATGACCTCCATATCCCGCATAAAGCTCCATAACTTTGCGTCAAGAAGGATGTAATCTATCCTTGACGTGTGGTTAACTCGGTTATATGTGTGGGCTCCAGAGGAATCAGAGGCCGTCCTGCCATTGGCATCCCTAAGACCAAATTCCATAGTTAATGAATTAATTTGGACCACCACTTGGGACCATCTCCTGATGGGGGGCAGGGCAAGGGCTGGTATCCGGCACCTAGAATCTTCCTCATCTATACCCAGAGGGTCCTCCGTCCCGAGAGGCTCGAATGTACAGTTCAAGTCCCCCGCGACCAGGACATAAGATTTGACATGACTCTGTCTAAGTATATGTTCCAACCCTAATAAGATGGGTGATTGAGACCCTCCCTTGGTACCCCTGGCATAGATGTTAATAATGTCCAAGGTCAGCCCCCTCCGCGGACCTGATATCGAGATTTTAAGTAGGTCAGGGGAGTTTGTCTCATGCTGGGTAACTTGACAATTGAGTGATATAGAAACCCAAATGAGGAGGCCGCCTGAAGGACAACCCCTCCCAGCAGTGGGGTACACAGCTGGGACAAAAAAAGATGAGTAGCCTACCTTGTGGCAGGGTTCCCTAGTCCAAGTTTCTTGAAAAATGCATATTTGATACGTTCCCACTAGGGTATTCCAATCAGGTTGGTCCAGCTTCCTACTAATTCCTGCAACGTTCCAGCTGAGAATCCTCAAATCGGGATCCGCCACAGCTAGCTCTATGCGGGACTTGGGGCAGGATACCCCCACCCTCTCCCGTACTGTTGCTAGTGAGCTATCACATCCTTGACTATTTAGGGGATCGTTTCCCGGCGTCACCTCCATATTCAGTACTGGCTCTGCATTGAGGTCCAGTGAGGTGCCACAGTTGTCAGAACACTGCTGTACTTCCCTGGTAGATAAATGAGCGCTATCTGTCTGCTTAACATCCCTGCTTTCCCCCTCTGGTAACTGACTGGCTTAAGGGACTTGATGTTTGTTGGTATACCCCCCATGATTACTCACAATGTCCTGTGGATCTTTAAGTTTAATCTGGGGGACAAGTACAGTACTATAAGATATAGATTCTGCAATCCCAAAGGGAACCTTTCGGATACTACCCATATCATCTGATCCTGTGCCCCCTATAGAAAGTCAATCGACTCCCTCCATGCCTGCCAACGCTGCATAGCGGTTGTAAACGGGGATGGAGTAATCGGCCGGATTTTGGGAAAGGGGCCTCGGGTAACTTTCCTGTGCTTGATATGGTGGCCTAGAGAGAGAGATCTCTCCCCTTACTAGAGGCCTGGCGATATTTTGAAACAGGGGCCTTACGTTTGTTACATGGTCTATCAAACCTCTCGGGTAAAAGTAGGTAAGGTCACGCACAGCGATTCCGCCACTTCCTTTTTGGGGGAACATATGGCTGACAGCCCTACCATCCCTAAAGTTTTCTATGATAATGTCACCTGGTATGTCCTTAATTCTTTGGCCCAGCCAGGGAAGACGCCTGGCAGATAGAATTTCCCCGTTAACCCCTGGTGGTAGCGGGCGGTTCTGCCTGAGCCAGAACATGGCTTTATTTTTTAACTGGAACTGCTCTTCTCTACCTCCCTCCGCTAAGACAGGCACTCCAGTTAAAACCACCACATATGAGACAGCTTCTGGAGGAAGCTCTGCCATACGCCTCTTTGGTGGAATTGCCCTGGTCAAATTAGCGTAGCCATGTGATTTGGGAACATTTCCTTGGATATTAGACTTTCCTGCAAGATTAGGTCTTAGACCCGCTTGACACAGGTTTTAAAGTCTTTATTTCGATTTTTTAAATCATAAAAGACAATTAAAAACAATAGAGATTGATCATACATAATACAATATAGTTAAAAAAATTAGAGTTAAAAACCATCATAGTTACAATTTACAATTTCATAAATTTCAAAACATTTCAGCACTGATATTATAATTAAACAATATAATAAAGACCTAATACAAGTAAAACCTGTTTAAAAGTTGGGAAACAGGGACAGAATCAAAGTGCCTGCAGGTATCTTGATCTAATCACCCATGTCCACCCCAAGAATTTGGCTACGGCCACAACTACCATCTCAGAGGTATTGGTACGAAGTTCCCAAATCGCCTCTGCACTCCCTCTGACTTTGAGGTGGCGGCATATGGGCCCTAATCATTTATTTCTTGGGGGATGATAAACCGGACATACAAATAGGAGATGACCCACACTCTCCTTATGTCCAGGGCACCGAGGACAGGAATCACTCACTCGATTGGACCAGTTCCTGGTAAAAGATCTTAAAGGCAAAGTACCTACTCGGAACTGATGGTAAAGCTTTTTATCTAATGGCTTAGTTATGACATCCCAGTAATTCTCTAGGAAAGGGTCCAGTTTATGGCATAAGAACCTTCCTGTTAAGCGAACACAATCTGAGGCAATAATTAGCCCTTTGCGAACAGAGGCCCAATAGAGTGCTTTATATTCCTGTTTTGAGGGGAAGCTAGTAGACCCCGGAGAAACCCACAACTGATTAAGGCCCATCTCATCCAGGAACAATTTCACTTCACGCAACCAGGGTATACTGCTAGACCCCCAAATGGATCTTACTTCCTCGAGTTCCCTAGCAAAGAGGCTTAGGTCTGGGGAGGTCCAGATGCGTCTCCACATAGCTACCAGTCTGTATCTAGCCATTTCATTAATTGGATTACAGCCCATATCCAGACATAGTGGTTTAGTTGGGGCCGATTGTGGAAGTCCTACTAGTTTCCGCAAGAATTTATTTTGTACTTTCACCAGAGTTGATAGGTCCATATGTCCCCAAAGGTCTGCCCCGTACAAAATTGCAGAGCTTACCTTAGTGGCATAAATCTTGAGTGCGGGTTTAATACGTTTAGTTAAGGACCTTTTTTGCTCCTGTAAAAGACAACCCGTAAGACGAGCAAATTTTAGCTGTATTGTGTCAACCTGGGGTTTCCAGCGGAGACGGTAGTCCAAGGTAACTCCTAGGTAGGTCATAACCTCAACTTGTTCCAGACCCACTCCGTTCAATCTCACTGAGCTCTTAATGGGACGACATTTGGTTAGGCCCATGAATTTTGTTTTGTTTACATTAATTTTGAGATCATTGACGGTACAAAACTCCTCAAAGCGGGTCAATGCAGTTTGCAATCCGCTGCGAGTCTTTGAGAGGAGTAAAGTGTCATCAGCAAAGATGAGCATGGGGAACTTTGTCCCACCCAGGGATGGTGCATCGGTAGGGGTATTTACAAAGAACTTGACCACCTGGTCAATGAACAGTAAAAAGAGTGTGGGTGCCAGGACACAACCCTGACGGACGCCACGAGTTACGGGGAAGCAGTCCGTCACCTGCCCTTGGCCTCCCCACCTCACCCTGGCAAAGTTATCCTCATGTAATCTAACAATCAGGTCCAATAATTCTAATGGCAGTCCCAGATCTCTAAGAACAGTCCAGAGTTTGGCCCATGGCACAAGGTCAAAGGCCGATTTCAAATCAATAAAAGCGGCATAGATCGTTCCGCCGCCCAACAGCACCACCTTCCAGTAAATCAAGCAAAATCTGAAGACCTGGTCGATGGTGCTGGTGCCCGATCTGAAGCCGGTCTGTAAGGGGGACAAGATACCCTCCAACTCCATCCACCCCTGAACTCTGACAAGGACCATCCTAGCAATGACCTTTTGAAGTGAGTCTATTAAACTTATTGGGCGGTAGTTTCCCGGGTCTGAACGGTCCCCTTTTTTAAAAATTGGGAGAATCTCCGCCCCCTTCCAGGACACAGGGATCCTGGCCCCCATAGCAATGGCATTCTCTATCGTGGTTATGTAGGGAACCCAAAGTTGGGGATTGACCTCAAATAAATCGGCCGGGATGCAATCCATTCCCGGCGCCTTCCCCCTTAGGACCAGGCGGAGCGCAGTCTCAGTTTCCAGTGGCGTGAATTTTAACTCCTGGTTAGGAATGAGGGTGATTACCTGCCTGGTTTGAGCTGTGTCGATTTCTAAGTCAGGGTCCGTAAACTGACTAGAATAGAAATCAACCCATGCTTCTGTGGGCACATGGTTAACTGGGGCTTGAGAGTCAGGATTTCTACCCCACCTAACAATTTCCCAAAACTTAATCTGATTAGCAGAGATGCATGCATCCAGTAGGTCAGACCAATATAGATCATCCCACTCCCTTTTCGCCTCCCACTGGGCTCTTTTGTACATTAAGCGAGCCTCCTTTATATCGCTAGAGATACTAGATTTAACTGCTTTGACTAAATGGCTATGTGCCTCCCTGCAATTTTTATTATACCATTTTTCCCGAGGACCATGTACCTTTGCGGTGCCTTGCGTTGGTGGAATCGTCAAAAGGACCTTAAGATGAGCAAAACACCGTTCGTGAAGGTCACAAATCTGATTACCAACAACCCTATTATGAGCAAGCGACAAAAAATCGCTCAAAGTCGACGAAACTACCTTCATTATGCTATCAAGGAGGGTCGGGTTCTCCACAACCCTAGACCATCTAAGCCTTCTTCTATCATTTGTTAAGATAGCATCCCCTGTTACATGAACAGCAGAAGCGGGCCTACCAAATCCATCTGGGAGTCTCAAGCTAAGTGACAAAGGGTTGTGGTCACTTTCAGGGCGGGGCACTACTTCATGTCAATCAGAAGTGACCAGTATTCCATTTTTAGCAGGATGTAGTCTATCCGACTTTTTCTTACCCCATTATCAAAAGTGGGTTTACCAACTTTGTCGGAGGCTGTACGACTGTTGGTTGCACTTAACCCCCAGTCTAGACACAACCCCATCCAGTGTAAGGCTGCCTCAGAGCCTCTTTTAATAGTATCCAAGGACAGCATCGGGATGTTCCAGACAGTGTCCTCCGCACACCCCAGGTACTCCCCCGCAGCATAAAGCGGCTCGAAAGTACAGTTGAGGTCCCCTGCTAAAACGAGTAACTTGTCTCTCCCTACCCCTTCAAGGTAGGAGTCTAACGCATCTAGGATACTGGGGCAACGCCCACCCGGTTGGCCACGTGCATAGATGTTAATAACTACAATATCCTGGCAGTTTTCTTTGCATAGCCTAATTCCCAAGAGGTCCCGGTTATCCACACAGATTTCCATTGGTCGGTAGCCAATGGACTGTTTAACCCAGGTCACCAGCCCCCCCGATGCCCGACCCTTATTGCCCCTTATTGCAGGTTTGAAGAAGTTTAGGAACCCTACCCTATAAATAGGATCAGGGGCCCAACTTTCCTGAAACAAAAGAATGTCAAAAGTATCAATAAAATCCAACCAGTCCTCCGAGTCCATACGACCCTTCAACCCTGCCACATTCCATGATGCCAATTTAAGTGTTGCAACCTGTCTGGATGTTATAATACTATGCGTACCACTGTGATCCACTCCCAAGGGTGCTACTATACTCAGTTGTGGACCCGCCACCGTATTATCCTCCTGATGAGGGTAAACAGAGGCCGCCACCAACTCCCTCTCAATGCTAAGATCCCCCTGAATAGACACTTCAGAACTAACTCCGTCTGCCCCACCTACTTGGTTGTCCAAAACCCTCCCATTGCCACTTGCTCCATGAAGTCAATCGATACACTCCAGGCCAGAGAGGGGTTCATAACGATTAAACAATAATGGATGCTGCGGGATATGAGGTGCTTTATCAGAGTGACATCTTCTAACAGGTATTCTTGGGAAGGTATGACTAGAGGGGAACTCACAGGATCGTCTGGGATCAAAATAACTAAGGCCTAGGGTCTGCACATCCCCCAGCCTCCCAAACCTTGCTTCCCTACGCAAGAAGTCTACCACCCAGGGATCCTTAAAGGATATAATAATGCAGTCCCCTTCTAAGTCCTTGGTGCAGTGGCCCACCCATTCAACTCTTCTTACAAACAATATTTCAGTCGAGGAGGAGGGGGGGAGAGGGCGATTTTTTTAAGCCAAAATACAACCTTTTTTCGGAGGTCCCCGTGAGATTCATTTGAGCCCTCCCTAAGAGGGGCAACACCTGTTAGAACTATCGTATATGGTGTTGCTTCTAGGGGTAGGTCTGTACATGGGGGTTTCCGTTTGCTGACTTTCGGAAAGGGAGTAGGGGGATTAGTGGATCTACTCCCCTTTACACCATTGGTTAATTTGGGCTGAGACGATGTGCTTGGAACGGCCATTACACTATCCTGTGGCCGAGTAGCCACATGAGGTGTGGAGCTATTCGACTGGCGATGATGGTTGGATTTAAAGGGAGCCTTTTTTGGCACCTGCAGCAAAGAAACTGGTGCAGTCATACAATCATTGTTCCTAGAACTCCCCCCTGCCACTGAACCCTTGTTTTTATTAAGACCAGAATTGGATACTGAACCAGCAATTGCTGACGAAGAGGTTTTTCCTATGATAACGTTTTCCTGGCCTTTAGGGTTGCTCGAGGAGGAACTAGAATTCCCCCGAACAATTTGGGAGTTTGTCAACTTTTTTAAAAGACCAGTATTGCTGTTGACAATGGACTCAAGTGCATCTAATTTGGCGGTCATCAGACGTGTTCTTTCAAGTACAGGGAGTAAAAGAGTTTTAAACAAGGCTTCCATTTTGATCAGCAAGCTGTCATCGCTACTATAACAGGTGGGGCATGGGTCTGAGGGACCGAAGGGGATGTGAGATTGGGATTGACTCGGAGGATCATTTATGTCTAGAACAGGATGTGAGGTGGAGATGACTTCAAGAGTTGGGACAGTAGGAAATGCTGGAACATTGGGTTTTTGAATCTTGGAAGCACCCCCCCCCCCTCTGGTGACCATTACGTTTTTTCCTTTTTCGTGGTATAATTTTCTGAGAGTCCTCATCCTTAGAGGAATCCGACTGAGATTGGCTGGCCAGGAGCACACTGCCCTCTCCCCCACTACCTTGTGTATCATCGGGGCTAGAGTCACTCTCTGTCATAGTCGGGGGTAAGCCTTCCCCCTACACCTCATGATGCACATCCACCGCTATTTCAACAAAGTGGTGGCTCGTATTCGGGGCGCGAACATCAGGGCTGGGTATTGTGGCTAACTTTCCCAAGGAGGATCGTTGCCCGTTAACCAAATCTATGGAAAGCCTTTTTTCGACCATAGCTATCTCTTTCTCTAGGATGCCTGTAGCCCTGGTGATAAAAGCGTCTAAAGGCCCAAAGACTACCCCCTTTGTGGTCTTTAGCTGTACATTGCGTTCTTTACCTGAACGTAGAGGCATACTTAATTATGACAAAAAGACGTACAATATTGGGGCAACAATAAATACAAGGAATACGAGGAAGCAGGAGAGGTAGCCCAACCCAACCTCGCCCGACCACGGACGGCCACAGACAGTCCCGCCCTTGTCCCAGGCTTCTCCCGGGACGCTCCCGCGCAGCGGTGAAGATGCTTGATTTTATAAAGGAGTAGTAGGAAGGGGCGTGTCCGTCAGGGAGAGCGGCCCAGGTGTCTCGGGTCTGGTCAACAGGGACTCCTGGGAAATGGAGTCCCCGAACCACTCGCTCGCAGCCCTGAGGACTCGCAACACGTCCCACAGCAGTCCTGCAGGGTTCCAACCCGCCTCTCACCGGCTCCCTGGGATCACAGGTACAACGATGCGGGACCCGCGCAGCGGGTCCTGCGAGGCGTAGCGCTGCGAGGGAAGCAGCATGCAGGGTCAAAGCAGCTCACAGGAGGCAACAAGGGTCCAGTTCCCAAGGAAGAATACAGAAATAGTGTCCTACACTACACTTTTTACATTAGCCACTAATGGTTTGGAAACGATTGTTACCAGTGGCTTTGGGGCAGCAGTTATTACTTTGCAGGTGGCCACACTTAGGGGTTGTGCAGGATTGGGGGGAGACGGTATAGGATTTGGAAGATCTTTAATTGCCCTTTTGATTTCCCCAGTTACCTGTTCTAAATTACCCAGTTGTTCAGCTACTTTCTTTAGCCTCTCAATCACTGGCAGTATGAGCGTTTTAATTAGTAAATGAGTCCTGTGTCGGGGAATCAGGTGGTCTAGCATTTATATTTACAGCTGTATTTGGAGATGTCGTGAGTGTACTAGATGGACAACATACTGCATTCCCAAAAGTAGTATGACTGAGCTTATTATTATGTTGGGCATTGCGCCTTTTCCTCCTTTTTTTAGGCGGGGGACCTTGGGCTTGGGAAGTTTCAGAAGAAGTGACTATTACTGGGATTTGCTCTATGTGTGATGACAGAGTTCCTGCAAGGCCTCAAGCTCTCCAGTTAGGTTACAAAGGGAAGCTGACATATTTATAGCTACATCGTCAATAACAACTAATGGCGGGGTTCGTTCTTGAAAAGGTAGCAAGATGCTACCGTCAGGAGAGACCTCGCAACCCTCAGTATCATTCTCATAGGGTGTGGAGGGGAGTGGTGATAAGCCTAACTGCATGGGACCTAATGAAGAGCGCTTATTTTTAATTAGTTTGATAGAGCGACGTCTATCTGACCTTCGCTCTGCAAGCGCAATTTCTTTATCAAGACCCAGAGTAGACCTAATGACATAGTTGTCAAGTGTTCCTTGAATTACCCCTCCAGAGAGTATAGTTTTGTCCTTAGGAAGAGACTCCATCCTGGTTGGTATAATGAAGCAAAGTATACAAAAATTTACCAAGCCCTTAGGAAAATATGCAAAAGCACACAACAAAGTACTATCGGGCGTGTCTGCTTACTGGAATGCTGAAGAAGGAGTAAGTCCTTAAACTGGAGGTCTATTTTGATGGAGGGGGGCCCAGCCCAGCCTCTGAGGGCCTAAGAGGGCCCACCCTTTGCCCGGGCTTCGCCCGGCTCGTCCCGCGGAACGCGGTGCAGGGCTTTGATTTATTCCACCTGCGGGGGGCGTGTCGGGGAGGCGGCTTCAGGCCCAGATGGATTGTGGGCAATATAGTTTCAGTCTCCCTCTAGGTCCGTGACCCCCCCTGCTGCAAGCGTTTCCCGCGAAGCGGGAAATGCGAGATGTGGCAGTGGCAGCAAGGAGATGACAGGACAGCAGCAAATGGCAAAACAACAACACAGGTCTCCTCTCCTCGTGACCCCAGGTGCTGGCAAACAAGTAGGCAGTCCGACAAAGCAGCAGGCAAAGGCTCCCGCGGAACGCGGTGCAGGGCTTTGATTTATTCCACCTGCGGGGGGGGGGGTTTCGGGAGGCGGCTTCAGGCCCAGATGGATTGTGGGCAATATAGTTTCAGTCTCCCTCTAGGTCCGTGACCCCCCCTGCTGCGAGCGTTTCCCACAATGCGGGAAATGCGAGATGTGGCAGTGGCATCAAGAAGATGACAGGACAGCAGCAAACGGCAAAACAACAACACGGGTCTCCTCTCCTCGTGACCCCAGGTGCTGGCAAACAAGTAGGCAGTCCGACAAAGCAGCAGGCAAAGGCTCCAATACTAAAACAGGAGTGTCAGAGTGTTTGGAGGAAGTCTAAGGATACAGACTGGGAAATTGAAGGCATAAAACACAAGTTTGCAGGTGCATACAAGACTGCATGTATACTCCTTACGGATTTTAAGCAATCCATACCCTCAGACCCACTTTGCATATTTTAAATCAATACAAACATTTAAAGAATATATAACTGAATTTATAACTTCTTCACTTTTAGTACAATAAATACATTAGTAGATAGTGCTCAAATCTTTATTATTTTTAAACCATAAATGTATTCTTGTAACATATCATAATTTAACAGACATTCCAATACAAGTTCATCGGATATGTCATTCAGATCAATTTCCTCGTTAGCAGTTTCTGAATTAATTTGTTCTAAAATTTCAACATAATTTAATATTTCCAGAAAATCTCTATCAAAGCTTTCATCTTCAAAATCATACTTCATGTCTGCAGCACTAATTTCCCCTTCTTCACTCTCATTGCCTGTGACAGATACGACTAGTTCTTCAATGATACTCAAGTTAATATCCAAAACCTCCTCAGTATGAGGCTGTTCTCTTTCCATAATGTTTCCTTTAGGTTCTTGCTCCTTGTATAAAAATATAAAGAGTTAATTTTATCACTTTTCGTAATAAATAATACAAAACTGCAGTTTTCACCTATTTTGGCCTACAAAAAATACTATATAAATACTATTATCTAATAACATTCCATTAGTATAGTTTTAGTCCTTTGCAAAGTTCTATAAGTATAATTACTTATAAGGATATCCTGTTCTTAGCTTTTCTTAAATTTTGAAACCAGACACTCCTTATGACTACAGGAAAAGACGCAGGCTGTTATAGTAAAATGCACTACTAAAAAATTTAGAATATGTCTATTCACCTTACCCATTCCAAAATAGTAAATGTGTTTTACTAAAATGCAAAAGATACTCCTCATTGTCCAGAATAACACTGTGTATCTGTGTATATTTAGACATCATTATCAAACTACTTTTTGAATACTTCATGTGTTTACTCTATCTCTATTCCTCATCTATAACTTAGTCTAACCCTACTAATTACCTACCCCTTCGACTTTCAAACTAGCCTCTCCTCTAGTATTTATCTGCAACCTTGTAGCTTGTGGTTCTTTATTTTTCTCACTGCTTATAACCTATAATTGCGTAACATTCATTAACCTAGGCCTCTCAGTTTATTGTCTAATTTTTATATTATTAATTTCCTTGTGTTCCTCTATTAACCTTTCTTTATGCAGTTGCTTGTTATCTATTCTGTCAATCCTTGAATATCTTATGTTTTTCACTAATGTTCCTTCTTAATTCAAAAGTCTTTCTAGTATTCCTTACTCAATGTGTTCTTTTCCCTTAAGACCTTGCTTAACACGATTTGTATCGTTTCTTGTTTTAAGTTACAGAAAATACATCGACTGAGTACATTCAATATTGTCTATAATGTCAGGTCAGTTTACTTACTCACTAACTTGTCATACAACGTTCTTTAACTCTCACAGAAATATTTCCACTTTCTCTTCAGGAATGTCTAAGGAGCAATTGAAAACGGGTCTGAACTCCGGAACGTCTTCGGTGAAGTGCGCACTCGTTAGTGAGCGCGCGCCTCACCAAGGATTACCCACAACTCTGTGGTAAATGACTAGATCGCTACCGCGTCTTTCAGCCGTGGTCCATGGAGGGAGTTGCGGTGGGACAGGCAGGCAGGGCGGGGGAGGGGCAGGGTGAGGGGTGATAAACAACAGAATCTGGATGATTGCAGGTAAGTAAACAATTAAATTAATAAAACGAATTTCGAGCCATATCATCAACAAAAGGCGATAGATAATCGCCGCTTTGCCGATAAAGTGGCGATAATGGGCTTGATAATATGCCCTTGTGAATTCCCATAGCAGCCCAGGTTAATACCAGAACCTGGACAGCTATGGGAATTTACAAGGGCCTATTATCAAGCCCATTATCGCCGCTTTATCAGCAGTTTCCTGCCAATAAAAGCGGCGATAATGTATCACCTTTTGTTGATAATATGCCCCTTCGTTCCATGCCCTGCATCGCATTTTGCGATGCAGGGCGCGGTACGAAATTCATTTTATTAATTTAATTGTTTACTTACCTGCAATCATCCAGATTCCGCTGTTTATCACCCCCCACCCTGCCCCTCCTCTGACCCGCCTGCCTGCCTCACCGCAACTCCCTCCACCGTCCGCGGCTGACAGTTACTTGTACTTACCTTAAGCATAATAAATAATAAAAACATTATATATTATGAAATTATCACCTGTGGAAGACACAAAAAAATACAGTTACAATATATATTTTACAACACAAAATAATTTGTAAACCATTTAATTTGCCTTTTTTGCTGTTCTCAGAATATATTGAATTTCACTAGAAACAGTGAGTTCAATAGTACTCGTCACATAACAGCGGGCAAAAAATAGACAATCAATAAGATTATCTTTAAAAAAAACATTCAACATTCTCAATAACAATTTAAAAAATAGAAATAAAACATATCTTAAATGTTTTTTTCTAAGAGCAATTTCTTCCGTAAATATGACACATCTCAAACAATCATAAAATAACAAAACATTATGATTAGTTTTCTTACACTGTAAATAATGTTACTTACAAATATATGTTGACAAAATACACAACAAAAAGTCCTTAATGGTTTCACACACTTTTCCACACGGCCAAATAGTATGCATCAAATCCTTTGTTTGGCAGTTGTTCAATAGAAATCCTGAACGTCCGCCTCCCAGCCTTCTGATCCAAAACCACCGACATCATCTACGGGTCCCCCAGGACTCATCCATCAGTCCGACGCTGTTCAACATCTACATGGCCACCCTCACGCAAGTAGCCCACCATCACAACCTCAACATCATCTCCTACATCGACGGCACCGAGCTCATCCTCTTCCTCACCAAGAAGCCACATACCACCAAAAGCAACCTCCACGACACAATGAAAGACATCCCCAACTACATAAAGAGCAGCACTGTAAACATAAACTCGCACAAGATCAAGGTATTCATCATCAGACCCACCCCCTCAGCCTTGGACAACTCCTGCTACCTCACTACACTGTGAACAGTACCAACACCTACCAACCATGTCCACAACCTAGGATTCAACCTCAACTCCTCCCTCTCCATGTGTAACCAAGTCTACACCGTCTCCTCATACTGTTATAACACCCTCCACATGCTCCGCAACATTTACAAGTGGATTCTACCCAAAAGAAGAAGAACAGTGACACATGCCCTCATCAGCAGCAGACTACACTGTGGCAAAACACTCTACACAGGAATTCCAGCCAAACACCTACAACAACTACAACAAATCAAAAAGACCTCCACCTGAGTGATTATGAATGTTCCCTGCTGCAGCCATATCACTCACCACCTGATACACCTACACTGCCTCAATATCAACAAGAGGATCACCTTCAAGCTCCTCACCCTCACTTACAAAATACTCTACAACACCAGACTAATCTACCTTAACAGCAGTAATCCTAAAGGGCAAATTTTGATCTTAAAATTTTGCCTTTAAAAATATTAGGTAAGAATTTGGTAACTCTTTGGGCAAACGTTGCTTAAAAACTATTTGACTATCATTACAATGTATCCAACCTTTCAGACATTTTAAATAAACAATGTAATGTCCAGATGTGGTAGAAGGTCCATCATGAAAAATAATTGCTACAGCTACAAAAGTTCTTCCTGATATTGAACATTGACCAGCTACAAATGTTTTAATTAAAGTATACAATTTTCTTCCATCAGCTCTACAACGTTGCAGCATTAAAATAACATACTGTCCATATCTTTGTATAAGTAATGTTGATGACATTTCTGATTTACATTGCCTACACTCCATGTTTTGACTTGCTCCTCTAATTAGATTGTTAAAAGACACTGATTCACAGTCAGGTAAAGTCAAATATATGAATCTTTCAGTGTCTATGTTAGTGCTACATGTAAACAAACAATTTTGACAGTCATGTTGCCATTGGTAAGAAAGGCCAAAAAGGTTTTCAACATCTATACCTTCATCTTCCAGTGCACCATGCATAAACATTAAAAATTCCTGACAATCTTGCTGAATATTCTGCGTAAATTGAGTACAACTAGAACATATGTCCAAAACATTTCGAATATCACAAACACTTTGTATTTTACTTTTATCACCACTACATTTCTCAAAAACAGAATTCAACAATGAACAGAATATTTTGTCCTGATTTTCTACAATTTTCTGTTGCAAACTTTCAAGAAAAAAACAACATTAACAACTAAATTAGCACAACAGTTGACACCACAACTATTTTCAAACCGATAACCAACATTCTCTTCAACACTTTCTCTCTTTTTGCTTGCAGGCGCAACTTCATCTTGTTTTTTTTCTTTCTCTACACTTTCACTACAGATATTCTCAAATCTTCTTCTTCCACATACCACACGCTTTTCAAGTACTGGATATTGACCTAAATTGGGTGCATATTCTCTTCTTAACCTATTATACTCTTTCATACAATTTGCATCTGCACAAACCTTTGTCTCATCAAAATCAATCAAGTACAATCCAGATAAAGTTCTGACGCGAGACAAAGCAACATATGCCATACCTTCTTTAAACACGGTACTTCCAATATTCACTAAAGCACTATCTACACTTAAACCTTGAGATTTATGAATGGTCACCGCATATGCCAAAGAAAGAGGAAACTGTTGTCTGCAGACATGCAAATCTTTTACAAGCAAAAATCGAGCTGCACAACAACTAAGTTGTTCTACTTCAGCAATTTCATCAAATTTGATTTTCAAAAATTCAATCCCACCTCTATTTACATAATTAACAAAATCAACACTTTTACCCATTGCTCCATTTACTAAACCTTTTTCCACATTCAAATTACATCGTAAAATTAAACTACAGTTTACACATGCATACAAATTCTTTTCTAAACCAGCAGATTTACTTATCGATTTCTCTAAAGAATCCAATTTCCTCTTCAACTTTTCACTCAAAATAATAGTGATTCCTTCATGTTCTATTTTATCAATTGCTTCCCATTTTATAATTTCTTCATTCTCCAACTTTAACATTTCTTCATTGAATATAGCACATTCACGCAGTGTTGGCATTATTTTCATTTGGAAACAATTTGGAAAGTAATCGTCTCTGTAAAACTTGTTTGCCATGTTCGCTCAGTTTTCCAATTCTTTATCTTGAAGAATAGTTCCATAATCAGCATCATTTGCCTGTTGCATATTTGTAATAAGTTCCTTATACTGAAAATATGACCAAATGTTTGCATTTCCAATGCTCCGCAAAGACTTTCTAGTATCTTCATGCACCAGTGTTTTAAACACTGGATGTCCTTTAACAGGAGTAAATTGTAGAAGATCTCCAAAAACTATGACGTGTTTTCCTCCGAATAATATGTCATACTCTGTTTTAAGAATTTGCTGCATTCTTAAATGCACAAAGGCAAGCATTACGTTTGATACCATGCTTACCTCATCAAGAATGAGAAGTTTCATTTTCCTCAACACTCTTGAAACTTCACAAGAAGCTTCTCCAGATAGCTTGTGGTAGTCTAATTTGTTTTCATGCTCTACTGGTAGCATTAATAAGCAATGTAAAGTAATTCCTTTAATATTGTGGGCTGCTAATCCAGTTGGAGCAGTGACAACACAAGACACATGCGACTCAGTTGTTTTCAGTAGAAAAGTTGTTATTACTTTAATTAAAAAACTTTTGCCTGTTCCAGCTTGTCCACTCACGTACATTTGGATAGGTTCAAATGATGAGCAAGAGCACTCTTTCTTCTCATGAAGTAATCCATGCTGAATCTGTTATCTCACTTGCTCATATATTTCTTACTGCTCAAGATTTAGTTGTTCTTCCAAGTTTCCTAAGTTTGTTACATCTTCTTTAGCTTGATACATTGCTGTTTCCACCTCTTCCATATCAGTTGCTGTTTCATTTTGAAAAATAGGTTTTCCTAGTGGGTCCAGAAAATTGACTGTCTTGAGAACTATCTCTAGCAATCTCAGCTGCAATTGTAGCTTCTTGCTCAATTTCGTCTTCAACATTTTCACATAATTAGCAAAAACACAACATTCTATAGTTTCTTTGGTTGCATGGAAGGAATCTTCATAGCTCTCAAAATCTCCCAAAAATTCCAATTTTGAACGCTATGGCTTGAAAAGTTGCAAAAGAGCTAAATAGTAAAATTCCCTTTTGTCAGGTGTTTCACAACTCAGTTTACGGTGATTAATCAAATGTCCTTTTCTTTCTTTCACCAGACATCCTTCAGAACCAATAACAGCATATATACCATTATTGATGTTTTCTGTAATATTCCGTTTAAAAATATAGTTTTGCAACACTTCATAGAGACAAATGTTGTCAAGATGATGACTTCTATTTGGATAATATGTGTCCAACATATTTGTTTTTACAATATCTGTACTTTCTGGTTCTCTTCAGCTAAATATTCAATTTCTTGTAAAGATTTAAGTACTCGGTTTCGTGTTGCAGCAAGACCTAGACTCACCCAAATGATTCTTCTTGATTTGGAGTACAGACTTGCAGATGATAAGCGATCCGAGCATTCATACGCTCCAATTTCTCGATGAGATAACATCTTCAAACTGTAACTGTATAATTTCTTACTTAAACTCTTCTCATGGGAAATCTCTTCCCACATATCCTTCGATTCCGTCTTTTCTGACTTTGTTATGTAGGATGTCACATATCGAGCAACAGCAATGGAATTGTCTGCAACATATTGAATATCCATATTAGCATACCACATGGACAAAATGACTGAGTTATAGTCATTTATGTATTTTGACTCTTCATTTCTTCTTAAGTTGTAGGTATTTTTTGGAGACTTTCTTGTGATAGTATGTCGCAAAGATGACATAAAACTGTTCACTCTTCCTTTCGATATTACAGGTCGTGGAAATGCAAAACGGCATTTGGTGTAGAATTTGTCCTTAGACGAAAATGTAAATGTAAATGTAGTGTATTTTGTAAAGCGCACAGCTGCCCCAACGGGGCGTCCCGGCGCTGTATAATGCTGTGGAACCCTTCCTGGCTCTCCCTGTGAGAAGCCCCTCCTGGGCACCCCCAAGGTGAAGCCAGGCATCCCAGTGTTGTAGGGGTCGTTGTGGAGATCAAGCAAGCTATTGCCCAGGGTTGCAGCGTGGGACCCATGATTAGAGTAGGCGCCGAGGCGAGAATTATCGAGTCCGCAGACATTGAGCTCAAGACCCTGCCGCGTCGGGTCTTGAACCCTGGTCCCGGGCCTGATCTCTGCTTCAGAGTCTGCCGCTCTAACCAGTGAGCCACACTTCTCCACTGTACTTTCGATGACAGTATTTCCCACAATGATGGCTTTGGAATCGTAAGACTTGTCTTAAGTCCTTATCTTGTGTACTTTTGGGTACATCACATGTAGCATATTCTTCAATAAAAGACAACACAGTATCATCCAAGTCTGTTCCAAATTTGGGAGCATCTTTGATCCATAATAGCATATGTATGTGAGGAGCACCTCCCGCTTGATACTCATTTCTCCAAAAGAAATCCAGAACCTCTCAAAGAGGAGGATTTTTTTTATTGCTGATAAATGACATCATAGCTTTGAATCTATGATTGAAATACCTGCATACATTAACAGGTTCCAAAGAGCACAATTCTCCAGGTGTCTTGTATTCGATATTTAGTATATTTGGATTTGCCTCTAAAAGAAATTGAAGTAAATCATCTCAAGCATATTCAGCACAGCTTAGAGTAAGGAACCATGTAGGAGTTCCTAAGTTCCTTAGCATACATTTGAGTTCTCCGTGACGACGGTACCAGTACTCATCAGTACCACGCTGACATGCCATCAGATTAATCAGCTGAGATTCCAAAACATTATCTTTCTGCTGCACTTTATCCATAAATTCCTTTGCCAAAACATTTTGCAGACGTACACCTGTTTTCAATATATGGTTTACTGCATAAGAAAGTCCAGACAAATCACTCTCAAACAAAAGATGAAACAAATACGGAATACATTGTCGAAGTCTTGGATCTTCTGCATATAATCTTGATGTCCGGTATTCAGCTACAGGAATCTGCACAGGTCGTTCATCATATCGTCCTCCTTTTCCTGTAGGAAACAACTGAGGGAAACAACAAGCTTCCACTCTTTTTTCCCATACACTAATGGGACTTCTTTTGCTTCTTTCATTTGGAATAACTCTATAGCATTCCCCATCATTTCTTTGGAATGCAATGGATAAACACTGTAATGTTTGTAGATTTCTTCAGTTCTGGACATATCCACTTTTTCAATTTGTCCAGATGGCAAGTCACTATCTTCTTGAACAGTTATTTCTTCTTCTCCCACATGTTATGTTATGTTATGTTATAAGGAGATTTATACCGCGCACTGGTACTCGAGAGTGTCCTGGCGTGAAGGAGATCGGTGACAGAGGAGAGCAAAAGAGCTAGAACGACTGTTTGAACAGATGAGTTTTGAGTAATTTTTTGAAAATAGAAAGTTCCTTGGTATGTCGAAGGTCATCTGGCAGAGCATTCCACAGTGTGGTTGCCTTAACTACTAAAGACTGGCCCCCCAGCCGCGAGCGTCGAAATCTGGGAACCACCAGCCGTCGTTGGAGGGCGGAATGAAGAGGACGCCTGGGAGAGTAGTAAGCGAACCTCGAACTAATGTAGGCAGGGCCTGGACCGTCAAGTGCCTTATGCGTCAAGGTCAAAACCTTGAAACACACTCGCTGGGCAACGGGAAGCCAATGCAAGTTGCTTAGCTGCTGACGTGCGCTCATTCTCTTCGGGATATTAAACAGGAGCCTGAGAGCTGCATTTTGAATAACCTTCAGTTTTCCTAGAAGGTACCCGGGGATGCCGATGTAGATGGCATTAGCGTAGTCAAGACGCGATAGAATGAGCGCCCTGGCCACCGTCTCCCTAGCAGGGCGGGGGAGTAGGGGAAAAAACCTCCTCAATGCTTTGAGCGTGCTGAAACAAACCCCTGAAAGTCTCTTGATCTGCTCATGGAAGCCCAAGTCTTACCCGAACCATATACCTTGGTTCTTGGCGGCGCCACTATCCACGTCGGTGCATGGATACCCAGGAGGCCAGAGCGATTTTCTAAAGGTGGGTGGAAACTGGCCATAGATGAGCACCTCAGATTTGTCTTCGTTGCACTTAAGGCTTGCCTGAGCCTGCCAAGAAAATACCTATGACAGGCACAGATGGGCCGTATCAGTTTGGAGATCAGAGCCCTTCCAAGTAAAGAGGAGCTGTGTGTCATCGGCGTACGCCATGATTTTGGCACCCAGGTTCTCTGCCAAATAAATCAGGGGAGTTATGTAAATATTGAGGAGTAGGGGGCTCAGCGTGGACCCCTGAGGAACCCCCGTGGACAGTTTACTGATAGATGATGAAAAAGGAGGCATCCACACCTGTTGGAAGCGGCTATCCAGAAAGGATTTAACCCAATCCCATGCCACGCCTGTGATGCCAATGTCAGACAGACGGGAGAGGAGCTGGTGGTGGGGTACCGTGTCGAAGGCGGCAGAGAGGTCCAACAAAATAAGAGCCACCCTGCCGCCCGCGTCCAAAAACTCCCTAATCGCCTCCGTAATCTCCACCAGCGCTGTCTCGGTGCTAAAAGATGTCCTAAACCCGGATTGAGCCGGGTGGAGAGCACCGGAAGATTCCACGAATCTCTACAGCTGTCTAAAAGCCACTTTTTCGCACACCTTAGCTAAGGCCGGTAAAAGAGAGATGGGGCGGTAGTTGGAAAGGAGAGTGGGATCCGCAGAGGACTTCTTGAGGAGAGGGAGGAGTTTAGCATGCTTCCATTGCAGGGGCACTCTACCTGATTAAAGTGAGCCATTAACAATCCCCACTACCTCATGGGAGACTATCTCGGCAACCCCGCCCAGCACTCTCGCCGGGCAAGGGTCCGCCGGCGAACCTGATTTCAATGATTTCAAGATGGCTAAGATATCTTTCCCTTCTGCTGGTATAAAGTGCGAAAAGAACTGGCTAGGAGCACTAATGCTCAGGTGGGGGAACAAGCGGAGAGCCCTGCGCAAGGGGGGTAGACCCTAGACTGTCTTGGATCCTTTGGATCTTAGCAGTGAAAAAGGTGGATAAATCTTCGCACCATTGAGACGAGATAGGGGAGGTGGATTGTTCCGAAGCAGGTGACAAAAAGCTACGAACGATGGCAAATATTTCTTTGCTGTTGTTGTTAGCTTTAGATATTCTTTCAGCAAAGAAGTTGCCTTTGGCTTCTTTAATGGCTGCGTAGTACTCCCTCTGGGTGGCGCGAAGTGCCGCCTTGGTGTGGGGACAGAACTCACGACGCCAACCCCTCTCTAGTTTTTTACATCCCAGCTTCAGTGCTTTTAAGGAGTCGGTGAACCAAGGTTTAGAGGGTGGCATCTCGAGGAGGACTGAGGAAGAGAGTTGACAGCCTGGCTAATCTAGGCTGAGAACCTCTCCACAGCTCCATCGAGGTCAGGGACTTTATCCGGGGGGGATAGTGATAGAGCTCTGGACAGGGCCGGGATATTGATCTTCTTAGAGGGCTGACTACCAGTGTCCCATGAGAACCTGATCAGAAAATGGCCCGACCAGGTGACAGGCCAGGGAACCAGCCCAGAGAGATCAAAGTTGGAGCAGACTATGTCGATCAAATAACCACATTTGTGAGTAGTGCCGCTGGGTTAGTTGAGTCAAATTACATAAATCTAACAGATCTCTCGTCCCTGGAGCCAACAGATTCTCCAGATGTATGTTTTAAACTCCTAACAGCAGAAACTTGGAAAAGCGGAGCGCTCACGAGACAATAACCTCATCAAGAGCACATGTGCGCTCTATGGCGTGCTCGCAAGAGCAGCTGGACCGCTAACTTCGGTCCAACCACGCTTCGGGACACACCAAAGATGGCGCCCCGCCCTCCACACAATCGACACAATCAGCTGCGGTGGACCGGGGCAGGGGAGACCACAAAAAGAGGTAAGAAGTAAACTGACGATTGTGTTTTTTAAAACGAAGCTTCACAAAGTGCAAAATCGCAATTATATCAAATAAATCGGCGCCTGCATCGTAAGCATGCAGGAGCAGTCAGCGGGATTCCAGCAATGCCTAGAATATTTCGTAAGAACATAAAATAATAATGCCCCACGCTGTCACAGTACCCCCAGTGGGAAACAGGAGCTGCCACCACCTGATTTGACCACAGCGAGCCCTGCATAGTCTGCCGCTTTATGGAGTGCTCCCACGAGCAGCTGGACCGCTAACTTCGGTCCAACCGCACTTCGGGACACACCAAAGATGGCGCCCCGCTCTCCACACAATCGGCACAACCAGCCGCGGTGGACCGGGGCAGGGGAGACCACAAAGAGAGGTAAGAAGTAATCTGGCGATTATGTTTGTTAAATTTTTGTTATATTGATTATTTTTTACCAGATACAACGTTGCATTTTTCACTTTCCTAACATCCACTAATTCTTGCCAGATATTCTTACTCTTAGTAGGAACGCCATTAACAAGAATAACTAGTGGTTCATCTTCTACATTTTCTACACCAATAGTTTCAATATTTTTCATTAAATCTAGAGGCAAATATACAGCTCTTCCCTTTAATCCTATCTGTAAATCTGGAGGAGGCAATTTTCCTGTCTTAGGCTCCATACGAACAATAGCCTGAAATGGATGCACACATTGAATAAGAATAGACTCATAGGTATTTAAATCCATCAGTTCAGAAGAAATATTTACCAACTCAAGATTATTATGCACAGCTCTAGCAGGCATTTTGTTCTCATCTAATTTGTTATAACAATATTTACAAATACGCTGATCATAACCCAAATCAAAACAATTCTCAACCAACAAATAAGTTGCAAAATCCTTCCACTCATTATTATTTTCCTTTTCACTTTATAAATACAAATCAACACTCCTGGTCTGATTTTTATAATGAATCCGTCGACAACAGATACAAGAATAATTTGGCCTTTCACCTGAAATCACCTTAAACTTTATAATTTCTTGCTCACAATTTTCTACACTGCAATGTTCTACATTCTCTTCCACATTTTCCTCTATTAATGTCTCAGTTTCTGCACTGTCTTCCTGAGGACCAAAGTAACTAATCTGAATTTCATCACAAACATTTGTTACATCTGATACAGATCCACTCAAAAGAGCACTGTTCAACTTTTTTAACATTAGTGCTGGACTTTTTGCATAATACAATGTTCTCACTAATTTCCTCATTTCAGAATGATGTACTGCTAACATCCTGAAATGGTGAAAAACACTTCGACATACTTTCTTAGAAACACAAGCCAGAGAATGACCTTGCTAACTAGTATTTTCTCTCACTCTGCAAGGGTCTAGTCCTTGCAACATCTTAATCTTTTGTTTAACACTTTGCGTAAACAATCAATAGATTCTTGCCGCACACTGCAAATACTACTACAATTCCAAGTGTACACTGGAGCTTTAGGACGTCTCCCTAAAACTTCACCAGCTAACACCTCTTCTGCATTTCTAGGAACAATTTTCTCTTTCTCAATACCACAACCATTTCTAACCTCATAAGCCCGACCACTAGTGTCAACTGCATGCAACAAATCATTACTCTGAAGATAACTTTCTTCATTAAAAAAAAGGTTCAGAACTTGAACTATGTTTCCATTCACCCAAAAAAAACTCACAAAAATTGCTTCTGTTAATTACTCTTCTCCACCTACTTTTGGCCTTCATTAAATGGATTGGCTTATCTAGTGATCTAATTCTATTGATTACTAAAATTAACAATGTTCTTTTCAATTCCAAAGCTTTCTGAACTACATTTTCAATACCTTTCTTCTTCTTATAAAATACTGTTTTTTTCTTACATACCTTAATTTCTTTAATTAAATTTGAGACAAATCTATTAAAAAGCATTTTTTTCCTAATTTCCATAAGTAGTTTTTTCCTCCTTTTACTATACACAGTTTTCTCTGCACTTGATTTTCCGTGATTGTCCTCTTTATTTGTATTTTTCTTTTTCGTTGCTGATACACTAATAATATTTTTCTGTTTGTCCACACTACTCTTAGGGCCCGATGTAGGTAATTCTTATTTACCGGTTCATAAATACCGACTCATACCGAATCGGTATTTATGAACCGGAAACCCAAATGTAGGTAAAAATCCGGTTAAAAAATACCGATTCGGTATCAATCTGTATTCAAACTCGGTAAATACCGAATCGGTATCTACCGATTCGGTAATATCCGACTCGGTAACACCTATACAACCCTATGGCCTTCCAGTACCCTAGGAATGAATGGGAGACAGTCCCATAGGAATGAATGGGAGACACAGAATCGGAATTTACAGAATCGGTAAATACCGATTCGGTAAATACCGAATCGGTAAATACCGAATCGGTAAATTCCGATCTCGAAATTTTGAATACATGACATGTGAGCCTGTGCACCAATCAGGGACACCCACCACACCCCACAACCAAGCATCTGAGAGATCAGCCAATCAGGTGCAAGTACCACACCCCAGTACCTGGAGGTGGCCACACCCATGCAGGTGCAGAGCAACAGAACTGCAGAGAGAGCTGGAAGGGAGACAGAGAAGCAGGCTGCACTGAGACCAGAAGAGAAACAGCATGGAGTCCCAGGAGGCACAAAAGGATGGAGGGGACAGAAAGAGAAAGGTGAAATTCAGCCCAACAGAGCTCCAGGTGCTGGTGAAGGAGGTTGTGCAGCACTACAGCCAGCTGTTTGGGAGACAGTCTCTGCAAGTAGCTGAGTCTGTAAAGAGGAACACCTGGCTGGCAATACAGAGCAAGGTCAATGCCCTAGGAGTGACCCACCGAGAAATTGACGACATGAAGAAGAGGTGGTATGATCTGAGGATCACCACCAAAAAAAAACTAGCCACCCAGAAGAAGGAATCAGCAGCAACCGGTGGGGGGAAGAGCCGTGCCCCAAGCCTCACCGACCTGGAGCAGCTCGTGGAATCAACCATGGAGCCTGAAAGCATACATGGGATCGGGGATGCTGATAGCTCAGCCAGAGCTGCAAGTAAGAAAGGTAAGATGCATGGACATGTACCCCACACATTCCCAGACCCCTTCCCCAATGTGGGTGAATCACTCACAATCTAGCACACATGACTGTAGTCCCCAGCAAAGCATCATGGTAGTTGTGGTCATAGGTACATACATCGAAGCTGCCAACACCGAACCCTGCATGCCATGCCACACTCCCCATGCACAAACAGTCTAGGCAAATGAAAATGTGCGTTAGGAATCTGTGTTGGGAAAACAGGCAGCTGATCATTGTCCATGTCTGTTCACAGGAGAGTCATCGCGCAGAGCAGCGCTGGGAGGGGAGTGTAGTGCCACAACATCGTCTGCGAGGGAGAAGGCCAAAGACACTGCTGGACCTAGCACTGTCCCTGAGGATACATCCACACCCCAGGCACCCACAGCAATGGAGCACGACACCACTGCTCAGCCACTCTCGCCCCTGCTGTTCGACACACAGACTCAGCCAGCACCAGCAGAAGCCACAACACCCAGCTCAGGGTATCCTGTGCGCGTGAGGCCAAGGAGGCAGGATGTACCACCTTTAAGGATCCTGGAGAGCTCCGATGAGGAAGTGGTAGTGGCTCCCAGACCTAGTACACCAACAATGGTTGGCCACGCTGGACAACTTGGCTCACTGGGATCTGGCCTTGCAGGTGACCGTGTCCATAGGGCACGAGAGCAGGATGAGGGGCAGGATGTGCAGGGTGTCTTTGCTGGGCTTGAAGCCACAATGGTGAAAGCCCAGCGTATGCAGGCCAAAGGCATCACGGCTGTGCACCGGCAGGTGCGCATCCTGAATACCAGGATGTCGGACATCGATCGGGGGATAGGTGCCATGGCAAGGGGAATGGAGGCCATGGGCAAAGGGATGGAGGCAATGGGCAAAGGGATGGAGTCCATGGCAGAGGGGGTGAGGGGCATGGAGGTGCGCATGGGCACCCTCTGTGACAGGCTTCAAAGTGACCAAGAAGAGAGACTCAGGTATAGGCGCGAGATCTTTATCATCAAAGACACATCATAAAACTATGGTTTTTATTGTAAATAGATGTTTGTATAATGTATGTATTTGTATATTTGTTTGTTGTAGCCCTGAAGAAGTCCTACGGACGAAACACTTTGGCTATGTTTCTTCTCCGCTTTTTAAACTGGAAGATCATAAATAAAAGCAAGAAAAGAATCTCAAGTCGTACTGCAGTATTTCTTTATAACAATGTATTTAATGTCATTGTGAAAATTACATTGTGTGGGGTGCTGTAGCATTTTGTCGTTGTGAATAGGCGCGAGATCAGGCTGCTCAATCAGTCGATTATCCGGTTGGCAACTTCCACCACCCTGCAGTGTCGCCGCTCTGTTAATCTGCAGACTGACATTGTTCACTGCTGCAGTGACTTGTCCCGGGGGATGGGGAGGGTGACCTCAGCAATGGAGGCAATGCTGACACAGCTGACAGCCACAGGTGGCAACATGGTTGTTGGGGACACTGAGGAGTCAACGAGCAGGAGTGGGTCCAGCACGCCTGTTCAGGACATTCGTAGGAGCAGCAGACTCCATGCCGAAGACACCGGCACCACTGCACATGTAGACCCCCAGCCCCGTGCCTCGCAAAACATCATGCGTAAGCGCAAGCATTGAGAGACATATTGATCACAGGACAGGTCAAAGTGAGGAAACTTTGACCAAACATTGCGCAAATAGCATTTAATTTGATATATGTTTTTTTGGAAGGTGCAGTTGTGTACATTAAAGTGAGTGTTCCAATCACTGGACACGGCTGTGTGTCATCGCTCAATTAGAAGTATCTGTTGGTAATTTCAGCGCGTCGCAGTCGACCATCTGTTGCTGGTGCTGCTCCTGCTGCATTGTGATCTGCTTGTACTGTCCCATCATCAATGTCCTCATGATATGTGTGTTCTATCTCTGTGCCCTCCTTGGTGGCAAGATTGTGCAGCATGGCGCAGGTCGCAATAATCTGCAACAGATAATTGGCGTGTACTGACGTGCACCTCCACTCTTATGGAGGCACCTAAATCTACTTTTCAGCAGCCCAAAAGTACGTTCCACCACGCAACGTGTTGTTCTGTGTGCCACGTTATAACACCTTTCACTCCTGGTGGATGGGTTCAGGTAGGGGGTGAGCACAAATGACCGCAGGGCATATGCACTGTCACCTGGGTGGGAAAGGATAATTAGATTAGTCACATACTCAGAAGTGCTCCTTCTGCATAAACTGTCAGGGTGTCTCACACATACTTACCCAGCAGGTATCCATCACCAAAATCACCAGCAACAAGGCGTCTGTATATCCCACTGTTGGTGAATATGTAGGAGTCGTGGGTACTCCCAGGATATTTGGCTACAATGTCCGTTATCATGTTGCTAGCGTTGCAGATCACCTGCACATTGATTGAATGTGTGGACTTCCGGTTTCTGTATATGTGGTCAGTTGCTACAGGTGGGCATAGTGGGATGTGCGTACCATCGATGCAGCCTATTATGTGCGGGAACTGTGCAAGTTCATAGAATTCGGTTTTTGTCCTTGCTAGTTCTGCAGGTGTCTCAGGGAACTCAATGTAGTGCTCCATCCTCTGCATCATGGCGTTTAGGAATTTTCTGAAGAAGCGTGACAGGCAGCTCTGGGACACTCCACCTACAGAGGCTATCACGTGCTGGTAGCTCCCAGAGGCAAGAAGGTGTAGGCAGCACAGCACCTGTACATGGGGTGGGAGGGCGTGTGCTCTTGGGGTTGGGTGTTCCTGATATGGGTGGAGGTCCCTGATCAAGTCCAGGATTGTTCTGGGGTGGAGGCGGTACCTTTGCAGGATCTCTGCTTCAGTGAGTTGGAAGAGGGTGATCCTCTGCCTATATACCTGCTCCTCCCTTAGCCAGACCCTCTCTCCTGCTGCCTGTATCCGTAGCCGCCTTGCAATTACGTAGAAGCCGCCATTGTGGGTGTACTGTTGCATTTTGGGAGCTTCTTATATATCCTGTTCCTGGTTTCCACCTGCTTCCAATCCATGTTAAATACCGACTCTTAAATACCGAATTTCACGAAATTCGGTATTTCCTGACTTTGCTTAATCTCAAATGGCCTTTTTTACCACTTCTTATTTACCGACTCGGTAAATATGAATCCGGTATTTACCGATTCGGTAACTTACCATTTCTTATTTACCGATTCGGAGATTATGTATTCGGTAAATTCCGAATTGTGTAATACCGATTCGGTGCTTTACCGACTGGTATTTACCGATTCGGTACGTTTTTGGTGACATACATCTCGATGCACTAATACCGGTCGGTAATGGCCGAATTTACCGATTTTCGGCCGTTACGGACCGGTATTTGGCTACCTACATCGGGCCCCTGGTCTTTAATATTTTCCTCAAAAAAGTGTTCCTTGTCTTACCAGGACTTTCTTTCTCTTTGTTAACACATTGCTGTGCATGTAAATCTTGTTGATGACTTCTCTTCAAATACACACCTTTCTTTCGTTGTTTCCACTTTTGAAACTTAGTAGGCATCATACAGTTTTTTCAGTATCGATAAACAGAATCTATAATAAAAAAATGTATATAACATTACAAAAATAAATATATCAAATATTCTATTATATTACTTACAAGAACAGAGGGAGGATTATGAGGACAAACCTGGGACTATAAAAATAAAAGGACTTACAACAAAAGAAGAAGGAGTATGAAACAAGGGAAAATATAATAAAAAAGAGAGTATAAATAGACACTGCAATATAACAGAATAAAGGAAGTATGGATACATTGGAAAGTATGAATAGGTAAGGGAGAGTATAAAGAGAAAGATGGAAATATGAGAAGAACAAAGAGTATAAGAAGAAAAAAAAGAGAGTAAGAGGACAGAGGGTGCACTATGAGAAGAGAGAGAAAGACTCTAAAGAAAAAAGAAGGAACATGTGAAAAGATACGCAACTATAAGAACAAAAAAGTAATACTAGCAAAGGACACTATGTATAAGAACAGAGAGAACAGTACCAGAAGAAAGCACGAACAATGTAAGGAAAAGTGGAGCAAAAGGAAAAAAGGGATAAAGAAGAACAGAGGATACAGTCTGAGGTGAAAAGAAGGAGTATAAACAGATGGAGAATTATAAAGAGTGAAAAGTGTATGACGAAAGAGGCAAAAGTATGACAAGACAAACAAATATAAAGAGAGAGGTCAGTATGAAAAGACAGAGAATATGAGGAAAGTGCTGCAAAGTGTATACAGTGAATCAAGGAGCAGTAGCAGATATGAGCAAACAATATGAACAGATTTAAGAAGTATAAACAGAGAGGACAGAAAATAAAAATAGAAAAGAAATATGAGGAAACTGTGGAAAATATGAACACAGACAGAGGAATATAGGACAAAAGGCAATATAAGAAAAACTCAGTAGTAAGTGGACACATTAAGAAGTAAGAGAAGAGAGAGGAGAATATGAAAACAGGGAGCAGTATAACAACAGGGGGTAAAATGAGGAGAGAAATGTCACAATAAGAAAAGAAGACGATATTAGTAGAGAGTGCAAAGTATATGAAAAGACAGAAGAAATGTGAGAACAGACACAAGAGTATTAGAAGAAAAAGAAAAGTATGAGAAAACAATAGGGAATACCTGCAAGGAACAGCAAGAATAAGAAGAAACATAGAATATAACAACTGAAGAGTATATATGAAGAAAGACGAAGGAATGTAAAAAGACACAGCGACAAAAATATAGAGAAAAGACAAATATAAAGGAAGACTGACCATATAAGCAGAGTGGGTGTACTACGAGAAGACAGTAACAACTATGACGACAGTGGTGAATATAAAGACAAGAGACAATATAAACAGTAGGACAAACATGCAAAAATAGGAGCAAGTGTGAAAAAAAGTATAAAAAGAGAACAGAATATAAGAAAAAGAAGATAGTGTAATGAGAGAGGAAGGAGTAAGACAAGAGAGGAGGGAGTATGACAACAGAGGTCGCAGTTTTATCGTCAGGAAACTGCCGATAAAATGGCGATAATGGGCTTGATAATACGCCCTTTTTAATTCCCATAGAAGCCCCTGTTAACACCATAACATGGGCTTCTATGGGAATTAACAATGGCGTATTATCAAGACCATTATCGCCGTTTTATCAGAAGTTTCTTTCCGATAAAACGGTGATAATTTTAAGACCGGGCCTTGATAATATGGCCCAGAGTGTAGAAAATATGCAAAAAGAAGCGAATATGGGAGCCTATTAATCAAGCCTGGGTGATACAATTATCGCAACTTTATCAACAGGAAAGAACAACCAACATGAGCTTCAATTGGAATTCCATAGAGCATATTATAAAGTCCATTATCGCAACTTCATCTGCAGTTTCCTGTCGATAAACTGGTGATAATTTTAACGCCCAGGCTTGATGATATGCCCCATAGGGGCATATTATCAAGGACCGGTGTTAAAATTATCGCCGTTTTATCGGCAGGAAACTGCCGATAAAACGGCGATAATGGGCTTGATAATACGCCCTTGTTAATTCCCATAGAAGCCCATGTTCTGGTTTTAACATGGGCTTCTATGGGAATTAACAAGGGCGTATTATCAAACCCATTGTCGCTGTCTTATCGGCAGTTTCCTGCCGATAAAACGATGATAATTTTAACACAGGTCCTTGATAATATGCCCCATAAATCCTTAATGTACACACATGCACAGTGTGATATTACACAAAAAAAATCAGATCATGTATTTTACCATTTACTACTGAAAAACATTTAACGGACTATACATATTCCATGTATATAATTACTACATATCAGTGAACAACACTGACTCATTTTCCAAATACATATGCATTTTACTACATTTTTCTGCCACTATTACATCAAAAAACGAACACAATAAAACAACAAAGACGCACAAGTGTCACGCCTGCAAGCTCGCCAGCCGAAATGCGCTATCCGACGAAGATGGCCGCCCCACACTGCGCATGTGCACGGGAGTCAGGCAGGATCTTAAACCTGACTTCCCCTTTGTTTGATGCTTCGCGCTCTAGTGTTTCGTGAACCTGGCGTCGCGTCACTTCCGCAGAGCCGCCCGTCACTGTACCTCATTAAATCCTGCTGTTCGGACCCGCGAGTCCGTGTTACCTGATCCTGGAAATATCTTGTGCCTAATCTTCAGTTGGGGGCCGTTACGCTACTTCCCTTCAGCGATATCCCCCTTTTCCGCCTCCGTTTTCTCCTTTAAGACGGACCCAGAATTCCCTGTTCCCTTGCCTTTCCCCTTGCCGGCTTACCTCTCCCCGTTCCTTAGGAGCCTCAGCCTGCGTCTCGTGGTTCCGCCCACTGACCGGACTTGTGTTCCGTCGGTTGGCCGGACTAGCTGGGAGCAGGCGGGGGTAATTCGGAGTGTAATGGTGTTTAGGGGGAGTTCGCATGGGGATTTCGCATGAGGATTACCCTTATCATTTTCCCCTCTTACGTTTAATTTCAACTCCTGGGCATTCCAAAGAGTGGCAGTCATCACAGTATACCGAAGACAACGACCGGGTAAAGCGCTTTAGCGCTGCTATATCCAATTATTACTTTTGATTGTTTCAAATATCTATTTACGTTGGTGATACTGTCTTTGTAGTTGTCTTAATCCTGAGATTCGAGAACTGGACAAGATCCTCTATACAGCTGTACCCTCACATGACAAAGTAAGAGACAAGCAGTATCTAGAAACCTTCATCACCTATTGCATTGAAGAGAGGTAACAGTCTTTCTTCCACCCAGGCACCGAGCACTTCTTTCAAAATCATTGATAGAGAGAAATATCACACTAAAGTTCGAGTAGGACATTGTATATCATAAGTATTGAGGTGAATATACAGACATCACAACATTTATTGTGCATCATTGTTTATTCTTCTTTATTAACCTGCACCCATTCTTTCTAGCTGCTGCTTCCAATTGGAGAGTACATGTCCGTGGAGTCTTGTTTTTTCCCCTGCCTTCCCTTGTTTTGTTCCCTCCTTTCCCTTCATATCACCGTTGTGTTCTAGAGCTTGATAGACACAGCTGGTGTAGAAGGGAGGGGCTGGGTTTGTTTTCGGTTCCTGGCACTCCTGCGGAAACGGCTTGTGGATCCTTACACAAGGGGCTTCTAAATATTCCCAGACTATATACAGAGGGAGAGAAACGAGAAAGAAGACAGAACACGGAGTATCAAGAAAAAAATGAAATAAGGAGAGAGAGAGAAGAAAATGAAGAGACAGAAGGAATAAGAGGAGAGAGAAGAAAATATAAACACAAAGAACGACAATATCAGCACAGAGTACAATATAAGAAAAAGACAGTAGTACCGAGAGAGAGAAAGGAGTAAGAGGAGAGAAAGGGAAGTATAAAAACAGAGGCTACAAATTATAGAAAAAAGGGACAAATATAGGGGCATATTATCAAGGACCGGTGTTAAAATTATCGTCGTTTTATCGGCAGGAAAATGCTGATAAAACGGCGATAATGGGCTTCATCAGCCGCAGCCCGTGGAGGAAGTTGCGATGCGAGGAAGTTGCGATGGGGCAGGCAAGCGAGGCGGGGGTGGGGCAGGGTGGGGGGTAAGTAAAGAATTAAATTATTAAAACGAAAGGGTATATTATCAAAGACCGGTGTTAAAATTATCGCTGTTTTTATCGGCAGGAAAATGGGCTTGATAATACGCCCTTGTTAATTCCCATAGAAGCCCGTGTTCTGGTGAGGACATGGGCTTCTATGGGAATTAACAAGGGCGTATTATCAAGCCCACTATCGCCTTTTTATCTGCAGTTTCCTGCCGATAAAACGACGATAATTTTTACACCGGTCCTTGATAATATGCCCCGAATTTCGTAGCGTGCCCTGCATCGCAAAATGCGATGCAGGACACGGAACGAAGGGGCATATTATCAATAAAAGGCACTACATTATCGCTGCTTTTATCAGCAGGAAACTGCAGATAAAGCGGCGATAATGGACTTGATAATAGGCCCTTGTAAATTCCCATAGCAGCCCAGGTTCTGGTGTTAACCTGGGCTGCAATGGGAATTCACAAGGGCATATTATCAAGCCCATTATCGCCGCTTTATCGGCAGTTTCCTGCTGATAAAAGCGGCGATAATCTATCGCCTTTTGTTGATAATATGGCCCGAAATTCGTTTTATTAATTTAATTGTTTATTTACCAGCAATCATCCAGATTCCGTTGTTTATCACCCCCCACCCTGCCCTTCCCCCGCCCCGCCGGTCCCACCGCAACTCCCTCCACGGGCTTGATAATACGCCCTTGTTAATTCCCATAGAAGCCCATGTTAACCTCAGAACATGGGCTTCTATGGGAATTAACAAGGGCGTATTATCAAGCCCATTTTCGCCGTTTTATCGGCAGTTTCCTGCCCATAAAAAGTCGATAATTTTAACACCGGTCCTTTATAATATGCCCGTCAGTGCCACATTATTAGTAAAGGGCGATACATTATTGCTGCTTTTATCGGCAGGAAACTACCGCTAAAGCAGCGATAATGGTCTCGATAATATATCCTTGTGAATTCCCATAGAAGCCCAGGTTAACACCATAACCTGGGCTTCTATGGGAATTCACAAGGAAATATTATCAAGACCATTATCACCGCTTTACTGGCAGTTTCCTGCCGATAAAACCAGCGATAATGTATCGCCTTTATTGATAATGTGGCCCATAATACCTTAATGTACAGGGACGCACAAACTGATATTAAAGAAAAAAACATAACAGCATGCATTATAGCAAAACACATTTACTACTATAAAACGTTTAACAACGGACGAATATAGGGGCATATTGTCAAGACAGGCGATAACATTATTGACGCTTTATCGGCAGTTTTCTACCCATAAAGCGGCAATAATATTATCGCCTGTCTTGATATATCCCATAATTCCTTAATGTACAAAAATGCACCGCACACACTCCCATACAACTTATCAACTCACCTTTCAAATTTATTTGTAGACTAAGAAGAATACCACGCACACAGTGGATATTCTTATACAGAATCTCTCTAGTTCAGTGTTTGCAGCAGAACCGTCAAATGGAACATTTTGCCTCTCATTTTACACATACATACATATAAATAACCAATTAAAATCCTGTACACATTATTTCAAAACAAAACACACATTTCTATTGGTTTAACATTCCAAACCTTTCCAACTGACATAACTTTCCACCCTACCGCCAATAGATCATGCAAAAGTCAACTGTCAACAGAGGTCAAAAGTTCAGCACTGTATAAAACACTGCCCCTCAACAAATTTCGACTATGCATAAGCACTTACTTATAAATACCAATAAAGCAAAAAGGTCTCATTACAAGCAACAAGGATATAAACACATAAACTTGATAGATATCTGTAAAATATTCCTTTTTAATTAATTTTTCTTGCTTACGTGCGCTTATGGAAGAACTTTCAAAATTCGCACTGTACGCGCACAATAAATATACCGTAAAAAAAATAAAATAGCATACATCACTAATTTTTTACAATCACCGGACACCCCATCCACGAGGCTCAAATATAACGTTCAAGAACATAGGGAGAGCCCCAAATCCACCACTGCACCAGCCGGCTCCCTACATCATTCGGGAGCCGGAATTGCTATTGGTCAGAAAAACCAGCTTACATACTGCTCTCTCAGACGAAAAACAATCTGCTTTCCTACTTCAAAGAGAACTCTCGCCCAATCATAGCAAACAGCAGAGTCCCAGGAATAGGCACCCTATAACACTACAAGAGCCGACCCTCGGAGACGGTGCTCCCCAGGGCCATCAAAGCTCAACAAAGGCCATCAAAGATTTTGAACTTGGACATCATTGTAAATCCCCCTAAGCAGTCCTACGGGATCAGGAAGTCCTATAGCAAGTAGCAAACTTTTCCGATCAATCTACACACTCAATCTACACACATATACAAATAAATAAATAATCACATTTATTCCCACATTAAATTCAAAACGTAACACACATTTATATTGCTTGAACTTTTGCACCCTTTCCAACTGACAAAACTTTCAACCCTTCCTCCATTCCACAATCTGCCAGTTACCATAGAAACACTTCAGGGAACACCTAACTCAGCAGACAGGTGAAAAGTTCATCATGCATTGTTGCAAATTAAAACAGCAAATATGCTTGACTTGAGAATATACCAGCTCATCTTATGTAACGTTCTTTGCTAACACTTTTTCTTAACCATTAAAAATCAGCCTTTTAAAACACAGAAACATTCATCGTAGCTTAGTGCAGAATGTTCTCGAACAACTAATCAATCCTTTTCTTTTTTCAAAACTCCATGTTGTCCACCATTGTAGAAAAAATCTCACTTTTCAAACTGCCACTTCATTTACAGAGACCTTCAGAGTGCATCCAGACCTCTCTTCAAGATGCTTACAGTGTGGATTGTGGGACACAGCTATATTTTCTGGAGTCAAAGGTACGCAGAACGGAAAGGAATTCACAAAGACCTACGTTTACCAAATGTAGACATTAAATGGATTGGACAGAGAGGGTTAAAGTGGCACCAATTGATGCCATTGGTGAAATCCTTTTTGCATCTCCAACACCCTGACCTCATAATTGTGCACTGTGGTGGCAATGACCTAGGCACTTTGACAGGGGTAGGTCTGGAAAGGCTTATGAAGGACACCTTTGCACAATTGATGACACTGTTCACCAAAACTGCCTTTGTATATTCTAATATATGCCAAAGGCAGAAATGGAACTGGTCCCACCACTATTGTCAACAGATTGAAAAAGCTAGGAAACATGTGAATAAATCTGTTTCTGCCTTTCTCCGAGACTATCAAATGGGGTCCATTTACAACAACAATCTGCTTTTCAATATGCATGGCATCTATAAGAGAGATGGTGTACATTTTACAGATGAGGGGAACAGAGTCTTCCTCATAAACTTAAGACTCTGGATTGGTACTTACTTGTAGGTACTAAAATCTCACAATAAACACAAGGGCTCTTTTTAGAGCCACACAACACATAAACAAATACACTTCATAAATATCTAAAATTATTTTTATTTTTATTGCTTAGGTACGCTTACCGGACGACTTCCAATATTCCAGCTGTACGTCGTCCATACGTGCTTGGTACGCGTACGATAAATCTACCATGAAAAAAATAGCCTTTATCACTAATTATCTATAATTCCCGAGGACCCCATCCCCCGGGGCTCAAATCTAACGTTGCGGACCGTGGGAACAGCCGCAAGGCTTCCACGATCCCAGCCGGCTCCCCACTTCCTGCGGGAGCCGGCATTGCTATTCCTCACAGAGAGCAGCTTACATGCTTACATTCTAATTTCAAACATGATTTCAACAGTTTGTTATACATTTTATAAAATAATATAGTACTGCACGCTAAAGCAGAAAAGTCAGCACAATTATATTAAAATTCTTTTTATTGTTGCATCAGCAGTATCACCGCCAAAGAAAAAGGTAGACAGACGGCAGGGCGTCAACATTCCGCCCTATCCGCCAGGAACGCAACTTTTCTCAGTAGTTACATCATGTCATATTCTGCAGTAATAGATTCGCATTCAAACTAGCAAGAGTAAGAACAAATAAACCAAAACCCAACAGAAACCCAGGAACAGCCGCCCGCCACCCCTCCACATCCCCCCCCACCCCCTGGTCCCCACCCTCTCTCGGCATGTCTCATCCGACAATCTCGCACACAAGAACAGGTATTAATGTAGGCACATGACACTCATGGGTCCCCACTGTGCACACCATCTCGTCCAGGTGTTCCCCTCCCACATTTTACTAGTCCACAGGTCTCAATCTAGTCCATGGAATTGTCTCCATTTAGCCCATATTCTCCTGAATTTTCGGGGGCAGCCCCGTGCACGATAAGTAACTCTCTCCGCCGCCATGTAGAGATCTAATCCCCTCCGCCATTCTTCCATGTTCGGCTTTCCGGGCGCTCCCCAGCATCGTGCGATGTCTCTTTTTGCTACTACTAAGGCCAGTACCAGAAAGATAGTCAAGGGGCGGGGCAGGTCCACCTCTGTGATTGTACCCAACAATGCCAGTCTAGGGTCACGTGGCAGGGCCACCTCCAATACATCCTCCAGTTCCCGGAACACCTCCTCCCAGTATTCTTGAATTATTTCACATCCCCATAGCGTATGGAAGAAATCACCTGTGTGTCGATGGCATCTAAGGCATGTTGTGTCTGGTATTCTACCCATTTTAAAGAGACGTACCCTATCAAAGTAAGATCTGTGCAATATTTTGAATTGTATGAGGCGGAGTCTGGATTTAATAGCTACCTCCCGGGGGTGCATGAGGGCGAGTTCCCAGTCTAGATCCTCCATGTCCCCCACATCCGCCTCCCATCTATCTCGCAGGGCTTGCAGGTCACCCAGCATATTGTTGGTTAGATTCTTATACGTTAGGGATATCGCCCCACCCTGTATCTGTTCCTGCAGCAGTCTACCCTCCAGTGGTGCGTAGTCTGGGAGATCTGCCAGTACAATGTTTTGTGCGTTCCATGCATGTTTCAGTTGTAAGTATTTGTAGTACTGAGTGTTGTGTAGGCCAAATTCTGTTTTTAGCGTCGGGAAGGTCTTCAACTCCCCTTTTGCAATCACGTCCCCTACCGTGGAGATGCCTATGTCATCCCACCTCCTAAAACCTTTCAGTTTATTCAGTTCTCCCAGCCACTTGCAGCACCATAGTGGTGTCTGACGAGTGACCCTCTTGTCCCAACCCATTCTTTTCGTCGCCCTACGCCACGCTGTCAACGTTATCTTAGTGGCGGGAAGGAAGTGCCGGCCTACCGCTTCCCCATAGAGGTAATGCAATATAGATTTGTGTGACCATTGAGACCTTTCCAGCGCATAGGTGGGGTGATCGGCTGCCGCATGGAGCCACTCGTTGATCGGGGCGAGGTGCTCCGCCCAATAGTACGCCTCCAGGTTGGGAAGCGAGATACCCCCGCTATATTGGTGGCGCTGCAACGTGGTGAGGGCCACACGAGGTTGTTTTCCCAGCCACAGGAAGGCGCGCAGGTCCGCATGTATTTTAGTCAGAGTCGCCAATGGTAGGGGATAATACTCATTCTGGAGTGCATAGAGAAACTTGGGTAGTAGGACCATTTTATATAGTGCGGCACGACCCAATAGGGTGAGCGGGAGTTGCCTCCATCTGTCCATTTCTGACCTTGTTTCCACCATTATCCTAGCCACGTTTGCAGTGTAGGAGCGTGCCTTATCTAGCGTTATATATACGCCCAGGTATTGGAATCCGTCCGTCGTATGAATAAGCTGTCCCGGAAGGCACTCATGACGCTCTTTGCCGTGCGGGTCATAAAGGACCGATTTGTGCCAATTGATCGTGTGTCCCGCCCTCGCCCCAAATTCGCCTAGCTCCCCGAACAGTGCCGGAATCGTCCTGCCCGGGTCGGTCACGAACAATAGTACGTCATCGGCATACAGAGATATTTTTTCCTGTGTACCGTCAATAGTACCCCATCTAAAACCTCTGATATCCCGATTCTGTCTAATCCGTGTCGCTAAAATCTCAATCGTAAGGGTAAACAGGAGGGGGGATAATGGACAGCCCTGGCGCGTACCCCTACCAATGGGGAACTCACGGGACAACCTTCCATTGATCCGCACTCTCGCCTTCGGGTTAGAATACAGGAGCCGGACCCACTGCATGTATTTGGGACCTATCCCAAAACGTCGGAGGGTCTCCATCAGGAAGGGCCAGTGGACTGCATCAAATGCCTTCTCCGCATCCAATGAGAGGAACCAGTGGGGTTCACTCCTCTCACGGACCTCCTGTAGCCAGTTGTGGGTGCGACGGAGATTCAATTTGGTCGCCCTATCCGGAAGGAAACCGGATTGGTCCATATGCACCAACTCCGATATCACCTGTCGTAACCGTCTAGCCAGGACAGTGGCCAGCACCTTCGTCTCCGTATTCAGGAGGGAAATTGGGCGGTAGGAGGCGCAGTCGTTTTTGGGCTTGCCCTCTTTGTAGATTGGGACAATAGTGGCCAAGACCAGGTCCGGGGGTAAACTCCCTGCCTGGTATGCGCCCGTGAAGAGGTTTTTCACGTGTCGCTGTAACAGATCCGCCGCACGTTTAAAAAATTCTGCCGGGAAGCCATTGGGCCCGGGAGTCTTCCCCGGTTTCAACGCCGTCACGGCTTCAGAGATTTCGTCCAGCGTCAGATCCGCCTCCAGGGCTGCAGTAGCCTCCGCGGATAACGTCGGCAGCTCCACATCACTTAAGTAGCGTTGGGCGTCCTCACAGTCGCCCAGGTCCCGAGCCCTGTAGAAGTCCTCGTAATAGGTCGCGAAGGCCTCGGCTATGTCTCTATCCGTGTGTACCTGCCTGTTTCCTGTTAACGAGATCTTATCCACCCATCTCGCTGCAGTTTCCCTCCTACTCAGCCAGGCTAAAAGTTTGCCCGACTTGTCACCGACATCATATAGTCGATGCAACGTCGCCAGTGCCTGAGTGCGCGCCTCATCCGTGACTAATTCCCTGTAACGTCTCTGTGCGTCAATCAATTTCCTGAGGCGGGCCTCAGTCCTGTGCTGGTGATACTCCGTTTCTAAATTTAAAATGGAGACCTCTTCACTCTCTACCTGACCCTGGCGCGACCTCCTAGCCTCTCCCAGCCTGGTTTGAATGCGGTCTCTTAGGACTGGTTTCATAGCCTCCCAGAGGGTAACACCAGAGTCCACCGAGCCCTCATTTTCGGCCATGTACACCCGTATGTCCGCACGCACGCCCTTAAGTATTTCCGGGGTTTGGATGTCCCACGCCGCTAATTGCCATTGTGACTGCCTCATCCCTTTGTCCCGTCCCACCTGCACTAATAGGGGGGAGTGGTCGGAGATCCCCCGCGCCTTGTAGTCTGCTAGGTCTCCAACCGTGATATCCTGCCTAGACATAAAAACATAATCCAGCCTGGAGAAGACCTTGTGTGCCCCGGAGTAAAAGGAATAGGCTACCTGTGTTGGATGGAGCCAACGCCATACGTCGGTGAGGCCGAGGGTATTCATCTGCCGGGCTAGGGCGGTTGTGGAACCCATTGGGTGTGAAGTCCCCGATCTATCCTGTGTGGTGCACATGACATCATTAAAGTCCCCCCCATTACCTGAGTTGTGTCAGCCGTGTCCAGTAGGATAGTGGCAACCGCCTTCAGTGTGCGAGCCTGCAGCTTGGGTGGGGCGTACACCGATATTATCGTGAACCTACGTCTTTTCCACAACCCCTGGACTCCCGCATATGTGCCCTGAGGGTCCAACCAGGTGCGTGTAATCGTGAATGGCGCAGATTTTTTTATAAGGATCGCCACCCCCCTGGAGTCTGCCGTGTATCCTGCATGTGCCAGGACAGTGTACCTTCCCCGCGCAATAAATGCGCACTGGTTCCCTCTAAGGTGTGTTTCCTGGAGGAGGATGACGTCTGGTGTCAGTCGTCTGAGGTACGCATTAACTAAACCTCTTTTAATTTTCGACCCCAGGCCGTTCACATTCCAGCTTAGCACCGTGAACCCTGTGTCACCCGTGGGTGTAGCGTCTAGTGTACTTGCCATTGTGTTGCTCTGAACCTTCCCTGTGTGGGACCGTGACTTAGGGATGTCAGCAACTGTGGACTGGCGTGTCTCTGCTGTTCCTGAACGTGTTTCCCCCTCCCCCCCATAACCTTTGTGGACCCCAACCGGGGGTAATACAAGAACCAATTCCCCTCAGCTCCCCCCTCCCCACCTCCCTCCCCTTCCAGTTGCATCCCAACCCGGGCCTGAACTATCCAAGGGAGAAGGTCTGTCGCCCTCCCGCACATCCCTCCCCACGCTAAACAAGAACTAACACTGAGAACTTAAAGAACAGTAGGGGGGTGCGTGTCAACTTGCTTGCTCCGTGCCGCCGAGACTTCATCATCTCCGATCCCCCATCAGCCCAGTTCACGAATGTGAGTCCTGAGTGTCCGTATTCATCCCTTGGCTTGAAGACTCTTGTTCCATTTGTTGGATTACCGTGATCAGCGGGTGATCTGAGTTGTCCATTGGTATGTCTCCTTCTCCTCCAGACATTCGGGCTTCCGAGTCCTCTACCTCATCGCCTTCGGATCTGGTTCTATTCCTCAGGCAGCTGAATCTCGAGCCCACCACCAAGTCATTGCTTGGGGACGCCGACCTGTTGCCTCTTTCACCCTCCTTGTCTCGCGTGCGGTATGGTGTCGCCGGGGCTTTCTTCTGCGTCCTCCGCGCACCCCTTCGCTGTGGTTTCGGCACCTCCCAGAGAGGCCCCTCACGGATCGTCTTGTCCAGAGCAGCTCGGCCAGCCGCCTCTCTGCTGTTCAGAATGGGCCTCTCTTCGAGCCACTGCCACACATCTTCCGGGTGGGCAAAGAAGATCGATTTGTCTTTATATATAACCCTGAGTTTGGCAGGGAAGAGGAGCATGTAAGAAATGTTCAAAGACCTCAGCTTCGCCTTGACCGGGTCGAACAAGCGCCGCTGCTTCGAGACCTCCTGACTGTAGTCTGGAAAAATCATGATGGAGGTATTCTCCAGACGGATTTCCCCCAGCTTCCTGGCTTCGCGGAGGATCAAGTCTCTGTCCGCGTAGTTCAAAAAGCGCGCTATGACAGGTCTCGGCCGCGCTCCCTCCGGAGGTTTGGCGAGGAGCGCCCTATGCGCCCTCTCGATGATGAAGCACTGGGAGAATCGTGCCGCCGGGAAGGTAGTTTTCAGCCAGTCCAGGAGAAAGGCGGACATGTTCCCATCCTCAATCCCTTCTCTAAAGCCCACAAAGCGAAGGTTATTGCGCCTGGATCGATTTTCGGCATCATCCACCTTCCACAGCAGTTGGCGATGAGAGGCCTGCAATTCCGCCATATCCTTCTTAAGCGTTGTAATCGCCTCCTCATTGTCGGTCAAGCGAGATTCGGTCACCGTAACCCTCTCGGACAAGTTTCGGAAGTCCTGCCGCAGTAGCGTCACCTCGGATCTCACCTCTCCAATCTTCGTTTCCAGGGCCGTCCGAGATGCCTGAATATCGGTTCTGGACGCTTGAATGGCCTCCAGCAGCATGGCCGTGTCGTTGCGTGCGCCGTTCTGCTGTGATTGCTGTGCCGCCCCGGACCGCGTTGCGGTGAAGTCGTCCATGGGGCCCCGTTTCGAGGGCCCGGAGGTCCGGTCACCTTTCCCCATGTTGATATCGCGCCTCTCCGGGACCTGCGGCGCAGATGTGCCCAGCCCCGGGCAGCGTGTGGCAGTACAGTCCCTCCGGGCGGCCCCGTTTGCAGAGACTCTCCCGCGGGCCCCCCGGCACCTCTCTCGCCTCAGTCCCAAGGGTCCCCTGGCTGCTCACCGTGGTCTGGTGTTCGTCGTGTGGGGGATGGGGTCGCACAGGCAGGACCTCTCCCGGGGCCCCAGCAGACTGCCTCCTCGCCGGGGGGGTCTAGGTCTCCTCTCTCCAGCAGTGGCCTTCAGGCTGGGTGACAAAGCAGCCCGGCCGCCATGTTGGTAAAGGCGGGCACCGAGTGCAAGTCAGAGGCAGACTTCCGGCTCCTGCGTGGTCGGCTCTCGGCTCCTGTGCCCCGGGCTCACCTCCGTCGCGGTCTGTCCGCGTCTCCCTGGTCGTCCGCCACTTGGGGTTGGTCGCGGCGGGGGCTCCTCGTCTGTCTCGTCCGCTTCACACTCTGCCGGTCGCCATCTTGGTGTAGGCGGCCGGTCGGCTTCGCCCGCCTCGGATCACCCTCCTCTCACCGGCGGCAGAATCCCGGTCCCGCCTGGTCGCCAGGGGGGGGGCGGGGGTCCCGGCGCCCCCAGTAGCCGGGCACTGCGGGGCAGGATTGAAAGGTGAGGCACTAGGGGCGCCGCGTTGCACCGCGCGCCGCGGTCGTCAGCATGGCCGCCGGGAGGCTTCTGGTGGTGAAACGTCCGGTACTCGGGAGAGACAGCTCCGCGCTATCGCTTGGGGGATTCCGCCAGGTACCAGGACGTCGGTCCTCCGTTGTGGCATGAGGTAGGGCCCGTGGGCGATCTGAATCGTCGGATAATCGTGCTGCTCGGCCGGAGCTCCGGCAAGGCACGTCTAGTCGGCCATGTTGCTGGCCACGCCCCCCAAGTCAGCACAATTATGATAGAATACAAAATAGAAAAAATATATATATACTTCTACACTCAACAAACTCGTAACCAGAGTGCACAGTTTAATTTAAAAACACCATACCACAACTAGTTTTTGAAACGCATTTTACAATAAAATGCGTCACAAAATAGGTTACATACATGGTGACTCTATAACGTCACATAGAAAAAAGAAGGTAACTCTTACGGTACCAGTAAAACACAACAAAAGTACAAGGCCTAAACTTCCATTGTAGTGATTTCTTAGTTGCAGGTCTAGTTGTCAGATCGACACACACACTCCCTCATGGCTGGTATACACCCACACCACACCCATTCAGCACATCCGACACTACACACATGTTGTACGCCATTTTAGAGTTGTTCCCAAAGCACCGAACAAAGGGCCCACTAGTACATGCGTGGCCTCTTTGGTCACTGAGTTAGTAGTGCCCGAAGCACTGAGTGGGTGAAGAACCTGCGATGATGATGATGATGGGAGCACGAGTATGTCGTGAGCCATAGAGGTATCAAGACCCAGCAACACGTATGAGACTTCTTTGTTGGAGATCGTGACTACATCATGAAGAAACTCGTTTAGACAAAAGGTGAGCAGTGACACTTAAGTACGCATCAGAAGGAGTCAAAGGGTTGTAGCTGACTGCATACAAAAATGCGACTTAATATTTTAGACAAACGCACTCCTATATAATGTATTAATTTACATATTTCATTTTTTTTCCCAATAGCAATAACGTTTTTATAATCGCTGAAATGTCCGGAATATATTCACAATACAAACAGGGACATATTATCAAGGACTGGTGTTCAAATTATCGCCGTTTTATCGGCAGGAAACTGCCGATAAAGCGACGATAATGGGCTTGATAATATGCCTTTGTGAATTCCCATAGCACCCCAGGTTCTTGTGTTAACCTGGGCTGCTATAGGAATTCACAAGGGCATACTACCAAGCCCATTAGAGCCGCTCTATCGGCAGTTTCCTGCTGATAGAAGCAGCGATAATGTATCGCCCTTGCTTGCTAATATGGCCCTTTGTTTCCGAAACAACAACAAATTATTTGTGAAAGGAAAGACTAAGTAGTCTGCAGCAGCTTCACTGTGTAGAAATGTATATTTACCTCCGAGCAGTAACAACAGATAGGTTACAACAGTCTGACAAACAGATCCACAAGCTTATTACGCCACTTTTGAGTCACTTTTAACATGGGTAAAGTGACGCAAGGAGCTTCTAAATCTGCGTCTAACTTTTCAAGAAAAACTCTCAACTCCAAACTCTGCAACTCAATGAGCTGCAACAGTCTAAGTATGGAATATTGAGAACCCACATTAAAATTCACTTTTGACAGTAGATTCGCAACTCAGTTTACGATGACTAATCAAAATGTCCTTTTGTTTCCTTCACCAAACATCCTTCAGAAGCAACCACGGCCTATCGAGCAACAGCAATAGAATGGTCTGCAACGTATTGAATATACTTTGACGTATAGAAGCAGAGTACAAGTCGAGTGGTGAACTTCAGTGGCAGCACTGTTTATACAAGGTAAGCACAGCAGCCTACATATACAATGCCTTCATAGCAATGCATTAGAAATAAGTCGGCATATTTACAATCCTGTTATGCCACTTTTGCGTCAGTAACGGAGTAGGCACTTCCATATAGACACCACTTGAATGCGGCACTATAACAAATAAAATGTACCAGGTACACTGCACTCGTAAAACTGTAGTGTTACCTTTATTTGTGAAAGGAGACAGTGCGTAGTGTACAGCAGCTTCTCTGTAAAATCTATAATTACCTCCGAGCAGTGACAACAGATAGGTTACATCAGTCTGACAAACAGATCCACAACCTTATTAAGCCACTTTTGAGTCACTTTTAACATGGGTAAAGTGACGCAAGGAGCTTGTAAATCTACGTCTGTCTTTTCAAGAAAAAAACTCAACTCCAGACTCCACAACACAGTTTTAATGTTGTTTTCTGTCTCTTTCTGTCTCTCACTCTCTGTGACATCATTTCTCTTTCTCTCTTAAACTTATAGACACTGCTGTCTGCTTGGACGTGTAGAAGAATTGCTCAAAACAAGTTGTGAATTCAACTGGCTGAAGTGTTTGGCCTCAGCGTTCATACAACGGTAAGCACAGAGGCCTAGATCTACAAAGCCTTCATAGCAATGCATTAGAAATAAGTCGGCATATTTACAATCCCGTTATGCCACTTTTGCGTCAGTAACGCAGTAGGCACTTCCATATAGACACCACTTGAACGTGGCACTATAACAGAATTGAAAAGTACGAGGCACACTGCACACGTAAAACTGTAGAGTTATCAAGACTTGTAATGCTTCAGCTCATTTACTCACATCTACATAATTCTAAACTCTAATTTTCTTTTTTGTTTTGCAGATTACCAATCGGACATCTTTTGGAGTCCATTTAACAATTTTTTTATAATATTGTTTGTTGTTAAAGTTATTTTTCTAGTTGCTTCTAATATAGCTATAATTGAGTTTCGTTTACATTTATTGTTTTAATAAAAGTTAATTAAAAAACACGACATAATCTTTTATTTTATGGGGGGGGTATGACGGTCCACAATAAAAATAATGTTGAAATACTATAGTAAGATATTCCAGACTAGGATTGAAAACTACTGAGTTCTAAGTAACAGATATAATAAAAATAACCGTGAAAAACTACTAAAATGGCGGTGGAAGGAGTACGTAATCAATGTTTGGCGCCTCGGCACTACGTTTCAAATAAATATAGAAAAATATGATTATTAATATATTACAAAAGTACAGCAGCAGATGACACACACAACTCGGGAAAAGAAAGCAACAAATTTAATACCTGAAATAAAGAAAGGTTTGCTTGTAGAACTTGAAGAAAAAGAAAAAAACGTGGGCTTCGAAAAGAGGCTGTGCATGCGTAGAGAGTACAACTGCTACACAGAAAAAGGAAAGTTTTACATATTATCATAGAAATGAAGGGGCATATTATCAACAAAAAGCGATACATTATCGCCGCTTTTATCGGCAGGAAACTGCTGATAAAGCGGCGATAATGGGCTTGATAATAGGCCCTTATAAATTCCCATAGCAGCCAAGGTTCTGGTGTTAACCTGGGCTGCTATGGGAAATCACAAGGGCATATTATCAAGCCCATTTTCGCCGCTTTACCGGCAGTTTCCTGCCGATAAAAGCGGCGATAATGTATTGCCTTTTGTTGATAATATGGCCCATTGCTCTTTTTTTGACCTGTAAACTTAGGTGCATATTATCAAGGACCGTTTTATTGGCAGGAAACTGCCGATAAAATGCGATAATGAGCTTGATAATATGGCCCATAGAAGCCCATGTTAACACCAGAACATAGGCTTCTATGGGAATTAACAAGGACGTATTATCAAGCCCACCCTCCCAACACTAATAAAAAACCCCAGACAATGCAGGTACCCGGAGATGTAAGGTAATTTTACATATTACTGCCCCAGAAAGGTGGCGTTCCCCACGACGTGTACGGGGAGAGTGAGAGGGAGAGCTCAAAACATATTTTTTTCGGCCGCGGCCCATGGAGGGAGTTGAGGTGGGGTAGGCAGGCGGGGCAGGGTGGGGGGTGATAAACAGCGGAATCTGGATGATTGCAGGTAAGTAAACAATTAAATTAATAAAATGAATTTCGTACCGCGCCCTCCATCGCAAAATGCGATGCAGGGCATGGAACGAAGGGGCATATTCTCAACAAAAGGCGATACATTATTGCCTTTTTTATCGGCAGGAAACTGCCAATAAAGCGGCGATAATGGGCTTGATAATAGGCCCTTGTAAATTCCCATAGCAGCCCAGGTTCTGGTATTAACCTGGGATGCTATTTGAATTAACAAACACCACAAGGAGAGAGAGGGTCACAGGGATATTTATAGACCTGCCCTGGTTACATCCCCTAATGTACTCATGTAAAACCTAGAAAACCAGGGGGTCTTATAAGAAGCTACTTAGTCAGCTTCACAAGGCCAGACTCCTTAGTTAAGTGAGTAAAGACACCAAGTCCTATATACCCTCAAAAAGTAAGGAACAAACAGTAGACAAAAACAAGGACGTAAGTGATTGTCGGTGAGACTCAAAATAAGTCAGTGGATTCCCATCAATATATCGTGATGGTCAATTTTCTCATTTGGTCCTCCAAACGTTGGGATGGTATGTCTCTTGATCATTGAGACTTTTATCCATACCCACTGTACCAGACTGAAAAATGGGTCAAGCCCACAATCACATTCCGACCATGAGAAATATAATCAGTGGGAATAGTGCAGGGCAAAAACAGAAAAAGAAGTGGTGAAATAAAATAAGGTGAAGAGTCCAGATAAGGAACTATTTTATTTAGATATTGGCTCTACCCCTAATTAAAACCAAGAACAGTGCAAAAAAGCAGTTTTAAACAAATAACTGCCATCACCACCCCCTTTTGTACCGCATGGGAATTCAGAAGGGCATATTATCAAGCCCGTTATCGCCGCTTTATCGGCAGTTTCCTGCCAATAAAAGCGGCGATAATCTATCGCCTTTTGTTGATAATATGGCCCGAAATTCAATGTATTAATTAAATTTTTTACTTACCTGCAATCATCCAGATTCCGTTATTTATCACCCCTCACCCTGCCCCTCCCCCGCCCTCCTGCCTGCCCCACCGCAACTCCCTCCACGGGCCGCGGCTGTTTTTTTTAAAAAAAAAACCATAGGGGTGCCGCTCCCCCAGACTGCGGGGAGTAGGACCGTAACCCCCCCCGCATACTTCAAAATAAAACCAGAGGAGTGCCATTCCCCAGTGCTCGGGGCACCTTACAAGCCCCCATTATGCAAAAAAATTGCCCCCGTAATTTGCGCCCCACGGACCTAATGAATAAAACGGACTTCTAGTTTTTTTCACCTTTTCCACCGAGTGCAAGTACTGCACGAGTACCCCGCCATTTTTTATCTTAAAAAAAAAAAAATTGAGCCTAAAGATCCATGTACCACCCCTGACCAAGACTATAGGGTCAGAATGTTTCTAGCCTGCCCCCTTCCCTTATTTCTCAACTTTGTTTTACTGTTTTCTTGTGACTCGGTTCTACCGAGGCACAAGATGGCCGCCAACCCTTCCTGGTTTCGAGTGTTGACAGACAGTTGACAGCCAATCAGCATGCAGCTCGCGCTCGTAATTGAACGGATCTCCGTCCGCGTGTAGAACTCCGTCTCTAGATATCGCTATGATTTTACTTGTAAATTTCTCGGAAACTACTGAACGGATTTACACCATTTAACAAAAAGCACAATCTGTGAACTAAACTCTACCTCTCTCTCTTGGTGTAATTCTGTTCAGCCATTCGGGCTGTAGCCCTGGCTAAAGGTCCCTATGGAAAATTGCATGGGGAAAACACATTTCGGGACCCCCTTTTTTCTCGGCCCCCACTTAACAAATCAACCCAAACTTTCAGGGACGGAGCGGAACAGAGCAGGCCATGTTCTTGGTGAAATTCATGAAGATTCGTCCACCGGCGCCAAAGTTATTCCAAATAGAATGTTGTGGATTTCCTATGGAAAGTAGGTCCTAACTATAGCTACCTACTGGCGGCCGCCAGTAGGTAATATATATATTACCTACTTACAAATAATGTTCAGTCAACCAGTTGCCAGCAATGCAGCACAACACGCCGAAGCGGCTGAACAATATGGCATAACACAAATGGGAGCAATCACCAATTTTAAACCACCGTCGAAATGTATACCAAATATACCACATGACGCTATAGATGTGTTTGAAGAATCGGTCAAAACAGGTCTGGAGAATTTGAGGAAACAGAGCATTCACAGTAACAAACAATGGAATCTCTCTCAGGCACATCGACAAGCATTGGAGAAACTAAAATCCAATCCCAACCTTGTATGTAAACCATCAGACAAGGGTGGTAACATTGTCCTGATGATGCGGGAATTCTATTGTACTGAGGCATTACGACAACTAAGGGACACCACCTGCTATATGAAAATCAATAAAGAAGAATATAATCACAGCATTGTACAGTCTCATGATCTGATTGAGAAGTGGGCAGCTGCGGGTATGCTCGACACAAACGAGCTTAAATTTCTATCCTGCCAACAACCGGTTACCCCGACTTTTTATCATCTGCCCAAAATACATAAAAATGCAAATTTACCACCAGGCAGACCGATTATTTCATCGAGGGGGAGCCTGACTGAAAAAATTTCACAGTATTTGGACTTCTTTTTGATCGATCATGTGAAAACCCTACAATCATATATTCGTGATACAACTGATTTTTTGAGAACATATGTAATATTGTACGGGAGCCAGACATGTTAATGATTGTCCTTGATGTTACTGGACTATATGCATGCATCTCCCACCAACATGGTTTACAAATAGTTGAATATTTTCTTAAAACACGATCATTGAGGTTTTTTAAACATAATGCGATGCTGTTAGAATTCTTGTCCTTTTGCCTCAATAACAATATTTTCCTGTTTCAGAAACAATATTTCAGGCAGTGTAGGCGTACGGCGATGGGAACCTGCTTCGCCCCTAGCTATGCAAATTTGTTCGTCGGCTGGTGGGAGAAGCAGGTCACCTGGGCTGATGAAAATCAGCACTGGGTCTCATCCATTGAAGGCTGGTACCGTTACATCGACGACCTTTTCATATTTTGGAAAGGTCCCCGAACAGAGGCTGAGTCATTTATCAAACACCTGAATGATAACACAGTGAACCTGCATTTCAGTGGCAATATAAGCGATACTGAGGTTGGCTTTTTAGATTTAAAAGTCTTTATAAAAGATGGTATTATTTGTACCTCACTCTATCGGAAAGCCACCGCTGGAAATTCGATTCTTGAAGCAAGCAGCTGTCATCCTAAATCACTAAAGAACAGCATTCTGTACCTGGAATTGCTCTGTATTAAATGAAATTGCACAAGATCTACCGATTTTGATGCTGCGGCCCATTAAGCTATTTTAAGGTTCCAAGTAAGAGGATACTCAGACCAGATTTTAGAAAAGGCATATGATAAAGTTTGAACAATTTCAAGAACTAATCTTCTTAAAGATAAGCAAAATACATCTACAAAGGAAGATAGGACACCTAGATTTATTAGCACCTTTTCCAGAGAGTCCAAAGAAATACATAACATCATGAAACAAAATTGGCAGATTCTAAGATCAGATAGGATAATAGGCAAAGAGCTAGCTTGCTATCCAAAAATCACCTATTGAAAGAATCGTTCACTGAGGGATCTCCTAGTGCACAGTCATTTTGACTCAGTTCCACATAAACCAAGACTAGGTAATTTGACTGGATTTTATCCCTGTCAAAACTGCAAGGCGTGCAAAGCGAGCACCAAACAAATTAATTACCAAGTCCCTGGGAAACCTCTAACCAGAAAAATTACTAAATTTCTAACATGTACCACCCCATTCTGTGTTTACTGTCTTGTCTGCCCATGTAAATTGCAATACATAGGCAGTACAATTCACCCAGTGAAGAGGAGAATTTTAGAACATGCAAGGGCAATGCAGCATAATGATTCAAACTACCCAGTAGCAAGGCATTTTGCAAAAGAACACAGAAGTGACCGGAATCTCCTGCGTTTCTTCTGTCTCCACCAAGTTCCTATCAAAGAAAGAGGCGGCGATAGGGAAATCCAGCTGCGCCGCCTCGAGTCAAGATACATTATTGATCTCAATACTAGAACTCACTTTGGGTTAAACACAGAAGAAGAATTAGCCATACACCTAGGCAAGTGAGATATCTTTGATTAATCGTAGCAGTACTTGCAAAGCTGAATCCACGAATGAAGAATATATATATCTATTATATCCAACATCATTGTTTTGTAAAAATATTTTTATTAATCAACTATTTGGTTAATTATGCATAGTGAACTATGTTTTCAAAAATGATTGAGCATTTTTCTATAATTCACGTAATGCATATACAAATATTTCTGTCCTATAACTAATGACTTTTCTATAATTTACAAAACAAAAGTAATAAGTGTTGACAATCATGAACTAATTGAATGATTGGGCAAAATTGAAGATTAAGTTTGATTCAATGCCCATCCAGGGATATATTTTTATGCATTTTTTATGTGTTTATTTAAGTCACTTGGGGAAAGTGCATGTAAAATTACACACTCCAAGATGGCTGCATTGTATGCATTAAATCAAGTGCATCGTTGCTGTTCATCACAGGAAATGACGTGATTAAGTCAAAAAACTTTATTTAACAAATTAATTTTTGTGTTATTTGGTAACAGCTGGAGGAAGGCGCGAAGCCGAAACGCGTCCTGTTGCTGATTTTCTGAATAAACTTGGATTATAAACCTTGTCCACGGAGTGCGGTCCGTTCCCTTTTGTCACGGGGGGAAATTGAGCGGTGATATATATATATATATATATATATATATATATATATATGAAAAGAACTCCTCCAAGCAAATGAAGAAGAGAAGCCACAGCAGGGGAAACAGTGGAGGCACCTTTATTCAGCAGCAACACACCCGGTATGGCGAATGCATTTCGGCGTCTGTATCGCCTTCATCAGCACCAGGGGTATGAAACAGGATGTCCATCTGGGGATAAATGCCCTGCCCCATCCTGATAAGTAATGCACAAGTCCACCCCCAAGGTAAGCAGTCCATGCATACACTTCCTGTTAGTAACCTGTTGTCTGGTTACTACAAGTCCCAGAATGCTTTTGTTTGATGTGGGCCAGTGTTGTGGGGGGTGGATGTTATGCCTGATGACTTTGGCCCCCAAATCGAGTGTAATCGCCAAACATCGCCGCTTCCTCAGCTCCCCAACCACAGCAACCTCCTTGCCCCGGGTCAATTTGCAGCGGGGCATGGTCGGAAGTCCAACTAGCCCAGCGTGCCCTCAATGAGAACAACACCGCCTCTTCTCTTCCCAGGTAAGGAGGTGGGCTTCAGTCATTCCGTTACCACGGATTTAAACAAAATTCCACCAGAGCGGAGACCAGTAGTTACTGAAGCCAACTTGAAACTGCGGGGGCCTCCCAAAGCGCGACTCTGGAACTCACGCTGTGTATATGAAAAGAACTCCTCCAAGCAAATGAAGAAGAGCGGCCACAGCAGGGGAAACAGTGGAGGCACCTTTATTCAGCAGCAACACACCCGGTGTGGTGAATGCATGTCGTAGTCTGTATCGCCTTCATCATATATATATATATATATATATATATATATATATATATATATATATATATATATATATATATATATATATATATATATATACTGAACCTGGAAATCATCGCGGCTGATCCTTCTCGTCCCAGGTGCTGAGACTCCAGCGGTGGTGGGCCGCTAAATGTGCTTACACAATTGCAACATTTATCGAAACGCCACGAATGGAGAGCAATCACGAAAGTGTATTAAAACAAAGAGGCAGATTTACCAGTCCCATGCGCCACATTTACGCTGCCGTTGTGTCACTTCTATGACGCAGTGGCGACGTAAACCAAGCGCCACGTTGTGCCTTATTTACAAAGTGACACATCTAGGGAGATGAGTCACATTGTAAAGCCCTGCGCCTCATGAAACCTGCATTAGGTTTCATGTGGGCTTTCCGGCGCAGGGTGGGAGTTCTGTCGCAGGAACACCTTGTAAAAGTGATGCAGTGAAATTTACAAGATTTCACGGAGTCACTTTTACGTCCATGCTGCATCAAATCCCTGCGCCTGCTTGAAGCAGGCATAAGGAGTGACGCTGCATGTTAGGCATAGGGCACCCCTGAGCATTGCTGGAGCCGTATCGCGCTTGTGACACGACTCCGGCAATGCGCCACCCTTACGCCACAGGATGAAACACGCATCGCCCTATCCTGAGCCATGATGCGTTGCATTGTAAATGCGACGCATTTGTGGTGTTGCAGGGAGAGAATTGCGTGTCGCATCTGTTCTGGTCAATCCCTGCTGATTTGCAGAGATGCGCCAGAACTCGTAAATCTGCCCCAAAGTGCTTCATTGTGCAGACCCCCCTGCACTGACAGACGCGTATAGGCTTGTGCCTTCCTCTGTGTCAGTTTCACCCTCGATACACGGAAACATTTGAATCAAAAAATGCATCACGTGCCCTTTGTAAAAAGAGAAGATGGTCCCTACATCAAAGTTAACTAAATAATATCATGGCAGCCATCTTATAGCGTGATTTTAAACAACAGTAATGTGAATTGTGAATAAACCCAATGTGTATTACCAGTGCAATATTACTATTAAAGCAACAAAAAGTCGGGGAAATAAATACATTAATTTGCAAACACAAGTGGATCAACGGTATAAACCCATTATGGTATACAGCCTTTACAACGAACTACCATTACAACGCAACTTTTACAACGCAAACCATTACAACGCATAGCGCTGGGGGGCGCTCTAGGATAGGGAATAGGTTTAATGTATTATCAAACACCTTCCCTACTATCCACGGGGACTGGAGTTGGAATAATAAATTAAACTATTCACTATCCAGCGCCCAAATGCATTATGCGTAGTAATGGTATGCGTTGTAAAACTTGCGATGTAAAGGTAGGCGTTGTAAAAGTATGCGTTGTAACGTCATACATCCACCCATTATACATGATCGTCATATATACAATAATAGTAGTACTTGAGTTGCCTTGTATGACTATATCAATGTATATACATTTCCTCAAAGTTTTCTCCCTTATTGCCATTGTGTATGCATATGTATATATGCATTGCCTACTGGCGGTCGCCAGTAGGTAGTTATAGTTTGGACCAAGTTCCATAGGAAGAGCATTTATTGTTTTGCTTATAACGTTGGCGTCGTTTGATTAATCTTTATGAAATTTTTCAAACAAATTCTTTGTTCATATCAGCTCTTATGATGAAAGTTTGGGGGTGATTTGTCAAGGGGGAGGTGAGAAAAAAGGGGGGCCCAAAACATGTTTAACCCAAATGTGGCCGGGAGAAAGGTTTTGGTCTAGAAAGCACACTTTTGTTTATTTGGTTTAAATACGTTCAGTAATTTTTGAGAAATATAAAAATGTACAGATATGGATATTTGGGAATTCTGCCATCTGATTGGCTGAGGTGTTATGAGCACGAGCTTGCAGCTTATTGGTTGCAAGCGCTGTGATCGGTTGCAACTAGGAAGTTTGGCCGCCATTTTGTGATTCCGTTGAAGCGAGTAAGGGGAAAAAAGGGTTAAGAAAGTGGGAAAGAGGAGGGTAGGAGCACTGTAACATCTGTGGGGTGTTTAGGGTGTGCTATAGAGGGGGTGCGAAGCGAAGTATTCACCCCTACCGGTGTGAAAGTGCTGGGCTACGGAAATTAAGTGAGGTATTGCCTAGAGTCTGATGCTGCTAAGGTGAGCTTGTGCGGGACTCAGGGATTAAAGCGTGAGCCCAAATTGTGTGTCTTACGGTGTGAAGTCATGTGCTGTGGCCGCTGCACTACACCTGTAGAAGTAGTGTCAGAATGTCTTTATACCAACTAGGACGAACTACTGACCCGTACTGGTCTGAAAGTCCTGGGGTACAGAAAATATGTGAGGTATTGTCTAGAGTCTCATGGTGCTAAGCTGAGCTGCTGCCAGACTCGGGGATAAAAGCGCAGGTCCAAACTGTGTGTCATATGCTGTGGAGTCATGTGCTCTGGCTGCTGTGCGTCATCTATCCAAGTAGTGTCAGCATGTAGTTATACCTACTCGGAGGAACTTTTGTTTCGAACATTGTAACTTGTTGTATGGTACTTAGGGGGTGTTATACATGGAGTGCGAAGATAAATTAGTGCGTTTCAAATCAATTTGGTATTTGTAAAGTGCAAACTACTCACTCCTACTGGTCTGATGGCGCTGGGGGCGTAAGCTGAGCTGCTGACGGACTCGGGGTAAAGCTGCTGAACTACTGACCCCTACCATTCTGAAAGTGCTGGGTAAGGAAATTAAGTGAGGTATTACCTAGAGTGTCATGCTGCTAAATTGAGCTGCTGCTGGACTCGGGGATGAAACCGTGAGCCCAAACTGTGTGTGCTATGCTGTGAAGTAATGTGCTCTGGGCGCTGTGCCACACCTGTCCAACTTGTATATGGTGCTTAGGTGGTGTTGTACAGGGAGTGCAAAGGTAAATCAATACGGTCTTTGTAAAGTTCAAAATACTCACCCCTATGTGTGGAGAATAAATTTTGTCGAGGGTCCGGGAGTTGCTGTTACCTGACCCTAAAATAGCGGGCCTAAGTTGTCAGTTATAGGGTCGCTTTAAAAAGAGCCCTTGTGTTCATTAGTCGAAGCTACATATAAGTGCGGATGCACAGCTTAAAGTTATACAGGAAAACTCGATTTCCCTGATCTGTGAAGTGTACTCCATCACTTCTGTAAATATCAGCCATATCAAAACTTATGTTGTTGTTGTAGATGGAACCCATTTTGTGGTCTCTGAGGTATGCAGACACCGCTTCGTTGACTTTCTTCCCAGATTTTTCAATCTGACGACCAAATTGTTTTGACCATTTCCATTTCTGTCTTTGGCATATATTGGAATGTACAAAGACAGTTTGAGGCAAAAGTAACATCAATTGTCCAAAGGTGTCCTTCATAAGCATTTCCAAATCTACCCTAGTAAATGTGCCTAGGTCATTTCCACCACAGTGCACATTCATGAGGTCAGGGTGTTGGAGATGCAAACAGGTTTTAACCAAAGGCAACAATTGGTGCCACTTCAATCCTCTCTGTGCAAACCATTTATTGTCCACATTTTGCAAACCTAGGTCTAAGTCAATACATCTCTGTTCTACATACCTCTTGCACCAGAAAATATAGCTATGTCCTACGATCCACACTAGCATTTTGAAGGTATGGCTGGAAGGTATGGAAAGATGTCTGTAGCTCATGCGGTTTCTTCGTAGAATAAGAGACATGTTTAAAGACGTGGGGAACTACTTTTTTTGCCATTCAAAACGATACCTGATTGGGAGACGAAAAGCATTGTTTTTTAAAAGTAGGGAGCACATTTGTTTTGTGCAAAAGCATCTTTGTGATTGGTTAAGAAAAAGCTGTTTCAATGTGGAGTACATATCATAGGATAAAATCTGCTCAACTCAACCACACCTGCTACTTGCATTTGGAAGGCAATGTTCGAACTTAAAACAATTGTGAACTTTTAACCTGCATGTGCCGTTAAATGTTCGAGAAAATGCTGCAAAACAATTCGTTGCACTGCTCAGTTCTATATGTTGTTGAATATGAAAAAACTGTTTAAAAAGAAACTAATAGAGAGAAGTTTTGAAACATAAAAGAATCAAGGAAGTATTCTAATTTGTTCTTTACATGTATTTATGTGTGAAGGAACAAAATTATAGAAACAAGAGCACCAGGAAGAGGAAGAAGCAGGGAGTGGGGGGACGGGGGAAGATGGGCACACATGCACAATCAAGTACAGCACAAGTATAGACAAACAATGACCAAAATAAAACACACCAACAAGGAGCACAAGTCACACAACCCGCCAACATCACTTCACTGAACGAGCATAGAAGTGAGAACCATATTGCATTCATACAGGATGTGTACAAAGGCCGGTCGTGGGTGCTGTGGGATGTCTGCGACCAAGGTAATCATGGATGAGATGCCCAGCACGTGGCACATGGGTGGGTTCACTGTGTGCTACATTGCCAAACAGCTGCTCTTCCCTCCCAGAGCCCCCACACTTTTGTACGGTGCACTGTTGTATCCTGTGCACTCGTATGGCACAGCATTGTAATGCCTATTCTGGCATGTTCTGCGGCATTCCAACTACACCATGAGAGTGCCGTTTGGTGGTGTTGCATGCCACTTTACAATATCTTCTGCTGCGGCCCTTGTGGCAGGCTACACCAGAACACAGAGACACACTTACTGCACTTCCTGCACACGGACATGTCCGAGACACCCCGTTTCCCTTGCCGGATAGGCACACCCCCTGAGCTGACCTGTTAATGCCAGACCAGCACACTCCTGTTGAGCATGCAGGAGGATGCGTGCGTAGCTACATGTCCAGGGTCACTGGCAATGCTGAGGTGACATGGCAACGTATACTGAAGACAGTAAACTGTGATGTTGCAGGTCCCGTGCCTGTCATGCTAACACAATGACCATACGGACACACTTGCTCAGATGCGTCTTTGAGGGGACGTTGGCGGTCATGGGGTTGTTGCGATGAGTCTTGTGCCCCTCATGGGTATCCCTGTCTCATGCTCAATGACTCTATGGCACCTGTGGGTGTTTTGGTGTGGCTCTTGACTGTGTTTCCTTTCATGCTGCAGGTAGTCGTCCTGCTTAACACCAGCATAAAGCAGGTGTAAAATCCCCGGTGGTAACGTGGCTTATCGCCGGAATTTGCTTCGCATTGCAGTTGTTGTGAAAGTTGTGATGTGATTTTTTCATGTGCAGAACAATATACAAACTGGGCAGTGTATCCCATCAAGATCCAGCACCTGACGCACTATTCCCAATCAATATAATTACAATGAGATGTCTTCATTGATTTTGTGTGTACACTGTAAGTGCCGCCACTACCTCAGTGCAATTGAATACAGGATTTTAGTATTTAGAATAAATCGCAAAGGTGCACCTTGTGTCTTTTTGCAAGGGAACAGCTAATCTGCATTTCATTATCAGCACTTTAATGCAACTAAAGTTGAGATAAATCTAACACAGTATTCAGAAATTGGTGCAAACTGCAGACATCACTAGTATTCCCGTGATAAGTGCCCCAAAATTTAACACCATGGTGGATACCACCAATTAACAATAATACGTACAAGAAAGAGTCACACAGCAGTTAAGAAAACAACCAAAAAGGCTAATAATTTTTTTGTCAAACTTTAATTTTTTATAAACATATATAAACCATAAACTATTTTCAAATTTTATTTCTTATTAACATATATATATATATATATATATATATATATATATATATATATATATATATATATATATATAATAAACTAATAAACAAAAATAATAGAAAACAACAAGGTGGAAGACTCCTGTGGGGACCATGGATGTCAATGACAGAGCCTGGAAAATAAAGCACAAAATAAGGACAGGTGAAATGCGCATAGGACTGAGAGAGAGAAACAGTGAAAGAAAAACAAGCCAGAGATAAAAAGAGAGGGAAGGAAAGAAAGGAAGTTAGAAAGGGAGAAGGGAGAGAGAGATAGAAGGAAAGGAATGAGAGAGAGAGAGAGAGAGAGAGAGAGAGAGAGAGAGAGAGAGATCTATTATATTTGCGTGGTCACATGGCCTGTGACGCATGTGCCAGATGGGTGTGGTGTGTGTGCAAACCTGTCCTCAGGGAGTGGCTGTGAGAGGTTGAGAACTAGACCACTGACCTGCACACCAACAGCGAGTACACCTGCAACAGGTAGCTATGTGGGGCCAACATCGGAAAGTAATCAGAGTTGCGTGGCGTACGACGGAAGAGGGCTGGGATAGCCACAATGACGTGGACGGCTCATAGTACTGCATCTGTGAGTCGAGCGGACGGGCTGCAGCTGTCCCTCTGCAAGCCTGGGTTCGAACTGTTCATAACTCACACTACATAATTATTGAAGAATCATTTTGTGATTTAGTCCATCAGCTGGCATCTGTCCGAGGCATTTGTGAAAATATATCAGAGTTCTTTCTGTGAGAAATACCCCTTTGACGCTCCCTCTCTCCACATTAGCAGGTAACGCACCTTCTTTTCACATTACCAACATACCCCCAACAACCTTCTTGGGCCCGGAAGTGTCCCTGTGTGGTTGGACAAAGAAGAATCTTAGTCATGTATAGATTTACATTTTTAAAAAATTATTCAAAGAAAAGAACAATAAATAAGACTGAAGGGAGTCTGGTGCTGTGGTCGCAGCCACAAAGTTGGGGTCACTGCCAATCAGGACTCAGGACATAGTAACACATGTGGGATCGGCTTGTATTAAACAGGGTTAGTGGCACCAGAAGCATTGAGACTGTATGAGCCTGTGATGGTGCTTGGTGTGGACAGCCTCACTGGGAGCAATGTGTGTTGCCTACTGGACTGCGTCATGTGGAATCAGGACTCTATCTGAATTGAGAGGCGTGATGACTGTAGTGTAGGCTAGAGGTAGCGATGAGAAAGATCCCACAGCCACGTGTATTCGTTGGTGGCCCCACCGGCCTGCACAGTGCAGGTTCAGTGGCACCACCTGTCACCAGCCTTCAATATGAAAATACTCCTCACTAATCGAAGGGAGTCTGGTGCTGTGGTCGCTGCCACGAAGTTGGGGTCACTGCCATTCAGGACTCAGGACACAGTTACACATGTGGGATCGGCTTGTATTAAACAGGGTTAGTGGCACCAGAAGCATTGAGACTGTATGAGCCTGTGATGGTGCTTGGTGTGGACAGCCTCACTGGGAGCAATGTGTGTTGCCTACTGGACTGCGTCATGTGGAATCAGGACTCTATCTGAAATGTGAGGCGTGATGACTGTAGTGTAGGCTAGAGGTAGCGATGAGAAAGATCCCACAGCCACGTGTATTCGTTGGTGGCCCCACCGGCCTGCGTAGTGCAGGTTCAGTGGCACCACCTGTCACCAGCCTTCAATATGAAAATACTCCTCACTAATCGAAGGGAGTCTGGTGCTGTGGTCACTGCCACAAAGTTGGGGTCACTGCCATTCAGGACTCAGGACACAGTTACACATGTGGGATGGGCTTGTATTAAATAGGTATAGTGGTACCAGAAGCATTGAGACTGTATGAGCCAGCGACACTTGACCCTGCTTGCAGGTTAGGCCGCTCCCTCGGCGCACAGCTCCGCCTGTGTTGCTCTGCCCTTGGTGCCCGCTGCTCTGCCACTCCGTGAGTTTTCCCCCCTCCCTGCTCCGTGTTTACTTTGTGCCTTCCCTCTTACTCACTCCACTGTATTGTGCATTGTGAATATTGTGATTACTATTCCGTGCCGTTTTTGTTGACCCCCTTGTGTTCTGTTTTTCTCGTGCCCTCGTCCACTTTTGCTCTGTGAATTTACCCCCCTCCCCCGCTCTGTGTTACTTTGTGCCTCCCCTCTTACTCACTTTACTGTATTGTGCATTGTGATTACTGTGATTACTGTTCTGTGCCATTTTTACTGACCTCCTTTGCCCCTTGTGATCTGTTTTGTGTGCCCCCCATCCACTTTGCCGTCTGTTCCCTGTATCTTCTTGCCGCTGCCTCCCTGCTGCCCCTCCAGCCCTCCAAGCAAACCTGACGAAAGCTAGAGAAGAACTGGCGCAGTGAACGAATACCGGATTGCTACGCAGCCCACAAGGATGCCACCCCCAGACACCATCACCTCATTAGATCCACCAAAAAAGCCTCCTTCAAAGACCGCCTAGACAACAACGCACACAACAGCAAAGAGCTCTTCAACATCATGAAAGAACTCTCCAACCCTAGCTCCAACACCAACGACATCCCACATTCGCAAGACTTGTGCGACTCACTGGCCTCCTTCTTCCATCGCAAAAATGCAGACATCCATGACAGCTTCAACGTCACAACCACCCCGACAACCACTGAGACCCCCGCGCCCACAACCACCATCCGCACCAGCCTCCTGCTCTCCTGGACCAACATAAATGACGACGACACCATCAAGATCATGAACACCGTCCACTCCGGTTCTCCGTCAGACCCATGCCCACACCACATCATCAACAAGGTCAGCACCGTCATCGCACCCTATCTCCGAAAGGCCATCAACATTTCCTTTGAGACAGCCATCTTCCCAGAGAACTGGAAGCACGCCGAGATCAACTCCCTACTCAAGAAACCCAAGGCGGACCCCAAAGATCTCAAGAACGTCCGGCCCATCTCCCTACTCCCGTTCCTGGTGAAAGTCATCGAGAAGTCCGTCAACAAACAAGTGACCCGCTACCTCGAGGAAAACAGCACCCTAGACCCGTCCCAGTCCGGGTTCCGCAGCAACCACAGCACCAAAACCGCCCTCATTGCCGCCATCGATGACATCAGGATCCTGCTAGACAACGGCAAAACCGCGGCCCTCATCCTCCTGGACCTGTCAGCCGCATTCAACACAATCTGCCACCACACACTAGGCACACGCCTCCATGATGCCGGGATTCAAGAGAAGGCCCAGGACTGGACCGCCTCCTTCCTCTCCTGCAGAACACAGAGCTTCCGCCTCTCCCCCTTCCGCTCAGAGGCCATGGAGATCATCTGCGGCGTACCCCAGAGCTCATCCCTCAGCCCAACGCTGTTCAACATCTACATGGCACCGCTTGCCCCGTCGCCCGATTGCACAACCTCAACATCATCTATTACGCTGACAACACTCAGCTGATCCTCTTCCTCACCAAGGACCCCCACACCGCCAAAAACAACCTCCACGAAGGAATGAAGCCCGTCGCCGAATGGACGAGGAGCAGCCGTCTGAAGCTGAACTCAGACAAGACAGAGGTCCTCATCCTCGGACACACCCCCTCAGCCTGGAACAACTCCTGGTGGCCAACCGCACTGGGAACAGCTCCAACACACACCTACCACGCACACAACCTAGGGGTCATCCTCGACTCCACCCTTTCCATGACTAAACAGGAAAACGCCGTCTCCTCCGCCTGCTTCAACACCCTCCGGATGCTCCGCAAGATCTACAAGTGGATCCCCACCGAGACGAGAAGAACGGTTACCCAGGCCCTCATCAGCAGTAGATTGGACTACGGGAACACCCTCTACGCAGGAGCCTCGGCCAAACTCCTGAAACGGCTCCAACTCTTCCAGAACGCCTCTGCATGCTTGATCCTCGACATGCCTCGCCAGAGCCACATCACACCCCACCTGAGAGACCTGCACTGGCTCTCCATCAACAAGAGGATAACCTTCAAGCTCCTCACCCACGCACACAAGGCACTCCACAACACCGGACCAGCGTGCCTCAACAGACGGCTCAGCTTCTACACCACCACCTGCCAGCTACGCTCTGTCGACCTCACCCTCACCACAGTCCCCCGTATCCAAAGAACGACCTCCGGCGGAAGATCGTTCTCCCACCTCCCCGCCAAGACCTGGAACACCCTCCCCACCCACCTATGGCAGACCCAAGGCCAGCTAACCTTCAGAAAACTCCTCAAGACCTGGCTCTTTGAGCAGTAGCAGAATCCCCCACCCGCCAGCGCCTTGAGACCCTCATCGGTAAGTAGTGCGCTTTATAAATGTTATGATTAATTGATTGATTGATTGATTGATTGATTGATTGATTGATTGATTGATTGTGATGGTGCTTGGTGTGGACGGCCTGCCTGGGAGTAATGTGTGTTGCCTACTGGACTGCGTCATGTGGAATCGGGACTGTATCTGAATTGTGAGCCCTGCTGACCGTAGTGTAGGCCAGAGGTAGCGAAGAGGAAGGGCCCACAGCCATGCGCATACGTTGGTGGCCCCACCGGCCTGCATAGTGCAGGTTCAGTGGCACCACGTGTCGCCGGCCTTCTATATGCAAATACTCCTCACTAATCGAAGGGAGTCAGGTGCTGTGGTCGCTGTCACGAAGTTTGGGTCACTGCCATTCAGATCTCAGGACACAGTTACACATGTGGGATTGGCTTCTATTAAAGAGGGTTAGTGGGAGTATGTGTTGCCGACTTTGCATATCAAAACATGGCTCACCGATCGAAGGGAGTGTGGTGCTGTGGTTGGTGCCATGGACTTGGGGTCCCTGCCATTCAGAACTCAGGACACAGTTACACATGTGGGATTGGCTCATGTTAAAGAGGGTTAGTGGGACTACTTGTCGCCGGCTTGCATATCGAAATATGCCTCACAAATCGAAGAGAATATATTGCTCTGGTCGCTGCCACGGACTTGGGGTCACTGCCATTCAGGACTCAGGCCACAGTTACACTTGTGGGATCGGCTTGTGTTAAAGAGTGTTTGTGGGACTACGTGTCGCCAGCTTGCATATAGAAATATGCCTCACAAATCGAAGGGAATATGGTGCTGTGCTCGCTGCTACTGACTTGGGGTCACTGCCATTCAGGACTCAGGACACAGTTACACATGTGGGATCGGCTTTTGTTAAAGAGGGTTTGTGAAACTACGTGTCGCCGGCTTTGCGTATCAAAATATGGCTCACTGATCGAAGGGAGTGTGGTGCTGTGGCCGGTGCCATGGACTTGGGGTCACTGCCATTCAGGACTCAGGACACAGTTAGACATGTGGGATCGGCTTGTGTTAAAGAGGGTTAGTGGGACTACGTGTCACCAGCTTGCATATCGAAATATGCCTCACAAATTGAAGGGAGTATGATGCTCTGGTCGTTGCCACAGACTTGGGGTCACTGCCATTCAGGACTCAGGACATGTGGGATCGACTTGTGTTAAAGAGGGTTTGTGGGACTATGTGTCACCGGCTTTGCATATCGGAATACGGCTTACTGATCGAAGGGAGCGTGGTGCTGTTGTTGATGCTATGGACTTGGGGTCAGTGACATTCAGGACTCAGGACACAGTAACACATGTGGGATTGGCTTGAGTTGAACAGAGTTAGTGGCACCACGTGTCGCCGGTCTTCCATATCGAAATAAGCCTCACTGATCAAAGGGAGTCTGGTGCTGTGGTCGCTGCGACGAACTTGGGGTCACTGCCATTCAGGACTCAGGACACAGTTACACATGTGGGATTGGCTTGAGTTGAACAGAGTTAGTGGCACCACTTGTCGCCGGTTTTGTATATCGAAACATGCCTCGAAGGGAGTCTGGTGCTGTGGTTGCTGCCACGGACTTGGGGTTACTGCTATTCAGGACTCAGGACGCAGTTCCACATGTGGGATCGGCTTGAGTTGAACAGAGTAGGTGGCATCATGATTCCCTGCCGTTGCATATGGAAATATGCCTATCCCATCGAAGGGAGTCTGTTGTTGTCTCATGGATTTGGGGTCACCGCCATTCAGAACTCAGGACACAGTTACACATGTGGGATCGGCTTATGTTGAAGATGGTTAGTGGCACCATGTGTTGCTGGTCTTCCACAGTGTAGGCCGGAGGCAGGGGTGAGCAAGGGCCCACAGCCACGTGCATACTTTGCTGGCCCCACCGGCCTGCATAGTGCAGGTTCAGTGGTACAAAAGGGGGTGGTGATGGACGGAGCATCCGAACCAATCAAACACTCACACCCAGTCAAAAGATCTGGGTTTGATCCATCACCGTTCTTTAGCCCACTCTGCCACCCCAGTTCAGACATGGCTATATGCAAATCAGTCTGACCCTGTGCCTCATGTGAACAGTCCAGCCCGAACTACCAAGCCATGCCTTCCCTGGACCGGAAACAAGCTTCCGAGGACCGGTTTCTGGCATTCCAGCCGTCTTCAGCCCGGCTTGCTTGAATCCAGTGGCAAAGTGAGCAAGGGACTCACGTCTGAGCATATCCTGCCACACTTATGGTGGCCAAAGCGGTACAAAAGGGGGTGGTGATGGACGGAGCATCCGAACCAACCAAAAACTCACACCCAGTCAAAAGATCTGGGTTTGATCCATCACCGTTCTTTAGCCCACTCTGCCACCCCAGTTCAGACATGGCTATATGCAAATCAGTCTGACCCTGTGCCTCATGGGAACAGTCCAGCCTGAATTGCCAAGCCATGCCTTCCCTGGACCGGAAACAAGCTTCCGAGGACCGGTTTCTGGCATTCCAGCCGTCTTCAGCCCGGCTTGCTTGAATCCAGTGGCAAAGTGAGCAAGGGACTCACGTCTGAGCATACCCTGCCACACTTATGGCGGCCAAAGCGGTACAAAAGGGGGTGGTGATGGACGGAGAATCCAAACCAATCAAACACTCACACCCAGTCAAAAGATCTGGGTTTGATCCATCACCGTTCTTTAGCCCACTCTGCCACCCCAGTTCAGACATGGCTATATGCAAATCAGTCTGACCCTGTGCCTCATGGGAACAGTCCAGCCCGAACTGCCAAGCCATGCCTTCCCTGGACCGGAAACAAGCTTCCAAGGACCGTGAGGTGTGAGGGTAATTTAATAACAAGAGGTGTCTTCCCCTATACCTAGTAATGTTTAGAATAACCATCCACAGTTCTGAACAGTACACATACACCCTAGAGAGGTCCACTGTACTTTCAGGTTCCTCCTAAATAGGACTCTGTAATTAGATTTTATAATATAGGGAACACACCACTGCATCCGCTGATGTTGTGTTATCCTTGGAGTATTTCTAGTGATATGTATTTAACCCAAACCGCCTAGTCAAAGCATCCTTCATGCACTCTTATGTCAGACTGTCTTTCTCAGGCATCCTTTCAATCACTTCAGTCCCTTCCCGAGGAAGGCGACTCAGTAAAGTCGCTGCTTTGGACTGACCATTAAGACCTTGAGCCTTACATGCTAGATGAAAGGCACGCATTCAACTGAGAATATCAGTGCCAGGGACATACATGTGTATCAATTCTTTTTGTACCTTGGTGGTATTTTCCTTTCCCTGGGACTTTGAAGTGGATGCACCATCCACAGAGCTAAGCCCTCTATCAGCTGCTAACTTGAGCTTCTCTTTCTCCAGGGCTATCCGCTCTTTCTCCAATTCCGTATCCTTCTCTTTCTCCTGTCTCTCCCTTTCTTTCTCCAGCATCTCCCTTTCCCTCTCCCTCTCCTTCCAAGCCCACTCTTCCTGTCTGACCCTTCGCTGCTTCTCTTCTGCCTGGCGGGCCAGCCTTAGTTTCTCCCTTTCAAACTCCCTTGCTTTCTCCTCTGCTAAATCCTTAGCTTCCTGCAGTTTCAGCTGAAGTTTAAGGGTCTCTGCTAGCTCAGTCCCTCATAAGGAGGTGAATCCTGGGACAAGGGAAAAGGTAGCCCTGGAGATAGGGGGAGGTGAAAGTCTAGGGGCAGGTCTAGGGGAATACCTAGGGGAAAGCCTTGTGGAATGCCTCGGGGCTGGTACAGGAGAAGCCTGCACCGACTGACTTGTCAGGCTTGTGGTAACAGTGCTCTCCAACTCTTGCACAACAGTGACCTCTTGCTCAAAGCATTTTGTCATGTGGCTAGTCAAGTGCTCCCTGTCCTTAGACCTTGGGACCTTCCACCCCCTTTCAGTACACATTTGCTTTAATTGCTCCACAGTCAAGTTCTGCAGTTCCAATTCCTCTCCAATGTTATCTGCCATTTTACATATAGCTTATGGATATCTGCTGGAATTATCAACTGGCCTCAGTGTCCACTGAGCCTGAAGTCTAGTGATCCCTCACCGCTTGCCACCAATGTTAGACCCGGCTTCCCGGGCACCAGGGCACTCAGGGGTAACTGCGCTCCAATCGCATCAACTGGAATGTTCCCTCACTGGTGTCCTGGGGCCTCAGTACCAAGGGACCCAAAACTGGATAACCAAGTACTCCTCTCCAGCACTTGACTCTCTCAGGGTAGCGAGAAAGAGCAGTCCAAGGCTTACTCAAGGAGGTGAGGTGGGGTTAGACATTCAGAATACAGTGTAGACCATACCACCAGCTGATAAACTCAATGTCCAGTCAGTGCTTTACTTTTTATAAAAGAAAAGTACTTTAATACACATAAGATAATTATACTACACATAAAACTAGGATAAACAGTGAAAACCATAAGTCTCTACAACCCTCTGAGACAGAGTTCTGACCCCAAACAGTATTATAGCGCCTAACATGAAATCACAAAGTAAGCATTGCATATTACAGATCATGTTACACAGGGCTGCTCTCATTCACTAGAGCCTTGATACCAAACATTGTATTGAAAGGATATAGTTTCAGCATATGATGTGAAATCAAATGTTCGTGATCAGCCCCATAACCCCCCACCCAAAGCAACAGAAGTGCCCTCCCATTGTGAGTGAGGACACCGCTCTAGTGGTATCAGGGATCTGATCACAGGTGCCGGATGTCTTGGCATAGTTTACTGGAGTCCCACTAGTCCAGTAGCCACTGGCTAGCTGTAGGAGGGTAGTGGCTGGGCAGAGTGCCAGTTTCACCCTGATACCCTCAGTGATCACAAAAAGAAAGGAGGGGGCCTGCTTCACTAGCCTCAATTCCCAGTTACTGCTTGTACAGGCTCCCACAGCGCAAGGGAGGAGCCTAGAGGGGATTTGATCTCACCTTCAAATACTAGAATCAAGCATCCTCCTCTCTGGCTCTCGTCATGAGCTGCAAGCTTCTTTCCACCAGCTTTTCTTGATGTGCCGCAAGCTTCTTTCCACACCTTGGGTGATGTGCCGCAAGCTTCCTTTCCACACCTTGGGAAGCTGTCTGTAATTTCCTTGGTCCAAAGCGCAGGCTCCCCCAAGCCCCACAGAACAGCTGGTCCTTAATGTTGCTGATGCCTTCCTTCCAGACCGCAGTGAACAGAGTCTTATCTCCTGCCTTCACACTGCGGGGTCACGGCTGGCTACCGTCAGAGGGCTCTGGTGTGGCTGCCTCGTCAGTCATAGACCAGTCTTGAACAACAGCTGACCACTCAGGCAAGACTTTTATCACCTCTGATTGATAGGCTCATCCAATCAGAGGGTCTGCTACTTTTGCATCCTGAATACACCTCCAATTACAAACCATTCACCGCGTGTTCAATGCATGGGTAAAGCATGTACCAGGTCCCTTTCTGGTATCAGGCTGTGCAACTCCCTAGAGAGGAATTTTAATTAACTCCAGCCCAGGAGGCCCTGACCAGTGGGGGAGGGTCCTCTCCACAAAGTTAGTGCAGCTAAACCCAGATAAGAGCTGAGCGTCTTCCCCAGCCCACCAGGCCTTTCCAAGGAAATAGGGAGGGGCACGGGGGAGCTGGGATGTGCAGCAGAACAGGTCGCATTCCTCACACTGGCTCAAATCACCATTCTTCCCCTGTACACCCACGGGCTCTCAACCATACATCGTCAGACAAAGGCAACAGGCCCACAGGCATGGCAAACTGCACAGACTTGGTCAGGAGGGTGCCTAGGGACTCACCCCTCCTGACTATAGATTTATTGCTGCCACCACTGTCAGTCTACCACAGCCTTAATAGAGAGGGCAGTAGTCACTCTCTGAAAAATAGGGGTGCACTAGGCATGCCCCCTCGACCTCAGAGCCAAGCTCTAGGGTCTCAATCCATGGAAACAGGGATACCATCAGAGGACATGTATGATTGTCATGCTCACTGAGGTAGGGATCTAGAAACTATACAGTAGCTTTTGAGTGACTTGCCTGGAGATTAGCATAAGGCAGGGGAAGCACTCTCTCCAGAGACATGCAGGAGACTTCCCTTCCCAACAAACGCTGTCATTGCAAACAGTAGTGTCCCGGGGGTGGGCACCTGGGGACAGTGCAGGAGCCGGTACTGGGCGGTGGCGGTCCCCAGGGCCATCCCTGGCTCAAGGAGGGGGGCTGTGCGGCCCATCCCACCCATGGCACAGGTGGTCCCCGAGGTTTGGTGGTCTTTAATGGACTCCCCAATTTTTATATTAGTGCCCCGGCGAGGTGGCGGTCCCCTTGGCATGTAGAGGGGCTTGAGCCCCCCCAAAAAGGTGTAATTTTGTTTTTTTAAAAAGAAGCCCCGGGGTGGCGGTCCCCGGGGGCTGCAGGGGGGCAGTGTGCCTCCTGCAAATAAAATTAATGAGAGCCCCGAGGTGGCTGTCCCTGGGGTTTGGGTGGGCCTTAGAGGCCCCCCAAACTATACAAAAACAAGCCCCAGGGGGTGGCGGTCCCCAGGGCTGCGGGGAGGTTGTGTGCCCCCCGCAAATATTTATACAAAGCCCCGGGGGTGGCGGTCCCCGGGGCAGTGTGGGAGGGATTGGGACCCCCTCACACTTGTTTTTTACTGCCCCCGGGACCTGGTCCCTTGGCTACAGGCACCTAAACATACCAAAAAAAAGAATTGTCTCCAAATGAAAAAGCCTCACACGGCAGGTTCAATCCATTTGTTCTGGGAATGACAGAACACAGCCTGGTGCTCCTCGCAAATATAACACAGTCAAAAACGTTTCAAGCATTCTCCCACCCTTGTTCACTGGCCAGAAGGAAAAACAGCAGCTGAGGTGAACCACGCACATAATTAAGTATCCCCCCATTGGGCGTATGGGCAGTAAATCTTGGTCCTTGTAGTACACCCTTCCAATAATGCCCCAGTACCTTCCAAGGTTCATGTTTTACCCCAGTGGATGTGCTTGGAGCAACCCAGGTTGAAGCCTAGTCATAAAACATCCTCAGAAAGGGCCCGTGGTTCTCACCGCACCTCTTTGTCTCTGGCGCCGTAGAGCCGCTAATTAAGCAGTGGGGCTTTCTCGCGGCTAAGGCAGGCCACTAAACATACCAAAAAAGAGAGTTGCCTCCAAATGAGAAAGCCTCACACAGCAAGTTCAATCCATTTATTCTGAGGATGACAAAAGAACACAGCCTGGTGCTCCTTGCAAATATAACACAGCCAAACGTGTTTCTGGCGTACTCCCTCCTTTGTTCTCAGGCCTGAAGGAAAAACAGCAGCTGAGGTGAACTACGCGCATAATTAAATATCCCGCACCAGTGGGAGCATGTCCAGTGAATCTTGGTCCTTGTAATACACCCTTCCAATAATACCCCAGTGGGTGCCACAGTACCTTCCAATGTTCATGTTTTACCCCAGTGGGTGTACTGGGAGCAAACCAAGTCTAAGATATGTTCCTCGTGTAGCTCCTTCCACCCAACTTGGCCCGTGGTAAATGGAGCGTGCTCCGGCGAAGCCCACCGGAAATTAAACTTTTACACAGTCCATTGTAAAGCCTGCAAATCCAGTGTGATGGTTAAAACATACGACACCCCTGGTGCTACCAAAATCATCAAACAAATTCTTATCTGCAGCACTGCTTTTGTAATTTACGTATTAGAATGTCCCTGCAAGATGAGATATGTAGGGAGCACTACTTTTGCAGCTAAAAGTGTATACTAGAACACCTACACGCTATACACAATAAAGACAAACACTACCCAGTGGCACACCGCTTTGAGGAATACCATCTCTCCAACAGTTCATTTTTTAGATACTTTATCATTGAGCAAATCCAAATGAAAAAAAGAGGAGGCAATTGTACACTCCACCTGAGAAAACGGGAATCATGGCATATAATTGATTTGCAGACAAGATGAAGATATGATTATACACTTACAGGATGAGCCGGGACGCCCGTGTCTTTACAAGCCTTAACTTTACTATATCCAGACACAGTTATATGCTTATATTCTGAGCCTGTATACTGTATGGTCTTGTGTTAAGTATGTAGAGAAGACTTTTACCCATAGCTGGTTTCTAATTTTACCATTTTCTCATTTTCCTATTTACAGGAGGAAAGGAAGGGACCAACACTTATCTGTATGTAGCGGTAGAGGTCACCTACCCTTTTCTCCGCGAACCGGAGGAACCAGCATTCATCACGGTTAAAGATAAGACTAATTCACCAATTTCTTTTAATCTTGATAGTTTGACACAATTTGCACTTGATTACCATGGTTTATTTTTTGACGCTGGGTGCACCACCTAATTTGATTTTACTCCTATACTGGAACTCCCATTTCGGCTTTTAGACAAACTGAGAGAGCATATCCCCCCTAGGTGGCTGAGAGAGACAAAAGGCCACAAACATATACACATTATGTCTAAGACTAGTTTTCCACTTGGTGCCGAATACTAGTAACAATTGTACAATCTTCCATTGTGTACTATTCAGAACACTACGTAAGTCTTTGCCACTAGAGCGAGTACAGCCCCTTTCTGTCTTCATCTCGTACCACTGTCAAGTATAGCAACCTCCACCTTGGAATTTATTTTGGTATGTAAACCAAAGCTGGTGCTATCTCTACAGGGAGCAACAGCGATAATCAAATTTACCGTTCACAAAACTATCAAATGCAATGTTCACTAGGAAGTAAGAACTTATATTTATAGTTACAATAATATGTGTGTGTATTGCAACAAATTAAGTGTAACAATCACATCCTTACGCAAAGTAGAGCATCCAATTACAAAATGGAGGCCTTCTTTACGGCATTAAGAAGCCCATATAGGATTTCGGTTTGTCCTAATTCAGTACTAGCTAATTTTCACATGCATTACGTTTAGCACTTAACAAAACATACAAAGGAAATGTACAGAAAGATTGTTTGCAACCAATATTATGAAGTAATAATATGTATGTGTGCACGTGGTATCCACAAACTATTGTTAAAAAACACATTACAAAATGGATGCCGTGTTTTCAACAAATAGTCACTCTTCTATGGAAGTGGATTGTCCTTCGACTATGTCTAGTCACTATATGTATGATGGTGTAACCCACTGTCCAGTGTGAGCAAGGGGACTGTGTTCCCCGAAACATATAACTGGTATTAAAAATTTTGCATCTGGAATGATCTGAGAGAGCGTTATTACTTGGACTGTGTAAAAATTTAATTTCCGGTGGACTTCGCCAGAGCAGGCTCCATTTACCATGGGTCAAGTGGGGCGGAAGGAGCAACATGAGGAACTATATATATATATATATATATATATAATATATATATATATATATATATATATATATATATATATATATATATATATATATATATATATATATATATACATACATATATATAGATAGATGGATAGATAGATAGAGATATATATATACACATCACACACAGTCCCCTCAGGTTGTTAGAGAACTTTAGAGGCCACACAGGGCAGTATCTTGGAAGTCTCTAATAGAACAACGGGCATGATACATTTCGGCGTACAATGCCTTCCTCAGATGCCACTGTAATCCCGGTGCTACTCCACCCACACCTTTAGATGCTGTGTCATGCTTCCATTGGTTAGAGCTTTCACCCCACAATCACGTGATCACACACCCTCTGTAGTTGCTGTCTTGGACTACAGTTCCCAGAGTTCACTATTGCGGGAGGGTTGGTGCGCGGGGGAAGCAGAAAATGTCCAGCCCGGATTGTAATGATGTCGATGCAGCAGTGAGAGTGCCCAGTGACCAACTGGTCAGGCACTAGGACCAGCCCGCATGAGGGACGAGGGCGGGCGGAAAGGGAGGAGCTGGGGAGCCCAAGGGGCAGCTAGTTAGTTAGCCGTTGGGATTTGAAGAGGAAGGACGCTGCAATAAAGAAGGTCCGTTATTACAATCACAGTGTCTGCCTGAGTTCTTTATGGTGAGACACTACAACTGGCGACGAGGGTAAAAGAACCCTGAGCAAGCACACAGCCACAGCAGCGACCGGTGACCGACTGGTCCGGAGCTCGCCCCACGTGTGGAGGTTGGAGCGCGCTGCAGAAAAACGCCCACCGAGTGCCCACCTCGGCGGCGGACAGAGCGGTGCTCGCCCCACGTGTGAGGCTCGAGCGCGCTGTGCAAGTGCCCACCGGAGCCCACCCGGCGCAGAAGAAGCCAAGCTCACCCCACGTGTGAGGCTCGAGCGAAAGTGCCCACCGGAGCCCACCCGGCGGCAGAAGTAGCCAAGCTCGCCCCACGTGTGAGGCTCGAGCGAAAGTGCCCACCGGAGCCCACCCGGCGGCAGAAGAAGCCAAGCTCGCCCCACGTGTGAGGAATGAACAAATAAAACCAACTGGGAGCCCACTCCGGCGGCAAAAGACGAAGAAAAGAAACCTCGCCTGCAACAGTGACTCTGGCGGTGGATCGCGGCTGAAAACGACGAGTGGTGAGTGGAAAATCGAAGCGCCGAGTGAATGCGTGGCTCCGGTCGAAGAAACGAGCAGAAACGACTGAAATCTCGCTGAAAACGGGATTCCCGGCGGCCATTTTGAAGTCAGGCAATATTGACCAATCCCCTGCGAGGAATCATCCGCGGCCATTTTGAAGTCAGGCAAAGAGCCTGAAACAGCAAATAAGCACTGACAAGCAACAAACAAGCACTGGCAAGCAACAAACAAACATTGGCAAATACAACAGATATAACAAAAAAAGCATTGGTAAATGCAACAAGAGTAACAAACAAGCATTGGTAAATGCAACAGTAGAAACAAACAAGCATTGGCAAATGCAACAGAAGTAATAAACAAACATTGACAAATGCAACAGAAGTAACAAACAAGCACTGGCGAGTGCAACAAACAGTATAAACAAACACTGACAAGCGCAACGAAACCAACAAACAAGCACTGGCGAGTGCAACAAAAGCAATAATAAAGCACTGGCGAGTGCAACAAAGACTGCAAACAAGCACTGGTGAGTGCAACAAAATAACAAACAAGCACTGGCGAGTGCAGCAAACAGAAAGTTAATTAGGACTACAAAGCCGCCAAGAACCACAAGCATACAATGCCTGAATCAGGTTCCGAGAGTATCATGAGAGCATCTCTCCTGCGCCGCCCCGAACCACTTGTCATTGAATCCGGCAGGAGCATGGGCCCACGTTGGCAAGAATGGATAGAGGATTTTGAGGACTTCATGGAAGCATCCAAGGTGTCAGACACCAAAGAAAAACTACTTTTTCTCAAGAACCTGATCGGCAGAGAAGGTGGACGACTCATAAAAGACCTACCAGAAGACTCCGATACTAAAATACGTGAGGCACTGGACAGCAAGTTCCTACACAAAAGGAACGTTGACTTTGAGCGATACACTTTCAACCTTGCCGCTCAAGAAAGAGGTGAACAAATGGGGGCATTTGTAACACGTCTGAAACGACTGTCGAAACACTGTGACTTTGACAAATTCTCAACTGAGGACGCACTGCGACTAAGAGTGATAGAAGGTTGTCTCTCCGAGCCGCTAAGACGCAAACTACTCAAGAGAAGCAACACATTGGAGGAGATCGTGGAGATGACAAGAGTGGATAAACAAGCAGACGAACACGCAAAGAAGATGGAGACCGGGAAAAGTGAGAGACGGGAACAAGTTTTCAGAATGCAATCGCGACAAGAGCACAGAAGGTCTTCACCACGAACTCGCTCCTCCAGATCAAAGAGACATCACCACCGGTCACACAAAGGAAACAAAGACACGAGCCACAGGAAGGGACGATCCGACAGACAACTTAAATGCTACCGATGCGGATATGACTTCCCACATGCAGATGCCTGCCCCGCACTAGGACAACAATGCCGGAAATGTGGCAGAGACAACCATTTTGAAAGCATGTGTGGGGCAGTACCGAAGAGTGACCACGGGGACAGACACCGACGATGCCCACCCTCAAACAGTCGTCATCATGTCAGAGCAGTCCAGGACAGACGAGACTCATCCTCTGGGTCGGGTACAATCTAGCTGCCGCTCCGGCAGGACATACCAATCTCGGCGATCGTCATCAAGGGAATCTCGATCCCCATCGCCCACCCCCCGAGGTCGAAAGGAATACCTCTACCGTGTAGCTGACCTAGATCAGCTAAAAGAATACCGACGCTTAGACATCAGGGTCGTCTCCCACCACGCCAAATTCGTGCTAGACAATGGAGCAACGCTAAACTATCTACCAGTGACGGAATACCAACGCATAAAACCACCACCAAAGCTAGTTGATGCCCACGTACAAGTATATACGTGGATGGCCAAGGAACCACTCACATGTCTTGGAAAGTTCGAGACCGAACTGTCATATGAAGATCAGACAATACCAGCATACATCCATGTCATCGAGGGGCCTGAAGCAGACTGCCTCCTGAGCCTAGCCACTGCTGAGCGACTGAAATTAGTGAGCCTCCTATTTAGAGTCACCGACAAACCAGCACTCATCAAGAAATTCCCCAAACTTTTTCAAGGCCTGGGAAAGATGAAGAACTGCCAAATAAAATTGCACATAGATGAACAAATCACTCCCGTAGCGCAACACCACCGAAAAATCCCATTCCACCCGCAAGAAGCAGTGGAGAAGGAACTACAAGACCTACTGGAAGCCGACATCATCGAGAGAACAGATGGACCAACCCCATGGGTCTCCCCAGTCGTGGTAGTCCCAAAGAAAGGAGAAACTGACCGAGTCCGTCTGTGTGTAGACATGAGGGCGCCCAACACGGCAATAGAGAGAGAGAGACATCCAGGCCCCCACATCAGTGACATGATCACTTCCCTCAATGGGGCCAAGATTTTCTCGAAGCTGGACCTCAACAAAGGATACCACCAGCTAGAACTGCACGAAGGGTCGAGATACATAACAACATTCTCGACACACCTTGGACTATTCAGATATAAAAGACTAAGTTTTGGAGTGTCTTCCGCAGCAGAGATATTCCAGGAGGCTATCAGGAGAACAATACACCACATCCCACAGGTCCTAAACTACGGTGACGACATCCTAGTCTACGGAGCAACGACTGAGGAACTTAACAAAGCACTAGATCAGGTCTGTCAAGCTCTGATGGACGCGAACCTGACACTCAACAAAGATAAGTGCGAACTTCACAAACCAACACTAACATTTTTCGGACACCTATTCTCTGGAAGTGGCATGAAACCAGACCCAGAAAAGGTAGCAGCACTAAATGATACACCAAGCCCGGAAGACGTAGGTGATGTACGATCGTTCCTAGGAATGACCAGCTACTGCTCCAGATATATACCTTACTACGCCACGCTAAGCTACCCGCTACGGATGCTCACGAAACAAGGACAGCCCTTTCAGTGGTCCACTCAATGTGAAGGGGCATTTCGAGAGATCAAGAGAACTGTAGAATCAGCAAAGAACCTAGCATACTTCAATACAAAAAGAAAGACAGAAATAACAGTAGATGCCAGTCCTGTAGGACTAGGAGCCATCCTTGCACAATATGATAGAGAAGGAGACCAACGGCACATAGTAGCATATGCCAGCAGAAGTCTGACGGACACAGAAAGGGCATACTCACAGCCAGAAAAAGAAAGCTTGGCTGTCGTCTGGGCGTGTGAACACTTCCACATTTTCATTTTTGGAAAACACTTCACACTGATAACCGACCATCAAGCTCTGATCACAATATTCGGAAACCCGCGAGCAAAAATGCCACCGAGAATAGAGCGATGGGGCCTAAGGCTCCAAGAGTACACCTATACCATAATTCACAAGCCAGGAAAAGATGCAAACCCTGCAGACTACATGTCTCGACACCCCCTCAGATCAGACAAATCAGAACAATCAATCGCTGATGAATACATTCACTTTGTGGTGAACCAAGCGAAACCTCCAGCTGTTCCACTAGAAGCCATCTGCGAAGCGACGCAAACGGATACCACCCTGCAAGAGGTGAAACGGCTGATCCAAACTAACAGCTGGAGACATACACCAAGCAATGGACAAAGCAACCAAGAAATGGCGGCATTTAAACATATCAATGATGAACTGTCGATAGCAGCGAATGGCCTCATCTTACGGGACACCAGAATAGTGATCCCGCAAGAACTCAGACAAGGGGTCATCAACCTAGCGCATGAGGGACACCGGGGCATAGTGGCCACAAAAAGAGCACTCCGTGAAAGAGTCTGGTTCCCAACACTAGACCTGATGGTGGAGACGACCTTGAAGGACTGTCCGCAATGCCAACTAGTGAGTCGTCCGGATCCCCCTGCACCACTTCAAATGTCTCCACTACCGGAGGGTGTCTGGCAACACATTGCCATTGACTTCTTTGGGCCAATCAAATCGGGCCAATACGTCCTGGCCATCATGGATGAGTATTCCAGATTCCCCATCGCACAACTGTGTACTTCCACGAGAGCATCATGTGTCATACCGATCCTAGATGAGGTTTTTGCCGCATGGGGCATTCCACTAGTGGTGAAGTCAGACAATGGACCCCCCTTCAACAGCCAATACTTCGCTGATTTTGCCCAACACCTCAATTTCACACACCGCTAAATCACACCACTATGGCCACAAGCCAACGGAATGATCGAACGCTTCATGGCCACGATCAAAAAGACTATCCAGCAAGCAGAACTCACCGGAAAGAGCCTTCAGACAGCACTCGACGAGGTGTTGCGGGTATACCGAAATACGCCTCATTCCACCACAGGCAAATGTCCTGCCACTCTCATGCTAGGACGGCCAGTGCGCACCAGGATACCAATGATGAGCATGGCAGCGCACAAACTGGACTCCGACTCTGATCACGAGGAGATCGCGGCCAGAGACAAGATGAAGAAGGAAAGAATGAAAGACAACGCGGATGAACGGCGCCATGCCACCACCTCTCAAATCCAAGAAGGAGACTGGGTGCTGGCACGACAAGAGCAGCGCAGAAAGACTGATTGCCAATATCATGAGGTTCCACTCAAAGTAATTCAACAAAAAGGAACTATGATCACTGCAGAAACCGACGGGAAGAGACTTACAAGGAACGTGACGTACTTCAAGAAGTGCGGACCAAAGATCAAAGAGCTACTGACTGAACTGAAACTGGAGCCAAGAGACCCAGAGACACTGCAGACTGACAGTCAGTTACTGATGGAGACTGCTGATGAGACCAAGAATGACAGTGCCAACCTCCAGTCACGCCCCAGGCGTGTGATCACGAAACCGTATCGCTTCATTGAAGAATTCTAAAGAAAGAACAATTTGCTGTTTGCCGTGGTGTCCATTTTGTTTTCTTGTTTTTGTTTATTCACAGAGGGGGGAGATGTAATGATGTCGATGCAGCAGTGAGAGTGCCCAGTGACCAACTGGTCAGGCACTAGGACCAGCCCGCATGAGGGACGAGGGCGGGCGGAAAGGGAGGAGCTGGAGAGCCCAAGGGGCAGCTAGTTAGTTAGCCGTTGGGATTTGAAGAGGAAGGACGCTGCAATAAAGAAGGTCCGTTATTACAATCACAGTGTCTGCCTGAGTTCTTTATGGTGATTCAGAAAAGGGGGTGGTGATGAACAGAGTGCCTGAATTAAGCAGACCACTCTTACCCAGTCCAAAGATCAGGGCTTGATCCATCACCGTTTTTTAGCTCACTGCACCATCCCAGCTCAGAACTTGGCTATATGCAAATTAGTCTGTTCCTGTCCCAGTGCATGATGGGAACAGGGCAAACCAAACTACCAAGCCAATTCTTGTACTGGGAAGGAAACAAGCTTCCGGGGACCGGTTTCTGCCATTTCAGGCGTCTTCGGCCCGGCTTGCTTGAATCCTGATGGTGCAATGAGCAAGGGACTCACATCTGAGTATACCCTTCCACGCTTATGGTGGACAAAATGATTCAGAAAAGGGGGTGGTGATGAACAGAGTGCCTGAATTAAGCAGACCACTCTTACCCAGTCCAAAGATCAGGGCTTGATCCATCACCGTTTTTTAGCTCACTGCACCATCCCAGCTCAGAACTTGGCTATATGCAAATTAGTCTGTTCCTGACCCAGTGCATGATGAGAACAGGGCAAACCAAACTACCAAGCCAATTCTTGGTGAAGAATTGGCTTGGTAGTTTGGTCTGCCCTGTTCCCATGATGGGGCAGTGAGCTAAATAACGGTGATGGATCAAGCCCTGATCTTTGGACTGGGTAAGAGTGGTCTGCTTAATTCAGACACTCTGTTCATCACCACCCCCATTTCTGAATCGTTTTTGGCCACTATAGGTGTGGCAGGGTATACTCAGACATGAGTCCCTTGCTCACTGCTCCATCAGGATTCAAGCAAGCCGGGCCGACGAGGCTGAAATGCCAGAAACCGGTCCCCGGTAGCTTGTATCCTTTCTGGTGAAGAATTGGCTTGGTAGTTTGGTCTGCCCTGTTCCCATGATGCACTGGGCCAGGGACAGACTAATTTGCATATAGCCAGGTTCTGAGCTGGGATGGGGCAGTGAGCTAAATAACGGTGATGGATCAAGCCCTGATCTTTAGACTGGGTAAGAGTGGTCTGCTTAATTCAGACACTCTGTTCATCACCACCACCTTTTCTGAATCGTTCTTTATGGTGAGACACTACACGGATGGGCATATACTAACCGGGGAGGGTGTGAAATGTCCAGATGGATGGCCCTGAATTTGGAATGGTGTCCTCAGGCTTCCTTGAGTTCCTTTGATGTTCCAGCCCCTCCTACAGATGGCGGGCTGAGAGCCGAGATACAATGATTCCCAGGTCCTCGTATCTTTACGAGCTGCTACTGGCAGCAGTCCTTTCCTTAATCTGCACTCCGAGGCGGCCCAAAGCTACCAATCCCGTGCTGAAGAACAAACACATATATATATATCCGAACTAGAACGGCTCCTCCTGGACGGGTTCTACCTCCTGTAGCAGTAACAAGTGTCTCAGATACTGACATCTCAGTCAATACTGCCAGCTATTCCTCCGAAATTGAGATCATTACCAAGCCAGCAACTTTTTTAGACGAGTACCGATGCTAAGAAGGGGAAGCAAATGGGAAGAACTACCCCTACACCTGTGACAGCAATGAGGTGAAGGGGACAACGCAGCAGAGGAAGAGGAAGAGGCACGGGTGCAGCCAACAAAGGAGACACAGACGAAAGCAAAGGGTCCAGAAAAGGAAAGGAAACAGAGCCCATGGGAAACAAGGGCAGAGGCTCCAAGAAAAGGCAATGATGAATAAACAAAACAATTATCAATCTCACCACCCGACCACTGTCTCTATTTGAGAAAAAAAAGTTTTGCCCTACTGAAATGTTTAATTATTCAGCAACACACATTGATATTTTTAAGTTCATTAGAAAACTGAAACTTAAAAATGGCACAGTCTCACAGTCGGCAGACCCCCTGAGTAAACCAATAACACTAGGACTATCCCCCCTTTTTCCAATCTCACTGTTGGCGATGTTGACATACTCACGACCATGCAAAAACTTGCAACCATCCCTGATGATGGCATTGGTGATATACACATCACCAATAGTGACTTGGACATTATAACCGACAGGGCGGCCTCCGCCACCTTCAAGCCTCGCTCTGCCTTCTACCCCAACCTTCCTCATGACAACATATACATGAAGTAGTCACCAAGGCCTTTCTCAAATGTAAATATCAGAGAGGATCTAAAGAGTCTATGTTTCACAATTTATCGATTAAACAGAAGAACATAATCACATCCTTGGCCAATGACACCGAGATAGTGATTCGTCCTGCTGAGAAGGGCGGTAACATTGTGCTCCTCAGTAGAGAAATATACATTGCTGAGGCACATAGACAACTTGACAACAGCAGATTTTATTGTATCTGCAATGCAACCCCCTACAACAAGAGTATCACGGAGAACATGGCGGCCAGCGAGTAGTTGGTCGCAGGAGCTCCCGTGAGTCAGGAGCAAGACGAAGCTGAAATCTGTCTGGATAATGCAAGCGGAACTTTATCTCAACCCCGATGCTGCTTCAAATGCTGAGAATGCCGCAACTAAGCAGCGAAGCGTTTTAAAAGAGGAAAAACGTTTACCAGGTTTTGCATCTGGCAGCGGTATGCAGATTTGAGGAGCTGGGTCTTGATTTTCAGACCGCAGTCGGGCGTTTTGCTCTCGGCCAGTGAGCCGGATGTAGCGGAGGTGGCGGCAACAACGCCGAAGGTGGATGCTGCCCAGAGCCAGTCCCGGGAGCCTCCCAAAGCACAGGACTCTCTGCGGGCCGACTGACACGTCCCCGCATGGGACACTCATAAGACTAAGGGTTGGAGCCCATTGCTGGCATGTGACACGTGTCACTCTGTCATGTGGCATATGCCAAAGCTGATGTGACATATGCAGCAAATTTTTTTACATGGTCTTTTATGATTATCAGTTGAGGATTTCCAAATGACTATCTTTCACTCTGCTAAAATAAATACATTGTTTAAAAAAAGAAAAACAATATAAATATAGACTTTCCCCAGCTGGGGTTTGAACCCTGGTCAAAACACACTCATAGACCCTGTGAACTGCCCCTGTACTATCTGTTCTGCATTGAGTTGCTCAGCCCAAAGCCTTTGTGTCTTTTAAAAAGGGTGATGTCCCTTTTCTCTTTCCATGCTGGTTTTCTTCCAGCATGTCACAAATCTACACTTGATTTTCGTTATTTATAGACAAAGAGTCCTTCCTTCCTCCCATTCTGGCACTTGGCCCATGCATTTACTTTTCTTACACAACCATTCCCAAAGTCTCATTCCACAAATTAAGGGATTTGCTTCATAGCAAACCTGCCCCCCCTTCCACGTGCCAGTGCATGTTACAAATCTCTGACATGCACTGGCTTCACTAAAAAGGACACAAATCTCACTGACACTGCTAAGGGTGATTTACAAAAGAGAATCTTTCATTTGGGTAAAATAGAACTTTTTTTTTAAAAGAATTCAAAAATCGATTTTCCCCAGCTGGGGTTTGAACCCTGGACAAAAAACACTCATAGACCCTGTGAACTGCCCCTGTACCATCTGTTCTGCATTGATTTTTTTTATCCCAAAGCCTTTGTGTCTTTCAAAAAGGGTGATGTCCCTTTTCTCTTTCCATGCTGGTTTTCTTCCAGCATGTCACAAATCTACACTTGATTTTCGTTATTTATAGACAAAGAGCCCTTCCTTCCTCCCATTCTGGCACTTGGCCCATGCATTTACTTTTCTTACACAACCATTCCCAAAGTCTCATTCCACAAATTAAGGGATTTATTTCATAGCAAACCTGCCCCCCCTTCCACGTGCCAGTGCATTTCACAAATCTCTGACATGCACTGGCTTCACTAAAAAGGATACAAATCTCACAGACACTGCTAGGGGTGATTTACAAAAGGGAATCTTTCATTTGGGTAAAATAGAATTAAAAAAAAAAAAAAATTAAAAAATCGATTTTCCCCAGCTGGGGTTTGAACCCTGGTCAAAAAACATTCATAGACCCAGTGAACTGCCCCTGTACCATCTGTTCTGCATATATTTTCTCTGCCCAAAGCCTTTGTGTCTTTCAAAAAGGGTGATGTCCCTTTTCTCTTTCCATGCTGCTTTTCTTCCAGCATGTCACAAATCTACACTTGAATTTTGTTATTTATAAACAAAGAGCTCTTCCTTCCTCCCATTCTGGCACTTGGCCCATGCATTTACTTTTCTTACACAACCATTCCCAAAGTCTCATTCCACAAATTAAGGGATTTATTTCATAGCAAACCAGCCGCCCCTTCCACGTGCCAGTGCATGTCACAAATCTCTGACATGCACTGGCTTCACTAAAAAGGACACAAATCTCTCAGACACTGCTAGGGGTGATTTACAAAAGGGAATCTTTCATTTGGGTAAAATAGATTTTTTTTAAAAAAGAATTACAAAATCGATTTTCCCCAGCTGGGGTTTGAACCCTGGTCAAAAAACACTCATAGACACTGTGAACTGCCCCGGTACCATCTGTTCTGCATAATTTTTCTCAGCCCAAATTCTTTGTGTCTTTCAAAAAGGGTGATGTCCCTTTTCTCTTTCCATGCTGGTTTTCTTCCAGCATGTCACAAATCTACACTTGATTTCCGTTATTTATAGACAAAGCGCCCTTCCTTCCTCCCATTCTCCCACTTGGCCCATGCATTTACTTTTCTTACACAACCATTCCCAAAGTCTCATTCCACAAATTAAGGGATTTATTTCATAGCAAACCTGCCCCCCCCTTCCACGTGCCAGTGCATGTCACAAATCTCTGACATTCACTGGCTTCACTAAAAAGGACACAAATCTCACAGACACTGCTAGGGGTGATTGACAAAAGGGAATCTTTCATTTGGGTAAAATAGATTTTTTTTTTAAAAAGAATTCAAAAATCGATTTTCCCCAGCTGGTGTTTGAACCCTGGTCAAAAATCACTCATAGACCCTGTGAACTGCCCCTGTGCCATCTTTTCTGCACATATTTTCTCTGCCCAAAGCCTTTGTGTCTTTCAAAAAGGGTGATGTCCCTTTTCTCTTTCCATGCTGCTTTTCTTCCAGCATGTCACAAATCTACACTTGAATTTCGTTATTTATAAACAAAGAGCTCTTCCTTCCTCCCATTCTGGCACTTGGCCCATGCATTTACTTTTCTTACACAACCATTCCCAAAGTCTCATTCCACAAATTAAGGGATTTATTTCATAGCAAACCAGCCGCCCCTTCCACGTGCCAGTGCATGTCACAAATCTCTGACATGCACTGGCTTCACTAAAAAGGACACAAATCTCTCAGACACTGCTAGGGGTGATTTACAAAAGGGAATCTTTCATTTGGGTAAAATAGATTTTTTTTAAAAAAGAATTACAAAATCGATTTTCCCCAGCTGGGGTTTGAACCCTGGTCAAAAAACACTCATAGACACTGTGAACTGCCCCGGTACCATCTGTTCTGCATAATTTTTCTCAGCCCAAATTCTTTGTGTCTTTCAAAAAGGGTGATGTCCCTTTTCTCTTTCCATGCTGGTTTTCTTCCAGCATGTCACAAATCTACACTTGATTTCCGTTATTTATAGACAAAGCGCCCTTCCTTCCTCCCATTCTCCCACTTGGCCCATGCATTTACTTTTCTTACACAACCATTCCCAAAGTCTCATTCCACAAATTAAGGGATTTATTTCATAGCAAACCTGCCCCCCCCTTCCACGTGCCAGTGCATGTCACAAATCTCTGACATTCACTGGCTTCACTAAAAAGGACACAAATCTCACAGACACTGCTAGGGGTGATTGACAAAAGGGAATCTTTCATTTGGGTAAAATAGATTTTTTTTTAAAAAAGAATTCAAAAATCGATTTTCCCCAGCTGGTGTTTGAACCCTGGTCAAAAATCACTCATAGACCCTGTGAACTGCCCCTGTGCCATCTTTTCTGCACATATTTTCTCTGCCCAAAGCCTTTGTGTCTTTCAAAAAGGGTGATGTCCCTTTTCTCTTTCCATGCTGCTTTTCTTCCAGCATGTCACAAATCTACACTTGAATTTCGTTATTTATAAACAAAGAGCTCTTCCTTCCTCCCATTCTGGCACTTGGCCCATGCATTTACTTTTCTTACACAACCATTCCCAAAGTCTCATTCCACAAATTAAGGGATTTATTTCATAGCAAACCAGCCGCCCCTTCCACGTGCCAGTGCATGTCACAAATCTCTGACATGCACTGGCTTCACTAAAAAGGACACAAATCTCTCAGACACTGCTAGGGGTGATTTACAAAAGGGAATCTTTCATTTGGGTAAAATAGATTTTTTTTAAAAAAGAATTACAAAATCGATTTTCCCCAGCTGGGGTTTGAACCCTGGTCAAAAAACACTCATAGACACTGTGAACTGCCCCGGTACCATCTGTTCTGCATAATTTTTCTCAGCCCAAATTCTTTGTGTCTTTCAAAAAGGGTGATGTCCCTTTTCTCTTTCCATGCTGGTTTTCTTCCAGCATGTCACAAATCTACACTTGATTTCCGTTATTTATAGACAAAGCGCCCTTCCTTCCTCCCATTCTCCCACTTGGCCCATGCATTTACTTTTCTTACACAACCATTCCCAAAGTCTCATTCCACAAATTAAGGGATTTATTTCATAGCAAACCTGCCCCCCCCTTCCACGTGCCAGTGCATGTCACAAATCTCTGACATTCACTGGCTTCACTAAAAAGGACACAAATCTCACAGACACTGCTAGGGGTGATTGACAAAAGGGAATCTTTCATTTGGGTAAAATAGATTTTTTTTTTTAAAAGAATTCAAAAATCGATTTTCTCCAGCTGGTGTTTGAACCCTGGTCAAAAATCACTCATAGACCCTGTGAACTGCCCCTGTGCCATCTGTTCTGCACATATTTTTTCTGCCCAAAGCCTTTGTGTCTTTCAAAAAGGGTGATGTCTCTTTTCTCTTTCCATGCTGGTTTTCTTCCAGCATGTCACAAATCTACACTTGATTTTCGTTATTTATAAACAAAGAGCCCTTCCTTTCTCCCATTCTGGCACTTGGCCCATGCATTTACTTTTCTTACACAACCATTCCCAAAGTCTTATTCCACAAATTAAGGGATTTTTTTCATGACAAACCTGCCCCCCCCCCTTCCACGTGCCAGTGCATGTCACAAATCTCTGACATCTACTGGCTTCACTAAAAAGGACACAAATCTCACAGACACTGCTAGGGGTGATTTACAAAAGGGAATCTTTCATTTTGGTAAAATAGATTTTTTTTTTAAAGAATTCAAAAATCGATTTTCCCCAGCTGGGGTTTGAACCCTGGTCAAAAAACACTCATAGACCCTGAGAACTGCCCCTGTACCATCTGTTCTGCACAGTTTTTTTCAGCCCAAAGCCTTTGTGTCTTTCAAAAAGGGTGATGTCCCTTTTCTCTTTCCATGCTGGTTTTCTTCCAGTATGTCACAAATCTACAGTTGATTTTCGTTATTTATAGACAAAGAGCCCTTCCATCCTCCCATTCTGGCACTTGGCCCATGCATTTGCTTTTCTTACACAACCATTCCCAAAGTCTCATTCCAAAAATTAAGGGATTTATTTCTTAGCAAACCTGCCCCCCCTTTCACATGCCACAGCATGTAAAAAATGTCTGACGTGCACTGACTAGACTAAAAAGGCCACAAATCTCCCTAGACACTATTTTGGGGGATTTAAAAAAGGGACATCTTTCATTTCGGTAAAGTAGAAAAATTAAGGGAAATATTAAAAAAACAAATTTCTCCTGGTGAGGTTAGAACCCTTGTAAAAACACATGCTTTTCCCTCAGTAATGACCAGTGCACCATATATAACCATGATTAAGTATACTACACACAATCAATTTTACACCACACTTTTCCTTCTGCCCATATGCCACAGCATTATTTACAACAAGGGGTGGTGATGGACAGAGTCTCTGAATTAAGCAGAGTACTCTCACCCAGTCAAGAGATCAGGGCTAGATCCAACACCGGTTTGCCCTGTTCCCATCATGCACTGGGACAGGAACAGACTAATTTGCATACAGCCAGGTTCTGAAACTGGGATGGTGCAATGAGCTAAAAAACGGTGTTGGATCTAGCCCTGATCTTTTGACTGGGTGAGAGTATTCTGCTTAATTCAGAGACTCTGTCCCTCACCACCCCTTGTTGTAAATATTTTTGTCCACCCTAAGCGTGGAAGGGTATACTCAGACATGAGTCCCTTGCTCATTGCACCATCAGGATTCAAGCAAGCCGGGCCGAAGATGGCTGTAATGCCAGAAACCGGTCCCCGGAAGCTTGTTTCCTTCCCAGTGTAAGAATTGGCTTTTGTAGTTTGCTTTGCCCTGTTCCCATCATGCACTGGGACAGGAACAGACTAATTTGCATACAGCCAGGTTCTGAAACTGGGATGGTGCAATGAGCTAAAAAACGGTGTTGGATCTAGCCCTGATCTTTTGACTGGGTGAGAGTATTCTGCTTAATTCAGAGACTCTGTCCCTCACCACCCCTTGTTGTAAATATTTTTGTCCACCCTAAGCGTGGAAGGGTATACTCAGACATGAGTCCCTTGCTCATTGCACCATCAGGATTCAAGCAAGCCGGGCCGAAGACGGCTGTAATGCCAGAAACCGGTCCCCGGAAGCTTGTTTCCTTCCCAGTGTAAGAATTGGCTTTTGTAGTTTGGTTTGCCCTGTTCCCATCATGCACTGGGACAGGAACAGACTAATTTGCATACAGCCAGGTTCTGAAACTGGGATGGTGCAATGAGCTAAAAAACGGTGTTGGATCTAGCCCTGATCTTTTGACTGGGTGAGAGTATTCTGCTTAATTCAGAGACTCTGTCCCTCACCACCCCTTGTTGTAAATATTTTTGTCCACCCTAAGCGTGGAAGGGTATACTCAGACATGAGTCCCTTGCTCATTGCACCATCAGGATTCAAGCAAGCCGGGCCGAAGACGGCTGTAATGCCAGAAACCGGTCCCCGGAAGCTTGTTTCCTTCCCAGTGTAAGAATTGGCTTTTGTAGTTTGGTTTGCCCTGTTCCCATCATGCACTGGGACAGGAACAGACTAATTTGCATACAGCCAGGTTCTGAAACTGGGATGGTGCAATGAGCTAAAAAACGGTGTTGGATCTAGCCCTGATCTTTTGACTGGGTGAGAGTATTCTGCTTAATTCAGAGACTCTGTCCCTCACCACCCCTTGTTGTAAATACATATGCCACAGCATGTCACACATTTTTTACATGGATTGGCATTACTTAGGGGGCTCTTGAGAGCCAATGAACAAGATCACCACACTGCAGTCTGATAGCCCAGGACCATAAACCGCCAGAATCCTCCTTCCTAAAGTGGTGAAAACTGCCTTTAAACACGTTATGCCCAACGTGGCTCACCAGGGAGCTGATGAGAAGAGTGTGGACTCGCTGACACCGTCTAAGTGATCACTCGCAGCTCATCCCTGATTTGCAGCCTACGGCTGTTCATGATGGCGGCTACGTGATTGAGCTAACCGGGTCTGCATCACCTTGCCCTGCTGTATGGAATTGCTGCGGAGAGACTCCGGCTGTACCACCGCCAGGAACCAGGAGCTGCCCAACGCAGAGCTACACTAGGGGGAGAGGGTCGCCCGCTGAGTTAGATCGGGACCAGCTGAGGTAGGCTTGCTCTGACGCTAAGGCTGAGCCAGGCTGAGCCCACGCTGCTTCCCCGGAGGTACCTTGGGCCTCGACTGAGGTGAAGGGACACTTTAATATGAGTTGCGAGATTGCTGATGCGGCTGGCTCCCCGATCCTGATTTGCACACTCACCTGGGGCCTGAAGGGGGCAAGAGGAGAACCCTGTTCAGACGCGCTGCTAGAAGGATGCTGATAGACCTATGTGACCTGTACAGCACCGGTAGTTGGCGCATCGAATGGTGAGGCCTTGATCCTGGGGCGCAGAGTAGCCTTGCTGCCTTTTAATACTCGGTAAGACAGGCTGAAGTGGACATTACCTGCAAAATCTCAAGCAAGACACGCTGCTTTTTGTGGGCCGGGCCCTCTTCAGCAACACAAGAATCAGGGTGGAGGGTGAAGAGTTGGGCCGTGGCAGAGCCAGGGCTCACATAAATAACTGCACAAAGGCACAAACTGGCCTGTATAACCGCCCGAAGGCACAAACTGGTGCCTGCTGACCTGAGTGGGATCTGCACATCCTGAGGGACAAGCAGAGCTAGCCGCTGCATCCTGATCTTCCTGAGAGGCATACCGTGCCCGCCCATACCACGTAGAGGGGAAAATCATGGGTCCAACGGATGGCAAACAGGCCAAACTCCAACTCCCGGCCTGGAAAAGCACTACTACCCCACAAGATACAGATATAAAAGAACTTCTCCTCATGATGTGCCAAAGCCTCACTTCTATCGAGTCCAAAATGGACACCATTAATATGCACATAGACGACATCACACAAACGTTGGAGAAGCATGATGGCCGCATTACCAAAACGGAACAGCTGATATCTACCCTCAAAGACTCTTCCTCTGACTGCTGTGAACATCTCCAAGAGATTGATAAACTGTTAAAAATTATTGCTGCAAAGACTGAAGACTTGGAGGGGCGGTGACTCAGGAACAACGTGCTTATAGTGGTGATCCAGGAGTCTACCACAACTGGCTGCATGGTAGACTGTGTAGAATGACTGTTGCTTGGGATCTTTGGCACGGAGGCAATCTTCAGAGTTCTAGTGGTGGAGAGAGCCCATCGCTCACTTGCAGCCAGACGGCCATGGGACGCGCCTCTGTGGCTCATACTGGTTCGGTTACTCAATTACAAAGACCACAACACGGTGCTGAGACTAGCAAGGGGAAAGCAAGAACTGGTTTACGAAGTGAAAAAGCACTCGATCTACCCAGACTTCAGCACGACAGTTCAAGAAGCGTGCAGGAAGTTCCTACCAGTCAAGCGGACACTCCAGCAAACTAACATACAGTACTTGATGCTCTACCCCACCAGACTGCGAATCTCCTACCATGGGATGACACACATCTTTAACAAGACGATCACCCATAACTCGGGATGGTGATCCTGGCTCCCGTCGGACGCCACCTGCTCCTGAAGAAGACTAAGGCCAGGTCATTGTATGGAATTGGTCACCTGCATCACTGGTAGAACTATGCATTCCTTGTTTCATTGCTAATCGTTTTGATAATATGCGACGACCCTGGGGGAATGGCTAAGCACGGACCCTGATGGAGCCTGCATGGGTAGTACTGCCGGGACTAATGAAATCGCCAAGCAATAACGACTTCCCGGCCATCCTCGCTCCTGCGAGGTGCGCTGACAGACTCTCTGGTGCTTTCCCCAGTGGGAATTCCCTGAATGATGGAGTATGTTGAAGTTATGTTACTAATTGACTCATATGTTAGTATACTGCTTTTACCAGTCTTAGCTCTTACACCTCTTGCATGTTACTAAATTGTCATTAATGAGTCTATTCTCCTGGAGGTGCCAACATGTATCCTTGCACAACACTTCAGGCAGAACACATAATGGGGGGTTTGGGAGGGATACTTTTTACCTACAGGTTTGGGCTGCAGGTATGGGTGGGGGGCAGTCTTACTTTTGAAACACACAGCGGTGCTGCACAGATTAATACTGAGCACATACAATTACAAAAGCATAGAGAACGATCCATACAAACTCACCATGGCAGAACACATTGACCCCTCCGGTCCCAGAGAGGACAAGACAGATATAGCAGATCCTAGAGCAGACAAGACGCACGTGTACACTTTCTGAGATGGAACATTTGAGGATTCCGAGGCCCTCGCAAATGCAGACAGATCCTAGGATACTTAGAAAGACACCAAGTGCAGGTGGCTATGTTGCAATAAACACACTTGGACCGTAAAGCAGCACCCACCTTTGGAAAGAAATGAGCAGCACACAGCTGCTTCTCCTCCTACTCGACATATGCTAGAGGCACAGCAATCCTCATCAAAGATAGCATAAGATACTGCCCTCTAGGGACACTACAAGATACACAGGGCAGATTCATCGTGATGTGGGGCAGATTAGAGGGACACACAGTTACCCTTGTTAGTTGCTATACCCCCAACATTGATGATGCCAGCTACTTTGACATGGTATGGGGTCGCATATTAGCAATAGGTTCCACTTTCATTATATGGGGAGCTGATTTCAACTTAGCACTAGACTCTCTTTCCGATTGCTCACATGGCACCTCATCCTCACATCCGCAGGCAACTAAACACCTCACGGGCATCATGACAGATCACCAGCTATTTGACCCCTGGAGGTCCCTCCATCCATCATGAGGGGAGGGCACCTTCTATTCTAGTGTGCACTCCAGCTGGTCCTGAATAGACCTATGGTTACTGTTGAAGGGACTTAACACTTGGATCCAGGCTGTGACGCACTTGGCGCAAACCTCCCTAGACCATTCCCCCCTGCTCATGAGACTAAAGCCGCTGGACAATGAATCTCCATATCGTTCCTGGCGACTCCAGCCCACAACCTTGCTAGATAGAGCCTTCTGTGAAGAAATACAGCAGGAAATTCTTCAATTCTTCCCTCGCAATAAAAACAGTGTCTCAACACTTGCATGTGTATGGGAAAGCTTCAAGTCACCATTCGGGGGCTATGTATAGCCAAAAGCAGAGGGATCCTACGTTCCATCAGGGGAACACTAAATAGACTATAAAGAGACATCAAAAAAACAGAGGAGCTCCTAACTTCTGCCCCTAGCCCAAAGAGAAGGTTTCAGCTTAAAGATCTACTAATTGAATATTCCAATGAGGCGGAACGTGAATCTAAATTCCAATCTAAATATCATGTGGCCAGATTATTCGGCGAAGGCAGGCAGCCCGGCAGAACTCTGTCTGAGGAAACCAGACCCCCTAGATTCGCTAATCAGATTTTATAAATAATGGACGAGGAAAGCACTAGGCATATCGAATCGTAGGAGATCCTTAATATTTTGACTGCCGACTATGCAAAACTCGCACGCATAGAAAAGTACCTCCTGACATAGCGTCCTACTTAAAGGACACTGCTCTTGGGTGGACCAACAACTCTCTCAGAGAGTTTCTGTCTGCCGCTATAGCGGAGGACGAAATCCGGCCCGCAATAATGGGCCTGCAATCCGTCTAGGCACTGGGACCACAACATTCGCATTACTACACGACATTGACCCGGAGATCAGCGCAGGAGAAATGGGATTACATGTTCATAATATTGGGTAGAATGGGCATTCCCCAGACATTCCTGGCATGGATAAAGCTGCTGTATGTCTGGCCTAAGGCCATTACACAGATTAACGGTCTATACTCCAATCCAACCCCATTATGCGAGTCACAGCCAGGGCTACACTCTGTCCCCTTTGCTTTTTGCTATCGCCATCGAACCCATCGCAGCCAAGGTACGGCAACATCATGGAGAGCATGCTATACCAGACCCCTCACATCAGATACTAATATCATTATGTGCGGACGATGTCACCCTTTATTTACGGGACCCACAGATTAGCCTCAAACCGATCCTAAGAGCGTTTATCAGATTTGGTTTCCTCTCCGGGGTAGGGATCAACTGGAGTAAATTCCAGATTTTCCAGCTCACGCCCAGTACTGTTCAGTTCTCATTCAAATTGTGAGAAATGGAAATAACATATCTAGGCGTGATAATAACAAGAAATAAATAAGAAATGCTTTGCGCTAACTGTGGCACTGCGCTTGAAACCATCACTAACTGGGTGTCTCAATGGATCGCAATGCCATTCTCATTGGCTGGCAGATTGGCCTTGATGAAAATGGTCCTAATACCTAAATTATAGTATTACCTAATTATTGTATTGTATATTGAATAATATACCCTTTAACCCGGGACGCCCCTTCTTCGAAACCCTCCGATCATTACTCATCAGACTAGCATGGGGCGAGAAACAACCCAGAGTGGGATGGCGGACCATGATGCAACCATGCCTCAATGGGGTTTTGAGGCCCCAGTTATGGAGCTATATTTTCAGGCTGCTCAAGCCCACTACAGAATATATTGGCTCCATCCGCCCCCTTTATGCCACACCTGGCCATTGAGCAGGGATATATGTCTCCTACGCCTATGACCTACTTTTTGGGAACACGCGTGCCTAACTGCTGTTGTGTGTCATAACACTATAAGATACCATAAAGTTCTATGTATGGGCAGTATACTACAGAACACTTGCTTTTTGAGAGCTGCTTGTGCTCAATCGTTTATTGCCCTATGATAGTTGTATAATACCCAAAGTTAGATTATCCTTCCACCAGTCAGTGCTTAAATAGAGCCAGTGGTAGCCGGTGTGGGGCAGTATCACTTATTTTTGGGGACCAGCACTTATTTTGTTTTGCATCTGTTGCTTCAAGATGGCAGATGGAAAAAGATGGAAAAAAGTGGAAAGATAGAGAAAGAGAAAAATTATAATGTCACAAAGGGAGGAAGAAGGATATGCAAGAGTGAAATAAATGGGCAGGTGTATGTGTGTCAGTGGAGTTAAGGTGCATCATGAGCTTTGAGACAACCAGCTTTGGAATTTCACGCACCAACTTTTAATTGCACGGCCCACGGGCTTCTCATAAAAGTTGCAGGTACCAGCACTAGTATTTTACGAATTATGCGCTGCTACTAGTGCTCTCCTTAGGCTTTTCTGTGCATCACTATGTATCATCATCATGCAGCTGAAGTAAACACCAATTGTGTTCGGTAGTCATGCTAAATTACTCTAACTGAGCACCCATGTCTTATCATATGTGTACGTTTACGTCTGTATACTTGCTAGGCAATTAGCAAACCAAAGCTTTTCTTCATCCTATAGTGGTTTTGCCAACTGTAAGTCATGTCTGTTTCATCTACCAACATACACTTCATGCGTCTTTATTTCACTCTTGCAGGTTCCATTTCATATCTGCTTTCTCTCTTCTGTCTTTCTCTTCCTTCCTTGGGTTTTGACCTTTCTCCTTGGGCCAAAACCCAATTAAAAATATTTTCCCTTTCACCAAAAAGAGAGTCGCTTTATGCCCCACCTCGTGCCACAGACTTACAATAAGCACCAATGAGCACATTTCAGTGTTCGTTTGACAAAGTGTCTTTGATAGGATCACATTTAGGACATTGACATATTACACAGTAACTACATGGTGATTTGGAAGGTTTTGGACAGTGATCTTAAGGCCCCACAGACCTTGATCCAGGCACATGCTTTAGGCTTACTTTGTCTTAATGCCACAATGTGGAGTGGCTATGTCAGAATCCAGAAACCACTGCCTCTTTCTTTCTTCTCTCCTCTCTTGCTTCTTCCTGCTCTCTTTTCCATTTTCCTCTTGACACCGTGAGGGTGACATATTTGCACCCCGGTTTTAGGAACAGTGTCCTCATTGATTTTGGATTATCAGTGGGTGCATGGACAGTAGACCATATTTAGTTCCTGGTCCCCCTTTCTTTTGTTTTGAGCGAGAATCCTGTTTCTGTCAGCAATTCTCCAGAATGAGTGACACAACCGGCATATGAAAGGTGGCACTTTTTACTGCTTAAGCAGGTAAAAGTGGTAGTTGATGTGGTAGATTATTCCATTGTATGGCAATATATTCGAAAACAACCTCACAAAATAACTGGAGCTAAACAGGGTTGTCACATGGCATAGAGGAAGGCCTATCAATGAATAACCCGAATACTTGAAGTAGAAAAGATAATGCAGTTTTTTTAATTTAAAGATTTATAAAGCACGCAGCAACCCAACAGGGTTTCCCGGCGCCTATAGCGGAACAAATGAGATCGAAGCTCAGTTGGCATTAGGCCTGGCTAAAAAGAAAAGCCTTGAGCTTTTTACAGAAGGCAAAGAGGGATTAACAATTCCTGAGTTCTAGCAGAAGAGAGTTCCACAATTTTGGTCATAGGAAAGAAAACGAACGGCCACCCATACGGGCCAGCGTTACTCTAGGGACTGAGAAAAGGAAAAGATTAGCAGATCTTAGATTGCGAGAAGGTCAATAGGGCTTGACAAGATATGGTATGTATGCGGGGGCCAGGCCGTGCTGAGCTCTAAACATGTAGCAGAGAGCCTTAAATTCTATACGCTTGCCAACCCTGAGCCAGTGGCGTTGATAGGGCAAAGGGGAGACAGAGGCGTGGAAAGCAACCTATAAAGTAGGCGGGCAGCTGCATTCTGAATGAGCTGGAGACGGCGTACAGAGGTCTTGTCCCCACCATGATGCAATACATTACCCTAATCGAGCCTGGAGATCACCAAAGACTGCAGTACAGTCCTCAGAGCAGCAGGTGAAATTAGCCAGAGAATTTTCTTTAACCTCTTGAGGACCACAAAGCACGCCAAGGTAACTCCCGAGACCTGAGCAGTGAGAGAGAGCTTGCTATCGATCTAAAATCCCAGGTTCTTAACCTTAGGAACCGGGGTGGGTAAAGGTCCCAAAGATACAGGCCAGTGGTTGTCTCCCCAAAGCTCAGGATTGTTCCCCAGGATGAGCACCCCCGTTGTAGAACCATTTAGCCTGAAAGCTTTGCTGGACATCCAGAAGGAGATGTTACACAGACCATGTTTAAGTGAAGAAGGATCTTGATATTGAGCAGAGGATAAAGAAAATATAATCTGCGTATCGTCAACGTATAAAAAGATGGTCAACCTAGATGTTTCCGCAATGTCTGCCAAAGGGCGAACGTAAAGTTTAAAAAGTGGAGGACTCAGGATCGAACCCTGCGGAACTCAAGATGGCAAGGCAACAGAGTTAGATTTCAGGGTGTGCGAAAAGACTTGAAAGGAGTGATCCTCCAAAAAGAAATCAGTCACTGCAAGGCTACACCTACAATACCAGAGCTTACGCGGCGCTACACCAGAATGGAATGGGATACCGTATCAAAAGCAGCGCTGAAATCCAAAAGGATGAGCGCTGCTTAGCCACCACAATCAAGCTGCTGCCTAAGGTCCTCCATGACCCCCAACAGAGCTTATGTGACCAGGACGAAAGCCAGACTGAGATGGATGAAATAGCTTATGTTTCGCCAAATGAGCAGAAAGTTGAGAGTTAATGTGTTTTCCAATATTTAGAAAAAGTGGAGAGAAGAGATATAGGCCTGAAGTTAGACCAGCAGAGGGGATCTAAACCAGTCTTTTTCAGCAGTGGAAGCACAAGAGTGTGCTTCCAGTTGCGAGGCAACTGGCCCAGATTTAGGGAGGAATTGAGGAGCTGAGCAATCACCTCAAGGGAAGGCTCATCCAGGCATCTGAGCTTCGAAGGAGGGAGAGGATCAAGTGAGGAGCCAGATTTGATGTTTCCAATTAGATTTATCAAAGGAATTCAATCAATTGGGAGCCAAGCCTTAACTTGACAAGATTCATCAGATGCAAAATCAGGGGGAACAGTCACAGCATGGTCAGAAAGTTGAGTAGAAGTGGAAAAGATGAAAGATGAAGTTGTCATGAGAATAGCAATCCAACTTAAGCTCACGATGAATAGTCACAACTTTATTATGAAAAAACTGTGTGAGTTCATTGCAATGGTGTAGTGGAAGGGAGGGGGATGGCAAGAACATATTGGATGCAGAAAGTTCATACACAACTTTAAATCGGGTTTTTGGGCGGAAGTAATGTTATCCATATGGAAGGATGCACGAGCAGGAGGGGTGCTAGAGGGCGCACATCTGTATGGCCGCACTCACGTGAGGCTCCCGAGGTCCAGAATAATTATCCTGCAATTATCCTCCTAACGACTTTAGGTGTGCGTCCGAAAACCGCGTGATCCGTACCTTGGTGCCTGAAGGACACTCAGTACAACTTTGGAGTGGAACGGCTGCGGCATACTCAGGCAGGAGCCGACTGTAATCTGACCGGCTGCAGAGGGACAGGCTGGCAGAAGTGCACGGTGGCAGGAGAGGCTGGGATAGCCCGTGGTTTGAAAAGCGGAAGCCGGGCCCCGTGGATGTGCGACAGGATCAGAGGAGCCCGTGATCCTGGGTGTAGTTGTGCCCTGTTTGGCCGGTGTTGGCGCGGGATGGCATCCTGGGTGCAGCGCACCGTGGGGGCCAATTTTTTTAATGGTGCGGCGAGCCAGAACATCGGCGGACGACCCTACAGACTGGGAGGCGGCGGCGGCGCTGAGGGTGGTTGCGGCACAAAACGCGGCTGCCACTACGTGGCAACGTACATATTGGTGAGGGGCGGGGGCCAAGTAATGGGGGCTCATCCTTGTGTGCAGTCGGGGGCCGCAAGACTTGCTGAGTAGCCTGCAGCGAAGGAGGGCGAATGTGAGGCTGCATTGGGCGGCGGCGGAGGCCTCCTGACCCTGCCAAATTTGGTCTGGCTCCCCAGTACCCAACACTGCTGTGGGAGTGCCTAACATTGAAGGCCCGGGACTCCCGCCCGATCGGAAATACAGCCAGGATCCAGCCGGGTGAGGGAAAGCAGCGGAGAGCAACGAGCAGGGCCAGGAACGATCTGCCCTGGGGCTGTGCGCTTGATGCCCGGTGCTGAGACCAGAGGTCCCCTCCGGTCGAGGTGAGGGCGGCAAGACTGGGCCACCATTGCGCCACGATTTGCGAGAGACGCTGATGCTGCCTGGGGATAGCCACTGAGGACTGGGCCATTGTGGGGGAGTCCTCCCCCTCCCCCCCGTGCCTGCCGCCCCGGTGACCACCATAGGAAGCAGAGCCTCCCGGGCGGTGCAGGCAGGGTGCTGAAGGTTACGCTAATTTTTCATTTGGGAACACTGCAGTGGTGCCACTGCGCCCCAGGTATTGCCCTATAGACCGACGTTGCAACACACAGCCTGGCCGCCTGCCAGGGAAGAACGCTAGATGAGATGCCAGGGTGGGGCCCCTACGAGCCGGGCACAGCATCACCAAGTTGAAGTGGCTAGGTGGTTGGGTCTCTTCCCCTCAGGAACAGTGGGTGGCAGTGGTGTCCCGGAAGCTCGCTTGCTGGTTGACGGCGTTCGTAGAATTCGCCACGCAAGGCGGTGACACGTCTTGAGTGAGTGTACACACACAACGTAAAAGCTGCGCAGAACTTCCTGTTTCGCACGTAGTGAAACGCCCGAGGACACGATGGGCAAGCCAGATGCCAGGCAGCCGAAACTCACCTTCGAGACCGCTAAATCCAGCTCCAGAAGCAGGCAGCCTGACACGGGAGCAACAGGGGGAGAACAAGCTACTGGATCGCAAGGTGCGGACATGGAGCACATATTGCAAGAAACGCGACAGGGGTTCGCGACCGTTGTAGACAAGGTGGACCGCATGTCGTCTAGGATGGATGCAATTGCGCACAAATTGGACGCACACGAGGAACGAATAGTGGAAGTAGAAAGGCGTATCTCGGACAATAATGACATTACAGCTGGACACTCGACTCAATTGGCTCGCATGAATAACATCTTGAGGATTATAGCAGCCAAGAATGAGGATATAGAAGCGCGCAGTCGGCGCACAAACATACGCGTGGTGGGGATTCCGGAATCCACAAACACTGACAAAATGGAGGAATATGTAGAGAAGATGCTACTTTCGCCTGTGGGGCAAGATGCCGTCTCCCCGCAATTCAATATTGAGCGGGCACATAGGTCGTTGGGCCCGCGACCTGTCCCGGGAGCAGCACCCCGACCCATCATTGCACGGCTACTTAACTATCGTGATAGGGATGTGGCCCTACGGGCAGCCAGAAGTATACAAACATTGACCTATGAGGGAAATGCATTTTCAATTTATCCTGATTTCACCCCCATGGTACAAGAAGAATGCAGAAAGTTCATAGACGTCAAGACAAAACTTTTAGAGGCGCAGATAGACTATGCCCTGCTATATGCAGCTCGTCTGCGTGTGACGCATCAGGGCAAACAGAAATTCTTCACCAATCCTGCCCATGTGAAGGAATACCTACGATCAATGAAACGGCAAAACCGAGATCAAGAGAGCCGCAATGGGCGCAGAGGTCTTCACCAGCCAGAGAAGACGAACATCCGCACTGAGTGGACGAGGGCCGCACCGCGAGAATCAAAGAACAGCTGGCAAGTATGGGAATGACAAAGCCTAATGACACTGGGACGTAAGTTCGGATGTGCACCAGTTGTTGGCCATTATTGGACTCCGGACCACCTCTCCCGCAGTGGAGGATCCTTGGTGTTTCATCGTGGGGGTCCTTCATGGGAGAGGAGAACTTGTGAGGCCCTCTAGAGTACGTCCCCTGAGGGTATCATCCACTAATGTTTGGTAGTGTTCTGGGTTTTGTGGAACTAAATTTTGTATGTTCCAATTGGGTAGGGAAGGGGGGGTAGACAAAGGGTGCTGGCAAGGTTGGGTTGCTTCAGTGGGAGGGGGAGGATGGAGGGGGGGCAATGGGGGGTAGTTTGAGAGTTAATCGTCTTCGAATTGTGTGGTCCAACGAATAGAGGTCCAGAGGTACAAGTGGAACCAAGAGAATTATGGTATTATGAGACTGACAGGTGGGAGGCTGGCAGGGTGGTGGCCCGACCTTGTTCCCTATTGCTTAAGATGTGGATTGGTAGAAATGATGTCTGGGGCAGGTAACACTGACCTTAATATACTATCTTGGAATGTGAGAGGCCTGGGGGATCCCCGTAAGAAGAGACAGGTTTTATCATACTTGGATCGTCACCACATACACATTGCTATGCTACAGGAGACTCATTGCCAGCGTAATAGGCCAATTACTTTTGTAAGTAAGTGGGCGGTAACTAGGCTTTTTTCGTCCTACTCGAGCTACACCCGTGGGACTGCCATACTGGTCAAGAGGCAGGTACCATTCCAAATGGCAGGCTCCTTATGCGATGAAGATGGAAGATATTGTATGGCATGGGGTAGACTGGGGACACAATCTGTCCTACTAGTGTGTTGCTATGGTCCAAATGTGGATGACCCCAGGTTTTTGGTGGCCTATGGGCCAAGATTTTTGAAATAGAGGTCACACACGTAGTCTGGGGTGGTGATTTTAATGTCACGTACAATCCCAGTGCAGATAAATCCCACTCAGCGCCACATCACTACACTAGAGCGCAGGCTGCAGTCAAGGACATCAAGGAGGCTTATTGTTTGATAGATGCTTGGAGGCATAGACACCCACTGGAACGGGAGGGTACACATTTCACAGCGCAGGCACACTCATGGGCCAGACTGGTTTTATTTTTATTATCTAGAGGACTTGCACCATCAACTTGACTTTTTTGCACGGAACAAGGACTCAGTGAAAAGCGTAGAATTGATTTGGGAGGCCTTTAAAGTAACAATACGGGGATACTGTATAGGGAAAGGTGCGGGGTACTTAAAGATATTCAGGCCACGATCAGGGCTCTTGATAGGGAGCTTAAACGGCTAGAGGCGGAACTCGTGGTAGCCTCCACTGTAGAAGCACAAATAGCCTTTCGGGAAAAAATGTCCCTGTACATGGAAGAAGCGCAGAGGGAGGCGAAATTCAAAAGTAAGTACTGGGTGGCCAGAAATTATAGAGAAGGAGACAGGCCTGGAAAAATTCTGGCGCAAAAGGTGAAAAAACCACGTTGTGCCAACGCTGTCACGGAAATACAGGATTCGGGGGCGTCACTCATCGAGACACGCACAATATACTTAAAACGTTCTTGGAACATTATAGCGCTCTGTATACCACAAAGTACGCCTCGGTTGAGCAGCTGGATGACTTCCTAGGGGATGTGGCATTGGGATGGCTGAGCGACACACAGAGGACTTTCTTATGTGCGCCCTTCGAGCTGGATGAGGTACGGGAAGCCATCATGAGCATGCAGTCGGGCAAGTCCACAGGCACCGATGGAATTCCAGTGGAATTCTATAAAACATATATAGACATCATGGCTCCGGTGCTTTGGGAAGTTTATGAAGACGCGTTAGAGGTGGGGCTCTTGCCACGGTCGATGAGGGAGGCTCTGATAATGTCTTTGCCAAAGCCGGGCAAACCCCTTGGCCTTTGTGACTCCTATAGGCCACTTCCGATGCTCAACTGTGATGCGAAAATTTTAGCTAAGCTGATAGCAACAAGATTGAGTCTGCTGATGGAACATTTGATCCTCCCAGACCAGTCGGGGTTTGTGCCTGGCAGGGCAACCTCTCATAACTTAAGGATGCTATTTGGGATCCTGCACACCACCTCCCCTGACCTCCCTATGGCTGCTATTTTTTGGGATGCTACTAAGGCGTTTGATTCGCTTGAATGGGGATACCTATTCGGGGTGATGAAGCGGATGGGCTTCCCACCCTTGTTTGGTTGTATGATGTTACAACGCATACTTTTACAACGCCTACCTTTACAACCCATTTTTTACAACGCAACATCCATTACAACGCATTCCATTACAACGCATGCATTTACAACACATTTTTAAAAACTACCTTTGCAACGCATTCCATTACATCACATACTACCTTTACAACGCATACCATTACAATGCATAACTGTACATTGCATGTAAGGTAAGTATTGGATAGTGGGGTAAGTGTTGGATAGTGTAGGGGTAAAAATTACTATTCTAACTCCAGGGGCATGCAACAGTAGGGTAAGTGTTGGATAGTGTAGGGGTAAAAATTACTACTCTAACTCCAGGGGGTGCAACAGTAGGGTAAGTGTTGAATAGTGTAGGGGTAAAAATTACTATTCTAACTCCAGGGGGTGCAACAGTAGGGTAAGTGTTGGATAGTGTAGGGGTAAAAATTACTATTCTAACTCCAGGGGGTGCAACAGTAGGGTAAGTGTTGGATAGTGTAGGGGTACAAAGTACTATTCTAACTCCAGGGGGTGCAACAGTAGGGTAAGTGTTTGATAGTGTAAGGGTACGATGTGTTGTAATTCTATGCATTTTAATGGTATGCGTTGTAATGACTGCATTGTAATGACATGCGTTGTAGTGGTGTGCGTTGTAGTGTCATGCGTTGTAATGGTTGCGTTGTAAATGCATGCGTTGTAATGGATGTTGCGTTGTAAAAGTTTCGTTGTAATGGTAGTGCGTTGTAAAATTTGCATTGTAAAGGTTGTTTCCCCCCTTGTTTCTAGCCTGGATTGAACTACTTTATACCAAACCAATGGCCAAGGTTTTGATCAATGGACACACTTCCCAAACGTTTGAGATAACAAGGGGGACCAGACAGGGGTGTCCCCTATCGCCGCTGCTATTCGCACTGGTAGTGGAACCTCTTGCGGCAAAATTGAGGCAGAGTCACAATGATAAGGCTTTGCGGCGCTTTCAGCGCCAGATACTCATCTCACTATATGTGGATGATATTACCTTATATATCCGTGACCCACGTCAGAATTTGAACCCGGTACTCTGGGAATTCTTAGTCTTTGGAAGCATGTCCGGTATACAGATTAACTGGACCAAATCTAGTTTTTTCCTACTCACGACGGCGGTGAAACTTTTGAAATGGACTACCCCTTGGAATGGTGTGCTGATGAGCTTAAATACTTAGGAGTCAAAGTTACAAGGAATAGGGAGGAATTGATGAGGGAAAATTATGGGACTATTATGTCCAAGGTCGGAGACTGTGTGACGAGATGAGTGGCGCTTCCCCTGTCTATGGCAGGACGTGCTTCATTAATTAAAATGGTGACTGCTATATTTATTTCTGAATATACCCTACTACCCGGGCTCGCGCTTCATTAATTAAAATGGTGATATTCCCGCAAGTGCTATATTTATTTCTGAATATACCCTACTACCCGGGCTTCTACTTCTTCAAAACCCTGAAATCTGAATGAATACGCCTAGTGTGGGGAGGTAAACAGCCTCGACTACAATGGAAAGTGTTAACTAGACCTTATTCCCAAGGGGGCTTCGGGATACCTGATTTGGAGTTATACTTTATAGCGGCACAGGCACACTTCGTGTGGTTTTGGATTAAACAACCTCGCTACATGCCACAAGTAGCAGCGGAACATTGCCTGGCCCGCCCTGTCCCTCTAGATGGGGCAAGATACAGCAAAATCGGTCCCAGAGAAAGGCAACCGAACGCACTTTATAATTCACTTAAGGCGTGGCACAAGATCACAGAGATGTTGGGAGTGCCATTGGTATATTCACCACTGATGCCCCTCATCTATCACCCGGATACCCCGCTACTGCAAGAGGAGGTATTTAGGAAATTCAGGGGCAAGTATGGACTGGTTAATTGGGGGGATATGTACCATGACAGTGAGTTCCGTGCTCTAGCACATATGTGTCCGGAAGAGATGCAGACGCCGTTAGATGTGTTTCTATATATTAGATTATGGCAGGGGGTGAAAGCTATCACCCTAACGTTTCCGGACGAGCCAGCGCGACTGACGCCATTGCATGCGGTGCTGGAAAGGCCCAAACCCATGCGCCTAGTTTCACTGATTTACAACATAGTGCATGTGCAAACAGAGAGATCTGCAGCTCAGGCGCGGCTGAAATGGGACTCAGAATTAGGGAGACACTTGACAGACTCACAATGGGAGACCTGCTGCCTGCACACTGAGAGGGTTTCAGCGAGCAGCAGACTCCGCATCATACATTATAAATTCCTCCATAGATTATATTATACACCTGCTAAGATGCACAGATTTAAGCTGAGTGAGGACGATCACTGTGACAGATGTCGCGCCCCTGGGGCGGATTTTTTGCATCTGGCATGGGACTGTCCGAACATTTGGGAATATTGGAATGAGGTTTTTGAGGCATTGCAGCACATGATAGATGAGACACTGATGCCGAACCCCTTAATGGCATTGTTGGGGATTGTTACTCCGGTAAAGGCAGAACACTGGCGGTTTGTAGCTATGGCACTTCTCATGGCAAAGTGAAGGGTGGCCTGCAGATGGGGGAGGGGCCAGGCGCCTAAATTTAAGACATGGCTTGATGATTTAATTACCTGTCAAGAACGACTAGCCACATATGCGGAATTGTTACCGGTGGCTTCCAGGCCGAATGACATCTGGGCCCCCCTCACATGTTATCTCATTGCTAGAGAGACTGCTGAATTGGGTAACGGAGATTCGATCGCCACAGACGTGGGGTAATGAGGATTTGATGTTGCATGCGCATGAGGGGTAGGGGGTATGGTTTTTAAATCTACAGACTTTGCGGCCTCCTGGTTCGTTGCCACTGACAGGTTGTTGGTGTTCGGGTTTGGTGCTGTGAGAGGGGTGGATGTCAACTCTGACGGCCTTGTTTGTTTCTCCCTCCTGAGCAATTGTATATTTCAGAAGATGTAGGGGTGGATGAGGTGGGGCTGAAGCCCATATGCGGTTACCCCACTGATGTGATATGATGGTTAAACTGCACATATACCTTGTTCGTATTGTATTGAGAACTATTGTGCTGGACATTTGGACCAATAGGATATTGCATTGGGAGATACATATAGAAGACGATTGTATGTTGTTTTAACAAAATTACAATAAAAATAAAATTTAAAAAAAGGATACACGAGCAGATCTGCAAAGAGCATGATCTTTTTTTGTGTGCCTCCAGATAAGTGGCTTTGGTCTCTGGAGCATAATGCTTCCTCCACAGCCTCTCCTAAACTTTAGGGGAAGCACTCTAGATTGGTATTTAGGAGAAAGGGGAAGAATGGAATCGATTGCCTCAGACAACCAGTGATCAACAAGTAGCTTGTCCTAGTCCAGTTGAGATGAAATGGAAGGAACAGTCTGCCAAAGCAGCTCATTTACTACCTTCATATCAAGTAGAGACCAGTTCCGAGTTTTCTTTAGCAAGGCGGGAGGGCGAAGCGAATAAGCCAAGAAGAAATCAATAAAGAAAGGAATGGCAAGGTGATCAGACCAGCCGAGCTGAATGGGAGGAGCTGTGGACACAACAGGAAAATTAAACAAAATAGGGTCCAAAAGATGGCCTGCTACATGGGAAGGTGAGGAATTGATGAGTGAAAGATTCAGAGTCAACAGATTGTCCAAAAGAGTTTGAGCAGATTTATTACTAGGATTATCAAAATGAAAATTCAAGTCCCCACAGAAAATTTGTCACACGAAGAACAAGAGGGGAAAGTTATTCGGTCAACAGGGAACCCCACTTTTTAGATGGGCCAGAGGGATGGTAAATGAGGGCACCAGAAAAGGTAAGATTTGAAGAGAATGGGATACAGAAAAGTAGGGCTTCACAGTTGGGAATCGTGAGTGCCTCAATTTTGCAGCTATAGATTCTTTTTTAAATAATTGCAATTCCTCCACCAGTTTTCAGAGGTCTATTTATACCTAATAGAGAAAAATTCTGTGGTAGTGCCGCAATCACATCTGGTATGGACCTGTCGTGGAGCTAGGTCTGTGTTAAAAAACCACATCTGGATCCATGTCAACTAGGAAGTGGAATGGTACAACTGGTGTTTGGGAAGGGAGCGACAATTGAGACTAAAACAGCGGAAAACCCTAGATGAATGTGAGCTAGAATTGTCAACTCTGGAAAGGTGAGAAGTCTCGTCTTCGAAAGAAGGTTGGGTGCCAGGGCGGGAATAAGTGGGGAAGATATTATCAAATAAAAAATGAGAGCAGAACCTGATGCTGGCGTCAGGGGCAAGAACCTGACGAACATCATTAGGCTGAGTTTAAAACTCCTAAGATATTGAGAGAAGAAAGTGAGTTGAGGCTGCAAGCAAAAACACGCAGGGGTTCTGGCCCCTGGTCCAGTCCGGACGCGGAAGGGCGCATACGGGCTAGCCTTAGGCGCAGCCACCATGGCATGGGTTTAAATAGGAAAAATCCAGACATGCCGTGAGACGCAAGTCTGGCTGGTTCGGGAATGCCCTCCACCCAATCAGCACACAGCCGTGGCGAAACGGGGCGGCACCATGAAGAAAGAAAAATTCCCCAGCATGTGGAGGTGAGAGCCCATCAAGTAAAAATACAAAAGTAAATGGTAATTAGCCACCAGTTAAAAAGTTAAAAAGACAATGTCATACAATCAAACATTGGGATAGCATACAGCAACAGCGCAACTGACCTCACTCATGTTATTAGATGCAAAATCCTTTAGGCAAAATACAGGAACTAAGAAGCTGCTTGGATGTTATCCAGGGTTCTAGACTGACCAGTAGAATGTTTCAAATGCACTTTTCTTACATCATTGAAAACATTTAACAATCCTATTATAGAGAACATACAGAGAAAAATGAATAGATATTTTGTGGCTAACAGTCTTGAAAGGTAAAAGTGTTTTTGAGGCATGCGGTTGTGGATATACATCCCTGTTGGATCAACTGGAAGTTTTGAGTCCACGTTGGGCTGTAAGGATCTTTGGTGACTTTTACCCTGTTTCTCTTTGGAATATTCTGTTCTTTTGGACTAATCTAACAAAGAAAGAGGACACAAAATGGTGACTTCCACATTTACATGTGTAGCTCATATATGATTTGAGCATGTGACATGGGAGGTACAGGGAAACGTGGATAATGTAGTTTGTGTTTTACTTTATTGAGATTGGCTGCTGAAATTAGTAGTAAAGAAATGAGAAGCATATTCCTCACCTCCGTGTCCTTAATAGAATTCTTGAAGCTTCTGCCACAATTTTTCATGTATTTTGCATGCCTCAAAAACACTTTTACTTTTCAATACTGTTATTCACAAAATATCAGACATTATAACATTGTGAGCTTGGCCCGAAAGCTGTTTGCACGACAAGTATTTGTTTGCAGGCCATTGCTCCAAGAATTTGAGAACAACATTCATGCCCCAAATGGGTGTATACTTGGGTCTCGGAGGCTTGACCATACGGATACCTTTTATCCATTTGCAGACTAGAGGTTGGTCATCTAATAGTTTACCCTCTACTGTGAGGAGTCCTGCGGAGATTGCTAATCTGAAGTTATGAACTGTTTGGTATACTAAACCTGAAGATCCTAGTTCTGATAGAAATGTTATTACTATACAATGTTGTGCCCCCACGGGATCAACACTCCATGTGTTGCACCAAGCACACCATCTCCTCTGAGCTAAAGAATATATTTTATGGGTGTTATCTGGCCAGGCCTGCCTGATGAAGGATGCAGCTTGCTGTGAAATGCCTTGGGTGTGATATTTTTGCCTGAAACCATCCAAGCCATCAGCTTGAGTTGACTTGATAGATTCAATGGGTGAGGAATACCTTCTGGGTCTAGGAGGAGATCTGGCTGAACTGGGAGTAGAACTGGAGGCGCACTCGCTAGAGTTAGAGCTACTGGGAACCAAGGTTGCGCTCTCCAGTAAGGTGTCACCAAAATAAATTCTGCTCCTTGCCAACTGATCTGTGACAGAACACAGGGAATCATGAGGAATGGGGGAAAAGCATAGCCTCGGAACTGATCCTAGTCCTGGATAAATTAATCTGTCGCCTGGGCATCTGGATCTCGGCGCAAGCTCAAAAAATTTGCCCGTTGCGGATTGAGTCATGATGCAAACAGATCTATTTCACACGGGCCCCACAATCTGTTCAGAGCTTGGAAAACTGAGCGATTCAGTTTCCAGTTGCTGAAATCTTGTAAGTGTCTGGAGTTCCAGTCGGCTATGGTGTTCCTCTTGCGTAGTAGATGCTCCACTATGAGGGAGATGCGATGATTGAGTCAGAAGGGACAGAAGTCCTTGGCAATCTCGTCTTGTTGACGTAGCGGACTGCTGAGATGTTGTCCATTCTCAGTAAGAATTAATAGTCTGTCTTTGTCGGGGAGAGACTGATAGCGAAAGAGCCTGCCAGGAGTTCCAGGCAATTTATGTGGAGCCTGAGCTCCTCCTTCGACCACCAATCCCCTGTTGACATCGTCCCACACCTCGATCCCCAACACAACCGGCTGGCCTCCAATTCGATCCCTATTTTAGCGAGGTGCTGAAAATGGCTCGACCATTCTAGGATTCCATGTGGTCTAACCACCATGTTATATCTGTTCTGGCTTTGCCCATCAGTGGGACTTGTTCTGTGTAAGATAGACCTTTCCAGAAGAGTAGGTGTAAGAAATAAGTCCAAAAATTATAAAAAATAATAGATTTATTGAAGAGGAACACAGTTTCACTTCTGCTCCCAACAGCAACTGCCAAACTTCTCCGCTTGGAACACAGAACATACATGCTCCATAGCAACAGGGATTTCAATGGAAAACAATATGCAAAAGCATGTTAAAGAAACAGTACAACCATAAACAATATGACATATGCAACAGTAGAATTTTTAATATCTGAAGGGGTTCTGTAATGGAGGGGGCCTGGAAATATGGCTTGTATAGATGAGGCCAGGAGTCTCATAATTCTGGCAATCTACCTCTATGATACAGTCTATTTGCACAACGCAGACCTCAATTCCCTCTTGATATTGCAAGTCTTTTGGGTTGGAAGGAGCAATTGTGCTCGGGCTGATTTTATCTGGAAACACAGAAATGCCATTTGCTGGACTGGCGACAGGACTGACTTCTGGGAGTTGATCAGGAATTCCAGCTTCTGAAGAAGTTGTATAGTCCATGATAGATGAGTCCTGAGTGTCTGAAGGTCCTGGGCCATCAACAGGAGGTTGTCTAGTCAATTAGACATACTCCTCAAGCCCTCAGTGCTTCTATGACTGGTCTCATCAATTTAGTGAAACACCAAAGGCCTATCAGAGACCGAATGGAAGGGATTTGAATTTCATGCACTGTCCTTGTCATATGATCTGTAGAAACCATCTGTGAGGTGGGAATATGGGGATGGAGAGATAGGCAGCCTCCAGGATCAGACTGACCATCCAGTAGCATTCCTGTAGAATATCTCTTAGCAAGAGAATTTCTTCCATTTTGAAATGTCAGTACAATATCCAGACATTGACATCTTTGAGGTTTAGGACTAGCAGTGACCTCTGCCCTTCTTTTCAAACAGAAAGATGGGTCTCATGAACCCTTTGGGGTGTGGAGTTGTCAGGCATATTGCCCCTTTGTCTAGAAGAGTTTGAATATAAAAACTTGTTGTGTTTGGAAAAAATACATTTGTCTTGGGGGGCCAGACTGAGTTGGAAATTCTTAAAATTCCAGTTTGAAGCCCTGATTGGTCTCCAGTACACATGGGTCCATGGATATGCATTTACAGTTGTGGTGAATAGCAACACTCTTCCTCCAAATATCACTTCTGGGAAGGGAATAACTCATACCAGTAAATCTTGTGTCCTTGATTGCATTCTATTGTCCGTGTCCGGGTCTGTGGCAGAATCTGGGGTGGTCGACATCTGGGTTGAGTGGGATTGAATGTGGGATCTGGTTGGTATCCATACCAACCACCTTTGCCGTAGGCATAGTAGCTTTGTTGAGAGCTTTGGTGGGTTCCACAGCCTAGCTCACCCTCCATGGCACCCGGCCCTGACAAAAAGGTCTCTCCAGAATACTCTTTTTAGCGACATTTGGACCTTGTATATAGTCGAGTAGGTGGCACAAAATCTGGACTGTTCCTTAACAAAGGAGCCCTCGAATAATAGGCTGTCGGCCATTGGGCTGGCTTACGCATTGGATAGATCATTGAGTTTAGGATCTATTCTCATCAGGATAGATCTCCGCCGGGCCATAGACATGGTGCTGTTAGCGTTTCCTAACATGCAGACTGCTTACTGAGCCCAGCCAATCAGATCGTCAGTACTTACTGGGGAGTTGGACTCTTTGACTTAGCATGCTAAGTCTAAGATCTTAGTCAAGATTCCTGTCAGGTCAAGTAGTTTATCATGGCACATCTGACATGAGTGATCCAGGCCCTTTTTTAGATCCCTTGCGTATTTTTTCACAAAAGTGACCATGATAGGATCTACCTCTGGCATGTCTACAACCTTACCCGCCAGGTCTGGGCGGGGGCACTCCATGTGGAGGCATGCATGCACCTCTTTATCAAAGCCTCGCCATAAATGGGTATGAAGGTATTCCGCAACCCCTGGAGGGCGAACCCACCCTACCGGAGGCAGCCCACCCTCATGCGACAAACTGGCTGCTTTCTTTACTGAGAAATCAAGGCTTATCAAAATTGAACTCGCCTCCAAGAAGCTGCTTCTGCCATCCTCCGGGTCTGTTCCACCCCTTGACCTTTTAGAAAACCGCAAACCTATCAGTCTGGTCACCAAGAGCAATGCATCATGGGGCACCTTTACCCCTTTCAATGAAAAAGACACAACACGATTCTTCAGAATATCAACCCTTCTAACCATTTCAGCAACCCCCTGCCCCTGGCCATCTTCAAAGAAATCAAGAACGTTCTGATTCCTACCTGAACAAGGATTGTAAATGCTTCACTGTCACAAAGTATGATCCCAGATTGTCTAAAAGCAGCTCAGGTATCACGATACTAAAAAAACGAACGCAGATAATGCTGACCTCAATAACTTATGCCCTATCTCCAACATCCCCACCCTAGCCAAACTCCAAGAAAAATGCATACAAACCCAACTTTGTGCTCACATTGAGAATTTCAAACTCCTGAACCAGCATCAATTTGGCTTTCAGAAGGGGCACAGCACTGAATCAGCTCCTATTCATGTTATGGATGACATTTTAAAAATTCTTGACCAAAAGGAATTCTGCCTCCTAAACCTCCTCGACCTTTACTCGGCTTTCGACACGGTCAATCACGACAACTTCCTATCCATTCTAAAGAACAAGATGGGCTTTGGTAGGGCATTACAATGGTTCTCGTCCTTCCTCCACCATAGATCACAAAGAGTTAAGGCAAACCACTCTCTCTCCCAGACCTCCCCAGTTCTCATGGGTGTACCCCAAGGGGCCTCCCTATCTCCTATACTATTCAACCTTTTCCTGGAACCATTAGCAAACTCAATACATTTCATGAACATTCTCTTATATATGAATGCGGTTGATACACAACTCTACTTGAAAATCTACCCCCCAGATAACATCATCTCACTCAATCTACCCTATCATATACTCAAAATTGGTTAACTGAGAACCATCTCCTGCTCAACATCTCAAAAACTGAATTCTTTCTCATTTTTCCTCTGAACCACATCCCCAAACTAGACCATTGGATGAATCACCTCACGGCTTTCAACTGCACCCCCCTCATTATAGGCTCAGCCAAGTCTCTCAGAATCACCCTGGACAAGCACCTGAACATGAATATTCATATCAGCAACATGTAGAGGAACAAATCACTTGATGAGGACACTTAGAAATATCAAACCATTCCTTCCACAAACGGATTTCAAGCAGGTAGTTCAAACGCTCGTCTTACCGAGATCAGACTATGGCAGCGCTGTGCTCTGTGGCCTTCCCAAATACACCATGGCTCCACTAAGGACATCACTGAACGTTGCGGGCAGACTGGTTACTGGTACTAAATGAAATGTGCACATATTCCCAGTCCTAAAATCTCTTAAGTGGTTACCATATGAAGCTCGAATCCAGTTCAAGATTGCCGCTCTGGCGCACCAAGCCCTACACTTCAAAACTCCCTGGTACCTAATGCAAAAACTTGAATTATCCTGCGGGGGAGAGCCTCAAGAAGCACTAACACTTTCCTCTTGAAACCTCAAATCTTTAGGAAAAAGAGAACTTGCCTGAGAGCCTTCTCCGGTGCCGCCCCAAAGATATGGAACTCTCTGCCACCGGAAATATGCAGAATCTCTGTGGAACTGTTCAAACCTACCGAGGCTTCGCCGGGAGCAACAACGCTGCCGAGGCGCGGCGCAACTTTGTTTTTAATAGTGCTGAGACACTTTTTACTTATCTTGCCTCACTGGTTCAGGGGCTGCGCTGTGGACATCGCGCACCCCTTGTTGTCTTCGGATTCCCTTGCCTGCCGCCACCAGAGCGCCCCACGCTGAGCGTTCCCTCCCCCTCTGACGGGCAGGTCACGAGGGCGGGGACGGGCGTGGCTTCTACCTCGGGCTGCTCTGTGGTTGGCGGGGCAGCTCCTCTGTCCCTCCACCCCCTGCCACGCCCCCACTACTGGTCACCTACTTATGGCACTTCTTTCCCGGTCGCGCAGCGGACGAGCGCAGCGGGCGCGACGAAGGCGCGCCGAAGTCGCGCCTAAGTTAAGCCCGTCTGCGCCCGTCCGCGACGGGCCGGGACCAGGGGCCATACCCCCTGCCTCTTCATTGGCATACACACCTGCACAACTTCTCTCCTGCACTGCTGATGTACCCCTTCCCCATTCGCTCATGCAGCACCTCGTGGCACTAGGTATCTATGTCCCCCACTTAGGCTGTGTCATTCCTCCACGCTCTACGCCTCCCTTGCCCATTCCGGACACCAGACTTCCCCCCATTACATCCTCACCACCTTTTCACACTGCCTCTGCCTACCTCCTCAACACTCGCTCGGCAGGCAAGCATCATCTAGAACTGTTCAACCTCCTTACCACAGATTCCCCTGATATTCTGTTTTTAACAGAAACATGGTTCTCTGAGGCTTCTCTCCCTGACATTCTAGCCATCCTCCCCGACTCTTATTATGTCCTCCGGGCTGACCGCCCCGACGGCAATACCGGGGGGGGTGTTGCCATGATTGCTCGATCCACCCTTCAATTCCAGCTTCTTTCCCAACCTTCTATAGCTGGGGTGGACTTTCTGGTCGCCCGCTCCACTAATCTTTCCGCGCCTCTTACTGTCGTCCTTGTCTATCGCCCCCCCTGAGTATGCCTCTGTTTGTGGCCTCCCTGCAGGAACTTCTTGCTACGCTTGTAGTCAACAACTCTTCTGTTCTCCTGCTAGGTGATTTTAATTATTGGCCTGGTGACCCCAGGGAGGACCTAGCGTCCAAGGACTTCACGGCCACTCTTTTATGTCTCAATTTCAAGTCCCATGTATTGATCCCTACTCACAATCTTGGACACACTTTGGACCAAGTTTGGTCATCCCTGGACATAGTTTCCCCCCCCAGCATCCTCCCTTGTACCTGGTCCGACCATTCTCTCATCTCCTTCACTATCAACATTGGTTCCCCTCACAAACACCCTCGTCCTAAGAATGTTTTTACACGTAGCTGGAATCATGCTGACCTGCTTTCCCTCTCTTATTCCCTTGTTTTTTCCCCTCCTGACCTCAATGGCACTTCCCTTGATTCACAGGCCGCTGCAGTTGGCAACTGGCTATCGTCTGCCTGCGATCTAGTAGCCCCTCTCAAGCTAGTTAAGTCCATTCGTCCACACGAGGCTCATCGTTGGTTTAACTCTGAGCTTAAGGTCCTCAAATTGGAACTCAGACGCTCTGAGCGCCTTTGGCGCCGTAGCTACTGCCCCGACCTCAAGGACAACTACAAATCTCTTCTTAAAGAGTACAAGAAAGCCATTCTTGTGACCAAGACCAAGTACTTCTCCGAACAAGTAATCCTCTCGGCTAACAAATCTAAAGAGATCTTCTCCTTGGTCAATAACTTGGCCACTTCTGATCGTGCTTGCCCTAACTTTATTCCCTCCCAGGCCCTCTGTTCTTCTTTAAACGACTTCTTCATTGAGAAGATCGCCAAAATTAAATCCAACATTTCAATCACTCCTTTTACTCCACTTCATTCGGTTCCCTCTGTGTCTAATTCTTCCTTCTCTTTTTTCCCGCCCCTTTCTCTAGATTCCTTCTTAGCTCTGCTCACAAAAATCAAGTCTGGCTCTCCCACCGATTGTGCCCCTGCTCGCATTCTTAAAACTCTCTTTTCTTCTTGCCCCGCTACCCCTCTTTCTCTCCTTAATGCTTCTCTTTCCACTGAATCGGTCCCTTCTTCATTTAAATCTGCCATTGTTTCCCCCATTCTTAAAAAACTTGGTCTTGACTCCTCTTTCCCTTCTAACTTCAGGCCCATCTCTCTTCTTCCCTATCTTGCTAAAATTCTGGAATCCTATGTTACTTCCTGTCTTTCTACTTATGTTGAGCAGAACCAACTTCTTGCTTCTCATCAAGCAGGTTTCCGCTCGGGTCATTCAACCGAATCTGTGGTGCTCTCCGTTCTCGACGAGCTGAAAGCCAAGGCTGACACCAATTCTCCTCAAGCTCTGGTTCTCCTCGACCTGTCCGCTGCGTTTGACACGGTCGACCATAACATTCTTTTGGACCGTGTCAGCGCAGCGGGCATTCGAGGCCCTGCCCTTTCCTGGATCACGTCCTTTCTAACAGGACGTTCTCAAGCTGTCCACCTCCCCGGTTTTTCTGCTCCCCCCCTCCCGGTGCCCTGTGGGGTTCCCCAAGGCTCTTCCCTCTCTCCTCTTCTCTTTAACCTTTATATTCACCCACTTATTTCTTCTCTCCTTCAGCTGGGGGTCTCGGTGTTTAACTACGCAGACGACCTCCAGCTTGTCTTTGATCTCTCTTCTTCTTCTCACTCCCTATCCTTTTTTCGTTCCACTATGCTCTTTATTTCTGGATGGATGGGCGCCAATCACCTCAAGCTCAATCCAGATAAGACTGAGCTTGTCCTGACTGGCGGCTCATCCAGCCCTTGGTCCTCTGCTTTTTGGCCCCCTATCCTTGGCCCCCCCTCCCACCCCGGTTGCCTCTGTTAAAACATTGGGCATTAAGGTCAGCCAGGACCTGTCCATGCATGGCCAGGTCAGTGCTGTAGTATCCTCCTGCTTCCTCTCCCTTCGGTTGATCCGAAAAATTTCTCGTTTCTTTTCCCTTGAATCTCTCAAAATTATTATTTCTGCCCTCATCACTTCCCGCCTTGATTATGGAAACAGCTTGTTCGTGGGTATTCCTGCCTACGAAACTCGCCGCCTTCAAGCAATCCAAAATCAGGCGGCCCGTCTCATCTTTCACCTGCCCAAAACTCACCATATCACTCCTGTCCTCAAATCCCTTCACTGGTTACCCATTCTGCAGAGATCCTTGTTTAAACTGGGTTGCCTTGTTTATCGGGCCCTTGATCGCTCTGCACCGGCGTTCATCAACTCTCTGATTTCCTCCCACACCCCTGTCCGCACTCTCCGTTCATCTTCCTCTGCCCTCCTCACTGTTCCCCGTTTCCGCAAAACTCGCACTGGTGGGACTCGATTTTCTGTTCTTGCACCCCGGTTTTGGAATTCCCTTCCTCTCTCTGTGCGTTCTATTCCTATCTTTTCACACTTCCGTAAAGCGCTTAAAACATTCCTGTTTGCCCTGGCCTACCCCTGTTAAACCTCCTTGGCCCTGTTTGTTCTGTTCCCTAGAGCTCTCAGCGCCAGGAAGCTGTTTGGCCACCGTGCGCTCTATAAATAATTTCATTCATTCATTCATTCAATCTCCTCAGCGGTTGCTTACAAACGGGAAGTCAAAAGATTCTTAATAAACAAATTCCTACCTTAATTGGGTTAAGGTCACCTGCACTAGATCATTGATCATACAACCATTGGACCATCTTTGGATGATGCTCTTCTTAAACTCATAGTGTGCCCCCGTTTAGTCCGCTATGTACCTGCTTACTGTATTACGCTACTTTGACCTATTCTTCTTGTAATTATGTGATTATTCTTGCTTTTATTCCTACTTAAGGTCGTTATTGTATGTATTACCCTCCTTCCATCCTCATCCTTCTTGTACAGCACTCAAATATCCTTCGGGATCCTGTTCGCGCGATATAAAACTTCATAAATAAATAAAAATAAACAAATTGACTCCCTCGGATGAATTACTTCATTGGGCTCGAATTGGAGCACCCGAGGGGTATGGACTGGAGCCCATTTCCTCTTACTGGGTCTTGTCTTCTCACCCTCATCACTGTCTTCAGTGTTTGAAGAGCAGACTAAGTCTAGGGCCTCTGCGTACTGTGAGATGTGAGACTGAGCGGACTCTCCCTGTGGGATGGCGCTATAATAGTGTTCAGTGTCTCTCTTGTGCCTTAGCTGTTCAAAAGCATCTCCATGTACCTCTGGCTTTGATTTACTCTTGACTTTGCTCTTTTTTGATGGGCCCACCTTATTGTTGGCCAGAGGAAGTTGGCGTTGCCAGCCTTGTTGGCATGCAAACTGACACAGGCTTTGGGCAGACAAAATCTATGCAGAACAGATGGTACAGGGGCAGTTCACAGGGTCTATGAGTGTTTTTTGACCAGGGTTCAAACACCAGCTGCGGAAAATCAATTTTTGAATTCTTTTAAAAAAAAATGCTATTTTACCCAAATGAAAGATTCCCTCTTGTAAATCACCCCTAGCAGTGTCTGTGAGATTTGTGTCCTTTTTAGTGAAGCCAGTGCATGTCAGAGATTTGTGACATGCACTGGCACGTGGAAGGGGGGGCCAGGTTTGCCATGAAATAAATCCCTTAATGTGCGGAATGAGACTTTGGAAATGGTTGTGTAAGAAAACTAAATGCATGGGCCAAGTGCCAGAATGGGAGAAAGGAAGGGCTCTTTGTTTATAAATAACGAAAATCAAGTGTAGATTTGTGACATGCTGGAAGAAAACCAGCATGGAAAGAGAAAAGGAACATCACCCTTTTTGAAAGACACAAAGGCTTTGGGCAGATAAATCTATGCAGAACAGATGGTACAGGGGCAGTTCACAGGCTCTATGAGTGTTTTTTGACCAGTGTTCAAACCCCAGCTGGGTAAAATCCATTTTTGAATTCTTTTTTAAAAAAAATTCTATTTTACCCAATTGAAAGATTCCCTTTTGTAAATCACCCCTAGCAGTGTCTGTGAGATTTGTGTCCTTTTTAGTGAAGCCAGTGCATGTCAGAGATTTGTGACATGCACTGGCACGTGGAAGGGGGGGCAGGTTTGCTATTAAATAAATCCCTTAATTTGTGGAATGAGACTTTGGGAATGGTTGTGTAAGAAAAGTAAATGCATGGGCCAAGTGCCAGAATGGGAGGAAGGAATGGCTCTTTGTTTATAAATAACGAAAATCAAGTGTAGATTTGTGACATGCTGGAAGAAAAGCAGCATGGAAAGAGAAAAGGGACATCACCCTTTTTGAAAGACACAAAGGCTTTGTGCTGAGATATGCAGAACAGATGGTACAGGGGCAGTTCACAGGGTCTATGAGTGTTTTTTGACAAGGGTTCAAACCCAAGCTGGGGAAAATCGATGTTTAAATTATGTTTTTTTTTAAATTTAATCCAGATGGAAGATATATCTTAAAAATATTCCACAAGCACTTAAGGGGGTTTATAACACAATTATACCTCAAACAACATAGACACAAAATGTGGCATACTGTGGCATATGTCATGGCGTATGCCACATGCCAGACTTGGGCTCCAACCCCTTCTCGCCCCTTAGTGCCACAAGATGGCACACGGGGCAGCCCAGTGTTCCACGACCCTAAGGGGTCCTGGATGTCACTTCCGGCCATGGTGGGAGGCTAGGAGAGGTATATATTCCTCCCCCGCCCACCTGGCGGCCTCTTTGTCCCCTCACCCTGACGCCGTTGTGCTGCCCCTCGCGCCGTCTCTTAGGTGTCGCCTTTGGTGTGTTGTGTCGCATCGCGCCATTTAGCCAGGGAGCAGTGTCGGTGATTTCTAGCGGTGAGTGCGGGGCACACTGGGGCATTTCAGTGTCCTACGTTGGCTGATATTGTACAGGGAGCATTGGGCACGGCCTGACAAAGGTTTAAAGACCCCTATATGTCCGGCGGCGCCATTTATACCAATTCATATGGCCCCAGGCGTTTTGGGGTGCGCCTGGTCTAGCGATATGTGGGGCAACAATATGAGCAGTCGCTGGGCAAGGTTTACGAATTTTGATTAGCTGTACAGTTTAACATCACTTTCACAGTGACACGGTACTTAGCTTTAAGAAAGGGCTCGCTCAGAGCGTGGCACTGTGGGTGTCTTAGTTGATTTGTACTACGAGCATTTGGTGGGCAGCGCCATTTGGGCCTACTGGTCCTGCTCCGGGCGTCTTGGGACACGCCTGGTCTCGCTTTGCATGGGGTGATAGTTAGAGCAGAGCAGCCCAGGAGCTGTTGCTCCAGGGCAAGGGTGGTGCATTTGAGGCTCCTGCTCATCGCACCGCTTGGCTTTCGGAGGGCAGCCTCGTACCTCGGCAGCGGGATTCTTTGGGATTTGCGTTCACCTATGTCGGTGGAATCGGGGAGGTGCGCCTCGCAACATTAAATAAATTGTGAATTTCGCAATGACACAGGAGTTGTGTCCCGTTGCCCATTTCGGTCGCACCAGTCGAGTCTGTCCCAGGGGAAGACAGTCAGTTTTGGAGGCCCTTGTGTCTCCCTTCGAGGTCAAGTAAGGGAGCTATACTTTATTCCTTTTATCCGGGGGAAACTGACAAGACAAAGGGTGTGGGGTCAATGCATGACTTGCTGCCATACATTCCATCCCACCCGCAGCCGAGAATATGGCTCTAGGGAGTACAGGCATGCAGTTGGCCAGGTGGATTCCCTCATGTCGTTGGTTTGGCCCAGTTCTAGGAGCCAACTTTGATTTAGAGAGCGTTCATTGTCTGGCAAGGTGTTCACAGCAGAGGATTGCTCTGAATTTGTTGTGCGGATGGGGTGTTTTTCCATTTGTGCATCGGATTGATGGTGTACTGGGCACTGTGGCTTGGGTGAGGCTGCACACAGTCTGGTTTCGAAATACGGGAATATTGATCACTTGAAATGAGTTAGACTGTGATGGTGCCGCTAACTGCTACTGGTGGCACCATTACTTACTTTGGTTGAACGTGGACGTTTATTGCAATGTATTCACCAATATTCAGATTGGCATCGCCCTAACTTTTTCGGCAGGTTACGCTAGAGTGGTTCCCTATGTTCTTTTATTTTGCTGGTTCAGCACGAACACCATTTTGCTTGGGGAGGTATATTGCAGAGTGCTATGAGGTATTTACGCCACTGGGTGGCACCAAACCGCTTGGTTTTGTTATGTTGATTCGCCATTATCGCCAGCTTCCTGCTCTTGTATATGTCCAGGCTGGTCTTGGCATGAGTGGGTCTGCTTGGTGGGGGGGAGCCCGAGCGCCACGCCCCCCTCCCCAGTTGCTGTGGGCTAGGCAGGCTTGCAGTTGGGGCGCGTTATCCCCAGATGTGGGTTGTTTTGTGGCCATGGTACCGACTGATGTTGAGTCTAGGCAATGGTGCAATATGGTGGTTCAGGGCAATTGCCTTGTGATGCGACCTTGATAATGGTTTCGGCCCGATGGCATAGTCGCGCTCACGTGCAGCTCCGTTTTGCAGGGCGATTGAAGGGCCCGTCGCGGCGGTCGATTCTCTCTCCTGGTGCGGCCGGCAGAAGTTAGGTGCCGCGGCCAAGTTGTGCTCGGGTCCTGTAGGTGGTGCAGTGCTGTCTCCTCGTGAGGGCGAGGGGAAGCGCTTCTGCTTGCGGGCATTGAGCAGTAGTGCTGCCTACAGGCAACAGTTGCCCATGTAGTGTGCTGCAACTTTGGGGGTTTTGGTCTAAGTACTGGTCCCTCACTGTCCGGGGTAGAAGCAGTGTCGTTTTTTTCCGCGGTAAGTCTGGGAGTATGGGCACAGTGCATGACTGTTACAAAGGGGGTATCCCCTCATACCTGGTGAATAGGGCTGCTCATAGTCTTTAGGTGTAACATGAACAGAAGCCAAGTTTGTGTTGTTCAGTTATCACCTCTGCTTTGTTCTGCGCTGTACCGGATAGTCACCGCTTGTGCTGTGAGCAAGAAGTCTGCTCTTGGCTTACGGAGCATCCACAGCATCCACAGGGAGGGGTAGGCTCCATGGAGCAGGAACACTTGCGTGTGTGCGTCCCAGGCCATGGGCAGGATTGGATCCCTTCAGAACTCACAGCCATTCATCTGCCAGAGGTCAGAAATGGGGCCATGGTTGCCGGGTGACCATACCCATCTATAGGTGTAGGTCTGTTATGAAGAAGTTGCTGGTGCCAGTAGTACTGCAATTTTGTAAGCGCCAGTTATGTCCGGGCGCACACATTCCGTTAATGTTATAGACTTCAGCGTATTTTGGGGTTACAGTGTGTTCGTGGGATGGGTTTTTGGGTAGACATCTTCCTGTCACACCCGCCCCCCCTTTTGTCAGTTCCTCCGTGGCTTGCTTTTCTTGCAACCACTTTGAGGATTACCAGTGCCTGGTTCCCATGTTCCTTTGTTCTGCTACACTTTCCTACATGAGCTTTGCCTCTCCATGAGTGGCCGTTTGGTCCGGCGAGAAGTGTCAGGGCAGAACTTCGACCATTTCTCAAAGGGGTCTGTTTGGGAAAATATCTCAGTTACACTTTTCAATTTTATCTCTACAAGTTGCCTATTGATAGCTAAAGTGATGGTGGGCTAGGTCTTAACCCACAGTAGTCAGAACATTTCAGTGTGCTTTGTGGGTTTGGAAGGAATTTCTGTTTAGGTTTTCGGTGCAAATACCGAGTTTGAGTCTTATACTGCCGCTCCGCAGCCCACTGCAGTCCATAGTCACGTACTCACTCTTATTTTGCCTTTATATAGCGCTGACTTTACTCGATGGTGTCAGAGCGCTTCTCAATAGGAACAGAACTGTTAAATGAGAGCACGATAAGTGGACACCTTCAAAGGCAAACGTTAAGTTACATGAAGGAAAGTGACAAACGTGAGCAAACAATACAAGAAGTAGCAAAGGGTGCATTACAGGAGGAAAACGTATAATGAATACAAGTTACAAAAGCGTACAATGTACAAGTAGAGGTACAATACTGGAATACATGGCAGGCAGTCTAACACAAGAACAAACGTTCCGTAGGCAATGGTGGCACTGGTGCAAGTACCAGAAGGAAAAACAATGTTAAGAGGTAGCAAACAGTGTGTTCAAGAGAAAAGTGACGTGTACATGTCACAAACAAGTTCCAAACACAGGTAGAAGGATAATACTGCAATATATGGCAGACTCTCAAACCACAAGAACCCACTGGGAAGACATGTCAAGAGTCAAGGAGAATAGAACTGGCTGTAATAAAAGGTCTTCCTTCGGATAATAGAGAGGGCATAAGTTGAATTTGGAAGTGTCCTTAAAGGAGGAGAACTTTGAGGTCAGTTTGAAGGCCTGGGATGAGGAGGTATTATGGGTAGAATGGTAAGGGGACGAGTCAAGATGTGACTAAATCACACACACCAATGTGCAATGGTCATTCCAGACTTCGCATTTGTATAAGTGACTTAGTAGCAAGACACGACACTACACTACTGCCTCTGACGCTGGAGGTACGCAAATGCTTGCCCCACCCAACTCCTTACGAGCATTAATAGGGACATATTAGTTCTCGTTGCTGACAATCAGGCTTGGCCTTGGTAGCATGGGGGCATTGATAGCCCCTGTCTCATTCTATAGAATATATATTGGTGTATGAGGGGGACAGGGCTTCTAATGGATGTTTTATGTCTCAAATGCAGGAACCGCGGTGGAGATTCGCCCTACTCACATGGGGGGCCACCTGACCTATCAACAGGTAGAAGGGTCATTGTCAGGTACGCTCCACAGGATCCGGATGCCGAATATAAGGCCCACCTCCAAACGTCACAAACACTCTGATATGTATCAACAGAGGGTTTGAGCCATTAGGCGAGGGGAAATGTAAAATAATAAACAGGGAAGGGAAGGAAGGGGACAGCAGGGAAAGGGAAGTACCTGAAACGACAGAACATACAGGGGTAAGAACACCATTCATGGAGCACCGACAATATCTACAATACTGTATAAGAGACTAGATACCTGTGAAGTAAATGCAGGACTTGGCAAAAGGTAGTCTCAGTTCCCCCTCTAGTTCGTTAAACTCGAGACCTATATGGAACATACATAGGTTAGCATTGATCTCATGACAACCACTGACACCCATGAACCAGACAAGAAACTTCCTATCATACCTGAAGATTAGCATAAGCCTTTCCAATAAGGGATTCTGGGGGTGCGGTACCACATGAAAGAGTAATAGAACTGAGGGGATGAAGTGTAAGAGCAAACGTGGAAAAGTACAGAACACGGTAATGCGTGGGACGCAAAAACCACAGCACTCCGCTCTGCTAGGAAGGAACTCCAAGTCACCTAGTAGCCCTCAGGTACATGAAACGATTGAGTCCAAACATATAATAACTGAAGGCTGTTGAATAGCATGCACATAGGCTAATACCATAAGAGCACAACCTCCTTACAACGTGACAGTAGGATCTCACGGCAACGCGTAGCTGCGACCGCCACTGCGCTCCGCGAGTGGATGTAATCCTCTTTAAACACACAACAACAAGCGCTTGTGCTGAATACACGGAGCTGCGACCGCCACCATGCACCACCTACACCATGTAGCATAGAAACAAGTTGGGCAATAGAAAGTTACACAAAAAACAAGAAGACACGGCAGCGTGTGGAGCCCTTCCACTCCGCTCCGCTCTTTTTCCTGAAACAAAGGGAATTGTACTCCTGACAATAAGTCTTGCAAACGCAGCGTGTGGAAAGAACCACAAGGCTTAAACACACTGGCAAATCCCAAAACAAATGTAATGCGCGACAGTTCCTTCACTGCGCACATTGGAAACGGCAACGCGTGGGATGCACCACAACGCTCCGCTCAAAGACGGACGGAGAATGGGCGAGAGCCGCTCCTACCTGGTTGCTGAATCTCACCACGGCAGTAATCCAAAAGAGTCCAACACAACACAGCCGAAGCGACCTCCTTTCTCCTGCTCGAAATCAGAACCCAGAATAACACGCAACAGGAAGCGTGTCACACCGTCTAAAGTAGCCTCAGCCGAGGCATCTTGGAAATGTAGTCTTTCCTACTCGGAAGGATGTCAGTCTCTCCGCCGATCAGCGCTGTAATGCAGGTGCTTCGTCGGGCTCTGACAGTATGCCCTCCCCTTCAGCGCCTTCTAGGACCAGGCCGCATAGGAAACCTTCGATGGAAGGAACGAATAGCAGCAGGGGCATGGATGTTGGTCACGGGTTCCCAGGAGTCATCCTCAACCGAATACCCCTTCCATGACACTAGGTACCATAACACACCCCTCCGATACTTCGAATCCTTTATGCTTCGTACTACATATTCAAAGCCCCCATCACACAACACCGGGGGGGGTGCCCTGCGCCTGTCCGAGAAAGCAGGTTTCAGCAGACTACTATGGAACACAGGATGTATGCGAAGCGAGCCAGGCAGCTTCAGTTTATAGGCCACAGGATTGAGTTTTTTCACCACCACATAAGGCCCTATGTACTTGGGGTGAAAGATGCTGCGGAGTTTAAACCTGATGTTCCTGGTCGAAAGCCACACCTTATCACCCACCATGTACGATGGCCCTTGTCTCCTGTGTCTATCTTCGTACTTCTTGTACTCCTTCTTTGCCTTTAATAGGTGTGACCTGATTTTCTTGTGAACGGCCTGAACCTTACGCATCTGACCCAAAACAGTAGGTTGATTGGCTACAACTTCAGGAATAGTAAGAGGAAGGATGTTAGCGTCATACCCATATGTGGCACAAAATGGAGACACCCCCAAGGAACAGTGCCAGGCGTTATTGTAGGCTACTTCCGCCATCCACAATAACGAGACCCATGAGTCGTGAGCATCCGCAGCATAACACCGGAGATATTTTTTGAAGGTTTGGTTCAACCTTTCCGTTTGTCCATCCGTTTGCAGATGGAAGCTAGTAGAAAGAGATGAACGGATACCCAGGGCCCGACACCAAAACTTCCAAAACCTGGCGACGAACTGCGGACCCCGATCAGATACTATGACCTCCGGTATCCCATGCAACCTGATGACATTGGACATCAGTAATTGAGCCGTCTGTCCTGCTGTAGGCAGATTCACGCAGGGAATAAAATGACCCAATTTGGAGAGGCTGTCTATCACCACTAGAATGGCGGTCATAACCTGATCCGGGGGTAAACCGGTAACAAAATCTAGACTAATAGTCTGCCATGGTCTTTTTGGAGTAGGTAGCGGAAGTAACAACCCTTTCCTTTTCCCGGTTTCATTTTTTGCCATAGCGCATTCGCTGCAAGATTTTACCCAGGCGACAACGTCTTTCTTGACAGTGTCCCACCAAAAATATCTTTGTAACAACTGCACAGTCTTACACACCCCATGGTGTCCCACCAAATGTGAATCGTGACACCATTCAAAAGCAGTCTTTCTGGTAGCTTCATTTGGGAGGAACAACTTTGTGTTTTGAAAAGGGAGTCCTTTCTTCAATGCGCGACCTCTCCCCTGGGTGGCCCACACAACCCCCTCCCCCGGGGTTTTTGCTCGACTGATGCGGTCCAAGAACGAGTCAGCTTGTATCACACACAACACCTTTCTAGGTTCCACAATGGGCTCAAGCCTGGTAACCTCTGTTGACATCTCCCCCTGCTGTTGTCGGGACAGAGTATCCGCCTTTTTGTTGTCAACCCCAGGACGAAAGGTGATAACAAAGTCGTATTCTGAAAAAAAAGCATCCACCTCATTTGTCTCTGAGTGAGGTTGCGGGCGGTTTTCATATACTGTAAATTTCGGTGGTCGGAAAACACAGTAACACGGAACGCAGCCCCCCACAAGTGTTGACGCCATTCTTGAAAGGCCTTTTTAATAGCTAGCAGTTCTTTCTCCGCTATGGTGTAATTTCTCTCTGCCAGGCTGAGCTTCTTTGAGAGATAAGGGATGCAGTTGACCCGTGAGGTGATTCCTTTGAGACAAGATGACCCCTACAGCTTCATCCGAAGCGTCAGCTTCAACGATGAAAGGATGTTCAGGCTTAGGATGTGCCAAGATTGGTGCGGTAGTAAATGCAGCTTTTAGGGTCTGAAAGGCTCTATCGGTGTCCTCTGTCCATAGGAAAGGAACACCTTTTCGTAACAATCTAGTCAAAGGGGCAGCCACCTGAAAGAACTGTGCTATGAATCTACGGTAGTAGTTGGAGAACCCTAGAAAACTTTGCACATCCTTGACACTCTTCGGAATTGGCCACTCTTGCACTGCCTTCACCTTTCTTTCCGACATCTGTAAACCAGCATGACTCAACACCACACCCAAAAATTCCACTTCAGATACACTGAACTCGCACTTGGACAGTTTACAAAATAGTCTGTTCTCCCCTAGTTTCTGCAAAACCTGAGATACCTGAGCATGATGTTGTGTGGTGTTGCCAGAATAAATAAGGATGTCGTCTATATACACAACAGCGCAGACATCCACAAACTCCTTCAGGACATCATTCAGAAAATACTGAAATGCCGCAGGGGCGTTGCACAGCCCAAACGGCATGACAGTATATTCGTAAAGGCCATAACGGGTTTTGAATGCAGTCTTCCATTCATCGCCTTCTCTAACTTGGACCAGGTGATACGCTCCCCTCAAATCAAGTCGAGTGTAAAACCGAGCATCCTTCACCTGATCCAGTAAAACAGATATCAGGGGCAAGGGGTATCGGTTCCTGATGGTGTTTTTATTTAATACCCTGTAATCGACACACACTCTCAACTCCCCATTTGCTTTTTTGATGAAAAACAAAGGGGAGGCAGCCGGGGATCTAGAGGGACGGATGAACCCAATGTCCACATAATGGTCAAGATATTCCCTCAAGTGCGCTGTCTCAGGAACCGAGAGAGCATACACACGACAAGAAGGTAGAGTAGCCCCATCCACTAAGTCTATGCGACAATCATAAGGACGATGAGGAGGCAGTTGTTCCGCCATACTTTCACTGAACACCTCCTCATACGCCTTATATTGCGGAGGCAAAACCACCATCTTTTCGGCCGCTGTAGCCACTATCAATGGGAGATAAGACACCACAGCATTCGTCACACATGAGGAAACCCTATGCTCTCTGCATTCCTCGGACGCAAACCGGACCTCCTTTGACCTCCAATCAATAGTAGGATTATGGTGGCTCAACCAGGGCATTCCCAGAATTACCTCGTATTGAGGCGCCTCTATAATATTCAGCGTCAATTCTTCTCGGTGATGTCCTTCCGGGATTTCTACCGACAACACCAGAGTGTCTGTTTGTTCGGTAATCATTCCTGATTTTAACGGTTTTCCGTCCACAGCTAGTACTTCCTCAGGTACGTCTCTTGACACTCTTTCTAAAGACAACGCTGTTACTAACCCACTATCAATGAAGTTCCCAGTGGCTCCAGAGTCGATCATGACTCTCACCTGATGGTTCTGCAACTGACTCTCCAAGCACATGGGAAGGAGTATATGTGTTTCGGTCTCTAACAGCATCATAACCGTCAACGAAGGGATCTGGAAAGGGGGAGAACTGATGCCGAGGGCAGAATCTGCTTTTCCTCCTTTTTCTATGGTACCCATAGATGTGATGGCCAACCGTTTGCTACGGTTCCATACACCACTTGTTTTAGGTTTAGTAGGGCAATCCCTAACGTAATGACCCTTTTTGCCGCAATAGAGGCAAAGACCCAAAGCTCGCCGATGTTCCTTTACTTCTTTGGACAAGGGGGCTTTGACTGCCCCTATCTCCATAGGTTCGGAACCTGATTCTGTTGATGTTAACGCTCTTCGTGGGTTAGAGTCGGACCCAAAGTACCCCCTATCCCATCGTCTCCTGTCACCCCCTCTGTCACTCATCCTACCATCTAGACGTAAGGTCAGGTTTATCATGTCTGTACAGGTAGTTGGCTGGGGGTCTATCTGTGCTATGACGTCCTTGAGTCCATCTCTCAAACCCTGGTAAAATAGGGACGTTCTTTTTTCCTCGGGCCAAGCAGTTTCAGCTATCAGCCTGTTGAAATCCGTCATATAGGATATCAGGTCTCTCTTTCCCTGTCTGAGTGTCAGTAGCTCTCTGTCTGCACTGAAGGTAGTGGCCCTGCGGTCGAACACTCGCTCGAATTCAGCCCTAAATGCCGTCCAATTGTTCAGCACAGGGTCATCATTGCGCACCAATGGTACTGCCCAATTAGCCGCATCTCCAATCAAGTAGGAAATGGCAAAAGCCACTCTAGAATGGTTGGTCGGAAAGGAGGCCGGTTTGCATGAAAAATGCATCATGATTTGTGTCAGGAAGACTTGTGTCTTTGCTGGATCCCCAGAATATCTCTCTGGGCTAGCAAGGGGTATAGGAGGTGGAACGGTAACCTGAATTTGTGAGGGAGAGGCATCAAAAGGGTTCCTACTCAACCTGTCCACTTTTTCTTTTAGGGCAGTAGCCTCAGCCTTGGAAGCAACGAGTTCTTGTTGCACCAATACCAAGGCTTGAAGCACATCCTCCAAGGTAGCCATATAGTCACCACCCGGATCGGGTGTAGCTTAATTCGTGGGCGTGTTATTCTGTCAGGTACGCTCCACAGGATCCGGAAGCCGAATATAAGGCCCACCTCCAAACATCACAAACACTCTGATATGTATCAACAGAGGGTTTGAGCCATTAGGCGAGGGGAAATGTAAAATAATAAACAGGGAAGGGAAGGAAGGGGACAGCAGGGAAAGGGAAGTACCTGAAACGACAGAACGTACAGGGGTAAGAACACCATTCATGCAGCACCGACAATATCTACGATACTGTATAAGAGACTAGATACCTGTGAAGTAAATGCAGGACTTGGCAAAAGATAGTCTCAGTTCCCCCTCTAGTTTGTTAAACTCGAGACCTATATGGAACATACATAGGTTAGCATTGATCTCATGACAACCACTGACACCCATGAACCAGACAAGAAACCTCCTATCATACCTGAAGATTAGCATAAGCCTTTCCAATAAGGGATTCTGGGGGTGCGGTACCACATGAAAGAGTAATAGAACTGAGGGGATGAAGTGTAAGAGCAAACGTGGAAAAGTACAGAACACGGTAATGCGTGGGACGCAAAAACCACAGCACTCCGCTCTGCTAGGAAGGAACCCCAAGTCACCTAGTAGCCCTCAGGTACATGAAACGATTGAGTCCAAACATATAATAACTGAAGGCTGTTGAATAGCATGCACATAGGCTAATACCATAAGAGCACAACCTCCTTACAATGTGACAGTAGGATCTCACTGCAACGCGTAGCTGCGACCGCCACTGCGCTCCGCGAGTGGATGTAATCCTCTTTAAACACACAACAACAAGCGCTTGTGCTGAATACACGGAGCTGCAACCGCCACCGTGCACCACCTACACCATGTAGCATAGAAACAAGTTGGGCAATAGAAAGTTACACAAAAAACAAGAAGACACGGCAGCGTGTGGAGCCCTTCCACTCCGCTCCGCTCTTTTTCCTGAAACAAAGGGAATTGTACTCCTGACAATAAGTCTTGCAAACGCAGCGTGTGGAAAGAACCACAAGGCTTAAACACACTGGCAAATCCCAAAACAAATGTAATGCGCGACAGTTCCTTCACTGCGCACATTGGAAACGGCAATGCGTGGGATGCACCACAACGCTCCGCTCAAAGACGGACGGAGAATGGGCGAGAGCCGCTCCTACCTGGTTGCTGAATCTCACCACGGCAGTAATCCAAAAGAGTCCAACACAACACAGCCGAAGCGACCTCCTTTCTCCTGCTCGAAATCAGAACCCAGAATAACACGCAACAGGAAGCGTGTCACACCGTCTAAAGTAGCCTCAGCCGAGGCATCTGGGAAATGTAGTCTTTCCTACTCGGAAGGATGTCAGTCTCTCCGCCGATCAGCGCTGTAATGCAGGCGCTTCGTCGGGCTCTGACAGTCATGGCACACTGGGGGCAGCGAGCTAGGGTCTGGGACTCCCAGTTTCTCCCCAGGAGTCATTACTGACCAGCTGCGGGGCACGCAGGTTACGCCCCTTAGAAGTAATACATTGGTTGTCAACTGGTGAGTCTGAGCAGAGCAGGTAGCTCCTGTGCAATAATTGTCATGAGAATCATTCTCACGTACAACAGGGATTCCAATAGAATACAAAGATCTTGGCGGATAGTTTGAATATCCTTAAAAGCGACATCACTGTGGGACAGGCCCTCAGCGACAGACTCAGATTTACATACAGGAAGGGCCGTAGCCTTAGGGACATCCTAGTACATGGAGACATAACCGAAACCTGGAATGCGTGGATGCACAATTTGAAAGGTTTTTACCCCTGCGGCCAATGCAAGGCGTGCCGCAATAGTTCCATGGTGCAGTTCCACTTTCGTGGTATATATCCTTGAGTGTCCATGTATGAAGAGGTATGTAGGCAGTACGACCTTGATGGCCAAGAAAAGAGTACTAGAACATCTAGGGTCCAACATTACCCTATAGCCAGACATTTCCAGGACTACCATTTGTCCAACAGCTCCCTTCTGCGCTATTTCACCATTATACAGGTACAGGCGGACCCCAGGGATGGTAACAGGGTGCTGAAACTGCGCAAAAGAGAATCCAAGTGGATTCTTGACCTTGAGACCATGTATCCTGCAGGACACAACCTTGACGAGGAATTTGCAACACACTTACAGGATGACTAACAGAATCTACAGCAGATCCAGTCTTTGTGATGCTTTCTCTGTGTTTCTTCCTCCATGCTTCATGTAAAATTCGTTTTATTGTGCACTCATGTGTTTACACATGTAATTCGTATTTTAACTAACATATTTTATTTTTCTCTTTTTCACGGGAGGAAAAGAAGGGACCCACCGTACGCAGACGGACACTTCATGGGTTCCCTACCCTTTTCTTTCCCGGCAGTGGGGGTGCACTGCGACATAGATAAGAATTTCAGTTGGAGCTTCGCTCTGGAATCTATGCACAAGCCCTACATGATCGCCCACTTTATAACTTGTCTGGAGTAATACATTGCCATTTACCCTTGTTCATGCCCATGGGGTTCTTTTTAATTTCTTTTCTTTTAATTTAATTTTGTTTCATGGTCATATTGCTGCCGTGATTGCTCATGGTTATGCTTATGCTGTGATATACTAACATGCATACTCACTAATTATTTCTATTGCTCATGGGATGCCGCATTTATCGTTACATGCATTGCATTTGCTCTGTTTACTTTATATTGTAACATGTACAAAGATGGCTGCCAGCTATTTTCTTGTGGTGATCTGGTCCACATCGAGAGTCCTTTGTCCATGTCTCCCCACATCTATGTAATGCACTTTTCAGCAACTCTCACTGTGTGATCAAGACAGTTTATCTGTCGAAATGCGTAGCAACTGAGAAATAAACTTTGCACAAAGCTTCATCATCCTCCGAGTGTACGCATCATTGGGCTGTCTCTTTTGGGATATATATATATATATATATATATATATATATATATATATATATATATTACCTACTGGCGGTCGCCAGTAGGTATATATAGTTAGGATTTTTTCTCTATGGGATTTCTGAAAATTCTATGTCTAATAACTTTGGCGTTTGTGGACGGAATTGGCTGAAATTTTCAGGAAAATGGCACATTTTGTTTCTGAGCAGCCCCTGAAAATTTGGGGGGGTTCGTCAAGGGGGGGCCGAGAAAAAAGGGGGGTCCCAAAACGTGTTTTTAACATTGAGTTTTCCATAGGGCGGTTGGCCTCACTTTTAGCCCGAACGGCTGAATGGATTTGCACGAAACTTGGCAAAATTGTAGGGACTGGTAGCCCGATGTGCCTTTTGTAGGTCTCAATATATGTGCTTCAGTGGATTTTGAGAAATTAACGTTCAAAAAAAGATATATATCTGTAACAGCGGACCGGGCAGCGCTCCCGTTCGCGGACTTTACGCGGTACGGAGCTTTGTGAAGCGAAGCTGATTGGTTCTCCGGCGTCTGTAAACATTCCAAACAGTCCGTAGCGGCCGCCATCTTGTCTCTCGGTAGGATCGAGAGACAAGCGGAGGCCAAACCGAAGGGGCAAATGACCATAAGGGGGCATAGTAGATCCTCCCTGACCCTCTAGGTTTGATGTGGAGGTTTTAAAAGGGCCCCGCGGGGCAAAAAAAAAAAAAATAATAATAATGGAACGGCTGAATGGATTTGCACGAAATTGGCAAAATTGTAGGGACTGGTAGCCCGATGTGCCTTTGCTAGGTCTCAATATATGTGCTCTAGTGGATTTTGAGAAATTAATGTTCAAAAAAAGATATATATCTGTAACAGCGCTCCGCTTCGCGTACTTTTCGCGTTACGGAGCTTTGCGAAGCTGATTGGTTCTTCGGCGTCTGTAAACATTCCAAACAGTCCGTAGCGGCCGCCATCTTGTCTCTCGGTAGGATCGAGAGACAAGAGGAGGCCAAAGCGAAGGGGCAAATGACCATAAGGGGGCATAGTAGATCCTCCCTGACCCCCTAGGTTTGATGTGGAGGCTTTAAAAGGGTCTCGCAGGGCAAAAAAAAAAAAATATCGTTTTTTTAGTTTTTTTGCGTGGAGTGCGCCCGGTTCGCGAACCGGGAAGCGTTCTGGGGAGCGTACTTTCTTGAAAATTAGTGAAAAAAGTTAGAGTAAAATAATAATTGTGAGTGATCAGATGTAGGGTAGCTCTGAGAAGAGCTTTTGGGTTTATGGTACATTTAGGTACTTATAAGTAGGTACCAATGCACAGTCTTAAATTCAGAGTGAAAATTCTCTTGCCCTCATCTGAGAAGTGAACTCCATCTCCTCTGTAGATATCTTGCATGTAGTAACGCAAGTTATTGTTGTACAGGGAGCCCATTCCATGGTCTCTCATGTAAGCTGAAACAGATTTGTTTACATGCTTCCTCGATTTCTCAATTTGTGGACAAAATTGGTTCGACCACCTCCATTTTTGTCTTTGGCATATATTTGAATATACCAAGGCAGTCTGAGGAAAAAGTGCCATCAATTGCTCAAAGGTGTCCTTTAAAAGCATTTCCAGACCTACCCCAGTCAAAGTGCCCAAATCATTACCTCCACAGTGCACAATTAACAGGTCAGGTTTTGGCAAATGCATAAAGGTTTTCACCAATGGTATCAATTGGTGACATTTTAATCCTCTGTGGCCAAACCACTTAATTTCCACATCTTGTAAATTGAGGTTAGGTAAATTCCTGTTTTCAGCGTACCTCTGAGCCCAATAGATGTAACTATGTCCAACAATCCAGACAGAAAACATGGCGAGAGAAGGTTCTCCTGCAGTCAGATGAAGTGTGGCAATGAAATGGCAGTTGAAAAAATGAGAGTGTAAAATGAAAAAAACTGAGGAGTTTCTGTGTTAATGAAGCAGTAAGAGTGATTGGTGGATTTTGATTGCTGAAAACAGAAAGTTAGGGTGCATGGATGAGTTCGTTGAAAGATGTATTTTGAGTGGCGAAGAAAAAATCATTAAATGAAAGATTGCACTGGATATGCAGGTGCACTGAGAGTTCAGAGTTCAATTGAATCATTGTTGTGTGAACTTGGAAACACCAGAGGTCTTGCAAGAGGTGGTTGCTATGCAGAAAAAGCAGAGAGGGGGCAGAGGGGGGAAGGGTTTTGATTTGAAAAAAAGTGAGGGAAGAGTTTTGATTGGGTGACATGAGAGATATGTGTGAAGAATTACAGCATTTCTGTGCTTTTGATAGCTGCAGACTCTGGAGTGCATACCTTTTACTCTGCTGAAGACAAATTGGTGTGTTTCTGAAACTGTTTTGAAACTCAAAGTATTTGCTAAGGTGAGAAAAGATTTCTTTAATTTAGATAGAAAATAGTGTGCTTTAAGGAGAAAATTATGAAGAAAGTTGTGTTTTTCAAATGTTGGTTTGTCTCAAGTGTTTTACAAATAGATTTTGTTTCTTTGAGAAATTGTAATTGGAGAAAATGTGAAGTATTAGTACTGACAGGGTTTTTATGTGCATAGGAGCTGTGGAGTGTTTTCAAATTATGACTTGTAAATCGTTTTTGAGGAAAAGCAATGGTTTTAATATTGATGACAAGGACATAATGGTGTCTGCTTCTTTATAAGGTAATTGAGAGTCTCTGATGTTATTTTTCCCATTTCAATGTAAGAAGTTTGTCTGTGGAGCAAATTGCTTGTAAATATGCTCCCACCTGTGCATGGCAAATTTAGATTTTGAATGTTTGCGTTACATAGGCATGTTAAAGGTGACTGAAACATGCTGCAAAGGCAATCAAAAAACGCTTTTATGTGTCTTAAGGACATTTTAAGTCATTTCCCCATGTGCAGTGTTTTCAAATTATGAGTTGAAAATCGTTTTTGAGGTAAAGGAATGTTTTCAAAATTTATGTGCGCCATATGCCCCCAAATTTCTTTTTCAGGGGTGCAGCAGGGTGTTCTTGAGACACCCCTGCACCCTCGGAAAAATTCGTAATTTGCGATGAGGTAATTGCTAATCGCAAATTGCACCTTCATTCCTATGGGCCTCCTGCTGCATGGAAATGAATGGGTAATTTGTAATTAGCAAATAGCTCATCGCAAACTAGGAATGGTAAAGAATCGCTATTTATTCCTTAAAGTTCGCTATTTAGGAAATGCAAAAAACTTTGATGATACATATGGCGGTTCATCTCTAACAAGATAAGAAGCATAGGGATAGATTTATGATGACTGGCGCATCACCAGGGATGTGTTAGTCTTTCTGTGCCGCTGTTCCGCCACCTATGGTGTGCTGCATTTACAATGCGGCGCATCATGGGGCAAAAACAGCACAGATGCGTGACGTATCTGTGCCGTAAAGGTGGCGCATTGCTGGAGTTGTATCGCAAGTGTGATGAAGCTCCAGCAAGGCTCAGGGGTGCCCCTGTCGCAGGGTTTCTGTTCTCACACAGAACTGTGGACAGAGGATTGGAACCTCGGCGAATTAGGGTGTCCCAAAACTCACCTTAGTAATCAAAAACCCCTTAGCAAGCTAGGTACAGTGTCACATTGGATATAACAAACTCTCAATGTTTAGACAATCCAGAATATGAACTTATAGTACCTCAGGATACGTGGAACTCATGAACACTCGGTCGTTATATATTTCTTAGAAACCAGAACATGGAGTTAAGAAGAACACATGTGTATTTGAAATGTTTATTTACTAATGCCGTCTTCTCAGGCGTAGTATCTTAGATAATACAAGTACACATATTATCAGTAGCAAAATTACCAGCATAGTTACTAGTACATAAAAAGCGAATGGTGACAGTATGTTAACATGCTGTAAATGAATAAGAGTTAGCAACACTTATAAGCAGCCGCGGGCCATGGAGGGAGTTACGGTGGGGCAGGGAGGCGGGGAGGGGGAGGGGCAGGGTGGAGAGGGCTCCACCCTGCCCCTTCCCCTCCCCGCCTCCCTGCCCCACCGTAACTCCCTCCACGGCCCGCGGCTGCTTATATCTCACCCTCCCTAATACACATATTATATTATTTGCTAAGAAGGTCTCTTTGTGTTGGTTTAGGGCGTGCCCATACTTTAGTGTCTTAGATTTGAAGGAATCACATCAGCATACACCAGCTCTCTCTTCATGTGAACCGCATCAAGTGTTGTGTATGTGTGTTCGGCAAAGCAATATAAAACCCGCCTCATGCCCAGAATTGGCAGAAGCTGCACTTATGTTATGAGTATGAAGTCGTGGAGATCAGACCTCATAACAATTCTGTATCGTGTTGTTCTTGAAACTTCAGCACTCGCTGTACAGATATAGTTTAACAAGTAAAGCAGATAGTAGAGCAATAACATATTATTCTCATGTAAATCACGATGAACTATTAGGTTGAAAGCTAAAGCAACAACTAAGTGTCGTGTGCAGAAGTTGCAAAAAAGGAAAAATGGCGTTTAAACCGGTAATGAGCCCATGCTAACTTAACACGGTGTAAAGATATCCAGGATCTAGATGACACCTCCCCATGATCCGGAAACGAACTGAATAAGATAATAGAAGTGCCATCTCATGAGAGCAGATTGCAACTTTATATGTGGACGGTCCGCAAGGTAAAACATTAAAAACTAGGAAAATTTAATGCTAAAGAAAAATAAAACAGCCAACTACTTTATCGAGGCTTAAGCCAATAGGCAAGCTAAATAATAAAAACTTGACAAATAAGTCAATGAATTGTCAATGAAATGCTAGTACTCAGCATATCAAACATGAAAAAGGTCTATGACATAACTGTGTATGCAAAATAAGCTGCAACAGCCTCTAATAGGAAGTCACCGTCTTCATCCGAAAAGAGTTCAGCCATCCAATTTAAAAGCGGAAAAGAACATACGTGCTCTCCCAGCACCGGATCCTCTATCACCATCAGAGGACAGCTCGGTGGGTTTTCAAGAAAGCTCTGTTCCAAGAAAGACTGTGTTGCCGCCAGTAAATTCCAGGGACCAATTAGTCCATGCATCAATGCCACAGCCATAATCCTTTCGCCAGGACAAACCAACTCGTGAGTAATGATAGGACTCATCAGCTGATTAAAGTCGACGTCAGGAGAAACCGGTCCGCAGAGACACAAATCAATGGCCCAATCGAAATCACAGGTCAGGCAGTGAAATACAGGCTGGACACAGGTGAAGTAGGAGAATCGAAAAGATAATCCATATGCCGTGCTTAATATCGCCAACGGCATTGTGCCATAATATTCAAGCATGCGATTGCGGAACAGCGTCAGCAGCTGCAGGGCGGGAGCTTGCACAGGAGGGACATCCATATTTAAAAATGTAAAAAAGCACAAGAGCGTCCGCTGGTAATGCAAGTAAAAATGGGAATCCACCAAGCACAGTGGAAAAAATAGAATGAAAGAAAGCAGGGATGACTCCAAAGATTTTCTCAAATGAAGTCACGAGACCACTGGTAACAACTTTAAAAAAGTGCGCCAGGCCCTTTGTGGAGGACGCGTTAAAGATAGTCCGAACCATGTCGCTGAAATGCAAAGGCGAATCAGTATTTAAAAGGGTCTGCACCTCTGTACGGGTGTTCGCTATGTGAAGCACGAAAGTTTCACGGGCCGAACTCAAGGCCACCTCTCTCTGAGACAAAAGAGCTCTTATTCTTGTCATGCCGTTGAAATCTGCTCCCAAGGTTGGTATTTGTGGCCAGATTGAAAACTCCCTATGTTCATGTGTGGGAGGAAATAGAACATTTCTGCAGCAAATAACCCGTTCACTTACTGTTACGATAAAAGGAATACTTTTAATTAACCCAGAACAATCTTCATTATTGAGCATCAAATAACTACCATTTTCCAACAACTTGAACGTGGGGATGATAGCAGGAACTGGCGTGCCTTGCAACACGCAAGCCATATTTGGTCGGTGTTTGTTGCATGAACCGTGTAACTGTATGTGCCTACACATTAGTGAATGATCTGGCGTCTTAGTGCATTCCTCTCCATTCAGATAAACTTCTTGATCATCTTTGAAACATCTGTATGTGTATGGAAGCGACCAGACCTCATGAAGAAAACCACTACCTAAAGGTTCATAACGACCTATTGGTATATATTTCATACAATTTGAAAACTTATATAAAGCAAAAGGCAGCGTTATTAAACCGTGGATAAGGCACGTTGCCAAAGCAGCCAACCTTTTGGATTTATACTGGAAATGTTAAAGGAAGAATTACGGAGTAGGGCCTGTAAATCTTTAATGGACAACCGAGTAAAATTACTCCAACCATCATATTCCTCTAACTCCGGGATAGTAGGGGTGTTTAATTTTTTAGAAGTAGCCAATCCAAAGCATTTGGTCTGGGAAATTGTTTCATTCACAAACAACATATGATTTGGGATGAGACATGCACGGTGCAAAGCCTCAGTGCCTTGTACCTGCCAGGTTCGTGAACCCCAAACTGATGTAGATCCTTGATATCTTTACACTGTGTTAAGTTAGCATGGGCTCATTACTGGTTTAAACGCCATTTTTCCTTTTTTGCAACTTCTGCACACGACACTTAGTTGTTGCTTTAGCTTTCAGCCTACCTGCGTCAAGATCTATGCCTGCTTCAAGCAGGCGCAGGGTTTTGATGCAGCTTTGTCCTATCTGATTGTAAATGCGGCACACCGTGGGTGGCAGAGCAGCGGTGCACGTTAACTGGTGCATCCCTGGGGATGTGCTAGTTAATATAAATCTGCCCCTTTACATTTAATTATGTGCAGGGGACACAGAGTCGGTGAGGTTTATCCAAGGTTAAGAAGAGATGAGTCCTGTTCAGTGAAAAATTGGAGATAGGCTTCACCTCCTCTCAGCATCGTTGGACATGGTTAAATAATAGCTGCAAAACGTTACTCTTGTTAAACAATTTTACTATTATAATCTCTGAGATTTGTCTCTTACTCTGCAACATCTCATTGTTGTTATCTTTCTTTAAAGATAAAGACAACATCAACATGAGCGACAATCAGCAATCAGTTGATTTCGACCTCATCATTGAACTCGTAATTGAAACATCAGTGGATGTTGATCCCTTGGATGATTTCAATCCTGAGGATGAAGAAGAACGTGATGAGGATGCAGATTTGTCAGAATTGTATGACATAGGATGGGAAGCTGACGTGCTTGAGCCTATGGAACTATAAACATTTATTTTATAAATTTATAATAAATAAAAAGTAAATATTTAAACCGTTTAATTTAAAAATAAAGACACCTTCAAAAACAGGTTATGTGTAGTGTCTTCAATAAAATATTAGATCAGATTCATATATAAAACAGCACAGGTAAAATGAATATAAATTCCATTTCTTTTCTGCTATTTCTGTATTCTAAATTTGCCATGTACAAAAAAATGTTCTATGTAAAAATGTTAAGTAATGTGTTAAGTTTTTGATGACTGTTATTAATTTACTGTTGGGTAATAGTGGTTAATAACATTTTTTATCATATTTTACCACAGATTCAACTGCAGATTATTTCAAGATTTTAGGATGCCAAGCAAAGAAAGAGTGAGAAAGGCTGCAAAACGTCAAAGACAGCAGGTGAATGAAAAAAAGCAGCAGTCCTCTAACAAAAAGATTTGTCAAGTCACCAAGAAAGCACCGGGTAAGAGTACAAAAACATTCATAAGAAATATCTGTAGTAAAAAAAATATTACTACAGAAAATGTTTCAGTCCAGAAAAGGAGAAGCAATTCAAACGGTAAGGAAAGGCCAATGAAAAATGTTACTGCTAGAGTAAGAGATAACTCTATGCATGAAAGTAGAAGGAAACAACAGTTTAGGGACATTCGTAAACGAATGTTCCGCAACAGGATAATTGGCAATTTGTTAAAAAATATTAAGAAAGGTCAACAGAAAGTGGTTTTTTATAAGAGAAAAAAAATAGTTGAGAAAGTTATTGATCAGGCATTTGAAATTAAACGTAAGTTATTTATTTTGACAATCAATAGAATTAGGAAGCTAAACAAGGCAATTTATGATTTAAAAAGAAATAGTAGATGGAAGAGAATAGTTAATCGTAGTAATTTTTGTGAAGTTTTTTCTGGAGAATGGATGCATAGTTCAAGCTCTGAGGCATTTTTTAATGAGGAGAGTTATTTCCAGGATAATGATTTGGTGCATGCAGTTGACACCAGTGGTCGAGCTTATGAAGTGAAAGATGGTTGTCCAGTTGAAAAAGAAAAACTTGTGACAACAGAGATAGAAGAGGTGTTAGGTAATGAGGTTTTAGGGAGACGTCCTAAGGGTCCTGTGTACACCTGGAAGTGTAGTAGTATTTGCAGTGTACGACAGGATTCCATCAATTTGCTTTGTGATTTTATACGGTCATTTAATAAGAAAAGTTTGAAGCAGAAAATGAAGTTGTTGCAAGAATTAGATCCTTGCAGAGTGAGAGAAGTGATAGGTTTGCATGGTCATTCACTGGCTTGTCTTTCCAGGAGAGTATGCCAGAGTGTTTTTCATCATTTCAGGATGCTAGCAGTGCATCATAATAAAGTGAGGAAATTAGTTAGAATGTTGTATTATGCTAAGAGTCCAGCAATTATGCTTAAACAATTATGCGCTGCTCTTTTGCATGGTTCTGAAATAGATGTGAAGAATATATGTGAAGAAATTGAGTTTCGTTACTTTGGAAGTAAAGAGGAGAATGTTGAAATTGACCAAGAAGAAGAGAGTAATGTGGAAGATAGTGTACAGCTTTCCAGTACAGATAATTTCCAGAGGGAAATTGCGACGTTTGAGGTGAAATCAAGTGAGAGGCCAAATTTCACTTGTGTGTGTTGTCGACGCACTTATTATAAGAATCAGACTAAGTTAGTGGATTTATATGGAAAAAGTGAACGGGAAAATAATAGTGAATGGAAGGATTTTAGAACATACTTGATGGTAGAAAATTGTTTTGATTTGGGATTGGATCGACGTGTGTGTACTTATTGTTGTAACAAATTAAATCAAAACCAGATGCCTGCTAGAGCAGTTCATAATATTCTGGAATTGGTTGAGATTCCTTCTGAATTGAAGGATTTAAATACTTATGAATCTATTTTGATTCAAAGTATCCATCCCTTTCAGGCTATTGTAAGAATGGAGCCAAAGACAGGGAAATTGCCTCCATCAGATTTACAGAGAGGATTAAAGGGAAGAGTTGTTTATTTGCCTCTAGATTTGAAGAAAAACATTAACACAATTGGAGTAGAAAAAGTGGAAGAGGAACCTCTTGTTATCTTAGTTAATGGGGTTCCGACAAAGAATAAGAAAATATGGCAAGATTTAGTAGATGTTAGGAAAGTAAAAAGGGCAACATTGTATTTGAAAAAATATAATAAATACTATAAAAATGTATATGTTGCAGAAGAGGAAGTAAGTGAGGAAGAGGATAGCGATTTGTGTGCTGGTCAAATTGAGAAAGTAGAACCCTGTACTAGTGAAGAAATATATGAACATTATAGTGTTCATCCTTTGCATTCCAAGGAAGTCATGGGGAATGCTATTGAGTTGTTTCAAATGAAACAAGCGAAAGGGAGTCCCATTAGTGTTTGGGAGGAAAGTTTGGAAGCTCGGTGTTTCCCACAGCTTTTTCCAACAGGTCAGGGAGGAAGATATGATGAGCGACCTCATCAAATTCCTGCTTCTGAATACCCGACTTTGCGATTGTATGCAGGAGATCCTAGGTTTCGACAATGCATTCCTTATTTGTTTCATCTCCTGTTTGAAAGCGATCTGTCTGGACTGTCATATGCAGTGAACCACATCTTGAAAAGTGGTATACACATGCAAAACATCTCGGCAAGTGACTTTATGGATAAAGTCAATGTCCAAGACAGTATTTTGGATTCTCACCTGATTAATCTCATGGCGTGTCAGCGTGGTACTAATGAGTACTGGTACCGTCGTCATGGTGATTTAAAATGTATGCTGAGGAACTTAGGAACTCCCACATGGTTCCTCACTTTGAGCTGTGCTGAGTATGGCTGGGAAGACTTACTTGAATTTCTACGAGAGGCAAATGCTAACGTAGAAAACATCGAATTCAAGACACCCGGAGAACTGTGCTCTTTGGATCCAGTCAATGTATGTAGGTACTTCAATCATAGATTTGAAGGTATGATGTCTTTCATCATGAATAAGAAGAATCCACCTCTTGGAGAGGTGTTGGATTTCTTCTGGAGGAAGGAGTACCAAGCAAGAGGTGCTCCTCATATACATATGTTGCTGTGGATCAAGGATGCACCTAAATTTGGAACGGATGCAGAAGACTCAGTGATGAGTTTCATAGAACAGTATTCTACGTGTGCTGTTCCAAACGCAAAGGAGAAAAAAAGCCTAAGAGAAAAAGTTCTACGTTTCCAAAGCCATCGATGTGGAAAGTACTGTCGTCGTAAATTCCGGAACAAAGACAAGTTCTACACCAAATGTCGTTTCGGCTTTCCACGACCGGTGATTTCTAAAGGAAGAGTGAACAGTTTGATGTCTTCGCTGCGACATAATGTGATGAAGAAATCACCTAAAAACACATACAATTTGAAGAGGAACGAAGAGTCTAAGTACATCAACGACTACAACCCGGTGATTTTGTCCATGTGGAATGCTAACATGGATATACAGTTTGTGGCTGATAACTGTATGGCTGTGGCTCGGTATGTGACATCTTACATCACCAAAAAAGAGAAGACAGAATTGAAGGATATGTGGGAGGACATTTCCCATGAAAAGAGCCTCAGCAAGAAGCTGTACAGTTTCAGTCTGAAGATGTTGTCGCATCGAGAAATTGGAGCTTACGAATGTTCTGACCGGTTGTCTTCAGCAAGTCTCTATGCCAAGTCCAGGAGTATCGTTTGGGCGAGTGTTGGTCTTGCTGCAACGCGTAATCGAGTTCTCAAACCTGTGCGGGAAATTGAGTATTTGGCGGAAAAGGAGCCAAACAGTACCGACATTTTGAAGAGCAACATGTTGGATACATATTATCCAAATCGAAGCAGTCACCTCGAGAATGTTTGTCTGTATGAGGTTCTGCAAAATTACATATTCAAGAGGAACATCAAAGAAGATACTGAGAAAGGAGTGTATGCTGTAATAGGAAGTGAGGGATGTCTGGTCAAGCAAAGAAAATGCCACTTGATAAACCATCGAAAATTGAGTGGCGAATCTCCTGAAAAAAAGGAGTTTTTCTATTTAGCACTTTTGCAACTTTTTAAGCCTTGGCGTGCAGAAGAGGAACTGCTTGGAGATTTCCTTTGTTACGAAGACTCATTCAATGCTGCCAAGGAGACCATAGAATGTCCTGCTTTTCCCAAATATGTAGAAATGTTGAATGTGGAAATTGAGCAGGAAGCAACGATTGCAGCCGAGATTGCCAGAGACAGTTCTCAGGACAGTCAGAGTTCTGCTTCATTGAGTCAGGATCCACTAGGAGGACCTCTTATCGAAAATGAAGCTGCCACTGCTATGAATGAAGTGGAAAGAGCCATGGCACATGCTCAGGAGGATGCGGTTAACTTAGAAGAGTTGGAAAGACAACTCAACGTTGAGCAGAGGAAAATATATGACGAACTTACCATGCAAATTGATCATGGATTAAGTCATGACAAGAAAGAGTGCTCATGTACGTCGTTGAAGCCTGTCCGACTGTACGTGAGTGGAGAAGCGGGAACTGGAAAAAGTTTCCTTATTAAAGCAATTTCATGTTATTTGCAGGAAAGGACAGAGTCATCGCTGTCTTGTGTTGTCACCGCTCCAACTGGACTGGCAGCACATAACATTAAAGGGATTACTTTACATCGTTTACTGATGCTGCCAGTGGAGCATGACAACAAATTAGAATATCACAAGCTATCTGGAGATGCTTGTTTTGAAGTTTCAAGAGTCTTGAGGAAAATGAAACTTCTTATCATTGACGAAGTAAGCATGGTTTCCAATGTCATGCTTGCCTTTGTGCATTTGAGAATGCAAGAAGTTCTCAAAACAGAGTATGATGTGTTATTTGGTGGCAAACACATCATTGTTTTCGGAGATCTTCTGCAGCTGACACCAGTGAAAGGGCAACCTGTGTTCAAAATGCTCACGCATGAAGATACCAGGAAGTGCTTAGGGAGCATTGGCAACGTCAATATATGGTTAAACTTCAATTATGCTGAACTGCATGAAAATATGCGTCAGGCAAAGGATGAAGTTTACAAGACTATTCTACAAGATGTTAGAATTGGAAAAGTGACCGAGCATGGGAAAGAAGCTTTACATGCACGATTACTGACAAATTTATATCCAGACGAAGATGTTGTGCCTGAGAATATTTTTCAGAAAATTACTGAGAAAAAATCTGGAATATGTTTGATGCCAACTCTTGCAGAATGTGCCAAATTCAACAACAAAATGTTGCATTTAGAAAAGCAAGAGATTGTGAAACTGGAAGCTATTGACAGAGTAGAGCATATGGGATCAACAATTATTTTGTCTGAGAATCTGAAAACAAAATTGGATTCATTAGAGAAGAGTATATCTAAAACTGCGGGTTTTGAAAAGACTCTGAATGTGTGCTTGAACTGCCGTATAATTTTAAGAAGGAATTTACATGTTGAAAGAGGTCTGGTAAATGGATCAATGGGTAATGTTGTTGATTTTGTGAAATACAGAAATAGAGATGGAATTGAATTTTTAAAAATTAAATTTGATGGCATTGAGGAAGTACAGCTAATTGGTCGTTGTTCTGCTAGATTTTTGCTTGTAAAAGACTTATATGTTCGTCGTAAGCAGTTTCCTGTTTGCTTGGCATATGCGGTGACAATCCATAAATCGCAAGGTTTAAGTGTAGACTGTGCATTGGTGAATATTGGCAGTTCTGTGTTCAAGGAGGGTATGGCATATGTGGCATTGTCACGAGTTAGAACTTTATCGGAATTGTACTTGATTGAGTGTGATGTCACAAACATTTGTGCGGATCTAGATTGTGTTAAGGAATACAATAGGTTAAGAAGAGAGTATGCGCCACATTTGCCTCAGTATCCTTTGTTTGAGAAACGTGTGGTAGGCCGGAAACGAAGAAATGTGACCAATACTGGGGAGGTTGTAGCAAAAAGACGAAAAGTCGATGAACCTGAAATTATAAGCAGAAACAAAAAGGATTCTGTTGAAGATGTTGTTGGTTTTCAATTTGAAAACAGTTCTGGTGTCAACTGCTATGCTAATGTAGTGGTTAATGTTTTATTTTCTCTAGAAAATGTAAAAGAAGAGATTGTGGTCAATTCTGATCAAAGATTTTGCAGTTTGTTAAATTCTGTGTTAGAGAAATGTAGCACTGATAGAAGAAACATAGAAAGTGTGTCTGAAATTCGAAATCTGTTAGACAGATGTTCAGGCCAAACACAATTCTCTCAAAATAGTCAGCAAGATTGTCAGGAGTTTTTAATGTATATGCTTCATGTATTGCATGATGAAGGTGTAGATGTAGATCACCTGTTTGGGCTTTCTTATCAATGGCAGCATGACTGCGAGAACTGTAGGGTATCAAGTACTACTAGTGTAGACTCAGAAAGATTTATATATTTAACTTTGCCAGACAGTAAATCAGTCTCTTTTAATAAGCTAGTAAAAGCAGCTGATCACAACATGGAGTGTAGCCAATGTAAATCTGAAATGATGTCCACATTATTTATACGAACATATGGCCAGTATGTCATTTTAATGTTCCAACGATGTAGGCCTGATAGAACAAAATTGACAACTTTAATTAAAAATTTTGTGGCTTCACAGTTGTCAATATCAGGAAGGACTTTTGTAACTGTAGCAATTATATATCATGATGGTCCTTCAATAACATCAGGACATTATACAGCTTATTTAAAGTGTAGAAATGGCTGGTCATTCTGCAATGATTCTGTTTTAATTTTCAAAAAAAAATTGCCGTATGACCTTAAAAACTCTTACCTGGTGTTTTTAAAACCAAAATTTTAGGGAAAGAATCTCGGGATGTGCTCTGAGGAATTTCAAGAAGTTCTAATGGCTCCTACACGATTTGGCCTTGAGGATAAGTGTAGTACAGAGACATAACTTCTTACCATAACACTGGACGTCATGGAGAAATACGTGCACTTTGAATGAGTTCAGAAAAACTGTTTCTTTTTATAAGCTAATTGAAGCAGCCAATCAAAACATGGAGTAGAGGGAATGTAAGTCTGCAATGCTGTCTACTGTTTTACATTGCTTTGTGATTAAAAGTGATGTAGAGAATTAAATAATTGTACTAGTCATAAAGGTAGTGTAAGTCTGCTTCATAGTAAGCAGTATCAGTGTGATAGGAAATGTAGAACATGATTGAGCAAGAAGGGGAAGATATTAGTAGTCCAGGATTGTGAAAATGATCTTCAACATTTTAATTGTGAAAGTTGCGGAAATACAACATGACGGGATTGGCTTAAAAGAATTCTAAGAGTTATAAATGGCTCAGACACGATTTGGCCTTGTGGAAACGTGTGGTAGAGAGCGAGAAGTCATTTATTGTATGTAACATGTTTTTGAAAACGATGGAGGTTTTCTTTCAGAAAGTGGCGGGTTGAAAGTAATAACAGCACAACAGAGTGTAAGCTGTTCATAGGACATCCTTGGCCGTCATGGAAAGTAAGTTAACTTTAAGGAGTTCTGAATTCTGATTTGTTATGTTGTATGGGTTTTTTAAACACAATCATTTTGATTGTGGTTTTTTTTCCCCGCTGTTATATGATGAATACCTTCAAGTCACTGTTTTAGTGAAATTTGATACATTCTGAGAACAGCAAAAATAAACCATTTAACATGTATAATTAATTCTGTTCTGTTTGCATTTATGATGTACATGTAGAACTGTGTAGGAGGCATGGAGAAGGTGAGGCTTCTGTAAGTGTCAAAGTTGTTGCATACAGTGCTCATATTCTACGTAGTCTTTTATATTTCATTACTTTCACTGTTTCTGACTGATCTAAAAAATTTTTTTTAAAAAGAACAGTAAGTATAAGGGAAGGAAACAGACAGTTATGTTAAAAGAAAGACAGCTATAGGGAATAAACTAGGGATACTGTTACCCGCAATCCTCTGCTGATGATGTCACTGAGCATGTCATGAATGATGTAATATGTGACATCATCAGCAGTGGATTACGGGTAATAGTATCTCTAGTTTACTCCCCTATAGCTGTCTTTCTTTTAACATAACTGTCTGTTTCCTTCCCTTATACTTACTGTTCTTTTTTAAAAAAAAAAAAATTTGGTTCGCTTCCGGTTCGCGTACCGGCGAGCGAACTGGGAAGCGAACTAAGAGAAATAGAGGTTGGCACAGTTCCAAATATTGTACCATTTTTTTAATAACGGGGAGGTAGTTCTGAAAAGAACTTTTTTTTTATTGTTTTTGTTGTTTTATATTTTTTTTATTATTTTTCTGAACATTTTTTTACTTTTTTTGAATTTTTCTGAACAGTTTTATATTTTTTGGGTTTTTTTTTCGGAGGGGGCAACGAAAACGATTCATTGTAAAGGGCGCAACAGGAGCAACAAAAAAATAAAAAGAATTTATTATTTGGGGCGTTTCGTACAAACTTGCATATGATAGTCAATAGCTCTGTTGATCAGAGTGATGCTACTTTCTCCGTAGCAAATGAATCCACTGCAATGTACGCAGACTTGTTTTACTTCACGAAATCTCGTTTGTATATTTGGCACCATCTCCCTGCCCTCTGGTCCCGTTACTTCCGGTACAACAGATCTTCTGGCCATAATAGGGAGATTATCTAGGTCGTTACGAAACTGTGCAGCACTGTAGTTGTTAGGATGCCACCTAGTCATATGGCGATGCATTGTGTAGTTTCCGAAACTGTATTTTTTGTCGGTCCCTCTGGACAGTCTATCTTGACATATAAGGCAAGTTACGTATCTTGCATTTACTTTTTTCTGACCTTTGGGAATTTTAAAAAATTGCCAAATGAAGTTTTCTTTCCGGTGAGACGTCCTGGGCTCCTCAGGCAAAAAGTGCCTCTCTTCGTGCTCTTCCTCCTGTTCCTCTTCTTCCTCTTCTTGCTGAATTATAACTTCAGCAGGTGGTCCACTCTTCCTTGGATGTGGTGGAGGTGGTGGGGAAGCACCAGCTGAAGCTACTAAAGAAGCCATTGCTCACTGGTAACAAAGGGTCTTTCTCTCACAATGATGAAAGTCAGAGTGAGGAAAGAAGGAGGGATTTTCATCATTTGGGAAAAACAATAGTTCTCAACCAATGAAAAGTGTTCATTTTAGATTATATGACCTAGTCTTACATCATTAGGAAACCAAAAGTGAAATGAACCAATGAAAAGTGTTATTACCAAGTCACATGACCTGCTGTGTTTACGTTACGCGCTTTGCAGGGCCTCCCGGTTTGCTTCCAGAAACCTGCGCTTTGCGCCTCGGTAAGCGTACCAGTTCGCTAACGTAGCACGTCATATGACGTATCACGCGACAACGCGAAACGTAATGCGGACGGGAGGCGTCACGATGTTGTTTTCTAACGCGGCAGTTGCGGTAAAGGAACGTTTACCGGCTCGTGGTCTATTTCGCGGCATCAAGGTCAGCTAACGGGAAGCTTCCCGATTCGCGAAGCGGGAACAAAGAAAAAAAAATATTAAAAAAAAAAATTATTAATAAAAATATAAAATATATTTTGGGATTTAAAGAAGAATACATTTTACAGCTACAGATATTAGCTGTTAAAAAACCAATGAAATTCACTGAAAAAAACATAGGTTATAGACCATATATAGTTAGGAATTAGCATTTACAAAACCTTGAAAATTCACTGAAAAAACCATAGGTTATAGACCATATATAGTTAGGAATTAGCATTTAAAAAACCTAATTTTACTCACACAAAACCATTGAAATTCCATATATAGTTAGTTGCACTAACTATATATCGCGCACCCGCAATCCACTGCTGATGATGTCACATATTACATCATTCATGACATGGTCAGTGACATCACTGATGACATCACTGATGACATCTCAAATGACATCACTGATGACATCACTGATGACATCTCAAATGACATCACTGATGACATCATGACACACCAATACCAGTTACTACATACGCACTCACTGATTCCTACGTCTACACACACATTCACTCATTCACCCATACAATCACTCATACATACAGTCACTCATTATTACAACACTATCATATGCACTCATACACCTATGCAGACAGTCACACACTGCCACTCATCCATGGAGTTACTCACACACCAAGTCAGTCCTGTAAAGAATCAATCACACTTCCATTTCCTCATCTATACAGTTAAACACAGAACACCATACTTCAGTGACATCACTGATGACATCACTAATGACATCTCAAATGACATCACTGATGACATCTCAAATGACATCACTGATGACATCATGACACACCAATACCAGTTACTACATACGCACTCACTGATTCCTACGTCTACACACACATTCACTCATTCACCCATACAATCACTCATACATACAGTCACTCATTATTACAACACTATCATATGCACTCATACACATAGTCAGTCCTGTGAAGAATCAATCACACTTCGATTTCCTCATCTATAGTTAAACACAGAACACCATACTTTTCACACATATACTAACACATGCTTACTCTCTTATACAATCACTGATACAAGTACACATTGATATGCACAGAGTCACACACCTCCCAGCCAGCCACACACACACTCAGTCTTCCATACATCCACTCATTCTTCAATATGTAAAACGTATTTAAACTTTACAAAAACACACAGACACTAGATGATGTCATCAGTGATGTCATTTGAGATGTCATCAGTGATGTCATCAGTGATGTCACTGACCATGTCATGAATGATGTAATATGTGACATCATCAGCAGTGGATTGCGGGTGCGCGATATATAGTTAGTGCAACTAACTATATATGGAATTTCAATGGTTTTGTGTGAGTAAAATAAGGTTTTTTAAATGCTAATTCCTAACTATATATGGTCTATAACCTATGGTTTTTTCAGTGAATATATATATATATATATCCCAAAAATTATATATATATATATAATTTAACACATAAAATTATTAACAAATCAAATGCAAAATATTAACTAAAGCACCAAATTATTTAAATTTAAAAAAACAAAAAAGGACATTTAACAAACATATATATTTTTTAATTATTTAATTATATATACAATCAAATGCTATAAATGTAAACAAATAATAATATTATATATATTTAAACAATATTAAAAAAAGAATTGAAGTCTGGGAATATTAGATATACTATTGGCACTCCAGACTTTGCAAGAGTAGGGGAAGTGTTGGAGGTGTGTGTGTGGCAGGGCTTTTCTTGTAGCGCATACATGTTACAAATACGACAATATGAGCACACAAATACATTATAAGCACACATTATTAGCACATTCGTGTAATAGATTTAGGGCCTGGAAAATGAACAGTTTGACTAATACAAATAATGAATGATAGTAAAACAACAATCATTCTGTAGGTCTACATTTTTATGGAACTAAGGGGCATATTAGCAAGAACCTTGTTAAAATTATCACGTTTTAGCGGCAGGAAACTGCCGCTAAAAGGGCGATAATGGGCTTGCCAATATGCGTTATAGAATTCCAATAGAAGCAAGGGTTAGATGTGCAGGACATCTAACCTGGGCTTCTATTGGAATTCTATAACGCATATTAGCAAGCCCATTATCGCTGTTTTAGCGGCTGTTTTCTGCTGCTAAATCGGCAATAATTTTAACGAGGTTCTTGCTAATATGCCCCTTAGGTGGGGCTCTGCTTCATAAATAACTCCTGCAGATGAGAGACACTCTGGCAAGATTGGCTGATTCTGAGCGAAGGAAACTGGTGAAACGATATTGGAGTGGACTAGTCTGGCTGTGTGAATGAAATACGATTTGCATCGCCCACTGAATAATGTTCTTGCCTGCACCTCTGAGTAGCGTGTACTAAACGACTTTGGTTTAGGAAGCGCGACTTACATTTTAAAATACACTGCGCCGATTGATCTTAAAAATTTGCACTGTGTAATATGTAACTTGTAATTTCTGTACTTTGCTTCACTCACCACTTATATCACTCCTGCAGCCCCGGTCCACCGCAAGCGCTAGGCTTGTTTGAGTGGAGGGCGCAGGGAGGTTCCTTCTTCCGGCTTCCCGGCCGAGGCAGGCACCGATTGGCTGAGCGGGTAGAGGCGGAGCTGAAGAGCCCGTCCTCTACATAAGCCTGACGTTCCCTATGACGCGCAGCGAATACGCGCTGCGACCGCGCCATAGCCGCGCCAAAGACGAGCCCAAGACCAGCCCGTCTGGGCCTGTCCGGGACAGTACGGGGCATGGGGCACGAAGCAATACCCTACCAGTGCTGCAACATACAGGTATGAGCTCTGATTATCTCAAAAGCCTACGCCCAAAAAAACACAAAGACTGTATTGTACTACTGCCTACACTTACCAGCAGCACTTCGTGCTGTAATTGCAGTTTGACTCTTTCCAATTTCCAGCCCCACCCTGATCCCAAACCCGGCAAGCCAACACCAAAACAGCGAGCAAAACCAAAGACTCGTGATTTTTCCTTCTATAGCGTAAACTGCAGATCCTTACCGCAGCACAAATTAGACATTTTTAATCTTTTACTAGATAACAAACCCAGCGCCCTCTTTCTAACAGAAACATGGCTGCATGAGAGCGCAGGCCCTGACATAGCAACCACACTCCCCCCTGACTATGCTATAGTCAGGAGAGACAGAGAGGGTCAATAGGAGGAGGAATCGCTATCATATTCAATCGAGAAATCACATGTACATTAGAACCCGTCCACATCCCTGACTGCGAAGCAGCCTCCTTTAAAATCACCCTTAACCCTAACTTTACGGCATCTGGCATCCTAATATACAGGCCCCCTGGGTATGCCAACTCCTGGGCTGCTAATCTGGCGAACTACATTACTCCCTTCCACCTCGCCTCTAAAAACTTCTCTCTTCTGGGAGACCTAAATCTGCACTTCGACGACCCCTTAAATGCGGCTTGCACCAATCTACTTGACGATCTAGCAGCTCTGAATCTAACACTACTTAACTCTGGACCTACCCACAAGGCGGGTCACCTGTTAGACCCTATCTTCACAAATATTCCCGAACTTAACTGACTAGACACGATCCCAATTTGTTGGTCAGACCATCATCTTGTTCATTTTTGCCTGAAATAACCTACACCTCCTAAAACAAACATTACCTGGCCTACATCTACGATAAGGAACTGGAAACTTCTCGACATTGGGAAACTTAACCACACTCTAGCAAGGCATTTTCCAGGCACAGACACCGACATAGAAAGTATAGCTCTGGCCACACATTCTTGGCTAGAAAATGCCGTCGAAAAATGCCTCCCCCTATCCCGAGTAAAAAGTAATACTCACTGCCCCCCAGCTCCTTGGTTTAATGAGTCCCTGAAAACCATTAAATCAAAATGCAAAACCCTCGAAAGAAAATGGCGAAAAGACTATGCCCACGACAAAAAAATCATATACCACAAAGCCAGAAACGAATACCACTCAGCCTGTACCAAAGCCCGAGCCCTGTATGTGGCTAATACCATCAATACAGCGCCCAACAAAGCGAAAATGCTGTTCAACACAGTAAAGGACCTCGCAGGGGCAAAAACGGTTGCATCGGCTCGCCCATGGAACAAAAAACAATGCCAAGATCTCGCTTCCTTTTTCAATGAGAAAATTGAAAAAATCATCTTGGGTATCAGGAGCAACCTCCCTATCCATGACCCTGTAGAAGTAATCCCCCCCCTGGTCGAGTGACATTAACATCATTGAATTTTGGCCTTCCTTCACCTTGGAATCACTCATTTCCACCCTCAAAACAGTTAAATCAGGCTCCCCCCGTGATCCGATACCTGTCTCTGTTCTCAAGAAACTGGATGTCCCCTCCCTGACCATTATTGCTGCAACTATAAACTCTTCCCTCCAGCACTCCGCAGTGCCTTCACTGTGGAAACACGCTATGGTCAGCCCACTCCTAAAAAAACCCACAGCCAACCCGGAACTCCCCGCGAATTATCGACCCATCTCACTTCTCCCCATCTTTTCAAAACTGCTGGAAAGGCACATTCACTCTGCCCTCACCCTCTTTACCGAAGAAAACTGCCTTCTTCATACATCACAGTCTGGTTTCAGAGATGGTTTCTCTACAGAAACAGCCCTACTAGGAGTAACCGAAAACATGAGGAAACTCCTAGATGATGGTCAGACAGTCGCACTCATTTTGTTAGATCTGAGTGCGGCTTACGACACCATCTCCCATTCCAAACTCCTGGCCACACTTGGGAGAAACGGCATCAGGGGGATGCGCTAAAATGGATTGAGTCTTTTCTGTCACATAGAACATTCCAAATCACATCCCCGATCGCCTGCTCCGATACGGTTAGCGCCTCCCACGGAGTACCGTAAGGCTCCATCCTGAGCCCACTTTTTTTTAATCTCTACCTCCGACCCCTGGCTGATTTAGCTGATAAATCAGGGCTCACTCTCATGACATATGCAGATGATTCCCAAATCATCTTCTCCCTGTCAGAATCAAACCCACTGATCCCATCCCGTCTTAAACAAGGTCTCCAAAACATCTTCAGCTGGATGTCCACAAACCAGCTGAAGCTAAATGGAGATAAGACCGAAATCCTCCTCCTGGGGAAAAATAAAGACCTATGGAACGCAACCCACTGGCCCTCCGAGCTTGGTACCATCCCCACACCAGCCACCCAAGTAAGAAATCTGGGGGTTACCATTGATAACGCCCTGTCCATGAAGCAACAGGCAAACAAAGTGGTTGGCCTTTGCTTCACCATCTTGAAATGGTTAAAAAAGATCCTTTGGATGCTGCCCCCTGATACTCAAAAGTCCGTAGTCCATGCACTCATTACATCTCGTCTTGACTACGGCAACATTCTTTACTTGGGCTCAAACCAAGCCGTCATTAACCGCTTACAACTGGTCCAGAACTCAGCGGCAAGACTACTTTGCAACATTCCAAAAACCTCCAGTGTGTCAAAACATCTGAAAGACCTACATTGGCTCAGGGTAGAGAGCCGCATCAGGTTCAAAGCCCTGAGCTATATGTTCAGGATCAAATTCGGCACCGCACCTAAATATCTACAAGCCCTTGCAACCCCCTACATTCCGGCAAGAGCATTGCGCTCTCAACATTCTGCAAATTTTATGACTCCGAGGTTCAGACTCGCGAGAATGGGAGGAAGATCTTTCTCTGTCCTAGGGCCCATGCTCTGGAACAAACTCCCTCTCCACATCCGCAAAGAAGACAATTATGTCAGTTTTAGAAAGCACCTGAAGACCTGGCTTTTCCAGAAATAACCACCTTGTTATGTGATCACCTTTCCTCAATCGATTCAGCTCTGCCATCGGCGCCGGGAAACCCTTGTTGGGTAGCTGCGCGCCATACAAATGTAAAAAATAAATAAAAATTCTTAACACTCCCAGTCTAAAAGAGGAGAACTTGCTAAAGAGGAGAGACACCTGCCAGTACTCCTTTTGTCTGAAGAGGGTACAATATATATATGCATTTATTGTTGGGACTAAGGTGATCTAACCAGGTGAGCCCCCAAAGTGGGTGGGTCATTACATGGCGCCCAAGACAGTAAAGTTCGAGCTTTAAGGGACCATGAGGGGACCGAACCCTAAATAAATAAATTCTTAAAGGAGAAAATGTTTCTCCTTCTATTACGGGGTTGTGTTAAGTGTTTAACAGATACAAAGGATCAGCTTGTATTGTTAGCACCATACTGTGATTGTGTATTTAGGAGTAAAGGATGGAGAGTGAGAAGAGGTTGAATTAGAGGTGGTTAAGGTACAGGAAGATGTTCACCCAATTCTTACTGCCAATAAAATGGCAACTGGATTCCCATTAATTGGGGACTATGGAATATTATTGATTGGAATGGACCATTGCACGCTACTCAGGTATTTTATTGTTGGGTTAAAATAGAGGCAGCTGATTCAAATGACGAGCAAAGATTGGTCCTTCATCCTAATATAATCCTTAAGTTTATATTGAATTGATATTGAATTTCATTGAACAGTCAAACTTGCCTCATGAGGAATTACTCCATATAATAAAGAATGTGTGCTAAGGCTCCCTCTCTCTCCCTGGACAGATATGGTTTTAGACCCATTTGAAACCGTAAGAAACCTCTGGCCCATGTACTAATCACATTTTGTGACTCGCAAATTGATTTGCTACTCCAAAATAGTATTAGCGACTCCCTATTAGGAAGGGGCGTTCCAAGGGTATTCCTTCCTAATAGCGACTCTTAAACCTATGTAAGAATGCTTTGCGACACCAATTGCGGTCGCAAAACACTCACAGTTTACCGACCTTCTCAGAAGGGTGGAAAAGCACACGCAAATCGGAAGGAGTCCGTGAGAGACCCCTTCCCATTTGTGAATGCATGTGCAAATATTTTTTAAGGTCAGGCAGTTGTCCCAGGGACCACTGCCTGCCCTTAAAAAATGAAACTGAAAAGTTTCATTTTTATTTTTTAAATGCATCCCGTTTTCCTTTAAGGAAAACAGGCTGCATTTAAAAAAAAATATGCTTTATTTAAAAGCTGTCCCAGACATGCAGGTCTGCTGACCCCAGCAGGCCACCATCCCTGGGAATTCCAACCATTCCCAATGGGGTCCCAAATTGCGACAGCCTCATTAATATGCATAAGGCATGCAATTTGCGACCCCATTGGGAATCACAAACAGTGTCTCGCTAATTGGCGGGTAGTACATCTGGTCCAAAGGTATTTGCCATAAGTTTTGCAGCTTAGTCAATGACAAAATACCTTTCCAGGATTGTGAGGAATCTTCAGGTTCTTCATATCTGGTTTTATTAATGCGCAGTACCCTGTAAATACCTTCTTTTTAATGGATGCAGATCTTGTGTCCTCTCTTCCCAGCTCTTCCATGTGTTACAATTCTGTGTTGACCACTAGGATACCAACTGGCGGTATTGGAACCTGGAGATTGAGCATTTTGTTGCCCTAGTTAGAGCCTCCTTTGAGACTGGATTAAGATGCCCGAAGGACTGCCACCACCAGCTGTGCGGTGGTGATCCCTCCGCCATCAAACGTGGATTGTCCGCCTGCCAGATTAGGATGGCGGGTGGATCCACACTGCGACCATGGCAGACTCAAAGACCGTCCGCCACGGATCCGCCAAAGGAAATCGGACCGATTGCCTGGCTGAGCGGTCTGTATGCATAATATGGTGTTGGTGCATAGCAGGCACCGTCCACCATATTGTGATGCAGGCTTGATCCAGCCTTTCCATGACAGCAAAACTGTCATGAAAAGGCTGGCGGAGGCTCTTTTTGGGGGCCCGTTGTGGGCCACCAATGTGTTTGGGGGAGGTGTATGTGAACTGGGGGTTACCCATGGTACCCCCAAACTTTTCAGTGCAGTAAGTGGCAGGCACTGTGTGGTGCATGCCACATTGTGCACTTAAAAGCGGGTGCTGATGTCAGGAGCACCCGCCACAATGTTAAAATGCAAGATGCGACCGCCATGGGGGCGGTCGCATCCTAATTTGGTGTGCAGAACCGCTGCATGTATTGCAGACGATTCCAGTCACCACCACAATGGCGGATGGACTCCAGTCCGTCCGCCATCGTAATCGACCCCTTAGTCTTTCGTTCATCTGCCGGCAGTGTACTAGACCTGCTTTTATCACTGGAAGACTGAGTTTATCCTCCAGGAAGGCAGGAGTGCCTGTGGAATTCCAAATTGGGGCATGGTGTATGATATATACATATAATATTCAATGCCTTTTTCTTAAGTTATACCAAACTTCTAGGAATGCTTGCAGTATTTTCAATCATACGTATTTAAAGAATCTGGGGGGCACCAAACATCTATAGAAAAAACTACTGTGCCCTACAGAACATATTATAGAGGCATATAGCACTCCTCTTCTTGAGTTGTCAGCCCTTGACAGGAGTATTATGCAGTTCTTAAATTGGAAAGCATAGCAATGCATCTGAATGTCAAGAAATGCCAGGCTGCCGTTTTCAAGTTTTCTTAATTTCTTCCAACCAAGTTTGTTTCATATAAAACTACCCAGCTTGCCCTGTATCTTACTAATGAATTCCTTGGGAAAGGCGAGCAGGATGATGTCAAATAGGTATGTTAATTTCAATACATTTGTCAGTTTGCATATTGCAAGAGGAATATTCCCCCATTTATTCAGTAAGTTACTGATTTCTTTCATTAGCCTAATCAAATAACTTTTTGGGTATCTCCTCTAATTTATGTTTCATTGTAAATTCCAAATATCTGATTTTGTATTGGCAACTGCGCATAGTGTTTTTTAGATTCAAACCCAATATCTAAGAGCCTGATTTACATTTTGGCCATTATATCCTATGGGATTTATATTTCAGCGGACAGGATATCCGTTACATTTATAACGTAGTAACCCGTCTGCCAAGATCTAAATCAGCCATCAGTCTGAGATATATTTACCAAATACCTATGAAGGTCCCAAATTCATTGGTGGTTTCTTCCATATTGGGTACCGTTTTACTTGGGTCTTTACTATACAATGTGATATAGTATTTATACAAGGTGATCTTATTTTCAAAGCTCTGGTACTTCAATAAACAGATATCAAACAAAAGTCTGGTTCTTAAAGGTTAATATCCCTTTATCCCTTCTAAGAGGCTGCACAAGGGGCATAATATAAAGGTTGAAGAGTAATGGGGAAAGTGGGCATTCCTTATAGGAATTATGATTGCTTGTAAAGGCTTATAAAATTCTAATAAAAGAGCATCAGGCCCGGCTGCCTTCGATTACTAGATTGATTAATTTGCACTAGGATTTCCTCTTTTGTAATTTCCCCCAAGAGGAGTTGTTTCTCTGCATCTACCTGGGTTGGTAATTGTTTTTATTTTAACTTTTCTCCTAGGCATGGAGGATCTAACATGCTTGTGTCTGTATATGATGATTCAAGCATTTATTAAATGCATGCCTCTAGTTAATCGGGATTATGCAATATATTTCAAGCTTCTTCTCAGGTCGCCGGGCCTGTGTGAGTCCTACTGGTTTCCATGCAGAGGTGATTGTGCTGCAGCAGATGGGCTGCCTGCACCCAGGTGGGACAACATCGCAGGCCGGAGCCGCCGCGTGTCATCTGTGTCCAGGTGGCCCACTGCTGAGGATCGCAGACTGTGCCGCCCGTTGTGGTTTGTTCCTGCACTGGGCCCCATGCAGTGCAGTGCCTGGACCCTCCCATGAACTGACGCTGGAGAGTCTGCGATCACACCTGTAGCAGCCTCTACTTGGCTCCTTCCTGGTCCCTCCTGCCTCACTTAAACGCTATGATCTGCTAGCCTTGCTGTCAGGGGAGGTGCGGCTCACTAGCCATTCCTACTGACTTTGCCTGTGAGAGAGGGTGGCCATCCCTCCCTGTGGCTGGTGATACTGGTGACTACTGAGGAGCCTCACTGTACAACAATTCACTGGGATTTCCCCCCAGACCACATGGGATCTTTAACTTTGAGGGCCTCGTGACTGTGGAGGAGTGGTGCATTAGTGTCCTCCCCCCTCCTCGCCGGAATATGCCTTAATAGATTGCGCTTGCGGCCCTGGGGCGAGATGCTGGTCTTACTGTGCCCACATCTGCTGGTCTTGGGTGTCACCTGGGCGGCATGGAGAGCTGGATACTGAACGCTCTTTGCCCCCGTCTGGATCACCCCTACTACCCTGGAACTGAACCCTGGGATGTGTGATATACCCGCTATGTTCCTACACCTGCCCCCCTGCCTTCTGCTCGCCATGAGGAAAACTGACCAAAGACAACCCAAAGTGAACTCTGAGAGCAGGTGCACTGGACGCGGCGCCGATGCATTGCAGGACGCGGGCGATCAGGCCACACACTCCGAGGCACCTACCCCCCAGGATGACAATATCAAATTGATACTCCTCGATGTAAAATATAGCCTAAAGACCATTGACTCTAAAATTGACCACTTGGTGATATGTCTAGACCAGGTAAAGCTACGCGTTGATGGCCACGACAACCACTTATAAACACGTGGAGGCCCGAGTGTCTGATACTGACGACTCCATAGCTGAAGCACAACAAAAACTACTTAAAATGGATAAAATACTGGACCTCATATGTGCCAAAAACGAAGATCTAGAGACGAGATCCCGGAGGAACAATCTCCGTATTACAGGGATTCCGGAAACCACAGCAATGGGAAGAGTTGAAGACTACTTGGAGTGCTTGCTGCGTGACCTCCACCTGAGGCCGCGGCGAGGCCAAAAATTGGCAGCATCCTAAACTACCGCGATTGGGATACCATCCTTCGAAAGGCCAGATAGATGAAGGAAATGTGTCATCAGGGCAAACTCGTTTGCTATTTACCCAGACTTTACCATCAATGTTCAAAATGCCAGGGGAGATTTCCTACTGGCCAAGAGACTGTTGCAACAGCTCAACAGCACTTACACCCTCCTCTACCCGGCCAAACTGTGAATAGACATTGATGGCAAGCCCTGCTACTTCACGGACCCAAAGGCAGCTACATTGTTTGCCAAACAACTGAACAAGGACCGTCTGCGGTCTCAACGTCATGAGGGAGAGACTGGTCAGCTAAGTGACAATGATTAAGCCCCCATCTTTCTTTGCTTATACCGAGCGCACTGGGGTCATGTACATTTAATTTCCCCTCTTGGGTTGATGTTACTATTCTCCTGTTTCAATGCTAGTATTGCTCTCCCCACAGGGAAATTGACTGTGCTAAATGGGTTCACTGCTAGTACTGTCTGCCCTCGCCCGTGCACCCCGTCTCTGATGGTGGGATGGCCTGGATGAGCCCTCGCTCACACTTGGAATGATTCCCACTGGTTGCCTGTTCCTGCATAATATTTTGCTGGGGGTGGTGAGGGAATGTTTCTCAACCTGTTTGGAGGGGTTGGAGTGAGTGGAGAGTGGGTTTGGATTGTTGTTCCATGGGGCGCACCTCTCGGCCCCCATTGTGGGACCATGTTTTTTCTAACCGTCTAGCTTGTTCACCACCTGTTGTTTACAGTCACAATCAACAACAATGCACGGGTAGAATGGCACCACGCTTGTATATTGGCTGCTATAGTCACTACAGAACGCACACACCAGACATAACACACTCGTATGGCTGAGGTAACCTCATTACCTGGAATATCAGGGGGATAAATGATCATTGGAAGTCTAGGCTTATCCATACTTACCTAACCTGCCACAACACCCGGATATGCTTTTTACAGGAGACACACCTTGCCTCGACCAATACTGTCAGGCTCAAGCCCGCCACTGGGGAGAGTCTCACTCTGCCGTCTACTCAAACTATGCTACAGGGGTCACTATTCTAATTAGACAGGGTCTGCCATGGAGCACTGATCATATCCACATAGACTCTGCAGGCAGATACGTCATTTTAGTGGGCACACTCTGGGCCAGATTCACAAAACTAACTTAAGACAAAATCCTAAACTTACTACTTTTGGTATTCAGAGAAGTTACGATTTTGTCTTAAGTTTGTCTTAAGACAGACTGAAGACAGACTTAAGTTAGGATTTTGTCTTAAGTCTGTCTTAAGTTTGTCTTAAGACAAACTTAAGACAAAATCCTAACTTCTGTGAATACCAAAAGTAGTGAGTTTAGGACTTTGTCTTAAGTTAATTCTGTGAATCGGCCCCTCTATTTCCAACCTCTAATATTGGCAGCCATCTATGGCCCTAATCTCGAAGACCCAGACTTTTTCTTAAATGTATGGAGACTGATCTCCTGTGGTTCGCATCCTATTATTTGGGTTGGTGACTTTAATATAGCACCCCACAGCACATTGGACAGATCTGGCAGGCACACACAGTACCCGCAGGCCATGGCTACCCTCCACACGCTGATACAGGACAATACCCTAGTGGATTCATGGAGCCACACTCATCCCACAAAAGCTGAGGGCATTTGCATATGCGCAACGCATGGCTCCTGGTCACGCATTGACCTATGGCTAGCAACCAGTGATGTCACTAACTGGACAATATCGAGTAGGCACATGTCCTGCACATTATCTGACCATGCCCCAGTCCGCCTCACACTAAAGATCCCGCTGACCCACCAGCACATGTTCTCCTGGTACCTGCCAATCCATGCCTAGTGAGACACCATTTTGAAGGAAGAAGTGCGCATCACCATCATGGACCTTTTTGAGCTTAACTCTGGTTCAGTCAATTCCCCCTCGGATCTCTGGGAATCTTTTAAGGTGGTGTTCAGAGGGGTGTGTATCGCAAAACAGGCCAGGGTCCTTCAGGCCATTAGGGGCACTCTTCAGTGCTTGGAATCGGAACTCTCAGCCCTAGACAGGTACTACTGCTCCAACCCAAACCCAGACATTCTTGCTAGCATTTGGGCTAAAACGTCTGAATATCATTCGGAGGCAGACCAGAAGTTAGCTACTTGGGTCGCGAAGCAACTGCTCGTAGGTATGGTCAGGGTGAGCATCCGGGCAGAACTTTGGCTACCCTGCTACATAAGCCCACGTGTCTTCCTATTTGACGGATGTTAGACTTGGCCCTTCTGGCAGTTTCACCTCTAAACTTTTTGCTAACTTTTTGCTTTTATATGTGACTTGGTGTTGGTTGTTTTTGGCTTCTGCGCACTTTAACACTGTGTCCCAGTGTAAAGTGCGTGCACACTCTGAGTGCATGTTGTGAGATAGGCCTGCCCTCCCATAGGAATGCATGGGGAATGTATGTGTCCATGGTTGTTCCTGATGTGTGGGGCATGCAGGCTCGAGTTTGGTATGTGCGAACTCGTGAGAGTGAATGCTGCACGATGATGTGTGCGGCTTTAATGTGTCTAGTGTGGAAGTGCCACTTCTAGAAGTTGGCATGTCTGTGTAATAAAGATGAATTGACTGGCTTGTGATTGACTGGAGCTGGCTGGTGTGCCTGGCTCCAGGAGTCAGGATGGGTCTGCCTCGGTGGTGAATGGAAAGATCTGCATGTTGATGTGAGGGAGGGGTGCACCTGGGACCTGAATAGGGCTGGGTTTTCCCTACACAATGCTGGCTCCGCCCCCTGTGGTGCGACTGATGACCCTAGCCTGTCCAGTGAATGGGGAGATGGGCTGAGCACAACAGAGTGCTCTAAAACCAGATGCGTCTGGTTTTCCCTTAACCCTGCAGCCTGAGACAAAGGATTTCTGTGTATAAGAAGGGGCTGTGACCCCACGCAAAATGTTCTCTTCCTGATCCTAACTTGAGGGGGGCCTGCTGCTGGGCACCAGGAGGACCGCCACTGGGCATTGCCTCCCTGCCTGGAGGGCCCTGTGAGGTGGCCCCTGGGCCCAGCCTTTGCCCCCCTGCCGCCCTAAGAACCTTTGCTATACTTTCTCGGGACTTTGGGGGACCCTAGCGCTTGGGAGCGCTTTATTTGTCCTGGTAGCGCCTGGGAGCGCTTGAGTATGGTGCTGGGGAGCGCTGTGCTTCCCTGAGCAGTGCTTCCCTCTTTGGACAGCAGCACGGAGCTGCAATTCCATTCCTGAGGGATTCCCCGGCGTGGGGATCCCCCATTGCTGATTTTTGAAACAGGTGCCCCCCTGCATTTTGCCCCGCACTTCTGCCAGTTTATGTGGGTGCCCACCCCACCAGGGACCTTGTGCCTGTGTGTTTTTGTAAATGTCCCTAGCAGGTGCCGACCCCGCCAGGGACTCCGTATTTTAAACCGGGAGCCTACCCCGGACTGCCGCCGTTAGCCGCCCCCACGGGCCGCCGCACTGCCTACGAAGACCCGGAAGTCCTTGGACGGGGACAGGAAGCAGCCGGGAGCCCACCCCGCGCTCCTGTGAGCAGGAGAGAGAGAGACGGAAACTGAACCCGGCCGATGGAGTGCAGCCGGCAAGAAGGTGCGGCCGGGGCTCCTGTTTATAAGGGAGAGCCCCGTGGTGTGATGCCTGCCCCCGCCGTGGTACCGAGGAGAGAGAGCCCCCGAGGAGCGGGAGCTCTCTGGTAGCTTCTCAGTTGTGGTTTTCCCAGAGGAGTCCCGGAGCAGCCACGACAGGAGATCCAAGACAAGGAGTGCCCCTGGAGCAGCCGGTGAGTAGGGCCCCTGTGTTTATTTTTGAAGAGGAGGGCGTCGGGGCACATTGCCGGTGCCTGCCCCTCCACTCCTGCATGTGCTGTCATCACTCCGGGCTAACATTGTTTGGGGGCATTGCAGAGGGTAGAGCGGCCCCGGTTGGCAGCGGGCCGTTCCCCCAGTGGGCAGCATTGTTTCTAGAGCCCACGAGGCTCAAAGGGGGCATTCTGTTTCTTGAGCAGAACGAGGCTCAAAGGGGGCATTTTGTTTCTTGAGCCCACGAAGCTCCTGAGGGCCCAGTTGTTTATTCATAGAGCCCACGAGGCTCCTATGTTGTTTTTGGGCAGTGTTTATTTAGGGCCCCCAGAAGAGCCAGGAGGCACACTGGTGACAGGCTCAGTTCCCCAGCTGCCCAGCACTTAGTGGGAAGCTGCTACGTTTAGGCCTTGCGAATCCTCTTTGGCTACCTGCGCAGCCAGCCCAGACATTCTGGACATTGGGCCTGAGAGCCCCAAAGATGCCAAGTTGGCCTGGGGTCAGTTCTGTGATTTTCTGCGCAAATTTAATTTATGGCCTAATGTGATTTCTGCATAATATGCAATGTCTTTTTTCCTATACCTCTACATGTGTTTATCCTGCCTAGGAGGTTGTGTTACCTAGTATAGTTATGCTAGTATTTTCATGGGTCCCTGAGTGATATATGCCTAAGGTGGTTAGGGTTGCATAGTGTGTACCTACCTTTTACCAGTAATTACTGGTTGTGTTCTACAAGTGCTAATTAATGCTACAATTATTCTATGTTCTAAGTGCTATTCCTACAAAGAGCTATTCCTACAAACTGCTAGCTCTACTAAGTGCTTATTCCTGACAGTGGTCCATATGGCTCTGTCCTATGTATATTAAGCCCCTGTACATTCCACCCGTGCCAGTGGCACAGTGTACATTGTGTGTTCATTATCTAATGTGTTTGGTATAATACAAAGGCTATTTTTACATATATTCTTGTGTGGAGTTCCTTTTGAGGGGGGCCTGGGAAGTTGTTGTTGGTGGGTGCGTGCCCAAATACTTAACTTGCATTGCCTCCAGGATCAGCCTTGCTGCTCGTGTCACGTTGCTAAGGGGGTGAGCAGGGGTTATCTTTGGGACTGTAACTTCCTTGCCGTAACTAGAGTGGTGGTTTCTGCCTGGCTTTGGCGCAAGCCTCAGTCAACCAGAAATCCCATTTCTAACAACGGAGATTTGCTCCGACTCGGGAGACAGAATCACAACACTGGATGATATCATAAACACAATCACTAGTTTCTATACCCAACTCTATACCACGGGCTCTGTAGAGGACCCTGACTCCCTTCAACAATATTTTGACTCTATCAAGCTCATGTGGCTCAGCCTGGCACACTGAGAATACATAAAGACAAATTATTTACAAGCCAATGTACTAGTGTAAAATACACACCCATCTCGGCTGATCATTTTGATTTCAGTTTGTTTTGTCCATGCCAGTCGGGGAAATAGTTACAGCTCTCCTTCTAATGGCCCAAACCTGGCCCAGAAATTTTGCAGCTGCACAAGCATAGAGTGGTCTTGCATCTGACTTTACAATGTGTGGTTGGAAAACAACTACGGGTGGGCTCTAATCAGCAAGGCTGAGCCAAATTATCAAAAAACAAAAATAGAATCCCAATACTGAAATAAACAATTTAGACCAACAATGTGCTAACCTGAACCTGAAAAGACAATTCAAGGACGGGAATTGCTAGTTAATAGCTTTTTATTTGCAATATTTTTTAGAAAGATCAATTTTTATTTTTTCAAATGATATAAGAAAGGCTTATTTACAAAGAAAGGACAAGTACAATTAGGAAAAACGAAACATTTGTCTTCAATCATTCACTATTCCACCCATATCACAAGCATTCAACACACTTTCATACCATTCAGGAGAAAGACTATAGAAGCATACAAAATATTTTTAAAAAATATATATACATTTGCAAATTTGCTTCACAAAAGAACAGAATGCCACAACCTGCGGGCAAAATACTACATCAATAAACAGAACGTTTTTTTTGACAAAAGTACATTCGTCTCAAATGATTATGTGAATAAACTTTTCAAGGTTCTTAGTAATGTACAGACGGGTTGGAAAAATAAATTAAGTAACCAAGCCGTTCTTCGCAGGTAAAGTGTGGCCAGGAGCCTACGCGTTTCGAATCCCAATTGTTTTCATAGGATTCTCTTCAGGGCCTCAAGCAGTATCTAAACAGGGCACAATCGGGGGTTAAAACACAAAAAATTAATAACTCAAACATACCGTGTGACAACAAAGAACAACTTAGGCAGATCAGGGTTTGGCTTTTAGTCTTATTTTAATTTTAATTTGGACCACTTGTCAAGAAACCCAACCAGGCTGACCATCCCACACACACTCCGGGGCTTACCAGTTGGTGAAATGCTCCAGGATGGAGGGAAGCAGAGAGTTCGTTTCTACAGGATTAAACAAACAAGTTTTAATTGGGTGTATTCGTGGGAGCTTATTTTAACAGGCGACCTCTGCGGCGTGGGTGATACTTGCCTTAAGTCAGTTGTGGTGGTGTTTATTAGTTGGACTCGAGCAGCGTGGTAAGTGCATTCAAGGTGCAGCTCTCTGTTAATGTAAAGAACTGAGAGTGAGCATTTTAATTTTGACATGCCTTTACGCAATGTAACTAGACAGTGTGACTGCTTAAAAACGGGCTGTCGGTGACGACCTCCGGCGGGGGAGTAAAACTCTACTAGTTGCCCTAATACCCAGACGGTGCTACATACTTTTACTCACCCAAAGGCGGATTTGCCGCTGCTGGCAGTCGGGCGGGAGCCGGATCGCTCGCGCTTGTATTCCGTTTCTCTCACGGCAGAATGAATTGAATTTAAGGGCCGAACTTAAGCCACCTTGTTGAATCCTGTAACAAGATGCAATAGTGGTTTGAAAGAGCAGCGCTGCACGGCGAAAGACGCGACTAGGTTATGCCTTTAGTATGGATGCTCACCATGATATATATGGGTTTCCGGCCAGCTGGCTCAATGGAGACCTTTGGGCGGCTCTTCAGCAGTTACTAGACTAAATAACAGAGAGGCACATTTTAGCGTATCTATTCTTGTCAAGTTAACGGCATAAAAGTATATGCCGCCGGCTCACAGTACTTACTTTGCTCTCGGGTCGGACGATGTAAATCAGCTCGCGTTCCAGTCGGCACTAACTTAAAGGACATGCGCATAGCATGCCGAGGTCAGACACTAGCCGGTATTTAAAGGGGCAAGCATGTGCACGGCCGCCTCCTTCTTAAAGGGATGACGTTAGTCAATAGATGATACCGCTTCCTAGGGAGGGAAAATGACCTACAACACCCACAGGGGCTACAATCTCTCACCTGTTTGTCGACCTCTATGAGTGAAAACCACAGATTTCACATGTCTACAATTACAAATAGACCAAGTGCTAACACGGAGTCAAAGTTCCATTTAGATGGAATGATAAATGAACTTGGTGTTTACAGTTTGAAAATTTCACTCAATTCATTGAGGCCAGAGATTGCCGTGTCAAATTTTACAATTAGAAGGGCTTCTCGTTTTGAAAGTTGTAGATCCAGATCACCTCCACGGGGGTTCTTCTCAATTCTTGAAATCACAGTCCATTTGAGATCACTAATTGCATGTTGCATTTTTGTCCAATGTAGGACTAGAGGGGCGTTCTCCACTTTATTCTTCAGTCTCGATTTATGCTGAGAAATACGTTGACGTACCTCTTGGCTAGTTTTACCTATATACAACTGTAGACAGGGACATAGAATTCCATAGACGACTTGCTTGGACTTACAGTTACTGAAGGTGTTGTGTTTCCAGTAAATCCCGTTATGCTGGAATAGGGAACCCTCAATCGTGGATTCACAGCACAGGCAGGTTCCGCATTTATGATGGCCAGTTATGGGCGGTAGTCGCATCATTTGGCGCAATGAAGGTGGACTCGGGGTGGGCATCGCTGCTCGAACGATATGATTGGCAATATTGTTCTCCTTTTTAAAGGCAAACAAGGGAAGATCTTTAAGGCTTTCATCTAGATTCTTGACTAGATGCCAATTTTGTCCAATAATTCGTTTTAACTGGTTTGCGTTGGGGCAAAATGTGGTAACGCATACCTGACGTTTCATACTGTGTTTTTCTTTTCGTTCTAGTAAAGCCTCACGTGGGGTCCAACGTGCTCTTTTCATACAGTTTTTTACTAGTTTTTTGGGGTACCCCCTGTCGCATAGCTTGGATATTAGATTGTCAGCATGATGGTTGAAGTCTTCTTTGAACGTGCAGTTCCTGCGTACCCGCAGGAACTGCCCGTACGGGAGATTTTCTTTGAGACTTCTGGGATGGTTGCTGTCGAATAGTAAAGATTTATTGCGGTCAGTTGATTTTACAAATAATGTAGTAGCCAACTTCCCGTCTTTTGGAAAGACCTCAACGTCCAGGAAAGCGATTTTGCTGGTGGACTGGGTTAAACTGAACTTTATGTCAGCGGTCCTTGAATTTAACCATTGATGGAAAGATGTTAAAGTGTCCTCATCTCCCGTCCAGATCATAAACACATCATCAATAAATCGGAGCCATGCTCCGATATATTGATGAAACGGGTTGTTGGAATGTATGTATGTTTCCTCGTACATGGACATGAAGAGAACTGCTAGCTCCGGCGCAAAGGGGCAGCCCATCGCCACCCCTTTGATTTGATAGTAAAATTCTCCATTGAAACAAAAATAATTTCTCTTGAGGGCGAAAGATGCAAGTTTTATCAAGAATTCAGTCGGTACTTGCATAGGACGTGATCTTTGGTCCAAGAAGTGTGACAGGACTGCTACCGCTTCGTCCTGTGGAATCTGTGTGTACAGCGATGTCACGTCTAAGGTGACTAAAATATCACTGTGGTCACGGTAATTCATGTTGGCCAATTTATTTATGAAGTCCGTGGTGTCCTGTAAGTAGGATCTCACCTGACTCATAAATTCTTTTAAGAAACAGTCCACGTATTTTGCAATCGGCTCAAGCAGGGAGCCACATCCTGCCACGATGGGCCTGCCTGGCGGATGGTTCTGATCTTTATGAATTTTAGGCAATACGTAGAACATCGGAGTTTTGGGATGCTTGATCTTTAAGTATTCCAACTCTTTGGGACCAACAAATCCTAGGTCAAATCCTTCTTGTATTATATTAAACAATTCATTTTGAAGGTCTGTGGTGGGGTCTTTACCTATCTTGCGATAGCAATTACAGTCGTCTAGCTGCCTCATTACTTCGGTGGTGTAATTGTTGGTATCCCATATCACTATTGCACCACCTTTATCGGCCTGTTTGACTGTTACCGAGGTGTCATTCTTTAGATTGTTTAATGCAGTCATCTGCTGTTTGGTGGTATTAAATTTCACGAACTTTCTTTGCTTTTCCATGGCTGAAATGGCAGAAAGGACACTTCTTTCGAAAGTTACAAGTTCTTTCGGAATTTTATTCGCAGGGGGGCAGAACGTAGATCTATTTCTTAAACCCGTGACTTCTGCCGGTCTTAGTGTGGAACTATCACAAAAAAATAGGGTGAGCCGTAATTTTCTGCAAAATTCAATGAACTCAGACTTCATTTTCACGAAGTCGGTTCTTTTTGAAGGTACAAAGGACAAACCTTTTGCCAAAATGTCCTCTTCTTCACGTGTAAGTACCTTTTTTGACAGATTGAAAATGGGCGACGCTTTTAATTTTTGTACTGCTGGCGCCGAGTTTTCATTTCCCATGGGATTTGATATCTCGACTTGCCTCTCGGGCGTGTCTGGCCTCTTCCTAAAAAATGAGGGTTAGATGGTTGGCCCTGTTGTTGTGGATTGGCGTTCCAATTCTTATTCCGGCTTGGGCGGTTGTAATTGCCACTAGTGTCACTATCTGTCCCTGAGGATGATGTATCTGAGAAAGAAATGAACTGTTTCCTAGATCTCCCTTGGTTATCAGGTAGAAAACGTCGTGATTCTGCTTTAGAATAAAAGTCCACCTGGAGATACGGATATATATTCTCCAGTGCAAAGTTTTTTTTGTCCTTTTCGAATTGATTACTTTTCTGTGTTATAGTGTAATCTTTAAATTCTTGTATCTCTTTCGCTACTTTTTCTAGCAAAATTTTTGCGTCAGCTATGGTGGGATTGGTACTGATCTCAGCCTCTAATTTTGCAATTTCCGCAAGTTCTTCTTTTGAAATTCTAACAGCCGTCTCGACCGTTAAGACCATAAGGTCTCTGCTGCACTTGGTTTCTATAAATGAGAAACCTTTTTTTAAAGATAGGGTCTTCTGTAAAGATGACCGGTATATTTTTGATCTGCAACCCACCTGGGATCGTACCTTCTTTAAGATGTTGTAGTAGGAAATGACCGTGAAGGTCTGTCCTGATCTGTTTCTTTTTTAAGCGGAGCAGCTTTTCAGCCTCATTAGATGTTGTCGCAGTCTCACTCAAGGTAACCGATGTGAATATGGGAGGGTCACTGAGAAGGTTCCTGATGTGGTCTTCTGAATATGCAAAGGTGTCCTTCTCTGCCATTTGCTCACAATACAAAAAAGGGAAAGACAACCCAAATTAGAACAATAAACCAAGTGATAATAACATCAAAGAAAAATAATACTCATAATCACACATGTGCACAGAATGGAACAAGTGGATACTTGATAGAAGGAGAGTAATCTTCAACCTTCACTTCCAAGTGAATGAAACTAACACAATACCTCGCGGGCCTGCGCCCGCTATAATAACTGGAAAACAACTACGGGTGGGCTCTAATCAGCAAGGCTGAGCCAAATTATCAAAAAACAAAAATAGAATGCCAATACTGATATAAACAATTTAGACCAACAATGTGCTAACCTGAACCTGAAAAGACAATTCAAGGACGGGAATTGCTAGTTAATAGCTTTTTATTTGCAATATTTTTTAGAAAGATCAATTTTTATTTTTTCAAATGATATAAGAAAGGCTTATTTACAAAGAAAGGACAAGTACAATTAGGAAAAACGAAACATTTGTCTTCAATCATTCACTATTCCACCCATATCACAAGCATTCAACACACTTTCATACCATTCAGGAGAAAGACTATAGAAGCATACAAAATATTTTTAAAAAATATATATACATTTGCAAATTTGCTTCACAAAAGAACAGAATGCCACAACCTGCGGGCAAAATACTACATCAATAAACAGAACGTTTTTTTTGACAAAAGTACATTCGTCTCAAATGATTATGTGAATAAACTTTTCAAGGTTCTTAGTAATGTACAGACGGGTTGGAAAAATAAATTAAGTAACCAAGCCGTTCTTCGCAGGTAAAGTGTGGCCAGGAGCCTACGCGTTTCGAATCCCAATTGTTTTCATAGGATTCTCTTCAGGGCCTCAAGCAGTATCTAAACAGGGCACAATCGGGGGTTAAAACACAAAAAATTAATAACTCAAACATACCGTGTGACAACAAAGAACAACTTAGGCAGATCAGGGTTTGGCTTTTAGTCTTATTTTAATTTTAATTTGGACCACTTGTCAAGAAACCCAACCAGGCTGACCATCCCACACACACTCCGGGGCTTACCAGTTGGTGAAATGCTCCAGGATGGAGGGAAGCAGAGAGTTCGTTTCTACAGGATTAAACAAACAAGTTTTAATTGGGTGTATTCGTGGGAGCTTATTTTAACAGGCGACCTCTGCGGCGTGGGTGATACTTGCCTTAAGTCAGTTGTGGTGGTGTTTATTAGTTGGACTCGAGCAGCGTGGTAAGTGCATTCAAGGTGCAGCTCTCTGTTAATGTAAAGAACTGAGAGTGAGCATTTTAATTTTGACATGCCTTTACGCAATGTAACTAGACAGTGTGACTGCTTAAAAACGGGCTGTCGGTGACGACCTCCGGCGGGGGAGTAAAACTCTACTAGTTGCCCTAAAACCCAGACGGGGCTACATACTTTTACTCACCCAAAGGCGGATTTGCCGCTGCTGGCAGTCGGGCGGGAGCCGGATCGCTCGCGCTTGTATTCCGTTTCTCTCACGGCAGAATGAATTGAATTTAAGGGCCGAACTTAAGCCACCTTGTTGAATCCTGTAACAAGATGCAATAGTGGTTTGAAAGAGCAGCGCTGCACGGCGAAAGACGCGACTAGGTTATGCCTTTAGTATGGATGCTCACCATGATATATATGGGTTTCCGGCCAGCTGGCTCAATGGAGACCTTTGGGCGGCTCTTCAGCAGTTACTAGACTAAATAACAGAGAGGCACATTTTAGCGTATCTATTCTTGTCAAGTTAACGGCATAAAAGTATATGCCGCCGGCTCACAGTACTTACTTTGCTCTCGGGTCGGACGATGTAAATCAGCTCGCGTTCCAGTCGGCACTAACTTAAAGGACATGCGCATAGCATGCCGAGGTCAGACACTAGCCGGTATTTAAAGGGGCAAGCATGTGCACGGCCGCCTCCTTCTTAAAGGGATGACGTTAGTCAATAGATGATACCGCTTCCTAGGGAGGGAAAATGACCTACAACACCCACAGGGGCTACAATCTCTCACCTGTTTGTCGACCTCTATGAGTGAAAACCACAGATTTCACATGTCTACAATTACAAATAGACCAAGTGCTAACACGGAGTCAAAGTTCCATTTAGATGGAATGATAAATGAACTTGGTGTTTACAGTTTGAAAATTTCACTCAATTCATTGAGGCCAGAGATTGCCGTGTCAAATTTTACAATTAGAAGGGCTTCTCGTTTTGAAAGTTGTAGATCCAGATCACCTCCACGGGGGTTCTTCTCAATTCTTGAAATCACAGTCCATTTGAGATCACTAATTGCATGTTGCATTTTTGTCCAATGTAGGACTAGAGGGGCGTTCTCCACTTTATTCTTCAGTCTCGATTTATGCTGAGAAATACGTTGACGTACCTCTTGGCTAGTTTTACCTATATACAACTGTAGACAGGGACATAGAATTCCATAGACGACTTGCTTGGACTTACAGTTACTGAAGGTGTTGTGTTTCCAGTAAATCCCATTATGCTGGAATAGGGAACCCTCAATCGTGGATTCACAGCACAGGCAGGTTCCGCATTTATGATGGCCAGTTATGGGCGGTAGTCGCATCATTTGGCGCAATGAAGGTGGACTCGGGGTGGGCATCGCTGCTCGAACGATATGATTGGCAATATTGTTCTCCTTTTTAAAGGCAAACAAGGGAAGATCTTTAAGGCTTTCATCTAGATTCTTGACTAGATGCCAATTTTGTCCAATAATTCGTTTTAACTGGTTTGCGTTGGGGCAAAATGTGGTAACGCATACCTGACGTTTCATACTGTGTTTTTCTTTTCGTTCTAGTAAAGCCTCACGTGGGGTCCAACGTGCTCTTTTCATACAGTTTTTTACTAGTTTTTTGGGGTACCCCCTGTCGCATAGCTTGGATATTAGATTGTCAGCATGATGGTTGAAGTCTTCTTTGAACGTGCAGTTCCTGCGTACCCGCAGGAACTGCCCGTACGGGAGATTTTCTTTGAGACTTCTGGGATGGTTGCTGTCGAATAGTAAAGATTTATTGCGGTCAGTTTCAGTTTAACCCAGTCCACCAGCAAAATCGCTTTCCTGGACGTTGAGGTCTTTCCAAAAGACGGGAAGTTGGCTACTACATTATTTGTAAAATCAACTGACCGCAATAAATCTTTACTATTCGACAGCAACCATCCCAGAAGTCTCAAAGAAAATCTCCCGTACGGGCAGTTCCTGCGGGTACGCAGGAACTGCACGTTCAAAGAAGACTTCAACCATCATGCTGACAATCTAATATCCAAGCTATGCGACAGGGGGTACCCCAAAAAACTAGTAAAAAACTGTATGAAAAGAGCACGTTGGACCCCACGTGAGGCTTTACTAGAACGAAAAGAAAAACACAGTATGAAACGTCAGGTATGCGTTACCACATTTTGCCCCAACGCAAACCAGTTAAAACGAATTATTGGACAAAATTGGCATCTAGTCAAGAATCTAGATGAAAGCCTTAAAGATCTTCCCTTGTTTGCCTTTAAAAAGGAGAACAATATTGCCAATCATATCGTTCGAGCAGCGATGCCCACCCCGAGTCCACCTTCATTGCGCCAAATGATGCGACTACCGCCCATAACTGGCCATCATAAATGCGGAACCTGCCTGTGCTGTGAATCCACGATTGAGGGTTCCCTATTCCAGCATAATGGGATTTACTGGAAACACAACACCTTCAGTAACTGTAAGTCCAAGCAAGTCGTCTATGGAATTCTATGTCCCTGTCTACAGTTGTATATAGGTAAAACTAGCCAAGAGGTACGTCAACGTATTTCTCAGCATAAATCGAGACTGAAGAATAAAGTGGAGAACGCCCCTCTAGTCCTACATTGGACAAAAATGCAACATGCAATTAGTGATCTCAAATGGACTGTGATTTCAAGAATTGAGAAGAACCCCCGTGGAGGTGATCTGGATCTACAACTTTCAAAACGAGAAGCCCTTCTAATTGTAAAATTTGACACGGCAATCTCTGGCCTCAATGAATTGAGTGAAATTTTCAAACTGTAAACACCAAGTTCATTTATCATTCCATCTAAATGGAACTTTGACTCCGTGTTAGCACTTGGTCTATTTGTAATTGTAGACATGTGAAATCTGTGGTTTTCACTCATAGAGGTCGACAAACAGGTGAGAGATTGTAGCCCCTGTGGGTGTTGTAGGTCATTTTCCCTCCCTAGGAAGCGGTATCATCTATTGACTAACGTCATCCCTTTAAGAAGGAGGCGGCTGTGCACATGCTTGCCCCTTTAAATACCGGCTAGTGTCTGACCTCGGCATGCTATGCGCATGTCCTTTAAGTTAGTGCCGACTGGAACGCGAGCTGATTTACATCGTCCGACCCGAGAGCAAAGTAAGTACTGTGAGCCGGCGGCATATACTTTTATGCCGTTAACTTGACAAGAATAGATACGCTAAAATGTGCCTCTCTGTTATTTAGTCTAGTAACTGCTGAAGAGCCGCCCAAAGGTCTCCATTGAGCCAGCTGGCCGGAAACCCATATATATCATGGTGAGCATCCATACTAAAGGCATAACCTAGTCGCGTCTTTCGCCGTGCAGCGCTGCTCTTTCAAACCACTATTGCATCTTGTTACAGGATTCAACAAGGTGGCTTAAGTTCGGCCCTTAAATTCAATTCATTCTGCCGTGAGAGAAACGGAATACAAGCGCGAGCGATCCGGCTCCCGCCCGACTGCCAGCAGCGGCAAATCCGCCTTTGGGTGAGTAAAAGTATGTAGCCCCGTCTGGGTATTAGGGCAACTAGTAGAGTTTTACTCCCCCGCCGGAGGTCGTCACCGACAGCCCGTTTTTAAGCAGTCACACTGTCTAGTTACATTGCGTAAAGGCATGTCAAAATTAAAATGCTCACTCTCAGTTCTTTACATTAACAGAGAGCTGCACCTTGAATGCACTTACCACGCTGCTCGAGTCCAACTAATAAACACCACCACAACTGACTTAAGGCAAGTATCACCCACGCCGCAGAGGTCGCCTGTTAAAATAAGCTCCCACGAATACACCCAATTAAAACTTGTTTGTTTAATCCTGTAGAAACGAACTCTCTGCTTCCCTCCATCCTGGAGCATTTCACCAACTGGTAAGCCCCGGAGTGTGTGTGGGATGGTCAGCCTGGTTGGGTTTCTTGACAAGTGGTCCAAATTAAAATTAAAATAAGACTAAAAGCCAAACCCTGATCTGCCTAAGTTGTTCTTTGTTGTCACACGGTATGTTTGAGTTATTAATTTTTTGTGTTTTAACCCCCGATTGTGCCCTGTTTAGATACTGCTTGAGGCCCTGAAGAGAATCCTATGAAAACAATTGGGATTCGAAACGCGTAGGCTCCTGGCCACACTTTACCTGCGAAGAACGGCTTGGTTACTTAATTTATTTTTCCAACCCGTCTGTACATTACTAAGAACCTTGAAAAGTTTATTCACATAATCATTTGAGACGAATGTACTTTTGTCAAAAAAAACGTTCTGTTTATTGATGTAGTATTTTGCCCGCAGGTTGTGGCATTCTGTTCTTTTGTGAAGCAAATTTGCAAATGTATATATATTTTTAAAAAATATTTTGTATGCTTCTATAGTCTTTCTCCTGAATGGTATGAAAGTGTGTTGAATGCTTGTGATATGGGTGGAATAGTGAATGATTGAAGACAAATGTTTCGTTTTTCCTAATTGTACTTGTCCTTTCTTTGTAAATAAGCCTTTCTTATATCATTTGAAAAAATAAAAATTGATCTTTCTAAAAAATATTGCAAATAAAAAGCTATTAACTAGCAATTCCCGTCCTTGAATTGTCTTTTCAGGTTCAGGTTAGCACATTGTTGGTCTAAATTGTTTATATCAGTATTGGCATTCTATTTTTGTTTTTTTACAATGTGTGGGGCATCTTTGTGGTTGTGTGTACCAAGTTGTCTACATACCGGAGCTAGCCAGTTCCTTTTAGGTCTAGCATAGGCAACACAAACACAAAAGACATGGCCTAGTGTTTCATAAGGCATGAACAGGAGGGACAGCCCTTGGGCTGTGATTTATTTGTCAGCCAGGAAGTAGTGAAGGCATTAATGGATAGACCACCATGTCTGAATTCCGTGTAGTTTCCTGGCTGCTGGCACCTTAATAAAATCAAGATAGCACTCTAGCCGGCTGATGGATTTCATGTCAGTAAAAACATCAGTTAAGCAGCCCTGCTGGATTTTCAGGAAATTCTTCTGTTCTAAACATACCCAATACTGAAATTTTTATTGATCCCTAGAGTATGTGGACGGGAGACATCAAGCTCCTTAGGAACGCCTGTGCCTGCCCAGATGGTGTCTCTGTGTTTAATCCACCCGATTTTATGTTTTTTGTCCAAAGCAGAAACTTCGGTGAAAGCAGCGGCATAGGGGGCCAGGTCAGGGGTAGAACAGTGGGCATAGGCTCACCTGGTCATTAATAGACTTGACACCCAGGTCAAGTTTCAAGGTGAGAAGGAGAGTGCTTTGGGAAGTGATACCAAGCTCCTAAGGAACTTGTTTTCCACTGTTGAAAGAGTGTATACATTTATTGAACCCCACAGTTCTGCCCCATAAAGGACACTACTCACTACCTTGCAGCTGTACAGTTTGAGTGTGGGGGCTACAGACTTGGTATAAGAAAGGCAGTTATCAATACGGACAATAGCATACAGGCCAAGGTGTTGGCGAATCGGCTGCTTACCCTCATGCCGCTAATAGTGCGCCCGGACCAATCTTGCTTTATTCCTGGTTGCGCTACTTCGCAAACTCTCCACACCATCTTCTCATTGATACATCAAATTAACCCCACTCGCCGCACTTCTTGATGCTACTAAAGCGATCGACTCTCTTGAATGGCCTTTCTTGTTTTCGCCTGCTCGCCTGGGCCTCAGCGCGGGCTTTATTCGGAACATTAAACTGCTCTATACTCTCCCCATGGCGCGCATCAAACTTAACGGGCAGATCACCAACCCCATCAAAATCACTAGGGGCACACGGCAAGGTTGCCCACTCTCGCTGTTGCTCTTTGCCATTGCCATGGAACCCCTGGCGGCACGGCTCCGCCAGCACCATACACACCGGCGTATTGGATTATCTGCCTGCACCTTGGTCACTTCTATGTATGCTGATGATATTTCATTATTTGTCTGAGAGCTGCACATGAACTTAGACCCTATGAACAGTGAGGTCATATGCTTTGGGGGACTCTCTGGCATACAAGTGAACTGGAGCAAATCCATTTTATTCCTCTTAACAGATGTCACTCAACCTGGCGCAACCGAGTTTCCGCCCAAATGGGCAAGTGAGCCAACCCAATATTTGGGCGTCTGGCTCTAATGGAGCACTGATGACCTCTGGCCCGCTAACTACGGCAGGGCCATCGAATGGCTGGAAGCTAAAATTCCAATATGGAATAAATTGCCACTCTCCTTATTCGGTCGTATCGCAATTGCGAAAATGATTGTCTTGCCAAAATTCCTATATTTGTGCCTAAATATACCTCTCCTGCTCACCATGCACATTTTTAACAGACTCCGATCCAACTTAATATCTGTGGCATGGGCCAGGTGCCAACCGTGCATAGCCTATGATATCCTGATGCTCCCTTTTGCACGTGGTGGCTTGGGGCCCCTGACCTGCAACTATACGCATACAGTGCCCAGGCTTGTTTCTTGCATTTTTGGCTACACCTGATGACATTCCAGCCGCACACTGCTGTAGAGGCAGATTTGGCCACCACCTGGCCGCTTAGCACTGCACTGTTCCTGTCCCATAAGAATCCCCGGAAAGAGAAAAATACTACTGAATGCTTGCACTGGGCATGGGAGGGACTCTGTAAGTACAGTGGCACTGATACCCTATATGCTCAATCCAAGCAACTTGCTGCAAATTCTGCCTTCCCCCGCTACAAAACATTGGCATGGTGCGCCGCATGAAAGTTCTCAGTATCAGCATAAATACTGATCTATACCCATACGGCTGTTTCCTTTCTCCCCCTTTCTCCTTTCTCCACCGGCACAGGAACACTCACACTATTAGACAGCAGCCGCGGTCGGTAGTGGGAGTACCTGCCGGGCGGTGACATGGGGAGCGGGTGGGGCAGGGTGGGGGGTAGTAAACTATGGATTACGGAGGTTTACAGGTAAATAAACATATAAATATATTAAATGAACTTTGTTATGCATACTGCATCGCATATGGGGATTCAGTGCACGCAACGAAATTAGTTTTATTTATTTATATGTTTACTTACCTGTAAACCTCGGTAATCCATAGTTTACTACCCCCCACCCAGCCCCTCCCAACGTCACTGCTCGGCAGGTACTCCCACTGCCGACCGCGGCTGTTAGACAGCCTACTATATCACCAGATGCAGGCGACATGCAAAAGCGCTAACAAGTCATTCCCGGTGCCACCTCCCCTAACGTGGCTTTAGAATATATCCACACAGCTACTAAACACTGTAAGCTTGCCACCAGATTCTACTCACTATCTTTGGAGGCTACATCTACTAGCGCCGAACTGGCATGAGGGCCATGGTGGGCGGACCTGCTTGACAGCCCTACACCCGAGCAATGGAAATAGTACTGCACACAAACAGAAAAACTCTCCCCTAATTACAGAATCAGTCAAATACATTTCAATTTCCTCCATAGGCTATACAGCACTCCAATAGTGCTGCGCAGGATGGGCCTCACCATTGATGCACCCTGCCTGCGCTGCGTGGCGCCCGACACCTCGGGCCTCATTTATGAGGCCGTGCGTCACTTTTACGCCGCTGGTGCGTCACTTTTTGTGACACACCAGCAGCGTAAAAAATGTGCCTTGTTTTACCAAATTTACAAAGTGACGCATCTAGGTAGATGCGTGACTTTGTAAACCGTATGCAGGGGGGGCGTTCTGATGCAGGAAAGGATCATAGAAGTGGCGCAGTGAAATCTTATAGATTTCACTGCGCCACTTCTAGGACGTAAATGCGTCAATTTCTTACGCCTGCCTCACAGCAGGCGTAAGACTGACGCAGGCCCTTTCACATGGGGCTTTCACATGGGGCTTGCCCCATGTGAAAGGACACGTTGCTGGAGTTGCGTCACTTTTATGACACACTCCAGCAATGCATCACTTTTGCACCATACAAATACGTCAAAAATACTGACGTATCTGTAGCTCCTTGTGCCATGATGCGTCATACTGTAAATTTGACGCATCATTGGTGTCGCAAGGAGGGCGTAATGAAAAGTGACGCATCGCTGTTTTCACGCAGCGATGCGTCACTTTTCATAAATGAGGCCCCTCGTTTATACATTTAGCATTGGCCTGCCTTAAAGTGACTGCCTACTGGCTGGAAGTGTGCGCATCCATTAGTGCTATCAAATCGATCACCCTTACACCTAATCCCCTTCTTTGCTTGGCTCCGTCAGGGCGGTACCCAATACCTACAGAAGCCTTGTGGCAATGCTGCTGGTCATGGCCAAACGTACAGTGGCAATACACTGGGGGCGAAGACTGACACCGACGCTCAAACTTTGGATTGCCGATGCAGCATATTGTCAGACAAAACTGACATCATTTTGGAATCTTATGCCGAGCGCTAGTAGGCCGCACGATATTTGGGGACCTCTAGTCACATACCTACAAAGCCTAGCAGACGACACCTTGGATCACGACACCCCTGTAAATACACCGGAGCCCACTTCTGCGCGGGCGACAGATGCCAAGAATGGGAACATGAGGTAATCCACATGTATGATTACGGTGATGTCTCTATTTGCCTTCCCAGAACTACCACCTCCACTATGTGTGATCTGATTCATTCTGTCGCACATCTCAGAAACATTTCTAATTCCGCCAAATTGCCAATGTGCCATGAATGTACGTTAAACCCTCTGTAACAGATTGATGACAATGCTGAACTGTAAGTATTATTGTACTTATGTTGAAGCCTCAATTAAAAACGTAAACAATATTTTTTTTTAAATACCTACGATCCGAAACTTGCATGAAAGCTTCCTGTTTCTCCAACATTATTGCTTAATTGCATGCATTTCCTCATCTAACTTGACTCCAATAGATCCCTTACTAGCTCACAGATTCCTTCCTCCAACTTCCGATCCAATTCTTGTGTCTTTTTTTTTGTTGCTTTAATTGATCCCTGTTTACAAAGTGTCCTATGTATATATGCTTTGAAGGCATCCAAGACCTTTGTTGGGGGAGCAGTCCAAGAATTATTCCTGAAGTATTGTTTACTTTTTTGCCCCAGTTCTAATATTACCTCCGGATCCAGAAGAAGTGTCTGGCTTACTGCCCATCTAGACGAAATCCCTATTTCAGTGAATTGCAGTGATATTGAGATATCTAAGTGGTCCAAACAATGTGATGGTATATGTCTGACTTCTTTTCTTTAGGCCTGGGTGGAACTTGCAGAATTTCACTATGTGGAAATCTTTGCAGTAACAGCAAATCTCAGTGAGATTTGATGAGTGCTGCTAATGGGTGGAAAATGCATATTGCACTGCTTGCACTTTGATTTAGTGCCAGTAGTGTGTTCCTAACTGAAGAATCAGAGCAAATGGCATAACACAGTGTGCAAGCATGTGGCCAGTTGATTTTGCCACTTCTCGAGTAGAAAATCTACTTGAGAAGCAGCCCCATGAATGTGACTGCTCACGACCCGCCGCATCTGAAAATCACTCAAGAAGTTCTACTATGTACAGAAATTGCACTAGAAGATGCCACATCCTGGCATCACATTGCTTGAATGAGAAGATCATTTGCCTTGCAGCAATTGGTGGAATTTGGCAGGGACTCTATGTTACAAGAGCAACACAGAGCTGCCAAATTTCTCCAAGTCTTCAAGCGGAATAAAAAATTTCATCCGGGCCTACTTTTATTTTAGGAACCAGGATATTGTCTATGAGAAAAAGGTCTATTCTTTTACAATAGAACACCTATCCTCTATTTATATCAGGTGTTCTACTCCAGGCATCCTACAGACCAAGATCCTGCATCAGATTTCTTTGGACTTCCCTAGCTTGAAGGTATTGGCCAACCGGCTTTTGGTTGAACTACCTAGCTCACTGATTTCCAAGTTTTTGAAATCTCCTCTGATCTTAACTGGGGATGGGAAATCTAATAAGTTCAAGCCTAAAATGCTGAGAGGAGAGTATCATTACAATTTGGACCATAAAATTCTGCACAGGTAAAGCTTATCTGCATAAAGGTAAATTTCCCAATTATCCACTGACCTGATGAGTCTCATTCATCTAGTAAACATTGTATACTACCGTTTCTATTGTGAAAAGTGCTGCCCCTTTTGAACCAATAAATTGTTCCATATTTGTTACTTGGTGCACCCTACCCTGTTTGCTAAAAATGGCCTAATACTCTAATGAAGTCAGTGCTAAGCCCTGCATGGCATTATCGTGTAGATATTGACATAGGGTCGTTTGAGGCTTGAAGTGTGTTTTGGAGGAGAGGCTCTCTCCAAAGAAGGCTGCAAGGCTCAGCTGTCTGGCCTTCCCTTTCTTGCCATTAACATTCCTTTAAAGAATGAAATGTAAACCCAAAGGGGGCAAAAAATTATGGTGGTACTTGCTCGGATCTCTCAACTCCTAATGCTGTAAATTACTGTGAGACTGGTTCCTACCATTATCCACGCCAGCTACTGTAGTGTAGTTCCTATTATCCCAATAGGCTCTGCGCATTGGAATAATACCTTCAATAGTATAGGCCTAGACCAGACGTTAACTAGGTCTACTACTGTCGATATTAGACTTAAAGTTTTGGGTTTGCCAGCTAGCTCAGAGTTCACTAGAAACTTTCTCGAATAGGCAAGGAGGAGTTGAACCTCCCTGGATAGACAAGAAGGGATTTAGTTTCTGACAACCATAGAACATGACAACTTTGCTCTCCCCTAATCAAGAGTGTATCTCGAGTCGTGTGAAAACAAAAGACGACTTATTTTACTCAGTCAGTACGTGCATTCTTAGTCTCACCAGATTGTAGAGAAAAGGAAGAGACGGGCGTGTTCAATAAAAGATGTTATTTATTGATCAGTCTCTTTTCTCATACAAGAGAAATGGATCGATATTATTGCAATACTTATGGTTAAGTAAAGTGCATACATTAAAAGCAGAAGTATAAAATAATACTGTAAAAACATTGATATGGTTTCTAAGCCATATGATGGTTTAAAATGGATAAAATAGATACATACACATATACATTTGACTAATCGTACTCAACTGGTGTTTCTAACTACGCCTACCCCAGATGTACCTGACCTAAGCCTAATACGTGGGCGGGAGTAGAAAGTAGCAGTTTAAGTTAAGTTTGTTTTGCCAAGTGACTGACTCAAGAATTCTCTGTGAGGGGTTATTCAGTTCTGTACCTGGAATCTAGGATGAATGAGGGATGGTATCTCTCGTCTCTGGTCTCGATATTCCAGGCTGCCTGCGAGGGCTACCCGGAAGCGCCGGAGCTGGATTTCTCGGCAGGAGAAAACAGCGTCTCGTTCTCAGCGCGTCAGGAAGGCGGGGCTGCGCCAGCGGGGTCTGCTCTGCTCTGGGCTTCGGCAAGTCTGGCTGCTCCGATCTCGTCACCACCGCGTGTGTTTGCATAGGGCAATATCGGTAATATTTATACCTTTAAGGTGCCGAGATTGACGTAAGGATGGACATAGATACGTCAATAAGGATGTCATACGACCTGGTCGTTAGCACATTCTTTTGCTGAAGTTCTCGGTGAAATCAAAACAATGGCTGCAGGGTTTTTCCCAGGTCTGTCATAGGTTTGATTTGTTTTGAGAACTCCGTATGCCTTATCAGGGGCTGGAGGAATATCGCTTGTCTAATTAGATGGCAAGCGTTATGACCTAATCAGATAACACGTTCCTGTGCCGTAGTGTGGCTTAATCAGATAACGGTTCCTGCATCATGGGGGCTTTCTGCATCACGGGATGGCTGCTAGTTAACTTGTTAACCAGAATAGGGTCAGGAATAGGGGGATCGATACAGAACCTATAGGAATACATCACACTCACTCCACGCTAACTATGGACATATTTACGAATCTATGCATAGTAAAACATACTGTAGAGTATCGTGTATACCTTACCACCCCAAAATACATAAATGCATTTTGAAATTATCAAATATACGGAAAAAACATTCATATGTAATATATACACTCAAGCTGTAGAATAATGCTAAAGTAATCACGAGAATTTACACATGAAATGGCTCTTAATACAGAAAAAAGGTTCGAGACCATTCCATCACAGAATAAAATAATAATGAACATACCAGCGGGCAGCTAATGTCTATAAACTATCTAAAATAAGAAATTTTAGTTCTCTAAGAATAGTTCTTACTTTAAGCAGAAGATAAGTGTCCCGAAAAACATGTAAAAATAAATTTTGGGCTGCTGAAAAAAATTGCTGTCCGTGAACTGGAGGGAAATTGTTCATGGTAAATTTGATATTCTAGCTGAAGGCCAAATTCAGGGAACGCCGTGTGCGAGCTTGCTCAAAAGTCTCTATTTCTGCTCTGGTGAGAACATCATATCATTTAGACTGTCGAAAAAGCTGTCAACAGCTTCCTGGGAGAGTTCCACTAACTCGGAAAAAGATGTAACCATGCATTCGTGCGCATGATTGTCTCCATTGACGTTTTGATTAGTATTGCTGACCGAAGGTCGTACCTGATCAATGCTGCTTTCATCTTGAACTTCACTACCCCTTAATCGTAGTGGTGAAGCTTCCACGAATGCCGTCATCAGGATTGGTAGCCGTTGAGGGCAGCACAAAGCATGAGCCTTTATTGGACTCAACAATGTTTCTGCATCCATTGGCGCATCTGATTGTAGCATCAGACAGGTGTCTAACACGCATTCTTCTCCGCATAGCAAGCACCGCAATACAGGTAAAACACATCGTTGCCACATTGGTCGAAAAGAAAGAAACCAAGTCATGTTCAGGTCTCTAAGCCGGGATAGTCCCAGGATTTTTGATATCCGGTCCCGGTATCCAATGGCTAGGATTGTTTCTTCCCTTGTCGCAGGTCTTTTGTCTGTGACATGGTTTGCCATAACGAAATATTAGGACTAAGAATAGGATTCCTGCAATTAGTCCCAAAATGAGGGGAAGTCCGCCAAAAATCGAATGGACGAAATCTGGAAAAATACCCAGTATGGCTTTGAATGGTGTTAATGCCATCGAAAATACTGTCTTAAATACTTTTGAGACTCCACTGGTATTAGAAATATTTAAGATTTCATTCAGGATTTCTGCGAAATGTATGGGGGAATTAGTTGATAACAATGAATGAATCTCTGCAGTCGTCCTTGCGACTAGGAGATCATACGTTTCTTTTGATGACGTGAGCCTTGTCGGCGTCTGAAGAAGCACTGTTTTCATTCTGCTTAAAGTATCTATTCGAATAGAAGTAATTTTCAAGTTGGGCCATGCCCTTGCCTCCCTGTCTGGAAAGGAGCTGGGGAACAATAAGCGTCCACAGCACTTGACCTTCGCAGTCGTAGTTACGAGATAAGGAGTCCCGGGCATAAGACTACAGCATCTGCGGTCCACAATTAGAATGTAACTCCCATTATAGAGTCTTTGAAAGAATGGTTCTATCTCTGTTGCAGGTGCGCCTAGCTGGTGACATGAAAGGTTATTTGAGTTCCCTTCACAGGCTCCATGCAAACTAATTCCATTACACAGAAGTGTACCGCTTAGTGACATCGCACAATTATTGCCACTAAGAAACACTTTCTGTCCTTTATTACTGACACATGCATGTGAATAGGGCAAGTTCCATGTTGTTTTAATGTACCTTTTTCCCAATTTTTCGTACATGCCAGCCTGTATATATTTTTGGCAGTATTGAAACCTGAAGGTTGATATTGGAATATTAATTATCCCATGTATTATCCATTCACTGACAGGTCGTTCTGACATTGTCACTGGTAATCTCTCGAGTTTCTCAATGCTCAGGATTGTATAATCAGCACCCTTTTGTGCCATACTGGTTTGTTTATCAGTAAGGTTAAAGATATTGAATAGTGACGTTGTGTTGATTAAACGCCAAGGCACATAGCCTGAACGCAGATTTTGTAACGTCCAGCCTAGCTGTACAATAGAACGCAATTGAGACTGACCGTGTTGTAACAACAGTAAGTCTTGCGATAATATGTCGATTGCTGAAGACACAATGCTGTCCAGAGAAAAAATTCTGGAGGACAGAGTCATTAACCCATTGTCCACTACAGAAAGTGATTTTTCCAAATTAATACGGTCAATTTCCCATATTCTTTCTGCTGTCTCAATTTGAGTCACCTTCCAGGCCTCGTTGTATGCTGCATATACAGAGGCTGCTATGAAACGTTTCTGACGCTGTTTGCGCGGTCCCATAATGAAATCACGCAAGTCAGCACCATCAGTAAGTAAAGTTAGGTGTTGCTTAATTTCTGCCAGTGTGGAAGTTTTTAGCCATTGAAGGCATAATTTGCACACACTGTAGGTGGTTATTATTCCTGGATGTTGTCTTTGGGAATATCTAGGGTCTGGCCTGGTCATTTTGAACCCCTGTGTTTTGTTCAGGAATCTGTCTTGACAGTTATTAGTATCTGTGGGCCAGATCAACCACTTTTTCCAATCAGGATGTGTTCTGTTTTGGTTCAATACATAATTTACGTCTATCTCTTCATCTGTAGAGCTATTGCTGTTCATTGTTGGTTTTGGAATAGACGGTTTATTTAAGTCTTTGATTTTGGCTAGTCCAAGACAGGTAGTTTGTTGAACAGTGTCATTTAAAAATATAATTTGTTCTGGGATCATGCAGGCTCTAAACAAAGATTCTATACCCTGTACTTGCCATTCTTTTGTACCCCAAACACTCTTTACTTCAACGTTTTTGTCCCAATAATCAAAACCAAAAGTATTCATTTGTTCAAAAAATGAGTCTGAATATATCAATTTCGTGTTTGTTATCATGGTCTTTGTCCCTGTCTTATTTGACAATTTGAAATAAAATGTTTCAGCATTACTTGTGTTAAAACCTGAATAGTATGAATATTTGTCATAAACGGTTCTTGAGCTTCCTTTTGGAGGGGTTGCACAATGTTCCCATTGATTATAATTTAAAACATTTCTAGGTTGTGCAGATCTATGTAGAAAATGGTTACCATAGTGGTTATAACAGTACATACTATCATAATTTGTCGAACCCTGCAAATAATCATGTTTGGTAAATTTAGCAGACATCACTAAGTCAGACATCATATTATTTATACTTTCAAAGTCCCAATCATCAGCAAATGAGCTTGGTTTTACAAAGTCACTCAACGAGATCTTAATTTGGTGTGGATATTTCAGGATTTCAACCGGACCATACATTTCATAGTCAGTGTTGTCCCATGCTACCCCACCCGGTATAGGATTGGCTGTGAAGTTGTCCCAAAGTTAGTACCATGATGATCCAAAGTATGAGGATAAATGCACCAAAACCCACCCAAAATTCAATCCATGGAGAAATCAGATAAGTTTCTTTCAGTTGTTTCAAAAGAACTTTAACTTCATCTTTAAAGGTTTTTGTTGATGGCTGTGTTTTTGATTCAGTGAAGCCTTCAGAGGAATCATCGAAGTTTATGAAGTAGCCGGATGCAGTTCTGTCAATTGTTCCAATTGTTTCAGGATTACTGTTTCTTGCATAGTCGTTTGTTACTTCAGTATAGATTAGTGTGTTTCTGCTAAATGTTTTTATTTGGGTTTTCAGAGGTCTAAGTTCCATTGCATTGTTGCTTAGTCCTTGTTGTAGTTCTGTAGGCGTTTCGAATGTGATTAGCCTCTTAGATTGAACCTCTGTGTTTGTAGCAAATCTTGGTGTTCTACTACTTATCGGGAGTCCACTTGGCCTACTATTTGTTATCGGCCACATGATTGTGGTTTTACCAGGTCGATGGATACAACTCGGTTCTCTTTTTTACCAGCAAGCGGCGGTAGTACAACTGATCTTGTCCCGTTGATAGACAAGACAGGAACTGCTTTTCTGTAAGAAGGCCCAAATTCCTTCTTTACCGCGATCTTTTCTCTGACTAGATCCCCGACTTTTGGAATCCAGACAGGTCTTGCTGGGACAGGTGGTGGTTCTTCAGTGGTTGTTGGCTGCTGTTTCAACTTTATGTTGCTCAGGTCTTTTCTTGTTTCGTTTAAGTCCTGCAAAATAGCCAAACGATCTTTGATATCAAAGCATTTTTCCTTCACCACTGAAGTCTGACTGTCGAGGTCTAAGACTAACATCCTAGTTCCAAATAATAATTCGTACGGACTGAATCCCTTCAGAGAATTTCTTGGCAGGTTATTTAGACTACGTTGGACACTTATTAGGTGTTTGACCCACCCAGCTCCCGAACCTAATACCTTTGCCGTTATAGATTGCTTTATGTCACGGTTTTTTCTTTCAACAATTCCGTTCCCCTCAGGGTGAAATGGACAAGAGTACCGCAATGTAACGCCCATGCTGACCATGGCCTCCTTATAAGCTCTAGAGCTAAAAGCAGGACCATGGTCCGAATGCAGCATGCCAATTGCGTATGTGCCGATAAAGACTCGCAAATCTTTTATAACAGTTCTGGCGTCAGCCGTTCGCTGGGGCCACATCCATATGAATCTCGTGCATGAGTCCACTGCAACCAAGATATATTTATAGTTACCATCCCTTTGTAAGGGTCCACAGTGGTCTAGGTAAACACAGGCTAATGGTTTATCCGAGATTAGAAGGGGCGTCTGCGCTGGACGTCTCACCGTTGATACTTTCATTCTTTGACATATTTCACATTCTAAAACATAGTTCCTTGTTTGTCTTCTCATTTGTGGCCACCAGTATCTCTGTTTTAATAATGATACTGTGGCTGAGACGCCAGCATGTATAGAAGCAAGCCCTTCGTGTGCCGCTATTATAAGTCCTAACCTATGTTCCATGTTTGGAATTGCCCTTTCCCCCACTCCAGGGATTCGAGCAAAAGGAACATTGTTTGCATCAGTTATGTATGAGTATTTTACTGGAAAGCCTTTCGGGAGTGTTTCTATTGAATCCTTTTCTGTAGCGCTGACAGCCTGCAATATTTCGCTGTCTATTTTTGTTTTTGACCGTGTGATGGCAGCTACGGAAGCCGTTTGCACAGCTGCCTTCGCGGCCTCATCAGCCAATGAATTCCCTGCAACGTGAACGCCATCACATTGATGACTCAGCGTATGTATCACGTGAGTCTTTGGTAGTTCTTTTTGTAATAGAACTACTTGTTCCCAGAGCATCTTATGCTTGATTGTGCCTCCTTTTGCATCCTTAAAGCCATTCTGAAGCCAGATCTGCAAGTATTCATTGTAAGACTGAACGCAGTAATACGAATCGCACACTATGAGTGTGGGGAATTCTCGATCGGTATTTTCAAGCGCCATCTTAAACGCCAGTAGTTCAGCTCGCTGAGCTGTACAATCTCCTAGAGATTGTGTCTTAGTGATAGCTGGTTTGAATTTTCCTTCGTGCCAGCGACCTTTAACAATCGCGCACGCAGCACTGTAAGCTTGTTTACCCCCTACTGCGGGTTGTGCTGATCCATCTGTATATATTATACAGCCGTAATGTTCTAGAGGCAGAATCTCGGTCGGCGGAGGACATTCAAATTCATATTGGAGAAATTCTTGTGTTTTTAAGTTAGGATCAAATTCGTATGCCACGTCTGTTGCAGCAAGAGAATTAGCCCATTGTATCCATCTCGGATGGAGCGCTTTAGCATTTGGAATGCTTGCTTTTGTTACAGCCTCTAGGGCTGGTATTGGTGTCACGATTATTATTCGTTTACCTTGTGCCAGGGCTCGTTCTTTTGCTATAGCTGTCTGTGTTGCAGTAAGAATTTTTTCCGTTGGGCTAAATTTCATTTCAGCCTTAGTGTACAAGTGTGATTTGAATGCAATTGGTACCTTCTCTCCCTCATTAGAGGTCAGGTATGTGAATCCGCATCTTCCTGGGATGACTCGAATCACAAGATTGCGTGTGTTATCACGTGTTTCTAATTTTGTTTTAATTAACATGTCTGTTTGTAAGGATCTCAAAATTTCTGTGTGTATTTGAGTCCAATTGGTTCTTTTAAAATCTGGTTTTATTAGATCATAAAGGGGTTTGACCCTTTCTGCGTAATTTGCAATGTATGTTCTTCCGAAATTTAGGAAGCCTAGAATTGACTGTAGGTTTTTTAGTGTTCTAGGTGCTTGGAGTACGGCACATTTCTCTAGGAAATTGTCAGCCAGGCTTTTGCCTTCACTTGATAATTCGTATCCTAAGAACAGGACTGTTAGATGGGCAATTCTAGATTTTTTAAAGTTGAATTTGTAACCCTCTGCTGCGAATCCAAGTATTATGGTGTTCACTCTCTTCAAGTGAGTATCCAAGTCATCATCTGTTAGGTATATGTCGTCGACATAAGATAATGCTTCGTCATCATATGTTTGTAGTAATTCTGTTACTCTCGCTGAGAATACCCCTGGGCTATTCTTGTACCCCTGGGCTAACCAACAGAATTGTTTTTGAGTGCCATTTATTGAGAACGCAGACAAATATCTGCTCTCTGGTGCTATGTTTTGACAAAAGAATCCATTAGAGATGTCTAATGTTGTTTTGTATTTTTTGCGCACTATGTTATTCATTAGTGCAGCACTATGCGAGTTTTGCACTACAAAAGTTTTGCAACATGAGTTAAGGTGTCGGTAATCCAAAACTAGACAATATGAATTGTCTGGTTTGGAGACCGGAAACAAAGGGTTGTTCATTTGTGAGGTGCAAGTTTCAATCACCCCCTGGTATTCTAATTGATCTAGGATTTCTTTTACCTGTTTTTTAGCTTCTTGCTTAATTGGGTACTGTCTTTGTGCAGTAGGTTGTGATTTTAACTGGATTTTGTGAGGAGGAGAGTCCTCATCCCATCCTACATGATTTTTATATAAAGCAGGAGCTAGAGCTACTGCCCACTTTCTTGCAAGTGTATATTTTTTATGAATTGGAATATGATTTGAGAAGGCAGGCATAATTATTTCTTCGCCATGTGGGCACTCCCTGACAAACTCTGGTGGCCAATCTTTTTCAGCTAGAAGGATGTCATAGCCCTTGGAGAGATTATCCCAAAAAAGGCTCCTTATTTTTCTAGTCTTATCCCCTTCTATACGTAAAGTTATTTCATATATTTTGTGAGGTTTGCTAACTCTGGTGTCTGCAGTTTCCACTTGAAGATATTCATTCGTGTCCACTGTCTCCAGATGATTCATAAGGACTTTGCGAGCTATGCTCACCTCTGCTGCGCTGTCTAGCATTGTCTGAGCCCATTCTCCGTTTTTCAGTTGTGTCCTCAGTATTCTCGGCATTGTTAACTACCTTGATACTGGCTACCTTCTTTTTTGGAAATTGTAGTTTCTTTTTTAGATGAGTAGGTTCCTTGTCTTTGGACTTGGCGTGCTCTTCTCTTTGTTCTGATCGTCCTCTTCTTTCCGATTTCTGCGAGGAAGTCTGAAAAGATTGAGAGGGACGTGTATCAATGTCTTGATATCTATCAGGCTTCTTTATATTATCCCTATTTCTAAGGTTATATCTTTTCCCAGAGGGGTCACTTTGGGGTGACCTGTGTCTTTGGTTCGGAGATTTTTCTCTCCGCCGAGGAGACCTTCCTCTGGACTGGAATTTCTTTTCTTCAGGATTGTATTGTTTGTTTCCATCCCAGCTCTTTTTTTGTGATGTTGAATTATTATTAAAAAATATTTTTTCAGGACTTTCAATCAGTTGTGGTTTTACTGGTATTCCACCTAAACTATCTCTACCTAGTTCCTCATAGGATTTTTCTATAATTCTGGCAATTTCAGCTGGTTGGTCTGCTATATCTGTCTCCTTTAACCTCTGGCGGATCGCCACGTTTGCTGCTTCTCCCTTTATGTTGGCTAATAATATAGCCGAGACCTGCTTGAAGTCTTTCAGTAATTTCATACCAAGAGTTAAAGCGGGTTCTGGACCGTATTCGTCTTGAATTTGTTTTAGCACATCTGGTATTACCGAAATGGATGGAACACCGTGCGTTTTTGTGTAGATGGAAGCAAAGACTGTACCCCAAGTGTCACAGTCCTCCACGTGTGGTGCGATTCCCATTGGAAGACAGATAGTCAGAATCCTGTGTTTTTCTAACGGGGTGGTGTCTGGAAACACCGCCTCTATTTGGGTGATTTTTTGTGCTAACCAGAATGGTATTCGTTCCCGTTTAGCTGGTACTTTACCTAGGCAGGACTGTATGTTTTGTGGTGTAATTTTATTTGTGTTCCCCTGATGAGGGGTCAGCTGTGGAATTTTAATTGCTGGTTGGATTGTTGAAGTCCGCATTACATATTGGACTAATTGTCTATGTACTTTTATTAATTGTTTTAGCTGTGTTAAAAGCTCTGGTGCAGGCATTCTTTCAATGTCTGGATGTGGTGTGTATCCGGCTAGGACCGGCCACGTTGCTCCTGGTCTACCTAATGGACCGAGCCTGGTGATGTGATTATTATGTTTTAGGGCGCCATTAAACAAGAGCAGGTGCTCTTGAAATTTAAGTGGTACTTCCACCTCCTCGAAAGGAGTGTATTCATTAGGAGGATCCTCTGTTTTGTAATAGTGGAAGTGCTTTGTTACAGCGTTCGCTGCTGGAAAGTGTATCCATGAATAGAATACATCTGTCTGCCGATATTCGTGTGCCTCAATTACGAATATGACTGTGCCACCTCTAGGTGTCAGTCCATTTTCTATAAGTTTTAAAGTTATAGATTTTCTTACGTTGACCGGGATGAGTATTATATCCGGGTCTGCGTCTTGCATAGTATTATCAGCCGCTACTAGTTCAGCTGCTAATCTAGCTGTCTCTCTTTCTTCATCACTGTCTACCATTTTACCGACAGGAAGGTTATTTTGTTTGTTTGCAGATCAGGTTCTTATGGAAACAAAGATTAGATGCACAATATTTTGGAACAGTGTATCCTTCAACGTTGACTAAACCAAGGACCATACATAGGAGTTTCCTCCTGCGAGGTTTGGCGATATTACCTTTCACCCACTCCAGACGTCTTTGGAGTATTATGGGAAAAAAAGGGGTCTGAGTGAAAAAGCACGACTGAGTTACTCTAAATGTCTTACGTTAGTTTTATCGCCCATCCAAACGCGTTGGGCGCCATGTAGTGTAGTTCCTATTATCCCAATAGGCTCTGCGCATTGGAATAATACCTTCAATAGTATAGGCCTAGACCAGACGTTAACTAGGTCTACTACTGTCGATATTAGACTTAAAGTTTTGGGTTTGCCAGCTAGCTCAGAGTTCACTAGAAACTTTCTCGAATAGGCAAGGAGGAGTTGAACCTCCCTGGATAGACAAGAAGGGATTTAGTTTCTGACAACCATAGAACATGACAACTTTGCTCTCCCCTAATCAAGAGTGTATCTCTAGAGTCGTGTGAAAACAAAAGACGACTTATTTTACTCAGTCAGTACGTGCATTCTTAGTCTCACCAGATTGTAGAGAAAAGGAAGAGACGGGCGTGTTCAATAAAAGATGTTATTTATTGATCAGTCTCTTTTCTCATACAAGAGAAATGGATCGATATTATTGCAATACTTATGGTTAAGTAAAGTGCATACATTAAAAGCAGAAGTATAAAATAATACTGTAAAAACATTGATATGGTTTCTAAGCCATATGATGGTTTAAAATGGATAAAATAGATACATACACATATACATTTGACTAATCGTACTCAACTGGTGTTTCTAACTACGCCTACCCCAGATGTACCTGACCTAAGCCTAATACGTGGGCGGGAGTAGAAAGTAGCAGTTTAAGTTAAGTTTGTTTTGCCAAGTGACTGACTCAAGAATTCTCTGTGAGGGGTTATTCAGTTCTGTACCTGGAATCTAGGATGAATGAGGGATGGTATCTCTCGTCTCTGGTCTCGATATTCCAGGCTGCCTGCGAGGGCTACCCGGAAGCGCCGGAGCTGGATTTCTCGGCAGGAGAAAACAGCGTCTCGTTCTCAGCGCGTCAGGAAGGCGGGGCTGCGCCAGCGGGGTCTGCTCTGCTCTGGGCTTCGGCAAGTCTGGCTGCTCCGATCTCGTCACCACCGCGTGTGTTTGCATAGGGCAATATCGGTAATATTTATACCTTTAAGGTGCCGAGATTGACGTAAGGATGGACATAGATACGTCAATAAGGATGTCATACGACCTGGTCGTTAGCACATTCTTTTGCTGAAGTTCTCGGTGAAATCAAAACAATGGCCGCAGGGTTTTTCCCAGGTCTGTCATAGGTTTGATTTGTTTTGAGAACTCCGTATGCCTTATCAGGGGCTGGAGGAATATCGCTTGTCTAATTAGATGGCAAGCGTTATGACCTAATCAGATAACACGTTCCTGTGCCTTAGTGTGGCTTAATCAGATAACGGTTCCTGCATCATGGGGGCTTTCTGCATCACGGGATGGCTGCTAGTTAACTTGTTAACCAGAATAGGGTCAGGAATAGGGGGATCGATACAGAACCTATAGGAATACATCACACTACTAGCCCCCTTCACCTACCAAGGAGCACCATGTGTTGAGTTTGGCGGTGTGCAGCACTTCAGTGTTGAGCTAGGATACGTAGACGAGAGTCCCCAAACTCTCGGCAACTGCACTGGAAGAAGCATTTGGGCCTGGCCCCATGCTTTTTAAAAATGTTGTTTTAAAATTTTTTATATAACGCGAACTAGGCCCGTGACCTCGGGTATCAGAGCGCTTTACATAGCACCAGTTTTGTTACAGAAGGACACATTCATTTTTGTTAGGCACAGGGAGATTAAGTGATTTGCCCAGAATCACAGGATATTGAGCATCGTTGCCGAGACTCGAACCCGGTTCCCCAGCTTCGAGGTCGACTACTCCAGCCGTAAGGCAACATCCTTTCCCCATGCTTGCCTCAGAGAGCAGCCCATGTCTAAGCAGAGAGAGCGTTATGGTGAATTGGTATAGAAGGACATCACCCACAGAACCCTCGCTGTTGAAAATGTGAAGCATACTCAGAGGGGAATTATGATCCCAAGTTCGCAAGAGGTATCCTGTCATAGGAGTCCAATGGATTTAGGGCCTCATTTACAGGAACTGATGCATTGCTGCATTACGGCAGGGATGTGTCAAAATGATTTGTGATTCACTGCATCATTTTAAACACCATGGATGTGCTGAATTTACAGTATGGCGCACCATGGCAGGAATCTGGGACATGCACCATTAACTATCGCATAAGTGTAAGTCACACTGTCCAGCCCCATCATATTTCTCCCTTTCATGTGTGAAGTGCAGCACCAGTCCAGGTTCACCTTTGCATATTGGCATTTGTAGTGGAATGTACAACATGAGTCTCCAGAACTACAAGTCCCGAAATACAATGCAAATAATATGGACTGAAAAAACACATCATGCATGGCATATTAATCCTGCCCAACCTGACTGTCACAATGCAGGCCAACTTGCACCATGAGGTTACTGTGTCTAACTTGGGCCCATGCACACAAAATTGGACTGTAAATCAATGGAGTGGAATGGGCTTGTCAGAGGAAAAACTGCACACCTAAGAGGCAGGTGTGGGGCTTGTCAAGGATCAACACATTGGAACAAGCCAACAGCCACATGTATAGTAAACTGCATGAAAGTACATAGCATGCAGCTGTCCCAACGTGTGGGGTGATAGCACATTTGGATGGCACCTATGCAGCACAAGTTCCATTACCATCTACTACTGTTTGCCTCCATACCTGTTTTGCAGTCTCCAGTGGTCATTGTTTAAGATCACATTTCCCTGGACTGCCATGTGTCTATGTAAGATTGGAGTATGAATGAGCTGAATGCCCGAAGTGGTGAAAGTGAATGATTGCTTTGGGTGACTGAGGGAGTATGTGGGACCCGCCACTATGTTTTTTTTATATAAACCTCCGTATCTAGGATATGTCATGATCTCATGCCTACTTTGAATGAAACTTTTTTGTACTGTAAATAAAATATATATATTTCTCTCGAAAGTGGCCTGAATCCTAAATTCTTACTCGTTCCGCTCAGACAGGTTCCTAGTCACTTGTTATTCCTATAAAAGGATCCCCTCGCGGGACCTCCCAATCTGCCCTGGCAGGGGTTTTTTGTTTTTCTATTCAGCTGAGAGCACACAGATGTCAGCTGCCATGGTGGGGAGCAGCCGAAGTCCTGTAATGTACTACTTCAGACTGGGTGTTGGGTGAATGCAAGTGATGCACACCAGAGGACCAGATGTATTGAAACAAAAGATGGTGTGTTGCCCTGGTAGGCCCATGGTAGTGTAGTGCATTGTAGGCACTGGCTGAGCACATTGAACTGCTACTGTGTCTGAATGGGGAGACATTGCATAACAAGGAGGTGAGAAGGGATACTTGTACTGCAAGGTAGTCTGACCAAGACACATGCACTGGTGTGTCTGACAGTGTCATACTTGTGTCTCAATTCAGAAAACCATTGTGGAACTACATCTTACATGTGATGTGGCCCTGGGTGAAGACGTAGCATGAGGCAGGTAGGAGACTGAAGGCAAATTGTCTCACCATGCCAAATATGGCAAAGTCGGATGATGTGAATTAGGGATCTTTCAAAGTATACGATTAACCAGTTTAACACCACAAAGGACAGGAGTCAGAGATGGTTGGAGGCTGAGGTGGATGTGCCCAGCTGTGTGGCAAACCTGTAGTGAATTCCTATTTCCCTTATAGGCTCTGCGCATTGGAATAATATAAACTATATTTTTTGCATAGGACTGAGGTCAGTATGCTCCTATCAAGTATATTAAACTTACTTACTTTGTGTGCCAGCTAACTCAGAGGTCCCTAGAAACTTCTCGAATGATCAGGAAGGAATTAGTTTCTGACAACTGCATTAACACGACAACTTTGTTTCCCTTTAGAATGGGAACAATTCTCAGAATCGTGTAAACAATAGATAACAGTTTCACTCAGTCAATCGTGCATGCTTAGTTTCTTCAGAGTTACACAGAAATCGATAGACGGGCGTTTCAATTAAAGGATTTATTAAACTGTCTTATTTCTCTTGCAAGAGATATGAGCTGTTACGAGTGCAAGACAGTATGTGAAATATAATAAGTACAGCGTAAGCAGTAAGAAGAAATAATACTGCAATAGCATGGTCTTTTAGCTATGACATATATTCCTATAAACATAAACAAATAACACAGGCAAAAATGTGAATACTCGTCTGGTGCTTCTAAGTAGTTCTACCCCAGTGTACCTAACCTAAGTGTAGTACGAGGTAAGAAGTAGGTGCCGTTTTCTATAGTATAGTTTAGCTATAGTTTTGTATTGCCAAGAGTCCCTCTTGGTTCTAGTCTGCTCCATACCTTAAAATGAGAGAGGGTGGAATCTCTTTCCAGGTCTCAATCCCTAACACCCCTCGAAGGGAGTCAGGACACTGGAAGCTGGATTGTCTGCAACCAGGATGACAGCGTCTGATCAGTGCGTCAGGTGGGGACTCAAATTCCTTCCGAACTTGCCGTGGTGAGCCGTATCGAGCTGTGTAGCCGAGCCGTGGTTTGCCATGGTAAATGAAGGTATGTTTATACCTAGAAGGTGCCTAGGAATGATAGCATTGACATAAAGTCAGGCAGAGGAAGACGTCATGAATGAACGCCTAAGGAATAGTTGTTCATGAATAATAAATGAGTTCTTGGAGAAATCAATAATCCAAGCAGGGAATGTCCCATGGCTTAAGGGTCTGGTTTCTAAGAACTTGTTGTGACGTGGGATAGACAAATGTAGGTGACCATGCCTGTATCTGGAGAGCATGGCTGATGCCTGAATTAGGACTGGGATTCTATGCCTAAATAAGGGCAATGTGAGTTGTGCCTACAAAAGGGCATGATTCGGAAAACCTATGTACCGGTATCTAAAACAAAACACAACACACACTCCAGTTTCAAATGATCGACATTACTGAGTGCTAAACATGCTAAACATACTAAAATAGAGTTAAACATTAGTTGCTAAAAACATGTCTAAAACATATTTTAAAATGCATAAAAACTGTTGTTATGCATGAAATGCAATGGTGCTGTACATATTAAAGCAATGTTCCATTCTAAGCATATATTTACAGTGAATGCTAAATGAATGAACATATATATATATATATACTGCTCCCAACATCCTCAGGCACTCTACCTGACAAGGAATGTAGCACTCGCAGGGGTGGTTTCCACTTCGATTTTTATTGGGAAACACTCAGCACATCAAGACGCGTTTCAGCATGGGCTTTCGTCAGTTGATCTACAGAAGCGCGCGGCGGCCATTAGTGTTATATACACATGGGACAATTCATAGACAACAACATAGGACTACCGTGCATCTACAAACAAAATATCGCGCCATATTGGAACATGCATTTTAGATGAAAGACAACTTTACAAGTCAATTCAACTATCTAAGCATGTATATCGTAAATACCTAAAAGGCAACCGAAGGTAACATATCCAAATAAATACGTATCTTCAATCATCTCGCCCTGAATGGGCTGTTGCTCTGCACCCCGTCCCAGTTGATGCCCCAATGTCACACTCCCGCCCTCAATGGGCTAAATCAATTATGTCTACAAAATCATTCTCAATTCAATGTCCGATGTCACATACAGTATACTGGTGAATAAGCAATCTGGATGAAGCCTACCCCATTGCTAGACACTTTGCTAAAGAACATAATCGTAACAGGGATCTGTTATCGTATTTTTGTCTAGACAGTGTCCCAGCTAGCATAAGAGGGGGTGATCGATTGCAGAAATTGAGGCGACTAGAATCGCGGTACATTATAAATTTGCAGAGTAAAACCCCTAATGGTCTGAACATGCTTGAAGAACTTGCTGTGCATTTGGGATAAGATTTGTTCGTTTATGATATCCTCCATATTTTGTGTGATATTCATTAACCACTGGTTTAAAATGCATGTATATAAATATCAAATGAATTGATTTTATTTGGATTGACCAGTATACTGTATGTGACATTGGACATTGAATTGAGAATGATTTTGTAGACATAATTGATTTAGCCCATTGAGGGCGGGAGTGTGACATTGGGGCATCAACTGGTGACGGGGTGCAGAGCAACAGCCCATTCAGGGCGAGATGATTGAAGATACGTATTTATTTGGATATGTTACCTTCGGTTGCCTACTAGGTATTTACGATATACATGCTTAGATAGTTGAATTGACTTGTAAAGTTGTCTTTCATCTAAAATGCATGTTCCAATATTGCGCGATATTTTGTTTGTAGATGCACGGTAGTCCTATGTTGTTGTCTATGAATTGTCCCATGTGTATATAACACTAATGGCCGCCGCGCGCTTCTGTAGATCAACTGACGAAAGCCCTTGCTGAAACGCGTCTTGATGTGCTGAGTGTTTCCCAATAAAAATCGAAGTGGAAACCACCCCTGCGAGTGCTACGTTCCTTGTCAGGTAGAGTGCCTGAGGATGTTGGGAGCAGTATATATTTAACGGGTACACCCCCGTTACGTGTGCACCCGCTCTGGGGTGCGGCAGGCTGGTGTTTTGGAGCGAGGAGATATATATATATATATATATATATATATATATAAGAAAGAAAGAAAAAAAGCCTCATGATACGAGTATTTTTTCACTATCTATTGTCACGTGGTGCAGCGAATGAGAGAAAAAATGCATATCAAAAACAATGACGTACCGCTGTCTCTACATTGTGATCAAGGGCACTGGATGCCCGAAACGCGTCAATGTGAGGAGTGAGATTAAGGAGCAATAAAAACTGACCTGTCATTGCAAGCTACCTGGTGGTCCATTGATTTCCACGTCCGCCGCAAGGAAGTGCTGGAAAGATATATATATATATATATATAATGAAATGGCTCGTAATTACAGAAGAAAAAGTTTGAAACCATTTCATGTCAGGTTACCTAAATGAAATTGCTTGACAAGTTGACAATTGTCTCTGGAAGTGTTCATAGAATTCTGTTCTCTATGAATAGTTCTACCTTAAGCATATTACTTTGCCAAAAAAAGAAAAAGAAACATTTGGAGAAAAAAAATTAATCATAGGAAAAAGTTCCAAGTTTAGTCTTTGTTTTGAAAAATGAAGGCCAAATTCAGAGTCTTCCCAGTACACTGTGTGCTGAATCAAAAGTCAGTATATGGGGATTGGGAAAACATGAAATCCTCTATTCCTGTAGACAAAAAGTTGTCTAACGTTGTAGGTGAAAGTTGGATTACCTTGTTTAGACGATTAACCACACATAGATGCGAAGCATTGCCTTCAGCATTGGAAGCATCAGCAATGTCCATTTCCAATGTTGCCTGTGTGCCTGTTGTTTCCTCTCGTACCTCAGCAGTAGCAATTTGCGTCTGTGAGATCTCAATGAATGCCATCATCAGGATTAGTAGCCTCTGGGGACAACACAGAGCATGGGCCGTTACCGGGTCCGGCACAGTATCAATATCCATTGGCATGACTGATGGGAGTGTTAGACAGATGTCTAGCACGCATTCTTCACCGCGAAGCAGGCAGCGTAGAACAGGTAAGAAGCAATCTTGTCAGACTGTTCTGAATGACATAAACCATGTGGTATTTAATTCTCGTAGATGAGGTAAACCCAAAATCTGTACTATGCGCTCACGACACTTCATTTGTAGGAGAGCATTCGCCAAGATTCCGGTAGTGACTCTGGTGCCGCTGGTGACGATGGTGGATTGGCTTGCCATAGCGTAGCAGTAGGAGTAGAAACAGGATTCCTGCAACAAGTGCTAGAATTAGTGGCAGACCACCAAACAACGAGTGCACTAAGTTTGGAATGATTCGGAGGACTGCTTGAAAAGGTGTTAACAGTCCTGCATATATGTTCTTAAATACAGGCACAATACCGCTCAAATCAGACATGTTTAAGATACGTCCCAACATTTCTTTGAAATGTGTAGGGCAGATTGTACTTAACAGAGCCTGTATCTCAGCCAAAGTCCTGGCAATTTGTAGATCATAGGTTTCTTTGGCCGAGGTCAAAGGCACGGTTTGTTTCAAAAGAATGGCTTTCATTCTGCTTAAAGTATCAATTCGTATAGAAGAGATGTTCCGTGAAGGCCATAAAGGCGACTCCCTGACTGTGTCTATTTGTGGGAACAAGACTTGCAAACAGCAAATGACCATGGAAGTAATTGTTACTAGATAGGGGATTCCTGGGATCATGCCACAGCAGCTGTGATCATTCAACATAATGTAACTTCCATTGAAAGTTGTCCAAAAATTGGATTAACCACTGTGGCTGGAGAACCTTGCAGGTGACAGGGCAAATTTGCAGTGGAACCATCACAAGCATGTGTAGATTAATACCCTGACAAAAGGAGAGAACCGCTTAGTGTGGTATCACAGTCTGTACCACTAAGAAACACTTCACGCCCCCCCCTCCAACATCTGTGTGTGTAAGGTAATTCCCAGGATGTCCTGATGTATTCTTTACCCAACCTTTCAGATTTTCCTGCTGGTATGTTTTTGAGGCAATACTGAAAATGGAAAGTTGTAACAGGCAGAGTTATTTTGCCATGTATGATCCATTCAGTAGCTGGTTTTTCTGCTTCAGTAAATGGCAATTTTTCTAGTTTTTCATTGCTCCAACTGTATACTTTGCTTCCCTTTGTGCCAATTCGATCTGTTTATCAGTGAGATTCAATTCTTAAAACAGAGACGAAGTGTTGATAGAAAGCCACGGCACATAGCCTGCACGCAAGTTTTGTAGTGTCCAGCCTATTAGCAAAATAGAATGTAATTAAGACTGGCCTTGTCGCAGCATGACCAAATCTTGTTCCATAATGTCTATGTCAGAGGAAACAATATTTCCCAATGAATATATCCTGGATGACAGAGTCGTTAACCCATTGTCGACCACAGCAAGAGATTTCTCTAAATTAATCCAATCAATTTCTCGTATTCTTTCTGCAGCGTCTGCTTAGGTAACCTTCCATATTTCATTATAAGCAGCGTAGATACCTGCATATATGAAACATTTTTGATGTGGTATTCTTGGTCCTAGCAAGAAATCCCTAAGGTCTCCGCCTTCTTTAAGTAAAGATAAATGGTGTCTCACATCCTCTACCGTAGATTTCTGGAGCCAATCAAGGCACAATTGTCCTACACTGTTTGTTGTTACTACCCCTGTATGCTGTCTTTGAACATAGCGTGGGTCTGGCCTATTGAAAGTAAACCCCTGTTTTTTGTTCAGGAATTGTTCTTGACAGATGTTTGTGTCTGTGGGCCAGAGTAACCATTTTTCCCATTCAGGATCTGATCTGTTGTGATGCAAAATAGTATGTATGTCGACCTCCCCCTGTGTAGTGCTATTACTTGCAGGTACAGGTATGGACGGAGTGTTCATATCTTTGATCTTGGCTAACCCAAAGCAAGACGTTTGTTGGGCAGTGTCATTCAAAAACATTTTTTGCTGCGGGATGATACAGGCTCTAAACAAAGCTTCTATCCCATGTACTTGCCAATCTTTTGTACCCCAGACAGATTATGTGTCAATTGTGTCTTTCCATAAGTCGAAACACTGTCTAGACAGTTGGGTAATAAAGGCTGCAAAATAAATCTGTTTTGTAGAGGTTAACATACTTTTCTTTCCTGTTTTGTTCACATTTTTAAAGTAAAACTTTCAGGATTGGATATGTTTAACCCTGAAAAAAATTGAAACTCTATTGCAAAAGTTTTTTAGCTACGCTTTGGTGGTGTAGGACAATGTTCCCATTGATTATACATAAGTACATTTCTAGTTGATGCAATTTTATGCAAGAAATGATGACCATAGTGGTTGTAACAATAAAGCTGTTCATAGTCTGACGAACCCTCTAAATATTCATGATTAGAGAATGCAGCTGATTTTTCTAGATCAGACATCATGTTATTAACAGTCTCGAAGTCCCAATCGTCAGAAAAGGTACTAGAGGTAATAAAGTCACTTAATTAAATTTTAAATAAGTGTGAAATCTTCAAAAGTTCCAACGGTCCACATATGTCATATTCAATTTTGTCCCAAACTATACTATCTTGCATAGGAACGGCTGTGATGTTCACTGATGACAAGTCTCTTGCTTCACGATGGGTTGATTTGTGTGGTTTCAGAAGTAAGTTCACTCTTTTACTTGCTGTGTCCATTTGAGTATATCTTCCATTTATCAGCAAACTCATAGTCATTACTAAAGCTAGCCAAAGCAGAAAGAAATATATTCCAGAAACAATCCATAGTTCAATCCATGGTGAAACCAGATAAGTCTTTTTCAGGAGATGAAAAAATTCTGTTGCTTGTTCTTTGAAAGGTCTTTGTGCTGGCGTTGTTTCAGATTCGCTGGGATCCTCTGAAAACGTATCAAAGTTAATGAAATAGCCAGAGGTAGTTCTGTCAATGGTTTGAATTGCATCGGGATTCATTGAAATCACTAGAACCAGTTGATCACTTGTTACATTGGTGTAGACAGGTGTATCAAGACAAACTGTTGTTTGGGTTTGAAGAGGAATAAGTTCCATAGCATTGTTGCTTAGTCCTTCATTTCTCACTTCTGACTCATCAAAGGGGAAGAGTCTCTCAGTTTGAACCCATTGGATAGTGGCTTGAGGGGTGTGTCTGCTACTTGGTCGGAGTCCACATGGCATACTGCTTAGTATCAGCCACATAGTGTGGTTTGATGAGGTCGATGGACACAAATCTTTTCTCCTTTTTTTCACCAAGGGGCGGCAGAAGTACTGTTCTTGATCCGTGGATTGCTAGGACAGGTACTGATTGTCTGTAAGAAGGCCAAAATTCCTTCTTGTCCACGATCTTCTCTCTGACTAGATCCCTAAGCTTTGGGATCCAGACAGGCCTTGCTAGGATGGCTGTATTTTCCCCAGAGGTGGTTGGCTTCAGGAACACGCTGCTTTGTTTCGATCTTAGTTCATTTAAGTTCTTTAAAATAGCCAAATGATCCGTGATGTCAAAAGGTTTATTTTCCACCACTGTGCCTTTGAAATCAAGATCCAGTACCAACATTCTTGTCCCAAGCAGGACCTCATATGGAGTGACACTCCCTAGAGAACTTCTTGGCAAATTGATTGATGAGCGTTGGACCCCATAAAGATGTTTGACCCACCCATCACCCCAGACTAATTCTCTAGCTGTTACAAACCGCTTTATGTCCCAGTTTTTTCTTTCCACAACCGATTTTCCCTCAGGATGGAATGGAGAAGAGTACCGCAATGCTACGCCCAAACTGGCCATGGCTTCTTTGTAAGCTCGAGAGCTAAAGACAGGGCCCTGGTCAGAGTGTAGTGTGCCAATTGCGTATATGCCGATAAAGACTTGCAAATCTTTCATAACAGTTTGTACTGGGTTAGTGGTATTTGGCTAGGTTATGGCGCCTCAGAGGAATGTACACCTTGCTATTACTGGTATGCTTGCTAGTATAAGATACGGTGCTACAAGGAAAAGAGAACCACTTTTACTCTTCTGGTTTGGCCGAAGCCACAACATGTATAGTACTCCTTAGCACACGTTAGGTAGAGTTGTGAAAGTTCACATGTGTTTCCACCATATATCAGTCACACATAAACAATAAATTCAGTTCCTTGTATTCAGTATTGTTGATGCTGTAGTTTATTTCTGGAGACGTCACAGCCGACACGTGTTTCGTCGTTGATCTAGGTTCCATGTTTGGAATTACTCTATCCCCCCCCTCCAGGGATTCGAGCAAACGGAACGTTGTTCTCATCAATTATATAGTATTTGAGTGGAAACTTTTTAGGTAACACTGCACCGCTGCCTTTGCTTGAATCCTTGACAGCCAATAATATCTCACTTTCTATTTTAGTTTTTGAACGAGTGATCACAGCTACAGAAGCCGATTGCACAGCCCCCTTCACGGCTTCATTAGCCAATGAATTTCCTGCAACGTGTAAGCCATCACGTTGATGACTCAGCATGTGTATCACGTGAGTGTTTTGTAGTCTGTCTCACAACTGAACTAATTGTTCCCGAAGTGTTTTATGCTTGATTGTGCCACCATTTGCATCTTTGAAACCATTTTGAAGCCAATTCTGTAAATATGAATTATATGATTGAACACAGTCAAAAGAATCGCACACTATGAGAGTGGGGAATTCGTGATCTGTGTTTTCACGTGCCAATTTGAATGCTTGTAGTTCAGCTCGCTGAGCTGTATATTCTCCTTGAGATTGTGTTTTTGTGACCGTTGGTCGGAATTTGCCAGCGCGCATACGACCTTTAACGATCGCGCTGCACTATAAGCTTGTTTACTCCCCATAGCGGGTTGTGCAGATCCGTCAGTATGAATTATAAATTTGTACTGGTCAAGAGGGAGAATCTCAATAGGCAGAGGACATTTGTGTTCGTATTGCAAGAATGCTTGTGTTTTTAAATTAGGATCAAAAACATTTTCAACATCTGTTGCAGCAAGAGAATTAACCCATTGTATCCATCTTTAATGTTAAGCTTTCGCATTCTGAATGCTCACTTTTGTAACTGCCTCTAAGGCTGGTACTGGAGTCACAACAATGATGCGTTTCGCTACAGCTCTTTCTTTTGCCACAGCGGTTTGAACTGCTGTCAGATATTTTGTTCTGTAGAAGTGAAAATGATATTTCCGCTTGTGTATACAAATGTGATTTGTATGCAATTGGTACTATTTCACCTTCATTAAAAGTTAAGTAGGTGAATCCACAATGACCCGGCATGATTTGGATCACTAAATTGCGTACGTTTACGCATGTTTGTAAGTGATTTGCTGCTAACATTTCAGCTTGAAGCGAACGCAATATGTCTGTGTGTTTTTGTGTCCAATTTTTGATTTTAAAATCAGGTTTGATTAATTCGTAGAGAGGTTTAACCCTTTCTGCGTAATTTAGAATGTAAGTTCTTCCAAAATTCAGGAAACCTAAAATCGACTGTAAGTTTTTCAGCGTTTTTGGAGGTTGGACTAGGGCTCACTTTTTTGAAAAGTTGGCTGCCATGCTTTTACCTTCACTTGAATGGATGAATGAATGATTACTCATTTGTATAGCGCATGGTTACCCGGAGGCATCCCAGCGCTACAGTGGTCCAGTTCATCCCCGGTGAGTTAGGGAAATAGGAAGGTTTTCAGCATATTCCTAAACCTAAGATGGTTCTCCTCCATCCGAATAGGGTCGGGCATGTTGTTCCAAAGTTTTGCTGACTGAACAGCAAAACGCCTGCCACCCATACGGCTTCTCCTTATTCATGGAACTGCCAGAAAGTTCTTGTTGCTGGATCTAAGGGTCCTAATCGTTTGATAAGGACAAAACAAAGGTTGAATAAGATCAGGTCCTGTCTTAGTTAAGGCTTTGTGAACAATGATCATAGCCTTAAATTCAATCCTTTGTTGTACCGGCAGCCAATGTAGTTGCTGGAGCGCTGGTTTGGCCAAAGTTCTACGTGATATCTGTAGAAGCATGCGGGCTGCACAGTTCTGTACAGTCTGTAAGACCCTGAGTGTCCCTTGTGGAGCCCCTAGATATACTGCGTTGGAATAGTCCAGGCGCATTAAGATCAGGGCCTGGACTAATATCCGCCTTGCTTCAAACGGAAGCAGCCCAATGATTTTTCTAAGTGATCTCATCAGGGCGTAACAGGTGGCTGCTACCTTCTGGGCTTGCACCAAAAAATTAAGTGCTGGGTCCAGCCACACCCCTAGACTTTTAATTTTCTCTTTTGGGGGGAGGAGGGCCCAAGGTGTTAGGCCACCAGCCGTCCACCGCGGAGGGAGCATCATGCCCTAGCATCATGATCTCCGTCTTTGTTCCGTTAAGTTTCAGGAAAGAGTCATCCATCCACTCACGGACTCTACTAAGGCAGGAAGAAAGATTGTCGTAGGTCGATATCTGCACAGAAAGAGTGATGATTAGCTGAGTATCATCAGCGTAAGTCACAAGTTGCACCCCCCATGGCAGCACCACCTCAGCCAAAGGCTTCATATATATATTAAATAAGGTTGGGCTGAGGGATGAACCCTGGGGAACGCCACAGTGTAGATGTATAGGAGGGGAAGAGATGTCATCCTCAAATATCGAGAAAGTCCGCTCGGAGAGGAAGGATTGCAGCCATTTCAGTGCGGTCCCAGTGACACCTACATCATTCATCCTTTGAATCAGAATAGAATGATTAACGGTGTCAAAGGCCGCTCTGAGATCTAATAACAATACGGCTGCACAGCTACCTCCGTCAACAATCTTTCTTGCTTCCTCAATTACTGCAAGAAGAGCCATTTCAGTGCCTTGTTTGCACCTGAATCCGATCTGGGTTGGATGTAATAAGTTGTTATTTTCTAAATGGCTGGATATCAGGGAGTTTACATATTTTTCAGTAAGTTTACTGATCGTAGGCAGCAAGGAGATAGGGCGGTAGTTGGCCCAGTCATCAGGGTTGAGATTGGGCTTCTTCAATAATGCCTTTACTCTTGCCTGTTTCCAGTGGAGAGGGACTACCCCAGCTGACAAGGAGCTCATATCCTAGGAAAAGGACATTAAGGTGGGCAATCCTTGATCTTTTTAAATTGAATTTGTAGCCCTCAGAGGCAAAGCCCAATATAATGGTATTCACCCTGTTCAAGTGCCTGTCCAGGTCATCATCTGTCAGCTAGATATCATCAACAAATGACAATGCCTGGTCATCATAAAGTTGTAGTAACTCTGTTACTCTTGCTGAGTATAACCCCGGGGATGTTCTTGAACCTTTGTGGGAGTCGACAAAAATGATGCTGGGTCCCCATTATTGAGAAAGCCTACTTTTACTGTGCTATGTTTTGACAAAAGAAACCGTTAGAAATATCTAATGTGGTTTTATAGTTTTCACACACAATGTTATTCATTAATGCTGTACTATATGCATTTTGCACTGCAAATGTCTTTGAACAAGAGTTCAGGTGTCTGTAATCCAAAACTAGATGATATGTATTGTCTGGTTTGGAAACAGGAAACAAAGGATTGTTCATTGATGAGGTGCATGTTTCAATCACCCCTTGGTATTCAAGTTGATCTAAGATCTCCCTGACCTGTTTTTTAGCTTCTTGCTTAACTGGGTACTGCCTTTGTGCAGTAGGCTGATTTTTTCACTGGATGTTATGGTGAGGTGAGTCCTCATCCCAACCTACATGATTTTTGTATAATGCTGGGGCTTGGGTAACTTCCCATTTCCAGGCATAAGTATCTTTTAAATGTACTAGAACATGGTTGGAGAAGGCTGGCATAATGATGTCTTCACCATGTGGGCATTCCCTGACACATTTTGATGGGTGTCCTGTTCTGTTGTAAGTATATCATAACCCTTTGAAATTCTCTCCCAAAAGAGTGCTTTCACTTTTCTTGGATTGTCCATCCGGAGTGTTATTTCATATAACTTTTGTTGAGAACTAACTCTGGTATCTACAGTCTCTACTTGCATGTACTCATTCAAGTCCACTGTCTCCAGAAATTCCTTCAGGTTCTGGCGAGCTATTGTTACTTCTGCTGCACTGTCCAGCATTGTCCGAGCCCATTCTCCATTCTTGAATTGTGTTCTCAGATTTCTCGGCATGTCTGATCTTCAGACCTGCTACCTTCTTCTTGGAGAATTGAGGTTTTAGTTTGTTTTTCTGAACGTGTTGATTGTCTTTGGACTTCACGCATTCTTCTTCGTGATCTGACCATGCCTCTTCTTTCGGATGTCTGTGACGATATCTGAAAGGTACAAGAGGAACATGTATCAGTATCTTGATACCTGTCAGGTTTTCTCAAATTATCACTATTTCTGAGGTTATTCCTCTTTTCAGAGGGCTCCTTTTGAGGAGACCTACCTCAGGATTGAGAACGTTTCTCTTTTGAATGTTGTTTGATTTTTTCCCTCTTCGTTTTAGAAGATGTAGGATGGTATTTAATAGAGTCTTTTTCAGGACTTTCAGACATTTGTGGTTTAACTGTGTAATTCTATTAATTTTTGTATTTGATTAAATAGTTCCTCATCTGACATGTCTTCAATGGCAGGATGAAGTGTGTGGCCGGCTAAAATCGACCATGTTGCTCCTGGTCTACCTAGTGGACCGAGCCTGGTAATGTGATTGAAATGCTTTAGGGCGCCTTTAAACCAGAGATTATGCTCCTGGTATGTGAGTGGAATTTCAATATCCTCAAAGTGAATATATTCCTCAGGTGGATCATCGTCTTTGTAGAAATGAAACATAAGTGTTACTGAATTTGATTCTGGGAATACTATCCATGAATAGAATTCCTCTATTTGAAAGGATTCATGTGCCTCTATCACAAAAACTGCTCTACCACGTCTCGGTGTTAGGCCAAATTTTATACGTTTTAGAGTGATGGCTCTCCTGAAATTTGGAGGGATGTTTATAACATCCTCATTGGTTTCATTAAAACCTGTATGATTCAAAGCTGTTACGACTGGGTCACCCACAGCTCCACCAGTCACGGTGTTAGTCTCGCTTTCGGACATTGTATAATGACAAATGCAGAGCAAGTTTCAAGGGAACAAAGAGAAGGTGCACAATGATTTTGGAACACTGTATCCTTCAACATTGAACAAACCAAATAGCTAATACACAGGATCGTCGTCCTACTCAGCTATGGCGGATATTATCCCAACCCACTCCAGACTTCTTATGGAGTATTATGAGTAGGGGTCTCTGAGAAAAGCATGACTGAGTTACTTCAGTATCTAGTGTTAAATTAGTGTCTTACCAAACTGTTGGGCACCATGTAGTGCAGTTCCTATTTCCCTTATAGAATCTGCGCATTGGAATAACATACACTACAGTTTTTGCATAGGACTGAGGTCAGTATGCTCCTATCGTGTATAGTAAACTGATCGGAACAGTTCTCAGAATCGTGGAAACAATAGATAACAGTTTCACTCAGTCAATCTTGCATGCTTAGTTTCTTCAGAGTTACTCAGAATTAGATAGACAGGCGTTTCAATAAAAGGATTTATTGAACAGTCTTATTTCTCATGCAAGAGATATGAGCTGTTACGATTGCAAGACAGCATGCGAAATATAATAAGTACAGCGTAAGCAGTAAGAAGAAATTATATTGCAATAGCATGGTCTTTTAGCTATGACATATATTCCTATAAACATACATAAATAACACAGGCTAAAATGTGAACACTCGTCTGGTGCTTCTAAGTAGTTCTACTCCAGTGTACCTAACCTAAGTGTAGTACGAGAAAGTAGGTGCTGTTTTTCTATAGTATATTTTAGCTATAGTTTTGTATTGTCAAGAGTCCCTCTAGGTTCTAGTCTGCTCCTTACCTTAGAATGAGAGAGGTTGGAATCTCAATCCCTAACACCCCGCGAAGGAAGTCAAGACACTGAAAGCTGTATTCTATGCGAGCAGGATGACAGTGTCTGGTGAGTGCATCAGTTGGGGACTCGAATTCCTTCCGAACTTGCTGTGACGAGCCGTATTGAGCTGTGTAGCCGAGCTGTGGTTTGCCATGGTAAGTGAAGGTATATTTATACCTGGAAGGTGCCTAGGAATGCTAGCATTGATGTAAAGTTGGGGAGAGGAACACATCATGAATGAAACCCTAAGGAATAGTTGTTCATGCATGATAAATGAGTTCTTGGAGAAATCAATAATCCAAGCAGGGAATGTGTCATGGCTTAAGGGTCTGGTTTCTAAGAACTCCTTGTGACGTGGGATAGATGGATGTAGATGACCATGCCTGTATTTGGATAGCATTCCTGATGCCTAAATAAGAACTGGGATTCTATGCCTAAATAAGGGCAATGTGAGTTGTGCTCATAAAAGGGCATGATTCGGAAAACCTATGTACGAGAATCTAAATTGAAACACAACAAACCTAGGTAGGTACATGTAACCAAATCCAGCACTATGACCATGTGAGCTACAGCTTGACCCGTAGCCGTAAAAAACCACCAGCCATGTCATGGAACTCTGCGAAGTGACCAAAAAACCCCGCCGCTCTACGTGGAGTTCCACAAGCAGCAGAGTACGTTAGTTTGCGCTGTTCACACAGATTTCTAGCACAGGGTGAAAAATCAGCACAAACAGCACCATGCGCAGTGCAAGAGGGCTCTGATTCTTTCTCCCACTCGAGCCGATGTTCTACTCAAGCTGCAGCTTCCTCAATGCGAATGGAAGGTTTCTCAATGCGAGCAGGAGCAGCAATTTGTGACTGCCCATGCTGAGAAATCTCACCGGGAGGTGGTCTGGAGTAAGATTTTTCTCACGTGCACTTGCTAATATAATGAAAAACTTCACAAACTCTGCGAGCGCAGCAGAATTTCATGCCGAGGCCTAGTTGTAGGCTCATGAAAGTCAATGTATTATCGGTGTTCCATCAGTTTTTGGCATTAATTCGAGTCCCTGGCCTATCCCTGGCCCAAAATTGGGATTCGCAGAGGAGGCATGTACACACGATGTGTGATTTTCTGCAGATAACCGACTCTGGAAATGATTAAATGAGATGAATGTCAGTGCTAGCAATCTACCTAGTTTGACTGGTCCATCCCCCTCAAAGTTGCTACTCAGTGGCCACTGTCCACAGATAGGAGCCAACTGTGTATACAAGGAAATCACATGTGTATAAACAGATAGGAAAACCATTGTAAGTACAAATCCTCACACATTCCTGCAGTGTAGAAACGTTGGAAGCTGTGTAGAGGTGTGCAGGATATGTGTGAAAATGGAACCCTTGGCCGCATGAAAGCACAATGTGCAAGCAAGACAGCTCAAAAAGGCAGAGTGCTGTGGTGTACTGTGTGGAAGGCAAACTGCAGGATCATAACTAATTCATGGCCAATGGCCAAACCCACATCAACTTCAGAGGAGCTATGGGCAGAGTACTGGTCACAACGAATGAGGGAACCCTGGGAACTAGCTGAAATGTGCACAGTACTAGTGTCAATACGACAACACACAATCAGTATAGGCATCATTAAAAACAAAGCAAATCACCCAGGCAGATGAGGACCTTACCTCATATCACACGTGCAGGAATAGTAGGGCCAGCAAGCTGTGCAACTGTGTTGGAATATGTGCTATGACAAAACACGTCAGCTGTATCACACAGTCGTTGTGTGAACAATGCAGAGATACTGCCATCTGAAAGGCAACTACAGTGAAACTTAGCCTCAAAACCTATGTGGAATAGATTTCCTAAGTATCATTGTTGACGTGAAAGTTAATTAGTAGGAAGTCTGAATGTCAAGAAGATCACTCATGTCACTATCTAATATAGACCACCATCAACATATATCTATTTCATTGCAGAGGATGATGCAAAAACTCCTGACCAGTTGCCTGCCCTTTATAAGGATCCTGCTGATGATGACAGCCTGCCAACCCTCGACCAAGATACCCTTCAGCAAATCCTGTACTCCATTCAGACATAATTTCAGGTCGCAAGAAGGTTAAACAGCAATGCACGATCTCCAGAGAATCCTCTTATCATCCAACAAACACGACTAGCCAACCCACTGCCAGCTCTGGACTCCAAGGACCCCTAAGTTGAATTCCAATGCTATGCGGTAGGAATCCAGTGGGAACTGCCATATGCAGTGCGGATGGGGATGGAGACCATAGTGTTCACTCTAGAGGGAGTCTTTAAGTGCCTCATGCCAATAAGGATACCTCGAAGGCTATAAGACGCACCTACCCTCCGCTCCATGGCTTGAATCAGTCCCTGGCTGACATCACTGGTGTCATGAGACAGAGGCAAAAACAACTGCCCTGCAGAAGTGGTACCAGAACCGGCTGGGGGTGCTCCACAACATCCTGGAGTCCATGGAGTGGAAGCAATATTCCTACATAGCAGCAATTGGTGCCTTACACCGTAACATTGTTGCTGTACTGGCAAACCAGCAGGTCCTTCTTGGAGCTGTGCTGTCTTACTTGTCAGCACAGAGAAATGCTCTGGGGACACGTAATCTACATCTTCAGTCCCTGATGTGTGTGTGCCTCTATTGCCTCTGCCATCGACATCCCCGCCCCGCATGAGAGGATGAAAATGTGGACTTCATCTCTTTCAACTGAAAAACTGGCTGGTAGTATTTCTAGATGCCATATGGCTAGTTTCTCTTTTGACCTGTGCTTATGGGCATCCCAGTGTACTATTTAACTGGTACTGTCCTCTATTTGCTTTCCCACCTTTTGATCCCAACCATTTGTGGACTGTCGATGTGGCCATCTTCCCTACTTGCAATTTGGTCCTGCTCCTCACTGGAACACTCCTCTATTCCACATGTCCCATGACATGTATTCTCCATAGACTCTTTCTGGACCTCCAATGGCTCACAAACTATGTTGGGATTGTTGCCGCAAGGACTGCCATTTGCTCCTTGCTCCTTGGTTCATGTTTCAATAAAATCCCTTATCAAAACCAGTGTGTTGTATGCCTGTTCGTGATTGAATTAAGTAGACCATGGTGGATGTGCTGACCCTAAAGACACTTCCTACTATCTAACGGGAATCATGTTGCATAGACTATGGGGTAAATCAGCACAGGCAAGCAAATTAGTTTATGTGATCCCTATGTGCATCTAAACTAGCAGTTAGTACCCAAGGTCACATGCATGACATGCTACGATTAGCGGTCAGTCAATGCTAAGACTGAATTAATTTTCTATCCAGGTGATGAATACTTCCAAGCATACCAGCCAGCAAACAACAATGATGTGACAACAAAATGGTATAAAGTAAGATGGTGTAAGTAGCTGGGATCAGTTTGGCACCCAAAACATCCTTGATTAGTCACAGTGATTTGACTTAATCATCCATACAAAACATGTGGCTTCGCCTACACACACAGTGCAAAAGTAGATTAATACCTGTTATGGGCTGTGTGTCCATAACCAGCAAGAGTGCTATTTACAGTGCACAATGACATTTGATGATCCCTTGAGTGACTCAATTGCAAACTTGACATGATCTACTTCTTAGGTGCTCTACCTAGTAAAACATGTATACAAACACTGGCAGAAATTCCTAAGGCATGTAACCCAAACTAAGCAGATATGACAATTTGCCACACAGTTAATAAGTTATCTACATTAACTATGCCTATCTAAACTATGCTTAAAATAACCTATGCTAAATTACCTACACTATTCTAACTTAAAACGAGCCTAACCTACTTAACCTTAACTTCTCCTGCTGTACATATACACCACAACAAACAGGTTAAACATCACTCCCCACACCCCTTAATACACATTTTCACATGAGACAAACATAAACTACACCTATACATAAACTACCAAAACATTAAAACCTAAACAAATATATATATTTTTTTTCTTATTAAAGAAAATTTGGTGTTGTTATACACATACTTAACATTAACCTCACACCCACTTAACACTCTACCCACCCATATGCCCACCTAACAACAGATAAATATTAAAATCTATAAAAACACTATATCTAACATAGCCTATAACTGTGCTAAAACCTATCCTAACCTATGCTAAAACTCTATAAACTAAAAACAACCAATGTGAACTGGGGAGTGACAGAAAATCAGAAGGAGGATCTTAAGTTGCTATTCAGTCCTGTTCACAGATTGTTGCATGGTGTGCACCATTTTCATCAGTGTTGCCACCTGCAGTTTTATGCCTGCTGGCCTCAACTTTGTGTCCGCACTGTCCTTCAGGCACTGCCTTTCAAACTCAGTCAGCTGGTGGGCTGTGTAGGGTCCCAGAACATAACCCGGATCACTACCAATGGAAAACCCTCCTTCTGGCCTGGTGCTTGCCCTCTTCTTGGCTTTCTGTTCCCAAAGTGGTGACTTCCATGTAACCACTACCTTTGATTTCTTTTACTGGCTCCCCATGCGACTGTCGGCCTTGGCTACGTGCCTGATGTGACAGACAGTACCTCTCCAAGCTAATCCAATATGATTTTGCCTGTTCAGGGATCATATTGTCTGCTGAAGATGAAGGACATATGTATCAGACCAAGCAGAATTTGCCCAAGTTGTCATCAATTACATACATGAATTACTATTAACAGTGCATGTGGCATGTCCAGCCAAAAAAAGATGTCTATAGAACAAATCATCACCAACCATCACAAGAAACATGCACGTTCCCAAAAATTACAATGCTAAAGTACTCAGGTTTTTGCCTTGTGGGTACTTGAAATGGCAGTGTCTGGCCTCATAAATGTATACCCAAGTGCATATGAAGACAGATTCTGAAAAATTATATTGTGTGCACATGGAATGGTAAACATGGTTCATCGAAGTACTTCCTGAGAATTGTCATGCAACATGCAAGAGGGTAACATCTATGGCAATCACCTATGTGAAATTTGTAATGTGCAGCAAGTTCATGTGTTGTGCCTCAGCAATTACTGTTATGGAAAATAAATAAGGCCACCACATTGCATCATAGATTGACTGTGTGCCAGGTAGTTGAAACTATGGCTGGGTGGAGCTCAAGGATTTGTACTTCGCAAAGTTCTGCAGAGTTACAAAATAACTCCACCAAATTCCACAGAGTTCCGTGAGCAGGTGGAGTATGTATAGGCCACCGCTCCTAGTCCGCACGGGTCTGTATTCCAAAGCTGTACATGTGCAAACGTGTTACTTATAGTCTTCCCACCAAGCACTTCACCTGTGCTCCTGCCTCAAATACACTAGAGCAGCGTTGAAACTGTGAACCCCCCCTGCCTTTGCCAGTACGCATTCCAGGGCTCGAGTACCTGCGCCTCTAATCATTGATCCGTCAGAGAAGAGTGTAGCACACTACTGAGACATGTTCCCTTGTAGATTAAGATTTAGATGTAACCTTGTCTGCTATGCCTATATGTTTTCTGTTTTGTAGCCATCATATGGTCAGTCAAAATGTCTCGGGAAGCCTATATTGGTTGATCGCTGGGAACATGACAGGTCTTATTAAAAACTGACTGACCCAAAAGTGACTGTAGCCAGTGATGCAATAAATCTGATCTTATTTTAAACTCAGTATCCACTTACCACTAACGAAATGAAAGATGCTGACTGGGATAAAATGGGAAGGGGAACCCAGGGAAGCCCGATTCATACGACAAATGAAGCCGCCATTTTGAAAATGTGGTTGTAACCCACAAGTTCTGTCATGACAAATATAATGTTTCTGTATAGCATGCTTATATTTGTGTAACAGCGAAACATGGTTTAAAACATGTGTGCAAAGATTGGCATTTGTCGTTTATACAGTTTTTCACTGATCTACAAACAAACACTAATTAAAACAATCTGAAGAGTGTGACCATTATTTATTTTAAAACACATATCTGTTTCTGATTCGGCACCGGGAAACCCTTGGGTAGCTGTGTGCCTTATAAATTTAAAATAATAATACTAATAATAATTAGGTGTGGGCTCACCAAAGCACCATCAGCCTAAGTCTACTTGGGTCACTGTGAGGCAGTAACAACCTGATCTGATTATTCCTTCACAACTGTGGTTTCATAAATTCACGGTTAACCAACCAAAGTGAGACTGACTGATGAGCTCGGCATGATTGTCATATGCTCTCTAACTGGTGATTCAAGCGTTCCTACCGCTTTCAGGCACTCGCCTTCGTGCCATTCGTAAAAACAACTTTTACACTTCCTGCACAGAAGATCTTGGAGAGAATTGTCAATTTTTTATGCAAATCGGACTTAAAAGTGCATTGGTCATAGAAATAAACAAGCATTTGCAATGCAAGAGGTCTCACATTCACGCAAGTTTGAGCTATTGGCATTGTAAATGAAAATGCATTTTATTTATGTTTTGGGTTTTAAAACATAAAAGGCATTGCCATTTACAATACTAATAGCTTAAACTCTCGCAAATGCAAAACATATTGCATTGCAATAAAGGCCCTTCTCGACCATTTGTTAAATTGTAAATATCAGAGGAAGAGAACGGTCTGCGACGTCTTCAAAGTAGTGATAAATAATGCAGAGAAGAAGATGCGTAAGTGTTGTAAATTGCACAGAAACAAAATGTGAAGTGAGAGTTACCTATGATCCGATCTATAAACACTAACAAAGCACTCCAAAACCTTTTGCTCTGAGATTACACTGTCGCGACTCAGAAGGAAGAGCTATTTCCTGCCCTCTCCATGTTTTGAGAGAGCAGTGTGGTATTGCGTAATGTCATTGCTATCTTTGGCCTAATAAAACACTCCAGCTCTAGTAGGGCTCTGGATTCACCTCCTGCTGTAAGTCAGACTGTTCTTTAAGGCAGGCATTAAGGGAGGGAAGGATGCTCTCAGCTGCAGCTCTGGTCCCGCACAGTGCCCCTGATATTACTAGTGAGTGAGAGGTGCTGAGGTGGTGAGGTGGTGGTATTGGTATTGGTGGTGGTGGTATTGGTATTGGTAGTGGTGGTATTGGTATTAGTGGTGATGGTAATGGTGGTGTTGGTATTGGTGGTATTGGTGGTGGTGGTGGTAGTGGTGGTGGTATTGGTTGTGCTGGTATTGGTGGTACTGCTGGTGGTGGTATTGGTGGTGGTGGCATTGGTAGTGGTGGAATTGGTGGTGGTGGCATTGGTGGTGGTGGCATTGGTGGTAATGGTGGTGATGGTATTGGTGGTGGTGTTTGTGGTGGTGGTAATGGTGGCGGTACTGGCATTGGTGGTGTTGGTATTGGTATTGGTGGTGGTATTGGTGGTGGTGGTATTGGTATTGATGGTGGTGGTATTGGTAGTGATATTAGTATTGCTGGTATTGGTGGTGGTATTGATGATGGTATTGGTGCTATTGATATTGGTGGTGGAATTGTTGGTGGTATTGGTGGTGGTATTGGTGGAGGTGGTGGTATTGGTGGTGGTGGTATTGGTGGTGGTGGCGATATTAGTGGTGGTGGTGGTATTGGTATTGGTGGTGGTGGTATTGGTGGTATCAGTTTTGGTGGTGGTAGTATTGGTGGTGGCATTGTTATTGGTGGTGGTATTGGTGGTGGTGGTATTAGTGGTGGTAGTGGGATTGGTGGTGATGGTGGTATTGGTGAGGGTATTGGTGGTGGTAGTATTGGTGGTGGTGGTATTGTTGGTAGTAATATTGTTGATGGTGGTGGTATTGGTGGTGGTGGTGGTATTGGTGGTGGTGGTATTGGTGGTGAAGGTGGTACAGGTGGTGATATTGGTGGTTGGTGGTGGTTTTGGGTTGGTGGTGGTGATATTGGTATAGGTGTTGGCGGTATTGGGTTGGTGATGGTGGTATTGGTGGTGGTAGTATTGGTAGTGGTGGCATTGGTAGTGGTATTGGTAGTGGTGGTGGTATAGGCAGTGTTGGTATTGGTGGAGGTGGTAGTATTGATGGTGGTGGTATTGATGGTGGTGTTATTGGTGGTGGTGCTAATGGTGGAGGTATTGGTGGTGCTATTGGTATTGGTGGTGGTGGTAGTGGTATTGGTGGTGGTGGTGTTGGTGGTGGTATTGGTGGTATTGGTGGTTCTGGTGGTATTGGTGGTGGTGGTATTGCTGATGGTGATGGTATTGCTGGTATTGCTGGTGGTAGTATTGGTGGAGGTATTGGTGGTGGTATTGGTGGTGTATTGGTGGTATTGCTGGGGTGGTATTGGTGGATGTGGTGGTAATGGTGGTGGTGGTGTTATTGGTGTTGGTGGTCATGGTGGTGGTATTGGTGGTGCTATTGGTATTGGTGGTGGTGGTATTGGTGATGGTGGTATTGGTGGGGGTGGTGGTGGAATTGGTGGTGGTGGTATTGGTGGTGATGGTATTGGTGGTGGTGGTTTTGGTGGTGGTGGTGGTGGTAATGGTGGTGGTGGTGGTATTGGTGGTTGTATTAGTGTGGTATTGGTATTGGTTGTGGTAATGGTGGTGGTGATATTGGTGGTTGTGGCAGTGGTATTGGTGGTGGTATTGGTGGGGTTGGTTTTGGTGGGATTGGTGGTTGGTGGTGGTTTTGGGTTGGTGGTGGTGGTATTGGTATAGGTGTTGGTGGTATTGGGTTGGTGATGGTGGTATTGGTGGTGGTAGTATTGTTAGTGGTGGCATTGGTAGTGGTATTGGTGGTGGTTGTGGTATTGGCTGTGTTGGTATTGGTGGAGGTGGTGGTATTGATGGTGATATTGGTGGTGGTGATAGAATTGGTGGTGGTTTTGATGTTGGTGGTATTGGTGGTGGTATTGTTGGTGGTGTTATTGGTGGTGGTGTTAATGGTGGAGATATTTGTGGTGTTTATATTGGTGGTATTGGTGGTGGTGGTGTTGGTGGTGGTATTGGTGGTGGTGGTATTGGTGGTGGTGGAGGTATTGGTGGTGCTGGTGGCATTGGTGGTGGTGGTATTGCTGATGGTGATGGTATTGCTGGTATTCGTGGTGGTAGTATTGGTGGAGGTATTTGTGGTGGTATTGGTGGTGTTTCTGGGGGTGGTATAGGTGGTTGTGGTGGTAATGGTGGTGGTGGTGTTATTGGTGGTAATGGTGGTGGTATTGGTGGTGCTATTGGTATTGGTGGGGGTGGTATTGGTATTGGTGGGGGTAGTATTGGTGGTATTGGTGGTGGTGGTGGTGGTGGAATTGGTGGTGGTGGTATTGGTGGTGGTGGTGGTGTTGGTGGTGGTATTGGTGGTGGTGGTATTGGTCGAGGTATTGGTGGTGGTGGTATAGGTGATGGCATTGCTGGTATTGATGGTGGCAATATTGGTGGTGGCATTGTTGGTGGTGGCGGTGGTATTGGTGGTTGTATTAGTGTGGTATTGGTGGTGGAGGTGGTAATGGTGGTGGTGGTATTGGTGGTTGTGGCAGTGGAATTGGTGGGGGTGGGGGTGGTGGAATTATTGTTGGTGGTGGTGGTATTGGTGGTGGTGATATTGGTGGTGGTATTGGTGGTGGTGGCGGTGATATTGGTGGCAGTGATATTGGTGGTGGTTGTGGTAGTGGTGGTATTGGTGGTAGTAGTAGTGGTATTGGTGGTTGCGATATTGGTGGTGGTATTGGGGTGGTTATGGTATTGGTGATGGTAGTATTGGTGATATTGGTGGTGGGGTATTGGTACTGCAAGTGGTGGTATTGGTGGTGGTGGTGATTTTGGTGGGGTGGTATTGGTGGTGGTGGTATTGGTGGTATTGATGGTGGTGGTATCGGTATTGGTTGTATTGATGCTGGTGTTCTTGGCGGTGGCATTGGTATTGGGGGTGGTGGTATTGGGTTGCTGGTGGTGGTATTGGTGGTGTTGTTGGTAGTAATATTGGTGGTAGTATTGGTGGTATTGTTGGTGGTATTGGTGGTGGTGGTGATTTTGGTGGTGCTGGTGGTGGTTTTTGTGGTGGTGTTGGTATCAGTGGTGGTATTGGTGATATTGGTGGCAGTAATGATGGTATTAGTGGTGCTTGTCTCAAAGATGGTGGCAGTGGTATTGGTGGTGGTATTGGTATTGGTGGTGGTTTTAGTATGGGTGGTGATGGGATTGGTGGTGGTGGGACTGGCATTGGTGATGGTGGTATTGGTGGTGGTGGTGGGATTGGTGGTGGTGACAATGGTGCTGGTGGTAGTGGAAGTAGTGGTGGTGGTATTGTTGGTAGTATTGGTGGTGGTAGTATTGGTAGTGGTGGTATTAGTAATGGTATTAATGGTGGTATTGGTGATGGTATTTGTGGTAGAATTGGTGGTGTTGGTGGTAGTGGTATTAGTGGTGGCATTGTTGGTGGTATTGGTGGTGGTAAAGGTGGTGGTGGTATTGGTGGTGGTGTTGGTGCTGGTGGTATTGGTGCTGGTATTGGAGTTGGTATTGGTGGTGCTGGTATTGGTATTGCCGGTGGCATTGGTATTGGTGGCAGTTGTTGTATTGGATTGGTGGTGATATTGGTGGTGGTGGTATAATTGGTGGTATTGGTGGTGGTGGCATTGGTGGGGGTGGTGGTATTGGTGGTGGAGTTATTGGTGATGGTGGTGGTATTGGTGGTGGTGGTGGTATTGGTGGTGGTGGTGGTACTGGTGGTACTGGTGGTATTGGTAGAAATGGTGGTGGTGGTGATATTGTTGGTTGCTCAATTGGTGGTGGTATTGGTGGTGGCATTGGTGGTGGTATTAGTGGTGGTATTGGTGGTGGTGGTAGCTTTGGAGGTGGTATTGGTGGTGGTGGTAGTATTGATGGTGGTGGTATTGGTGGTGGGTGTATTGGTATAGGTAGGGGTGGTATTGGTGGTGGTGGTATTGGTGGTGGTGCTAGTGGAGGCATTGGCGGTGGTAGTGGTATTGGTGATTGTGATATTGGTTGTGTTATTGGTGGTGGTGGAGTTGGTATTAGTGGTGGTATTGGTGGTGGTATTGATGGTGGTGGTAGTGTTAGTGGTGGTATATGTGGTGGTTGTGGTGGTAATGGCGGTGGTGGTGATATTTGTGGTGGCATTGGTGGTAGTGGTATTGGTGGTGGTGGAGGTATTGCTGGTGGTGGTGGTATTGGTGGTGGTATTTGTGATGGTATTGCTGGTATTGGTGGTAGTAGTATTGGTGGTGGTATTGGTTGTGGCGTTGGTGGTATTGGTGGTGGTATTAGTGTTGGTATTGGTGGTGGTATTGGTGGTATTTGTGGTGGTGTTATTGGTGTTGGTGGTATTGGTGGTTGTGGTGGTGGTATTGTTGGTGGTATTGGTGGTGGTATTGGTGGTTGTGGGATTGGTGCTGGTGGTGGTATTGGTGATGGTGTTGTTGGTGGTGGTAATATTGGTAGTGGTGATGGTATTGGTGGTGGTGATATTGGTAGTGGTGGTGGTATTTGTGGTGGTGGTATTAGTGGTGGTATTGGTGGTGGTATTGTTGATGGAGGTATTGGTGGTGGTATTGGTGGTGGTGATATTGGTGGCAGTAGTGCTATTTGTGGTGGTGATGGTGGTATTGGTGGTTGCAATATTGGCAGTGGTATTGGTAGCATTGGTGGTGGTAGTATTAGTGGTGGTATTGGTGGTGGTAATGGAGGTGGAGGTGGTATTGGTGGAGGTGGTGGTATTGGTGGTGTTATTAGTGATGGTATTGGTATTGGTGGTGGTGGTATTTTTGGTGGTGGTGGTAGGGGTGTATTGGTATTCGCAGTGGCATTGGTTTTGGTGGTGGTGGTATTGGACTGGTGGTGGTGGTATTGGTGTTGGTGGTGTTGGTGGTGGTATTAGTGGTGGTGGTATTGGTGGTGGTATTGGTATTGGTGGTGGTATTGGTGGTGGCATTGGTGGTGGAGGTATTGGTAGTGCTGGTATTGGTTTTGGTGGTGGTGGTGGTATTGGTGGTGCTGGTGGTGGTATTGATGGTTGCAATTTTGGTGGTGGTATTAGCGGTATTGGTGGTGGTGGTGGCACTGGTGGTGGCATTAGTGGTGGTATTGGTGGAGGTAGTGGAGGTGGTAGTGGTGTTGGTGGTGGTGTTGGTCATTGTGGTGTTAGTGGTGGCTGTATTGGTGGTGGTGGTATTGATATTGGTTGTATTGGTGGCGGTGGTATTGGCGGTGGCATTTGTATTGGTGGTGGTTTTATTAAGTTGTTGGTGGTATTGGTGATGGTATGTCGTATTGGTGGTGGTATGGGTGGTGGTGGTATTGGTGGTTGTGGTATTCATGGGGGTATTGATGGTGGTATTGGTATTGGCAGTGGTATTGGTGGTATTGATGGTGGTAAAGGGGTGGTGGGATTGGTGGTGGTGGTATCAGTAATGGTGGCAGTGGTATTGGTGGTGGTATTGGTATTGGTGATGGAATTGATCTGGGTGGTGGTGGGATTGGTGGTGGTGGTATTAGTGGTGGTGGTGGTATTGGTGGTGGTGGTATTGGTGTTGGTGGTGGTATTAGTGGTGGTGGTATTGGTGGTGGTATTGGTATTGGTGGTGGTATTGGTGGTGGCATTGGTGGTGGAGGTATTGGTAGTGCTGGTATTGGTTTTGATGGTGGTGGTGGTATTGGCGGTGCTGGTGGTGGTATTGATGGTTGCAATTTTGGTGGTGGTATTAGCGGTATTGGTGGTGGTGGTGGCACTGGTGGTGGCATTAGTGGTGGTATTGGTGGAGGTAGTGGAGGTGGTAGTGGTGTTGGTGGTGGTGTTGGTCATTGTGGTGTTAGTGGTGGCTGTATTGGTGGTGGTGGTATTGATATTGGTTGTATTGGTGGCGGTGGTATTGGCGGTGGCATTTGTATTGGTGGTGGTTTTATTAAGTTGTTGGTGGTATTGGTGATGGTATGTCGTATTGGTGGTGGTATGGGTGGTGGTGGTATTGGTGGTTGTGGTATTCATGGGAGTATTGATGGTGGTATTGGTATTGGCAGTGGTATTGGTGGTATTGATGGTGGTAAAGGGGTGGTGGGATTGGTGGTGGTGGTATCAGTAATGGTGGCAGTGGTATTGGTGGTGGTATTGGTATTGGTGATGGAATTGATCTGGGTGGTGGTGGGATTGGTGGTGGTGGTATTAGTGGTGGTGGTGGTATTGGTGGTGGTGATGTTGGTGGTGGGGGTGTTACTGGTGGTGGTATCATTGGTATTATTGGTGGTGGTAGTATTGGTAGTGGTGGTATTAGTAATGGTATTAATGGTGGTATTGGTGATGGTATTTGTGGTGGTATTGGTGGTGGTGGTAGTGGTGTTGGTGGTTTTAGTGGTGGCATTGTTGGTGGTATTGGTGGTGGTGGTATTGGTGCTGGTGGTATTGGTGTTGGTATTGGAGTTGGTATTGGTGGTGCTGGTATTGGTATTGCCGGTGGCATTGGTATTGGTGGCAGTGGTGATATTGGATTGGTGGTGGTGGTGGTGTTATTGATGGTAGTGGTTTTATTAGTGGTATTGGAGGTGGTGGCATTGGTGATGGTGGTGGTATTGGTGGTGGTGGTGGTGCTGGTACTGGTGGCATTGGTAGAAATGGTGGTGGTGGTGATATTGTTGGTTGCAAAATTGGTGGTTGTATTGGTGGTGGCATTGGTGGTGGTATTAGTGGTGGTATGGGTGGTGGTAGTAGCTTTGGTGGTGGTATTGGTGGTGGTGGTAGTATTGGTGGTGGTGGTATTGGTGGGGGTGATATTGATGGTGGGTGTATTGGTATTGGTATTGGTAGGGGTGGGATTGGTGGTGGTGGTAGTGGTAGTGGTGGTGCTAGTGGTGGCATTGGTGGTGGTAGTGGTATTGGTGGTTGTGATAATGGTTGTGGTATTGGTGGGGGTGGTGGCATTGGTGGTGGAGTTGGTATTAGTGGTGGTGGTGGTATTGATGGTGGTGGTAGTATTAGTGGTGGTATTGGTGGTGGTAATGGTGGTGGTGGTAATATTTGTGGTGGCATTGGTGGTAGTGGTATTGGTGGTGGTAATGGTATTGCTGCTGGTGGTGGTGGTATTGGTGGTGGTATTTGTGATGGTATATCTGGTATTGGTGGTGGTAGTATTGGTGGTGGTGTTGGTGGTATTGGTGGTGGTGGTATTGCTGGTGGTATTAGTGGTGGTGGTGGTATTGGTGGTATTTGTGGTGGTGGTGGTATTGGTGGTTGTGGCGGTCGTATTGGTGGTGGCATTGGTGGTGGTATTGGTGGTTGTGGGATTGGTGCTGGTGGTGGTATTGGTGATGGTGATGGTGGTAATATTTGTAGAGGTGGTGGTATTGGTGGTGTTGATATTGGTAGTGGTATTTTTGGCGGTGGTATTAGTGGTGGGCTTGGTGGTGGTATTGTTGGTGGAGGTATTGGTGGCGGTATTGGTGGTGGTGGTGATATTGGTGGTATTGGTGGCAGTAGTGCTATTTGTGGTGGCGGTGGTTTTGGTGAATGTGATATTGGCAGTGGTATTGGCAGCATTGGTGGTGGTAGTATTAGTGGTGGTATTGGTGGTGGTGGTGGTGGTATTGGTGGTGGTGGTGGTATTGGTGGTGTTATTAGTGATGGTATTGGTATTAGTGGTGGTGGTGTTATTGGTGGTGGTGGTATTTTTGGTGGTGGTTGTAGGGGTGTATTGGTATTGGCAGTGGTGTTGGTTTTGGTGGTATTGGACTGGTGGTGGTGGTATTGGTGGTGGTGGTGGTATTGGTGGTGGTATTGGTGGTGGTATTAGTGGTGGTGGTATTGGTGGTGGTGGAATTGGTGGTGGTACTGGTGGTGGTGGTGGCATTGGTGGTGGAGGTATTGGTAGTGGTGGTGGTGGTATTGGTTGTGGTGGTGGTGGTATTGGTGGTTGTGGTGGTGGAATTGATGGTTGCGATATTGGCGGTGGTATTAGCGTTATTGGTGGTGATATTGATGGTGGTGGTGGCATTAGTGTGTGGTATTGGTGGAGGTAGTGGAGGTGGTAGTGGTATTGGTGATGGTGTTGGTCATTGTGGTGTTAGTGGTGGTTGTATTTGTGGTATTGATATTGGTTGTATTAGTGGTGGTATTGGCGATGGCATTTGTATTGGTGGTGGTGGTATTAAGTTGTTGGTGGTGGTATTGGTGATGGTATGTGGTATTGGTGGTGGTATGGGTGGTGGTGGTATTGGCGGTGGTGGTATTTATGGGGGTATTCTTGGGGGTATTGATGGTGGTATTGGTATTGGCAGTGGTATTGGTTGTATTGATGGTGGTAAAGGTGGTGGTGGGATTGGTGGTGGTGGTATCAGTAATGGTGGCAGTGGTATTGGTGGTGGTATTGGTATTGGTGGTGGAATTGGTCTGGGTTGTGGTGGGATTGGTGGTGGTGGTATTGGTGGTGGTGATGTTGGTGGTGGGGGTGTTACTGGTGGTTGTATCATTGGTGGTATTGGTGGTGGTGGTATTGGTGGTGGTAGTATTAGTTGTGGTATTGGTGGTTGTATTGGTGGTGGTATTTGTGAAGATATTGGTGGTGGAGGTGGTATTGATGTAAGTGGTCTTGGTGGTGGTAGTATTAGTGGTGGTGTTGATGGTGGTATTGGAGGTGGTGGTATTGGTGCTGGTATTGGTAGTGCTGGTATTGGTATTGCCAGAGGAATTGGTATTGGTGGCAGTGGTGGTATTGGATTGGTGGGTTACTTGTTGTGGTATTGGTGGTATTGGAGTAATTAGTGGGGGTGGTCTGATTGGTGGTAGTGGTATTGGTGGTTGTGGTGGTACTATTGGTATTGGTAGGTGGTGGTATTGATGGTTGCGATATTGGTGGTGGTGGTAGCATTGATGGTGGTGGTAGTATCAGTGTTGGTATTGGTGGCTGTAGTAGCATTGGTGGTGGTATTGGTGGTGTATTGGTGGTTGTGGTATTGGTGGTGCTATTGGTGGTGGTGATATTGGTGGTATTGGTGGTGGGGGTATTGGTATTGGTGGTGGTGGTATTGGTAGTGGTGGTGGTATTGGTGGTGGTGGTGGTATTGATATTGGTATTGACAGTGGTGGTATTGGTATTGGCCATGGTATTGGTATTGGTGGTGGTGGTATTGAGTTGGTGGTGGTGGTATTGTTGTTGGTGGTATTGGTAGTGATCGTATTGTTCGTGGTGGTATTGGTGGTGGTGGTGGTGGTGTTGGCGGTGTTATTGGTATTGGTGGTGGTGGTATTGAGTTGGTGGTGGCGGTATTGGTGGTGATATTGGTATTGGTGGTGGTGGTATTGGGTTGGTGGTGGTGGTGATGGTGGTATTGGTGGTGATGGTGGTATTGGTGGAGGTGGTAGTGATATTGGTGATGGTAGGATTGGTGGTGGTGGGATTGGTGGTGATGGAGGTGGTGGTGTTGGTGTTGATGGTCTTGCTAGTGGTATTGCTGGTGGTATTGTTGGTTACGGTATTGGTGATGTTGGTGGTATTGGCAGTGGTGGTATTGGTGGTGGTGGTATTGGTGGTCAGTGTGGTGGTATTGGTGGTGGTGGTGTTATTGGTGGTGGTATTGGTGGTGGTAGTGCCATTGGTGATGGTGGTGGTATTGGTGGGGTGGTATTGGTTTTGGTGGTGGTATTGGTGGAGGTACTGGTAGTGGTAGAGGTATTGGTGGTGGTATTGGTGGTGGTGGTATTGGAGGTGGTGGTGTTGGTTGTGGTATTGGTGGTGGTATTGGTGCTGGTATTGGTGGTGGTTGTCTTGGTGGTGGTGGCAGTGGTATTGGTGGTGGTATTAGTGGTGATAATGGTGGTATTAGAGGTGATGGTATTGGTGGTTGTGGCAGTGGCAGGTGTATTGGTATTGGTGATGGTGGTATTGGTGGTGTTGATATTGGTGGTGGTGAGGGTGGTGGTATTGGTGGTGGTAGTAGTATTGATGGTGGTGATACTGGTGGTAATATTGGTGGTGGTATTGGTGGTGGTGGTGGTATTGATAGTGGTGGTATTAGTGGTTGTATTGGCGCTGGTATTGGCGGTGGGGATATTCGTGGCGGTATTGGTGGTGGTGGTATTGGTGGTGGTGGTGGTACTGGTGCTTATGGTATTGGTGGTGGTGATGGTATTGGTATTAGTGGTGGCACTGGTATTCGTGGTGGTGGTGGTGGGATTGGATTGGTGGTGGTGGCATTGGTGGTGGTATTGGTGGTGGAAGTATTGGTGGTGGTGGTGAAATTGGTGGTGGTATTGGTGGAGGTGGAATTAGTATTGGTGGTATTGGTGGTGGTATTGGTGGTTGAGGTATTGGTGGTGGTGGTGGTATTGGTGGTGGTGGTAGTGATGTTGGTGGTGGTGGATTTGGTGGTGGTTTTAGTGGTAGGGGTGGCATTGGTGGTGATATTGGTGATAGTGGTGGTATTCGTTGTTGTGATATTGGTGGTGGTATTGGTGATATTGGTGGTGGTATTGGTGGTGGCGGCATTGATGGTGTTGGTGGTGGTATTGGTAGTGGTGGTGGTATTGGTGGTGGTGTTGGTATTGGTGTTGTTGGTATTGGTGGTGGTAGATGTATTAGTGGTGGTTGTATTGGTGTGCTAGTGGTGGTGGTATTGGCATTGGTATGGATGGTATTGGTATTAATTGTGGTGATATTGTTGGTGGTGGTATTGGTGCTATTGATATTGGTGGTATTGGTGGTGGTGGTATTGGTGGTGGTGGTACTGGGTTGGTGGTGGTGGAGATATTGGTATTTGTATTGGCAGTGGCATTTGTATTGTGATGGTGGTATTGGATTGCTGGTGGTGGTATTGGGTTGGTGGTGGTGGTATTGGTAGTAGTGGTATTGGTGGCTGCTTTGGGATGTGGTGGTATTGGATTGATGGTAGTGGTTTTGGTGGTAATGGGGGTATTGGTAGTTGTGGTGGTGGTTTTATTGGTGGTAATGGCAGTGGTATTGGTGGTGGTGGTATTGGTGGTGGTAGTGCTATTGGTGGTGGTATTGGTGTTGGTGGTGGTATTGGTGGTGGTATTGGCAACGGTATTGGTGGTGGTATTGGTGGTGGTGGTATTGGAGGTGGTGGTGTTGGTTGTGGTATTGGTGGTGGTATGGGTGCTGGTATTGGTGGTGGTTGTATTGGTGGTGGTGGCAGTGGTATTGGTGGTGGTGATGGTGGTAATAGAGCTGATGGTATTGGTGGTTGTGGCAGTGGCAGTGGTATTGGTATTGTTGATGGTGGTATTGGTGGTGTTGATATTGGTGGTGGTGGTGAGGGTGGTGGTATTGGTGGTGTTAGTAGTATTAATGGTGGTGATACTGGTGGTGATATTGGTGGTGGTATTGGTTGTGGTGATGTTATTGGTAGTGGTGGTATTAGTGGTGGTATTGGTGCTGATATTGGCGGTGGGGATATTCATGGTGGTATTAGTGGTGGTGGTGGTACTGGTGCTTATGGTATTGGTGGTGGTGAGTTATTGGTATTGGTGGTGGCACTGGTATTGGCGGTGGTGGTGGGATTGGATTGCTGGGGGTGGCATTGGTGGTGGTATTGGTGGTGGAAGTATTGGTGGTGGTGGTGAAATTGGTGGTGGTATTGGTGGTGGTGGAATTGGTAGTGGTGGTATTGGTGGTTGAGGTATTGGTGGTGGTGGTGGTGTTATTGGTGGTGGTGGATTTGGTGGTGGTGATGGTGGTAGGGGTGGCATTGGTGGTGATATTGGTGATGGTGGTGGTATTCGTTGTTGTGATATTGGTGATGGTATTGGTGATATTGGTGGTGGTATTGGTGATGGCGGCATTGATGGTGTTGGTGGTGGTATTGGTAGTGGTGGTGGTATTGGTGGTGGTGTTGCTATTGGTGGCGTTGGTATTGGTGGTGGTGTTAGTATTGGTGGTGATGGAGGTATTAGTGGTTGTTGTATTGGTGTGGTAGTGGTGGTGGTATTGGCATTGGTATGGATGGTATTGGTATTAATTGTGGTGATATTGTTGGTGGTGGTATTGGTGCTTTTGATATTGGTGGTATTGGTGGTGGTGGTATTACGGTGGTATTGGTGGTGGTACTGCGTTGGTGGTGGTGGTATTGGTGGTGGTGGAGATATTGGTATTGGTATTGGCAGTGGCATTTGTATTGTGATGGTGGTATTGGTTGTGGTGGTGGTATTGATGGTGGTGCTATTGGTGAAGTTATTAGGGGTGGTGGTATTGGTGGTGGTGGTATTGGTAGTGGTCGTATTGGTGGCTGCTTTGGCATGTGGTGGTATTGGATTGGTGGTGGTGGTTTTGGTGGTAATGGTGGTATTGGTGGTTGTGGTGGTTGTATTGGTGGTGTTGGTGGCAGTGGAATTGGTGGTGGTGTTATTGGTGGTAATGGCAGTGGTATTGGTGGTGGTATGGGTCGTGGTGCTATTGGTGGTGGTATTGGTGGTGGTATTGTTGGTGGTAGTATTGGTGGTGGTGGTGTTATTCGTGGTTGCGGTATTGGTAGTAATATTGGTAGTATTGTTGGTAGTATTGGTGGAGGTGATGGCATTGGTGGTTGTGCTAGTGGTATTAATGGTAGTATTGGTGGTGGTATTGGAGGTGATGGTGGTATTGGTGGAGGTGGTGGTGGTATTGGTGTGGTGGTGGTGGTGGTATTGGTATAGGTGGTGGTGGTATTGGTATTGGTTGTGGTGGTATTGGTGGTGTTTGGTGGTGGAGGTATTGGTTTTGATGTTATTGGTGGTGGTGGTATTTGCGGTAGTGTTGGTATTGGTAGTGGTTGTATTGGGTTGGTGGTGGTGATATTGGGGATGGTATTTGTAGTATCGGTGGTGGTATTGGTGGTGGTATTGGGATAGGTAGTCGTTGAATTGGTAGTGGTGGGATTGGTGATGGTGGTATTGATGATGGGGGTATTGTTGGTGGTAGTGGTATTGGTAGTGGTGATATTGCTGGTGGTATTGGTGGTGGTGGTATTAGTGGTGGCATTGGTGGTGGAATTGGTGGGGGTATTGGTGGTGGTTTTAGTGTTGGTATTGGTTGTTGTGGTATTGGTGGTGGTGGTATTGGTGGTAATGGTATTGGTATTGCTGGTGGCATTGGTATTGGTGGTGGAGTTGGTATTGGTGGTGGTGGTATTGGTCATGGTGGTGGTGGTAGTGGTGGCATTGGTGGTGGTTTTATTGGTGGAATTGGTGGTGGTGGGGTACTGGTGGTTGCAATATTGATGGTGGTATTGGTGGTGGCATTGGTGTTGGTGTTGGTGTTGGTATTGGTGGTGGTGGTGGTGGTGGTATTGGTGGTGGTGGTGATATTTGTGGTGGTACTGTTGGTGGTATTGGTGGTGGTATTGGTGGGGTGGTGGTATTGGTGGGGGTGATGGTAGTATTGGTGTTAGTATTGGTGGTGGTGGTGGTATTGGTGCTGGTGGTATTGGTGCTGGTGGCATTTGTGGTGATGGTATTGATGGCAGTGGTGTTGGTGATGGTGGTGGTGGTGGAACTGGTGGTGGTGGTGGTATTGGTATTGGTGATGGTGGTATTGGTGGTGATGGTATTTGTGGTGGTTGTATTAGTGCTATGGGTACTGGTTGTATTGGTGTTGGTGGTATTGGTGTTGGTGGTATTGGTGCTGGGGTGTAGGTGGGGGTCGTGGTATTGGTGCTGGTGGTATTGGTGGGTGTGGTGGTATTGGTGGTAGTGGTATTGGTGCTGGTTGTATTGGTGCTGGTGGTTCTTGGTGATGGTTTTGGTGATATTGGTGGTGGTGCTATTGGTGGTGGTATTGTTGGTATTGGTGGTGGTGGTGGTGGTATTGCTGAGGACGTGGTGGTATTGGTGGTGGCAGTGAAATTGGTATTGGTGGTGCGGATTGGTGCTGGTGGTATTGGTGGTGGTGGTATTGGTATTGTTGGTGGTAGCATTGGTGGTGTTGGTATTGGTGGTGGTGGTGGCATTGGTGGTGGCATTGATCGTGGTATTGGACATATTGGTGGTGGTAATATTGGTGGGGATAGTATTGTTATTGGCAGTGGTATTGGTATTGGTGGTGGTGGTATTGGATTGGTGAAGGTGGTATTGGTGATGGTGGTACTGGTGGTGGTGGTATTGGCGGTAGTGGTATTAGTGGTGGTGATATTGGTGGTGGTGGTGGTGGTATTGGTTGTGGTGGTATTGGTGGTGGTGGTTGTATTGTTGTTACTAAAACAGGCTTTTAAAACAACAACATAGGTGGCTTTAGTGCAGATGACATGTGACATGGATGTGCTGTTGTCAATTTCAGCCCATTTGCACACAATAATGTGGAACCTGGAATTCACATGACTTCATTTGCTAATCATTTTTAAATCCATTTTACTTGGGGAGTTGAAACAGACATGAGATAATGCTGTGTAAAGTAATTGAAAGTGGGCGCCCGATTTATGGGGGTGGCCGTGCTGCTTCAAAAAACACAAGCGGTTTCAGCTGAAGCAGCGCATGTCCGGCCTGCTGTAAGAGAAACTCAATAAAGTAAATAGTGCTTACAGACTAAATAACAAGTCCCTTGTAACAACCAAAGTAAAGGGGCCAGTAGCCATGGGAGGTTACAAATGAAAACAAGGCTGTACTAAGGCGGGACTAAGAAGCCTATTAATGAATTCAAAGGCAGCATTTATGAAAGACAATGACACAAGGCAATGAAAAATATGGGCAGAGAGTGGGCGCAGTTTCTCTCCCATACTCTACTACAGCAGTTTTGGAGAGCAAGCAGCCCATGCGCGCTGCCGCTAGGCTCGACCTAAAACTGATTTGTTACGAAAGCCGCTTTTAGGTCTCCTTTGGACGCATTCACAATAAAGGCTGCTTCAGATCATTACAAGAAGTACTTGGAGTCATGTACAAGGCCACTGAATTTATGTGCACGGGTGTCACAAAATGTGTGGATTGGACAGGGTACTTACAGACACACCTAGCATGGACAAACAGAGTCTATATGTATTTGTACTTTAAACCCAATCTCCCACAGTGCAGCTCTCCTATTTCTGGGGACACAATAGTAGTTGTTACCCTGGCTCTTTTCGTTGCTATTTCTTCTGCACAAATATAAACTCAATTCATACAGAAAAGACTTTTGATGTTACAATCAACATAAAGAGATTCATACATTGCAAAAGGTGTGTCACTTTCAGCTGCCATAGACAACAACTTTAAAGACTTAAAGAAACAGAGTTAAGAAGCAGTTTATAGTAATTATCATTTTTTTTTAAATCGTATATCACAATATTGCAAGCACACTCATATGTTCTGCATAGCGAATTGCTTTTCAGAAGCCCGTCACTGCCTGGTTTAAGAATGGTGCCTATTTTAAAGGTGAAACATAATGTTGAACATCTTTAGAAAAGTAAATACATTGCTCAGACATCTTTGCACAATATTTACTTCAGCAGAGCCACATGTTCCTTCAGTTAAATCAGTACGGACTATTAAACATAAATGCAGCCTCAAAGATCAATCGTAGAATCTGAATAACCAAGTAACTCTCTTCAGCTTATGCAAGCAGACTGTTTTGCAGTTTTATATAGTGGGAACTCAGAGGCTCTACATGAGCACCAGATTACATTATCTACTGTCAGAAGGTTTTTTTTTTCTTCCTGGATTCACAAGGAGATTAAGGGATTTGCTTGGATTCACAGAATGTGGAGCCGAAGCCAGGACCCGAACCTTGTTCTCCAGTTCCAAAGTAGGCAGCTCTGGTTGTTAGGCCATACCCCCTCCCTAGCTGTGCATTTGAATCTAATCATAACTAACTATTGGCCCTTTTCATGCTTAGTGGGACGCCAGGATATAGATTTGCGCAAAGGTAGAACAGTCGGTCTCAAAATATCCCTTAATATCGGCCTTTGAGAGGCACTGGCATATTGGCCAACTTCCCTCTTTCTCAGTAGACAAGTTCACTGCTGCTCTCTGGCTTCTTGGAAACTTTAAACTGGCAGAAAAAACTACAAAAAAACACAACATGATAACGTGCAAGCAATGTGAAAGGGTGAGCTTCAAGGGAGCTATCTCTCATTCTATAGCAGTACCAACGCGCAATGAAATGGAAAATATCACATCAAATCTTCCCAAAAAAAGAATTGTCTTAAACACTCATATTTTTCTCTAATGCGTTCGCTACTAATATCTACCTAAAATCAGTTTTCTAGCCCCAGACACCATCCCTCGGGCTGGAAACAGTGGGTGCGTGGAACCCAAGTGCTTGGCATCTGCAATTTCACACTGAAGTATGTAGGGTGACTTGAAGGCGAGCTCCACGTGATGTAGGTCCAAGAGTGGGTTCAGACGAATGAACTAGGAATTTTTAGAGAATGCAGACCAAGAGACTTGGCTCCCACCATGTTTCTCATTAGAGCACTACAGATGGCTGAGGGAATACACACAAGCCAATACGTTTGCAGTTACCCACTAAATAACCTTCAATCCCAAAATGAGTGTAAAGATAAAAGGAGTGAACCTGCTGGAAAAAGGGTGTCCTGCATGACATGGCAGCGTGTGTGAATAAGACACACATTCGTCTTCAGAACAACAGAAATTAGGCTCTTTGGGTGAGCGAGCCAGTAAACTCCACTCTGCTAGCGGGTAGTGGAGTTTTATTGCTGATCTTCGCATTCCATGCAGAGCGCGAAGCGACAAAACTCCCTGAACTCCCCCGTGGAGCAGCCTTCATCGCCCACCACGAGTTGAAACATAGACGAAGTGTGGCTAGCTACCTCCAAATCAACAGACCTGTTGGACACTTTCCAGAGAATGACACATGGAAGCCCCACACCCCCAAGCAATCGGGTTTCAGACTTGGCCATTCAACAGAATCAGTGCTACTCCACACCACTGAGACCCCAAAGTTTGCCCTGGATCAGGGTAAGATTGCGGTACTGGTTCTGTTCGATTTATCAGCCATGTTCGATACTGTCTCTCATGACATCTTGAGAGACAGGCTTGCACAAAGCAGAATCACGAAGAAAGCACTGGCCTGGATCACATCTTTTTTATAAAACAGGCCTCAGATTGTAACACTGGGAAGTATAAATCTGAAGAAAAATAGTTGTCATCGGGGGTCCCCCAGGGTTCATCCCTGAGCCCAACTCTTTTTAATCTTTATATGGCACAACTCCTCTCTTTGATGGCCACTTTTGATCTTGAATCCATTGCTTATTCGGACAACAATCAGTTGATTCTCACTCTAGATAAAAACTCTACAGTGGCTGAAGAGAAGTTTTACCACTGTCGAACAGCAGTGATGGATTGGATGAAACTGAATCATCTTAAATGTAACAGCTCAAAAACAGAAACTATGCTGTTTGGAAAGTGCAATGTATTTATGCCCAACCAGTGGTGGCCCTCAAATTCGGCCCCACCTCGGAACACAGTGGACATGGTGAGAAATTTGGGAATCAATCTTGACCCTACATTATCTTTCCACAAGCAAGCTCTTGCTGTGGCAGGCATGTGTTTCCAAGCTATAAAAACCCTCAGAAAATTATTTGACCTTCTCCTGGTGCCTGCTAGGAAAACTGTTGCAGCAGAATTCATTTTATCACGTCTGGACTACTGTAATAATCTATACGCAGGAACAAAAAAAGACGGTCTTGAAAAGATTGCAGGTTGTCCAGAACGTTGCAGCGAGGCTGATACTCAAATGGCCTAAAGGCTCCGCCATAAGAGCATTCTTTTTAAAATCTTGCCCATCATTTACAAAGCCACAAGGGCAACTGGACCAGGATATCTAAGATCCAGAATCAGGCCATATGCCACCCAACTCACTCTGCGGAATGTTTTAGCAGCCCCCACTTTCAAACAGAAATCTAGAGGGGGCAAGGCAATGGCTGTCCTAGGGACCAAATCCTGGAATTCCCTGCTCACTCAGCTTAGACACACTCAAACTGAACTCACCTTCCGGAAGCTCTTAAAAACCTGGATTTTTGCCATCCCAGACCATATTGTGCTATCTCTTATCTAATCTCTGCTTCTCTTATCTAGCTTTCTCTCCTCTATGGACTACAGGTTTTCTTTCCTCTATGGACTTTCAGATGCCCTTTCTCCTCAAAGCGCCAAGATGCTCCTTGGAGTGAATGTTACGCTATATAAAACTACTCATTCATTCATTCATTCATTCACATACCTGGTAGACCTTAACATAGATCACGTACTGAAACTCAACCAATAGCATGAGGTCCTTTACATTTGCCAGTCTGTCCATACATTTCTGTACGGATTTTTACCCAGATGCACATCAACTCATACTTAATCCATATGATGAGTGTGTGCATGCATGCTGCAGATCTCATTTGTTTGAGTATATTGCGCTGCTACTTGCAGGCAATTGGCAGAAAAGGTTCAATGGTGATAATTCCTGGAGGATTTAGTATGGGTAACGGCAGCATGAAATGGCCTGTATGCTGACAACACAGTGCATACATCCTTAACACATTATACTTATTCCTCACAAAACACTACACAATTATGGACACATGTCTGTTGTAGGGAATTAGGTATATGTGGGCATGAGTAAGTGCATGTAACTGTATTGGCATGTATGGACTGGTGACATGTCCCACGTCAACTCATACCTATTCATTCTGCACTGAGGTAGGAATCATTACAGCCTGTGTGAACCTACCACACAAAATTTAGGATACATTGCCATGTGTGCGCATACACTATCAATGTGCATCAGACAGGCAGATTGAAGTTCATCCCTCCAATTCTATGTGCACATCGAGTTTTGCTGCAACACCAGGCCATTACGGCAATTGCTCCTCTGTCACCCCATCTAACATGTCACCGATATTGCAGTACTCTGAGGGATTCACAGGTCCTCATGAAGTAGGATGACAGTTGACACACATCTTGATAAATGTGGGCTAAGGGGTGAACCCAAGTAAGTCATCGGTATGGATATTGGACTTACACACTCATGCACGGTATGCAGCGTTTAGAACGCAAGCATTACCACGGAATACCTTTACAACGCGGTCGTAACAACGAAAGTTGTTACCACGCATTGCACTGGGGGGCGCTCAAGGATAGTAAATGATTTAATTTACTATCCCAACACCTTCCCTACTATCCACGGGGACTGGTGTTGGAATAGTAAATTAAATTAATCAATTTTGCGCCCCGCAGCGCAATGCGTGGTAACAACTTTCGTTGTTACGAACGCGTTGTAAAGGTACGCGTTGTCAATGTATGCGTTCTAACGTCATACATCCACTGCAACAAATGGGGATAAGTCCAGTGGGTCGCTCACTACTTATCCTACCAGCGTGTAGCCCCAGTGCGTTGTGGTCCTTGTAGTCAGCATCAGCGGGTGCGCCTCTGCCTGGGTCTCGAAGAAAAATCAGTCGCGTTGGCCATCCCTGGACACCGGTGTTTCGAGGTTGTTGCCTCTCGTCAGCAGGGAGTAGGAAAGTGTGAAGGGGTGCTGCGTAGGCTGCCAAAAATATTTTCAGGTTTGGTACCGCTCGTGGCACGTAGGAGCGCAACCCGGGCTCGTCAGCCCCACCGGCCCAAGGGAGCCTGAATGTACAAGTAAGTCCAGTGGGTCGCTCACTACTTATCCTACCAGCGTGTAGCCCCAGTGCGTTGTGGTCCTTGTAGTCAGCATCAGCGGGTGCGCCTCTGCCTGGGTCTCGAAGAAAAATCAGTCGCGTTGGCCATCCCTGGACACCGGTGTTTCGAGGTTGTTGCCTCTCGTCAGCAGGGAGTAGGAAAGTGTGAAGGGGTGCTGCGTAGGCTGCCAAAAATATTTTCAGGTTTGGTACCGCTCGTGGCACGTAGGAGCGCAACCCGGGCTCGTCAGCCCCACCGGCCCAAGGGAGCCTGAATGTACAAGTAAGTCCAGTGGGTCGCTCACTACTTATCCTACCAGCGTGTAGCCCCAGTGCGTTGTGGTCCTTGTAGTCAGCATCAGCGGGTGCGCCTCTGCCTGGGTCTCGAAGAAAAATCAGTCGCGTTGGCCATCCCTGGACACCGGTGTTTCGAGGTTGTTGCCTCTCGTCAGCAGGGAGTAGGAAAGTGTGAAGGGGTGCTGCGTAGGCTGCCAAAAATATTTTCAGGTTTGGTACCGCTCGTGGCACGTAGGAGCGCAACCCGGGCTCGTCAGCCCCACCGGCCCAAGGGAGCCTGAATGTACAAGTAAGTCCAGTGGGTCGCTCACTACTTATCCTACCAGCGTGTAGCCCCAGTGCGTTGTGGTCCTTGTAGTCAGCATCAGCGGGTGCGCCTCTGCCTGGGTCTCGAAGAAAAATCAGTCGCGTTGGCCATCCCTGGACACCGGTGTTTCGAGGTTGTTGCCTCTCGTCAGCAGGGAGTAGGAAAGTGTGAAGGGGTGCTGCGTAGGCTGCCAAAAATATTTTCAGGTTTGGTACCGCTCGTGGCACGTAGGAGCGCAACCCGGGCTCGTCAGCCCCACCGGCCCAAGGGAGCCTGAATGTACAAGTAAGTCCAGTGGGTCGCTCACTACTTATCCTACCAGCGTGTAGCCCCAGTGCGTTGTGGTCCTTGTAGTCAGCATCAGCGGGTGCGCCTCTGCCTGGGTCTCGAAGAAAAATCAGTCGCGTTGGCCATCCCTGGACACCGGTGTTTCGAGGTTGTTGCCTCTCGTCAGCAGGGAGTAGGAAAGTGTGAAGGGGTGCTGCGTAGGCTGCCAAAAATATTTTCAGGTTTGGTACCGCTCGTGGCACGTAGGAGCGCAACCCGGGCTCGTCAGCCCCACCGGCCCAAGGGAGCCTGAATGTACAAGTAAGTCCAGTGGGTCGCTCACTACTTATCCTACCAGCGTGTAGCCCCAGTGCGTTGTGGTCCTTGTAGTCAGCATCAGCGGGTGCGCCTCTGCCTGGGTCTCGAAGAAAAATCAGTCGCGTTGGCCATCCCTGGACACCGGTGTTTCGAGGTTGTTGCCTCTCGTCAGCAGGGAGTAGGAAAGTGTGAAGGGGTGCTGCGTAGGCTGCCAAAAATATTTTCAGGTTTGGTACCGCTCGTGGCACGTAGGAGCGCAACCCGGGCTCGTCAGCCCCACCGGCCCAAGGGAGCCTGAATGTACAAGTAAGTCCAGTGGGTCGCTCACTACTTATCCTACCAGCGTGTAGCCCCAGTGCGTTGTGGTCCTTGTAGTCAGCATCAGCGGGTGCGCCTCTGCCTGGGTCTCGAAGAAAAATCAGTCGCGTTGGCCATCCCTGGACACCGGTGTTTCGAGGTTGTTGCCTCTCGTCAGCAGGGAGTAGGAAAGTGTGAAGGGGTGCTGCGTAGGCTGCCAAAAATATTTTCAGGTTTGGTACCGCTCGTGGCACGTAGGAGCGCAACCCGGGCTCGTCAGCCCCACCGGCCCAAGGGAGCCTGAATGTACAAGTAAGTCCAGTGGGTCGCTCACTACTTATCCTACCAGCGTGTAGCCCCAGTGCGTTGTGGTCCTTGTAGTCAGCATCAGCGGGTGCGCCTCTGCCTGGGTCTCGAAGAAAAATCAGTCGCGTTGGCCATCCCTGGACACCGGTGTTTCGAGGTTGTTGCCTCTCGTCAGCAGGGAGTAGGAAAGTGTGAAGGGGTGCTGCGTAGGCTGCCAAAAATATTTTCAGGTTTGGTACCGCTCGTGGCACGTAGGAGCGCAACCCGGGCTCGTCAGCCCCACCGGCCCAAGGGAGCCTGAATGTACAAGTAAGTCCAGTGGGTCGCTCACTACTTATCCTACCAGCGTGTAGCCCCAGTGCGTTGTGGTCCTTGTAGTCAGCATCAGCGGGTGCGCCTCTGCCTGGGTCTCGAAGAAAAATCAGTCGCGTTGGCCATCCCTGGACACCGGTGTTTCGAGGTTGTTGCCTCTCGTCAGCAGGGAGTAGGAAAGTGTGAAGGGGTGCTGCGTAGGCTGCCAAAAATATTTTCAGGTTTGGTACCGCTCGTGGCACGTAGGAGCGCAACCCGGGCTCGTCAGCCCCACCGGCCCAAGGGAGCCTGAATGTACAAGTAAGTCCAGTGGGTCGCTCACTACTTATCCTACCAGCGTGTAGCCCCAGTGCGTTGTGGTCCTTGTAGTCAGCATCAGCGGGTGCGCCTCTGCCTGGGTCTCGAAGAAAAATCAGTCGCGTTGGCCATCCCTGGACACCGGTGTTTCGAGGTTGTTGCCTCTCGTCAGCAGGGAGTAGGAAAGTGTGAAGGGGTGCTGCGTAGGCTGCCAAAAATATTTTCAGGTTTGGTACCGCTCGTGGCACGTAGGAGCGCAACCCGGGCTCGTCAGCCCCACCGGCCCAAGGGAGCCTGAATGTACAAGTAAGTCCAGTGGGTCGCTCACTACTTATCCTACCAGCGTGTAGCCCCAGTGCGTTGTGGTCCTTGTAGTCAGCATCAGCGGGTGCGCCTCTGCCTGGGTCTCGAAGAAAAATCAGTCGCGTTGGCCATCCCTGGACACCGGTGTTTCGAGGTTGTTGCCTCTCGTCAGCAGGGAGTAGGAAAGTGTGAAGGGGTGCTGCGTAGGCTGCCAAAAATATTTTCAGGTTTGGTACCGCTCGTGGCACGTAGGAGCGCAACCCGGGCTCGTCAGCCCCACCGGCCCAAGGGAGCCTGAATGTACAAGTAAGTCCAGTGGGTCGCTCACTACTTATCCTACCAGCGTGTAGCCCCAGTGCGTTGTGGTCCTTGTAGTCAGCATCAGCGGGTGCGCCTCTGCCTGGGTCTCGAAGAAAAATCAGTCGCGTTGGCCATCCCTGGACACCGGTGTTTCGAGGTTGTTGCCTCTCGTCAGCAGGGAGTAGGAAAGTGTGAAGGGGTGCTGCGTAGGCTGCCAAAAATATTTTCAGGTTTGGTACCGCTCGTGGCACGTAGGAGCGCAACCCGGGCTCGTCAGCCCCACCGGCCCAAGGGAGCCTGAATGTACAAGTAAGTCCAGTGGGTCGCTCACTACTTATCCTACCAGCGTGTAGCCCCAGTGCGTTGTGGTCCTTGTAGTCAGCATCAGCGGGTGCGCCTCTGCCTGGGTCTCGAAGAAAAATCAGTCGCGTTGGCCATCCCTGGACACCGGTGTTTCGAGGTTGTTGCCTCTCGTCAGCAGGGAGTAGGAAAGTGTGAAGGGGTGCTGCGTAGGCTGCCAAAAATATTTTCAGGTTTGGTACCGCTCGTGGCACGTAGGAGCGCAACCCGGGCTCGTCAGCCCCACCGGCCCAAGGGAGCCTGAATGTACAAGTAAGTCCAGTGGGTCGCTCACTACTTATCCTACCAGCGTGTAGCCCCAGTGCGTTGTGGTCCTTGTAGTCAGCATCAGCGGGTGCGCCTCTGCCTGGGTCTCGAAGAAAAATCAGTCGCGTTGGCCATCCCTGGACACCGGTGTTTCGAGGTTGTTGCCTCTCGTCAGCAGGGAGTAGGAAAGTGTGAAGGGGTGCTGCGTAGGCTGCCAAAAATATTTTCAGGTTTGGTACCGCTCGTGGCACGTAGGAGCGCAACCCGGGCTCGTCAGCCCCACCGGCCCAAGGGAGCCTGAATGTACAAGTAAGTCCAGTGGGTCGCTCACTACTTATCCTACCAGCGTGTAGCCCCAGTGCGTTGTGGTCCTTGTAGTCAGCATCAGCGGGTGCGCCTCTGCCTGGGTCTCGAAGAAAAATCAGTCGCGTTGGCCATCCCTGGACACCGGTGTTTCGAGGTTGTTGCCTCTCGTCAGCAGGGAGTAGGAAAGTGTGAAGGGGTGCTGCGTAGGCTGCCAAAAATATTTTCAGGTTTGGTACCGCTCGTGGCACGTAGGAGCGCAACCCGGGCTCGTCAGCCCCACCGGCCCAAGGGAGCCTGAATGTACAAGTAAGTCCAGTGGGTCGCTCACTACTTATCCTACCAGCGTGTAGCCCCAGTGCGTTGTGGTCCTTGTAGTCAGCATCAGCGGGTGCGCCTCTGCCTGGGTCTCGAAGAAAAATCAGTCGCGTTGGCCATCCCTGGACACCGGTGTTTCGAGGTTGTTGCCTCTCGTCAGCAGGGAGTAGGAAAGTGTGAAGGGGTGCTGCGTAGGCTGCCAAAAATATTTTCAGGTTTGGTACCGCTCGTGGCACGTAGGAGCGCAACCCGGGCTCGTCAGCCCCACCGGCCCAAGGGAGCCTGAATGTACAAGTAAGTCCAGTGGGTCGCTCACTACTTATCCTACCAGCGTGTAGCCCCAGTGCGTTGTGGTCCTTGTAGTCAGCATCAGCGGGTGCGCCTCTGCCTGGGTCTCGAAGAAAAATCAGTCGCGTTGGCCATCCCTGGACACCGGTGTTTCGAGGTTGTTGCCTCTCGTCAGCAGGGAGTAGGAAAGTGTGAAGGGGTGCTGCGTAGGCTGCCAAAAATATTTTCAGGTTTGGTACCGCTCGTGGCACGTAGGAGCGCAACCCGGGCTCGTCAGCCCCACCGGCCCAAGGGAGCCTGAATGTACAAGTAAGTCCAGTGGGTCGCTCACTACTTATCCTACCAGCGTGTAGCCCCAGTGCGTTGTGGTCCTTGTAGTCAGCATCAGCGGGTGCGCCTCTGCCTGGGTCTCGAAGAAAAATCAGTCGCGTTGGCCATCCCTGGACACCGGTGTTTCGAGGTTGTTGCCTCTCGTCAGCAGGGAGTAGGAAAGTGTGAAGGGGTGCTGCGTAGGCTGCCAAAAATATTTTCAGGTTTGGTACCGCTCGTGGCACGTAGGAGCGCAACCCGGGCTCGTCAGCCCCACCGGCCCAAGGGAGCCTGAATGTACAAGTAAGTCCAGTGGGTCGCTCACTACTTATCCTACCAGCGTGTAGCCCCAGTGCGTTGTGGTCCTTGTAGTCAGCATCAGCGGGTGCGCCTCTGCCTGGGTCTCGAAGAAAAATCAGTCGCGTTGGCCATCCCTGGACACCGGTGTTTCGAGGTTGTTGCCTCTCGTCAGCAGGGAGTAGGAAAGTGTGAAGGGGTGCTGCGTAGGCTGCCAAAAATATTTTCAGGTTTGGTACCGCTCGTGGCACGTAGGAGCGCAACCCGGGCTCGTCAGCCCCACCGGCCCAAGGGAGCCTGAATGTACAAGTAAGTCCAGTGGGTCGCTCACTACTTATCCTACCAGCGTGTAGCCCCAGTGCGTTGTGGTCCTTGTAGTCAGCATCAGCGGGTGCGCCTCTGCCTGGGTCTCGAAGAAAAATCAGTCGCGTTGGCCATCCCTGGACACCGGTGTTTCGAGGTTGTTGCCTCTCGTCAGCAGGGAGTAGGAAAGTGTGAAGGGGTGCTGCGTAGGCTGCCAAAAATATTTTCAGGTTTGGTACCGCTCGTGGCACGTAGGAGCGCAACCCGGGCTCGTCAGCCCCACCGGCCCAAGGGAGCCTGAATGTACAAGTAAGTCCAGTGGGTCGCTCACTACTTATCCTACCAGCGTGTAGCCCCAGTGCGTTGTGGTCCTTGTAGTCAGCATCAGCGGGTGCGCCTCTGCCTGGGTCTCGAAGAAAAATCAGTCGCGTTGGCCATCCCTGGACACCGGTGTTTCGAGGTTGTTGCCTCTCGTCAGCAGGGAGTAGGAAAGTGTGAAGGGGTGCTGCGTAGGCTGCCAAAAATATTTTCAGGTTTGGTACCGCTCGTGGCACGTAGGAGCGCAACCCGGGCTCGTCAGCCCCACCGGCCCAAGGGAGCCTGAATGTACAAGTAAGTCCAGTGGGTCGCTCACTACTTATCCTACCAGCGTGTAGCCCCAGTGCGTTGTGGTCCTTGTAGTCAGCATCAGCGGGTGCGCCTCTGCCTGGGTCTCGAAGAAAAATCAGTCGCGTTGGCCATCCCTGGACACCGGTGTTTCGAGGTTGTTGCCTCTCGTCAGCAGGGAGTAGGAAAGTGTGAAGGGGTGCTGCGTAGGCTGCCAAAAATATTTTCAGGTTTGGTACCGCTCGTGGCACGTAGGAGCGCAACCCGGGCTCGTCAGCCCCACCGGCCCAAGGGAGCCTGAATGTACAAGTAAGTCCAGTGGGTCGCTCACTACTTATCCTACCAGCGTGTAGCCCCAGTGCGTTGTGGTCCTTGTAGTCAGCATCAGCGGGTGCGCCTCTGCCTGGGTCTCGAAGAAAAATCAGTCGCGTTGGCCATCCCTGGACACCGGTGTTTCGAGGTTGTTGCCTCTCGTCAGCAGGGAGTAGGAAAGTGTGAAGGGGTGCTGCGTAGGCTGCCAAAAATATTTTCAGGTTTGGTACCGCTCGTGGCACGTAGGAGCGCAACCCGGGCTCGTCAGCCCCACCGGCCCAAGGGAGCCTGAATGTACAAGTAAGTCCAGTGGGTCGCTCACTACTTATCCTACCAGCGTGTAGCCCCAGTGCGTTGTGGTCCTTGTAGTCAGCATCAGCGGGTGCGCCTCTGCCTGGGTCTCGAAGAAAAATCAGTCGCGTTGGCCATCCCTGGACACCGGTGTTTCGAGGTTGTTGCCTCTCGTCAGCAGGGAGTAGGAAAGTGTGAAGGGGTGCTGCGTAGGCTGCCAAAAATATTTTCAGGTTTGGTACCGCTCGTGGCACGTAGGAGCGCAACCCGGGCTCGTCAGCCCCACCGGCCCAAGGGAGCCTGAATGTACAAGTAAGTCCAGTGGGTCGCTCACTACTTATCCTACCAGCGTGTAGCCCCAGTGCGTTGTGGTCCTTGTAGTCAGCATCAGCGGGTGCGCCTCTGCCTGGGTCTCGAAGAAAAATCAGTCGCGTTGGCCATCCCTGGACACCGGTGTTTCGAGGTTGTTGCCTCTCGTCAGCAGGGAGTAGGAAAGTGTGAAGGGGTGCTGCGTAGGCTGCCAAAAATATTTTCAGGTTTGGTACCGCTCGTGGCACGTAGGAGCGCAACCCGGGCTCGTCAGCCCCACCGGCCCAAGGGAGCCTGAATGTACAAGTAAGTCCAGTGGGTCGCTCACTACTTATCCTACCAGCGTGTAGCCCCAGTGCGTTGTGGTCCTTGTAGTCAGCATCAGCGGGTGCGCCTCTGCCTGGGTCTCGAAGAAAAATCAGTCGCGTTGGCCATCCCTGGACACCGGTGTTTCGAGGTTGTTGCCTCTCGTCAGCAGGGAGTAGGAAAGTGTGAAGGGGTGCTGCGTAGGCTGCCAAAAATATTTTCAGGTTTGGTACCGCTCGTGGCACGTAGGAGCGCAACCCGGGCTCGTCAGCCCCACCGGCCCAAGGGAGCCTGAATGTACAAGTAAGTCCAGTGGGTCGCTCACTACTTATCCTACCAGCGTGTAGCCCCAGTGCGTTGTGGTCCTTGTAGTCAGCATCAGCGGGTGCGCCTCTGCCTGGGTCTCGAAGAAAAATCAGTCGCGTTGGCCATCCCTGGACACCGGTGTTTCGAGGTTGTTGCCTCTCGTCAGCAGGGAGTAGGAAAGTGTGAAGGGGTGCTGCGTAGGCTGCCAAAAATATTTTCAGGTTTGGTACCGCTCGTGGCACGTAGGAGCGCAACCCGGGCTCGTCAGCCCCACCGGCCCAAGGGAGCCTGAATGTACAAGTAAGTCCAGTGGGTCGCTCACTACTTATCCTACCAGCGTGTAGCCCCAGTGCGTTGTGGTCCTTGTAGTCAGCATCAGCGGGTGCGCCTCTGCCTGGGTCTCGAAGAAAAATCAGTCGCGTTGGCCATCCCTGGACACCGGTGTTTCGAGGTTGTTGCCTCTCGTCAGCAGGGAGTAGGAAAGTGTGAAGGGGTGCTGCGTAGGCTGCCAAAAATATTTTCAGGTTTGGTACCGCTCGTGGCACGTAGGAGCGCAACCCGGGCTCGTCAGCCCCACCGGCCCAAGGGAGCCTGAATGTACAAGTAAGTCCAGTGGGTCGCTCACTACTTATCCTACCAGCGTGTAGCCCCAGTGCGTTGTGGTCCTTGTAGTCAGCATCAGCGGGTGCGCCTCTGCCTGGGTCTCGAAGAAAAATCAGTCGCGTTGGCCATCCCTGGACACCGGTGTTTCGAGGTTGTTGCCTCTCGTCAGCAGGGAGTAGGAAAGTGTGAAGGGGTGCTGCGTAGGCTGCCAAAAATATTTTCAGGTTTGGTACCGCTCGTGGCACGTAGGAGCGCAACCCGGGCTCGTCAGCCCCACCGGCCCAAGGGAGCCTGAATGTACAAGTAAGTCCAGTGGGTCGCTCACTACTTATCCTACCAGCGTGTAGCCCCAGTGCGTTGTGGTCCTTGTAGTCAGCATCAGCGGGTGCGCCTCTGCCTGGGTCTCGAAGAAAAATCAGTCGCGTTGGCCATCCCTGGACACCGGTGTTTCGAGGTTGTTGCCTCTCGTCAGCAGGGAGTAGGAAAGTGTGAAGGGGTGCTGCGTAGGCTGCCAAAAATATTTTCAGGTTTGGTACCGCTCGTGGCACGTAGGAGCGCAACCCGGGCTCGTCAGCCCCACCGGCCCAAGGGAGCCTGAATGTACAAGTAAGTCCAGTGGGTCGCTCACTACTTATCCTACCAGCGTGTAGCCCCAGTGCGTTGTGGTCCTTGTAGTCAGCATCAGCGGGTGCGCCTCTGCCTGGGTCTCGAAGAAAAATCAGTCGCGTTGGCCATCCCTGGACACCGGTGTTTCGAGGTTGTTGCCTCTCGTCAGCAGGGAGTAGGAAAGTGTGAAGGGGTGCTGCGTAGGCTGCCAAAAATATTTTCAGGTTTGGTACCGCTCGTGGCACGTAGGAGCGCAACCCGGGCTCGTCAGCCCCACCGGCCCAAGGGAGCCTGAATGTACAAGTAAGTCCAGTGGGTCGCTCACTACTTATCCTACCAGCGTGTAGCCCCAGTGCGTTGTGGTCCTTGTAGTCAGCATCAGCGGGTGCGCCTCTGCCTGGGTCTCGAAGAAAAATCAGTCGCGTTGGCCATCCCTGGACACCGGTGTTTCGAGGTTGTTGCCTCTCGTCAGCAGGGAGTAGGAAAGTGTGAAGGGGTGCTGCGTAGGCTGCCAAAAATATTTTCAGGTTTGGTACCGCTCGTGGCACGTAGGAGCGCAACCCGGGCTCGTCAGCCCCACCGGCCCAAGGGAGCCTGAATGTACAAGTAAGTCCAGTGGGTCGCTCACTACTTATCCTACCAGCGTGTAGCCCCAGTGCGTTGTGGTCCTTGTAGTCAGCATCAGCGGGTGCGCCTCTGCCTGGGTCTCGAAGAAAAATCAGTCGCGTTGGCCATCCCTGGACACCGGTGTTTCGAGGTTGTTGCCTCTCGTCAGCAGGGAGTAGGAAAGTGTGAAGGGGTGCTGCGTAGGCTGCCAAAAATATTTTCAGGTTTGGTACCGCTCGTGGCACGTAGGAGCGCAACCCGGGCTCGTCAGCCCCACCGGCCCAAGGGAGCCTGAATGTACAAGTAAGTCCAGTGGGTCGCTCACTACTTATCCTACCAGCGTGTAGCCCCAGTGCGTTGTGGTCCTTGTAGTCAGCATCAGCGGGTGCGCCTCTGCCTGGGTCTCGAAGAAAAATCAGTCGCGTTGGCCATCCCTGGACACCGGTGTTTCGAGGTTGTTGCCTCTCGTCAGCAGGGAGTAGGAAAGTGTGAAGGGGTGCTGCGTAGGCTGCCAAAAATATTTTCAGGTTTGGTACCGCTCGTGGCACGTAGGAGCGCAACCCGGGCTCGTCAGCCCCACCGGCCCAAGGGAGCCTGAATGTACAAGTAAGTCCAGTGGGTCGCTCACTACTTATCCTACCAGCGTGTAGCCCCAGTGCGTTGTGGTCCTTGTAGTCAGCATCAGCGGGTGCGCCTCTGCCTGGGTCTCGAAGAAAAATCAGTCGCGTTGGCCATCCCTGGACACCGGTGTTTCGAGGTTGTTGCCTCTCGTCAGCAGGGAGTAGGAAAGTGTGAAGGGGTGCTGCGTAGGCTGCCAAAAATATTTTCAGGTTTGGTACCGCTCGTGGCACGTAGGAGCGCAACCCGGGCTCGTCAGCCCCACCGGCCCAAGGGAGCCTGAATGTACAAGTAAGTCCAGTGGGTCGCTCACTACTTATCCTACCAGCGTGTAGCCCCAGTGCGTTGTGGTCCTTGTAGTCAGCATCAGCGGGTGCGCCTCTGCCTGGGTCTCGAAGAAAAATCAGTCGCGTTGGCCATCCCTGGACACCGGTGTTTCGAGGTTGTTGCCTCTCGTCAGCAGGGAGTAGGAAAGTGTGAAGGGGTGCTGCGTAGGCTGCCAAAAATATTTTCAGGTTTGGTACCGCTCGTGGCACGTAGGAGCGCAACCCGGGCTCGTCAGCCCCACCGGCCCAAGGGAGCCTGAATGTACAAGTAAGTCCAGTGGGTCGCTCACTACTTATCCTACCAGCGTGTAGCCCCAGTGCGTTGTGGTCCTTGTAGTCAGCATCAGCGGGTGCGCCTCTGCCTGGGTCTCGAAGAAAAATCAGTCGCGTTGGCCATCCCTGGACACCGGTGTTTCGAGGTTGTTGCCTCTCGTCAGCAGGGAGTAGGAAAGTGTGAAGGGGTGCTGCGTAGGCTGCCAAAAATATTTTCAGGTTTGGTACCGCTCGTGGCACGTAGGAGCGCAACCCGGGCTCGTCAGCCCCACCGGCCCAAGGGAGCCTGAATGTACAAGTAAGTCCAGTGGGTCGCTCACTACTTATCCTACCAGCGTGTAGCCCCAGTGCGTTGTGGTCCTTGTAGTCAGCATCAGCGGGTGCGCCTCTGCCTGGGTCTCGAAGAAAAATCAGTCGCGTTGGCCATCCCTGGACACCGGTGTTTCGAGGTTGTTGCCTCTCGTCAGCAGGGAGTAGGAAAGTGTGAAGGGGTGCTGCGTAGGCTGCCAAAAATATTTTCAGGTTTGGTACCGCTCGTGGCACGTAGGAGCGCAACCCGGGCTCGTCAGCCCCACCGGCCCAAGGGAGCCTGAATGTACAAGTAAGTCCAGTGGGTCGCTCACTACTTATCCTACCAGCGTGTAGCCCCAGTGCGTTGTGGTCCTTGTAGTCAGCATCAGCGGGTGCGCCTCTGCCTGGGTCTCGAAGAAAAATCAGTCGCGTTGGCCATCCCTGGACACCGGTGTTTCGAGGTTGTTGCCTCTCGTCAGCAGGGAGTAGGAAAGTGTGAAGGGGTGCTGCGTAGGCTGCCAAAAATATTTTCAGGTTTGGTACCGCTCGTGGCACGTAGGAGCGCAACCCGGGCTCGTCAGCCCCACCGGCCCAAGGGAGCCTGAATGTACAAGTAAGTCCAGTGGGTCGCTCACTACTTATCCTACCAGCGTGTAGCCCCAGTGCGTTGTGGCTCCCTCGAGCTAGAGCTGACGAGCTCGGATCCCGCACCCGCGCCGTGAGAGGTATCAACCTGATAACATCGCGTTGGCCAGCCTGCACAGCTAACCCGAATAACCTACACTCTGCTGACGAGGAACAACGATTCCGAAACACCGGTGTCCAGAGTTGGTGCTGCAACCTTGCTACAATACACTGTTCGATATAGCGCACACGCTATCAAAGACTGCATCTACCATGATGCTCCTGGGGCACACCTGCTGGTGGGTGGAGTCGGAGTGCGACCCATTCTGTATATTTAATTGGCTCCCTCGAGCTAGAGCTGACGAGCTCGGATCCCGCACCCGCGCCGTGAGAGGTATCAACCTGATAACACTTGGCAGCCTGCACAGCTAACCCCGAATAACCTACACTCTGCTGACGAGGAACAACGATTCCGAAACACCGGTGTCCAGAGTTGGTGCTGCAACCTTGCTACAATACACTGTTCGATATAGCGCACACGCTATCAAAGACTGCATCTACCATGATGCTCCTGGGGCACACCTGCTGGTGGGTGGAGTCGGAGTGCGACCCATTCTGTATATTTAATTGGCTCCCTCGAGCTAGAGCTGACGAGCTCGGATCCCGCACCCGCGCCGTGAGAGGTATCAACCTGATAACACTTGGCAGCCTGCACAGCTAACCCCGAATAACCTACACTCTGCTGACGAGGAACAACGATTCCGAAACACCGGTGTCCAGAGTTGGTGCTGCAACCTTGCTACAATACACTGTTCGATATAGCGCACACGCTATCAAAGACTGCATCTACCATGATGCTCCTGGGGCACACCTGCTGGTGGGTGGAGTCGGAGTGCGACCCATTCTGTATATTTATTTGGCTCCCTCGAGCTAGAGCTGACGAGCTCGGATCCCGCACCCGCGCCGTGAGAGGTATCAACCTGATAACACTTGGCAGCCTGCACAGCTAACCCCGAATAACCTACACTCTGCTGACGAGGAACAACGATTCCGAAACACCGGTGTCCAGAGTTGGTGCTGCAACCTTGCTACAATACACTGTTCGATATAGCGCACACGCTATCAAAGACTGCATCTACCATGATGCTCCTGGGGCACACCTGCTGGTGGGTGGAGTCGGAGTGCGACCCATTCTGTATATTTAATTGGCTCCCTCGAGCTAGAGCTGACGAGCTCGGATCCCGCACCCGCGCCGTGAGAGGTATCAACCTGATAACACTTGGCAGCCTGCACAGCTAACCCCGAATAACCTACACTCTGCTGACGAGGAACAACGATTCCGAAACACCGGTGTCCAGAGTTGGTGCTGCAACCTTGCTACAATACACTGTTCGATATAGCGCACACGCTATCAAAGACTGCATCTACCATGATGCTCCTGGGGCACACCTGCTGGTGGGTGGAGTCGGAGTGCGACCCATTCTGTATATTTAATTGGCTCCCTCGAGCTAGAGCTGACGAGCTCGGATCCCGCACCCGCGCCGTGAGAGGTATCAACCTGATAACACTTGGCAGCCTGCACAGCTAACCCCGAATAACCTACACTCTGCTGACGAGGAACAACGATTCCGAAACACCGGTGTCCAGAGTTGGTGCTGCAACCTTGCTACAATACACTGTTCGATATAGCGCACACGCTATCAAAGACTGCATCTACCATGATGCTCCTGGGGCACACCTGCTGGTGGGTGGAGTCGGAGTGCGACCCATTCTGTATATTTAATTGGCTCCCTCGAGCTAGAGCTGACGAGCTCGGATCCCGCACCCGCGCCGTGAGAGGTATCAACCTGATAACACTTGGCAGCCTGCACAGCTAACCCCGAATAACCTACACTCTGCTGACGAGGAACAACGATTCCGAAACACCGGTGTCCAGAGTTGGTGCTGCAACCTTGCTACAATACACTGTTCGATATAGCGCACACGCTATCAAAGACTGCATCTACCATGATGCTCCTGGGGCACACCTGCTGGTGGGTGGAGTCGGAGTGCGACCCATTCTGTATATTTAATTGGCTCCCTCGAGCTAGAGCTGACGAGCTCGGATCCCGCACCCGCGCCGTGAGAGGTATCAACCTGATAACACTTGGCAGCCTGCACAGCTAACCCCGAATAACCTACACTCTGCTGACGAGGAACAACGATTCCGAAACACCGGTGTCCAGAGTTGGTGCTGCAACCTTGCTACAATACACTGTTCGATATAGCGCACACGCTATCAAAGACTGCATCTACCATGATGCTCCTGGGGCACACCTGCTGGTGGGTGGAGTCGGAGTGCGACCCATTCTGTATATTTAATTGGCTCCCTCGAGCTAGAGCTGACGAGCTCGGATCCCGCACCCGCGCCGTGAGAGGTATCAACCTGATAACACTTGGCAGCCTGCACAGCTAACCCCGAATAACCTACACTCTGCTGACGAGGAACAACGATTCCGAAACACCGGTGTCCAGAGTTGGTGCTGCAACCTTGCTACAATACACTGTTCGATATAGCGCACACGCTATCAAAGACTGCATCTACCATGATGCTCCTGGGGCACACCTGCTGGTGGGTGGAGTCGGAGTGCGACCCATTCTGTATATTTAATTGGCTCCCTCGAGCTAGAGCTGACGAGCTCGGATCCCGCACCCGCGCCGTGAGAGGTATCAACCTGATAACACTTGGCAGCCTGCACAGCTAACCCCGAATAACCTACACTCTGCTGACGAGGAACAACGATTCCGAAACACCGGTGTCCAGAGTTGGTGCTGCAACCTTGCTACAATACACTGTTCGATATAGCGCACACGCTATCAAAGACTGCATCTACCATGATGCTCCTGGGGCACACCTGCTGGTGGGTGGAGTCGGAGTGCGACCCATTCTGTATATTTAATTGGCTCCCTCGAGCTAGAGCTGACGAGCTCGGATCCCGCACCCGCGCCGTGAGAGGTATCAACCTGATAACACTTGGCAGCCTGCACAGCTAACCCCGAATAACCTACACTCTGCTGACGAGGAACAACGATTCCGAAACACCGGTGTCCAGAGTTGGTGCTGCAACCTTGCTACAATACACTGTTCGATATAGCGCACACGCTATCAAAGACTGCATCTACCATGATGCTCCTGGGGCACACCTGCTGGTGGGTGGAGTCGGAGTGCGACCCATTCTGTATATTTAATTGGCTCCCTCGAGCTAGAGCTGACGAGCTCGGATCCCGCACCCGCGCCGTGAGAGGTATCAACCTGATAACACTTGGCAGCCTGCACAGCTAACCCCGAATAACCTACACTCTGCTGACGAGGAACAACGATTCCGAAACACCGGTGTCCAGAGTTGGTGCTGCAACCTTGCTACAATACACTGTTCGATATAGCGCACACGCTATCAAAGACTGCATCTACCATGATGCTCCTGGGGCACACCTGCTGGTGGGTGGAGTCGGAGTGCGACCCATTCTGTATATTTAATTGGCTCCCTCGAGCTAGAGCTGACGAGCTCGGATCCCGCACCCGCGCCGTGAGAGGTATCAACCTGATAACACTTGGCAGCCTGCACAGCTAACCCCGAATAACCTACACTCTGCTGACGAGGAACAACGATTCCGAAACACCGGTGTCCAGAGTTGGTGCTGCAACCTTGCTACAATACACTGTTCGATATAGCGCACACGCTATCAAAGACTGCATCTACCATGATGCTCCTGGGGCACACCTGCTGGTGGGTGGAGTCGGAGTGCGACCCATTCTGTATATTTAATTGGCTCCCTCGAGCTAGAGCTGACGAGCTCGGATCCCGCACCCGCGCCGTGAGAGGTATCAACCTGATAACACTTGGCAGCCTGCACAGCTAACCCCGAATAACCTACACTCTGCTGACGAGGAACAACGATTCCGAAACACCGGTGTCCAGAGTTGGTGCTGCAACCTTGCTACAATACACTGTTCGATATAGCGCACACGCTATCAAAGACTGCATCTACCATGATGCTCCTGGGGCACACCTGCTGGTGGGTGGAGTCGGAGTGCGACCCATTCTGTATATTTAATTGGCTCCCTCGAGCTAGAGCTGACGAGCTCGGATCCCGCACCCGCGCCGTGAGAGGTATCAACCTGATAACACTTGGCAGCCTGCACAGCTAACCCCGAATAACCTACACTCTGCTGACGAGGAACAACGATTCCGAAACACCGGTGTCCAGAGTTGGTGCTGCAACCTTGCTACAATACACTGTTCGATATAGCGCACACGCTATCAAAGACTGCATCTACCATGATGCTCCTGGGGCACACCTGCTGGTGGGTGGAGTCGGAGTGCGACCCATTCTGTATATTTAATTGGCTCCCTCGAGCTAGAGCTGACGAGCTCGGATCCCGCACCCGCGCCGTGAGAGGTATCAACCTGATAACACTTGGCAGCCTGCACAGCTAACCCCGAATAACCTACACTCTGCTGACGAGGAACAACGATTCCGAAACACCGGTGTCCAGAGTTGGTGCTGCAACCTTGCTACAATACACTGTTCGATATAGCGCACACGCTATCAAAGACTGCATCTACCATGATGCTCCTGGGGCACACCTGCTGGTGGGTGGAGTCGGAGTGCGACCCATTCTGTATATTTAATTGGCTCCCTCGAGCTAGAGCTGACGAGCTCGGATCCCGCACCCGCGCCGTGAGAGGTATCAACCTGATAACACTTGGCAGCCTGCACAGCTAACCCCGAATAACCTACACTCTGCTGACGAGGAACAACGATTCCGAAACACCGGTGTCCAGAGTTGGTGCTGCAACCTTGCTACAATACACTGTTCGATATAGCGCACACGCTATCAAAGACTGCATCTACCATGATGCTCCTGGGGCACACCTGCTGGTGGGTGGAGTCGGAGTGCGACCCATTCTGTATAACAAATGGGGATATGTTACTTTCCCACTGGTTTTGTTATCATGAATAATACATTTTAATTTTGTCACCTCATAAATACATATGCAGCATCTATACTAGTAATGAATCATGTTTCCAAATGCTGAGCCTGCTCACATGGACAGCCAAGACCATTGGAGTCCAAACTTTGGTTAGAAGCTGAACTACAGGTACGTGTATGGATCCCAGAAAAAAATACTGTTGAGTGGCATGAATGTCTGACATGCCTTCAATCATTTAGACGATACCAATTTTGCTAGGGTGGAGGAACATATTCTGCAAGCATGGGCATGGTATGATTTCAACACACATGGGAGGACAAATACATTTGAAAAGCTGTTCACTGCGCACATATCAACATTAGATGTGCTGTTGACAATTGGCAGTATTGTTTGGGAAATGTGTTACACCCCAACCACCCCTGGGTCCTGCTCCAAATGGACTTGGACAAACATTCTGTGTCACAAAAATCACAGCCTAGCCCATGCAACATTTTTGTCGCATATTCCGGGTAACATGTTGTCACTTTTTGTCCATAGTATGGGTGAGAGACATTTGAACTAATAACCATCTTTTTGGTTTTGGGGCAGGTTATGGAACATGTGCCATAAGCATCCACACCATAGCTGGCACAACATTAGCACAGCAGAGTTAGATCCATCAGCCATGTGGGGCAGCATACATTAGGAATTATTCCATATTGCAATTTTGCCCTGTAAATTGCAAATGAAACTTTGTCATACTTCTGTTGTGAATCTGCATGTAAGGTAATGCTTTTTTACACTGACTGATGATACCCCTTACACATATCACTGCAACCAAAGTACAAGAACACACACAATCCTTACAGAGCACAGAAACAATCAAATGACATTTTCTGGTAGCATTTGCATCTCTGAAGCTCTCCACCTCGCTCAGGTGCATGGGTGAGGTCCAGCTACCAGACAAAAAGATGGGGCATTGCGGTGAATGCTGAACATGTACACCGTGTACATATGAAGCACAGTGCAATTACTGCACAAATGCCTTGTATTGCCTGTAATTTGGACTTGTAGCATAAGGCAAAGTTGGATTGCCCTAATGATGGACATATGTAAGCAATGTTGCAGTGTATTTGGATAATACCAGGCATAGAGTGCAGACAAGGTACAAAACCAGAGCAAACACAAGTAGATGATGGACAAAGGGCTGAAACTTTTCAGACACTCACCTGCAGTCACAGATCTGGGTTAAATCCATCATCGTTCTTTAGCTCACTTCGCCACCTTAGTTCAGACCTAGCTATATGCAAATCAGTCTTGAACCAGTGCCTCATGGGAACAGTCCAGCCCGAACTGCCAAGCCAGGTCTTCCCTGAACCAGAACCAAGCATCCTGGGACCGGTCTCGGGGTAACACCCCTCATCTGCCAGACTAGCTTGAATCAAGTGGCAAAGTAAGCAAGGGACACGTCTGGGCATACCCTGCCAACTTGAGGCGAACAAAGCAAAGACAAGGAGATAATGGACAGAGCGCTGCAACTTTTCAGACACTCACCCCCAGTCACAGATCTGGGTTGAATCCATCATCGTTCTTTAGCTCACTTCGCCACCTCAGTTCAGACCCAGCTATATGCAAATCAGTCTTGACCCTGTGCCTCATGGGAACAGTCCAGCCCGAACTGCCAAGCCAGGTCTTCCCTGAACTGGAAACAAGCATCCTGGGACCAGTTTCAGGGTAACACCCCTCATCAGCTAGGCTTGCAACATAACACTAATGCACACATAAAAAGTATGTCCCACAAAAACCCATACACTGGCAGACTACACTACATCCTCACTGAACCAATACCCTCATCACCACTGCTGAGAACAAAGACTGAGAGTCCACCTGAACTCCTAAACTGCATTGCATTGTGAATGAGAGTGTCGCAGTACAGTGTCACACTGAAAATGTGTATCTTAAGATGTACCACATGAGGGGGCTTGAAGGTGCATTGGAGGAGTAAGCAGTGACAAATCTATGTCATTCTATGAAGAGTAATTTAACATGATGGTGCCTAGCATTACCATGATGGTAATTGTATGCACAGTAAGCTACCATCCAAACTCCATTGAGTGCAGCAACATCTTTAAAAAACAGAAAGCAGACTTTGCAGGTCCATCACCTACCAGTGTCCTACAACTAAAATCTGAGAAATCTGCAATACCACAACCACATTTTACTACTGTCTATACTGACCCAACTACAAATCCCAAAGCATTGAAGTCACCTTTGTGTCAATAAGATGAATTGACAACACCAGCCTTTGCCAATGTCAAACACTCTGTCATATTAGGTACAATCTAAGGTGTGCATTCACTTGCATAGATCCTGTCATATGTCTGAAGTATTGACATATCACATGTGCAAAAACATGTGAAAACCACAATCATGTGGCTCATTTGGCTGGCAAAGCTGGCCACATAGACACAATACACATCCCTTTGAGTCCCCACCCCAACTTTCTTCTAATGATGCTACTTCAACTCGTTGTGACAAACAAGATAAAGCTGTCACAATGCAAAGAACACTAGACTGATATACGCTACCACTACCACAACCCAGACGTCCTAATGCTTGCGGCTGTGCCAATGTTTGCATGTGACACACCATACCTGGATATATACACACACTCAACCTCACTGGACACACAAACACTCTTTGATAACCCTCACCCAAACCTAACAACAAACATGTCCCTCTAATAGCACATAATATCTCCTATCAGGCAGGTAATCATGGTCAAGTAAGGTGCATTATATCTCTGGGTAGAAGTTCAAATTTGGGGACATGTGTGCATCAAGACAGAATATAAAGGCAGATGTCAGAATAATATGACCTATGTTAAGTTTACTAATAATGGACATGCACAGACTCACATACTCTAACTGTGTGTTAAGCCCTGAAGCTGATGTACATGACTCTGCAACGTAGTCCCCAACTCAACAATCGCACCATATTATAACTAGCTATCAACTCCTGTAGAACTCATTCCTGTACCATAAGCCAGCTCCTCATGCAAGTAACACATACATCAGTATTGAATTAGTAAGTACAGAAACACAGTCTAGCTTACTAAGCATTGTCATGGACCCACACACACCATCCACATGAAAGAGGAAAATAATGTGAATGGCATAACAACCGTCCAAATTCTACTACACAGGAGGCCACAGTGCAGACACCCTGCATTCAATGCATCTCAAACTTATGGGGAGTCCTGGAAGACAACTTGGACAGGACATAGTCTGATGTGTACCTACCTCACACTCTCCATGTGAACAGGACATTGAGAATCAGTCTCAACTGGGACTAATGGCTATTGACACAAAGTGGCATCCACATGCGGCACATTTGTCATTGGAAGTACCGAACAAGATCCACTGAAGGTAAAGCAATTGGCCCATATCTATTAAGTCACATTTAACACTTTACACTTTGCTTTGTGTACATGTGTGGCTAAACTAACTATCATGTATGTAGACTCACAACACCTCCAAGTGTATTGACTAGAATATTCACTTTGTACACATCAAATATATAAGTAGCATACATCTCATTCAGTTTTTTCAATTGACACACTTGCACATTGGACTTAGGAATCTAAATATACTATGATTGCATACAATGTCCAATGCAAGTTTTGGCTAAGCCTGGGTGGAGTTTGCATAGCAGCGATAAGCGGAACTCTGGAAAGAAGTAAAAAAACTCTGATGCACTACACAGAGTTCCGCAAGCAGGTGGAGTTGCTTGTCCTGCCCGTTCGCATGACATTTCCGCTGTACGTCAATGCGGACTACATGTTCAGGTTGAAATATCGCCCAAACTGCACCATGAGGGTGCGGCCATCGGTAAACATCCTTACCAACGCGGTCAAAACACCGCGGTGCCATTACGATGCATCTTTTACAACACAAGTCGTTACCACGACTTGCGCTGGTGGGGGCTCTAGACTAAGGAATAGTAGATTTACTATTCCAACACCTTCCCTACTGTACGTAGGCTGGAGTTGGAATAGTAAATCTTACTATTCCTAAGTCCAGCACCCTACAGCGCAAGTCGTGGTAACGACTTGCGTTGTAAAAGATGCGTTGTGACGTACCGCGATCATTTTGATCGCGTTGTAACATCATACAACCGCGGCCATCTGCTCTCTTACTCTGTTAATGTTGCTGGGGCCTACTTTTTGAATCCTCCCTAAATCTTTTAAGTCCTTCTTTCCCAAAACTTTTTTTTCTAATTTTTATCTTATCCTCTGTCTTTCTAAGTGGGTATTTAGAATTTTTTTCTATTTCTTTGTGTTTTTGCATTAGTTTTGTACTTTTTTCATTTTTTAGCTTTACTACTTCCTCATTACCTTCCTACCTTCTTTTTCCCGTCTCTTTTTTTTTCTCTTCCCCCCAGGGCCATGGCAGATAAGGGTGCACCAAGGCACGCAAGTAGCAGCCGCCTTCCTTGCGGAAGGCGGCTTCAGGCAGGGGTGCAGCCCCTTATCCTGTTTTCAGTGGTGGAGGTGGCAGCGCTGGTTTTTTATATACAGCGCCCCTTCACCTCCACCCTAGCAGCAGCCGGCAGGCCTGGGTCTGAGCGCCAGCAGTGCAGAGCGACGGTATGTTGGGCAGTGTACTGCTGCTCTGGGGTCCGGCGCACCCATCATCAGTTGACACACTGCAGGGCTAACATCCTGGACAAAAGCAAGGACCTGCTGGCCTTGCTAGGGGTTAAGGTCGCTGGGCTAGGTGAGTAGATAATTATTAAAAGTATTAATATTTATTATTATTTGTGTGTTCTGTGCTATTGCTAATATTTTTTCCCACATAGCAAGCATGCTGTTCACATGCATGTAAGTTACGTTTTCAAATATTATGTGATCGTTATTCTAGACATGTGGTTGCTTGACACTACCTAACCTAGTTACTTATCGTACTTGTTGGTACTCACTTGGGCTATTGATGATTAGTGTTGGTTATGTAAGAAGTTCTGTAATTAGTTATTTGTAATTGTAACTGTGGCACATGGTGCATGCCACACGGACAGTGCAGGGATGTTTGTGAACAACATCCATTTTTCAATTGAAGCTTGTGCTGCGGGCCTTTGCTGCCAACCGCACAAGCGTCCATTGACAAATGGAAGTTTGCTACTGCCCTATGGCCTATCTCATCGTAATAGTGAGGTTGGGAATGCTGACCTAAGGTCAGGCGAACCACAATGGCGTCCACCCAACATCATTGTTATAATAAGGCCCTTAGTGAATTGGCCTGTCTAAGGGGGTTGAGAAATAGCGAATGAAATTTGAGAAGAAGCAAACATCATTTTTGCAATTTATTATTAGTAATTCCAAAATGTAGTTTACTAATTTTGGAATGGGGCAAGGTAGGTAGGTTTTGGGAATCGGAATAGTATAGGATGGTCTGCTACTAGTTGATCTGATTTAGAAAAGTTCATTGTTATTGTGATTGCCTTTTCCTGTCAAAAAATATTTTGGGAAGATTATTTATTTACCACCAATCTTTTTTTGTCTTTATGTCTTACATCAGCATCCAGGGGCAAAAAGAGGGCTGAGGTGGGAGAGGGAGCCGGAGGTGCCTCCCAAAGTTCCTTGGCCATTAGCTCTGCTGGCCCCAGTAAGTCCTCCTAGTGCTAACATTAATATATTTATTCCCCTAACTTTTATAGCTTCTTTTTGAATTATGTCCACCCGTTATATATTTATTTTCCAAATCCTCTCCGATCTATCGGTTTCTAAATTCTTGTTATCCCTGCATTATCCTATGTACTTATTTTCTATATTTCAAGTTTCTGTTCTTTATTTTAAACTATCAATAGTCTGTAGTTACTAGTCTGTCTGTAGCTTCCTTTCTTCTGCTTTGTCAGTCAGCTTTCCCTCTCCCCTTATATGTTGTGGACTGCCTAGTGGTGGTAATCTAAGACTCAGAGAACCCATTGGTCACATACTACTACTACTACTCTGCCGTGCAGATTGCATGCCATTGTCCAAGTAAGGTATTCTACAAATGTTTGTTGAGTTAAGAAGGCTCAATCACTAAAACAAGAGAGTGGCCATGGTCACGTTGGACACCCCAAAGTTGTGTATTTTTAGCTAGGCCAAGTATTATTAGCAGCAATTGGTTGGGAGGAGGTACAAGAAGTACAGCCCCTATGCATTTGCCAACCAAGACCATATGCTATTTTTCTCAACACATCAGATTCATTAATAACTCCAGCCACTCCTTAAGAGTTTGTCATGAGGCTGTGTTTTTTAAATTGCCACCAATAAAATGCAGAACCTGATATTTATGATAGCAGATACTATCGGTAATGTATCCACATTGTAGTGACTGATGTGTGTGGTCTATTTTGCTATAATAAAATGAATAGGGTAAGGCATATCTGGAATCTAAGAAATGTGTAATGTCTTTTTTCTAGCCGCACCGACCAGCAGTGCCGTGGCCAGCAGTGGCAACACCAGCCTGTCTGTAGATGTGGCAGCGGAAGGGGGTGAGCCAGGGGCAGTGAAGGGGGGTGGTAAGTCCTATTGATTGCTTATTGGCTATTAACTCACTGTAAGGATGTTGTGTTGACTTGTGAACAACACAGCAGTAGTTGAAATGAGTAACTAATGGCCACTCTTATTGTCAGCTCAACAGAGAAAGTTTCATGAACAAGAAGACCTTTAACTATAGGTTGATGTAAAAGGGAAAGAAGGATGGAAGGAGAAAGGAGAAAGGATGGGTAAAATGTAATATATATGACTGAAAGAGAAGGATGTGTGAGTGAAAGCAGATGCATAATCTATAGGCGGCTGATAGCTAGGATGCATGGGTGGTTAAAGAATGGATGAAAGGTGTACAGGTGGGAAACCTTCCTGGGTGGGTGAATATGTATGTGTGAAAGGATGCCTACCTAGGTTGGTGATTGGTATCCTGTGGTAGTTTCTTTTGATTGAAACTTAAGCATGCATGGGTGGGTAAATGACAAATGTATGTTGCTGAAAGGTTTGCTGATAGTGAGACAGAGAGCCATGTTTAGATGGATGGCTATATGGCTGGATGGTTTCAATGGTGAAGGCTGGATTGAGAGAAAGTAAAACTTAAATGGTGGTGAGTAGCAAAGTCAAGGGTGAAGAATAAAAAATAAAATACTAAAATATCAATGCAATGATGAATGGAAAATTCTTCAGAAGGAGAATAAACAAGGGACTAGGGTGCTCCTCTGTAAGGGTGTTCTTCTCACCTTTACTTGCCTAAAATGTTTTTTTCGAGGTTTTTTTTTTTCCAAACGGTTGAGGTGGTATTTGACTCCTCCTTGGTAGTTTTCAAGCGCAATATATTATATATCCTTCCTACCCATCAATCATTTCCCTCCATACCCATGGCATAAGTTAATGTGTTTTGCAAAGAGCATTATTTACAATTTGTATTTTTTCTTTCTTGATATGAAGCTACTCCTGCTGGTCCGAACCTACAACCTAAAAGGTCGGAGATTGCAGCCTGGACCCAGCAGCGGAAACTGGAGGCCATCAGGTCTGAATACTGGCGGCTGGTGGCCTTGGAGGATGAGGAGGCAGAAGCTGCTGCAGATGCCCCGAGCCCCAGCCAGACCACAATAACAAAACACCGTCGCCGCAGTACAATACTAGGAGCCTGCCGCCATTCCACCATCACTGCTGCTGCCCCTCATTTCTGCCATTTAAGCCTCATGCAGAGGCTGGTGAATATTGAAGCCAGGCAGGAAACGATGGACAGGCACCTGAAGAAGCTCCTAGCCTGCCGTTTGTGCCTTCTTCAGCCCCTTTTTAAATCTTTTTTTTGGGTGGGAGGGACTTGTTGCAGGGAAAGGGTGGAAATGTGGGAGTTTGGGCATTGTTGGATTTTTCTTTACTTATGGACAATTTCATTTTTGAGCTCTTGGACACTACTTGGACATTGGTTGGGGTTAGGAAGAGGGGTGGCCCAGGTTTGGGTTTGGTAGTTTAGATTTGTTTGGGGAATAAAGTTTTCATAGTCTTACATTATGAATGAGTTAAAAAAACACTTTGTGGGTTATTGTCTTACTTCGCACTGCTGCCATTGACACAGCCAGTCTGCTAATAGTGTAAACAACAAAATAGTTATGCGGTACCCTTCATTGTCCTACTACTCTCCCCTCCTAGTCTCTGCAGCCGACTCTGCTACTATATATTATTGACCCCTAAAGACTTGGAGTGGGTAGAGGGTGAATTTCCATTGTATAGAATGAGTGCTGTTCAACAATGAATGAATCACCTACAGTTCACTTGAACTTCTCTTACCTGATTAGATGAAGCAAGGGCTGCATGGTTTCCCAAGGTGCCATGGTGGTGGTAGTAGCAGCAGCATGCATTGCTAGCATTTTAATATTAGGCAAAGTCATCAGAACTGTAGCAAGTTCCAACTCCCTCCGAGTCCTAGGTGAACTCGAACTGTAGCATGAGGAGACTATTCACTACAGGGCGGTTAACAAATTGAAATAAAAACTAGGTTAATGCATTATTATTAACCCTGGGCGTAGTTCGCGAAGTAGCGCTACGTGAACTACGCGAAGTGCACTTCGCACTACGCGAACTTCACGTAGCACTACGCGAGCTGCGTAGTAGCATGTTCGCACTGTGCAAGATGCGTTTTCAATGATTGCACAGTGCGGACAAGCATCCGGCACTCTGCAAGCATTGAAAACGGCATCTTGCACAGTGCGAGCTGTAGTTTTCTGCTGCTCAAGTAGATTATTACTGGAGCGGCAGCTTTCTCAACGCGAACAGGTAGTTTCTCATTGAGAGCAGTCGCGAGCATGCGCAACCACTCACAATGAGAAACCTGACCTCCTCGCGTTGAGAATCTCGCCGGGATGTCATTTTGCTTGCTCGCGGTCGCGAACATGACGTTCAGGACCGCGAACAAGCAAAAAATGACCGCTGCACTACGCTACGCTGCACTACGCATGTTCGCACTGTGCTACGTGCAGCTCGCGTAGTGCGAAGTTGCGAAAACTTCGCAAACTCCGCAAGCGTAGCTTAGTGCTTCGCCCAGGGTTAATTATTATATGAAAGCTTCATAAAAAATTACAGTCACCCGAGACTAGACTACTAGAACAGACTCAGACACAAGAAGAGAGACAATAGAAATATAAGCAATAAAAAAGTGAATTAATCAGAACTATGTTGAACTAGTAAAAGTTACAAAATGAAGTTGACTCGAGCTACTACGAAGGGGACAAGCTTAACTTTAGACGTAAATTAATACAGTGCCTGAATGATGATGCTGGCAATGAGATGTTCATCTGAAAAAAAAATATCATACATGGGGGTGGCTAATATAATATATTGCCACTGTGGGCTATATGAGCTGAAGAATAAGCTCCTCATCACCCTGCACTGAGTTGGTGTTGCTTTCACCACATCTGCCCCACCAAGTGTGTGATCAATTAATGGTGTAAATTGTTAAGTCACACCTCAATAATTCACAAAGCCCAGGGGAAGAGGATTAGGGGTTTGATGAATGGAACGGAAGGGGTACTTGGGGAAAGGTTAGACAAAGACAAACACTACACAAAGCAAGTTATATTATTATGAGCTGTCTTACTGAGCTTTGAAAGATATTGAATATATAACAAATTAAACTTTTTGTAGGATTCAAGTAAACAACACAAACACACACAGTTCAAATGATTAATAAAAAAAAAATATATACTGTATTGCCAAATTGGGGCTGGGAGTTGCATCTACATTGATTCCTCTTGTACGGTCTATCTAGTGCCTGGCAGATGTGGCCCAGTAAGGTAAGCGTGGTTGTCCAGTTTGGCGCTGGATAAGAGGGTCTGTAGATTGGAAAACAAAAATGATATTGAAGTATCAAGAACTAGGAGAAAGAAAGAAGATAAACTAAGGACTAGGAGTGGACCGTGAAGACATAGAGGAAGCGCAAGAGGGGAAAAGAATAGTCCTTTAGCTTTTGCATTAATTCATTTTATGCCTGGTGTGTGAACAAATTGGTGAGACCAATTTTACAACAAACAGAAATTCCCCCAAAATGGCTGCATGTAATGTAACTATCGGTATCCGACTGATCAAACTGTCTTAATCATCATTTCATATTCACATAACATATAACGAAATATGTAGTGTAACACCAGCAAATGCTTTATGCGATTTCTTAACATTCACAAGTAAATGTCTGTCTCCAGTTACCTTCAACAACAGGCCTCCCATCAAACTACCACTTTACTTCAAATTTGAGCCAGACAACACTGAGCAGCACACACACCACCAGCAACATAGCATGGTCCCAATCAAGTAAAACATCCACGCATCACTGTCAGTCACACCACTTCCAACCACTACTACACAGACTTGTGGAGGTCTGATGTGTTATTGATCTTTAGGCCACTTCAAAGTCATCATCAACCATCCAAATTGGCTGGTTTCATTGATATTGAAAATGTCCCTCTTCTTCTGGTGGCAGTACTCAAAGTAGTCACGCTCGCGCCCATGCCCTGAGTCATTCCATCATTTCTGATCCTACTGAGTCTGACTCTGAGTATGGTGTCCAACTCCGTACCAACAGTGTCCCTAGGCCCAACCAAAAGATGCAATAGATCAACCTCTACTAGTACAATTTTGTTATTGAACAAGAAGTAGAGAAAGATTGAGCCAATTTCTGTGTAGACTAGTTTTGTGTTTGCAAACATTGCATTATCTAAGGGACTGGTTGGGTCTTAGTTTTGAGGAGTATAAAGCTTAAAAAGAAATTTAAAAAACAAAGCATTGTGGACTGTGTGGAGTGGACATAGGGAAGGAATCTCGCTATCCTATCTCTCAAAGGGGAAGGAAAAAAAATAACCTTCAGGGGCAAATTATTAATCAGCTGTCGCTACATGGGCCACCAACATTGTGAATCTCAATTATCACTAACACATTAGGTGTAGCAAACAAACACCCAGTCTCACACTGCCTTTCACCACACAAATCATTGCTTCTCAATCTCAACACACATGATGATGACATTATAATCACAACAAGTTCACCTCACAACAAACAACAATTACTCAGGGTGCAATGCATGCCAGCATTTACCTGTTTTTCCTGTGTGCTCACTGTGATCGATTGATGGTACCTTTCAGAATGCAGATCCTCCATTTGTTTGCGAAGCAGAGAATTGCCAGTGTAAATCCAATTATAATAATGTCACTTGGGGGGCTGTCCCTCTAGGGTAGGGAAGGATAGATAGTCAAGGTTACGGGCGGCTTAGGGTTGGAGGCAGAAACACATTTGTTTGTATTCTTCACCCAATGCATTTCTTGAGGGAAATGGCATTGGAGGGCAAGTCAGGACTTCTTCACTGTACACAGTTGCAAGTCCAACTCCAATCCAGCAATAAAATGTGTCTAAGAGTAAGACAGTGTGGATGAATCGGTCAATTAGACACACACAAATAATGAAGTAAAATATTGTTCCCTAGCTATATTTTTTTGGGGGGGCATCATAGAAAGAAAGCCTAGTAGTCAGGGAAGGAGAGCTCATCCTCAACTCTGGTGGTTTGCACAGAAGTAGGTCCTCTAACATACTTCTTCCATGACCTGAGTTTCCGTCATTTTCCACACTTCAGGTATGGTGTAATCCGGTGGTATAAAGTGCTGATTAATTTTGATCATGGTTGATCTCTCCATGTTTTGGGGCATGAGGCAGGTCCTTCTCACTGTGGCAATGGCACCAGCAGCACTGAAAACACACTCAGCGGAGACACTGGCTACAGGGTAAGCCAGATCGTTTATTACCAGACTGCTGAGCACTGGCCACTAGCGCCTCTTCCCATACCAATACATCAATGGTCAATGATCAAGGTAGCCTTCTGTTGTATCATCCAGATAGGCCTGAACCATTTGCTCAATGTTCATTGCTGGTGCTAAACTTTGCTCAACCTCCTTTGCCTTTTTACTGGACTTAAGCCCTGCCAGTAGAAACCGCTCAGCTGCAGACTAGGGGGCTGATGCTTCTGGTCTTGGTAATATTGATGGTGTTCTTGTCATTGGTTTTGGCTGCTGTGAGCCATCAGCTCTGCCTTCAGGCTCTGAACTTGAAGGCTGCCCCACATAACTTGTGCCCTGGACCTTTGGGCCTCCTATTCCCTGCTGTTCTTTTTCTAGCTCACTGCATTGTTCAGCTATGCATGTTTTCTATTTTCTAACATCTCCGTCTGCAAAATGAATGAAAGTGGACAGCGATGGTTTGTACAATGGATGAAGAATTGTGGCACAGATGTAATGTTTGGAGAACACAGTGTCTCTTTGCACCCCTTCAAACATTAGAACCAGAGGTGCACCACATACAAAGAATTTGAAATCATCACAGAAATTTTGTAACAACGAATTTCATGAATCCAATTATATTCTTCTTTTTTTAATGATGCTACTTTAAGATACTGATGAAGCCAGCCAACGAGTTTCGTCCAACAAACAATGGACTGCTTCAGGGCAAAATTCCAGTGAAGCAAGTAAATAACGCCTGGTCTTGTTATCAAGAGTGTAAAAACTCTCTGATAGAGGACATTAATTTCCAAAGAATAATGTCCAAATAACAGGGCAATAGGACATCAAAACGCAGAGTAACATTCCACCCCTTGCAGGTTAGGTGAATATTGTGGTATTTGATCCAGATCTGTATTTCAAGAAGGGCATGTCCACCCTGTACAATGCACTTCAATTGGTGCTGTGGTGACGGGATGGAAGAATTCCTCCCGATCGCCAAAGTGCGCTCGCTGCCTTTTTTTATCAGACTAGTGAAGGATTAAGCACTCCACCAAGTCATACGCATCTTTTTTTTCTCCACACAGGTGTACATTGCAGATACCTCCTTTAGCTGTTCCTGTAGCATGTGTAATAATGGGATAGCTTGGCCCATGGAACTGTCCTCTTTGCTGACTTCTGTGTGAACACCTCAAAAGGAAGCAGCATCTCTGTCAGACATTTGACTGGGTCCCATTGGTCCATCTCAATGATCATGCCTTTTACAGTTGCATCTCCTCTTTGCATGACATATTCATGGATAGGTCTGTACCGATCAAACAGGTGTTCAAGCATGTAATAAGTGGAGTTCCAGCGAGTTGGCACCTCCTGTATAGGTGCTTTAAGAGGCATTCTATTATCACGCTGAATGACCCTCAGCTTTTTCCGGGCTTTAAATGAATGGCTGAAATGAGTGAAGATTCTTCTGCTGGTGGACAGTAAGTTGCTTACTTGGTCTTCTTTTTTTGAGAAAGTCCTGTACAATGATGTTGATGCAGTGCGCCAAACACAGGACCCTGAAATGACCACCATCGGCCATGGCCTTAACTATATTACTGTAAATGTCTGTGGCAACAAATGCAATCTTAATCCCTCTTGGTCGCAGCCATTCAAAGACCTTGTTGTTAAAGTCTTCCTAAATGTTTGCAACTGTATGGGATTTCTCCATTGCGAACATTGCTACTGTTACATGCTTCCGAGCAACATTAAAAATCTCAGCAGTCAACAACTGCAGATATGTTTTCTCTAGCCCCCACAAAAGAGATCCAGTGTCCTGTGATGCACATGTAATCATTCACTTGGCAACTGGTCCACATGTCTTTTGTCAGGTGGATACTGTGGACAGCACTCTGCTGCAAAGCTTGTCCAAGCAATTCAAGCATGTCATGATGTGCTGAAACAGCAACTCTGGCAAAGTAGGACCGGCTGGGAACCTTCCATTTCAGGCAGAAGGCTACCACAAATTCAAGAAAACCCACCACTCCAACAAAAGAAAATGGAAGGAGGTCCAGCGCTAACATTTTAGCCAGCTTCACATTGTACAAACGTGCCATTGCGTGGTTGCATTCATACTTTCCCTCTGGCCTAAACATGACAGGAATAGTAGCCTGATTTTTTTGTAGCCTGATTTTTTTTCCTGATGCAGGTGACTTCTTGAGAGTAGGTGGTGGTAGGCTCAATGTGCTTTTCAGTGGGGCAGTCACTGTCCTCATTTGCCTTGGTGTCTCAACCTGATTCTTGAGCCATTGCGATGTTGCTGATGTAAGTGATTCTACTGCACTGCTGGGGAGAAGACTGGTTTGCATAATGAAGATGTTTTCCTCTTCTTCACCTTCCACCGTGATCGGATCAGATTCGGATTCTCTGCTCAGTCGGCTTTCATTCCCTTCACCAACAACACTTGCAGTGTTTTCGCCACTAAGATGTGCCTCCAAATGGATCGTATGGTGCTTTCTCAAATGGGTTGTGTGGTCCCCGGTACCGTAGTTTGTACCAAGCTTACCCTGACTAACACTTGCTCTACAAAGGGAGCATATGGCAATGTTCGCCTCCTTCTGGCTAACCGAAATGAATTCCCAAACTGTGGAGCTCAACTTTCTGATGGTGGTGCCACTGCAAATGTCGGATGAACTGTCGGTAGGTAGGCATTTTGACGTTTGACTCTCTTCAGTGCCTTATTCTACTGAGGTGGTTGTGGATGTAGATTGCTGCCGGGACTTTTCAAATATGGCAGCTGGTGGTGGTTGGCTCTGTGGTGCCACTGCCCCATCCCCCGAGAAGTTGGGATGGGGTAATGTTGGCCTCCACTGGGGCTGAGCTAACACATCCATGATGACTGGCTTGTCATCATCCTCCTCTTCTACATCTGCCTCTATAACTCTAAGGCTTTCTGGAACCTTCCTTTTCCCTAGCCTCATCTGAGTTGTCCCGTGATGGGTCTCACTCTCAGACTGAGGTGGGATCCAAGTGGTGTCTAGATCATCAGAAGGGGAGCTTGAAGAAGAAGATGATGCACCACTAACCCTCCTTTTTCTAGCTGGAGATCTGGAAGACAATGGATCTTCTGGAGCAGATTGCTCTACTTCCTCAGTATGAAGCTCAATCTCTTGAACTGATGCTACTCCGGGAGTAACTACTATTGGCGGTTTTGGCTGTTGTTCTTGTTGTTGTGCACTTCTCTGAGTTTCCTGCAATGATTGGGTACTACTTTGTGATAGAAATAAGTCAATGTTAACATCAGTGCTTATCCGCATTGCTATGATTAGAATGGCTGCCTCAGTGACAGACATGGGCTTGGGCATAGATTGGGGTGGGTCCACTGATTTGGTGGTGCTGCTCCCAGCTTCCTCCCCAGAGGCCAGTGCGGTAGGCACAGGTTTTATTTCCAAAAAACATCTGGGGTTACTTATCAGTTATTGTGGTGGTAAGCTCCTTCTTTCTTCTCACTTGCCACTTTCTTGGTATAGGTTTTAGCACCTTTCGTTGGGGACATCTTGAAGCTGTGAGTTAGCAGTGGCACTTAGCTTTACAAGTTGAAGTGGTGTCTGATGTGTGGGTAACTCATGCGTCACACACACGCCATGTACAGGCCTTCTTTTTGGCAGTACTGTGGGTGATGTCTTGTTGTCTCTTGTTGTCTTGTCGTGCACGTAAAATAAAAGAAGCAAGAAAGACGTCAGTGAAACTTAGCATTGTTGCAGTTCAATTGGTAGCACAAACAAAAACAATATCATTTAGTGTGGTTACTGCTGCTACTCTCTTAATTAACAATACAGTGTATATCTTCTCATTCATAAAATGGAAAACCACACCAACCAACATATACTTTCATGATGACTGACTGACCACTCAGGAAGAATAAGAGAGAGCAAAAACAATTACAACAAAATGCAGATGAAACTTTTTCCGGTATGTACGGCATGTGAGGTCACGGCACTCGCGTGTGAAAGGGAACTGAGGGGGGTGTACCCGACAAATTATGACAATGGAAGTAATAATCCCAAGCAATCAATGCTGTTGTGCACATATAGCAGATATGGGGTTGATTGATGCAAGATGTAGTGGGAAATGGTATCAACAAAAAAAGAAAAATATTTTAAAACAGACAAAATAAAATTGAAAAAAAGAATTTACCAAATAGTATTACTTAATAAAATGGAATAATTTTAATAATTGAACATAACTGAAGTCATCCTCAAATATATAATATATAGTTATTATTAAACTGCTATCTCATTACTGAACAATGCGTGCAGCCTATGGGAAAAAGGGTTGAATTTGGTTGGACGCACAAAATGGCTGCCAACCAGTACCACTTGTCATCAACAACAACACTGAACAGGAAGGCATTCATTGAGAACAAGAAGAAGACAGACCGGCCTATAGAGAAAGCACACTGGCTGGAGCCACAAAATGTCTGCCACCCACATGGTCACAACAAGAAGAACTTAGAACGCCTGCAGGCCTAGAAGAACTTAGAATGCCTGCAGGTCTATGGCAAAAGCACACTGGCTGCATTTAAATAATGGCCGCATCCACATGGTCACACACAACAACAACCATGAAGAAGGCATGGCCACAACAGGCCTATGGTAAAAGCACACTGGCTGCCTACACAAATAGGCTGCCAGCCACATAGTCACACACTCACAACAAGGAGCAGAAGGCCTAGAAAACTTATGGCAAAAGCAGTACACTGGCTGCCTACACAAAATGGCCACCAGCCACATGGTTATAACAACAACCAGCAAGAAGGCATCTAGACCTATGGCAAAACCAAACTGGCCTGATACGCAAAATGGCCACCAGCCACATGGCCACAACAGGAAGCTTGAGGCCTAGAGCAAAGAATGCATGCAGGTCTATGACAAAAGTATGCTGGGTTTTAGTTCTATAATCACGTATTGGCCTACGTGCTTATAGAACACTACATTTACAAGCGCAACTTCCTTCCTCTAAAAACCCCAGCACACATTCTAAACTAGGGACTCTTGGGTGTAGCCCTTTAATGAGGTAGTGCCAATCATTAATTGGGTCCTGACCTCTGAGGTTGCCAGGTCTCCAGACAGTATCCACCCATTTGCTTACAACTACCTATGGAAAAGCACACTGTCTGCATACACAAAAAGGCCTCCAGCCACATGTTCACAACAACGAGAAGCTGGAGGCCTGGAACAAAGAATGCATGCAGGCCTATGGCAAAAAAGTACACTGGCTGCATACACAAAATGGCTGCCAGTCACATGGTCACTCCCAAGTCACACCAACAAGAGGCAGGAGGCCTGTAAAACAAACAGCACAGGCAACCTAGGGACAGTCCACTGACTAAACAAAATGGCCCCTGGCCAGTGGCCACATGACATCTGGTGTAAAGGCAAATGGTGGCCTATGGCAAACACACAGACAAACACACTGGCCAGACAAAGGCGGCACAGTAAAACAGAGAAAACATCATTAATTCAGCAATGCCCCCCAAAAAATATTGGGCTAAAATAAATGTATACAACAACACACATCCTTTAAAGGCATTACCCCATTTAGATCTATACACTGTTTGCATGACATGAAAAAACATGAAAAACCACAAAAACATGAAATTCCACAAAAAGGACGTTTTGTATTTTAATCCAAATCCATCCTTGGCCTAAATGCTGTAAATACCACAAAAACTGTTGTTTCGTGCACCCCTGACTAGCACTTGGCCTGCTGGCTGGAAGGCCAATTGTCACACTAGGCCACATAGTGAATTCAATTAATATTTCAAATGTATTAAAAACACAGAGAAAACGTAGTAAACTGTGAAACATGTTTCCTTCACAAAAGAAGAAAAACAAATGCAAAGAAATCAGTGATCACTAGGCCCCTACTGAATCACCAGCCCACCCATCACAATACATTTAAAAAATCGATTAAGAGTACAAATAAACTGAGGTGCCTGGCCCCAATCAAACAAACAACACCAGTGTCTCAAATTACTTAAATCTCAAATACAAAAGTCCTGGAATCCAATGGGATATGCAGCAGAACGTACACAAAGAGTGAACCTTCCAGCTCCAAATCCAAGTGAAAAGTGACCAGGAGATGGGCAAAGCACTGGGGGGAGCCTGCTAGACGAGAACAGGAAGTTCAAGACTCTGTGGCACTTCCTTCCAGTTAAAAAAGTAAAAAACCAAAAAAAGACTCTTCGCACAAACAATACTGCCAAATGTCAATTTGAGGAGATTTATAACTCCAAATCATCAGTTCGGGAACATTTTGATACTTCTCGAGGAGAGAATGTACCCAGATTGCAACCGTGGTAGATCCTGCGTGTTCGCGTACAGCAGAAAACATGCGCCAGAAGTCGCTGGCACGCCTGAATGACATGTTGGCTACCGCAAATTCTCGTGGAGCATGCAAGCGGCCAGCAAATCTTGTGACACCTGTGAATGGCCCTAAAAATCTCTATAGCAATTGGAGCCCCTGGCAAATCGCTCCCAAACACGCAAAATAAGGTATCAAGTGCGTAGACCAAAAAAACCTCTCATCCGTTGCTGGGTTTAACAGTAATGCCGCGTGCTCCGTGTAACGCGGATTTGCTGAATTCCACAAACTCAGCGAACGGAGCTGAGTTTTACACCTGGGCTTAGTTTTGTCCATTCATCCCACACTCCTGCACAAACATCATGCAGACATTTGACACCCAGCCAATGTAAGTACACAAACCAGCACAACATCTCAATAGACACACCTACTCTAGGAAGCATATGCACTCATTGTCATACTAACCAAACTGTACTCACACATATTAAATTACACATGAATAAAAGTTAATAGCAAGAGATGTGTTTGGACTAACCCTGGGCAAAGCGCTCCGCTCGCGTAGTTTGCAAAGTTTGCGCAACTTCGCACTACGCGAACTGCACGTAGCACAGAGCAAACACGCATAGCGTAGTGTAGCAGTTATTTTTTGCTTGCTCCTGGTCCTCAACGTCAAGTTGGCGACTGCGAGCAAGCAAAATGACATCCTGGTGTAACTTTGTCCTCGTTCGCGATCAGCAACATCAAGTTGCCGATCGTGAGCATGGAAAATAAACCTTCTGCCGAGATTCTTAACGCGGGGAGGTCAGGTTTCTCATTGCGAGTGGTCACGCATGCTTACGACCGCTCGCGATGAGAAACTACCAGTCCGCGTTGAGAAAGCTGCAGCTCGAGTAAAAATCTACTCGAGAGGCAGAAAACTACAGCTTGCACTGTGCAAGATGCCATTTTCAATGATTGCACAGTGCCAGATGCTTGTCCGCACTGTGCAAGCATTGAAAACGGCATCTTGCACAGTGCAAACATGCTACTACGCAGTTTGCGAAGTGCACTTTGCGTAGCTACATGTAGCGCTACTTCGCGAACTACACCCAGGGTTAGTTTGGACACATGAATACCAAAAACGAAATAAAAATAGCTTCATTCAGCCTCCCGAGTTCAAGTATTAAAACAAAAGCCAATGGCCAGTTCAAATGCCCATTTTGTGGGCCAGCAAAGTGTAGCTCACACAAACTTGCATTCAGAAATGCTGCTGCAGTATATCTCTCCTGGAAGGGGCATCTAGGGGCATGCCAGGCACCCAAAATAAAAATTGGGGGGGGGGGGGTGGCTGGGTTGGTCCTTGGGAGGGCTGTGCTAGTCCTTAGGATGGCTGGGCTGGTCCTTGGGAATGCTGGATTCAGAATTAGGAGGGTTGGCTGGATCAGTGGGAGGGCAGGATGTAGAGGGGAAGGGCCAGGCTTCACAGTTTTGGGAATTTTACAGCCCTGTAGGGAGGTTAAGAGAATAGGGAGGGGGGGCTTTTTGACTTTTAATTTCTTCCTTGAGGAGGTACTGGGGTAGGATGGGAAAGAAGATCATATGGGTTTAGGAGGGGGTTGGGTAGTGGCAAGGAGGGGAGCTTTCCTTTTCCTGCTTCCCTGCTTGTGTGTCTCAGTGGTGATTGGCTAGGTGTTTTGGGGGTGGATGTGGAAGGGTATGGCAGGGGCACAAAGATCTTCACTTTAATTTTGAGAGGTAGTTGGTGAGTTTGGGAAGGGACTCGGTCAAGGGCATTGTGGTGGAGTTTCAGGGACAATGGGGTACGAGGAGGGCAAGGGTAGTGGGTGTGCAGGCAGAAGGAAGTGATGTATGCAGCATGTCGGTAGGTGCAGGTGTGGTTTCTGTTGTGGCTGTGTGTGATGGTGTTGTGTCTGCCTGCAAGTCAGTGGATTTGGAAGTCATGGTGTCTTGTGTCTGCTGAGTGTGTGTGTCTGTCTTTTGCCTTATGTCTGTGTGTTTGTGTGCTGCATGTGTATATTGAATTTGGATGCATGGTGAGGTTTGCGTGTGCTTAGGCCAGGTATGTGAATAGGGACTGTGGATGGGGTAGAAGCAGGAGGGGGGGTGGAAAGCTGCATTTGGGATATTGCTGCCGTCTGTGTGGAGGCTAGAGCCTGAATGGATCTCTGTAGGGAAGACATGTCAGAGTGAATGCCCTACAGGAAAGATACCATCTGAGTCTTCCGAGTTTAATGGACCTGGAGGACATTCAGCACTGTCGTCTGACCCACAGAGATCTGTCTCAGGAGGTCAATGGCCTCCCCACTCTGGCAGCATGGGAGACAGAGGCAGGGGGTGAGGTGCCTGGCATGACGGAGACTCCTCCCCTGTTAGGGGAGTGGCCACAGACAGTGGGCTGGGGAGCAGCTGAGAGGGTGGAGATAGTGGGGGTGGTGGGCTCAGATGTAGTGGACACAGGTATTGGGGATACACTACCACCTGAGAGGGATCACTGGAACTAGAGCTGGATGATGATGACATTTCGGGGACGTCCGTCAGATCCTCAGTGGTACTCCCATCACCCTATGTGACACTGGTTCCCTCTTGGTCACTAGCAGCATGAGAACCACTGTGGCCAGCTGCTTCCCCAACAGTTGTGTCACTGTCCCCCTTGTTGCCCTGATCTGATTCTGAAAAAAAGATTAGAAATTAAACCCAGGAATTCCTCTACTTAGTCTCTCTCATCAGTGAGCACAGCCCATGAGACACATGCCTAATAATGCAGGCCATCGAGGGGGTACTGACACAGTTGGGGCTTTTCAGTCTCTAGTCAGCATAGTACCCAGTGTCCTGTGAATTTAAGACATTATAATCCAAACCATTCGACAACAAATGACACATACCTTCATATCCCCTCCGGAATGTGCACTGTACTTTATTATGCTGGAAAAGGTCCATAAATGTGCTAATTCCCACAGGGAAGAGCATGCATCCCTCAAAAACAAATTTGTCCACTAGTTTAGGAAACATGGGTGGACATGTAACCTGCATGCAGAAATTCTACTTATTAGAAGAGTTCCTTGGGTTGACCAGAGCTATGCTGGTGTATCTATATACACATGAGAGGGTATGCCCTCATTTGCATGGTATGTGGCACCATGCAAATGAGGGAATCACTTTACCTATGCACCTGCGGTTGGCTTAATTACTTGACTTTTCAAACATTGCCAACCAACAAAATGCCTAATGTGATATTTTTGATAGAAGATACTGCAATCAAACTGTAGTGATGTATTGTGGTTGTATTTTGTCAAAAATAATAATAAGGGGAAGCGTATATGGCATCTAAAATGTCTAATGTTTTTTACAGCTGTACAGACCACCATTTCCAGGGCCAGTGGAAGTGCCAGTGGGGCAGGCTCGGTTTTTAAGAAGGGGTCTCTTTGAGAATAATAGGACAGTGTTTTTTTTTAAAAAGAACCCTTTGAGCACTTGTGAGATTTATATGATTTGTTGCTTCAATGAGATTTGATGATTTTCTAATAAAGTGATCATAATATTGAATATATGTGTGGTACTCAAACCCCAACGAAACCGGTGATGAACGCATAACATGACATGTAATTGCAGAAGAGTGTAAAGGGTGTGAGTTATTGGTTAAATACACCCTAAGGGAAGTTGGTTTTTGACTTGACAGTCTAATACGGTGCCCTGTCCCTTTGGGTAAGGTGGGTCCCCTCTCTGTTTATATTCGATTTATGAGCACATCCAAAGTGGTTGGAGAGTCTGGTTTTTACTTGACCCTATTAGTAAAAAGGGAAAACCACTAGTGAGTGGGTAAACATCTATGAATTCCTTTAAAACCTTTGGGTTTACTGAGGATCAATTCAACAAGATTATCAATACCGGTACAAAGAATGGTAACAAATTCACTGTGATATCAAGTAGTAGTAAAAAATGGGGAACACTTAATATTCTAAAGTAAAATCTAGTACGAACAGAATTACATGCTGATTTTTCAATAGAATATATTAAATCAGGGGTGATCTCAATTGGTTTACAGATCAGGAATAAACCAGGATTGTTCATTGAAAATGGGAAGTTTTTATAGACTTGGACACAAATTGCACATATATGTAGCAGGCATTGGTGCTTCTGATAATAGAAACAGCCCAAGAGATAATTATTATTGATTTGAAATGGAAGCTATAAATAAATTAGAAACCAGCCTCAAAGAGAATACGGCACAAGATGATGCTAAGGAAAAGCTAGAAGAGATTAATCAGGATGTTGAGGGGTATAGAGAATACCTTATAAATAAAAAGACTGTAAAACTAAAGAAAGATATTGATAAGTTTAGTTATAAAAATTACATATCTCTTTTTGAAAAATGATTACTATCAAGAAAGAAAAGAACAGGGTAGGATTAGTACAAAAGGGGGTGGTGATGGACGGAGCATCTGAACCAATCAAACACTCACACCCAGTCAAAAGATCTGGGTTTGATCCATCACCGTTCTTTAGCCCACTCTGCCACCCCAGTTCAGACATGGCTATATGCAAATCAGTCTGACCCTGTGCCCCATGGGAACAGTCCAGCCCGAACTGCCAAGCCATGCCTTCCCTGGACCGGAAACAAGCCTCCGAGGACCGGTTTCTGGCTTTCCAGCCGTCTTCAGCCCGGCTTGCTTGAATCCAGTGGCAAAGTGAGCAAGGGACTCACGTCTGAGCATACCCTGCCACACTCATGGCGGCCAAAGTGGTACCGCTTTAGGGTAGGATTAGACCAACAAATAATAGACCAATATACTCCAGTGGCAGTAAAAAACATGTTACTTGTTTTGGTACCTCCGCCTCTAGCAGTGAGGAGGAAAGTTCAAGCAGAGAAGATAATGTAAATACAGGAACTAACCATGAATATGTTTTTTTTTTTACCAGAAACCAAGAAGAGGTCAAAGATACAATCCAAACCGAGAGAGGGGACATTTCATGCGGGATCATCTCCCACAAGAATACATAAAAACGAGGAATCAAAGATATTGGGGATAGACAAGGCAACCATTATAAATCTTTCAAAGAGGGCTCTCAGTAGTGAGGAACAAGAGGTATTAGAAAAAGATTTTTAGCTTTGCCCCTACTATATCAGCTAACAAATTTGAGTCAGACAGGGACTTAAAATCTTTTTTTAGAAATATCAGCTTGAGGAGATTTTTTGAGGAACGCCCTCCCAGGCTCTATAATAATATATCAGGATTGAAACCAAAATCAACCTTCACTCCATCTGTATACCAAGTGGGTAAAAATGTGGAAGTATTTGAAAAGGTGGTGGAGATTGGGATTCAGAAGATCCTAAAAGAATTACATCCTCATACTAACAACTTTACTAGAGCACATAGAAAAGCTATTGAATCCCTAAAAGGAGCTTTAAATATAACTATAAAACCCGCTGCCAAGGGTTGGGAGAGTAGTAGTATTTGATACTTAGGATTATCAAACCTGTGCAATGAAACTCTTGTCAGTGACAGAACACTATCAAGAAATCCCAAATAACAAATTAGGGACCCTGAAAAGGGAATGCTTGGAGTTACTTCCAGGAGCTAGAGACAAGGGATGGATATGTGAAGAGGAATTTCAATTCCTCAACAATAGAGATCCAAAAACACCAGCGTTATATGGACTCCGGAAAATACACTAAAACGACAAAGACTCACCACTTAGACTCATAGTGAGCTGCCTTGGGTCATTATTGGAACCACTTATTAGATATGCTGACTGTTTCCTGTGAATCCTGGTAAGTAAATTAAAATCGTAATTGAAGGATTCAACACATATCATCTCAAAGTTGGAAAATAGAAGGTACAATAAGGAGACCCAATGCCTGGAGGCTTTATATACTAATATACCTCTGAATGCAACAATAGAAGTAGTCAGTAAAGAACTGGAAAATTTGGATTTGGAAGGTGCCAACAAAGGGGCAGATTTACAAGCCCGTTGCAACACTTTTGCACTGCCGTTGTGTCACTTTTTGTGATGCAGCGACGGGATGAACAATGCGCCACATTGCGGCCCATTTACAACATGACGCATCTAGGGAGATGTGTCACATTGTAAAGTCATGCGTCACATTATACTTGCAACAGGTATAATATATGCAGGGTGGGTGTTCCCATGCGGATAAAGACTCATAGAAGTGATGCAGTGAAAACTGCAAGATTTCACTGCACCACTTTTAGGACGCCACTGTGTCAAAACCATACGCCTGCTTGGAGCAGGCGTAAGGAGTGACTCAGTGTATTAGGAATAGGCTCCCCATGCATTGATGGAGTGGCGTTGGCTTGCAACACAACTCCAGCAATGATGAGCCAGAATCTGTGATGCATCTGTCAATCCTTGCGCCATGGTGTGCCGAATTGTGAATATTGTGCAACTATGGTGGTGCAAGGGTTTCGCAGGCTGGCGCAGGGAAACTGGCGCATCCATACAGATGCATCAGTTTCTTGTAAATAAGCCCCAAAGAATTTATTTTAAAATGTGTCACCATAGTTCTTAAAACCAATATTTTTCTTTTTCGAGACCAATTGTTCCTCCAACGGAAGGGGACCAGTATGGGAGCCACATGTGCTCCCAGTGAGATAGCCCCATTTTATGAAACTATGAAAGAATGGTATAGTTTTATCGACAATATTTTTTTATATGGGAAGGAGCAGTGGAACAACTGGAATAGTTTCTGGTTTGGCTTAACATAGGAGATCCACATTTAAAATGTACATTGCACAAGAATAGAGATAGAGTTGATTTTCTTGATATCACCATTAAAGAAAAATTGGGCAGATTGAAGGTGGAACTATAAAGTAAACCAACAGACACGAATACTCCACTCCACTATTCAAGTTTCCACCCTAAGTCACAAAGAGATAATATTCCCTTCGGACAGTTTTTATATCTGAGAAAAAACTGCTCCTTCGTAGATAACTTTTACAAACATGCTAATGTACTTAAAAAGAAATTATGTAACAGAGGCTACTCCAAGAAACTAACTAATCACTCATTTACAAACCGAAAGGGCTGAAGGGTGGCCCACAATATGCGGTATGTACAGCGTAAATGTAGTTTCTTCTTTTGGCTTCCAATGTGAGGTGCCTGATGCTCTGCATACACACACATTAGCTGTAGGATGTTACCTAGGTACGACAAGAACAGAACGTGGAGGGCGTTTTGTGTTTGTGAGGATATCCTTGCTTGTCAGGTGAGGCAGGACTGCCTCAATTAAGTAAGGAAAGTGAGGGAGGACAATGAGATAATTGTCTGGCATATTTACAAGCCCCTATCACCACCACAGCTGTGATGGCGATAGGGGCCATTCCTTATTTACAAGGCAGCATTAAGCCACTTAACGTGGCTTAATGCTGCCTTGTAAATAAGGCACCCTTTCACGCTGTATTTAGGGTGAAAGGGGAGGGCAATGGATGTTGCGGTGGGCGTTCCACCGCTACACCCATTGATTTTGACACTGCCCCTATTTACAAGGGCAACATAAATATGAGGCAGTGCCAAAATTAAGACCAGGAAAATCCTGGTCTTAAACAGGCGAATCGAGGAGAAATGCTGGCAGGTCCAGTTGCAGGTACAGGCAGGTCCCATTGCAGCAGGTCATGGCAGCCTGGGATACAGGGAGCAGGTCCAGTGTTCCTTTTCAGAGAGCAGAGAAGGGCTTGCCTCTGAGGATCAAGGCAGTCTTCATCTGTAATGGTCACAGGTCCAGGAGTGTACCGAAAGAGTTCTTTGAGGAGCCTATATGTATACCTGGTGCCAGCCTTTAAAGTGGGGGGACATCTTGGCTACCCCCATATCTGGTTTTGGAAATGTCTTCATCTGCCAAGGCTCAAAGAAGTCTAAGGTGACAAAAGGCCAGTGTCAGGTTATTTTGTGTGTGCAGGAAGTAAAGCCATGTAAATGAGACAGGGAACAGCTCCACACCCTGCCATCCTGACAGGATGGCCCTTCCTGCTAAGATATAGTACCCTTTTGTTTCCCTGTATTGGAGGAATAGATAAAATCCAACAGCAGAACCATTCACTGTTAGGTGACCCAGGACACCGGCAGCAGGAACCAAATGGTTAAGACAGTAACATGCCAAATTTCTAAATGTGGTATCTTCAGAATTGTGACTTAAAATCAGGAAATGGCCTAAAAGAGGATTTTAAATTACAATTCATCTGAGTCCAAACATTATATTTCTATCAGCTCCCATTCAACACTTACCACTTATTAAATGTAACAGACTAGACCAATAGTATCCAATGGTAGAGTTAGGCCTTACAGTAGTGAAATATGAATTTAGGGGGTTTTCACTACCACAGCATGTAAAACTTAAACCCACATGTCCTACTTTTTAAATACAATGTACCCTGCCCAATGGGCCTTTTGGGCCTACCTTAGTTGTGGCATACGTGTTTACACCTGGAGAAAGGTTTATTTTGCCAGGCTAAACTGGCAGTTAAAAATTGTACTACAGACTGCACTGGCAGACCTGAAACTTGTTTTAAGGTACTACTTTAGTGGGTTTCAGGTCCACTAGTAGCATTCAATTTACAGACCCTGAGTACATGTAGTACTGCTTTACTAGGGACTTGCAAGTATATTAAATGTACCAATCATTCAGGCGTAGGCCAATTTTACCATGTAATAGGGAGTGAGCATAACCACTTCTGCATTGATTAGCAGTGGAACAGTGCACAGAGTCCCAATGCCAACAAAAACAAATGAATTGAACAGGAGGGGTGAAAGCAAACAAGTTTGGGGGAAGACCACACCAAGGATGTCAGTTCTATCATGGATAAACAAGGCAGGAGGCAGAATCAAGACTAAACAGACTTGATATTCTAAAGCACTGGCAGTGGGCTTCTGAGCAGCACTTTGGTCCCTGGCATTTATCCTTTTAAAAATTAAACAATTGTGAAATCTATATAGGATGTGACACCTCTGTTGGGTAACTTATCCATTGGTTTCTAGCCCAGTGATTCTGTTATTTCCTTCCATCGAAATGGGTGACACTTGTTCAAGGACAACAATAAAGGGGTTAGCATCAGCTGACACATTAGAAGGGTCTTGCATAAACTGGGTTTTCTCACTTCAGATTGTTGTACTTTCCTTTCAAATGACAGTAACATTATGACGTGTTCCGCCTTGTCATCATGTTGTCCCATGGTGTCTCACATATCAAGGTATTTACCCTAATTACTATTCACTACATGACCGATGAACTTAGCCATGCCAAACTATCATTTGGTCAAGAGGTGCTTCAGAATGACTCTGAATAAGTTCAGCACAACTACTACATGTACACTAAATGTCATCTCCTCAGAATTCCTGCTGTTCCTGCTCCTGAAAATAGAATTTAAAAAAAACATGTTCATAAGCCCATGACTCTCACTCCTCTGAAAGTCCTCCTATAACATATTCTATTTGCATAAAAAAACCTTAATCCTTCCAATTGATGAGGCCTCTGGGCTCATCTCTCAACCCCACCATCTTCAATACATGCATGATCCCTCTGGCCAACGTCATCCACGCAGAAGATATCAACATCCTCTGCTACGCAGACGACATGCAACTCATACTCTCTCTCTTGGACAAGGCCCCAGGTAGTCACTAAGTAAATGTTTGCAAACTGTCTCAAGCTCAACACCAAATAAGACAGAAGTAGTGATCTTCGACAACACCTCACTGTGGGATTCCAACAACCACACCAGAAACCTTGGAACATTCATCAACAGCAAACTGGACATGACCACACAAGCCGCCATCGTTGAATCTTGATTTCACCCGCTGAAGATGCTGAGGTAGATCTTCAAAGGGCTCCCACACAACATTAGATGCCCTACGTAGCAGCGAGTTGGACAATGAAATCATCCTCTACATCAGGATCACCAAGCAACTCACTAGAAGACTACAAACCATACAGAAATCGGCAGCCAGACTCCTCCTCCATTGCCCACAAAGAAACCACATCACGCCACACCTCAGGCACACTTCTAGAAGGTGCACTGGCTCCCAATGCACAAACGTGCTCAATTCAAACTCCTCACACAAACATTCAAGGCACTACACAATGCATGCCCCACCTATCTGAAAAGTCACATCTCCTTCCACCAACCACCCAGACACCTCCAAACCACAGGACTCCTATGCGCATACATCTCACGTACTCAGAACCAGATCAGGAGGACACACATTCTCTGACATTGCTTCTAGGGTATGGAACTAGCTCCCACACCACATCAGAACCTCCTCCTCTCTTCTTGAATTCTGCAAGAAGTAGAAGATCTGCCTTTTCGGTTAACCAACCTACCATAGTAAGGGCTAGGCACACACCACTGCTCAGTCCCTGGATACCCTCCGAGGTAAAATAGTGCACTTACAAATACACACAGCACATAACATAAGCGGCCCAATAAATACCCACCCCTTCGAAGAACCCACTATGATAATCTATCAATTGACACATACACAAATATATAAATACATGCTAAAGCACTATATAAATGCTAAAATAGGATACAATACAATGCAAAATGTAACTGCAATGCTGCATGCATGATTCTAGTAACAAACCAATTGTAAAATGCAAACAAACAAATCGTCAATTAGAAGGAACAAATGCAACTGACATCTGGATTCGCAATCCGAATGAGGGACCAGCACTGAGATCCCGACTGATTAAACAGAATAGGGACATAGGCTGTTATTTCGGCCCTAGGATTCTTCTTCCAATACCCTGAAGCATTGACTATTATCACATTACACAAGGAACATTAGCTGCTATTTTGGCCCTTGGATTCTTCTTTCAATACCTTGAAGTATAGATTTATATCACATTGCGCAACGACTACCTTGGTTCTGTTGAGAAGAACTGCTTACCTTGAATAGCTGTGGAATGCTGGCTGAACGTGCTTTGAATATGTTCCTGCCCTGACGAAATTCCACCTGGAATGAAACGCGTTGGCTGATGTCCATACTTTTAATTGAAAATCTAATAAAGAACCTCTTTTTGCAATACACACGCTTTATTTTGACTTCATCCTGGTGCACCGTCCTTCTTCTTGTGAAACAAACAAATCGTGTTTAGTAGACCTGCAATAAGGTCGAAAGAGGGTTTCATCATTTGAGCCGCAATTCATATAGGGTGACCAATCGTCCGTAAATTTCACGGACCGTCCATCATTTTGGTGTGATGTCCGTTGTCCGTAATTATTGCTTTTAAGGACACCTTTTGTCTGTAATTTTGGACATTAATTACAGTGTTCCCTGCGAGAAGCCCCAAGAGATTAAAAGTCTCAGGGGCTGCTCGCACTTCTCTGTGTAGAACTCCAAAGGCTTTAGCAGCCCCACCCTGAGCTCTCACAGACTGTAGGCAGGCAGGCCCACCGTCATTCTGACTGAGGCTGATTATCCCCTTTCGAATGACAATGCGCCCGCCGTCTGCCTTTAGCATATCATGTGCCAGTGAGATCGTAGTTAGTGATTACAGAGGAGCTTTCCTCAAACAGAGGACTGTGGGGAACCTGCCCCCTTTTGTAATTTGTCAATGTTGTACACAGAGTGAACAGGGCAGGAGCAGTGACGGGACAGGAGAGGTGACAGGAAAGGAGAGGTGACGGGGCAGGAGAGGTGATGGGATAGGAGAGGCGACAGGAAAGGAGAGGTGATGGGGCAAGAGAGGTGACCGGGCAGAAGAAGTGACGGGGCAGGAGAAGTGATGGGCAAGAGTGGTGATTAGGCATGAGCAGGAGCAGTAACAGTGCAGGAGAAGTGAACGGACAGGAGCAGTGAATGGGGCAGGAAAAGGGACAGGGTAGGAGAAGAGACGGGGCAGGAGAGGGGAGAGGGAAGGAGAGGTGATGGGGCAGGAGAGGTGACCGGGCAGGAGAAGTGACGGGCCAGGAGATGTGACGGGCAGGAGCGTTGGTTAGGCATGAGCAAGAGCAGTAACCATGCAGGAACAGTAAATGGACAGGAGCAGTGAACGGATAGGAGCAGTGAACGGGGCAGTAGAAGTGATGGGACAGGAGAAGTGATCGGGCATGAGCAGGAGTGCTGACCGGACAGGAGCAGTGAACGGGCAGGAGCAGTAAAAGGGAAGGAGCAGTGACGGGGCAGAAAAAGTGACAGACAGGAAAAGTGAAGGGGGAATCAAAAGTGACGGGGCAGGAGCAGTGAAGGGACAGGAGAGGCAACAGGAAAGGAGAGGTGGCCGGGCAGGAGAGGTAACCTGGCAGGAGAAGTGATGGGCAGGTGACGTGATGGGCAAGAAATGTGACGGGGCAGGAGAAGTAACGAGGCAGGAGAGGCGACGGGGCAGGAGAGGTGACGGGGCAGGAGCGGTGAACGGGTAGGAGCAGTGAACGGGTAGGAGCATTGAAAGGGTAGGAGCAGTAAACAGGCAGGAGCAGTGAACAGGCAGGAGCAGTGACGGGGCAGGGGAAATGACAAAGGAACAGTGACAGGGTAGGAGAAGTGACGGGGCTGGAGAAAGTGACAGGGGAGGAGAAGTGACTTTTACTTATGTTCCTTGCCTATTTATTTATACACTAATGCATGACATCCACTGATGTGTTTGCAAAGCATACCAGTTGTCACAAATTTTTGTCCTGAATTTTGACCTCCTGTCCTGAATTTTGACCCCTTATCCTGCATTTATACACTCACCATCCTGAATTTGCACCCATGCCAGTTGGCACCTTAAATTCATAGATGTACCTTACTTTGTAACCAGTGTGTGCAGCCTCGCGCTCGGAATATAATAAGAGAATGTTAAGACTGAATTGATGGGTTGCAAGACCCAACAATAACCACATGAGGGCAATGTTTCCCCAGTAACAGAGGATCTGCTGCCTAAGAAAGACGCAGTAGCTCCAGGCAGCTGGCATGGTTACTTGCACTCAGCAGACCATAGACTCGAGCCGCCTGACTCTAATGCTAATTACTGGGGGGGAAGCATCAGTCTAGAGGCTATGAAATCCCAGAGAGCTAACGGTAGAGCGGATGAGTCTGCTGAGGATGGTCGCGACGGAGTGGCGCACGTCTTTCCCCAATCATGCATTCACCTTGACGCATGGAACTGAATATGTGGGGAGCTGGGGTAAGCGCACCCTACAAAGGTTAAAGCGATGGTGCCCTCTGAGAGTACACGGGCCGTTTTATTCCAGAAAAGGATGTGAAAATACTTTGAAATTACTGCCGGAAAAAAAGTTAACTAGAAAGGTGAAAAGGCATTTTTATGACATAACAAAAATATTCTTTAATTGTGGCGCGTGAAGAAAGAGGTTAAAGTGAGCAGTAAGCATAGACATCCATGCACCAAAAAGTTAGGACTAGTAGAAGTGACATCATGCTTCCTTTAGTTTAACCTGTGATGACATCGTAGGAATTGACGTTACAGAGCGTTGGATTTGCTGGCTGTAGAGGAAATTATGTCATATGATTTTAGACACAAATTACATCACAAGCGATGTTGGCACTGGAAATAAAAAAAACTGAAATAGGCACAAAATTAAACAACACCTTCAAATTAATAAAATAGCAAAGATGTTAAAGCATGTAGAAGCTTTTTTCAGTTAGGCTTGGTACCCTGATATGTCCGGCATGAGGGCGCTACATGTCTGGGGTAGGCATAATGCCTGTCAGCTTAATTACAGCCTCAAATCTAGACAAAACCCCTAATGCTGAGGCACCCTTACAACCTGAAGCTTTCATTGGGTATGAAGATCAGAGACAAAATCTGCACAAAGAAATGGTGGACGGAATACTAAACAAATCAAACATTCACCCCAGTCAAGAGAGGTTAAATTCATTGGGGCTCATTTATGAGCCCTTGCCTCACTTTTGCACCACTGATGCGTCACTTTTTGTGACGCACCAGCAGTGTAAAAAATGCGCCTTGTTGCACCACAGTTACAAAGTGACGCATCTAGGTAGATGCGTCACTTTGTAAACCCCTGCGCTACATTATACCTGCGCCAGGTATAATGTATGCAGGGGGTGTTCCCACACAAGAAAGGGTCATAGAAGTGACGCAGTGAAATCTACCAGATTTCACTGCGCCACTTCTAGGACTCAAATGCGACAAAATCTTACACCAGCCTCACAGCAGGTGTAAGACTGATGCAAGCCCTTTCACATGGGGCTTGCCCCACGTGAAAGGACACATTGCTGGGGTTGCGTCACTTTTGTGACACACTACAGCAAATGCATCACTTTTGCGCCATACAGATACGTCAGAAATACTGACGTATCTGTAACTCCTTGAGACATGATGTAAATGTAAATGTACAGGAATTTATATAGCGCAAATCACCAAGCGGTTTCTAAGCGCTTGCTTAGGGAACCCGTCCTGGTATTCCCCTGTGAGATAACCCCGGCAGGGTATCCGCAAGGTGAAAGCCAGGCATCCCGCTGCGAGGGGCCGTTGTGGAGATTAAGCAAGCTATTGCCCAGAGTTGCAGAGTGTGAACCCGTGAATCAAGTAGGCACCGGAGCGAGAATTGTCGAGTCCATGGACATTTTAGGACTCAAGACCCCGCCGAGCCGGGAATTGAACCCTGGTCCCAGGCTGACCTCTGCTTCCAGGTCTGCCTCCTCTAACCAGTGAGCCACACTTCTCCTGCATCATACAGTAAATATGACGCATCAGGTATGTCGCAAGGATTGCGCACTGAGAAGTGACGCATCGCTGCTTTCATGCAGCGATGCATCATTTCTCATAACTGAGGCCCATTGTTCTTTTGCTCACCATACCACCCCAGTTTGCTCACCATGCCATTGAAATCGAGCTAGCCTGGCTGATGAAGAGTGATACTCCAAAACCAGTCCCAGGATGGTTGTTTCAGGGCCAGGGAAGCCCTTTCCTGGCAGTTTGGGCTGGACTGTTCCCAAGAGGAGCAGGGTCAAGATTGATTCACATATGGCTGGGTCCAAGGAGGAATGGCATGGGGAGCCGAAAAAGGTAGATTAGGCCCAGACCTCTTTTCCAGGGGTGACTGTTTTGACATTGTTCAGCATTCCGTCCATCAATTGTTCTTTTTGCATTTACAGATTAGGGACAGGATGGGTTGCAGCAGTGCAGGCTTTCCTCATAGTCCCAGAACGGGCCCAGCCACAGCAGAAGAAGGGGAGCAGGATTGTTTTTGTACTGGAAGGGGCACCTTCCTGAGCAAAAACAATCCTTCCTGAGCAAAAACAATCCTGTGAGGCATTTTCCTCTTTCTATTTGTGTTGAGCTTTGAAGCACACATAGAAAGAGGAAGTAACAAGGAGAAATAAAGATATTTCTCCTCATTGCGCCTCCCCATGAGAAGGCATATCATTTTGGTGCTTTCCCTGGTCTACCAGTAATTGGAAATCTGGAAATGTGTCAAAATCCAGGTGAGTTGCGTGGGATCAAATTGCGTGGTGCCAATGCGACCCAACTCCTGTCATAAATATGCCCCAGAGTGAGAAGTATTACAAACACCCTGGCTGGTCCTTAGACGAAGCAATTAAGGGGATCTACCTTGGTTTGCACCTTCAGTAGAAAATATTCAAAAGCACAAGTAAAACCTGACAATTCTAAGGGCTAGACACAGTAGCAGCAAACTGTCATTAACCCATTAAAGTAAGTGAGTCATTTTGGGAACTCATTTCTGACTGTTGACACTTAAACACATACCTCACACTCTGTCTCTCTCTCACACACACACACACACACACATTTGCACACAAGAGTGATTCATAAATATTCTAGGACATTTCCTATCAGGGTGTAGCTTAAACATAACGCAGTGGTTGCTAATAATATGATGGTCAACGTACTTGCCAGCCAGAAGTGTTGGCCTAATACATTTGAGCTCAACTTAATGAGCCAGCTTATCAGTGGACCCATGCTGATGATGGATAGGCCCATTTGGACATGGATTTTGAAACCAGTACTACTGCTCCAAGTAGGTACATATTACCATTCAGTATCACAATACCCCACGTAGGCTTACATTTCTGTGAAGCAACACAAAGAACATATTTTTGGACAGTATCGTAAAGGCACAGTTAGGTACTCATTTCCATGCCAGTATCACAAAGCTCCACTTACGATTGTAATTCCATGCAGTATCACAGTGCCCCAGATAGCAACATATTTTCTTTCCAGTTTGACACTGTCCCAGGTGAGTTCATATCCCCGTGCACGCTCACAATGCTCCAAGTAGGTAGGCATCATTGGAGATCCTAGTAAGTACTTTTTAAGACAGGAAATTATATGATTAATCTGTTTGTGGGGCCTTATTAAAGGGAAATTGTTAGATTTGCCAAATAGTCATATTACTCTATCAGCTTGTGACAATGTTATATCATGCAACATCCCACAATAAAACTTAAGGTGGACACAGTACTAGGTCTGGGCGGTGAACTTCACTCCGTTCACGGAGTTTTCAAAGCTTTCAGTACTCCGCGGAGCTCGCAGAGTGCAGAAAACTCTGCTTCGCAATGTGCAGCGGATTTTTTTCCCGCTCGCGATCACGAATGGTAATATCGCGATTGCGAATGGTAAGTTCAAGTGCACAAGCTGCCACTTGGGTAGAATCTCTACCCGTGCAGCAGGAATACCAGCACAAACTGCAGTTCGCACTGCACTCCACCACTTAAGTAACTTCGTGGACTTCTTTTGTAACTTCCCGGAGTTCCGCGTAGCAACACTCCACAAACTACGCGCAGGCCTGCACAGTACCTCTGCATTATTCTCTTTTAATGAGTCTTATTCCAATAGTGTTTAATATGAAATTGTACTAAGAAAGAAATAGGCACCTAAGGAAACTTAGCATACACATACATGATATGATATGAAATGATATAAGATATGGCAAACATTTGTAGAGTGCAGCGAATCACACCTGGAAGTGTATCTCGGCGCTAACCTCTTCAAGAACAATTATCATAGATCTACAATAACCAGGTTTTCAAGAGCTTTTTAAATTGACCGAGATATGCACAGCCGTAGAGATGGCCAGGAAGTTGGTTCCATGCCCTTGGAGCGGTATAAGAGAAGGATCTACCTCCATATCTGGAAAGCCCAATCCGAGGGATAGAGAGGAACCATGGATGTCATTTGGAGGTACTCAGGGGTCGCAGCTGTGACCTCCATATTGCTCCTTGCTACTCCTGCCACTTTGAAACCCTTGGCCTCAGAGGGGGCAAGCTTTTGCCTAGTCTGAAGCCAGAGGTCACAAAGGAAGTTCCAGGAGTAGCAGGGAGGAAGTTAGAGGTCACATCTGCGACCCCTGACTAACTCCAACTGTCATCCATGAGAGGAACGCTTAGTCATTGGATCTCAATGTGTCTGTTGGGATGTAAGGGTGTAGTTTTTTTTCAAGTATGAAGAGGATTATCCTAAATGTGTTTTGTAGGCAAGACAGCAAGTCTTAGAAAGGGGAGACATCCTTTACAACGCAACTTTTACCACGCAGTGCTTTTACGACGCAACTATTACAACGCATGTTATTACAATGCATAGCGCTGGGGGGCGCTCTAGGATAGGGAATAGATTTAATTTACTATCCAACACCTTCCCCACTATCCACGGGGACTGGAGTTGGAATAGTAAATTAAACTATTCACTATCCAGCACCCCTTAACGCTATGCGTTGTAACAGCATGCGTTGTAAAAACTGTGATGTAAAGGCATGCGTGGTAAAACCATGCGTTGTAATGTCATACATCCCTTAGAAAGATGTGTTTCCTTACCAGCAGTCAAAGCAAGGACCTTAAAATAGGGACTGAAGGAAAACCCGCTGGGAGGTTACAGATCAGTCGGGCAGCTGTATTTTGTACGACCTGAAGTTTAGCAAGAAGAGTGTCATTTTGGCTGGCACCAACAGGGCATTGCTATAATCCAGATGACTGACAACCAGCACCTGGATCAGTGTTTTCCATATCGTAGAAGAGAGCTAAGGGAAAATGTTCTTTAGGGTGCGGATGGTGGCAAAATCCCTCAGCAACGTGATTTTTCATTGTCAAGTCCTGGTCTATTTTAATCCCCAAATTTTCACTGAGTGGCTCTGGGTACGGTGACCAGAGCTGTTCTACCTTGCCAGATAGCAAGACCTCCATCTTCTCTCTATTGAGCTGAAGATAGTTTCCAGCCATCCATACAGCGATGTTTTTCATACAGTTTTGGGAGCGATGTCTTGAGTGCTCAATGTCCGGTCCTAAAGTGTGGATTAGCTGCGTATTAACAGCCTACGAGATTACTTCAAAGCCGTAGGACCTCACAGGCTGTGCCAGGGGAGCAACATAAATAATAAATAAGATTGGGCTCAGTGAAGAGCATTGAGGACCTTCCTTGGTGAGAGGAACCTGCTGAGATTTAAAGGAACCCAGGGGCACATTATCAAGGGGCTTTATCTCCGCTTTTTTGGCTTTAAAAGCCAAGAAAGCGGAGATAAAATTATCTCCCTATTACCAAGCTGTCGCTAACACCAGTTAGCGACAGCTAATAGGAGATAGTGACCATCTTGGGCCCCGCTTTGCATGTCAGTGATATTTATCACTAATGACATGCAAAGTGGGCGTGCCAAGATGTTAGCGACTGAAAACAGTCGCTAACATCGCTATCTCCTATTACCAACTTTTGGAGATATTCGCGCTAAGCGCGAATATCTCCAAAAGCTAACAATTGCCCAGGAGCAGTTCTTAGCCATGTTATCCAATGGGAGGTGGATAACATGGCTAAGAGCATTTGCTCGATAATGCATGAATATCGCTGACTTTTCAGCGATATTCATGCATTGCGGCCGTTTTTTATCGCATTTGCGATAAACCTTGCTAATAGCAAGGTTTATCTGCGATAAAAATCACCGATTTGCGGCGATAATTTTTGTCTCTAAACAAGTTAGAGACAAAAATTATCTCTATTGGTTGGTAATATGCCCCCCAGTGTAGTAATTTGCATCCGGTCTTTTAGAAAGTCAGCTAACCACACCGATCTCATGCAGTCTGGTAATCCAAGCTGTATGAGAAACGGTGTTGAAAACCACTGAAGGGTCCAATAGTACCAGCATGGCAGGGGCACGCCCATCCAAAGAAAGACAGATAGAATCGGTCACTGCTGCTAGAGCAGTTTCAGTATTATGTGCTGCTCAGAATACCGACTGGGAGGGAACCAAGATTGAGTGATCATCAAAAAACGTCATGAGTTGTTTGTTTACATGGCACTCAAGAATTTTTCCTAATAGAGGAAGGAAGATTGTGTGGTAGTTGCTCATATTAATGTTATGTTAGGTTAATAGTTTATAAAGCACCTGGTTACTCCTGCCGGAGAGTCCCCTTGCTAGAATTTCTATTTACCTTTCATCAGAGATTTAACAGCACATAGACCATTATATTTCCATGCTTGTGGATTGCCTGAAGAACCCCGTTTTTAATGGGATCGATGTTAGTTTGTTTCTGTAGAGGGACGACCAGTGCTGTTTTCTAAAACAATGGTAAAATAGTGGGTTCAAGGGATAGGTTGAATGAATGCCGAACCGCTGGGGCAAGTTCAGTTGACACAATGGCAACCAGTACTAGGGGGGCAAACATCCATAGACGAACCAGATGTGGCAGTCATCAAAACAGACAGGACATGCTCTTCCGTCACAGGAGCAAATCAATCCAAACATGGGAGAGAAACATTGCAAGGTGATAGTGTAGTAACATAATTGAACTGCTCCTGATTAGCTGATAATTTTCTGCAAATTGCTTCCACTTTTTCCTCAAAGAAATCTGCAAGCGAGTTGCGGAGTTGTTGTGAAGCAGGTATGACAAAGCTACACACATGAGAGTGTGTAAAGTCCTTAACTATATAAAATAATTCTTTGGAAGAATTAGTTGCATTGGTTAATTGGTTACAAATGGACCTGCATCTGGGTTTCCTAATAAGGGCATGGAAGACATATAATCCAGAAAGCTCACATCCCTGTCCTTTCTAAGTGTCAGCCTCACCACAACTACATGTATTGCTTTTCTCTTTGGACATTAGATGAGACTTGATGAAGATTTACTAAGATTTTGTGCCGTGTTTGCTTCACAAAAGTGATGCAAAACAGTGCAAAATCTTTTTTCCCTAATTTACTTTCCAGCGCTAAATTTGTTTAGCGCTGAAAAGAACGTAAAAGTAATGCGAAGCTGCGCATAGCACTGCTTCTCATTACTTTGCGCCAGCCGACGTGCATGGATGTTCCCATGCAACCACCCACTGTTTCTCACGCTAAACCCAATTTACTAAACACAGTAGATTGGGTTTAGGGTGAGAAAACTGCGCCCTTTTAAACTAGGTGCAAGGAAGGAAAAATACTTTCATTTCTACTTCCTTGTCCGACTTTGCATTTGTGCTGCACGGTTCAGCACGCATACAAAGTGGGAAAAGCTTGCCCTCATGTCTAGGCATGGTATTTTGTACAGGAATGGTGCCCTTCCTGTACAAAACCAATGGTAGATTCACACACACACCCTAGCGTTATGGCACTAAGGTGGTGCATGGCGCACGGCAGCTGTAATCAGCGCTGGTGCAAGGGAAAGGGGAGGAGAGAGCAATATATTTGAAAATACGGTGCTCTCCTGCTCCTTCCCTGTCGCGCAATTCAGCGCAGCCTCGCGGGAGGCTGTGCTGCGTTGCGTTGAGATTTGGTCAATCTTCCCCGTAGTTGCTATGAATGTGAGCTGAGCTGTGAAGCACATGGCTCATGCATTTTGACAACTCCTTCAAACCTCCAGTTCAGTCCTTGCAATATTGTCATCTGTGGGTTGATGCAAACATATGATGATTAAGACCCCAAATTCTCTACGGTTAAGGCACTCCTGCTTTCAGCATAATTGGAATTTATTGTGGGAAACTGAACCACAAGCAAATATTAGGTATGATGTTAGGTTATATGTGTTAATATGGCACAGTTTGTATGGTGCAACGGTTTGGTTGCATTGCACACTGGTTTCAAGGATTCTATCGCAGACAGCAGGGGGGGGCAAGGAGAGGCGCTTGCCCCCCCTTGGAGCAACCCTCCTTGCCCCCCCTGCGGATGCCCATGAAAACCGTGACTTCAAGACGGGGTTCTCACTCTCTTTCCTCTCTTTTCTTTTACTTGCTTCCCTGTGAAATGGATCCCCAAAAAAAAGACGCTTTTGCTGGAAATGTCATATTTTTCTGACATTTTAATTCCAAAATGCAGCATTGGGAATCAAATGCTAAAAATATGAAAAATAGATAAATAACTAAATAAAGTAAGACAGAGTGGTAGCAAACTGGCAAAACTGATTTTATTCACACTGAAACACATTAGTGCCACTTTTACAGAGTTTGCCAGTGAAGCGCTATTTTTGTATTCTTGTCTTTGTTTTCCCTGGACTTGGAACTAGTGCACCAATACTGGAGGTACTGCAATGTGTGGATTGGAAAACAAAATGTGTGCTGCGGCTCAGCGTCCGGGAATGTGGTCTTTTTACCATACTACTTACGTTTTGTAAGGATATAAGCAATGGCCATTGAAATGGGTCCATTCAGGACCCTGTAGTCGTGTCCTTAACTTTTCAGGCAAAAGCACTCACTGATTTCTGAATAGTGAGTGCAAAATCATTAAGGTAACCATGTTGTTCCTGCTTACATTTCCCATGGTTTGCTAAATTTTGCATTCCCTATTAGTGTGTGCTTTTTCCCGGATGTTGTTACTTTTTTTTTTGTAGGCCGCATATTGCTCTTGTCTAGTGCGTAATTTAAATTGCGCATCCAGGTGTTTATAGCGGGCAACAATTGGGCTGTAGTTGAAGACAGTGGGAGTTTTTCTCAGTGGGGCAGTACGGTGTTCAGTGGGGGAGAGGATGTGGCACTATGGTCAGAGCTGCTGAATTTGGAACTGGGAACCAGGTTCAGCCTTAATAACCAGTCCACCAGACCACTCTCCTGCGAGAGCACAATCACATGTAATGTAATGTAAATTGATACTTGAATATCGCACTACTCACCCGCAAGGGTCTCAAGGCGCTTGTACGAATACCGCTGTGGAACCCATCCTGGCTTTCCCTGTGAGTTGTCCACTCCTGGGCACCCCCAAGGTGGAGGCCAGGCATCCTTAGTGTTGTGGGGGCCGTTGTGGAGATTAAGCAAGCTATTGCCCAGAGTTGCAGAGTGGGACTCCATGATTGGAATAGGCACCGAGGCGAGAATTATCAGGTCAGTGGAATTTTGAGCCCAAGACCCGCCAAGGCGGGGAATTGAACCCTGGTCCCGGGCTAGACCTCTGCATCAGGGTCTGCCGCTCTAATTATTGAGCCACACTTCTCCACATGCTAGACCTTAGAAGGCTTTGCAACACCTTAGATGTCCTGGTGTCTTCGCACCAACAGGTGGACCCTAGCATGACAAGTGTAGGTTAACCTTCAAGGCTTGTCCACCACTATCCATACTGAAGTTCACATCCAGTCTTGCGGGCAGGCCTATGAAGCAGCACACCGTAGAACAACAGTCACTGAGGTCACCGGACCCTTGAGAAGGGCCAGCACTAGGGCAGTGCAACCAGTGTGACCGCACCAGGTGCTGACTTTAGGTGGAGGCATCAAGTTTGCAAGTATATTATATTTCTAAAAACGCTTGCTGCCTTCTTCCTGGCCTCCAGCAATTTTCCGCAAAAATAAAAATGTCATGATGACTCTGGTGATTAATGTTCTTCCTATAGAGAGATCAGAATTTTGTTTAGTGGAAGTTTTGACTCATGGAAAGGTAGGTCAGAGGGTTAATGTACCGGCTGCAAAGAACATGCGCCATGCAGATCACAAAGTGCACATAATGTAAATAGGTCAGTGGGCTACTGCTTTTGTCAGAGAGATCCTTTTGTTACGTGCAGTTTATACGTTAAAATCCTAACTTTGAACAGTGAGTCATTAACTGTCATCTAGGAGCTGCATACAAACAGCAAGGTATAAATTAGAGCATTATGTCCCCCCAGTCTTTGATTATCCTAATGTCCCAAAAAGTGTTCTTTTGGACAGAAATCAATTCTGATTATTAAGGAGAACCCCCAACCATGGTATTACGTTTTAAATTCCGGGTATTGTGTTTCTCCAGACCAATCACTATAAAACTATACAGGCTACTAGTATGTTTGTCATGTGACTCCTACACCTTATAGTCCTTAGTCTTATGTAACATGTTCTATACAGTGATTTACACACATATTGTTTGTCTCTGTGTAATGTGTGTGATGTAAAGTGCTCTGACACCCTTCAATGGTATGAGTGGCGCTGTAAATCAAATTAAATGTAACTGAGAAAGAGTGGTTATGGAAACTTGGGGGGCACAGTTAAAGGGTGGTAGTGAGGGAATCCATGGCAGAGGTGGTCATTGGGGGCACTAGCAAACATTAATGCACCGGACACCACCAGTGCTATGGCTGGCCCTGGCCTTGAGGCCAATCTGCCTCACCCATAGGTACCTTCATTGGCCTTGTTTCAGCAGTAGTAGCTGCAACTCACCAGGGATTGGCAATGATGGATTTGCACGCACACCCAACTAAGTTTGCAAACTTACAGTCACCCGGCTTCATTCACAAGCACTTTTAACATGTGCTGCCTGCTGTGGGGCCACTGGAATTAATTATGCAGCAAAGGATGACAACATTATGCCGTAGTGTTGACTAAATTATGCATAAAAAAAGGCTGCAGCGTAATGCAGTATATTTTCAGATATTTTATTATTTTGACTTGTGTACACATGCTAACAGTCTCTGGAAAGATTTTGCCTTATTAGTACCAGTGTAACATACAAACGTAGCAGTGAGAGGTGACCAGTCAACCTTTACAATAGCCCATCCACACCGCAGCAACACAAGTCACATTTTATATTAACTTTTGATATGTTTGAGATACACACAATTTATTCGTTTAAATGATCAGATCATGCAGCAGATCTTGCATTATGAGGCAAATATGGCAGAGCCATAATTTTAGAGAAAACATTTGCAAACTAGGATATTTTGCCATTCATGTTTGAACTGCTGTTGTGGAAAAAGGGAGTAGTGCTGATGACAGAAACTCCATGGCTCGGAGACAAATGGCTTGTGTTTCCACATTTTATCTTATTTAGTACATTCTGTGATTAGAAGCATATCCCACTTTGTGAATATATTTTAATGTCAATAATTCATTATAACCTTAAATAATCATGTCTATCCATTGGTTGAGTGAGAAGTGAAATGCCAAACAAATACTAAAAATTGGGATGTCTGCGCATTCTGGCCACACATCTGGCTCCAACCACAGATCCAATCCTTGGGTTATTCCCGCCCTTTTATTCTCCGCCCACTGTTCTCCTACTTTTTTCCCCCCACTTCGAACACTGTGTAAGACTCAGCATCCCTGGACCTGTGATGTGGCGCTGCTGCGGGCGCCGCATGTGCCACACATTTATGGGGCCGGGCTTCCGCATAAGGGAGCTGGCCATTATTGTATCCCTAAACATGGGCACGTTGTCAGTTTGACATTGACTACACGTAGAGGGACTCTTAAGTTTCTTTTAAAAAATATAGCTAAAATTTGGACCTATACATTTTATTTTGTATCAATTAATTAAATGTGTGTAAAATTTTGCAATGCCCGGGGAATTCTAGTAAAGGGAGCACCCATTGGCGAATCACTAGCATGTGTGATTAATGCATTATTTATTATTAACTTTGACGTGCTTTAACTTTGGATAAAAGTTATCATGAATTCTAGCACCAAGAAGCCAATATTGGTAAATGTGTGTGCTACAAATAATCCCCAACATACACTGTGCATACAGTATATTTAATCTGGTGCTTTAATCATAGGCTGTTTTAAAGTATTCTGATAAAAATCGAATGGTGCTGAAGGCAGCCTTGATTGGTGTTGGCTCGAGGACCCAGAAGCCTGCACACCTAGCAGACAGAGATAAAGCACCTTGTCAGAAAGTTTAGCGTTTTCCCTACAGGTGTTGTTTGTTGGCCTGTGGCAGGGTCAGTCACATGTCCTGGATTTCTGGCATTTAATTGAGTCTATCCCAGTTCTGTGCCCAAGTGTTTCTTGTGCCCCACTTGGCACACATCATGTCGGAGGATGGTGATGACTTTAACATTTTGCCCCCCCCCCCCCTGGAAAAATGTCTGCGGACGCCCATGCACAGACTGGTGTTGTATGCGAGTTATGTTAAGTAGCAGTCAGTTCGATGATATTTCTTGTTTTTGTACATAATATAGGTTTGTTAGCTTTAGCCGGAGCTCCAGCCAAGGTACGTACTTACTAGCTGGGTTATCTGGTTTATGCACATGAGTAAATTAATTGGATGTACTGGCTGGTGTTGCAAAGCCCTTATAATAATCTACTTGCTCATTTGCACTGTGCTGAGTAGATCCTATGAGTTCTTTTTAGACATGTACTCATGTGTGGTCGGATGAGCTGATAGTATGACAGTTTGCATGTAAGTGGTAAATCTATGGCTTGCCTGATATGTGTTAAGTAGTCTGTGTAATATGTTGGAAGTTTGTATGTGTTGTTATTTAGTGGAAATTGCTGTAGAGAGCAAGTACGATGTCCAACAATGACATGTCTGGAGTGTGTGATTTTTTTATTGCGTTCTATCAAAATATGCTCAATGCGAGGTTTCGCTAATGTGGTTATCTGTTGGTGTTCCCAACAGCTACTTACAACATATCTAAGCTGTGTCAGGTGCATGGGCCATGCTCTGTTCAAAAGGTACTCTTGGAATTACTTGGGTTGCATTGCAAAGAAAGGCTTCTATTGACTCTATTTACCTTTCATTGCTAATGGTAGCAATGTATTTCCTGATAGTAATAGCACTCAAAGGGAAATAGTGTATTTGGAAGTCATTTAAATAAAATATTCCTTATAAATGGAGAGGAGCGCAGTTAATAATAAGCAGACAGACCCAATATGACAATGTAGCCACACCTTCATGAAGTAAACACCAACACCTTGTTCAGTGTAAAGTAAAGAGAATTTTATGAGGGTACCTCACCCATCAGAGTCCAGGAGCAACTGCTGCAAGCAACTGATACCTGTCTCCATAACATTCTATGTTCCATGTTCTGTATTTCATCTGATACTGTACATAACCATTTCCATGTTCTTTGTATACCACACTTCTTCCCCTTTATAAACAACAAAAGAGAGAGAAGAAAGGGAAAAATACTTTTCCTAAAATGTAAAGAAGAAAAACAAAAAAAATGACAACGAAACATAAGGAAACAATGCAACATTTTGAAAACAAATTTGACTGCAAAATTCTTATTGAACTACGTATTCAAAATAACATTGACTTCACCTGACATGCTAAAACATGTATAATTACCATTGAATAAACGCTTAGTAGAAACACACTCCACTAAACGTAATCTTTGATATCTGTTGGAAATCTACATTTACCAGTGCTCCTTTTCCTCAACCTAACATCTGTTCTATACATTTTTCCTTCATCCTGAACAGAATCAGTACTTCTCCTCTCCACCTCATCATCAACTGTACTCTTAAACATCACCACACGACTTTTGTTCCAAACGCTACCATCCTATTTCTTAATAGTATTATCAAAATATTTGACGAAATGCTTTTTTCAGTGAACTTTGACCCAGGCATATTACCCACAGGTGCTTTTATCCTGGCCCATGATCCTACTTTTATTGCATTCTTGGCCACACATTTCCTAGTATCAAAATACACTTTCCCTTTCCTCTGCACACTTAAGGGGATATGTAAAATGAAGTGGCTGGTGGTGTCGTTAGCCTCCTGGGCTTAACGACACACTCTGCCACTTGGGAAATTAAAGGCTGTACCATATTTACAAAAATGTGGTGCAGGCTTGTGTTTCCCCCTGCTATGGCCCTAAGTTTCACAACTTAGCGCCAATGCAGGCACCTTTGCACCAGAGTGCAAGGTTGTCAGTGTGCAGGGGCGGGTTGGTTATGTGTAGGAAGGTGTCCCTTCCTGCACATAAACAATCCTAAAATGCCATTGTGTAACTTTCATGTGTGCTGCTTCATGTAGTACGCATGAAAGTTACAAAATCGATTTTTTTAAAGGTTTGTTTATGTACAGTAGGGGACACATTTCTGTACATAAATAAACCACTGTCTTTTGCTTTTTCCATGTACGCCACCCTTGTACATAGGGGGCCGCGTCAAATACAATGGGTGTTGCGGTGGAACGCCCACCACAATACCCACTGCACGCCCCTTTCATGCTAAACAATGGTGAAAGGGTGCCTTATGTACAAGGCTATTTACAACAAGGGGTGGTGATGGACAGAGTCTCTGAATTAAGCAGAGTACTCTCACCCAGTCAAGAGATCAGGGCTAGATCCAACACCGTTTTTTAGCTCATTGCACCATCCCAGTTTCAGAACCTGGCTGTATGCAAATTAGTCTGTCCCTGGCCCAGTGCATCATGGGAACAGGGCAGACCAGACTACAAAAGCCAATTCTTACACTGGGAAGGAAACAAGCTTCCGGGGACCGGTTTCTGGCATTACAGCCGTCTTCGGCCCGGCTTGCTTGAATCCTGATGGTGCAATGAGCAAGGGACTCACATCTGAGTATACCCTTCCACGCTGAGGGTGGACAAAATTATTTACAACAAGGGGTGGTGATGGACAGAGTCTCTGAATTAAGCAGAGTACTCTCACCCAGTCAAGAGATCAGGGCTAGATCCAACACCGTTTTTTAGCTCATTGCACCATCCCAGTTTCAGAACCTGGCTGTATGCAAATTAGTCTGTCCCTGGCCCAGTGCATCATGGGAACAGGGCAGACCAGACTACAAAAGCCAATTCTTACACTGGGAAGGAAACAAGCTTCCGGGGACCGGTTTCTGGCATTACAGCCGTCTTCGGCCCGGCTTGCTTGAATCCTGATGGTGCAATGAGCAAGGGACTCACATCTGAGTATACCCTTCTACGCTTAGGGTGGACAAAATTATTTACAACAAGGGGTGGTGATGGACAGAGTCTCTGAATTAAGCAGAGTACTCTCACCCAGTCAAGAGATCAGGGCTAGATCCAACACCGTTTCTTAGCTCATTGCACCATCCCAGTTTCAGAACCTGGCTGTATGCAAATTAGATCTAGCCCTGATCTCTTGACAGGGTGAGAGTATTCTGCTTAATTCAGAGACTCTGTCCCTCACCACCCCTTGTTGTAAATATTTTTGTCCACCCTAAGCGTGGAAGGGTATACTCAGACATGAGTCCCTTGCTCATTGCACCATCAGGATTCAAGCAAGCCGGGCCGAAGACGGCTGTAATGCCAGAAACCGGTCCCCGGAAGCTTGTTTCCTTCCCAGTGTAAGAATTGGCTTTTGTAGTTTGGTTTGCCCTGTTCCCATCATGCACTGGGACAGGAACAGACTAATTTGCATACAGCCAGGTTCTGAAACTGGGATGGTGCAGTGAGCTAAAAAACGGTGTTGGATCTAGCCCTGATCTCTTGACAGGGTGAGAGTATTCTGCTTAATTCAGAGACTCTGTCCCTCACCACCCCTTGTTGTAAATATTTATGTACAAGGCAGCGTTAAGCCACGTTAAGTGGCTTAACACTGCCTTGTACATAAGGCAATGCCCCTATCGCCAAGGGAACGTCACAAAAAGTGACATTCCCGTGGCGATAGGGACTTGTACATATGCACCTTAGTTCACAATTTCACCACTCTCCTAGCCCGTTATTGTTCATCCTTTTTCCCCACGACAGCTAACCATGGCACAAAACTGTATTAGGAGCTCTAACTTTGAATAGTTCAAATGGACTCTTTCCTGTCATAGTACGTGGTGTCATGCAATGTGCAGTAATACATTTTTGTAATCGAGCCCTCCAATGTAATGAATTCACCCTAATAACTGAATATTTCCTTTGATTACTTTCTTGAATCTCTCCAGTGCCCCATTCATTTCAGGATGATAAATTGCACATTTTTTGGGAACTATACCACATGCACTTAGAATTTACTCCATAGATTCTGAAACAAATTGAGGCCCGTTGTCTGAGAGAAGTTTCACAGGAAAACATTCCCTCTTAAAAATGTCACTTAAAAATTTGATGTCCAGAGTTAGTTAGAAACTTCTTTCACACATATATAAATCCATCAACACTATCAAATACGGCGTGCTATGTTCACCTCTAAATGGACCTACAATGTAAACAGCAACTTCATGCCAAGCATGTTCTGGTAATTTTCGACCCATCATGGGCATTTGGCGATGAATCTTATCTTTGTCATTAAATTTACACTCTACACAATCTCGCAACTCACGTTCAATACACAAATCCGTCCTTGGCCACCAGAAATGAGCCCTCAATCTCTCTTTGGTTTTCACAATCTGTACGTGATCTTGATGTACTTCTGCTATTAGCTTCCTTCTTAAATTCAAAGGAGGCACCAACCGTGTATACCTTAAATGCAAACCATTATCCATTGTCAACTCATCCTTAATGGACATCCATCTTTTTGTCAAACCCTTGATTTCTTCTAATTGAATAGATTGCATGATTTTACCTAACTCATCATTTTTCCTAAACTCTTCCCTCCAGACATCTTCTGTCAGAACCCCAAAGGTTATTTCACACACATGGATGTTTTCCTCTTCAAAGTCATCACAAGGAGTCTCATCTTTTTGCATAGTCATTTGCCTGGATAAACAGTCAGCAATTATTTTTTTTACCACAGGTACATGTTCTACTTGAATTTCAAAATCCTGCAAACCTACAACCCACCTTCTGATTGTAGATGACATAAAATCCAACCCTTTGTTAAAAAAGACCTCTTTAAGTTGATTATGGTGAGTGCACACTTTAAATGTCATTCGCCAAACAAAATTCCTAAATTTGTTTAAGACCCAGAAAATGGCCAGAGTCTCCTTCTCAATTACGGAATAATTCATTTCTGCTCCACATAAATATGACGAGGCACGTGCAATCAAACACTCCTTACACTCTTTCTACTGTTTTAAAATTACCCCAAGACCTTTTGAACTAGCATCAGTGACTATGCAAGTGACATTCGCCAGAATAAACATTTGTAATTTAGGTACTTTAAATTTACAAACTTCTGTTGACATTCCAACAACCACACAAACTCTTTATTCTTTACTAACAGCTTACCTGCAAGTTTCTCTATGATTTTACCATAGTGATCCATAATACCAAGAAAAGAAACAATTTCCACCTTTAAAGAAGGTTCTGGTAGAGCTGTTATGGTGTCTACCAACTCGTTCTTGGTGCCACCCCTTCTCCTGAAATTAGGTGCACTAAATAGTTCACGTCTTTCACCAAAAATGTACATTTCTCTTGTTTAAACATCAACCCAGCATCCAGAGGTCACTGTAAAACCTGCCTTGCCCTGGCATTGTGTTCAGAAATGCTTCCTCCATAATTCAACAAATAATCCTGGTAACATTTCACTCCCTCTTCTCCTTTCAAGTAATGATGTCATCACCCTCGGGAAAACAGATGGAGCTGAAACCAATCCAAACAGCATACAGCATACGTCCAAATTTAAAAGCACCTGTGGGAGTGATAATGATGTAAGCTCCTGAGATGTTTCAATCAATTCCACTTGATGATACGCTGAGTGAGATTTAATTCTTCACGTCCTGTATCACTTAACTTAGATGAATTCTCCAGAACTTCTTGACCTTCTCCTCCAATAAATTCATTAACAGGGAACATCTCCTCTCTGTACTCAGAGTCTGAGGTACTGGGTTTTTAAGAACCGGTACAGAACCGGTAACCCAGCGGTGCCAGGGGATCAACACACCAGAGACCTCGGGTTCTCCTGAGTCAGACCTACAGAAACTTCAGAGTCTTCCAGGTGAAGTCAAAGATTCGTTTATTGGCTGCAACCAAGGTGACAGGGTCCTAGAAGTACGATACAAGTATATTCAGGAGACTGCACACTTTCACAAAGTCAGGCTTCTCTTTTTATACACAATATTCAGCCTTGGGCAAAACATTCCTTGGATTCGTGGTATTTCATTTATGGTTACTGATTACAAAAGAAAAGCAGAGTCATGATGACATGTACATATTTCACGTCGTGCTGCTCATAACAAATCATCCGGCAAGGCTCAACATTTCATCAGATATCGCTGGACCCCTAATAAAAACGGTCACCTCCCCATCATAAAGCAAGTGAAGGAAGGAGTGGAGAAAGATGTGAGCGAGATATGGCAGGTGTGCGTGCTGAAATGGTTTTATGGCTGGTTGGGCTTAGATGCTATCTTGCTCGGCCACTGGGAGGGAACTGACCTAACGAGCTCGGCCTGGGGCAATGGTTCTAACTTGTACTGGGGTCAGAGAGAAGTCGATTAAGGAGTATGTGTCCTTGTGGAATCAAATTCAACTGGATTAAGGCCTATGTAGAGGGCAACATGCAGCTAAGGGTTTAGAAGGTAAATGACGATTTCGAGGTGAAATCGTCACTCGAATATGCCGAAAATACATGTACTTGACGTACTCGTCATTCTCGGTCTTTTGATACCAAATTCGTCCTATTTCGACGAAGTTTTTATTCTCGAGTCCAGAACTATAATATGAACCCAGATTTTTCAGAACCACAAGTCGTGCTGTAAACCTAAAAGTAATGCCCAAATATTTTCTTCCACTTGCTCCATTTTACTGTTTGCTCACATGGGCTACTTAATGTGGCTGGATGACATTATGCATTTTTGTCCTAAATCAACTTAAAAATATGAAAACTAGAAGACGCAGTGTTAGGCTTCAATGAAGAGGTGTGCTGTCACAGTGTATTACAAAACTTTCCACTTTCACTTGGTTGTGTGACAATCTTCTGTGTACAGGAAGTTCTCTAGATTACAATTGCACATTTTCAAAGAGATCACCAACACTTTTGCTCTGCTGTGATGTAAAACTCACCATGTTGCTCCCGAAATGAAATTACCGTTCCTCCTGAAGTGTATTCCACCACTGTTGCTCCTGACTGTATACTTATCCTTCCTAAAAAAAATTACCACATTGTGTAATGTTGATCCTGCTTTAAAATGTGTGTACCTGAAGTCATGACAAATAATGAGCTTTATCACAGTACAAATATTTTCTCAAGACAACTCACTGTAGCTTTCCACCGCGACCACATTATATGTCAGAAATGTAATTTTTGTTGAAGGTGTCGTTAGATCAATTGCCTTGCGGAGGTGTGCCTGTCACCGTGATAGACAATCACAGCCCGACTGGGAACCCAAGGCAGTCCTGGCAATTTTGCGTGAGCAGCGCCCCCAGAGGAGGTTTGGGGGGTGCAAGTGTGAAGCACTGCTGCTTTTATTACTGGGGCCTGATATTGCACCACTGCTACATAGCGGGCTCCCAACAACAAAACCGGCCCCCCACTACTGCAAAAGCAGCCTCTAATCTTCCAGCCTCCTGGGGAAGCACCTGAAGTCTGTTACGGCCATGCGGGTGCTGCAGACAATGCTCCCAACTTGCGCATGACTGCACACTGTACACCAGACTCGAAACCCAACCGCCTAAAATGGTGGTGCCATGCACTTTAATAACTGAGGGGCATATTAACAAGGCACAGGAAAAATTAACGGTAAGGGTACTTAGTGTTACTTTTTCAATGCCCGCTATCGCTGGATAATATCGCCTGGTTATCGCGTTATTAACGCTAACCACCTAGGCGATAAGAAAATCCAGCGATAGCGGCATTTTGGGAGGATATCGCCGGTAATGCAGCGATAAAACTACAAGGATAGGGATATCCTTGTTGATAGCCCATGGTGGACTTAGCCATGTAATCCACCTCCCATTGGATTACATGGCTAAGTCTGAAAATTAGCAGACATAAAAAAGCAGCGTTAACCGTGGTTAACGCTGCTTTTTTTTGTCTCTAACAGGGTTAGCGTGAAGCTTGATAATAGGAGAAATGTCGCTTAGCGACATTTCTCCTATTATTTTGCACTGGAACACCCACTTTGCATCTCATTAGAGATGCTAAGGGAAGCGTAGTGAAAAAGGGTGCTAACATACGATTTTGCATGTTAGCACCCTATTGTTGATAGGGCGATATTTTTATCTCCGCTACTTTGGCTTTTAAAGCCAAAAAAGCGGAGATAAGGCCCTTGTTAATGTTCACCTGAATTCTCAACCACCTAAAATGACGGCGACACGTAAACACACCAATGTGCTTTTTAGGGGAACTAGGGCTGTTTAAGACAGGCAGGTGGTGTATCCATATTATTATGGCAACACTTTTTAGGGGAACTAGGGCTGGTTAACAGGGCTTTAAGTGGGCCGGGTCTCACCGGGTCTGAACACCGGCAGTTTTTTAAAGGGGGCCTTGAAACGGGTCTCTATTGGGCTCTGTTTCACAGGCGGTCCAACTTTTCCCGGACTACAGTGACAGCGGGCACATCTATGTGCGCTGCTCACACTGCTCACTCCTCACTAATGGAGAAGTTATGGCATGACGTCATGCCAGGTGAGTGTTGTAGGGGAAGGGAAATCCTTTAAAGAGAGTCATTTTCTCTCTGGATTTCCCTTCTCTTTTTGAAACCCAGGGGCAGCAACATCGTCATGGTGTCACAAGGGCTTTAAGTGGAAGCTTTTTCAATATTATGTACAACAAGCCATAGTTGCAGCTTATTTATCGTATGCAACTAACAACCATTGGCAAAGCTAATAGTCCCGACTTGTAGGTATGATGTTACTTGTTGTATCATATATCTGGATGCAATCACAGAAACAGCAAAATACAAGTCGGGCAGCACACTGTGCTAAGTACAGATTTTTAGCTTACGTGTTTTAAGCCACGCCCTTAATTACATTGGCGATGGCCATTTAAGAGACCCCCCCCAGTTTTTTCATCCCACTTAAAGCCCTGCTGGTTAAGATAGGCAGACCGTATCTCCACATCTTTATAACAACAGATCAAGCCCCTTGAAGAATTTTCAACTGGCAATCACCCTTGAGGAATCAAGCAGTCCATACCTCCACCCGTACATCACACTACGTATAGTGGCACAAGCCTCTCTCACTCGAACACCAGATTGAATGTGGCGATACCACCTCTAACACGGCCGTACAGCTCCTCAGCACCGCGATCATGTTCGGCATCTCTCGCTTATCAGCTGCCACACAAAGCAGCACAGACAAAGTATGAGGTAAGTGTCCACTACTCCTGAGATGATCTCTGTCCTCTTAATGGCCCTTTGCCTGCTCAAAGTGCACAGTAGAGCTCTCAGGTGGCTATACTCCTCCTTAGCATCGTAATCCTCTTCCAGCACCTCTCCCTTTTCAGTAGCAGCACAGACTCACAAAGCAGCTCAGACGAAGTAAGAGGTAGGTGTCCACTACTCCTGAGAAACTCTTTATCTTCTTTGTTAGAAATGGATCTCTGGTTGGCTAAGGCGTGCACCAAAGCCAGGCAGAGACCACCACTCTTGTCAGGGCAAGGGAGTTGCACGCCAAAGATAGCCCCTGCTCACCCCCTTGGTAGCTTGGCATGAGCAGTCAGGCTTATCCCGGAGGCAATGGGCAAAGCGTTTGCGCAACACACACACAGCAACAACATACTAGGCACACCACAAAAGGAACTCCACACAAGGTTATATATAAAAATAACCTTTGTATTATCATACATATAATAGAATAGTAATCACACAATATACACTTTGCCGCCTGGCACTGGACAATATTTACATGGGATTATGTACACATGACAGGGCTACTTGGAGCACTGTCAGAACCATCACAAAGTGAACTTAGTAAATGTAGAACACATAATAAACGTAGAGCACAACCAGTAATTATTGGCAAACACTGTACTCAGCATCATCCTGTAACACAAACCAAATTATGCACAGTATCACATTAGGCATGAAATATATTCTGCGCCCATCTCATAAGCCTAAACATATTAGACCATAACCTCCTACGCATTACTCACATTAGGGGCATAACTCACAGTAGAGAATAATCTCAAGCATAAACCACTGTATGCAAAACCTCATACCATGACCCACAGTAGAAGCATAAATCACGGTGCATAAAACACAGTACATGAATCACATTTCCTGCGCACCACATAAATCACATTAGGGCCTGGTGCCCCTAGCCAACTGCCCTTTTCAGAGGGCTCAAATGCCCTATATGCAAATGTCAGGGCAGCTGCAAATGCAGCCGAATCCATGTGTGCAATTGCGTTGGGGCGGAGCAGTGTATCTCACTCCTATCTCACTCAACATGCTCCCAAAAGAACTGATGGCCTAAACATTGCAGCTGATGCTAATTGCCGTGCAGCTGTGATGTCAAACGTCGGCCGGGGCACTCCCTGTGCCCTTGGACAAATATGGCAAAAAGCGTTGCAGCTGCCCACGCTGGTGCGGTGCAGCTGGGGTAACCAAAATGAAGGGGCCCTGGCACATCTGTGCCTCTTCAGCCCCACTGGGCCTCTCTCAACCAAATTGCCCCCATCGGTGCAGCTGCCCTCTAGCAAGCGGGGCAGCTGTAGAAAAATGGCTAAAGGAAGGTATAGGCACCATTGGCCCTCAGGCCCCCCCTGGGCCCTAGAAACAAATATGCCACTCGTTGGAGCTGCCCGCGACGGCAGGTCCGCTCAGCAAATAGGCCCTGTCACTGAGCCTCGATCTGCACCACCCACATAGAGCCCTCACTCACTGGCTCTTGTGGGGGGAGGACTCCTCTGGACTCCTCTCTCGGCAAGGGACCGGTGTTCTTCAGGAGAGCCCCCATTCCTCGGGAACTTGCTCTCCTCTTGTGCTCCTCTTCGCCCGGTCCCCCTTTTGAGACCAGGACTTTACGGTGGACCCGCAAGGCTCAGATGGCCCTAGGCAGCCGGCAGCACTTCCTTCTTCTGGCCGCCACTCCGCCCTGTGTCAGGTAGCTCGCCTGACCTCCGGGTCAGACAATGGCGGGGTGGGCACCCACAATTCTCAATTTCCATAAAGCGGGGTAGGCTCCCGCTAGGCAGGCACAATGCAAGGTGGGCTCCCGCCAAAAATAACCAAAAAGTGGGGTGGGCTCCCACTCTGTACGGCATCATGGGGGAATCGCTCATGCCGGGATTCCCTCCAACAGGACGGCTGGCTCGGCACTGCAAAAACCCACGCATTCCTCTTCTGGGGAAAATAAAGATATAGCGCTCACAGGGCGCAAGAGTTCACAGCTGCTCAGCAAAAGTCCAGAAGGTCCTGGAAAAAGAACAAGCCCACGCAAAATGTTCTTCTAGATCCAGGGGCACAGCTGGGCCCAGGGAGGCCAGCACACAGGATACTCCAGCAGGGAGGTAAGCCCCATGATGGTTCCTCCTGGGCCCCAGCAGCAGCACGCCCCCAAGTCAGGTACAGCACATCAGCATAGAACAATTTCACGGGGTCACAGCCCCTATATTTATACCACACAGTCTCTTTGTTTGCAGTGCGGGGCTTGGGGGAACCAGATGCAACTGGTTCAGGGGGAATTTGGAGCACTTTGTTCCTCTTCCCCTTTGTCAGGTGGGGGCTAGGTGATCAGACACACCACAGGGGGTGGAGCCAGCATTGTACGGGCGGGGCACATTCCTATTCAGAGTCAGGAGATTACTCCTCCCACTACTCCCAGCACAGATGTCCCATTCAGCCTGGTGCTTACTCAACCTGCCCCTCCTGGAGCCACACACACCTCCCAGCCCCTGTCACTCACGAGCCAGACATGCAATTCACATCAGGCAGGCAGACACATAGCACACAGAAATGCCAACTTGTAAAAGTGGCATTTCCCAACTAGTCATAATAAATCTGCGCCAACCATTGCGCAGCATTTCTTATTACGATTCCATACATACTAAACTCGACCACTCTGCTCCTCCGATACCATGAATTACCACTGACACACACTGATCAGGGAATCCCCAATGCATTCCTATGGGAGGGCAGGCCAATCTCACCAATGTAACACAGAGAGCGCATGCACTTTACACTGGACCTCAGTGCTAAAGTGCCCAGAGGCCTAAAACCACCAACACCAGGTCACAGAAAAAGGCTAGGAGAATGGAGAATGTTTAGGGGTGAACCTGCCAAAAGGGCCAAGTGCAACACTCTTAATGGCCCTCTGACTATTCGAGGTGCCCTCGCTCCTTAAAGCACAACAAAATGAAATCCCATCAATCGTCGCCAGTGTAACAAGCTAGCCACACTTTAATGAAGTAAACACCAACACCTTGTTAAGTGTAAAGCATGCAGTATTTAATGTGGGCACCTCACCCATCAGAGTCCAGGAGCAACTGCCGCAAGCAACTGCCACCTGGCTCCTAATAGTCTAAATATTCTATGTTCCATTTTCTATATTCCATCTGATACTGTACTTAATCATTTCCATGTTCATTGTATACCACACCCAACACTGATCGAAAAGCAGTCATTTAGCAATGCTGAAGACAAAGGTGATCAACATTGATTAAACAATAGTATAGGCATTGGTTTCCCTCTGACTGAAGTGCACATGAGGAAAGGAAATATAAGATGTGGGACCATCCAGCAAGTGAGAGGTCTCGAAGACTTCTGCTCTCCTAGATGTACCTGCTCTGTTGCTCCCTGTGAGGCTCCCCAAAGACCAACTGTTGAGGGGTCAGTACCTATACACAAATGCTGTATGGAATTTGGTCTTTGCCCTTTCCAAAACCAAACATGACCAGACATATAGTGCTGGAGGGCAGAGGATGAGCACCGGACCCAACAAACTAGTCCCTAGAGGCAGACAGGAAAGCATGCACCAGCTCAGACTGCTGGATATGGATGTATGACAGAATGCCGCATGCATTTCTTATGCATGCCTTTACTCCACAGTCACTACCCTGATGGTGACATTATCATGCGTTCCTTGACCACGCAAGTCATTACAATGACTTCCCTTAAAGGGACGCTCGTCTTTGGAATAGTGTAAATTACTATTCCAACTCCACTCAGTGTATCAGTAGGGAAAGTGTTGGACTTAAAATCCAACACCAGTCCAACAAGGCGCCCCCTAAAGCTAGTCATTGTAATGACCTTCGTGGGGAAGGAATGCATGGTAACTTCGCAGTCGGGGTAGTGACTGCGAAGTAAAGGCAGGACTTGGTTCTGCCTGTGGGGTAAAGGGTGTTTCCCATGTGATATTGGTGATGGTCCACAGCCATTGGGCTCATGAGAGAAAGCAAACTAACAGTAGAAGAACAGGAAAGGTAGCAATTACTAGGCCTCAGGAGATGGTATGGGTAAACATGAAGCCCAGAAGCTAAAAGTTCAGCATCCCATGGAAGTAAGACCTATGCTTATAAGAGAGAAAGGTGGTCTGGCACAGTGAACTGCCTGGAAGAGTGAGAAGGGTGTAGCAAACAAGAGGAGGTGTAAAACCACATCCCTAATCAGCTCCTGGACCCTATGCAACCACTGACTCAAGGCCCTCACCTGCCATACCTTCAGATAACCTCATCTCTAAACTAGTGGTAGCATAGTTTTCTGACCCATCTACTGTTGTCCCATTCCATGACCTCCACAATGTTAACTATCAAAATTTCCATGCTGCTGACACCTACTGTGCTATCCACATGGTAGCTCTACAAGCAGGCCATGCCACACATCTCCTGTGGGTATGCAGAGAAAATAAACAGTGTCTATAGCACTGAATTGCCTTGAGATGAGTTGCAGGTAATAATATAACTCAGCAGTATTTATCTGCTGTTGGAAGTTGCGAACTTGCAGGTTACATAGATATCAATACTAGATAAATTGACACCTATTTGACATTATCCCCAGCTACTTTATCATACTGCAAAGTGTTGAACCCAATTAATTGCCAGCAGTGTTGTTCTTGCCTCAGTACTGGGACACCAGTGCACACTACAAGTCAGAAGAGTGGCAGTTTGCAAGAGCTGAAAGGATGCCAAACCTTGGAGATTGTTAGAGGGAGTAGAAGTAGGCCAGGGCTGTAGAACTATCAATAGTGAAGCAGGTGTAGTTCCACCATAGTCCAGGGTACATTAGGTTGAACGGGTGAGTGTGTGTAGGTGTGTATGTAAGTGAGAGTGAGAATCAGGGAGTATGAGTATGTTTGTGTGTGAGTAACAATGAATGAGAGTGAGTATGATTGAGAAGGAGTAAGTGAGAGAGTGTGAGAGTGAGTGGGGGAGGAGACTGAATGTGAGAAGGAGTGAGTGTGAGTTAGATGAATGAGTGTGTTTAACCGTATATAACCTCCAGGGGCTCCATCATTAAGGCGAATTAAAGTGGGGAGAGCAGGCATTCCTAACAAGGGCCTCCTTCCATACAGAATGGGGTTGAGAGAGTGCCATTGACATTCACTTTTGCCCAAAATTCATAGTACAGTGAACTTGGATCATAACTTAGGGCCAATGTACTGCATTGATGGCCTTCTCTATACCTACAAGTATCAAGCCACGTTTCTCATTAAGTTCCTCTCGGTGCACCAGTGTGACATGCAGATGCCTCAAGTAAGGTGCTCCTATTCGCCATTAAGTCATTTTGATCTTCTTGCACTAAGGAATGTATTATTTGAGTTAATCTGTCCACTAAAACCTTCAATAGTATTGTTACCTCAATATTAATTAATGATCTTGGACAGTACGATACACAGTCCTATGATGGTTTGTATGTTTTAGAATCACCAATATTGTTGTACCACATTGGTCATATGGCAAGGGACAAGCATTGTAGGCTTCCTGGGATGACAGATGATTAGTGATAAGTACTATTTGAAGAATTTGAGTAGGAAGCAACTGGGGCCATGAGTCTTCCCATAGGGCATCAATGAAAGTGCCTGATAAATTTTATCTGTGATCTGGAGTTCCAAATCCTGATGATATGGGATGCCTCAATTAGCAAGCATGTGTGTCTAGTGACCTCAGTTGGGGTACCAATGCTATAAAACATCTGCATGTGTTCACTACTGATTGTGTGTTCTTAACACTATCTTACAAAACATTTATCAATACAGCTTTCACTGAACGGGGACCATGGCATAGCTCCAATCTTTGTGTCTCTGCACAATGGTACTAAGCTGACATGTAGGGTTTCACAGAGGATTGTGCATAAATGGTTGAAAACCAGACTCCCTTAAACCGTCGTTGTTGAATATTGTTACAGTTTGTCATGAATGTCTGTGGTACTTGTTGCTGGCTAGGTATTCCTTACTCGTTAATGCATGCTGTAACAGTGGCTCTTGGCTTTTGTTTTTTTTTCACTATCAGAGTTGCTGACCTGATAGATATAAGTGAATAATTTCACAACAGCCACTGAAGGATAATTATAGCATGGGAATGTTGGGAGCTGGTTTGGAAACAATGGAGTGCTCCGGCCTTCTACTGGCCGGTAGAAGCCCGGAGCTCCAACATTCCAATTTTTGTTCACAACTGTTAATGTGAACAAAGGCCTCCTGTAGCCTGGGAGGATTTCAATCCTTTAACACTGGAGCGGGCCTTTAATGGCCGGTACACACCACTACGGCGGGCTCTTAAGCTATATTAAAAGGTTTTGGGGTCACTAACAAAACATTCATCTGACCTCTACAACCTTGTTTATTCCTTTACCCAGATGTAATCAAAGACATTGGCATCATGTGACCTTTTACGCTATTGATGTGTCATTGTGTTATTAAGCAATCTTTATTCCAGGTGCAGGGCTGCTGAATGCCAGTGAGTGGAGATCGATAGTGCCAACCCCAGCACCAGGAAAAGCTGAAAGGAAACTTAAGTTTAACTGCAATGGGACATATTCACCTTTATTTCACACAGCTCAAGCAATCGACCTTGCTGTGCTGGGCTGCAAAAAAGTGCAGGAATATGTCATATTTAACATTATATAGCGCATTCCTGTCCTTTCCAAGCGCTGGCGCCCTTTTGGCTGCCTAGCACCAACGCATGCAACTTTGCACCATGGTGCAAGGGTGCCTGCATTTTAAGTGTAACAGCGTAAAAGCTGTTAAATAGTTTCACAACAATAAAAACTGAATATGACAACAAAACACCCATGACTGTCAATGATTTTGAGAAAACATTATACATGCACCGTAATAGTGTTTAGACATATAGAAATAGAAGATTTTCATTATGATATGTTTAACTAGTCTAACAATTGATTCATATAAGATTTATCTGTGGTGAAATGATAACTCACAAAATGTATTTTCTGCTACTTACGCAATTAATGAGAAATTAACATGCATTAATGATATATGTGTGTATTTTTGAGTCTCAGATACACTAATAGGTTATTGTGATCAGTGTGAGTCATTTTTCATTGCTTCCATTGTAATGCACCATTGAGATTGAAATGTTGGTGCAAATCTCATATGGAATTATCTAAATAAATGAAATTTTCAGTGAAGAAGCTTTATACTATTAGAGTCTTAGTTTTCCTAAAATTATCACTTTATAAGATTGTTCTACATATATGTTCTCTGAAAATGTGGTAATAGGCCATAGATAGAAATGAACTTCTCAATGCTATAATTTTTGACACTTTATGATATTTAACTATTGACATGAATGCTTAATTGAATCTTATGCTCGAGTCTAATTGCATATTCATTAATAATGAATAAATAGTGTATTTAAATGTATTAAATTAATTACTTTCCCCTTTAGGTTGTCATTTTTCCTTCATGGACTGGTGAGAAGGGAATTTTCTTTCCTTCTCACTCATTTAACTTTCTTGTACTGTCACATGACATTCCTGATGACTAAAGAGGACTTTATAAAAAATATATACATTAATATGGACCCTAATGTGATTTTAACCTCAGTACATGGAAAGCAACAGTCTGAGTTGTTCTTTGTGGACCAACCTGTGTGCCCTGAATGAACGATTGAAAATGACCACCATGAGGTGACAACTGATGTCATCTCCGGACTTTTGTATCTATATTACTGTCGGACACCCAGACAAGGGTGGGCAAATGCGCAGTGTCTGCAGAGGCTGTGGGCAGATTTCCTCCTTTCCTTGTCCATTTCCTGCTTGTGGACAGATTTCTTTTCATAAGTCAGAGGGATTTCTTAGCTCTGCAGTCTTTCCATGCCCATGTTGTTGGACTTGCTGGCATTCCTGCTTTTCTAGCACTTGCTTCTCCCTAAATCCTGATTTTTATCTGATCATATGCCTATGCTAAGAGAACTTATCTAAACTGATCCCAGCCCTTGTAGGTGGCAGAAACCCCTTGCTTAACAAAATCTCCTTGAACTTTCCGGGAAAATCCAAATTCCCAAATGTCCCATTGAGATTTTCCATTGTAACTTGCTTACTTAAATGTTTCTTATGGACTTGAGTTTTGATAATTCTTTGTACTCTGCTTATGTGTAGTTTTATACTACATTTGTATTTGTGTACTGAGACTCATGACTAAATATTCTGAAGATTCTAGTCTTGAATGCCCAAATTTGCTTAATACAATAACTAAACTAAATCCTAAATTGTCTGAGTCGTCTTAAATTTATACAATGTACTTTCTACAGAGACTGTGCATATGATATCTGGATTGCTAATGTATAACAGAGATAGTCATAGATTATTTACACAACACCAGCTACTATTATTATTGTTCTGTATGGCCACTGCAGAACTATTCATTTGTGTGATTTTGACCCGTCTAAACTTGTTCAGGAGGCTGGATTTCTCGTCGCCATCATATATCTTTACAGAATGGTACTGAGGGTGGTGTATTTGAACTTGATTACCAATTTATAAGTAAGTCCAATTGGTCGCACACTGCTTGTCCTATCAGTGTGTTGCCCCAAAGCATTGTGGTCCATGAAGTAAGCATCAGCGGGTGCGCCTCTGCCAGGGTCTTGAGCAAAAAATCACTGTCGCGTTGGCCATCCCTGGACACGTGTTTCGAGGTTGTTACCTCTCGTCAGCAGGGAATAGGCATACATGTAGGGGTGCTGCGTAGGCTGCCAAAAAATATCCTCAGATCCGGTACCACTCGTGGCACGCAGGTGCGTAACCCGGGCTCGTCAGCCCCACCAGCTCAAGGGTGCTTGAATATAAAAGAAAGTCCAATTGGTCGCACACTGATTGTCCTATCAGCGTGTTGCCCCAAAGCATTGTGGTCCATGAAGTAAGCATCAGCGGGTGCGCCTTTGCCAGGTTCTTGAGCAAAAAATCACTGTCCCGTTGGCCATCCCTGGACACGTGTTTCGAGGTTGTTACCTCTCGTCAGCAGGAAATAGGCATATATGTAGGGGTGCTGCGTAGGCTGCCAAAAAATATCCTCAGGTCCGGTACCACTCGTGGCACGCAGGTGCGTAACCCGGGCTTGTCAGCCCCACCAGCTGAAGGGAGCTTGAATATAAAAGAAAGTCCAATTGGTCGCACACTGCTTGTCCTATCAGCGTGTTGCCCCAAAGCATTGTGGTCCATGAAGTAAGCATCAGCGGGTGCGCCTCTGCTAGGGTCTTAAGAAAAAAATCACTGTCGCATCGGCCATCCCTGGACACGTGTTTCGAGGTTGTTACCTCTCGTCAGCAAGGAATAGGCATATATGTAGGGGTGCTGCGTAGGCTACCAAAAAATATCCTCAGGTCCGGTACCACTCGTGGCACGCAGATGCATAACCCAGGCTCGTCATCCCCACCAGCTCAAGGGAGCTTGAATATAAAAGAAAGTCCAATTGGTCGCACACTGCTTGTCCTAATAGCGTGTTGCCCCAAAGCATTGTGGTCCTTGAAGTAAGCATCAGCGGGTGCGCCTCTGCCAGTGTCTTGAACAAAAAATCACTGTCGCGTTGGCCATCCCTGGACACGTGTTTCGAGGTTGTTACCTCTCGTCAGCAGGGAATAGGCATATATGTAGGGGTGCTGCGTAGGCTGCCAAAAAATATCCTCAGGTCCGGTCCCACTCGTGGCACGCAGGTGCGTACTCGGGCTCGTCAGCCCCACCAGTTCAAGGGAGCTTGAATATAAAAGAAAGTCCAATTGGTCGCACACTGCTTGTCCTATCAGCGTGTTGCCCCAAAGCATTGTGGTCCATGAAGTAAGCATCAGCGGGTGCGCCTCTGCCAGGGTCTAGAGCAAAAAATCACTGTCACGTTGGCCATCCCTGGACAAGTGTTTTGAGGTTGTTACCTCTCGTCAGCAGGGAATAGGCATATATGTAGGGGTGCTGCGTAGGCTGCCAAAAAATATCCTCAGGTCCGGTACCACTCGTGGCACGCAGGTGCGTAACCCGGGCTCGTCAGCCCCACCAGCTCAAGGGAGCTTGAATATAAAAGAAAATCCAATTGGTCGCACACTGATTGTCCTATCAGCGTGTTGCCCCAAAGCCTTGTGGTCCATGAAGTAAGCATCAGCGGGTGCGCCTCTGCCAGGTTCTTGAGCAAAAAATCACTGTCCCGTTGGCCATCCCTGGACACGTGTTTCGAGGTTGTTACCTCTCGTCAGCAGGAAATAGGCATATATGTAGGGGTGCTGCGTAGGCTGCCAAAAAATATCCTCAGGTCCGGTACCACTCGTGGCACGCAGGTGCGTAACCCGGGCTCGTCAGCCCCACCAGCTGAAGGGAGCTTGAATATAAAAGAAAGTCCAATTGGTCGCACACTGCTTGTCCTATCAGCGTGTTGCCCCAAAGCATTGTGGTCCATGAAGTAAGCATCAGCGGGTGCGCCTCTGCCAGGGTCTTGAGCAAAAAATCACTGTCGCATTGGCCATCCCTGGACACGTGTTTCGAGGTTGTTACCTCTCGTCAGCAGGGAATAGGCATATATGGAGGGGTGCTGCGTAGGCTGCCAAAAAAATATCCTCAGGATCGGTACCACTCGTGGCACGCAGGTGCGTAACCCGGGCTCGTCAGCCCCACCAGCTCAAGGGAGATTGAATATAAAAGAAAGTCCAATTGGTCGCACACTGCTTTTCCTATCAGCGTGTTGCCCCAAAGCATTGTGGTCCATGAAGTAAGCATCAGCGGGTGCGCCTCTGCTAGGGTCTTAAGAAAAAAATCACTGTCGCATCGGCCATCCCTGGACACGTGTTTCGAGGTTGTTACCTCTCGTCAGCAAGGAATAGGCATATATGTAGGGGTGCTGCGTAGGCTACCAAAAAATATCCTCAGGTCCGGTACCACTCGTGGCACGCAGATGCATAACCCAGGCTCGTCATCCCCACCAGCTCAAGGGAGCTTGAATATAAAAGAAAGTCCAATTGGTCGCACACTGCTTGTCCTAATAGCGTGTTGCCCCAAAGCATTGTGGTCCTTGAAGTAAGCATCAGCGGGTGCGCCTCTGCCAGTGTCTTGAACAAAAAATCACTGTCGCGTTGGCCATCCCTGGACACGTGTTTCGAGGTTGTTACCTCTCGTCAGCAGGGAATAGGCATATATGTAGGGGTGCTGCGTAGGCTGCCAAAAAATATCCTCAGGTCCGGTCCCACTCGTGGCACGCAGGTGCGTACTCGGGCTCGTCAGCCCCACCAGCTCAAGGGAGCTTGAATATAAAAGAAAGTCCAATTGGTCGCACACTGCTTGTCCTATCAGCGTGTTGCCCCAAAGCATTGTGGTCCATGAAGTAAGCATCAGCGGGTGCGCCTCTACCAGGGTCTTGAGCAAAAAATCACTGTCGCGTTGGCCATCCCTGGACACGTGTTTCGAGGTTGTTACCTCTCGTCAGCAGGGAATAGGCATATATGTAGGGGTGCTGCGTAGGCTGCCAAAAAATATCCTCAGGTCTGGTACCACTCGTGGCACGCAGGTGCGTAACCCGGGCTCGTCAGCCCCACCAGCTCAAGGGAGCTTGAATATAAAAGAAAGTCCAATTGGTCGCACACTGCTTGTCCTATAAGCGTGTTGCCCCAAAGCATTGTGGTCCATGAAGTAAGCATCAGCGGGCGCGCCTCTGCCAGGGTCTTGAGCAAAAAATCACTGTCGCGTTGGCCATCCCTGGACACGTGTTTCGAGGTTGTTACCTCTCATCAGCAGGGAATAGGCATATATGTAGGGGTGCTGCGTAGGCTGCCAAAAAATATCCTCAGGTCCGGTACCACTCGTGGCACGCAGGTGCGTAACCCGGGCTCGTCAGCCCCACCAGCTCAAGGGAGCTTGAATATAAAAGAAAGTCCAATTGGTCGCACACTGCTTGTCCTATCAGCGTGTTGCCCTAAAGCATTGTGGTCCATGAAGTAAGCATCAGCGGGTGCACCTCTGCCAGGGTCTTGAGCAAAAAATCACTGTCGCGTTGGCCATCCCGGGACACGTGTTTCGAGGTTGTTACCTCTCGTCAGCAGGGAATAGGCATATATGTAGGGGTGCTGCGTAGGCTGCCAAAAAATATGCTCAGGTCCGGTCCCACTCGTGGCACGCAGGTGCGTAACCCGGGCTCGTCAGCCCCACCAGCTCAAGGGAGCTTGAATATAAAAGAAAGTCCAATTGGTCGCGCACTGCTTGTCCTATCAGGGTGTTGCCCCAAAACATTGTGGTCCATGAAGTAAGCATCAGCGGGTGCACCTCTGCCAGGGTCTTGAGCAAAAAATCACTGTCGCGTTGGCCATCCCTGGACACGTTTTTCGAGGTTGTTACCTCTTGTCAGCAGGGAATAGGCATATATGTAGGGGTGCTGCGTAGGCTGCCAAAAAATATCCTCAGGTCCGGTACCACTTGTGGCACGCAGGTGCGTAACCCGGGCTTGTCAGCCCCACCAGCTCAAGGGAGCTTGAATATAAAAGTAAGTCCAATTGGTCGCACACTGCTTGTCCTATCAGCGTGTTGCCCCAAAGCATTATGGTCTATGAAGTAAGCATCAGCGGGTGCTCAAGACCCTGGCAGAGGCGCACCCGCTGATGCTTACTTCATGGACCATAATGCTTTGGGGCAACACGCTGGTAGGACAAGCAGTGTGCGACCAATTGGACTTTCTTTTATATTCAGGCTCCCTTGAGCTGGTGGGGCTGACAAGCCCGGGTTATACACCTGCGTGCCATGAGCGGTACCGGACCTGAGAACATTTTTTGGCAGCCTACGCAGCACCCCTACATATATGCCTATTCCCTGCTGACGAGAGGCAACAACCTCGAAACACGTGTCCACGGATGGCCAACGCGACAGTGATTTTTGCTCAAGACCCTGGCAGAGGCGCACCCGCTGATGCTTACTTCATGGACCATAATGCTTTGGGGCAACACGTTGGTAGGACAAGCAGTGTGCGACCAATTGGACTTACCACTTTATAAGTTGGTTACCAATTCCTGGTCCTCATTGGGTAGCTGACAGTCAACACCCTAGTTGCCTCACCCCACAATGGAATGAGCAAGGTCCATCGGAGGACCAAGACCTCATGGGGTGTGCCCCAGTTCTGAACAGAGATTATAAATAGTAAAATGTACCTTTATGGGCCCAGGTAAAAACTATGCATCATAAGCAGTGTTGTTTTTGTGCTGGAAGGGATTCCTTTCTGCACGAAAACAACCCTCCGAGGTATTTTCCTCTTTCTATGTGTGCTTCAAAATGCAGCACACTTAGAAAGAGGACAAAGTGAGGAGAAATTAGGATATCTCTCCTCTTTACACCTCACCTGGGGAGGCATAGCATTTTGAGCCATTGCCAGGTCTACCAGTATTGGTAAACCTGGGAATGTGCCAAAATCCACAGGTGGAGTGTGGGAACACCCACGCTCCACCCATGGAATACCTCCCCGGGAAAGACTCATGCTGTGTTGCGTTACTCCACATTCATAAAGCCATGCACGGCCACACAAGATAGTCTTGCGTGGCTTGGTATATCTGACTTTGGTTTTGTGTCACCCCTGCATCCCCTTGCATAGAGCAAGGGTAACACAAGGCCCTTGATAAATAAGACCCATGGTTTAAAAGGAACAATTTCCATTAGTATCCATAACCCATGTAGAATGAGCTTCTGTAATTCTCGAACATGACTCCATTTTGTGTTGCTCTCACGTAGGCCTGTGAAAGAAGCCCGGCGAACAAGTGGCCTGGCCTTCTGAGTTCATGTAAACATTAATTAGGTTTCATTCGACTCTGAAAGAACTGCAGAGAAACTGATCTCTTCACCTGAAACTGACCTCGCAAAGCCAATTTCCTTGTCTAAGATTGCCACCTAATGTTCAGGACCTTGTTTACCTTTAGTTTCCTTGCACATGTTTTATCTTGTTCAGCATCTATTACTGTTTCCTTTATGTTCTGACATTACATGGGTTGTGCTTTTCAATTATAAATTTGTCTGGCTTGCAAAGATTGAATTTGGGACATTCCTAATAATTAACTTTTGGGTTGGGTTACTGTAAATTGGGTTTTTGTTAATGTGATACTCAGTAAGAAAATGTGCTCTATTTGTTAGAATTTTGCGCAGTGGGTGTGCATTTATGATGAGTAAAATGTGGATAAAAAGTGATGTCTTGCTCTACGAAATTGAGCAGTTTCCTGAGTTGTACACCGTGCTGTATTGTTGGGATTTCTGTTACTAGCTGCCGCTAATAAACTTGGTCTCTGACGCCACCCAGAAGTATTCCGTGTCTCTGTATACCAAGACAGGTGAATCCGAAGACTTTGGTCGTGCCCCTGGTGCCGCTGGGTTCTAAAACCCGGTTCTTCAGTTGGCGCCCAACACGGGGCGACTTCAGCGGTACCGGTCCAAGCCCGAGGATCGTGAGGAGCCACGTGAGGAAATTCTGGAGGAAGGCCGCCACTTCATTGACCCCTGCATGTCAACGTGGACCGAAGGTTTTTTCTGCGAGGCTTCCCACTTTCCGACGGCTACGAAGGACTGCTGCCCTGACTGTCGCCCTGTCTTGGACCCTCGATTGATGCTTTGTAGAGCGAGACGATAGACTGTCTTCTGGTGGCGTGACAGATATTTTGGTTAAGTATAAATGGGTCGCTCCCACGACTTTGTTTTGTTTCTTGGTTTTGATTCGGTTGTTGCAATAATCGAAGCCGAGGGGCTCGTATATTTACGAGTGTATCGATAGTTGATAACCCCTTGAAGTTTGAAGCTAGATTAGTGAGCTATAAGATGCCTGGTCTTAGCAAAATTAGGAAATGGTTTAGTTGTGGTTGCAACAGGGATTCCCGATTGGAGGATTTGTGTCCGATACCTCCGGTTGGAACTCCGACTTATGAGCTCTATTCAAAACACGGAGAGGGTCCTATCACCTATAACGAAATATGGGTCAGCTATACAAGGAAAGATGGTGTTTTACGATGGCCCCAATATGGTAGTTTCGAATTAAATATTTTAGATAATTTGGAAGTTGCGCTATTTAAGAAGAAAGCCCGGCCGGCGATGTTTAACTCTTTACGCCTTTGGCGTATGGAAGCCAAACAGCGAGAAATTAAGCAAGCAAATAGGAAAGATAAGAATATGTCAGTACTACAAGCTGCTAGGCAGTTTAAGGAAGATGGAGAAGAGCATGCGAGTGAAGTCTCAGATAGACAACGTTGCATGGCCATCGATAAATGTTATCCGGCCTTGTCACCTTCTCTTCCAAAAGTGATTGAAGATCCTGAAAAAGATCCTTTGATGTCTCATTTATTGAGATTGCCACGTCCTTATGTGCAGGGTGCTACTGCACCTCCATTACCCCCGGTTGTTGCACCCTTTGTTGTTCAGCCCCCTGCTGTTGTTCAGCCACCCGTTGCTTCACAGATGGTTATTCCTCCTACGGTGCAGCCCCCTCCAGGGTCGCCAGCTTTGTCACTAGCTTTGCCTCAAACTCCTTTGCCTTCTATTTATGTATCTCCGACTCCTGCTACTTTTGTCCCTACACCTCTTTTGCCTCAAAACATTAATTCTCCTGTCTTTATGTCCACTTCTCCTCCTTCTGCTCGAAAACGAATGACTGAGACTGTTGCTAATCTTTTGTCTCCACTGTTTGGGTCACTGAATATGACCCCTGTTTCGGAACGTAAGCAGAGTTGTAGTCAGCTTCCTAGTTCGGAAGAGCAGACAGTGTTGGATCTATTGGCTCGTAGATGGGTTTTAAATGCTTCTAGGTATGATTTGCAAGCGGTTATGGATGTTTTCTTTCAGTGGGATCCGCCTAAGCAAAGGTATGTTTTTGACGTAATGTGTACTTTTCTTCGTCAGGAATGGGAAGATAATGAGTTGGGTCCGATTCCGCAGGAAGTGCTTGATGTCCAGTCAGAATTTGCTAAAGGGACGATAGTGGAGTCTGATGTTGCAGAACCGTAGAGATGATACTTGCTTTTAGATCTAGGCTTCCGCCTCAGACATTGTACGAACCTGATTCCTCTGTTAGGAGGAAAGTGAAGCAGTATCCTATGAGAGAGGTTCCTCCTGTATGGAGAGAGGAAGTTGTTGCTAATGCTAATTTGGGTATTCAGGCTGTACCGGCACATTTTCAGCGAGTGTGGGTACATGTTCCTTGGAAGAGAGCAGAGGTCTTGGCTCTTAAGCAGACCTTACCTGATCCCCGTAAAAATCCTGCTGGTTATTACAAGGAGTTGTCTCAGACAGTTGATGCGTGTGTTATGAATTTAGCTGACATAGATATGTCCAGGTTGGACTTTAACAACGCGATCTACCTTGGGGCCCCCGAGAGCACTTTGAACAGACTCCAACAAGTTCAAAATGCGGCAGCACGAACGCTCTACAACATCCCCATGTCCTGCTCCGCTAAACCAGCATTAATGGCTCTACACTGGCTGCCAATACGGGAAAGAGTGAAATTTAAATCCCTATGCCTCGCACACAAAATCTTGCAAGGCAAAGGCCCCCCCGTCCTGCAGAAGATGGTAATCCCGTACAAAGCGAGCAGAACTTTACGTTCAGACCAGCAACACCTGACGGTCGTCCCAAGGGTAAAAAAGGCTCGATCGGGAGGCAGGAGATTCTCAGTCAACGTTTCCGTCCTTTGGAATGCCCTACCCCTAGGTCTTCGCGCAGAACCATGTCTCCTGCGCTTCCAAAAACAACTTAAGACCCTCCTCTTCTGCTAATTTTCTCTCGTCATTTTCCGCTATTTCTGATGTCGCTAGTTGGCAAAAGCGCAGGGATGCTCCAGGGTAACCGGGCGGTATACAAAACCGATTTAATAATAATAATAATAATAATAATATGTTGATGGGCAATGTAGTTCCCCAACCTTTGTGGGCGAACATCCGTCATGAGGATCATGCGCCAGAGTTAGGAGATACATGGGTTAATATTACTGCTGCAGATGGTCGACAGGTAGGAGGTGCCAAGCCTGAACCCTTAGTTGCAGAATTACCTGGTAGGATTATTAATTTAATGAAAACTATGATGCCTCCTTTACGAGTGAATTGGGATAAGTTAGCAGCATGCAAACAGAAGAAAGACGAGAGTGTGTCTGATTTCTTCACTAGGCTTGAGGAAACGTTCATCGATCATAGTGGTCAGGACATGAGCACTGAAGGTGGTCAAAGGTTGTTCGTGGACAAATTTGTCTTTAATTTGCTTCCCGAACTTTCTAATAAGTTAAAGGACTCTGAGAGTTCATGGGCTGTTTCTTCGTCGGCCCAGATATTGGCTACTGCCCAATATTACGAGAATAGGGATAAAGATGAGAAGGATAAAGTAGAGACGAAAACTAGAGATCTAAAGACGAAAGTTCTTTTACAGCAAGTTTATCCGCCTCGTCCGAATCAACCTCAGTTTCAGCAACCCCCACAGTTTCGGAGACTGTTACAGAAGCCTGAGTTTTTCGCTCCGCGATTTCTGCCAGGACCTAATCAGTGTCCTTACTGCAGAGAGGAAGGTCATTTCAAGAATAGTTGTCCGATTTTGTTACAGCGTGCGAATGGTGTATCTGGTCAAAGAGGTCGTGGTGGTTTCCAACAAGCTCCTAGGGGTCGGGGACGTGGGGTGTTTCCCCAGAATGAGTGTTCCTTTCCCCCTCAGAATTCTGCTAATTATTTTGACAGACAGAATGTTCCGACTGTTCAGTCTGCCCAGTACTACGCTGATGATTATTGTGTCGAGAGTGAGAGTGCTGGTTATAATGATAGTTAGGACACCATGGACAAAGTGAGAGAGTAGTGTCAGTTCCAGTAGACCAGAGTGGACCTTATTTTGAAGTGATTACATCAGGTGTGGCAGAACCTTTTCTTTTGGATACTGGTGTGACGAAGAGTTCTATTATGCACTCTAAACTTCCTGGCGCACCTTTGTCTTGACCAATGTTTCAGTAGGATTTTCTGGCGCCCCAGTTCGTAATCCGGTTTCTAGTCCCTTGCCCCTTTCTATTGGTCCTTGAGAATTGGAAGCTACCCTTTTTTCTATTCTAAGGACTGGTTGTGGTGAGAATCTGTTGGGTTTGGACTTGCTGAAAAGATTGTATGCGACATTACATTGTTCTCCTTCGGGAGTAAGTCTTACAGTGGGTAAGAAAGTGATTTTGCCGATGTATTTGTCTAAACATTGTCTTCCACTGGAATTGCGTTCTCTTCCTGATACACTTTGGTCTACAGGTCCCAATGATGTTGGTCTTCTGCAGATTCCACCCTATGTTGTTACCCTTAAGTCAAATGCTAGGCTACCTCGTATTCCGCAATATAAAATATCTAGTGATGGCGAGAGAGCTCTTTTAGCGATTATCTATGATTTGGTTGAGAAGGGTGTAGTTGAAGAAATGAGAGGTAATGTGTGTAACAGTCCTGTTCTGCCTGTCCTTAAGCGTACTGATGCTTCTCAGTCACCTGTGTACCGGTTTGTGATCGATCTTCGAGAGGTTAATAAAATTGTTGTGCCACAGTTTCCTGTTGTTCCTGACATCACTGCTTTGTTGACTCTGATCCCTGCTCCAGCTGTGGGTTTTCAGTTATCGATTTGAAGAACGGTTTCTTTAGTATACCGATTGCTGAGGAAAGTAGAGATATTTTTGGCTTCTCTTTAGGAGGTCGGAGCTTCCGGTTTAAACGTGCTCCTCAAGGTTATTGTGAAAGTCCCTCTATCTATAGTCAGGCGTTGAAAACTCAGCTTGATGATTTTGTATTGCCTTCTGGTGCTACTCTTATCCAGTATGTTGATGATCTGCTGGTTGCTGCTGATGACGAAGAGATTTGTAAAGAGGCTACTCTTTCTTTGTTACGACATTTGTCTGACCTTCATCATAAAGTGTCACCTTCAAAGTTACAGTATTGCCGCCAAGAAGTAACCTACTTAGGTCATCTCTTGTCGAAGGAGGGAAGACGATTGACCCCAGAACGAATTCAAGCGATTGCCCAAATGAGTGTGCCATCCACACAGAGAGAAGTGCGTGCTTTTTTAGGTATCACTTCGTATTGTAGACAGTGGATTCCGAATTTTTCCCTAATAGCAAAGCCTCTGTTGGCTTTGACTCTTAAAGATACTCCGCATCCTCTCCCTTGGTCTGACGAATGTCTGAAAAGTTTTTCTGAATTACGTGATGCATTGTGTTCTGCTCCGGTGTTGGGTACCCCGGACAACAATAAACATTTTACATTGTATCTACACGAGAGAGAAGGTTGTGCATTGTCAGTGTTGACGCAACAATTTGGAGATAAGCAGCGTCCATGTGCGTATTTTTCAGCTACGTTAGATCCGGTAGCTAGGGCGTTGCCGAGTTGTTTGAGAGCTACAGTGGCAGCGGCTGTTTCTATCTGACAGTCTGCTGGTTTGGTATTGGATAATACGCTGATTGTGATGGTCCCACATTCAGTGGATACTTTATTGAATAGGACTAAGACACAGCACCTTACTAGTGCGCGTTTGTCAGGTTATGAGTTTACGCTTTTGGCTAGCCATGTGCACATTAAAAGGTGCAATGTGTTGAATCCAGCTACGTCGTTGCCGATTTCTGTAGAGACAGATGTTCAGGAACAGCATGATTGTTTTCTCCGGACAGAGGAGGAAACAAAGGCTAGAGTTGATTTAAAAGATAGTCCCCTTCCGAATGTTGATGGTACTCTATGGGTAGATGGTTCGTGTTTTAAGCTTCCGAATGGAGAGACGACTGCAGAATATGCTGTCACAACTTAACAACAGTTGTTGAAACAGCACGTATAGCACAGAATTCAGCACAAGCAGCAGAGTTAATAGCATTGACTAGAGCGTGTGTGTTGTCAGAAGGAAAGCGAGTGAATGTTTATACTGATAGCCAGTATGCGTTTGGTGTGGCTCACAGTTTTGGACGCTTGTGGAGAGAGAGAGGATTTCTTACTTCCCATGGTACGAAAATTCAGCATGGGCAATTAGTGAATGAACTTCTTGTATCACTTACTCTACCAAAGCAGATTGCAATTGTGAAGTGTAGTGCGCATAAGAAGGTTGTGGATGATGTGGGCCGAGGAAATGCGTTTGCGGATGAAGTTGCGAAAGAAACGGCGAAAGATATGATGAGTCGAATGTATGTTGCAGGCCCTGCTAACTGGGTTATGGTTGGTGGAATGTGTGAAGACACAATAGAAAGTGTGAAGTTGATTCAGGCTGAAGCTACGGAAAATGAAGTGAGTGTGTGGAGAGAAACTACGGGTATGTTGGATTCGACAGGTTGTTGGGTTGAGTTGTCGGAGCACCAGCGATGGTTGTTGCCTGACGCGTATGTGCTCCCAGTGGTTACTATGGCTCATGGAATGGCTCACATTAGTTCGAAAGGGATATGCAAGTTGTTGGCTCCGGTATGGCAGAATGCTGGAATTCTTAAATGTGCTGAGAATGTGGTGAAGCATTGTACGATTTGTCTGATGTATAATCCTGGAAAGGGAACTCCAACTCCAGCTGGTCATTTTGCTCCTCCAACGTATCCGTTTGAAGTGATACGGCTAGATTACATTCACATGGAAAGACGTAACAACCTGAAGTATGTCCTTGTGGTTGTTTGTGCCTTTTCCAGATGGATAGAGGCCTACCCCCTAAAGGATAATACTGCTTGTCTTCGGCCAAGGTTTTGCTCAAAGAGTACTTCCCTAGGTATGGTTTGCCGAGAATTGTATGGAGTGACAATGGAAGTGAATTCGTGGGTCAGATCATGAAGAAAGTGTGTGCGGGTTTGGGTATCAATCAGAAATTCCATGCTGCGAATCACCCCCAGTCTGCTGGACTTGTCGAGTGCTATAATGGCACTCTGAAATTGAAGTTGGCTAAAATACAAGCAAGCTCTGGTCTTACATGGCCAGATGCCTTGCCGTTGGCCCTTTTGTCAACGAGGACGACAGTACATTCTTGTGTGGGACTTGTACCATTTGAAATTGTTTTTGGTCGTCCGGCCAATGTTTGGGGTGTGCCGAGGCCTAAAAAAGGTACAGCGATATTGAGTATCCTATGTTGGTGGATTACTTACATGACTTGACTGCTAAATTACGTGTTCTCCACCAACAGGTCTATGACAGTTTGCCGACAGCGACTGCGGATCCAGGCCACACGATTCAACCTGGTGACTATGTTCTCACCAAGAATTTTCAACGAACTAAGAACTTGGAGCCAAGATGGACTGGACCGCGTTTAGTCTTATTAACAACTCGGACTGCAGTTAGAGTAGCTGGTAAAAAGAATTGGGTACATGGTACCCATTGTAAAAAGGTTCCGTTGCCCTTACCGTATGACAAGTGGGTGAGGGGAGGGATAGCTGATTCCGAATGTGAGAGAATTCCTAGATTCGTACCTTTTAGTGACGCGCATTTGGTATGGACTCAGTCAGAACGTGCAGACGATGAACTTTTGCAAGCTGCTGTGCCATTGCATCTAAGGTTGGATACAACGGATCCGGAAACACTTTTTCAAGAGCAAACTGTGCCTGACAAAGAGCATTACAACCTGAGACCGAGAAAGGACTAATAAATGGACAAATAAAACTTGAATTTTTTTTTGTGTTGTGAATTACACCTTTTCAGATAAAGAGACTATTTTTCTTTTTCTTTTTCGAGTCACCATCCAGACTCCGCTGCAGGGTCGCGGTACAGTCTTAAGGGGTGAGCCGCGAATTGACGAAAGGTCTGTGGTTCCTGGTCATTAGTACGATCTTGGCGCACACTTAAGTGAAGAAGGTAATAGCCGTGAGCAGCACGTTAGAGGATGGAGTCTTTTGAATCTGATAAGGGTGTTAGGAGAATTGATTCTAAAATGAGAATGTGTACATTGGTCCGTAGCAAATGTTTTTTGATATTGTGTTTTTTAATGCTTTTGAATATCATATTTGCTTGTGTGGGTTGGATTGTCTATGTTACACAACAGACGCTTGCATCTACGTCCCAACCTACTCTTTCTTTTTCTACTGTTTCTCCACATGAATTTCACACGTTGACTGAACATGAGCAGACACGAAGATCAGAATTTGTTACCAATTCATTTATACAAATGTTGCATCAGCATCAGTTAGTAGTAAATACCACAAATTGCTGGGTATGTGGTCTTATGCCGCATACGACAAATAAGGGAATGCCATATTTAGTTTTGCCTTTTTCGCCTAATGGGTCAGTATGGGCACTCCAAGCAATATTTATCTATGCGAATGAAGCATCTCCTGTACGTTCCGTTAAAGATAATGCGAGTAACAATGCCTTGATACAGGGAATAGTAGATATGATCAGAGATATTGATGCGTATAATGCTATCCCTAAGGATGAGGTACGAGCATATATCGGTTGGAACAAGACTGGATATAGCATTAGTCTGACAGAGAAGGAGAGACGAAAAAGGTCTCCCCCTATTTGGATTGTACCCCACCGAGGTCATTTTTGTCTGCAAGGTAATGGTCAGAATCCGAGAGCTCAGCTTGGTAAGAGTGTGTGTGCTCACACCTATGTCTATACATCCCAGAAATCTCCACCGTTCGTGCCAGCTAAAGGCACGTATTTTGTTTGTTACGACAGGGCATATACATGGTTGCCTCCTGATTTTTCAGGCACATGTTATATGGCATTTTTGCTTCTTCCTACATACACTGCTGTTTTCAATTACCATAAGACAAGATATGGTAGAGGTGTCATCGATGCGAGAGACACTGTCGCACAAGAAGTTGGAGACTTCTTTAAGGGTTTTGTGACCTTTTGGGGTCCTATCGCTAATAGTAGGAATATTCGTCAGCTTACGAGAGTGGTTGAGGCCACTATAAATGAAACTGCTGGTGCCCTTAGCAATATTACAGCTGAGCTTCAAGCGGATCGTCTTATGACATTACAAAACCGTATAGTTTTAGATATTATACTTGCAGATAGAGGTGGGGTATGTAAATGGATCAGGTCTAGTTGCTGTGTTTTCATACCAGATAATGCCCCGACAGTGTACCAAGCCATCTTGAAGTTACATAAGTTCGCTGAGTCTATACATGTAGACGAAGGGAACTGGTCATTGATGGGATGGTTTTGGGGACTGTTGTCCAGATGGGGATGGAAGATTCTGATGTTCCTTGGTATGGCTTTAGCTATCCTTTTCTCGTGTTGTTTATGCATCCAGTATGGTCCCGCCATTTGTAGTCTTTGTGCTACTATGTGCGTTAGGAGACCTATCCCGAGAGAAGCAAAGGATAATAAGATGATGCTACAGCAACACCTTGATGACCTGATGAGAATAGACATAGACCTGGATTCAGATTGATATGAGTTTAGGTTATTGCCTACGTAATGGCAAAAGGAGGGGCTGAGGTTCTGTAATTCTCGAGCGTGACTCCATTTTGTGTTGCCCTCACGTAGGCCTGTGAAAGAGTTCATGTAAACATTAATTAGGTTTCTTTCGACTCTGAAAGAACTGCAGAGAAACTGACCTCTTCACCTGAAATTGACCTCGCAAAGCCAATTTCCCTTGGTTTGATCCTTGTCTAAGATTGCCACTTAATGTTCAGGACCTCGTTAACCTTTAGTTTCCTTGCACATGTTTTATCTTGTTCAGTATCTATTACTGTTTCCTTTATGTTCTGACATTACATGGGTTGTGCTTTTCAATTATAAATGTGTCCGGCTTGCAAAGATTGAATTTGGGACATTCCTAATAATTAACTTTTGGGATGGGTTACTGTAAATTGTTTTTTTTTTAATGTGATACTCAGTTAGAAAATGTGCCCTGTTGGTTAGAATTTTGCGCAGTTGGTGTGCATTTATAATGAGTAAAATGTGGATAAAAAGTGATGTCTTGCTCTACGAAAATGAGCAGTTTCCTGAGTTGTACGCCGTGTTGTATTGTTGGGATTTCTGTTACTAGCTGCAGCTAATAAACTTGGTCTCTGACGTCACCCAGAAGTATTCCGTGTCTCTGTATACCAAGACAGGTGAATCCGAAGACTTTGGGCGTGCCCCTGGCACCGCTGGGTTCTAAAACCCGGTTCTTCAGTAACAGCTGGAAGTTTTGGTAAAAAAACATAGGCACCCACGACATGCGCATCTATTTAGAACCTGTTGACACTAATGCACAAAAAGATACAAAAAGGTTATGGTCTCAACAGCCGGGTACAGCTTGGTTTCATGACACAGTATGCACAGGTCCCACTTCTGGGCATACCCGTCCCACTTAGGGCGACACACTAAAGTATACAAAAAGCGATGGATGGAATGCTTTACTTAATCTCAGCCACAGGTAATAACTTGGGCTGCATCCCATTCCATCATTATTTTGCACACCTTGTTACCTCAGTTTGGAGCCAGTTATATGCAAATCAGTCTTGACCCTGCTCCAGTCAGAACAGTCCAGCCTGGACTGCCTAGCCAGGCCCTCCCTGAAATGGAACACAAGCAACCCTGGACGATTTCACCCTAGTTATGGGCTCATAAGATGGGTACATTTTGGTTCCAGCGACACAGTGTGCACTGGACCCACGTCTGGCCATACCCGCCCCTTTTAGAGCAACACAGTAAAGTAAACAGAAAGTGATCGATGGAATGCTTGAATTAATCTCAGCCACTGGTAATTACTCTGGGCCGTATCCCAATCCATCAATATTTTGCCCACCATTTCATCTCAGTTTAGAGCCAGCCATATTCAAATCAGTCTTGCCCTACTCCAATTGGAACAGTCTAACCTAAACTGCCAAACGAGGTGTTCCCTGTACCAGAACACAAGCCCCCCAGGAGGGGTTTTGCCCAAGTTAGGGGGCTCATCAGCCGGGTACAGCTTGGTTCCAATGACACAGTGTACACGAGACCCACATCTGGCATACCCATCACACTTAGGGTGACACACTAAAGTATGCAACAAAGTGATGGAGGAAATGCTTGAAGTAATCTCAGCCACAAGTATTTACTCGGGCCGCACCCCAATTAATTATTATTTTGCACACCATGTCACCTCAGTTTGCAGGCAGCTATATGCAAATGATTCTTGATCCTGCTCCAATTGGAACAGCCCAGCCTGAACTGCCAAGCCAGGTGCTCCCTGAACCGTAACAAGCAACCGAGGACTAGTTTTGCCCTAGTTAGGGGCTCATCAGCCAGGTACAGCTTGATTCTAGTGACACAGTGTGAATAGGACCCACATCTGGGCATATTCGTCACACTTAGGGCGACACACTAAAGTAAACAAAAAAAGTGATGGATGAAATGATTGAATTTAATTCACATAGCTGCAAAATGCTTGAAAATCGCTTTAATATCCCCTTTTCGCACACAAGTTGGGCCAAAGGGTAGGTGTTCACAAACATCCATGCCTTCACTCACAAATGGACAAAGGCCAGAGTCAACCATTAACAGTAATTAGAACATTTGAATAGTAGCAGCTGTATTGAAAGCAAGGGAATGGTTGAAAGCCAATAAAGGCCAGAATAGACCATCATGCATTTCAGTGTTCGGCTTTCTGTTTCTCTCTTTTTAATTTAGAACATTCTACACCCCTTTGGCGAAATGTATTAATTGCCTTATAGCCCTTCTGCCTTTGTCTGGCCAGGTTTTAAAGGCCCTCGTCCTAATTCTGAGGTTCTGGGCCATTAAGAACTGTGAGTGTCCTGTGCAGCAGGCTATAATACTTAAATTATTGCGCCAAGTCATACTTAATTTCATGGTGGGTGCTTGTCTCTTGGGTGGCATTCCATCAACTGGATCCACAACTGACCTACAATACACCCTGAGAATGCGGCTGGAACTCAGAAGAAGACACAGATTGGATGTTTGAGCTTTGATAACTGTCCCTAATGCATCAGAGAGACATCTCTGCTTAGGTGTTTTCGGGTCTCTCTAGCAGGGTGATTCTGTCATGTCCTTGAAGGTGCAGCTTAATGTCGTGTGTAGTTGTCATCTACAAAAGCCTTCTTACTAGAACCCACATTGCTCTTTTATTGCCTAGCAGGGCTGGTAGACATGTATTTATAATGCTGGTCCGTTGCCTGTAAAATTACCTTCAATAAAGTGCAGTTTAACATTCAGGGAGTGACTCACGCTAGGGCTCCCCCAAAACTGATGATCACTACAGTCCTGATCACCACCAGCTTAATGTAAAGGCATGAGGACATTTAATCGACTACAAGCACCTAAAAATACCTAGCATAGCACACCATAAAAACCTACCACATTCAAGTTTCCATTCGCATCCTTCACCTGTGTGGCATCCAACTTCAACACATCACCAGGTGATGTTTAACACCCTTGCTGTCAAAATGATTGTTGCTGGCTTTCAAGTTAAGTCAAGTCAAGAATTTGTATAGCGCACTACTCACCCAGAGGGTCCCAAGGCGCTTGGGGGAGGAGGGATCGCTACTTATCGAACAGCCAAGTTTTGAGTTGTTTTCTGAAGGAGAGGTGGTTCTGTGTAAGACGGAGGTGGGTGGGGAGGGAGTTCCAGGTTTTGGCCACTAGGTAGGAGAAACATCTTCCTCCCATGGTGGTTCTTCGGATGCGTGGAATCGTGGCGAGGGCTTGGTTGGACGATCGTAGTTGGCGGGTGGGGGTGTAAAAGGTCAGGCGAGTGTTGAGGTATTTGGGTCCTAGGTCGTTGAGGGCCTTGTGTGCGTGAGTGAGGAGACGGAACGTGATTCTCTTGTTGATGGGGAGTCAGTGAAGGTCTCTCAGGTGGCCGGATATGTGATTGTGGCGGGGTATGTCTAGGATGAGTCGAGCGGAGGCGTTTTGAATGCGTTGAAGTCTTTTCTGCAATTTGGCTGTGGTTCCGGCGTAGAGGGTGTTTCCGTAGTCCAGTCGGCTTGTGACAAGTGCTTGGGTGACCGTCTTCCTTGTTTCGGTTGGGATCCATCGGAAGATTTTTCGGAGCATACGTAGGATGTTAAAGCATGACGATGAGACGGCGTTGATCTGTCTGGTCATCGAGAGGGAGGAGTCTAGAATGAATCCCGGGTTGCGAGCATGGTCCGTTGGTTTGGGTGCGCTTCCTAGGGCCAGTGGCACCATGAGGCGTCCCATGCAGAGGGGGATGATCCAAGGATGAGGACTTCCGTCTTGTCTGAATTCAGTTTCAGTCGGCTGTTCTTCATCCACTCGGCTACGTCTTTCATTCCTTCGTGTAAGTTGGTTTTGGCGGTGTTTGGGTCTTTGGTGAGGGAGAGGATCAGCTGTGTGTCGTCAGCGTATGAGATGATATTGAGGTTGTGTTGGCGTGCGATGGATGCGAGGGGACTCATGTAGACGTTGAAGAGGGTGGGGCTAAGTGATGATCCTTGTGGTACGCCGCAGATGACTTCGGTGGCCTCTGATCTGAAGGGGAGGAGGCGGACTCTTTGGGTTCTTCCGGCGAGGAACGAGATGATCCAATCCAAGGCCTTATTTTGTATCCCGACGTCCCTGAGGCGTTGTACAAGGGTGCAGTGGCAGACAGTGTTGAATGCTGCGGAGAGGTCCAGGAGGATGAGGGCCACTGTTTCCCCGTTATCGAGTAGTGTCCGGATGTCGTCTGTGGCTGCGATGAGGGCGGTCTCTGTGCTGTGGTTGGCTCGGAAGCCGGACTGTGAGGGGTCGAGGGAGCCGTTAGACTCGAGGAAGGGGGCGAGCTGACTGTTTACGGTCTTCTCTATGACTTTGGCGGGGAATGGGAGGAGTGAGATGGGGCGGTAGTTTTTAAGTTCGGTGGGGTCTGCAGTAGGTTTCTTCAGGAGGGCGCTGAGTTCGGTGTGCTTCCAGCTTTCCGGGAAGGTAGCGGTGTTGAGGGAGTAGTTGATGATGTCCGGAGTTGGGGTGCGATGATGGAGTCGGCCTTGTTGAAGATGTGGTGGGGGCATGGGTCGGTTGGAGATCCGGAGTGCATGTAGTTCATCAGGCGAATGGTGTCTTCGGTGCTAATCGGGGTCCAGGCGGAAGGGTGGTGGAGGGGGGCTTCAGTTCGGTGGTGGAGGGAGTGGACTGGTCGCCAAAGCTGTTATGTATATCCGCGATCTTGCTGTGGAAGAATGAGGCTAGAGAGTCGCAGAGGTCTTGAGAGGGAGTGATGTCGTTGTTGCCGGCGCTGGGATTGGTAAGCTCTTTGACAATGCTAAAGAGTTCCTTGCTGTTGTGTGCGTTGTTGTCTAGTCGATCCTTGAATGCTGATTTCTTGGTGAAGCGGATCAGTTGGTGGTGTTTGCGGGTGGCGTCCTTGAGGGCGGTCATGTTATCTGTGGTTGGGTTTCTTCGCCAGACTTTCTCGAGGGCGCGGCAGTTCTTTTTGGAGTTCTTGAGGTCGTCGCTGAACCAGGAGGCTTTTTTGTTTCCTGGCTTGTTGTGATGGTTTTTCAAGGGTGCTAATTCCTCAGCGCAGTGGGTGATCCACTGTGCGAGATTGATGGCTGCTTTATTTGGGTCCGTTGATATGGCGGGAAGGTTTTGGTTCAGAGATGTGGTGAGCTGGTCGGTGGTAACTTTGTTCCAGTTTCTGCGGGGAACTTGTTGCGGGTGGTGGTGGGTCGTGGTCTTTTTGAAGCTGAAGTGGACGCAGCTGTGATCTGTCCAGTGGAGTCTTGTGATGTGATTGAAGGAGATGTGCTTGCTGGAGGAGAAGATTGGGTCAAGCGTGTGTCCGGCGTAGTGGGTGTGGGTACTCACCAGTTGTTTGAGTCCAAGATTGGCGAGGTTGTCCAGTAGGGTGGTGGTGTTGTTGTCGTTGTTATTCTCTAGGTGGAAGTTGAGGTCCCCTAGGAGAATGTAGTCGTCGGAGGGGAGGGCGTGTGGATTGATAAAGTCAGCGATGTCTTCACTGAATTGTGTGCGGGGTCCTGGGGGTCTGTAAATGAGGGTGCCTCTGAGTGTGGTCTTGGGGTCGGTGTGTATCTGGAAGTGGAGGTGTTCGGTGGCTATAATGGTGTCTTCTGAGCTGGTCGAGATGCGAATGGTGTTCTTGTGGACGATGGCGATTCCTCCTCCTTTTCGGTTGATGCGGTCTCTTCGGATGATCTTGTAACCGTCCAGGATGGCTATGGCGATGTCGGGCGCTGATGAGGCGTTCATCCAGGTTTCCGTAAGAAAGGCGACATCCGGCGATGTGGTGTCGAGTAAGTTCCATAGTTCAATGGCGTGTCTGTGGACCGAGCGGGTGTTGAGTAGGATGCATTTCAGGTGGTTATTGTCGCATATCTGTTTGGCGTTTGTGGGTTTGGTGTGGGACTTGATGCAGGAGCACTTGCAGGATTGGCAGGTGAAGGGTCCATGGGTACGTCCTGGGGCGGCTAGGTTGCAGTCGGGGAGTCGGCCGGTGTCGAGCGCAGTGAGGGTGGCGTCGTCGTACGTTAGGCGGGTGGGATAGCCTCTGCGGGGGCCAGGGGGTCTGGCGCTGGGTGCGGTCCAGGCGCGGATGGGCGTAGACGGGCTTACCTTTGGCGGGCCTTCGGCGGCGCATGGGGCGCATCTCCTGCACGTGAACGCTGCGCGTTTGCCATTCTACCATAAGTGGAGAGTGGAGGGGGGCGTTGCGAGGGAGGAGCAGCTGGGAGGCGGGAGCGGGGTGGCGAGTGGGGAGGGGAATGTTTGGAAATGCTGTAGGGAGCGGGGGTGGGGCCGCGGGGGTGCAGCGGCAGGGAGCGGGAAGGAGAGACGGGCTGGGACAACCAAATGGCACCAACAATAACAATAACAATGCCGGGCGAGATCTGGGGCACAGTCTGGCACAGGTACTACTCGGAATTAAAGCACAATGCACAAATACGATATCACGCGATGCAGCAGGCAGCACGATGGAGACAGGGGCACGATGCTGGCACAAATATGAAACCACGCGATGCAGCAGGCACGATGGAGGCAGGGGCACAGTCTCGCACAGAGAGGACGACCAGGAGCGGGTGGAGCGACCGGTTCTGACTAGGTCAGGACGGTCACAGCTCTTCACCGCTCGGGTCTGATATTAAGTTCAGTGGGAGGGAGGAGCAGCTGGGAGGCGGGAGCGGGGTGGCGAGTGGGGAGGGGAATGTTTGGAAATGCTGTAGGGAGCGGGGGTGGGGCCGCGGGGGTGCAGCGGCAGGGAGCGGGGAGGAGAGACGGGCTGGGACAACCAAATGGCACCAACAATAACAATAACAATGCCGGGCGAGATCTGGGGCACAGTCTGGCACAGGTACTACTCGGAATTAAAGCACAATGCACAAATACGATATCACGCGATGCAGCAGGCAGCACGATGGAGACAGGGGCACGATGCTGGCACAAATATGAAACCACGCGATGCAGCAGGCACGATGGAGGCAGGGGCACAGTCTGGCACAGAGAGGACGACCAGGAGCGGGTGGAGCGACCGGTTCTGACTAGGTCAGGACGGTCACAGCTCTTCACCGCTCGGGTCTGATATTAAGTTCAGTGGGAGGGAGGAGCAGCTGGGAGGCGGGAGCGGGGTGGCGAGTGGGGAGGGGAATGTTTGGAAATGCTGTAGGGAGCGGGGGTGGGGCCGCGGGGGTGCAGCGGCAGGGAGCGGAGAGGAGAGACGGGCTGGGACAACCAAATGGCACCAACAATAACAATAACAATGCCGGGCGAGATCTGGGGCACAGTCTGGCACAGGTACTACTCGGAATTAAAGCACAATGCACAAATACGATATCACGCGATGCAGCAGGCAGCACGATGGAGACAGGGGTACGATGCTGGCACAAATATGAAATCACGCGATGCAGCAGGCACGATGGAGGCAGGGGCACAGTCTGGCACAGAGTACTACTCGGAATTAAAGCACAATGCACAAATACGATACCACGCGATGCAGCAGGCAGCACGATGGAGACAGGGGCACGATGCTGGCACAAATATGAAACCACGCGATGCAGCAGGCGCGATGGAGGCAGGGGCACAGTCTGGCACAGAGAGGACGACCAGGAGCGGGTGGAGCGACCGGTTCTGACTAGGGGGTCAGAAACCCCTTTTCCTGTTCTACTCCTATTAACAACATTTCCATCTGTGATACCGTAGTAATGGGATGTATGTCAGCTTCCGGGGTGTTGTGCACCTTAACTTCCTCATGGGTCACCTTTATTGGGGATTGGCTCATGCATGCTGGCATGTCAGATACATTGTTTGCCAAGCACTGGGTCCTCCATGGAATGGAAGGAGCGTCTACCCAACCTCCCCCCCCCCTCCCCCCACACCCCTTTCCCGCACACTGCTGCAAAAAAAGTGTAAAATAAAATGGCCATAAATGATTTTATTACCATTTGATTTTCTACTCTCTGCCGAACGGGTTGTGGGAGCGAGGCCAGTGCATCATTGCTGCTGATTTGCAGCAATGAGGAGTGGCCCCTTCATTTGAAGTGTGCATGTAAGTTTGGCCAGCTATCTTATTATGGCCAACCTGACCTGCACAATTCAATCCTCTCCAACATAGCTGTCTTAGACAGCTGGGTTGGAGAGCAGGCAAGGGCCTCCAGTGCCTTTTGGAGCGCTGAGGCAGTCTGCTCCATCAATCCAGGCGATTTTCATTTGTGCTGCTACACAGCATGAGAGCAGTGTCTGGATTGGATAAAGTATTTGGCTTTGTGAGGTGACATCACATCACACTCAGAGGTGTCTGGAGTCAGGGACTGAGAGCATCGAGGACGTGGAGCAGTGTGAGGTAAGTGAAAGTTTCATTTTTCTTTCTTGTCATTGTTAATAGCGTGCTTTCATAATGTATGTGTTTGCTTTTAAGTATGTCCCGGCTCACCGTTTTATATGTCACCAATCGCCACTGTAGTTTAGCAGCGGCTCATGCAGGTAAGAGCGGTGGGCTGTGGGGTCAGGTTGGTGGGAATTCGACAGACGACCACGAGGGGAAATTAAATCAATAATTAATGTTCCCTCGTTGTCGTCGGTCGTAACCCCCCCCACCCAGCCTTACCGCTCTTACCTGCACGGGCTGCTGCTGCTGCACTTTTGTATAATGTTTCTATCTCTTTCTTCTATTTCTATCTTTGCCTTGTCTCACCTATTCATTCTACAATCCAAGCTGGATTCATTCTGTTTTTCTCCCCTGCAACTAACAGCCGCTCCGCTGTGGGTCCATTATCCTTCCTTCTTTTAAAAACTAAATAAAGTCTTATTTTTATATTCAAGGAACATAGAGGCATATTACCAACAACTAGCGATATTTATCGCTAAATGCGCTTAGCGACTTTTTTTTTTATTGCTGCCTATCGCTGGTTATTTTAGTGGAGAAAACATGCTATTAGCAACATTTTTCTCCATTGCGCTAAAATATCCAGCGATAGCGGCGTAATGCGAGAATATCGCTGAGAATACAGCGATATTTTCGCATTAGCGACGAAATGCTCTTAGCCATTTTATCCACCTCCCATTGGATAACATGGCTAAGAACTGGTCAGAGCAGGCGTTAGTTTTTGGCGATAGCGGGAATATTTCCATCGCTACGCCAGCCTTGTTAATAGGCGATAGCGACGTTATCGACTGCTTTCAGTCGCTAACGGGTTGGGTACGCCCACTTTGCATGTCATTAGCGATAAATATCGCTGACATGCAAAGCGGACCCCAAACTGCTCGCTATCGCCTTCAAGCTGTTGCTAACTGCTGTTAGCGACAGCTTGATAATAGGGCTATCGAATTTTCGCCGCTTGGCGGCCGAAAACGTCCACTAAACCGGCGAAAATTGCATATCGCCCCCCTTGATAATATGCCCCATACTTCTTTTGGCATTTATTCCTAGGTATACGCTCTTACCTGCACGTGCAGCTGCTGCTACACTTTGTCATTGTTAGGCTCTTACACACTGTCTGTCATAGATCTCATTCAGAACCGTATTGCCAGTGGACATAGCATGTGCTCATACAGTGGTTACCACTCCCTCACTTTATCTACGGGCCTCAAGTGCAGCTCTATGGATAAGCCGGCCTGTCGCCTTGCAGCACTTCCTGCAGTCAGTCAACCATCCCCACAATGCACCTCAAATCATTCCTCCGCCCTATAATTATTTTCTAAGCTGCAGGTGATGGTGTGTACTGCATTTGCATTCACATATATCTGTCAACACATCCCAGAATTTGAGATAATGTAGCCAGGGTGTCAAGGTTGGTTTGCTTGTGGTCAAGAACCTTTATGTAGCGGTTCAACTTCCAGCCTCTGATGTATCTTATTTACACTTGAGCTGTTAGAGTGACAGCGCCTTCTGAGAAGACCTGCACGCGTGCAGCACGCGAGTGGGTTGTTAGCCTCTCTCTGAACACATCCTTAAATAATGGGATTAATTGCACCCTCCACCAACGGGGTGACAGGATTTTTTATTCATGCTGCGTTTAGAGTAATATTTCCATGACTCCCGGGGGGGACGGGGTTGAAAATAGGTCTGCGGGAAATTTCCGTTACACCGGTCTATACTACTAATCTTGCTCAATTTTGAAGATTTCACGCTACGCTTGCTACACGGAATTACCAAAAGGATGCTGTTTTGCCACTTGCTGTAATTGTGGTGTATTTGTGGAGAAATTTAAGCACGGGCAATGGGAACAATGCGAACTAGCAGGACGCAAGCAACTGTTTTTCACAGCACTTGTGCTTTTTGCAGTATTTTTTGTACATTTTTTTTTAGCAAAATCCGGAATTGGATGAAAAACGGGGGGTAAAATGCCTCTCACGCTCAAATATGGTCCTAAATGCTGATTTCGCATTTTGTGTAATTTTTGTAGAATTTCACGTTATTATGGAAAAGCATTTTATGTGTATTTTACACACACCTCGGTAATTTAGTGGAGATAGAGGAATGTTGCCACATAAGGACCCATACTTGAGAATGGGTCATTACACATGGACAGGCCACATGTTAAATGTTCCTCTATCACCCTTACACCTGCCATGAGGCAGGGTTAAGGTTTTGATGCAATGGCGTCCTAGAAGTGGCACACTGAAATCCTATAGATTTCAATGCGCCACTTCTATGAGTCTTTGTTGCGAGGGAACATTGACACTGCATACATTAGGGCAGATTTACAAGAACTGGCACATCCCTGAAGATCAGCAGGGATGCGCCAGTTATTTTGCATGACGTTAGGAACCCCTTGCACCACCATGGATGCGCCGCATTTACAATGCGGCGCAACTTGGTGCAAGAAGAGACAGATGCGTGACGCATATGTCAGCGTATAGGTGATGCAGTGCTGGAGTCGTGTCGCAAGCGTGACGCAACTCCAGCACTGCTCAGGTGCGGCCCATACCCATAGTGCTGTGTCACTCCTTATGCTTGCTACAAGCAGGTGTAAGGTTTTGACACTACGGGGACGTAAAAGTGATTCAGTGAAATCTTGTAGATTTCACTGCGTCACTTTTACGGGGCTTCCTTGTGACGGAACGCCCACCCTGCATACATTATTCCTGACGCAGGTATAATGTAGCGCAGGGCTTTACAACATGACACCTCCCACTATACGTGTCACGTAGTAAATCTGTCGCATGGTGGCCCATTGTTTAAGACGCCGCTGCGTCACAGACGCAACAGTGTCGGAAAACTGTCGCAAGGGGCTTGTAAATGTACCCCATTATACCTAGTGCAGGTATTATGTGACGCAGGAGTTTACAAAGTGACGCATCTGCCTAGATGAGTCACTTTGTAAATTGGGTGCAATGGGGCGCATTTTGTACACCGCCTGTAAGTCTCAAAAAGTGATACAACGGCGGCGTAAAAGTGTTGCAGGTCTTCATAAATAAGGCCCCCGTGTGTGAATCCTCTTCTAGTCAGGCCCTCCGATACAGGAAGCACCCCTCAGTTTATAGCTTTCGAGTGAAAAAATGCATAATTGAGGGCTAAGTTTAGAATAATTGTCTTTCAGAGCTATCAGGTTTACTCACTCCTGTACAGGATCCGCTCTGAAATGAGGATACAGAGTACCCCATCTGTCTGGCACCGTCCCCCTCCATGGCCACCCACCTGGTCCTTTGACGGAACACAATGTGCAAACCCACTTTATCCACTTTCTTCAAACATTTCTATACATTTTTCTCATGTGGGGTGCATGATGGGGGAGGAAGAGTGACACAGCTCCATGGGTGGACACATCGTAATGTATGTTCTGGAAGTGGTCCAAGCCCCAGCGTTCACACAACTTCTGCCTGTTGCTAAATCTGCTTCGGAAAACAATGGAGTTTGAATGTTCTTCATTCTGTGCTGCTTCTCACGTCGATTCCCTTTTTTAATTGCTTGGCACGGCCCCCCAGGGAAACGTGGCACCGTAATTACTGTAAGCAATACGCATGCTGGCTCAAAGACATCACAATTAACGCTTTGGACCTGCACTTCGAAAAGGTTTCCTTCCCACACTCTCGTGGTGGGAGAAGACTCCTGCGCGGGGCTTCGGTGCCCACCTTTCAGAGGGAATGTGGCGTTAATCATGTTTTAATTATAAGCGCTGCAAAAGCTTCGAAGGTGTCTCCAGGCAGCTTGTTGGCTCAGTTCCAGAAGCCATTAGGAGCTGATCGGGTGGATGCCCAAGGGACGTAATACACCTGGCACAATCTTGGCAAGGTTTGAGGTGGACGTTCACAGCGCCTAGCACCAGAAGAAAGATGCGCTTGGAACCGGAAACGCAGTTATACCGTAGCATTTAATTTACGTAAGGTCCTTGACGTCAGAATTGTTTGCTTTGCTAGTATTTGTCAACATGACGCAGGCGTTATCCTCCGCTAAGGATACCTAACGTTATTGTCGTTTTCGTTTTCCTTCTTGCCTGGGTGCGTCCGGGCTGTCCAGTGCTGGGGGAAGTTGTTGAAGTGGGGGAAAAAAAGTAGGGGAACTGTGGACGGAGAATCAGAGGGCGGGAATAACCCAAGGATTGGATCAGTGGACGGAGCCATATGTGTGGCCAGAATGCGCAAACATCACAATTTTTTGTATTTGTTTGGCATTTCACTGCACAGTTTAATCAACCAATGGATACACATGATTATTTAAATGTGTAATGAGTTATTGACATTAAAACACATTCACAAAGTGGGTTATGCTTCTAATCACAGAATGTCCCAAATACGATAAAATGTGGAAGCACAAGCCATTTGTCGCCGAGCCATGGAGTTTCTGTCATCAGCCCTCCTCCCTTTTTCCACAACAGCAGTTCAAACATGAATGGCAAAATATCCTAGTTAGCAAATGTTTTCTATATAATTATGGCTCTGCCATATTTGCCCCATAATGCAAGATCTGCTGCATGATCTGACCATTCAAACGAATAAATTGCTTATTGCTTATAGCTAAAAAATGTGGCTTGTGTTGCTGCGGAGTGGATGGCCTATTGTAAAGGTTGACTGATCACCTTTCTCACTGCTGCATTTGTATGTTACACTGGTACTAATAAGGCAAAATCTTTCCAGAGGCTGTTCGCATGTGTACACATGTCCAAATAATTAAATATCAGAAAATATACTGCATTACGCTGCAGCGTTTTTTTTTATGCATAATTTAGTCAACACTGCTGCATAATTTTGTCCTCCTTTGCTGCATAATGAATTCCAGTGGCCAGCAGCAAATGTTAAAAGTGCTTGTGAATGACGCAGAGAGACTGTGAAGTTTGCAAACTTAGTTTAGTGTGCGTGCAAATCCTGCATTGCCAATCCCTTGTGAGTTGCAAATACTACTGCTGAAACAAAGCCAATGGAGGTCCCAATGGGTGAGGCAGACTGGCCTCAAGGGCAGGGCCGGCCTTAGCACTGGTGGTGTCCTGTGCATTAATGTTTGGTCTTGCCCCCCAATGACCACCTCTTCCATGGATTCCCTCACTACCACCCTTTAACAGTGCCCCTCAAGTCTCCAAAACCAAACACTCTCAGATGCATTTAATTTGATTTATAGCACCACTCATACCAGCGTAGGGTGTCAGAGCACTTTAAATCACACACATTACTCAGAGACAATCAATATGTGTGTAAATCACTGTATAGAAAATGTTACATAAAACTAAGGACTACAAGGTGTAGGAATCACATGACAACCATACTTGTAGGCCGTATAGTTTAATAGTGATTGGTCTGGAGAAACAGAAGCTCAGAATTTAAAGCGTAATACCATGGTTGGGGGTTCTTTTTAATAATCAACATTGATTTCTGTCCAAAAGAACACTTTTTGCAACATTAGGATAATCAAAGACTGGGGGGGGAAACAAAACTGTCTAAGTTATACCTTGCAGTTTGTCTGCAGCTCTTAGATGAAAGTTAACAGCTCACTGTTCTATGTTAGGATTTTAACTTATAAACTGCAAGTAACAAAAGGATCTCTCTGATAAAAGCAGTAGCCCACTGACCTATTTACATGATGTGCACTTTGTGATCTGCATGTTACATGTTCTTAGCAGCAGGCATATTAACTCTCTGAACTACCTTTCCATGAATCAAAACTTCCATTAGACAAAATGATCTCTCTCTAGGAAGAACATTAAACACCAGAGTCATCATGACATTTTTGTTGTTGCTGAAAATTGCTGGAGGCCAGGAAGGAGGCAGCAAGCACTTTTAAAACCTTAATATACTTGCAAATGTTAATGTTAAGGTTACTGAGACTTCTTTTTTTTTTTTGTTTGTTTTTTTAAAAACTTTTATTTAGCATTAAAGAATTACAATTACAGGCCTACAACCCCCTGGGCCGGCCAGTGACATATCAGAAAAGCAGTATAGCAGTACACAGCTCATCAGCCGACAACCAAGGGCCCGGCAACAATGGTGCACCATAGTGGTCGAATCTATAACGATAAGATACGGAAAGGTTTCATTTTTTAAAAACAAACAAACAAAAACATCTAAGAGAAAGAGGAAAACAAGGCTGCATCCTAAATTGTTGTGTCTGTTCCATACGATACAGGGAGAGGCAATCAAAGACATTATGGGAGGGCAGGAGGGCCTCCAGGAGATAAAGGAGGGGGCGGGGAGAGGGGGATCCAGAGCCAAAAACATATCAATAATATGGTACAGGAGGAAGCCGAAACGTACAGTCAAGGGGAACAAGGAGTGTCAGGGGGATCGCTAAAGGGGGGATCACATATCTCCCCACGATATGAGTTCTATTGGTCCCATATCCTACCCCATTTTTGGGGCCTGCCACGGGAGACATAAACAATCTTCTCTATGAACATGCACCAGTCCATATTTTCTTCCCATTTGGAGACTGATGGTGCCCTCGGAGAACCCCACAACTGTGCAATGTCCCGTTTCGCAACCATGTTCCCCAGCATAACCCACCGAGTCTGGGCAACGGTGCAATCATTCGGTTGCCATATATTCAATAGACAGTGTCTGGCTTCAGGTAGCAGCTCCACATTCGTCACCCCACTCATCACCGCATGCACTCTAGTCCAGAAAGACACAACTTCCGGACATTCCCACACGATGTGGAGGAAGGTAGCAATCATACCACAGCCACGCCGACACAGTCCATCCTCAGAAAAACCCATTCGCATCAGCCGCGGACCCGTGACATAGACACGGTGCAGAATCTTCAGCTGAACGAGTCGCAAACGCGCCGGAATCGCAACCTCTTTGGGAGAGGATATCGCAGCCTGCCAATCCTCATCATCCAGTTCCAGCCCATCGTCAGTCCAGGCACCACGAAGCTGAACAAGCAAGTCCGATCGAGCATTGATATGTTTTTTATAAATAAGGGAGATAGTGCTGTCTGGAATATGGCCGTCTAGCACCCTGTCTTCCAGGGGGGAGCTCTCCGGAATATCAGAACCGGCCGGAAAAACCGACCCAATTGCATGACGAACCTGGAAGTATCGAAAGTATTCCGAGTCATTCAAGCTGTATTCCTGTTTCAATTCAGCAAAGGTCTTGACTCTATCCTTAACCCAGAGGTCACCTACCTTGCTGATTCCGATGAAGTCCCACCTATCGAAACTCTTTGACGTCCACAATTCACCAAGCCTCTCCGCAGCAAAAAGAGGGGTCGCCCTGGTCAGCTTACCTACCCATCCAGTAGCCGGGGTCGCGCTGCCCCACACCCGCACAGCCACTTCAGTGGGTCCCGTCAAATTCTTCCTAGCGCCCCGAGAGTAGAGAGCCCTGTAGTAGTTTCCCCCGGGTAACAGCCACCGGTCCATCTCGAAGGCAGGATTCGGGACTGGACCGTACATGGCATGGTTCACAGCGCTCAGTTGAGATGCCCAGTAGTATCTTCTTATATCAGGTAACGCAATGCCCCCATCGTATCAGGGCAGCGTAAGCTTAGCCAACGCAATACGGGGTCGGCCAGCCCAAACTAGTTTTCTCTGGAGGCACTCGATTTCGCAAACGTAGCTAGCCAGCACTAGATCGAGTGCGTTTTGTACGGCATACAAAAAACGGGGGAGAGACATCATTTTAAACAGGGCCGCTTGTCCCAGGGGGGACAAGGGTAGACCACACCATGCAGTGAAGTCCGACCGAAGCCGGGCGAGTGGAGGCAACAAGTTACGCTCATAGCGCACCACCGGGTCAAGTGAAATATAGATCCCTAAATACTTAAAGCCAGCACTAGAAACCGGGATCGGGCATACTCGGGGCAGAGAAAGAGGATCACCGGTCAGCGGGAAGATACATGACTTGGACCAATTGATAACCAACCCAGAGTTACGTCCAAAGGAACTCAAAACATCAAAGAGTACTCCTAGTGACTTACGGGGGGACGTCAGGTACAATAAAATATCATCTGCATACAATGATATACGATCTTCGAAGTCGGGGGACCACCGAATACCCTTTAATGAAGGCTCCCAACGGAGCCAGGCGGCAAGGGGCTCTAACGCAAGTGCGAACAATAGCGGTGACAAAGGACATCCCTGCCTCGTGCCTCGTCCGAGAACAAAGGGCTCCGAGGCTCTACCATTAACCACAACCTGCGCCAACAGCTGCTCATACAGGAGTTTAACCCAAGCGATAAACTTTGGACCAAAACCAAATTTGGCCAGAGTAGCCCACAAATACGGCCACTCAACCGTATCAAAGGCCATCGAGGCATCGAGAGAAACCAAGATGGCCGGCTCGCTGAGAGACCCCGCCCTCGCGATGACGCTGTGAAGACGACGAAGATTGAGCGCAGTATTGCGTTGGGGGATAAAACCAGACTGATCAGGGTGAACCAACTCACTAATCACCGTGACCAGTCGGTTCGCCAAAAGTTTTGCCAGTATTTTGGGTTCAGCATTCAAAAGTGAGATCGGGCGATACGATGAACAACGCTCGCGGGGTTTGCCATCCTTATGGATAACCACAATAGAGGCCAGCCTCTGGTCCCGTGGAAGAAATCCAAGGTCTCGCGATGCCGCAAACATACGAAGCAGATACGGTGCCATTTTATCAGGGCAGAGCTTGTATAACTCAACCGGTATACCATTGGGACCAGAGGCCTTCCCCGAGCGAAGGGAGCGTATAGCGAGCGCAACCTCATCAATGGAAAAATCAGCCTCCATTAACACCCCATCCGACTCCGAGAGACTAGGCAACTCAAGATCACGAAGCAGCAAGTGCGAGTCCTCCTCCGGCATGTTCGAAACCGGCACGTACACAGCCCGAAAGTGCTGGGCAAACACCTCAACTATCTCAACCGGGTCCACCACTCGCGTTCCATCAACTTTCTCAACCACAGGCACAACACGATTCAGTCTGTCTCGCCTATCTAGCCAAGCGATCAACTTCCCCGCTTTATCAGGCACATCATACAGACGCCCCTGCCGCACACGATTCAGCGCCTCAGCCGAGTCTGTAACCAAGGCCCTATAATCAGATTGCTTAAGAGCCAAGACATGCAACTTCTCGGGCGTAACCCCATCTTCCAACCGTTCCTCCAATACAGCAATCTCAGACTCCAAGTTCACCACCTCCTCATTTTTACGCCACCTCTCGCCAGCAACCAAAGACAGGGTCTGACCACGGATCACAGTTTTATATGCCTCCCATTGGGAGACCGGGGAGGACACCGAACCCTCGTTTTCAGTAAAATAAAAGTTCATACACTTGATCACCTCAGATCTGATGGTGGGGTTCTGAAAATGCCATAGATTGATCGGGGCGAGCCGCCCCCCCGCCCCCAGATGTATATCGATGTGGAGCCATAGCGGGGAGTGATCCGAAATCCCTCTAGCCAAATGCTTGATTTCACGCACCGAGACCAACTGCACCACCGGCACGAGGATATAATCAAGTCTCGAGAGACTTCCATGGGCTCCTGAGTGGAAAGTATACTGAAGCCGGCCAGGGTGCAGTTGTCTCCAACAATCCGCCAACCCAAAGGCATCCAAGAATTTCCCCAACCATAGCTGCGACGTAGGGAGGAACCTGGGGGGGCTACGATCACTCTCCCCATTCACCACAGAATTAAAGTCCCCACCCACCACTAGCAAGCCATCGGGCAAACCCAGAAGCACCTCACCCAAGTCGGTGAAGGTAGTAGATTGCAGGCCAGGCGGAACATAAATAGACAGTATGGAAATCAACTTCCCTTCCCATCTCCCCACAATAGCTGCGTAACGGCCTCTATCGTCCAACACCGTGTCATCTATCTCCAGGGGAAGGGAGTTCCTAACCAAGATACCAACCCCCCTCGATCCAGAGGTGAAGCCGGAATGAGCCACCAGACGGTAACCTCGACTGTTCAGTGCATGACATGTATTGCCCACCAAGTGGGTCTCCTGGAGCAAGACCACATCTGGGGAACATCTCTTCAAGTATTGTAGTACAATCCCATGTTTTATCCTGTCCCCAAGACCATTAACATTCCAGTACCCTGCCCCCCATCCCAGAAGAGAACGGACCACTCTCCCCACCGCGAAACAGCCACATGATAGCAAATGCAAAACAAAGCACAGCCTAGAAACAAACAAAGAGAAAAGAGCCCCCCCACCACCCCCAGTGAACCCATCAAACTCAAACCCCCCTCCCTGAACCCCTGCGGTAGACCTAAAAGCCACCCCAACTTGCAGTGTGCCTGTCGCCCCATTAAACTAACCTACACTAAAGAGAGAAAAGTCCCCAGAGGAGGAAGATCCCCTAAACCCCCCCCACCCCCGGGCATTCACACCATAACAGAACATAGTCTCTGAGCCGCTGCCATAGAATCAGGCTCGCCGATGTAGACTCACTGCTCCTGGTCCTCAAAACCTCCCTCATCGCCTCTCGAGTTCTCCGGGCCCTCATGGCGCATCGATAAAGTGTCCAACCAGTCACTAACCACCTCGGGGCAGTCAAAGAAGAACGCACGCTCTTCATGCTCAATTCTCAGGCGGGCCGGGAAAAGCATAGCATATTTCAGTCCCAGTTCTCTGAGGCGCCTCTTCACGCCTGTGAAGCCCATTCGTTGTTTCTGGACTGCCTGTGTGAAGTCCGGGTAAAAACTGATCGATACGTTCTCAAATTTAGTGGGCCCATTCGTTCGTGAAACTTGCAGGATAGCATCCCTGTCACGGAAATTGAAGAGCCTGGCAATTATGGGCCGCGGAGCGGCTCCCAACTTCGGCTTACCACCCGGGACACGATGAGCTCGCTCCACAGCAAAGAATTTACTTAGGCCTTTTGGCGCCAGATGTTTCAGCACAAGTTCCTCCACCAGGATATCAACAGGCAAATCAGCAGAGTTCTCCGGGACGCCCACGATGCAGACGTTATTGCGTCTGGCCCGGCCCTCGAAATCTTCCAGCCGATTGGCGAACAGATCACAAGTAGTCCGAAGATTGCGGACTGTGGTCTGGAGATCCGAGACATCCGTGGTCAAACTAGCAGTCTTGATATCAAGGGATTTGACACGCTCGTTGGTTTTCCCCAGGTCCGCTCTGATGAGGGTGACATCGATCGCCACCGTATCTATCTTGGCCGCCAAGGTTTCATATTGCTGGCCCATGGTGGATTGGACACTCGCAATAGCGCCCATAATGTCCTTTAGAGTCGGCTCCTCGCTGTCAGGAGTACCATCACCAGTTTCCTCCAGGGCACCACTTGACCCGCCCGGGGAGCCCTTAGGTCGAGTAAATCGATCGATGGTCTGAGATTGGGCGATCCCCCCTCGGGACGGGCCTCTAGCGGCGCGCCTCTCGACGACCGTCCTGCCCGCCATGACGGGCAATGAGCTCCAACAGGATCTGTAGGGTTCAGCCAAAACGATCACCGTCTCGGCAGGCTCGGAACGGCGAGAGGATAGGGACACAGCGCTGGCTGAAGGTTGGCAGCGAAAACAGAGCTGGAGCGCCGAGCAGCGACTGGGCGTTCACAACAGCGACCAAAAACAAAACCGAAAGTACACCAAGGGCAGAGGGCGTGGCTCATCAGCCGTTGTTGTTCAATTGCCACCTTGGTACCTCGTAGACTCAAGCCCCCGGCTGGCATACGATGTAGGCCTCGAATTCCAGAGTGCAGTTAGTCCGGCATCCGGCGGCCAAATCGATTTTTGAAAAAGACGTGGACATCAGCAGGGCATCAACAAAAAGTACCCGTCGTCATAATCAGGATCATTAGCAGAATAATCGCGGGAGGCGGAAAGGGTCTCGGGAGCCCTTAGCTCACGCGTCCATCTTGGAATCGCGCGAAGCTCCTCCCCGTTACTGAGACTTCTAAAGCGCTATGTTACCCTGGGGTGTCCTGGTGCTGTGTGCTACCTACCAAGAGATAAATCGGATGGAAATATTCATGTAAATAGCCATGTTTTTAATTCTTTCCTGAAAGGGAGGAGCTCAGAAGAAAAGGCAGGCTGTTCCAAGCCTTTGTGGGACAGTGACGAATGCTCCTACCACCCCAACTGGCCTTGTTATAGCGAGGAAGGATCACTTGTTTAGCTTGCGAAGAGCGCAGAACTCTTCCATGAACAAACCATTGTATTGCATGTTTCAGGAAGTCAGGACCAACACCATTAAGGGCATTAAAAACAGTGCACAAAGCCTTAAACTGTGCCCGTTGCTTGACGGGGAGCCGGTGAAGAGTTCTAAGTCCCGTCCTCACCGAGACAAACCTGGGTGTACCTGTTAGCAGCCTGGCTGCCCCATTCTGTACGATCTGGAGTCTTACCAAATGTCTCTTCTGGATGTTGATATAGAGACTATTGCAGTAATCCAGATGTGACAGAATGAGCGCTTTGACTGCTATCTTCAGGCTGTCTTCCGGAAGAAGGAATTTGATTTTCCTCAGAATTCTGAGAATGTCAAAACAAGATGAGACAACCCTACTAATTTGGTCACCGAAGGAAGTTTCGAATCATGCATCACTCCCAGATTCTTCGCCTTTTCCACAGAGACTGGAAGCATGCCCATTGCAGTTGGCCACCAGTCAGGTGTCCAGAGGTTAGGGGTGTTCCCAAATTTAATCACCTCTGTTTTACCTGCAATGAGCTTAAGGCAGTTTGATGCCATCCAATCTGCGATCGCCTGCATACAATCATGGCATTTTGAACCGGTCTCAACCTCTGCCCCATTCTGAAGGGACAACACAATTTGCATGTCGTCCACGTAAGAGGTTAACTGGAACCCTAAGGATCTAATCAAGACTGCCAGTGGTGATACAAACACATTAAATAATGTAGGACTAAGAGAAGGCCCCTGCGGCACTCCACACAGGAGGGAGAAGGACCTAGATCTATCTCTACCAAGGTCCACAGTTTATGTTCTACTGGTCAGGAAAGATTTCAAAAGGTCCCAAGCCTTGCCTTGGACCCCGACTGTAGATAAACGGTCCATTAAAACTTCATGGTGGACCATATCAAAAGCGCCCGAAAGGTCCAGAATGATGAGTATAGTGGCACCTCCCTGGTCCAAGGCCTCTCTAATCTCCTCTGTGGATTTAATCAATGGCAACTCAGTGCTGTGTTCGGCACGGAAACCAAACTGTGTAGAATCTAGCAAAGAGTTAGTCTGAAAAAACAAGCTGAGTTGGCCATTCCTGGCCTTCTGAATCGTCTTTCCTGGAAAAGGGAGACGCGAGATGGGTCTGTAATTACTCGGGTCCTTTGGATCCAGATTGGATTTCTTTAATACAGGAAGGATTGATGTTGTTTTCCTAAGTCCGGGAAAATAACTGGTATTAAAAATGGAACCAAACAATGGTGTAAGGGCTTCACCAATGATTTCTGGAACCTGTTTCAGTACAGAGGCTGGACATGGGTCCAAAGGGGAGCCTGACTGAATTTCTGGATTACACACAGTGAGCGACCCAGAATACCCTTGAGGGCTTGGGAGATAATGATAGAAGGGTAGAGATGCCTTCAAGGGAATTTGTTTACAGCAACTTAAGTTATTTCAACCAAACTTGGAGGGATAAGTAAATAAACCCTATATGGATTAAATCTTTGTATGAATACTACAACTCACATAACATTAAACAAATCAAAAACCACATCAAAACACAAGGACTGACAAGGTGTATAGAAAAAAGGTATTTATCACAAAATAATTGAATCAATATATACAGTAAAACAAAGGTCTGAGGGTCTATAGATAATAAAAAAAATATGTAACACAACAGACCCTAAGAACACCTATCCAATACAGTACAATAAATGATACAAAAGGAAGAGGTGAAGGTCACCTCTTCCTTTTGTAGTAATAGTAGTATGTATGTATGTATGAATGTAGTATTCATACAAAGATTTAATCCATATAGGGTTTATTTACTTATCCCTCCAAGTTTGGTTGAAGTGACTGAATTTCTAGCATTAATTTAGTAACTCCATGTAGATCCAGCGATGTAAAATGATCTAGTATGGGAGTAGGCCTATTGTCCTTAAAGAGCCCTGTTATAGAGGCCTCATTGGCGACAGTGGGCATAAGGGTAAAGGATGAAAAGATGTTTTCAACCTTTTGTAGAATAAAAGCTGCCAGAGTCTCACATAGTTCAGGGTTACTTTCTATCTTGGGGCTATAGGGGGTAATAAGAGTGGAGATTGTTTTAAACAAAACTTTGGATGAGGTGCCAGCATTCCTAATTTGTTCTCCGAAATATATCTTTTTGGTTTCAGAGAGCAATTTTTATAGTTTGAAAGGCTTACGTTATAGGCCTCTCTATCTGAGTTTTTGTACCCTCTCCTCCAAGCTCGCTCTAACCTCTTACAGTCAAGTTTGTGTGTTTTTAGATTTCCTGTATATCAAGGGGCAGATGGCGATGCCCGCTTGGGAATGCACAGTTAGCCCGGCACTAATTTCCTACAGGCGGATTCAACCCATTCTGTGTAGGTGGCGGTAGCTTCCTCTACATTAGAGGATGGTGAGTGTAATGAGGCTTTCAAAAGATTTCCTAATATTAGGCTATCAATATTTTTCCAGGCCCTTGTAGTTGAAACGGCCTTAGAGAAAGGTTTATGTTGGTGGTGCTTAGCCTGTTTAAATTCAAATAAAATCGCTGCATGGTCAGTCCAAGTGAGTGGTAATGTTTCCGTATATATAAGATTAGGGTTATTGGAGAAAATACCGTCTAATGTATGCCCTGCAGAATGAGTGGGATCTACCACAAGCTGCTTGAGGTCGCCCCCACAGAAAATGTACTGCAGTCTTCCATTATCAGTATCAGTGAAATCTTCAAGGTGGAAATTAAAATCTCCCTTAACCGTAAAAACTTATCACACAGCCCTTCCTCTAAAAGTGTTCCAATGGAATCTAAAAACACACCCCTAGGACCCGGGGGTCAGTAGAGGAGTATAGCATTGAATGAGTCATGGTCAGATGTTTGAATAGTAATTGACGGTGCCTCACATGCCTGTTTAGAAGCCTTAACAAAAGAGGGCTTCAAAGAGTTATGATAAATAACTGCCAGCCCACCACCTCTCTTGATAGGTCTATCAAGCGTATAGCAAAAGAAGCCAGAGGGAGTGGCTTTAGTGAGGTCAGGTCCCGAAGCTTCATCAGACCAGGATTCTGTTATAAGGGCTAATTTAATATTATGTTCCTCAATATACAAGGCACATTCCCTGCTATGTTTGATCAAAGACCTAGCATTAAGAAGAAGACATTTAAGTGGTTCCTGAACGATTTGACTGGTCCTGTCCCCAGTTGTATTACCCTGCAGATTGATGGAATGTTTCGCAATGTGAGGTAAAGCAAGGTGACACTTAGGACAGCGCTCAGCCTGTGCTTCCATAGTTAATTTAGGGATGACCCTTGGGCAGCAGGCATTACCCCCCTCAGGATCCCAGCCCATAACACACATAGAGGAAAACGGATAGAAAGATCGGGCATTATGCAGAGACTTTAGATTGGACTAAGAACTCGACCCTGACTGACTGACCACTATACTCCAAATCGACCTGAGGAAGCCCCAGGCCGGATGGCCGTGTAAGCGGTGAAACACGTGTTGGCTGTTCACTTATCTCACCCCCTCTGGCCAACAGAGTGCGAATAAATATTCAAACACTTCAAATGAATTATTGGAATTTTTCCGGGAATAATCAAAGAGGAATATATCCTGCCCTAGCAAAAACCAGTTGCCTGATGCTCTCTAGAGTAAGACTGAAAATTTGATGTGAGAGGGCCGGGGATTCATGCCCTGAGACCGGTCCGAGCATGGACGGGCGCAGACCGGATTGCCTTAGGCGTGCCAGCGGCGCGCTGTCTCTTCAGTGTGGGGATTTATGAGATCAGGCTGGAGAAACCTAGAGCACTAACCGCCAAGATGGCGGTGTCCTGCCCCTGATTCCACTACTGGGAGCAGTTACTGTATCACATAACGAGTAAAGTGCCCAGTGCGTCTTAAAAATGAGGATAACACAAAGAAATCAGGTAACAATTTTAAATTAGCTGTTAAAATCCAATGAATGATTAAAAAGTACTACAAATGAAGTTAATCACCTGCCTGGTGAGCATTAAACACAGCTTCATCCCATGAGGTAGCGATGCGCGATCGCGTCAGCGTGGGGATTTATGAGATCAGGCTGGAGAAAACTAGAGCGCTAACCACCAAGGTGGCGGTGTCCTGCCCCTGATTCCACTACTCGGAGCAGTCACAGTATCACATAACGAATAAAGTGCCCAGTGCGTCTTAAAAATGAGGATAACTCAAAGAAATCAGGTAACAATTTTAAAATAGCTGTTAAAATCCAACAAATGATTAAAAAGTACTACAAATGATGTTAATCACCTGCCTGGCGAGCATTAAACACAGCCATCCCAGGAGGTAGCGCAAACATAATGCCTCCACCCAAAGTCGTACAAAAGCAGGTGGTGATGGACGGAGCATCTGAACCAATCAAACACTCACACCCAGTCAACAGATCTGGGTTTAATCCATCACCGTTCTTTAGCCCACTCTGCCACCCCAGTTCAGACATGGCCATATGCAAATCCGTCTGACCCTGTGCCTCATGGGAACAGTCCAGCCCGAACTGCCAAGCCAGGCCTTCCCTGGACCGGAAACAAGCTTCCGAGGACCGGTTTCTGGCATTTCAGCCGTCTTCAGCCCGGCATGCTTGAATCCAGTGGCAAAGTCAGCAAGGGACTCACGTCTGAGCATGCCCTGAAGACATGGCTTGGCAATTAGGGCTGAAATGTTCCCATGAGGCACAGGGTCAGACTGATTTGCATATGGCCATGTCTGAACTGGGGTGGCGGAGTGAGCTAAGGAATGATGATGGATTAAACCCATACCAGTTGACTGGGGTGAGTGCTTGCATTGTTCAACACTCCGTCCATCATCCCATTTGGTTTTGCTTTGTTCGCCCTAAGTTGGCAGGGTATGCCCAGACGTAGGTCCCTTGCTCACTTTGCCACTGGATTCAAGCTAGCCTGGCTGATGACAGCTGATTAGCCAGAAACCGGTCCCAGGATGCTTGTTTCTGGTCCAGGGAAGACATGGCTTGGCAGTTCGGGCTGGACTGTTCCCATGAGGCACAGGGTCAGACTGATTTGCATATGGCCATGTCTGAACTGGGGTGCTGGACTGAGCTAAAGAATGATGATGGATTAAACCCAGATCAGTTGACTGGGAGTGAGTGCTTGCATTGTTCAAGACTCCGTCCATCATCCCCTTTGGTTTTGCTTCCCTCAGGAGAGTGGTCTGGTGGACTGGTCATGAAGACTGACCTGGTTCCAAATATGGCAACTCTGACCACAGTTCCACATCCTCTCCCACACTGAACACCATACTGTCCCACTGAAAGCAACTCGCACTGCCTTCAAATACAACCCAATTGCGCCCGCTATAAACACCTGGATGCGACTCAATTCAAATTATGCACAAGACAAAAGCAATATGCGTCCTACAAAAAAAAAGTAACAATATCTGGAAAAAGCAAACTCTCATAGGGAATGCAAAATTTTGCAAACCATGTGAAATGTAAGCAGGAACAGCATGGTTACCATAACGCTTTTACACTTTGTAACAAGTTGAAGTCTTTAAGTTCAGTATATGAAACAGATTAGGTTTATTGAAGATAAGATTCAGGTCAGGTAGATAAAATAGAATAAAGTAGATCCAATAATAGAAACCCCACCAGGAGCAGATGGACTCCAGCTCAGCCTCAGATGTAACTGTCCCTGCTTTCAAGCATACACAATTGGAACACTAAGTGACATCATAGATGCCTGCTGAGCAAGTTATGACAAACACTAAAGAAGGACAGAGAAGAAATGAAAGCAGGATGCCACACACTCACTATTCAGAAATTAGGGAGTGCTTTTGCCTGAAAAGTTAAGGACATGACTACAGAGCCCAGAATGGATCCATTTAAATGTCCATTGCTTATATCATTACAAAACGTAAGCAGTATGGTAATAAGACCATATCCCTGGACGCAGAGCCGCAGTGCACATTTTGTTTTCCAATCCACACATTGCAGTACCTCCAGGATTGGTGCACTAGTTGCAAGCCCAGGGAAAACAAAGACAAGAAAAAAATAGCGCTTCACTGGCAAACTCTGTAAAAGTGGCGCTAATGTGTTTGGGTGTGAATAAAATCAATCTGGCCAGTGTGCCACCACTCTGTCTTACTTTATTTAGTTATTTTTCATATTTTTAGCCTTTTATTCCCGATGCTGCACTTTGGAATTAAAATGTCAGAAAAATACGGCATTTCCAGCAAAAGTGTTGTTCTTTTTTGGATCTATTTCACAGGGGAGCAAATGAAAGAAAGGAGAGGAAAGAGAGTGAGAACCCTTTCTTGAAGTCACAGTTTTCAGTAAAAGAAAAACTGCTAGACAGAAAGAGAGGGAATAAGGAGAGAGGGGTGGGGGGCAGCAGAAGTGGCAGAGCAGAAGTGAATACTGTATTTTTCTTCTCTGGGCAAGAAGTAAAAAACAGAGTCCCATTACTTCACTGCCGCCCGTCCTTGAACTCCAGGAACGCCGAGCTTTCTTTATAGGCGATGGCGATTTCTTGCGTTCTGGGACGCAATTTGAAAAAAAAAAGTAGGGGAGCGAATCCTTGGAATTGAAGAAGTAGGGGTACGCCGTGCCCTACCGATCCCGCCCACTTCGACCACTGGCTGGGGGCAGGGAATGAGTGTAAAGCACACTCTAAAGTGCGCATGACGGTTTGACCGGCCCGAGGACCTGTCAAACCATCATGAGCACTTTGCTTCTGCCCCTCCAGGATGCATTACACAGTGGTGTTATATTTGTACACCACCAGTCTAGGCCTCTTTTTGTAAATCGTTTGCATGTATGTTATATTGTTTTGTGTCCTGTAGCGAGACTGAGAATGTGCTGAAGGTTTCAAGGAGAACTGAAGAGGCAACTATATTGACATGAAAGTGGAAGAAAATGCAGCTGCTGGGCCTTCCAACTAAATAAAAAAAAATGAATAAAATATTATTATGGACGGAGTGTGGAAGCAGCAGAGGAGTTAGTGTGGAGACAAATCGGAGCAGGGGGACATTGATGGGCAGTGAGGAGGCGGGAGAGCAACAGAAGAGTTTAAGGCAGGCCAAAATAAAAAAAAAGTTTTAAAAAAATTGCTAGACAGGGAGGTGTTGGGGAATGAGCGCATGACCTGTGATAAGGATGAGGCTACAGGAAGTGTGTGTGGGGTGGGTATTTGAGGAGCAACCAAGAAAAAAACACAAACTCATGAAAGCGCTTTTCCCACTAATGTGAGATTTTAAACTCTTCTGAAGGGCAGCGATTATTGATAATCCCCTAAAGATTTTGTTGCTCCTCAAGTGGACCTGAACAACACGTTTCAATGTAAATTGCATTGTAAATCGTAAAGCGCATTACACTTTACAAAGAAAGCGAGATAAATATATATTTTTTAAATGAAGGTTTATAATGTTTTAAATCATTACAGAGATGGCTGGAAGTCAGTCAATTAGTATTTTAAATCCGATACTAGCATGTAGATCAGGATAGAATGCAAATAATAAAATAGTGGCGCAAAATATTGTTCAGCTCAAATAAAGTAAGTCATAAATCCGAGTTTAGACTGACATAGAGTCACAGCCTAAAGATCAGGGGAGAGTGAGCCCATCACCCTCAGGAAAGGGCTCCTTTCATAATACAAAATACAATTAGAAATAAACTTTCAATATATTTGTGTAAGCGTCCCATGATTTGAACAAATCAGGTTAAAGGAAGAACGATACAGTTTCTGATATCAAATTATTCAGCACTATCCTACAGAGTTAATAATGCAGTTTCCCTCCCTAAGGTCTTTCAGACTCCTCAATAGTTAGCACAAATGTCGCTACTTAATATACAAGGACACGTTCTCATTAAAAACCACCATGGTCCCAATAGGTGAGGCCTTGGGAACAATCATTCTCAATGAAACGACAGGACTCCAAAAGGAAAGAAACATAAGTCTATCCATGGGAAGGTGACTTTACATCTCTGATCAGTGTTTACAAAGTTGCTAATATATGAATCATCTGTGCAGAAGGTGAGGCAGAAACAAAAGAATTATATGCCGAAAGGTTGGCTGCATAGAGCACCAAACATTTTGAAATCAAGGCCTATATTAGTTGATGTTAGAATAAGGGCGGTTTGGCTCAATGTACTGTCTTTTTTAATGTTTCTTTATCCTGTTTATGCCATTGTGCATAAAATTAAAACTCTACTCCACTCACAAGGTGTACTAGAATAAAAAAGTGGTTTATTCAATGTGAGTAGTGGAAGGTTACAAGTCATCCAGATTAAACTGATGCTATACTATGTTCCAAAGGAGGGACAAACACCAACACCGAAAGACTTATTTTATGTTAATTAATTTATTTATTTAAGGAGTTTTATATAGTGCTAGCCAGACCCAGGGGTATCGGAGCTTTTTTACAACAGATTGCCACTGAATAAGAAGCAGGCAAATGGGAACGATAATGAGCCCAACGAATGGTAAGCAATGCAGCCCACTGAAAGTCTTCGTATTAGCCACAAAAGGGCTCTCATTTATGGGGATTTGGCGTAGGGCAGTGCAGCAGATCACCTTGCTGTGCTGCCCTACATCAAAGTGAAAGTGCAGGAATGCACCGTATTTATCCAGTATGATGCATTCCTGTCTTTTTGCCCTGCACTGTCGCAGTTTCAGCGGCCTAGAGCCAATGTAGACACCCATGCACCATGGTTAAATAGTGCCTATGTTGTCGGCAGGATTGTTTTCGTGCAGGAAAACAATCCTTAGTCGTGTTTTCCTCCTTTTATGTGTACTGTAAGGAGAGGAAAAAATGAGGACAAATAAAGATATTTCTCCTTATTACCGCTGCCCTGAGGAGGCATACGATGTTGATGCATTCCCAGGTTTACAAGTCCTTGTAAATCTGGGAATGTATAAAAAACCATGGGAGTTGCGTGGAAACACCCACTGCAACACCCAAGGAATGCCTCCCTTGCGCATAGTGAGGTGAAGCAGCGGTTTGCGCTGTATTGCTTTATTCAAGATGTATGAGACCACTCAAAGCAGCACAATTGGTGGCTTCATAAAACTGAGTGCATGGTAAAAATGTGATACAAAGCTCTCATAAATATGCCCCTAGGTCTTTAACTACTAACAGCTAAAAGGTGTCTATAAGTAAGACCAAAACAACAGTCTTAGACATTATGTTTACTAATCCCGTAAATGCACCTTAGGCTTAGGCAGTAGCCATGTCTAATACTGAAGTTTGGAGCCAGGACATAAAAAAAAGGGCCAGATATACCATCTACTATACTATACTATGTACTGATTGCAAAATACTGGTCTCTTTTTGCAAACAGAATTTTGAGAATCAATCTATGGACTAATAGGTCAAGTCTTAAAATTTACAAAAATAGTGGGTCTCAATCTGACTTACATCATGAATATTATTGAGAAAGGTGACAAATTCACACCACAGGGATGTGGGCTTGTTAAAATCAGCAGACCATCATGTTTGACAGAGCATTCTTAGACCTGGCCTTTGAGACAGCTTTAAGGGTCTCACTGGACTTTTGCTTAAAAAAAAAAAAATTATATATATATATATATATATATATATATATATATATATATATATATATATATATATATATATATATGTATATATATATATATATATATATATATATGAACAACCAATCCTGCTTCCTCAGAACCAACCAACAAAGTAGGCACGGACACGAGGCTGTAAGAATATGGCTTCTTTAATGGATCAGGTCACCCTCTACCCGGAGACACGAGAGACGCGTTTCACCTGCATAGCAGGCTTTGTCAATCTGATTAGCGCCCTCTAGCAGTAAGTATATATAGTGTGTTTCCCTCTAAGGACCATAGTAAATACTGAAAAAATACTTTCAAATTTAAATACATGAATGTATGCAAATGTACACAGTGTGCTGGTTTCGCGGCTAATATGGCAGGTAAAACAACATCTAACTGTATATGCTGGGCACAATGCTCAAATCACATAATGTGGTTCACCTCGACATTCAAAGCATAAGTGCAGACAAATGCAAAATTAAACTGCATGACATCGGCCTTTAAGGGAACATTCAACTATAGAAACCTGCGGCGCTAATCTCTTGTGATATAATGCCATTATATTCAATAGTCAATATGTAGTAAAAATTAAAAATGAACGACGCTGCTGCAAGACATAGCATTACTTTGGCTCGAATATTTCTTTTGCTCAGTTCATGAATGTGTCCCCGGTAATTGAACTCTGACCTCAGCTCCAAATAAAAGTTCGTGACTGCTTGCTTAAGATATCTGGAAATGCCTTGAAGCTACAGGAAACAGAACAATGGTGAAAGCGCCACCGAGACTGCATCATAGTTAATTGCCTTGAAATGCAAACCTCCCAGCGCATGCCTGTCTTCTGATCAGGACTGCCAATCCCATAATGCATCTTGGCCAAAATACATTTTGAGAAACAATTTTGAGAATCAATCTATGGACTAATAGGTCAAGTCTTAAAATTTACAAAAATTGGGTCTCAATCTGACTTATATCATGAATATTATTGAGAAAGGTGGCAAATTCACACCACAGGGATGGGGGCTTGTTAAAATCAGCAGACCATCATGTTTGACAGAGCATTCTTAGACTTGGCCTTTGAGACAGCTTTAAGGGTCTCACTGGACTTTTGCTTAAAAAAAAAAAATATATATATATATATATTATATATTACCTACTGGCGGTCGCCAGTAATTAGTTATAGTTAGGATCGTTTTCCATAGGAAATCCGCAACATTCTATTGGGAATAACTTTGGCGCCGAATGAGGGATCTGCCTGTAACTTCCCTTAACTTTGCCTCGCTGCGATCCGCTCCTTCCCTGAAAGTTTCGGGGGGATCCGTCGAGCGGGGGCCGAGATAAAAGGGGGTCCCAAAACGTGTTTTCCCCATCTTAATTTCCATTGGGCGGTTGGACTCACTTTTAGCCCGAACGGCTGAATGGATTTCCACCAAACTTGGCAAAATTGTAGGGACTGGTACCCCGATGTGCCTTTGCTATGTCTCAAGATATATGCTCCAGGGGTTTTTATGAAAATTAACTTTGAAAAAATATATATTGGGCTACATTGGGCTATATATATGTTAGAGCTCAAATGTAGCCCAATGTAGCCCAATGTAGCCCAAAGATGGCCACCAGAGACAAAAAAAAACAAATGTAGCCCAAATATCAGCCAGATGTAGCCCAACTGTAGCCCAATGACAGAATGTCCCAGAGTGTTCTAAAGAACAACTAGAGCGCTAACAGTCTTACTTATGACAAAAGTATGGCACACCTGAAGTCATCTTGATTGGAATAAAGTGTTAACACTTAAAACATTTAATTTGCAAAGGAACAAAATGAGGGGGTTCATTTTGCCATAGAAATTATGATTAGTGCTGAAGAAAGAAAAGAAAAATTAGGGCACATTTTGAGTGACTTCTCAAATCCTCTAATATTTCATTAAAAAAATTCTGATATGCAGTCTCCCAAGATGGCCACCAGAGACAAAAGAGCCCAAATGTAGCCCAAATATCAGCCAGATGTAGCCCAACTATAGCCCAATGACAGAATGTCCCAGAGTGTTCTAAAGAACAACTAGAACGCTAACAGGCTTACTTATGACAAAAGTATGGCACACCTGAAGTCATCTTGATTGGAATAAAGTGGTAACACTTAATACATTTAATTTGAAAAGGAACAAAATGAGGGGTTTCATTTTGCCATAGAAATTTTATATATATATATATATATATATATATATATATATATATATATATATATATATATATATTACCTACTGGCGGTCGGCAGTAGGTATATATAGTTAGGCTTTTTTCTCTATGGGATTTTTGAAAATTCTATGTCGAATAACTTTGGCGTTTGAGGACGGAATTGGCTGAAATTTTCAGGAAAATGGAACATTTTGTTTCTGAGCAGCCCCTGAAAATTTGGGGGGGGGTTTCGTCAAGGGGGGGCTGAGAAAAAAGGGGGGTCCCAAAACGTGTTTTTCCCATGCAATTTTCCATAGGGCGGTTGGCCTCACTTTTAGCTCGAACGGCTGAATGGATTTCCACGAAACTTGGCAAAATTGTAGGGACTGGTAGCCCGATGTGCCTTTGCTAGGTCTCAATATATGTGTTCCAGTGGATTTTGAGAAATTAACGTTAAAAAAAATATATATATCTGTAAGCGCGCTCCGGGCAGCGCCCCGGTTCGCGTACCTGACGCGTAACGGAACTTCGCGAAGCGAAGCTGATTGGCTCTCCGGTGTCTGTCAACATTCTAAACAGTCCGGAGCGGCCGCCATCTTGTCTCTTGGTAGGATCGAGAGACAAGCGGAGGCCAAAACAAAGGGGTAAATGACTATAAGGGGGCATAGCAGATCCTCCCTGACCCCCTAGGTTTGATGTGGAGGCTTTAAAAGGGCCCCGTGGGCGAAAAGAAAAAAAAAATCTTTTTTTTGCGTGGGGAGCGCCCGGTACGCGCACCGGGAAGCGGTCCGGGGAGCGTATTATAAGGAAAAAAGAATGATAGACTTTTTAAATATTGTATGTTTATTGATTGTTCATTTTGTTGCTTTTTTTTGTTTTTTTTTTATTTAAGTAGCAATATGTAGGTACCAATGCAGAGTCAAAAAATTAATATACACCGTCTCCTTTGTAGATATCTTGCATGTTGTTTCAGAAGTTATTGTGGAATATGCAATTCATACCATAGTGTGTCAGGAAAGCAGAAACAATATGGAGGCAGGAGATGATAAAGAGATGTTAAATGCACATTGGAGATAATATAAAGTTGCACAGTATACTATAAGTCTGACTTTACATTATAATCAATTTGGTACTAGTTTATGAATTAGATATAAAAATGATTAAAGACTCGAACAATTTTTGATTATTAAATATAAATTTCTTTTTCTGATTCTTTTTCAAAATTTAATAGAACGTCTAACATTTGACTGTCTGATATGTCTTCTTTTTGACTGAACATAACTTCCCACATTTGACCGTCCTGATAATGAAGTAAGAAATCCACAGATTCTACACATTGTAGAAGTTCATGGTCCCGTGATTCATCCATGAATTCCAAGTCAATGGGTTCAATGATTTCCTCATTGTTCATCTCTAGGACAATTTCAAAGGAAACGTTCTGTTCTCCTTCCATTTTTGTGCTGAAATTTGCATAAAAAATAAATATATCAGTAGAGATAGGGCACTGTTGGGTTTAAGTTCAGACAGGTACTTGTGAGTTTATAACAGAGAAGTCATCAATGGGCACTGTATGGTTTCAGGCGTGAAGTAGTACTATTAAAAAGTGCCTGTGAAAAAGCCTAAGTAAATTCATAATTATACCACAGAAACCTAAATCAATCCATAATTATAATGAACAAGCCTTTCTCAATGTCTAACTCTTACAGAGGGATAGTATATAACCATCTGAGAATGTTTTCCCAAATTAATTTAAAGTGCATAACATAGTTCTCCTGTCAAATTTATAAAATAACATCTTACCTTTTAAAAACAAGTTTAAGTTGACAGTGAAAATGCTCTTGCAATGTACTTCAGGAAGTAGTAGTCAAAATGGCTGTGTTTCTCTCTCTTTCTTTATATATATTCAGGTACATAACCAATCAAATGTCAGGTAAAAAAAGTAGAAAATGAAAGTAACATTTTAATTGGTTGTCAATTCCAACACTTCAGATGTGTTTTGTGAAGTAATTTACCTCAGGGTATTTAGAGAGGTCTACAGGCTAAATGGCTAAATGGAATTCCAACCAAATTTGTGAAAATGGTAGGGATTGGTATGTAGTATGAGCTAATCTATATTTGGTGAAAGTGTCTCCAGTGGTTTTTCTGTGAATTACTTTCCCACCTTTTTTGAGCGAGCGCTTCCCGGTGCGCGCCCCTGTACGCGAACCGGCAGCGTTACGGGAGTCCTCCATTTTGTGTTTCGGTAGAATTGAGATACAAGATGGAGGGCAAATAATGTTGAGAATGGGTAGAAGGGGGCACGGTAGACGTATCCTGACCCCCTAGGTTTTCTGAGGGTGGCTGAGGAGGCCCATATGTGCGAGAAAAAACCCATTTTTTTTCAAATTTTCGCGCGGATAGAGTCCGGTGCGCGTACCGGGTAGCGCTCTGGGGAGCGTACTTTGGTGAAAATTAGTGAAAAAAGTTAGAGTAAAATAATAATTGTGAGTGATCACATGTAGGGTAGCTCTGAAAAGAGCTTTTGGGTCCTGTGACTGATGTAGGTACCTACAAGTAGGTACCAATGCACAGTCTTAAATTGAGGATGAAAATTCTGTTCCCCTCATCTGAGAAGTGAACTCCATCTGCTCTGTAGATATCTTGCATGTAGTAACGCAAGTTATTGTTGTAGATGGAGCCCATTCCATGGTCTCTCATGTAAGCTAAAACAGACTTATTTACATGCTTCCTCGATTTCTCAATTTGTGGACAAAATTGGTTGGACCACCTCCATTTTTGTCTTTGGCATATATTTGAATATACCAAGGCAGTTTGAGGAAATAGTGCCATAAATTGCTCAAAGGTGTCCTTTAAAAGCATTTCCAGACCTACCCCAGTCAAAGTGCCCAAGTCATTTCCTCCACAGTGCACAATTAACAGGTCAGGTTTTGGCAAATGCAAAAAGGTTTTCACCAATGGTATCAATTGGTGACATCTTAATCCTCTGTGGCCAATCCAGTTTGATTTCCACATTTTAAAAATTGAGGTTGTGTACATTTCTGTTATTAGCATACCTTTGAGCCCAGTGGATATAACTATGTCCAACAATCCAGACAGAAAACATGGTGAGAGGAGGTTCTGCTGCAGTCAGATGAAGTGTGGTAATGAAATGGCAGTTGAAACAGTAGGAGTATGTAATGAAAAAAACGGTGGAGTTTCTGTAGTAATTAATCAGTAGCAGTGATTGGTGGATTTTGATTGCTGAAAACAGAAAGTTAGGGTGCATGGATGAGTTCTTTGAAAGATGTAATTTGAATGGTCAAGAAAAAATCATTTTATGAAAGATTGCACTGGATACGCAGGTGTACTGAGAGTTCAGAGTTCAATTGAAACATTGTTGTGTGAACTTGCAAACATGAGAGGTCTTTCAGGAGGTGGTTGCTATGGAAAAAAGGCAGAAAGAGCAGAGGGGGGAAGGGTGTTGATTTGAAAAAAGTGAGGGAAGAGTTTTGATTGGGTGACATGAGAGATATGTGTGATGAATTACAGCATTTCTGTGCCATTGTTGGTTGCAGCCTCTGGAGTGCATACCTTTTGCTCTGCTGAAGACAAATTGGTGTGTGTCTGAGACTGTTTTGAAACTCAAAAAGTATTTGCTAAGGTGAGAAAAGATTCATTTAATTTAAATAGAGAATAGTATGCTTTAAGGAGAAAATTATGAAGAAAGTTGTGTATTTAAAATGTTGCTTTATGTCAAGTGTTTTACAAATAGGTTTTGTTTCTTTGAGTTACATAGCCATGTTACATAGGCATGTTAAAAGTGACGCAAAAATGGTGCAAGGGCCTTAAAAAAATGCTTTCATGTGTCTTAGGGCATTTTAAGTCACTTCCCCATGAATGTAGGTATATAATTACTTTACATGATGTGTTTAAAAACGTTTTTTGAAATCAATTAGGTTTGTTGATATGTACTGCTAGAGTTTCATAGGTTGCTTGGGGCATATTTACAAGGCCTTTGAGTTCCTTTGATGTTATTTTTCCCATTTTAATTTAAGACATTTCCTTGTGGTGCAAGGTCCTTGTAAATACGCCCCCATGTGTGCTTGGCAAATTTAGATTTTGATTCTTTGAGTTACATAGCCATGTTAAAAGTGACGCAAAAATGGTGCAAGGGCCTTAAAAAACGCTTTCATGTGTCTTAGGGCATTTTAAGTCACTTCCCCATGAATGTAGGTATATAATTGCTTTACATGATGTGTTTAAAAACGTTTTTTGAAATCAATTAGGTTTCTTGATATGTACTGCTAGAGTTTCATAGGTTGCTTGGGGCATATTTACAAGGCCTTTGAGTCTCTCTGATGTTATTTTTCCCATTTTAATTTAAGACATTTCCCCGTGGTGCAAGGTCCTTGTAAATACGCCCCCATCTGTGCTTGGCAAATTTAGATTTTGATTCTTTGAGTTACATAGCCATGTTAAAAGTGACGCAAAAATGGTGCAAGGGCCTTAAAAAAACGCTTTCATGTGTCTTAGGGCATTTTAAGTCACTTCCCCTTGAATGTAGGTATATAATTGATTTACATGATGTGTTTAAAAACGTTTTTTGAAATCAATTAGGTTTCTTGATATATACTGCTAGAGTTTCATAGGTTGCTTGGGGTATATTTACAAGGCCTTTGAGTCCCTTTGATGTTATTTTTCCCATTTTAATTTAAGACATTTCCCCGTGGTGGAAGGTCCTTGTAAATACGCCCCCATGTGTGCTTGGCAAATTTAGATTTTGATTCTTTGAGTTACATAGCCATGTTCCATACAGTGCTCACCTTCTGCGTAGTCTTTGATATGCTAGACTCCATCTGCACAATGAGATATCTAAGCAAAGGAAACACAGGTGATGTGATTGTGAAATGAGCAAAAGAAATTCCACATTTTTCAATTACATCACCTGTGTTTTCTAACATTACGAATCACATTGGCGCAGATGAGGTTTAGGCCTGTCCAGGGACACAGAAGAGGTCTGGCCTTTGTTCAAGAGTGCAGTGGACATGACTCACTTCATTGGTAGGCCTGCACATGTATTATCTCCTCTGTACTCTTCAATAAGCCTAAATTTCATCTGCAACCCTGAGTAGGCCTCACCTCAAACAAATCTCTGGATAGGCCTCACCTTATCGTCATCCTGAATCAATCATTTAAAATGTTAGGGGCAGATTTATGATGGCCGTGCGCCTCTTTTGCGCCGCTGTTGCGTCACTTTTGTGATGCAGCAGTGATGCAAAAGATTTGCTATGTTGGGACATATTTACAACTTGATGCATCTAGGCAGATGTGTCATGCTGTAAAGTCCTGTGCCACAAGAAACCGATGCAGCAGTGATGCAAAAGATGCACCATGTTGCAAGACAGGCCTCACTTCATCTTCAACAAGATACCGTCAGTTTAAACTGTAAACATTTAGGACTGTGTAGGGGGCATGGAGAAGCTGAATCTTCTGTAAATGTCAAAATTGTTGTATACAGTGTTCAACTTCTGTGTACTCTTTGATATGCTAGACTCCATCTGCACAATGAGATACCTAAGCAAAGGAAACACAGGTGATGTGATTGTGAAATGAGGAAAAGAAATTCCACATTTTTCAATTACATCAACTGTGTTTTCTAACTTTACGAATCACATTGTGCAGATGAGGTTTAGGCCTGTCCACGGACACAGAAGAGGTCTGGCCTTTGTTCAAGAGTGAAGTGGACATGACTCACTTCATTGGTAGGCCTGCACATGTATTATCTCCTCTGTACTCTTCAACAAGCCTAAATTTCATCTGCAACCCTGAGTAGGCCTCACCTCAAACAAACCTCTGGATAGGCCACACCTTATCGTCATCCTGAATCAATCATTTAAAATGTTAGGGACAGATTTATGATAGCCGTGTGCCTCTTTTGCGCCGCTGTGCGTCACTTTTGTGACGCAGTGGTGGTGCAAAAGATTTGCTATGTTGCGACATATTTACAACTTGATGCATCTAGGCAGATGTGTCATCCTGTAAAGTCCTGTGCCACATGAAACCTGCGTCAGATTTCATGTGAGCGTTTTGTTGTAGGGTGGCCAGTCATTTGCATGAAAGCCCTGTAAAACTAACACAGTAAAATTAAGAAGATTTCACTGAGTCACATTTATGGCATTGCTGAATCAAATCCTTACGCCAGTTTGAAACAGCATCGCTGGACATGGTTAAATAATATCTGCAAAATGTTACTCTTGTTAAACAATTTTACAATTATAGTCTCTGAGATTTGTCTCTTACTCTGCAACATCTCATTGTTGTTCTCTTTCTTTAAAGATAACGACAACATCAAGCATGAGTGATAATGAGCAATCTGTTGATCTCGATATTATCATTGAAATTGTGATTGAAACATCAGTGGAAGTAGATCCCTTGGATGATTTAAATCCTGAGGATGATGAAGAACATGATGAGGATGCCGATTTGTCAGAATTGTATGACATAGGGTGGGAAGCTGACCTGCTTGAGCCTATGGAACTATAAACATTTATTTTTAAAAGTTACTGGAAATGAAAAGTAAACATGTAAACCGTTTCATTTAAAATTAAACACAACTTCAAAAACAGCTTGTGTGTAGTGTCTTTAATAAAATAGTCAAATATGCTCATAAAATTAGTTCAGATTCACATATAAAACAGCACAGGTCAAATGTAGAAGCATTCCATTTATTTGCTACTATTTGTGACTACTAAATTTGCCAATGCACAAAAAATTATTGTATGTAAAAATGACAAGTAGTGTGTTAAATTTTTGACGACTGTTATTGATTTACTGTTTGGTAATAGTGGTTAATAACATTTTTAATTATATTTTACCACAGATTCAACTGCAGATCATTTCAAAAGTACATTATGCCATCTAAAGAACGAAACCGAAAGGCTACAAAACGTCAAAGACAGCAGCTTACTAAATGCTTGCAGCAGTCCTCTACAATAAAAACTCGTCAAGTCACCAAGAAAGCTCCGGGTAAGACAACGAAATCATTCCTAAGAAACATTTGTAGAAAAAAAGTAGTACTACAGAAAATGTTTTAGTCCAGAAAAAGAGAACCAATTTAAACGGAAAGGAAAGGCCAATCAAAAATGTTACTGCTAAAGCAGGAGATAACTCTGTGCATGGTAGTAGAAGGAAAAATCAGTTTAGGGACATTCGTAGACGAATGTTCCGCAACAGGATAATTGGCAATTTGTTAAAAAATATTAAGAAAGGTCAACAGAAAGTGGTTTTTTATAAGAGAAAAAAAAGTTGAGAAAATTATTGATCAGGCATTTGAAATTAAGCGAAAGTTATTTATTTTGATAATCAATAGAATTAGGAAGCTAAACATGGCAATTTATGATTTCAAAAGAAATAGTAGATGGAAGAGAACAGTTAATCGTAGTAATTTTTGTGAAGTTTTTTCAGGAGAATGGATGCATAGTTCAAGTTGTGAGGCATTTTTTAATGAGGAGAGTTATTTCCAGGATAATGATTTGGTGCATGCAGTTGACACCAGTGGTCGAGCTTATGAGGTGAAAGATGGTTGTCCAGTTGAAAAAGAAAAACTTGTGACAACAGAGGCAGAAGAGGTGTTAGGTAATGAGGTTTTAGGAAGACGTCCTAAGGGACCAGTGTATATCTGGAAGTGTAGTAGTATTTGCAGTGTGCGACAGGATTCCATCAATTTGCTTTGTGATTTTGTACGGACATTTAATAAGAAAACTTTAAAACAGAAAATTAAGTTGTTGCAAGAATTAGATCCTTGCAGAGTGAGAGAAGTGACAGGTTTGCATGGTCATTCACTGGCTTGTCTTTCCAGTAGAGTATGCCAGAGTGTTTTTCATCATTTCAGGATGCTAGCAGTGCATCATAATAAAGTGAGGAAATTAGTTAGAATGTTGTATTATGCTAAGAGTCCAGCAATTATGCTTAAACAATTATGCACTGCTCTTTTGCATGGTTCTGAAGTAGATGTGAAGAATATTTGTGAAGAAATTGAGTTTTGTTACTTTGCAAGTAAAGAGGAGAATGTTGAAATTGACCCAGAAGAAGAAGGTAATGTGGAAGATAGTGTAGAGGTTTCCAGTACAGATAATTTTCAGAAAGAAATTGCCACGTTTCAGGTGAAATCAAGTGAGAGGCCTAATTTTACTTGTGTGTGTTGTCGACGCACTTATTATAAGAATCAGACTAAGTTAGTGGATTTATATGCGAAAAGTGAAAGTGAAAATAATAGTGAATGGAAGGATTTTGCAACATACTTGATGGTAGAAAATTGTTTTGATTTGGGATTGGATCAACGTGTGTGTACTTATTGTTGTAACAAATTAAATCAAAACCGGATGCCTGCTAGGCGGTTCATAATAATCTGGAATTGGTTGAGATTCCTTCTGAATTGAAAGATTTAAATACTTATGAATCTATTTTGATTCAAAGTATCCATCCCTTTCAGGCTATTGTACGAATGGAGCCAAAGACAGGGAAATTGCCTCCATCAGATTTACAGAGAGGATTAAAGGGAAGAGTTGTTTATTTGCCTCTAGATTTGAAGAAAAACATTAATACAATTGGAGTAGAGAAAGTGGAAGAGGAAACTCTGGTTATCTTAGTTAATGGGGTTCCGACAAAGAGTAAGAAAATCTGGCAAGATTTAGTGGATGTTAGGAAAGTCAAAAAGGCAACATTGTATTTGAAGAAAAACAATAAGTACTACAAGAATGTATATGTTGCAGAAGAGGAAGTAAGTGAAGAAGAGGATAGCGATTTGTGTGCTGGTCAAATTGAGAAAGTAGAAGCCTCTAAAAATGAAGAAATATATGAACATTATAGTGTTCATCCTTTGCATTCCAAGGAAGTCATGGGGAATGCTATTGAGTTGTTTCAAATGAAACAAGCCAAAGGAAGTCCCATTAGTGTTTGGGAGGAAAGTTTGGAAGCTCGGTGTTTCCCACAGCTATTTCCAACAGGTCAAGGAGGAAGATATGATGAGCGACCTGATCAAATTCCTGCTTCTGAATACCGGACTTTACGATTGTAAGCAGAAGATCCTAGGTTTCGTCAATGCATTCCCTATTTGTTTCATCTACTGTTTGAAAGCGATCTGTCTGGACTGTCATATGCAGTGAACCACATCTTGAAAAGTGGTGTACAGATGCAAAATATCTCGGCAAGTGACTTTATGGATAAAGTCAATGTGCAAGACAGTATTTTGGATTCTCACCTGATTAATCTCATGGCGTGTCAGCGTGGTACTAATGAGTACTGGTACCGTCGTCATGGTGATTTAAAATGTATGCTGAGGAACTTAGGAACTCCCACATGGTTCCTCACTCTCAGCTGTGCCGAGTATGGCTGGGAAGATTTACTTGAATTTCTACGAGAGGCAAATGGAAACATTGAAAATATCGAATTCAAGACACCCGGAGAACTGTGCTCCTTGGATCCAGTGAATGTATGCAGGTACTTCAATCATAGATTTGAAGCTATGATGTCTTTCATCATGAACAAGAAAAATCCACCTCTTGGAGAGGTGTTGGATTTCTTCTGGAGAAAGGAGTACCAAGCAAGAGGTGCTCCTCATATACATATGCTGCTGTGGATCAAAGATGCACCCAATTTTGGAACAGATCCGGATGACTTAGTGATGAGTTTCATAGAACAGTATTCTACATGTGCTGTTCCAAAGGCAAAGGAAGACAAAAGCCTAAGAGAACAAGTTTTACGCTTCCAAAGCCATCGTTGTGGAAAGTACTGTCGTCGTAAATTTAGAAACAAGAACAAGTTCTACACAAAATGTCGTTTCGCCTTTCCACGACCGGTGATTTCTAAAGGAAGAGTGAACAGTTTGATGTCTTCACTGCGACATAATGTGATGAAGAAATCACCCAAAAATACGTACAATTTGAAAAGGAACGAAGAGTCCAAGTACATCAACGACTACAACCCAGTGATTTTGTCCATGTGGAATGCTAACATGGATATACAGTTTGTGGCTGATAACTGTATGCCTGTGGCTCGGTATGTGACATCTTACATCACCAAAAAAGAAAAGACAGAATTGAAGGATATGTGGGAGGACATTTCCCATGAAAAGAGCCTCAGTAAGAAGTTGTACAGTTTCAGTCTGAAGATGTTGTCGCATCGAGAAATCGGAGCTTACGAATGTTCTGACCGGTTGTCTTCAGCAAGTCTCTATGCCAAATCCAGGAGTATCATTTGGGCGAGTCTTGGTCTTGCTGCAACGCGTAATCGAGTTCTGAAACCTGTACGGTAAATTGAGTATTTGGCGGAAAAGGAGCCAAACAGTACAGATATTTTGAAGACCAACATATTGGATACATATTATCCAAATAGAAGCAGTCACCTCGAGAATGTTTGTCTGTATGAGGTTCTACAAAATTACATATTCAAGAGGAACATCAAAGAAGATATTGATAAAGGAGTGTATGCTGTAATTGGAAGTGAGGGATGTCTGGTCAAGCAAAGAAAATGCCACTTGGTAAACCATCGAAAATTGAGTGGCGAATCTCCTGAAAGAAAAGAGTTTTTCTATTTAGCACTTTTGCAACTTTTCAAGCCTTGGCGTGCAGAAGAGGAACTGCTTGGAGATTTCCTCTGTTACGAAGACTCTTTCAATGCCGCCAAGGAGACCATAGAATGTCCTGTTTTTCCCAAATATCTAGAAATGTTGAATGCGGAAATCGAGCAGGAAGCAACGATTGCAGCCGAGATTGCTAGAGACAGTTCTCAGGACAGTCAGAGTTCTGTTTCATTGAGTCAGGATCCACTAGGAGGACCAGTTATCGAAAATGAAGCTGCCACTGCCATGATTGAAGTGGAAAGAGCCATGGCACATGCTCAGGAGGATGCGGTTAACTTAGAAGACTTGGAAAGACAACTCAACGTTGAGCAGAGGAAAATATATGACGAAGTTACCAACCAAATAGATCATGGATTAAGTCATGAGAAGAAAGAGTGCTCATGTACGTCGTTGAAGCCTGTCCGACTGTACGTGAGTGGAGAAGCGGGAACTGGAAAAAGTTTCCTCATTAAAGCAATTTCATGTTATTTGCAGAAAAGGACTGAGTCATCGCTGTCTTGTGTTGTCACCGCTCCAACTGGACTGGCAGCACATAACATTAAAGGTATTACTTTGCATCGTCTACTGATGCTGCCAGTGGAGCATGATAACAAATTACAATACCACAAGTTATCTGGAGATGCTTGTTGTGAAGTTTCAAGAGTCTTGAGGAAAATGAAACTTCTTATCATTGACGAAGTAAGCATGGTTTCCAATGTCATGCTTGCCTTTGTGCATTTGAGAATGCAAGAAGTTCTCAAAACAGAGTATGATGTGTTATTTGGTGGCAAACACATCATTGTTTTCGGTGATCTTCTGCAGCTGACACCAGTGAAAGGACAACCTGTGTTCAAAATGCTCACGCATGAAGATACCAGGAAGTGCCTAGGGAGTATTGGCAACGTCAATATATGGTTAAACTTCAATTATGCTGAACTGCGTGAAAATATGCGTCAAGCGAAGGATGAAGATTATAAGAATATTCTACAAGATGTTAGAATCGGAAAAGTGACCGAGCATGGGAAAGAAGCTTTACATGCACGATTACTGTCAAATTTGTATCCAGAAGAAGACGTTGTGCCTGAGAATATTTTTCAGAAAATTACTGAGAAGAAATCTGGAATATGTTTGATGCCAACTCTTGCAGAATGTGCCATCTTCAACAACAAAATGTTGCATTTAGAAAACCAAGAGACTGTGAAACTGGAAGCTATTGACAGAGTAGAGCATATGGGAGCAACAATTATTTTGTCTGAGAATTTGAAATCAAAATTGGATTCATTAGAGAAGACTATATCTAAAACTGCTGGTTTTGAAAAGACTCTGAATGTGTGCTTAAATTGCAGTATAATTTTAAAAAGGAATTTACATGTTGAAAGAGGTCTGGTAAATGGATCAATGGGTAATGTTGTTGATTTTGAGAAATACAGAAATAGAGATGGAATTGAATTTTTAAAAATTAAATTTGATGGCATTGAGGAAGTACAGCTAATTGGTCGTTGCTCTGCTAGGTTTTTGCTTGTAAAAGACTTATATGTTCGCCGTAAGCAGTTTCCTGTTTGCTTGGCATATGCGGTGACAATCCATAAATCGCAAGGTTTAAGTGTAGACAGTGCATTGGTGAATATTGGCAGTTCTGTGTTCAAGGAGGGTATGGCATATGTGGCATTGTCACAAGTCAGAACTTTATCGGGATTGTACTTGATTGAGTGTGATGTCACAAACATTTGCGCGGATCTAGATTGTGTTAAGGAATACAATAGGTTAAGAAGAGAGTATGCGCCACATTTGCCTCAATATCCTTTGTTTGAGAAACGTGTGGTAGGCCGGAAACGAAGAAATGTGACCAATAGTAGAGAGGTTGTAGCAAAAAGACGAAAAGTCGATGAACCAGAAATTATAAGCAGAAAGAAAAAGGATTTTGTTGAAGATGTTGTTGGTTTTCAATTTGAAAACAGTTCTGGTGTCAACTGCTATGCTAATGTAGTGGTTAATGTTTTGTTTTCTCTAGAAAATTTAAAAGAAGAGATTGTGGTCAATTCGGATCAAAGATTTTGCAGTTTGTTGAATTCTGTGTTAGAGAAATGTAGCACTGATAGAACAAAAATAGAAAGTGTGTCTGAAATTCGAAATCTGTTAGACAAATGTTCAGGTCAAACGCAATTCTCTCAAAATATTCAGCAAGATTGTCAGGAGTTTTTAATGTATATGCTTGATGTATTGCAAGATGAAGGTGTAGATGTAGATCACCTGTTTGGCCTTTCTTATCAATGGCAGCATGACTGCGAGAACTGTAGGGTATCAAGTACTACTAGTATAGACTCGGAAAAATGTATATTTTTAACTTTGCCAGACAGTAAATCAGTGTCCTTTAATAAGCTAGTAAAAGCAGCCGATCACAACATGGAGTGTAGCCAATGTAAGTCTGAAATGTTGTCCACATTATTTATACGAACATATGGCCAGTATGTCATTTTAATGTTCCAACGATATAGGCCTGATGGAACAAAATTGACAACTTTAATTTAAAATTTTGTGGCTTCGCAGTTGTCAATATCAGGAAGGACTTTTGTAACTGCAGCAATTATATATCATGACGGTCCTTCAACAACATCAGGACATTACACAGCTTATTTGAAGTCTAGAAACGGCTGGTCATTCTGCAATGATTCTGTTTTAACTTTAAAAAAAAAATTGCCTTTTGACCTTAAAAATTCTTACCTGGTGTTTTTACAACCAAAATTTTAGGGAAAGAATCTCGGGATTTGCTCTGAGGAATTTCAAGAGGTTCTAATGGCTCCTACACTATTTGGCCTTGAGGATAAGTATAGTACAGAGTCAAAAGTTATTTTTCAGTTTTAAGTAGTTCCTGAAAAAAAAGAAGGTTTTTTTACAGAAAGTGGTGGGCACGGATTAGTTAAAGGACAACAGAGTATTTCCCAAAGCAAACGGTGTTCATACCATAACACTTGACGTCATGGAAAAATAACTGCACTTTGAATGAGTTCAGAAAAACTGTTTCTTTTAATAAGCTAATTCAAGCAGCCAATCAAAACATGGAGTAGAGGTAATGTAAGTCTGCAATGCTGTCGACATATTTTGAACAAACTTTTGGTTATAATGTCATTTAAAAATTCCAACTATATAAACCTGATGAAAATAAGTTTTCAACTTTAATTACAAATGTTATGGCTACACAGTCGTTGATTTTAGGAAGAACATTTCTAACTGCAGCTATTATATGACATAATGGTCCTTTGACAACATCCATTTATTACACATCTTATTCAAAATGTAAAAAAAAATGATGTTCCGGAAATAATTCACATTGCACTATGAAACAATGTTGCCTTTTTATTTAAAAATATTCTTACTTTCTGTTTTCAGAAGAAAGAATTTAGGGTAGGTAACTGGCCCATAATGATTTTAGGAGTTGATATAATTTTATGTACTGTTTTAAATTGCTTTGTGATTAAAAGTGATGTAGAGAATTAAATAATTGTAGTAGTCATAGAGGTAGTGTAAGTCTGCTTCATAGTAAGCAGTATCAGTGTCATAGGAAATGTGGAACATGAGTGAGCAAGAAGGGTGAGATATTACTAGTACAGGATTGTGAAAGTGATCTTGAACGTTTTCTTTCTGAAAGTTGCGGAAAAAGAAAATGACGGGATTTGCTTAGAAGAATTCCGAGAGTTATAAATGGCTCTTACACGATTTGGCCTTGAGGAGAAGTGCGGTAGAGAGCGAGAAGTCATTTATTGTATGTAACATATTTGTCAAAACGATTGAGCTTTTCTTTCAGAAAGTGGCGGGCTGAAAGTAATAACAGCACAACAGAGAATAAGCTGTTCATAGGACATCCTTCGACGTCATGGAAAGTAAGTTACTTTTGAGAAGTTCTGATTTCTGATTGGTTATGTTATATGGGTTTTTTAAATACAATCATTTTGATTGTGTTTTTTTTCCCCGCTGTTATATGATGAATACCTTCAAGTCACTGTTTTTAGTGAAATTTGATATATTCTGAGAACAGCAAAAATAAACCATTTAACATGTATAATTAATTCTGTACTTTTTGTATTTATGATATACATTTAGAACTGTGTAGGAGGCATGGAGAAACTGAGGCTTCTGTAAGTGTCAAGGGAGGTGAGTAATGTACATTGCTCTGTTGCATACAGTCCTCACCTTCTGCGTACTCTTGGATATGCTAGACTACATCTGTACAATGAGATACCTAAGCTGAGGAAATACAGGTGATGTGATTGATAAAATGAGCAAAAATATTTGCACGTTTTTCAATTATATCAGCTGTGTTTCCTAACATTACGAATCACATTGTGCAGATGAGGTTTAGGCCTGTCCAGGGAGACAGAGGAGGTCTGGCCTTTGTTCAAGAGTGCAGTGGACATGACTCACTTCGTTGGTAGGCTTCCACATGTATTATCTCCTCTGTACTCTTCAACAAGCCTAAATTTAATCTGTAACTCTGAGTAGACCTCACCTCAAACAAATCTCTGGATAGGCCACACCTTATCGGCATCCTGAAACAATCATTTAAAATGTTAGGGGCAGTTTTATGATGACCGTGCACCTCTTTTGCGCTGCCGTTGTGTCACTTTTGTGACACAGCAGCAGTGCAAAAGATGCACCATGTTGCAAGATAGGCCTCATTTCATCTGCAACAAGATACTGTTAGTTTAAAATGTATATATTTAGGACTGTGTAGGGGGCATGAAGAAGCAGAGGCTTCTGTAAGTGTCAAAGTTGTTGCATACAGTGGTCACCTTCTGCGTAGTCTTTCATATGCTAGACTACATCTGCACAATGAGATACCTAAGCAAAGGAAACACAAGTGATGTGATTGTGGAATAAACAAAAAAAAATTGAACGTTTTTCAATTACATTACCTGTGTTTCCTAACATTATGAATCACATTGTGTAGATGCCTCACTCAGTCTGTATCTGACACTCTTTCCTTCACTTCCTCTGTCTCCTCTCTCCCTCACTCTCTTTTCCTTATTCACCCTTTCCTTATATAGTTTACCTTACTCAGTTTCTTTTAGTAGCTTTCACAACTTCAATTTAGTTTTCTCTTCTATCCTTCTTTTCTGTCACTGAAAGTATCTTCTTTTTTTTTCTCTTAGTAATTTACTCTATTTCAATTTCTTTTTGTGTCTGACTGTCTATCACCGTTTCTTTCTCTTTTTTTCTGCATGTTTATCTCTAACTTTATTTCTTTGTAAAATTGGATGATTGTCAATCTTTTCCCTTGTCTTTTCTAATTTTTAAATACATGTTTTAATATTTTTCAAATTTTTGTTCTTTCACAGATTGAAAGTATAAAAATAACAAGTGACTAAGTTAACGACAATTATAAGGTAAATGTTTTGTACTCTTTTCGTTACATTTCTATCACATTTAACTTCAATTAGTTCCACTGCTTCATTTCTTTAACCCTCAGTTTCCTGCCTTTGCTATTTCCCTCATTCCTTTCTCTATTACTTACTTACTCTACTCCTTCTACTCCTTTTCTCAGTCCCTCTGTTCTCATAGTTCCTCACTCCTGTTCTATTACTCTCACTGTCTCTGACTGATCACTCTTTCACTACTTGTTCATTATGCTTTCTCCCTGTAGTTCAAGCACACTAAGGGGCATATTATCAACACAGGCAATAAAATTATCGCTGCTTTTATTGGCAGAAAACTGCTGCAAAAGCGGCTTTAGCGGCAGTTTTCTGCCGCAAAAGCGGCTTTAGCGGCAGTTTTCTGCCGATAAAAGCAGAGAAAATTTTATCGTCTGTGTTGATAATATGACCCTATGTTATTTACATTTCTTTGCTGTTTCAATCATTCCTTTTCTGTCACTTCTTCTTTTCTGCTTTCTGTTTTTTCTCTCTGTTATTCCACATGTTTTAACCTTAGTCACTATCATACATCTTGTTTTATTCCTATTTACTTTTGCTCACTGTTTTCTTAACACTTTCCCTCAGGATTGTTCTTTTAGTCCGGTTCTATCCCTACCTCTCATTCCACATCCTTTACTATTTTTCTTCTTATTTTGCTCTCCTTCTCTTGTTTTTTTTTTGGGGGTTTTTTTTTATTGCGCTAACGGGGCGCTCTCCGGTGCGCGCACCGGGAAGCGCACCAATGAGAAAAATGAAGTCAAGAGTGCTTAAAATTTTAGTAATTTTTAAAAAATGGGAGGTAGTTCTGAAAAGAACTTTTTTTTTAATGTTTTTGTTGTTATATATTTTTTTTTTATTTTTCTGAACATTTTTTTATTTTTTTTATTTTTTGAACAATTTTATGTTTTTTTTGGTTTTTTGGGGGGGAAACAACGAAAAACAGCCATTATAAAGGGCTCAACAAAAAACAAGAAACAAAAAACTGGGAATTAACAGTGGCTCGAGAGGAGAAAAAAAAAAAAAAACTACTGCTTTCTTCTCTTGCTGCAGTTGTGGTTGTCGATGGAAGCATTAATAAGGTGAATGCTTAGTTCCCCGTAGCAGAGGGTCTTTCCGCAAAAAATGCAGACCATTTTTATTACACCAAATTTTTCTTGTATATTTGGTACTGTTTCGCGCCCTTCTGGTGCTGCAAATGAAGATTCACCTGAGGAGGTGCTGGCCTGATGGTCTATTTTTTTCTGAGCCAGATCCCGTACCTCAGCTTGTGCCAGATTGTTAGGGTGCCACCTCTGCATGTGGCGGATCATTGTGTAGTTCCCAAATTAATATTTTTTATTTGGGTTGCCCCTGGACATGACCTCTTTGCAAATTAAGCATGTCACCTTCGGGGCATTCACTTTTTTTTGCCCAGCAGGAATGGAAAAATACTGCCATATATAATGAACTTTGACATGGCTTTGTCTTGGTTCTTCAGGCAAGTATGTTATGGTTTGTTGGTCCTCATCATCTTCTTCCTCCTCTTCTTCAACTCCTGGAAGGATCTGTGGTGGTGGACCTTCCTTTCTGGGTGGTGGTGGTGGTGGTGGGGGTGCACTAGCTGCAGCTACTACTGAAGCCATGTCTCACAGATAGCTCTTGCTTTCTCAAAGAAAAAAGTAAGAATGAGGAAAAGAGGAGGGGGCTTTCATCATTTGTAGAAAAAAAAAGTTGAGAACCAATGAAAAGTGTTATTTTCAGGTCACATGTCCCGACGCGCTTACGCTACGCGCCCCGGCGCGCTTATGTTTCGCACTCTGGGTCGCGCCACAGAGCGCTTCCGGGTACGTTTACGGAGCGCGCCAAAGAAACGCATCACGTGGTTACGCGATGCGTCACGTTTACGCGGCGCATCACGCGACTACGCGAAACGTCATCATGTTGTTTTCGTTCGCGGGAGCAGCGCTCACGGAACGCTCCCCGGTACGTTCACCGGTACGTGCCCCGGGAGCGCCCCGGGGCGCGTACCCGGGCACATAATAAAAAAAAATATTTACACATTTTAAAATTTCTAATAAAAATTATTACTTTCATACATATAGATATTTGCTATTAAAAAACCTATGAAATTCACTGAAAAAACCATAGGTTATAGACCATATATAGTTAGGAATTAGCATTTACAAAACCTTGAAAATTCACTGAAAAAACCATAGGTTATAGACCATATATAGTTAGGAATTAGCATTTACAAAACCTTGAAAATTCACTGAAAAAACCATAGGTTATAGTCCATATATAGTTAGGAATTAGCATTTACAAAACCATTGAAATTCACTGAAAAAAACATAGGTTATAGACCATATATAGTTAGGAATTAGCATTTACAAAACCTTGAAAATTCACTGAAAAAACCATAGGTTATAGACCATATATAGTTAGGAATTAGCATTTACAAAACCTTATTTTACTCACACAAAACCATTGAAATTCCATATATAGTTAGTTGCACTAACTATATATCGCGCACCCGCAATCCACTGCTGATCATGTCACATATTACATCATTCATGACATGGTCAGTGACATCACTGATGACATCACTGATGACATCTCAAATGACATCACTGATGACATCACTGATGACATCTCAAATGACATCACTGATGACATCTCATTTGACATTACTGATCACATCACTGATGACATCATTCATGTGATAATACGATGAACCTCTTCAGACTCTAATATAACCTTAGATATACTCAGTGTAAACAGACACTCACAGACTGTCACTCATCCATGAAGTTACACACACACCTAGTCAGTCATGCAAAGAATCAATCACACCTCCATTTTCTCAACTATACAGTTATACACACCTTACTTATTCAAACACATACTAACACATATTTACTCTCTTATACAATCCCGGATACAAGTTCACAATGATCCATACAGCCACTCACACATTCACTGGCTCTTATGCACAGTTATTTATATATGTTAACTCTCACATGTACTGTGTTTTACATATGTACTTACTTTGACATGTAGCACTGAGATTTCCATTCACTCACCAATACACTCATGCACACAGTCAACCGCCCATACAGCTGTTTCCACATGCCCTTTTGAACCCATACATCTAGTGAATCAACTGCTCACACATCTATGCACAGAGTCATACACCTCCCAGACACCCACACACACACTCAGTCTCCCATACAAATACATGGGCAACCAATCAATAACCCATATAGTTACTCATATAGCTACTGATCAACACATGCAGCAGTTTACAGAACAACAGATATAATGATGCACAAATTAAGACAGTTTAGTCACTAACCCATGCACTCAGTGAGACACATTTAATCACTCACTCATACAGTCAGTCATGCACCTACTAAATCCTTCATCCAGACACTTATAAATCCACTCATTCTTCAATATGTAAGACATATTTTAACTTTACAGAAACATACATTCACTGGATGTTGTCATCAGTGATGTCATCAGTGATGTCATTTGAGATGTCATCAGTGATGTCATCAGTGATGTCATTTGAGATGTCATCAGTGATGTCATCAGTGATGTCACTGACCATGTCATGAATGATGTAATATGTGACATGATCAGCAGTGGATTGCGGGTGCGCGATATATAGTTAGTGCAACTAACTATATATGGAATTTCAATGGTTTTGTGTGAGTAAAATAAGGTTTTGTAAATGCTAATTCCTAACTATATATGGTCTATAACCTATGGTTTTTTCAGTGACTTTTCAAGGTTTTGTAAATGCTAATTCCTAACTATATATGGTCTATAACCTATGTTTTTTTCAGTGAATATATATATATATGTATATATATATATATTCACTGGAAAAAACATAGGTTTCACACCAGTTGTAGTTAGGAATTAGCATTTAAAAAACCTATTAAATTCACTGAAAAAACCATAGGTTTCACACCAGTTATAGTTAGGAATTAGCATTTAAAAAACGTATTAAATTCACTGAAAAAACCATAGGTTTCACACCAGTTATAGTTAGGCGGAAATTTTACTCGCATAAAACCATTGAAATTCCCACGTTATAGTTAGTTGGACTCACTATAACTTGCGCGTGCAATGCACTGCTGATGACGTCACATATTACATCACTCATGACATGGTCAGTGACATCACTCATGACATCACTGATGACATCTCAAATGACATCACTGATGACATCATCCAGTGAATGTGTATCTTTCTGAAAAATAAATATTTTTTATATATGTATATCTAAAGGTTGATGGAAGAATAAATGGGTAAATAAATGTCTAAATGGATGTTTTTTTTGTGTAAAATTGATTGGTTAACTGACTTATTAAATGTATCTTAGTGAATACATATATTAGCGAGTAATGTTTAAATATTTAAATATCTGTATCTGTGTCTCACTTTGTGTATAAGTGGCTGCATGGGTTGGTGAGTAGCTACATGAGTGTGTATATGGGTTATTAGTTGTTTTTTTGAGTATCAGTATCAGTGTCTGTATGGTTCGGTGGGGGATATTACTTAGAGCACAGATGAATGAATGAGTGACTCACTATTTGTATGTATTTTGAAGACAGCATGTGTGCAAGACTGTATGGGTGGATGATTGTGTGTATGGGTGGGTTAGTGAGTATGTGTTTTTATAATTGATTGTTTAAGAGAGTAAATATGTTTCCGTTTCTGTAGAAGTATGTGTAGTGGTGTGTATATAGCAGTATAATCAAGTAAATGTTTTTTTGATAGTCTATTTGCATGTGTGAATTTGTGTGTGAGTAACTATATGGATGAGTATTAGTGTGTAACAGGATGTATAGGTGTATGAGTACATATGATGAGTAAGTACATGCATGAGTGACTATATAGAACTGTTGGTGAATGAGTGGATGTGTATGTAGATGTTGGAATTACCTAATAAGTTGTTGTAATTGGTATTGTTTTCTCCTTTTTTAAGAAAATGTTAGTTTCTATTTTTGAATGTGTGTGTCAAAGGTTATTTTATGCTGATAGGAGGTCTGCCACTTTGTCACAAGGATGTTGTCATCAGTGATGTCATTTGAGATGTCATCAGTGATGTCATGAGTGATGTCACTGACCATGTCATGAGTGATGTAATATGTGACGTCATCAGCAGTGCATTGCACGCGCAAGTTATAGTGAGTCCAACTAACTATAACGTGGGAATTTCAATGGTTTTATGCGAGTAAAAGTTCCGCCTAACTATAACTGGTGTGAAACCTATGGTTTTTTCAGTGAATATATATATATATATATATATATATATATATATATATATATATATATATATATATATATATATATATATATTATAATACGTATCTGGGCTTTTTATTAGTGGCCTTCATTAATTAGTCTGTTAATCTGTCACTCCCACTTTGCTTCCGCTCACCAGAGCACAGAGCATGGGTCAACAATCCAGCCCCTTTCCGGCATTGGCTGCCCTCATTGTGAGTGATGGCATTGGACAATATGAACTGCAGCCAGAAAAATAGACACCCGACAATTCCATGGTTGGTAGTACAATATGTGTGTTGTTTTATCAAGCATGTCATAAAATGCTTTCTAAAATGTATTCAGTACTTTTGCTAGTACGCTGTAGCTCCTCAGACACTTGCACTGGGTCCTCTGTGGCACACTGAAACAGCCACACTGAGAAACCTACAGGAGATGATATTTTTCACACTTATTTTTCCACCGACCTGCATGTCTGGTGGACTGGACACCACTAATTCGAATCCAACAGTTTGACTTCAATAATCTTTTCACTCCCTTTTTTTCACCAACACTAACTTCTGTGCTTTTATGGCAATGTGTGTGTGTGTTTTTTTTCTTTCTAAAAATGACATTTGGTTTCATTATTATTCCTTCGAGTGCCAGGCAGCTCCCCGGTCACTGCTACGAGGCATCACTGGCAATTGAAATAAACAGCATACATTTGGGGCACTGCTGTTTCTTTTTTTTTATTGCAGCTTGAATATCTTCTGCTTATACAGTAAGTGGTTCAATCCAAAACAACAACTGCTGACCTCATTACGATGTTGGTCGGAAAAGCTCAGACCGGCATTCTGTGTGCCCGAATCCGTGTCGGAACCCATGTTTTCAACTGACTCGGAAACATTTCCGGCTGACTGATTATGATGCAATTTAACCATTTGGTCTTTCCGACTAGGTTCCGCTCTGCATTTAGAGAAACTAAGTCGGTCGGAGCTGAATTGAACAGGTCTATGCACTGCGTTTCCGACTGACGTATTACGATGTTGGATTCGGACAGCCATTCCGACTCGGTTTGCCTGACATGGAATGGATGTGGAAAACAACTTTGGGGGCCCGTAGCAGGCCCTCCTTCACACAGAGATCTCCGGTTGGGGCTCATGGGGATTTCCAAAGGTCCCCTCTTTCCAACCATGCATGGTGTGGCAGGCACTATGGGGTGCCTGCTACAGGATGCAAGGTATTCTGCAACCACCCTATTTTCAATGTGAGCCTCTGTTGTCGGTAGGAACACAGGCTCCCATTGAAGTCTGACCGAACGGTGTTCAGAAACATCGTAATCGGTCAGTTGACCTCCCTGAATCCGAGGTGGTCAGAATGCTTTTCCGACCAACATCGTACTGAGGCCCGTCATGTTTTCCATTTTCGCTCCGTAATTTGTTCAAAAACCATTTCTCTATAGCTTAAAGATAGACCCACAATCAGTGCTACTTCCTCCTCTGTATATCCTTTAATCTAGGAGCAAAATACCGTCTTTGAGCTTAGTTGCAGCCTCTACATTTTCAGGCTAGAAGGGGCCCTAATTAATCCCTGATGCATATTTTTTCAAAGATATTTCTAAAAATCATTGCAATCAGTGGCCTTTATTAATTAGAATAACAAAGGCAAGTTTCAGCAACTAAGGATACGTTTTTTTATTAGTGCTTCCTACCACAGGTTTTCACATTTTGCACAGCTGTAAATGATGGTTGCGTGTTATACTGCACTTTTGTGTTAGCTCAAAATTGTAAATGTGTTGCAGATATTTACTGCCAAGTGTTCTACATAAATATCAAAGTGTATTTCAGAACATTCATATATACACAGTAATCATATTTGAGATTTTGTTTGTTCCATTTTGTAGCATTTAAAAAAAACACAAATGCTTTACATTCATTGTTTCTATATCCCAGAAATGCAGAGCAAATTAAATGAAGGCAGTTGGACTCTTCGTAGCCCAAACACAAACCACATTTTAGACAGAACTCATGAGCACAAGCAATGACATCTAGATTACAGTGCCATAGAAGCAGGAGACTGTAATATTGATTCCATTTGATATTTGAGGCACACTAACCTCGGTCACACCCATTGGCTTTGCTAATGTTTGTTTTAATGGGTCTGCATTCAAAAAAAGGCTTGTTTAATAGTTGGCAGGGGTCCATTGTACCAATGCCTACTCTTCAACATTTTTTTTACTGTCATAAAGGTTATGTTGGTAAAATGTCATTGTTTTGCCACAAGATTTCGGTTGCAAAATGTTGATACATACAGTTCCAATTTAGTACTTGGAAAATACACCTCTTCCAGATACAGAATCGGTATCCATTCAGTCTCATTTTAGGAAGAACTCTTCCTTCTCCTAAAATGTCACAGAAAAAAAAACATTTTTACAGCTACAAATTCTGATTTGGAACGTATGCAACTGTGAAAATAGTACATTTGGCCCATTGTATATTACAACATAGCAGATGATACAAATACATTTCATTTTTTTCTGCCATATTTCATCCACATGAAAAAGAGAACTATTGCCATGATCACCCATAAAAAACATTAGCAATATTAGGCAATGTTTTGTTTTGAAAATATTGATACCTGACCCAACGGATTGGTCTAGGATTTCAAATTATATTAATGTTACCTTCAAATTATGAAAACAAAAACTGCTTCAATTTACTGTTTTCTTTCACTCTTTAATGAACGTGAAGTTGGCAAAGTTGTCAAGTGTTATAGAGGTTGATTGATGCTTGTAGTCTACTCCTGTGACTACAATATTGATTTATGAAAATTTCAGTGACGGATGGTAATTTTGGCAACGAGTGAGGTGAGCTAGCCACACACATATACACTCGTTCGTTCATTCATAAACATTAGTCGGTTGAAGACAAATACAACCATAAAAGTGTATGTAAGAACATATACAAATGTAAAAATACAAACGGTAAAAACCCTTAATCCATCATCCAATCTCGAGATTATTTAGTACAAAATAAGCAATAAAATATGCAACCCTAATTCTATTACAACGATATTGTGAAAAAGGTACAATAAATAAAAAAACATAAAAATTATGTATGCAAATAATTTAGATATTCTATGCAATATGGTCAGGTTGATCAACAGACAATAAAAATGCATAGTACTCAATATATTAGCTATTTTAATATGCTTTCCAACTTTTCATAGCATTCAATATAAACAGTGTAACATTCATATTTACATAGGGATCACCTAGTAGCATCAGATAATTTATTGCAGCTTTGTGGGTTCGAATATTCTGAGCGACAAACATAGGTTTCAAATACCAGGTCCTCACATTCTGGTACAATTTACAGAACAGTAAAAAGTGCAGAGTGCTTTGTTTGCTATGACCATCACAGGGGCAGGGGGTCACATCAGAGGGTCAGGACCTCATGTGAGGAAAGGCAACTAGACGATGCCCAATAACACGCCTTGTCAGCACAAAACGGTGCTTCATAATGGTTACCTATACCAAATAATGGTTATCCCCCTTCTTCTTATCCAAGGACTTGTAGAATATTATAGAAACATTTTTCCGATCTTGTAGCTCACATTTATCAAGCCTTTTTTTGAAAAGGATATTTTTTTCCTATTCTTGGTAAGTGATGTAAACTGAGTATTGTCGGACCAGATAGACAAATTAAACAATTTACCAAGATTAGAGTTATTATAGGATAGCCAAAGTATATTTAAGGCTTTATCCAGGGCTAGACAATAAAGGATAATGGTTCTAGTAAAGCTAGTTTCTTCCTTGCCTCAAATCATTGTCCATGATAACAGGTATCTCACCAAAAGGAGATCTTCTAGAAACGGCAAGTCAATTTCACTACGCACTATGGTATTTGCTGTACTGGGTGGCTAACAAAGAAGCTGTTAAAAAAAATATTTTCCTCTATTTGCAAGACATAGCTGTTAGCATGGCCTCAGAGTTCAGCCCCATATGTAGCGGTAGTCACACCCTTAGCTTTATATATAACTACAATTTCCTTAACCCCTTCGCTGCGGGGGTAATTCCCCCCACGGTGCGGGGGGGGGTCCACGGCGCCGCTGTGCTCGTGACGAGCCCAGCTCGTCATGACTCACAGTGGAGCTGTGCACATGACGAGCTGGGCTCATCACAGACCCGCCCACTGATTAAATCTCCTGTCCAGGCGGGGAATTAACTGCGCATGGGCGGGCCGCGGACGTTATGACGAGCTCAGCTCGTCATGAGCACAGCTCCACTGTGACTCATGAAGAGCTGAGCTCGTCATGAGCATGGACGGGGTTATTCGGTCGGCTACCCAATTTAGAGGTGAACTTAAAAATCCCTTGGGAAACCCTGCTCATTTTTCATCTGGTTTTTAATAAGTGCTGTGTCCATGAGCCTTTGCTCACAAACAGAATCCCCAAATAGCAAAAAGAGTTCACTGAAACTCTTGGGTATTATCAACAAAAAAGGTTCTGCAGGGATTCTGAGTTTGGCCAGACCATAGGAAAAGTTTTGGTTTTATTAATAACAATTTTCTTAGAGGCCATATATTCACTAAATGAATTCATCAGTCTCTGCAGGCCTACCTGTGTTCTAGCTAAAAGTACTGTGTCATCTGCATAAAGCAGCACTGGTATTGAATATCATGCAGCCTTAGGGACATCGGCCTGCAGAGACTATAGATGGTTATCTACCCCATTATTTAAAAGTAAAAATAATAGAGGGGCATGTACACAGCCCTGGTGAATACCATGCCCTACTTAAAACTTTGCTATGACTTTACCTTGAGGGCCGAACCGTACTTGGCTAAATAGCTTCTCATAAACGTGTGAAAGGAACCTCACAATCGGTCTTGGTGCACTTAAGAAAATCAGCAATGTCCATAATAAATTATGGTCAACAAGGTCGGAGGCGCTACTCAGATCTGCAAAACATAAGTATAAAAGGTCCATCTTGGCCCTTGTATATTTTCCAATTAGGTGCTCAAGATTAATGCATTACTCAACAGTCCCCAGCTGTTTCCGGAACGCATACCATGCTGGGTCAGAATTGATTGCTTGTATTCCTATTCCTCCAACCTTAACAGTAATAGTCTACTCATTACCTTCATTAAGGAGTCTGAAAGGGAAATTGTGTGATCATTTTTGGAATCTGCTTTATCCCCCTTTTTGTATATAGGTATAATGGTCAATGTCTACCAGGAGGTTTGAATACTATTTGTTGATGCAACATTAAAAAACCCTAGTCAAGATAGGGCCCAGGAGGTCGGGCAGATTTAAATATGTCAACTGATACCACATCTGGTCCAGGACCCCATCCCCCTGCACTAGTTTGAATTGCCAGCTTGAGTTCCTCAAGGGTACATTCTAAATTTGCATATCCCCATACCCCTTCCGACCTCCATGAATGCCGTGCTGCATCCTTGGTGTTCTCTCTAAAGATATTAGAGAAGTGTGCCACCCAGCTATCACAGGGAACATAATACCTAAACTCAGGAATGACATCATTTTTTAAAAATGGTGCATTAACTGTATCCCAGAATAGCTTAGAGTTCTTGTTCACTGCCGCAAGGGCGAGGTTATCCCATGCTTCACTCAGGAGTATTTTTATCCTTGTGACCCAAGCCTGTTTGTATTGGATACGCAGGATCTTAATGGACAAGGAATCATGTGAGGTACTACTCAAGGCATGTTTTAGAGACTGAATTGCAGGCGGTATCAAACCATCCTCTTTTATTGTTCCCTGCTCTGACAGGATAGCGGTTCAAGAGTAGTTTAATAGAAATAGTAATGTGGTAAAAATGTTTTACTAACAGATGAGGTACAACAGCATCTTAGAGGCAATAATCAATTTCCCTATGGTTTTTATCAACTATTTTTTGTAACAAAATGGAGGGGTTAATGCCTTCCCATTTAATTCCTATCCCATTTGGCCTACTTGTGATAATATTATATACTATGGAGAATAGTTTGTGTCTCCTGCCCCAAAAATAAAAATACAATGAAATCAGATTATGAGCACTTAAGGTTGCCCATTACTATGATGGGTGTGCTGCACAAGGCATTGGCTGATGCAGATATTAATATATGGTCGATATTAGCGATCGTATTCCCACCAAGAAATGTTGGGACTGCTTCTCTGTTAATATCACAATCACCCCTCAACAGCTGTAAATTGTATTTGACAATAATGAAATTCAAGGCTTCACCATACTCGTTGTGGCAAAAGTGGTCTTTTCTCACCTGTTCCTGATTAATGCAACTACATGACTGTGGGCCATATGTATCAAGCAAAATTGCGATCGCAAACGCCGAAATTCTGCGAATTTCGGCGTTTGTGATCTCAGTTTTTCTAAATGCTATGTATGTAGGCAATTCGGCGTGCAAAATAAGGAATCACAAAATTTGCAATTCCTTAAGTGCAATGTAAGAAGCACCAAAAAAGTGCAATTTGGCCTTAAGCAATCGCAAATTACCACCAACTTCAAGTTTGTGGCAATTTGCAATGTCTTTGAAAAATTCACTTTTTTGCATTTTTAAAGTGCAATGTGAAGCACATACATGCCCTGAGGGCATGTATGTGCGCCACATGTGCACCCATGCTTATTTCAGGGGTGCAACAGGGTGTCCTTTTGACACCCTTGCACCCTTGAAATTGCATTCTGAATTTGCGATTTTCTAATTGCTAATCGCAAATTGAGAATGTCTTCCCATTCATTCCTATGGGCCTCTAGGCCCATAGGAATGAATGGGGAGGTATTCCTTAATTGCGAATTGCAATTTGAGATCCGCAATTAAGGAATATGTAGGATTCGCAAAATTTATTGCATATCCTACATACATAGCATTTTGCGATTCTCAAATAGCAATTTGCAAAAAAACGAGATTTAAGAATCGAAAAAGAGGATTTTGATACATATGGCCCGTAGTATCTAATAGAGCACATACCAGGATATTAAAATCTCCTGCCTATAATACAATTTAATTTGTATATAAAGAGTTTAAAAAGGATTCCAAACAATGATCAAGTGCCGTTTCCACCTTACTACGTGTTAAGTCGCAAACAATGCAATTTGGCCTTAAGGAATCGCAAATTACCACCAACTTCAAGTTGGTGGTAATTTGAAATTTCTTTGAAAAATTCACTTTTTTGCATTTTTAAAGTGCAATGTGAAACACATACATGCCCTGAGGGCATGTATGTGCGCCACATGTGCACCCATGCTTATTTCAGGGGTGCAACAGGGTGTCCTTTTGACACCCTTGAAGTTGCATTCTGAATTTGCGATTCTCTAATTGCTAATCTCAAATTGAGAATGTCTTCCCATTCATTCCTATGGGCCTCTAGGCCCATAGGAATGAATGGGGAGGTATTCCTTAATTGCGAATTGCAATTTGAGATTCGCAATTAAGGAATATGTAGGATTCGCAAAATTTATTGCAAATCCTACATACATAGCATTTTGCGATTCTCAAATAGCAATTCACAAAAAATCGATATTTGAGAATCGCAAAAGAGGATTTTGATACATATGGACTGTAGTATCTAATAGAGCACATACCAGGACATTAAAATCTCCTGCCTATAATACAATGTAATTTGTATATAAAGAGTTTAAAAAGGATTCCAAACAATGATCAAGTGCCGTTTCCACCTTACTACGTGTTAAGTCGAAAACAATATTATAATAAATTAGTATAACCAAATCTGTTTCCCCCTTTTTCTTCAGCAATAGTAATTGGAAGTGAAGGTCTGGGTTTAAAATATTTTTGACATTTACTGAGATTTTCTTTGAAATAAGTGTCAGAAGCCCCCCTTTTGCCAGCCCAGCATGTGATGCTGTTTCTTCTAAAGAGTATGAGGAAAACCCTTCGACGTATACTGGTTTTGTGCACCATGCTTCTTGCATGCATATTATATTCAGATATAAAATGTGTTATGAAGCCACACACTGGTAAGTTTCAAAGAGGTTTATTTCTTGTAAACGTAGCACCACTAACTCCTGCTGCTAGCATGTCAGCTTTTCTCCTCCTAACTGTCTCACACGAGACACTACCAAGGAGATAGAACTGTCAGGCTCGAGCAGCACATTGAATCATTACAACACATCCCGTTTACTAAAAATACAAAAGAAGAAAGAGAAGGAAGAACTAGAAGGAAAGGGAAAAAACAAAAGGAAAAGAAAAGAAGGCAGGGGCAATGAGATAAATGTGAATGTCATGACAGGGCACTCCCAATGGTTCAATACATTGCATAGTCATTATAATGTTTAGGAGGACAGCAAGACCTTGCAGGAAGACCCACTGTATGGAAATTCGGAGAAGAACCACACATGGGCAAAGCAGGACCTGGCGGAAACCAGGATTTGTCACCTCGGAATTTCACTAGGCGGGACATGCTCTACTTACCACCATTGTGAACAGTGACAACATTCCTGTACACAGAAGTTATGACAAAAGGGCCCATAAATTCAGTGACACCCTTCCGGTACCACCATGGTTTATTTATGAGCACCCACCCACCAACCTTCCATGTCGTGGTTCTAGTTGATTTCTTAAAATGAAACCTTTCTTTGTACTTCTCTTGGTAGGACTTGATTTTGGCACTCACCTCCTCCTTATCCAAAACAGGACCTTCAATGAGAGGTAACCAACCAGGATTAAGAGGTCCATTAGGATGGCAGATGGGTGCATGACCGCAGTGTTGGAGGCGGCGGAAAATGCACCTCACCATCCGCCAGCAGTTGGCCTTCCGTCCGCCATATTAGGAAGGCGAACTGGGCACATTTACCGTCCGCCGCGGAAAAACGTGATCCACCGCGCGAACACACCAGACACCACGGCGGACGGAGCCAATCCAGCCTCACCGCCGTGCGGAATGACATCCCGACCGTACGCAATATTACATAGTCGCAAACAAACCAGAACACCGCAGCGGAAAAACCACCATCTCATAGACGGCGGAAGCACCACAACGGAGAGGGAAAGCAGTGCCTCGAGACCCATGGCACGGACTCGACCGCCATGGACCCAGCCCTACACGCCTTCCCGGCCCTGTTCGTACTTCACTTCCAGCAAGTCATGCACCGTTGTGGACGCCGCCACAGGTACGCAAGTATGCAATACACACATTCCACGCCACAGCATACATGAACACTGTTACCTGTTCACACCAGCAGCGTAGGATTAGCAACGAGGGCACTAGGGTACTGCCCGAGGGGCCGGTGTCCAGTCCCAGCTGAGGGCTGCTGTTGTGGGCAGCCGTGGTGGACCAATCTGGGCGGTCCCTGCATTTGTAAATGACCGCCAGCGGCCCAGTGTGTGCCTTAGATGCCTTCCTGTAAGTAAATGTGCATTCATTGCCACCCTCCCATCAATGGCAGAGGTGTCACTCCCTTACTCTTGCTGGGCCGGACCAGTAATATATGTATAATGAGCGGTGCAGAGGCCATGATCAAAACTTGCCTCACTAGTTGTCAGGTGCGTCACCATTGTGAACTAATCCGTGGTAGACAGGGCATGTTGTAAACACAAGAAATCCACAATGCAAGTACACAACAAGCACGGACACTGACAAAGTACACAACATGAGTAACTGCCTTTATTAAACATCACAAAGATAGCACTCTGATGTACCCAGGAGCCAGCCCAGTGGCCAGTACACATTGCAGAGCATGTCCATGAGAAGCAGCACAACCAAGGGGCAAGAAGCAGCACAGTTCCAGGCAGGCCAATGAGAGAGTGCAAAGCATGTCCATGAGAAGCTGCACAACCAAGGGGCAAGAAGCAGCACAGTTACCATAGAGCCAGTGGCCAGAACAGAGCAGTTACATCTGAGGCAGCACAAGTGAGGGGCACATGGCATCAGAACTCAAACAGGGCCAGTGGCCAGTATAGAGCAGGTACAGCTGAGGCAGCACAAGTGAGGGGCAAAGTGCATCAACAGTCTATGGTACAGAACAGAGCAGGTCCATCTGAGTCAGCACATGGGAGGGCACAATGCAGCAGCAGAACAGCAACAGGGCAGTGTCCACAACAGAGCAGGCACAACTTAGGCAGCACATGAGAGGGGCAAAGTGCATCAACCGTCCATGGTACAGAACAGAGCAGGTCCATCTGAGGCAGCACATGGGAGGGCACAATGCAGCAGCAGAACAGCAACAGGGCAGTGTCCACAACAGAGCAGGCACAACTGAGGCAGCACATGAGAGGGGCAAAGTGCATCAACAGTCCATGGTACAGAACAGATCAGGTCCATCTGAGGCAGCACAAGTGAGGGGCACATGGCATCAGAACTCAAACAGGGCCAGTGGCCAGAATAGAGCAGGCACAGCTGAGGCAGCACATGTGAGGGGCACCTTGCATCACATTACTAACAGGGCCAGTGGCCAGAACAGAGCAGTTACATCTGAGGCAGCACAAGTGAGGGGCACATGGCATCAGAACTCAAACAGGGCCAGTGGCCAGAGTAGAGCAGGTACAGCTGAGGCAGTACAAGTGAGGGGCAAAGTGCATCAACAGTCCATGGTACAGAACAGAGCAGGTCCATCTGAGGCAGCACATGGGAGGGCACAATGCAGCAGCAGAACAGCAAAAGGGCAGTGTCCACAACAGAGCAGGCACAACTGAGGCAGCACATGAGAGGGGCAAAGTGCATCAAAGGTCCATGGTACAGAACAGAGCAGGTCCATCTGAGGCAGCACATGGGAGGGCACAATGCAGCAGCAGAACAGCAACAGGGCAGTGTCGACAACAGAGCAGGCACAACTGCGGCAGCACATGAGAGGGGCAAAGTGCATCAACAGTCCATGGTACAGAACAGATCAGGTCCATCTGAGGCAGCACAAGTGAGGGGCACATGGCATCAGACCTCAAACAGGGCCAGTGGCCAGAATAGAGCAGGTACAGCTGAGGCAGCACAAGTGAGGGGCACATTGCATCACATTACTAACAGGGCCAGTGGCCAGAACAGAGCAGGTACAGCTGAGGCAGCAGAAGGACGTGTGTCATACGGACAGTCCCATGGACAAGAATATTGCAAGGGTGGTTACAATGAACAGTCCAGACATCAAGTACAATGAGATTTGAGTGATGGGAACTGCACCTCACAGCACAGAAACAGGTGGACTGTGGGACCTCGTTGCTTCGGACATAGTGGCAGGACCTGATACAGGAGTGTGAGAAACAGCCACAGCTCTAGTGACTGACACATGAGCGATAGACCCTGACACACTGCCAGGACATGATACAGGAGTGTGAGAAACAGCCACAGCTCTAGTGACTGACACATGAGCGATAGACCCTGACACACTGCCAGGACCTGATACAGGAGTGTGAGAAACAACCACAGCTGAAGTGACTGACACATGAGCGACAGACCCTGACACACTGACAGGACCTGATACAGGAGTGTGAGAAACAGCCACAGCTGTAGTGACTGACACATGAGCGACAGACACTGACACACTGCCAGGACCTGATACAGGAGTGTGAGAAACAGCCACAGCTCTAGTGACTGACACATGAGCGACAGACCCTGACACACTGCCAGGACCTGTCCCTGGACACTGACCAACAAATAGCATGCCAGCATCTGAGACATGAGATTGGCGGACACCCACAGTGGCAGTACCTAAAACAGGAGAGGGCACAACTGACACAGTGCTACTACATGAGGCATGACAGCGAACAACAGACACACTGCCACTATCTGACACATGAGAGTGAACTGCAGCTGACCCACTAGGACCACTGAAATGATGAGCTACAGGCCTGTATGGGCCAGGAGGCAGGGTGGCTCTGGGAGCTGGGAACAGCTGTACTTGTTCGACATTGGGGTGGTCAGGTGTTACCGGTGTGTGTTTCCATTTCTTGGGGATTCGGAAGGGCACCCTGGACATGACTGGACTAGTACGTGGTGCAGGCTCATCTGAAACATCACCCATCAAGGTTGGATCATGTGCATGTGTGGGTCTGCTCTCTGGGGACGTGCTGGAACCTGCTTGACGCTTGCTCTGGCCCTGCATTCTGCCGTCTGCATCATGTGTAATGGGGGATGCAACAACAGTATACTCCTTCCTCTGCTTCACTGGGGTGTGGATGGGAGTAGAGGTATGGGGGGCCTCCACCTCTGACACATGTGGTTTACGTTCCTTCACCAACACCAGCTTCAGGGGACGCATGGGTGATGGATGTCTGTCCTTGGTGGATGTCCTGTCCAAGGGAGACGCCTTGGCCCTGGGAGGTGCCTGCTCCCTGGAAGTAGCCTTGGCCGTGGGAGACGCCTTGGCCTTAGGAGGTGTCCTGTCTTTGCACTGTGCCTTATCCGTGGGCGGTGCTCTGTCCCTGGGAGGTGCCCTGTCCATTGAAGGTGCCCTGTCCTTGTGAGTGACCCTGTCCTTGGGAGGTGCCCTGTCCATTGAAGGTTCCCTGTCCTTGGGAGGTGCCCTGTCCTTGGGAGGTGCCCTGTCCTTTGTAGGGGCCTGGTCCTTGGGAGGTGCCCTGTCCTTGCGAGATGCCCTGTCCTTGGGAGGTGCCCTGTCCATTGTAGGGGCCTGGTCCTTGGGAGCTGCCCTGTCCTTGGGAGGTGCCCTGTCCTTGGGAGATGCCCTGTCCTTTGTAGGGGCCTGGTCCTTGGGAGGAGCTGTGTCCGTGGGTGGTGTCCTGTCCTTTGCAGATGCCCTGTCCTTGGTCTGTGCCTTGTCCATGAGATGTGCCTTGCCCTTGTGAGTACCTTTTGAGGGGGATGCCTGTGTGTCCAGTGAATCTGTGCTCCCCCATCACCCCTTGAGAGTCCTGTGTGTCATCTCCAGGGTAGCTGATGTCCTGTTCTGTGAAAGATTTCCTTTTCCCAGGGGATGGTGTCTGTGGCCTCCGTTGCCTGCCTTGCTGCCTGTGGCTACTTCTAGTGCAATACCCTAAAAAAGATGCATGTTCAGAAGTGTCACTCTCCCCTGAGCCAGTAAGTGGTGTGGATGGGGGAACTGAAGTAGAACCATGTCCATGTGACAGTTGAATGGCTGCAGACACTGTGTTGGATAAGGACTGTACTGTCCTGTGGAGACCAGCAACATTACCATGCATCCCCTCCATGAATGCTACCACCTGCCCCAACTTCCTATCGTGGTCCAGGAATGCATTTATCATGTTTGTTTGTCCTACACACAGCTGTCGCAGCAGATCAACTGCCTCAGCACTAAGGCCAGTTTGTGTCACAGGGGCAGGGGCAGCGGTGCGTGCACCAAAGGCCACTCTGCTCCCCCTACTCTTGCGAGCACGAGCAATACTTTTTGCAGTTGGTGGCAGTGTGGGCCCAGTGTGCTGTGTACTGACTGAAGGTGTAGATTGTCCACTCCCTGTGTCTAACAACAGTGCTGACTCACCACCGCTGTCTGAAGATGATGACGATGATGTCTCCACATGTGAGTCCTCACGGATAGTTCTGCCCCCTCTCCGGGGCTGCTCTGTTCCATCTCAGTCTGTGTTTGTGTGGTCTCTGATCCGGATGAATTGCCACCACTTCCCTCCGTCGTTTGTCTGTCAGTGCCTTTGTCCAAAGCTGAAAGAGAGAGATTAGAGGTATACCTAAGTGCCACACTCACTAACTGCAAATTACAAAATCCAAACTTCATTGACTGCTGGACAACATGTCGAACCCATCCTGCACATGAACCACCCCTCCCAGACATCCTCATGTCAAAGAATTAGTGTGCCCTGCTACACATGTACATGAAACAAACAGGGCAAGTGCATGCAGACCACCACACATGTGATGCCATGGGACGACAGAAATGAATGACATGTCCTGGGCCCCTGCACTACAATGCAACTGGTATGTCCAGCTGACTGACATGGATGCTGACTCTCACTCCGCTAATCCACCAACATGCAATAGCAGCACACCATATACACCATGGATGTCACTACTGTGTCTGACCAGCAATACATGCATGCACTCCCAAGTCACAAACCCATGTCAGTGTGCTCACCGCTAGTTTGCTGCTGCTCCCCTCTCAGCCGTGCGGACAGGTCAGGATGTGCCACAGCTATGTTACGTAGCATTAGAGGGGTCATGGTACGTCGAGCAAGGCAGCCTGATCTTGGAATCAGCCCCAGTGTCATCTCTGCCACAGTCTTGCTGAGCCTGGAGATGTCGCCCCACCACTTGTGGCAGTGTGTGTGTCGCCTGTTGCACACCCCCATTGCCCGTACATCACGTGCTATAGCCCTCCACACGGCCTTGCGATGATGCAGCTTGACCTACCATAATGGGAGACAAGAGGGGGCAAGTCAGTGAACAGTTGGCCGTTCACACAGATAGAAGGTACAGGTATCTGTCAGCAGCCATGCACAGTACAACATATGTGACTGACAGGACAATATGGCATTAGTCCATCATGGATAGCAGGTGAGGCACACACATACCAGATAGCTGTGATCGGTCGTGACCCAGCACAGCCACAGGACTACACATGTCATGTTTGTTACCCCTCAAAGATAACACTGCGCAGCATAGAGGTCAATCAGTCAGTGACAGAACCAGGATCACATCACAGTGTTCCTGGCCTGCTGGGGCATACCCACACTGCCTCCCACAGAATACCGCCCAGATTGCAGACACCAGGAGTCAGGGACTACCTCATGCACACCAACATATCCCCCACTGCACTTACCACCTGTCCTGGGGCACCGTAGAGCCGTTCATAGTGGCTGAGCACACCGTCCACAAGGACCTCCAGCTCCTCTGCACTGAAGGGACGGGACCGGATCTGTCCAACTCCCGGCATGGCAACGTCCAGGTCACTGGCACAACAGCAGCAGTTGGTGGAGTGGGCAGCAGCAGCAGTTAGAGGTGATGGGTGCAAGTAGCAGTTGGTGGAGTGGGTAGCAGCAGCAGTTCGAGGTGATGGGTGCAGGCAGCAGTCGCTGGAAGCAGTGGATGTGTGGTGCTCAGACACATTTATAGGGCCCTGAGCTGATATCAGTGGCACACGTCTGCAGCAATTGGTGTTCCCGGGCTGCCTCATTCAAAATTAGCCCATGACTGGCCCCACTGTGGCGGTGCACGGCTTCCGCATTTTTGAAAATCGCTTACCCGTCCCGCTGTACCTGTTTCCATTGGCTGCATGTGCAAGGACCATCACAGTCACACACCGCCAACCGCATCTGCGTGCTACCGCTATGGTGCATCATTTGAAATACATCACTTGCTGGCATCGCAATGGCGGAGCACGCAGTCCGCGGGTGTGGGTCAGGCTAACAGATACATATGAATGTGCAAGTGGCAATGCTGGTTGTTATCCCCCCATTCAGTCACATAGCGGCACCCACCGCCACCGGACCCGGCGGTGGGTAACCGCCCATGCCCATTCAGTCCAGGGGCCCGCCTTGCAGATAGCGGTACCCACCGCCGTTCCCCGGCGGTGACTCACCACCCATGCCCATTCAGTCCAGGGGCCCGCCATACAGATAGCGGTACCCACTGCCGTTCGCCGGTGGTGACTCACCGTCCATGCCCATTCAGTCCAGGGGTACCCACCGCCGTTCCACGGTGGTGACTCACCACCCATGCCCATTCAGTCCAGGGGCCTGCTATGCAGATAGCAGTACCCACCGCCGTGGAATGGGCATGGTCGGTGAGTCAACGCCGGGGAACGGCGGTGGGTACCGCTATCTGCCTGGAGGAACATACCAACTGCCATTTCACAATGTAGATTTAAATGTTGTGGAAAGCCTGCCCCGCCCATGCGGCATGCGTGAACCTCAATGGCGGTGCCGGAAACTGGATGCATTTGAAAGATGCACCCTAGAGGCAGTGCACGCATGACCGCGCCGGTGTGTCCCCGCCATGGCACCATATTCAACAGCAAATGGGAAACGCATTTGTGGAGGCTGAATGCAAGTTTGGAAATTGCGGCAGGCATGCACTGCCAGCGCGAGGCCAATTACTGCATGGTCAGGCACACATTCCGTGTGGGCAATGGGACATGGGTGGCTGAGCAGGTACATGGTACCTGCCATCACATCATGCTGTGGCACGGGCGCTGTCCATTGGCCACCATGATTATGCAACAGGGCAGTACTAACATTGCAAGTTACACACCCAGACCAGTGCTGAGTGCACATGCCAGGCCAGTGCACATCTATGACAATGTAGTGATGTGGTGGCTCACATGTGACATGGGTTGTTGGTTTACATTTACACAGTTCATTGTTACCATGGACCTGCAGATTGTGTTACATGTGTGTCTGTGCATGGTATGTGCAACGACATGTGATGATGTGATGGATGCACTATGAATTAGTTGCTCTGTGATGTATGCCTGATGGATTGCCCTCTCATGTGTCCTTGTCCAGCCTATGCAAGTCTAGTCAGAGGTGCATGACCTCATGGACTGTGTATCTATGTATTGGCATGATGCAGCACAAAGATTGGGGCCTGTGTGGATGCAGATCCACACATGAGGTGTATGTTGCACAATCAAGGCTGCCTGTGCTACATGTGGGAACGTGCCTTTGTGCATACACATGTCTGTGACGTCATTGTGGGGATGTCAATGTGTGGCAAGTCTACAGGTGTGCCATTGTTGTGTGCCAGGGCCAACCCACATGTAGTCTGTGGTACCATCACTGGTGATGTCAGTCATTGTTATTGCTGTGTCTGTCATGATCACAAATGTGATACAGCTGTGTTGTGTTTACAATTGACATGTGCTACCTTCCTAGGAGGGCTCCGAATGAGCACCGTCCATAAACTGTGCTGGATGACATTGTGGACGACGAGGTGATACACAGATTCCGCTTGGACCGTCCCACATTGCAGATCCTGGTTGCCCAACTGGAGCCCCACCTGCAGCCATGCAGGGAATATCCCGGGGCAATCACACCGGCGGCCAAGGGGTGGCAGCACTTCACTTCTTCGCTACTGGTACTTTCCAGCACACAATTGGTACAGCAGGGGGATGTCCCAACCCATGTTTAGTGTGGTACTGCATGATGTCCTGGCAGCCATGATGCTGTTTACGGATGGATATATACATTTTCCTGGGGCCGCGGAATTGCCCGCTGTGAAGGCTGATTTCTACGCTCCAGGTCGGATTCCACATGTGGTGGGTGCCATTGATGGCACACATATTGGTCTGGTTCCACCACAGGCACGTGAATACATTTATCGTAATAGGAAGCATTATCACTCCATCAACGTCCAAGTGGTGTGCCAGGCCAGTCAGATCATCTCGCATGTGTGTGCCAGATTTCCAGGCTCTGCACATGACTCCCACATCCTGCGGAGCAGCATTATGCCCCGACTGATGGCGAATATGCATCTGGAACGTGGCTGGCTTGTTGGTGAGTTGTAAGTGTCAAACACTGTGTTGTATGTGTGCCCTGCTGACCCACACCACAGTGGTAATGTTGGATGTGCCTTTCCACCTCTCCCATAGGTGACTCTGAGTATCCGAACTGCCCATGGTTGTTGAGCCCAGTACGGAATCCCACTACCCCAGGTGAACAGCGATATAATGTTGCACATGGCAAGACACGTCGGGTGGTGGAGCGCACATTCAGGCTGCTGAAGTCAAGGTTCCGCTGCCTGGACAAGACTCACCCGCAAAGGTCTGCAAAATCGTGGTTGCCTGCTGCACACTCCACAAACTGGCCCTGCGCGAGGGGATCCCCCTGATCCTGGACCCTGCAGACCAACAAGTGGCTCTGCATGCTATCCCGCCCGTGCCAGTGATGATGATAGTGGAGAGGAGGAAGGTGTGGACCAGAGACGTCAGCTCATTGAGCGCTAATTCCCCTGAAGGTGGGTGTCAACATACGGTGTTGACATGAAATGCGGGAGGGATGGTTGGTGGTGATGTCTGGATGTGTGTTGTGACTGCTGCCTGTGTTTGGCTCTGGGCTGCTTGCAAATGTGTGTGGGACATGGTAGTCATGCACAGCTCACGAATGGGTATGTTGTGACTGGGAAAATTGTGGAGTGGATAGATAGCACAGTCGTGAAATGCGGTGTGGTGTGAAGGCTGTGATGCAGTTTCCTGAAATGTGTATGTTGTGCTCTTGTTCTCCCTAGATCGCTTCATTTCCAACATGAGTACAGACAAGCATTGCTCCTTGGACATGGTAACGTTTACATCATTGTACACCCTGTGATTAAAACATGGCACACAGACATGAGTGTTTCAAGAGTGTTTATTTACAATGGTGGCAGTGTTGGTGGAGTGTATATTTACAAGATGGGGGTGTGGGGATCATCAAGTTGAAAGTCATGGAGGATGAGAACATCGCGTAGAACCCACATTGTCGTGGGAACCCAGTACAACACATAAAAGCGATGGCCTGGCGGTGTGGGGGAGGATAGTCAGCAGAGTGAATTGCAGGCTCAGGGCACGGTGAAGTCAGCGCTGGCTCCTCGTCTGGTAGCTGGCTGGTGCTTTGCCACTGGTTTCAGCTGCCTGTTTCCTCGGACGTCCCCTCTGTATTTTGGACGGAGGAGGGACTGCTGTGGGCGCAGCTTGCTCGGGGGACACATCTCTCTCTGGGGCCTCAGGGGATGTTTGTGTAATGACATCCTGCAGGCCACTGGGGGTAGGGGTAGGTGGTATATGGGCTACAGGCTGCTCCCTCCGAGACGCTGCTTGCTGCCCCATGATGTCCACCAGTTATGCCAGCCTGTTGTCGATGGACCTCAGCAGCTGCAGGTGCTCCAGTGTGTCTTGGCGTGCCTGTGCCTGTGCATGCTCATAAACGTCCACAACCCTGTTGATGGCATCCAGGACCTCGGCACCACAATTGGGTGGGTGTTGCTGGCCACCTGCCCTTCCACCTGCCCTCCTGTCTGGAACCTGTTGCCTCACCTGGGTCCTAGCCCCGAGACTCTCCCTGCTCTCCTGGGATGTGGTGGGTGTTTCGTTGTCCAATGGATCTGGGAGGATGGGACAGGGTAGACTTGTTGCAGTGGTGGTGGTGGTGGTAGTGGCAGTACAGGTCCCGACGGCAGGGGCCACTGTTGGTGTTGTGGTCAAGGTGGTGGTGACAGCAATGTCCTGGGACCGTGAAGGCACTGGCGACACTGGTGTACTAGCCACTTCCACGGCATCCGAGGCGTCAAGGTCATCACCTCCAGAGAGTCCATGGTCTGAGGGGGGTGCCTGGTGTTGCCGGTTGCTGACATTTCCTGCCAGTTCACGATCACCTGTTGTATAAAGGATAGACAGTCATTGATGTGTACTGCACAGGTTGGTTGTTGTGGCAATTGGGATGTCATGTCATGCAGCACAAAATTGACAAACTCATCACATTGTTGTGGTACACAGTACTGGGCATCATGACGGGTTTGGGTGGCATACGCCACTTGGCTAGCTATCATACTGTGCTGGCCGATCACCCAGGTACACCCCTCCTTGTGAAGATGGCTACCTACCTGTTACTTTGGTGAGAGGGGTTGCATTGCTAGCACATGGTGGAGGGACTCCATCTTGCTGGGCTGTGGGTGAAGGGGGCCTGTTGTGAGTTGTAGTGCTGCTCCCTCACCCAGGTACACCCCTCCCTGTGAAGATGGCTACCTACATGTTACTTTGGTGAGAGGGGTTGCATTGCTAGCACATGGTGGAGGGACTCCTTCTTGCTGGGCTGTGGGTGAAGGGGGCCTGTTGGGAGTTGTAGTGCTGGCCCCTTACCCAGGTACACCCCTCCCTGTGAAGATGGCTACCTACCTGTTACTTTGGTGAGAGGGGTTGCATTGCTAGCACATGGTGGAGGGACTCCATCTTGCTGGGCCGTGGGTGAAGGGGGCCTGTTGGGAGTTGTAGTGCTGCCCCCTCACCCAGGTACACCCCTCCCTGGGAAGATGGCTACCTACCTGTTACTTTGGTGAGGATAGCACATGGGAGGGACTCCATCTTGCTGGACTGTGGGCGAAGGGGGCCTGTTGGGAGTTGTAGTGCTGGCCCCTCACCCAGGTACACCCCTCCCTGTGAAGATGGCTACCTACATGTTACTTTGGTGAGAGGGGTTGCATTGCTAGCACATGGTGGAGGGACTCCTTCTTGCTGGGCTGTGGGTGAAGGGGGCCTGTTGGCAGTTGTAGTGCTGGCCCCTTACCCAGGTACACCCCTCCCTGTGAAGATGGCTACCTACCTGTTACTTTGGTGAGGATAGCACATGGGAGGGACTCCATCTTGTTGGACTGTGGGCGAAGGGGGCCTGTTGGGAGTTGTAGTGCTGGCCCCTCACCCAGGTATACCCCTCCCTGTGAAGATGGCTACCTACCTGTTACTTTGGTGAGCGGGGTTGCATTGCTACCACAAGGGGGAGGGACTCCTTCTTGCTGGGCTGTGGGTGGAGGGGGTCTGTTGGGAGTTGTAGTGCTGGCCCCTCACCCAGGTACACCCCTCCCTGTGAAGATGGCTACCTACCTGTTACTTTGGTGAGAGGGGTTGCATTGCTAGCACATGGTGGAGGGACTCCATCTTGCTGGACTGTGGGTGAAGGGGGCCTGTTGGGAGTTGTAGTGCTGGCCCCTCACCCAGGTACACCCCTCCCTGTGAAGGTGGCTACCTACCTGTTACTTTGGTGAGAGGGGTTGCATTGCTAGCACATGGTGGAGGGACTCCATCTTGCTGGACTGTGGGTGAAGGGGGCCTGTTGGGAGTTGTAGTGCTGGCCCCTCACCCCGGTACACCCCTCCCTGTGAAGGTGGCTACCTACCTGTTACTTTGGTGAGAGGGGTTGCATTGCTAGCACATGGTGGAGGGACTCCATCTTGCTGGGCTGTGGGTGAAGTGGGCCTGTTGGGAGTTGTAGTGCTGGCCCCTCACCCAGGTACACCCCTCCCTGTGAAGATGGCTACCTACCTGTTACTTTGGTGAGAGGGGTTGCATTGCTAGCACTTGGTGGAGGACCTCCATCTTGCTGGGCTGTGGGTGTAGGGGGCCTGTTGGGAGTTGTAGTGCTGGCTGCTTAGCCACATGTGACCCAGGAAATGGGGCTTGCTCTGTGTGTGGGTGGTCATGGTGGATGCATTTTGGTCCTGACATTCACACTTTTGGATGTATGTGTGCTTAACATGCATGGTGTGGGGCCTAGGCGGAGTATCTTAGCAGTTGTGCACGGCAGTACTTGACATTGTGATTGTGGTCATTAGGTTGTACTTACCAGCCTCCATTCCCTCAGCTATTCCTTCCAGGCTCTCCGGGTGCAGTATTCCAAGCACCTTCTCCTCCCATTCAGTGTATGGTATTGGCTGGATGGGACTTCCGGCGCCAGTACGCTCGGCCCACTCGCGGTTCCTGGCTCTCATTGACTTCACTTTTGCCTTGAGGTCATGCCACCGCCTCTGGATGTCTCTTTTGTTGCGTGGTGCGGTCCCTGATGTGTTCACTCTGGTGACTATCCTTTCCCACATTCTGGTTTTGTTGGCCAGTGTGGTCGGTTGTACAAGGTTTCCAAACAGGTTGGGTTCTATGTGTATGACCTCATCCACCATGACTTTCAGCTCACTCTCTGTGAATTTGGGCTGTTTCTTGTGGGCCATGGTGTGTGCTGTGCAGGGTGTTGGGGGAGCAGGTGTGTGGTTCATTGTGATGGTGTTGTGATGGATGGTGAGGTGTGTGTGTTGATGTGCAGGTTGTTGAGTGGCTATGGGTGTATGTGGTGCTGTGCTCTGCTGTGTATGTGGTGTTATGCTCTGCTGTGTGCCTCTTTCTCTCAGTTCTGCTGTGAGCCTCTTTCTCTTGGTTCTGCTGTGATGCAAAGGATTGTGGGGATGGGAGGGGCTCCTTTTATTTTCGTCTTTGTGGCTGTGTCCCAAAGGGATCTTGCAGTCAGGTATGTTGTGGGTGTGGACCCTTGCCTGTCAGGTGTTCCACCATGGGGGTGTGTTTTGATGTGGGTTATTGGGGGAGGGGTGTGTTCATGGTAGGTATGTGTCCAGATTTGCTGGATTGCATAGTGCCTTGCAGCCGCCATTTTTTTTGCGGTCAGACCGCCGCAGGGGATTATCTTTGCCCCTCCGCTGTTACTTACATTTGTCTATGTTATTTTCCGCGACGGTCATGGAGGGGGATTCTTTACATTGTCCTGGCGGTGTTATCCTAATCGTGCGGCCGGTCACTCCGCTGCACTGTCGGCAGTTGGGTCTGTTTCCGCGGCCACTCCGTCCGTGGCGGTCGTTTTTTTCAATGGTTCCGTCCGCGGTCGGCGGTCTTTGTCGTCATCCCTCCACCGCGGACTGGTTTTCTATGCTTCCGTCCGCGGTCCGGGGTCTTTGATGACATCCGCCCGCCGCGGTCGAGTTTTGCTGGAGGTGAATCATAATTGCACCGCCGGTTTCACCACGATGCGGTCGAACGGTCAATTCCCGCGGGACTGGCGGTCAGGACGCTTTCCGTCCGCAATCCTAATCGGCCCCTAAGTTTGGACAGGGCAACTCTACCTCTCAATATTTGAAAAGGAGATTTTGCAAAACAGCATTGGGGGCAGTACGATGTGCCCACCAAGTATCCCTCAGGACACCCTTGAAAGGAACCTTCATTTCAATTACCCTCTACACACATGCCTTTACCACACTAATCATGTGCCCTGCAAGCCTATTGGACTGTGGCGCATAAAGTGCAGTTTTCTGATGGATAATGCTAAAATTCTTCAAAAAGTCTTGCATTTCCAGTAAGACGAATTATACCCCATTGTCTGTGATGAGGAAATGGGGAACACCCTCACCGGCAAACTCATCTCTAAATAAGTCAATAACTACTCTGGTGCTGACAGAACTCACACATTTGGTAGAAGCCCACTTGGATGAGTGATCCACCAAACAAATTACATATTTTCTGTGGGTCCTAATAGCTCAAAGGGACCCATGAGATCCAAACCAAGCTTAAGCCAAGGCTCTCATGGAATCTCAACGGGTGACGAAGGAGCAGTATTGGTGACCTGGGATTTATCACTGGTGGCACAATGGCAGCACTCTTTAACCACCTTCTCAACTTGACTATCCATCTTAGGCCACCAATACCTCTCATGGAGTCGGGACTTGGTGAGATTTCTACCCAAGTGTCCTTAATGTGCAAGGTTTACAAGCTTGGATCTCAAAATATCAGGGGGTACAACCCTCTCACCACGCATGAGTTGGCCTTGACAAAGGGTAAGCTCATTCCTTTTTTTTTTATTACATTTTTATTAAAATTAATCAAATAAACAAATTAACAAAACTCACAAGGCAAGAATATAGTGAGGCATGATCATGAGTCCATGTAGGCCGCACACCAGCGTACAGTACATATAGTACAATCAATATTCATGGGGGGGGGGAGCAGCGAGGAAACAAGTAGTAACACAGTAAATGATAGAAATCGGAATGCCAGTTAGGGGGACAAGAAGGCATCTGGAGATGAATCATGTGGGGGAGTACATACATTTCCACGATATGCGTTCCATTGTGACCAGATCCTGCCCCATTTCTTGGGCCTGCCCCGTGACAAATACACAGTTCTCTCACGAAACATGCACCAATCCATGTTCTCCTTCCATTTCGATACAGTGGGTGGCCTGTGGGAGCCTCAGAGCTGAGCGATATCTCTCTTCGCAACCATATTACCAAGGGTCGCCCAATTAATCTGCGCCGTGTTGTAATCGTTAGGTTCCCAGACATTCAGCAGACAACGCCTGGCTTCGGGCAGCAGCGACACACCAGTAACCCTTTCCATCACCACATGTATTCGGGACCAAAACTCAACCTCCTCCGGACATTCCCATAGAATGTGGAGGAAGGTGCCAGTCATACCGCAACCACGCTTACACAACCCGTCTAAAGAATAACCCATACGAACCAGACTCGGACCAGTAACATACACACGATGGAGGATCATAAGCTGGACAAGCCTAAGGCGAGCAGGTATGGCAACTTCCTTAGGCGAGGACAGAGCAGATTGCCAGTCCTCGTCATCCAATTCTAGTCCGTCAGCACTCCACGAAGCCCTGAGGCGCACAAGCAAATCAGCTCTATTATTGATCAGTTTCTTATAGATCAGTGAAATTGTGCTGTCGGGCACATGGCCATCTAGGATGCGGTCCTCAAGGGGGGAGGACTCAGGAATATCATCACCCACAGCAAAAACTGACAATAGAGCATGACGGACCTGAGCATACCTAAAGAATTCCGTGTCACCAAGCTCGTAATCCGCCTTGAGCATATCGAAGGACTTGACGTTACCCTTAGACCATAGATCACCTACCTTGCTTATACCAATCATATCCCATTTATCAAAGCCTTTCGTTCTCCACAAATGTCCCAAACCTTCAGAATCATACAAAGGGGTCGCGCAGGAAAATCTACCACTCCACCCCAATGCCGCATTCGTGTCCTGCCACACCCATACAGCAATTTTAGTGGGACCAGTCAGTGTTCTACAGAGCCCCTTGGAATACAGCGCCCTATTGAAATTCCCTCCTGGCAGAAGATATTTATCCATAGCGAAAGCCGGGGCAGGGCCTGGAGCGTAAGTCGCATGGTTGACCGCACTCAACTGAGAAGCCCAATAATAACGCTTGATGTCTGGGAGGGCAATGCCACCGTCATACCACGGAAGCGTGAGTTTGGAAAGAGCAATGCACGCGTGCCCGTCCCAGACTAGTCGTCTCTGTAGGCTCTCCACTTCACGAAAATAACCCGAAGGAACTGGGTCAAATGAATTCTGAAGTGCATACAAAAATCGAGGCAGCGACATCATCTTGAAAAGAGCCGCACGACCGAGTGGTGACAGTGGCAACTTACGCCAGCGTGCAACATCAAGCTTGAGCCGCTGAAGGGGGGTAACAAATTACGCTCGTAGCGCACAGAGGGATCCAAGGAGACATAAATCCCTAAGTACTTAAAGCCGGTCTCAACTACTTGAATTGGAAATCTACGAGGCAATGGAGGGAGATCTCCTGCCAAAACGTAGACGCAGGATTTAGACCAATAAATAATGAGACCGAGTTCTTTCCAAAAGAGGTCAAAACATCAAAAAGTACATTCAACGACTTCCGAGGGGAGGTGAGGTAGAAAAGGATGTCATCCGCATATAGCGAGATACGATCCTCAAAGTCGGGAGTCCACCGAATGCCCCGCATTGAAGGCTCCCAATGGAGCCACTCCGCCAAAGGTTCTAAAGTAAAGGCAAAAAGCAGCGGAGACAACGGGCAGCCCTGCCAAGTACCACGCCCAAGTGTAAAAACACCGGACACCTTCCCGTTAACTACCACCTGAGCCAAAGGCCTCTCGTAAAGAAGTTTCACCCAGGCGATGAACACCGGGCCAAATCCAAACTTCGAGAGGGCCGCCCAAAGGTAGGGCCACTCGATGGTATGGAAGGCCATGGTAGCGTCAAGGGAAGCCAAAATGGCCGATTCAGTGAGTGTCCCAGCCCTCGCGAGAACTCCATGGAGTCTCCGAAGATTAAGGGCGGTGTTGCGATGTGGGATGAAACCGGACTGATCCGAATGGATCAAGTCTCCTATCACCTTAATCATGCGATTAGCCAACAATTTAGCTAGAATTTTAGGTTCGGCATTAAGTAAAGAAATAGGTCTCTACGAAGTACAAAGATCCCGCGGCTTACCCTCCTTATGGATAACTACAATGGTAGCAAGTCGTTGATCAGCAGGAAGGGAACCAGACTCCAAAGCCTCAAGGAACATCCCCCTTAAGTAGGGTGCCATTTTGTCGGTTCGCAGCTTGTACAGTTCAATGGGCAAACCATTGGGGCCCATTGCCTTGCCAGAACGAAGGGAACGTATGGTCACCGCGACTTCATCCACCGTTAGAGGTGCCTCCATGAGGTCTCTATCGGCGTCAGAAAGGCAGGGCAATGCAATGTCCCACAGCAGCAAACTAGAGTCTTCCTCATCTTTATCACAGACCGAGGCATACACAGTCTTGAAGTGGTCTACAAAACACGGAACGGTCCCGACTGGGTCCGTAACACACTCACCATCAGGCCTCTCAATCACCGGAATAACACTATTCACTCTCTCTTTCTTGTCCAACCACGCGAGCAATTTACCAGCCTTGTCTCCCACATCATACAACCTGCCCTGTTGCTCTCTATACATCCCTTTCACCGCATTAGTAACAAGAGCTCTATAATCGGCTTGTTTCAAACTGAGGGAGTGCAGCTTTGCGCGAGAGACTCCTGATTCAAGATTACACCTCAAGTGCAGATATTTCGGTTTCCAGGCGTACAAGTTCCACATTGTTAGCCTTCTTGGCGGCGGCAATCAGCGACAGGGATTGCCCACGAATAACCGTCTTAAAGGCTCCCCCCAATGAAACAGAAGAAGAAACAGACCCCACATTGTCATTAAAGTAATGGTCAATAGCTTTCACAAGTTCGGAGCGGGTTTTGGGATTGCGGAAGTACCAGGGATTAATAGGGGCAACTCTACCCTCACTGCCCACCCGACCTCAAAGCAAAGCCACAGAGGGGAATGGTCAGAAATACCCTTGGGAAGCTGGCGAACTTCTCTAATGGAGGATGATTGAACCGATGGCATTAAAAAGTAATCCAGCCTGCAGAGACTGCCATGGGCCCCCGAATGGAAGGTGTATTGTAACTGCGTGGGGTGCATCAACCTTCAACTGTCTATCAGCCCAAAGGTTTCGAGCAAGTCACTCAGCCTAGCCAAATCCCTAGGGAGACAACGATGAGAGGTGCCAGAAACCACAGAATTAAAATCCCCACCAAGGATCAGGAGGCCCTCAGGAAGCCCTAATATAACCCTGCCGAGGTCAGCGTAAGTTGAGGCCTGTAGACCCGGAGGGATATACACCGAAAGTATGGACAGTGTCTTCCCCTCCCATCTACCAGTGAGCGCCGCGTAGCGCCCCCTGTCATCAAGCGTCACTTCATCGATTTCAAAAGGGAGAGAAGGCCGAACAAGAATGCCCGCCCCCCTGGAACCAGAAGTAAACCCAGAGTGAGCCACCAGCCGATATCCACGTCTATTCATGGCCTGACACGCATTACCTATTAGATGCGTTTTCTGAAAAAGAACAATATCGGGGGAATGGCGTCTAAGGAACTGTAACACAACCCCTCGCTTTATCCTGTCTCCCAACCCATTGACATTCCAGGATAGCAGTCTCAACTCGCCACCCCCCATCCCCAAGAAGAAGGCAGAGCAGCACCCACACAAGACCCAATGACCAGAGCAGATGAAAAAAACAATACGATGCCTCGTGAATAGAAAGAATCACACACACACCGCCCACAACCCCCCAACTTAAGCCCGATACAACACCCCCCACCCTGCACCCCTGCGTACGACTCATACGCCACCCCAACTTGCAGTGTGCCTGTCGCCCCGTCATAAAACTAATCTACACAAAGAACCCAGGAGGAGGAAGTGTCCCCATTCACCCCCCGCCACCCTCAGGCCGATCTAAAATAAGAACAAGAGAACCAATGTCCAGACTCAGCTGAAATAGTAGAAAAGTTCAGACGCCAGGATCCACAGTGTCACTCTCACTCTGGCACGCCACCGTCGGCGCCACCGGGGTGCCCGGATCGATCGTCTCTCTTGGGCAAAGAGTCGAGCCAGTCACTAACATTGTCCGGGCGATCAAAGAAAAATGTACGCTCCTCATATTCGATCCGAAGTCTGGTCGGGAACAACATGGCGTACTTAAGGCCCAAGTCCCGCAGCCGTCTCTTTACTCCCTGAAATCCCAGCCTCTGCCTCTGAACGAGCGGTGTAAAGTCGGGATAGAAGGTCACGGAGGCATTTTCGAATTTCACAGGGCCTTTGTCCCGCGAGGCTTGAAGAATAGCGTCTCTATCCCTAAAGTGGAACAGTCTTTTAATAATGGGTCTCGGGGGGGGGGGCACCCAGCTTCGCCTTTCCGCCTGGGACTCGATAGGCCCGTTCAACAGCAAAGAATTTGCTAATTCCGGCTGGAGCGAGATAATTTGTGACCAGATCTTCCACAAGAAGGTTGGTTGCAGGAGTCTCGGGACTCTCAGGGACACCGATAAGGCGTACATTGTTACGACGGGCCCTATTTTCATAATCCTCGAGGCAACGAGCCATCATGTCGTGAGAGGAACGCAAGTTACCGATCTCAGTCTGAGCGTCCGTGACATCCGTAATCAAACTGGAAGTCTTCAAATCCAACGACTTGACCCTCTTGTTAGTCTTCGCCAAATCCGCTCTAATCAGCGTGACGTCGACGGCCACCGTGTCAATCTTAGAGGCAAGGGCCTCGTACTGCTGTCCCATGGAGGCCTTCATGCTGGTGATGGCTCTCATGACGTCTTGCAACGATACTTCTGAGGTCGCAGCAGAATCGGACTTAGGATCATCAGAAGTGCGGCCAGCACCGCTGGGGGACCCCTTTAAATGGGAATAATGGTCCATAATGTTCGTCTGGGTCTGTCCCCCATGGAGAGGTGTCTTGATCTTGCGTCTCTCAGTATCAGGTCTGGTGGCCATATTGGAGAGGGGACCCCGAAGGGGCCCGCGCAACCTGGTGAAAATGGCCGGGTGTAGAGTGGCCAAGAAGACAACGAAACTGAATCAGAATAGCGTAGACGCCAAGAAAGCTGGAAATGGGGCACTCAGCAGGGACAGCACACAGCAGTGTTGAAACACCAGGCCGGCCAAGGGTCGATCAGGGCAGCGCTTTAAGCAATCTGAGCCGGGAGTAGAAAACGAAACTGAAAGTTAAACTGGGGTCGGTCGGAAGGAGACCCCTTCAGCAGTTGTTGTTAAACTACTACTCGGCCTGCCAAGCAACCGAACCCCGGGTCCGTCTCGGGGCGGCCCGCAAAAGTTCGAGGCGGTGTAAAAGTGGACCCCAACGTCCAAATTCAATTCTTCAAAGAATGTTAAGATCAGCGAGAGGTTGCGAACAAAAGCCCATCTTCAAAATCAGGATGTAGTCAGGATATTTGCGAAGGGCGGCGCGGGTCCGGGGAGCTCTGTGCTCATGCGACCATCTTGGATGCCCGCGAAGCTCCTCCGGTAAGCTCATTCCTGATGGACCAGAAGGCAATAAATCAGAGTCAAGTTTCTTGCAGTCAGCCAACCCTTTGATAACAAAATGTACCACAATAGGAAGCAGAACATCTTCAGATAAGGCTTGTTCCCATTCTAATTCTTGGATAGCAGGCTCTTTGACCCAACAAACCCCAACAGTTTCTGTGTCTGAAGCGTCCTTTCAGATTTCAATGGGCAGTCTTGACAACCAGTCCGCAGCTTTATTGGCAGAGCCAGGAAGGTATTGCACTTGGAAGTTAAATTCTTCTAACCCTTCGCTCAAGCATTCAAGCCTGGGCGTCAGTCTTTCACTCGCTACACAAGAAAATACCTGAACCAAAGGGCGAGGATCGGACCTCACCAAGAAGGGTATCCCCCATAGGTAAAATTTAAAGTGTTTTATTGCCCACACTATGGCCAAATCTTCCCTTTCGATGCAGGAATACTGTTGCTTGGGTTTTTTCTGTGGTCTAGAGGCAAATGCAACACCTTTCTCCTCATTTATATCGATCTTGGAAAACACTGCTCCATGGCCACACAGGCTGGCGTCAGTTGTCAAAACAGTTTTGTTCTTGGTATCAAAATGGCCAAGAGTGGGCATCTTACCTATTGCTTTCTTGATAGAGTTAAAAGCGCATCACATTCCTGCAACCAGGAAAAATGTACACCTTTTTTCACAAGGGCTCTGATGGTCATAAAACCTTGAACAAACTTAGAAAAGAACTCAGCAAGGCCAGGGAAATACCTCACTTCCTCCTTATCAGTTGGTGCAGGGGCATCAACAATAGACTTTGCAAGGTCCAACTTCGGTTGGATGCCCTCCCCAGAGATAACATGTACCAAATATGTGACAGAGGACACACCAATCTTACACTTTAACTTGTTTACAGTTAAACCCTTGTCGGCTAGTCTTTGCAGGACAGCTCTCAAAATACCATCATGTTCCAAATCATTCTTTCCGTAAACTAAGATGTCGTCCTGAAAAAACAAGATATTAGACATGTCTCCCAAAATCATCTTCATGATACACTGAAAACAGGCAGATGCTGAGGCTAATCCAAATGGCATTCTAATGAAATGGAATAGCCCCAGTGGTGTCACTTAAGTGCTCGGAATCTGGATGGAGGGGTACTTGGTGGTATGCTAAGGCAAGTCTAACACACTGAAAATCTTTGCACCCTGAAGCATGTTAATTGATCCTGCGATATTAGGAAGGTATTGACGGTCCACCCATATCCATTTGTTCAGACTCCGCACGTCGAAACACATCCTGATATTTTTCCCTCCATCCTTAGGGGCCAAAACCACTGGGGCCAACCATTCAGAGGATTCAATTTCCTCAGTTATGTTCAAAGCCACCAGTCCCTTGAGTTCATTCCTCAGAGGTTCTAGCATCGTGTTGGGAACCTTCCTAACTTTGTGTACACCAGATGTTGCATTCTGCTTAAGGACAATACGATGTTTAAAGTCTTTAAGTAAGCCAAGGTTGTCAGAAAAGACTTGGGAAACTCCTCAATGAACCTATTGGAGGTTGCAGAATGATCAACTAACATGACTTGCTTGGAGGGATAACGAGCATTAGGATTGAGGATTATCCCCAAGTCTCTTTGATGCCTCCACCCGAGGAGGTTGTCACCTCGTTTGGCAACATACATCTTTCCAATAGTCTCCCTTCCCTTGAAGTGTAATTTCATGATGGCATACCCAATTACGTCAATGTGTGAGCCACCATAGCTGATTGGGCTGATGTCAGGGACAAAAAGTTGGAAATTGGGAAAGGTTTTTTCCTAAAGCTCATTGTCTAACATGGTAAAAGGGGAGCCAGAATCTGCCAGGATGACAAATAATTTATCTCCAATCACCACATAACATTCAGGCATACTAATGAGATCCGCATCTACCATGCCATCACCTCTCACGGTCAGCGCAATGGTTTTTGAAGTGTTACTGGCAGTCTCAACACGTTCCACTGTACGTACTCTACCACCAGACTTGCACACTCTGGCATAATGACCCTTGATCCCACACTTGTGGCATGTTGTATTCCTAGCATAGCAATTAGGGTAGCTAGAAGAGTGGTTAAGGCTCCCACACCTATAACACTTCATCCTTGAAAATCAGTGGAAGACTTGATTCTAGTCCCACATACTCCCTTGGAGACGTTGTCAATGGAGTCTTGAGGTATCTCCTTTTGAGTTAGTTCACGAATGCTACTTGGAGTAGGGGTATCAACAGCTGCTGCCTTATGGGCTTCCGTCTCTTTAACCCAGTCAGGGGTATTTTCCATCCCCTCCATGATGGCTATGCTTTCATTGAGGGAAGGGTTTCTAGACAAAAGCTTCTCCTGCACTCTAGAACTGTTGTGCACCTGACTAGTTGATCATGCATCAACGAATCAGTAAGTTCTCCAAACTCACAGGTGCGGGCAAGTGTTTTTAGCGAAGCAGTATAGTTCCCAACCTTCTCATTGGGTTCTTGGGTCCTCATGAAAAACGTATGTCTCTCTAAGACGACATTGATGCGTGGCCCAAAATACATTTCTAACATTTTTATGGACATTTTGAATACATCAGATGGTTCATCATTACCTTCGCTATCAGGAATTGTGTCAATACTTTCATATATATTGAACCCTTCCATTCCGGGATTATGGAGAAGAATTGCTTGCCTCCTATGAGCTGAGCATTTTTCGCCTCCAATAGCAACTAAATACGAATCGAATAACAGTTTCCATCTTTTCACGGGTAACATTGGCTCACCCTTTTCACAAAGGAAGGGAGAAGGCTTGCTCATTGATGTGGCTGACATGCTGTTAGTAATTGTTTGCCTAGGGAGAACAAGGAGAAACTGGCACCAATAACCAAAGGAAGTTCAGTTATGAAGATGTAACAAAATGGTTAAATTGGTTTAGTGCAAACAGAATCCAAATCTCCACCATCGCAAATGCAGCACAGACTGTATCAAAATGGGTAAATGAGCTGAGAGTTCCACATTATCCAGAATCAGAATCTTCACTTATCGCAATTGTGGCACAAAATTAAATGCTTGAACGCTTGGGTATAATAAAAAAAAAAATCAGCAGACAATAAAACGAAACAGTACCTGCAGTACGGGGAATTCAATTAACTTCGGATCTAATCCTATGTACGAGATCCTATTCCGGACTCCGTGAGGCTCCGTGCTTCATAGTCATGGAGATTGACAACCAAGATGGCGGCACGCAACGTGCACATAACGCTATGACGTGTGCACGAGCAGGAAAGCATCGTCGCGAGCACCAAGAGCCATTAGAAGAGAAAACTGTGAAAAATGGCTTAAATCCGGCCAAAAGCCTACCAGAAAGCGGGAAAAAGAGCAGCGGACATCCAAAAATCCTCTGGGCAGCCAGGAAGGTGCTGCTCAACAGTCTGATTGTTGTGGTGAAAGAAACCAAATCTGTGGGTTCAAGAAGGTGAAAGTTGGTGGTGAGCCCATCCCCCGCAAGCGTCACACATCGCAAGTGTTACGAATTCACACACTGGTAAGTTTCAAAGAGGTTTATTTCTTGTAAACATAGCACCACCAACTCCTGCTACCGGCCTATCAGCTCTCCTCCTTCTAACTGTCTCACCCAAGACACTACCATGGAGATAGAACTGTCAGGCTCGAGCAGCTTATTGAATATTTACAACAAAAGTATTCCATTCAGGGTTCTCTATTTTATTCACAAGCCCTCACACGTCCCATGTAGCGAACCTACATTTTCCGCCTTCAGGTCCGTTAATTGGATTCATGGTTGTGGTTACAGTTGCTGCTATACTGAGGATGGGGCGATCATCACAATTAATATTGAAAGGCTTAGATAGCACCCCACTATACTTATTGACCAGTCCAAGGCCACAATTAATACCGTTAGGAGACAAATTACGCTCCTGTGACTTAGATATATCCTCTCTTCAGACATCACAGTATCATCTACACTATGTTCTTTGGAACAGAGTAAATCCTTGTCTTCCATGGTACTCAGTACTTAGTATCTATTTGAAAGGGGTAATTCATAAGAATGAGAATAGGGTAGCTTTGTTGCCTGTTCATTTTGAAGATTGGCGAGTGGGTGATTATGACTTTTTAAATGCAGGTATAAAAACCCCAATTGCAATACAGCCACATTTCCACCAATCAGGGGTAATAATGCTGTCTTTGCGTGAATATCACCGGCTATACTAGGATTTTGAGAGTTAACAATAATGCAGTCCCCCTCAAAGCTTTTCATTTGTGGGCAAATCCACCTAACTCTTCGTGTGAATAAGATTTGTTCTGCATTAGCTGGTGAAAGCTGAGCCAGTGAATCACCTTATTCTTTAAACCCTCAGCAGACAATCTAATATCAGTTTTCAATAGAGAAACAATTTCCAAAACAGCCACATATGGACAGCATGCTCGGGGAAAGTTAATAGATGCTAGCTCTTGGAAGTCATTGTAAGAGTGATTATGCCTATTGGTTGTGTCATTGTCTATTGGGACCACATGATTAGGGGTTGCTATAGGTGTCTGAGTGGGGATCATATTAGTGAGCCCTATCGTTTGATTAGCCTTAAGGTGTGGTCGGGTCTGTCTGGGGGCCGAACTCGTGCCAGGTTGATCATCAATCCCCGATGGTGTATTGTCATCAAGCATCTTGGTAGTACTGGATGGTATCTCCTTACCCCCAAGGGGCTGTATACTAGGTGTACTGGATAAGTTGTTACAGCAGGAGATAACGGTTGCCAGTTCCCCCTCCAATTTAGCCATTTATTTATTAGTGGCAATAATAGCTTGTTTGCAATTACAGTTAGTTTGTCCCAAAATGGTTTCCGCAAAAGGTTATTCATTTTCATTGTAGTGATCATTTAGCCCCTGAAAATGTAGCCTGCCCGGAAAGATCGTGTCTGTTGTTGTAGCTGTGGATGTGGTTATATTATTCCAGAACTTTCTTTTACGTTTTGCAGCAGGCGGGAGGGTTAGCGTCAAAGTTGTTGAGTTTGGTGATGGCAAGGATCATGGCAAAGAGACCGCCCTTCCCGGAGAGTTCCGAAGTTGATTACCAATATGGCCCTCCCCGACCCACAGCAGGTTTATCGTTCAGCCACTCCTGATCGTTTAGTAACCCCAAAACGTGATCCATTGTAGGTACAACCTCCTCGCCTTCCCATTTGGCCATGGTGCGCACAACGAATAATGCCGTTTGGCCTGGTCTATCTCATTATCTAAGGCACGCACTACTCGTGCTAAAAAGAGCCTGTAGTGGTCTGATTAGTAGCAGCCCTTGGCTCAAAAGGAAGTTTAGGGCCACCAGCCTTGTGTTTAACCATTTTAACATTAGACCTCAAAGTGCCTAAAAACAAGTCAACAACAATGTCACATAGTTGTGGGGTGACAACTCCCTATCTGCAGTTCTGAGTTTTCTCTACCGGGGTTATTTCAAGCCCCTGCTCCATGATGGTCTTGTATATAAAATAAAATATAAAAAATACATTTAAAAAAGAGAAGAAGAAAAAAACAAAAAGAAGAAGACAGCCCCAGCCCAGCCTCTTCCTCCCGCTGACTGGTGCAGACGGACTCACTCCCTCACCCATTCATTCACCAATGTGCACACACAACAATCACTCACAACAAAATCATACATTTATACATACACACACGCACCAAACATTAAAAAACATAAAACTTGCCTGCCCTGCAGCTCGTGGAGAGAAAGCACCGGAGGTCCCAGAAAGGTTGGCACTGCTGCCTTCTCTCATTTGCTGACCAAAGGGCAGCCAATGAGGGGGAGACTGAAATCCTCCACTTTGTCACCAAGTAGTATAAGGTCAGTGAGACTACTGGCCTCACCCCCAGTCTTGATGAGGAGTCAGAGGTTGACACTCTGCCCTGGGCAATTCAGAAATTTAAAACTAAAGCACCCAGGTCCGAGGCAATTGGTGATGCTCCCCCTCATCACATGGGGGAGGACCTCAAGCAGGAACGTTGTCAACCCCCCGCTTTAGCAGCTACAGGTGGTTAGGGTTCTTAATGGGCTTCTTCTGTCTGCGACTTGGCAGTCAATGGCTGATAATAAATATGACAGATGGAGGGTGAGTGAGTGAAAGGATGGATGGAAGGATAGAGGAATGGATGAGTGAGCGACATGGTGGATGGATAGATGCATGGATAAATGAGTAAAAGGATGGACTGGTGAAAGGGAGGAAGGATGGATGGATGGGTGGATGAGGGAGAGGGTGAATGGATGGATGGATGAGTGAAAGGGTGGGTGGATGGATGGATGATGAGAGAAAGGATAGATGCATGAGTTAGTGAGTGAAAGGATAGAAGATGAGTGAAAGAATAAATGTATGGATGAATGAGGATGAAATGAAAGGCTGGATGGAAGTACAGGTTGACAGGATGCATGGATGAGCAAAAGGATTGCTGGATGGATGAGTGAAATGATGGATGTAAGGATGGATGAGTGAACAAAAATGGACTGGTGAGTGAAAGGGAGATTAGCTGGATGGCTGGATGAAAGGGTGGACAGATGGATGAGTGAAAGGGTGAATGAAGGGACGGAAAAGGAGGATGAGAGAAAGGAGGGTTGAATTGAATGAATGAGTGGGTGAGTGAAAGGATGCAAGGGTGAGTGAATGAATAGTAAATTGATGAAAGGATGGATGTGTGAGTGAAATGGCAGATGGATTGGTGAGTGAAAGGCAGGATGGATAGAGGCATGGATGAATGAGTGAAAGGATGGAGTAATGATGGATGAGTGGAAGGGAGGATGGATGGATGGATGGATGAAAGGGTGAATGTATGGATGAGTGAAAGGGTGGCTGGATGGAGGATGAGAGAATGGATCGATGAATGATGGAGTGAAAGGATGGGTCAATGATTGGATGGATGGATGAAGTGGAAAGCTGGATGGATGTAGTGAAAGGGTAGATAGAAGGTGAAAGGATGGATGGATGAGTGAAAGCATGGATGTAAGGATACATGAATAAAAGGATGGATGGATGAGTGAAAGGGAGAGTGGATGGATGGCTGGATGTAAGGGTAGATGGATAGATGAGCGAAAGGGTGAAGGGATGGACAGATGAGTGAAATGGTAGATGGAGAAATGAGTGAGTGAAAGGATGGATGGATACGTGAAAGAGTAGATGGATGGATGTGTGAGTCAACTGGTAGATAGATGGGTGAGTGAAAGGGTGAATGGACGGATGCATAAATGTATGAATGAAAGGATGGATTAGTGAAAGCGACGGAGAAAGGATAGATGGATGAGTGTAATGGTGAATAGATGGATCAGTGAATAGATGGATGGAAGATGAGATAAAGGATGGATGAGTGAGTGAAATGGTAAATGGATGGATCAATAAGTGAATGGATAGATGAGGGAGTGAAAGGCTGGTTGGACAGACAGAGTGAAAGGCAGATGGTGGATGAGTGAAAGGATGGATCGTTGGATAGATAAGCGATAGCACATGAAAAGGGGCGTTCCCAATGCATGAAGCACCATATGAATGAGATCAACCAAAGTCACCCACAGAGTAGCTGAAATATTTTTAGAAAAATGTATTTATTTTTAGATAATCATTTCTTTGATAAGATTCTCAGAACCAAAATAAATTTGGGTCAACTTCTAGTACATGAAAGTTCATAACGTTATACGGTCATGGAAAAGACATCAGCCCAAAGACTAATAAAACATTGCATTGCAAAAAAGCGCCTTTTTTTCCCTCCCACTGTATTATGTTCTGATGTTCTGATTGAGTATGACTTTATGGTTTGTTTGATAGAGAGTTGTGTGGACGAATGATTAGAATGACTGAACTGTGTGATATGTTTTTAAATTTTTTATTAGTCTTTGGGCTGATGTCTTTTCCATGACCATATAACTTTATGAACTTTCATGTACTAGAAGTTTTTTTTTTGTTTAGGAAATTTTTATTTATCATTTGAAAGATAATACAAAAGACATGTCATAAATATTGGAAAAAAGTACATAAGCATAAGTATTACAAGACATGTGTAATCATAAAGAAATGCATAAGTAAGAGGGAAAAAGAGAGAGAGAATAGATAGAGGAAAGAGAAAAGAAAAGGGAAAGAGAAAAGGAAAGAAAGAAGAGAATAAAAGAAAGAGAAGATAGAAATATACTACGTGGGACTAGTAGTAAGAAACGAAGCGGGAGGTTTGGAAGAAAGATAAGTGGAGAAAGGAAGCCAAAGTAGATCAGATTTAATTTTCATGGGGACAGAGGTGGAAGATGAGATAGAAATTCTGTGTTCATCACAAATAAAATTCCACCAGGTATGTATAGAGAGCTTAGAATTATCTTTCCAACACAATAACATAACTTTAAATGCAAGAGCAATAAACAGGTCCAATAGCTTAGCAGAAGAAGATACAATAGCGATATCATCGGATAAAGAACCTAAAAAAACATTCAATAAGGATAAAGGGGCAGAACAAGAAAACATTGGCATGCAGATATTCCATACTTCATTCCAAAATGATAAAACACATGAACATTCGTATAGTTGATGTTTAAGAGTCCCAGTGTCCTTGGAGCATGACCAACATAAGGATGAGGAAGTTTGGGAAAACTTATGGATACTAACCGGGGTAAGAACAACTCTATGATAAATAAAGAATAAAGATTGAGTAATACGTGCAGCAATAGATACTTTAAAAAGTTTGGACCATATACTATCCCACAACACAACAGGCAGGGAGGCATCAAGGTCAGTCTCCCAAGCAGTCTCAACATTTCATTTAGAATGTTCAGAAACGTTAGATAACAAAATGGAATAAACAAGGGCAGCCTTTGGTTGTTGAGTAGAAAATAAGGAATATAATGGAGTTGTAGGGATGCAAGAAGGAAAAGCATCAGGTAGAGAGAGGGAAGACAAATGTGACTGAATAGCAGACGTTATAATGGTATATTCAGTAAGAGACGATAAAGGCAAATGGAATAAATTCTGCATAACTGAAAAGGAAAGGAGAGATGAACCATCAAAAATTGATGTACAAAGCAAATATCCTTCTCCTTCCAGTGTTTAAAGTAGAATGATTTGCCTTCATATCTAAGGAATTTGTTGTACCACACAATAGAGGATAAAAAACATTGAAGAGGAGATAAAGTAGAAGAAAAAACAGTATGTAATAATAATTGGGAGTATTTCAAAATGGGATATTTGGAGAGAAAAGAACAATTTGACATGAAACAGTATGTTGGAATGAGAAGTCTTTTAAAAGGGAGCGCTCCAAAAGAACCCATTTAGGTACAGGGTTATCTGTGAAGTCATAAGCCAAGGAAAAGGACTGTTTAATCAAAAAGGCAGAGTGGTATGTTTTAAAATCAGGAAATCGAACGCCACCCTCAGGTTTAGGTTGAATTAACTTGTGCAATGCAATTCGAGGGTGTTTGTTGTTCCACAAAAATTTAGTACAAATAGTGTTAATACGTGAAAAATAGGATTTGGGAATTTTAAAAGGGAGCATGGAAACAGTATAAAGAACATGTGGAGTAATCATCATTTTAATTGTATCTAGTCTACCCCACCAAGAAAGGAATAAAGGGGACCAAATTTGAAGAAGGGATTGAATTTTCTTAATAAGTGAGTCAAAAGTTAATTTAAGGGTGTTTGTTAAGGATGAAGAAAACCATATACCCAGGTATTTGATTTTGGAAGGACACCATGTAAAATCCGTATTGTTAAACATATACTGGAAACAGATCGAATTGAGGGGCAGAACTTCCGTTTTACATAAATTTAATGTAGAGCCTGATATAGAGGAATACAACGCACCTCATTCAAAAAGTGTGGAAGGGTAGATTCAGGATCGGACATATATATCAGGACATCATCTGCATAAGCAGAGAGTTTAGTTTCAGTAGAGGAGAATTTAAGGCCAGTAATATTAGGATTGGAGCGAATACGTTCTAAAAAAGGCTCAAGACAGAGAATGAATAATAAGGGGGAAAGGGGACAACCTTGTCTTGTGCCTCTAGATAAAGAAAAAAAACTAGAAAATTGGTTGTTGACAAAAATACTGGCACGTGGAGAAGAGTAGAGGAGTTTAACCAAGGATATGAAGGAGGGACCAAAACCAAACCATTTGAGGGTATGAAACATGAATTGCAAATTTATACGGTCAAAAGCTTTTTCAGCATCTAAGGATAGAGCTGCCAACGGGACTTTAATGTTCTTACTACATGAAATGACATTGGAAAACAGGCGGGCATTGTCAGCAATAAGTCTGCCTTTCACAAACCCCACCTGATCAGTATTAATTAAACGGGGAATAGTAGAATCAAGACGAGAAGCGAGGATTTTAGCAAAAATTTTACAGTCGTAATTAATTAAAGATATGGGGCGATAATTTTTACAATATGAGTGATCTTTGTCTGGTTTAGGAATAATGATGATTAGAGCATCCAAAAAGGACCCAGAGGCCTTGGCATCTAAAATAAATGAATTAAATAATTGAAGGAGTTTCGGTGTAAAAAAGGAGTGAAAAGAAGAGTAAAATTCAACAGGCAAACCATCTGGACCAGGGGCCTTAGACTTTTTGAGAGAATTAATGGCAGTAGTAACTTCCTGAAGAGTGATTTCCCGTTCCAAGTGAGCAAAGTCCACCGGAAGAGAAGGAGGGGGAGGGAGGCCTTCAAAAAATGAGGTTAAGTGCGCTTCAGAGGGGTGGGTGTCATCAGTATATAAGGCATGGTAGTAGTTATGAAATACTTCAGCAATGTCCTCATCAGACTTAACCAATTGATTTGTGGAATCATTAAAGATGGGGCCAACAGTCTTACGTTCGGATTTGATTTTTAAATAATTCGCCAACATTTTCCCTGCTTTATTTTGGCCACCATGGAATTTAGATTTGATTTTAAGAAGAGTGTGACAAGCTTCATTGGTGATAATTTTGTTAAGGTCTGTTTTGGCAGAAATTAATTCCTGAAGGGCGGAGGAGGATTTGGAGGAAAAATAGGAATGCTCAAGGCGCTTAATCACCTGAAGCTGGTCTTCGTACTTTTGTTTATTAAGTTTCTTCTTTTTGGAAACGTAGGAAATAGTGATTGCACGGAAAGCAGCCTTAAAGGCATCCCAATTGTTGGAAATAGAGGTGTCAGAGGGGTTATTAAAGGAGAAAAACTCAGTAAAAACTCCACACTCTCTTTCATAAAACTGGCATCAGACAAAAGAAAGGAATTAAATTTCCAACGACTGAATTTAGAAGAAATAAGGGAAAGATCTAGGGTAGTATAAACAGGAGCATGGTCGGAAATGAATATAGAGCCAATGACAGATTTTTGAATGGAGGGCAAAAGAGACTTAATAATCATAATGTAATCAATTCTCGAGCGTGCATGGTGTACATTGGAAAAAAAAGTATATTCTGGCAAATCCGGATTGCACATTTTCCAAGAATCATATAAAGGACGAGAGGCAATAGCAGATTGAAAACTCTTATGAGATTTATCAGGTTGAAATTTACTAGAGGATAATCTGTCTGAAAAGGGGTCTAACCACTGGTTAAAATCACCTGCTATGACAAAGTCAGGACAATCTATGGACGAAATCAGGACTTTAATGTCTTTCCAAAATTTTGGATCAGGGCGTACTGAACCATATATGTTGAGTAATACCAGCGTCTTATTTTGTATAACAACCTTAGCCATTGCCCAACGTCCTTCAGCATCATTTTGAGAAGAAATAATCTGAACATTTAAAGATTTGTGAAATAAAATAGCAACCCCTCCCTTTTTATTAACAGCAGGGGAGAACATAACTTCGCCCACCCACTGCCTCTTCAGCTTAACAGATTCAACATCCGTACAATGCGTTTCCTGAAGAAAAACAACCTGCGAATTAAATTTAGATAAATGCGACAGTACCTTTTGACGCTTGACAGGATGACCAAGACCATGCAGGTTCCAAGAAACAAAGTTACACATGTTGGTGGGTAGGGAGAATGGGCGACAAATGGAGCAGACACATGGCAAGGAGATAACTACAAAAGGGAAGACAAAAAATACATAAGTGGGTGATAAAGAGAACTCCCAGAACATTCACAATACTGAGACCAAATAAACCAATAAATACAAAATGTAACAACCTGAAGAACAGAAATAGAAGTAGAGACCGCACATTACTGAATCGGAATACAGCAATAGATAAAAGAAAGAACAACATGAAGAACAAAAATAGAAGCAGAGATCGCTTGGGAATATAGTAGTACTAAAAAATGGAGAAAAAGTATAGAAGCCAAGAAGAAGAAGGAAAAAAAAAGAGAAAGGAAGAGGAAAAGGAGACAAGGAAAAAAAAGAGTAAACAGATCAAAGCACAAAGGCCTGATCGGAGAAGCAGAGAGCAACCAAAACATCCAAGGCGGGGATACACCAGAGAGAAAGCACGCCTTAGGAGCTACCAAGAAAAAAAAGGACATATACAGAAAGGAAAGACACAAGGATGTGAGAGCAGAACCTCAGAATAAAGAAAAAAAGGAAAAAAGGTCAAGATAAAGGAAAAGATTAAAGGAGGTCAAAAATAAAAATATAAGAAGAGTTACAGTGAAGAATGAAAAGGAGGAGAAACATTAGTGTGCAGTGTCCATGTTGGAAGGAGAGACACTCTGAAGATAAGTATGAAGCGTCTGCGGATCATCAAAGGATCTGGTACGACCATTATGCGTGATCTTGCAAAAACGTGGATGCAGGATTCCATATTGAATGTTCAGTTGTCTCATTAGAGGTCGAAGATTCAAGAATTCCTTGCGCCGGGCATTTGTAGCAGATGAAAGATCTTGTCAGATAAAAATATTATGTCCAGACCATTGAAGACGTCGCTTGATCCTGGCGGCCTTCAGAACAGACATTAACTCTGTGAACTCTAGGAAAAGCATAATGATGCCACAAGGTTTGGAAGAATTGGAATTAATGCGGCCAAGACAATGGGCTCTCTGGATATTGAGAGGATGTGACGTCGGTTGAAGATCCAAGAGTTCCTGAAGAAATTTCCGTATGAAAGACACCATGTCATGACCCTCCACATTTTCCGGTACACCATAGACGCGTAGTTTGTTCCTACGATTGCGATTTTCCAAATCCTCTGTGTGGAGTTTGAGCTTGTGGATCTCTTGTTCCAATCGTGGGATTTTAGTTGAGGCATCTTGAATATCGCTCACACGCTGTTCCAAATTCAAAACCTTGCCTTCCATGATAACCCAGCGTTCTTCAATCTGCTGAAGCTTTGCATTAGTGGCAATCATGAATGGTTGGAAACCACGCACCTCCTCAAGAATAGAGTCCAAAACAGGATTAGGAGAAGACTTAATTGGGGAAGGTGGGTCATTCTTAGGTCTCCTAGGTTTGGTTCCAGTTTGTGACATTTTTGGAGTAAGAGAGTCATTCACCATAATGATGAGGTCCTGCCAAAAAGTACTACACAGGTAAGCAGAAAAAAAGGTAGGTAACACAGAAAACAGCAGGAGCCAATGTAATTGCAGAGAGTGAACCGGCTTAGAGATGCTTACGCAGTAAGAGGGGCATACAGCAAGTGGTGCAATGAAGCGATAAAACAGAGTAGTCAAAACAACTGACTACCTTTAAATGCTTAGACACTCACTGCGATGAGAACGGCAAAATGACCTGCAATACTGTGATAATAAAAACCACAATATATATGGGGAGCATCAACAAAAGCCAGCACAAGTAGTATGTAGAACTGCGGAAAAAACTTTGTCACTTTAAAGATATTTGCATCATAGAAGGCAAGTAGAAGCAATGTAATAGTCCAAGTCCAGCATTTCTAAAATGGGGGTTGTGGTTTCCTCACAGAATAAAAGTGAGACATTACAAACGCAGAAGCCAGAGGCAAGAGGCCAGGAACGGCAAGGTAATTGCACAGAAGCAAAAAATATTATCAGGCAGTTCCTCCAAAAAACAAGTGATTGAGTATAATCATACAAAGAAAAAGAAAGGAGCAGAAAACTTCAAAAGTTGCATTCCTAAAATGGCGGCCGTATTTCACCACAGATTAAGAGTAGTGCACTGAAAGTCGAGTGGCAAAAGGCATTTGGCAAAAAAGCATCAAGGCTTTGCACAAGAAAACAGCAGTACTGCCAAGCGTTTCCTCCAGGGTTAGATGCAATGCAGGAGAGGTGCAGTGGCATAGCAAAACAGATGTAAAAGCTCAAACGCGGACTCGGCATAGAAAATGGCGGTCGCCCGCGTTTGAGAAGAAGTTCAGATTACCGGATTGCATAAATGCCGGTCCGCTGCCTGGAGACGCCGTACCGCTGTAACAGCGTGATCAGCACACCTTCCGCCAACACTGTAGCCCTAATAGCCGTTCGGAAAACGGCATACGAGGCTCTCGCGGCATCCGCGTTTGATGTCCGTAGCGGAGCTCACAGGAAAGCCGTCCTCTCTCGATGGCGCGCAAGCCACGCCTTCCATGTACTAGAAGTTGACCCAAATTTATTTTGGTTCTGAGAATCTTATCAAAGAAATGATTATCTAAAAATAAATACATTTTTCTAAAAATATTTCAGATACTCTGTGGGTGACTTTGGTTGATCTCATTCATATGGTGCTTCATGCATTGGGAAAGCCCCTTTTCATGTTTTTGTAATATTTATCTTCCCTGGTGGGTTGTTCCCCTTACCTATCTTTAGTTTAGGTTTACAGGGTCCCTCTTCCATATTTTTGTATAGATAAGCGATAGCATGCATGTAAGGATGGATGATTGAAAGAGTGGATGAATGAGAGAAAGGGGGTGGATGGCTGGATGAAAGAATGGATGGATGAATGAAAGGGGAGATAGACGGCGGGATAAATGGATGGATGGATGATGGATGAGTGAAAGGATGAATGGATGGATGAATGAAAGGCTTGATTCATGGATGAGTGCGTGAAGGGATGGATGAGTGAAAGGGTGAATGGATGAATGAGTGGATGGATGGGTTGAAGGATAGCTGATGAGTGAAATGATGGATGGAGTGAAAGGGTTCGATGGATGAGTAAAAGGGTGGATGGATGAGCTGAATAATGGATGATTGAATGGATGGGTGAATGAATGAAAGGGGGATGGATACGTGAAATACTGAATGACTGAGTGAAAGAATGGATCGCAATGTTTGATGGATAGGTTTGAAGATGGATGGATAGGTTCATATAGAATGGGTGGACAGATCTATGAATGTAACGTAATGGTGACAGACTTAATGTTGGATGAAAGACTGAATAGATGACAGAATGCAAAGGTGAAATGATGGATATCAGTGAGTGGATGGAAGAATGAAAGGATAAATGCTTGGATGGAAGAGACAAGCAAGCTCTTCTGAGGATGGTCATGATGACTAGCTCCACTTGCTTTTCATTTTCTGGCAACTCCCTTGGCCAAGCTGAGGATATCACACCCATACGGCTGTGAAATACTCTGCCTGGCAAAGTACAGCTCAGGCAGCCAGGAACCTGCGTATTTAGTGAATGTCTAGCTCCTTGCTGTCTGACCCGAACAAGAAGAGTGTCTGTCAAGCTGACCTTTGCTCAGCCTGACAGACACGCTCCTTCTCTAAAAATGAGAGGGCGCATGGCCCCTTCGCCCATATCGACGGGCTGCAGATGGCAACTTTATATTATAAATGGGATTTCACAGTTTAGCTGAACATACGTTTTTCAGCTCGTGTATAATACCTGTTCTGAGTTACACTTTTTTTCTTCTTGCACATTATCTATGAATAATCTACACCTGTGCATTTGTTAATTACATTCTAAGTTGTCCTTGATAAGTATCTGGGAAGAGGTGCAGTTGGTGATCACTGCAGTGGTCCACAACTTTCACGATGATTTGGGAGATGAAGTTATCATGCAGTGCACTGTCTATTGATGCAGTACCTAGAGCGCTGCTCGTAACATTCTCACTGGAACAGGCCATCCTTCTTGAGGAGGAGAGGAGGAGTTGGTGGAGAGAAAGTGCCCAAGGCTCGCTTTCCGACACTTGTTGGTATAGCAGGTCCTTGACACAATAGCCCTTGACTTGCATGCACTGGCTTCATTTCTGGCCTTTGTCGACTGTTTGATGGTTGTATGGATCAGTGAGCTCGGGGTATTTTGGACACATTATTGTTTGACGTGTTACACTCTCCTCTGCATCCTTGCTTCCTTTAGTAACTTGACCTGTATACCACCAAACCCGCTTCCTCACTGTGAAAAGGCTGTGTTAGGCTACCAGCTCCAGTGTGTGCCCACTTTGATCACTTGACTCCTACACTGTACAATAATACAGTCCACAGGGCATCCAAAGAAGGACAGAATAATAGATTTCTACGTGCAATACCTATCTTTACAGTCTGTTTTCTGAGAAATTTCCATTTATTTTGTTTACATACTTTATGTTGTATTTTCTCAAGTGCACAAAATGTATTTTGACTTGTGGAGTATTTTTTCTTTTGACTAAGAAGCATGCATTATTTGTCTTGCAAAAATCTTTTTTCTATGTTTATGCATTCTGTAACAGTGTCTCTCTAGAGTAAATAGAGCACACTGTCACATTGTTTCTAATGCGGACAATCTTTGCAGCGTGGCAGTGTGAGTGAAAAATATATATATCAAGTCCCCAGGAGGGATGAAACGCGCAATGGCTGCCATCTACCTGTTTGTCGATCTGTGATCCTGTAAATAAAACAAACCGGTATTGAGGAAAGAATCCTGGGTCTGTGCTCTTTGTACTTTCGGAAAGCCTTCGAGGTGAAAAGAGTCTTTTGGATATATATATAGATCTATATATCTATATATCTATATATATCTATCTATATATATATATATATATATATATATATATATATATATATATATATATATATATATATATATATATAGATATATATAGATATATAGATATATAGATCTATATATATAAAAATTCCATAGAGAAAAAATCCTAACTATATATACCTACTGGCGACCGCCAGTAGGTAATATATATATATATATATAGATATATATATATATATATTCACTGAAAAAACCATAGGTTATAGACCATATATAGTTAGGAATTAGCATTTAGAAAACCTTATTTTACTCACACAAAACCATTGAAATTCCATATATAGTTAGTTGCACTAACTATATATCGCGCACCCGCAATCCACTGCTGATGATGTCACATATTACATCATTCATGACATGGTCAGTGACATCACTGATGACATCACTGATGACATCTCAAATGACATCACTGATGACATCACTGATGATATCTCATTTGACATCAATGGTCACATCAATGATGATATCATTAATGTGACAATACAATGCATCTCCTCACACTTTAATATAACCTCTGTTACACCCAGTGTTAAATATAGAGTATAATTTTTGAAACCATTGACACACCAATACTAGTTACTACATACGCACTCACTGATTCCTACGTCTACACACACATTCACTCATTCACCCATACAATCATTCATACATACAATCACTCATCTTTACAACACTATCATATGCACTCATACACCTATACAGACACTCACACTCTGCCACTCATCCATGGAGTTACTCACACACCTAGTCAGTCCTGTAAAGAATCAATCACACTTCCATTTTCTAATCTATACAGTTAAACATAGAGTACCTTACATTTTCAAACATATACTAACACATACTTACTCTCTTATACAATCATTGATACAAGTACACATTGATCTGCACAGAGTCACACATCTCCCAGCCAGCCACACATACACTCAGTCTCCCATACAAATACTTGGACAATCAATTAATAACCCATATAGTTACTCATATAGCTACTGATCAACACATGCAGCAGTTTACAGAACAGACATAATAATGCACAAATTAAGACAGTTTAGTCACTAACCCATGCACTCAGTGAGACACATTTAATCACTCACTCATACAGTCAGTCACCCACCTACTAAATGCTTCATCCAGACACTTATACATCTACTCATTCTTCAATATGTAAAACATATTTAAACTTTACAGAAACACACAGTCACTGGATGATGTCATCAGTGATGTCATCAGTGATGTCATTTGAGATGTCATCAGTGATGTCATCAGTGATGTCACTGACCATGTCATGAATGATCTAATATGTGACATCATCAGCAGTGGATTGCGGGTGCGCGATATATAGTTAGTGCAACTAACTATATATGGAATTTCAATGGTTTTGTGTGAGTAAAATAAGGTTTTCTAAATGCTAATTCCTAACTATATATGGTCTATAACCTATGGTTTTTTCTGTGAATTTACAAGGTTTTGTAAATGCTAATTCCTAACTATATATGGTCTATAACCTATGGTTTTTTCTGTGAATTTCATTGGTTTTTTAACAGCTAATATCTGTAGCTGTAAAATGTATTCTTCTTTAAATCCAAAAATATATTTTATATGTTTATGAATAATTTTTTTTTTAAATATATTTTTTTTTTTCTTCGTTCCCGCTTCGCGAATCGGGAAGCTTCCCGTTAGCTGACCTTGATGCCGCGAAAGAGACCGCGAGCCGGTAAACGTTTCTTTACCGCAAGTGCCGCGTTAGAAAACAACATCGTGACGCCTCCCGTCCGCATGACGTTTCACGTTGTCGCGTGATACGTCATATGACGTGCTACGTTAGCGAACTGGTACGCGAAGCGAGTCGCAAAGCGCAGGTTTCTGGAAGCAAACCGGGAGGCCCTGCAAAGCGCTTAACGTAAACACAGCAAGTCATGTGACTTGGTAATAACACTTTTCATTGGTTCATTTCACTTTTGGTTTCCTAATGATGTAAGACTAGGTCATATAATCTAAAATGAACACTTTTGATTGGTTGAGAACTCTTGTTTTTCCCAAATGATGAAAATCCCTCCTTCTTTCCTCACTCTGACTTTCATCATTGTGAGAGAAAGACCCTTTGTGATCACTGAGCAATGGCTTCTTTAGTAGCTTCAGCTGGTGCTTCCCAACCACCTCCACCACATCCAAGGAAGAGTGGACCACCTGCTCAAGTTATAATTCAACAAGAAGAAGAAGAAGAGGAACAGGACGACGAGCACGAAGAGAGGCAGTTTTTGCCTGAGCAGCCCAGGACGTCTCACCGGAAAGAAAACTTCATTTGGCAATTTTTTAAAATTCCCAAAGGTCAGAAAAAAGTAAATGCAAGATACGTAACTTGCCTTATCTGTCAAGATAGACTGTCCAGAGGAACCGAGAAAAAATACAGTTTCGGAAACTACACAATGCATCGCCATATGACTAGGTGGCATCCTAACAACTACAGTGCTGCACAGTTTCGGAACGACCTAGATAATCTCCCTATTATGGCCAGAAGATCTGTTGTACCGGAAGTAACGGGACCAGAGGGCAGGGAGATGGTGCCAAATATACAAATGAAATTTGGTGAAGTAAAACACATCTGCGTATTTTGCGATGGATTCATTTCCTACGGAGAAAAAAGCATCACTCTGATCAACAGAGCTATTGACTATCATATGCAAGTTTGTACGAAACGCCCAAAATAATAAATACTTCTTTTTTTGTTTTGTTGCTCCTGTTGAGCCCTTTACAATGAATCGTTTTCATTGCCCCCTCCAAGAAAAACAAAAAAAAATATAAAACTGTTCAGAAAAATTCAAAAAAAGTAAAAAAATGTTCCGAAAAATAATAAAAAAAATATAAAACAACAAAAACAATAAAAAAAAAAGTTCTTTTCAGAACTACCTCCCCGTTATTAAAAAAATTGGTACAATATTTGGAACTGTGCCAACCTCTATTTCTCTTAGTTCGCTTCCCAGTTCGCTCGCCGGTACGCGAACCAGAAGCGAACCAAAAACAGTAAGTATAAGGGAAGGAAACAGACACTTATGTTAAAAGAAAGACAGCTATAGGGGAGTAAACTAGAGATACTATTACCCGTAATCCACTGCTGATGATGTCACATATTACATCATTCATGACATGCTCAGTGACATCATCAGCAGAGGATTGCAGGTTTTTTGGCAACGTGCCTTATCCACGGTTTAATAACGCTGCCTTTTGCTTTATATAAGTTTTCAAATTGTATGAAATATATACCAATAGGTCGTTATGAACCTTTAGGTAGTGCTTTTCTTCATGAGGTCTGGTCGCTTCCATACACATACAGATGTTTCAAAGATGATCAAGAAGTTTATCTGAATGGAGAGGAATGCACTGAGACGCCAGATCATTCACTAATGTGTAGGCACATACAGTTACACGGTTCATGCAACAAACACCGACCAAATATGGCTTGCGTGTTGCAAGGCACGCCAGTTCCTGCTATCATCCCCACGTTCAAGTTGTTGGAAAATGGTAGTTATTTGATGCTCAATAATGAAGATTGTTCTGAGTTAATTAAAAGTATTCCTTTTATCGTAACAGTAAGTGAACGGGTTATTTGCTGCAGAAATGTTCTATTTCCTCCCACACATGAACATAGGGAGTTTTCAATCTGGCCACAAATACCAACCTTGGGACAGATTTCAATGGCATGGCAAGAATAAGAGCTCTTTTGTCTCAGAGAGAGGTGGCCTTGAGTTCGGCCCGTGAAACTTTCGTGCTTCACATAGCGAACACCCGTACAGAGGTGCAGACCCTTTTCAATTCAGATTTGCCTTTCAATTTCAGCAAGATGGTTCCGACTATCTTTAACGCATCCTCCACAAAGACCCTGGCGCACTTTTTTAAAGTTGTTACCAGTGGTCTCGTGACTTCATTTGAGAAAATCTTTGGAGTCATCCCTGCTTCCTTTCATTCTATTTTCTCCACTCTGGTTCGTGGATTGGCATTTTTACTTGCATTACCAGCGGACGCTCTTGTGCTTTTTTACATTTTTAAATATGGATGTCCCTCCTATGCAACCTCCCACCCTGCAGCTGCTGACACTGTTCCGCAATCGCATGCTAGAATATTATGGCACAATGCCGTTGGCGATATTAAGCACGGCATATGGATTATCTTTTCGATTCTCCTACTTCACCTGTGTCCAGCCTGTATTTCACTGCCTGACCTGTGATTTCGATTGGGCCATTGATTTGTGTCTCTGCGGACCGGTTTCTCCTGACGTCGACTTTAATCAGCTGATGACTCCTATCATTACTCACGAGTTGGTTTGTCCTGGCGAAAGGATTATGGCTGTGGCATTGATGCATGGACTACTTGGTCCCTGGAATTTACTGGCGGCAGCACAGTCTTTCTTGGAACAGAGCTTTCTTGAAAACCCACCGAGCTGTCCTCTGATGGTGATAGAGGATCCGGTGCTGGGAGAGCACGTATGTTCTTTTCCGCTTTTAAATTGGATGGCTGAACTGTTTTCGGATGAAGACGGTGACTTCCTATTGGAGGCTGTTGCAGCTTATTTTGCATACACAGTTATGTCATAGACCTTTTTCATGTTTGATATGCTGAGTACTAGCATTTCATTGACAATTCATTGACTTATTTGTCAAGTTTTTATTATTTACCTTGCCTATTGGCTTAAGACTCGATAAAGTACTTGGCTGTTTTATTTTTCTTTAGCATTAAATTTTCCTAGTTTTTAATGCTTTACCTTGCGGACCGTCCACATATAAACTTGCAATCTGCTCTCATGAGATGGCACTTCTATTACCTTATTCAGTTCGTTTCCGGATCATGGGGAGGTGTCATCTAGGTCCTGGATATCTTTACACCGTGTTAAGTTAGCATGGGCTCATTACCGGTTTAAACGCCATTTTTCCTTTTTTGCAACTTCTGCACACGACACTTAGTTGTTGCTTTAGCTTTCCACCTAGTAGTTCATCGTGGTTTACATGAGAATAATATGTTATTGCTCTACTATCTGCTTTGCTTGTTAAACTATATCTGTACAGCGAGTGCTAAAGTTTCAAGAACAACACGATACAGAATTGTTATGAGGTCTGATCTCCACGACTTCATACTCATAACATAAGTGCAACTTCTGCCAATTCTGGGCATGAGGCGGGTTTTATATTGCTTTGCCGAACACACATACACAACAGTTGATGCGGTTCACATGAAGAGAGAGCTGGTGTATGCTGATGTGATTCCTTCAAATCTAAGACACTAAAGTATGGGCACGCCCTAAACCAACACAAAGAGACCTTCTTAGCAAATAATATAATATGTGTATTAGGGAGGGTGAGATATAAGCAGCCGCGGGCCGTGGAGGGAGTTACGGTGAGGCAGGGAGGCGGGGAGGGGGAGAAGCAGGGTGGAGCCCTCTCTACCTTGCCCCTCCCCCTCCCCGCCTCCCTGCCCCACCGTAACTCCCTCCACGGCCCGCGGCTGCTTATAAGTGTTGCTAACTCTTATTCATTTACAGCATGTTAACATACTGTCACCATTCGCTTTTTATGTACTAGTAACTATGCTGGTAATTTTGCTACTGATAATATGTGTACTTGTATTCTCCACCCTGCTTCTCCCCCTCCCCGCCTCCCTGCCTCACCGTAACTCCCTCCACGGCCCGCGGCTGCTTATAAGTGTTGCTAACTCTTATTCATTTACAGCATGTTAACATACTATCACCATTCGCTTTTTATGTACTAGTAACTATGCTGGTAATTTTGCTACTGATAATATGTGTACTTGTATTATCTAAGATACTACGCCTGAGAAGACGGCATTAGTAAATAAACATTTCAAATACACATGTGTTCTTCTTAACTCCATGTTCTGGTTTCTAAGAAATATATAACGACCGACTGTTCATGAGTTCCACGTATCCTGAGGTACTATAAGTTCATATTCTGGATTGTCTAAACATTGAGAGTTTGTTATATCCAATGTGACACTGTACCTAGCTTGCTAAGGAGTTTTTGATTACTAACGTGAGTTTTGCGACACCCTAATTCGCCGAGGTTCCAATCCTCTGTCCACAGTTCTGTGTGAGAACAGAAACCCTGCGACAGGGGCACCCCCGACCCTTGCTGGAGCTTCATCACACTTGCGATACAACTCCAGCAATGCGCCACCTTTACGGCACAGATACATCACGCATCTGTGCTGTTTTTGCCCCATGATGCGCCGCATTGTAAATGCAGCACACCATAGGTGACGGAACAGCGGCACAGAATGACTAACACATCCCTGGTGATGCGCCAGTCATCATAAATGTATCCCTATGCTTCTTATCTTGTTAGAGATGAACCGCCATATGTATCATCAAAGTTTTTTGCATTTCCTAAATAGCGAACTTTAAGGAATAAATAGCGATTCTTTACCATTCCTAGTTTGCGATTAGCTATTTGCTAATTACAAATTACCCATTCATTTCCTTCATTTCCATAGGGCGGTTGGACTCACTTTTAGCTCGAACGGCTGAATGGATTTCCACGAAACTTGGCAAAATTGTAGGGACTGGTAGCCCGATGTGCCTTTGCTATGTCTCAAGATATATGCTCCAGTGGTTTTTACGAAAATTAACTTTGAAAAATATATATTGGGCTACATTGGCCTATATATATGTTGGAGCCCAAATGTAGCCCAATGTAGCCCAATGAAGCCCAATGTAGCCCAATGTAGCCCAAAGATGGCCGCCAGACACACAAAAAAACAAATGTAGCCCAAATATCAGCCAGATGTAGCCCAACTATAGCCCAGTGACAGAATGACCAATCAGCTTCGCAAACCTCCGTTACGCGAAGCAGAGCGCTGTTACAGATATATATCTTTTTTTGAACGTTAATTTCTCAAAATCCACTGGAGCACATATATTGAGACCTAGCAAAGGCACATCGGGCTACCAGTCCCTAATATTTTGCCAAGTTTCGTGCAAATCCATTCAGCCGTTCGATTATTATTATTATTATTTTTTTTTGCCCCGCGGGGCCCTTTTAAAACCTCCACATCAAACCTAGGGGGTCAGCGAGGATCTACTATGCCCCCTTATAGTTATTTCCCCCTTTGTTTTGACCTCCTCTTGTCTCTCGATCCTACCGAGAGACAAGATGGCGGCCGCTACGGACTTTTTGGAATGTTGACAGACGCCGGAGAACCAATCAGCTTCGCTTCACAAAGCTCCGTTGCGCGTAAAGTACGCGTCCTGGGACGCTGCCAGGTCCGCTGTTACAGATATATATCTTTTTTTAAACGTTAATTTCTCAAAATCCACTGGAGCACATATATTGAGACCTACAAAAGGCACATCGGGCTACCAGTCCCTACAATTTTGCCAAGTTTCGTGCAAATCCATTCAGCCGTTCGGGCTAAAAGTGAGGCCAACCGCCCTATGGAAAACTCAATGTTAAAAACACGTTTTGGGACCCCCCTTTTTTCTCGGCCCCCCCTTGACGAACCCCCCCCAAATTTTCAAGGGCTGCTCAGAAACAAAATGTGCCATTTTCCTGAAAATTTCAGCCAATTCCGTCCACAAACGCCAAAGTTATTAGACATAGAATTTTCGAAAATCCCATAGAGAAAAAATCCTAACTATATATACCTACTGGCGACCGCCAGTAGGTAATATCTATATATATATATATATATATATATATATATATATATATATATATATATATTCACTGAAAAAACCATAGGTTTCACACCAGTTATAGTTAGGAATTAGCATAAAAAAACGATTAAATTCATTTAAAAAACCATAGGTTTCACAGCAGTTATGTGATGAGTGATGTCACTGACCATGTCATGAGTGATGTAATATGTGACGTCATCAGCAGTGCATTGCACGCGCAAGTTATAGTGAGTCCAACTAACTATAACGTGGGAATTTCATAGGTTTTATGCGAGTAAAACTTCCAGCTAACTATAACTGATGTGAAACCTATGGTTTTTTAAATGAATTTAATCGTTTTTTTTAATGCTAATTCCTAACTATAACTGGTGTGAAACCTATGGTTTTTTTCAGTGAATTTCAATGGTTTTTTAATAGCAAATCTTTATAGTTATAAAAAATAATAAATTTTAAAGCGAATTTTATATTGTATAATTATTTCAATATATATTTTTTTTTTTAACCCGGGGCGCTTACCGGTGAACGCACAGGTAAGCGCAATATTGAGGCGCGCCCTGGGGTGCGTACCGGGGAGCGTCCCATTAGCGCGATCGAAAAAACCACATCGTGATGCGTCGCGTAAGCGTGACGTATCGCGTAGCCATGTGATGCGTCTTATGGCGCGTGGCGTAAGCGCGACGTATCGCGTTGCCGCGCGATGTGTCTTATGACGCGCTGCGTAAACGCACCCGGAAGCGTGGCGAGGCCCGGTGCGCATAGCGTAAGCGCGCCGGAGCGCGTAACGTAAGCGCATCGGGTCATGTGTCGGGTCATGTGACCTGAAAATAACACTTTTCATTGGTTCTCATCATTTTTTTTCTCCAAATGATGAAAGCCTCCTCCTTTTTTCCTCATTCTAACTTTCTTCATTGAGAGAGCAAGAGCTATTTTGATCACTGCAATGGCATCACTTGTAGCTGCAGCTGGTGCACCCCCACCACCACCACCACCACCAAGAAAAGAAGGTCCACCACCACAGTTCCTTGGAGGAGAAGAAGAAGAAGAGGAAGAAGAGGAGGAGGAGGAACAATCAAGGCGCTTCCTGCATGAAGAACCAAGGCAAAGGCGCGTTAAAGTGCACTTAATTTGGCAATTCTTTTCAATCCCTGAAGACAAAAAAAAAGGTGAACGCCCCCAAAGTCACCTGTCTAATTTGTGGCTCAGTCCTCTCCAGGGGCAATCCCCTAAAGAAATATTCATTTGGTAATTTTACCATGATCCGCCACATGGAGAGGTTTCATCCCAATAACTTAGCCCACGCTGAAGTACAGGAACTTCAGAACAACCCACCCCCTGTGGCCAGCACCTCCTCTACTGAAGACTCACTTTCTGGTCCTGAAGCACGCCGAATGGTGCCAAATATACAACAAAAATTTGGCACCATAAAAAGTTTTGCATTTTCTGTGGCAAAACGTTATGTTATGGTGAACTTAGTGTCACCTTAATAAATAATGCTGTGGACAACCACCAATGCAACAAGAAAAGGAAGCACTAATTCTTTTCTTTTTTTTGCTCCTGTTGAGCCATTTCCACTTCCCTGTTTTTTGTTTGTTCCCTTAAAAAACACAAAAAAATATAAAATTGTTCAAAAATACCCAAAAAAAATGTTCAGTAAAATAATAAAAAAAATATAAAACAACAAAAAGAATTTAAAAAAAAGTTCTTTTCAGAACTACCTCACGTTTATAAAATTAAACCTATATTTTTAAAGGATCTCTGTCAATTTTTTGTCCTTAGGGAACGCGTACCGGGGCGCGCCCCCCCAAAAAAGAAAAAAAAATTATGAAGCAGTTAGCATAAGGGAAGGACACAAACAGAGTTATGTTAAGAGAAAAAGAGCTACAAGATGACCACAGAGGGATTGTTTATTACATGATAAAAAATAGAGAAGGTGTAATTGGATGAGAGTGAGAAAAGTAAAATGACTAAAGGAGCGAAAGAAAGGAAGAGAGAGGAAGAACACTAAAGTAGAGATAGTGTGAGACTGTGATTGGCTGTTAAAAGAAAAAGAAAGGACAGTAAAAAATGGAGAATGAAGGGTAGTGGCTGAACCACGATAAATGAAGAACGATGAGGGAAAGTGAGAAAAGACCAGGTAGTATAAGTAAAGAGGGGTGAAAGAGGGAGAAAATTTGAATTAGGATAACACATGGGGAGTGACAAAGAGAGAGGACAAAGAGAGTAAAGGAAACAGTACCTGAATGGGCTTGAGTAAAACAGCAAAAAAAGATAAGTAATGCAGTGTGTGTGACTTATAGGGAGTCAGTGGGTGTAGGTCGCGGTGTGGGTGTGTAAGGTGTGTCTGTGGGTGTGGCTGTGTGGGGTGTTTCGGTGGAGTTTGAGGAGTGTGTGTGGGAGGATTTTTTATGTGTATGAGGTGTGTGTGTGGTGTGTTGGGTGTATGTTACAGGTGTGTGTATGTGTTGGAAGGGGGATGAGGTGTATGTGTAGGAGTAAGGTAAATAATTAAGAAAAAGAGAATGAGTGAAGAAGCAAAGGAAGGGAACAGAGGGTAAGTGAAGTAAAGAAAAGGGATTGAAAGAAGTTGAATATGAGATGGGAAATCGGAAAAGGGAGTAAACATGTAGAATAAGAATAAGTGAGGGAAGCAGAGTAAAGACACAGGAGTGTGGTAGATTGAGAAAATGTTAGTGAGCTTAAAGCAAAGGGTGATGACAAGCTACATTTTTTAGTCATACTTACCATATAATAAATATAACTTTAATTAATTTTTTTAACTACACTTTGTATCTGTGAAAGAGAGAAGAAAAAATAAGTTATAATTAGTAAAATATGTATTTTAAATTAAAAGATACAAATGAAGAGATTAAGAATCATAATGCTCTATTTAGAAATAAAGTTAGAGTGAAAAACACAGAAAGGGAAATAAACTAAGGTAGAAGGACAAAAAGAGAGAAAAAGAAATAGAAGAAGAGGAAATTACAAAGAGTAAGGCATATAGATTCACTGACAAAAAGAGAGAGAAGAACAGAGAAATGAACTGAAGGTAAGAAAGATACTAAAACAATGTTAGTTAGCAAAACTAAATCAGGAAACAGAAGTAAGTAAAAAGATAATGACTGAGACAGAAAACAGTCTAATTAAGGATGCATTTAGAAGAATGAGGAATAGAAGATAACTGAGAGTAAGTGAAGAACAGTCATAGAGTGAAAGGATGAAGGGAGACAGGATAATATACAACGATTGAGGGAAATGGACTGAGGAAGTTATAAGGTAGACACACTAAGAGAAAAACTGAGTGAGGTGGAGTACAATGAGTGAGAAAAGAAAATGATTAAGTGAGCAAAAAGAAGGAAAGAGAGGAGAAGACGACTAAAACAGTGGTACTGAGAGAAAATAATTTGGTGATGAAAGTAAAGAGAAGGACATTGAAAGAAAGGAAATGAGGGATAGTAATGGAACCAGAGTAAAAGAAATGGGATGAAGAACGATGAGAGAGGAGCAGTGAAGTTGTTGTAAAAGAAGTGATAGAAGGTAGATAAACACAAGTGAAAATAACACAAGTAGAGTGAGGCACTGAGGACATAGAAGTAGTGAACGAAAAATAGAGAGAAGAGGTCAAAAGTAAGAAGCAAACAAAGATAAGCTAGGGAGAGTGGGTGATTTATAGTGATATAGTGCAATAATACTGCTGAGTGAGTAAACAGGAATTACTAAAAGAGCAAAGGAGGAAAATACGGAAAAGAGAAGTAAAGCAGAGAGACTGAATCTGAAAAGTTATGCAAGGGAGAGACGGGATACACACAGTTGAAATGAGAATGAGGGGTTGTCAAAGAAGTGGAGTAAGGGAACAGGGGTTACAGAGAGTGAGAGAAAGACATTATAAATGAGTAAAAAGAGCTGAAAGAGGATGGAAAAAGGAAAGTAAGTGTCACAGAATGGGAATACAATTTAATTTACACAATCCAAAGTATAAAATAACTTGTACAACATGTTACATAGTTTGTTTTTGCTGTTCTCAGAATATATTGAATTTCACTTAAAACAGTGAGTTCAAATTACTCATCATATGACAGCGGGAAAAAAAACACAATCTAAAAGATTGTGTTTTAAAAAAAACGTAAATACTGACAAATGACAAATGTACGCTAAAGTTAGATTGACTTACTTTTCCTTGAGGCCAAATACTGTATCATGGTGGTCCTTTTCTCGTTAGAAAGTACTTTGCTGTTCACTTAAAAATCCATTTCATCGACTTTCTATAAGAAAAGCTCCAAGAACATCTGAAATATTTTCAATATTTTCATATACTCCTTTTTTCAGTCATGACTCTTTACTCATTCCTGCACCTTTCCATTTGGCCAAATAGTTTCAGATGTATGAGTATATGTTCAAATTAATTCTAAGGCACTCTGAAATGACCTTTTTCTCGACGTTCTGAAAGCAAGGCTCTATAACATTTTCACAATATTTAAGTATTTGTAAAACCATCTCTGACTCACTCATGTTCATCATTTTGTATAATACTAACATCACTTACTATGAGATCCACTTACCGTACCTATATGACAAGTCAATTTTTTATATTGCCTGGATCACTTTTACTCAGAATATATTTTTAGACAGCAAAATAACCTTTATTAACTGCTCCCGTCTTCATTAGCCAATTACTTTTACCTAAATTTTGGCTGTAAAATCACTAGGTATGAATTTATAAAGCCAAAAGGCAAACGTTGTTTGAAAGTCAAATGAGTGTCGTTACATTGGGTCCAACCTTTAGAAGTTTTTAAATAGCATGTGTAATGCCCTGATGTTGTACAAGGACCATCATGAAAAATAATAGCTACAGTTGCAAAGGTTCTTCCTGATATCGATAACTGAGAAGCCACAAAATTTTTAATAGAAGTTGTCAATTTAGTTCCATCAGGTCTACATCTTTGGAACATTAAAATGACATAGTGACCATAATTTTGTAGAAATAATGTGGACAGCATTGTAGACTTACATTGGGTACACACCATATTGTGATCCGCTGCTTTAACTAGATTATTAAAAGGCACTGATTTGCAGTCTGGTAAAGTCAAATATATAACTCTTTCAGAGTCTATTCTAGTACTACTTGATGAAGCACAGTTATCACAGTCATGTTGCCATTGATAAGAAAGGTTAAAAAGATTTTTTATATCTACTCCTTCATCTTCCAATACATCAAACATATACATTAAACATTCCTGACAATCCTGCTGAGTTATATGTGAAAATTGATTTTGACCTGTACATATGTCTACAAGATTCCTAATTTCTGAAACACTTTCTATTTTCCTCTATCACTACTACATTTCCCTAACACATAATTCAATAAACAGCACAATGTTTGTTCCCGATTTTCGACAATCTGTTTTTGTACATTTTGAAGAAAAAAAACAACATTAACTACTACATTAGCATAGCAGTTGACACCAGAACTGTTTTCAAACTGAAATCCAACAACATCCTCAACAGAATCCTTTTTCCTTCTGCTTACAATTACAGTTTCATCTACTTTTTGTCTTTTTGCTACTACCTCACTGCAATTACTCTCATTTCTTCTTTTTCGGCCTACCACACGTTTTTCAATCAGAGGATATTGAGGCAAATGTGGAGCATACTCTCTTCTTAACCTATTGTATTCTTTAACACAATCTAGATCAGCACAAATCTTTGTTTCATCACACTCAATCAAGTACAATCCTGATAAAGTTCTGATTCGTGATAATGCCACATATGCCATACCCTCTTTAAACACAGAACTTCCAATGTTCACCAAAGCACTATCTACACTTAAACCTTGAGATTTATGAATTGTCACTGCATATGCCAAACAAATAGGAAACTGTTTTCGGCGAACATATAAGTCTTTCACGAGCAAAAATCTAGCTGAACAACGACAAATTTGTTCTATTTCATCAATGCCATCAAATTTAATTTTTAAAATTTCAATTCCATCTCTATTTTTGTAATTCACAAAACCAACAACATGACCCATTGCTCCATTTACCAGACCTCTTTCAACATTTAAATTCCTTCTCAAAATGACACGACAATTCAAACACACATTCAGAGTCTTTTCAAAACCAGCAGTTTTAGATATACTCTTCTCTAATGAATCCAATTTTGATTTCAAATTTTCAGACAAAACAATTGTTGCTCCCATATGCTCTATTTTATCTGTAGCTTCCAGTTTCACTATCTCTTCATTTTCTAAATTTAACATTTTGTTGTTGAACATGGAACATTCTTTCAGAGTTGGCATCAAACATATGGCAGATTTCCTCTCGTTAATTTTCTTAAAAATATTCTCTGGAAGAATGTTTTCATTTGGGTACAAATTTTAAATTAACCGTCCTTGTAAAGCTTCTTTCCCTTGCTGACTTATTTTTCCTACTCTTACATCTTGTAAAATATTTTTATAATCTTCATCCTTTGCCTGCCGCATATTTTGAAGCAGTTCTGCATATTTGAAGTTTAACCATATATTAACGTTTCCAATGCTTCCTAGGCACTTCCTGGTATCTTCATGCCTGAGCATTTTGAACACAGGTTGTCCTTTCACTGGAGTCAACTGCAGAAGATCTCCAAAAACAATAATATGTTTTCCTCCAAATAAAACATCATAGTCTGTTCTAAGAATTTCTTGCATTCTCAAATGCACAAAAGCAAGCATTATATTTGACACCATGCTTACTTCATCAATGATAAGAAGTTTCATTTTCTTCAGGACTCTCGAAACTTCGGAACACGCCTCTCCAGATAGCTTGTGATATTGCAATTTGTTATCATGCTCCACTGGCAGCATCAGTAAACGATGTAAAGTAATCCCTTTAATATTATGTGCTGCCAGCCCAGTTGGAGCGGTAACAACACAAGACAGCGGTGATTCAGTCCTTTTCTGCAGATAAGATGCAATTGCTTTAATCAGAAAACTTTTTCCAGTTCCCGCTTCTCCACTCACGTACAGTCGGACAGGCTTAAATGATGTACATGAGCACTCTTTCTTCTCATGACTCAATCCATGTTCAACCTGTTCTGTGACTTCGTCATATATCAGTTTCTGCTCAAGGTTTAATTGTTTCACCAAATCTTCTAAATTAATTACATCCTCTTGAGCTTGCTCCATAGCTCTTTCCACCTCATCCATGGCAGTGGCAGCTTCATTTTGGATAATTGGTCCTCCTAGTGGATCCTGACTCAATGAAGCAGAACTCTGACTGCCTTGAGAACTGTCTCTCGCAATCTCTGCAGCAATTTTTGCTTCTTGCTCTATTTCTTCATTCAACATTTGCAGATAATTTGTAAAAACAGGACATTCTATGGTATCATTCGTAGCATTAAAAGAGTCTTCATAACAGAGAGAATTTCCAAGTAGTTCCTCTTCTTCTCGCCATGGTTTAAAGAGTTGCAAAAGAGCCAAATAATAAAATTCTCTTTTATCTGGATTTTCACAAGTCAATTTTCGATGATTAATCAAATGACCTTTTTTCTGTTTCACTAGACATCCTTCACATCCAATGACTCCATATATTCCATTATTGATATCTTCTCTGATGTTCCTCTTATAAATATATCTTTGCAGGAACTTCATAGAGACAAGCATTCTCAAGGTGATGACTTCTATTTGGATAATATGTATCCAACATGTTTGTCTTCAAAATATCTGTACTTTCTGGTTCTTTCTCCGCCAAATATTCTATCTCTTGTACAGTTTTCAAAACTCGATTTCGTGTTGCAGCAAGACCTAGACTCACCCAAATGATGGTTCTAGATTTCGCATAGAGACTTGCTGACGACAATCGATCAGAACATTCATATGCTCCAATTTCTCGATGCGACAACATCTTCAGACTGTAACTGTATAATTTCTTGCTTAGGCTCTTTTCATGTGAAATGTCCTCCCACATTTCCTTCAGTTCTGTCTTTTCTTTTTTTGTGATGTAAGACGTCACATATGGAGCCACAGCAATAGAGTTGTCAGCAACGAATTGAATATCCATGTTAGCATTCCACATGGACAAAATCACTGGGTTGTAGTCGTTGATGTACTTGGACTCTTTGTTTCTTTTTAAATTGTATGTATTTTTTGGTGATTTTCTCGTCACAGTATGTCGCAGAGAAGACATCAAATTATTTACTCTTCCTTTAGAAATCACTGGTCGTGGAAAGCCGAAACGACATTTTGTGTAGAACTTGTCCTTGTTTCTGAATTTTCGACGACAGTACTTTCCACAACGATGGGATTGAAAGCGTAAAACTTGTTGCCTTAAACTGTTTTCTTCGGTAGTTTTCGGAACAGCACATGTTGAATACTCTTCAATGAAGCTCATCACTGTCTCATCCGAATCTGTTCCAAATTTGGGTGCATCTTTAATCCATAACAACATATGTATTTGAGGAGCACCTCTCGCTTGATACTCCTTTCTCCAAAAGAAATCCAAAACCTCTCCAAGGGGAGGATTTTTTTTATTGGTAATAAAAGACATCATAGCTTCAAATCTATGATTGAAATATCTGCATACATTCACTGGATCCAAAGAACACAGTTCTCCAGGTGTTTTGAATTCTATATTTTGTATATTTGCATTTGCCTCTCGTAGAAATTGAAGTAAGTCCTCCCATGCATACTCGGCACAGCTAAGAGTGAGGAACCATGTAGGAGTTCCTAAGTTTCTTAGCATACATTTCAATTCCCCATGGCGACGGTACCAATACTCGTTTGTACCACGCTGACATACCATGAGATTGATTAGATGAGATTCTAAAATATTATTTTGCAGATTCACTTTCTCCATAAAGTCCCTCGCCGAAACATTTTGCAGATGTGCTCCACTTTTCAGTATATGGTTTACTGCATAAGAAAGCCCAGACAAGTCACTTTCATACAGTAGATGAAACAAATAGGGAATGCATTGACGAAACCTTGGATCTTCAGCATATAATCTTACAGTTCGATATTCAGATGCAGGAATTTGAAGTGGTCGATCGTCATATCGTCCACCTCGACCTGTTGGAAATAGCTGTGGAAAACAACGAGCTTCCAAACTTTGTTCCCATACACTAATGGGACTTCCTTTTGCTGCTTTCATTTGAAACAATTCAATTGCATTCCCCATTACTTCTTTGGAATGCAAAGGATGAACAGTATAATGTTCATATATTTCTTCACTTCTAGACACATCAACTTTTTCAATTTGGCCACCTGAACAATCACTGTCTTCATCTGCAGCTGTTTCCTCTGCTGCAACACATACATCTTTGTAATACTCATTGTTTTTGACTAAATACAACGTTGCCTTTTTGACTTTCCTAACATCCACTAAATCTTGCCAGATTTTTTTACTCTTTGTCGGAACCCCATTAACTAGAATAACTAAAGGTTCCTCTTCTACTTTTTCTATACCAATTGTATCAATATTTTTTTTTAATCTAGGGGCAAATAAACAACTCTTCCCTTTAATCCTCTCTGCAAATCTGTAGGAGGCAATTTCCCTATCTTAGGCTCCATGCGAACAATTGCCTGAAAAGGATGGACACATTGAATCAAAATAGACTCATATGTATTTAAATCCATCAATTCACGGGGAATGTCTACCAACTCCAGATTATTATGAACAGCTCTAGCAGGCATTCTGTTTTGATTTAATTTATCATAACAATATTTACAAATACGCTGATCAGAACTCAAATCAAAACAATTCTCCACCCACAAATAAGTTGCAAAATCTTTCCACTCATAATTATTCATCTTTTCACTTTTTACATGTAAATCAACTAATCTAGTTTGATGCTTATAATGACTTCGTCGACAACACACACAAGTAAAATTCGGCCTTTCACTTGTTTTCACCTTAAACCTGGTAATTTCCTGCTCAAACTTTTCTGTATTTGAAATCTGTACATTGTCTTCCACATTACCTTGAATTGCTGTCTCAATTTCTACACTGTCCTCTTTTTCACCAAAATAACAAACCTCAATTTCTTCACAAATCTTCTTCACATCTAATTCAGTTCCATGCAAAAGAGCACTGTTTAATTGTTTAAGCTTAAGTGCTGGATTTTTTGCATAATACAACATTCTCACTAATTTCCTCATTTTGGTATGATGCACTGCTAACATCCTAAAATGATGAAAAACACTCTGACAGACTTTTCTAGAAAGACAAGCCAGTGAATGGCCTTGCAAACCTGTGTTTTCTCTCACTCTGCAAGGATCTAAGTTTTGCAACAACTTCACTTTCTGCTTTAGACTTTTCTTACTATATGTACGTAAGAAATTACAAAACAAATCAATTGATTCCTGTCGCACACTACAAATACTACTACACTTCCAAGTGTACACTAGATACTTAGTACGTCTCCCTAAAACTTCATCAGTTAACACCTCTTCTAGTTCTCTAGGCACAAGTTTCTCTTTTTCAATCGGACAACCGTCTTTCACTTCATACGCTCGACCACTGGTGTCAACTGCATGCACTAAATCATTATCCTGGAAGTAACTCTCCTCATTAAAAAATGGCTCACAACTTGAACTGTGCATCCATTCTCCCGAAAAAACTTTAAAAAAATGTGTCTGATTAATTACTCTTTTCCATCTATTGTTTGGTTTGAAAACATCAATTGTCTTGTTAAGTGTCCTAATTCTATTGATTACTAAAAAAAAAAAATTTTTCTTAACTTCAAAAGCCTGATCAACAATCTTCTCTACACTTTTCTTTTTCTTATAAAAAGCAGCTCTCTGTTTACCTTTCCTAATGTTTTTTAACAAATTTAAAACCAGCCTATTGTGAAACATTCGTTTACGAATGTCTCTAAACTGATTCTGCCTTCTATTCCTATACATATTATTCTCTCCTGCTCCAGTTGTAGGATTCTTTGAGGTTCTCTCCTTCCTTTTCAAATGTACTCTCTCATTCTCTTTTTCTATGTGCTGTCCATCATTTTTTTTTTAAGTACATATGTTCCGTATAAAAGACTTAGTTGTCTTACCAGGAGCTTGGTTCCTGTTTTTTGAAGTATTTGTTGTGGAAGAGTGCTGTAATTCCATTGCTGTTTTTGATTTTTGGCGGTTACATTCTTTTCTTTTCCTTTCCCTTGTGGGCATGTTTGCTTACTCTTCAAATCTTGATTTCAATCTGTGTTAAAGAAAAAAATAGCACATTATAGACCACTATTACCAAACAACAAAGCAATGACAAAAAGCAAACGATCTATTCAGGGTTACAGATCAGGTGAGGATTCTCCAGGGGTGCACAAAAGGTGAGGCCTGTATTGAAGAGTATAGTGGAAGACAGCTCTGTCCACAAGTACAAAGAAGATGAGACCTGTGTCTAAGTCCACTGCACTCTTATACACAGGCTTCACCACCTATGCTTCCCGGGAAAGGCCTCTCTCCCACTACAGTCTTGATCATAAACCTCACCTCCTCTGTCCCTCTGGACATGTCTCACCTCATCTGCACAATCTATTTCCTAATCTCAGGTAACACAGATGACATAATTGATCTATTCTATTGCAGATGGCATGAAGATCCCCTGTACTTGGCTGGGGGCGGAGATAGTACCTATTTTTAAAAAGGGCTGTCCCCTTCTCCCAGTCAATTACAGGCCGATCAGCCTTATAGACGTGCCTCAAAAGCTCTTTTCCCGCCTCATATTGGACCATCTTCTGGACTGGATGGAGGATAGAGATATTCTAAGTCCCCTTCAGGCCGGCTTCAGGAAAAAAACGTCCACCATGGACCAGATCTTCCGCCTTGTTCTCCTCTATTGGAAAACTGTGAGGATTGAGGGCGGGAGGCTGTACATGGTGTTCGTAGACCTGAGGTCAGCATTTGACCTAGTCCTCCGAAAAAAACTCTGGGAAGTTTTAAATGAGATGGGAGTCCCGGCGCATCTCTTACAGGCCATAATCAGACTCCATGAAGGCAATTTTGCCCAGGTCCGGTGTGGGAGGGGCGGACTTTTGTCAAACAAGTTTCCTGTCCTTAGGGGGGTAAGGCAGGGTTGCGTTCTGGCGCCAACCCTGTTTTGCCTCTATGTTAACAACGTCCTAACCCATCTCAGTAATGTCAAGAACAATGATGCACCCTTTTTGGCAGGCAGGAGGGTGCCGGCTATCATGTTTGCTGACGACACCCTGCTGCTTTCCAAATCTCCGATGGGGATTCAGCGGACTCTGGATGGATTTGGTCTTTTTTGTAGACAGTATGGTCTTGAGATAAACACAGGGAAGACCAAATTCATGATTTTTAACCCTTCCCCTAAGACAAGATCAAATCCTTCTTTAAGCTCTGTAAGCCTGGAAAGGGTAAAAACGTTTCAATACTTAGGGGTGACCTTGCATGAGAACTTAGCATGGGAACCACAGATAGCAAGTTCTCGGATTAGGCTGTCTCAACTGTCCGGGGCGATTCTGAAGGTTACAAACACCTCCACCTTCAAACCAATCGCCCCGGCAATCGAAATGTATAAAATGCAAGCTGAGGCGGCTGCAGTATACGGCAGCGAGCTGTGGGGGCATAAGGCTGGAAAAGCGCTGACGAGCGTAGAAAATAACTTCATGAGACGACTTCTGGGCCTCCCCCGTGGCACACCCTTGACTCCTCTAAGATTAGATATGGGACTCTCACCCATAGGGGAAGACCTTGAACTAGGCCCACTAAGATTTTGGCACAGGCTCTGGACCACCAATGAGCTTAAACACTACAGGCAAGATCTTATCCATGTACTGAATTTAAATCAACGTGGCAAAATTCCATGGTTGGCCTTTGTAAAAAAGGAATTGCATCGCCTGAGTCTCCATGAGCTCTGGGAGGCTCCCGAGACAGGCTGCCATAAAGTTTCTCGGAAAAGACTTATAGAAATCCACAAAGAAAGTAGTCTTGCTTCCACTGTGCTTGCACCCCACAATGGGATTTTAACCCAACGTTTTCTGGAGTCTAAAAATTCTTATTGTTTTGAAAATTTTATGGACATCATTTTCCCATTATTGGCTAGAAAGTTATTTATTCAATGGAGGCTAGGTACTTTGCCACTCAAATCCTTTACGTGTAAATGGGGCAAGGGGGAAGATAAAACATGTCCCGGTTGTGATCTTTGTGAGGAGGAGGAAATTCATGTTCTGTTCTTCTGCCCAGCCTACAACAGACCCAGAAATCATTGGCTAGCGCCTCTGTGTAGGAACTTGGGCATAAGGAGCCATGCAATCTCATACAGAATATTGAAAACCAATACTTCCCCTCACATAGTATTCGCGATTGCAAAATTTCTAATGGCCATGTGGCATACCAGGAGGAAATTACTAAAAAACTGATCATTTAAGGATGGCTCTAATATATATACAGTGTTGTGAATGTATCTCTGGCCTAACATCTGGGAATTGATTGCTGTTCTTAGTTATTTATCTCTTATAAGAATGGTTTTACGTGATGTTTTACTAATATGTATTCTTTTAATGAATGATCATATGTATCTTTTATGGCCTCAATGGACGAAATAAAGAATTTTTGGATTGGATTGGATTGGATAATTGATCCTCATTTATAAAGCCATGCGTCAGTTTTGCACTACTGATGCGTCACTTTTTGTGACGCATTGGCAGCATAAAACATGTGCCTTGTTGCACCATATTTAAAAAGTGACGCATGTAGTTAGATGCGTCATTTTTTAAACCTCTACACCACATTATACCTCTGTCAAATGTAATGTACACAGAGGGGTCATTTCTCCGCAAAAAGCCTCGTAATAATGACGCAGTAAAATCTATGAGATTTCACTGCGTCACTTTTAGGACACTGTTACATCAAAATCTTGCACCTGCCTCACAGCAGGGATAAGACTGAGGCAAACCCTTTCACATGGAGCTTCACAATTTTACAAAATACAATTCCTCTATGCAAACAAACTCAATATGCTTCCTACACTGAGTTAACACAGGTAACATCATTGTAAAGAGTCAAATTGACACCTGTGTCTAAGAATGGAGATGGGGATAGGCTTCATGAAGGCTAGTCCACTGCACTCTTAGATACAAGCCTCACCACCTACGCTCCCCAGGAAAGCCCAAACATGTACCTTTTTGCGCCATATTTAAAAAGTGACGCATGTAGGTAGATGCGTCACTTTTTAAACCTCTGCGCCACATTATACTCAAAAATTTAAAAGCCATTAATTTTCCCCAAAATCGTTTTTGACATCACATTTAGGAAACACAGCACAGATCCTATGTACAAGCATCTGCCTCACAGCAGGGATAAGACTGAGGCAAACGCTTTCACATGGAGCTTTCCCCATGTGATAGGATTCTGACACCTAAGCAGGAGTGCAGATGAGATGAAGACTGTCCAGGGGAGCACAAAAGGTGAGGCTTGTGTCCAAGAGTGCAGTGGAGAGGACTAAACTGGAGTAGTGTGCAAAAAAAAAAGAACCTCATTTATGAGGCCCTGCGTCAGTTTTCCACTGCTGATGCGTCATTTTTTGTGACGCATCGGCGGCATAAAACATGTACCTTTTTGCGTCATATTTAAAAAGTGACGCATGTAGGTAGATGCGTCACTTTTTAAACTAAAAAATGTAAAAGCCATTCATTTTCCCCAAAATCGTTTTTGACATCACATTTAGGAAACACAGCACAGTTCCTATGTACAAGCATTCCATGTCATTACTGAAACCTCACTATTTTACAAAATACAATTCATCTATGCAAACAAACTCAATATGCTTCCTACACTGAGTTAACACAGGTAACATCATTGTAAAGAGTCAAATTGACACCTGTGTCTAAGAGTGCAGTCGGGGATAGGCTTCATGAAGCCTAGTCCACTGCACTCTTAGACACAAGCCTCACCACCTACGCTCCCCAGGAAAGCCCAAACATGTACCTTTTTGCGCCATATTTAAAAAGTGACACATGTAGGTAGATGCGTCACTTTTTAAACCTCTGCGCCACATTATACTCAAAAATGTAAAAGCCATTCATTTTCCCCAAAATCGTTTTTGACATCACATTTAGGAAACACAGCACATTTCCTATGTACAAGCATTCCATGTCATTATTAAAACCTCACTATTTTACAAAATACAATTCCTCTATGTAAACAAACTCAATATGCTTCCTACACTGAGTTAACACAGGTAACATCATTGTAAAGAGTCAAATGTATTTATTTAAACATGCACACATTCTTTATTCCTTTAAAAAAATGTAAAAGCCATTCACTTTTCCCAACATCGTTTTTGACATCACATTTAAAAAACACAGCACAGGTCCTATGTACAAGCATTCCATGTCACTACTAAAACTTCACAATTTTACAAAATACAATTCCTCTATGCAGTAAAAACTTTTTACCAAGCATTATCAAAAAGCATGACACAAAGCAACATTAAAAAACCACAATTTGCTTCCAAATCTTCTCCATAGAGTATACAAGTCTCTATGTATATTAAATGAATCATAACTCACCTGTACAAATACTTTAGGAGATTCAGAACAGTGTCAGATACACACACCAATATTTCTTTAGCAGAGCAAAAGGTATGTTCTCCAGGCACTGCAAACCTTAATGTCACAGAAAACCTCTAATTCTACACACATATTGCTAATGGTAACCGATCAAAACTCTTCCCTCTGTATTTTCAAACCAACACCCTTCCCCCCTCAACCCTTTCTACCTGTTACCATAGCAACTCCCTCCTCACTAACCTCTCAGGTTGAAAAGTTTATTCTACAATGTTGCAAATCACCTCAGCAAGGATGTTTGACCTGCGAATACACCAGCTTTTCTGGTGCAAGGTTTCTTTAAATGACTTTTTTTTAACCATTCAAATTACTTCTTACACAGAACACAACCATGCACCCTAACTTTCAGTTTTCAACTATCTCATTCTACCAATCATTGCTTCTGATTCAAGAGCACTGAAAGTCTACATTTTTTTTTTGCAAACTCCTATTGTTCCAACTGCCATTTCTTTCCCACACTTCATCTGACTGCACCAGAATCTCCTCTCACCATGTATTCTGTCTGGATTATTGGACATAGCTATATCCACTGGGTTTAAAGGTATGCAGCTAACAGAAATTTTTTACAACCTTGATTTACCAAATGTGAACATTAAATGGATTGGCCAGAGAGGATTAAAATGTCACCAATTGATTCCATTGGTGAAAACCTTTTTGCATTTGCCACACCCTGACCTCTTAATTGTGCACTGTGGAGGAAATGACTTGGGCACTTTGACTGGGGTAGGTCTGGAAATGCTTTTAAAGGACACCTTTGAACAATTGATGGCACTTTTTCCTCAAACTGCCTTGGTATATTCCAATATATGCCAAAGACAGAAATGGAAGTGGTCCAACCAATTTTGTCCACAATTTGAGAAAGCACGGAAACATGTGAATAAATCTGTTTCTGCTTACATGAGAGACTATGGAATGGGTTCAATATACAACAACAACTTGCGTTACAACATGCAAGATATTTACAGAGAAGATGGTGTGCACTTCTCAGATGAAGGGAATAGAATATTCCTCCTGAATTTAAGACTGTGCATTGGTACCTACTTGTAGGTACCTAAATCTGCCACAGAACCCAAAAGCTCTTTTCAAAGCTACCCTACCTCTGATCACTCCAAATGATTATCTTTTTCTAACTTTTTTCACTATTTTTCACCAAAGTACGCTCCCCGGTACGCTCTCCGGTGCGCGTACCGGGCGCTCCCCCGCGAAAAATAAAAAAAAATTCCGCCTACATGGGCCTCCTAAGACCCCCTCAGAAAACCTAGAGGGTCAGGGAGTGCCTACGATGCCCCCTTATACCCATTCCCAATGTTGTTTGTCCTCCATTTTCTGTCTCAAATCTACCGAAACACAAAATGGAGTACTCCCGTAGCGCTGCCGGTACGCATACTGGGGCGCGCACCGGGAAGCGCTCTAAAAAATTTTTTAAAAGTTAATTTACATAAAAACCACTGGAGACACTTTCACCAAATATAGAATAGCTCATACTACATACCAATCCCTACCATTTTCCCAAATTCGATGGAATTCCATTGAGCCATTTAGCCTGTAGACCTCTCTAAATACCCTGAGGTAAATTACTTCACAAAAACACATCTGAAGTGTTAGAATTGACAACCAATTAAAATGTTACTTTCATTTTCTACTTTTTTACCTGACATTTGATTGGTTATGTACATGAATATATATAAAGAAAGAGAGGGAAACACAGCCATTTTGACTACTACTTCCTGGTGTACATTTCAAAAGGATTTTCACTAATAACTTCAACTTTTATTTTAAAGGTAAGTTGTTATTTTGAAAACTGAAGTATATTGTGCACTTTAAGTTAATATGGAAAACCTTTTCTGATAGTAATATACTATCCCTCTGTAATAGTTATAGATTTAGATAGACTTCTCTGTTATAGTTATGGATGGATTTAGGCTTGTCTTGTATAATTATGAATTTACTTAGGTTTCATCACATACACTTTTTTATATTTCTACTTCCAGTCTGATACCATACACTGCCCAAAGATAAATTCACTGTTAAAAACTACCTATCTAAACTTAAACCCAACAGTGCCCTTTCTCTACTGATATATATATTTTTTTAATGCAAATTTCAGCCAAAATGGAAGGAGAACAAAAGGTTTCATTTGAAATTGTCGTTGCAAAGAACAATGAAGAAAACATTGAACCAAATGACATTGAATTCATGGACGAATCACGAGACCATGAACTTCTACAATGTGTAGAATCTGTCGATTTCCTCCTTCAAAATGAGGACATTTCGGACAGTCAAATGTTAGACGTTATATTTAATTTGGAAAATGAATCTCAAAAATAAATTTATATTTAATAATTCGAAAATTGTTTGAGACATTATTCATTTTTATATGTAATTCTTAAACTAGTACCAAATTGATTATAATGTGAAGTCAGACTTATAGTATACTGTGCAACTTTTTTGTGTTACATAGTATTTTGCTAATAGATACTTCCTTTCTCCCACTATATTATCTCCAATGTGTATTTGACATCTCTTTTTCATCTTCTGCCTCCATGTTCTTTCTGCTTTCCTGACAGACTATGATATGGATTCCATATAGCACAATAACTTCTGTAACAACATGCAAGATATCTACAGAGGAAACGGTGTACATTAAATTTAAGACTCAACATTGGTACCTACATGTTGGTACTTAAAACACCCAAACAACACAACAACTCTATGCAGAGCTACCCTACCTCTAATCACTTTGAATTATTATTTTCCTGTTTCACTCTGTTTTCCCGTAGTACGCTCCCTGGCCCGCTCCCCGGTGCGCGTACCGGGCGCTCCCCCCGCAAAAATCGAATTTTTTTTTTCGCCCCGCGGGACCCTTTTATGGCCCCCACATCAAACCTAGGGGGTCAGGGGGGTCTACCCTGCCCCCTTTTGGTCATTTCCCCCTTTGTTTTTTGCCACCTCTTGTGTCTCGATCCTACCGAGACACAAGATGGCGGCCGCTGCGGACTGTTTTGAATGTTTACAGACATCCGAGAACCAATCAGCTTGCCGTGCGCAAGTCGCGTAGCGCGCCCGGAGCGCTCCCCGGTACGCGTACCGGGGCGCTGCTATAGATATATAAATTTTTTTGAACCTTAATTACTCAAAATCCTATAGAGCACATATCTTGAGACATAGCAAAGGCACATCGGGCTACCAGTCCCTACAATTTTGCCAAGTTTGGTTAAAATCCATTCAGCCGTTCGAGCTAAAAGTGCGACCGACCGCCCTATGGAAATTAACATGGGGAAAACACGTTTTGGGACCCCCTTTTATCTCGGCCCCCGCTTGACGAATCCCCCCCAAACTTTCAGAGAAGGAGCGGAGCGCCGCGAGGCAAAGTTGCTGAAACATTCAGGCAGATTCCTCAACCGGCGCCAAAGTTATTCCCAATAGAATGTTGCGATTTCCCTATGGAAATCAATCCTAACTATAACTACCTACTGGCAACCGCCAGTAGGTAATATATATAGATATATATATTACCCTAAGGTAACATTAACTCACGCCCCTGCCATGCACAGTTTTCTCATCAATAATTTCACTGCTAATGTTGCAGGGATATTTTCAATTATGTCATGAACAATATCATGAGTGTTGCAATATGTGGGGTAATTAGCGGTGCGTGACGAGGGCGCGAGTTATAGTTACCATAGGGCACACGTAATACTTACTTGAGATAACTTTAACTATAACTGCTAAATTTTTATTGTTTTGTATGTGTAAAATCTGAACCTAACTGTAACACCCCTGTAACGTTTGTTTTTTTAGTGAATTTGTATTCTTGAATTGTATTTCCTAACTATATCGTCCCTGTAACATTTGTTTTTTCAGTACATTTCTACTGTTTTTAATGCTATTTCCTAACTATAAGGTCCCTATTGCCTGGGTGCATGAGTGGGTGTGTGAGTGGTTGTGTGGGTGTGTGATTGTTTGGTGGGTATGTCAGTGCATGAGTGACTGGCTGTGTGGGCCTGTGAGTGTTTGTGTGGGTCTGTGAGTGGGTGTGTAAGTGGCTATATAGGTGGGGACCTGGGTGTGTGAGTGCCTCTGTGGGTCTGTGAGTGGGTGTGTGAGTGGTTCTCTGGGTCTCTGAGTGGGTGTGTGAGGGGCTGTATGAGTGTGTAAGTAGGTGTGTGAGTGGTTTTCTGGGCCTCTGACTGGGTGTGTGAGTAGTTGTCTGTGTCTCTGAGTGGATGGTTGAGAGGCTGTTTGGGTAAGTGAGTGTTTGTGTGGGTGTGTGAGTCTGTGAATTGCTGTGGGTGCATGTGTGACTGGCTGTGTGGGCCTGTGAATGGGGGTGTGAGTGGTTTTGTGGGTCTCTGAGTGTATATGTGGCTGTACAGGTGTGAGTGGGTGTGTGAATGGTTGCATGGGTGTGTACGTGAGTGTGTGAGCACCTGTGTGGGTCTGTGAGTTAAAGTGTGTGTGGTTCTCTGGGTCACTGAGTGGGTGTGTGAGTTGCTGTATGGGTGAGTGAGTGGGTGTGTGAGGGGTGTTCTGAGTCACTGAGGGGGTGTGTGAGCCCCTGTATGGATGTGTGAGTGGTTGTGTATGTGGGTGAGTAAGTGTGTGAGTGGGTATGTTTTTATTAAATTGGGGTCTGGGTCCACTGAACTATACATAAATCTTTTTTCTTTAATAACTCCAAAACTACTGAACAGATTTAAACCAAATTAGAAAAAGCACTCTTTCTGGAACAAGATCTAGCTTTCTGCCAAATTTGTTGAAATTCCGTTCAGTGGTTCGGGCTGCAGTAGTGTCTAAAATCCTCATGGGAAATTTCATGGGGAAAATGCATTTTGGGACCCCCCCCTTTTTCTTGGCCCCCACTTGGTGAATCACCCTGACACTTTCCAGACAGCAATTGAAGAGAGTGACAAACTCATTTTAAAAACATCATGAAAATTCATAAAATGATGCAAAAGTTATTTGCAAAACAAAAACGCTTTTGTTTGGAAACTAGGTCTTAATTATAACTACCTACTACTGCTATAACCTACCTACCATACACACACACACACATGCTTACATGGATACTCTCTCACACTCTTCGCTATTGTTATGGTATGCATATTTGTAGAGTACACTATAGACCGAGAAGTTATCCTGGCACTGAGGTGTGATTCTAGCCAAACCTAGGCCGAATGAACTACTCAAAAAGCCAGATCTTCCGTTGCAGAGTTCAAGAAGTGTATAAATTAACCCCAAGCCTGTTGTAAGTGGCCTCAGCAGTTTCATCTGTGACCCACTGCATGCCCCCCTTGAAAATCACTTCTAAAGATGCCACTGGTATTGGAACCTGTATTGGGGTGGGGGCTGAGTGATTGGATTTCTTTAGGATGGGTCAAGAGTGAGGCCTGAATATCTGTGAAAGAAATCCTCTGACAGTTCTTTTTATGTCTGGATATCTCTGTAATGTTTTAAGGCTAGAATCCATAGCTATACCTATATGGGCCTACTGTGCTAAGACTCTTGATAGTGCCACTTCATTACATGATGGCAATGCAGGCATACAGTCAAGCTGCTTCATGTGTGAAGTACAAGGGAATATGACATCGCACATAGCATATAGTGAGAGTACCCACCTGGACAAATCAGGGCAATATATATGTGAAATGCGGCATTTGTTCCACTTTTTTCAAAACTATCTGGGAGATTACTCTCTTTTCGTCTCCTTCCCCAAAATAAATCCTCCTGATGGGATTCAGACTTATCTTTGGGTGGGTGACCAGGTATAGGTAGACTAAACTAAGATAACTATCTCAGTTTTCTCTAAGTTCAATCTTAGGCAATTGAGCTTCATCTACCTGGCTACCTCAGAAAGATGGTTTTTGAAATTATTTCGCAGGATACTGTCTCTCTCAAAAACAGTGATGACCAGTTGTGTGTCGTCTGCGTAAAATAGAATTTGGATTCCAAAAAATGCACAAGATTGGCAACAATACTATAGAACCATTACAAAGGTTCAGACTAAGTGCCAAACCAGGTGGCACTCTGTCTGGCAGGGAGAAGCTCGCTGACTGAAAAGAGAATCCATTCACATTCACCAACACTGATTAGACAGATGATCAGTTAGATTTGCACGCACAATCATGTCAAGTAGCACAGAAAGGTGCAAGATGATATGTAAGGTAGAGAGGCCTTTAGCCAGAAGAGATCATGGTGATTATGTGGCACCTACGAAGTCAGTTTCAGTGCCAAAAAGTTGACGGATTCCAAACTATAGTCTAAGTGAGAATGTTCTTCCAGATAGCTTGAAATCTGCCTATTAATTCACTTTTCAAGAGCGTTAATGGTAAGAGCAGCAACGAAATAGATCTGTTGTTTGAAGGTCGTATCTGACCTCAGGTTCTTCAAAAGTGGACCCACATGTGCTGACTTCTGGGCATTTCAGGACATTGAGAAAAAAACACAGACAGATTTAACAGGTGACAGAGATTGTGTCCAGTGGTGGATTGACTTTTTACAAACATGAAGAAAGGTTAGGGAACATTAGGGGAACCCGATTTACAATTCCTAACTCCTGGCTTTATGTTATAAATTGATATTGTCTGGACTGAGGATCTCCAGTGACTGAGACTTAAGTTGAGCAGGAATATTTGTTTAAAAAGTCGCGATTTTGCCCTGGAAGAAGGTAAATAGGTGTTTGTAGAGGTTTTGGGATGGGGAGATGTTCTTTCTACCTGCTGAGAGCTAGAGGAAGGTGTTTACAAAATCAAAAAAGTCTCTGAGTGATTTACTAGAGGAGGAGATAGACTGAATGGAGAAGTCGGACTTTGCTATTCTAATAATGTCATGGTAAGATTTAAACAATATTTTGTAGGATTCCTTCGCAGATGGTTTGTAGTTCAGTGGCGTAACGAACCTTGAGGGGCATCCCCCTGCAAGGTTCGTGGAAGGGCCCTCCTTCAGACTTAATCAGGAGCTCTCTTGTCTGGGTACTGAGCTGAGGGGACCCCTAGAGCTTGGAACCCCCCGTACTCCTGAGATAATGGGGCCTCTGTTACGCCAATGTCATAGGTGCAATACTTTAGGTGTTCTAGGCGATTACATTTACTCAGTTGATTCTCATGGGCGTCATTAGACAATGGGAAACTGATCAAGGAGTGTTTAGGGTTAGGTTTGAGTGACAAGAGATCAACAGAATGGCAGAAAGGTCCGTCCTGTTTAAAGGATGTGGAAATAGGCATTGACTAGCTGGGGAGTTAGAGAACAGGAGGTCTAAAGTTTGACCAGTGAGGTGTGGAGGAAGGTTATCCAATTGAGGGACATACAGAGCAGAGCAGAAATACTGTCAGCAAAGATGGAAGTGAGTTGGTCCAGGGAGTTTTTAGTATTAACATTAAAGTCAACCATCAGGAAAAAAAGGTTCTGCCTAGCAGATTGGGGCGCGTGTGCCTCTGGATGATTTGGGACAAATTTAACTCAAATCCAGGGGGGCAGTATATAAAAGCCCCTGGTATAAAAAAATCTGTAAGCAATGTTTGAATATAGACATTGTCTTAATGGTTAGCTCTTGCCTCCAATTTACTCGAATAATATGACTGTTTTTGTTTTTTTAACCTCTGGATGCTAAAATATGTAATAAGTGCCAGTAATGACTGCATTGCCATTCATTAATTGTGAAGTGCAGGTGTATGGCTTGGTGTCTTACTGTTCACCACAGCATCTCAGGTTAAGTCTATTATTGATGTATCAGTGTTCTGGTAAGTTACAATAGGATTAGTGTTTGAGTCATCATTAAGTGCGAAGAATCCACCCTGGAACTGTCACCCTGAGACTTTGGCCAGGTGAAAGCAAACAGATCTGCGGTGTTCTCATTGATTTTACTATTTTGATGGGGCCAGTATCCATCATTACCACCCTATCTGAATTAAGTGATTTGGTAGCCTTACTCTAACGTGGTTATTGTGCTTTGTATAATAGGATGGCTTCCATGAACCCTGCCTTGTATCAGAAGTGTTGACCTGACTTCTAGATATATTGAGGCATATTTACAAAGAAATGATGCAGCACAGCAAGCAATTTAGCAGCGCAGCGTCATTTAAAAAACACAGGGATGCACCATATTCACCAAATTTATGGTGCACACCTGTGTTTTCCCTTACGCCTGCGCTAAAAAAGCTGCCTAGCACCGACGCAGACATCCTTGCCCCATTGTGCAAGGGTCCCCGCGTTGCCGGAAGGATTGTTTATGTGCAGAAATAGACACCTTCCTGCACATAAACAATCATTAACGGTGATCTGCTCCTCCTATGTGTGCTGCAGAATGACATATTTATGAAAAAGTAGTGCAAGGCAACACTGGTCACCTTGCTGTGCCACCCTGCGTCACTGGAAGAGGGTGGAAATGCACCTTATTTATCCAATAAGGTGCATTCCTGTCCTTTCCCCTTGTGCTGGCGCAGTTTTGGTAGCCTAGCACCAACAAAGGCACCCTTGCATCATGGTGCAAGGGTGCCTCAGTTGCATGCACATTTGTTTTTGTGAAGGAAATGACAACTTCCTGTACAAAAGAAATACTGAGAGGCTTTTTCCTCTTTCCACGTGCGCTGCAACACTTGTAGAATGAGGAAAAAATGAGGAGAAATAAAGATGTTCCTCCTTGTTACACCTCACCTAGGGAGGCATAAGATTTTGGTGCATTCCGAGGTTCACAAGTCCTTGTAAATGTGGGAATGTCTCAAAAACCATGGGAGCTGCGTGGAAACACCCACTGCAACACCCATGGAATGCCACCCCTAAGCAGAGTAAGGTCACACAGCGGTTTGGGCTGCATTGTCTAACTCCTGATTTATGAAGCCATGCAAAGCCTCATAAAGTGGCTTCCTGTGGCTTCATAAATCTGACTTAGATGCTTGCCTTACGCATGTACCACTTTGTATGGAGGAAACATGACGCAAGCCTCTCATAAAAATACCCCTGAGTTTTTGAGTGAATTTTTCATGAAAGGTTTTTGTTTGTCTAGAGCGAGTTTTGTTCTACCGTCTATGCTCTGATTTTATCAAACTAATGCACAGATAAAAACTGTACAGCTCCCTGCAATTGCAAATGGAAAAAGTATAACTCCAGGTTAGTCCCAGTTCTGGAAAGTGCGCACGTCCCTGCTTAACCCAGGATGAAAAGTACACAGCTTTGTGCCAAGGTCTTAAACTAAAAGTACACTGCTTCATGCTTAACCAAGGGCTTAAAAGTACACTGCTTCATGCTTAACCAAGGTCTTATAAGTACACAGCTCCATGGCTATCTGACTGATGAAAAGTATAAAAATTCATACTCGACTCACAGTACAGCACCATTCAGCACTCTCTTTGACCCTTGGCTGAAAAGGGCGCAGTTTTGCATTTGACCCATTGTCATAATGTGCACAGGGTCAAACAGTGCCGAGGTCCCTCTTGACAGGGAAGGTTAAAGCGAGACGGTCCCGACACCTGCGCGATTACAAGTCCTGGTAGCTCCAATTTTTCTTTTAATCATTTCTTGGTTGATAAAATGTGCACCGCTGAGCAGGTGAATAATAACACCTTTCAACGGCTAGATGAAATTCTCCTTGCTAAAAGTAATTATTAGGGTTTGACACACGGCTGAAAAGCAGGCAGCTCAGCCTCAGTCAGGACCATCAAACACAAAAGAACCTGCCTGTCGAACAGTTGAAAACCAGGGCACTTCTTAGCCCAGAATGAAAGAGCGCATATCTATACGTGTTCCAGGGTTGAGAAGCGTCGAGCCTCTTCAGGTGTCTGAAAAGCATATCCAGTGGTTCCCAAACTGTGCGCCGCGGCACCCGGTGCGCCGCGGCACCACGGTGCGCCGCGGCACCACGGTGCGCCGTAATAAGGTGCCAGGGGCGCTGGCACAGTCTAGAGTGACCAACCGTCCGTAAATTCCACGGTACACCTTTTGTCTATAATTTTAGCCATCACAGGGAGCAGCACTGCTCCCCTGTGAGAGGCCTCACCCCCCTGATGGGGCCGCCTCACGCTCCTCTTGGAGCACAAGAGCAGCCCCACCCGCCCATTGAAATTCTATATGCGGCTGATTGCCACTTGCTGAATGACAATGGGGCAGTTTGGGGTGTGACAGCATGTGGCGGCCTCCTCCAGCCTCTGTGTACAGAAGGGCATTCTGTTAGATAAAAAGTAAAACGCCCATGCTGCAACATTAGAGAACAGTTAATTTAAAGAAGCCTGTAAACAAGTTAAAAAGAACGGGTTATCGTTCTTTCACTGTCTCGTCATTTAGAACTGAAGTATTTTCAATATTATATTCAACAGAGCCATGGTTGCTGCTTTTTTATTTTAAGGAACTAGCAGCCATTGATAAAGCCAATAGTCCTGGCTTCTTGTTGGTGTAATGATACTTGCTGTATTATATATCTGGATGCAATGACAGAAACAACATAATACCAGTCGGGCGCAACACTATGCTAAGCGTAGATTTTTAGCCGAGGTGTTTTCAACTGCGCTCTTAATTACATCCAACACCCCCTTTGAAGAGACCCCCCAGTTTTTTTAAACCGCTTAAAGCCCTGGAAACAACACCATGTCACAGTCACCTCACATCCTGGCACTGTGCATCATGCATGACTCATGACGTCTACGTTTTCAGTCTGCCTATGTGCAGGGGCATAGTGAACCCTCCACCACCCCACCCCTTGCTGTAGTTCGTTCTTGATAGGCCTCTTCTGCCTGCAACTCTGCAGACAAAGGCTCAGCTCATAATGTGAAAAGGTGGGTGAGTAAATAAGTGAAGGAATGTCTGAATGGCTGGATGGATTACTGAAAGGATGAATGCATGAATGAAAGGGAGGAATGGATAGATAATGAAAGAAAGGATGGATGGATGAGTGAATGAGTGAAAGTATGGATGAGAGAAAAGGTAAATAGATGGATGTATGGGTGGAAGGGTTGATTGATGGGTAAAAGTGTGGATGGGTGTGTGAAAGGATGGATGGATGAGTGGAAGGGCAGCTGATGGGCGAGTGAATTGGTGGATGGGTGTGTGAAAGGATAGATGGATGGATGAATGAAAGGGTAGATGATGAGCAAGTGAAAGGGTGGATGGATGAATGGATAAGTGAAATGGTGAATGGATGGATGAGTGAAAGGGTGGATGTAAGGATTGATGAGTGAGTGAAAGGGGGTAGAAGGACAAAAGGATGGATAGAAGAGTGAAGTGAAAGGGTGGATGGATGAGAGAACGGATGGCTGGATGAGTGAACGGATGGTTAGATGAGTGAAAGAATGGATGAGTAATAGGATCAATGGATGGATTCATGAATGGATGAGTAAATGGGTGGGTAGATGGATGGATAAGTGAAAGGGGGATGGAGAGAGAAAGGGAGGATGAATGGCTGAATGGGTGGAAGGATAAATGACTGGGTGAATGGATGAGTAAGTGAATGGGTGGATGGATGAGTAAGTGAATGGATGGCTGGGTGGAAGAGTGGATGGATGGGTGACTGTACAGATGGATAGGGTGAAAGGGTGGGTAGATGAATAATGGATGGATGAGTGAAAGGGTGGATGGAGGGATGGATGAGTGAAATGATGGACGGAAGGATATATGGTGAATAGGTTTGCAAATGGTTGAATATGTTTGGATATAGATGGGCACACAGATGGAAGGACAGACATTTTTAGTGTAAAAATAAAGCTGGGGATACTGATTACGCCAGACCAAACTCAATGTTCCATTTTCTCAGATCGGGTCTCAGTACCAAAAGCTACTGAAAGCAGCAACTGGCATAAATAAGGGTTTGGGCCCAGGCACTCTGTTGGGGAAAAAAACGATGGATTGGGATGCAGCCAAAGTGATTGCCAGTGGATGAGATTTATAATTCAAGCATTCCAACCATTATAATACCTTCATTGCATCCCAATTACTTTAAGGAAGATAACAGGAGGTACATACCACCCACCCACCGTTAAAAAAATGGTGGGGAGCCACGGCCAACTGCCGATTAGGTCAAGGGAGCCACAGGTCACTCACCTTGCGCTCGCAGCATCGCCAACTCGGCGATGTGGTGAGTGCACGGTGAATGGTTTCATTTATATATTTATTTTACATTCCCTATCCCATTATTTGTCACTTTCAGCCCAATACCCCCGCTCCACCTCACCATGCGTACCTGCAGGGGCTACTACCTCTCATACCTTTGGCCATCTGCAAACAAGTCTCAAGCTCAGTCCCAGCACAGGTGCCTCACTGTGTCTAAGCTGTTGTGCCTCAATCAGCAGTAGCCGGCACAGGTAAGCGCGGTTTGGCGGGGCAGGGTGTGGCGGGGGAAGTCGACAGACAACGGAATAAGTATTTTTTATTCATTTAATTATACCTATTGTGTCGTCTGTCAACCCCGCCTCCCACCCTAACCCACCCCGCCCCAGCATGTTTACCTGTACTGGCCGCCGCTGGTCTCAATATTACCTTTCACTGACTGTAAATAGATCCTAATCTCATCATCGCTCTGTCTCAGTCTTACAGGTCACATGGTGCAATAGGTTCTGACTTTGCTCCTCATCGTCACAAATATATGACCTTTCCCTGTCTGGTTCAAACTCTTACTGGGCCACACTCATCAACTTTCACAATGTGAAACACCAGCTCTGGTTTATTGCTGATTTATGGTATGGTAAGGTATGGTACGGTCTTGCTTGTGTAATAAAACTTTCCACACCCTCAGCTGGAGAGGAGCTAGTATAGAGGATTTCAGAGTCTGTGAAGTTCACTACTGACCGGTTGGCTGACCTTTTTCACACAGTAACCCTTGAAGAGGAGTCTAGTGGTGAATGTCCATGACTCAATGCTTAATTCACAACAAGCATTTACAATGCAACGGTCTCGCCTTTGCAAAAGTTAGAGCTATTGGCATTGTAAATGACAACATTTTTATTTATATGTTGGTTTTGAAAACAGATAAAAAAATGGCATTGTCATTTACAATGCCAACAGCTTAATCTCTCACAAATGCCACACACAAACACACAGACCTACACACACACAGAGCCCCCACACACACACAGAGCCCCCCACACACTCAGAGCCACACACACACACACTTGGAGCCACACACACACACACAGAGCCACACTCACGCAAACACAGAGCCACACACACACACAGAGACACACACACACACAGAGCCACATACACACACAGAGCCACACACACACAGAGCCACATAAACACACACAGAGCCCCACACACACATAGAGCCCCCCACACACACAGAGCCACACACACACACAGAGCCACACACACACACAGAGCCACACACACACAAACACAGAGCCACACACACAGAGTCACGCGCACACACACACACGCACAGAGCCACACACACAGAGCCACACACACACAGATCCACACACACACAGAGCCACACACAGCCACACACACACACACACAGCCCCCCCACACACACAGAGCCCCCCACACACAGACCCACACACACACACACACACACAGCCCCACACACACACACGGCCCCACACACACACAGAGCCCCCCCACACACACAGAGCCCCACACACACACAGAGCCCCACACACACTCAGACACCCCCACACACACACACACAGAGCCACACACACAGAGAGCCCCACACACAAACAGAGCCCCACACACACACAGAGCCACACACACACACAGAGCCACACACACAGAGCCATGCACACAGAGAGCCACACACACAGAGCCACACACACAGAGAGCCACACACACACACACACACACACACAGAGCCACACACACTGTGAGCCACACACACACACACACAGAACCACACACACACAGAGCCACACACACACAAACTCTGACACTCCAAGCCCCACTCAAATAAGCCACAGCGCAGAACAGACTGACAGAATTCTTCTAGCAGGAGGGCGCACACAACGGCAGCAACACCCTGTTAGGATTCAGCATTCATTGACAGCCCTCCAAGGTGGAAACTTATACTGACAGGACAAAGCTGAAAGTTAGCTGAAAATGACAGAGTCCTGATTGACAAGGGCACGAACTGACCTGGAATTCTGGGACAAGATTTTGGTACTGGGTAGGACAGACACATTTTTCTGTGGCCCTCTTTTTGTGAATTTCAATACAATTCATATAACCCAAGACTACAACTCCCAGAATGCATTCGCTCATTCAATGAAACAGGAGCACTGTGTGCCCAGTGACAACACGGGTCCTCAATCTACCCTTTAGTTAATCAGTGCACATCTTTGAAACTAAACGTTCAGTTTCTCCATAAATAAGCAATGCAGTACACGTGATTGTCTGCCATGCTGTATATGCATCCACTGATATAAAATGGTATTTTCTTTTGACCTGACCATTGGTCTCATGCCACCTCTGTGCCTACAATACTTTATGTTTTCTCCTTTCCCAATCTTCCACCTCACCTCCAGTCATACATCTCGGACTGTCTCAATTCTACCCGAACCTCATTCATGTTGACTTTTTCTCAAGGAGGATTTCATTTTTTCCAAGCCTCCCCCTCGTTCCATATCACCCTGGGATGTGCTGTGAGGGAGTTCAACAAATGGCACATTCCAAGCTCACACCTGGGGCTGCCCTGGTCGGGCTCATCCCATGGTTACCTGTGAGTGGCGGGCCTTCGCAGGGCCTTGCGCTTTCACGTGCTGTGCTGTGATGCTGCACAAAAACATTTTACGCTGTGAGGCAGGGTTATGCTAGCACGTGAACAGAGAGTGCGGGGTCTTTTATGAAATATTATGGGGATGTATTTCCAATTTTCGAGGTTCAGTTTTAATTCCTGGCTTCTCCAATAATAGTTTAAACTGCCCGATCGCATCCGCGTTCACAGGGAAAAGCTTGTGGTTGTGTTTGAGCGTAGTGTAGCGGAAAGGTCTGTAATGCCCAGAGTCAGCCTGCTGGGTTTCTCAGACAGACCTTTGAATAAAACACACTCTTGAGTCGCGTGTTTCACCCTTACAATGTCTGTAAATGCACATTAAACTCTTCTATACAGGTCTGTAAATAACCACAGTCCTGCCCCTTCAGATGGTGCATCTGTTTGCCCCCTTTAGTGCCCAGATACAGACAGCAAGCAGGCAGGTGATGAACCCCAGGTCCCCAGCGTTCATCTCGAGAGCCGCAAATCTGTGCCCCTGTAATGTTAGAAAATAAATCTCGCTGGCCGGAAGGGCGTCACACCCCTCCCCTGGCCAGAGGGAAGACCGACAGTGCTCGCTGGCTCACTCTCCCGGCTGGGGCGAGCAGCTTAGGGCTGATCTCCACGCATGACCCCCTCTCCGAGCCCCTCTTGCTTCCTCTCCCAGTGCCTGCACTCACCATAGTACAGAGGAAGGCCAGCTTACGGACTGTCATCGGTGTTTACATTTGGTATATACCACCAATGCACACTGCAAATGTAACTCACGGTATTGTACAATTGCTACACACTAAAACAGCATCACTTATTTCCTTGGATTCACCTGGATTACCGCATACTAACTCCTAAAAATATCGAATGTGCCAAAAATAGTACGGAACTGGGGTATACAAGTTTATGCCAAACACAACTGATTTAAGGTTTTGATACATTTAGGACAATCATTTGTTTTTATTAGGAGGGACGATTTTGTATGTGTCCGCCCACGCTATGGTTCTGGTTTGTGGACAGACACAATGAAGTTCCACTGCGCTGTGTGATATATTGTTTACACATAGTGTAAGGATGGAAGACAACCACAAAGCTTGTAGAAAACACCACAATGCGTTTTTCCCGATGTGTGGGGGTTTGGACTTGGCGTGCCCGGTTACACCTACTATGCACCTGAAGTGTTATGGTGCCTAAAAGAATCGCTTGCTATGTAGTGCTGTGTGGATATGTTGTGCGCGGTCACAGCCTGTCAGTCATTCGGCTTCCTGCAGAAACCCCCAGCGGCCCCAGGAACTTAGCACAATGAGCGCCAGATGCGTCACGGTGACAGCAGGCTAGCAGGCACCTCGGAAGGTGGGTTCATTAAAAGAGCTCTGGGATAAGCGCCGCACACTTAAGCCCCACTGGAAGACGCGAGCTGCTGATGGCGGTGACCTCTGATTGCAAGCCACCGAACTATAAACAGAAGGGCGCGGGTGCCATTGGCCACGACGAGGCTTATTTACTGTCCCGGTCTTCTCTCTTTTTTTTGTAGTTTACCTAAATAAGTGCGCTCGACCCGGACTGGGCGACTGCGCGCCGCCGAACAAGGCGAGGGGGCCGCAAGGTGGGCAGTGCACATCCCCCGTGCATGAGCTGCTGCTCTGAAATCCGGTACACCTCGGAACACACAGTGGGATTTGGCTCATGCCGCGGGATACTCCTTACTCCTTACAGACGCCAGGGGACTCCAGTTTATAACAACAAACAAGGTGAGAGCTTTAATAGTGTCACTAAGACTGATGATGGATGGATGCTGGTTCTAGATGAGACTAGGAAAATGTGTATACAACTCAGGCATGCCATGAACCAGTCTGCAACAAGCGCTCGCCATAACAGTTTCCTCTCTTTCTGCCCTCCCTTTGAGACTGGCTTGGCCTGACTTACGTTTGTGGTAAAAGCTTTCTTATCTTCTTTATGGGGCGAAACAGATGGCCCCATAAAGAAGATAAGAAATCTTTTACCACAAACGTAAGTCAAGGAGCCCAGTCTGAAAAGGACGGGGCTCAGAGAGAAAGAAGAATGTCACTAGGACCTCTTCTCCAATGGCTGGCCACCGTTTAGGACGCCAGCCAATGGAGAAGAGGGGCGGTGCTTAACCTCGCTAGTGAAAGTTCCTCTATCTCAACAAGTCTCGCCAGCTCGACTGCGCATGTGCGCAGTCTTTCGCAGGCCGAGACCTAAAAAGCTTGAGTGCTTGCCCCAGAGTGTCTTAGGATCCCACTGCTCCACACCGACTTAGACGAATACCATGGATACCTACTCTTGATTTCATCTCAGGCCTCTTTCTTCCGTCACCCTACACTTCTTGTCTCTTTACTTCGGTCTTGAAAACTATTTATCCATGCGTAATCTCCTTTCACTCCTTTTTCTACCTTTCTTTTCTTCCTTTTTTCTCCTTATTCTGCCTTACTGTTCCTCTTTGTCAAAGTCTAATCATTTAAAATAAGTCCTGATCACCAAAAATGAGTGGCAGTGTCCCCCACCTGAAACCATTGGTACACAGAAGCACATGTTAAATGGGTAATTTTTTAGCCTACCCTAGAATTGTAAAAAGTACATTTTGCCTTAGTTGAAGCAGTTTTGCCTGAAATTGTATCTTGCGTTAAGTGCATTTGGGAAATCATCATAGCTTTTTCCTTTCCTGGTTGTTTCACTTTCCCATTATTTGTGTGTACTCCTTTGTTTGTTGTACTGAGGTGTTTTACATAATTGAAGCCTTGAATAGCTTGTATGTGGTACATTTGGGGCTTCATTTAACTGCTCCATCCATGATGCAAGTGAGCCTGCGTTGGCGTTAAGCTGCAGTTTGTGCGCCAGCGCAGGCAGAGATAATGAATGCACCGCATACGGCGCATTCCTGCCCTCTCCCTTTCACAAAGTGCAGCAAGGTGGCTTGCTGCACTTTGTGAAATATTGATAAATGAGGGCATAAGTGAATTGGAGTGGTCTTCCTCCCTGCACTGGCGCAGTAAGCACATTGCTTAATTCGGGCTAGTGATTGCCGGTGGGAGCCACCAGCACTTATTTTTGGGACCTGCATCTATTTTTCTGCATCAGACATTTACCAAGAGCAAGAGAGGGGGAACAAACAAAGCAGAAAGACTGGGGAAGAGAAAGGCGCTAAAACTGTAATAAGTGTATAGTAGTGGATTAAAGAGGAATGAGGTGGGGATTAAGCGGGATCTTGTCTGGCTACCTTTGGTAACCTATCTCTCCTCCTTCGCTCCAGTACATCCCCCTTTAATCCATGTTGCAGCTGAAGTTCGCAAACCTCCATGAAATATCCTAATGCCCTTTCCTCTCGATGTTTTATTCTACAATGTTATCCTACAGTATATTTACCTTATGCTCATTTACTTTGTTCTTGCTATTTTCATGCTCATTTACTTTGTTCATGCTATTTTCATGCTCGTTATATTTTCTCCTTTTATGAAATTTTGAAATTTTGTTTATTTTCTTCATGTACTTTACCTTTACTCATGTTCTCCCTTTCAGTTGTATCTTATTGCCATATACATTTTCTGTTTCTTCATTTGTACCCTTTTCCTCTCTTCAATAAAATCAAACTTAAAAAAGAGGAAAGAGGTGTATTAAGGACTACGCAGCCCTGGTATTGAGTGCTCGGAGACTTCATTGCACCAGCTGAGCAAAGCTTTGGACACTGACACTCATTCTTATACAAATTAAGCACAGACTGCTACGGAGGTGTCCACAGTTCAGTTCAGCCTGCAGCTCACATATGCTGCGATGACAACAAACCGGAGTCAAGTTGTGGGCAAAAACATTTTTTACATTTATTACTCTCGGTCACTAAGACCCTAATTGTTGGCCCCAGTTCTTCCTTTCGGATGAGACCAAACCTTTTACTCTGCTTGGAAACTTAGGCAGAGATAGACAATGAGTGAGACACTTTAAACATGTCCGAAATATGCGAGAAAAGAAACAAATCTTCGAATTTCGCAGAAGGGCGCATGCCACAGGTTTTGACTGCCCACATATTTCGTTTTTTAAACGCATTGTTAGAAATGCAAACACTCGGTATTAGTATTCCAGAGTGCTTCCTTCTCACTTTGAAATGCTCGTACTGCACCCATGGTGGTAATGCCTCTGTATTGAGACATTCTGGTACTTTACCATTGATGGTAACGCCTCCCTGCTGATAAGTGCTGGTGTCCCTACTTTTAAATTAAGGTCCTAAGGGTGTAAATGAAAGAAGAAATATGGTGCAAATCATTTAGAAGCATAAGCATTGGTAAAATCTATCGTTCAGCGGTAGTCTACCTGCCTTTTGTCTTTGTCAATGTTTATTTTGGTTTATCATGGTTTTTGTAACTGAATTGCGCTTTTAACTGCCAGGCCATCATCAATATGAGTTAAGGGCTTGAAAAGTACACATCGCCATAATAACGCCTGGAACTGAGGGGGACTACTGTGTGTGTGTGAATGGGTGCCTCGTGGAAGAGTTCTATGCCTTCACTCAGAGTTAAGGAAGCCAATGGGTGGTGGGGTGAACCATTGACCCATACTGTACTCTACTGCGGATGGAAGAAATATGTAAATGACAAAACAATAAACCAATGGATGAAAAGGGCTGGCTGAAGGCCCTTTAATTTGATTTAAGGTTCGGCTCACACCAGAACTGACAATCAATGGCAAAACCAATGAGACTCAAATTTTGGCTCTGTCAATACTTACATTGTTATGGTTTTTGTAAAATGTTATAGTTGGGAGAGATGCTGTGCCCTCTCCAATATATACAGAAAACAATTCTAAAAATCAGAATTATGTGTTTACTCATAAAAAGCACTCAAGTAGTCCCTGGTACTGAAGGGAACTGTGTTGTGTGTGGAAGTGCTTCTTGTGAAAGAACCATATGTACAAAGCTTTTTCTGCTTGCAAACGCCCCGTAATTTGCTGTTTGCGACCAGAATAATGCATTTTCTGATGTACCAAACTCTATTTGCGATTCGGTAACCTATAGCCGAATCGCAAATAGGATTTGCGAGTTGCTAATAGAAAGGGTGTGTTAAAGGCGTCCCTTCCTAATAGCGAGTAGCATTGGTTTGAAGGAATGGTTTGTGACCGTTAATGTGGTCGCGAAACATTCGCAGTTAACACCAACTTCAAGTTGGTGGTAACCCACTAGCAAATGGGAAGGGGTCTACAATTGACCCCTTCCCCTTTGTGAATGTGAGCGCCAACATTTTTTAAGAGCAGGCAGTGGTCCCACGGACCACTGCCTGCTCTTAAAAAATGAAAAAGTAGCTTTTCATTTTTATTTTTGAAATACATCCTGTTTTCCTTTAAGGAAAATGGGCAGCATTACAAAAAAGTAACATGGTGGTCTGCTTACCCCAGCAGGCCACCATCGCTGTGAGTGCACGCCATTCCCAATAGGTCGCAAAGTGAGACCTACCTCATGATTATTAATGAGGTCGGTCTATTTGCGAACCACTGGGAATAGCAAAATGTGTCTAAGAAACACTTGCACATGAGTGTTTGCAGTTTCCTAATTGAGAATCGCAAAAAATTGCAATTAGGAAATCGCAAACTAACTTTCATGTACATCAGGCCCAAAGTGCTGTCTGTCACTAAAATTGAAACTAGCCTGACCCATAGCCTATGTATTCTGTAGTGGACAGAAGAAATATGTAATTGACACAACCACAAACCAATTGATGAAGAGGCAAGTCTGGAAGCCCCTAAAAGTAGGTATAGTATACAAACAATTTTAGTAAAAAGCAAAACGCCGAGCCTAAATCCAGCCCTAAAAGCAGACCACATTCAGATGACAACTTCAACTCTCACCCTTTTGGAGGTTGGAAATGGAAATACAGTGCTTCAGCGACATCTGCCGATCCTTTCTAGAAGCAATTTCATGTCCCCCCCGTAGGTTTCATCCAATTTCTTCCACAGTTCACTTCAAGCTTCTAGCGGGAGCAAACATATCCTATCTTGCTGGAAATGTCTCTGCTAACTGTGGCTCGTGTTAGGGAGAGAGCACACACGGCTGCCAGCCTGCGACTCTGCAACGCGCCCGACTGCTGTCGGTGAACAGAGCCAAGAGAACGCGCGCCATCGAAAGCACTGGGAGAAGCGTCTTCTCAGAAGTGGCAGACACAGCTGAACAAATGCTTCCAGCGCGAGCGTGAAATGCTCGCGCGGAGCGACAGTTGGCAAATGCTTTGTAATTAGCTCTAAATCTTTGATTCCTGGAGACAGCATTTCTTTTTAATTGTGTATGCAAAATTAGGGCACGCGAGCGGTGCCATGAAAGAATGTTATAATCTGAAACACCGCCTCTACACTTTAGCACAAATCATTCTGTTATGGTGTAATCATGTGTTTCTTATGCAGATGTACTGTATTATATGCGCATTGTATGATGCGTGAGATGAACATATACTGCGCTCAGTACAGACTGGCTCGGAATTATTAAGATTTCACGCAGCGAGGGGAAGGAAGTTGCTACACTGCCTTGCATAAAAGGGCGCCATATTTACAAAGATTTGGCACAGTTCAGCTCTGTCCTTGCTCAGGCACACTTTCGACTGCCTAGCATGAACACAAGCACCCTTGTGTCATGGCACAAAAATGTGTGCGTTAAGGTCAGGATAGACTTTTGGCAGGAAGAGGCACCTTCCTGTACAAAATATAGGGCCACATTTACAACTTTTTTGCGCAGGGCAACCCTGCAAGGCTTCTTGCTGCGAAGCCCTACGTCAAAAGGAATGGGAGGGAATGCACCGTATTAATGAAATATGGCGCATTCATGTCCTTTCTGCCAGCGCACAAATTGGTTTCTAGCGCCAACGCAGGCACCTTTGCATCATAGTGCAAGGGACGTCTGCTTTGTTGGCACAATAGTTTTTTTTCAGGGATCGGACACCTTCCTGCAAAAAAACAATCAATGAAGGCGTTTTCCCTTTTCTAGTCTATGTGTGCTGCAGATTGCAACACACCTAGAAAGAGGAAAAAACAAGGAGAAATACAAAATAAAGTTATTTCTCCTTATCATGCCTCCCCTGGGGAGGCACAAAGTTTTGATGCATCCCTAGGTTTACACATCCTTGTAAATCTGGAAATGTGTCAAAACCCATGGTGTTGAGTGGGAAAATCCACAGCAACACTCATGGAAAGCCTCCTTGACATAGAGTAAGGCAACGCAGTTCTTTGTGCTGCCTTGCCGCACTCCATATCTATGAGGCCATGCAAAGCCACGTAGGGTGGCTTTGGTTCCCTCATAGTTATAATTGAGAGGTCTGTTCCACCGAAGTGTCACAAAACGTGATGCTCCAGCTGCACAGGCCTCTTGTCAATGATGCCCATAGCCTTTATAGCTTATTCTTCTTTGTATGTGTGCCACGGAATGAAGCACATATGGAAAGAGAAGTAACAAGGAGAAATAAAGATATTACTTCTCGTTATGCCAGCCTCGTTTAGGTGCACCATTCTGTAGCAAAACAATGTTTACAAGTCTTTGTAAATATGGGTTTGTATTAATATACATGGGTTGATGCTCAGGAACGTCCATGCTCCACTCATGAAATGCTTACCTGACACAAGGAAATGCAAGGTAGAACTGTGCTTTGCATTATGTTACTCTTGTTTTTTTGCAAAGCCACACCAAATGGGCTTTGCATTGCTTTGTAAATCGGAAAATAGATTGAGGCGCAGCTGCCCCAAAAAAGTGACACAACCCCACTGCAAAACCTTAGTAAATCTGGATCACTATAAATCTATCGCTTTCATTACGTGTCGACCTTACTAAGAATTGTCTATCGGTGTACTATATGACCCAAACCCTATAAAAATAAAACGAATGAGAAGAAAAACATAGTATTTAATAAAGCGGTAAATACCTACTCTTCTCCTATCTTTTATGTGTGGAGTTGTGTGCCCTGACTGCGTATTGTTTGTTTGTGAATACTAAAAAAGAGTAAACTTACACAAAGTATAAGTTTACCTTTGTGAATCGGGCCCTTATATTCTTTGTTTGTATTGTTTTCACATTGTTTGGTTTTATGGTGCATCTTCAGTATAACCTTGCTTCTTGCCAATGCACCTGTGCACAAAAGGTGCTTTGACTATGCTGCCTGATTTGTAAAATGCTCTAATGCTCTATAACCATGTTCATGAAAGTCTGATAAATAAATAAATAACTACACAAATAAATAAAATAAATGTGCCAGTCTTAAAACGTATGTACATTGTACGTAAAAGTGCCTTAGGAAAAACAGACGTTTCTGTGAACAATACATCTTTAAAATTTAATGGTTATTGATTTTGATATTTAGTTTTAAACAAAACCTACAAAATTTGTTACAATCCATATTCAACATATCACACAGTTAACAAAACAGCATAAACACACAATAGAAACATTATAAATATTAAGGAATTATTGGAATTAAAAAAGTCTCAAAAGTCTCTTTTTGAGAAACACTGACATCATAGGACAGTGATTTTGTGCACTTCAGATGAAAATAGTATAAGAACTGAATGCTTGGTAACCCGGAGCTGTCATCTTAAAGTGAATGTAACATGCCAGGTTAGCAGTGCATACTTCAAAGAGGGTTCTTAAATAATTCCTTAATCGATCCCAAAATGTGAGTGCATAAAAGATAACATGGATTATAGTGCTGACATATTCATCAAAGACCTGGTGATGAAATTGGATACTATCCCACACCCCCTCAATTAAAAAAAACGAGTATATTTTACATTCTAAATCTAAAAAACCTTAAGGGCCTTATTATGAGTATGGCAGTCCACGGACCGCCAGACTGACAGTGGCAGTTTACCAATCGACCAATTATGACTAGGTCGATCGGGTGGCCCTGGGACTGCCGCAAACACCGGAGAACCACTGAACCTTGGCGGTTGAGCGGGAGACCGGAGGCCGCAATATCTTTGACGGGACCACAGTAGTCCTGCCAAGCATATCACGAGTTTCCTCTCCGCCAGGGTTTTCATGGGGGGTGATCCCGCCATGAGAATCATGGCCGAGATGAAACAAAGGGGGCACAATAGGGCCCCCGGGGGCCTCACGCCATGTGGATGCACAGCATGGACTGCAGCAGTCCATGCCGTGCAGGTACTGCCATTAATGTTCCCATTGTGATGCCTATTTCAAAGGCACCGCCCTGAGAACGCCAAAGGACCACCCACCAGACCAGGAGAAAACTTGCCTTCAAAGATTGTTTATGTGGAGGAAGGTGTCCCTTCCTGTACATAAACAATCATTCCCTGCAACACAGACACCCTTGCACTGGTGTTTTTTCAAAGGACACAGTGCGGCGCTGCAAAATTTGCCACAGCGCCATGCAATTTTCTTGGGAATATACCCCTTAGAGGGATCAGTGCAGATGTTATCTATCAAGGATGGAAGACAAAAAGATAGTGGCAGAGTCTCACATTGCAAGGGGATGGATTTGAACAAAACACTTTCTGCCAATATCGACTTGATAGGGAAGAACTCCTGAGCACCATGGTTGGGGTCATTGACTGCCACCTTTGCCTTGCACCTGCCTCTTAAGAAGTTTTGGGCGCTCAGTTCAAAATTGAGAGCAGCGTTAGGATTGGCCGCAGGGAGATCTGGAAGCCTGTGCCTACGCTGGACTGGAGCAGAGGAGTGCAATGCAGCTGACTGCAGGTACCTTTTTTTATTTATTCCCACATTTTTCAATGTAATTTGTTGTCTGTCATCACCCCAACCTCTTCCCCGCCTCGTCACTCTTCAACGACACCAGCCGCTACTGGCCGATGCCTCCATGTATGGTTGTCTCCTTCTAAGTCCCTGGCTGGCTGTTCTTTACACACCTGATCCAGCAGAAATTGCAAATAGCCCTAAGCTATATCGCCTAAATGTTTTTTATGGTGAGGTGGAATCCACCAGTGAATGTGTTTCAGGCAGTCTGTAATGACTCATTTTGAGCACCAACTGGAGTTTCAGGGGTACCTTGTGAAAATGCAAAGTTGGGTGCCATACTCTGCTTGACACTGAAAATGAAAATAATGCCTCCTAATGATGGCTTTGTTGGGTAAACGGTAAAGATGTGCAAGCTGAAGCCACTCTATCGAGAGGCTAACGACTTCAAATACTACAGGCAATGGGTTATGCAAGACACTCTCATCCATTGTGTCAAAATCAGCCATGAATCCAGAAATATGAAATTGCTGCTGAGTAATAAGGAGCTGTTTGGGAAAGTTACCAAGGGTTGATAGCGTATTGGTCGGGGCAGATATCAGATTGTGTGAGGTTGAGCCTGGGGTAAATGTCAGATTGTGTGAGGTTGAGCCTGGGGCAAATGTCAGATTGTGTGAGGTTGAGCTTGGAGTGACTTTTAATTAGGTGTGACCAATCGTCCCGTATTTGCTGGGACAGTCCTGGTTTTTCACCAGCAGTCCCGGCAGATTTTGGCAATTTTGTCTCATGTCCTGGTTTTTAGAGGCGGTCAACTGAATCCAGTGAGAGGCACTTTTTGGGTGTTCTAAAGCAGTGCTATTAAGCAGCTGTTATAAGTAAGCAATTTAATTAACGTTTAGCATACTGGTTTTAGAAAAAAACATTTTTTTGTGCCATTTCTGTTTTTCTATGTTGATAACAGCTGTCATTCTGCTCTGCTCCGTTGATGTAAAATTGTAGTCCTTCCCCTATTTTTGCAAAATGTCCCACTTTTTGGTTCTCAAGATCTGGTCATCCTACTTTTAATGTAAGAGGGCAGATCTTGGAGGGCTCGGCATTAGGAAGGACATAGTTGAGGGTGGTGGCCAGTATTGCAGAATGATCTAGCAAAGTCTGACCTTCATCAGGAGAAGTGAGCCAAAGGTCTGATTTAGGATAAAGAGACTGACACCTGGTGGATGAAGTACTAACCGTTGGATGAAGAAGTTGTTCATGTGATTTTGGGAGCGAGGGAACGCCGAAAGTCACTTTGAGATTCATTAGCTTGGCGAAGTAAAAAAGACGTAAGAGGGGTGGAGGATCTCGGATATATATGTGAAAACTTGAGATGACACTTCACGGCAAAGGATAGAATTATTTGAAGGGTGTCCCTGATAACGCTGTTGCTTATGAAACTCAGTGAAAAATAGGGGCTTCAATACTTTCAGACAGAGGAGGAGAAGAACAGTCTAAAACCGAAATGCACATATGCTCTACATGAAGAGCTGAGGTATTAATGTGTATTTTCTTTGAAACGTCGTATTACTTACAACGAGGCATAGTTGCTAAACCGTCCCCAGACAAAAACCATGTTATAAATTATAATTACAAAAATAACCCCCTCGCCCCTCATAGAACCCTGATGTACTCCTGCTTTTTCTGTCTCCAGACAAATGCTAGATTGTAAGAAACAAACATAGTTTTTTCTTTTTGTTCTGGATTGGGACCCTGGTAGCTGCCCCATAATGGAGGTACTCACCTCTGTATTTATGTCGGGGGACTCTGTCAGGCTCATATGCCATAAGGCTTGTCCAACACAAGGTGGGATTCCTTGGACAGCTTGACTTTGAGACTTGGACCATATTTAGGAAATTTGTGGTACAGGGCAGCGCATCAAGTGACCTTGCTGCACTGACCTGCGTCACAGGAATAGGGCAGGAATGGGCCATGGTACATTCCTGTCCTTCCCTCTTGCACTGGTGACTTTTCTGCAGCTTGGCACCATCTCAGGCACCCTTGTACCATGGTGCCTGTGCTGTCGGCAGATATGTTTTTGTGCAGGAAGGGTCATCTTTCTGCACAAAAACAACCTTGAGAGGCTTTTTCCTCACATAGAGGAAAAAACGAGAAGCAAAGATATTTCTTCTTGTTACGCCTCTCATGGTGAGGCATATCTTTTTGGTGCATTCCCAGGTGTACAAGTCCTTGTAAACCTGGGAATAGGTACAGACCATGAGAGTTGTGTGGGAACTCCCACTGCAATGCCCATGGAATGCTTCCCTTGCACTGAGAAAAGCAACACAGCGATTTGCTCTGTGTTGCCTTACTCTACGTTTTGTTAAGCCAATCAAAGCCACGCAGAGTGGATTATGGTCGCTTCATAAATCTGACTAAGATGTTTGCCCCATGGCTGTACCACATTGCTTGGTGCAAGCTTGATTCAAAGCTCTCATAAATATCCCCCTTGATTATTTCCTGGTGCTTCCAATGGTTGTGAAGCCAAGAACAGCAGAGGGTTCGATGGCTAACCATATTGGATTGAGCCACTGGAATGAACGTCATCATGTCCTACATCATATTGAAGCACAATAGTTGGCCATGTCGGACAGGATGCCCAAATAGAAGACAATACGATGAGCTCATGTTGGTCAGCAATCGTGGATTAGGTTGATAAATGATAACAGACATCACTGTGTTGCTGCACAGCATGAAACAGCACAGTGTGAGGCTGCACAGCGTGAGGCAGCTCAGCGTGAGGCAGCACAACACAAGACAGCACTTCAGCAGTCTATGGTTTACATGTGCCTTTAAGGGCAGGTAGACGGGTATTTCTTTCACTTAGCATTTGCACTGGTACATCAGAGCATTGGAGAAAACTTCACTGCCAATGGAATCTCATCAGCACAGGAGCAAGACGAAGAGAGTGCAGGTATTTCAACACTCCAGATAATATAGTACTTCATGTTTGGGGAGCTCTCTATTTGAGAGTTTTGCTGCATTTAACTCTTTTTCATGCCTGCTTTCTTCTTTTGTCATTATTTTTCTAGCTTTCTCTTCCTCCTTGTTTAGCCCTTTTGTGTTTTTCTCTACTTTGCTTTGGATCAAAGTTCAAAGTCTGTTGAGGAAAATAAGCGTTGGCCACAAAAATGAGTGCTGGCCCTGCTGCAACCACAGGCTGAAATTAAGCACGGTTCACGCCTCCTCTGCAAGTCCTGTTAGAGACCTCAGCAAGGTATGATGTAAAGAACACTGGCTGATGTTCTCCGGGAATGGATTGATCAAAGCGCAAATCATCATGTAGTTGCAACTCGTGCTCTTCTGATGTCTGACCCAGTGCTTGATTTGTAAAGAAATAAGTGCCAGAGCCATCGTCAGGACACCACTGCAGCTTGCACCACACATTGCACCCAACAGCTCAGCCAATGACAGAACCAACACAACTACTAACCATCACACTCCTACAAGTGTGATAATTCAAAGCTTTAAGAATAACTTGGGCAACGGGTAGTGGTCATTTTAATGCATATTGAATTAATGATTAACTTTTGGTGTGGTCATCTTTAAATTCACAAGACAGCGCCACCTTGTGGCAGGCTGTCACAAGCGCCGGTATTGACAAATAAGTGCTTGTGCCAAGTACCGGAACTCACCGGCTCAAATTAAGCACTAGTCTGGACCCCCACACTGCAGAAGAGGAGATATGGTTAATATGCATTATGATGCTAAATTTTCAGGTCGGACTGGGATATAGAGCATTCAGGAAGTGTCCAAAGGGATGGTCTCACAGATTAATGTCTGAGCCATTTTGTTGGGCAGTTTGTAGGCTGTTTTATGGACTTGTGGGTGATTTGTAGGTAGAGCCTGGGGATCGCATGCGCTGCTATGGGAGCCATGCTGTATTAGAGTATGGGATAGAAGCCTCGCCCACTCTCTGCCGATATTTGTTATTGGTTTGTGTTATTGTACTTCATAAATGCTAGCTTTTGCTTTGTTAATAGGCTTGTTGGTCCCTCCTTAGTACTGCCTTGTGTTCATTCGTGACCTCCCATGAGGACTAGTCCTTTTACTTCGGTTCTTACACGGTATGTCTTTTTTAGCCTGTAAGCACTATTTTCTTTAAGTAGTTTCTCCTACTGCAGGCAAGACATGCTTTCCTGCAACACTCAGCACACTTTAACTTTCTAAGCAGCCCTGGACAATGGTGGCCTCTTCTTTGCATAGGTCTCGCAATTACAGGAATTTGAGCTATTGGCATTGTACATGACAATGCCTTTTAATTATGTGTTAATTATCAAAACATATAGACAAAAAAGCATTGTCGTTTTCAATGCTAATAGCTTAAACTCTCGCAATTGAAAATGCTTGTTTTACTGTTGATTTCCCTTACATTACCACGATCATTACCTATGGCAAGCACAAATTCATTCAGCCACCTATCATACCTTGCAAAACATTGATACAGCTTCTGTTTACAAGTTTGACTGCCCTGATTTGCACGTGTAGGCCACATTTTTAGCGATCTGATTCGCTAATGTGGATCGCTTTTAATGTTTCCCGGGCATATTTTTTGTCCCAGTCCGACCCCGCAAGATGCTGTTGGAATGACGTCCGTCCAAGCCATCATTTCATTTCAACAGGACTATTGATTGCCTTCCGCTGTAAAACATAAAAATAAAGATTAAAAAAATACGATAAAATGAATCTTTCAAAAACATCAATAATATGCAACCTAAACAACTACAAACAAGATTCCTGTCAGTAATTACTCAGAGAATCTCAATCAGTCCGAATTTAAGATATCAACATTCCACTCTAGTATGTGTCCAGTTTTGGAAACGTTAACTCAGAGTATAACGGTAGAATGAAACGCAATTTACGTAACAGCGGCAGATAACTTAAAGAAAGATTGCATGTCAGTCTTTGAGGCGAATGAATTCACCCTGTATTACACTCACGGGAATGGACTCTGATAAGTAAACCTGCAGAGGGTGAGATGGGCACTTGCCCCTTCAAGGTCTTTGAAAAGACTTGTGTCACCAGGAAAATGCACATAATTCATGTGGGGTAGGAAATCACGCATCTCCATCTTAAAATCAGATGTCTTGGGCATTCAAGGCCCAAGTGTTTCCATAGACCTTCACACTGTGGTTGGTTCTCACAACCAGTGGATAGGGAGAGGTGTGCTTGTGTGACCCATGATCCTTCGGAGGCTCACATGCCCAAACCACCTCTGGCGATCTCTAGGGCCAGATGTACTTGCGATTTCCTAATAGTGGACTTTAGCAGTTCACTATTTGAAAATCGCAAACTGTGATGTGAGACAGTGTACTTGGCACTGTTAGCGATTCACAGTGGGTCGCAAGTGGACCTGCCTCATCAATTTTAATGAGGCAGGTAGCAACTTGTTACTCATTGTGAATGGTTACAATCATTGGGATGGTGGCCTGCTGGAGTCAGCAGATCACAATGCCTGAGAATGTTTTTAAAATAAAATAAAACAATATTATTTTTTGTAATGCAGCCCGTTTTCCTTAAAGGAAAATGAGATGTGTTTCAAAAATAAAAATGAAAAGCTACCTTTTCATTGTTTAAGAGCAGGCGTGGTCCTTGGGATAACTTTCTGCTCTTAAAAAATGTTGGCGCCCACATTCACAAAGGGGAAGGGGTCCATTGAGGACCCCTTCCTATTTGCGAAAGGGTAACCAGCAACTTGAAGTTGGTGGTAACTGTGACTGTTTCGTGATTGCATTACCAGTCACAAAACGTTCCTACCTACCAGTGTAACTTGCTATTAGGAAGGGACGCCCTAGGCTCGCCCTTGACTAATAGTGACTCACAAACCCAGTCTGTGTTTTATTAATAGCTTACTGAATCGCAAATAGGGCTTTGTACATCATTGTACAGTGAATTGGGCCGTTTGCGAGCTGAAAAAAGATTTGCACATCTGCCCCCTAATGATGACTGAGGATAAGGGATCAGCTCCTCGTTATCTATTGGATCTAGATCCTAGCATTGGATCACATGGTGGCCTAGGGTCTTTAGGTCGTAACTTTCCTATGGAAAATGGAAACGCAAGCAGCCATTTGCTCCTGCACTCACAGCCACTAAAGAGCCAAAGCAGACCCTCTTGAGGGAAGGGTGAGGGTGGTCCTGGATTATTTCAATCCCAGGAAGAGAAACTTTGCCATCTACTGTATTGTTTATGTTTATGTTTATGGAACTTCTAAAGCGCTCGTATACCAACAGTCTCATGGCGCTGAGGGGAGAGGAGAGCTATCTTTCAAGCCCTAGCAGTAAGCTTGGGTGAATAACTATGTCTTAAGTTTTTTTCTAAAGCTGGAATATTCTGAGGTTAGTCTGATTTCGATTGGAAGGGAAATCCACAGTGTCGGGCCTAATACCGAGAAGCGCGAGCCACCCATTCTCTTTCATTTAAATCTACGGATAGTCAACATGTTCATTGTCGCTGATCTAAGATTCTGTGTGGGCAAGTATCTTGAAATCTTGGTGGATACGAACTTGGGTCCTGATTCGTGGAGAGCATTGAAAATCATACAACCGGTCTTAAACATAGACTGCTGTATCACAGGAAGCCAATGAAGCTGCTTCATGAACGGTTTAGTGTGGCAGTGTCTCGGTTGCTGAAAAACCAGCCTAGCTGCTTGGTTTTGAATGAGCTGTAACCCATGAATTTGGCTGGCAGGGAGTCCTAAATACATGGAATTAGCATAATCCAACCAGGACATTATTAGTGCGAGCAAAATAGCTATGCTTGCCTCCTTGGAGAAAAATGTTCTGATTTTCTTGAATATCCTCAATTGGTACATGCAAGTAGATGAGACCAGGCTAATCTGTTTCTGCATGGAAAGATTAGCATGTATCTTAATTCCCGGGCTTTTCACTGAGTTTTTAGGTATGGGGGTATACCCAATGCAGCTGGCCAGTGTGCTGGTGTCTACTGTTCTATTCTATTGTACCGCGTAACAATGAGCTGCCGGTTCTGGTTTGGCTATCGATGGGGCAACATGGGTAGTAACTGCCTCCCAAGAGCCTGAAAAACACTGTATACCATCTGCATTCACAACAGTGCCTGGCAGGACCATCTGACATGTAGGAAGGACAAGGATTTAAAACGTGTCCTGCATATTTAGATAAGAGAGAAAGTCTGTATGGCCTCCACGGGGATAAATAACACTTGAAGAGATGCCATCTTAAATAAAATTGATTGAATTGATCTTTTAAAAAAAAAATCTTTTTATTGATTTTCTGTTTTTGGTTTTCTTACACAACAAATGAGAAAGAGGATGCAAGTAATACAGTATGAACATTATACGCCTAACATGTGCAGAATCAGAAGCTTACAGACTCAATTAAATTAGCTCAGTATTCAAGAATTACATAAATCATCGACAATAAACTGCAAAAATTTAACAATTATAGTAATTAGTCCAAGCCATGAAAAAAATAACGCAGAGACATGGAGGCGAGAAACAATTAGGGGGAGGGAAATAATATAGAGCAGAGGCTTGTGAAATACCAGTAATATGATGAGGCGGGGAGTTGTTTGGGCAGTTCATCTAGCGCCTCAATTGGAATGTAATTGTCCATAGGGTTCGTGGTTGAGAGGGTGGCAAGGAAATGAGCTAATATGGTTTCCCAGCAGGATGCAAGGGAGTACTTACAAAGGCCTCTCGTATCTTCCCTGCACAGAGCAGTGCCCTCAGCTGGCGCCCATGTCTGCATGGAACGTCCCCAGGCATGGAGTGCAAGGAGGGTAGATGACTTCCATCTGCGAGGGATCAAGCGCTTGGTTAAGAGGATCCCTAAGTCAATGAAGCGAGTATGTCAGTGTCAATGTAGGAGATTTGTAAATCGCTCTATTATCATTCGGTGTCCTGGCACTAGCTTTCTGATCGGTGCTGAAGGCAGAAATCTTACTAAAAATCTGAGTTGCTGAAAAGCCATGTTTTCAACAACCATCTGAATTTGAGGAGGGAAGTGGCTGATTGGATAGATAATGGAAGCTTATTCCAAATGGATGTGGTTCCTAGATAAAAACTTCTACCACCCTAGTTCATTCTATTGAATTTTGGTACCACTATTGTCCTGGAGTTAGAGGATCTTACTGGTATGTTAGGCGAGTACCATCTGAATTTCTGGCCAAGAAATTGTGGTCCTTGTTTTTGCAAGTATTTGTGCGCAAAGCACAGAGCCTTGAATTGTATCCTTTCCTTTACTGGCAGCCAAAGCAGCTGCTTGATAGTTTTCCTCACCGAGACATGTCTGAGAGTACCTAGAGCTTTTTTAGGTGTTGAGTCCAAAGATTCAGGTATAGCCCATTACAATAGTCTAATCTGGTTGCACCAAAGCCGATAAAACCAACTTTTGGGAATTTGCTGGGATGAATGCCAAGCTGTTTTTGATTTTTCTTAAATTGAAAAATGTAGAGCATGTCAAGGCATTGATCTGGTTGGCAAAGGAGCGCTTACTGTCTATAATAATCCCAAGGTTTTTCGCTTTTTCAGCCAGTTCTGGCAAGTCACCCAGGTTTGCAGGCGACTAACTCGGGGTTCAAAATGAGGGATGGTTTCCAAAAAGCACAACCTCCGTCTTATTAGAGTTCAGCTTTAAGCAGTTAAAGGTCATCCATGAGCTTACTGCTGTCATCCAATCATTAAATTGCTGACTTATAGTGTGAGGTCGTTTCGTGACTGCAATAACAATCTGAGTGTCGTCCACATATGAAGTTAAGGCAAGGCTGTAGGGTTTTATGACTGGGGCCAGGGTAACAATCTAAATGTTAAAAAGAGTTGGGCTAGTAGATGAGCCCTGTGGCCCTCCACATGGGAGCTGAAAAGGATCAGACTTGAACGAATCCAAGGCAACAAATTGCGTCCTATTTTCCAAGAAGGGTTTGAGCTGGTGGAGTGCCATTCCCTGCACTCCATTTTGCAGCTAGCCTTTCCACCAAGATTGTATGGTGGACAGTGTCGAAGGCCGCCAACAGATCTAATAAAATGAGGCTGGTCCTCCCACCATTGTCCAGTTCTTCCCCGATTTCCTCAACCGATCTAATCAGGGCCGACTCAGTACTTTGGCCAGATCTAAACCAGTGTTGTGTCTGTCTAGCCAGCTGTATTTGTTGACATATTCCATGAGCTGTTTATTCATTGCCCTTTCTAGTAGTTTGGCAGGAAAAAGAAAGTGCAATATCGGATGATAATTAGTAGTGTCCTCTTGGTCTAAGCTGTGAAGGAAATCAGCGTTGGGTAGAGTGCAGCAGGGGCAAACGGCAACAGTACGAGAATAGTGCCTGTTCATTTTATCTGGCGTAAGATAAGTTCTACGTGCTATGTAGAATTGAAGCAGACAAAAGTGAGCATTACATGGGATGAGTGATGGATCTTCTAGTATACAAGCTCATTCTTTATCAGTGCAATAGTGTCCGAAGTTTGTCTCCCAATGGCATTGCTGGGATGTGAGTCGCAGTGCTGCGTGGTTGTGTAAGGACACAGTAAACCAACATATGATGTAGCGACCCGTGCCCCTGACATGATGATACTGTAATATGAGGTGCATCATGGGTTCTTGGTGCATGTCAGCCCATTGCCCTCCCAGCACACCTAGGAGGAAAAGGTATAACAGAAAATGACCACGTGGGAGGCTTGTTTTTGCCATCAGGGTTTCAAAGGGTATGGAAGAGCAATCATGATGAAGGTCTCCCATCGTGTGGAGACCCACTTCATGCCTCTGACTGAGATGAGCAGGGGAAGTGATTTGTCTGACCTGAGGAGCGCTCAACAATGGCACAGCGGGCATACAGTGGAATCTTTATGGTTAGGAATAGACTTCTCTTGTAGCAGCAATAAGCAACGCCCAGTAAAGAGGGCCCGACTGTGGTGCTTTGGAGCAAGGGTGGAAAAAATGTAGGGCGTTATTTGTGAGCACTTTTGCACCACAGGAACTTCAGTTTTTTGACGTTTCAGTGGTTCAATGTGCCCCGGCATATTTACAAGGCCGAGTAAAGCCACTTTATTTAGTTTTTCATGGCCTTGTAAATATGAGCCCCTTTCACACAGAACACTGCGTGAGAGGGCCATTCCAGGGATGTTGCTGTGGGTTTTGCCATGCAACATCCATGGAATCTGACACATTCCCAGATTTACTTGAAATCATCAGAATCTAACACCACACCAGGGGTGGCATAAGCAAGGTGCAACAAGGAGAAATATTTTCATTTCTCCTTTTTCCTATGTGTGATGCATATAGAAAGAGGAAATCACTGAATTGATTGATTTTGCGCCGAAAGGTGTCCATTCCTGCACAAAATCAATCAGCCCTCCCACGCAGGCATCCATGCACCATGGTGCAAGGATGCCAGCGTTGGTGAATGGCAGCCCATTGTGCACTAACACAGAGTAGAAGGACAGGAATGCACCATATCTCATCTATACGGCACATTCCGGACCTTTTGTTTTTAAGTAGGGCAGTGCCACAAGATTCCTTGCGGTACTGCCCTGGGTCAAAGCCTGATGAATGAGGTCCATATTATGTTGGTTAAAGTCCAGTCAGTGTGATGTTTTGCGGTGTCGACTGCCTTAAGGTCCAAAATCCAGCTGTTTGATTAGGCCCGTTGCTGCTCACGTAATGTCATGTATAAGTTAGCATTCGCTGCACCATTTTCTGTTTTAGACATTTTGTGTGATGTTCGAAATTAATCTTTTCCAGCTTTGATAAATACCCTTTGCTAAGTTTTGTTTCTGCAATAAAGAACTGTTAGGGCCAGTGCATAGCTTTCCCACTAGATAAAGATCCTCTCCCGCCTGTCTGGCAGTTTGATCACAGCCCAGGGTGAAACGGCCTTGGACCGTACTGAGTTGAGCAAGATATGAAAGCAGAAAAAAAAAATTCTCTCTCTTTCTCTGTCCAGCTACATCTGTTTGGAAAATTCCACTGTGGGCGTGTCCTTAACTAACCTTGTAATGTATATAATGTATCTTTATGCTGACTTTCTTTCAGTTCCCTCTGAAGCACTCTCTTTAGACTGGGCAGATGGAACCCCGCTCTGAGCGAATATAATAAATAATTATTGGTGTATTTTCTCCACTGTCTCTCCGATTCTTCATTTGGTATGGTAGGCTGAGAGGTGGTCCGAGGTGACCCAGGTGACCCTAAGTGGGTCACTTCCTTTAGTTGGCACCCGAACAGGGACCCCATTGGGACAATGACCCATCCCTTTTTCCATTGAAGGAGGGGAGGATGGCCACATCATCAGGTCGGAGTGACGGCTCTGGGATCCCTGCATGAGAAGATTTGTTTCTCTTAGCTGCTGCCTCTGTCGTTCTGGAGGGTGGCCTCGCCCAGCGGTCGCCCCGACTGGGGTCCTGAAGAGTTTGGGTGATTGTTTGGTCCAAAGAGTCTGCAGTGGAAAACTGGTTTATCTGTACCTCTGATATCAGGCGAGTCTGTCTTGGTTCTATGAGGATGTAGTACCACTGTAATTTGGTTTTGTTTCAGTATAAGGACTGCTTTGGTAAAAAGTGTGTGCAAATACCTTGCCAGGTAAAATAATGATTTTACTTTCCTTTTCTTTGCAGTGCCTGGTTTCAGTAAGATTTGGAGTTTGTGTTGTCGTTATTGTTCTAAAGATGCACAGCTGGAAGAGTCCCAGCCTGCACCTCCTGATGGCAGTCTTATGTATGTCAAAGATGGACTTTGCCCTATTATGTTTAGTACTTTGTGGCACAAATATACGAAGGACAATGAAGAGTTACAGTGGCCTTTGACAGGCTCCTTTGATGAACAAAAGATAGGGTTTCTTCAGGAACAGCTGTTCAAAAGATGCAGAAGGCGGGGGGCGTGGCTAGCGGCCGAGAGTTATGGCCGCAGCCTGAGCGAGCTCTGCCTGGCCCTAACATCCTTGTACAGCCTGCAGACCCGGATAAAATCGAATCAGAGTGCCCGATTTCGATACCTGGCACATTCGTGGTGGCTCCGGTGCGAAGCTCGCGGGGCCGCTAAACCCCTGGAAGTATTGAGCACGCACCCGGACGGTCTTGGTGCCGAGGTACGCAAGATGGTGGCTCCGAAGTGCTGAGCGGAGCGGAGACGCGGACTGCTCCCAACGGAGCCCCCCCTTCCACCAATTATTGATTCCTCGCAGCCCGGAGCCCTGGAAGCGGAGGTGAAGCGACGGAGGACGGCGGGGACTGGCCTCTTCCAGTTCTTGACTCCGAGGTGTGTGAAGGTGTCGGCCCGGGGGTGGGGCAGTAATCGAGACCCCGGCTTGGGGGCCTGGCAGCAGCCGGTGCCTGACATTGCGAAGCCAGCGAGATCCCGACCCTGCTGACGGACGGTGCAATGCTGTGGGGCTGGAGCAGCGCTGACTGGTCGTGGCCCTGCTACACGGCCCCCCCGCGACTCCTGCGGAACCACAGACGGCCTCAGTGTTCTCCGAGGCGTTGCCGAGGTTCACTCGGCAAATGGGCTGAGTCCGCCTCTACTGCACTCGCGGCTGCCCCTGGGGTTGGTCTTTCGGCTGCGTCCTTGTTGGAGGTGGGGGCCAGGTGCATACTGCCCCCCCTACAATCTGTGGCGCTTGTGGGCCAGCTGAGGAGCGGCTTGTATCCCCACTCCCCCCCCGGAAGAGACTGGACTGCGACGAGGCGCTTTCGGCCTCATTACTTCACCGCGGGGCAGCCTGCGGGAGTCCCCCCAGTCTTGCTGACTCTGGGACGGAGTGTTGTACGCTGGGCCCTGGTGTGTGCTTGTGGCTTGAACTGTGGTACCTGACTTCATTGCCACATACCGCTGACGCAGCTTTTGAGGTCGCCTGCTGCTGGTGGGCACGGCCCGGCTATGAGGTGCCCGAGCCCAGCACTGAGTTCCCTGGAGGCCTGTTGGGGGTGAATCCAAACCCCACCAGAGGGTTTTCAGACCAAGTGGAGAATACAGGAGAGTCACAGCTACTATTATTGCACGCATCCCCGGCTCGCCTCCCATGTCGACGAGAAGAATGGCGACGGGGAGTAAAGGTTCGAGGAGTAACCCACAGGCACAACTGTCCAAATTTGCGTGGAACAAGGGCGGAGATAAAAGCGACTCGCCGAGAGCGGACAAAGAAGGCGCAGAAACGTTGTCCACCCAGCTAAGGAACCTACGCTACACGACGTCCTGGCGGTCATAGGGGAAATGCGTACCTCGATGAACTCAGTCACGGTGAAAGTTTCCCTGCTCCGTGCGGACTTTAAACAAATGAATGAGAAAGTGAGGGAGCTCAAGGTGGTGACAACGGCGCTACAAGAGGACACTTCCGAACTGCAACGACAAATGTCCGACATGGAAAAGAAACAGACTCGAATGGCACAACAACTGGATGACTATGAAGGGAGGGCCCACCGGAATAACATAAGAATCCTTGGTGTTCCCGAAAAACGGAAGGGCCTGCCGCGGACCTCTATGTGGAGGAGCTGATCACGAAACATCTAAAGCCCAAGGCGCTCTCCGGCTTTTTTTCCATTGAACGAGCTCATAGGGTGCCAGGCGGGCGACCCAAGCCTGGGGCTCTGCCGCGATCCCTGATTGCAAGGGTTTTTAATTTCCGGGACAGGGATAATATCTTGCAGGCCTCCAGAGCGGGCCCCCTGCTGAAGATTGACTACTACGAGGTTTCCTTCTTCCCTGACTTTACGGCGCAGGTCCAGGCCCAGAGACGCAGCTTCCAAGCAGTCAAGCAGGAACTCCGCAACAGGGACATCAAATATGCAATGCTTTTTCTGGCAAAATTAAGGCGCCTATTAGGATGGCGGACGGACCCCCCAGGTGGAGGGACCGTACGCAGGTCGGAAGGTGACCGTGGCGGATAAGCGGCGGACGGTCTTCCTGTCCGCCGATGTCCCCCCCAGCCATCCTAATGTGGCGGGGGATCCGTTCATTTACTGCAGCGGTGAATCCGCGCCCGGAGGATGCGGATTCACCGCAATCCTAATCGACCCCTTAGAGTTGAATGGGACGGTAAACCATGGTTTTTTGACTCACCTCATGCAACCTGGGAGTGGCTGGAGGGCTGGACAAAGGTCGGTGATGCGAATGGCGCCTGCTGCAACAGGACAGACCGGAGGAACGGTGGAGGGCCGGACACCCTGGCGACGGAGGCCGAGATGGAACCATGTGGCCTGGCCGAGCAGGACTGAGTAACATTCACCGCCTATTGTTGGACAGGTCCATGGTGACATTCACAAGTACTGTGCGGAGGGGTATGGGTGGGGGAACCAGCGGGGAGTGACTATAGGAAGATGCCTGAGTTTGAAGATTTCGGGTTTGTAATATGCCAGATTTGCGATTTGTCTAGACATGTCATGATACTTATCTAAGGGTTGTATTTAAGACTGTACTTTATTGTAGACACTGTAGACTGCCACACGGTGAGGGGCTCGCTTAACCTCTGCGCGTCTAGCATGGTTGGGGGGAGCACAGGCACTCTGCCACGTTGGGGGGTGGGCAGTTCGAGGTTCACAGGCAGGGGAGCAGGGAGGGGGGTGGAGGGGAGTAAGGGGGATGTTTCATTGGAAAGGAGGGGTGGTAGTATTGTTTGCTATGACATTGCATACACTGTGGCCGTAGTGGCGAAGGGGGGTAGGAATTATTGAGTTTTGTTCTGAGTTTGAGTTTTGGGCTGCATTTCAAAGTTCTACTTGCTAAGATACATGCCGCAGAGATGGGTTCACAGGGAGGCCTTGATTATGACGGAAGACACGGAATTGATGGGCACTGAAGCAGATGTTAGCACCCCACTGATGACCCGGGTGTCTCCTATGATCTTACTTACTTGGAACGTGCACGGGCTGGGGGATAAAATGAAACAGGGATTGGTACTACAGTATGTACGCGGCACGGCCCCAGCACTTGTATTGCTTCAGGAGATGCATCTGGTGGGGTCGACTTGTAAAGCTATGGACCTCTGGGGGTACACAATGGTAGTGCACTCAGAGTTTTCAACTGGCTCCAGGGGGGTGGGCATACTGGTACGCAAACGCTTCCCTCTAATTGTTCAACAGGTCTGGTAGGACAAGCAGGGTCAATTTGCTGCCGTCTCCTGTCTGTGGGAAGGGAGGAAATTTAATGTGGTATCAGTATATGTTCCACCGGCCCTTAATGCTGTCGCGCTTACCGCCCTTAGTGCTTTCTTACTGACACTGCCTGAGGAAGAGCTCATATTAGGGGGCGATTTCAACGCAGTTTTAAGTGATGAGTTGGACCGGCACCCCTGCAGGACGCCGGGGGCAGGTAAGTCCCGGCTTGCTGGTTTTATAGATGCACTGGGCCTCACGGATGGGTGGAGGTTCAAACATCCTGGGAGCCGCGGGTACACTTTTCACTCAGGGGTTCACAATTGATTACTTTTTCCATTCTGCTGACAGTCTACCCCATTTGACAGAGGAGCTGATAGGCCAGAGAGGCATTTCTGATCACTCCCCTGTTTCTATGACCTATACCTTTTACCTTAAAGCTCGGAGACGTATTTTTCCAATTTCCCCTGGCTATTTACAGAACCCGCAAATTAGGAAAGAGTTGATCACAGTTACAAAGCACTACTTTCGCGAGAATACAGACTCGGTTCGCTCACCGGCGGTTCTATGGGTGGCGTATAAAACAGTGCTAAGGGGACAAGCGATTGCCTTGATAACGGGTCACAGGCGGGCTGCGAATGCCGACCTACAGGCGATCGAAACTGACCTGGGCGTGCTGCAATCGCAACACCAGGACGACCCTACTGAGGAGGCTGCGCAACAACTGCGCCTCAAGCAGGCTGAGTTCACTGAATATCAGCGGGAACGGGTTAGACACCAGCTCCAACGCACGCAGCACACTATATATGAAGTGGGGGATAAGGCGGGAAAGCTCCTGGCCTGGTTGGATAGGAAGGAACGGGCCCAGAGGACGATAGCGCAACTCCGCACCCCGGAGGGTGTAGTGGTCACCACTCCAGCGGATATCGTAGATACCCTAGCTGACTATTACGAAAAAGTCTATACCCCCACCTCCCACATGTCCACAGAAGAAGTGCAAACCTATATCAAGGATATAAAAATGCCTTCCTTATCGGAGGGCGAGGCCTCGCTCCTGGAATCCGAGTTCACAAAGGATGAGGTCCTTGCTGCGGTTCACTCTCTACAATCGGGTAAAGCCGTGGGTCCCAATGGGATCTCTATAGAATTTTATAAGCGAGTATCTGACTTAACGGCTCCGCACCTTCTGAATATGTTTTTAGATAGCTCAAGTAAGGGGGAATTGCCACGAGACCAGCGGACAGCTACAATCATTGCTATTCCGAAGCCTGACAAGCCTGAGGACATGTGCACATCCTATCGTCCAATCTCCTTACTGAATGCGGAAGCGAAGATATTGGCTAAAATGATTGCTAATTGGCTGACCCCACATTTAGAGACGCTGATCCACCCAGACCAATCCGGGTTCATGCCGCACAGGAATACCGCTCTCAATTTGCGACGCGTCCACGCAGTGATGGCACAGATACCTACTTTATCGGAACCTGCGGTGATCCTTTCACTGGATGCCCGAATGGCTTTCGATATGGTTGAATGGCCTTACCTTTTTGCGGTTCTTCGGCATCTCGGCTTTGGCCCTAAATTCTGTGCATGGGTGAAGCTACTTTATACTAAACCCCTAGCGCATGTAGTGGCTAATGGCCATATCTCAAGGGATTTCCAACTCGGTCGAGGCATGTGTCAGGGGTGCCCTCTATCGCCCCTGCTGTTTGCCCTGATCCTTGAGCCTCTGGCAGCATGGATACGGTGGGACCCCATGATTAGAGGACTCAGCTGGACCGAGACATGGGAGGACCGCATATCATTATATGCTGATGATATCCTTCTCTACTTGACCCTGCGCAGACGCTCGATTATAGTTCTCCTTAACATCTGTGAAATCTCTGGGCGGGCCTCAGGGTACACTATTAACTGGTCCAAGTCTGTTTTATTCGTCCTTAAAGGACCCCCACCGCGGCTTCCAGCCGGCTGTCAATTGATGATCACTGACGGACCCTTTAAATATCTGGGGGTATGGGTGAAGCCTAACCAAGAGGCATTCTTTAAGCGTAATTTGGCGCCTCCTCTTGAGCGCTTTCGTAGCGATGTTAAAAATTGGCACACCTTACCACTGACCCTTCTGGGGAAAGGGGCGTTATTTAAAATGATGACTTTGTCCCGGCTGCTTTATATCCGTGAGAATCCTCCATTCCTTGTGCCTCTTAAGTATTTCACGTCTATAAACGCACTAGTCTCGGGTCTTCTGAGGGGGGACAAACCAGCGCGCATTTCCCGACCAAAACTGGTTAGGGGTTGGTTTGATGGAGGCATAGCACTCCCTGATATTCAACTATATTATCGGGCGGCCCAGTTAAAGATCATAAACCAATGGCTGCACACTCCACAGACCGAGCCAGCATATAAAGCGGACAGATATGACCTCGGTAGTAGTGGTGTGCTGGCCGCACTCTACGACACAAAAAGTACAGCGACCTTGCTTGGCCCTACGGCCCATACGGTGAGGTTGTGGTATTTGGCCTCAGCTCGCCTTAAGTGTAAAGACAAGCTTACGCAAATGACTCCACTCTGGTCATCGCTTCGACTGCGCCGTTTATGCAACAGTAAGGGCTTTGAGGCCTGGGACTTGATTGGTATCTCTACGGTTGGAGACCTTTGGAGACGAGGTGCCATCCTCTCCTTCGAACAACTTGTGGAACAATATGACCTAGCGCACACCGAGCGAATCCGATATTTGCAGATTAGTCACGCCCTGAAGTCACTGGTCCAACCCGGTGATGAGTTACCGGACTCCACCCCATTAGAAGATAGGCTTCTCACGGAACATATGGCCAAAAAAGCGAACTCCTTTGTTTATCGTAAACTCGTTAATAACCTGCCTGATACCACTTTGAAGCTACGGGCGGCCTGGGCTGCGGAGGTGGGTGAGTTTGATGAGGCGGACTGGCAGACTGCACTCTCCTCAACGCGGGAAGTTGCTAACCATCTAGGCTCCGATTATTACAGTTGAAAATTTTGCACCGTGTGTATTACACTAGAGTTACTCTTCACAAGATAGGGAAAGCCACACATAAGTATTGTTTGCGGGGATGCGGGGAGGAGGGGACATTCTTTCATACCATCTGAGACTGCCCTCAGGTTGCCGGCTATTGGGCTAAGGTTATGAGGACTATATCACAAGTGGTGAAAGACTCACTGGTCCCGGAACCACGCTGTTGCTTGTTAAACATTTGGGAACCAAACGATCGCAATCGGGACAAATATCATGTATGCTAAAAGGAATATAGCCAGATTCTGGGGATCCCCTGTGATGCCGGCACTCAGGGAATGGTGTTCAGACTTAGATTCTGCGATGGTGACACAAAGGGCAGTATATCTGAATCTGAAATGTCTGCGAAAATGGGCCAAGATTTGGGTGGCCTGGAATGAATATAGAGGGTTCATATGCGAACCATCGCAGCAGGATAGCGATAGCGACTCTGAGTAGATGGAAGGGGGAATGGGGTCTGGGGAGGGTGGGGGACTGACGGATTGCCACTACTGTATTGGTTTAGTAAATGTACCGATGTATTGGATTCCTTGATTTGTCACAATCTCTGTATGTATGGAATGCTTTATAAATGTCAAAATCAAAGAAGGACTAGCTATGTTTAAGGGAGAAGGAGATTCAATGAAGTACGTATGTCGGCAAACCAGTTGGTTTGTTCAAGAAGCCCTCACCCACCAACCTAGTTGGTGGCATGCTTCATCTTCGGGCCCACCACAGTGACACCGAATGTGTCCCGGGTGTGCTTCAACGCCAGTTTACTGCGGAGCTGGTATGTTCGCTGAGTGTGCAGTGTAGTGAGTGAGAAGGTGAAAATTAAAAAACCATACAGTGGGTCCCAGTACCCGAGGGTAATAAAATATACTTTAATTTACTGGGCCCCTGTTAGTTATTTAAAAGGCAGACGGACATTTTGGAGTATGGATTATGACGTCCTGCGTCCTGTGTGGTCTACATGTTTCAGCCTGGCTTTTTTAATTTGAAACAGGCTTTCCTCAGGACCAAGTGAGTATGTGATTAAGGTGCAATTTAAATAAATAAACTAAATTATAGTGGTTGTGTTGTTTTCGCTATGTGTAGCACTCTCTAAGGTGCTATATGGGTAAGAGGGGGATTCCCTCTCGCTTTGCTACACATAACATATAGGGGACATAGACAGACGTACAAAGTAGAGTCATGTTAGCATTATATGGCAAGTTGCGCATCATTCAGCCGACTTGTAAGGTGAGTGATCGAACTATGTTTGGCTAGGGTGTGGTCATGTCAGTGACAGGACCTGCGTGGGTTTTATCTAGAAACCGGTTGTAGTGGTGAGCTAGGACAGCGGAAATTGGCATGGTGAGGTACAGGTAAGTAAAAGAACATTATCCTCACACAGGCTATTTGCTGTACAAAGCTTCCTTGGGTCACCTGGCAGAGAAAGAGACCCTGAAAGAAGGTAGTGAAAGTGATGAATTGCCTCCGACCTGTAGGGAAAAAGATATCAACAGCTTACCCCAGTAGTTGCTGTAGTGCGCGGTCGATTTACTCACGGAATTGCCGGTCTGGTTCCTCCTTGGACCTATCGTCCTTCTGCGGTGCCCGAAATGCGAAAGGAGAACCTTGCAGACCGAGTTTAAATAGCCCTGTTTATCGTTTTCACCTGTGTAAGTGTAAAGATAGAAGGAGGGTTGCAGTCGCGCAAAACCGCTAAGTCATTGCCGCGGGGCGCATGCCCAATGGTGTAGTGATTCTCACGCCTGCGCATTGCAGTGCGGGAAGCGCCTGTGGGTGTGCACATGCGCGGTGGGGAAACGGAGGTTGTGAGTTGGGAAATTCCTCACCGGATAGCGCGTGTCTATGCGCGGGTGGTGGGGGCATTCCGAAAGTGAAAAACTATGCGTGAAACGGTGCAATCAGTGATTGCACCATGCAAGGAATTTTGATGAGTGTCTATTCTGTTGGTTGTGAAGCACAATGATCCATTAGGGTATGGAAAAAACTTGGGCTGGGTTGCACAAATGGGAGAGAAGATAAGGAACACTATTAGAGAGGAATACTTAGTTCAGGTTGTCAAGGGAGTTCCACGGTATTGAGTCATTCAAGCCCACAATGTGTGTGGACAGTCTGTATATCCAGCGTTGTTCTTTCTGGAGAAGGTACCTGTCGCTGTTTTCTGTTGTGTCAAACTGTTCTATGACAGTCCATGTGAAGTCGTTGGGAGTATGGTTGTGGGACAGGAAATGATCTGTCAATTTGCTTATGTTTTTGCCACATCGAATGGTACTCCTATGTTCTGTCATTCTGGTTCTGACCTTGCGGGTGGTCATCCCGACGTATCGTAGTCCACATCTGCACGTTATTAAGTATACCAAATTTGATGAGTTACAGTTTGTAAACTGGCGTTGCGTCCATGTTTTGCCTGGTTCCAGATCAAGGGTTTTGGACGGTGATGTTAAATGGCATACGCTGCAGTTATTGCACGGTTGGTGCCCTGTGAGTTTGGGTAAACCCCATATGTTGAGGATTGTGTTGTCTTTGGGAGCGGTGTTGGGTCTAGGTCTTGTGTGGACTAGTGAATCTTTGAGGTTTTTTGCTCTTTTGTAGGCAAACCGCGGTTTTCCCCAGTTTCTGCTGCCTGAGTTGATAATCCTCCAGTTTCTGTTGATAATGTTGGAGACCTGATTTGATTCAGTATTGTATGTTGTTACACAAGTGAGAGTGGGTTCTTCAGGTGGTTTGATGATGGTCTCAAGTAGTGCCTCTCTATTCTGATTCCGCGCTCTTTTGCAGGTGGTTTTTATAATTCTGGAGGGATACCCTCTGTCCTCCAATTTGTGGATTAGGGCAGCTGATTGTTGTTTGTAGTCCTGGATGTGACTACAGTTGCGTCTGAGGCGCAAGAACTGTCCATAAGGGAGGTTTTCCCTTAGGGGTCTAGGATGGAAGCTATCGAATCTAAGGAGGGAATTCCTCGATGTGGGTTTGTAAAAAGTTGTGGTTGTTAAACCGTTTTGATCTGCTTTGATATTCAGGTCCAAAAAGGCCAGTTCAGATGGGCTGCTGGTGCTTGTGAATCTCAGGTAGTTGTCACAACTGTTGATCCAGAGGAGGAAGTTGTCTTATAAATGCCCATTGTTTATTTCTTTGAGTTAATAAAATTGTTTTCCAAAAAGAAAAAAGATGCAGAAGGCAGTCTATTTTTGTCTCTCTCCGTACTTGGCAGAAGGAGGCCAAGCGGAGGTGATTAAAAATGGAGAAGGATGCTAAAAAAAGAAATATGCAGACCCTTACACAAAAGGCTGTAGCTTATGATAGGGACAAAATGGAGAAAGGGATAGATTGTGAGGGTAAAAGGTTTTGGTTGCACATTAATAAGTCTTATATGGTTCAGGAAGATGGTGATCATTTTATGGAGGCCTTGTTAGAAACCCGACCCCGCCACCATATGTCCAGGAACTGATATATCCAGTTGTTTCCCTTCAGCAACAACAACCTGCCCAGGGTTCATCCGTCTCTACGGCTGTCACACCTTTCGGCCCGGTTAATGCACGCCCTACTCCTTCTCTTTCATTACAATCTCTGACTACAGCAATACCTGTTACTCCTGTTTCAGTCATTCATCCTCCATTGTCGTTAATTACTGATAAACTGGTGTGTGCTCCGGGAGAGAAAGATCTAACCGAATTTAGAGAACGATTAGGTCTCTTAATGCGATCTGGGGTAGGGGAGGAAGAGAAGAAAGTAATAGCGGACCAGGCCATAAGGTGGGCTCGGTATACAATTTACAGTCTCAAGGATATATGGCAGGTCATGTAAGATTTTAAATCTTTTATTCAGCAGCATTTCCTTAAGTATATGTCTGCCGCTCTGATTGATCTCTGGGACTCACATATCAAAACGGAGGCTCCCCAAACCTTATTCGATATTAGAGATGACTTTTATGTACCTAACATGGAACCGGGTCAAGTATTCGGGAATCTTTCAACATTGCTTTCTTATAGATGCAGACTACATGATAAGAGTCCCACTCAAATAACTCAGTACACAATGCGAGAAGTTCACCCCATTTATCACTCGGAAATTCCTAAAGTGGTCGACCAACACGGAGCGGTTACCAGACTGGTTGTGGCTGCCTGCTTTCAGGAACAATGGGTTTATACTCTGTGGAAAAGGAGTGAAGTTCTGGCCCTTAAGGTTTATTTGCCGGATCCAAGGAATAATCCTACTGCTTACTATAAAGAGTTAACAGAGGCTGCCTCCTCTACTGTGGTGACCCTTTCTGATATTGACATTTTTTTGGCCTACTAGTTGCAGTTGATATTTGGCGACAAGTGCATACCCAAGCCCATGTTACTGAGTTCGGTGGCACATGGGATGCGATTAAGGGTTGGGACCGGGATCGGAAGCCAGGAGATAAACTATGTGCTGAGTTGTTTTTAGAATACCGTTTTTAAGGAAATATGAAATTGTGCTATATATGTGTTTTTATAATTGTACATACTGCTAAGATTTTAATTAATCAAGCAATAAAGACTTACCTCAGTGGTTTGAAAAAAATATGTGCTGAGTTACTTGCCTTGCCTGGCTTTATAATAGCATATATGCACACATTATTTCCACCCAAGTAAATTAGTTGGGACAGACTGACTGCCTGCCGACAGAAGATAGATGAAAGGGTTTCTGCTTTCTTCACTAGATTTGAAGAGACGTTTTTGGAATATAGTGGGCAGGACATGTCTACAGAGGGGGGAGTTAGTTTATTTGTAGATAGGTTTCGTACTAATCTCCTCCCTGAAATAATGCCCATACTCCAGGTGTCTGAAAGCACCAGGTCCACATACTCCTACTCTGTGATTCTAAATCTTGCCCAATATTACGAGTTTAGGGATAATGAAGAGAAAGACAAAAATTACAAGAAACATAAGGATCTGAAGACAAAGGTATTGTTGCTACAGACATATCGGGGTAACACTAAAGGAAGGAGACCCCTGGAACAACTTCCACGGACTAGACAGTCTCCCACGACAGCTTTGGGACTGAATCAGTGTGCTTACTGTAAGCAAGAAGGCCACTGGCACAGCCAGTGCCTTGTGCTTTTGCAAGAAGTTTTGTCTACTCGAGGAAGGGGTCCAGGAAATAGGGGTTGTGGGACCGACAGACAGCAAAACACTACGGCCTCTATGGGCCGTTGCGACAATTATTTTGGCAACACTAGGGACGGACAGTATTATACGGACGATTATGAGTTTGATGATGCGACAGGCATGTCTAACATCTAGGATAGCCAGGGACAGGGTAAGGGACAATTTCACATACCTGTAGATCAACATGGTTCTTATGTCAAGGCGAATTTATAAGGATCAACTAAGGAATTTTTGATTGACACAGGTGTTACAAAGAGTTCTGTTTCCCGACACATGGTCCCTGGGGTGGCCCTGTCTGACCATAATAATGTTTCAGTGGGTTTTTCAGGAGTACTGATTGTAAGATACATCTCGCACCCCCTTTCCCTTACTGTTGGTCCTTTAACCGTGAACTCCCAATTTCTTTTGACATCCAATTATGGTGAGAATTTAATGGGTTTGGACTTACCAAAGAAGTTGCATGCTACTATATATTGTTCGCCAGATGGTATTTATATCACCATGGGTCTGTACGTGAGTACTAGACAGTGTCCATCTAAAGATGCCCCCTTCCACCAGAATTTGATCAAGTACCGCCCACGTTATGGGCCACTGGCGACACTGATGTGGCACATATTCCCAGTTTCCATATGGGTTCAGGCCATGCCATATTGCCACATATTCCTCAGTATAAAATACCACAGGCAGGAGAACGAGGCTTTCTTCAAATTGTTCAGGATCTAATAGGCAAGGGACTCCAGGTAACATATGCAATTGTCCTAATCTTTCGGTCCTAAAAAGGCGCTTTCATATTCCTCTGATAAAGCTGATGATGTTTATCATTTTGTGACTGATTTGCGAGAGGTCAATAAAATAGTAGTTCCACAATTCCCAGTGGTTGCTGATATCACTGCACTTTTAACAATGATTCGATCTACCGCTAAGTTTTTCTCTGTTGTTGATTTTTAAAATGCATTCTTTAGCATTCCTATCCACCCAGATAGCAGGTATTTGTTTGCATTTACACTAGCTGGCAAAAGTTTCCGTTTCTCTCGCACTCCTTAAGGCTATACTGAAAGCCCTAGCATCTATAGTCAATCATAGTCAAGCATTGAAAGGTCAGTTGGATTCACTCTCACTTTCTTCAGGCAAAGTCTAGTTGCAGTATGTAGATGATTTATTAATTGCTTCTGATACGGAACAAGGTTGCAAGGATAATACGTTGAAATTATTACTGCATTTGACACATCATTGACATAAGGTCTCCCTTTCGAAGTTTCAGTACTGTCACCAGGAGGTCACCTATATAGGTCACCAACTGTTGAAGGAGGGTAGAAGGTTAATGCCAGAACGCATCAGTGCTATCACTAAAATGCCCCTTCCACAAACTCAAAAGGATGTGTGTGCTTTTCTAGGCATCACCTCTTACTGTCACCACTAGATCCCTAATTATTCCTTACTAATCACCTTTGCTTGCACTAACAATGAATGCAGTGCATGAGCCGTTGCCTTGGATGCCAGATTGTCAGCAATCTTTTGAACAAATAAAACTTGCCTGTTTTTGCACAGAGTGTCTGGAGTGAGGTGTTCCTGACCTGCATCGGCCCTCTCCGCCTCCTGTCATCCGCTGTTACTGTTCGCCGGACCCGCTCCGTGGGTCCCGCTTCACGTGGGAAGCTAGCGTGGGCTGCGGTGGCTCAACGGGGCTGCGAGCTTGAAGGGCAGGGACTCCATTGACCAGGAGTCCCTGCGAGGCCAAGTGGAGACACCTGGCCCGCTCTCCCCGGAAGCCACGCCCCCACCTCACCGGACCTGTGATTACCAGCCCTCCTTTGCCCAACGGGTGGGACTTGCCTGTTTTTGCACAGAGTGTCTGGAGTGAGGTGTTCCTGACCTGCATCGGCCCTCTCCGCCTCCTGTCATCCGCTGTTACTGTTCGCCGGACCCGCTCCGTGGGTCCCGCTTCACGTGGGAAGCTAGCGTGGGCTGCGGCGGCTCAACGGGGCTGCGAGCGTGAAGGGCAGGGACTCCATTGACCAGGAGTCCCTGCGAGGCCAATTGGAGACACCTGGCCCGCTCTCCCCGGAAGCCACGCCCCCACCCCACCTGACCTGTGATTACCAGCCCTCCTTTGCCCAACGGGTGGAACTTGCCTGTTTTTGCACAGAGTGTCTGGAGTGAGGTGTTCCTGACCTGCATCGGCCCTCTCCGCCTCCTGTCATCCGCTGTTACTGTTCGCCGGACCCGCTCCGCGGGTCCCGCTTCACGTGGGAAGCTAGCGTGGGCTGCGGCGGCTCAACGGGGCTGCGAGCGTGAAGGGCAGGGACTCCATTGACCAGGAGTCCCTGCGAGGCCAATTGGAGACACCTGGCCCGCTCTCCCTGGATGCCACACTCCCAGCCCTCACGTTCATAATCTGACTCATACCCACGCACGCGGGACGCGCGCGGTACGAAGCGTGGAGCGAAGCCCGGGCAAAGGGCGGGCAGTTTGTGGCCGTTAGAGGCCGAGAGAGACCGGACCGGGCCACCCCTCTTGGCTTTTAACTCTGTAACATCAATCCTTGCCCTGTTCTTACTAGCTCATCGTTGGAACCAAGGAACAATGTCCACGCGCGAAAGCAGAAGCAGGGCAGCTAAAGGGAAGCAGTTAAATGGCACTCTCGACGACTTCATAACCAGGACTAATACAGCTATAGATGTGGAGATTAATAAAAGGGAGCAGAGAGTTTCTATGGAACTTGATGCAGCTAGAAGAATATCACAGGAGCTGGCTATGGCTAAGAAATCATCTTTAGGTCACATTGCTTCTGTTAAAACCCCCGAGCGTCGGAACGGCCCTGTAATAATTCTGACACAGGCAGATGTTCATCAGACATTGGACACAACCTCTCCCTTGCCAATCCCTAATTTGGGGTTACCCCTTCTATCTTCCAATCTAAGTCCATCTTTGGGTGGGGCGGATTCGGCAAGGAGGGCTCCTATAGAGATAACTCGCAAGGGGAAGGGGGCGTGTGGGGGGAATCTGTTTGCTATCAAAGAGGGTGTTATCCAAAAAAGAAAGCGCAACACTACATCTGCCTACTCTAGAAAGAAGGCTAAAGTAGCAAAGGCCCAGTCCTATATGGGTGGAAAGTCTACTGTAGGGGGGGGGGCGGTATTCCCCTTCATGTACCCCCAGCTACTGAGACCAACAGTTCGAATGCCGATGAATCTAGCCTGGTTGGAACAGAAGGGGAGCAAGACTTAGTAATTGAAGGTGAGAACGATGGGGTACCGGTGTGTGTGGTAGAGGGAAGAGATGTAGAATTTTTGAAGATTGTTTGGGAAACGTTAAAAAAACTCCTAATCCCTCTGGAAGTTAGACTATCGCGCATAGAAAACCAGCTGCTTGAGGCAGAAAAGAGTATTCTAACCTTAGCAACTCTTAGTATAGCTGGAAACAATTCTAATAGTAAACCTGGTGCAAATCACACTACACCAGCACCCGCAGTTATCTCATCCACAACTCCTGTGATTAAACCCATACCTAAACCCCGGTCTAAGGCTTAGACACACAGTAGCGGAGGTATCTAAACAGCTGCCTGTACAATCTGTATTAGCTCCGAAAGATACGGCAGCCCTGAGGGTTAAAGAATCTAACACACACCAGCATAACCTACTGGGGATAAAATCTAGTGAGAAACAGCGTGGGGGCTTCATAGATCTTCCCCCAGATGTAAGGCCATATGTAGTGGTGCTAACAGGAGTTCCGGAAATTGCCTATCACCAACAGGAAAACTTTGGGTCACTGAGAAATAAGGTAATACATTGGCTGAATGAAAACAGGCCGTTACCCAATCAACTGAGAAGTAAAATTCCTATGGTGCGAAGGGTACCATGGATAGGTGCTTCACACAAATCTATCCCAGGTGATTGCATTATTGTCTCATTCGAAGACCCTTATACAGTACACCATATATGCTCATGGAACAACTATGGGGGGAACTCGCCTATTGAAGCTAGACCTCTTACTTACTTTTATATGGGCTAGCAACTATGCTCGGGGTGGGACTGTAGACGGTTGGCAGGGCGGCCAAGGCTGGTGGAAAGGGGAACCCACCTATAATAGATTTGGCTGCCTTGAAGAAGTAGATTGACTCACCCCAAGGGTAGCTTGCACAACCTGTTTTGATGACATATTCTCTACATCCCGCCCTATCCCCATGCTAATCTCATGCATCCCTGAAAATAGCAATCTACCGGCTAGTATGGTTTCGACCACAGGGGGGGGAGCATCCAATTATCTAGATACTGTCATAGTCCCCCAGCTCTCCAGCGATAAGATCGGCCTGGAAGTCCCAGTTGAACATGGCGTGAAGGGTTACTCCTTTCAAAGGGAGACGTACAAATTATGTAGGTTCCCCCATGACGGGTTGACTTTTCCGGAGCCACCTTTATCGGATGTAGCCACCCGAGGTGAAGGATCTCCTGGCAGCAGTCCCGACCCGTTGTTGCCACTGGCTATTGGGGGGGAGCTTGCCCGGTCCCCCGTGGAGGCTTCTGGGGGGGAAGTCACATCCTCAACTATGGTTGAGGCCCCTAGCTTTGTCTCTGACCCTCTTACGAGTGATTGTGTGCCGGGTCTGGAGGGAGCTGGTGGCGAAGCGCTGAAGGTGCTTAGTTGGAACATAGCAGGCCTTGCACGGAATATTGACCTACCCGAATGGAATTCATTTGTTGAATCCTTCGGGATTTGTCTATTCCAGGAAACCTGGTGCTTGGAACCACGCCACAAGGTGGGCTTTACCACCTACTTTGTGCCTGCGTTAAAATCACCCGGAGGGAAGGGCCGCCCTTCGGGCGGCCTACTAATTTGGGCAAGTATTTCACTGGGTCTCTCTATCAGGCCTATTGCTACTAAATCGCCTGACCTACAGAGAATCTCAGTTAGAGGGCCATGTGGGGGGAGGAAGCTTGAAATGTTTAACATCTATGTTAGAGGAACAAGGGGCGGGTCCTCCACACTTTCTCTTACGGGCATCGAGGAGGGCCTTAGTTCCTGTGGTTCTGACTCCCTTGTCATACTAGCCGGGGACTTCAATTGCACATTTGAACCCCTGGCTAGGGAGGATATATTGGGCACCAGGGAGGATGATGCAAGGAGAGGTATCCCCTCTCTTACATTGGCCCCAATCAGAAGCTGGTCACAAAATGCCATCGACCTTAATGCTCTCTGCTTGGAACATGGCCTCAGGGCGACCAACGGTAGATCGAACTCAGATCCCACAGGAGCACATACGTTCAATAGAGTGGGTCATTCTTCGCGAATCGACTACATTCTTTTGAACTACAGTCTTTGGGCCCACCTGGTAGATATGGAGGTCTTACAGTCTTCTGCTAGTGATCATAACCCTCTATTTCTGTCCTTGTCCTCCCTGTGGACGGGCGCGACCCTAGCCAAAACCCACACGTGTGGAAATCAACGCATGAAGTAATCCCCTCTAATTGTGGCAGGCGTCTAAAATGGAATAAAATTGCGGCAAACGAGGAAAAGGTCCTAGGTGTTAAATCTATAATGTCTAATACTGTGTTGCGTCTAGACTCTCTTGGAGCCAGCATGCTTGAGGTCCCAATTTTGTTTGCCGAAACAATAAACGCGTTAGGCGAATTGTTTATGGCTCACCCTACAGGTTCAAGGGGCAACGCAAGAGGTAGACCCATGGGCAATGCGGGCTGGTTCTCCCGTGCCTGCCGTGTTGCCAAAAGGGAGCTAATTAAGGCAGTGAAAGCAAAGGATGGGGCCCAGATTAGCTTTGCTAGGCGCAACTACAGAAAGACTATATCGAAGGCAAGGGCCGAGCATGAGAATCAGTTTTGGCACGATTTGAAGGCGGCTAGCTCAAGGAAGGACTCCAAGGGTTTCTGGGACCTAATAAGAACTAGGGACAAACCCGCGGACTCCCTTATAACATGCAACATAACTGAGGGAGTGTGGTTTGATCATTTTTCCAAGCTTTATGCAATGGTCACGGGCCCCGAGGCTACCCCGATGGAACAGTACCCCTTGGTTCGCACAGAGCCCAGTGAGGAATTCCTGTTTACACCTAAGGAAGTAGTAGGGGCGATTAAGTGTCTTGTATCTAACAAGGCAGCGGTCCCTGATGGCCTTCCGGGAGATTTGCTTCGTGTCAACCCGATCGAGTGAGGGAGACTTATTGCCTCCCTAATGAATGCTGGCTTGGCTGGTGCAGCTCTCCCGGACTCATGGAAGGGCGCAGAGGTCGTCCCGATCTTTAAGAAAGGGAGTCGGGATGACCCTTCTAACTACCGTCCTATAAGCCTCCTGGATTCCACGCAGAAGGTGGCAGGCAAAGTGGTCCTAGGAAGGGTCTTGCAGTGGGTCAAGGAGAATCATATCCTTTCAGACTTTCAGGCAGGTTTTAGAACTGGCATGGGGACGATCGAGCAAGCATTTTGGTTGATGATGCTCTTTTGGAAAGTGGTTGTACTGGGCAAAGGCAGTTTGTACCTTGCATTCATAGATCTAAGGACTGCCTTTGACCTGGCCCCACGTAACCACCTCTGGAGTGTACTTGATGCGTTAGGTATTCCCCCATATTTACTGGACATGCTGATAAGGTTCCATGCAGACAATTTTGCACAGATCAGGTGGGGTAACCAGGGACAAAAAACATCACGAATACCTGTAAATAGAGGTGTCCGCCAGGGTTGTGTGCTAGCCCCCACTCTGTTTTCATTGTAAGTCAACGGAGTGGTGGAGCACCTGCTACAACATCCTGCAGACGTACCATCCCTGGCTGGCAGGAGAATACCTACCCTCTTATTTGCGGACGATACCCTCCTGATCTCTAAGTCACCAGCAGGTCTGCAGTGCCTCCTAAGCAGCTTTAAGACCTTCTGCGACTCAAGGGGATTAGTTATAAACACAGGGAAGACTAAGTTCCTGGTTTTAAACCCCCCGAAGAAGTCAGTCAAACCACCTACCTTAGATTCTGTCCCACTCGAGAGGGTCAAGGAGTTTGATTACCTTGGCATCCGTCTCTGTGACTCCATGAGCTGGAAATTCCGCCACTAAAAGATGCTGCTGACCCACAAGAGGGTGGTGGGGGCCCTCCTTAAGGAACAACGTGCCTCCTCCCTCAAACCAATTGCACCGGTTCTCGATATTTACAGGGCACGAGGTGTCAGTGCAGCTCTCTATGGGGCAGAACTATAGGGTGTGCAGAACGTGGACCAGCTGACCCGATCCGAAAGTAAACTCCATAAGGACCTAATGGGCCTCCCTCATAGCACCCCAACTCTTCCTCTTCTTCTAGACATGGGCACCCACCCCATTAGCGATCAGGCGAGGCTGCGCCCACTCCTTTTGTGGGCACGTGTTTGGAGAGTCCCTGAAATGTCCAGCTATGCAGATGGTTTAAAAGAGATCTTCCTAATGCCTGGCTGGGCGAAGATTCAGTGGCTAAGGGAAGTCAATCGCCTTCTTATAGATCTGAGCCTTGAAGATGCCTGGATTACTAGATCTGCCCCGCACAAGTCAATTCTGAAGAAACTATTTTGGAGTTGGGTGATCGACGGCAGAAACAGTAATGCCATTCTGTGTAGGTCAACGGTGGAATTTCTTTTGGCTAAGGAGGTGCATTTCTGCGAGCCATACCTGGATATTATCCTAGCCACCTGGGACAGGGCTCTATATTTTAAATTTAGGGTAGGCGTACTTCCAGTTGGAAGGTCCCGGCACAGACAACCCCTTTCTGCCCTTGTTGCTCGGACAGATTAGAGTCAGTCTCGCACTTATTGTTCGAATGCCCGGCCTATGCAGTCCCTCGCCGCAGATGGCTGAAGCCACTCTGTAGAGAACTCGGGACCAGATCCCACAAGGAGGCCTTAAGAATTCTAAAAACGGACCCTCGGCCCCTGTTTGCAAGTGGACTGGCTAAATTTCTAGGCTGGGCATGGCGTATTAGATCTAACAGACTCTCGTACCTTACCTGAGATGTATTTTAGATTGCTTTTATGTAACTTCATATGTAAATTGTTGTTTAAATCATATGTTATTACTTATGCACTGGCTTTTCTGTTTTTAATGTACATGTATTGCTTTTTATGATATGAATTATATAGAAATAAAGCTATTTACTACTACTACTACAATAAAAAGTGCGCTTTGTTCTGCTCCAGTGCTAGTTACACCTAATTATAGGAAGCCATTTGTGTTGTATGTCCACGAGATGGCTGGTTGTGCTCTTTTTGTCTTAACCCAAAAATTCAGCAATAGACAGAGACCGTGTGCTTATTTCTCTGCTTTGCTCGATCCTGTCACAAGGGCCCTCCCGAGTTATCTGCGAGTGGTCGCAGCCATGGCCACTTCAACTAGACAATCGGCTGGACTCATACTTAATACTGACCTCAAAGTTATGGTATCACTTGCTTTGGATGAATTTTTTAATAAAACAAGGACACAGCACCTCACCAGTGAACGTCTTACTGGCTATGAATTGACATTGTTTGCTAAGCATATCACGATCAAAAGATGTGCCGCTCTGAATCCAGCCATGTTACTACCCCTCCCTTCCGAGAATGATGCAGTCGACAAACATGACTGTATTTTCCGAACAGAGCAAGAAACAAAAGGATGGGTAGACTTGACTGATGTTCCCTTATCTGAGCCCCAGGGAGAACTACATGTCGATGGCTCTTGTTTCAAATTACCAGATGGCACCACTACTGCAGCTTATGCTATTACTACATTGCACACAGTAGTAGAGACATCATGAGTCTTCTATCAGTCAGCCAGGTGGCAGAACTTGTTGCCCTTATACAAGCTTGTGAATTGAGTGAAGGTTTTTTGTCAATATTTATAAAGGTAGTCCATATGCATTCGGGTTTGCACATAGCTTTGAGCGAGTGGGCAAAGAGAAGGTTCCTTACTTCCCATGACACTAAGATACAACATGGACATCTAATATTGAGATTGTTATCTGCACTAACACTCTCTAAGAAAATGGCGATTGTTAAGTGTAGCGCCCATAGGAAAGTGACAGATGATGTGGGCAGAGAGGGAATGCGTTAACAGATCAGTCAGCTAAGGAAACTGCTTGAAGTAAGATGAAGAGAATGTTTGTTGCAGGCCCAGCTAGGTTGGTTCCTGAGAATGCCATGTAGGAAAATACGGTTGAGAGTGTGAAGGAGATACAAGGTGAGGCCACGGTGGAGGAATTGGCGGCGTGACAAGAGAGTACAGCACGATTAGATGAAGAAGGGTGTTGGGTTGATTTGTCTGGAAAACAGAAATGGATGTTACATAATGCATATCTGCTCCCTGTGGTTAATATGGCTCCTGGTCCAGCTCATATCACTGCAAAAGGTATTTGTAAACTATTGGCCCCAGTGTGGTGTAATGAGAATATTCTCAAGACTGCTGCGCATTTAGTGAAAAATCTTATTATTTGAATGAGCCATAATCCCGCAAAAGGAACCCCTACACCATCCGGTAACTTTGCACTACCTACATTCCCGTTTTAAGACCTACAAATGGACTTGATTGAGCTGGAACATTGTAACAATCTCAAGTATGTCCTGGTGGGTATATGCACGTTCAGTAAATGGGTTGAGGCTTACCCCACTAAAAACAATACGGCTGTCACAACTGCGAAAGTACTCCTTAAAGAGTATTTTCCTTGTTTTGGAATGCCTCAAATTATCTGGAGTGATAACGGGTCTCAATTCAATGGGAAAGTGATTAGGCTAATATGTGATGGTTTGCACATTAAACAGAAATGTCATGCTTTCAATCACCCGCAGTCAGCAGGTCTTGTTGAGAAGTACAGCGGTACGCTCAAACTGAAATTGGCAAAAATTCGAGAGACAACAGGATTGAAGTGGCCAGATGCTCTTCCAATCACCCGCAGTCAGCGGGTCTTGTTGAGAAGTACAGCGGTACGCTCAAACTTAAGTTGCCAAAAAACTCAGGAGACAACAGGATTGAAGTGGCCAGATGCTCTTCCGTTAGCTTTTTTGTCAACTAGAATCACAGCACATTCCAGAACAGGCTTGTCACCATTTGAGGCAGTGTTTGGATACCCTGAAAATGTTTGGTGTGTCCCTAGGCCTAAGAAATACTCAGATATTGAATATCCTGTATTGCATGATTACCTTGGGCAGTTAACGGAACATTCGCGTTCTTTTCACCAACAGGTGTTAGACTCCTTACCTCCTGAAACCGAGGGACCTGGACACAACATCCAGCCTGGTGACTTTGTCCTCATCAAAGGAAAAAAGTTTGGAGCCCAGATGGAAAGGTCCTGAGCAAGTTCTGCTGGTTACACAGACGGCTGTGAAGTTTGCTGGTCGAAAGAACTTGGTCCTTACGACCCATTGTAAAAGAATACTGTTGCTGTGGCCTTATGACCAATGGGTCAAGGAGGAAATAGGAGATGTTGAATGTGAGCAGGTGTACCGGGTTTGTGCCTTTTAGTGATTCACAGCTTTCTGGACACAAACAGACAAGGAGAATGACGACGTTCTGAATGAGGCTGTCCCACCAGAAATATTAGCTATCCAGAATCCTCTGTTCAATGATCACACGGCGCCTGCAGATGCCAGGTACAATTTATGTCCTCAGACGAGGACCACCGAGTCCAAGGAAAAGAAAGACTATGAATGGACTGCACAAGGTAGGAAAGTACTGAGAAGCAATACTATCGAGGGAGTGAACAAGTGAAAATCCTGTATTTGCTTTGCTTTTGTTGTTTGTACATTAGTTAGGAAAGCATACTCTGAGAGTACACCACCTTTATCAGCATGGGATAGATTAGGAAAGAGCTTAGGACAGAGCAAGCTCTATCTCTGGTGCTCTAGAGCGCTAACTGATTGATGGACGATAGGAGCCTGTGCCAGTGAGGCACTAATGAACACTGGGAACATTCATATTTCCTTTGCATCTTCTTCCTTTAATATACTATGCATCCCTTTGGCAGGAAAGTTATTGAGGAGGAGCAGCCAATGGCCACTATACTAAACAGTGTGATTTGGCCAATACGTAGTAAAATTGCTTGTGTTATTGTACTGATAATGGCGATAATAATAATATGTGTGGTGTCGTGGTTTTTGGAGATGCACATAATGTACCCACACGTAGTAGGGGGGAAGTCATTTCCCGAGACGCAATAAAAGGGCTTCCCGATTAATGTGTTTGTGGAGGTTCTTTGGAAAAGGACCTGCCTGTTACCCTACTCGATCTGTCACTAGCCTCTGGACAGCATATCAATTGTCACTTGTTAATTATACATACACTTGCCCACCTCAGTTTGTGGAAGTAAAGGGAATGTTTGGATTTGTTTATACTGGACCATGTCTGTATCATATGAGACCCGAGGGTGTTGGTTATCCGAGTTGCGATAACAATACATATTTTGATCATTTCTATATGGAAGGGCAGAATATAATGCTGGTGTGTTGGCATTACAAGGAGTTGACAGTACCTTGAGAGGCTGGCTATTATTCTGATTGTTGCCCCATAGTGAACAGTTCGGATACTTCTTGGTACATTAAATGTTCAGGGATAATATTGTTTAAAAATTCAATCCCTTTGGTGAATAAAAAAGATTTGAGCACTTTGGGAATGAACTCCAGATACTCTGCGGTGAATTATCAGGGGCCAATATATGCGCACACAGGGTTTTTCTTTCAGTTTAATGGAACTTACTCCAATGTCTCTATGGGATTGATGATATGGCGGGAAACGCCGTTTACAACGCGGTCGTTACATCGCGGTTTTTAGAACGCAAGTCGTTACAACGACTTGCGCTGGATGGCGCTCTAGGACAAGGAATAGTATAATTTACTATCCAACACCTTCCCTACTGTATGTAGACTGGAGTTGGAATAGTAAATTATACTACTCCTAAGTCCAGCGTCCTCCAACGCAAGTCCTTGTAACATCTTGCTTTTTAAAAACCGCGATGTAATGGCATGCGATGTATTAGCATGCGTTGTAATGTCATAAAACCTGATGTGGCTCTTAGGATGGTCCAGCCTTTGGGTGTTCCATTTAAATATGCTCAACCCAAAACAAGATGGGTAAAAAGGACATTAACAAAGGAATTCTGGTAAGGGGTAACAGATTTGAAAGTAAAAAGCTATAGTAATGGTATTACATTTGGATATATCCTCCCATACATTTGTGCACTGGGTGGTACTGCCATGGCCAAGGGTGAGAAAGCTAGAGAATATTTTGATTGTAAATTTCAAATCCTGTCCAATACTACAGTGGCTGCCTTGATCGACATCACTACTCAGTTAGAAAGCATGCAGGTGTATTCGGAACAGACTAGATATGCAGTGGATTTTATCTTGGCCAAGAGTGGTGGTGTATGCGTGGTGGTTGGCGAGCAGTGTGTGATTGTTATAGAAAATGTGGAAAAAATATAACACAACAGATTATGGACATCATTGAGAACGTCAAGGGGATGGAAAGCGGAAACTTTTGGGTAATTGGAGTTGGATCCTCAAGGAAAGGATTTATCCTATAGTATGTTAGTCCTCTTTTGCATCCTCATTCAATGCCTTCCCCTTTGTTGTTCCTATTGTACCACTGTTTTTACGCCCAAAAAGAAAATATCAGCCCATGTTACCAATTCCGCTATGATGCTCCAAGCTGATATCGATGATCTTATGAATATTGATGAGGGAATATTTGAGGATTCATCGTCCCTTGCTGTCCCAATTTCTGATGTTGATTGCAAAGTGTGCCCATAGCTTCACCTCGATTGCCTTTCTGGTTTTGATGCTCTATCAGCTTCTGATGCTGTTCCAAAAGCCCCATCTATATACCTGTTTTCCTTTTTTTTGCGTATTAGAAAATGTCTTCAGCTCATGCTAAAAGGAGGGTTTGTTAGATTAGGCGCGTTGATGCTCATGTCATGTCATGTGTAAGTTAGCATTCGCTACACCATTTTCTGTTTTAGACTCCATTTTGTGTGATGTTCAAAACTAATCTTTTCCAGTACAGAGAAATACCCTTTCCTAAGTTTCGTTTCTGCAATAAAGAACTGCTAGTGCCTGTGCATAGCTTTCCCACTAGATGAAGGCCCTCTCCCACCTGTCTGGCAGTTTGATCGCAGTGCAGGGTGAATCGGCCTTGGACCGTACTGAGTTGTGCAAGATATGAAAGCAGAAATCTTTTTTTTCTCTGTCTCTCTGTCCAGCTACGTCTGCTTGGAAAATTCCACTGTGGGCGTGTCCTTAACTAACCATATAATGTACACAATGTATCTTTATGCAGACTTTCTTTCAATTCCCTCTGTAGAATTCTCTGGAGACTGGGCAGACAGAGCCCCTCTCTGAGCGAATATAATAAATATTTACTGGTGCATATTCTCCACTGTATCTCCGACTCTTCATTTCATATGGAAGGCTGAGAGGTGGTCCGAGGTGACCCAGGTGACCCTAAGTGGGTCACTTCCTTCACAGTGGGCTGCCCACTGTAAACTGGGAGGCCAGATAATAGTGTCCAAAATTTGGAAGCGCCAGTCCTCCCTGCACTGCTCGCTAGTATAGTTTAAGTAGTGCCACCCTTTAGCATATTTTCTGCCACAGGAGTTCCATAATGAACTTTTCGAGTATGTGGAGAAAGGGTTTCGGAACATATATACGGGTAAGTTGACAAAGTAATATAGCAAGTGGTCAGCATTATCATTTTGACCAAATGCTATGCGTCTCACCACAGAGAGCAGAAGTGTCTACCAGAACGCAGTGAAGGCACTGCCAGAGTAAGATTACCATCAACAGATCAGTAGGTTTATGCCCAGGGAGGATGCCCAGGTAGCGGAACTTAACAGGATGCTATGGTAATCGAGTGCCATTAAGGTGGAACACTAAATGAAAATAGCAAAGATTTTGCCCAATTGACCCTGAGTCCTGACAGGGATGCAAACGTGTTGAGAATGTGTGATATATTAGGGGGGATAGCCCATGCGTCCCTAAGGTATAGGAGCATGTCATCTGCATACAGTAAAACCACATGCAGCTCGTCTTCAAGTGGGAACCCCAGGCCTGCCCATGAATTCTGAGAGTGGCTGCTAGCAGCTCAATGGCGATGGAAGAAAAGCGGAAACGATAGTGGGCACTCCTGTCTGGTGCCTCTATGAATCAATTTAGGGTCTGATATAAAAGAGACAGTTTTTAATCTGGTTATTGTTTGGGCATAGAGGAACCTTACTGCGGCTTTCAATTTACACCAGCCACACTAAACTGTCATTAAGCAGCTATTCACCGTGAGCAGAGACTTTGAAGCAGCCAAGATAAAAACGATCACAGGAGAGATACCGTGCTTTCCGGCTCCGTGGCTGTTCACATGATGGCTCATCAGAGTCTTCCTCTTCCGGTTTCTTCTGGAGAAGGTGTCGGCTAAGCTTACTGGGTTCACTGATAGAATATCGATGCCCAAAATACCCCCATACACAAATATTGAGTCATAAATATCGATGTAAACAATTTCAACATCCTGTATTTAAAATGGTAAGTATAAAAATATCGGGAAAACATATCAAGGTAAAAAATATTGATGTACAAAATATCGATTTTTCTATACATGTAATAAATAATGTTAAATATATTAAATAATAAAATGAACGTTAACATTTTTTATTTGGATTTAATATAAATTTGAACAAATATAAGAAATAAATGTCTTTTTTTTTAAACATAAGTATATAAAATGTAATATATACATATATTTATATATTGACTTAAAAACAAATAAACTATTAATTTGAATTTGTTTTTAAAATTTATAAATATATAAAAGTTTACAAATAAATGTGTATATATACAAACACCTATAAGATAAAATCTAATAAAATAAACATTATAATTTAAATGAAAACATTAAAATATTTAATAGTCTTTAAGCGTAAATGTTGCACTCCATTGAGTGCAACAGTAGGGAAAGTGTTGGATAGGGGAGGGGTAAAAATAACTATTCCTACTTCAGTGAGTGCAACAGTAGGGAAAATGTTGGATAGCGAAGGGGTAAAAAATACTATTCAAACTCCAGTAAGTGAAACAGTAGGGAAAGTGTTGGATGGCGGAGGGGTACAAATTACTATTCCCACTCCAGTGAGTGCAACAGTAGAGAAAGTGCTAGATAGCTGAGGGGTACAATTTACTATTTCAGCTCCAGTGAGTGCAACAGTAGGGAAAGTGTTGGATAGAAGAGGGGTTACATTTTATATTACCATTGAAGTCGGTTCAAAACTAAAAACAAACAAAATATCAACTACAACACAAAAGATTTTAAAAAACAAAAACATAAAATATTTAAAATTTACGAAAGATAAAAACATATTATAATGTTAGAAAGATCTAACAAATACCTAGAAAGATTTTTTTAAATGTAAAAATAATTTACATACAAATAACTATTTTAAAAGAAATTATTTATTATCTAAAACATTAATTATTACATAAATATAATAGTTTTTTGTTTCGTACCCTATAACACCACACAATTCACAACACACATCCAAATAGAAAAATGTACCTCCATAATTAACATAATTAATTATCAATTAAAGAAATATAATTAATTAAAAAACAAATTAAAACAGATAAAAATTAATCTATTCTCCAAAGGTTACCCCAATAGAATCAACACCCACACACAAAATAAAAATAAACAATTGCCATTAGTATTAATATTCAAATAATAATGAATGTGATACCCACGGTGTCAGGCCCGTCACCTTTTCAATGACTCTTTGTTTCTCTAGTTGGGCTAGTTCCTGCTCGACGGCTGGTCTTAAGTAAAATGGGATCCTCTGGTGCCCCAGCGCGACTGGTTGGACGGCTTTGTCGATATGTAGCTTTACAGGCTGCCACTTGATCGTTCCTAGGCCTTCAAATAATTTCGGAAACATCTGTAGGACGTCTTCTGTCTGGAGTACTTTTACGGCGTTGGCAAAAGCAATGAGGTTGATATTCTCTGCAGTGTGGCTTCCGACGAGCAGGTCTGCTTCCCTGTCGACAACATGGAATGTTGTCGTGACCTCTCGATTCTCTGACTTCACCTGCACTACCATTTTTCCCTTTACAGGAAGTGGCTTCTGACTTCTGTATGTTAGGGTCCGGATCTTGAATGGCGTCAGTCGCGGCTTTGGGTTTAGGTTCTTGTAGCGTTGCAGGCCCATCACATTCACTGTTGCACCTGTGTCTATTAATCTTGTCACTGATGACCCGTCAATTTCAATCTGGCATTTTGGCTGAGGTCTTCGCTTTCTCTTCAAGTCACTCGCGAATGACACGAAGTAGCACTCGCCGTCTTCTTCGGTGGAAGAGTCTTCCAAACGTGAGTAGTGACAGGGCTGTGTTTTCACGGGTAGTGATGATTGTGTCTCGTCCAGGGTTAAGTGCCTGACTGCTTCTGTTACCGTCTTCCTTCCCAAGGGGTTTCTTCCACGGAATCCTCCTCGACACACGCTTTCAAAGTGGTTCAGCACTCCGCATTTGGAACATGTCTTCCCTCTCGCGGCGCAGCCGTCTTGATTGTGTTCTTCGCGCCCACAGTAACCGCACGGTGCGCGTCGCGGTGTTCGGGTGGGCCATCGTCTTCGCCCACCCCGGCTAGGGGTGCGGACGGCATCCACTCGTTCTGTCTTCATGCTGGCTCCTGCTTCTGCTTGTGGGTTGAGGGCTGCTTCCATCGCTGCTGCCCGGACGTCTGACAACTCATGCGATCGAGCGAGGAGTAGGATTTCTTCCAGGGTGATACGTGGCTGACGCAGTATTAGCGTCCTCAGTGGCTTGTTGCGGCAGCCCTGAATGAGTTGCGCAGTGACTTCCTTCGCTTGGTCATCCTCCGTGCAGGTGCTCACCAATTCTCTGAGACGTAGGTGGAAAGCATCCATTGTCTCCCCTTCTCTCTGTCTTGACTGTCGGAACTTAAACCACTCGTAGTGGGGTTTGAGCTGAGGGTCACAGTGAGCATTTAATGCTCGGACTGCAGCGTCATAGTCGTTGGCTGCTCCGGTGTTTGGGAGGTGTGTAAAGAGTTTGTAGATTTCGTCTCCTCTGAAATGTAGAAGTAGCGACCTCTTGACTTCTTCATCTATTTCCTTGGTTGCCACAAAATAGTTGTTGAGGCGCCCAATCCAAACTGCCCACCTCGGAGCTGCTGTCGCAGGATCGATCAGCTCACTGAATGGTGGCAGTGCTTGAATGTTGCTTGAGTGTTGTGCCGGGGGTTGTACTAGCTGTGCAGGGGGTGCTGCTTGTTAATGTCCAGCTGCTGCCGCGGCTGGTGGGTTCAACATTGCGGGTTGTCTGAGGTCTGGCACCACCTTCCTAGTGTTCTTTGGTGTCTTGAGGTATTAGTGTTCCTCTCTGTTTCTGCTTTTGGTCTTGCCAGTGCTTGTTTGTGCTGTGTGCTTCTTCCTCCTGCTCTGTTTTGTGCTGCCAGTGCTTGTTTCTCCTGTGTACCTTGCCAGTGCTATGTGTTGTCTTGTTTGGTGTTGTCAAAGCTTGTTGTTTTATTTTTATTTTTGCCAATGCTTATTGTTCAGCTCTTTCTCTTGTCAGTGCTTGTTGCTTGATTTTTCACTTTTCTCCCTCGTGGGCGCTTGCTAGCTGTTGCCTCTACTTGTGGCCTCTGGGTTTTCTGATTCTCGCTCCCTGTGTTGGTGGGAGCGTGTGGGTTTTTTTTTCTCTCTCCTGCCTCACGAGCGCTCCTCCGTGCTGTGCTTTTCCCCTGGGGCCGACCTCGTCTTTACCGTGCATGTGCGCGTCTCCAGTTTCGGCGGCTGGGGCCTCAGATGCAATGCGGGCCTGCCACTGACACCCACGCGTCTTTAGCGCTCGCCTCGCCGGTGCCTCCACGCAGCTTTCGTCGCACGCTGCTTACCGGTGCTGGTGATCGCTGTCTTCGAGGACGTCGAAGGTCTGGCTCAGCTGCCTCGCACGTGGTGCGCTGTTGGTCTTCTTCGCCTCAGGTACTTCTGTTTTCTCGGGACACAATCAGCTGCATCCCATCCTCGTCGCCAGTGTGGGGGCTCAGCTAATACCAGGGGACAAGGCCTAACTGAAATGCGAGGGGGTGGCAGAGATATCGCGGACAAATAGGGCAACTATATAATCATGGATACGGACACTGCAATTGCTGGGTCAAACCGGAAGTCCCGAGCTACCCCGGCCCATTTATTTATAGCCTTCTGGCCAGAAGGTGACACAAAGTGTGGTAGTGTTTCCGGTCTCCGCCGACACCCTCAGAAACACTAGAGCGCTACAGACAGGAGTACAAGTACGCATCCAATAAGAAACCGGTATCACGTATGTGTGTCATACAACCAGTGGCGTCACTAGGGGGGTGCGGGGGGTGCGGCCCGCACCGGGTGACACCAACACATGGGGTGACACCAATCTGCTCTGCAGCCTCGCCTCTGCTCTCACCTTTACTGTCGCTCCATGTGCACGCTTGTTCCTCATGCTGTTCACACTCGCCAGCGTCTCGCAGGAGATCTGCAATGCTGGACTGCAATTTTCTTTGCTCACAAGGCAACTCTATAGCAGCCTAGCTCATCTGAGGGTGCATGGTTTCCTATCTTTCAGTATCTTGCAGTCTTCAGTTTTCCAGTGAACCAGTTCCAAATTTCAGCTTGCTCTTCACTACAATGCCACCTGTTGCTCGCACTCTTGTTTATGCAAATCTAGGGAAGACAGATGGAGTAAGAGAGAGAGGGAGACAGAGGGAGCTAGAGGGAGTAATACAGAGAGAGAGGGAGACAGAGGGAGTAAGACAGAGAGAGAGGAAGACAGAGGGAGCTAGAGGGAGTAAGACAGAGAGAGAGGGAGCTAGACAGAGAGTGGGGACTAGAGGGAGTAAGACCGAGAGAGAGGGAGCTAGAGGAAGCAAGACATAGTGAGACGGAGCTAGAGGAAGTAAGACAAAGAGAGAGAGGGAGCTAAAGAGAGTAAGACAGAGAGAGAGGGAGCTAGAGGGAGTAAGACAGAGAGAGAGGGGGAACTAGAGGGAGTAAGAGAGAGAGAGAGAGAGCTAGAGTGAGAAAGACAGAGAGAGAGGGAGCTAGAGTGAGAAAGACAGAGAGAGAGGGAGCTAGAGGGAGTAAGACAGAGAGGGAGACAGAGGGAGCTAGAGGCCGTAAGACAGAGAGAGAGGGAGCTAGACAGAGAGAGGGAGCTAGAGGGAGTAAGATAGAGAGAAAGGGAGCTAGAGGGAGCACAGAGAGAGAGAGGGAGCTAGAGGGAATAAGAGAGAGGGAGCTAGAGGGAGCAAGACATAGAGAGAGGGAGCTAGAGGGAGTAAGACAGAGAGAGAGGGAGACAGAGGGAGCTAGAGGGAGTAAGACAGAGAGAGAGGGAGCTGGACAGAGAGAGAGGGAGCTAGAGGGAGTAAGACAGAGAGTGAGGGAGCTAGAGAGAGTAAGACAGAGAGAGAGAGAGCTAGAGAGAGTAAGACAGAGAGAGAGGGAGCTAGAGGGAGTAAGACAGAGAGAGAGAGGGAGCTAGACAGAGAGAGAGGGAGCAAGACAGAGAGTGAGGGAGCTAGAGGGAGCTGGACAGAGAGAGGGAGCTAGAGGGAGTAAGACAGAGAGAGAGGGAGATAGACGGAGCAAGACAGAGAGAGAGGGAGCTAGAGGGAGCAAGACAGAGAGGGAGCTAGAGGGAGTAAGAGAGAGGGAGCTAGAAGGAGCTAGAGGGAGTAAGACAGAGAGAGAGGGAGCTAGAGGGAGTAAGACAGAGAGAGAGGGAGCTAGAGGGAGTAAGAACAGAGAGTGAGACAGAGGGAGCTAGAGGGAGTAAGACAGGGAGAGAGGGAGCTAGACAGAGAGAGGGAGCTAGAGGGATTAAGATAGAGAGAGAGGGAGCTAGAAGGAGCAAGACAGAGGGAGAGGGAGCTAGAGGGAGTAAGAGGGAGAGAGAGAGGGAGCTAGAGGGAGCTAGACAGAGAGAGGGAGCTAGAGGGAATAAGACAGAGAAAGAGGGAGCTAGAGGGAGTAAGACAGAGAGAGGGAGACAGAGGGAGCTAGAGGGAGCAAGACAGAGAGAGAGGGCGCTAGACAGAGAGAGGGAGCTAGAGGAAGTAAGAGAGAGAGAGGGAGCTAGAGGGAGCAAGACAGGGTGAGAGGGAGCTAGAGGGAGTAAGACAGAGAGAGAGAGCTAGAGGGAGCAAGACAGAGAGAGAGGGGGCTAGAGGGAGTAAGAGAGAGAGAGGGAGCTAGAGGGAGTAAGAGAGAGGGAGCTAGAGGGAGTAAGACAGAGAGAGAGGAAGCTAGAGGGAGTAAGACAGAGAGAGGGAGCTAGAGGGAGCAAGACAGAGAGAGAGGGAGCTAGAGGGAGTAAAACAGAGAGAGGGAGCTAGAGGGAGTAAGACAGAGAGAGAGGGAGCTAGAGGGAGTAAGACAGAGAGAGAGGGAGCTAGAGGGAGTAAGACAGAGAGAGAGGGAGCTAGAAGCAGTAAGAGAGGGAGGGAGGGGGCTAGAGGGAGCAAGACGGAGAGAGGGAGCTAGAGGGAGTAAGACAGAGGGAGAGGGAGCTAGAGGGGGTTTGACAGAGAGAGAATGAGCTAGAGGGAGTTTGACAGAGAGAGAGGGAGCTAGAGGGACTAAGACAGAGAGACAGGGAGACAGAGGGAGAGGGAGCTAGAGGGAGTAAAACAGAGAGAGGGATCTAGAGGGAGCTAGACAGAGAGAGGGAGCTAGAGGGAGTAAGACAGTACCTAGCGCCGTACATTTCTGACAGAGGTGGTCCATGCGGTAAGTCGTGAGGGGGTGACACCATTAGTTACCCGCACCGGGTGACACCAACCCCAGTGACGCCACTGCATACAACCGCCCACTATCGGAATTGTATCTCTCACAGAACAGAGGCGATGGAAAAAAAATAAGATGATGCCATCTTTAAATGCTGCGTGGTGACTGCCTTTCATGGTCACTTAGGTGTACATGGGGTGACAGAAAAAACGTATCCATGCATCTGCAGGGCAAAGAAAAGGAGCTCATTTATTATTATCATTACTGCTCCAATCTACTGGCGGTCGATGGAGTTTTTTTTGCCGAACTTCATGCTCCAAGAGGAGAGCAGAATTCCAAATCTCTGCTAACTCCACTAGCAGAGCGCAGTGTACCACACACCCTTAACCACAACTTGGTAGCTTTGGCATACGTTTTACGAACTGTACCTATAAAAGGCATCAGCACCGCAGCACAAGAAGGTTTAATATATGCATCTATAAATAGATTGACATTTGGGAACGGAAGTTTCATTCAGTGGCTGCTTTTACGATTCACACATAACACTATCCAGGGCCATGGCAAAACCAGACAATTTACGAAGATTTCAAAATGGTGCCTTATATGCTAAAGGAAAGGTGCTAAGTTATTCATAGCCGATCAATAAAAGGATCCGTTAATTTAGTGTGAGGATTGGAGAGTGGAATAGGAATGATCTGGACAAAAGATGGTAATATTGGATAAAAAATCACTTTCTGAATATTTGCAACTTCATTTTATGTGAGTGATTAAGAAAATGTAATAAGATTACTTACGTACGTTAAAATGTAATGCACTATGTTAAATAAGTTAAGACACTTGCCTTTTTCTGCATTTTATGTTCTTTATCTTTAAACATATTTACATATTTCTGAATTTGTTTTCAGTTTCTAAAATCCCAAAAGATTGAGAGCAAAATACTGATGTATTTGGAATTAAATACAACATAAATATTACAAACAACAAAAAAATGCTAGTGCCCGAAGCACATAATTATTACCATAGTAACATGGGCATAGCTAGAGCTTGTGGCGCCCGGGGCTATCCCTCAGATTGCCGCCCGCGTGGGGGGGGGGAGGTGCTGGGGAATAATGACGGTGAGCACACTGGATACCACGCCCTCCTAGCTGTCCTGCCTGCAGATGCCTAGGACTCACACAGTTTGCGAGGGGGGGCTCTTTGTGAACTTGCCCTGCCACCAACCCCTGGCTAGACCTGCTCTTTATCTCTCACGGACGGAAGCACCAACATTAAATATGCCTGCTATGATCCCCCAGTGTGCAAAAGTAAGCAGTTCGAGGACACAAGCATGTTCTCTAGCAAAGCAGCAGACACTACTGCGGATTCGGGCATAGGAGCTCCCTGGGCAGGGCCGGACTGGCTACCGGGCAGTTGTGTGTGCTGCCGAGGTGGGGGCTGATTTCGTTGATAGGGACCTTCGTGTGAAAAACGAAATTCGTTTTGCTTTTTTATTTCAATGCGCACGCAGGTCCCCATCAACGAAATAAGCCCCCACCACAGAGAAATTAGCCCCCAGCTGGGCAGCACACACAACTGCCCGGTAGCCAGTCCGGCCCTGTCCCAGGGAGTGCTCTAATGATGTCATTCTGCCCGGTAGCGCGGGTTACTGGCCCGGGCCAGTGGTGGTTCAACATGTTTCTGGCAAATAGCTGGAATACCTTAAAATAAACAATTCTGTGCCATATATGTTTTTCAAATTAGATTTACAGCCTGCTGCATGACACACATTGGTACACTCGTAGGTCATAGCTTGGGGCAACTTACCGGACCCTGGCCAGGGTGGTCGGACGCTGAGCTTTAGAATTATTACTGCTAGTCAGGCTCTCAGAAAAGGTATTTTTTATATAATACAGCCTACATAGGTAGGCTATGTGTACCTCAGTCAGCATCTTCTCCTGAGGCTTGTCCTAACCCCCCTCCCAATCATGCCTCATGTGACTGTAAAGTTATGTGCTTAAAATAGCCATGCAACTTACTCTCAGCCACAGGTTAATAATAGCTGGTAGCGCCTTACTGTAATCAGCTAATTGATTCTATTAAATGGCTCAATGTGTCTTTTTTGATAAAAAATTATACTTTGCGGACGAATTGTGATCCCTAGCTATGTGTGCCATTCCATTTCTGGTGCTTTCCGGCTATTTTAACATCTTCTTAAGAGTTTCTTTGGTGCTCTAATGGGTGTAATTTCCTAACATTAATATGTTTCCCTCGTTTTCATTGCTTGATTTTGTTTGGGAGAAAGTGTCACTCATAGTAGTTGGAAAGTCACTCATAATTACACTGACATTATAAAAATGTCACACATAGCAATCTGAAACCTTGGCAGCTATGATGTCACTCATAATTACAATGAAATTCTGAAAGTGAAAGCGCCACACATTGTATTGTATTGTAATTGCATTTATATAGCGCTTATTACCCCTGACGAGGCGTCAAAGCGCTTTTTCGGTGAGTAGCACGCTACTCCGGGACCCATAGAGGATTAGTGTTGAATTAGTATAGTGAAACATGCAAGTACATTTTAAGTGGTGGATAGGTTAGTCAGTTATTTGGATCTGGAATGATAGCTGAAGGATAGAAGAGGACAAAGGTTTGTATTTATACAGCGCTTGTTGACGCACGCTATTCAGGAATCCTACAAAGGATTAGTGGTGAATTAATATGGTGAAATATGAAGTAATTTCAGTGGTGGATATTAGTCAGTTACTTGGAGTGAGAAGGATAGCGGAGGGATAAAAGGGGAAGAAAGATTTGCATTCATGTAGCACTTGTTGCCCCTGATGGGTAAAAACATTTTAAAAAAAAGATATGAAGTAATTTGAGTAGTGGATATGTTATTCAGTTATTTGGGTAGTATATTAGTATAGTTTAATATAGAATTTGAGAAGTGAACATGTTAGTCTTAATTTCGATTGAAAAGGATAGTGGAGGGATAAGAGTGAAAGAATTTTTTTTTTTGTAGATCTTAGCAATAGGCGGAGGCTTTTGGATGAGTAAAAAGGAGTTTTGGAGGGGAGGACTCAGAGGAAAGAGTTTAGAAAGGTTTGTTTTAGGGGATCGGTATAGTAAAACATTGTGTTAACTAATTAGGTTGGCTGCTACACGTTTGTCAGCTGCCTGGTTTTTAACAGGGTGGTTGTGTGGCATAACAGGTCCACATTATATCCAATGTGTGTGAAAAAAGATTAGCATAAGCAGCATTAACAGTATGGTGCTGGATATACCGCTCAAGTACGTACACCCCTGGCCAGGGCTCTACGAATCACTAACTGCAAAAGTGGTGGTGTAAAACTGCAATTGGGAATGTGATTAGCTTAAAGGACACTGCTTGAGAGCTCTGCTTCCTTTGTGCAACGAAGCCATGTGATCTGTACCACCTCTAAAACGTTAAGTGGCTTTAGACCTACTATACTCTTTAGAATCCGGCATTTATTGACCTCCATTTGAACTTTACTTCACTTCTTTTGAACGCACCTCCGCTTTCCTTCTATGTCCTGCATGACTCTTGTGTATAAATCAATCTAAATGTCATATCTGTAGCTCTAACCCAAACAGTAGTTATTAATTCAAACAGGCATGTCTTTCTCACAAAGCCCCTGCGAAATGTCACACCCAAGTAACTAATAAACACAAGGCTAACTCCAAATAACCAATGGAGTGGCCACTAGTTTAGTGGCATGCTATGTGCCATAAGTCAATTCAAAGCCTTGTCTGGGGTAAGAGCCATATAAATAAGTTTTCAATTCAGTTACGGATGTACACACTTCGAAACAAACAGTATTTCTAGTCATAAAGTCCACCACCATTTGAGAAGTCACCAACTACAATAACTAGAGGAGTCACAACTGATGGACCTTTATTACAGATATTATGCAGTTACATAAAATCCCAAGCTGAGCTACAAAAGGAGAAATTTACTCTTCACACAAGGCCACTGGAATACGAGATTATGCACAATTATGGATTTTCAAGTTTAGAAACGCATCTTAAGGCTATAATTGAATAATAACTGCGCAAGGGGGGGGAGGGTTTCCTCCGTAATACCAGTTAAATATGCGTAAAAAACACATTAAGCCGCCTTCATTTGAGCTTTTGAAGTACTAAAAAATATACCATCTAGCTATACTGACCAATAGCCCATATACAATAGTTACCAAGAATAAATCAGCCAGCAATGAAGAAGGTTCAATCGTTTATTTTGCAAAAGCACCCTATATAGGGGAGCCCCCCTCATGCCACAGCTCTCAAAGGTGTTGTTGGACTTTGGCCCTTAGGGCAGGTTCACCCCTAGACTTTTTGCTTGAAATGGTGACCTGGAGATGGTGATTTTTGGATTGTGTGCACTTTCACTGTGTCCCAGTGGAAAGTGCGTGCGCACTCTGAGTGCATGTGCTGAGCTAGGCCTGCCCGCCCATAGGAATGCATGGGGAATGTATGTGTCCCTGGTAGTTCCTGATGCGTGGGGTGTACAGGCTTGAGTCTGGTATGTGTGAACTCGTGAGAGTGAATGCTGCGAGATGGTGTATGCAGCATGTATGTGTCTAGTAGCGAAGCGCCATTTCTAGACATGGCTGTACGTGTGCTGTGAGGGTGCTGGCGTGTGATTGGCTGGAGCTGGCTGGCATGCCAGGCTCCAGGAAGTCTGGATGGGTCTGCCCGGTGGTGAGTGGGAGATTAGCATGAGTGATGTGTGGGAGGAGTGTACCTGTGTCCTGGATGGGCTGGGTTTTCCCCACACAATGCTGGCTCCGCCCCCCTGTGGTGTGTCTAATGACCCAAGCCCTGCCAGTGAATAGAGAGGGTGGTTGAGGTAAACAGAGTACTCAAGAACCAGCTGCGACTGGTTCCGCCCCCACTCTGCACCCTTGAACAAAGAAATGCACTGTATAAAAATGGGGCTGTGTCCCCACAAATGTTGTTCTCTTCCAGGATCCTGAGGGGGCTGCTGCTGCTGCTGGGCCAGAGGACCGCCACTTGGGGTGTCTCCCTGCCTGGAGACCCAGTGTGCTGGCTCTGGGCCCAGCCTTGCCCCCCCTTGCCAGCCTGAAGGACTTTTGACTGGACTTGTGCTCTGTCCTTGCCCCTGGGAGCGCTTGATCCTGTTTGTAGCGCTAGGAGCGCGCTTTATGCCCTCTAGCGCTTGGAAGCGCTTTGTTTTCTGATTGTAGCGCCTGGAGCGCTGTGATTGCCCCTCCGGCGCTTGGGGGCGCTTGGCCTGCCAGATCGAGTGCCCACCTCGATTGGAGTATTTATTTGGGAAGGCCGGTGCCCACCCGGCATCAAATTGCCCTGTGTGGCGATTGGGCGGCGCGGGTGCCACCCCGCTCATTTCCGCTTCGTTGTGCCCGTTGTTGTGGATTCACGAGGGAGCCCACTCCTCGGATCCTGGGAAGCCGCCTGCCTGCCTAGGAAGCGGGCCGCCGCACTGCCCGCGGCGACCCGGAAGTGGTAAAGCGGCCCGGCCAATCGCAGCGCGGCCCAGGAAAGGCCGACCGGAAGTCCCGCCTCCTCCGACGAGCCGGGGAGAGAGAAGCTACCGGCCGGGTCCCCGAGGCTCCCGTGTGAAGAGGAGAGCCCCGGGACCAGAGGGAGAGACCCGCCTTCGCTGGAACCCAGCGCGAAGCCGGTGAGTGTGGCAGTGCTGGAGGGAGGGGCGCCGGGACACATTGTCGGTGTCCCCCCCCCCCCCTCTTTCTCGTAGCGCGAGATAGCGCTACAGTGCGGAGTGAAGCCACGAGGGCTTCAAGAGAACATCTCTTTGTTTTGAGCCTGAGGGCTCAGGGGGCACCTTAGTGTTGGAGCAACGAGAGGCTCCAAAGCGCCGCAGTGGTTTGGCGAGCCAGAGAGGCTCAGAGCGCCCGAAGTGTTCCTGGGTCCCCAGAGAAGGACCCCACAGCCCAGCGAGGCTGCACCTTTGTTGCTGGAGCCCTGAGAGGCTCAGCAGTACCCTTATTTGTTTAAGAGCCCAGAGAGGCTCTGAGGGTGCCATTCCCTCGTGGTGGAGCCCAGAGAGGCTCCAGCCCTTCTGCATTGCGAGCCCCAGAGAGGCTCGAGTGCCCATTCTGCGGAAGAGCCTGAGAGAGGCTCAGGAGGGCCATTTCTTGTCTGGAGCCCAGAGAGGCTCCGCAGTGCCACAGTGGTGGTTCTTGAGCCCAGAGAGGCTCCAACGTTGCCCTAACTTTCCCTACACCAGTTGCCCAGCACTTTGTGGGCAACTGCTACGTTTAGGCCCTGACATTGGGACACAGGGACAGTCACAGGTGGTGACTTACGTGAGTTTGGCGCAATTGTACTTTCTATGCACCTCTGAATGTATTGTTTATGCGTCATGTGCCTTTACACCTCTGAATGAATGTTATGCATTGCATCATGTGTTTTCCTCTTACACCCCTACAGGTATTGTGATACATAGGTGGTTGTTTTCTCCCTAGTACAGGTGGTGCTAGTGAGATCCTGGTTACCAGTAATTACTGGTTGTGCGCTCTATTGTTATATTGTGTGCTATTTTGTGCTATATTCTATGTACTAAGTGCTATTTCTGAAAGTGCTATTTCTGATTCCTGACAGTGGTCCAGGTGGCCCTGTCTTGTAAATATCCCCTTGTAAAGTCTGCCCGTGCCTCTGGCACATTGTAAAGTGTGTGTTTTATCTAATGTGTTTTGGTGTAATACAAAGGCTATTTTTCTATAACCTTGTGTGGAGTTTCCTTTGTGGTGGGCCTTTGGTTGTTGTTGCTGGGGTGCGTGCGCAAATACTTAGCCTACATCGCCTCCAAGTTTAGCCTTGCTGCTCGCGCCACGTTACCTAGAGGGTGAGTAGGGGTTATCTTGGCGTGTAACTCCCTTGCCCTGACTTGGGTGTGGTGGTCTCTGACTGACTTTGGCGAAAGCCCTGGCCAGCCAGGGATCCCATTTCCAACATTGGCGGCAAGCGGTGGGATAAGGATTTGTGTTTGCCTTGTACCTTAGTAGCAGCTGGCTGCACCACAAAACTCTGCATTTTAGATGACCACATTTTAGGGGATTGTTTTTGAAATTCCATTGTTTCTTCTCCTGAAGAGTGTCATTTGATTGTGTTCAGTACATTTGTCCCCCGCCCTGCTTCCAGAGTTTGGTACCTGTGTCGCTTTTGGTCAGGTTGAGAAGTCAGGGGTGGTAGAAACTGCCTTACCGATCCGAGGGGAGGGTGTGTGTGGATGAATGGTGTGTTTTCCTGGACGCATGAGTATGAGTTCTCTTTGATAAGGAGATTGTTGAAGTTTTGGAATTGTGTACTCTTACTTCAGATTGTTAAGTCCCCTGTGTTGCACGTGTCTGTAAGCATCTTGCCAAGATGGAGTCTGCTTTTAATGTCTGGGGTCTGTTTTTGCATGAACTGAGAGAGTTTTGCGAGGAGAGAGACATTGCAGTGAATGAGTCAGACACCCAGTCCCAACTTAGGGGTAACCTGATCCAATGGCAGAAGGATGACTGGGAGCGTGAGCACAGTGCGGAGAGGGCCCGGGTCTCACACCATGAGGGTGGTGGGTCAGAGGGGAGCCCTGAAGAGTCTGAGGAGGAAGAAGATGACAGCACAGGGACGCCAGCAGAGAGTGAGGACCCCATAGATAGGGAGTCCCTTGCTGGGTCCAGTTTAGGAGGCAGCGCCTCATCCCTTTACCTGTCCCCAGAGGAGCTGGAAGATAGGAGGAGAGAAAGGGAGCACCAGCTGGCTTTAGAAAAGCTCAGGTTGGAGCATGCCCAGGCTATGGCACAGCTGGGCATTAGAAAGCAACAGCTGGAGGTTAAGAAGCAACAGCTAGAGACCGAGAGGGTCTTAGCGCAGGAAAGGATAGAGGAGGCTGAGAGGGCCTCCACCAGAGGCGAAGTAGCTCTGGAGGGTAGACTATCCCCTGCGCGCAGTGTTGAGATTCTGGATCCCCCAGGGAGGGTTGGGTCCAGTGGTGGCAGCTATTTAAATCTCAGTCATGAAAGTCCCAGTTCCCAGAGTATGGTTCCTGTTTCCCCAGAGGAGGAGAATAGGTTGAGGTTTAGGAACCTTAGGAAACCGTCTCATCAGTCTTGGGAAGACTTTGAGGATGACTGTTGTAGAGCCCTGTGTGATTGGGTACGGGAGCCCACGAAATGTGATTGGGACCTATTGCTCGATATGTTTCTCAGAGAGCAGTTGCTCAGTTGTTGTTCACCAGGGTTGCGCCAACACCTGTTAGGGTGTGGATTGTCTGAACCATGTGAGCTGGCAGAGGAAGCAGACCGCTGGGAAGGGACCAGAGGTTCTGTAGAGTCATTGGTGAGTGACTCCAAAAGTAGTGGGTCAGGGATCTTCCAGCCCAGCGTGGTGGAAGAGGCTCAGTGTAGCCCAGCGAGGTCCCAGTATAGTGAGAAGGGTGGAGGGGCTGACTGCCTGGCTCAGTGGAGCAGGAGTCAGTGGGTGGCTGAGAGCCCCCAGAGGCCCGAAGCCCTGTCTCAGAACCTGGGTGGTTTCTTGAGGGAACACCAGGTTGGGGACCTAGGCTGTCCTGTTAACCCAGTTGAGGAGGATCTCCTAGTGAGTAGAGGACCTGGAGCGTCTGTAACCAGAGCTCCTGTGGTTCTAGAGTCTGGCAGTACCGCTCCGATAGGGAGGGTACAGGAGTCCAGAGTGAGGAGTGATTGGGGGAGTTCCCCAGTGGAAGGACCAGTGGGTCAGGGACTACCCAGTTGGGCTAGGTTCCCGTGTAGTGACCATGGTAACACCACTTCTGGTCTGGGGGATCGTCACGCACTGTCAGGTGGACAGAGGGCGGGAGATCTGCGCCAGACAGACAGTCACGCAACAGATGTGACATTTGTTAGCCTCAGGGGGATTGCGTGTGAATCCCCAGAAGTCCTGGAGTGCCAGGCAATTGTTCCACCGAAGGTTCTAGACCAGAGATTGGGAGGCCAGGTTCAGGATCAGCCTGACCTGAAGGGTAGGACGACTGTAACCAGTGTCCTGACCGGTTCTTCTTCCAGAGGAACTTCTCCAGGTGGGAGAGGGCAGACCTCTGGAAGGGGGTGCAGAGGGTGGGAGAGCCCACCTCTGACCCCGGTGCAACCTGAGTGGATAAGTCCTGGGTTGGAATGGCGTTCTAGGGGTACCCCTCGCAGAGGGAGGAGGAACCCTAGGAGAAGAGGTAGGGGGAGGAGAGCCTTCCCCGAGACTCCTGGTCCGCCTGAGGTTGTAGGCCCTAGGCTGGAGTACCAGTGGCAGTCTAGTCCTGTCTTGCAGACAGGAAGAGTGGAAAATGGCTCCTATGTGCCAGGGGTTACTACCCCCCGCTCTGCGAATTGGCATGGACCAGTGGCACCTGGGTGGCCCAGGGCCTGGTCCTGGCCGCGGACAACTTGGGAGTACCAGTGGGGTAGCCCAGTTGGTCCAGACAGTGTGTTTAGAAGGAATCCCATGGGTTCACCGTGGCGTAGAACAGGAGGGTGTCCCTGCAGTTGTGGGCCCGCGTCCGTGTTCTATCGCCCCAAGCAGGGAAGTCCATCACGGTGGTGATTGGTCTCCCCTGCGTTTTGGCTGGAAGGGGGTTATGTTGGACTTTGGCCCTTAGGGCAGGTTCACCCCTAGACTTTTTGCTTGAAATGGTGACCTGGAGATGGTGATTTTTGGATTGTGCGCACTTTCACTGTGTCCCAGTGGAAAGTGCGTGCGCACTCTGAGTGCATGTGCTGAGCTAGGCCTGCCCGCCCATAGGAATGCATGGGGAATGTATGTGTCCCTGGTAGTTCCTGATGCGTGGGGTGTACAGGCTTGAGTCTGGTATGTGTGAACTCGTGAGAGTGAATGCTGCGAGATGGTGTATGCAGCATGTATGTGTCTAGTAGCGAAGCGCCATTTCTAGACATGGCTGTACGTGTGCTGTGAGGGTGCTGGCGTGTGATTGGCTGGAGCTGGCTGGCATGCCAGGCTCCAGGAAGTCTGGATGGGTCTGCCCGGTGGTGAGTGGGAGATTAGCATGAGTGATGTGTGGGAGGAGTGTACCTGTGTCCTGGATGGGCTGGGTTTTCCCCACACAATGCTGGCTCCGCCCCCCTGTGGTGTGTCTAATGACCCAAGCCCTGCCAGTGAATAGAGAGGGTGGTTGAGGTAAACAGAGTACTCAAGAACCAGCTGCGACTGGTTCCGCCCCCACTCTGCACCCTTGAACAAAGAAATGCACTGTATAAAAATGGGGCTGTGTCCCCACAAATGTTGTTCTCTTCCAGGATCCTGAGGGGGCTGCTGCTGCTGCTGGGCCAGAGGACCGCCACTTGGGGTGTCTCCCTGCCTGGAGACCCAGTGTGCTGGCTCTGGGCCCAGCCTTGCCCCCCCTTGCCTGCCTGAAGGACTTTTGACTGGACTTGTGCTCTGTCCTTGCCCCTGGGAGCGCTTGATCCTGTTTGTAGCGCTAGGAGCACGCTTTATGCCCTCTAGCGCTTGGAAGCGCTTTGTTTTCTGATTGTAGCGCCTGGAGCGCTGTGATTGCCCCTCCGGCGCTTGGGGGCGCTTGGCCTGCCAGATCGAGTGCCCACCTCGATTGGAGTATTTATTTGGGAAGGCCGGTGCCCACCCGGCATCAAATTGCCCCGTGTGGCGATTGGGCGGCGCGGGTGCCACCCCGCTCATTTCCGCTTCGTTGTGCCCGTTGTTGTGGATTCACGAGGGAGCCCACTCCTCGGATCCTGGGAAGCCGCCTGCCTGCCTAGGAAGCGGGCCGCCGCGCTGCCCGCGGCGACCCGGAAGTGGTAAAGCGGCCCGGCCAATCGCAGCGCGGCCCAGGAAAGGCCGACCGGAAGTCCCGCCTCCTCCGATGAGCCGGGGAGAGAGAAGCTACCGGCCGGGTCCCCGAGGCTCCCGTGTGAAGAGGAGAGCCCCGGGACCAGAGGGAGAGACCCGCCTTCGCTGGAACCCAGCGCGAAGCCGGTGAGTGTGGCAGTGCTGGAGGGAGGGGCGCCGGAACACATTGTCGGTGTCCGCCCCCCCTCCCCCTCTTTCTCGTAGCGCGAGATAGCGCTACAGTGCGGAGTGAAGCCACGAGGGCTTCAAGAGAACATCTCTTTGTTTTGAGCCTGAGGGCTCAGGGGGCACCTTAGTGTTGGAGCAACGAGAGGCTCCAAAGCGCCGCAGTGGTTTGGCGAGCCAGAGAGGCTCAGAGCGCCCGAAGTGTTCCTGGGTCCCCAGAGAAGGACCCCACAGCCCAGCGAGGCTGCACCTTTGTTGCTGGAGCCCTGAGAGGCTCAGCAGTACCCTTATTTGATTAAGAGCCCAGAGAGGCTCTGAGGGTGCCATTCCCTCGTGGTGGAGCCCAGAGAGGCTCCAGCCCTTCTGCACTGCGAGCCCCAGAGAGGCTCGAGTGCCCATTCTGCGGAAGAGCCTGAGAGAGGCTCAGGAGGGCCATTTCTTGTCTGGAGCCCAGAGAGGCTCCGCAGTGCCACAGTGGTGGTTCTTGAGCCCAGAGAGGCTCCAACGTTGCCCTAACTTTCCCTACACCAGTTGCCCAGCACTTTGTGGGCAACTGCTACGTTTAGGCCCTGACATTGGGACACAGGGACAGTCACAGGTGGTGACTTACGTGAGTTTGGCGCAATTGTACTTTCTATGCACCTCTGAATGTATTGTTTATGCGTCATGTGCCTTTACACCTCTGAATGAATGTTATGCATTGCATCATGTGTTTTCCTCTTACACCCCTACAGGTATTGTGATACATAGGTGGTTGTTTTCTCCCTAGTACAGGTGGTGCTAGTGAGATCCTGGTTACCAGTAATTACTGGTTGTGCGCTCTATTGTTATATTGTGTGCTATTTTGTGCTATATTCTATGTACTAAGTGCTATTTCTGAAAGTGCTATTTCTGATTCCTGACAGTGGTCCAGGTGGCCCTGTCTTGTAAATATCCCCTTGTAAAGTCTGCCCGTGCCTCTGGCACATTGTAAAGTGTGTGTTTTATCTAATGTGTTTTGGTGTAATACAAAGGCTATTTTTCTATAACCTTGTGTGGAGTTTCCTTTGTGGTGGGCCTTTGGTTGTTGTTGCTGGGGTGCGTGCGCAAATACTTAGCCTACATCGCCTCCAAGTTTAGCCTTGCTGCTCGCGCCACGTTACCTAGAGGGTGAGTAGGGGTTATCTTGGCGTGTAACTCCCTTGCCCTGACTTGGGTGTGGTGGTCTCTGACTGACTTTGGCGAAAGCCCTGGCCAGCCAGGGATCCCATTTCCAACATTGGCGGCAAGCGGTGGGATAAGGATTTGTGTTTGCCTTGTACCTTAGTAGCAGCTGGCTGCACCACAAAACTCTGCATTTTAGATGACCACATTTTAGGGGATTGTTTTTGAAATTCCATTGTTTCTTCTCCTGAAGAGTGTCATTTGATTGTGTTCAGTACATGTGTCCCCCGCCCTGCTTCCAGAGTTTGGTACCTGTGTCGCTTTTGGTCAGGTTGAGAAGTCAGGGGTGGTAGAAACTGCCTTACCGATCCGAGGGGAGGGTGTGTGTGGATGAATGGTGTGTTTTCCTGGACGCATGAGTATGAGTTCTCTTTGATAAGGAGATTGTTGAAGTTTTGGAATTGTGTACTCTTACTTCAGATTGTTAAGTCCCCTGTGTTGCACGTGTCTGTAAGCATCTTGCCAAGATGGAGTCTGCTTTTAATGTCTGGGGTCTGTTTTTGCATGAACTGAGAGAGTTTTGCGAGGAGAGAGACATTGCAGTGAATGAGTCAGACACCCAGTCCCAACTTAGGGGTAACCTGATCCAATGGCAGAAGGATGACTGGGAGCGTGAGCACAGTGCGGAGAGGGCCCGGGTCTCACACCATGAGGGTGGTGGGTCAGAGGGAAGCCCTGAAGAGTCTGAGGAGGAAGAAGATGACAGCACAGGGACGCCAGCAGAGAGTGAGGACCCCATAGATAGGGAGTCCCTTGCTGGGTCCAGTTTAGGAGGCAGCGCCTCATCCCTTTACCTGTCCCCAGAGGAGCTGGAAGATAGGAGGAGAGAAAGGGAGCACCAGCTGGCTTTAGAAAAGCTCAGGTTGGAGCATGCCCAGGCTATGGCACAGCTGGGCATTAGAAAGCAACAGCTGGAGGTTAAGAAGCAACAGCTAGAGACCGAGAGGGTCTTAGCGCAGGAAAGGATAGAGGAGGCTGAGAGGGCCTCCACCAGAGGCGAAGTAGCTCTGGAGGGTAGACTATCCCCTGCGCGCAGTGTTGAGTTTCTGGATCCCCCAGGGAGGGTTGGGTCCAGTGGTGGCAGCTATTTAAATCTCAGTCATGAAAGTCCCAGTTCCCAGAGTATGGTTCCTGTTTCCCCAGAGGAGGAGAATAGGTTGAGGTTTAGGAACCTTAGGAAACCGTCTCATCAGTCTTGGGAAGACTTTGAGGATGACTGTTGTAGAGCCCTGTGTGATTGGGTACGGGAGCCCACGAAATGTGATTGGGACCTATTGCTCGATATGTTTCTCAGAGAGCAGTTGCTCAGATGTTGTTCACCAGGGTTGCGCCAACACCTGTTAGGGTGTGGATTGTCTGAACCATGTGAGCTGGCAGAGGAAGCAGACCGCTGGGAAGGGACCAGAGGTTCTGTAGAGTCATTGGTGAGTGACTCCAAAAGTAGTGGGTCAGGGATCTTCCAGCCCAGCGTGGTGGAAGAGGCTCAGTGTAGCCCAGCGAGGTCCCAGTATAGTGAGAAGGGTGGAGGGGCTGACTGCCTGGCTCAGTGGAGCAGGAGTCAGTGGGTGGCTGAGAGCCCCCAGAGGCCCGAAGCCCTGTCTCAGAACCTGGGTGGTTTCTTGAGGGAACACCAGGTTGGGGACCTAGGCTGTCCTGTTAACCCAGTTGAGGAGGATCTCCTAGTGAGTAGAGGACCTGGAGCGTCTGTAACCAGAGCTCCTGTGGTTCTAGAGTCTGGCAGTACCGCTCCGATAGGGAGGGTACAGGAGTCCAGAGTGAGGAGTGATTGGGGGAGTTCCCCAGTGGAAGGACCAGTGGGTCAGGGACTACCCAGTTGGGCTAGGTTCCCGTGTAGTGACCATGGTAACACCACTTCTGGTCTGGGGGATCGTCACGCACTGTCAGGTGGACAGAGGGCGGGAGATCTGCGCCAGACAGACAGTCACGCAACAGATGTGACATTTGTTAGCCTCAGGGGGATTGCGTGTGAATCCCCAGAAGTCCTGGAGTGCCAGGCAATTGTTCCACCGAAGGTTCTAGACCAGAGGTTGGGAGGCCAGGTTCAGGATCAGCCTGACCTGAAGGGTAGGACGACTGTAACCAGTGTCCTGACCGGTTCTTCTTCCAGAGGAACTTCTCCAGGTGGGAGAGGGCAGACCTCTGGAAGGGGGTGCAGAGGGTGGGAGAGCCCACCTCTGACCCCGGTGCAACCTGAGTGGATAAGTCCTGGGTTGGAATGGCGTTCTAGGGGTACCCCTCGCAGAGGGAGGAGGAACCCTAGGAGAAGAGGTAGGGGGAGGAGAGCCTTCCCCGAGACTCCTGGTCCGCCTGAGGTTGTAGGCCCTAGGCTGGAGTACCAGTGGCAGTCTAGTCCTGTCTTGCAGACAGGAAGAGTGGAAAATGGCTCCTATGTGCCAGGGGTTACTACCCCCCGCTCTGCGAATTGGCATGGACCAGTGGCACCTGGGTGGCCCAGGGCCTGGTCCTGGCCGCGGACAACTTGGGAGTACCAGTGGGGTAGCCCAGTTGGTCCAGACAGTGTGTTTAGAAGGAATCCCATGGGTTCACCGTGGCGTAGAACAGGAGGGTGTCCCTGCAGTTGTGGGCCCGCGTCCGTGTTCTATCGCCCCAAGCAGGGAAGTCCATCACGGTGGTGATTGGTCTCCCCTGCGTTTTGGCTGGAAGGGGGTTATGTTGGACTTTGGCCCTTAGGGCAGGTTCACCCCTAGACTTTTTGCTTGAAATGGTGACCTGGAGATGGTGATTTTTGGATTGTGCGCACTTTCACTGTGTCCCAGTGGAAAGTGCGTGCGCACTCTGAGTGCATGTGCTGAGCTAGGCCTGCCCGCCCATAGGAATGCATGGGGAATGTATGTGTCCCTGGTAGTTCCTGATGCGTGGGGTGTACAGGCTTGAGTCTGGTATGTGTGAACTCGTGAGAGTGAATGCTGCGAGATGGTGTATGCAGCATGTATGTGTCTAGTAGCGAAGCGCCATTTCTAGACATGGCTGTACGTGTGCTGTGAGGGTGCTGGCGTGTGATTGGCTGGAGCTGGCTGGCATGCCAGGCTCCAGGAAGTCTGGATGGGTCTGCCCGGTGGTGAGTGGGAGATTAGCATGAGTGATGTGTGGGAGGAGTGTACCTGTGTCCTGGATGGGCTGGGTTTTCCCCACACAATGCTGGCTCCGCCCCCCTGTGGTGTGTCTAATGACCCAAGCCCTGCCAGTGAATAGAGAGGGTGGTTGAGGTAAACAGAGTACTCAAGAACCAGCTGCGACTGGTTCCGCCCCCACTCTGCACCCTTGAACAAAGAAATGCACTGTATAAAAATGGGGCTGTGTCCCCACAAATGTTGTTCTCTTCCAGGATCCTGAGGGGGCTGCTGCTGCTGCTGGGCCAGAGGACCGCCACTTGGGGTGTCTCCCTGCCTGGAGACCCAGTGTGCTGGCTCTGGGCCCAGCCTTGCCCCCCCTTGCCTGCCTGAAGGACTTTTGACTGGACTTGTGCTCTGTCCTTGTCCCTGGGAGCGCTTGATCCTGTTTGTAGCGCTAGGAGCGCGCTTTATGCCCTCTAGCGCTTGGAAGCGCTTTGTTTTCTGATTGTAGCGCCTGGAGCGCTGTGATTGCCCCTCCGGCGCTTGGGGGCGCTTGGCCTGCCAGATCGAGTGCCCACCTCGATTGGAGTATTTATTTGGGAAGGCCGGTGCCCACCCGGCATCAAATTGCCCCGTGTGGCGATTGGGCGGCGCGGGTGCCACCCCGCTCATTTCCGCTTCGTTGTGCCCGTTGTTGTGGATTCACGAGGGAGCCCACTCCTCGGATCCTGGGAAGCCGCCTGCCTGCCTAGGAAGCGGGCCGCCGCGCTGCCCGCGGCGACCCGGAAGTGGTAAAGCGGCCCGGCCAATCGCAGCGCGGCCCAGGAAAGGCCGACCGGAAGTCCCGCCTCCTCCGACGAGCCGGGGAGAGAGAAGCTGCCGGCCGGGTCCCCGAGGCTCCCGTGTGAAGAGGAGAGCCCCGGGACCAGAGGGAGAGACCCGCCTTCGCTGGAACCCAGCGCGAAGCCGGTGAGTGTGGCAGTGCTGGAGGGAGGGGCGCCGGGACACATTGTCGGTGTCCGCCCCCCCCCCCTCTTTCTCGTAGCGCGAGATAGCGCTACAGTGCGGAGTGAAGCCACGAGGGCTTCAAGAGAACATCTCTTTGTTTTGAGCCTGAGGGCTCAGGGGGCACCTTAGTGTTGGAGCAACGAGAGGCTCCAAAGCGCCGCAGTGGTTTGGCGAGCCAGAGAGGCTCAGAGCGCCCGAAGTGTTCCTGGGTCCCCAGAGAAGGACCCCACAGCCCAGCGAGGCTGCACCTTTGTTGCTGGAGCCCTGAGAGGCTCAGCAGTACCCTTATTTGTTTAAGAGCCCAGAGAGGCTCTGAGGGTGCCATTCCCTCGTGGTGGAGCCCAGAGAGGCTCCAGCCCTTCTGCATTGCGAGCCCCAGAGAGGCTCGAGTGCCCATTCTGCGGAAGAGCCTGAGAGAGGCTCAGGAGGGCCATTTCTTGTCTGGAGCCCAGAGAGGCTCCGCAGTGCCACAGTGGTGGTTCTTGAGCCCAGAGAGGCTCCAACGTTGCCCTAACTTTCCCTACACCAGTTGCCCAGCACTTTGTGGGCAACTGCTACGTTTAGGCCCTGACATTGGGACACAGGGACAGTCACAGGTGGTGACTTACGTGAGTTTGGCGCAATTGTACTTTCTATGCACCTCTGAATGTATTGTTTATGCGTCATGTGCCTTTACACCTCTGAATGAATGTTATGCATTGCATCATGTGTTTTCCTCTTACACCCCTACAGGTATTGTGATACATAGGTGGTTGTTTTCTCCCTAGTACAGGTGGTGCTAGTGAGATCCTGGTTACCAGTAATTACTGGTTGTGCGCTCTATTGTTATATTGTGTGCTATTTTGTGCTATATTCTATGTACTAAGTGCTATTTCTGAAAGTGCTATTTCTGATTCCTGACAGTGGTCCAGGTGGCCCTGTCTTGTAAATATCCCCTTGTAAAGTCTGCCCGTGCCTCTGGCACATTGTAAAGTGTGTGTTTTATCTAATGTGTTTTGGTGTAATACAAAGGCTATTTTTCTATAACCTTGTGTGGAGTTTCCTTTGTGGTGGGCCTTTGGTTGTTGTTGCTGGGGTGCGTGCGCAAATACTTAGCCTACATCGCCTCCAAGTTTAGCCTTGCTGCTCGCGCCACGTTACCTAGAGGGTGAGTAGGGGTTATCTTGGCGTGTAACTCCCTTGCCCTGACTTGGGTGTGGTGGTCTCTGACTGACTTTGGCGAAAGCCCTGGCCAGCCAGGGATCCCATTTCCAACAGGTGTGCAGAGGAGAGACTGCTGGATTACATTCAAGACAGTGCATACATACTTTCGGCATACCTCATAGAAAGAACCCCGTACATGGAAAAGTACCAGTTCATTGAGACACCAACAGGAAAACCCATATAAGGCACAACTGATTGATTCGAAACTCAGCTCAAGTTATTCCGGGGGTAGGTCAGTAAAGGTGCCTCCCGTCCATTCTGGTGCACGGGAGTATAAGCATGGCGCCTACAAGAATGTGCTCCTCCTTCAAGAAAGACAGATGCGACCTTGAGTTCCCTAAGTTAGAATCAATGGTCTGTTCATAGCCCAGGCCGACCTTTCAAGCTTTTCTATCAGCAGCATGTCACGTGTTTTCCCAACTAACGAAAGAGGCCTCAGGAAATTAAACCAAGATGACAATCGTTCAGTTCAGGCCCGATTCTAAGAATCTACATGGGTTGAGTGTATTTACAAAGGGGTTCTATCGAGGTAGCAGTGATATATTGGATACATTACGACAACATTATATAGTATAAACTTTATATTCCTTCAGACCGCCCTTTTGGTCTGATTTAGCCAATATATACTGCAATATACCGGATTAGCTAATCTAAAAATACTCCTTCATCTATTTGCATGAGGTCTGCAACTTCCTTCTGTACTAACTGCTTTTCAATTTTAGCCTGTCGTGATACGGTCAGTGAGGAAGTGAGGTTGGCAGCACAGAAGGAGCAACATGCTGGCCCACAATGAAGGCACAGACAACAAACAAATACCACTCCAAGTGCTCCAGCTAGAATCATGAAAATCTTCCATCCCCAAGTAGAGAGGAGGTCCCAGAACCACCCGATCAAAGACCAAGTACCAGTGTCCGCATGGACTTCTGCAGCTAAGTGGTGTAATTTCTGTATGGCCAAATGTAACGTTGGAGCAGAATCTGGAATATATACACAGCAGGAGCTGCCGATCACGCGGCATGCTCCTCCTCGGTCTGCTAGGATGACGTCAAGCACCATCCAATTTTGGAGCGAAACAAGCCTCGTAGCCTGAAGCTCCACTGTCAAGTTAGTCAAAATCCCAGTAGTGGTTTGAACTATATTTTCCACCACTCTAGAGAGGCGCCTAACATCCCTACCAGTGAAAATAGGACCCCAAATAGGGAAGAGACCTTTTGCTATGTCTACAAACTGCTGGGAGGCAGTATCTGTCTGATCAGTACTATCAGTATCAATACTTCTACTAATTCGATAAGAATCAGAACTCCGTTTAGTCAACTGATGTGTCTTGTGATAATTAGAAGGGGCTATATACACCGGGGGTAAAGGAAGGACAGGTAACATCGCCCTGCCCAACCTCTGGGGAGCCAAGTATAAGCGTTTTCACCACATACAAAATATACATTAGGCGGAGTTATTAAAGGCGGGGTGCTGTTGGTATGCAAGGTGTAGGTGTAGTTACATTTACTATCTCCTACTTTAACATGACCTTGTCCTTGTATACAAAAGGAAGCAGTACTATTCAGGATAGGAACGGGCATTGCCTTATCATCAGTAACATTTTGTTCTTGGAAGTGTTGGAAGTATTGCGTGGAATTAAATTGTTCAAAATCTAACATCTCTTCTTTTAACCAAGTAGCATTTTCGTAAGTGGTGTACATATTCATACAGGCATCTGGATCTAAAGATCCCTCCCCTTGGTTCCCCTGGGCTTCAAATCCCTGATGTTGTTCTATATACTTAAAAACAGCTTCATAATCCTTTTCCGTGTATCTTTTGGGATCAGCTACATAATGCAGATACATGAGAGATAACAACTGAAACTAGGCTTCACAGCTCGCTAAGTGCGATAATGGCAAAGGGATTATTAAATCATGACGATGCATTACAGATGGCAAAAGGCCACATACCCAACAGTTTGTCTTATTCGTAGTGCTATGAATACATTTTTAGCATAGGTTTCTCGATGTCGCTCTTTATGAGGAGGTATGATGTAAAAGAAATGCTCAGGTGGGGCTGTGGTGGTACCCAATACCTTATGCATAGGGTATTGAAATTCCAAAAACATAAACACACTCATCAATATAATCATAATTACTGCAATAGTGATTACAAAGACTATCTTCACTCTGGTAGCCCAGCCGGAAAACATGGGGACATTCTCCAGGAAAGGTCTGGGAGCAAGAGGTCTTTCGTCTTCGAGGGCAAACTGGGCAAAGGGATACATTCTAACTAAAAGTCCAAACTAAACTCGGGGATGAGATGCAAGCCAACTGCCAGAGAGATTCTTCTCCCTGTGTCCGTCTAGAGCCTCACAGTCAGGCTCTTATTATCCATCCACAAAAACAATCTTCACTGTACTTTTGACATTGCAATTTAGGCCCTTAACATTACACAGTCTTTCTTTCTGAACAGAGCAATATGACAGTTCTGTGCTCTCAACGGGTTCAGTCCAGTGTCTTGCTCAATACCCCAGTAAAAAGCTTATTTTCAGCCCTACAGCTCAAGTCTTTCCCTATCTCCTGCAATCCGAGACTGGGGTATCGCGCTGTTTTCGGGGCCGTAAATTGTATCGAAGTTAGCCAGGTTGCTCCTGATCATGGAACAACACAGCAGCAGGGACATTTGGTACAACACGTTTTTCAGGAGCCTCAGGGGGATCAGCCTTATCACGAGTTTTAGAAACTGAGGCTGATTCATTTCCTTGCGGCGTCAACAACCCTTCCTCTTGCCCAATTTCAATGGCATCCGAGAAAGGCACAAAGCTCAACCTCCGCTCTCCTTCTTGTGTCAAAACTCTGTCTCGATTCTGCTGGTCAGAAGGAAGCAGCAGAGGCAGTTTCTTTACATGCGACACGTGAAGCCAATGTTTCTTCCCATCTACTTTCACTGCTGTTCGAGTGGCCAAGAGGATTTGGTAAGGACGGCTCCACCTGGGTTCCAGACTCGATTTCCGTTGGTAATTCCGCACGAGGACCCACTGTCCTGATTCCAAACGATGTCCGGGACCCTCCGGCAGCGCCTGCAGTACTGCTGACACCTGTTGATGAATGGAACGCAGATCTTTAGTTAAAGCGTACAAATAGTCTGTCATCATAGGGTAATCAAGATCACGAAAGGATCTAGGCCTTGGGACACCCCATACATTGGCTGGTCGGCCAAAAACAACCTCATAAGGTGACAGCCCAGCTCAAGAATGAGGGGTTACTCTTATTGACATTAACGCTAAGGGCAGCACATCAGGCCAACTCAAACCTGTGCTTTCCTGTATCTTTGCCATCTTTAATTTCAATATGCCATTACATTTCTCAACCAGTCCAGAAAATTTTTGTTTTATCTGTAACCCTTTACAAATATATTTAACGAGTTCTGCATTGAAATGCACCCTATTGTCTGTCCATATAGTTCGGGGCAAACCAAATCGAAGCAGAAACTCCTTAATCAGGGCTTTTGCAGTGGCTAAGACAGTATTGTCTTTGGTGGGTAGGCTCCAACCCATTTGCTAAACGTACAAACCACCACCGGTACATACTTCAGGTTATTCACCCTGTCAAATTGAATGTAATCCATTTGTAGCACTTCAAACGGCAAAGAAGGGGGCGCAAAGTTTCCACTGAGAACTGTCTCTCTCCCACCGGGATTATGTTGTAAGCAGACCATGCAGTATTTAACCACATGAGCAGCAGTCTTGGAGATATTTAAGTTATTCCACACTGGGTCTAATAATGCACAAAAACCTTTTGTTCCAATGTGAGCAGTGCCATGGGTCATCACTACTGCTGCATGCACCAGGGCATTGGGCAATAGCCGTCTCTGCTTGTCAGTTAAGTCGATCCAACAATCGTTTTTTTCTAATCGTCCTATTTCCTGTTCCCATTTCAATAATTCATCAGGAGTGGCTTCTTTCTGTAATTCTCTAACACTTTCGATAGTATTATCGAATATTGTGGTCTCCGTCACCCATCGGGCTGCTACACTAGGAAACATTGTGGACGTTTTAGTTTGTGCTGTTTCTTTCGCTACATGATAGGCAAAGGCATTTCCCTCTCCTGTAGTGTCAATAATATTCTTGTGGGTGCTACACTTGATAATAGCCACCTTCTCTGGTAAGGTTAAGGCATTTAACAATCTTTCAATCAAAGGGCCATGTTGTATTCTTTGACCATGGGAGGTGAGAAACCCTCGTTCCCTCCACAGTCGCCCGAAGCTATGGGTCACGCCAAAGGCGTATTGGCTGTCTGTAAAAATATTTACTCTTAAACCTTCATTCAGTTCACATGCTCTTAATAACGCTATTAGTTCAGCTGCTTGCGCTGAATGCTGATAAACCCGAGCTGTCTCCACTACTGTTCTAAGGGTGGTTATAGCATAAGCAGCTGTTGTCGTGCAATCTGGTAACTTGAAACAAGAGCCATCCACATACAACTCCCCTTGTGGGTCAGATGAAGGAGAGTCAGTAAGGTCTACACGTCCCTTCGTTTCTTCTTCAGTCCGAAATATACAATCATGGACATCGTCCTTTTGTTCACTCGAAGGGAGGGGTAGTAACGTGGCTGGATTCAGAGTGGCACATCATTTAATTTTAATGTGAGGTGCAAATAGAGTCAATTCATTCCCAGTCAATCGTGCACTTGTGAGGTGCTGAATCTTTGTTCGATTCAATAATATGTCCACAGCGTGCGGTACCATCACTGTGAGGTCAGTATTTAAAACAATCCCCTCCGACTGACGAATGGCCACCGCCACAGCAGCAGTGGCCCTTAAACAGCTGGGAAGGGCCCTGGCAACATTATCCAATACTGCCGAAAAATATGCACAAGGTCGTTGCTTTCCGCCAAAACCCTGGGTTAGCACTGAAAGAGAACAACCGTCCACCTCATGCACATAAAGTACAAAAGGTTTTCGGTAGTCTGGAGTACCCAAGACGGGTGCAGAGCACAGGGCAGATTTCAAAGAATTAAAAGCATCTTGACATTCATCTGTCCAGGGCAAGGGTTCATGCACATCTTTGGTAACCAAATGCAACAAGGGTTTAGCCAGAAGAGAAAAATTAGGAATCCATTGGCGACAGTAAGAGGTTATGCCTAGAAAAGCACGAACATCACGTTGAGTACGGGGCACAGACATGTTAGTAATAACAGTTATCCGTTCAGGAGTTAGTCTTCTCCCCGCTTTCGACAGTAAATGACCAAGATAGGTCACTTCCTGTCGACAATACTGAAATTTGGACAAGGACACTTTATTACCATTAGCTGCCAAATGGAGCAACAGTTTAACAGTGGCTTCCTTACAACCAGTTGCTGTATCTGATGCCACCAAGATGTCATCCACATATTGGATGAGAATATTACCAGGGGGCAGAGCTAATTCATCCAATACTGCTTTTAGGGCTTGGCTATAAATTCTGTGACTTTCAGTATAGCCTTGGGGTGCGCAACAGAATCTGAAGCTTCGGCCAGATAACGAGAATCCGAAGATATGACGGCTGTCAGGATGTATCGGGATACTGAAGAAAGCATTCTTCAGATCTATTACTGAAAAATACTGTGCAGTAGGAGGAATCATAGTCAGAATGGCAGTAATATCTGGGACCACAGGATATTGAGGAATCACTATTTTATTAACCTCTCTAAGGTCGATTACAAAACGATATGTATCTTTATAATCAGGGTCACCATCTAGAGGGGCTTTTTTCAAAATCGGTAAAATGGGGCTGTTACAAATGTTTGCAGCCGTTTCCTCTACCACTCCTTTCTTAATTAAATCACGAATGACGTGCAATAAAGCCTGTTCACCTTCTGGCGAAATTCGATATTGGGGAATACATGGGCGATGCACGTTAGGTTTTAACCTGATAGACACAGGGGGTATTTTCAACAATCCTACATCTGTGTCCCCTTTTGCCCAAAGGGTGTGGGGTATACCTGAAAACTCAGGAGGGAGAGGTGCATCTTTGACTAAACATTGGGACATACGTTCGATAGGGGGCTGCAATGTTAGATACACACCATCAGGAGAACAATAAATACGAGCATGCAACTTCTTTAGTATATCTAATCCTAGCAAATTTTCGCCACAACTAGAAGTAAGCAAAAATGGTGAGTCCACAGTGACAGGGCCAATAGTAAAGGGAAGTGGCTTTGAAACGGGGCTTAACACTGGGATCCCTGAAAATCCCACTGGTACGTTATTTTGCCCAGACAGAGCAGCCCCTGGGACCAATGTATGAGCAACAGAACTATTCATTGCTCCAGTATCCACCAAAAACTTTTCAGATGTCCCCATCAATTGCCCCTGTACATAAGGCCCCTGCTGGTCTACTGGTACTGATATATGGCCCCCACTCTGTCCGTGGCTGTCTCATGCATAATTGTGTCCATCATATCCATCCTCCCGATAATCCTCATTATAGTATTGCCTTCCTTGAAAATCATCAAAATAATTCTTTCCTGACTCATCGCCGGACCTGTCACCACGTCTCATACTATTTCGATCAGTACCTCCTCTTCCTCGATTAAAACCATATAATAATGGACACTGGGCTCGCCAGTGTCCTTCCTGCCTACAATTGGAACACTGGTTAATTCGTATAGGCGGACCCTGACCTCCACCTCCTCTCATCATTGCTCCTCTAGGGAAGGAGCTCCTTCCTCCCCTTGTTCCGTTTTGCCCTCTGCTGACTTGCTGTAGCAGCACTCGGTATTCAACTCCTTAACCTTCTTGTCCTACTTATCCTTGCTCTCATTTTCTCAATGTTCATGATACTGGGCCATAATAAGAATGACTGAGGGAGTTGAAGTGGTCCATGTACTTTCAGAAGCCTGTAAACGCGTTTTCATTTCTGGTAGCAAATTAGTAACAAATCTGTTTACAAAGAGTCGTATGCCACCTTATGTGGGCAAATCTTGCCCACTAAAATCAATAAACACTCTTTCAAACTGTGTAAAGAAATCAGAGACATTTTCATCCTTCTTTTGGATGCAGGCCATTAGCTTATCCCAGTCCACCTTTTGTGGAGGAATGAGAGTTTGCATGTAAGTGATAATTCGCGCAGGTATAGCTAATATCTCGTCTTTAGGCTTGTCGCCCGGTTTTCGATCTTTGTCCCATGTCTTTATCTGATCCCAGGTTCCCCCTAGTTCGGCAGCATGATCGGAATCATGCACCTGTCTCCATATATCTACTGGGACTAAAAGACCAAAAAATAACTTGATGTCAGCTAAAGTCATAACAGCTGAATTTGCGGCTTCTGTCAGCTCTTTATAATAAGCCGTGGGGTTTTTTCGCGGGTCGGGAAGTTTGGCTTTTAAAGTAAGAACCTCGCTTCGCTTCCACGGGGTATAAACCCACTGCTCTTGAAAACGTGCCTCTACACGTGCTCTGGTTACTTGGCCCCCTCCATCTAACACTTCGGGAATCTCTGTATGGAAAATAGGGTGCACTTCTCTCATAGGGTACTGGGTCCCTACATCCGGCCACCTCCTATTCATTCGATCCCAATATTGTATCAGAACTTCAACATTTTGGAATATTTCTTCAACTTGTAATTCGAACTTATAAGCTCGATCTTTGATATCACACAATATCTGAGGGGCCAATCCTTCCTGAAAACATTGCTCCCACAAGAAAATTAGTCTAATTGCCATATTTTCCAATGCTAGTTGTTGCGTAAATGGTTCAAAATTTTTCATAGTATTCCAAATATCTTCCAGAGTATAAATCAGGTTCTGCATCCATTGGGACGCCTGAATCACCACAGCCCGTCTCTCTTCACTCCCTAAGGACGACCGAGTAAAAACTCGTCGACCTTCCATTCCGTCCATAGGGCGTCGTGGCGTGACATCCAATGAGGCAGCGGTCAGTCCCATAGGGATGGCCGTTGCCTCTCTAGTTGGGGGCGTTAAAAATACCGGGGACAGGGGAGAGGTGGCACCCGCCCCAGGCATCAAAGTAATTAAATCTGAGGTAGTTGAATGAAGGGTAGGAGGGTCGAGTAACGGGGCCGGAGGATGTATGGTCGCGGGTGCAGTAGCAACTGCAGGCACCTCTGCTCCCGCCCTTCCGGTCCGGTCCACTGGGACCGCCGGGTACAAACCTTGGGGGATATATGGAGGCGGAGGGCGAACATCTAATAATTCTTCTATTTCATCTTCTGCCTAGGGTCGGGTCACATAACTTTTATCTGTTTGTAATCGAAACTGTCTATCTAATTGATCAATATTCTTTTCTACTTTCTCCTTTTCATATGCCACCGCTTTTTGGGTTACAGTCTGTCCTGCTTTAATCTTTCCTCATTTTTCCTCTCGTATTCGCCGTCGCTTCGCCTCCCTTAACCATAAGGTCAAAGAGTCAAACATAGTCTGACGGCTCCTTATTAAAAACAATTTATTCTGTAAATAATACAATTTTCTTTCATCAGTTAAAGGCCATTGTAATTCTACATTGTCTTTAGTATATTTATTCCACAATGTATTAAACAGAATAGAAGAAATACCATGTTTGACGTACATGTCAAAACTAGGACTGCCTTCCGGAGGAGCGAGCTGTCTTTCTTCTAGCCGCCCACTTCTCTAGCGGGAGCATCCAAAACACATTTTTCTGAAACATGACATTTCTATGAATTTCAACAAGTCATACTATTTCAACTGAAATCATACTCAAGGACGCGTCCACTCACCACACACCCCTTCACTTGATGAACTCAAATCAATTCTATTCATATAACATACCTAAAGTGCATATGTTTTCGATCGATAAAAGTACTCCGGTCTCGAATTCATAATCCCATATGACATGTCTCATACTCGAACAGAGCCCGTCGACTCCTGTTCTGGGAATCGATCAACCTGGATTCCAGACCACTAAAAGAATTCACGAAAGAGACAGTCCCCAAAGACTGCCCTGGGATCATCTGACAGGCAAACCACGAACCCTCTTACAGACTATCCCGCAGTCCTGTGCTGGTTGGGCCGGGCGTTATGGGAGCAACCCCAGACCCCGCGCTTACCCAGTTGCTCCTGCGGGTCTTTCCGAAGAGGATTCGGACGAGTGAGCACCCACCGTGCAACACTAAGGCGTCCGATGTTGTCCCAATTAATCACCATACAAGTCTGTAGAGCATCTGCCCGTGCAGTTACACCTCTGCCACGTCAGACCCCCAGATTCCCTGTGGTTCAGTAACCACTACATACCATACTCAGTTAACTGTTCTTCTGGGCCACTTCTCAAAAAAGTGCTCGTTCCAAAATCCACTAAGGATTTACCATACAATTCACTTAGCCGGTGCACTCAGTTCTGATTGCGCGTTCTCCACTGCCGGCTTCTTTTATAGACCAACACGGTCAGCTGTTCCCGGGCTAAGCCCGAAGGACTCCGATGAAGGGTGATTTAGCAGCTGGGAAGGTCACTGGGCCGAAGAGCGGAATTTTCCTTTACTACCACAAACTGGTTTCTCAATTACGATCCTTTTTCAGTCCACCCTCTCGACCAGAACCCCTCCCCGTCCCTCTTCTCCTGTTTGCAGGAGGGGACAACCCTATCGTGGAGTCCTGGCGGAGTCCCCAACTGAAGTACTAAAAAATATACCATGGAGCTATACTGACCAATAGCCCATATACAAAAGTTACCAAGAATAAGTCAGCCGGCAATGAAGAAGGTTTAATCGTTTATTTTGCAAAAGCGCCCTATATAGGGGAGCCCCCCCTCTCACCACAGCTCTCAAAGGTGTGCAGAGGAGAGACTGCTGGATTACATGCAAGACAGTGCATATATACTTTCGGCATACCTCTTAGAAACCCCGTACAAGAAAAAGTACAGTTCATTGAGAAACCGACAGGAAAACCCATATAAGGCACAACTGATTGATTCGAAACTCAGCTCAAGTTATTCCGGGGGTAGGTCAGTAAAGGTGCCTCCCGTCCATTCTGGTGCACGGGAGTATAAGCATGGCGCCTACAAGAATGTGCTCCTCCTTCAAGAAAGACAGATGCGACCTTGAGTTCCCTAAGTTAGAATCAATGGTCTGTTCATAGCCCAGGCCGACCTTTCAAACTTTTCTATCAGCAGCATGTCACGTGTTTTCCCAACTAACGAAAGAGGCCTCAGGAAATTAAACCAAGATGGCGTTTGTTCAGTTCAGCCCTGATTCTAAGAATCTACATGGGTTGAGTGTATTTACAAAGGGGTTCTATCGAGGTAGCAGTGATATATTGGATACATTACGACAACATTATATAGTATACACTTTATATTCCTTCACTTTGGCTGCAGCTAGCGCATATTATGCAAAGAAAACAAACTTAAGGACAGCCTTTAAGTTACAAATCTGAAGGTATGTCACAACCCATCCTTTTTTTTAATGACTGCATACGGAGGGTTGGTCCATGAATTATTCATTAAGGGTGCTAAACAGATTGCTTTGTGCAAAGCAAGCAAGTCAGGGAAGCGGTTGGGAAGTCCAGCAAAACGCCCAAACACATCGACAAGAGCGTAGCGGTGAGGCGCGTAATGCATCACAGCTACGTTCTAATCGCGAGCGAGGGCTGGCCAAAAATGTCATTTCAGGACCATCATTGGTAGCGCACGCCGCGCACGCTACAAGATTGACGGCCCTGGACTCGAGGCGAGGGGGGGCAAACAACGGTCCAGGAGTCCGAGAGGACACAAACGCGGGATTAAGTTAAGCCGCGCTGCAGCCTGCACTCCTTCTGACCTGTGTTGGGTAACTGTTGCACAGTGCACACAAACGCGGGACTTAGTTATTGCCAAAAACTAAGTCCCGCATTTGTGTGCACTGTGCAGCAGTTACCCAATGCAGGTCAAGGAGGGCAGGCTACAGCGCTGGCGGCTTTACACTTTTAAACTACGGCCGCGGCACTGGAGGCCCATTGCAGCCGCCTTTATCATTTATTTGGGACTGGACCAAATAAATTATAAAGGCCGCCGCGGCCGCAACTGGCCTCCAGAGCCGCGTGGCCGCCTAAAAAATGGTGCCCCCTAGCTAGGCCACTGCATAGTTATACGAGTAAAATCGCAAAACTTTACTTCTGCAAACTGTGGAGACTTGTATAGGAAACTTCACACATTTAACAAAGTTGTGATGTTATTGAAGGTAAACGTTGTTTACAACGCGGTGTTTACACCGCACAACCTTTACCACGCTGCCATTACAACGCAAGTCATTACTATGACTTGCGCTGGATGGCGCTGTTGGTTAAGGAATATTGTAATTTTATATTCCAACACCTTCCCTACTGTTACGTGGGCTGGTGTTGGAATAGAAAATTATAATAATCCTCAATCCGCGCCCTCCATCACAAGTCGTTGTAACGACTTGCGTTGTAAAATCCGAGATGTAAAGAACCGCGATCAAAATGATTGCGTTGTACTATCATACATCCGTTATTGAATACCATTTGCATTAAAAAGACGTCTGCGGGTACAAAAATATTTAGCAGAATAAAGTAGTATGGTGAAAGCTACACTTTGTAAAAAGCTTGTTACGTTTTTATTTTCTATGCTTCCAAGATTTTTATTTATTTATTGTGTTTCATATTTATTTATTTATTGCTACACGTCTGTGATGCTGGAGTTATGCAGCAATTAAGGGCTAAATAATGGGTTCGGGTTGACTATATTAACCATGAAGTAAAAGCAAATTATGAGGCATAATGCAGCAAATTCTGTGACAGTATTAGTTCATTATTTTTCCTTTTAACTCCTATTAATAATGTTTGTGCTAATATTTCACCTCATTCTTAAACCTGAATGCAACAATTAACAAGTTGTTGGGGACAGTTAACATTTGCAAAGGACCTGCTACTGGACAGCACCATATGTGGCACATTTTAGCAACTTTTTATCATTCAGAGCTTGTTTTTATGTTGTTGTTGAAATCCACAAAATGAATTTTGAGTAGCCGATTGTGTAGCCAAAGTGGTAAATCTGTAATTATCCAGAAAATGTTCCAGGCAGAGAAACACACAGGGGCATATTTACAAGGGGATTGCACCACTGCAACGTCACTTTTTTCGACTTACCTGTAGTGCAATGCCCTGCACCATATTTACAAAGCGGCGTTAAGCCACTTTGCATGGCTTAACGCTGCTTTGTAAATATGTTACCCTTTCACGCAGGTACCTACATGAAATGGGTGGGCAATGGATGTTGCTGTGGGCGTTCCTCTGCAACACCAATTGCTTTTTGAGGCTGCCCCAGATTTACAAGAGTGTTAAATCTGAGGCAGCGCCAAAAACTATCGCTTGGCAGGTGTTGGATTGGTGCAACAAGGAGCAATACTTTTATTTCTCCTCTTTTTTGCTCTTTCCGTATGTGGTGCAAGAGCAAATCACCTTTAAAGATTGTTTAGGTGCATGAAGGTGTCCTTCCTGCACATAAACAAGCATTCCCTGCAACACAGACACCCTTGCACCATGGTACAAGGGATCCTCTATTGCATGGATGATTCCCTGAAACTCTGGCACCCTTTCGCTATGGCACAAGGGTGTCTGTGTGGGTGCTAGGCATCTCTTTTCAGCGCCAGCGCAAGAGAAAACAAAGGGGTGCACTATATTCTTGTGAATACGGCGCATACCTGCATTTTTTAAATGACACAGCGCGGTACTACAAAATTTGCTGCTGCTGTGCCATTTCCTTCTCATTATTCCACATAATTCTGTTGGATAGGCCGCTTATTTAGTTCAATGCTCAAACATTTGGTGAACACTCGTTCTACCATTTTTTAGAGGGAGAGTTTCATGTGTTGCAACACAGAGTTTCACTCAAAGCAAAGATATCATGTATGTCTACAGTCACTGTACTGTATAGGCACTGTACAATTTCCACTTCTGGGTTGATATCGGTTCTGGCCAGTGATGAATAAATATAATCAAGAGTGGAATCAACTGTAGGGCATCTTGTGTTGCAATTAATCCTTTATTTCCACGTTTTTTGGTTTTCATTTGCTTATATTGTTGTTGGGTTGGGTGAATAATAGACCAGACAATACGTACATGCATTACTATGGTCTGGCTTGACAGCATAGCTGGCACCATACAATTTATGAGTAACACTAGAGAGTGACTTTGGCTCCACTCACATTTTGGGAGTCAGGAGTACATGTTGTGATTGCACAGAATTGTGTGCTTCCACAAAAAAGTGCTTTCCCTCCACACAGTGGTGGCCTTTTTGTGTATTTATCCAGCTGCATGAGTTCAAACTTTCAGGGGCACGTATAGCACATTAGAATGCTATCAAAGTGTCATATATAACTTGATCCTTTATGTTGTTTTTCTCTGACAGCAGCACAGGTGGGAGGAGGTCAGTCATTAACCTAAATAGATTTGTAGGTCTGGCTTTACAGTGCAACTGTCACCTGACCTTTTAACCTGCACCAACATTATTCCACAGTTCTTTCCTTCCACACAAATCCATAGCCATTCCCATGCTATTTACTTGTAATGTTTGACATTACCATACAAGATTCATTTAAAGCCAGACCTGTTGGCATTGTCTAGGCTTCTTTTAAAATGTGTGGGTTATTTCTGCAGATGATGAAGTAGGCAGTGTGGCTAAAGGAACAATGTCCGTGACAAAATATGGCTGCTTCTCTGAAACAAAAAACGGGTGTACTTTTAGCTTAGAGAGAAGTAAGGATGATCATGGAAAAAAAAAGTACAAAACGGTTCAAACTTACTATATTAAACGTTTGAAGGCCATCGTCGTTTGTAGGGTATGTACCCTCTTTCACATGCAAAAGTAACAGAAAAAACATGTCGTTCTAACTGAACTCCATGAAGGCGTGATAATCCTACGCTTGGGCATGTCAAGTCCTGGCAACTGATTTCTCGTTATTTTTGCGATCCCTACTAAATCATGCCTCATATTGTAACTGTACTGTAGACTACAAAATTATTTTGCCTGAATCAGGCTGTGTTTCTATGAATAATTTTGTTTTTTTTACCATTTTGTACAGCAGAGGTCATGGCGGAGATTAGTGAGTGCAAGCATTTTGGAAGAACATAATAACAAGCGGGGGAGATAAAATTATCGCAATATTAGCAAGGACACGCTAGCGCGTGTTTCCGTATTTTAGCACCCGCTTTGCATCGCATCGTTAATGAGATGCAAAGTAGGCGTGCCTCAATAGACTACATGGGAAAATATCGCGAAGGCAGCTTTGCTATATTTACAACAATGCCCCGGCCGGCGTAGCGATAAACTAAAGCGCTCTAACCGGCCATTAACGCTAGATTTTAACATCTACTAAAATCCAGTGTTAGGCATACTTTGCATGGGAGGTGGAATCGTATCAGCAGAGTCATCACTGTTTTGCAGGGAACAACGCTGGTTTTCCAGCGATGTTGGGACATTTCCCTGCTATCGCTGGAATTTTCATTGCCAATGTGCTAAGCGTTGTACATATAGCACTAGCTTGGCGATGAATTCCAGCGATAGCCGGTGATAGGGAAACTCGCGCTAGGCGCGGCCAGCTATAATTATTGCTGCCGCTTGTTAATGTGCCCCTAATGTCTCACAAAAATATATTTTGCAAAAAAATTACAGCTTCCATCGGATGTGAGTTGTGATTTTGTTCACGTATTGCTTTGTGAAAGAGTTAATAGGCTATGACGATTGTGAGTTCGAAAAAAACTTTCTTTGGGCATGACTAAAGGAAATATAAGAAATTTGGGAAACTGAATAAACTGCCAAAACTGGGAAAAAAAACAGACTGAATGAGGGGACCTGTGATGTTATTTAACATGCCAGTAGTCAAGCTCCCTCTGTTTGAAGTTACCTCCCTTCAGTACGGCTTCAGAGCATTTTTTCATCTAACTTTTTGATACACAGGCAACGAATGTTTGAATATAGGAACCAATTACAAAAAAAAAAAAATACCTATTCACTGTCCGGTGCGCTAACAAATACCACAAAGATAGAGAAGATATTTATCATAAAAGAGGCACAGTAGCTTTCCTTTCTGGTACTTGTAGTTCTGATTAGTTCTGAATAAATGCCAATAACATAACATAACATTTGAATGAAAAACAAAACCCCAGGTGAGAATAAAGAAAACGTCAAGTCCAAGCTTGGCGCTCATCCACGCTTCACACAGATGATGAACCTTATGATTTTTAGAGGGCTGAATGAAGCCTGGCTGAGACATTGACAATACTGACTCCAGGGGAAGCGCTATTTATCACTAGAGGGCGCGAGAGGCCAAGTTTTAACAAACGGAATTAAAGCAGGGATAACATACCAGAAAAGGTAGGAAAGGTGTATGTATATCCACTACCTGCTTATCGGCTTCTCCCGCTTAAACTTAGACCCTTTAAAATGTGTTCCTCCAAATGCTGCTTGCAGTTCACTGACTGAGGTTTGTTAGGTACGCGTAGCTCTTTTGTACTTCGATTAAAACAAACATTGTATGGAATGCCAACGGTTTCGCTTCAGGAAATCGAATTAAATGTATAGGGGCGGATTTACACGAAACTGACGCATCTGTAGAGATGTGTCAGTTTCCCTGCGCCTCCTTGTGAGACCCTTGCGCCACCGTAGATGCGTCGTATTTACAATGCGGCACACCATGGCGCAAAGATTGACGGATGCGTCAGAAATTCTGACGCATCTGTCAGCCCAAAAGTAACGTATTGCTGGAGTCATGTCGCAAGAACCCTCAACTCCAGCAATGCTTGGGGAAGGCCTATTTTTAATACACTGCGTCCCTCCTTACGCCTGCTCCAAGGAGGCATAAGGTTTTGACGCAGTGGCATCATAGAAGTGGCGTAGTGAAATCTTGTAGATTTCACTGCGTCACTTCCACGGGCTATTTGTGTGGAAACGCCCACCCGGCATACATTGAGGCAGATTTATAAGCCCCTGCGCCGCCGGTGCATCAAGTTGCATGATGCACACACTTGTGACGCAGCCTGCTGAGTGATATTTACAAGCACAGGTAAAATCACCCTGCGTGACTTTACCTGTGCTTGTAAATATCGCCCCTGTTCAAGCAAACATTTGCGTGTTAGGTGCAGGACATGGGTGTTGCTGTGGGTATTCCCAGGCAACGCCCATGTCCACTAATGCATTTCCAGATTTACAAGGAAACGTATATCTTGAAATACGTCAGAATGCCATGCCACCCTAGGGGTGGCGTAGCAAAGTGCAACAAGGAGAAATGTTTTCATTTCTCCTCGGTTTCTTCCTCTTTCGATGCGTGCTGCATTCTACAGCACACATTAGAATAGGAAATCACCTAATTTCATTGTTTTTGTGCAGGAAGGTGCTCCTTCCTGCACAAAAACAATCTCCCCACGATGCAGGCATCCTTGCACCATGGTGCAAGGGTGCCTGCGTCCACGCATGGCAGCAGTGTGTGCGCCAGCACAAGGGGAAGCACAGAGATGTGACATATTGTTGTAAATATGTTGCATCCCTGTGCTTCTAAACTAACGCAGCGTGGCGCAGCAAAATGAATTGCGGCACTGTGCTGCGTTAGTTTCTTGTAAATCTGCCCCATTATAACTGATGTAGGTATAATGTGATGCATCACGTTGTAAAATGGCCGCATTGTTTGCACCGTTGTTGTGTTAGTGATGCAACAGCGGTGCAAAGGTGTCTCAAGGGGCTTGTAAATCTGCTCCCTAGAATCTCAAACAATTGGCATAGCACTCTGAGATAGCTCGGCAGATTAATGCCCTGCTGCAGCAACCTAAATGCATGCTGTCAGTTACATATACTCTGTTCCGCTTCATGCCATTTCGAAGCACTTTAAATGAGTATTAGGAGTAAGGAAAGAGGTAACATCACATCTGGACTTCCAACATTTGGTTATTTAATACATCATTGTGTTATATAAATAATGTTTATGGATTAAGCATTAGTCAACAACAGTTACTGTTATGCTATAATTTACCAAATATGCCCTACTGTGAACTGAGTCAGTCGCATGACCAAGCCCTAGAGACTACTTACCCTCAACACCATGAAAAGACATTGAAGGAACAGTACTCCCTCAAAGCTATCCTCATGTAGTGGAGAAATAAGCATGGACCCTGGGCAAAGAGCGCAGGGACTTGCTTCAAAAACTGCAGTTTTTCTAATGATTCGGGAAATGTTATCCATTTTAAAAATGTACTGTTACAAAAAACGGTCGTCGGTCAACCAAATCTGTGTTTGGTTAATATTGTATAGAATAAGCCTGTGCGAAATTACTCATTATGTCTGTATAATTTGGGGAATGGTGAAATTTAACATTATGCAAATTACGCAAAATGGTGGAAATTGTGAAAGCGGAAAACTTCATAAAAAAACATTTGCCTCACATGACTGATATAAGGACATGTCTCAGGCTAAAAGGTTCGAGCAGAAAATGCTGCGTGAAAGACATTTTCGTAAAGAACCAGTCCCCTTGCCTGTCGGTCGAGGGACTTTTACATGCCAGGATTCCCCTCACATTCAATTGTCACTCAATGTACACCAAAGTGCGTTTCAAACAATTTAAGCGGAATTGTGTATACTTTCCCCAATATTTGTGAGCGTTGTCGGTGAAAATATATGATTTCACACACCCTAAGACTAGAGGGGCCTTCTTTTGACTGGAAACGTCACATTTGAAGTGATGCTGCCTTTAGAGCACGTCAGTATCTGACTGGGTTTATGAAATCCTGAAGTGGGGTTCAGTGTTGTTTTGCAGACTCACTGCTTTCACAAGTGACATAGATATCCTCTATAAGGTGTTATAGCGAAGGGGTTAAGGGGGTCTGGAATTTAGGATTCTGCTAGGATTTCACCCACTTCTCACCCATAAGTTTCTAAGTCATCCTGGTGTGCAAGACGGCTTTTGCTCTGGGCATCAATAATGCATTTGATTCTGACAGGCGTGTAGCAGTCAAGCAGCTCAGTGCGTACGCAACAGTGTCTCATCCAATCATGGAGCAGCGTGAATGTCGTGGGCCTGTCAGGCTCGCGAAACTGAAATGGGAGGAGAGGGATTTGAGAGAAAAGCGATAGCTAAAAGGCAGAACAGAAGAGAGCGAGGTAGCCCTCGAAGAATTGCCGGATACAGAGCGAATGAATGCTGCATTGGGGGCAAAGTAGAAGTGAAATTAGTGCCTAATTGTAATGATGTTATCTTTAGTTTATGTCCAGCGTGGGCTAGCACGCGGGACATAAACTAAAGGACAAATGTATGTTTTTCAGAGATGGTGTTGATTATCTTGGTCACCATATCTCTGCCAATGGTGTAGAACCTAAAATGAAACTTTTAGATGCTATAAGTAATGCACCAGAACCGAAAAATAAAGATCAACTACGTTCGTTTCTAGGACTAGTCGAGTATTACGCGAAATTTGTCCCAAATATTGCTGACAAGACCGTGTTTGCGCAATCTCTTAAAGAAAAATGCTAAGTATGACTGGTCTGAACAATGCGCAAATCATTTTAACCTGCTAAAAACTGTGGGGCAGATTTATGATGCCCTTGCGCCTCCTTGCGCCGCAGTTGCGTCACGTAATGTGACGCAACGGCGGCGCAAACAATGCGCCCTATTTACAACGTGACGCATCTAGGAGATGCGTCACGTTGGAAACCCCTGCGCCATAAGGAGGCGTTCCTGCACAGGGAGGGGCGTTCCTGCGCAGGAACGCCTCCTAAAAGTGGCTGAGTGAAATCTATGAGATTTTACTCAGCCACTTTCTACGTCAATTCCTTACGCCTGCTTGAAGCAGGCGTAAGGGTGACGCACAATGCATTGAATAGCTGGCTCCTGTGCATTGCAGGAGTCATGTCGCACTTGCGACATGACTCCTGCAATGCGCCGCCCGTACGCCGAGGAGTGCGTCATGCATCCTCACTGCCTTGCACCATGGTGCGCCGCATCATAAATGCGGCGCACCATGGGTGACAGAGCAGTGGCGCACTGTGGCGCATGTTAACTGGCGCATCCCTGAGGATGCGCCAGTTAACATAAATCTGCCCATGTGATTGTGCAGGCACGCCCCCTCAAGTTATTTGATTTGAACGATCAATGCATTGTGGTTACAGATGCTAGTAATGTTGGGCTTGGAGCTGTCCTTATGCAAAAAAGACCTGACAAGAAAGAGGAGGTGATTGCTTTTGCTACCAGAACCCTGAGAGGTGCTGAGGATACTTATTCCACTATTGAGAAGGAGGCATTTGCTTTTTGGTGGGGTGTACAATATTTCAAGAACTTCTTGTGGGGAAATCATGTGATTCTTAAAACTGACCACAAGCCATTGGTGGACCTTTTCACAACTAAGGGTGGTGGTAGGGCTACACCTCGCATTGCCAAATGGCAGTACAGACTTGCTGAATTTAATTATCGCATGGAATATGTACCTGGTATAAAAAACAATCTAGCTGATTGTTTATCTAGATTACCTCTTGCTTGCAATGATCACATGGTGGAACCTGATCAATTTGAGATGGTGTGTGCTGTCAGTTCTGTAGCTGACACTGGTGCTGCTTTGTCTGAAACTGGTTGGAAGCGTGATGTTTCTGAGGACGAGAACTTGTGCAAGGTAATAGATTTTTTGTCTCAGGGATGGTCGAATGACAAATTGTTAGCTCCTTAGTTGGTTCCGTTCTGAAGAATTTGCAATGAACTGTCCTTGGTTGATGGAATTTTACGCAGAGGTAGTCTTCTGGTTGTTCCAACTTCACTTTACAAATATGTTCTTGACTTGGCTCATGTGGGGCATTTAGGTATTCGTGTCATGAAACGAGGGTACGTGAGGATTTTTGGTGGCCGGGTGTTGATCGGGCTATTGAGCACTGTGTTCGGGATTGTGGGGCATGTGTCCTTAGTGACAAAACTCAAGTTACTTGTCCCTCTGCTATCATTCCCATTTCTGTAAAGGAAATACCTTGGAACAAGTTAGCATTTGATGTGGCTGGTCCGTTTAATGATTTGAGCAATACCCCTAAATATGCATTAGTCTTGATTGACTACATGTCAAAATGGCCCGAGATTAAGTTTGTGGAAGGTATCAATTCTTCCACCATTATCAATTTTTTTACTGAAGTGTTTCTGCGGGAGGGTTTCCCTGAAGAATTGGTATCTGACAATGGTACTCAATTGGTTTCCGGCGAAATGAAGAGTTATTTTAAAAGGCATGGCATTAAACATGTGGTCACTTCCTTATACCATCCATGTAGCAATGGTTTGGTTGAACGTCTGAATCGTGTTATCAAGGATCAGTTACAGTTGGCTGCTATACATGGCCTTCATTGGAGACAAGTGATTTCTGACATGTTGTGGGCTATGCGTGTCACTACTCATGTTAGCACAGGCGTGTCACCTTTCACTTTGCTCAGAGGAAGGGTTGCTGGTTCTATACTCAATAAAGATTGGATGTTGAGCAAGGACATTGATGTCACCAAGATTGGGAGAGTAGCCGATGTTAGGAGTGCTGCTCAGGCAAAATATGCACGGAATGGCATCAGATCATATCCAGTTTGTCAGGGTGATTGGGTTAGAATGAAAAAACCTGTGCTTATACGCAAAGGGCAAGATAAGTTCTCTCCTCCGGTGCAAGTCAAGGAGGTTAGAGATCAGGTTGTAGTGCTTCATAACGGTAAAATCTGGAATAAGTCTTGCATTTCAATTGTTCCCAAATGTAAGGTTGATTTTGTGAGGAGCAATTTTGGTATGAATTCCTTTGATTCCCCTGGTAATAGGAATTCAATCACTTCTACAGCTTCTGCCGGTGGCAGCTCTGACTTTCGGCGGAGGTCGTCAAGAATAAAATCTGTGCCTACTAAATATCGTGATTTTATTGTATCTTGAATTGTCACTTAATTTGTACATTCTGCTTGGAGTTTTTTATTTTTTTTATTTTTTTTTATTTGTTGTTGTTTGTTATTTTAGTTATTGGTGGGGGGGAGGGATTGTTTTGGGTAACTTTGTACTGTTTCTTAGGGAATGTTGAATTTCTTCGTTTGTGTTGTAGGAAGGGGATGTGTAATGATGTTATCTTTAGTTTATGTCCCGCGTGCTAGCCCGCACGGGACATCTCTGTGCATTCGATATTCTGGCAGAGAATGTATGTTTTAACTGGTCGGCAGTTGCTGCCGAGAGAGCCATGCATCGAGACAAATAAAGAAGAGCTTCCTCACCAACCTTGTCATCTCTTCGTTTCACTAATTAATGCAGATGGTAGAAGGTAGTGGACACTGGCACACAGCTTTGGGGATAAGGACTGATTTTACGTCCTCAGACTTGGACGGAGAGCAAAAGGGAGAAAGGTATTTGTTTTATTTATTTAGGGTCTTCATATAAGGCAGCAAGACCCTGACTACGGAGGACATCTCTGAAGATGCCCTCCTCAATTTCATCCGCGAAGCAAAGCCCTCTAACCACTCTCTTGACCCCATCCATAGTGCCATTGCCATTGACTTCTATACCCATTCTCTTTCCTATTGGACCACTCTAGTCAACCTCTTCCTCTGTCAAGGCTCCCTTCCTGTCCCCTTCAAAACTGGGCAGGTCACCCCTCTGCTTAAAAAACCCACTGCTGATGTGAATGACCTAAACAACTTCCGCCCCATCACTATCCTACCCTTTCTTGTGAAGATCACAGAAAGATGTGTAGCGAAACAACTCTCTCACCATATCAAGGACAATGATCTTCTTGACAATTTTCGGTCCGGCTTCATCCAAAACTGCAGCACTGGAACAGCCCTGCTGTAAGTGATTGATGACACGCTGCGGATACTCGATTCGGGAGGGTCTTGTCTTCTAATTCTCCTTGACCTTTCTGCAGCCTTTGACACTGTCAATCACAGCACTCTCCTCAACACACTTCAACAGAGAATGGGCATGGAGGGCACTGTGCTACAATGGTTTGCTTCCTTCCTCTCTGATGGATTCCAAATGATCAAAATAGCGAACAGTCTTTCACCTCCTTCGGCGGAAGGGCAAGGTGTTCCTCAAGGCTCTATACTTTGACCTACACTGTTAAATCTCTATTTAGAATCACTGGGAGATCTCCTAAGTAAATCGGGGGTCCACTATCATCTCTACGCAGACGACAATCAAATCTACCTCAAGGTTGCCTCCACTCACGATCTCTCTGTCCTAAGCTCTACTCTTGACTCCATTCAAAGCAGGATGTCAACACATCAACAGATTCTGAATCCCTCCAAAACTGAATTCCTCCTCCTCTCCTCCTCACTCTCTCCTCCCCTGGTTAAATCATGGATGGATCAGATGAATCTACTTAACAATAAACCCATCATTGTCGACAGCGCAAAATCCCTTTGTGTCATACTCGACAAAAAACTCAATCTAATCTCCCACAATCACTCCATTGCAAAGTCTGCTCGATACCAACTGTGCCTTCTTTGGGGAATTTGTCGCTTCTTCCCGGAGCAAGACCTTAAAACCCTAGTCCAATCGCTGGTCCTCTCAAGACTGGACTACTGCAATTTTCTTCTCACTGGCCTCCCCCAATCCCACCTGTCCCCCTTAAACGTGTTCTCCATTCAGCAGCTCTTCTTCATTTATGGGGCCAAAAGAAGCGACCACATCACACTCATGCTATCCACCCTCCGCTGGCTTCCCATCGAGGCAAGATCTATCTACAAGACTGCCTATATCATCCACAAAGCCCTGCACTACTCCTCTCCTTGCTACCTGGCGAATAAACTGAAAGTCTCTGGAGGCTCTAGACCATCACGTAATGCGGAAAATGTACTGCTTGAACCTCCCACTTTCAAGAAGGAAAGATCGATGGCCCAATCCTTTTCAGGCAACGCGATGAGAATCTGGAACTCACTTCCGCCTCAGCTCCTGACCACCACCTCCTCCCAGGCCTTCAAAACTGACCTCAAAGTTCTCCTCCTTCAAAGACACTTCCAAATGTAATTCACACCCTCTCTATTATCTGAAGGAAGACCCTCCACTGTAGAGAATCCTTTTCTCCATGACTATGGAAGTGCCTTCCCAGTGTGTTCTGCCATTTATTGCAGTAATATCCTTCTACCTGTGTTTGGTACTCGTATGTAACATGCACACGTCACTTTTTTCTTGTAACACACTGTTTGCTACCTCTTACATTTTGTTTGCTTTATATACTTGCACAAGTGCCACCACTGCCTGCTCAACTTTTGTTCTTGTGTTTGAGTGTCTGCCATATATTGCAGCACTATACCTCTACTTGAACTTTGTACGCTTTTGTAACCTGCACACATGTCCCTTTTTCGTCCTGTAATGCACCGTTTGCTACCTCTTGTATTTTGTTTGCTCACAATTGTCATTTTTGCCTCATGTAACTTAACGTTTGCTTTTGTAATTTGTTCACTTGTAATGTTCTCCTCATGTATCTGTTCTGTTCCTATTGTGAAGCGCTCTGACACCTTCAGGTAAAGTCTGCGCTATATAAAAACGCATAAAATAAATAAATTAATTTTAAAAAAACAGTGGCGGCTGGCATCCCAGGAGAGTCGGGAGGGCGGGCAAATGGGTGACGGTGGATGCAGGCACAGTCCTGATGTGCGCTACATGTATGGAGCAAATACATTTTTTTAAACAATCATTTATCTTACATGCTGGCTCAACAGGTCCTCCTCCTGGCTCCGGTCTTGGCTTCAGCAAGGGCCCCAGCCAACTCCCTTAACCAATCCTGGCACTACTCTCATGCTGTTGACCAGCATGAGAGAAGCACCAGGATTGGAGGGAATGGCCTCTCTCTGTACTCCCGGGGACACTGGAGGCGTTTTTAAAGTGCACATGCCTGGCTGGCCATTGGAAGACATCGAGCCTAAGGGACAGGCACACTTTAAACTAGTGCACAGGCAGCCCACCACTTCTCCCTGCTGCTGTCACTCAGCAAGCCCCGCCCCATCCTGACACTCAGTTATTTTTCGTCTCGGGGGCTTTTGGGAGGAGCTGCTCCTGGAATACCAACAGTGAGGCAAGCAAAGAACATGTCAGAAATGAAGAATACGAGATCTTCAAAGGAAAAGGTGTTATTTTCGTAGTACAGGATTTGAGAAGACCATATTCAGTTAGGCTTGGGCACAATTTAAATAACCCTGCATTATTTGCATGAATCTGGGGATTTTGCATTATAGGAGTTACGCATATTTCCTGAAATTACACAGTTATGTCACTTTGCATAATTATGCACCATTTGAGGTAACATTTTACAGCGACTTGCTCGAACGCATAAGAAAAAATGATTCACAGCGGCTGTTCTTTGTGTGCATTCATTTAAAGGTGTCCTATGCCAAAAAGAGGCGCAAGGATACATTTCGAGCTAAAATGCAGCGTGAAATGATTCATTTATATTTTGCGTTATTACCCACAATTTCACGTAATTTCGCCGCAAATTCACCTTATTAAGTTAAAGCAAATTATATGAATTTTACATACCCCTAGTTACAATAGGCAGGTAGAGATTACGCAATGTGTTTTAGGAAACATTTCTTGAGATACTTTTAAAAGCGTAGATAGATTGTGTGTTGGTTGGTATAGCATTCCAATTCACAGGAGCATTTCCAGAGTATGATTTTTTAAAATGAAATAATTTTTTATCTGATGGTGTCTGTTTCACTCAGAGAACTCAAAAGTTTTGGATGTAAGTATTCAGATTTGTTCAAATCCATCAACGTTTATGTATAATACGCTACATCACAGCGCTAGCAGCATGACCTGCCAGTTGGATTGGGATTAGAAATCGGCCCGGGCACACTAAAAAAAAGTGGCCCACATTTGCATATTGCCTTTGCAAAACACTGCTTCAGCGAAGTTTTAAAAAATAAAAGGGGGGGTAAAAAAATGCACAGATTAGCTTACACTGGTGAAACACACCGGAATACAAGTGAGGCCACTTCTGCTCAGGCCCCCTGCCTCGCTGAATTTGCATATGGTAATGGGCCAGCCCCAGCGAAAGAAAGGGAGTGACACCTTTGCCTTTTGATAAAAGGGAGGTATTTGAGGCCCATCTGCCTCCAGAAAGGCCACTTAGGCACCCACTGGGCCGCTGGCGCCACACGAGCAACCCAGAAACCACCAAATAGCCCCCACACTGCTAAAAAAAACAGCCCACTGCTGGAACTGGACACCGGCCCCTCGAGCATTGCCCCAGTGCCCACGTTGCCAATCCGACGCTGTGACCTGCCTATTTCCACCAGTTGGTGGAACTTCACGGAATCTCGCACAGTTTTTCTGTAACCCTGCACAATTCCATGGAGTCAAATTCCACGAGTTCTGCCCACCCATAGATGTGAGATGGAATAAAAACTAGACCGCTTTAGAATTCAACAATCCCAGCATTCGACAATGCAGATAGGTAATATCACAAAGCAAAGGACTGGCCCTGAGACAACTTGACTCGTGGCTGAAAGGCCTCTGGCGAGGGCCAGCTGTAGACATTATTTTTCTTCTTGACTTTGTATTTTCCCATGCTCTAGGAATAATTAAACTGTGGCAGAGCAGGTTCAGGGAGCACTGAGGCTAGGCTGGTTATGGTGCTTTCAGCACTAGTCAAGGCAGTGCAGGCTCAATATGAAGTATGTTTGCCCAGCCATCGTCCTGTCCCTGGCAGCACTCTATGAAAATGAGCAGCTCAAATTAAAACCACCTGCCTCAAAGCAGAGTTGAGGCGGCGGAGGATAGCAGGCAGTGAGTCCGATAACACGATGCCACATCACAGATCACAGGGGGAAGGTTTGAAGTTGCCAAGAGTGAGCTGGGAGCTTCGAGTGCAGAGCTCTCAATGTTACCAGCTCCATGCATGAGAAAGCTCAACTAATACAGTTTGTTCTATTCTTTGATTTTTACTCACTTTTCAAGCTGATTAATAAATCAGAACTGTAAGTTTCAGAATTCAAAGCAAAATGTGCTACTCATTCTGGGTCTGGGAACCTGGACAACGTTTTTAGAAAGTCAATAAACGTATTGCAATGCATGGGGGTGGTTAGAGCAAGCGAGTAGAGGATTAGACTATCAGAAAATGAACTTCTGCAGCTTTGCCCCTCACTGAGTTTGAGAGTGCAAAACACATGGCAAAATAACTTCATGATTTGCGGGTTAGGATAGGAGCTGTCAGCAATGTATTGAGCATTTTCCCACCGTGTGTTGGTCACACTCCTCGACCTGTTCACAGAGATCTTTCCGGTGATCTCGGGAAGATAAATTGCTGGATGTAGAAAACCAAATCTACATTTGTATAACTCTCTGACCAGGCTGAGCACAGCAGCCATCACTTGTTACCTGAAGAGTACAGAAGGATTAAAGAAATGCCAACCAAGCTCCAAGTCCAATAAAGGTCAGCGAGGTTCAGTTCGAGGCACCAATCTTCCCAGTCCCCACTTTGCCCAGTAGGAGAGCAGGCTGAGAACCAAAAAGCCTAGAACTTCAGTGACACATTCTCAGACCTACACCTTCAAAACCCCAAGTGTCTCCTTATTACTCAATTAACAGCATAAGAGAAGACCAGTGACCAGAGAGAGACCTGTCCATTATCAACTGCAAAAAACAACCAGTTGATGGATGGAAAGCTTGAATTATTCTCAGCCCCTCAATCAATCGTTCGGAGATGCATCCCAGCCCATCAGTTTTCTCCCACCATGCCACTCTATGCAAAAACCTACTTATGTAAATCAGTATTGAACCCACTCCTCATGAGAACAGTCCATCCTCAATTGCCATACGAGGCCTCCTCCAGAAAGGACCACAAGCAAAACCAGAGCGGTGTAGCCCTACATAGGGATAGTCAATAGACTTTTGATTGATTCCTATGGCACAGTAAACATGGGATGTGGATAGAGTGTGGTCTCTTGAACACAAAGGACGCGCACTTTCAACTTCAACCTTATTGGTTTTTCAAATTCAGCTGTTTTGATAACGTATTCAAAAGAAGAAGATTCCACTAAGTTTTTGTAAACATGGCAATTATTTTAATTCATAAAGCATGTCTTTAGAAATTGTCATCATTTCCAATAGAGAGTTCATTTGAAATCAATAGAATTTCACGACGTTACATTATGCCCAATGCATTTCGGGTTGTCAAGGAAACCCTTCGTCAGGGGCCTGTGGCAAACGAAAAACATACAAGACCTTAGCATTCAAAGTGAAAATTGTGGCATTCAGGCAGAAATTGCAATTCATGATTTACATCCTAATCGTGTTCAATGCAGGTTCTATATAATCACATCAAATAACAATCCGATACAAAAAACACGAGTAAACGTATTTAAACAATATCGGTCTGTGTGTTACAAGGGAGAAGGGAGAGGTTTAACGCATGAGTGCAAAGCAAAAACGGGTTACTGGTCAAAGGATTAGAGGATTAACATGCAGCGCAGTAACTTACGGTTTGTACACGGTCGCGGAGCTCTCAGTCGTCAATTCCAAATGCGGAAGTGAACGGATACTGGGTAAGCCTATCAGGTGGGGTTTTGTAGTATAGTGACGAGGTCATGTGATCGCGAGCGCACCGAGTTAAACAGTGCGTTCCATATATGTGCCGACAAACGTATTCAGGACAGAATGAAGTGAACGTTTCAAAAAGCGGACGTTGTGGCATAGTACAGTAAATAAAAACGGGTATGGATTTAGTACTTAGACACGAGGTCTAAAAAAGATCGTGTGAAAAAGGGTTCCGATCACGTGATCAAGTGAACTGAGTCATGATAGGTCAGTATTTCAAACCCATAGCGAGGGAAAGCGATTGTTGGTGCATCGTATAAATGACTTAAGTTCGTGTGGAAGATATGGAAGAAATACTATCTTCGCGGATATTACAGTGTACAGTGTGTCAAACAGCATGTTATGAATCATAAGAAATACCAAATAAAAATAAAAAATACTGAACAATAAAAATCTGTAATAGACGATGCAGTTACTGAACGTTGACCGTGAAATGGTCCATATGGAATATTTGGTTATGGCATAGAATGTCATATATATGCTGAGGAAATAGGATCAACCTGACAAGTCTGAAGTTGTGGATGTTAGAGGTTATAAAAAGCAAGACATTTCAATTCTATCATTAATTCCAGTCGGTTGCAATGCATTAAGTTTTTTAATCCAAAAGAATTCAGCTTGCAGACGTTGTTTTGTAGGATCCATGTCGCAGCGTTGCGGCAATATCTCCAGTATAGTGTATTTCAATTGAGCGATTTGGTGATTGCAGTCTAGCCAATGAGTGGCTAGAGCAGATTTCATATTCTTAGTCCGGATGTTGCTCTTGTGTTCTGATATCCTTATTTTGATTTTTCGTTCCGTTTGTCCTATGTATATTTTTCCGCATGGGCATTTGATGGCGTAAATGAGATTCTTGGAGTCGCATGTACCTGTGTATTTCAAATTGATTTTATACCCTTGGGTAGGGTGCATGAAAGTTTTTCCAGTTATTACATTATTGCAGTTGGTACAATTTAGACATTTAGCCATTCCTTTGTATTGAGTAAGTATTGGTTTCTCGGTGTTCAAAATTTCTTTTAGGGTTTGAGATCTTCTATGTGCAAATGTTATGCGATCACTATAAAGATGATGTAAATCCGGTTCGGATTTGATTAACATCCAATGTCGGTTAATGATTTTTTTGATTTTCTTAGTCACAAGAGCAACATCCGGACTAAGAATATGAAATCTGCTCTAGCCACTCATTGGCTAGACTGCAATCACCAAATCGCTCAATTGAAATACACTATACTGGAGATATTGCCGCAACGCTGCGACATGGATCCTACAAAACAACGTCTGCAAGCTGAATTCTTTTGGATTAAAAAACTTAATGCATTGCAACCGACTGGAATTAATGATAGAATTGAAATGTCTTGCTTTTTATAACCTCTAACATCCACAACTTCAGACTTGTCAGGTTGATTCTATTTCCTCAGCATATATATGACATTCTATGCCATAACCAAATATTCCATATGGACCATTTCACGGTCAACGTTCAGTAACTGCATCGTCTATTACAGATTTTTATTGTTCAGTATTTTTTATTTTTATTTGGTATTTCTTATGATTCATAACATGCTGTTTGACACACTGTACACTGTAATATCCGCGAAGATAGTCTTTCTTCCATATCTTCCACACGAACTTAAGTCATTTATACGATGCACCAATAATCGCTTTCCCTCTCTATGGGTTTGAAATACTGACCTATCATGACTCAGTTCACTTGATCACGTGATCGGAACCCTTTTTCACACGATCTTTTTTAGACCTCGTGTCTAAGTACTAAATCCATACCCGTTTTTATTTACTGTACTATGCCACAACGTCCGCTTTTTGAAACTTTCACTTCATTCTGTCCTGAATACGTTTGTCAGCACATATATTGAACGCACTGTTTAACTCGGTGCGCTCGCGATCACATGACCTCGTCACTATACTACAAAACCCCACCTGATAGGCTTACCCAATATCCGTTCACTTCCGCGTTTGGAATTGACGACTGAGAGCTCCGCGACCGTGTACAAACCGTAAGTTACTGCGCTGCATGTTAATCCTCTAATCCTTTGACCAGTAACCCGTTTTTGCTTTGCACTCATGCGTTAAACCTCTCCCTTCTCCCTTGTCACACACAGACCGATATTGTTTAAATACGTTTACTCATGTTTTTTGTATCGGATTGTTATTTGATGTGATTATATAGAACCTGCATTGAACACGATTAGGATGTAAATCATGAATTGCAATTTCTGCCTGAATGCCACGATTTTCACTTTGAATGCTAAGGTCTTGTATGTTTTTCGTTTGCCACAGGCCCCTGACGAAGGGTTTCCTTGACAACCCGAAATGCATTGGGCATAATGTAACGTCGTGAAATTCTATTGATTTCAAATGAACTCTCTATTGGAAATGATGACAATTTCTAAAGACATGCTTTATGAATTAAAATAATTGCCATGTTTACAAAAACTTAGTGGAATCTTCTTCTTTTGAATACGTTATCAAAACAGCTGAATTTGAAAAACCAATAAGGTTGAAGTTGAAAGTGCCCGTCCTTTGTGTTCAAGAGACCACACTCTATCCACATACTATCAAGGCACTGACAGACACAGTGTAACAAGGACTGCGCCAACACAAATTAATCACTATTGTTTCATAAAGAAATGGGCGCACGAAGATACTAATAATCACTACAGTAAACATGGGACCCAGGTCTGGATATAATCATCTCACTTAGGGCATCAACTACGAAAACAGCAAGGTGATGAATGAAATGCCTGAATTGATCTCATCTACTGGCAATCGCTTGAGACCACATCCAAGTCCATTGTTTTTAACCCACCATGCTACTTTAGACAAAGGCCCACCATATCCAAATCAGCACCAACCCTGCTCCTCATAGGAACAGTCTGTCCTGAGCTGCAAGGCAAAGTCCCCTCCAGAAAGTACTACAAGCAACCCCAGACCCGTTTATCCCTACTTGGGGCTCAACAGTAGGGTGTAGCTTGAGTCATATGGCAAAGTGAACACTGAAACCACGTCTAGGCATACCCGTTGCACTTAGGGCATCAACTGCAACAACAAAAAGGTGATGATGGAATGCTTGAATTAATCTCAGTCACTGACTGTCGCTCAGGCCACATTCCAGTTCCTTGTTTGTCGCCGACAATGCTACTTTGGAAAATGGTTCTCTTTATGGAATTCAGTACATCCTTGCTTTTCAGGAGAGCAGTGTGTCCCAAACTACCAGGTGGGACCTCCTCTAAAAGGGACCACAAGCAACTTCAAATGGGTTTCACATTTCTTGGGGCTCTTAACTATTGTGTAGATTGAGTCATATGGCACCGTGAGCATGGGACCCACGCTTGAGCATTCCTGTCACTCTTAGGGCATCAGCTACATCAACAGCAAGGTGATAGATGGAATGCTTAAAATAATCTCAGTGAGTGGCAATCACTGGGGCCACATTCCAGTCTACCCTTTTTTGCCCACCATGCCACTGTTAACAAAGGTCCAGCTACTAAAATTTAGAATGGAATGGTGCACTGGGCAGAGATTCTCTTTACAGAAGTCAATCAGACAATCTTAGTACATTATCCTTTTTTATTTATTTTCTCTTCTTTCTTATATAGTCTCCACCTACTGACCCTGCTCCTCATAAGCACAGTCCATTCCGAATTGCCAGGTGAATCCAGAAGAGACCACAAGCAACCACAGACTAGTTTCGCCCTACTTACCGATTGTAAGTAGTATGTGGCTCTGTCCTATGACACAGTGAGCACTGGATCCATGTCTGGTCACAACCATTGCATTTAGGGTATCATCTACAAGAACAATGTGGTGATGGATGGAATGCTTAAATTAATGTGAACCACTGACAATCTCTCGGGCCTCATTCAAGTCTATTATTTTTGCCATCATGCTCCTCTAAACAAAGATGTGCTTTAGGCAAATCAGTATTGATCCTGCTCCTCATTAGAACAGTTCATCCTGAACTGCCAGGAAAGGCCCACTCTAGAAGGGACAACAAGCCACCTCAGACGGGGAACATCCTTTTCAACGCAACTTTTACCACGCTGCGACATGGATCCTACAAAACAACGTCTGCAAGCTGAATTCTTTTGGATTAAAAAACTTAATGCATTGCAACCGACTGGAATTAATGATAGAATTGAAATGTCTTGCTTTTTATAACCTCTAACATCCACAACTTCAGACTTGTCAGGTTGATCCTATTTCCTCAGCATATATATGACATTCTATGCCACAACCAAATATTCCATATGGACCATTTCACGGTCAACGTTCAGTAACTGCATCGTCTATAACAGATTTTTATTGTTCAGTATTTTTTATTTTTATTTGGTATTTCTTATGATTCATAACATGCTGTTTGACACACTGTACACTGTAATATCCGCGAAGATAGTCTTTCTTCCATATCTTCCACACGAACTTAAGTCATTTATACGATGCACCAATAATCGCTTTCCCTCGCTATGGGTTTGAAATACTGACCTATCATGACTCAGTTCACTTGATCACGTGATCGGAACCTTTTTCACACGATCTTTTTTAGACCTCGTGTCTAAGTACTAAATCCATACCCGTTTTTATTTACTGTACTATGCCACAACGTCAGCTTTTTGAAATGTTCACTTCATTCTGTCCTATACGTTTGTCGGCACATATATCGAACGCACTGTTTAACTCGGTGCGCTCGCGATCACATGACCTCGTCACTATACTACAAAACCCCACCTGATAGGCTTACCCAGTATCCGTTCACTTCCGCGTTTGGAATTGACGACTGAGAGCTCCGCAACCGTGTACAAACCGTAAGTTACTGCGCTGCATGTTAATCCTCTAATCCTTTGACCAGTAACCCGTTTTTGCTTTGCACTCATGCGTTAAACCTCTCCCTTCTCCCTTGTCACACACAGACCGATATTAATTAAATACGTTTACTCATGTTTTTTGTATCGGATTGTTATTTGATGTGATTATATAGAACCTGCATTGAACACGATTAGGATGTAAATCATGAATTGCAATTTCTGCCTGAATGCCACGATTTTCACTTTGAATGCTAAGGTCTTGTATGTTTTTCGTTTGCCACAGCCCCTGACGAAGGGTTTCCTTGACAACCCGAAATGCATTGGGCATAATGTAACGTCGTGAAATTCTATTGATTTCAAATGAACTCTCTATTGGAGATGATGACAATTTCTAAAGACATGCTTTATGAATTAAAATAATTGCCATGTTTACAAAAACTTAGTGGAATCTTCTTCTTTTGAATACGTTATCAAAACAGCTGAATTTGAAAAACCAATAAGGTTGAAGTTGAAAGTGCGCGTCCTTTGTGTTCAAGAGACCACACTCTATCCACATACTATCAAGGCACTGACAGACACAGTGTAACAAGGACTGCGCCAACACAAATTAATCACTATTGTTTCATAAAGAAATGGGCGCACGAAGATACTAATAATCACTACAGTAAACATGGGACCCAGGTCTGGATATAATCATCTCACTTAGGGCATCAACTACGAAAACAGCAAGGTGATGAATGAAATGCCTGAATTGATCTCATCTACTGGCAATCGCTTGAGACCACATCCAAGTCCATTGTTTTTAACCCACCATGCTACTTTAGACAAAGGCCCACCATATCCAAATCAGCACCAACCCTGCTCCTCATAGGAACAGTCTGTCCTGAGCTGCAAGGCAAAGTCCCCTCCAGAAAGTACTACAAGCAACCCCAGACCCGTTTATCCCTACTTGGGGCTCAACAGTAGGGTGTAGCTTGAGTCATATGGCAAAGTGAACACTGAAACCACGTCTAGGCATACCCGTTGCACTTAGGGCATCAACTGCAACAACAAAAAGGTGATGATGGAATGCTTGAATTAATCTCAGTCACTGACTGTCGCTCAGGCCACATTCCAGTTCCTTGTTTGTCGCCGACAATGCTACTTTGGAAAATGGTTCTCTTTATGGAATTCAGTACATCCTTGCTTTTCAGGAGAGCAGTGTGTCCCAAACTACCAGGTGGGACCTCCTCTAAAAGGGACCACAAGCAACTTCAAATGGGTTTCACATTTCTTGGGGCTCTTAACTATTGTGTAGATTGAGTCATATGGCACCGTGAGCATGGGACCCACGCTTGAGCATTCCTGTCACTCTTAGGGCATCAGCTACATCAACAGCAAGGTGATAGATGGAATGCTTAAAATAATCTCAGTGACTGGCAATCACTCGGGCCACATTCCAGTCTACCCTTTTTTGCCCACCATGCCACTGTTAACAAAGGTCCAGCTACTAAAATGTAGAATGGAATGGTGCACTGGGCAGAGATTCTCTTTACAGAAGTCAATCAGACAATCTTAGTACATTATCCTTTTTTATTTATTTTCTCTTCTTTCTTATATAGTCTCCACCTACTGACCCTGCTCCTCATAAGCACAGTCCATTCCGAATAGCCAGGTGAATCCAGAATAGACCACAAGCAACCACAGACTAGTTTCGCCCTACTTACCGATTGTAAGTAGGATGTGGCTCTGTCCTATGACACAGTGAGCACTGGATCCATGTCTGGTCACAACCATTGCATTTAGGGTATCATCTACAAGAACAATGTGGTGATGGATGGAATGCTTAAATTAATGTGAACCACTGACAATCTCTCGGGCCTCATTCAAGTCTATTATTTTTGCCATCATGCTCCTCTAAACAAAGATGTGCTTTAGGCAAATCAGTATTGATCCTGCTCCTCATTAGAACAGTTCATCCTGAACTGCCAGGATAGGCCCACTCTAGAAGGGACAACAAGCCACCTCAGACGGGGAACATCCTTTTCAACGCAACTTTTACCACGCAGTGCTTTTACAACGCAGGCTTTACCACGAAAACCATTACAACACATTGCACTGGGGGGTGCTCTAGGATAAGTAATAGTTTAATTTACTATCCAACACCTTCCCTACTATCCACGGGGACTGGAGTTGGAATAGTAAATGAAACTATTCACTATCCAGCACCCCCCAAAGCAATGCATTGTAATGGCTTGCGTGGTAAAACTTGCGTTGTAACAGCATGCGTGGTAAAAGCATGCGTTGTAACAACGTACATCCCCTCAGACTGGTTTCGGCCTACTTGGGGTTCGTCGGTATAGTGCATCTTGGTTTTAATGCACAGTGAGCACAGGACCCATGTCTGGGCATTGCCTTCACACTTAGGTCATCAAATGCAACAAGAATAATGAGATGGATGGAATGCTTGAAATAATCTAAGCCACTGGTTATTACCCCAGATGTCGGTCCCTTTGCTCACTGTGCCACTGGAACCAAGCTGCACCTGAAGGACGAGCCACAATCAGGGAGAAACCAGTCTAGGATTTCTTGGGTTTCCTGTTCAGGGAAGACCTGGTCTGGCAGCTTGGTTGGAATGTCCTATTGAAGCAAAGTCAAGCCTGATTTGCATATGGCTGAGTCCAAACTGAGGTTCCATGGTGTGCAAAATAATGATGGACTGGGATGCAGCCTAAGGTAATTGTCATTGGCTGAGATTAATGCAAGCATCTCATCTATCACCTTTGTATATACTTCAGTGTGACACCCTAAGTGTAATGGGCAGGCCTGGACATAGGACTCGTGCTCACAGAGCCACTGGGAAGAAGCCACACCCAACTCACGATCCCCAATCGGGGCAAAACCAGTCTTGGTTATTTGTGTTCCAGTTCAGGGAGGACCTGGTCTGGCAGTTTGGGCTTGACTATTCCTATTGAAGCAGATTCAAGTCTGAGTTGCATAAAACTGGGACCAAACTGAGGTGGCATGAGGTGAAAAATAACAATCGACTGGGATGCAACCCTGAATAATTATCAGGGGCTTAGCTTAATTCAAGAATTCCATCCAAAACTTTTTTGTATACTTCAATGCAACACCCTAATTATGATGGGCATGCCAAACATGGGTCCCTGGCTCATTGTGCCACTGGAGACAAGCTACACCCAACTGGCGAGCCCCAATCAGGATGAAATTGGTCTTGGGTTGCTTGTGTTCTGGTTCAGGGAGAACCTGGATAGGCAGTTCAGGCTAGACTATTCCTAATGGAGCAGGGTCTAGACTGATTTGCAATTGGCTGGGCCAAACTGAGGTTGCATGGTTTGCAAAATAATGATGGACTTGGAGGCAGTCCGAGTAATTACCAGAGGCTGAGATTAATTCAACCTTCCATCTACCATTTTTTGTATACTTCAATGTGACACCCTTGGTGTGATGGGCATGCATATGTGTGGGTCCCATGCTCACTGAGCCACTAAAACCAAGCTGAACTTGACTGATGAGCCCCAATCCTGGCAGTACCAGTCATTGGTTGCTTGTGTTACGATCCAGGGAGGTCCTCACCTGGCAATTCAGGCTGGACCATTCATATTGGAGCAGGGTAAAGACTGATGTGCATATGGCTGAGTCGAAACTGAATTGTCATGGTGTGCAAAATAATGATGGACTGGGATGCGGGCTGGGTAATTACCGGAGGTTGAGATTAATTCAAGCATTCCATCCATCACTTTTTTGTATACTTCTGTTCATTGTCAATTCATCCAGGCTCTGGTGTGCCGCCAGCCTATGAGTCCTGATAAAGCAGCAAGGAACAATAAGAACCAATGTGTTTATCCACTTTGTTCCTAGGCTCTTTTTGCACAAAAATGAAATATTTGGTACATCATTCTAGCTGTAGCTCTATTTGAGAACCAAGCCCCAGAATCAACAAAAATGGATCATTAATGCACGTTGTTTAGTAGTAAAAAAAGTTTTTCCATTTTTCATTACTTTCTGTTTTGTTCTATATTAACATGAACATTTGACATAATAAATGTATGCACCATTTCGAACTTGAATTAGATCACAGATGTAAAATTTAGGCTCAAGATGGCAGGATTCATGCTAGATGTTTAAAGATATGTAAATAAGAACAGTGGAACTAAGCTGAGTCCAAATGCATAGTCTGCAGTTACCCAGCAAACCTTTCATGGATTCGGTCTTTTTGACACATGATGGACAACCAGTTCTGAATTAAAAGATTTGGGGGATCACACACAACATACAGACTCATATGAATATGTTGTGTCTTGATGTTAACTTAACAGGTTTGATTTGACCTAAATCAGACCTTTGTGGTCTTTGTTTTGTCAGCCTCAAGAGAATGAAAGGCTGAGTCAGGGTTGTCAGGAGTAGGACATGAGACTTTAAGGTTACACAAGTATCTCTTCAGCTGGCATATTAAAACTCTGGGCAATCCTGCTAAAACCAGAACCTGCAGCTCACAGATTACACACATCTATTCAAAATCAACAGGGTGACAGAAGGCATGCTTGAATCCCAGCCACTGGTGATTGCTCAGCCACATTCTAGATCATCATTTTTCACCCATTGTGCCACTTTAGACTCAGATGCCCCTTATGAAAATCAGTTTTGGTCCGGCTCCAATAAGAACAATCCAGCCCAAACTGAGAGACAAGGTCCCTTCCAGATAGTAATACAAGCAACCAGAGACCGTTTTTGACCTATGCAGGCCTTACCAGTGGGGTATAGCTAGAATCCTATTGGACAGTAAGCATAGGACTCACGTCTGGGCATACCCATCGCACTTAGGGTAGTCTTAGTCCCCAGGTTGCTTGTGTTCCGGTTCAGAGAAGACCTGGCATGGCAGTTAGGGCAAACTATTTTATTTGAGCAGGACCAAGGCTGATTTTCATTTGGCTGTGTCTAATCTGAGGAGGCAGGGTGGCCAAAAAGTGATGGACTAGGATGCAGTCATGAGTAATAACTAGTGGCTGAGATAGATTGAAGGAATCCATCCATCACTTTTTGCATTCTTCATTCACACACATCTACACAGCACATATATAGATCAACCTACCTTTCTTATACATATCTGTAAACAGAAAGCTAGAAAGATCTTGACAGCAGGCACATTAACTCACTGAGCTATGTTACTGAGATTGAAACTCATGAGCAGCAGATTACACACAGGTATCAGCTGCAGGCACATGAACTCTTTGAGCTATGCAACTGAGACTGTAACCTGTGAGCAGCGGACAAGATACAGATTTCTGTCCATACAATACACATTACCTCGCTGAATGATGTTACCAAAGGTAACAACACATGCACAACAGATTATATACAGATCTCTGTAGCAAGCACATGTTCTGTTTGGTAGAGTGTAAAAAACAATCATGTTCCTTGCAGGGGGGGGCTCCTCCGCTATGGTGGAGGAACATCGCCCCACAGCTTTTAAGCAGTGTACCACAAAGTAAAGGAAACATAAAATGATAATAACTTTGAGTTATTATCACTTTATGTTTGCTGCTTCTTTGCGGGTGGGCGGGTGGGGCTGCTCTGCTGTCGGAGCAGGGCAGGAGAGGAGTGGTTTGCCCACTCCTAGTGTGAAATGACTGTTTGGTCGCCCCTCTAGGGCCGCCCAAACCAATCATGCACACTTTCCCCGTTCTCTATGCAGGCTGCATCACAGCCTGCGTGGAGAATATGCCCAGTCCCCCATTCCCTGGTTGAGCGTCAAACCAGGACACTCAAAACCAATCACAATGCTGCATTGCAGCATTGTAATTGATCTGGGGAGCTTGGGTGCTTACCAATCATAACGCTGCATTGCAGCATTGTGATTGGTCTGGGGAGCCTTTTCTGTGCTTCCTGTGACTCCGTCTGACGAGGGGAGCAGGAGCAGGGACGCGGGATCAGCGCGCCAAGGCAAGTGTTTCTTTTATTTATTTATTTAAAATTCAAACGTTCCAACCTCCCCCACCCCTCCTCATAACCCCCTGTGCTCTGTCTCGCCACCCCGTAACCATGCCGGCCGCCACTGGTTCCTTGGGAGTCTTGTGTTTTGAGTCCGAACAATAGACTGTGAGCAATAATGACTCATTTCTTGTATGAGCTGACAGAGTAGGGCAGGAGCAGGCTGGACATAGGCCAGGAAAGTACACATGGAATATGTTGTTATGTTCAGGAATTTAAATGCTTGGTTTCTACCAGTTTTTATGGCGCTATAGAACCTGTATGGAAAAAACCCAGGGCGGCTCCTCCACTAAGGCGGAGGAGCGTTTCCCCACTGCTCTGTGAGCAGGAAAATTATAATAACTTTGTGCGGGACTGGAGGCACAAGGGGAGGATTGGTTTGCACACTCTGAGTGCGCATTACTGCTTGACCGACCGCTCTGACCCGGCCAAACAGTGTTGCACACTTGGCATGTTCCCCACCAGGCTGCATTACACAGCCTGGTGGGGAAATTGCCCAGGCCCCAAGTCCTCATTTGAGCGCCGATCCACGGCGCTCAGACCAATCACAATGCTGCATTGCAGCGCTGTGATTAGCTATGGAGAGCCTGGGTGCTTCCTGGTTCCTGGACTCGCCGGAGAAGCGGAGGAGAGACATAGTCCAGCAGAAGAAATAAGTGGTATTTTTTTTCTCTCCTCCACCCTCATTCCCTGCCAGCCGCTACTGGGAAAAACTATATTTCCAATTGATAAGAAGAAAAAAAAAAGTTAGTAATTTTAATAAAGGTAGAAAAGATATTTCAAAGTGTGGATCCCACCATATAGATGGATGTCCTTTGCTGTCTCCCTCATAGAACGTCCACAGACTTAGTACATTAGAATTCAGGAAATAAGGGGCTACCCATGATAAGGATTAATTGGCTAGACTTAATTAAGTTGGGTAACAATAAGCATTTAGGGCATCATTTATGAACATTTTTGCTGGTTGAAAACAGCGATGCAACATGTTTCATTGCGCACTCCTTGTGACACCTTGGATACGCCATATTTACAGTATAGTGCTCCATGTCGCAAAGATTGACCAGATACAACAGGAATTCTGATGTATCTGGTGACCCAGTAATGACGCATTGCTTGAGTGTGTTGCAAAACAGACACAACTCCAGCAATGAGTCATTACCCATAGGTGAGTCCCGTTTAAAAGGGTCTGCGTCAGTCCTTATGCCTGCTGTGAGGCAGGCGTTAGGATTTAATGCAGTGAACTCGTAGAAGTGGTGCAGTGACATCTTATAGATTTTTTATGAGCCTCTTTTACGGAGCTACACCCACTCTGCATACATTATACCTGACAGGTATAATGTAGTGTAGAGGTTTACAAAGCGACACATCTGCCTACATGCGTCACTTTGTATGTATGCATTGTTTACGCCGCCGCAGCGTCACAAAAAAGTGATGCACTGGTGGTGTAAGGCCTCATAAAAAAATCCCTCAATATTCAGTGGCAAGAAACCCATGGGTGAACCTGTGCTTTGCAAATTCACCTTTTGTACACTGTGCAAATATAGCCTTCACTTCTAAATTTAGCATGGCATGCCCATGGTTAATTTCTATTTTTTTAATGACTTAATTTGTGTTTTTATTTTGTGCTAATGTTTTTATTCAATGGTGTCCTCTTATGCGTTGTTTTCAGATTATGCCCTTTTTCACAACCTAGTGTAGAACAGGTGAACACTGTCCTTCTTTCAGAACAAACATTTAGTAGATTTAAATGTACTTTACATTTGCTTTTTCGTTTCGCTTGTGCTGCTGTAGCACACAATGAATGGAAATCTTTTAAGCAGCATTATGGAATAGGACATGGTATAAGGTCAATGCAGAATGTAAAATGCGTTTTTTTACTCTGTGTTGGGACAGTATTTCTTCTCCAAAAACCTGCTGTTGTAAATCATTAAAGAAGAAGAATTTCATAGCTTTTCTTTCTCTTTTTTGTCGAGTCTATTTCCAGGTTACTCAATCCAATCCCTTCCAACTTGGCTTTGTTCTAGATGTCTGATTTATGTGATGATCAGAGTTCAGAACGGAGGGTCAGATGTATTAATATTCTGGTAAAAAAAAGTGATCACAATATTTAACCAGTCTTTTTGGGACCAGAATTTTATCTTGCCAACCGAACTATGTGCAAATAGTTACATTTGCCAAATGAGGAAGTTCAGTGGGTGTTTGGGTGACCTACTTAATTAATATTAATTAGGTCGGTCCCAAATTGCCACTCACTCTGATTTGCCAAAATCACAGGGATGGTGGCCTGCAGGGGTCAGCAGACCACCATCTCCAAAAGAAACCTTTTTGATAAAGCTGGTGAATTTGATTTTAAAAGTTTCAATGAGAATTGTCATTGACCCCCTAAGAGTCGTTTCCCAATTCTCAAACGGGAGGAGGTTGAAATCGGGCATTGATAAATCTAGTACTGACTTGATATTTGGAAAGGAAAATTAAAACATGTCCCTCTAAACACCAAATCTCCAGTCCTAATTTGATTTTGGGAGTCTGTAAAATGTTACCAACTCTTAAAATGGATTTTCTACATGTCCAAAACCTTTTTACCATTCACAAACACTGAACCGCAGTATTTGCAACCACAGAAAAGTTTCATACATTTGGACCATAGTTGGTGGTGAGTTGGTATCTCTGTACCTTTTGCAAGTCATTGAGACTGAAAGTAAGTAAGAGCCAGGAGGCCCAGCTAGGGACCCCCAATGTCGCTTCCCGACAGTCTTTCCATTTTGGAAAGGCCAACATGGAAAGTCAGTTGGAAACCAACAGCATAATCCAGATGGCGGAAACGCCGTCTTTAAGGGAGTATGAGGCCTTTCCAACCGGAGCCCATCGGATTTTGACGGTCAGTCCCTCCGACTGCTGCCTCCGACCACAAGCATCCTAATTCGTCGATCGGACGGCAGCAGTAGATACGATTCGGACCGCAACCGACAAGCTGTTGTTTGTGGTTCAAACCACATTATAATGAGTCCCTTAATTTATTGCACATTTCTCCAATTAATGTTTCAACAAAAGTCATGATCCACAAATTTGGATCACTTTGTTTTTAGTGCTTGGCCTATTCTTTTTCCTATCTGACTTAGGCTCTAATAAAAAATTGGCCCTTTGCTTTTTCTTTTTCTTTTATAAATCAAACAATGTGTGGAACAGGCTTTTGATACTAGGATAGAAAGACAACACATTGACATTGATGCCAAGTGGTCGTATGTTGTGGACAAACTGCTCAGTATAGACCTGTAGGTGACAGGCCCTCATTAACAGTTAAGTGCTAATTTCCAATCCCTTAGCAAACATGTTTGCAGAGGGATCAGATTTACAAGTTGTGTGATAATTATCACACCCTTACAGTGTGCCTTCATTAAATCTGACAGAAGCCTTCTAAAATTTATGGGGGAAAAGGCCTGAGGAAAAAAGGCAAAACATGAGCAATTTGGTCTGTTAAAAACAATTACCCATATAATGCTCGGTTTTCCTTTAAAAAAGGGGCAGATTTATGAGGCCCTTGCACCACGTTTACGCCACTGTTGCGTCACGCAAGGCGGCGTAAACGTGGCGCATCCCTATGAACGATTTACAACGTGACGCATCTAGGCAGATGCGTCACGTTGTAAAGCCCTGCGCCGCTTGTGGGCGTTCCGGCGCAGGGTGGGCGTTCCGGGGCAGGTGCGCCTCGCAAAAGTGGCTGAGTGAAATCTATAAGATTTCACTCAGTCACTTTCAGGCCAATGCTGCGTCAAAAGCTTGCGCCTGCTTGAAGCAGGCGTAGGTCTTGATGCAGCATTGGTCAGATAGGGCACCCCCGAGCCTTGCTGGAGCTGCGTCGCGCTTGCGACGCAACTCCAGCAATGCGCCGCCTTTACGGCACAGATGCGTCACGCATCTGTGCCGTTTTTGCCCCATGGTGCGCCGCATTGTAAATGCGGCGCACCATGGGTGGCGGAGCTGTGGCGCACTGTGGCGCACATTAAATGGCGCATCCCTGGGGATGCGCCAGTTAACATAAATCTGCCCCTAAGAATCAAAGGTATCATCTTGAGGTAATGGTAATTAACAAGTATGGTAAATACCCCACCCTATTTCCATAAACTCATAATGAGCACCATAGGAAGGACACATTTGTAGGAAGAGACCATCCAGAGGCATAGAAAACTAGAGAGAGATGGCAGAGATAGACTGTATGAGACAAAGAAACATGGATGGATGGATTAGCGGGCCAATGAGTTGGTTGGACTGGGGAGGTGGATTTAGGTGAACTGATGGGTTTGGGTGGGCATATGGAATACTTTTGGATGGCTGGTTTGAATGGATGGATGGGATTTGGTATGTTAGCTGGGCAGGCAAGTAGACATACACAATTGATAAAGAGAGACCGACATGGAGGGATAGAGAAAAACATGTAGCTATGTAGCAAGAAGACAACTACTCCGTTTGTATTTACATATGTGTGTATTTTTTGTTCTAGTGAGTAATCTGATCTGTTGTCAAAACACAAGCTGAATTGTGTATAGGTGTGTTCAATGTGTTTTTTGCTAAGTCAGCGAGTGTAACAGTATTATATTTTCTAGTAATACAATCTAGGAAGTGTCTAAGCGTTATCATGTCACAAAGATTGCCGCTTTCATCTCCCACCCCTCATTTGTCTAAAAGTCTGACTTGGGTTCAGTGTCCCACTTCTCTGGGCCCAGAGCAAGGGTAGGAATAAATGATAGTCGGCTGCCACCCTTTCCACAGAGCAACAACGTGCTCTGCCTCCCACGTCCGCTGAAGGCTCCTATACTAGGGGTCTTTTAAACCCCAGTATAAGCCTACCATGCCTGGTCATCAGACCAAACTTAGAGAACCTGACCTATGGTAGTGCACCACTCACCTTTAGCTTTTCTGGGTCCTGATGAAGTGCCATCTGACCGGTTAGGGGCAAAGTAGGCATGAAACATGTTGACCCATTACACTATGACAGCTCTATAGGAACATTAAACCCACTTAGGGCACCCACATATTTTAATTAAGCTTGAGCTACCACATTAATAAAAACAGACAAGAGCAGGACTGCTCCAGACTTATTTTAACCCACCACCCTGTGCACTACCGAGCCCTCACACCTGTATGCACATTACGGCTTCTTCAAAAGATCTCCACCACAGAGCCCTGTTTACGGGAGCCTGTCGGGCATTGCAGCGCCGGCCCAATGAGGAGCTTGGCCCAATGATGAAGCAAGACATCCTTCGGGGTGTGTGAGGGCATCATGAAGAAAGACCTCCCTTTCCACGCACCTCCAGTTAGGAACTGCACACCTTCTTGATACACAGTTCTATTTGGAGCTTGTGTGCAGGACCTGTTTAAATATAGCTCCCAGTCCCGCCTTGTCTTTGAGTTTTGTTTTTATGTTATCACTTTAGTGTTGCCTTGGTGTTTAGACCCTAATAGTACAGCAGCAGGGCCAGCTCTAGGGCGGTGTGACCGGTGCCACCGCACCGGGTGCTGACTCTTCGATGATTGGAAGTATTTTATGGTTTTAAAAGTACCTGCTGCTGCATTGCTGGCCTCCTGCAATTGAAATAAATACAACAATAAAAATGTCAAGATAACTCCAGTGATTAATATTCTTCTTGGAGAGAGGGAGTTAAGCATAGTGGAAGTTTTAGCTATTTTTGTGGTGGCACAGAGGGTTAATATGTCTGCTGCAAAGTCTGTGTGCCATGCACATCCCAAAATGCAGTTAGGTCAGTGCTTTTGTCAGAGAGATCCTTTTGTTACTAGCAGTGTAAATGTTAAAATCCTAACATGGAAAAGTAAGCTAATAACTGGCATCAAAGAGCTGCACGCAAACTTTACGGCATAGATCAGAGCATTATGATTTTTTTCATATGTCTTTAATTATTCTAATGTTTCAAAAAGGGTTCATGTCCATAAACATATCCTTATTATTAAATGTAACCCCCATCCATGGGGTTATGTTTTAAATTCTGAGTCTGTGCTTCTCCAGACCAAGCACTCTTAAACTACACTGTCTACCAGTATGGATGACAAATGACTCACCTTGTAGTCTTCTGGCTAATGTAACATTTCGTATGCACTGATTCACACACATTTGATTGATTGTCTCTGTGTAATGTGTGTGTGCTCAGACATCCTACACTGGTATAGGTGGCGCTATATAACTAATTAAATACATCTGAGAGGGAGTGGTTATGGAGACTTGAGGGGGCACTGTTAAAGGGTGATAGTCTGTGGGGGGTGCCAACAAACATTGTTGCACAGGGCACCATCAGCGCCTAAACCGGCCCTGTATAGTAGGATGCTTTCTACCAGTTCTTTAAGCACAGAGTACATTCCAGCTTTATTAATTCCTGCTTTTTGTTAATGCTGTTGTAAATTCTTTTTGCTTGTCTTTTGTTTATCTGACTACCTCTTTTTTACACCATACCAGAATGCGCCCATTTGAAACTGGTCTGAATTAAGTTACCCTCTTTTCATAAGAACCCGACTCACTAAGCTGAATACATTTATTTTGGACTCACTTTCACCAATGATTCACTTGGTTGACATTTCACCACATTTCACCTTTCCAGTGGCTTAGTTTTCACCGGCTTTTATTGTGTTTTGTGTTATTGTATTTAATTTGCAGCAGATGTAACATTTCTTTCTTTCTTTCTTTCTTTCTTTCTTTCTTTCCTCCTTTCTCTTTTGCCTTCTTTCTTTCTTGCTTTCTTTCTTTCTTGCCTTCTTTTTTTCATACCATCTTTTTTCTACCTTCTGTTCTTTCCTTCCTCCATCCTAACTTTCTTCCTTCTTTCTTGCTTTCATTCTTTCTTTTCTCCCTTCTTTTATTCCTCTTTTCTTCCTTTCCTTCTATACTTCTTTCTTTCTTTCTGTCTTTCTATTTTTATTTCTTTAGTTTTCTCTTTTGCATTCTTTTTTCCTTCTTTCTTGCCTTCATTTTTTTCTTGCTTTCTTTTTGTCTAACTTCTGTTCTTTCCTTCTTTCCTTCCTTCCTTCCTGTCTTCCTTTCTTCCTTCCTTCTTTCTTGCTTACATTCTTTCTTTTTTCCCTTCTTTCGTTCCTCTTGTCTTCCTTTCTTTCTTTCTTTCTTCTTTTCCTTCTTTTTTTCTATACTTGTTTCTTTCTTTCTTTCTCTCTTTCTTCATTTCTCTCTTTCTTTCTTTCTTACAAGATTTCCGTGGCCATTTTGGGAAGAGGGGCTATAAATGCCATGGCCTGCCTGTCATGCCTTGCTTGGCAATTGGCTGTCGATCGAGGAGAAAGCCATCTGCAGGTCATCCTAGAAACTCACCTGATTCACAATTATGAGTACCAGTCTAGAGGACTAGAAGCCAGTCTCCTGTATTTGACATATGACTTTTAAGGAATAATAAGTTGAGTACACGCTTTGGGCATATTTACAATAAAATGGCGAAGCGTGTCATTAAGCCAAGAAGGCTAACAACATGCTTCATCACTTTAGAAATACAGGGTTGCACCATATTTATTAGAATATGGTGAAGCCCTGCTTTTCACCGTGCACCTGCACTAACTTTAGCTGTCTAGTGCCAACGCAGGCACCCTTGCAGCATTGTGCAAGGGTGCCTGTGTTGAGGGGAAGATTGTTTATGTGCAGGAAGCTCCCCCTCCTGCACATAAACAATCTTTAAATGTCGTTTTGTAACTTCTATGTGTGCAACTTAATGCGGCTCACATAGAAGTGGCAAAACAAATGTTTTTTAATGGTTGTTTATGAGCAGGAAGAGGGACCTTCCTGCACATACAAAATCATAGGTAATTTGCTATTCTATGTGTGCTGCACAAGGCAGCACACTTGGAAACAGCAAAAAACTAGGAGAAATAAAGCATTTCTACTCGTTTCGCCTGTTTAAGACCAGGTTTTCCCTGGTCATAATTTTGGCGCTGCCTCCTTTTTACGCTGTCCTTTTAAATAGGGGGCAGCGTCAAAATCAATGTGTGTTGCGGAGAAATGCCCACCGCAACAACAATTGCCCTCCCCTTTCATGCTAAGTACAGCGTGAAAGGGTGCCTTATTTACAAGGCAGTGTTAAGCCACGCTAAGTGGCTTAACTCTGCCTTGTAAATAAGGCGAGGGGCCTATCGACATCACAACATCACTTAAAGTGACATTGTGGTGGCGATAGGGTCTTGTAAATATGCCCCTTTGTTCATTGTACATGAATGTAACAGATCAGGGAGACGTGCTTCTGAAAGTTGTAGATAATACTAACTAAAAATAAGTATGAATAATTTCTGATTACAAATAAATGAGATAGTTTGCTAAAAGGTGAACAAACAGTTGTTTGCATGAAAAGGAATCCAGATATAGTTGCAAACTTACAAAAGAAGGTTCCGATTCAAAAAGTGCTCCAAGGGTTTTGTGGAAAAAACACCACCTCAATAAAAGGACTCTAAACTCTTTTGATTTCATGTTGCAGTGTTTCGAATAGGTGATAAACAGGTTGTCAACAGCGAAGAAAGGCTAAACATAGAATTTAGGATCAATTTCTAGAAAAATTACTCAAGTGAAACCATAATACAAACAAACGATTTGACAAGATGTATGTTTTAGATAAAATAAGAAATCAAAACCATATGCATTGGCTGAGTTCTAGGGTGTAGTGAACAGTGGCAGCTCCTGGAGGGAGTGCTGCGCGTGGTGACGCAGGGTGGGGGTTAGTAAAGTCCATATTATGGCCTAACGGAGGTAAGTATACAAATAAATAAATAAGTTGAAGGAGAATGGAGGCAGCACCATGGATGAAGTCACAATAGCCAATATGATATTTTCAAATGTATTTTATTCTTCTTTAGGTTAGAACAACAGGACAACAGCCAACACATTTCTTTCCTTTTATAGGAACTTCATCAGGGCTGAAACCGACATGAAACAATACATAAATACCCACATACGAGAGTTCAAGAGACCAAATACAAACAATTAGACATTAAATCCACACGACATATATATATATATATATATATATATATATATATATATATATATATATATATATATATATATAGTGCACACGAACAAGAAACTGCACTCGCGGGGGTCAAATCCAGAGCGGATTTATTGCACACAGAAAAGTATATATATATATATATATATATTCACTGAAAAAACAAAGATTTCAGAGGAGTTATAGTTAGTTAGACATTTCACTTGAACAAAACCATTGAAATTCCCCTGTTATAGTTAGTTCAGCTAACTATAACTCGCGCGCCCGCAATGCTCTGCTGATGACGTCACATATTACGTCACTCATGACATGGTCAGTGACATCACTCATGACATCACTCATGACATCTCAAATGACATCCCTGATGACATCATCCAGTGAATGTGTGTTTTTCTGAAAATTAAATATGTTTTATATATGTATATCTCAAGGTCGATGGAAGAATAAATGGGTATATAAGTGTCCAAATGGATGATTTTTAAAAAAAAATTGATTGTATAACTGACTGATTAAGTGTATGTTAGTGAATACATGGGTTAGTGAGTAATGTTTAAATATATAAATATCTGTATTAGTCTCTCACTTTGTGTATAAGTGGCTGCATGGGTTGGTGAGTAACTACATGAGTGTCTATATAGGTTATTAGTTGTTTTTTTGAGTGTCTGCATGGTTCGGTGGGGGTATTACATAGTGCATAGATGCATGAATGAGTGACTCCCTGTTTGTATGTGTTGAAGACAGCATGTGTGCAGGACTGTATGGGTGGATGAGTGTGTGCATGGGTGTGTTAGTCAATGAATGACTGTCTCAATAGTGTCTTTATGAGTAACTACATATGTTTTAAACTAGTATATGTGAGTATTGGTATATATCAGTGAGTATATGCGAGAGTGAGAGATTGGAAGAGTTCCTGTATACATTAGTCTGTGTTTCTATAAGTGACTGCTTAAGAGAGTAAGTATGTGTAAGTTTCTGTACCAGTAAGTGTGGTGGTGTGTGTATAACTGTATATGCAATTTAATGGATGTTTGATACTTTGTTTGCATGTGTGACTATGTGTGTGAGTAACTTGATGGAGTGTCATTGTGTAACAGGATGTATAGGTGTATGAGTACATATGATGAGTGAGTACATCTATGACTGACTGTATAGGACTGTCGGTTAATGAGTGGATATGTGTGTAGATCTTTGAATTACTAAATAGGTGTGTTGTAAGTGGTATTGGTATGTCCATTGTTTTGAAAATGTTAGTTTCTATTTTTGAGTGTGTGTATCAAAGGTTATATTAGGGTGAGAGGAGGTCTGCCACTGCATCACAAGGATGATGTCATCAGTGATGTAATTTAAGATGTCATCAGTGATGTCATGAGTGATGTCACTGACCATGTCATGAGTGATGCGACGTCATCAGCAGTGCATTGCGGGCACACGAGTTATAGTTAGCTTAACTATAGGAGTATATTGTAGGAGTGAAATGTCCAACTACCTATAACACCCCTGAAACCTACGTTTTTTTCCAGAGAATTTGTAAGGTTTTTTTAAATGCTAATTCCTAACTATAACGTGCCTGAAACCTATGATTTTTTCAGTGAATGTCAAAGGTTTTTTAAATGCTAATTAGTAACTATAACATGCCTAAAACCTATGTTTTTTTCAGTTAATTTCTAATGTTTTTTAAATGCTAGTTTCTAACTATGCCTACAGAGTTAGGACATGTGAAGACAGAAGAATAAACTCACAGAAAGAAATGCAGAAAGAAGCAACAGAAGTCCTCAAAGACGAAGAAAAGTGCAAGAAAAAGGAAGACGTGCAGAAGAGCAGAAAGAGGCCTTGTTGCAAAATCATCCTGCACCCTCAACTTTTTCAGATGGGAACTGGCGGTAACTGACTCTGACTAACCAGTCCTAGAGCCAGTGCTGTGCTAAAAGACACTTAGAATACAGTTAAAACATCCACATACACTAGGGAACACTATGCGTTGGGGTACTCCTATGATTACTATGGCCTCTTCTGTAAGACCCTAGTACATAATAGGGCAGGGGGATTAAAACTACCCCTTAAAACGTGCCACAGTGCGCGTTTGCACACTGATAAAGGGAGGGGGGGCTGACCTGCTGTGTGCAAACACGCCATGTGGCCGTTTTTATTTGGTGGATAAAGTTCCCTTGAATCCTGAGTGTCCCTCAGGTACAACTAGTCCACCAGGTATCTCCAGTTAGAGCCACAGAGCTGCGTTGCAGAGAGGTGTAAAAATGGCACGGCCTGGACCACCTCTCTGCAACGCGGCGAAGAGGCGCTTACTGGAAGCACCTGGTGGGCTAGTTGGCCCCCAGGAGCCCTCAGGAGTGAAGGGGAATCATTTCCCCAACTTAAAATGTGCCATAGGGCGTGTTTGCACACGTCAATCCAGGCCCCGTCCCCTCCCTTCACAACTGTGTAAACACACCCTGTGACCATTTTAAGTTGGGAGATTAAGTCCATTTGAATCTTGAGGGTCACTAGGGTCCAACTAGCCCACTAGGTAACTCCAGTAAGCGCCACAGACCTGCGTTGAAGAGAGGTGTAAAAAGTGGCACAGCCTGGACCACCTCTCTGCAACGCAGCGCAGTGGCGCTTAATGGAAGCACCTGGTGGGCTAGTTAGCCCCCAGGGGCTCTCAGGATTGAAGGAGAATTATTTCCCCCAACTTAAAACGTGCCATAGGGCGTGTTTGCAAACGTCACATCAGGCCCCGTCCCCTCCCTTCCCCACTGAGTAAACACGCCCTGTGGCCATTTTAAGTTGGGAGATTAAGTCCCCTTGAATCCTGACGGTCCCCAGGGTCAAATTAGCCCACTAGGTACCTCCAGTAAGAGCCATTGCAGAGAGGTGTAAAAAGGGGCACGGCCTTCACCACCTCTCTGCAATGTAGTGCAGTGCCGCTTACTGTAAGCACCTGCTGGGCTAGTTGGCCCCCAGGGTCCCACGGGATTGAAGGGGAATTATTTCCCCAACTTAAAACGCGCCACAGGGCGTGTTTGCCCCAGTCACCTCAGGCCCCGCCCCCTCCCTGTGTAAACGCGCCCTGTGGTCGTTTTAAGTTGGGAGTCCCCTTGAATCCTGAAGGTCTCTAGGGTCAAACTAGCCCACTAGGTACCTCCAGTAAGCGCCACAGAGTTGCATTGTAGAGAGGTGTAAAAGGGACGTGGTCTCTGAACACCTTTCTGCATTGCAGCTCCCTTGCGTATACTGGAGGTACCTGTTGAGCTAGTTGGCCCCGAGGGACCCTCAGCATTGAAGATGAATTAATACCCTAACTTAAAACGTGCCACAGGGTGTGTTTGCACACGTGTCAACTCAGGCCCCGCCCCTCCCTTCACCACTGTGCAAACGTGCCCCGTGGCGTGTATTGAGTTGGGGGATTAACTCCCCTTGAATCCTGAGGGTCCCTGGGGTGAAACTAGCCCCCTAGGTACCTCCAGTAAGTGCCACAGAGCTGCGTTGCAGACAGGTGTAAAAAGGGGCGTGGGCTCATTACACCTCTCTGCAACGCAGCTCCCTGGCGCATACTGGAGGTTCCTGGTGGGCTAGTTGGCCCCCAGACACCCCCAGTTTTCAAGGGGAATTAGTTCCCCAACTGCAAATGCGCCTAGGAGCGCGTTTGTAGAGTGCTGCAAGGAGGGGGCGTGGCCTCAGGTGCAATGCCGGTCTTTTATTATTTTTATTTTTTAAGAAGGGGGCTGTGTGGCCCCCCTTCTTTTCCTAATATTATTGGCTCTGGGGGCCCCTTCCCCCTGGGCCTGGCCCCTATTTCTTTTTTTTTTATCTTAAAAATTTGGAATGGAGCCGCGTGGCCCCCCTCCCAGGCCATAATCCGTCCTGGGTACGCCTTCCCCCGGGGCATGGTCATTTTCATTTTAATTCTGTATTTGGAGGGGGCTGCCTTTCCCCCCCCCACTCAGGCCATTTATGGCCCCGGGGACCCCATCTCCCGGCCTTTTTTTTCTTTTTTTAATTTTTGAGGAGGGTGGCCCCCCTCCCGAGCCACTAATAGCCCCAGGGACCCCATCCCCCGGGGATGGCCCTCTCCGTTGGGGACCATGGGGGGGTCTTCAATCCCCCCAGGGTCCCACCAACTCCCCGCCTCCTGCGGGAGCCGGCATTGCTTTTCTACATGGGGCCTGCTAAGATGCAGCTCCCCGTGTGGAAAAGCAATCTCTTTGGTTTTTGGAAGAGAGATCAGGTTTCCTGCTCTCTCTTCCAAAACCCAAAGCAGTTTGGTATGGCAGGGCAGGAGCCGTGAGGCTCTCGCACTGCCATAGCAAACTACAGTGTCCCGGGGGTGGGCACCCCGGGACACTGCAGGAGCCGGCCCTGGAGTGTGGCGGTCCCCAGGGCCATCACAGGATCCAGGAGGGGGGCCGTGCAACCCCCCTCCCAACATCTACAAAGCCCTGGGGGGTGGTCCCCGGGGCTTGGGGGTCCTTAACAGACCCCCAAATATAAATACGTAGTGCCCCGGCGAGGTGGTGGTACCTGGGGCTTGGGGGGCTTGGATGCCCCCACGTTAAAAATTAAAGCCCCGGGGGGTGGCAGTCCTTGGAGCTCGGGGGGCCTGGATGCCCCCACACATTAAATATTAAAGCCCCGGTAGCCCCCGCAAATATTTTCTTAAAGCCCCTGGGGGTGGCGTTCCAAGGTGCTTGGGTGGGCCGTTGAGCCCCACCCATGAATTTTTCAAGCTGCGCGGGTGGCGGTCCCCGGGGCTGTGAGTCCCCCCACACATAATATGGAAAAGCCCCAGGGGGTGGTGGTCCCCAGGGCTGGAGCCCCAATACCATAAAAATATTGCCCCGGGTCTTGGCCCACACGGGGGCTAAATACTAATGACACACGGGAGCCCACGCTTTGTTTTTTTTTGTGGCCAGATGTGCGGATCCTACGTGCATCCCGTGATTTATAAAAAAAACAAACATTTTTGAGCCGTGGGGGTCCTTGTGGGACCCCGTGAGCAGGCCTAGGGGATCATGGTGTTTCTACCCTGCCCCCTTTTTGTGTTTTGCAAATTTTTTTTCTCTTTTCTTGTGCCTCGGTTCTACAGAGGCACAAGATGGCTGCCAACACTTCCTGATTTGGAGTGTTGACAGCCAATTAGCATGAAGCTTGTGATCGGGAGTCTGCGCAGACCCTGTGCGGCCATAGATATCACAACTTTTTTAATTTTGATTTTCTCAGCAACTACTGAACGGATTTACGCCATTTAACAAAAACGGTTCTTTCTGAACCAAGGGCTACCTTTTTGCCAAATTTGGTGTAATTCTGTTCGAGCTGTGTCTGATCTGGGGCGGTGTGGAGTGCAAAAAAACGATGGATTTAGGCCCAGATCTCTGTACTGGGGTGAATGTATGACATTGTTCGGCATTCTGTCCATCAACTGTTGTTTTGCATTTGTCACCCTGAGTGGATGGGTATGCTCAGACGTGAGTCCCATGCTCTCCACACCACTGGAATCAAGCTATCCTGGCTGAAGACGGCTGATAGCCAGAAACCGGTCCTAGGATGCTTGATTCCGGTCCAGGAAAGACATGGCTTGGCAGTTCGGGCTGGACTGTTCCAATGAGGCACAGGGTCAAGGCTGATTTGCATATGGCCATGTCTGAACTGGGGTGGTGTGGAGTGCAAAAAAACTATGGATTTAGGCCCAGATCTCTGTACTGGGGTGAATGGTTGACATTGTTCTGCATTCTGTCCATCAACTGTTGTTTTGCATTTGTCACCCCGGGTGGGATGGGTATGCTCAGACGTGAGTCCCATGCTCGCCACACCACTGGAGTCAAGCTATCCTGGCTGAAGACGGCTGATACCCAGAAACCGGTCCTAGGATGCTTGATTCCGGTCCAGGAAAGACATGGCTTGGCAGTTCAGGCTGGACTGTTCCCATGAGGCACAGGGTCAAGGCTGATTTGCATATGGCCATGTCTGAACTGGGGTGGTGTGGAGTGCAAAAAAACTATGGATTTAGGCCCAGATCTCTGTACTGGGGTGAATGTATGACATTGTTCTGCATTCTGTCCATCAACTGTTGTTTTGCATTTGTCACCCCGAGTGGGGTGGGTATGCTCAGACGTGAGTCCCATGCTCGCCACACCACTGGAGTCAAGCTATCCTGGCTGAAGATGGCTGATAGCCAGAAACCGGTAATAGGATGCTTGATTCCGGTCCAGGAAAGACATGGCTTGGCAGTTCGGGCTGGACTGTTCCCATGAGGCACAGGGTCAAGGCTGATTTGCATATGGCCACGTCTGAACTGGGGTGGTGTGGAGTGCAAAAAAACAATGGATTTAGGCCCGAATCTCTGTACTGGGGTGAATGTATGACATTGTTCTGCATTCTGTCCATCAACTGTTGTTTTGCATTTGTCACCCCGAGTGGGATGGGTATGCTCAGACGTGAGTCCCATGCTCTCCACACCACTGGAGTCAAGCTATCCTGGCTGAAGACGGCTGATTGCCAGAAACCGGTCCTAGGATGCTTGATTCCGGTCCAGGAAAGACATGGCTTGGCAGTTCGGGCTGGACTGTTCCCACGAGGCACAGGGTCAATGCTGATTTGCATATGGCCATGTCTGTACTGGGGTGGTGTGGAGTGCAAAAAAACGACGATGGATTTAGGCCCAGATCTCAAGACTGGGGTGAATGTATGACATTGTTCTGCATTCTGTCCATCAACTGTTGTTTTGCATTTGTCACCCCGAGTGGGATGGGTATGCTCAGACGTGAGTCCCATGCTCTCCACACCACTGGAGTCAAGCTATCCTGGTTGAACATGGCTGATAGCCAGAAACCGGTCCTAGGATGCTTGATTCCGGTCCAGGAAAGACATGGCTTGGCAGTTCGGGCTGGGCTGTTCCCATGAGGCACACGGTCAAGGCTAATTTGCATATGGCCATGTCTGAACTGGGGTGGTGTGGAGTGCACAAAAACGAAGGATTTAGGCACAGATCTCTGTACTGGGGTGAATGTATGACTTTGTTCTGCATTCTGTCCATCAACTGTTGTTTTGCATTTGTCACCCTGAGTGGGATGGGTATGCTCAGACGTGAGTCCCATGCTCTCCACACCACTGGAGTCAAGCTATCCTGGCTGAAGACGGCTGATAGCCAGAAACCGGTCCTAGGATGCTTGATTCCGGTCCAGGAAAGAGATGGCTTGGCAGTTCGGGCTGGACTGTTCCCATGAGGCACAGGGTCAAGGCTGATTTGCATATGGCCATGTCTGAACTGGGGTGGTGTGGAGTGCAAAAAAACGATGGATTTAGGCCCAGATCTCTGTACTGGGGTGAATGTATGACATTGTTCTACATTCTGTCCATCAACTGTTGTTTTGCATTTGTCACCCCGAGTGGGATGGGTATGCTCAGACGTGAGTCCCATGCTCTCCACACCACTGGAGTCAAGCTATCCTGGCTAAAGACGGCTGATAGCCAGAAACCGGTCCTAGGATGCTTGATTCCGGTCCAGGAAAGACATGGCTTGGCAGTTCGGGCTGGACTGTTCCCATGAGGCAAAGGGTCAAAGCTGATTTGCATATGGCCATGTCTGAACTGGGGTGGTGTGGAGTGCACAAAAACGATGGATTTAGGCCCAGATCTCTGTACTGGGGTGAATGTATGACATTGTTCTGCATTCTGTCCATCAACTGTTATTTTGCATTTGTCACCCCGAGTGGGATAGGTATGCTCAGACGTGAGTCCCATGCTCTCCACACCACTGGAGTCAAGCTATCCTGGCTGAAGACGGCTGATAGCCAGAAACCGGTCCTAGGATGCTTGATTCCGGTCCAGGAAAGACATGGCTTGGCAGTTCGGGCTGGACTGTTCCAATGAGGCACAGGGTCAAGGCTGATTTGCATATGGCCATGTCTGAACTGGGGTGGTGTGGAGTGCAAAAAACGATGGATTTAGGCCCAGATCTCTGTACTGGGGTGAATGTATGACATTGTTCGGCATTCTGTCCATCAACTGTTGTTTTGCATTTGTCACCCTGAGTGGATGGGTATGCTCAGACGTGAGTCCCATGCTCTCCACACCACTGGAATCAAGCTATCCTGGCTGAAGACGGCTGATAGCCAGAAACCGGTCCTAGGATGCTTGATTCCGGTCCAGGAAAGACATGGCTTGGCAGTTCGGGCTGGACTGTTCCAATGAGGCACAGGGTCAAGGCTGATTTGCATATGGCCATGTCTGAACTGGGGTGGTGTGGAGTGCAAAAAAACTATGGATTTAGGCCCAGATCTCTGTACTGGGGTGAATGGTTGACATTGTTCTGCATTCTGTCCATCAACTGTTGTTTTGCATTTGTCACCCCGGGTGGGATGGGTATGCTCAGACGTGAGTCCCATGCTCGCCACACCACTGGAGTCAAGCTATCCTGGCTGAAGACGGCTGATACCCAGAAACCGGTCCTAGGATGCTTGATTCCGGTCCAGGAAAGACATGGCTTGGCAGTTCAGGCTGGACTGTTCCCATGAGGCACAGGGTCAAGGCTGATTTGCATATGGCCATGTCTGAACTGGGGTGGTGTGGAGTGCAAAAAAACTATGGATTTAGGCCCAGATCTCTGTACTGGGGTGAATGTATGACATTGTTCTGCATTCTGTCCATCAACTGTTGTTTTGCATTTGTCACCCCGAGTGGGGTGGGTATGCTCAGACGTGAGTCCCATGCTCGCCACACCAATGGAGTCAAGCTATCCTGGCTGAAGATGGCTGATAGCCAGAAACCGGTAATAGGATGCTTGATTCCGGTCCAGGAAAGACATGGCTTGGCAGTTCGGGCTGGACTGTTCCCATGAGGCACAGGGTCAAGGCTGATTTGCATATGGCCACGTCTGAACTGGGGTGGTGTGGAGTGCAAAAAAACAATGGATTTAGGCCCGAATCTCTGTACTGGGGTGAATGTATGACATTGTTCTGCATTCTGTCCATCAACTGTTGTTTTGCATTTGTCACCCCGAGTGGGATGGGTATGCTCAGACGTGAGTCCCATGCTCTCCACACCACTGGAGTCAAGCTATCCTGGCTGAAGACGGCTGATTGCCAGAAACCGGTCCTAGGATGCTTGATTCCGGTCCAGGAAAGACATGGCTTGGCAGTTCGGGCTGGACTGTTCCCACGAGGCACAGGGTCAATGCTGATTTGCATATGGCCATGTCTGTACTGGGGTGGTGTGGAGTGCAAAAAAACGACGATGGATTTAGGCCCAGATCTCAAGACTGGGGTGAATGTATGACATTGTTCTGCATTCTGTCCATCAACTGTTGTTTTGCATTTGTCACCCCGAGTGGGATGGGTATGCTCAGACGTGAGTCCCATGCTCTCCACACCACTAAAGTCAAGCTATCCTGGTTGAACATGGCTGATAGCCAGAAACCGGTCCTAGGATGCTTGATTCCGGTCCAGGAAAGACATGGCTTGGCAGTTCGGGCTGGGCTGTTCCCATGAGGCACACGGTCAAGGCTAATTTGCATATGGCCATGTCTGAACTGGGGTGGTGTGGAGTGCACAAAAACGAAGGATTTAGGCACAGATCTCTGTACTGGGGTGAATGTATGACTTTGTTCTGCATTCTGTCCATCAACTGTTGTTTTGCATTTGTCACCCTGAGTGGGATGGGTATGCTCAGACGTGAGTCCCATGCTCTCCACACCACTGGAGTCAAGCTATCCTGGCTGAAGACGGCTGATAGCCAGAAACCGGTCCTAGGATGCTTGATTCCGGTCCAGGAAAGAGATGGCTTGGCAGTTCGGGCTGGACTGTTCCCATGAGGCACAGGGTCAAGGCTGATTTGCATATGGCCATGTCTGAACTGGGGTGGTGTGGAGTGCAAAAAAACGATGGATTTAGGCCCAGATCTCTGTACTGGGGTGAATGTATGACATTGTTCTACATTCTGTCCATCAACTGTTGTTTTGCATTTGTCACCCCGAGTGGGATGGGTATGCTCAGACGTGAGTCCCATGCTCTCCACACCACTGGAGTCAAGCTATCCTGGCTAAAGACGGCTGATAGCCAGAAACCGGTCCTAGGATGCTTGATTCCGGTCCAGGAAAGACATGGCTTGGCAGTTCGGGCTGGACTGTTCCCATGAGGCAAAGGGTCAAAGCTGATTTGCATATGGCCATGTCTGAACTGGGGTGGTGTGGAGTGCACAAAAACGATGGATTTAGGCCCAGATCTCTGTACTGGGGTGAATGTATGACATTGTTCTGCATTCTGTCCATCAACTGTTATTTTGCATTTGTCACCCCGAGTGGGATAGGTATGCTCAGACGTGAGTCCCATGCTCTCCACACCACTGGAGTCAAGCTATCCTGGCTGAAGACGGCTGATAGCCAGAAACCGGTCCTAGGATGCTTGATTCCGGTCCAGGAAAGACATGGCTTGGCAGTTCGGGCTGGACTGTTCCAATGAGGCACAGGGTCAAGGCTGATTTGCATATGGCCATGTCTGAACTGGGGTGGTGTGGAGTGCAAAAAACGATGGATTTAGGCCCAGATCTCTGTACTGGGGTGAATGGTTGACATTGTTCTGCATTCTGTCCATCAACTGTTGTTTTGCAGTTCGGGCTGTAGCCATGTCTAAAATTTCCTATGGGAAATTGCAAGGGGAAAGCACATTTTGGAACCCCTTTTTTTCTCTTCCCCAGCTTGCAGAATCACCCTAAAACTTTCAAGATAGGAGCGGACCGGAGCGGACCATAAGTTTTGAAAATTTAGCTAAGATTTGTCAACCGGCGCCAAAGTTATTGGGAATAGAATGTTGCAATTTTCCTATGGAAAATAGGTTCTAACTATAACTACCTACTGGCGACCTCCAGTAGGTAATATATATATATATATATATATATATATAAATATATATATATATATATATGAATGCTCCAAGGTTGCCCAGCACACCAGGATCGGTGATTCCTCTAGGACTGCCAGCTCACGTAATGCGTCCTAGAGGAATCACCGATCCTGGTGTGCTCCCCACACTGTTGGGCAACCTTGGAGCATTCATTTATACGCGGCCGTCCTGCCGCGGGGGGAGCACCACTGCTTGTAATGTAAGCGGGCCGCAGAGCTGGGAAGCTGCAAGGCTTATGCGGGAGGACTGGTACCAAATTGGACTTCCTAGCCCACGGAGCTCATTGAGGGCATGCATCAGCGATCCTCTGTTGTCCCGTACCTACTCAAGGTTTTAAGAGCGCAACACGGACACTACAATAACCATAATGCAATGGGAGACTGCGTATCCTATCAGCAGGCGGCAGCTGTGATTAAAGTGTCTGCTCATGTTACCGTACAACGGAGGTGCCCGGCCTTTGAAAAAGCTGGAAGCGAAACGCGTCCGGCCGCATTACGTGAGCTGGCAGTCCTAGAGGAATCACCGATCCTGGTGTGCTCCGCACACTGTTGGGCAACCTTGGAGCATTCATTTACACACGGCCGTCCTGCCGCGGGGGGAGCACCACTGCTTGTAATGTAAGCGGCCGCAGAGCTGGGAAGCTGCCCTGCTTATGCGGGAGGACTAGTACCAAATTGGACTTCCTAGCCAACGGAGCTCATTGAGGGCATGCATCAGCGATCCTCTGTTGTCCCGTACCTATTCAAGGTTTTAAGAGCGCAACACGGACACTACAATAACCATAATGCAATGGGAGACTGCGTATCCTATCAGCAGGCGGCAGCTGTGATTAAAGTGTCTGCGCATGTTACCGTACAACGGAGGTGACCGGCCTTTGAAAAAGCTGGAAGGGAAACGCGTCAGGCCGCATTACGTGAGCTGGCAGTCCTAGAGGAATCACCGATCCTGGTGTGCTCCCCACACTGTTGGGAAACCTTGGAGCATTCATTTACACGCGGCCGTCCTGCCACGGGGGGAGCACCACTGCTTGTAATGTAAGCGGGCCGCAGAGCTGGGAAGCTGCCCGGCTTATGCGGGAGGACTGGTACCAAATTGAACTTCCTAGCCCACGGAGCTCATTGAGGGCTTGCATCAGTGACCCTCTGTTGTCCCGTACCTATTCAAGGTTTTAAGAGCGCAAAACGGACACTACAATAACCATAATGCAATGGGAGACTGCATATCCTATCAGCAGGCGGCAGCTGTGATTAAAGTGTCTGCGCATGTTACCGTACAACGGAGGTGACCGGCCTTTGAAAAAGCTGGAAGTGAAACACGTCAGGCCACATTACGTGAGCTGGCAGTCCTAGAGGAATCACTGATCCTGGTGTGCTCCCCACACTGTTGGGCAACCTTGGAGCATTCATATATATATATATATATATATATATATATATATATATATATATATATATATATATATATATATACATACATATTAAAAAATCTGAAAATACTAACCAAAAAACACACATATACATAAAAGAAATGTGAAAAGAACATATTGGCTATTGTGACTTCATCCCTGGTGCTGCCTCCATTCTCCTTCAACCTGTGTCTCTGGATTTCCAGTGAGACCTAACTGCAGCAGGTCTCGGAGGCTACTGACTTTTGTGGACACTATGATTGAGGTGCTAAATGTATAGTCAGCCGCAGTATCGTTACATTTTGGTTAAATAAATAAATAAATAGAACAAATTTCATTGTGCGCGCTGCATCGCATTTGGTGACGCAGCGTGAGCAACAAAATTTGTTTTATTCATGTATTTGTATACTTACCTCCGTTAGGCCATAATCCGGACTTTACTACCTCCACCCTGCCCCTCCCCTGCCCGGCGTCCCCGCCCGGCAGCATTCCCTCCAGGAGCCGCTACTGGTATTGAAGTGTTCATATATGCATTATAATTCTGACCCTTACAGTAGCTTGAAAGATGAATATAGTAGTCCCCCTCGGTGAAAAGAATGAATAAGGAGGGATTGTGCCATGTGAGGGAACACAACAAACTCTTCATTCTCTCTTATCTTCACTCCAAGCCCATTCTCCCTTCCCCTCTATGCTCACTACTTCACTTGTTCTGGAAAACGAAGTGGGCATAGGTGACATATCAACACGCATGGCCCGTTAGTCAATATGAAAATATTATAATTGATAACCATTTCTGGCATTAGGTTTAGTAGGGCCCTACCCCCTCCCACCCACACACATCCTTAAAAGTCCAGTACTTTACCTACTGTGGCATAGATTGGAATAGGAATGGGGTAAACCTAACCCCTCCAAATACCAATGCTTTTCCTACATTTTTTAGGTTGGAGTGAGAATATTAATTCTAAACGCTCTAAAGTCATACTTTCCCTTATGATGCTTACCTGGGAGTAAGAATAGTAAATCTGACCCCCACCCCAACACTATCCCTTCTGTTGCGTAGGTTGGAATAGGAATAGTAAATTTTATTCCTCCAAATTTTAACATGGTTTAGCATTTTTTTATGTTGAAGTTTTATTTTATTTATGTTCCTATTGTAATTTTTATTTTATTGGAGTTTATTTGTTAGTTTGAGGTTTATTACTCATTTTGTATATTTATTTGTTTATTATAAATGTATATAGACATTATGTTTTTTTTAAATAATTAGAATTTGTAATAATTAGAAATAATTGTGTTTATTTATATTTTGTTTTATAAATATATGTGCATTTAAAATGATTTTAAGGATTCGTTTTTAAATAAATGATTAAACGATTTTAAATGTTTTAACTATATACATTTATATATGCAGATATTGTTTAATGTAGCATTTTCAAGTTTCTTCAAAAATATACATATATTAAAATGTTAGATACTTTAAATACATACTTACCTATATAATGTCGATATTTAGGGCCACAATATTTTGTAGACAGTAATTTAGTACTTTACATTACAAGCAACGTAACATTGAAATTTGGGACCACAATATTTTTGCTGCAATATTTTTGTATCACAATATTTTTGATGTTGATGACTGCAGCCTCTGATTTCAGCTCCCTGGGTTTATAGCATTCCCCCACATCAGGGGTGGTGAAAAGAAGAGAGAGAAAGAGAGAGAGAGAGAGAGAGAGAGAGAGAGAGAGAGAGAGAGAGAGAGAGGGTTAGGTTAAATCGAAGAGAGAATGAATGGATAGAAAGAGAGGAAGGGAGTGATGCTGGTTTGAATATATTTCTCACTGCTCCTTTTGGTTCCTTGTCTGGCCATGGGTGGAGGTCCAGGACCCCTTCTTGATGTGGCAGGCTCCATCTGCTCTTATGTGGGTGAGTCAAACTGCTGGTGGCACAGGATGCTCACACACTTCAATTTAAGAGCCTTTTACACTACAGCGACAGATCTCGTATGAAAGAAATAAGACTGACTCACTGCTCATAGTTTAATCTCAGCCGTGTAGAAATACTTTCAAAGCGACAGTGTCCTGTAAGGAGTATTACAAAAATACTTCTAGAATAAACACTAGAGGGCTTATTCACAAGCCCCTTGCGTCACTTTTAAATGGGAAAAGTGACATACCTGCAGGGCAAGGGGCTTGTAAATAAGCCCCGGGCCTGTTAGGCTAGACAGCACTGAAATGCCCATGGCACAAGGACTGAGCATCATAGACATGGCCAGTCTGACCACTCAGAGGCCTTTTCTCAGCGGGCTGCAGGCTAAGGAGATGCTTTCAAAGGTGAATGGGTTGCCATGAGCCAACCATAAAACTCCCATATCCATAAGCTAGCCACAACCTCTTGAATTGTAGAGCTGGTTGAACATCTTTTACCAGGGCTTATTTTGTGCCCGCTCTGGCCTTACTTTAGAACAAGGAACAATAGACGGAATACTTTTTTCTAGTGTCACTTAATCACCCAGATTAACCCCTACAAAAGAAGTTTTCAAGAATGACACGAGACCACAAATGAAATATGTTTGGTCTAGAGGAAGGGGGTTGGGGGCGGGGGGAAGCGTAGGAGAGTAAGATGAGCACTGAAACTGGTGATAGGTGAGGAGTATTTTTACAGCAAATATCACATATGAAGAAAAGGATTAAAGGTATAATTGGAGTGTAAGAGGTACCCAGCTCTTCAACTCCAGTCGCACATATCGGTCTGATCTTCTACATTATGTGTAGACTAAAGAGGTGGCTAGAAGCTGGCCGTCGGTGACCAGGCAGCCCTGAGCTGAACAGCGAGTAAGGAGCAGGTAGAGATCACTGGACTCCCTGCAGCATCCTTACACTGCATCAACAATCCTGCACTATTGATTTCCAGTATTCCAGAACTTGAATGAAGCTCACAGTTACACCTTCATAGAGTGTGACAGTGGTTGGCTGAATATCACACAATGGCAGCGAGGTGGTCTACACTCAAGCATGATGCAGCACTTCATGTGACATCACGCCTAATAAGGGTAATTTTCTCTGCGTACACTATTTCTTCAAATGTTGCCCTTGTCTGATGATAAACATAGAAGATAGAAGTGGCGCTAGCATGGGACAGAGCTATGGTACATTCTACAGACAGAGGCTGGTGCCTGGTGCCCCTCGCCCCCCACCCCGCATTTCGACCTACTGAAGTCTAGACTCTCTGTGGTTATTGGCAAAAGTGATGAGGATCCCAAAAGAAGTCCCGTGATACCCTGACAGGCTCTGACAGAGCAGCCATTTTCTTTGAACTCTCGAATGCACAAGCATATGCATGGTACAGGATGCAGCATAACCTACTTCTTTAATTCATGCCTCGGGAAAATGTCTTCCATGAGCGTAGGCTTTACTCTCTCTGCGTCAAAACCTAGGAGAGACCACACAGTTCCTTCATCATCCAGCTAAATTCAAGGCACAGACTGACAATTTGACAAATGCGTCAGTGAGAAGATCCTGAAATCACAAGTCAAAGCCTTGTGTGAATCATCTTTTTACGTACTGACGCAGTAGCCACAGATAACGGAAGTAATCCTGGAAATGGATTGTGTAGCACAGAGAGAGCCTACACCCTGGTTCACTGAACAGATTATGCTCAAGCTGTGGGTGACAAAAACTGCTCTGTCAAAGACTCACACCAGTACAGCCCTCTCTACAACACCCTACAGTTTTGCTGCGGTTTTGATTTTCCACAATAAGGTGAACGCCCCATGCTGGGTTATTATTGTCATTTGTCTGGGCCGAGAAGCCATTTAAAAAAGTTGTGCAATTGTGGCAAAACTTCAAGACCAGGCGAATGCTGCTGCTCTTGAACACATTCCTCAATAAAAGACCTGAGTTTTAAGCCTCCCAGCAGATCTAAACAAAGAGCAAAAAGGGCAGAAGTCCAAAGAAGGCTGGTCCAGCAGGGCTGCTTCCTCTGGACACGATAGGCTGTCAGTCTTTTCAGTCCATAGAAACATACTGAAAGAGGATGACGACACTGTAGAATTCATTCTTGTCAAATAATGGTCCAAATTTCCCATTCAGGGTGGGCACCAGGGCAAGCATCAATCTAATGGCAAAAGGAGATTCTCCAGTCTGCCAGGGGACACTCACTCCAAACATGCGTGCTGGAAATATCTGAATTGGAGTCAGGAACAATCTTTCCCTGTAAATGCTATTTCACACTATGTTGTGTGCAAAATGAACAACGAGTAACTGCTGATGTCTGCGTCATTTAAGTAGATGTTGAAGTCCACATTCAAAAGGGATCTTCTGTGAGTAGTGCCCTCTCTCTTCTCACAAACTACCATAGCAATAGACAAGAGTGATGAGAAGCCTTTGCCTTACCCTAATATACATTGATTTGTATGAAGGTACAAAGGTAAATAATTGAAACTACAATTTGACTAGTCCAGCAATGCATCAGGTGACTTTTAGGGTCTGAAATGGCAAGTACAGCATGGAACCTGTGACAGGCCACACCTTGTTGGTTTTCCCAATCATTCTTGCGTCCTAAAGAGTTTCAAGAAGGGAATCAGGATCTGTGCGTTTATGATAAATCTATCTGGGGTCCAGAGAGAATGGTTGATCTCGATCCCTGCATCTTGAACATGAACCATCAACTCAATGGAACGTACTTCTTCTCTAAACATTAAGGGCCTAATTTATAAGCCCATTATGCCACTGGTGCGTCACTTTTTTTGACACAACGGCAGTGCACTGTGCCTGCCCATATTTACAAAGCCATGTAATGTCACCCGGTGTGACTTTCCATGGCCCTGTAAATATGTGCCCTTTTTACGCATTAGTCTGTATGAAAGGGACATTCCATGGGTGTTGCTGTGGGTGTTCCCATCCAGCGTACATGGAACCTGACGCATTTCCAGATTTACGTTTTGTAAGCATATAGGAATGGCGCAACGAGGAGAAATACTTTTATTTCTCCTTGATTTTTCCTCTTTCTATGCATGCATTGAAAGAGGAAAATGCCATCAATGATTGTTTTTGTGCAGGAACGTTTTTTTTCCTGCACAAAAACAACCCTCCATGCAACGCAGACACCCTTGCAAAATGACAAAGGGGTGCCTGCACTGGCGCATGGGAGTCTATTGTGAGCCAGCGCAGCGAAAAGCACACAAGTGGGTTGTATTGTTGTTAATACAACGCAGCTGTGTGCTTTGAAAATGACCCAAATCGTGCCAGCAAAATGGCTTACAGCACAGCACGGTGTAATTTACTTGTAAATAAGGCCCCTCGTCATTATTGGTATCATCAGCTGGCATAGTACTTGTGAAATCCACACATGACATGACACCCTGCACCATGAATGCAGTGTTTACAGCTATAAGCATCTGACCTTTGGTGTGTCATTCACAGCAAAATAGCTCCAGGAAGAACTAAGGGAAAATAATTATCTATATTACAAATCGCTTTATCTGTAGTAATGACACCTATTGCTTAAGAAGACTGAATAGGAAAATACCAGACTCTAAACTGAGTAAGTGGTACGCTGCTAATCAAATTTCATTCTGAACAACAAAAAGTGTGCATTTTGCAAATCGAAAATGAAAATCCGTGGATACATTTTCTGCTGGGAATAGTCTGTGATCCAGTTCCAGGCAGGTTAAGCCCTTACATTTGTACCAACATCAATAACTCTACCATCACTCTGCTCTCTCCTAGAAATGTCTACCTACTATATTGATATTGAATTGTTTTATATAGCGGGCAAATGCTAAAGGTGTCTTGGTGCTGATGTCTACAACACAGAGTTAAAGGAGAACAGGAGCTACTATTTTATAGCCAGAAAAAATGCTGATAGCTAATAGAATGTCCGAGAAAATCGCCAGGTTTTAAGATGTTTCCTGAAGCTGGATAGTTTAGGCTAACTTCTGAGCTGATCAGACAAGTTTTTCAGAGTTGGGATGTGACTTGGATGAAGCTCCTACTACCCCAAATCTTTGCTATACCATATGCATCATAAACTATACCTTGTTTGGTGCTCCACTGAGGTACATCATAAGATAGGGACAGGTCTGTTTTCATCTGGGCTGTGCCTGGACCATTTGATGCCATCAAATCCTGACCTATTGAGGCAAACCAGGGCTACTTTCGATACAATGCTCGAGACTGAGTTTACTTTTGAAACAGTTCTGTAGGATTGAAGGCAATCTTGGCCCGACATGAAGATCTGAATCCACCATTCCAATGGGAGGTTTGCGCCTGTGAAAACGTTCACTGTTTCTTCACTACAAGCACTTTAATTTGAATACAGATCATCAAGATATAGCCAAGGTTTTTGAAACCCCAAAATCAAGATGCCGTCTCAACTTAAGAGATGGCCCTGTTGTAAGTCTACAAATCTTGCATCATTCATAAGCCAGGTAGAGACCATACCATGATTGATTTCTTCTCATAGTTTCTTAACCTTTAGTTTGTAGCCATTTCCAGTGGCGGCTGGTGACATTTGAAAGTGGTGAGTTTTAAAAATATTGTCATACTGCACTTTGGCGAGCAAGTGAGCGAGCCCGAACAACCTAACGGTGGTTTGGTGGGGGGGTTCTCCCCCTGAGAAAAAAATTGAAAGAAGAGTGGACATATGGTGCATTTTTACAGCAATTATTTCTATGACACAACCACGCGGTGCAAAGGGAAAAGTAAAGAACCATGCTTACAGCGATAGTCAACCCAAAATCCACCCCCTTCCCCACTCGTGGAGATTACAAGATTAGGTCGATGGCTCCCTTCGGTTTATTGGAGTTCAGCGAGTAGAGGAGAAGGTGTCAATAAATTATCCCTTTACATTATTAAGCCAAAACAATCACCAGACACACCAGCATATCATAATACTCTTAGATTTGCAAAACAATTACGATCTCTTTACGTTTTGCGAAGTTGCTGCTCCCAATTGGAGCAGAGTAGGAAAGAACTAAAGTTCCCATCAACTGAACCCATCTAGACTTTAAACATGCATAAAAGTGGCAGGAATCTACTGAAAAGACCACCAGAGTAAACCCACAAAATAGAAAGTTGAATGTCAACTTGACACAAATGTCATATTTTAAAAAGTAACTGATGGCTGGTGTACCCTAAACTTGAGGGCCCAAACCCTCGTTCCACTGGGCAAGCTGAAAGACAATCACCCCTTTCTCTACACACAATAAGCGATGGCCACCTTGTATCCCCGGAGAGGCAGGAACATTCATTCACCATGCATAATGAAAGGCAGAAACACCTGTTCACCATGGGCAATTAAAAACCAAAACACTCACTCACCTGCACACTGAAAGCCAAAGACCTGTGAAGCCCCAGTGTGCCCTCATTCCCTCCATTATACTCTCTGAAAGCCAGGGGCACTTATTTATATTAATTCGCAAAGACAAAGATCCTGCATGCACATTCACTGTGCACTCTGAAAGATGGATAAACTCTGCATCCTTAAAGGCAGTCACTTTCACACACTGTCATTTCCTATGGGCCTCACTGGGCGCCCTGACTTGCATGCATCCTGGTTTTATTGTGTACAATCATAAGCTGATACCCTCATTTAATGTGCACCCTGACATGCTGCGCCTTTGTTCCCCATGCACTCTGAAACAGAGGCTAACTGATTTGCTGTGTACCCTGAGAGGCAGACCACTGGTTTACTCTGCACCCTGAAAGTCTGGCAACTTCTTTCACAAGCTGCATCATGCAAGGTGCATCCCATGAGGCTGACACTTTCTCTCACTATGGTCCCTGAAAGGCAAGTAGCCATGCGTCCTGTCTGCTAGTGATACCAGAACAGTCCGTCCAACTAGTGTTCTGTTAATACTTCGAATGTGATGTCCATCTACGTGTCGTGATGTGCGACTGATGAAGTCACAAACAAGACGCTGAGCGCAAACGCAGCACTTTAAAAATAATACATTTTGAAAACACCGATTAAAACAGCATCATTTTCTCCCACTCCAAATGTATCGTTTCCGCTCCTCATTTACACCGTCACATAAACCAAGGAAATCGTCCACCATAACTGAAAGATATTGTGCAAGCAAACAGGATTCTCACTCAGCCACAGCCGGCATGCTCGCAGGAGGGGGGGGGCGATAGGGAGGGGAATAAAAAAAGTTAAATAAAACCTACCTTACCGGTGGGTACCGCGCTGCCTCTGCTCCCGGCCAGTGTACCGGGTATGCGTATTCTTGCTGCTTTCCTGCAGGAACAGGAAGCAGTCAGCAGGCAGCCTACCTCCCCTCCCCTACCCTAAGCCAATCACAACGCTGCAATAGCAGCAGCCTACATAGAGAAAAAGGGAGAGTGCGCATGACTGAGTTGGTCGGCCCTGGGTAGACTCGTGAATGTCAAAGGTGAAATGTGGCCATCAAACTATTATTGAAGCACAAGAGCTGTTTCTTATTTCTAAGCCAGTGATTGAAGGACATTCATATCTGTCAAAGTTTGAGAAAGGGCAGTCCACCTTGATTCTTAACAGGTGTGCCTATGCAACAAAATGATTGCAATCTCTTTGGTCCTTTATAATTTGGAAATTAATCTTGTGATCCTGGACAAATCCTACAGATTTCCTGCAGCCATGGTATTCTAACTAATACCTCCATCCCTTCTGTAATTCAGCTTTGAATAAAATCTTTCCCATATTTGTAATGCCTCGGTATTCAATTCAGACAGTGGCTCTTATATCAAAGTGTAGGAATTTTGGGGGATTTTGTAGATACATTCGGTTTTTTGAAAAGCACTTCCTTTTGAAGCAAGTCAAAGGAACAATGGACCAATTAATTAGTACTCTGAAGAAGGTTATCCAGATAGTTCAGTTTACCTGTAAGTCAATCTACCAGGTGCTCTGTCAGACCAGAGAACTCACAAATGCACACCCTACAGAACTGTTGTAAAGGATCCAACTGAATTGCTCTTTGTTCGGAATACAAGAACTCATCTCTGGAAAAAGAATGGATAAACCCAGAAAGCACCAGGAGATGAAGATCTATTATCATCACCAGGATACCCATATTCGATGGCAGTGGGTTTTATAATTTAATTTAATGTAAAATAACTTAACTAAAAGAGGAAATTGAATTTCTATTCTGGCAATAGTAGGGAAGTGACTTTTTCCACCTTTGTCAAGCAGACTTTGTTCTCTCTTGATGAAAGGGATTTCAAAGGACCAACTCCACTTTACCTGCAACCCATATCAGAAGGTCATTCTTTCTTTGTGAAGAAATAGACAGTGTCACAGGAGAAATGTTTCTGGGTGTGCAATAGAGCAGGTGACCTCTCATAGCAGTGATGGTACAGTGAATCATTGTCTGAGGAGGGCCTGCCAGTTTATTATTATGATTAAAGCACTAAGCCCCCAACCTTTACCCCCTTCACCCCTCTCCCTGAACCCTGGGTATCCTAACACCACCACACTATCAAGTCTCTTAACCAACTTATCACTATCATGGACTCAGAAGTCATCATTCCAAGCATTTTATACGGTTGAAGCAGATGTACTATCCTCTTTTATGGTGTGTGTGTTCAGGAAGCAATCCAAACAAAAGTCAGAAACCCCACCCTATGTGACATCCAACTGCCTTCTCCAAAGACAGAATAACTGGTTTCATTTGCTTCCCTCACTTGCCAAGAAGTAGGGGGAATGGAATTCATTTTCACCTTTGTTTGATGTGCTCTTCCAGTCATCACATAATGGCAAGGATGGTTGTTTCTGCTCCCTGGAAAAAGAGGACTTGCTCCCTGCTCTATCCGCCCTCCTTGCCTAAATGCTGAGGTGAAAAAATGACTTGGGCTGCTGGGGCAAGTGACAGCTGGAGAGGCCCTGTTGTCCTGTGTGCCTAGTTGGGTGTTTGGTAAACTGTGTCCCAAGGCAGGTATTTGCAGCCCTCGTCCTCCGCCCACAAAACAATGAGTGAGATGGTGGTCCGGGGCAGATGACAGCTGCTCCAGTGCAGTATTCTAAATTGTGAAAATGAAACATTAGGCTGTCAGCTGTCCTGGATCATCACACCATTATACAGGTCTATCAACAGTAGCCCATACAGAAATGATTACTTAAAAATGAACATAACATATACATAACTAGGTATAAAAGCAGATACAGTCTGGGCTTTGCCTGATTACTCTTTATAAACTAGCTTGGGGTGACTGCCAGCTTACCTTATCTATAGCGCTTAGTTTGAACTAGTGGTTTCTGGTGCTCAGCACCGGTACTTTATTGTCACCACCTGCATGTATGACAGTCTGCCACATGGTAGTGCTGCATGTCTAATTTACGGATCAGAACAACAACAATTGTTTATTAATACAATTTAACTGCTTTGGTGCGTCGGACGGACCCCAGACGTCTGATGTCACGGTGGGCATGTATGGTGTAGGAGAGTAGGATCTGCTTACGATGGTTACCCCCACTTTTTGCTGGTGTTTCACAGTTTTTCGACTTTAGTCTGGCTAGGGTCCTGCTATTCAGGACCCCAGCCTAGCTGCTTCCTCTCTAAAATGATTGCATGTACTTTAGGTACACTCCAGATTGGTTACTGGGTTACCCTTGTGAATCCCTAGTATATGGTACCTTAGGTACCAAGGGCATAGGTACCCCAGAGGCCTACCAGGGGCTGAAGCATGTATTATGCCACCCCTGGGAAGCCTTCCAAAATGGCACCACAGGTCTGCTACTGCAGCCTGGGTAAGGTGGTGCATGCACCCCTTACTAAGATATAGGTTACCTATATCTACCTTAATCACTGACACATATAAACCTATAAACCACTCCTATGGCAGGCCTTATCAGTCCTGAAGGCAGAGTGCTTTTTTTGTGTGAGAGGGTGCCCATGCATGAGCTGAGCCCCTCTGCAGCTTTCCGAGCCTATTCTTTGAGGCTGTTCTGTGATGCAGCCAGACCATATACTCTTAAGTGCATTATAACCTTGCAGTAAATGCTAACTTTGGAATGGCTGCACGGAAACATGTCATGTTTGGTGTCAAACACTTTGGAATCCTACCCCCCTGCCAGTCCTGGCTGGGGGGTGGTAGAATTCCACCCTTCTAGAGGGAGAGACATGTACACACTGGTCTGAACGGTAATAGTTTAAAAGAGCCCTGGCATCACAAAATGGATGCTACTGCCACAGACATGGGTCTGACCTCCTGCTGCTGGACGAAACTCCGGCAGGAGAGGCCTGGACAATAGGTTTCCTGTCACAGGGAGGTGTAACTACCTCCCAGACAGGCTTTAGTGTATTGGGGCTGGTTGGGTGCATTCAGAGAATGCTTTTCAGACAGTGCTGGGGGCATACGTCCCTGTGCATACCCCAGTTCAAACCCGTTGCAGGGGCACTCAGCCCCTGCTCTGGCGCAAAACTGGACAAAGGGAAAGGGGTGTAACCACCCCTCTCCCCAGACCCTCCCATAGGTGGGTCCCCAGAGTATGACCAGCCCCCTAACTTAGTATAAGTATGGGACCCCAGTCCTTAGGACTTCAGATTACACCTGGATGAAACTCTGCAACATATATTCTGGAACTTCGACATTCTACACAACTAGAAGACGGAAGAATCTCCCTTGGGGTCAAGGAGTGACTCCCCTGTTCAAACAGTTACCAAGAAGCATCTTGCTGGTCTGCATTTCCGAGGCTCCCGCCGGACCCTGAAGTATTTGCAACTTAGGACATGGACTTCCAGACTTCTCAGAGACCGACATGAGATCCCAGCAAAGCTGAGACCCACAGCCCTCACGAGTGATGTGGGACCGGAACTCCTGGACACTGTGCACATTTGCAAGTGCATCAACTTCCCAAGCTTTCCTTAAGTTGTGCATTGGGCTACTTGTATTCCAAGCCCCGAGCACCATCTGCACTGAAGATTGTGAGACTACACTCCACAAGTGTTCCGTGGGCCCGCTTCTAGCATTTCCGCTCAAGGCCCCTTTGCAATACCTGGTCTGTCAACTGCTGGGTCCCCATGAAGGTAACTCTTCTTTCCTTTGGGCTTTCTGGTTGCTAGAGATGTGCCCTGACTCCCTACCAAGAGGTGAGCCCCTCAGACCTTGCTGGTCTGCACCAAAGCCAATCTTTGCTTTCTGCGTGGGTTGCTGTTGCCAAGGCTTGTTGGGTCCAATCCGGAAACCGACACCGCAGCACTCGACATCTTTTGTGGCACAGCTTGAATCTAGCTCCTGGTCATCCTCGACGCCTCCTGGTCCTCGTGGCTGAAGAGTCAAGCTTCACCTTCTGCACCTGAAATCACCCGACATCGGGGGGCATCTTGTCATCACCTTCCTGGTCACTGGCAAGTGACACAGACTCTGTCCCCTCTGCGTTCAGATTCTTCAAATCTCTGATCCACCCTTGGATCCACCCGGACACTTTCCACTTGGGCGACAGCAGCACTTTGCAGCAGCATCGATGATGAAACACAACACGAAAAGACACCTATGCATCCGGCTTCCCTGGGTGAGGTAACTTGAGTACTCCGGTGCTCCCGTGTGTGTTGACTCTAGAACCTCCTAGTTCTAAAGGGGTTTGCTCCAAGTCCTCTTCTATGTGTCCTTAATCTTTAAAATTCCAACTGCCTCTTTCCCATAGATGTTAATGGTGATTCGTGGCTGTGTTTAGACACTGCACGCGTCCCCCGCGGGTCCCCTGTGTCACTACCTTGGGTGGTTCCTGGTGGCCCCGGTGGTTCTAAAGGCTCTAGGCCTTGTATCTATGTCAGTCATGGTTAATATTTGGTTTGGTACGCCCCTAGGGCTCAACGTATATTGTGCTAATCTAATGTTTGTTAAATAAGTTTACTGAATGTACTTTTGCCTCTAGCCTCATAAAGAGACTAGAGGGATGTGTTTAGAATAAATACATATATTTTATATATATACCTAGTGTGGTTCTCCTTTCATTTGGTCATTCATGAGATTATAGACTGGTAAAACAAGCTGCTTTACATTCTTTCAAGACTTAGCCTCAAGGCTGCTCTCCACAGCTACCGCTAGGATAGCTTTCTATATAGGTTGTCTTTAAACCTACCATCAATAAGGGTCGTTTGGAGTGGACTGGTGCAAGGTGCCCACTAGAATAGTGGACAGCATATGCCAGGCCAACTTCTCACATGCGGAGCACAGCTGGGGGCCATCCGTGTGGAGTTCCCCCGCACAGCGGGGTAATTCCGGTCAGAGCAAAGCGGATATATTAGAAATTACTAATACATGCGTCCAAGTTTTAATATAGTTTTGGGTTTCTTGAATATTCTGAACTGTCACACTTCTAGGATTGCACTGGTTTGTAGTTGGTACTCTCATTGGCAGCGATGTCAGAGGCAATGGGTGTTGCAAGCTGCAGGAGCCTCCTGACATGGGCTCTGGCACTTATTTTTCTACAAATTAAGCACTACGTATCTCTAGCTACACTTTGTCTTTCCTATGAAACTTGAAAAGAAATTATATTTTTGAATCTTCATTACTTTAGCTTGGAGTTGATTTTATGCATTCACAGCACTTTCAGTGACAATATTTATTAACTTATATATTCCAGCCTCAAATGCAACCATTCTACTGCCATTGCACAACCTATTTCGTTAGACTTAGTGTCCGATTATGAGTTTGGCAGTCTGACCACCGTACCGCTACTGTGACACTCCCTAGAAGACAGCTGCGCCAGCGGTCTTCTGCCCACCATATTACAAGGCATGCAGCCTGAAACTCCAACTGCATATATGGTGTGGTTCCCACCTCCAAAACGGCGGTCTGCAATGTTTGTGATGCGCACTTTGTCACAGTCAGGGCACAGCTTCCTGCCGAGCCTTTTACGACAACACAGTTATACTGGTGGTCCCCTTGCATCAGTTCCCCAATGGCAATCAACCATAGCAGTACGCACGCAGATGAGCACCACAACAGTGCCTATTGGATGGATTAAAATATTACACAGCTGATATCCATTTGCCAAGTGGGTACGCCTGCAAATTAGACTATAAAACACACCTCATTCCTGACCATGATTCTTTTCTTCTCAACTGCAGCCCACAAGACAGCCACCACTGTTTTGTGTTTTTTGAGATAAGGAAGCCCCTTTTTTGTCCTCATCCCATTTTGCACTCTCCACACCCTTTTCTTGTTTAAGTTTTTTTCCCTATTATCCTTTTGTATTCTTTTTTACATTGTCACTTACTTTATTTTGTAGTAATGACTCGCTCCATAACTCCACATTTTACAGAGGCAGAGTTGTCAGTCTTGGTGGATGGGATGATAGGAGTAGAGCAACAATTATTTGGAGCCCAAGTCCAACATACCCCTCTCAGTAGGAAAATGGAAATGTGGGACAGGATAGTCGAGAAAGTGAATTTTTTTTGTACCACTCTGCGCACACAGCTGGAAATTAGTAAGCAGTGGAAGAACTTTAGGCTCAAGGTGCGTTGCCTGGCCTCCAAGCACCACCTGGAGGCCCTGAGGACTGGCAGTGGTCCTCCAGGGCCCCCATTGCAAAGTGTTCCCTAGGAGGAGAAGGTCTTAGCCATCCTGCATTCCGAGGGCTTGACAGGAATATCTGGGAGAGTGAAGTATGGTAAGTTATACTTCACTAGCTGTTGCAATACCTCAATGTCCTGTTGGCTCTCAACTCTGCTTTTGCTATTGTGTTGGCCACCTACTTTCCTAGAATTCAATCCTCCAAGTATGATAGATGTTGGTTTTCCAGCATAAATGTTTATTGTTGCATATAAGATCACATATAGCAATCTCCGTTAGATGCCACATATTGGAATGCTGTCTGTAAGTGTAGAAATATAAAAATATCATACCTAAATCCATGATATGTGTTAATCTGCAAATATATGGTCCCTCCCAAATGCATGTTGCCAACAGGTATGTTACACCAACCTTTTTCAAGTGTTGGGAAGTCAAGATTGAATTTCCCATGAGACCCTGTTACTGTAAGTAAACATTACGCTATAGTGATCTTGACCATTCTCACAAATCTGCCCTGTGCAACTTATGTTCGCTTAAAATGCAGGTTTCCATTTTTCAAGTGTAGGGGAGTTCTGATTGAAATTACTACAACTACCATGAGACCTTGTTACTGTACCTCTAAACAAGATGCAATAGTGATCTTGCCAATTCTCATTAGTCTGCCCTGTTACAACTGATGTTCACCACTCACGAACCGTGCAATGTGCTTACAATGTTCAAATCAGAGACATGTCTGACTAATTTCATCGATCTTGTCCTGGTCTCTTCAACTGAAGCTATTGATGGCATGAGTGGCACCATACCAAATGTGTACCTCAAATATGTGTAAGGCATGAAGGTAACTCAGCTGATAAGAAGTGGCATGTAACCCATTTACTCTGCACTGCTCACATGTTGAGTAACACTAGATATGCAACCAAGTTGTGTGTTCGCCTGTGTTCTACACAGCTAGGCCTTGGAATGGTCAAATACACATTAACTCTAAACGGTATTGACTGAATTGTTCTGGAGTTGTCATATTCATTTCTTATTCCAAAATGCAACATTTACTGAGTGGATCAATTCTACTACATGTATTGAATGTCTCCAAATATCTTGTTGCCAAGTTCAATACCACTATAATAGCTCACAATAGTAATCTCTGCCTATTTTGTTTCTTCCTAGGTCTTTACTTACTGTGACTCAAACAATGTGTATGTACATACCACATTCCCACCAATAACAATGTTATCTATTTCTCAACAGGTCTATCTGGCAGAGCGGTAAAACACACGAAAGGTACTACAAGTCTGAAGAAAGAAAGAAAGAGATGTCAATATATATCTCTTACTGGAACCTAATAGTGTCCCATTTTATACCCAGACCACACAGTTGATCTAGAGAGTTAACATTGTTATACCCAAAGACATAAAAGATAGAGAAGATACAGAGTCTGAGGAAAAAGTACCCATCAGCCCACTCATAAGTGGAATCTCGTCATCTGGGTATGTTTGTGTTGGCAAATGGTGTCCTGTAGGCTCTTCCTCGGAAACGGATTTCGAGGCTGCCTAATGACGGACCCAAAACATTCCACCAACAGATGGCAGTGTATGAGCGGGAGGGGCTAGAAGTTTGCAGTGCTCAAAAGAAAAAAGAAAGGAAAATGATCCAAGTAATTTAAAAATACCTACAGTGATGTCATAGAAAACTTTATTGGGTCTGACCATCAAAGTGGTATGGTTAAAAGACAGTATAATGATAGCATGCAAGGAATTGCTACCCACCAGATATGTTATTCGGTCAACATGTTTCAGCCTAGAAACGGCTTTCGTCAGGACCTCTACAGTGCTACTGCAACACTTACTTTAGTGATGTGATGTGTGATCTACACCCGCTTTCCAAAATAAAAAATGGTGTATCTTCTCCTGTATATACAATGTGCGAAAAACAAACACAAAACACAATAAACAAACAACAGAACAGGATTATAAGTATACAGTTTGTGTATCTCTTATCTCTGTAATGTAACTATATTCATTCATTAGTAGGACACTCACCCTAATTGCAGGGAGAGAAAACCTCACCTCACCTGGCCACTGCTCAGGATAGAAGGAGGCCACGCACTGGAAATAAATAGGTGAATTTTAAAGTTAAATCCAGAAGCAATCAATAAAAGAGAAAAAAAGGTTTAAAACATCTGTATTGGTGATACACATGGGAGAGCAAAATGGCAAGAGCAGATTTGCATTGCATCAGGAAAAAACGCCCAATTAGAGACTGACTACGCTGGCATGCGCTGTCCTGCGTGGTAAATAGAGCAGCTAAATAACCAGAATGTCAGCGACCAAAGACGCCTGCTCCTATGCTATCAAATGGTACTTTCAACATGCAGAGTACCTACAGCATCTATCTGAGTAGACCGCCATCACTCACCTCTCCGTCGTTGCCTCGGGGTAGAAACTGAGCCGAGGGGGAGGCGGTGATGAGAGGTTGTCATCGGTTTAAGTATGCATAGTGGCGGACCTGAAAGGAAGCTGTCGCCACAAACGGATGTGATTGGTTTACAGCATCCTGGAGGGCCTAGCCAATGGCAGCAGACCTCGCATTGAGCCAAATCATCACCACAAACGGACCAATCGGAGCATACAGCTCAGGCGGCAATGATGTTTGACAGCGCGTGAAAAGCTGCCAGCTATACAGCGAGCAGATCTCAAAGACAAACTATTCGCTGGAAACATTCAGTTTAACAAAAGGTTCTATGACGATTCTAATAACCATGATTGAGCTTATGATTTCAGAAAAGGCAAACCCAGAAAACGTCAGTGGCGGACCTTGGAGAGAACTCATGTCCGGGACTTCACTATAGGCTCACGCATTGGTTGCGGCGGAGCCAATCAGCAGCGTCCATTAGTTTCCCAACAAATGTCCGCTTTTGGAGGAAAATGAGTGTTGTAAGTCGCTAGTGTAGCCCAAGTAACAGCTCGTATTGAACTCAAATGTTAAAACAGAGTCTGTCTTGGCGCTTTAAACACTAAAATGTTATTGGCAATTACGAGTTAACAAAATCTGCACCGTAACCGAATGGTTGAAGGATAGTGCACACTCTGGCCAAAATGTCACAATGTGGTGACGTAATATGATCATACAAAATAAGTACCACACGCTCAGATGTAATAGAGCCTCCAACATACCCAATTGGTCTCCTAGTTGTGGGCCTGATGTAGGGACCAAAGCAGGTGTATGATTAACCCGCATGGCTAAATATTGCGGATGTCCGTGACGCCTACTGGACTACAACAGCACACACATGACCATTGGTCAGAAAAAATGTGTTGAAAAAGAGGCCAGAGATAAAAAAAAAAATTATTTATTCTTAATTCTCTCAATGGTTAGACAACTTAAGGAGAGAATATTCCACAAATTCAGGCTAATCTGTTGACATTATTGATGAGAGAATGGATGAGCCTCTTACAGATAGCATGAAATCAGATGTAGTATAGTGTATACATGCAGGTATACTAAGGTATACACTCACAGCTGCATCCAGGGAATGTCATCGTTCAATCCCTCCGTATCACTGCAAAGTTTGTACACCCATCTTTGCTCTTTCCTTAATAGAAACAGTGAAACATCAGTGACGTGACTTGGTATATACGGTTGTTCCAAAACCAACCACCTAAGGTCGTCAGGATTGTGTCTTTTGTCAAGAAAGTGCGTGGTGAGCCGTGTTGCCTGTTTTTTGCGCCTCATAGTGCTCATATGTTCCTGAATGCGCAATTTCACTTTTCTTGTGGTCATTCCTATGTATCTTAAACCACAGGGGCAGGTAATCTGGTAAATCACTCTCTCACTATTGCAGTTGGTGTGGCGTTTTAGTTGCCATGGTCGAGTAGTGCCAATGTCTACTGCGAGAGTCTTAGTGGTTAGTGGACACACTGAGCAATTTCCGCAAGGATGATGTCCTTGCACTGGTGGTAAATTCCAGAGGGTGGGTGTTGATTCACCCACTTCTTGTCGAGGTCTTGTGTGGACCAGGGAGTCTCTCAAGTTATTCCCTCTTTTGAATGAAAAGAGTGGAATGGGAATGTTCTCGCCCGAACTATTCAGGATGCGCCACCTCTTTCTGATCATCTTTTGAATTTTGGAAGATGATGTATTGTACGTGGTCACACATACCAGCCTGTCCAGGGGTGGTTTTTTGACTGGAGGTTCCAACAAAGCTTCACGATGGTTGTTCGCAGCGCGTTTCAAAGAAGTGCGGACTAGAGTGTTCGGATAGCGCCGCATTCTCAGCTTGGTGGAGAGATCTTTCGCTTTGAGACGGAAATCTGTTGTGTTCGAACAATTCCTCCGGACCCTCAGGAACTGCCCGAAAGGGAGGTTCTCACGGAGGGAGCGGGGGTGATGGCTGTCAAATCTCAGCAATGAGTTTCGAGCCATAGGTTTGCGATAAAGAGAACTTGCCAGATGTCCGTCTTGTGGGAAAATGACAAGATCCAAAAAAGGGAGCTCTGTCCTGCTGTATTCTAGAGTGAACCTTAGGTAGGCATTCTGACCATTCAACCACTCCTGAAAAAGCAAAAGGGATGGTACATCACCGCGCCAGACGACAAGGATGTCGTCAATGTACCTCTTCCACATCATCAATTGATGATGATGTGGGTTGTTGTTACTCAGTACATGATGGGTTTCAAAGTGGTGGACGTACAAATTCGCCAGGCTAGGCGCAAATTTGCTGCCCATCGATGTCCCCGATATTTGCAAATACAGGGATTCCTCAAATGCAAAGAAATTCTCGGTCATGGCAATCCGAGCCAATTCCATGACAAAATGAATGGGTGTTGCCAAGTCAGACGGAAAGTTCTCCAGTAGTTCTTGTACAGTTTGTAATGTTTCATTTTGAGGTATACAGGTATACAATGATTCGACATCAAAGCTCGCTAGAATGTCAGTATTGATGTCGAAAAGAACCTCAGGTAATGTACGTAGAACGTCTTTTGTGTCCTGAAGGTATGTTGGCATTGTTTTGACAATGGGACTCAGAAAGACATCCACAAAAGAGGACAAGGGTTCGAGCAAAGATCCAATACCCGAAATGATCGGACGACCCGGCGGTGGTCTGGTCGGTTTATGAATCTTTGGAAGTATGTAAAAATAGGGAGTGATGGGACACTTGGTAACTAAAAAGGTAGCCTCTTGTGGAGTGATCCAGCCCTCTGTGCTGGCTTCTTCTACCAGATGTTTGATCTCATTGGTGAGTCTTGTGGTGGGATTTTCAGCTAAGGGGGTGTAGAACTGTGTGTTACCTAGTTGTCTAAGACACTCAGCCCGATAGTCAGTTGTGTTCTGAATGACTATGGCACCACCCTTGTCTGCCGGTTTGATCACTATTTTCGTATCTTTCAAGAGGGTATCAAGGGCTAATCTGTCTTTTTTTGATATGTTCTGATATTTTCCATCTTTAGAGAAATCGATCGATTTGAGATCTTGTAATACTTCGATCTCCAAAGTTGGTACTTTCGAGGCAGCAGTATTACAAGATCTCAAATCGATCGATTTCTCTAAAGATGGAAAATATCAGAACATATCAATAAAAGACAGATTAGCCCTTGATACCCTCTCGAAAGATACGAAAATAGTGATCAAACCGGCAGACAAGGGTGGTGCCATAGTCATTCAGAACACAACTGACTATCGGGCTGAGTGTCTTAGACAACTAGGTAACACACAGTTCTACACCCCCTTAGCTGAAAATCCCACCACAAGACTCACCAATGAGATCAAACATCTGGTAGAAGAAGCCAGCACAGAGGGCTGGATCACTCCACAAGAGGCTACCTTTTTAGTTACCAAGTGTCCCATCACTCCCTATTTTTACATACTTCCAAAGATTCATAAACCGACCAGACCACCGCCGGGTCGTCCGATCATTTCGGGTATTGGATCTTTGCTCGAACCCTTGTCCTCTTTTGTGGATGTCTTTCTGAGTCCCATTGTCAAAACAATGCCAACATACCTTCAGGACACAAAAGACGTTCTACGTACATTACCTGAGGTTCTTTTCGACATCAATACTGACATTCTAGCGAGCTTTGATGTCGAATCATTGTATACCTGTATACCTCAAAATGAAACATTACAAACTGTACAAGAACTACTGGAGAACTTTCCGTCTGACTTGGCAACACCCATTCATTTTGTCATGGAATTGGCTCGGATTGCCATGACCGAGAATTTCTTTGCATTTGAGGAATCCCTGTATTTGCAAATATCGGGGACATCGATGGGCAGCAAATTTGCGCCTAGCCTGGCGAATTTGTACGTCCACCACTTTGAAACCCATCATGTACTGAGTAACAACAACCCACATCATCATCAATTGATGATGTGGAAGAGGTACATTGACGACATCCTTGTCGTCTGGAGCGGTGATGTACCATCCCTTTTGCTTTTTCAGGAGTGGTTGAATGGTCAGAATGCCTACCTAAGGTTCACTCTAGAATACAGCAGGACAGAGCTCCCTTTTTTGGATCTTGTCATTTTCCCACAAGACGGACATCTGGCAAGTTCTCTTTATCGCAAACCTATGGCTCGAAACTCATTGCTGAGATTTGACAGCCATCACCCCCGCTCCCTCCGTGAGAACCTCCCTTTCGGGCAGTTCCTGAGGGTCCGGAGGAATTGTTCGAACACAACAGATTTCCGTCTCAAAGCGAAAGATCTCTCCACCAAGCTGAGAATGCGGCGCTATCCGAACACTCTAGTCCGCACTTCTTTGAAACGCGCTGCGAACAACCATCGTGAAGCTTTGTTGGAACCTCCAGTCAAAAAACCACCCCTGGACAGGCTGGTATGTGTGACCACGTACAATACATCATCTTCCAAAATTCAAAAGATGATCAGAAAGAGGTGGCGCATCCTGAATAGTTCGGGCGAGAACATTCCCATTCCACTCTTTTCATTCAAAAGAGGGAATAACTTGAGAGACTCCCTGGTCCACACAAGACCTCGACAAGAAGTGGGTGAATCAACACCCACCCTCTGGAATTTACCACCAGTGCAAGGACATCATCCTTGCGGAAATTGCTCAGTGTGTCCACTAACCACTAAGACTCTCGCAGTAGACATTGGCACTACTCGACCATGGCAACTAAAACGCCACACCAACTGCAATAGTGAGAGAGTGATTTACCAGATTACCTGCCCCTGTGGTTTAAGATACATAGGAATGACCACAAGAAAAGTGAAATTGCGCATTCAGGAACATATGAGCACTATGAGGCGCAAAAAACAGGCAACACGGCTCACCACGCACTTTCTTGACAAAAGACACAATCCTGACGACCTTAGGTGGTTGGTTTTGGAACAACCGTATATACCAAGTCACGTCACTGATGTTTCACTGTTTCTATTAAGGAAAGAGCAAAGATGGGTGTACAAACTTTGCAGTGATACGGAGGGATTGAACGATGACATTCCCTGGATGCAGCTGTGAGTGTATACCTTAGTATACCTGCATGTATACACTATACTACATCTGATTTCATGCTATCTGTAAGAGGCTCATCCATTCTCTCATCAATAATGTCAACAGATTAGCCTGAATTTGTGGAATATTCTCTCCTTAAGTTGTCTAACCATTGAGAGAATTAAGAATAAATAATTTTTTTTATTTTTTATCTCTGGCCTCTTTTTCAACACATTTTTTCTGACCAATGGTCATGTGTGTGCTGTTGTAGTCCAGTAGGCGTCACGGACATCCGCAATATTTAGCCATGCGGGTTAATCATACACCTGCTTTGGTCCCTACATCAGGCCCACAACTAGGAGACCAATTGGGTATGTTGGAGGCTCTATTACATCTGAGCGTGTGGTACTTATTTTGTATGATCATATTACGTCACCACATTGTGACATTTTGGCCAGAGTGTGCACTATCCTTCAACCATTCGGTTACGGTGCAGATTTTGTTAACTCGTAATTGCCAATAACATTTTAGTGTTTAAAGCGCCAAGACAGACTCTGTTTTAACATTTGAGTTCAATACGAGCTGTTACTTGGGCTACACTAGCGACTTACAACACTCATTTTCCTCCAAAAGCGGACATTTGTTGGGAAACTAATGGACGCTGCTGATTGGCTCCGCCGCAACCAATGCGTGAGCCTATAGTGACGTCCCGGACATGAGTTCTCTCCAAGGTCCGCCACTGACATTTTCTGGGTTTGCCTTTTCTGAAATCATAAGCTCAATCATGGTTATTAGAATCGTCATAGAACCTTTTGTTAAACTGAATGTTTCCAGCGAATAGTTTGTCTTTGAGATCTGCTCGCTGTATAGCTGGCAGCTTTTCACGCGCTGTCAAACATCATTGCCGCCTGATCTGTATGCTCCGATTGGTCCGTTTGTGGTGATGATTTGGCTCAATGCGAGGTCTGCTGCCATTGGCTAGGCCCTCCAGGATGCTGTAAACCAATCACATCCGTTTGTGGCGACAGCTTCCTTTCAGGTCCGCCACTATGCATACTTAAACCGATGACAACCTCTCATCACCGCCTCCCCCTCGGCTCAGTTTCTACCCCGAGGCAACGACGGAGAGGTGAGTGATGGCGGTCTACTTAGATAGATGCTGTAGGTACTCTGCATGTTGAAAGTACCATTTGATAGCATAGGAGCAGGCGTCTTTGGTCGCTGACATTCTGGTTATTTAGCTGCTCTATTTACCACGCAGGACAGCGCATGCCAGCGTAGTCAGTCTCTAATTGGGCGTTTTTTCCTGATGCAATGCAAATCTGCTCTTGCCATTTTGCTCTCCCATGTGTATCACCAATACAGATGTTTTAAACCTTTTTTTCTCTTTTATTGATTGCTTCTGGATTTAACTTTAAAATTCACCTGTTTATTTCCAGTGCGTGGCCTCCTTCTATCCTGAGCAGTGGCCAGGTGAGGTGAGGTTTTCTCTCCCTGCAATTAGGGTGAGTGTCCTACTAATGAATGAATATAGTTACATTACAGAGATAAGAGATACACAAACTGTATACTTATAATCCTGTTCTGTTGTTTGTTTATTGTGTTTTGTGTTTGTTTTTCGCACATTGTATATACAGGAGAAGATACACCATTTTTTATTTTGGAAAGCGGGTGTAGATCACACATCACATCACTAAAGTAAGTGTTGCAGTAGCACCGTAGAGGTCCTGACGAAAGCCGTTTCTAGGCAGAAACATGTTGACCGAATAACATATCTGGTGGGTAGCAATTCCTTGCATGCTATCATTATACTGTCTTTTAACCATACCACTTTGATGGTCAGACCCAATAAAGTTTTCTATGACATCACTGTAGGTATTTTTAAATTACTTGGATCATTTTCCTTTCTTTTTTCTTTTGAGCACTGCAAACTTCTAGCCCCTCCCGCTCATACACTGCCATCTGTTGGTGGAATGTTTTGGGTCCGTCATTAGGCAGCCTCGAAATCCGTTTCCGAGGAAGAGCCTACAGGACACCATTTGCCAACACAAACATACCCAGATGACGAGATTCCACTTATGAGTGGGCTGATGGGTACTTTTTCCTCAGACTCTGTATCTTCTCTATCTTTTATGTCTTTGGGTATAACAATGTTAACTCTCTAGATCAACTGTGTGGTCTGGGTATAAAATGGGACACTATTAGGTTCCAGTAAGAGATATATATTGACATCTCTTTCTTTCTTTCTTCAGACTTGTAGTACCTTTCGTGTGTTTTACTGATTAGTTGGGGGACTAGGTACTAATGGGTCTATAAAAACATCTCCCCTTGGACCCTCCACCACCTTTTTGGTTTTTTGTTCTATCTGGCAGAGCACCTTGCCAGAGTTAGCCCACCGAGCAAACTTCCACTCCAGCCCAGGATCAAGCCCTCAGTGATGACAGCACTCCTGGAGATATGGATGACCTTCCCTGCATATCTGGTCAGCCTGAGCAGAAGGTAACAGTGGGTCTCACTGTGCCCACAACACCCCCACCCCAGCTGCAAAAACACATCCAACCTCTGTCACCCCCTAACCTGTGTACCTAGCACAGTCAGTAACATCTTGCACCTTACAATCCTGGATTCTGAGATGGCAATCACTAACCAAGTCACTGAGGAAACAGGACCCAGTCGGAGGGTGCAGCCTAGGACAAGGGCATTGGCCTGTGGGGTTAGGGGTCATGGACGGTTAACTGTGGGCTGACTGAATAAGCCCACTCACACCCAGGCCACCAACTACCAGGTCTTGGGAGCCTATTTGGCCTCATAAGTTGTGATGGGCCAGGTACTAACAAAAATCTTGGAGATGAAGCTGGGACATATACCAGGAGGTGGCCGGCATCAACACCAACATGTGCTCCCTTTTTGGGTTGCTGCAGGAGATCAACATCACCCTCTGCAGGGCTTTTCCACCACTGTCTACACCATCCTGTGGTCAGCCTACATCCAACCTAGTGACATCTGTCACAGCCACAGGAAAGGAAGCCCTGCCAGAGGAAGACAAGCCTGCAGCCCCCCTCTCAGCAGCAATTGATTCCCTCTCAACAAAAAATCCAGAAGGTGTGAATGGCAACACGCCCACCACCGCCAGTAAGTAACCTTGCATCTAATTACTTCCTGTGTGTGCAACACATTCACTCTTTGGACTATTCCTGGGCACATTTCCATTTTTATGGAATTGGTATTTTGGACTTAGGGCTCTGGATATTTTGGCATCTACAACTATGTTTTCATCCACTATGACTGAAGTCTTCACTTTTGGATTTCCCTGTTTGGTTTGGCACAATGTTTATTTTCACCTTGTTCACTGCAATAAATAAACCGGTCACAAAGTCATTGGGTCCTGTAGCATACAAATCTAGCAATGTGTATATATACCCTTGTGTGAACTTTACAATACCAAAACAAGCTACTTGTGCAAGCATGGATATGCTGAGTGTGAACAATGTCTATCTCATGATCACAACCATATCACACCAACATTAACATACAAGTGTATGGTTTTGAAACCTCTTTACTCCGTTATTTAAATCATAGGCTGACATGATGCCAGAAACATGGCATATCAGACATCACTCAAATATACTGTGTCAGTGATTACATTATCATTTTTCAGTTGCAGACCTTAACAAAATAAAAGGAGGGGGCACAGCAGACAATTTCCTATACAATAGGCCACGTAAAATTAGGTCTACTTTATCAGTTGGAGCCTTATTTCCCATCTCACTAAAAGAATACAACATCATTTAAACCAATAAAAAGACACATGGGAGTATAACAGTTTCTGATCACAGGGTCATTCAAATCCAGTGTTGCTGCATTGAATGGAAAGTCACAAACAAATGTCAGTGATGTGCCTAAAGCACTGTGTAAAATGATAAGTAAACACATCAACAGCTACATACAGTTCATAGGCAATGAGGATTTAGCCCAAATTGGGCCCAAAACAGCATTGTGTTAGAGCACATGATGGCATAAATATTGATTTATGACCACCACAGCACAAGGAACAAGTTCAATGAAACCCTCATAACTTCCATTGAATCGCTGTGCAAGCTGTCTTAGTACAGGTTTTGTACACCCAAAGTCTGTGACAGACATTCTTAGGTAAAATCCATGTCCACTTCATACATGAGAACAGCATCATATACCTGCTAATGTCACAAATCTGAAATGTCCAAATGAAGATGCCATGGTGAAGGTAACTAAAATAGACCAAAACAAAGAGGTTAGCTATGAAACCATACATATAACATAATTCATATAGTCAACTGCTAGAGAGCACAGTCCAAGACAAAATGTGAAGCTAAACAAAGCAGCACTAACAAAACAAACACCTTTCACCAGATTTTACAAAAGCTTTATCTTCCTAGTATTTTCCATAAACATACTACTCACATCATCACAAGATTTGCTTTACTAGTACAAGTCTTGACATCTCACAACATGCTTACACTCATGAGAAGTTGTTGAAGAGATCGTGACGCAAGTCAGCTCCTTCCTCTCCACCACAATGCATCACCATTTAGCATTTCAGGTTCCTCACCCAGTGACTCCTCATTGTCTCCATCCTCTGCGAAATAAGGGATGTTCTGTCACAGGGCAGTGTTGTAGAGCATGTTGCAGGCCATGATGATTTGACATTCCTTCCCGGGTGAGTAGATGAGGGCTCCCCCGGTCTTGTCCAGACATCTATATCTGGCCTTTAGGAGCCCAAAAGCCCGCTCCACTGGCCGACGTGTTCTTCCATGGGTCTGATTGAACTGGAATTCCCCCTGGCATTGTTGGATTCCACAGTGGTGCCAATAACCATGGATGGTTGCGATACACTGAGTATCCTAGATGGAAGACAGACAGAAGTGCAACAATATATTACACACTTGCTGATTATACTACCTGACATTACCCATATAAAGTTAGGACAGATCAGACTTATCAACAAGCCAGGCCCTCTCCAGAAGCAGTTGTGACATCAGCTGGGGTATGGTGCTGTTCTGCAATACAAAGGAATCGTGGGCTGATCCTGGGAACCGGTTGCAGATGTTTGAGATGTACAAATCCACTAAACAGGCAACTTGCCTTCGATAGAGTGTAGGTGCTTTGGTTATGGTACACCTGTTCCCTGGCCTGCAGTGGCACTTAAGCAATATGAGTGCCATCAATGGCTCCAACTACATGTGTGAGACAACCAAATCCATAGAAATCCCCCTTCACATGAGCTAAATCCTCACATCTGGGGAACTGTATGTAGCTGACAATGTGTGTTATCATTGCAGAAAGCACATATCAGAGTGCACCACTGAACATTGGTTGTGAGATACCCCCAGATATAGCCATAATCTACTGGAAGGAACTTCTGGCCAGAAAATGTAATGCTGCCATAAGTCTCACTCTAGGTGTAATACATGTAGGATACATTATTTTAGGAAGTAGATCAGGTTCCAACTGGTGAAATAAACCATGTATGGTTTGCCTGTTTAAACAAAATGTCTTGATTACATGCCAATCCTCCATGGTCTGAAGGTCTGCACATGGACAGTACACTGGAGGCTTTTCTCATCTCTCACCTAGGGAACCTATGTGAGACATGAAAACAATTGAGAACATGTTTCACAGTGTCCAGAGTAACACACACATATATATATATATATATATATTAAGTAAGCCAAAGATCATGTGACAAAACATAACTGCTTCAGAAAGCAATAATCATGTTTCTTATGATCAGTGTCTACTGTTCAACATACACCAATAATCCCCATAGTGGCCTTCACGTGTCTCTGTAACATAAATGCGCACATCATCCATGCAGAAATTTTAAATTTGCACAATAATGACGATTTAATGAAATTTAAGGTAAAAAAACATTAACAGCAGTGTACAGTGCACCGCACAAGTTTTGCCTTTATGCATAGTAATGCACTACACAGATGAGTTTTGTACTGTAAATTCCATGGGAATGGAGTATTTCAAATATTAATATGTGAGACCTCATTTGTAGTGGTGGTGACGTACTTAACAGACACCAATACTGTAGTTCCAACAGTAAAATGGTAAATGACTGACCTCACATATAGGACATTTTGAACTACCGCCGCCGGCAGACTGGGCCACAGTTACTATGGCAAAACATATTACACACAGAGTAATCTCCCTGTAGCCCTGCACCTCCTTGGATGTTTCCAAAATGAATTTACTGCACCACTACTAGTCCAGATTAGTTTCACGTGGAGTTCATTCGAAATGGTGACTGAGCTACACCCCTGACCTAATACTTCTTTTAATTTACCCATATTGTCCATGTGTGTCACTTACTTGTGACAGGCCCCTTACTCCCACAGGTTTGGTGTCACTTATCCTTAAGTCGTGCTTGCATTGTAAATGCCTATTGCACAGGTGGCATACTAACATTGCAGAGAGTTGGTTATTTCTGAAGAGTTTTTGATGTGAATCATCAGCTTTTTTTTACAATCCACCAATCTAACAAGACATACAATGGTATTTTTAATGTCATACCTGTAACAGTGCCACATATGGCAAAAGGTGTGTCATTTGATGGCAGTACATACCACACATACTCCATCAGACGTAGTATGATATCCACATGTCCACACATCCCAGTGAGGTGCACTCAATGACATACATGCCAGTGCTTTCTTTGAAACTTAAGACTTAGGATGTAGTCTATACTATGGGACTGGCCTGTATAGAAGTTATGCATCAAGTTAATGGGGCTGGCTATAAAGGTGTCTGTACAATCATGATTAAGTAGCTTAACCTTCAGAACCTCACAATGGTGTGTTTTCACCTCACAGTACATGTAGGATGATGCTGACCTACATGATTCAATGGGCAGGGTTAGTCAGTGTAAGTCATGACCAGGCTTGATGATAGTCAGCACATAAGTTCTAACGTAGGTATTCATGTCTTGGTAGTACTTAGCATGTGAGAGTGACACATGTAATGTGTTAAATATTGATTAATGTTTGTGCTAGATATATACAAAAGGTGTGTTGAACAAATAGATATCCTAAGAATTGCAGTTATAATCTGTGTATTCATCTATTGTATACATACTGGCCAATGCCCATCAGAAGGAGTCCATTTGGAAAGCCATCGCTTTGCAGACCCTAGGGTCTTTCTCTGGTACAGTGTCCATTGTCATAAGAGGTGGGAGGACATAAGGCGTAGGACCAGGAGGATCTTAGAGGGCCAGCTAGGAGTGTCCTCCCAACAAAGATGAGGTGCATGTCCGACCCTGAACCCCCCTAGTGGCCCTCATACTGGCGGTGGCCTACCCGGAGCTTGATGGGCAGTTGAGGGCCCAACAACAACAATAAGAGGATGAGTCCTGGACAGAGTCATACATGTAACATTGCCAACTTTGTGAGTTACAGGCAGGCATTTCCCCATCATTTTTGGAGGTGGCCAATGTGCACCACACAAGAGGAGTTACTGTTTGTGTTGGTCTGGTAAGAAGTGTATGCTGATATGCTGTGCCCATCGTCTTTATAACCAGGAATACAGATGAGGGCAGTCCACTGCCAATTTCCTGTCTTGAGTAAACACATAGCTGAGTGAAAGGAAATTATGCTCATGTTCTTTGATGTTCAGGTGACAATTGTACCAAACAGACCACTTGTCTTCCTTATTTAAGGAGTGCTGTTCCCTCACAACTGTCTCCCATGTGATGGTCGCCGTGTTATATGTGCCATGGCATACAGGGCACTCTTTATGCAGTGACTGGACAACACTTTCCATTGGTAAGTTGGGATTCAACAGTGACATGAGAGTGCAAACATCACTGGTGCCATCACCATTAGTGGCTACATGTTGCCCAGTGTACATTGCCATGCTGTTACTTCATCTGCAATGGTGTTTTAAGATCCATTCACTGACTAGTGACATGCACCATGGGGTGAGATGTAGAAATGTTGAGATGTTATGTGAGTGTCTACACTCAGTCTTAAAAGCCAATTTGTGTTTGCTGTCCCAAATGGTGCTGTGATATCCAAATATGACTATAGTTCTACCACCTCTTCATGTCAGAGATATACACAGGCACACAACAAAATTCAAAGGTGTATTGGCCTCTAGGAATTACATCTGTGAATGGTGTTATCACCTGTACCAAGAAGGATTGGGTATGTTAATTTGGGTATGAGATGCATTATGCTGTGGGCATTCTTAGTATCTGTCTCCCAAAACATTTGCCCTTCATTGTCTCCAGGCTACTTTTCTATGCTACATGTGATACGTAGGTAAACTTCTTCAGTAAAGCTCTCATTATACTTTTCAGGTAGTAGACATATGATGAAGTTTCAGGTCAAAAGTTTCATCAGTGTGCAATGAGCATTTGCATGTGACATGATTTCTGCTACCCATTACAAAATAATGGGGTAGCCAAATAATCGTCACCAGACCTGTGTACAATGCGAGAATGAAAAATTGGGCTGTGACTGCTTTACAGAGAAATGCATTGCGATATATCCTGCGTGTGTCACATTGTCAATCAAGCACTAATAATCAATACCATTTTGAAATGCAACTGCATACCCTAATAGCAAAATTGGAATTATTCAAAACATACAGTCAATGTTAAACAAAAAGAAGAGCCAAAAGTTATTTAAGTTTTAGTATATTTATTCCAGATACTTGAATTTGATCAACATTATTTGACATTTAGAAAGATGCATACGGTTGCTCAAAAGGGGGAGTGAGGGATGGGTGTGCTTGTGATGAATAGGGATAGGTGGAAGTCACTAGTTTTAGAATACACACATTTTTCAATAATTATGACAAAAGACTGGTAAAGAGACTAGTACAGAATGACCTGTCCTAAAGAAATTATTTACACCATGTTATCCAGTTTCTTTGTAAATGCTTCAATGCAACATCAGAAGATAGGGAGGAATGCGGTACAGGCCCTGTGTGGGTGGGGAGCGTCGACGTTTCAACTCGGCTAGTGCATAGAGGGTGACTTAAACCTCCGCTGCGAGTCTTCTTCAGGACGAGAGGGGGCAACCTAATCCTGGTGCCGCACAGGCATTGCATGCATGTCAATCAAGAATGAATGGTAATTGCCAGGTCAGTGTTTTCCCTTGGATTGAGGTGAATTCAACTTGAGAGGACCACCCTTGTGAAGTTCTCGACGGTATTAAAAACCGTAATTACATAATTCCATGGTAGTTGAACGTTAGAATTAATCAGGTGAGTAATCCCTTGGAATGAAAAGAACAGGCGCGCCACACACCTCGAGGAAGTCGTCCTGCCGAGTTCAAGTGCTCCCCACCCACATAGGCATTTCTAAATGGCATTGAATACTAGTGTTTGACTGACTTTGCGACACATACAGTATATATATTTCGCAATTTATTTCTCTCTAAAGCAGTCATGGACCAATGATTTCTGCTACATCACATTGGCTTTTAACTTGGTCTTCAAGACATAATAATGTGTATTAAGGAAATGAATATTTTTTTCAAATCTGGGCCTTGTGTGCACATTGTCTAAATGTGACACTTGTATCCATCCTATTTGGTAACATCATTTTACTATGGTATACTACAAGTGCCAAAGTATGCAAGGTGATCAACAATACAAGTATGGCGATAAGGATGGAGTGTAGACAAGTCCAACAATGCATTTATGTAGCATGCATGCATGTGCCCATGCTAATGGTGAAGCCTATATGGTGAAGCATGAAGCTGGTGTGATATGTGCACTTAAGAAATGTTTCATTTAGGTATGTGATGGGTGGTGTGTAAATGCAATTGCAATAAACCTATTTTACAGGTCATTTCAGATTCCTCCAGGGCAAGCGAAGGAGAAGGGGCCAACGTTGGTGCCACAGCTGATCACAATAGTTCCTGGCATGACAGCACAGACTTGGAGAAACCCAGTGACCACGAGAGTGTGGGGAGTATCACGGAGGACACAAGCTCAAGTTCATCTGAGTCTTCCTCCGGTGGACACTCCCGAGTGGTGACAGACCCCATAGGATTAGTTCCACCTTTATCCTTGTCCACCGTCCACATGTCTATTGCCACCCTCCCTGTTGTCCATCAACCATTTGGCTGGCCCCCTCGCCTAAGACAGGGGCCAATTCCTTTGCTGCAGGCATCTCAGCCCCTGCCACTGTTACCACAGCTGCACTGAGTGAGGAAGCTACTAACCTCCTGAGAAACATCTCTGTGGAACAGAAGACACTCCTGAATGCAATCCAGGTGCAAGGCAGCCAGCTGACACAGATGGTAGCTTACCTGGGAGGCATCCACTGAGCTATGTCTGGCCTAAATAGGTATTTTCAGGCTCTGGCCTCACTTTTAGCAGCTTTTCACCCATACCAAACTTCCGCCCCACCTCCTTCCCCTTCTCCATCCAAATTTCCTGTTCTCATACCTGTCCCAAGCACACGCCCACATATGTACGCAAACACTTTATCAGACCCAAGCACAACACACACACACACACACACACAAAAAGCATAAAAAACGCAGGCATGCAACCACTCAACAGACACTAACACACCTCACCACCACCAACATACACCCAGACACAACACCAACAGAGACAGACCCCTCATCACCAACAACATACACCCAGACACCACACCAATAGACACAGACCCCTCCACAACATCCAGCATTCATGCAGACACCACAGCAACACCCACCCCTCCAAAACCCTGAGCATTCACACAAGCACTACAGTAAATGCTAAAGACCCTCCACAACACCCATCATACATGCAGACACTACACCAACAGTCACAGACCCATCCACATCACCCATCATTCATGTAGATACTACAACAACAGCCACAGACCCCTCCACAACACCCATCATTCACACAGATACGACACCAACACCCACAGACCTCTCCACAACACCCATCATGTCTACATCAAAGAAACTAAAAAAGTAAATGGTCACAGTCACCAACACAAAAGACACATACAGAACACACAGGAAATACAGAACACACACCTCTCACTTCCACTACCTCTACCACCCAAACCCAACTCCCTCCCGAACATCTTACCCATTTTCCCCATGAAGATGTTTTGTTTGCCCTTTCCCCTGTGCCAACCACCCAAGCTCCCCTTCCAAACGCCTTCAATTCCACCTCCCAACCCAGCCCTGAAAAACTTGGTTCCCATCCCAGTCAACCAAGCCATACCCCAAAGCAGATCAAGAAAATCAGTCCCGAACCCCAACCCACCCCTCCCACATCAAAATCCACCCCGGGAAAACCTCATCCCCACCGCCTAAACCCAGCAATATCCCTGAGAAGTAAAAGAAAACCCTCCCAAAACCAAACCCATCCCTTCCACATTCCAAACCACCCCTGGAAAACCTCATCCCCACCCCCTAAACCCAGCCATACCCATGGGATGGCTAAGAAAAAATAGATGTGATATTGATGAGCAGGTGCTGTGGTGTGACACAATTTGATGCACACATCACTATTGCTGATTATGAGAGGTAAACACATTTCTATTTGTGTAGAGTGTGCCTGTGCAGCGTCAGTGACCTGGTCAAAGAGGGAATCAAAGAGCAGTATTTGGGTTATACATTTAAAAAACTTCTGAAAAGGGTCCTGCAAAATATGTTTGGCCCAGGAACCCCATCCCCTTACCAGGTCCATGCCAAAGCATCGAATTGCTGGGAAGTCTATAAAAACAGGAAAGAGTACAACTTATTGTTGGTTGCATCGGTTTTGGAGGTCATCTAGCAGGTACATCAGTGACAGGGCGTGAATGATCAGCTCCATGACAGCACAGGATGTGTGGAGATGAGTACAGTTGAGTTACAGCCTTAGAACCGTCCCTTTATGCCAGCTCAGATGTGGTGGTTGGATAGCCACATAATTCTGGCTGTCAGGCACCTCGTAATAGGGCTGGCATTTACAGTGGCAGGCCGCCCTCTGACAGGCGCTTTGTCCTATCCTGCAAACACTGCGTCGGGATTTGCTTTCGGTGGAGACCGGACTGCGGCACTCTTTCATCTATGTAACCGCATGCCTCGTAATACAGCAGTCAGACCACCTAGTCTGCAGTGGTGAATTTGATGCCGACGCCGCAGCGGTGGTCAGACTGCCAAACTTGTAATCAGGCCCTTACTCTTCTAACCAGAATGCTTTTCATTTGTGTTGTGTTGATTTGAATTCATTAGTAGTTCTAACAATAGACTATCTTACAAACAAATATATTTTATTCTCCAAAAAGATAAAATACGGAAAATAAGGAATAAATTAGAAAAAAGGTTTAAAAATCAACATCTACTATCTTTCTATCAATGTTTTACAGTTTAAAAATGTTATTCACATCCCTAACAAGTGTAACAACAGTTATTCGTAATAAATATTTCAGTTTAGCCTGATTATTCTAACACACACCCACTCCAAATATGACTCAGTATTCTTGAGTCTCAGCCAAGGCAAGCTTTCCTATTTCGGACTCACATTTTCTGCTTCTAAGAACTAGACTTAGAACTTGCAGAAGCTGTGACTTTTCTCCATACACCACTCCACTGCCTGTGCCTGTATCAACAGGATTGTATTGACCTCAAATGCATGCACAGACATTCACTGCACATTATCATCATCATCATAATCTTTATTTGATTTTACAAATAAAATCATGAAAGTCAAGTCATTAAAAATAACATACGATTTTTCATTACCAAAATCACTGCACATTATATCTGAAGGGCATTTAGATATAGCTGAATTATGGACAGAGTAATGTATACACTCATAGGCAGAAGCAATAGGTTACACAAATTTAAAGAACAAGTGTCTAGTTATTGCAAATGTACCAGTACTGCTCTCTATTTATATAATAAGCTGCATTTGTATCACAGATCGCGGAATACTTTCTATTACATGCCAATACTTCCGCAATTTTGGCAGAGCAATCTCAAGTGAGTCTGTTGCGGTCGACTCAGATGGTAACATTCAGCACAGATCACATCTAGCAGAGTGTTCAGCGGTATTGCTATCAATAATGCAGCAGGTGAAATGGCACTGCGGTCCAAGAAGGCAGATTTATCAAACTTTCATGCAACGCAACACAGCAAGCCACATTATATGGTGCATTCCTGTCCTCTGCTTGCACTGGTGCACAATATGCTGCCTTGAGCCAATTTAAGCACACTTGCACCCTGGTGCAATGGTGCCTATGTTGGAGGCATGATTGTTTTGGTGCAGGAAGGGACACCTTCTTGCACAAAAACAAACCTCAGAGGCATTTCCCTCTTTCGAAGTGTGCTGCACAATGCATTTTGACACATTCCCAGATATCTCAGTGTTGGTCAATCTGGGAATGCCCCAAAATCCTTGAGTGGATGCGTGGGAACACCCTGTCTCACCAGTTTCACACTCCCCACCAAAGAGCAGGCATTCATCCAAACATAACATTGGCAAGTATTTGTAGGACAGTGATCTTCTCTGTTGTCCGCACTGTCTCCCACCAGTACTTGTGGCAGTAACACAACATATGAGTCAAAAATACCATTGTCCACACTGACGTTCTGCACAAATATGACCTCTCGCTATCCTTGGGGGGTCCAGGACTAACTGTGCAGGAGTTTGCTTGCTGTTTCCCCCTTGTATCTGAGAATGTACAGCCATTTATTTTCTTAAGCTCTGCAAAGACCCCCAAAGCAACAGAGGAGAAAATGTATGTGACGATACGAGTACAAGAGGAAGCACAGCAGGTTGTGACGCGTGTTTACTATAGATAATGACATTAACAAGTTTTGTTCAACACATTATACATGTAACGTAATATAGGAATGCCTTGATGTGTGAGCGTGTGCTTGTGTAATTATACTGATTTTTTATAAAGTTTAGCACGCAATACAAATTTAATTGTTTTCGGCACCAAGCAACGTGTCAATCAATACCAAACTCAATCATGCTCATGTTATCAATCACACACAAATGAGTTAAGACCTGCAGAGATTGAGATGTGCACGTTATAAGAAAATGTTTGCAGCAGATACATAACACACTGAGATTTTTTTCCGGGACTGAATTTTCTGAAGTGCTGGTTATCCTTTTTTTTTTTATTTTAAATATTTTTTATTGTCAACAAATGGGGTACAAAGGCTACACCAATGTTTATACATAAGAAAACAATACAAGCAAATAAATATAAAAAAAGTATAGAGAAATGATTAGAAAACAGAAGAAATATGCAAAATTATATAATATAAAAACTAGAGCAAGAGAGAGCAGCAAAACAAACCAACAGCATATACCTCAAAGTAACATTATATCATAGCTTAAAACAAAAGCCCCCATATTGCTTCTAGTTTTATCATAGAACGTGTACCCCTTGCCTTAGCCAAAGCTTTCACCATTTCATACATATCCTTTACCAACTGCCACCAATCATTTACAGAAGGTGGCTTAAAAGAGATCCATATATTTTGAAAAAAGGGGACCCCTATATACTATTGTTGCACCTGCTATACATAGGGAACAAACTAAATTAAGGAACGTCTATAGCCAAGTGACATATTCAAAATATATTTAACTGGAGATCATAGTTGATATAGCTTTCATATGAAATTGAGAATGAAAAGTCCAACTATATATAGATAGTCTCAAACAATGAAATATTCTCATTTGATTTTATTGGTATATATTATATATATTTATCAATTCTTTTAAGATTTATATATTTTGTACTCTTTTTGTGTTTTTCTCTTCTGTTTTCTTTTCTTTTCTTATAGTTGTTTTTCAGTATAACAAAAGTCAGTTAAAAGCATACTAGAAAAAATACATAACCAAAAGACATGAGACTGAACAAAATGTTGAAGGCAAAGCGGTAGATGTCACAACGCGCGTTTCGGCTCTTGAGCCTTCTTCAGGTTCCCGTCTATTGCTCTATAGATTATAAAAAAACATATATCAATAAATTTACATGACAGACAAATTATTTACAGTGGACTTAAATACATGCACATAATATATACACTTATTCAGTTATGTGTCTTCATATGGACAGCAAGGTAAGAGCATTATTTAACAGATATGTCATTCAAATATAGATATATTGCATCAACATTGAATTGTAGCACCATTTTGAATATTGTCTTTCTATTTACATATTCACATGATTACATGATCTGTATATCAAAAAATGAAAAAATGAATAAACATTTATCAGATATGACAGTTGCAGTAGGACCTGAACTCATATTCTCGAAAAATAATGAGTGTTGGATGACATTCTCTGTTTGTAACATACTTATACCAGACAAATACTTTCTCAATTTATAAGAGAACATATCAGTAAATTCGGAGAACATCACTTGACTTGATCACTTTCACAAGCATATTCTATAAAGTGACATTAGGGAATGGCGTTATCTAATATACATAACAATTTTGCTCAACCCCGAACTCATTTATTCAAAAAGTAATGAGAGGAACATGTTGGTCCATTCTGAAAACATCCATAACTCGATCAGTTTCCCAAACATACTCTGTATAGTTACCTTAGAAAATAGCATTCTTTAATTGTGGCAAAGCTATAAGGCAAAAGAAAGCTGCTTATCACTTAAACTGAGATGAATATATTGGGAAACTCCACGGACATCACATGACAAGATCTGAAAATGATAGTATGACTAAAAGCCAAATAGTACAAGGCCTAGATAAATAGGAACCAGTAGGGTTTTTACAACAACACATATCGTGATTATAAAGTAATAGTGTGGCTAAGTGCCTTGCAGCAACATTTGACGATAAAGAGATCCATAATATACCTGCTCTTTAGTGATCATATGAGATTACTCTACTATACTTACACCAATTGGTCTTGACCCATACTTACAAAAATTTGTGCAAACTCAAACCTCATTCTTGGCTAGGGTGTGACAGGTCAGTCGATAGTTAGGGTTTCTTGATATCTATAAATGTAGGATAACAGAGCATTAATTGATATTATGGCTTTAAACATTTAGAATGGGGATAGAGTTACAAATTAGAAATTAAGGACAAACAGATCTCTAAGAAGCCATTCTTCTTGTGCCACAATAGAGTAGTTAATCGTAAATTGTTATACCTTCAAACGCAGGTAGATGAGAGCGAAGAACATATATGTTATAGATGTCAATGGATGGGGGTGATATCTATTTAATAATAAGCACGTATTACTGATACATATTCCCATAAATGATATATGGTAAAAAAATCAAAAGGGAAATATCATACAGTTACCTAGGAATCACGAGATTAGGTCCTGTTCATTATTTACAGTTTATTGGCACTGGGGGTAGTATAGGAATGAACTCGCTGGACAGGAAAGTAAAAGTTGTCTATGAAGATTCTACCCGAAAAGGAAAGACAAGAAGGTAATGATAAATTACTCTATTGATTTTAGATACATATGACCGATATTGGATTCAGTCTTAAATGTATGTACTTTCCCAATTAAATTATGAGGCAAGTAGATGACGAGAATAAACGATACTAGCATCAAAAGACTTGTTCATTATCTAGAAAAAGAGACATATATATAGGAATATATTTAGTCGATTTGTTAAGAAAGCGACGACTGTGTATATGTTACATACGTTTATCGTATAAACAGAAAAAGGTTACAGGTTACCTGGGGATGGCCAGAGAATTGCTTCCCGGGAGTTGGGATCTGTGTAATAAGTAACATTCAAATTGCCATATCTGTAGATAGAGGATATATATGGAATGCAATGAACTATACGCTTTTACAAAAGTTCATGAAAAAGGTATATGTATCCAGCATAATGCGTCCCACGTGAATGGAGATATGCTTGTATCATTATAAACTCCAATTCATATAATATTGGCTGCTCCTAGCTCAAATTGAGAGCTTCGTGGTGGCTAAATAGGTTTAAAAATACCCTCATATATTTAAACAAGTTCATATTGCCATATCTGTAGATAGAGGATATATATGGAATATAATGAACTATACGCTTTTACAAAAGTTCATGAAAAGGGTATATGTATCCAGCATAATGCGTCCCACGTGAATGGAGATATGCTTGTATCATTATAAACTCCAATTCATATAATATTGGCTACTCCTAGCTCAGATTGAGAGCTTCGTGGTGGCTAAATAGGTTTAAAAATACCCTCATATATTTAAACAAGTTGATGTTTGCGCATGCCAGTAAACCCCAAAAAATACAGTGTGGATGAGTATAAAGTTGTAAATTAAAAATGGCAGGCACAAACAGATAAACCGACAGATTGGGCGAGAAAAGAGAGGAGAACGCCATAGGCATTTTATCTCACCTGATGAGAATGGCTTAAGGTTTCTAACTCCCGGTATTTAGAAAAAACGACCGCCTGTGACTGAGGACGCTGGATACAAACAGCCGCCTCATGGGAGTAAGCTGCCTTATATACTACAGTTGTCATCAGTTAAGAAGAGAAAGGAAATAGACATAAAAAGAGGGCTGATACTGTGTTTCAGAAGTAGTAGATGCAATGACCAGAATAGGGATTAGAAATAGACAGAGGACCAATGGATGTCTTTTTGGACGAATCAAAGAGTTGATGAAATGATAAAAGCAAGAATAAAAATAAAAAATGGACTAGTAAATAAGTTTTGAGAGTTAAAGATGGAGTAACGAACAAGGACAATAGAGAAAATAAACGAAGGACTAATAGGAATGTTTAGGGCATATCAGATGGAATGCTGATATATAATGTTGTTAAATCGATCAGGGATAGAAATTAGAAATAGACGAAGAGCAGATAAATGTATAGTAAAATTATCTGGTAAGCGTTGACATTTCAGAAATGTCAGGATGTTTTGTGATTAAGATGGATAATGAAATAATAAACTAAGAAAGGGAAATAAAGAAATAATTATATATTAACAATACAGATAGGAAATAAATACAGATTACTGCGCTGCCAGATAGAATGAAGAACAGTCGACCCGATATGATTGTGTTAAAATAAGGATAATCATAAAAGAATGTACTCTACAGGTAAACTGATACGCTAATTGTCAATTATGACCAAAGCATGCCATACGGTACCCTTATTATTTAGATACTCTGTATATTTCTCATGTGATGTCCCGGAATCTCCCAAGTCCTTCATATATTTCAAATTTGCTATTTGTCATAAGCCCCACATTCATAGTATCCATACACAATATTTATGTGGTATAGGTCATACAGAATTTATTGCTGAGTATATTTATTGACTTAATTCTAAGGGTGTTCAGGGTTTCTTAATTGGGACATAGATGTTCAACAATGTTCAACAATGATTCATACATATGTTTCTGCTATGTTAAATGATCGCTTGATCCCATGGGATCTCAGAGTTTAGTCCATTATTAACAGTATTAAACATGAATATATGGTAAACCTCTCGTTTTTTTCTTATTTTGTCGCAGCAGAAGGTAAGCCCTATAATGCAGAGACACAATGGCTAGTCACCCTTGATGTGGAAAGTCTATATTCCAACATACCATACGAAGGAGCCCTCCGTGCAGTTGATTGGTTCCTAGAAACCTACCAAGTAGACTGTGATAGTAAATGCATACTTGATTGTTGATCCATTATACTCAAAGAAAACTTTTTCGAATTTCGGGGGTCCCTGTACAAACAAACAAAAGGAGTTAGCATGGGAGCCTCTTGTGCTCCCACCATTGCTAACATTTATGTAGCATTCTTTGAACATAATCACATTTTCAAAGAGGAGGCCCCTTTCTTTGAAACAGTCCATTTTTGGTCACGATATATCGATGACATCATTTTTATTTGGAATAATGACCTACCAGTTCTGCTAGAATTCACACAATGGCTCATTCTTTGCGATGAAAATCTGCAATTTACATCTCACTATAGTAATGTAGAGATTGAGTTCCTGGACATCATGATCAAACATGAGAATAGTCAGTTGTATGTAGACCTATATACAAAACCAACTGCTCGCAATACTATCCTCCATCATACCAGTTTCCACCCACTAAACCAAAAAAATGCAATCCCCTTTGGGCAATTTCTGCGACTGCGCCGAAATTGCACCAAACTCTGGGATTATGATCGGAGAGCTGAAGAAATGAAGGCAAAATTTAAAAACCGTGGATATCCTCATCGAATTATTCGACAGGCATATAAGTGAGCACGTTTTTTTATGATAAGCAACATTTACTCTCAGGGAATTCGAACACTACAGATCAAAATCTGGTGTTTGTAACAAGTCACTCTGTCCTTAATGAAAGGATAAGACAGATTATTTGCTCTAATTGGCATTTACTAAACATCAACAAACAAGCCACAGAGGCCTTACAAAAACCTATGTTTGCCTATCGAAAGAACAGAAATCTCAAGGACATAGTAGTAAGATCTCGAATGCCAAAAGACAAACCACTTCTCCAACGAAGCATTAGCGATTCACATCCAGTCAATGGAAACTTTAAATGTGGAACGTGTAAATCTTGTCCACTTGCCATAGAGAGCAGATCATTTTGCCACAATGGAATAACTGTTGAAACCAAGGGCATGACAAATTGTAAAACCAAAAATTTGGTTTATGTGCATCTATGACCGTGTGAAAAGGCATATGTGGGGGAAACCTCTCGATGTATGAATACCAGATTGACTGAGCATAGGTCGGTTATCCGTACACAAAAAATGGCTGCACCATTGGTAAGCCACTATGTAGAAAAACAACATTCACCAGACGACATACGCTGGTACATACTGGAGAAAATTGTACCGACAGCAGGGCTCTGCTGCGACAAAATAAGAAAAAAACGAGAGGTTTACCATATATTCATGTTTAATACTGTTAATAATGGACTAAACTCTGAGATCCCATGGGATCAAGCGATCATTTAACATAGCAGAAACATATGTATGAATCATTGTTGAACATTGTTGAACATCTATGTCCCAATTAAGAAACCCTGAACACCCTTAGAATTAAGTCAATAAATATACTCAGCAAGAAATTCTGTATGACCTATACCACATAAATATTGTGTATGGATACTATGAATGTGGGGCTTATGACAAATAGCAAATTTGAAATATATGAAGGACTTGGGAGATTCCGGGACATCACATGAGAAATATACAGAGTATCTAAATAATAAGGGTACCGTAGGGCATGCTATGGTCATAATTGACAACTAGCGTATCAGTTTACCTGTAGGGAACATTCTTTTATGATTATCCTTATTTTAACACAATCATATCGGGTCGACTGTTCTTCATTCTATCTGGCAGCGCAGTAATCTGTATTTATTTCCTATCTTTATTGTTAATATATAGTTATTTCTTTATTTCCCTTTCTTAGTTTATTATTTCATTTTCCATCTTAATCACAAAACATCCTGACATTTCTGAAATGTCAACGCTTACCAGATAATTTTACTATACATTTATCTGCTCTTCGTCTATTTCTAATTTCTATCCCTGATCGATCCAACAACATTATATATCAGCATTCCATCTGATATGCCCTAAACATTCCTATTAGTCCTTCGTTTATTTTCTCTATTGTCCTTGTTCGTTACTCCATCTTTAACTCTCAAAACTTATTTACTAGTCCATTTTTTATTTTTATTATTGCTTTTATCATTTCATCAACTCTTTGATTCGTCCAAAAAGACATCCAGTGGTCCTCTGTCTATTTCTAATCCCTATTCTGGTCATTGCATCTACTACTTCTGAAACACAGTATCAGCCCTCTTTTTATGTCTATTTCCTTTCTCTTCTTAATTGATGACACCTGTAGTATATAAGGCAGCTTACTCCCATGAGGCGGCTGTTTGTATCCAGCGTCCTCAGTCACAGGCGGTCGTTTTTTCTAAATACCGGGAGTTAGAAACCTTCAGCCATTCTCATCAGGTGAGATAAAATGCCTATGGCGTTCTCCTCACTTTTCTCGCCCGATCTGTCGGTTTATCTGTTTGTGCCTGCCATTTTTAATTTACAACTTTATACTCATCCACACTGTATTTTTTGGGGTTTACTGGCATGCGCAAACATCAACTTGTTTAAATATATGAGGGTATTTATAAACCTATTTAGCCACCACGAAGCTCTCAATCTGAGCTAGGAGTAGCCAATATTATATGAATTGGAGTTTATAATGATACAAGCATATCTCCATTCACGTGGGACGCATTATGCTGGATACATATACCTTTTTCATGAACTTTTGTAAAAGCGTATAGTTCATTATATTCCATATATATCCTCTATCTACAGATATGGCAATATGAACTTGTTTAAATATATGAGGGTATTTTTAAACCTATTTAGCCAATACAAAGCTCTCAATTTGAGCTAGGAGCAGCCAATATTATATGAATTGGAGTTTATAATGATACAAACATATCTCCATTCACGTGGGACGCATTATGCTGGATACAAATACCTTTTTCATGAACTTTTGTAAAAGTTTATAGTTCATTGCATTCCATATATATCCTCTATCTACAGATATGGCAATTTGAACGTTACTTATTACACAGATCCCAACTCCCGGGAAGCAATTCTCTGGCCATCCCCAGGTAACCTGTAACCTTTTTCTGTTTATACGATAAGCGTATGTAACATATACACAGTCGTCGCTTTCTTAACAAATCGACTAAATATATTTCTATATATATGTCTCTTTTCTAGATAATGAACAAGTCTTTTGATGCTAGTATCATTTATTCTCGTCATCTACTTGCCTCATAACTTAATTGGGAAGGTACATACATTTAAGACTGGATCCAATATCGGTCATATGTATCTAAAATCAATAGAGTAATTTATCATTACCTTCTTGTCTTTCCTTTTCGGGTAGAATCTTCATAGACAACTTTTTCTTTCCTGTCCAGCGAGTTCATTCCTATACTACCCCCAGTGCCAATAAACTGTAAATAATGAACCGGACCTAATCTAGTGATTCCTAGGTAACTGTATGATATTTCCCTTTTGATTTTTTTACCATATATCATTTATGGGAATAATCAGTAATACGTGCTTATTATTTAATAGATATCACCCCCATCCGTCGACATCTACAACATATATGTTCTTCGCTCTCATCTACCTGCGTTTGAAGGTATAACAATTTACGATTAACTACTCTATTGTGGCACAAGAAGAATGGCTTCTTAGAGATCTGTTTGTCCTTAATTTCTAATTTGTAACTCTATCCACATTCTAAATGTTTAAAGCCATAATATCAATTAATGCTCTGTTATCCTACATTTATAGATATCAAGAAACCCTAAATATCGACTGACCTGTCACACCCTAGCCAAGAATGAGGTTTGAGTTTGCACATATTTTTGTAAGTATGGGTCAAGACCAATTGGTGTAAGTATAGTAGAGTAATCTCATATGATCACTAAAGAGCAGGTTTATTATGGATCTCTTTATCATCAAATGTTGCTGCAAGGCACTTAGCCACACTATTACTTTATAATCACGATATGTGTTGTTGTAAAAACCCTACTGGTTCCTATTTATCTAGGCCTTGTACTATTTGGCTTTTAGTCATACTATCATTTTCAGATCTTGCATTTGATGTCCGTGGAGTTTCCCAATATATTCATCTCAGTTTAAGTGATAAGCAGCTTGCTTTTGCCTTATAGCTTTGCCACAATTAAAGAATGCTATTTTCTAAGGTAACTATACAGAGTATGTTTGGGAAACTGATCGAGTTATGGTTGTTTTCAGAATGGACCAACATGTTCCTCTCATTACTTTTTGAATAAATGAGTTTGGGGTGCAGCAAAATTGTTATGTATATTAGATAACGCCATTCCCTAATGTCACTATATAGAATATGCTTGTGAAAGTGATCAAGTCAAGTGATGTTCTCCGAATTTACTGATATGTTCTCTTATAAATTGATAAAGTATTTGTCTGGTATAAGTATGTTACAAACAGAGAATGTCATCCAACACTCATTATTTTTCGAGAATATGAGTTCAGGTCCTACTGCAACTGTCTTATCTGATAAATGTTTATTCATTTTTTCATTTTTTGATATACAGATCATGTAATCATGTGAATATGTAAATAGAAAGACAATATTCAAAATGGTGCTAAAATTCAATGTTGATGCAATATATCTATATTTGAATGACATATCTGTTAAATAATGCTCTTACCTTGCTGTCCATATGAAGACACATAACTGAATAAGTGTATATATTATGTGCATGTATTTAAGTCCACTGTAAATAATTTGTCTGTCATGTAAATTTATTGATATATGTTTTTTTATAATCTATAGAGCAATAGACGGGAACCTGAAGAAGGCTCAAGAGCCGAAACGCGCGTTGTGACATCTATCGCTTTGCCTTCAACATTTTGTTCAGTCTCATGTCTATTGGTTATGTATTTTTTCTAGTATGCTTTTAACTGACTTTTGTTATACTGAAAAACAACTATAAGAAAAGAAAAGAAAACAGAAGAGAAAAACACAAAAAGAGTACAAAATATATAAATCTTAAAAGAATTGATAAATATATATAATATATACCAATAAAATCAAATGAGAATATTTCATTGTTTGAGACTATCTATATATAGTTGGACTTTTCATTCTCAATTTCATATGAAAGCTATATCAACTATGATCTCCAGTTAAATATATTTTGAATATGTCACTTGGCTATAGACGTTCCTTAATTTAAAAGAGATCCATACACGGGTTATTGCCAATCCACCAGCGACTAGCAGTATTGAAGCTAATCACATAAGTCTAGCATCCACTATCTTACATCCCAGCAATATGTCTCTCATTCAGGGCAGGTTGCAAATATATGAGTAATATTCACAGCATAGATCACATCTGGGGCATTTAGTCCTATCACTGCCCGAGCCAAGCCTAGCCCATTTGGATAATTTTTACAACCGATCCAATCAAAGCTATTATGAATATTGAGAAAGAAGCCCCAAAGTATCGTCGCATCTCAGAATATAAACTGAATAATAAAAAAAAGCAAATACTACTTAAATTTAAACCTGAAAAAACAGTATCCGGCACTTGTATTGTAGCAACCTATCTGGGAGTTAGGCTATCCATGCGGATAGACAAGATATTCAATTTGAACTATGAATTTCTACTGAAAGACACAATTATCATCCTTAGGAAGTGGCACAAACTTCCGGTTGGTATAATTGGACGCTCCAATATTATTAAGATCCTGCCCACATTTTTTTATTTCTTTAGGTCTATCCCTTTGCGGGTTCCAAATTAATTTTTGAAGAAATTAGAGGGAGCTCTGGGTAACTTCATATGGGGATATAAAAAAGCTAAAAGAGCTATTGATTTGTTAAAGCTACCATATGAACAAGGAGGATTTGACTTTCCAGATTTTAAAAAGCACTTTTGGTCTGCTTTTGTAAACCATTTTAGTAGCCTCGTAAAACCTGAGTACAAAAACTTCTCTCATCAATTTATACTTGGGGAGGACAGTAATATGTACTTACATAGGACCAACGATCCAAACTATTTTAAGAGAGTAAAGTTTAAGACTACAAGGGCTACACATTAATTTGGCGCACTGTTCGCACTAGATGCAATATGTCATTTTACCATGATAAACTTCCCTTATAGGATAATCCGCTATTCCCAGAGAATTTCCATGACGCTGTTAGTAAACGATGGTCTAGATACGGGCTTACTTGCTTGGGAGATCTCTATGATAACAATGGGTTTGTTTCTTTTAATAGCTTGCAGATGCTGCATAAACTGTCTGATTATATGTTTTTAAAATATTTACAGATTAGAGAATAGCTGGTCAGACACCTAAATCTGATTAAACCAACTAGCTCTGAGGTATGGGAATGTTTATATAGTGGTAAAACAAAGTCTGTGATAAGTGAAATGTATAAATGCTTACAGAATCTAAGGAAGAATGGCCCACATGCATCATTGTTGGTATTTGCGATTCCTAAATTGCGAAAATTAAGGAATCGCAATTTAGAAATCGCAAATACCTATGCATGAAAAATTCGCAAATATTTTTGCGATTTCTTATTTTTCTTATTTGCGATTCACAATTTTGCGAATCGCAAATAAGGAATCCCTTTACATTGATTCCTATGGGCCTAGAGGCCCATAGGAATCAATGGGAAGGCATTCTCATTTGCGATTCGCAATTAAGGAATCGCAAAATGAGAATGCAATTTCTAGGGTGCAGAGGGGTCCAAAGGACCCCCCCTGCACCCCTGAAATGTAACTTACAGTCCATTTTTCACACATACATGCCCAAGGGCATGTGTGAGTGTAAAATGAAAGTGTCAAAAATGCACTTTTGTGCATTTTTGAAACTTTTCTTAAATTACCATGAAGGTTGACTTCATGCTAATTTAACACTTCTAATTTGCGAATTCCCAAACTTTTTCAGATGATGCATTGCATTTAAGAAATTGCAAAAATTGCGATTTCTTAAATGCAATCGCAATTTAAGAAATCGCAAATAATTTGCGATTTCTTAAATTGTGAAAAAACAAAAAAGGTTAATGCATCCCAAAACAAAGAATTGCATTCGCAAACGGCCGAATTTTGCGATTCGCACCGTTTGCGAATGCAATTCTGTTTGATGCATGTGGGCAAATAACTCTGAAAGATTAGCGGGCACTGGAGTATAGCTTTGAGGTCAGAGGTCACATCTAAATAGAACAGGCGTTGAATACTATAACTAGTTCAGAGCACTCAGTTAATTTGCAAGTGCAGCAATTCTATACTATATGCTTGTTATATTATACGCCGGTAGTGCCCGTTATCCAAGGGATTGCGTAACAAAACCTCTTACTACAGATCTGTAATCCAAGGACAGAAAGTAGAAAGTTTTGATTGCAAGCAGTGCTGTAGGTACATCAGCCCTCTAAGCTATGTTATGGTAAATATAACATGTAACCAGAATTTTGCACATGGATCCCTGTAATACATTAATTTGCCACATGAGTTGATTTACTAGGATTATACTTTAAAACCTGATGAGGTTGGATCCCTTTCAGCTATTTTCAAATGCATTACAATGGTGATCACTAATGAAAGGTAGAATATGTTTCTCATTATGAATTTATTTGGGTGCAGAATTTGCAAAGGGGTTTGAGTTTTTGCAAAGAGCTAATAATCATATGGAGGTCTCAGAGTACTTTGTAATATGTGTACATAAAGTCAAGGAACAGATGCAACCAAACATTCCTAATCACAGGCTTCCTGGTGGTAACTATGGGAACAGAGGCGGCTTTTCCACTAAGGCAGAGGAGCATCACCCCACTGCTCACTAAGTGAGCAGCTAGAAATAAAATGACAATGGCTTAACTTTATTATAATTTATTTAAATGTACTGGCTAAAGTACTGGCTAAATTGTTTGGGAGCGGGCGGGGCTGGGCTGTTTAGAGGCTGGGAGAGTAGTGGTGGCACCCTCCTGCATGTTCTATACTCAGGCTGCATTACAGCTGGGTGGAGAACATGCCCAAGGTCCCATTCCCTGTCTGAGCGCCGAACTACTGCACTCAGACCAATCACAATGCTCTATTGCATTGCACCGTTGTGATTGGCTCTGGGGAACCTGGGTGCTCACCAATCACAACACTGCATTCCAGCATTGTGATTTGCTGAGGGGAGCCTGGGTGCTTCCCGCTTCCACAGAAGCTAGGAAGAGGAAAAGAGAATGGAAAAAATGTGGAGGGCGGCCGCATTCAGGAAAGTGGGTTTTTTAATTTAATTTTTAACATCCCTCCCCCTCCCTCTACACCCCCCACGCTGATCCGGTAGGAGCAGCTACTGTATGGGAAGAGCCTTTGGATCCGCTAGTCTGAATATCTACCTGAAACCATCCTAGCACCCCTGAAAGGTATCCTATGGGCAACTGCATAGTTCAAGCATTCAAAGAAATTCACCACATCACTCTCATGACCTACACAGGATCCCCCTTCGAGCCAGTATCATCTTCAAGACTAACTGCATCACTTTTAAAGCCCTCAACCACGAGGCCATAGCTTACTTGGCAAACAAACTAGCCAGGTCTAAGAGACAACGCCAGTCCAGGAGCCTCGATATTGGCAAACTAGAGATAAAATGTTGCAAGAAGGAAGAAACCTTATTTGTTCATGCTTACAGGGTCTGGAACAGCATCCATTTTGACATCATATCTCCACCTACTCTCCTACACTTCAGAAGAAAGGTGAAGACACACCTATTCAAGGAACACTAACTCTAACCTTGACTCTCCTGAATGGTTATATCTTCCCTGGGACTGTGCCCCTTGTTCAGCACGCCATTGCTCTACAGTTAGGTTTGCGCTCTACAAATGCCATCAGGTTCATATATACAGACATTGATACATTCATTTATACATACATTAATAAATACATTCAAATAATGACAAGCCTTTCGGAAGAGCAGCATTCTCAAGAAATCTCTGATGATGGTTGCAAACCAGTTTTAGCATCTGACTGGACAAAACCTGGAGATCAGAATGAAGAGGAACGTTAAGTAATGAAAATAATAGGGCTAATGTGGAAACGTTGTATTATTAAGGATCTTCTGACTTTGAGAGAGTAATTTTCGAATCTTAGAGGAAAATCATGAAGGAGTTCGATTGGGACGAGCCATAACCTTCTTGCATCAATATAGGCCAGAAGTCAGCAGATGCAAGAGGATTGTGGTTGTAAGGCACAGGATGCTCCATTTGTGCAAGGCTCATGGAGCTCCTGGTGAATGAGACAAAGGTTTTTAAGAATTGATTCTTCAGTTAATGGGAGACTCAATGTAGGGACTTTGCTGGTGAGAGAAGATCATGTTGTTTCCATTTAAAGAAGAGAGAAGCTGCATAGGAGTTTTACAACCGAACTGTTGGAGAGACCATTATAAGGTGTTTTTCAGTAATCCAGGCAAAACACAAAGATAGTGGGGACATATGATGGTTTTCTGCTAACAATGGGATTACCCTTGTAATCAGGCATAATGATGATCGAATGCTGTTTATGAAACCACGTTTTGTGAGGGTGAAATATACCTCACTATGAAACTCTCAAGCTGCATACTTTATACATTCGGAATTGGAGAGTACCCTTTCCACACACTAAGATATCACAATTGGGACTAGATTGACACGAGCAGGATTTCTGTTTCCTCACAATTCGGACAGAGAACATGTTTCTGCTTCCAGGGATGAACTGCGTGGCTGAGAGTCAGTGAGGCAATCTGCATTCAGGAATTAAGATGACAATGTGGGGTCATGTAGATGTTGACTAACAAACATAAAAAACGGAGGCCTGTGAGTACCACACACAATGCTATTTTTTATTTCAACAACTCCTTCCATCACTTTGTTGTTTGCTGCAGTGGAGTGGAAGGGCCTCAGTTTGGCTTGAAGCGGATGATTCCTAGGACTGATCCAACTATACCAAAGCATACCACATTCCGACTGTCACTCATCCTGCTCCTCATTGTTCTGCACATCCTCTTGCACTTTCTTTTTGTCACCACTCCTGCCTCAAACCCTTTTGTGTGTTCTCCTGTAATTTTTTTCTATTTTCAACATTGGCTATCTCAATCCTAACTCTTAGAAGATCTCCCTCTCCTGAGACCTCTGTGCAGTCTGAGCCTCTAAATTTGGCTTCGCCTGAGGGAGAGATTTGCTAGGATGCTTCATCATGTATGATATGTGTCTTTTCCTAGAGAATACCTCTGTGGCTTAAAACCAGAGCTTGTGTGCCTGTGTAACCTATGAGATACTTCTGCTTTCTCAGGCCTCATGAGGCAAGATGTTTGGGAGGATGACAGAAATGGGTGTGATGGGGCTGCTTCACTCTATAACTGCAGGCACCTCCCTAAGGTTGTGTTATGACACGGCAGAGCACACCCATTTACAGCACAGATCACTGGATTGGATTGTTGCCTGAGAAATATCCTGGCCTCATGGAGATCCCAGTAAATGAGCATCAGAGAAAGTATATATGGAATAATAAGAAACACTGGATGCAAAGTCTGTACCACAGTCTAATGTCAAGTGTATTAGTGACAACACAGAAAGAATGCTGCCAAGAACATGGCAGAATCAGCCCCAAATCACCTGCCACTTGGTCTTCTGACCTCACTGTAATTCTTTAACAGGGGTGTGCTGTTCCCACTCTCTTTGGTGTATAAAGCCTTTCTTTTGTCTCAGACTGGCTAGAGCTGCTGACAGTCACGCCTGGGCAGAGAAAAGTATACGAGGGCCCTGCTCCATTGGTCTTTCTCTTTTTTCTGCTTCTGCACCTCGAGTGAAACCCAGAAAGATCTGCTACCCTGTTGTGTCTGCAGGCCTGGCAATGCTCCTTTATGTGCAATAGGTCACTTTGGCCTAAGGTGAGTGTGAGGGCCTCATGAGGTAGTACATTCTAAGCGTTACCCTGTCCAGTCAGTGGGAAACCATTGATTTCCCACTGCAGTGTGTGACACACACTCCCACTAATTTTGCACTATCCCCGTCGTGCTACACAGCCGTGACTTACACAAGAATCATGTTAGTTTTTTCGTTGATGCTTCCTTCATTTAGCTTCCTCTATAATAACTTACTCTGCTGGTTTGTTCCATGGGTGCATTGGCTTATCTTTTAGGTGTCTACGAAGGCCTTTGGCCCCAGCTAGTCCATGTAGGTACGCTAATACTTGTAGTAAAGCACAGTGTTCTCATGAGTGATACACAAGTTCCATGCGGTATCCCTCTCACTTGCTGGGTCCAATCTTTCCCCTGTGTGGGGGATGCCTGTGTTTGGCTCTGAGCACCCAAAAACCTTCAAACCTCTTTAGACTTGCTCGAAGCACACTGCTGAAAGGTGAGCGCGGTCTTGCTGAATTCCAGATTACTAGCCTACTTGTAGCTCACTGAGTTTTTCCTTTTTTTCACATGTTTAGCTGACGCGGTTAGCTCATAAGCATGTGAGTGCATACCTTGCTACGCTTTTTGGAGTGAGTAACTGTACTGTAGACACTTGCAACGGAAAGCTACATGGTATCAATATACAGGCGTGCCGTTGCTGAAAATGGGGATATGTTGATATAAAATCGTCACTAACATCCCAGTTTTAAATTTTTGCCTAGAAAGCCTAAAAGGACTCAGGGGCATATTATCAGCAACTAGCGATATTTATCGGTAAATGAGCTTAGCGACATCGCCGAATTTTATTGCAGAGATAACGTGCAATTAGAAATGTTTATCTCCAATGCGATAAAATATCTGGCGATAGTGACGAAATGCGTGAATATCGCTGGAAATACAGCGACATTCACGCATTATCGCTAATAGGGACTTAACCTGAATATCCACCTCCCATTGGATATACAGGCTAAGAAGTGGTCTGAGCAGGCGTTAGGTTTTGGCGATATTCGTGCTTAGCGCAAATGTTTTCATTGCAACGCCTGCGTTGATAATAGGCGATAACGATGTTAGCGACTGCTTTCAGTCGCTAACAGGTTGGGTACGCCCATTTTGCATATCATTAGCAATAAATATCGCTAACATGCAAAGCGGGCCCCAAACCGCTCGCTATCGCCTACAAGCTGTCGCTAACTGCTGTTAGCAACAGCTTGCTAATAGGGTGATAAAATTATCGCCGCTTGGCGGCCGAAAACGGCCGCTAAATCGGCGATAATCTAATTTCGCCCGCCTTGATAATATGCCCCTCAGTTCCTCTGTGAGTTATATGTTGTTTTCTAAAGAACATTTGGTCTGTTTAATCTGCAGTTTTTACATATTAATTTGACTAAAGAAATACACACACTTCGTGAGATAAAAAACTATGCAACCTTTAATTGCCCAAGTAGTGACCACACACATTACTTCCATAGGCCTCCAAATTAGTACAATTCTTCTAGTTTGATAACCAATTGCTTGTGAGAACAGTGCTCAGCAGCTTGGCAAGGACCCAAGCAGGACAGAGGGTCACTGGCATATTGTTCAACATGCTGTTATGCTTTGCTATGGTTTGCTATGCTAAATTGCAGCGCTTTGCTATTTTATTCTATGATTCACATTATAGCATGATAATATGTTCTCTTGTATATTGAATTATGCAATTCTAGCATATTGCCTTATGCATAACAAAACGCACAGACAACCTACTGGGACCATTAAGTACTTACTGAGCCGGGATGTCCAAGTGTTGTATTTGTTTTGAATAGACAGCATACGGTCTGCATAAACTGCCATCAGCAGAAAGGTATTACTGTGGATGTATTATAGAACAATGCATACCATTACCATGCATGTTTTTACAACGCGGACTTAACAGCATACCTATGATTACCACGCATGTTTCTACAATGCATGTCACTACCACACATGTTATATAGGTAGAATATAAGTATCTTTACCACACATACCATTACCATGCATATCATTAAAACCAATGTAATTTCAATGCGCACATCAAAACCCATAATTAACTCCAGATTAGTAAAGCGCGATTTATCACTCCAAAGGGTATCCAGGCGCTGGGGGCTGTCAAGGAGATTAAGTGAGAGAGTCACATGATGCCGAACTGAGCTCCCGCCGGTGTTCGAACTGGGAGCCCCGCGCTCCGAAGTCAGCTGTTCTGGCCGCTGCACCACACCTCTCCTTAATAATAATAAAGAGTGTTTTTTTTAACCCCAGAAATGATATAAATATTTAAGAGACAAGTGAGTAAAACAGTATACGACAGCACATTCTCCAAATTATATATATTCAACAATAAAACAAAAACCGAAAACGCAGTAGTAGTATGCACTCATTACATATACAACAGCTCTGGTGCCCTTCCTCTATTTTCACTCTATGTGTTATGTTATGTTATGTTAAAAAAGCTTGTAAAGCGCACTGACCACCAATACGCCGCCGGTCCGGGAGGATGTTGGTAATTGGCTGTGTTAAATAATCACCTACTCTACTGAATATGCTGCCTGCCCCCGGGTTGTAGGCTTGAAGCTGTGTACACGCAACACGTATAATAAAGGTCTTGGAAAAAAAAAGCTTGTAAAGCGCACTTACACCCAACGGTTTCATGGCGCTATGAGCAAAAGAGGATGAACGTTTCAGCAATTAAGGCAGCAGAGGAAAAATTGATTAGTGATAAGCTATACGGAATAGGTGAGTTTTCAGAAGAGATCTAAAATGGGCATAAGAGGTAGTGGATCTAAGCTCCAGAGGGAGCGCGTTCCAGCGGGTGGGGGCAAGGAAAGAGAATCTAAGGCCCCCGTGCTTCTTGGGTTTAAAAGTGGGAGTCTTAAGCAAGGCAAGATGAGAGGAGCGGAGATTGTGTGATGGGCGGTAATGGTGGAGAAGAGAGGAAATAAAAACCGGCCAGAGGCCGGCCAAGGCTTTGAAGGTGATGCAGCTGATTTTAAATTCGCACCGTTTGGCTACCGGGAGCCAATGAAGGGTTTTAAGCAGGGGGCGAATGTGATGGTGTCTAGGCTGGTGAAAAATCAATCTCGCGGCCTGGTTTTGAATCAGCTGCAAGCGGTTCAACTGGTATGCAGGGATGCCAACGTAGAGAGAGTTGGCGTAATCGATCCTGGAGATTACAAGGGCCAAAAGGGCCAAAGTAAGGGCCTCCGTAGTGAGGAAGCGGGAAATCTTGCGAATCTTTCGGAGGTGGAAAAAACTAGAAGAGACCACTGCATTAATGTGGGGCTTCATCGAGAGGTCCTTACAAATAATAACTCCCAGGCTCTTTGCAGAGTCAACAGGGCGGGGGGGTAGGCCAAGACCTAGTGGCCAGAAGTTGGAGGTCCATGGATTGGGGGTGCCCCGATCAAGACCAGCTCGGTCTTGTCGGAGTTGAGCTTGAGGTGATTTTCCCCCATCCAATCACTAATATGGCATAGGGTGGACTGAAAATTGTGAATGGATTGGTCGGAGGAGTCGTTATCAAAGACCAACTGAATATCGTCCGCATAATTAAATGTGGTGACGTTACTGCCTCGGAGGGAACGGATAAGGGGGGTAAGATACAGATTAAAAAGGAGAGGGGAAAGGGAAGAGCCCTGGGGGACGTCACATGTCAACTCACTTTGTCAGCTGAGAAGTGGGAGAGAAGGACCGCCTGGTGACGGTTGCTTAAAAAAGAACGGACCCACTCAAGGGCCGGCCCCTGGATGCCGGCCTCTCCGACACGGCCGACCACAATATCATGGTCGACCGTGTCAAAGACGGCTGACAAATCCAGGAGCACCAAGGCCTGACTGGTCTTAAGGTCCGCCCCTCTCCGCAGCTCCTCCATCACTGACAGTATGACTGACTCAGTCGAACGGGCAGGTCTGAAGCCAGCCTGTTGAGGATAAAAAAACTGAGTGTGTTCGATGAAAGAACTGAGGAAGTTGGTGACATGGGCTTCCAATACTTTGCTAAGATAGGGAAGCAAGGAAATGGGGCGGAAATTGCTCATCAGAGCCGGGTCAGCATTAGGCTTCTTAAGGATTGAAACCACTTCAGCGATCTTAAAGGAGGCGGGAACCAGGCCGAGTCGCAGGGAAAATATTAAGAAGTGGCAGAGGGGGCTTCGGACAGGCAGTGAATGCCTCTCGGAGGACATGGGGAGGGCAACAATCTGAAGGGGAGCCAGAGGTCACTTGTTTTAACAAGGCAAAAAATTATTCTTCCGAAATCGGGGGTATCTGTGCAACTGAGTAGGGGTTCATAGTGACGGGAATAGTGAGAAGGGTAGGTGTGGTTGAAGGTGTACTAGGGGAAATGCTATTTTTGATTTTGACAATTTTGTCCATAAAAAAAAGGTTAAGGGAGTCACAAAGTGCTTGGGAGGGGAGGGGTTCAATGGTCACCCTGTCCGGGTGTGATAGTTCTTCCACAATGGAAAAAATATCTTTCGCCTTAGTTGCAGAGTCTATAATCTTATTGGAGAAGTATAAGGTTTTTGCCTGGAGGATGCTATATTTATAATCTTTAAGCTGGGTCATGAAAGCCAATTTTTTCTCAGGGGCATAGTCTCGCCTCCAACAGCGCTCAGCCTGCCTAAGTGTAAGTTTTTTTACTTTAAGTTCTTTAGAGAACCATCTCTGCGCGCCATGAGGACGTTTCAATTTAACACGTTTAAGTGGTGCCACAGTGTCGCTAGCTGATTCAAGCCAGTGTCTCAGGCTCAAGGCCTGGGTATCTGGAGAATCACACTCGGCAGGGAGGGAAGCACTGAGTAGAGTACAAAGTTCGCTAAGGTCGCCTCTGTTCCAGTTCCTAGCCAAGAAATTTCCCTCGAGTGGTTCAATAGTGTGAGGAACAGTAACAAGGGAGAACGTAATAGTAAAGTGATCGGACCATAGGCAGGGAAGGATAAGGGGCGGAGAGATATCCAAGTTGGTGGTCCAAACCTGATCTAAAATGTGGCCTTTACCGTGTGTTGCTGATTGGATATGTTGGGAGCAATTCATGCCAGCCAAAATATCGGTAAAGGCAGACGAACAAATGCTCTCTCTGGTGTCAGATGGCCAGTTAAAGTCACCTATAATCAAGAGTTTTGAGTTGTTAATCACCAACTGAGAGAGCATGTCGCCAAACAATGACGAAAAGCTAGGCATGGACTGGGGGGGGCCATAATCAAGGACACAAATGAGAGCGGACACAGAGGATTGGAGTTTTAAAATAAGGCAGTCAACCAAAGGAATACTGGCAGCATCTAGTGATGTAAACCTAAATGGATGTTTAATGATGGCTGCAACCCCAGCGCCCGGATTACCCGAGGCTCTGTTGGCCTGGAGAATGTAATAGCCTGAGGGGATAGCCGCCAGGATGTCAGGGGATGACTCCTCATTAAGCCAAGTTTCTGTTACTAACAGAATGTCAGGATTCTCTGCATCCAAGAGTTGGAAGATCTCTAACTGGTGTTTAACCAGCGAGCGTGTATTCAAATAGATAACCGTGAGGCTGGAGCTAACAGCTTTTTTAGCTGAAAGTGGGGGAGCGGTCCGGAGGATGTGCCGGGGGGGGAGGCAGTACCGTGTAGAATAGGGAAACAAATTCCTGAAAATCAGGTCGGGGGCAAAGAATACCCAGTGAGTCTAGTCGGAGTAACGTAGTGGGACTAAGGGGACATCGGTTGTGAAGACGAATTAAACCTGGGGCTGGATAAGAAATAAAGGTGGCAGAATTTCCTACCCCTAGCCCCGGCCGGCCGCGGACGGGCGCAGAGGGGCTTTGCCGGCCATTGCAATTTGTAGCTTTGCCCCACCCCCAGCTAGGACGCAGTAAGCAGCCCCACAGGGATCCGGGTCCTCACCCAAGATGGTGCCTGCCCTCCACAACAATCGGCACGTCAGCCGTGGTGGAACGGGGCAGGGAGGCACACCCTGGAGCGTTTAGCAGGTATTGACTCACCCACGATGTTGACCCAGATTCAATCAGGCAAGGCAATTCCACAATTTAAAATTTTTACACAAACGGAAATTAATACAATTAAGAGAGCGTCCTAAAGGTAAAGTGGTTAAAGGGTACCAGAAGAGCTCCACACCTCTTATGGCTCGCAGTCTGCCCCAAGATGCTCGAGCGGGTCCTCGTAAGTGCTGCCACCAGCCTACGAGTTCCGCCAATGTCTAATCATAATGGCTGTTGTTCTAAAAAGAAATTAATAGAACCTTTAATTTTCACAAAACGAAATACATATACATTCAGTCAAATTCTGATCCACGCGAAAAAAAACATTCCAAAACGTGTGCTCACTGGTACACTGACTATGCTGTTGACTACACGCTGATGAGGTAGGAGGAGACAACTGACAATTTGCTGTTCAGACAGTGCCGCCTATCTGCTCAAGTAAGTGAAACGGTTACAATAATCGCATTGAAAAAGTAACCCAAATAATCCCAAATCATAGAATATTTTTTTTGTCTTAAAAATATACAGATTTATCTGAAAGTATATGAAACCTTACACATTTCCAATATAGCCTGAAGGTGAACCACTGTAAGTTTAAGTTAACAACATTTTAATCCTTAATATTTCTTTTAACAAAATAAAAAAGACTGTTGCCTTTGGGAAGCTGCTTGACAGTGGATGCAGACTAAGGACCTTATTATGACTACAACTTTCCATAGGACCCCCATAGTCATGACGGCGGTCATTGGATTGCCAGAGTGGCAGTCCACCCGCCATATTATGACTTGAGTGGTTGGACTGCCACAGGACTGCTGCAACCGCTGGGGACCCGTGATCCTTCGACGGTCGCGCAGCAGTCAGAGGCAGCAATATGCTGATGATGCAGCTGCAGTACTGCCAATTATATTATGAGTTGCCTCACTGCCATCATTTCCATGGTGGTGAGCCCGCCATGGAAAGGATGGTGGTGAGGAAACTCATTGTGCTCTTACTGTGCCCACTGTTGCCTTTGGTTCTAGGAATGCATGCAGTGGGGCACATGTTGTGCCCCCCTGTATGTTTGCCCCTCAAAGATCCTACATAGCATGAACTGAATGACATGGTGCATTCCATCCATACTCCAGCAGTCCAATGGCAGTGGCTTTTTAAGACTCTCTTATGAGCCTTTGAAAGGCACCACGATGGGACCACCACAGCACAGCCCGCCAGACCAGGATTAAACCCCTAATCTAGCGGGCAGTGTGTGGACGGGTTTGGAGGCTCAGGCCTTAAATTACTATAAGTACGCCAAAGGGTGCTGACCTCAGGGAAGGTGCTGAACAAGGGTGGGGCTCCAAATGACTATTACTACTCCACTGGGTGCTTGCCTCAGGAAAGGTGCTGGATAGTGGTGAGACTCCAAACCACTATTACTACTCCACTGGTTCCTTTCCTCAGGGAAGGTTCTGGACAGTGGTGGGGGTCAAAATTACTATTACTTCTCTGCCGGGTGCTTGCCTCAGGGAAGGTGCTGGACAGTGGTGGGGGTCATAATTACTATTACTACTCCACTGGGTGATTGCCTCAGGGAAGGTGTTGGACAGTGGTGGGGGTCAAACTGACTATTACTACTCCACTGGCTGTTTGCCTAAGAAAAGATTCTGGACAGTGGAGGGGGTCAAACATATTATTACTACTCTGCCGGGTGCTTGCCTCAGGGAAGGTGCTGGACAGTGGTGGGGGTCAAAATTACTATTACTACTCCAATGGGTGATTGCCTCAGGGAAGGTGTTGGACAGTGGTGGGGGTCAACATTACTATTACTACTCCACTGGGTGTTTGCTTCAGGGAAGATGTTGGACAGTGGTGGGGGTCAAACTTACTATTTTTACTCCATTGGGCGTTTACCTTAGGGAAGGTGCTGGACAATGGTGGGGGTCCAAATTACTATTACTGCTCTGCTGGGTGTTTGCCTGGGAAGGTGTAAGACAGTGGTGGGTTTCAAACTTAATATTACTACTCTGATGGGTGCTTACTTCAGGGAAGGTGTTGGACAGTCGTGTGGGTGAAACTTACTATTACTACTCTGCCGGGTACTTACCTCAGGGAAGGTGCTGGATAGTGGAGGGGGCAAACATTACTATTAGTACTCCCCCATGTGCTTGACTCAAGCAAGGTGCTATACCGTTGTTGGACATAAAATGGAATGCATTTACAGTAAACCATACTGACATTTGTACTTTATTTTACAGACCTTGCAATTTTTCCATATTAGAGGAAGTTTACAATTCATATTCGGAACACAAAAACATCAGCACCAGCACTTGATGAAATGAGAAGGACTTTGAGAGATAAAAAGTATGTGAAAGCCTATTTAAAAAACAAAACTAACAAATAACTTTCATCTGGAAACAAAAATGAAGTGCAAAGATTTCTCATTTCCCAAATAAGAAGAAAATATGGAGACATTTTTTTTCGTCATTAGTAAAAAGTTTGAAAATAACCTTTCAAAAACATTTTTTTCATTGCCAGGTACTTTGGTAACCCTAAAACCTTATTTTACATCAAAAACAAACCGAAACCTCTTCTTTCAGTCAACATTTTGTTGGAGATCAAATAACAAGTCACCCCTGAAAAGGAGCAATCCATCACAACGGAAACCAGCAGAAAAATCCCTTGCCTCCAAAAGATACACGTCACAGAGAAAGAAAGAAATTGAGGTATACAGTTTATCAAAACAACAGTCCTCATAAAAAAAACAAGTGACTTTCTTTTTACAGGAGTAAACTTGTGACACACTTTACTCTATCAGAGTATAGCAATAACAATGAAACCATTGTAATCAACAAGACAGTAGGCAGTCAAATAATAATGAAAAAAACATTTTCCTTTGCAGGTTGTCTGTACAACATATATGAAAATAACCATTTACTCAATTTTCTACTTTTTTCCGGTTTCAACAGATATTTTCAGAATAGCATCAGGAAATACAGCCAGCTATGTGCAATCCAGAAGAGGAAATAAACTTCTCCAGCATGTTGGCTACCTTTATTGTAAGTAGAAATTAACTGAGCCCAGGAGTCATTGGAGGCTTGTACAGTATTTTTCATCCCATTGCATAGGCAGAGCGGTTACTCTTGGTGACACTGTTTAAAGGAGCACAGAGCATAACCACTTTGCCTCTGCAATGGAGATTGAAGTTAGACAGAACATTCAGCAACTAAAAACACTGGCATCCACCTCCAATGATTCCTGTGGTTCAGTTTTCAGGGAGGTATCCCAAAACATTCTTATTCATGTAGCAAGTTGTATGCCTACAATTCCTAACCTCTGAAGAATTAAACAGAGACAAAAACAGGCAAGTAACCCCCAACATGAAACACCCCTGACCTTCTCAGACATTAACATCCCACCTACACTAACTGTGACATTCAGTAATGAAACTTTCCTGTTACATGACAATGAAAACCCTGAGAAAAGAATACTAATCTTGAGCACACCTCATAACCTCGTAACACTGGAGAATATTGATATTTGGATGATGGACCACACCTTTAAGTCCACACCCCAATATTTCACCCACACATACACTATTAACACCAACATCAATAACACCACAGATCCTTTAGTTTACAGTTTAAAGCCTTATAAGCAAACCTCAACATACACTGAATTTTTGACAGTGGTGAAATCTAAAACACTGAATAAAAGTCCTAAAAATTTTTTTGGGATTTTGAGTTAACCATGATTAATACCATTTCTAAATTATATCCCTGTACCCAAATTCAAGGATGTTTTGTTCACTTTTCTCGGGCCTATTGGTGAAAAGTAAAAAAACATTCTTATTTGAGAATTACATAACAGAGAGTAAACAGACATTTGAATTAAAAAAGCTAACGGCATTATGCTTCGTACCTGCTGACATTGTGAATTTTACACTACAATTATAGAATTCAAGTATTTTACACAAAATACTGACAAATTGGCCTCATTGCTATATTAAATTGAGGTCACATGGATTAGCCATCTATTAGGCTGAGTCGCAGAAGGAAGCCAAGGTTCCCTATTGAGTGGTGGAACTGTTATGCGACTGTTAGCCCTGGCCTCCTTGACGTGGGTTCCCCTGTATTTTTGCCTTTGCCTCCTGTGTTTTTGCTGTGTGTTGGACTTCTTTTTTGCTTGTCTAGATACTTTAGGTCCTTTGCCATTGTTGTTTAGTGCCAAAGTGCAAGTGCTCCCTCTGTAAATTGTCATGGATTAGTGTTTCCATAATTGGCTTATTTGGTTTACTGTTAAGTCCCTTGTATAGTGCACTGTGTGTGCCCAAGGCCTGTAAACCAAATGCTGCTAGTTGGCTTGCAACACAGATTGTGCCACCCACACAAGCAGCCTTGCAAAAGGGTCTCAGGCCTGCCATTGCAGTGCCTGTGTGCAGTTCATACTGCCATATTGACCTGGAAATTGCACCCACTTACCAGTCCCTAACCTTCCCTTTTCCTACATGTGAGCTGCCCCTAAGGTAGGCCCAAGGTACCCCTGTGGGCGGGGTGCAGTGTATGTGAAAGGTAGGATATGCCCTGATGCGTGTAGCATGTCCTGATAGTGAAATACTGCCAATTTCGTTTTTACTATTGAAGGGCCGTCTGTCCCGTAGGATAGAATGGGGAGTTTACTTATAACACCTTATAAGTATAACTGCCCTTGGGAACAAAATGAGAAAATGGAGTTTAGTATGCCTGAACTCATACTATAAAGATGCATCTTTTAATAAGGATGGCTTTTATATTCTGGGTTTGAAAATACCACTTTTAGAAAGTAGGTATTTTCTTGCTTAGCCAGCCTGTGTGCCTCTGCTAGGTTTGAGTATTGACTGTCTGGCTTTGGAGTGACAGGGACTTGGGATGAGCATTCTGTTCAGACAGCCACTTGGAGGGGTGAGGTGTGTCCTGCCTTTGAGTCAGGAGTGGGCTGAATAGACCTAGGTTGTATTCAGAGAGGGGGAGGAGATTTCTTTCACACCTGAATGGGCCTGGTCTGCCTTGGACAATGCTGTCTCCACCTCCTGCCAGGACACCACACCGGGGAGGACAGAACTGGTTCTGGCTAGGCAAAGACACGCTCTGCCTCCAGAGAACAAAGGATTTTGTATTATAAAAAGTGGAGACCAGACCCCTCATCACTAGATCACTTTTGGACTTCAAGAGGAACCTCTGTCAAGGAGAAGAGCTGGAAGAAAGTGAAGGAGGAGTACTGCCCCTTTGCTGGGTGCCATCTGGGATTGGCCTACAGTCACTGTTTCTGCCTAGGAGAGGAACTGTTTGTGTATCCTGCTTGAGAAAGTATCTCCAAGGGCTTGGAAGTAGAGCTTGCACCCTGTTCAAGAAGTCTCAGGAACAGCAACAACTTCACCATCCTTCTGGGCACCTTCTCTTGAACCACTGGTTTAAGTCGCCGCAGGAGAAAAGAGCAGACAAGTCTGTCACTGAGTCCGTCGCTAGTTCCTTGTGCTGAAGGCACCACCGAACTTCACACCGCATCCTTGGTCTCACTGATGTCGCTGGGCGACCGTCACAAAGCCGTTGCATGGCCCGTGGCCTATGTGCCCCGCACTACGCACCACCTCACTTCACTCTGCCCGGATGTCACCGACACGGTCGCTGCCCGACCCGAACACCGACTGGCTCCGTCGCCTGCTTCGTGGTGTTCCAGCACTGCATTGAACACTGCCTCACTCCGCATCACAAGGCTTTGCTTCACCGGCGCAGTTGGACAACTGTCACCAAGCCGTTGCCTGCACCACACTGTGAGGGCACCACATGCTGCACTGTTTGACTTCACCGCGATGGTTGCCCCAACCGACTTGTACCAACGGGATCGACCACAATGAAAAAGGTACTGTCTACGAGTCTGTCAATGCTTTAGCTGGCCTGTTCCAACGCGGTTACCTGGAACTATTAGACTCTGTAGTTTTCAGCATCGCAGGAGCCCCGGACAGAGCTACCTAATCGGAAGAACTGTGTTTTTGTGATATTTCTGCAATTTAAAGGTTATCTTGCAAAGGACCTTTTTTTACAGTATTGTATTGTGGATTTTTGTTGTAGTTGGTCTTGTTGGTTTAGATAAAGTTTTGCTTATTTTTCTAAACGGGTGTGGTGTCCATTATCAGTGTTTTCACTGTGTTACTGTGTGCATGCACACATGCTTTACACCCTGCCTCTGAGATAAGCCTGTCTGCTCATGCCAAGCTACCAAGGGAGTGAGCAGGGGATATTTTAGAAGTGTATCCCCCTTATCCTGACTAGGAAGAAGGGTCCCTACTTGGACAATGGTGCAAACCATTGCCAACTAGAGACCCCCATTTCTAACAACGACCTGCTTAGAAGGAGGTGCAAAGAGTACCAATGCCATTGAGGGATGGCATAACTCCTTCTAATTCGATTAGTAGACTTCACCTTAATTTCTATAATTTCTTGGACATTTTGAAGAAGGAGCAATGTTTCCAAGAAATAAGAATAGCACAATCATTGAAAGGTAGTCTGAGCACACATGTTTAAAAATTATGAAAGAAATGTCTGAATGACTATTGGTCCAAATTCAATAGTTTTTGTTGAATTTGGCTTCAGACTACCTGGACGATCTTACACGCATACTATATTTCTAATGCATACCTGCTCTAACTTTCTTACTTATTTTGACTATTTTTTTTAAAAATTAAAATTGGGGGGCATGGCCAAGATGGCGGCGTGAGCAGACGAGCTGCTCCGGAGCTCCCACTGATGGCTTGAACTAGCACCGGCTTTCTGTCCGTTATCGCAGCTGTCGGCCCAAGTCTTCAGAGTGGAGTAGCCCTGGTGTGACGGGGCAGCGCATTGAGGCGGAAGCGGCTGCAGAGGGGACGTTGTGGCTGCAGATTGGGTGCCGATAGCTTTTGAGGCCCTCAGGGAGGAGAAGCCGGGGGCCGGGACAGAGCAGCAGGAGGCCCGGGCATTTGCATATAGCCCAGTCGGACTGGTGATGCCAGGATCTGGTATCGGCACTGTGGGCTACCCTGCAGCGGTCCCGACGGCAGCGGTATGTTGGTCCCCCCGCGGCTGTGGTTTGATGTGGCGCCGGAGATCCGGGCCTGGAGCCGCCATTTTGAGGAGGACCCGGAGCGCCGGAGACAGACAAGCGTGGAGAGGCCTGCGGGGTGACGCGCTGACAGCGCTGACCGGAGGAGCACTGGCGGCGGTGGCGGAGCTGTGTCTCTTGCTGCGGCGGGCAGGATTGCGGTGCCTTGGCGACCCTCCACTGGTACAGACACGAAAGGGAGCTAGAGAGGTGAGCCCAGACCGCCATTTTGTGCCAGGCTTAACGTGCCACGAGTGCAGGATTCCCCGGGGACAGCAGCGAGTGTGGGGCCCCAGCAGGATAGAGGCCCAGCAGAGAAGTGGCTCAGAGAGGGACAGGTGATCCCCTCGGCAGCGGCGACTATCCGGCGGGGGCCGGGACGACTTGGAGCTCCGGCTGTGGGCCTACTACCGGATCAGCCTGGCTTGCAGTGCTGGAGAGGCAGCTGAGGTGGGGGTGCCCGGAACGTGGGGCGGCCTGCACTGCGCAGCAGCCCGGTAAGCCCGACAAGACATGCTGTGTTCCCCGGTCGAGGGGATAGGGGCCCACCCTTGGGAGCGATCCATAGAGTCCCTGCTAAGTAGCAACGTTGGTCTGCTGGGGACCCCACCTTGGAGGGCAGCTGGTTCGACGCTGCGCTTAAGAGTTACTGCAGGCCCGTGTGACGCTACAGGAAGGTCCTATAGATATGTCGAGCCGCAGCACCACACGGTCTACATTTCCGTCTGGCCTGCGATGCATAGCTACGGGGTGTGACATGCTGAAGCAATAAGGAGTCGGTGTGTAGCGGATCCACTTTGTGGCTCACAGTTGGCGTTGTGGTGACCTGCAAAGAGGAGAGTGTGGCAGATTTCACCAAGGACTGAGGAGGTGAGGGAGCACTCCAGTTTAGCCCACAAGCAGCGGCCCTGTTGGTGGGTCCATGGGGGCCTGACTGTTTTGTTTTGTTCCACCAGCGGTCGGGCTGGTCTACAAGGCCTGTTGAGGTGAAACGGATTGGGGAGAGCCCCGGTCTAGGGGGCACAGTGGAGCCGGGAGCGGGCAATGTCCACTACCAGGGGGCAAAGAGATAACACTGTGAAGGATCTCTTCGCCAAGGTCCAAGCGAACCAGCAGCTTAACGCCATTGCTTCAGCCTTGGCTTAGGCCACCCCAGAGCAAGGGACAGGATCAGACCCTATCACTGAAGCCTTTCTGGAGTCGCTGTTTACGTCATTGAGAGAGGACATCCACACCTTAAAGAAGGAGTTTGCAGAGGAAATCAGAGAGGTTCGCAGGGATGTGGATGGAATAGGTGAGCGTGTGGCTGAGCTAGAGAACAAGAGCGATGGGAAGGGCACAGGAAGAGCGGTTTTGCAACAAGAAATCCTATGGATCCACAACCAACAGGTAGACCTTCAGACCCATCTTGAGGACCTAGAGAACCGCTCTGGGCGACACAATGTGAGGATCTGGAATGTGAGGCTGACCGATGAGACGAAGGACCTGTTTCGCTTCACAAGGGAACTCTTCAATCACATTCTGGGACGTCCACTTGAGTCGGAACTTCGCCTTGACAGGGTGACAGGGTGCATAGGGTGGGACCACCACGGGCTTCCCCTGCACCACCGCCAGACATCCTGGTTTTTGTACAAGACTTTCGCACTAAGGAAGAGATCCTCCAGAAAGCCAGGCAAATGCATCCATTGTCCTTCCAGGGCCAGTCGCCGGTCCTATTTCAAGATTGCCCTCACGTTGCAAAAACACAGAACTTTCAAGCCTGTCACAACCCGCCTGCAACAGCGTGGCATCTCTTACAGCTGGGGCTATCCATTCCGTTTGGTGTTTAAGCTGGACAACAAGCTTTATCAACTGCGGTCAGTATCGGAGGCCTGCCGATTGCTGGGCATTGACTCGCCTGCTGAGGAGAGCGAGGAAGCAAGCCGGGTCGCCCACATGGATGACTCTAAGCCCCGGTGACGACAACAGGGCAGACGGCGACAAGTGAAGAAATCCCCGGTTGTTGCGATTGTGGAAGGCCAGCGAGCCGCGGTGGAGGCCGTCGCTTTGGACAGGAACCCATCCCCAACTGGCTGACTTTTGTGACTCTCTAAGGCCGACTGTTTGCTTGACATGTTTCTTAGGCCATTGGCGGGAGGGGGGCCGTTGGAAGTTAGATGGATTATCGATTCACTACTCTTCCAATCATCTCTGGATGATGGACACTATGATTGTGCTTATCTTGTTTCGTTTTTGGGTTTTCTTTGGGGTGGGGTAGTTGGGGGGAGGGATCTGTTGTTCCAAATCCACCGAGCGCTGCAGGTTACGATGGGTGCCCCTTGTTTGAGTAACATATGGAGGAGAATCATTCACGGCCCGAGACATTCCCACACATGTGTGTCTTTTCAGGTTCTTCTGACCCTAACTGTGTAAATGCCAGCTGCAGAGCTTAAAGTCCTTACGTTAAATTTGAGGGGATTGAATAATCCGGTAAAACGCAAGGCAGTCCTCTCACTCCTAGAGCACTCCCAGGCAGATATCTGCCTCCTGCAAGAGACACACTTGCTGCAGAGAGTTTGCCATTGCCTCCGGTCCCAGAAGTTCCCATTGCAGTTCTTTTCTTCCAGTAATACGAAGACTCCAGGAGTCTCAGTCTTAGTGGCCCAGCGATTCAGGGGTAGAGTACTCCACAAAGGGGCGGAGATTAAGGGAAGATTGCTGACATATAGGTTTTCCTTGGGTGCCTCCACGTTCACTATTGGGTCAGTTTATGCCCCCAATGAAGGACAGGAGAGGTTTTTTCACTCAGCCATCACTGAAGCTTCCAACACTGCAGACCGTCATATTTTGCTGGGGGGAGATCTTAATCTGGTTTTTGACAACACTTTAGATAGATCATGCCAACGCACTTCCCAGACAGGTACCCTCACCCCGGAAGGGCAGTCCCGCTTGAGCGAGTTGGGCCTCGTGGATTTATGGTGCACCTTCCACCCCCAGAGCCGGGAATACTCCTACTATTCTAAAACACACAAAACATATGCCCGCTTAGATTACCTGCTGGCTTCGTCTTCGTGGAGGCGCTCCCAACTGCTGTAGAAATTGGGACTGCCTCCCTATCGGACCACGCACCGGTGACCATTGTCCTCTCCCTTACCTTTGCCCCACACACGACACAAAGCTGGCACCTTCGGGAAACATTATTGCACTGCAAGGAGGTGGTTGCTCGGATGCAGCGAGTTATTACTGATTATCACTCTCCCAATAGTAATGTAGACACCACACTTGCGACACAATGGGCAGCACTGAAGGCTGTAATGAGGGGCAAGTTTATTGCAATCTCAGCAGCGGACAATATTGAGCGCGCTCGTAAGCGGGAGGAACTCACTCAGCAGACTAGGGAGCTGGAGCAAATGCACCAGAGGACGAGAGCCCCTCGAATTTGGAGGCAGCTTAAGGCAGTGCGGCAACAACTAGCGGCTATAGATCAGGATCGAGCGGAATTCGCGGCGCTGAGGTTAAAACACGCATATTACACTGGTGGAGATAGGTGTGGGCGCCTACTGGCTCACAAGTTGCGCGAAGCTTGACAGCGCCAGAACGTGCAGGAGATTCTCCGACAGGACGGTAGCCGTGTCACGGAAGACGCTGATATCATCTGTGCTTTTAGTAATTTTTACGCCGACCTCTATGCCAGTTCCCCAGCAGGGGCCTCCGCTGGAGAGGCCTTTCTTGACTCCGTTCCCCGCCCGGCTCTTACAAAAGATCAGACAGAACATTTAAAGCGCGACATCCGGTCGGAGGAGGTTATCACAGTCATCTCCCGCCTAAAGCTGTCAAAAACACCAGGGCCAGATGGTTTTCCTGCGAGCTTCTATAAGACATTCTGTTCACAGGTTGTTCCCCTTCTTACGAGGCTTTTTAACTCCTTTTCAGAACCAGGGGAGATCCCGGGGGACCTTCTGGAGGCTTCTATTGCAGTCATTCCTAAGCCAGGGAAGTATCGTTCGCAATGCGGGGCATACAGTCCTATTTCTCTCCTCAATGTTGATCTTAAATTATACACTGGAATCCTAGCAGCCCGACTTGCGCCTCACATGGGAGGCCTAACCGACCCGGGTCAGGTGGGTTTTATTCCAGGGCGCCAGACCTCCGACAACAACAAGAGGGCCTTGCACCTTGTAGAGAAGGCGACGCGTACGCAAGGGGAGTTCATGATGCTTGCTATTGATGCCGAGAAAGAATTCAATAGGGTCCATTGGCCCTATTTAGGAAGAGTTCTAGAGAAGGTGGGGTGGGAGAAAAGTTCCGTACTTACATCCTGAACTGCTACAAATTTCTGACGGCGGCGGTCCGTGTTAACGGCTGTACTTCCCCCCGGTTTGCCATCGAACGAGGCACGAGGCAGGGGTGCCCCTTGTTGCCCCTGCCCTTCGCCCTCTATATGGAGCCGTTGGCTCAGAGGCTGAGGCTTAATCCGAGGGTACAGGGAATCAAGTTCGGAGACTACGTTAATACTATTAGTCTTTATGCCGACAATGTTCTGCTCTTGTTGTCTCACCCGAGAGAGTCGCTGCCGGCATGCCTCGAAGACCTGGAGTTCTTTGCGCAAGCGGCCGGCTTCAAGGTAAACATGAGTAAGTCGATGGCACTTGACCTGTGTCTGGAAAGATCCACTCGAGAGTTTCTGCAGGGCGTGTTTCCCTTTCACTGGGCAGCGGATGCGATCCCATATTTGGGGATTCAGCTGGCCCCCTCGCTTCCAGCCACAGTAAGCGTTAATTATGCCCTGCTGCGACAGAATATTAGGCGGGAACTGGCGAGGTGGAAACACTATCCTTTGTCTTGGTTGGGTAAAGTGGCGGCAGTTAAGATGACAATCCTCCCCCAGATCCTATATCAGTTTCGCACCATCCCCCTGCGGCCAAAGGCGGGCTGGATCCAAGAAACACAGTCAGATCTGGCTCAGTTTATTTGGAACGGGAGGAAGCCTCGTCTGAAATCGCGATTGGCGACACTTCCCCCGGAGTGGGGGTTCTGGGTCTCCCAGATTTGTTTCTCTACTTTCAAGCGGCCCAATTGCGTCTTCTTGTGGAGTGGAGTTGATGGGAGTCTGAAAAGCATTGGCTATTTCAAGATCAGGCGGCAGCGGGTCGCCCACTCCAGGAAATTCCTTTCCTTTGTAGGCAGCACAGACCCTCTAATTTGTATGCCTCATACATCACTAGGGTCCCCATGGAAGTTTGGGATCGCACCAATGTTAAGCATGAGCTCACCACCTTCCCGTCCCCACTTACCCCCTCTAATGGACAATCCTGATTTTACCCCAGGCATGGATTCCGTGGCCTACGCGAGATGGAGGCCAACCGGATGTAGTTACCTCTTCCACCTATACTCAGCGGAGGGAGTTATGTCCTTCCCTCATTTCCGTCAAGAGTACGGGATGCCAGAGTCAGAGAGGCTTCGATATCTACAAGCACGACACTGGGCACTTAACGAACATGTGCGTCCTATGGCTGATAGACGACTGCTGCCATACGAACAGTGGCTAATCACATGCAAATCAGACAAAAAACTAATTTCGGATTTGAACAGGACGTTGCAAGCCAAATACACTCATATCTACAGCTCGGGTAAGGCACGCTGGGAGAGGGAATTGGGGAGGACACTCAGCCATAAGGAATGGGAGGGCATATATTAGAGAGCTAGGCACTCTGCATGCCACATGGGGCTTACTGATACACTCACCAAGATTGTAACCTACTGGTACTATACTCCTGAACGGCTGCACGCGATGGATCACTCTAGAGAGGCGACATGCTGGCGGGGCTTTGGTCAGGTAGGCACACTGGTGAATTTGCTTTGGGATTGCACTCATCTTCAGTGATACTGGAAGCAAATAATGGATGAGGTGGATGCGCATTTTAGCACAGAGATCCCGCAATTCCCCTCGTACGTACTGTTAGATCTGCCAAACCCAGTACCATACCCGCTGCGCTCCCACAAAGGTCGCTTGATTGCTATTGCACTGGGCTCGGCTATGCAGAATATACTCAGCCATTGGTGCACTGCACATGTCCCTACATTCCAGGGCTGGCTTCACCGTTTGTGGTTTGGGTATGGAGAAGCTTTCCCTGACTATGACAGGGGAGGGAGCTAAGTACGCAGAGCTGTGGCAACCCTTTTTGTCTCTGTTAGCTTCAGAATTCCGAGAGGTCACCTGTCCTCATTACCTACGCTTATTACGCCTCTCTGATATGGAACGGCTGACGACGGGCTAGTGGGTGTACGCTCTTGGATGAGTTGAATGGTGGACTGGAAACACGGGGTGGGCGGGGAGGGGAGGGTTGGGGTGGGAGTTGGGGGGCTTTATATAGCAGTGTTTTTTCTTTCATTTAATGTTGATTGTTTGCACGGGCAAGACGCTCTTCAGCATGCCTCATCCCGCAGCTTGGAATGGTCTTGCCCGTTCCTTTCGAGCTTTGGACTCTGCTACGCAACGAGCGAGGGCGGCTATGTTGGCAAATGGCTTTTGTGTATGTGCTATGATCTTTCAATAAATGTAATACTAAAAATTGCATTTGCTTTCTTTTTTATTAATCCTACCTGAAGATGTCTTCTTTCTTCAACTGTTGATGATTTTTCAAATCTGCTTGTCACTAAGAGTCTTTTGTACTACAATAAACCAAACAGTAAAACACATATTCCAAGGAACACACATTGGCAAACATACCTTTTTCAACAAGTTAACAGCTGAATAAATGTATCTGTTGTTAAAAAAATGCAAACCCCCCAAAAACCCTTGTGTGTTTTACAAAAACACAACCAACCCATTTACATAACCCACGATCCAATAAAAAATACAGCCAACCACGTCCTTTTTGAGGATGATGATCCAATGAAAAACACAGCTATCCAAGTCATTGTTGAGGATAATTCAATAACCAAAGAACCCAAAATTCTGTAGGAAGCTTATGCTGGTAAGTGGTAACCCAAAACTCTAAACAGTAAAAATAGGTAAAATCAACCAGCTTTAAAAAAAAACAAACGAAGGGCGTGATTACCAGTTAGGCGGTTTGGAAACCGCCATAGCCACGGTTGCAGTCTGAACACCGTAAACTCTGCAGTCTGATTGCAGCATTATGAGCCTGTCCAATTGAGCTTGCAAGGACTGCCAGCACAATCCCGACACCACCAGCCAGGCACAGACCACCGCGGCTGCGGCGGGGTAAAATCAACTGCCATAGGGCAGTACTGAGGAGTTCCACTGCCGTGTGTATTACGAGTTGGCTTTCCGAGGAGCCAACTGCATTGGTGGGATACTCAACCCTTTCCTGTTCTTCCTGTCAGAGTTTGAAGTGGATCCCTCTCTCCAGGTCCTCCCTTCACAGCAGCATCTTCACCCTGAAGAATACAAGCCGGTTTGCAGTAAAATACTGGTAGGGTAAGTCCTTTTTGTATCATATATTCCCATTACCTGGGCTGCCCACATATGGGCTAAACTCCAGCAATGGGTAGGTGGTATGTTTCCACATGTATCATGCTTATCATGCATATGTATGCATTTGACATGCACAGTCAACATGTTCACACAGGCATCAATATATATGGAAAATCATTCTTCACCGCCGCAAGATCATCGCAGACACACTGAGGGCACCACGGTCAACTCGTAAAGGTGTATGCTTAACCCTTTTTAATAAATTCCATAGCTAATTTTAAATAAATCAATAGTTATTTTAATGTTAATACACAGATATTAATACACTTCATTACCCCTGTACACCTGACATTGCATGCCTAAGGGTGTGTGTAGCACCCTTACATATTTCTATAAGTGAATACTATTTATAAATTACATACATATATATATATTAAAATAATTATATTGTTATTTATTAAAAAATAACAATAACATTTAAAAACAAAAATGAACCAAATTCTCACAAACATACCTACCCAGAAATGGTAATGCGTGGTAATGGCATGTGATGTAATGCCATTTTCTAGGTAAAGGCATGAGTGGTAAAGGTAGCTGCATGAATGGCTTCATTGTAAAGGCATGAGTGGCAATGTCTGTGTTGTAAAAGTTGTTTCCCATCACTGTCTTGGCGCTTTAGTTCAACAACTGTTCAGAGCAGTAATGGCATAGAGCAATGGAAGAACAGTTTATGAGGAGGATCTAGGCATGTTGGTGGTGGGTTAGCATAGTGTATGTGATTGGAATGGTGCACTAAAGGATACTGCCAATTAGTGCAGCCCCTCCTTGTATATAACCCAAACATTTAGGGGCTGATTCCCAGACCGGCAGAACGGTGCAGTGGTCGAGAGAAGGCTACCAAGCCGGCAGTATCCCAAGTACCTTATTCTGACACTGCTGCCAGGCTGGCGATGTGTCATTAGCGGTGGATGGACGCTGGCATGCTTCTGCTCATAAGGAACGTCTGAAGCACATGTCGCTGCAGTGCAGCGCCACTTGCACGCCGGGTGCACGGTAACCCATGCACCATGGTACACATGCACTAGCAAGGGGGTCCAATACGTACCCCAATGCACAGTCCCCACCGTGCAAATTCGCCCTGGGGCCCTGTTTGGATCTCCTTCCCTGCCTTTCAACTGACCTTTTCATGACAAAGGATTTGGGACGCGTACTCACCCCTTTCTTGTTTTTCTAGGCAGATTCTGATGTGGATCCCTTTCTCCAGGTCCCACCTTCACAGCCGTATCTTCACCCTGAGGATAACAACCCTGTTTGCGATGATCTTCAGGTGAGTCTTTTTCTAACCATATATCCATTGCCATGACTGCCCACATATGAGCTGCCCTCCGGTGATGGGTAGATAGTAATTTTCTACATATATCATGCATATGTGTGCATCCGCCACATCTGCAGTCAAAATACGCAAAAAGGAGTGGATATATTTGTGAAAAATACTGCCGCTGCAAGATCCCCACTTCCACACTGCCGACCCGTGGTCAACTCGGAATACAGCAGTCTTTGGAACACCAGTGCCATGGGCTGCTGGTGGGGGCGGATGCTGTCCTGCGGAGTTCGGACTGCCAAACCCGTAATAAGGCCCTTATCCCTTCTCTTCAGGGCCGTCTCTAAGGCGGTGCGGCTGGTGCCACCGCACTGGGTGCTGACTCTTACAGGGTACGCCGCTTATGGAAATATTTTATGGCTTTTAAAGCCCTCATCATCCTCAAAAAGGACGTGGTTGGCTGTATTTTTTATTGGATCGTGGGTTACGTAAATGGATTGGTTGTTGCGTTTTTGTAAAACACACAAGAGTTTGTGGAAGCCAGGGTGCTGCTGCATTGCTGGCTTCCACAATTTTCACACAAGAAAAAATGTCAAGATAACACGGTGATTAATGTTCTTCCTGGAGAAAAAAGGAGTTTTGTCAAGTGGAAGTTTTAACTCATTTTATGGTAGCACAGAGAGTTAATGTGCCTGCTGCTAAGAATGTGTACAATGCAGATCACAACGTATATATAGTTTAAATAGGTCAGTGCTTTTGTCAGAGTGATCCTTCTTTACTAGCAGTGGAGATGTTAAAATCCTAACATGGAACAGTGTGCAAATCTTTGTCATTAAAGACATGCATGCAAATTGTAAGGTATAGATTGGAGCATTATGTTTTCCTACGTATTTCATTGTTCCAATGTTTCAAAAAGGGTTCATTTTGGTAAAAAAAAAAAATCCTGTTATTAAATATAACCCCCAAACATGGAGTTATGTTTTAAATTCTGAGTCTGTACTTCTCCAGGCCAAGTACTCTTAAACTATACTGTCTCCCAGAATGGATGACATGTGACTCACCTTGTAGTCTTCTGGCTAATGTAACATTTGCTATACACTAATTTACACACATATGATTGATTGTCTCTGTGTGAAATGTCTGTGGTGTAAAGTGCTTTGACACCCTACACTGGTATAGGTGGCGCTATATAACTAATTAAATACATCTGATAGAGAGTGGTTATGGAGACTTGAGGGGGCACTGTTAAAGGATGGCAGTGAGGGAGCCTTTGGGGGGTGCCAACAAACATTGTCACACAGGGCGCCACCAGCACTAAAGCCGGCCCTGCTTCTCTTGCACCCATCTGCAATTGTGAGGACAACCTCAGGGCATCCAGCCAGGATCGGACTTGCTTTAAGGCAATATGGCAGTGCCCAATGGGCTGGTTTGAAAGGGCAGTTTTCAGTGAGCCTTTTTTTGGCTGTTTGTGGTCTGATTTAGGGACTGGTGAGACAGTTTTTGCTGAGAATTTCTCTGATATTTCCATAAACTTTGCCTTCAGGGAGCAGAAATGTATCTAGGCTCCCATACCTAGTAAAACCGCGACCCAGTGTTTCTTTTCAAGTTCAAAACTGCCCCCCCCCCTAATTTTCAAATGTGGGCCACTTTTTTAGCTATCTGATTCCCTACAGGGGACTACTTTTATTTTGGTGCCAGTTCCTATTTTCTGTCCTAGTCCGACCCTGCCTCCAGCATATAAATGCCCATCCCTCATCTTTGCACTTAACAATCACAATATTCCCTTCAGATCTCAACAGAATTTCCAGGTCAGACTGGCATGGGAGGAAATAACTATGACTGTTAATGACATCTGGTGTTTAGACATGCACTTGAACACTGAATCAAGCAGCCACAGAGAAATAGGTAAAATATAAAGGAGGTGTGGTGAATGAGGGATGATACACGGGAATAAAATAACAGATAAGGAAGAAAGCTTTAAGAAAAACCGAAACGGACATTAAGGAAGAAAGAGTCAACACGTAGGAGAGCAGGAGGAAGTGCGTGACAACCCCAGAGAGCAGGAAGAGAACAAGAGAGCAGAAGAAGAAAGGAGCCCGAATTTACATACACCCCTGTCTACAACAGCAGATAATTGGAGAGCTCCTGTGGCAGGCAGGGAGCATGAAAGCACTTACTATACCATAGAGAAACAGAAGGAAAGAGCAGCCGGAGGCTCAGGTATGATGGAAACCCCGTCAATGCCTCTCTCCCCCTCCCAGGGCTCCCTGACAGGGCGTCTCGAGCGAAGCTTGCCTTTTAATTTTTAAAGAGGGCCTCGGCGCTTGTCAAGGATTATTCTCCGACAGGCTGATCACAGCAGACAGCAGCCCCTTGACTGGTCACGCTCGGGCTCACCCGCCGCGCTGTCTCCTGGCCTGACCCCAGCATGGAATTTACTGTCATTTCTGAGTCGGTGACTGCTTGAGGACCGGTTAAGGAAAAGGGACTTTTGATGGAGCACTGTATTAGAGATACCAGCCATCGAAGTATCCTTCTGCACAACCGTACAATCAAAAGAAGCACACACAGCACACAGATTTGAAAAATAACTGACATAAAAGAAATACACCTGTTAAAAGCGTCAGTGTGCTCTCGTTATGAATTTTTCGCTAAATGATAAACAAGTTTTTTGTCACGAAAAACACATGATGATATGCAGCTGTTAGAAATGTAGTATTTGGAAGTAAACACCATGGACTGACTCCTTGAGGATGTCGAGTGGACACCGTTGTGATTTGGAACCCGACCCTAGGATGAACATCCATTTTTCACTGGAACCTTGTGCAACATGCGGAAAAGGCCGGCAGCACAAGCTTCCACTGAAAAATGTGATGTTTGCAAATATCTCTGGTGCAGGGATGTGTAGGGGGGTACCATAGGTGCCCCCCATGACCCATAGTCGAGGGCCAGGGGGTAAGGGGGCACTTTTAGGGGCTCCCAAAGTCACTTTCCGACTGCCATTCTATGTCAGAAAGCTGACATGGAAAGGCTGTTGGAAACCGTCATTGTAATCCCAATGGCAAAGCTGAGGCTGGCTCTGCCGTCATTCAAGGAATTACAATTCCGCTCCTCTTCCGACGCGCTCTGTGAGCCTGTTGGAAGAGGAGCAGATCACCCTGTGGGTTTCCCTCCGACCGCCGTCATCAAAATATGGAACCCTAAATGTCGGATGGCTTTCCGTCCGACATCCAAATCGGACCCTATGTAGGTTGAATGGAAGTGAGAAGCGGCAGGCTTGGTGAGTGAAGTGTGGTGACCTGGGTCTCAAGCATAGATGACACAGAGTGAAAAGAAATTGAGGAATCTCTTAATAATATACTGTGAAAATTTAGGAATACCATGACTGCAGCACTGATTGATAATGTGATGGGTGTGCTATTCCATTCATTATTCATTTGGGGGAAGTTGGCTATGGTAGAGGGGTGGGAAGTAAGAGAGGCCTAGAGGTATGAATGGGAGGCATTTAGACACCAATAGAAACCAATGTCCCTAACAAATGGGATGCTTTTGTAGTAAAAAAACACACCGTCTGTTTCTGAACAATTAGAGACGCAAAGATGTATATGGTAAATGGGAATGGGGGGATGTCAGATGTGGAGGAGTTGCAGCAACAATAAGGATTCCATGACAAAAGTCACAAGATGAGGAGAAGCACCAAGAATAAAACTGTTGTATGGGAGGAAAGAGTGTGATGTATGGCAGCAGCAAGAAGGGTGCGATGACTGATAGATTTTGGGTGGGTGAGAGGTGCGGAAAAATTAGTAGTCATGAAATCCAGCATACATGTAAGAGAGGGTCACTACATAGAAGAGGAAGAGGAACTTGGCTGTCCTGGCAGTGATAGCAGCTCCTACTGACATAATAGAGTTGAATCCGGAGTTAAATGCAAAATAATGTCAGTAATGAAAAGTGTTGGAAAGATATTGATTAAACCAAAAATCCATTTTATTATCTGCTTATGCCATTATGCAAAGAAGGTCCTGGGTGTTTCTAGACTGAGGGGCACTGAACATTAGGATTGTGGTATCCTTTTGATCGAGGAAGACACTGCGGGCCCATTAATGAGTTTAACGGTGCGGCGGCGGGTCCACCGTCTGCTGTACCACCAAACGCGTAGTCGATTACCCTGCCAAATTATGAGATAAACTTGTGTCTGGAAGGCTATTTTTGGCATTCCCACCCTGGTGCCTTTAAAAACAGACCCTTCAATGGGAATGCCAAAACCAGTTCCTGCACGGCATGGACTTGAAAGTCCATGCTGTGCAGGAACTGGTGAGCATGTGCACAGGGGGCGCATGTTGTCCCCCCTCTGTGCATGCACAGGGTGTGAGGCACAATGGGGGCCCTATAGGGTTTTCATGGCGGAGGAACCGTAGAGTGGCGAGGAGGAGAGGAAACTCATAATATGCTTGGCGGGACCACAGTGGTCCCCCCAAGATTAGGCCTCTGGCCCACTGCGTCACCTCCAGGGAACAGCAGTTCCCTGGCGAAGTCTGCGGTCCCACCGCCTGAGTCCTAATCGGGCAGTCGGGCGACCACCACGCCCCCACGAGGCTGGCAATCCGTGGACCGCCAGACTTGTAATCTAGCCCTAACTGACTCACTGCTACCAAAACCACTCACTAGGAGTCTACCCTGGATGCAGACATTAGACTATGGGGAAGGGCAACCCAAAGATGAAGAATGCCACTTTAATTCGGAGAGATTTTGTCATTCTTTTTACTATAGCTTAACATGAAACAGCAGCAGCGTTCAGACAAGGTCACCTGTCCAATTGGCAGTGTTCACCCTTTTTTTAAAAATGCTTTAGCATTGTGAGACACACGCCAGTAGAAAAAGATGAGAGGTAAGACAAAAAGTAAAGAGGTTGGAGTTTTAGTTTTGAAGATAGCATGTGGCCAGTGAAGTATTGGAGGCACGTGTTGCATATGGACTCCAACAATTTGCTTAACCAGTGTTTTATGCTATTGATCACTCAGTTTCTGAACTGCAACTGTGGATGAGTCTCAGTATCTGAGTTTTACTCACAACAGTTTCTTGGTACGTGGATTGCGAGAGTTTACCGCAAGTGTCCACCTTTTAGGATAAGGCCACTGCGCGGGGACGTGACAGAGCCAGCGACCATGATTGCCACTTGACTCAGGCGCTCCGGAGCCACCAGAAAACGACGGCCACCACACCACGCACCACCGGGGCATTGCAATTTGCTCCTGATGTGCTGGTGAGCTGGCTGTGCTGAGTACGGTGCCCCGGACTGCCGTTAATGCTGAGACTAGAGATGCGATGCTGGGATCGGGTGCTACAGCTGCCGCAATCCTGTGAGGACTCCTGGAGAGACTGTTAGGGATCCGCAAGCTCAATGATTCGGCACCATTAACACCCCGGGTGAGGAGTGCTGACTTCCCATGCTTGATGCAGGAGGAGGTGGCGGCTCCCCCGTCAGATGGTGGTAACACTACGCTGCTGAGTCTTATTATAACACACATGGAAGCTCCTGTTAATATGCTTTGTCACCAGCTGCAATGTGAGTACAGTGCCCGTATACCCTGCAGAATAACTTGGATTTTCAACTGCCCATGCTCTCGCTGGGTCTCAGTTTATCCCAGTACTTTTGGCCGCCATTTTATGTACACTACGCAGCGCTGCTGTAATATCCCACATTAACTGGATGGCACGATGACTTGGAGTCCCTGACCTGGCGATCTTGCCCTGATAGTGCACATACACTGTAGAGCACCTGGTGCCATACCTACTTCAACTTGGCTGTCCTGGCAGTGATAGCAGCTCCTACTGACACCAGCACACTGCTCTGGAGGCCCCCTCCCTGGGCTGGAAGCCAAAAACGGGCCGCAATGACCCAAAAAAAGCCATCTGAACTTTGAGGGGGAAGACCACTAGGAGGAACGAGGCCACGAGTGCCACCGGGGAAGAATCAAGCCAATTGGAAGGCTCCGCAGCCATAATGGCCGAACTCTGGGCGGGATTCCAATTTATTGACACTCGCCTGGACACGTTAACTAGTCGTTTGGACGACATCCATGGCTGCCTGGAGGCCCAGGACACGCGGATCAGCGGTACTGAGCAACGCATTTCCGATTTGGAGGATGTGCAGCCCTCTCTCCAGGCGCTTCTGGAATGAACGGAGACCCTTCTTAAACAGCTAGCCACCAAAGCCAAAGATTTAGAGGCATGCTCGTTGAAGCAATCTTCACGTCGCGGGAATCGCGGAATTCGCGAATACCGGTCCTATGGCTAAATTTGTGGAGTCCATCCTCGTGGACCTATTCGGGAGAGATGCCTTCACCGCGTCATTTGCTGTCGAACTGGCCCATCGAACTCTGGGCCCGTCACCAGTGCCCGGGGCCAATCCGAGGATAATAATTGCTAAAATCCTCAACTACAATGACCGTGATGTGGCCCTTCGATAATCCAGAGAACGGGGCACGCTTAACTATCAGGTATCTATCATCTCCCTCTTCCCTGACTTCACGTCATTAGTACAAGAGGCACAGTGAAAATACATGAATGTGAAGCAAGCCCTCCAAAAGGCAAACGGCAAGTATGCTATGCATTACCCAGCCAACTTGGTGGTAAAGCCCATAGTTTTTACTCTCCCGAAGACGTGAAAAAGTTCTGGAAGAAACACAAATTTTCTGCGACACCGCAACGTCAAGATTACGACACTGACCATGGTTCCTCTGACGTCTGGTACTTTGTGCTTGAGCCAGTTCTTGTTCACTGCTAACTGTTTGGAAACTGATTGCTTCCTGATTGTGCCTATCCCTAGATATCATGTATCGTCTAGTGGTGAGGAGTTCTCTATACTGTCTATGTCAGTGAGGCTGATTGATAAATGTGAGACTGACACTGTTGTGGTGGCAATCACTAATTTCAATAATCCTACACTCCGAGGGCTCCATGGAGTGTTGCCATCCCCACAGGATGATTCCCTTCCTCTCTTTCCTCCCTTTCCCTTTCCTTCCTCCTTTTGCCCTAGGTGGTTGTTCCTTTGGCGGGATTCACCAGGTGCCTTGCTATTGTGTATCCGATGGGTGTGGGGGCTGGAGGGGTGCTGTTTTTAGGTTTCGCCTCGCCGAAAGCTGCGTAGCAGACTTTCGCGCAAGGCGAAAATTTTTGTTTACTAGTATGGACAAAAGTCCCGCCTCTCTGTTCCATTGACTAGCTCCATAAATGGAGGCTAGCCATTGGAAGAGAGAGGCGTCCGTCTTTCAGCGAGGCGATTGGTGGGCGTTCCCGGCGATCTTTTCTCATCCTACCCCCTTGACAACGTCATTGCGGTGGTGGGCGGTTCCTATTTTTTTTGGGGGGGGGAGGTTTGTTTTGGTCATTGCAGGCCGACCGCCGCAGGAAGAAGTCCAGGTGAGTGCCTTTCTTGCCGTTCCCGCCCCCCCTCCCGCTGTCCGTGCCTTTCCCGTCCCCCCTCTCGCTGTCCGTGCCTTTCCCGCCCCCCTCCCGCTCTCCGTGCCTTTCCTTGTCTTTTTTGTTTATGCCATCAGCGCTATCAAGTACATTCCCTAACCTATCATGTACAGGAGCTGGCAGCGCCAACATTACATGTTGCCCCGACTGGTCGCTGCCACTGTTAGCGCAAAGGTCGGTGCGGTCTGTGCAATTTCGAAATATCTGTCCCAACATTCACCTGTGTGATGCACAAGTATTCGCGCAAAATGATTCCTCTGCATTCACTGCGACCCCGAAATAGTTGTGCTAAAGTTCCCCCGTGCACGTTATCTACTCTGGAAACATTGGTTCACTATTGCAGTGTGCAAGGGATGCAGTACAGAAGTGTGAAAATGCACTACTGCCAATACAGCCCATGGGATCAAGAAAGGACACGGGGGTGGCGCAGGCGCCCGACGGCCGTCTTCATCCGGCCCTTCTGAGAACAGCGTATTTTTTAGGCCAGAAATGATGCTGTGATGGGATTATTATGCGGGCTTTCCGAGGGGGGGGTGAGGGGGGGTGCAGCGCCTTCCACCGCAGGCTCGCTCCGCTACCAGCAGCAAGAGCAGGGAGGGGTCAGCGGCAGCCACAGTGCACTGAAGTGGAAAATGGACTTCCAGGCTCCTTTGTACCGAGGTGAAGGTAAGGGGTAAGCAAACTCAATCAACTTATGGACGCTGGTCTTTCACCCCAAAACGGAGATGGGAGGGAGGGGGGTGTCAAACAGCAGGACTTGACCCTCCCCCACCTCCAGCACTATCGCTCTCTCCACCTCACACCAGCTCCATTTTACTTTTTTATTTATTTTATTTTATGCGATTTTATATAGCGCAAACTTTACCCGAAGGTGTCAGAGCGCTTTACATAAGAACCAGGTGCAAAACATAAGGACTTGGGATTACATGCGTTACATAAAAGATACAAACAGAAAAAAATGCAAATGTACAAGGTGTAAAGTCACACATCCGGCCCCCAGCACTGGCCTCTCACACCAGCCCCCCCTGCCAGGACTCTCCGTCGGGGGAGCCCAGAGACACTGCACCCCGTGAGAATCAGCCCCCCACACACAGACACACACACAGACAGACAGACAGACATAGGTGGCTGCCAGCAGCGGCCGCCCCCCCGTGCATTGTCGGGGGGGGGGGCTTCTCCGATGCGATCCGTGCGTCAACAAGTCCCACAAACAGGCTCCGGGAGGGGCGGCGGCCCCCACGGGTGTTTGTTTGTTTTTCATTTTTCTTTCTTTTTGTTTTTTTGCTCTGGGAGTCGTCGTCCGGGGCTCACTGTGGAGTTAAGAGGGAAACCGAGAATGCACGTGCTTCCCCGATCATGTGAAGGATTGTGTGACAACAAACCCCCCCTCACACCGTGCCCCAGCCCTCGACACCGGATTCAAGGTGGCAGGGCTGGTTGTGCGCTCAGGGCTGAGGCCGGAGGTCTCGGGGCCTTAAGAGCAGGCCCTCCTGGGCCTGTGTGCACCGCCGCATCACCACCCGCCCTGTGTGTACCGCAGCATCACACCGTGGTGCACATAAACACACATACGCCATTCCAGCATGCAGTTTCAGACTGGTGTGTGTGGCACAAAGCTGCTGCCTGTCTCTGCACCCCGGTGTACAGGGCTGCCCAGCCTAGGGCCTCGACAGGGGTGCATTGAGGAGGGGGGTCAGCTCCGAAGTTGGAGGGGTGTGGGGGGCGCATGCACCCAGGGCTCCAGAGACACTTCGATGCACCATCTTCGGATTAATGCGCATTATAAAGAGACGGAGGTTTGCCCTCCTACAAATGAAACCCCCTCACGTGTGCTCGCGTGCTCTGGAAAGAAGAGACCGAGGATGCTGTGCACGCGCCGCTGTGCACGCGCTGCACCGGGGAGGTCTTCAGTGCGCCTGTGTCACCGCCTGTCAGGAGCACTTTCCGTGTCTAGGCGCTGCACGCATACATGTGAGCGTACAACGCGCGTCCACGCTGCGTGGACGCAGGGTGACTGCGCACAGTGTCTGCTGCAGCTGCCCTGGAAACACACGTGTGCATGTGGGCAATTCAAATGTGAACATGTGTGGAGAGCATTAGTACAAGTGAACGTTAGGCCAGCAGTACATGTTTAATCACACGCGAGGGATTCTGTACAACAGCAGAGAGAGGTGTGCGTGCGTGGCGATATGCGTGTGCGTGAGTGTGTGTGTGTGTGTGGTGCCCTCGTGTGTTGGGTGTGCGAGTGTGTATGGTTTAGTACTTACCAATACTTTTTATAGAAAGGTGGTTCACTTGGACGGTAACACGCTTGTCTCATCTTCGGGGCGCTAGATTCGCAGTACCATCTAGCTAAATGCAACATAATTTCTTTATCGCCTTTTTATTTCCTCTCCTCTGTCCACCGCCTCCCTTCTCTCCATTCATTTATTTTATTTGTCTTTCTTCGTTTTTGAAAATGCATTAGCGTTCCTTTATCATCTGTTTATTTGATCTACTCCATCTCCTCCCTTCTCTTCATTCATTCAATGTTTGCCTCTTCGTTTTTGTTTCTTCTTCTTTTATGTTTTCTTCTTGTTATCTTTCTCCTCTATTTTTTCATTCTCCTCTTTCCTGTCCTTGATCATTTTATCCTTTCCATTGTTATTTTTTTCTGATTTCCATCTTTCTTGTTTCTTCCTGCCCTTCACTCCCTCTATCTTCTCTTCCCCTTTTCATTCTTCCCTTCCACTTAATATGTATTTCCCTGTTCGCTATATCCACGTCTTTTTCTCTCTTTCCATATTGGCGTCTTTCTTCTTTTTGTAGTTCTTTAATAATTTCTTATATTTTATTTTTACTTATCATTTTCCTTTGTCTATATGTTTATGCCGACAGCTGTTAGGTTTCGGTCTACTTTTTCTTTAATGTGTTTCATTTTCTATATTTTCTATGTCTTCTCTTTGTTACCTTTATTATTTTTCCACTTCATTCTTAGGATTCGGTCTTTATTCAATTTTTCCACTGTCCCTCTGATCCGTTGATTCGGTCTCTTGAGTTGACTTATTCTTTTTATCGATTTTTTTTGTCTTTCTTCCTTCGTTCTCTTCCTATTTTTTACTTCTCGTATCGTCGTTTGCTATGTTTTCTTCTACTCTCTGCCTCTATTCTCTCTCTGTTTCCACTTTGCCTCTCTCTCTCTCTCTTCTTTCCCCAATCCCGATCACCTGCTCCTCTGCTCCGAGTTTCCGTTTTTAGGTTTCGCCTCGCCGAAAGCTGCGCAGCAGACTTTCGCGCAAGGCGAAAACTTTTGTTTACTAGTATGGACAAAAGTCCCGCCTCTCTGTTCCATTGGCTAGCTCCATAAATGGAGGCTAGCCATTGGAAGAGAGAGGCGTCCGTCTTTCAGCGAGGCGATTGGTGGGCGTTCCCGGCGATTTTTTTCTCATCCTGCCCCTTTGACAACGTCATTGCGGTGGTGGGCGGTTCCTATTATTTTTTTTTGGGTAAGGTTTGTTTTGGTCATTGCAGGCCGACCGCTGCCGGAAGAAGTCCAGGTGAGTGCTTTTTCTTGCCTTCTGCTTTGCCTTTCTTGCCGTTTGCCGTTTCCTTCCCCCCTCCCGCTGTCCCTGCCTTTCCCGTCCCCCCTCCCGCTGTCCGTGCCTTTCCCCTCCCCCTCCGGCTGTCCGTGCCTTTCCCGTCCCCCCTCCCGCTGTCCGTGCCTTTCCTCCCCCCCCCCCGCTGTCCGTGCCTTTCCCTTCCCCCCTCCCGGGGACTCTAGGAACGCTATACTGGCTACTGTCCCATTTACATAATCGGCCTCGCTCAGAGCTGCCTTACAATTAGCAGCCAGACCATGTGTCAAAAATACAACTCTATTGTTCTAGACCTTCACAGATGCACTATACAAATGCTGCAATAAATAAAAGAATATGCAATCTGACGTTCAGAGGTAGATGAATGTGGGAGGTCATCACATCCAACGCTATCAGAGTCTGTGATGTTTGGCTCAGATGGAGGTTTTTCTGTAATGAGGACATCCTCTCCAGACTAAGCAATATTCTAGTTTCTTTGCGTCTATAATAGCTCCTAAAAGTATTTTTATGTCTTTCTATTCAGTGAGAAAGCCGGATGATGCAATGAAGAAAAATGTATAACTTGTAGTCCTATTTCTTCTTCCTGGTTGTTTTCTTTACGTTCATAGATACTGAAAAATCGTTGTTTACGTGTGGGATGGTTCCTATTTCATCTTGACATCCTAAGCTTAAAGGAGGTTGGTCCTTGCCTCTGTTGCTTGTGACCCGGTTTTGTGTGTGCCTCTGTTGCCTGCTTGTGACCCAGTTTTGTGTGTGTGTGTGGGTGCAAATGCAATAGGTGTCGCATTTGCGAGAGATTAGGCTATTGGCTTTGTAAATGACAATGCCATTTATTTATGTTGTCAAAGCCAACACATAAATAAAAATGTTGTCATTTACAATGCCAATATCTCTAACTTTTCCAAAGGCGAAACCGTTGCATTGTAAATGCTTGTTTTTCCTATGATTGCATTAGCTGCGTCCTCCTGAGGCTTGAGCCGGGAGTGACCTTATCGTGATATTGTCTATTTGCCTATTTGCACATGTAATTGAATATTTGTTCTACTGTCTAACCATTTTTGAAGTTCCTCTATGAGATGTTTAACTTTAGAACCGTTATTACCGTGTTTCTGCAGCAGCGCTTCAAAAACCTCATTACCGTGGGGTGGTAGAGTTGGAGCCACCATTTGCATGGAAGTAGGTTAGCGGGCTAGTGTTTCGGCCCCATATCCTTTATTTGGAGAGGCTGGCATGAGCGCGTTTAGCTGCGTCCTCCTGAGACTTGAGCCGAGAGTGACCGTATCGTTATATTTCCTATTTGCACATGTAATTGAATATTTGTTTTACTGTCTAACCATTTTTAAAGTCCCTATATGAGCTGTTTTACGTTAGAACTGTTCTTAACGCGTTTCTGAAACAGCGCTACAAAAACCTCATTACCGGGGGGTGGTAGAGTTGGAGCTACCATTTGCACGGAAGTGGGTTAGCGGGCTAGTGTTTCAGCCCCTAATTCTTTGATTGGAGACGCCGACGTGAGCGCGTTTAGCGGCGTCCTCCTAAGGCTTGAGCCCGGAGTGACCTTATCGTGATATTGCCTATTTGCCTATTTGCACATGTAATGGAATATTTGTTTTACTGTCTAACAATTTTTAAAGTCCCTCTATGAGCTGTTTTTTGTTAGGACTGTTCTAACCGTGTTTCTGCACCGGCGCTACAAAAACCTCATTACCGGGTGGTGGTAGAGTTGGAGCCACCATTTGCACCGAAGTGGGTTCTAGTGTTTCGGTCCATAATCCTTTAATTGGAGAGGCTGGCACGTGCGCGCAGAAGGCACACCTAAGGCAAGCCTGTCTGCACCAGTCCGTGCTCGGCCCTCGCTTAGCGCTGGAACCCCTGTTTGTTTGATTGGAGGTGGGCCGTGCATTTTACAACATTCAAGGAAGCTGCTAAGGTGTTTAAACGTTATGGGTAGAACTATAGGATGCCTATTTGTTACTTTTAATGTAAAGTCCCATTCTGGCCCAATGATCTGTCCTAATTGTAATACTATTCTACCGGAATTAGTATTCTAGTCCATTAAACAGCGGAAACAGGGAATTTTACCTACAATGGACCAAGTGACAACGACGTTAAGGTGCACACTGCTAAACTCAAGATCTCTGGTAAAACACAGTATTGAGTATGCTTCACTCATCGAGGATGAGGAAATAAAGGTGGCATTCATGACTGAATCCTGGACAGATGAGGCTTCAGGCCCTGATTTGGTAAAAGTCACACTCCCTGGTTATTTTTGTCATACTGTGAACAGGCCAGACAGGAAAGGGGGGGGGGGGGGACTAGCAATAATTTACCACAACTCAATTAATGCTGCTTTTCACACAACCTCAAATACAGCGTGTGAGGCAGTCCTAAGAATGCTTTTTTAACACAATTGGGAAATCTACTTGAAGAGGGGATATGCGCCAACTCCTACACAATATTGTTAGATTTTAATTTTCATCTTGAAGCGCATAATGATCCAGATACGGTCACCCTTACAGACTTGATGATCAGCGCTGAGCTTGGGCAAAAAGTAATTGGACCCACTCATGTGGCAGGCCATACGCTGGATGGTATTTTTTCTAATAATCCATCTCTTGCATTTACTGGCCTGTTGCCCTTAGAGTGGTCAGACCACGTGGCTGTTTTGTTTGAGTGGGCCATCCCAGACCATCGCACGGCCATAGACCTCTCAAGAGACAGAGGGAATCCAAAGCATGGAATACAATGGATGGTCTTGAGTTAGTAGAACTACTTATAGCAACAGCTCAGGTTATGCCTCCAGACGTGGAGGAAGCCACCACGCTATACACGAATCGGCTGGAGGCAGCTTGTAAGAAACTAGCCTCAATTAGCCTCATAGAATATAATATCTTTTAACAGGGCACAACCCTCCGCTCCTTGGTACACGCAGGAACTTAAAGACCAGAAAGTTTGCTGCAAGCGGCTGGAAAGAATTTGGAGGAAAGAATACGAAGAGTCAGAAAAAAGTAGTTACAATCAAATCCTTAGGGTCTACAAACAACTTCTTTTTAAGACTAAAGATGAGTTCTTTGCAAACCAAATTAATTTAGCTGAAAATGTAGCCAAAGAACTGTTCAAGACAGTAACTAGTCTGGCTCACCCTCGTCCTTCAAACATCTCTATGAGCCAGGAATTGTGTGACGAAATTGCCAGATTCTTCATGGCAAAAGTTGTGTCCATCTTTCCCACATTCAAAGATCAACCACCGCTGTTACAAGGGTCCAAAATGAGGCTCATAAGAGAGCGTCTGAAGTACAGCCCATTTTTGACACGTTTGCCCCCTATCCCATTCGGACACCTATAATCTGCTTATGACCACTAAATCAGGATCTCCTTACATCCCGTGTCCAGTTGCGGTGGTAAAAATGACCCCTGATCCTATTGCACTGATACTTACATCTTAGTTCAATGCAATGTTCCCAGAAGGGCACTTTCCTAGAGTCTGGAAAAACGCCTCAATACTACCTCTTCTTAAAAAGCCAAGTCTGGACCCTAAGGATCCAAATAATTTTCGCCCCATATCTCGCCTCCCTGTCCCGGCAAAAATGAAAGAGAAAATAATGAATGTCCAACTGAGTACGAAAAACGAACTGTAACTGTGGGTCTAAACAATCTACCTGCTATTCAGTGTCAGACATAAAACTCACTACCAATTATAACCCTAAATCATAAAGTGTGACTGAAGCACGACAAGATACTTCCAAAATTTGAAAGTATCCATCAGTTATTGTCCGGTACCGCCCTTGTCATCATCTGGGACTCCTCACACCAAGGAGAGTATACCTGCAGCCACTTGTTGTATTAAAAGTGGATGCCCCAGTGTATTGAGGGTGTGTAAAAGGTGACCGTGTCTTGATAACTGAGAAGCAGTGCGTAAAAGGAGTGAATGTGTGAGCGAAGTGAATGCATAAAATTGGAGAGTAGGGAGGAAAATAAATGTATTAGGTATCTCTCAAACTTCCAATGATTAAAACCAGTGCAGGAACATAGTAAGTTAAACAAATAGCTACTATTTAGATTACGTAGGTCAACATGTTTCTGCAGTATATGGACCCAAGAGGGTGTCCGCTGCTTTCATCAGGACCAAACATCGCTACTGCATTGATAAACAATGGGTGAAAAACAAAATTTACGTTACAATCGTGTCACCTGGACGTCCTAAGTATATACAAATCCTCCAGGGTACTTGATTATGTCCAGGGTAAGAGAGTAGTAATGTCAAACAAGCAGAAGAACAAGGAAAGAAAAACAAACAAACAAACATTGGTGTCAGAAAATTGTCAAGTACAACCAATGATAGGTATAGAAGCTGTTTACACCAAATGTGTCATTTCATGTACATCTTGGGCCCATAAAGGAGCCTGCAGTCTGCTTACCTATTAGGTAGGAGGATGGTACTACGCCTCATCTGGCTGCGGCTCAAGTAGGTAGAGCACCGCTCTAATAGAAGGAAGCAAAGAAGGAAACGTCAGTGGTAGGTGATATATGTCACTGACTCCTTTTGATCAATATTCAAAATACAAATAGTGCCTCAGATGTAATAGGGTAAATTGTGGTGTCTACTAGAGTGGTCTTAGACTTATTAGCGCTATATTAGAGCGCGCTGGGGAACTGTAATATTGATAATGATAGTAATACCCGAAAGGGGTGTAATGGCTACAGCTTCTGAAGGTCTGTTCTTAAATAAGACCAGACGATCTCCAGATGTTCCATTGCCCGGTCACTCTCAGGGTCTATGGTATGTCAGTTCTTATTCATATTGATACTAGTTGTCTTAATTGTTATCACCGCTCTCCCAGTTAGAACAATGCGGGAAGCAACCACTGTATGCATCTATGCCGCCCGACTTCGTACCGTGTGAGATCTCTAACCAGCAGTAATTATCTGCCAGTCATAGCGATTTGGGGGCACAACCCAGATTGTTAAAACACACTGCCCCCGAATGTCCGCATCTATGTCACTAGACGTGGAAGTATATGAAATCGCTTGCATTCATGGGAACGTTTTTACTAAGCAAAGATGCTTACCAAACTTGGTAGTGAGACGCGAAGCAAGCCAGGGGCATCTATGCCGCTAGACGTAGAAGCATATGCAATCACTCGCGTTCATAGAAGCATTTTTACAGAGCATCGATGCTTTACAAACTCCATGGTTAAACGCGAAGCAAGTCAGAGACAGTTTTAGTAGGTCTCCTTACCTGACCGTCGGTACTCCAGGCGTCCCTCTGAGCCGTCTCGGGGAGGTACCTGTCCGGTTGGCGGAGCAATTTTTGTATTCCGTACTTGCAGCGTCAGAGCTTGCGACGCCACGAGTGATGTTGGGCGTGTACTTGAAGGGGTATGATGGGAATAATAGTCCTCAATGGCGAAGATAACTGAATCTAACGGTACCGAGAATTTAATAAAAGGTTTGGCGATCTTGTCAAAACAGATGCCATTAACTAGATAAAGAAACACACACTACAATCGCCCACAGCTTAAGGGTACGCGAGCACTTGCACTTGAGCGTACTTGTGCTGCGGACAAGGGGGAATTGATCTTGTGCAAACTGATAACCAATGATCGTCCCATATATTTTGATACCTTTGTGGGGCAGTCTTATAGCCAATATTATTCCAGTGTTGTTATGATCAAAGACCCTGGATGTCTGCACTTGAGTGTCAACACTAAATGATCTTACTGAAGAAAAGATGTGCCATAACAGGACTATGTCAGACTGTCAGGGGCAAAACGTCATATGTGGACCCGCCAGATCGGGCGTCTAGGTGTCCTTATGTGCCGGATAGATGGAATACTTCTAGGTTACAATGATAGTTGTGATAGCTAAACCAGCTATACAATTGTGTATTAAGTGGTGCTTTTTAAGATGTTAAAAGTTGGCGTCGTCAAAAGGCCTCTCGCAGTCATTAAAAAGGAGGCTATACAACCAGAGAAATTGGTGGAAAGTCTAATTTTATTTGCAGAGTAGTGTCTTTCAGAAAAGCAGAGCGCTCTAGCCTTATATTTATAAGGACATCCATAGAATGTCCTCATTCAAGCCTTCCTTGTCTGTATTATGTTTGTAGACCCATTTTTGTTCTTTTCTAAAGAGATATTTACTGATATCTGCAACGTGTTCGGGAATCAGGAGTTGTTCAATAACCGTCCAGGTGAAGTCTGTTGGAGCGTGGCCAACTTCCAGGAAATGGTTCGTAAGGCGAGTAGCCTATTTTTTGCACCGAATGGTGCTTTTATGTTCCGAAATACTGGTTCTAACTTTCCTGGTAGTCATGCCAACGTACTTAAGATGGCATGGGCACGTTATTAAGTAGATCAGCTTCTGACTGTTACCGTTGGTAAAGCGCCTCTGTTGCCATGGACGTTTGCTGCTGATATCTATGCTTGTTTATTTGGAAGTCTGTGGACAGGCTGCACAACTGCCACAGGGATGATGTCCTTCCACAGCTGGCATGTCCCAGAGTGTTTCGACAGAACGTGCAATCTTGGTCTTTGGTCTGGTATGCACGAGTTTGTCTCTTAGGTTAGGTCCTCGTATAAAGGCAAAGAGTGGAGGTGGTAGATTGTCAGAACCCATGTTGAGGATGGTCCAGTGTCTTCTTATAATTTTCTGTATACTGTTAGATTGAGTACTGAATGTATTGACACATGTAATCCTTTGATTTTTTTCTTTCGGGATTGTAGGTTCCAGCAAGGGCTCCCGATTATTGTTGGCTGCTCTCTTCATTGATTGACGTACCAGTTTTTTAGGGTATTTCCTTGTGCGCAATTGTTTCTCCAGTATGTTGAGATGTTCAAAGAATGTCTCTTTCGTGGAACAATTACTTTGGATACGTAGAAACTGTCCATATGGCAGATTGTTTTTCAGGGCCTTGGGGTGGCAGCTATCGTAACACAACAAGGAGTTGCGTGCCATAGGTTTTCTGTATAACTCCGATCTTAGGACTGTTGGTGTCGCCGTTATGAGAAGATCTAAAATTGCCAGGTGATGTTTATTGTGCTCTACCGTAAAACGTAGAGAATTATTCCTGGTATTCAACCACTGGTGAAATTGTAGTAGATCTTCAGTTGTACCTCGCCACACTACCAAGATGTCATCGATATATCGTTTCCATACACGCAAGGAGGCATAATATGGATTAGTAGGTGTTAAAACATGGTCTTGCTCGAACTTATGTACATAGAGGTTCGCTAAGCTTGGGGCAAAAACACTGCCCATGCTGGTCCCAGATGTTTGTAAGAAGATAGTGTCCTCAAAGCGAAATACATTTTCTTTCATAGCCAAGCTTGCCAGGTTCATTATCAGGTGTACTGGAGTGATGGATTCCAGATCTCTCTCCATAAGTAGGTTCTCTATCACTTCCAGGGTGTCATCTTGGGGGATTGACGTATATAGAGATTCAACGTCAAATGACACTAGAAGATCAGTCATGATGTTGAATTCTATATCAGGCAAAATCCGGAGCACATCCTTAGTGTCTTGAAGGAATGTTGGCATCTCCTTGACCATGGGCCATAAAAAAATATCTACAAAAGTGGATAAAGGTTCCAAGAGAGAGCCAATCCCAGATATTATCGGACGACCTGGAGGGAGTCATTGTTTTCTATGTACTTTAGGAATCACATAGAAGTAGGGCATCGTAGGATGTATGGTGCGTAGGTACTGTGCTTCATTAGAGGTAACCCAACCTTCTGCGAGTGCCTCTCCTACTATGTGTCCTATGATGTTGGTCTCTCTGTTGGATCTTCTGTTAACGGCAAGTATGATCTAGTATCATGCAGTTGTCTAAGACATTCATTCCGATATGTGGTGGTATCTAGCAAGACAATGGCACCGACCTTGTCTGCTAGTTTTATCGTAAGTGAATTATCTGTCGTGAGACTCCTGAGTGCCTCCTGTTCTTTTTTGGGGAGATTGACAAATGGCCGATGTTCTTGTTGATATAATCTCTTCATATCACTCTCGACAGCTTGTTCAAAAGTAAGAACTTTAGCTGGTAAACCTGCCGTGGGAGGATTGAAAGTGGAGGGTCTCTTCAGCCCTGTGTTCTTATCAGTGATGTCTGCCACTTCCTAGTTGTTTTTGGTGAAGTGGAGTTGTATTTTCCTGAAGAATTTCGCCATTTCCACTTGGGTCAGGAAAGGATCGCCGGTGTGGGTTGCCACAAATCTAAGTCCTCTGATGAGCACTTTTTCCTCGTTTTCAGTTATTTGTCTTGAGCTGCGGTTGATCACGAGGCTACGTCTAGTGGCATAGATGCCCCAGGCTTGCTTCGCGTCTTACAACCAAGTTTGGTAAGCATCGTTGCTCGGTAAAAACGTTCCCATGAACGCGAGCGATTACATATACTTCTGCGTCTAGTGACATAGATGCGGACATTCGGGGGCAGTGTGTTTTAACAATCTGGGTTGTGCCCCCACATCGCTATGACAGGCAGATAATTACTGCTGGTTAGAGATCTCACACGGTACGAAGTCGGGCGTCATAGATGCATACAGTGGTTGCTTCCCGCATTGTTCTAACTGGGAGAGCGGTGATAACAATTAAGACAACTAGTATCAATATGAATAAGAACTGACATACCATAGACCCTGAGAGTGACCGGGCAATAGAACATCTGGAGATCGTCTGGTCTTATTTAAGAACAGACCTTCAGAAGCTGTAGCTATTACACCCCTTTCGGGTATTACTATCATTATCAATATTACAGTTCCACAGCGCGCTCTAATATAGCGCTAATAAGTCTAAGACCACTCTAGTAGAAACAACAATTTTCCCTATTACATCTGATGCACTATTTGTATTTTGAATATTGATCAAAAGGAGTCAGTGACATATATAACCTACCACTGACGTTTCCTTCTTTGCTTCCTTCTATTAGAGCGGGGCTCTACCTACCTGAGCCGCAGCCAGGTGAGGCGTAGTACCATCCTCCTACCTAATAGGTAAGCATACTGCAGGCTCCTGTATGGGCCCAAGATGTACATGAAATGACACATTTGGTGTAAACAGCTTTTATACCTATCGTTGGTTGTACTTGACAATTTTCTGATACCAATGTTTGTTTGTTTGTTTTTCTTTCCTTGTTCTTCTGCTTGTCTGACATTACTACTCTCTTACCCTGGACATCATGAAGTACCCTGGAGGATTTGTATATACTTAGGACGTCCAGGTGACACGATTGTAACGTAAATTTTGTTTTTCACCCATTGTTTATCAATGTAGTAGCGATGTTTGGTCCTGATGAAAGCAGCGGACACCCTGTTGGGTCCATATACTGCAGAAACATGTTGACCTACGTAATCTAAATAGTAGCTATTTGTTTAACCTACTATGTTCCCGCACTGGTTTTAATCATTGGAAGTTTGAGAGGTACCTAATAAATTTCTTTTCCTCCCTACTCTCCAATTTTATACATTCACTTCGCTCACACATTCACTCCTTTTACGCATTGCTTCTCAGGTATCAAGACACGATCACCTTTTACACACCCTCAACACACTGGTGCATCCACTTCTAATACAACACGTGGCTGCAGGTATACTCTCCTTGGTGTGAGGAGTCCCAGATGATGACAAGGGTGGTACAGGACAATAACTGATGGGTACTTTCACATTTTGGAAGTATCTTGTCGTGCTTGAGTCACACTTTATGATTTAGTGTTATAATTGGCAGTGAGTTTTATGTCAGACACTGAATAGCATGTAGATTGTTTAGACCCACAGTTACATTTCGTTTTTCGTATTGTCTTCTTTGGGGGCCGTATCTGTGCCTGGTCTTCCCACATTCCCTTGCACCCTCTTTCTATTGGTTTTTCATGTCCAACTGAGTACCCATCTGTGCGACACCCAAGCTTTACACCACACCCAATATGGCTTTAGACAGGGTCATAGCACAGAGTCCGCATTGATAAAATCGACAGATGAGATCAAGGCAGCCCTAGACCGGGTCGGCAAGGCCGCCTTGATTATGCTGGACCTGTCTGCAGCCTTCGATACGGTCGATCACGATCTGTTGATGGACCGGATGTGGGAATGTGGAGTTTAGGGTAAAGCCTGGAAATTACTAAATTCCTTCCTCAATAACAGATCGCAAACTGTTTCTCTGGGCGAATTCCACTCCACTCCGCTCCGTCTGCCATACAGAGTCCCACAGGGGTCGTCGTTGAGTCCTACACTTTTTACCGTCTATGTGTCGTCCCTGGACCCTCTTATTAACTCTTTTGGCTTCTGCCTTACATCTTACGCCGATGACACACAAATAGTGGGGTCATTGCAACCCGTGCAGGAGATGGGAGTAGATAAATGGTTCCAAGTTTGTATGGAAGCAGTGGGAAAGTAGATTTCCCAAAATTGTCTTAAACTCAACTGAGCAAGACTGAGGTTGTCTTGTTTGGAAATGACTCCAGTTTCTGCAGCCCAGGTTGGTGGCCAGACTCTATGGGTCCTCTCCCGTCTCCAATTGGGAAAGTATAAAACCTGGGAGTTTTAATAGATGACAGACTCACCTTTGGGCCTCAGGTTAATGCAGTAGCTTCGACCACCTCATACGTGCTAGGGTCTTGCAAGAAAGTACTGCTTCTTTTGCCAAAGGACAGTCAGCATGTAGTTATTACATCCCTAATCACATCAAGGCTGGACTACTGCAACAGTCTATATCTTAACACTCAGGAGCACTTTTTGCATAAACTCCAACTTTTGCAGAACACCGCAGCTAGACTGCTCTCGGATATACCCAAATTTGCATCTGCCGCCTGTGAAATCCGCAAACTCCATTGGCTACCTGTCAAGTGCTGTTTAAATCACTCTGCATGGTTTTTAAGGCCCTACAAGGCATAGGATCTGACCATCTGAAGCGGCAGTTCCAGTGGTATGTGCCCAACAGACCACTGTGCTCGTTAGGAACAAAATTAGTGATAGTACCACCTACAAAAAAAGCCAGTTGAGGAGGCAAAAGTTTCAGTGTCTTTGTGGCTAAGGCGTGGAATAACCTTCCTTTCCACCTATGGAATAGTTTGGACCTACTGGACTTCAGGATGGCCTTAAAAACATGGCTTTTTGACTACCTGTTCACCATGGTCTCTTATTCTGTACTTCTTCGGAGGATTGTAGCCAGCGCCAGGACACACTAGGGTGACAGTCACGTTTTACAAATTTCCTTAACATTACATAACATAACATTAGTTATGTTTGTTGTTGGAATTAATGCTTTTTCTATTCACGGTGCAGATTGTTTGCATCGCTGATCTCTGGTACATAATGTTGATTCTACTGATGATCAAATGACAGTTGACGGTGGTGTTGTTCCTGGGCTCCACCTTAGGTGTCTATTTTGGAACGTTAGGGGATTGGCTAATCCCCAAAAAAGCAGACAAGTATTGGCATATCTGGCTAGGCACTCTATACAAATCGCCTTTCTACAGGAAACTCACTACGCACCCTTCCCTACACATCGTTTTGCATCCACTTGGTGTGAGAACCGCTTTTTTTCCTGCTACAGCTCATACTCACGTGGAGTGTGCATCTTAGTGGATCGCTCCCTCCTCTTCCGATCTGTTGAGGTGTTGGTGGATTCTGAGGACAGATATGTCATGATGAAGGGATTGCTGGGGGGTGAAGCTATACTGGTTATTAATATAAATGCCTCGAACACTGACTACACCGACTTTTTTCCCACACTGTCTGAAGATATCGATAAATTGGGTTCCAATATTATCTTGATGGGGGGTGACTTTAACCTTACGCTTGATCCTGCAACTGATACCACTGGCTCTGGATGCAACACAAAGCCTCACTCTACTCATGGTCATTTAATTCTCTTACAGACTTTATTATTAGATGATCCCTGGCCCATGCACCAACCAAGGACTCGTACATATTCTTTTTATTCCGCCTGCATGGTTCTGGGTCCCATATAGAAAGCTTGTACCTAACACCACAGTTGCTGCTGGATGTACGTAACATTTAATATTTACCCCGCATGACATCCGACCATTCTCCAGTCCTTCTTTTATTAGACTTCTCCTTATTCCCCAAACAGTCATGGAGGTTCCCCTCTTAGAACCGGTGTTTCGTAATGAGGAGGTTGATGCCATTAGAGAATATTTTGAATTCAATGAAGGCACGGTGGATTTACAACTGACACTCTGGGATGCCTTCAAGGTGGTGGTAGGCGGAGTCAGCATCTCCAAACACGCTGGCATACCCCGTTCTTTTCGGGGTGAGCTAGGTAAAATACAACTGAAACTAAAGGATGCAGACTCTGCTGACCTTACGGATCCCTCGCCGGCATCTTTCCGTGCCCGCTAAGCACTGATGGTGGAGTTCAGTGATGCAGCCGCCAGGGTGGTAAATATGCTATTGCCTGTGTGTGTGGAGAGGGGGAAAGGCCAGGTAGGACACTTGCCTGACTCCTCCGACCACAATATCAATCGACATATACTAAACATTTAGACACAGATGCAGGTGGGTCATTGATTACAACTGCGACATCTCTGAGGCTTTACTAGAATACTATAAGCGACTGTATGAAACACGAGATCCTTCCGTAGGACAAGCTCTAATGGAATATTTGCAGGAAATAGCCATGGTTTGGCTTGAGGATGGGCAGCGTGATTTCCTTTCATCCCCGATTAATGCTGATGAGGTTAAACAGGCAATAAGACTTAGCCAGCAGTCGAGCCCCTGGCTCTGAGGGTTGCACCGGCGATTTTTATAAAGCTTACCAAGATATACTCGCTCCACGGCTGGTTGAGGTTTACGCGGAAGCACTAGAATGTGGTCCCCTCTCCCCGACCATGTGGGAAGCCAAAGTAACATTACTTCTTAAACCGAGCAAACCACCCACTCAATGCCATTCGTGCAAACCATGCCTACAAAATTCTCACTAAAATTCTAGCCACCCGTCTTTCCTTATTAGTTGATAGTATATTTTGCCCTTTTCAAGCAGGTTTTGTTCCTGGCAGGTCCACGACGCATCTGCATGCGGTATTCTCGGTAATGAATCAGATGGAACCGACACTCCCGGCGGCAATTGTGCTGCTGGATGGCGAGAAGGCATTTGATTCATTAGAATGGTCCTTTTTATACGCAGTAATGCAAAAACTAGGTATACCCATGGGTTATTCGAATTTGGTCCGCCTTGTGTATTCCAATCCAATTGCCCGGTTGAGGGTGAACGGGATAATTACAACACAAGTCCCTTTGTCACGAGGTACTAGACAGGGGTGCCCATTGTCCACCCTCTTGTTCATTGTTGCTATGGATCCCTATTGCCCGCCACGTACAAGAGCGTCATCTTCACAGGGGCTTGCAACTACATAAGGGCTCACTCACCGCTTCCTTTTACGTGGATGATGTAGTGCTATTTGTTCGACAACCCGCTGAGAACCTTCCTCCATTACTGAGGGAAATAGCTCGCTTTGGGGTACACTCGGGATTGGTCATAAATTGGACAAAGTTGGAAAATTTTCCGTTAACCCCTGCAACTACCCAGGTAGATATAGAATAACCCTTGCATTGTTGTACCGACCCCCCTAAGTATCTTGGCATCTATCTGCATTGTAATGCCGCAGAGGTCATTCGCCTTAATTATGGGCTGGTGATTGATCAGCTTACTACACAGATCAATAGATGGACTAAGCTCCCTCTATCTATAGCCAGCCTGATTGCCATAATTAAAATGGTTGTTTTACGACGACTGATATGTTTATTTTTAAACATTCCAATTGCTTTAACTGTGTGGTTTTTTGATACCCTACGTTCCATGTTTAGGTGACTCGTGTGGGCGGGCAAGCAACCAAGAATAAGCTGGACTATGCTTACAATACCATATGAGCGGGGGGTTTCGGAGTTCTGAATTTTTACCTCGATCACCTGGTGGTGCAGGTTTATTTCATAAACTATTGGTATCATCCTGGTGCTCGCATACCATACCTGAGACCTGGGAGATCCCAGGTACATCAGAACGCATTTTTGTCGCTTCTGCCGCAGGGTCTCCCACGTTGCCCCACTGAAATACAGATGCTGCCTACAACTTGCTGGGCATGGACCAATTACGTAGATACTTGCAGTATGACCTTCTATATTCTTCTCATAAACCATTGATTGATTGACAATCTGTGAATACCCCTTCCCACCAAAACTCTAGACGAATTAAGGCTTCGTACAGTAGGGGATCTATTTAAAGAATCTCGTCCATGCGCTGTCACTGACTTGGCATCACCTGGAGCCACTACATATATGGACAGCTTTCTCCTTCACGGAGTGTGTGGCGCTTTGACAAGCGCTTTACTCGATGCTGCTGTAGAACTAGAAGACTTTCCTCCTCTCACGCTAATAATTAGCTCCTCAGATAGTACTCATCTTGTCTCCCGTCTATATAACCTATCACAATCCATGTGCGCTTCAGTGGGCCTTAAGGCAAGGTTGGCCTGATAGCAGGATCTAGGCGAAACAATAACAGATGCATTATGGTTATACTGCTGTGCACAGTCAGGATATGTCTCAAACAACGACAAGCATACATTATTGCATTTTAACTATCTCCATAGAGCATATATTACCCCAAAATTAGTATCCAGGATAAACCCCACTGTCACTAGTGCGTGTGCCAGATGTGCGGCGCTTGGAGCTGCATGCCCATTAGGGCATATTGGGAAGATGTATTTTACCACTTGTCCTTTATGGTCGAACGTACTCTGCAGCCTTCACCATTGATAGCATTACTGGAGTATGTCAAACCCATTAATAGATGCATTAGGAGATTCTCAGCGATTGCTCTCCTTCTGTCAAGGCGCCATGTCTCTCTGCATTGGGGTAGAGCACAAACACCAACACTAAAACACTGGATTCGTGACCTTATTTATTGTAATACAGCTAGTGATGTTTATGCAACACTTCTACCTGTGGCCTCGCACCCTTTTCACATTTGGCAACCACTCAAGGATTACCTGCAGCTCCATCCTCTAGATGAAACATCATGGGGAACTGGGTAAGTTATGTTGTGATATATTGGCTTGATGGGGCTGCCCTGTTAGATGACCAGAAACTTGATATATGATTGTTACATACATTGGATTGAATCTCACCGATCCATTGATAATATTTAGACTGCTGCAATTCAACAGATGCACTGTGATTTCCATTGTAGTACTGTTCCAAGATGCTCTTATGTTTTTGATTTTATTTTATGACATGAGAGTGACATATTCTCCGGCAATATGTGTCATGACTGTACTATCTGTCTTTTTCTTGTGCACTCTCTGCCTGTTTATTCTTTGTAAAAATACAATAAAACAAATAAATAAAATAAAAAATAAGGCCACTGCAACACAGCAGGGATAAGGGACATTAGGCTAGTTACAGATGACCATGTGTGCACACCTGTGTGCACAGGTGTACAGGCTGCATATGAGAGACTACCATGGTGTGAGACCTGGTAACCGCACACTGGTTACCTGCCTGTGACAGATTTAAATTGCAAATTCAAATATCAGAACAACCACTTTTGACAGGCCTATGTGGGCGGTGTACCCATGCGCTCTACAAATGAATAAATAAATAAACGATTAAGTCATCCCTAAGTAGGTTTTATTGCCCCTACGGTGGGGTGCATGGTATTTCAAGGTAGAGCATGTAAAATTTTATGTTGAACATGTTCTTACAGCAAAATATCCCCAAAAGCTTCTTTCCCTGTAGCAAGGCTCGCTGCTGCCACAGGGAAAACTGGGCTCATTGTTGCATTTATTAAATGCTACATTTGACTGGAAGCAGCTAGAGAAATAATTCAAGGACTCATCTTTATATTGATTTAAATTCAAACGCAATGGTCAAGTCCGTTTTTAAAGACTATTTTGGAAATGGCAGGTTTAGAAAGCTGTGGCTGCTTAAAACCAAAAGCCCTTTCCGCTAGTGTTCAGTGTCACATGACTGCTGAGGACTTCCCTGTAGTCAGATGTGTATTACTCACAGACAGCAGCCAAAGGGCACTGAGTTCGTGAAGGGAGTTTCCCTCCTTGACAGGATGGCCCGGGGGGGATGTGCTCAGCTTTATAGGGGGCTCCCCTGTCATGGGCAGATGTAGATTACACCTCGGCCTGCCCCTCTATTGTCCCTATAGTTAGCTTGACTCTAAACCTAGTGGGAGGGTGGAGCTGATCCAGAACTGGTTTGGAGTGACCACAAGGGAGGGTTTGCCCATTATCATAGCCACCACCTACTTGAGCTTTGACCATGGGAAAAAGGGTTCAGCCATTTTTGATTGTCTCAGAAATCTATGCATTAGCACTGGGACAGGGGTGGAGGGATGATCTGGTGTTCTAGGATTAGCCAGTGGTGCCTGGCAGATGGAACTTTCCACCCACCCTTATAATGCCCTGAACAAGGGAGAGAGGGAGAGAGCAAGACCCTGGACTTAGATGGTGACAACACCAGAATTATGGAGAACTGGAAGGAGAAGCCACCTGAAGCTCCTGATGGACTAAATGCTTTACCTCGAGCTGACCCACAGGACTAGTTGGGTCTCACCAGGCCAGTAACACTGGTTCTCTTGCTCCCTCCAAAGGACAAGTTGGGGGAAGCTCTGGACTCTACTACCACCCCAAGGGCCCAGCTGCCAGGAGGCTCTGGAGCTTAAGAGTATGGGCAGGAGCGTGCTCTTCTTGCTCGGAGTGGAAGGGCCTCGCAAGATGCCCCCACCAGCAGACAGGAGCACCAGGAGCCAGGAGAGGAGATGGCTGGCACAGGGAGCCAGTGAAACAAACTCCCTGTAAAGGGTAACCTTTGATTTCAGAAGGTCTGCTGAAATTGATAAGGCTCACTACCAGGACCAAAATGGAAATCATCCCACTGGGGCCCTAGTTAAGCATCTTTAAAGTTTTCCTATTTTAGCATGCCTGCACGGGCCAACGAGCACGGGGCTCTCTTCTGCTACTTTGGAAATTGCCCTGAGGAGGGCCAAGTCACTGGAGGTCGGCACATAGTGTACTTTTAATCATCTAGGGAAGGATGCCAACAACAAAAGAAGCCTGCTCAAGAGAACGTGAGAGGGGGAATTTTCCAAGCTGTCGCTTATGCCAGTAAAGGAACATGTTGACTGGACAGTCAGCATGCCGGGCAGCCTAGGAGTGGGCTTCCTAAGCAGCCCCAACGTATTAGGAGTCTGCGAGTGCCCCGAATGTGACAGGGGCACCTTGAGTTCTGAAAAACAAAAAATGAGAAGGAGGCACATGGGGCGAGGCAATGCATGTAAACAAGCAGCCAGAGCCTCTAATTAAAGATGCACTCTCCTAGTTTGGGGTGCCCCATAATGCCCTGCGAGAACTTTGTTCACGTTCCTTCTCTTCCTTGTGAAGGGCAGATGCACCTCTACCGTATGTATAAAAGTAATGTGTGGGCTAGCAGGGATTGCAACAGCCCTCAAGAGGAATTAAGGTAAACACTAATCCTATGCCTCCCAGGTCGTAGGATGCATCTGCATTTTTAAAGTACTTCCTGATCTACAGATTTTGTTTATGTTTTGGAAATGTAGTGACTCGAATTGGAAGAAAGCCTCATATGCCTAATATTGTGTTTTTTGACAGTTATGATATGACTATTCCAATGCTTTTTTGTAATAATGAATGCCTTTGAATAGGTTTTTTATTATATTAATTTTCATCTTGAATTCTAACATGTGAATATTGTTTGTGTATTGTGGTGATCCCTTGACAAAGCCAACAGGCTTGCCTTACATTTTAATGTGGTGACCCCTTGACAATGCCAATATGTCTGCTTTATTTAAAATGGCATTCCTTTATATTGCGGTTGATGCATCTAGTATAGCTGGGTGGGTATGGTGATTCTGGGGCTCATGATCCACAACAGGTCTAATGTGATTTCCGAATATCACCAAAAGGTATTTCCATCTACCTTGTGTATAGATTTGTAAATTAAGTATTTAGTTTTATGTGTGTGTGTAACAAATTTGCTTTTCCTTTTTCAAAGAAAAAGTACTAACTGGACAATCATTTATTGGGTGTTGTTATTGCACACCAGTGGATGGTGATTACTAGCCCACACCACCTCCCCTAAGTGGATCTTGGAACACTCTGCTTCATTACCCTGAGAAAGTCAAGTGCTACAATGAGTCCTATTAAGGAGACAATTGTGGACCTATTACTTGTGTAGGGGACAGATCCTGTACAACTTATAACCCAATTTCTTATACAAGGGTTGTGGGTGTAGGTGGTGTGGGAAAAGTACGAAGTGTGGGACAAGTGAGAGGTGTGGAGAAGTGAGAAGTGGGAGGCAGGAAGCAGTGAAGATTATGAGAGGTGTGGGTAAAATGAAAAGTGTGGGAGATTTAAGAGGTGTGGGGGAGTGAGAGACGTGATGAAGTTAATGCAGTTGAGGTTTTGTCTGGAGTGGCATAGTTGACAGAGATCACAATGTCAGAGCTATGACAATAGTGACGGATGGGGGAGATGGCACACGAGGAATAGTACAGGTTTCGTAGGGGTATACACCTAGATGGAGTGTAGTAGATGTAGATAAAGTATCAGGATCCATGTCTTTGGCAGGCATTCTGCGTCATGCTTTGGAAGGTCAGAAATGGAAGATCAAATAAATTGTTTGGCCACATCCATAATCAGTCACTAGTGTCATTTGGCATGCATCTTATACAATGCACTGCGTTGATTCACTGAAAGACCTGGAATCAGAAACTCAACTTTATAATAAGGTTGGGTGAAAGACATAATATTGTAATCACAGACGTAAGATGAGAGTCTCTGGATGAATATACCATTTCTATCATATGCATACAAATCTCCAAGCACATAGTTTGTGGGCAGAAAGCAGATGGTGTTGTGCGGCATGACATGGGCCCCTGTTCTTAGTGCCCAGCTCGCCTGATGCATGACAAGGTTTTCATTCCTTGACCACGAAGCAGTACAAGCAAGTGTGCGCTTCTAGCTATTCTGAATGAACTCTCACCAGTCAGTCAGAATAGTGCAAATGCAGAGACCAATCACTGATGTTTCAGCCATTCTAATTAACCGCCCTTTGATCAATTGATATTAATATCTGTGTCCAGTCCATTCTGATAGTTTGCTGAAGCAAACTACAATATCTAGTCAGCTTTAACTTTACATTTTTGGAGGAGCAGGAAGGTGAACAGTAACATTACCTGTTCCCTAGAGCTTATTTTTTAACAATACAACAAAAAAATCTGTCACATGGCTTAGGGCCTTATTACGAGTCTGGAGGTCCATGGACCCCCAACTCGCAGGAGTTTGGCGGTGGCGGTCCAGCCACCGCCTTCACTGACAGTCCAACCACCGCAATATATGTTTGGTAGTCGGGCTCCCATTTGACAGCAGCAACCCTCAGGGAAACGTGCTCCCTGAGGGTGGCGCGGTGGTCAGGGGCTCAGAATATGCTGGAGGTTCAGAGTTTTCCAACCGCTAGTCTTACATGGAGGTCAGCACTGACATGTGAAAGCTGGTGGTAGGGAAATAAAGTGGGCCCTAATGGGCCCCCTTACCCCATGCAGGCAGGTGCATACAGGGGGGAACAACATGCAAGCACCACTCCCCCCCCCCAGTTCCAGCGGGCATGGACCTTACTGTCCCTGCTGTGCTCGAACAAGCTGTGGCAGTCCCACGGCGGGGCAGTATTAAAAGTCGTTGAGCCTTTTTACTGCACCACTGAGGGTCCGCCATGCTGCCCAACAGCCAGACAACGATTTGTATTGTAATCTGGCAGGCGGGCAGCATTCGGGTTTGGCGGTGCAGGAGCGGGCAGTGGTGAATCGTCCCTCTCCCGCACCGCCAAACTTGTAATGAGGCCCTTAATGTTTTTTTAGAACATGGATTGTGTCATTCCCAATTTTCCTTTCCCTCCCACTCTGTTTCCTTCATTTAGCATTTGTATATTTGGTACTCTTTTGTTGTTTAGATATATAATTCCCAATTTTGGAACACAATTCTAACCAAGCAGTACATTAAAATGTTACTATACTCTAATGCAGGACAACTAAAAAAATGACTGGGTATTATTGGTACTTTTCTTACACAAGCAGTGTTTCACAGAGTTCTTGTATATATATATTACCTGTAGTTTATGTTGTTTCCTAATTTTCCTGTGGTAAAAGAGGTACATTTTTCTCTACAGTTTTAGTTGATGCCCGTACCCACAAGCACTTTGCGAGCGCACACTTTGCTTTAATTTTTCCTGGGACTACCCTTAAACTTTTTCACACCAGTACAAGAGGAGTAATTTGTATGAAAGCTCATACATTGCCTACCTTGTTGTTGTGAATACTGGGAAACTGGGTCAAGCAAGCAGAACTTAATTTGAAGTAGAATGAGTGCCTGTGCCAAAAACTGCTCTGAAACCTGCCGCCGGTGCAAATAAATGTTGGCGCACCGAATACCATGGTTGCGTAGTGGAGCGGCCAGTGCTTAATTTGTAAAAAAAGAAGTGCAAGTGCTGAAAAGTTTGCCAAGGAGGCTACAGCTCACTTCTTCCTCCGGTGAGCTCCACTTTCAACAATCTCACTGCCTCAGTCTCTGTCTTTTAACCTTGATTTGTTGTCTGTCCCCTATGTCTTTGCTCTAAGAGTCTATCTTCTCACCTCTCTAATTGTTTTCTATCATCTTTGTCACACCTGGTGTGTTACCTTATTCCCTGCATTTCCGATTTGCCCTTTATTCATTCTACCCATGCCCTTTTTCCTCTTCACTTTTATCCATGCTCTGCTCTCTCTCCCCTCGATCTTGGCTCTTTACGATCACTCTTCTAGCAGTGATTAGCTGTGTCTCCATTTTATCATTTGTCTGCTTTTGTTCCTCTGTCCTGTCCTCTACATCCTTTCATTCTATCTTCTCTCTTCCTAATGCTCTCTTCTTCACATCATGGCTGCTTTCTCTTTTTATCTGATTTGCTTTCCTTTTCTTCTACTTAGCTTCGTCTATCTCTCTCCTCTCCTGTTGTTTCTTTCTCCTCTTTACTCCTGCTCTCTCTCTCTAACACTGCTGCTGCCTGTGACCCCTGTCGTCAGCCTGTACATGTCCCTGCTATTTTGAACTCTGCGTTTCCCTCTTGTCTTTCCTAAAGAAGAGGAAGATGACATGTGTTTTACTTTCTTACCTACACCGAGTGCAAAAACAAAATATAAACCAAATAAAAATTATTCTTTTGCATATATTAGTCAGTGCAGTATAACTGGGTTATTTGCAGAACAGGTAGCTGCTCGAGCACAGCAGGTGATGTCACTACTAGTGCTGCCTGTAATTAGTAGGTCCAGGGATGGCGACGGCATTGGCTCCACTGCTCAGCTTGCTGTGACCCTGCCTGCTACAGCACAGGCATTGTCCCAAGCCGTAATGCTGCCAATGCCGGTAAGTATGGCTGTGGTGCCTACTGGACTCACGCACGCTCAGCAATTACCATGCTGGGGTGCAGCGCACAGATTCTACAGGTGAAGCCATGGCACAGCCGCATCGAGCACGTTGAGGATAGCAGCAATGCAGGGCTGCAGGATATGCTATTCTGGCTACCTAACAAGTGGAAAGTCCACACTTACTTTTGTTTATTCTTCCTCAACAGCCCTCACTCCCGAAGTTCCAAATGCGCTCTCGCAGCTTCCTTGCCTCAACTCCATCTTGAGCCAGTCCCCAGCTACAATAATCCAATAGGAGGCTTAGGCTCAGGCAGTGGCATGGTGCAGCAGACTCTGGGAAGAGAATGCAAGACATAGTTTGCCGATGACTTCTTGGATTTGTGATCGGCGAGATGACATCATCACTATGCCTGCCTGGAAAGGCGTATGCTGGCCTGTCTATGAACATTTACGAGCCAGAAAACATGCCATGTATGTTATTCTTTTTATTTTGAATTTGCTCAATTAATATTGAGACTACCACCTGCAGGGTCAGAAATTGTAGCCCCGACCCTGTGAAAAAAGTGTAGGTGCTGAGCACCTCAAAGCTCCTGCTCAAATTAAGCACTGGGAGCGGCCCATGCAGGTAAGAGCAGTGGGGCAGGGGAACTCGACAGCAGATAACAACGAGGGAAAATAATTTATTTATTTCATTTCCCTTGTCGTCGTCTGTCACTTTCCCCCACCCAGCCTCACCGCTCTTACCTGCACGGGCCACTTCTGAGTTTACCTGTCTAATCCACTTCCAGACACTCGATGCCCATTTATCTCACTTTTACAGACTCCTGCTGTCTCCTTTTATGAGGGTTTTCTGTCTTTTTCTTCCTCTGTTTTTCCGCTTTGTTTGTTTTTCCGTTTCCGTCTCTTGCTCCCGGTAAATGTAGGATGCAGAAAAATAAGGGCCGGTTTATAATAATAAGTGCCAGAGGCCCCCACCAGCAACCACCGGCTAAAATTAAACACTGCAAGCCAGTAACTTGCTGGCTTTTTGTGCACCAGCTTATACTTTGCTGAGATGTATAACTCATGAATGACTTTGCATAAATGCAACTTCTAAATAAAAAGCCTGCTTAAGTCTGGAGCCGAAAACATGTACACTCAACAACTTCTGCATATTTGTTGTATTTTATTGTGTGAGAAATATACAAAGTTTGCAGAAATTGTTCAAGATCATTTCACAGAACTACTTGACACTACGATTAATTGCTTCCTTCTAGAGACAGCGAGAGAAACCAATCTGTCCTTGGGTTTACAACTCAAACTCCTGCCTCTAAACTGAGAGCTCTGTTACTCGCAATTGGTTCAAGGCAATGTACAGGCAACGGTAGCGGTTCAAAGCAATTGTTTTTCTTTTTAATTGTACATTAATGTATGAACATCAGGGTATGTCCCTGCTGGAGTCTAATAATGCTTTTAGTCCACGTTTTAGCAGTTTCCTTTGCTCTTACCAGTATGTGTGCCTGACCAAAGTAAACATAGGACTGAGAGTGCGTGTTTCTTACTTTGGGATACACTTGAAGTGGCAATGTTGTCTGTCGGAGCCTCTGGTCGGTGGTTATCATCTTCAAGGGAGATTTGAAGGCATCTTTTGCGCTCTTATATTTTTCTTGTTGTGGCTGGTAAAGATCAGAGGTTGGGCGTAGCATTCTTGCTTTGAGGAGAAAGGTAATTTGCTTCACAGAATTATGCAAAATGTCAGGAAAATTATGCAAAATTACGCAAAATGCAAGCCTGGCATTTACAGCTATAGTTTAGTGCAACACTTGCATCTATTTTAAAATCGAGGTCTCATTTCGCTTTAAGAAAATACCACAAATAAATGCAAGTGCCATGAACTTCTGGCTGCTTGCAGTCCCACGCTATAATTTTGCCGTGAATGCCACATAATTACATGATGTGGAGTAATTTGTGACATTTTATATAATAAGTGTAAAGAAAATTACCAAAATTTCACAAAGTACGCCAGCGTAATTTCAATTTCTCCAGGGCCTAATAATAACCCTGTTGCCTTTTTCCCATTCCATAAACTAAAATCTTTTTTCATACTTAACCCTCCCCAGTCACACGTGTTCCTTTGATTTCCTCCAGGGGTATCCTGTAGGTTCTAAGTTAGTTGTAACAGTTTGTTATACTGCTGCTGTTCACCAACATTCTTTCACACAGACACTCAGGCTGAGCAGCAGCAATATAACACAGTGCTCGTGGCAAGTTGGAAATGACAGGCAGCAGTTAAACTGGCAATTGAGCAAGGAAAGGCAGAGTTCAAATGAGCCAGTGAAGTCTAAAACGATTAATAATTAAAAAATAAATAAATAAATGTTCAACCAACCATAAAGTATAAATGGTACCCTCACTGTGAAAGTTTTGGCAGTATGTTTAAATCACCAAAACACACGCTACTCTGGGGAAACCAAGGACCACTTCAAACTCTCCACTGCGGTCAATCAGTTGTCAGTGTAGCTCCTCCTCGCAGCACACAACTACAGCTGCAGATATCTTGTAACAGAATAAGGGGTTTCCAGTACAGTTGAGATACAGCAGAAATGTAAAATCTTTGTAGTGACAAGGAAAGAGATTACTGAGGTCCAGCACATTTGAAATAAATACATCGAGAACTGGTACACAGAGGTTGAAGGTAAACAAAACACTTGCAAGGAATCAGAATGGGTAAAATCTAAGTTCAATGAAAGCTGGCACGTTCGCGTTGCAAGAAAGAAAATAGTTCCAAGGCAGCATGGCAGGGAGGTAGGATGACAAACAGGCAGCAAGAACTGGGCGCTCTTCCAGGAAACTGCACTTCCGGAAACACTGTCCCAAAGTGGCAGGACAGGGACCACTGTCCCTAAGGAGCAGGAGAAGAAGCAGGAAAGTAGAGCAGGGACTGGCACAGAAAAATTGGGGCGGCCGATGTAGAGGTCACTGGTGATGCTCACTCAGGGGTGCCAGTATGCTTTAAGTCTGTAGCTTGTAGTTTTAAGAGGTTCTTTACCTTGGAATTTCTTTAAGATGCAAGTTTCAGTAGTTCATCAGGTGGAACACACAGGTTCTTTTCCAGATCGTCGCCAAAATATGTTGTAATAAAGTAATGTCCATTCCAGGTGGTTTCTTCATGTATCTTTATTCAAGTAGATGTTATAGGGAAGAGAGCCCCACCAGGAGCAGCCTCGCTGCTGTCCGGCCCATCTCCAACTGACACTCACACACACAGACATTCCATTCACCAACATTCTCTCACACAGACACTCAGGCTGAGCAGCAGCAGTATAACAATAAAGTAAAACTAAAAACTGCGGTGAGGACTTACTTCAAGCTACTTCTAAGGAACTTTCATTCAAGATTATGCTTATAAAAGAACCCTCTCAAGAATTGTGCACCCTGATGCCCCACCAGCGTCCAGATTCACCAGGCAGCCCAAAGACAGGGCGTACGTTTCCTGCTACTGGTCACATCCACTACAAGTCTTATGGCAAACTTCAAGGGCTACAAATTTCAACTATCTCCCTATGGATGTCTTCACTTCATCTGCCTGACTGACGTGAATACATATCCCTTCTCTACAAGGATTAAGCGTAACTTATGCTTTGCCTGCACGCACTTTCAAGACCATTTGTCTTTGCAGTGTACCTGTGTTGGCCTCCTATTTGGATTTCTACATGAACCTGGTGCCATTTTGACCCTGTGCACTCGCTTTGGTTTTGGCACTTGTTTTTCCCTTTGAACATATCTTTATGAACTTGGACTTAATTCTGATGCCACTGGCTCATCAGCGGGAGAGAGGTGCTTCCCATTCTGCTTTCTGGTTGGGTGTAAGTCACCTGTTTGCTTGTTTCCTGATTGGGTGTAAGCCACCCGTTACTTGCTTTGTGGTTGGGTGTAAGCCACCCGTTACTTGCTTTCTGGTTGGGTGTGATGGAGCGAGGTTTAGAAATATATTTTATTTCGACTCGCAAAGTTAAACTCCCATAATTAAATAATTGTACTAATAAGCATGGAGTGATTTATATTAATCAACCTAGATTAAAACGCATACATGACATGAGGGTTTAACATATGTGCTCTATGTTGCATTTGCAAGTACATGAAAAAATAATGTACTAACCTTGTCTATTGTCTTTGTCAGTATTAAATGCAGCTGTTTTATTAATGGCATGTGTTTATTTGTGTGTGCTTATGTTGTGTCTTTTTGTCTTTATGTGGCATACGTTTTTAAAAAAGAATCCTGTTTGTTGCTTTATTTGCTTCAGCTAGGTGATATAGATTAATGGGTTAATAATTAGCAAAGGTGGGTGGGTAACAGAACAAATTCTAATTCTTTCATTAATTGTTCTTTTGTGTTTCTTTGAATACTAGTTCTTCATGAGAGAGGCCTAAGGCCTGAGGCCTAACGATGTTATAATGATGTTGCCGAGTCCTGTCCAGAAAGAGCAAGAGCCCTGCGTGGAAAGTTTTATCATGTTGGCATTATTTTGCAAGTTCAATTGAAGAATGTATTATATTTGCTCATGGAAGGACTGAGCCAAGGTTGGAAACCGGCAGAGATTGCCAAGCTAAGGAAGTCATGGACTGTCATTTACAAAATGTTTCTCTTTGAGGATGCTGCGTGACTTGTGAATAAGAGACAATAGACTCTTAGAAAGGTCGGAACTAGGCTTCGAAAAGATGATGACACCATGTGCGGACTGATGTTTGTCAGCCAATCAGGACTCTGGATGGCAGGAAAAAAGTATTCTTTTTAGTTAGATTAGCTAGGGAAAAAGGTATAAAAATTGCCCCCTTGGGCAGGAGGGCGCTTCTCGCTTTCCGAATCATGTATGGCGTGCCGTGCTGAAGGACTTTTTGGAGCACGTAAGGATCAATAGGGTTATTGACTATTACTTTAGGATAAGTGAGTTTTAGACACGGAAAATAGAACTTAGGTGATGAAAACTGTTTATTTTACTTAAATCATGCTAATTGATTTTACTTTGAATTGACAGTCTAATGTGCCATTCCTTAATAAAAGCTGCAAAAATTGCTAATAAAGAGTTAATAAATGCACTTACATGAATAAAGCTAATAAAATAAGATTCTGAAAAAACAAGCTGGCCTTGTTTATTCATGGTCTTGTTACCATTAGTTGATCCATTTACCTTAGTGACTTAATAAAAAATGTTTTATGCGCAAAACCATGGTCATTGTATATAAATGTGTAAATAGTCTGTGAATAGGTTCTGATTAATTAAGTCACATGATACAGTTGCCCAAAATCTGTCTCGTTGGTTAATGGGCCTGTGAGTGATTTATGATTAATGGTGAGTATCTAGTGTTGGGTAGCGTTGCTGAGACAGACTTGTGAATAAGAGACAATAGATTCTTAGAAAGGTCGGAACTAGGCTTCGAAAAGATGATGACACCATGTGTGGACTGATGTCTGTCAGCCAATCAGGACTCTGGTTGGCAGGGAAAAAGTATTCTGTTTAGTTAGATTAGCTAGGGAAAAAGGTATAAAAATTGCCCCCTCGGGTAGTAGGGCGCTTCTCGCTTTCCGAATCCTGTATGGCGTGCCGTGCTGAAGGACTTTTTGGAGCACATAAGGATCAATAGGGTTATTGACTATTACTTTAGGATAAGTGAGTTTTAGACAGGGAAAATAGAACTTAGGTGATGAAAACTGTTTATTTTACTTAAATCATGCTAATTGATTTTACTTTGAATTGACAGTCTAATGTGCCATTCCTTAATAAAAGCTGCAAAAATTGCTAATAAAGAGTTAATAAATGCACTTACATGAATAAAGCTAATAAAATAAGATTCTGAAAAAACAAGCTGGCCTTGTTTATTTGTGTTCTTGTTACCATTAGTCGATCCATTTACCTTAGTGACTTAATTAAAATGTTTTATGCACAAAACCATGGTCATTGTATATAAATGTGTAAATAGTTTGTGAATAGGTTCTGATTAATTAAGTCACATGATTCAGTTGCCCAAAATCTGTCTCGTTGGTTAATGGGCCTTGTGAGCGATTTATGATTAATGGTGAGTATCTAGTGTTGGGTAGCGTTGCTGAGACAGAATTTCTATAGGGGCGCTGGATCAGGTGTCATCCACCTGTTTGCTTATTTTTTGTTTTAGTTGTTTTCTGCATGTGTGTGAGTTGGGTAGCTCTGTTTGGTGTTTTGTGTGTTTGTTATGGGTGTGCCTAGTTTCTTTTAGGTTGTATTTCTTCCTCTTCTATTTTGTGTCCTATGTTTCCCTCCTTTCCTTCGCCAGTCTGGGCAGCTGGTGTGGTTGTGGTGGTAACTTGGAGCACTTTGGGGCCGATTATGATAGCGGTGAATCCACGACCGCCGGCCAGGCAGTGAGGCCCACTGGCCCATCGGTCGCGGATTCACCGCCATCACCCTTAAAATTCCCTCCGCCATTTTAGGATGGCGGTGGGAAGGAAAAAGGTACCGTGGCGGCTGGAAAGACCGCCCGCCGTGGTCCCGCAAGGCGAGCCTGTTCTGCCTGCCTTGCAGGACCAGGTACAGGGGTTAATGGAGGCGGTGGCGTGCAGGCACCGGCGTGGTTTTTTGGATGCCTTTCTTTTGCGGCGGAGTTTCTGCCGCAAAAAGACAGGCAGAAAATGTCTTCGGGGCCCATTGCGGGCCCCCAGGGGGGTGGGGGGCGGGGGGTGCACTTGAGGGGTACCTATGGTACCCCCCTTCATTTGCATGTACAAGAAGGCAGGCACCGCACTGTGTCTGCCACATTGTACATTCAAATGTAAAATATGTATTTTTACATTGTGGCAGGTGCTGCCAACCACCACAATGTAAACATACAGGATGCGCCCACCACTGTGGTGGGCGCATCCTAATCTGTTTTGCGGGACCGCCGCACCTATGGCGGGCGGCCCCTTTGCACCACGATCTGCCCGCCATCGTAATCTGTATGCGTGTGGTGGACATATACTTTTTAGGGCTCGGACTCCTCCCCCTGGGGGAGGAGTTAGAGAACTAATGTTAAAGGAGAAAAAAAAGAAGAGGGCCTTGGAGAGAGAAATTCCACACATTCCTTAGGGTTTTCTGTCATCTGGTCAGTGATTCGTCTTCCTTGTGTTTTCGTTTTAATAGGCTTGAAGTGATAGGGTGAATGTAGTTTTGTTCCGCCATTTTGGGCATATTTCGTGCGTGCTTGCGCAAAGAAGTACATAACTTATAATTAGGAGCTGTCAGGGAGCCTCCGTTAGTGAATCCAGATGGCCGGGCGCGTTCACAATTCTGCAGCGCTCAGCGCGCAGCTTCCTTGTTTAAACTAGACACGTCCCGTCGCCCTTTGTACATCTTGGCGATTAATCATCTCTTCTGCTAAAATGCACGCGCAGGGGAAATTGCATCTTTTGACACTGAACTTCAGACACGAACCAGCTGCCTGCCCTCCAGTGGGGTTAACAGCACCCTCGAATTATATGCAGCTAATAAGGGGGGCTGCTTGCTAAATTCTTTCTAGAGAACCCTGTCTTGATTGTATTTTTTTGGGAACAGAAGTACTTTTTGAAATAGGCCCGGTGCAGACATTTATCAGGAAAAAAACGGGCACACTGAGAGGACAATTGAAACAGCTATAGCACGTTTTGAAAAGACCGCGTGACCACGAGTGGTTTCCTTTGTAACGGAACATTCTAATTTATGTGAGCCAATGCAGACATCTCTACGGGGCGGCGCACGGTCCATTGGCCACAAGTAAAGCGTGGCAGATGGCAATGGGTGCATTGATGTTTTTATTAAAATGAGTGTGCTCGGTGTTGCATGGTGCTTTGGAGGTAAACACAACAGGAAAATTGTGTGGGAGAAGATTGGTCGCAGAACATCAGAGATCTTCTTTGAAGCTGTAGGGTATGGCTGCAAATCCATGTTTATATAATTTTTTTAAAAAAGCTCTTACCAGGAGTGGCCAAAACAATTAAATCCTACATTAGCGAAATAACAGGGAAATATTGCAGCATGATGTGCAGATGTAAGCCTGTCCAGCGAAGCACAGCATTATTGTTTGTGTGTGTGAATGCAAACTTGATGTATATGCTATATACGGTGCCAGGGCACATTTGTTTCAATGCATAAGAGGAATTATATTACATAACTTCCACTTCATCAGTCATTTTGCTTCACACAATAATCACTGCCTTAGCGTGAAAACATTGTTAAATGTTAATAATTAGGTATGCACATACAACACATGGAAAAAGAGCATGACTGGCGTCGGTCACGTTACGCGTTAGCCCACAAGACTGTGCAATATTGTTTTTCAATGTAAGAAGCTCGTGAAGTTTCAAGTTACCAGACAAAAAAAATTCAACCCTCGCCAGTAAATCAAATTTTGTGAAAAATTCTAAATTTCATTGACACGATTCCCGAGTCATGAATCACGAGTTAAAACGACAAAGAAATACAAAGAATGTTACCCATCCCTTTAACTTTTTTTCAGATGACAAATTTTCATGAAGCTTTGGTCCGCATTTACAATATTTTAACGAACAGAAGCGCAGCAAGCTTTCCTGCTGCGCTTTATGCGCTGTCGTACGTCAAATGAAAAGGGCACCAATGTGTCGTATCTATAAGATACGTCACATTCCTGTCCTTTTACCCTGTGCTGGCGCTCAATGGGCTGCCATGCGCCAACGCAGGAACCCTTGCGCCATGGTGCAAGGGTGACTGGGTTGTAGGGGTGATTGTTTTTGTGCAGGAAGGGACACCTTCCAGCATAAAAACAATCACAAGGTGTTTTCCTCTTTCTATGTGTTCTGCAGAATGCAGAATTCAGCACACATAGAAATAGGGAAAACGAGGAGATATAAAGGTATTTCTCCTCATTCCGCCTCCCCTGGGGGCAGGGGGTGTAGGAATCTGATGCATTCCCAGGTTTACAAAACCTTGTAAATCTGGGACTGCATCAGGTTCCATGGATGTAGCGTAGGAACACCCACAGCCACACCCTTGGAACACCCCTTTCACGCAGAGTAATGCATGAAAGGGGGCCATATTTACAGGTCAGAGAAAAGCCACGCAGGGTGGCTTTGCGTAGCCTTGTAAAGTGACGCACCAGCGGTGAAATCGGCTTGTAAATGAGCCCACAAGTGTGTCATCTTAACCAAGTGAGTACATTCCATGCTAACCCATTCACAGGGCAAATGTTATAAACAAATCAAAAAATAAATTTTAAATGACAGAACCATCTCAACCATATCTACACAGTGGCTACCGTCACTGTTTAATATATGAGATAGGCAGTGGGGTAGGAAATTAAGTAAATCTCAAAAAAATAATGAAATTTGCTGAAAGAAACACAGTTAAAAAATAAGTAGAGGTACTGGGGGATGTATGACATTACAGCGCATGCTTTTACCACGCATGCCTTTACAACGCGATATTTACAACGCATGCCTTTACAACGCATAGCGCTTTGGGGTACTGGATAGTGAATAGTTTAATTTACTATTCCAACTCCAGTCCCCGTGGATAGTAGGGAAGGTGTTGGATAGTAAATTAAATCTATTCCCTATCCTAGAGCGCCCCCAGCGCAATGCGTTGTAATGGTTTGCGTTGTAAATACCGCGTTGTAAAGGCACTATGTTGTAAAAGTTGCGTTGTAAAGGTTGTTCACCTTCTGGCTTGATCGCGAAAAACCACTGAAATTCACTAATGATGATTACCAATGCCATGCTCAAAAACAATTTGACGATGGTACAGAAACAAAAGAAAGAGCTATTAAGGGAACAAGATGGTGAACATCAAGAGTTAGAGCATAGTTTGTGTGCATAGGTACCAATAATTAGCAAATCATAGTAGTTTTCTTGAATTTGAACTTGAACACAAATCACTTTTTAACTCTTTTTTTTCTCCAATATTGTTGCCAGTAACTTAGGCCTGCACCAGATTTAGTGCTCGGTTAGGATTTTTAGCTAAGTTCTGGCATGTCAAATTTCATGTGGTCCACGCAGGAAAAAAAATAGTTCAGAGAGTGGGTTAAAAAAGATGTGTGTTACCAGTTTAGCTCCAATTAAAAACTGTTTGCTTACACCCAAAGCCAAAACCACTAAACTTGTCTTGATTTTAACCTTTTACTCTGAAAGCGTGATTTTGGTGGTTTAGTGTAATTACGCTAAGGGCCCGATTACGATCCCTCAGAAGGCTTGCGAATCGAATTTGGCTTTTCTGGATCCGATTCATAGCCCTTTTTTACGACTGAATCATACACAGGTCCGAACGACTAAGTACGATGGGAATATCGCGCACGCATCGACCGAATAGTTTCCCAACCCGATCCTGTCCGTACGTCTGATTCGTAGCCAAGTTGTGCAGCGCAGTGGGGCCAGATTCCGACCGAGCAAGTACGATGCACAACTCGGACAGCCGCATCGACTCGGTCTCAGTGAGATGAAACAGCTTTCAGAATCGTACATTGGGGGGCCTTAGCAGGCCCCTCTACACCCGGGGCCCTCCGAATCTGTCATGGGGTTGCCCATGGGTCCCCCCGATCCAAGCATGCACAGGGTGTACGCTTTGCCACACCCACCCCTTTTTGCTATGGGAGCTTGTGTACGCGATCCAATATACAGGCTCCCATAGAATTCAATGGGAGTCCAAGCGAACCGAGTCCGTAAGCATGTGGATGCATCGTACTCGCTCGTTCGGACTCCAAGTGCACAATTCGCTTGTAAAGCCCCCCGGATCTGAGTCGTACGGAGGGCTTTCTTAGCAAGATCGTAATTGGGCCCAAAGTAGTTTTTAGGGCTCGGGCCTACGCCTCCACGAAGTGGGGGGCGGAGCTTCCGAGCTCTTATGTGTTAAAAAAAAAAAAAGAATTCAGAAAGGGGTCCTGCTGGCACATTCTTTAGTGCGCGCCACGTTTTTTCTGGCATATGCCTAGTGATTCGTCTTCGCTGTTCTGTCTATTTAGTAGCCTTGACGTGATAGGCTATATGTAATTTACGCGCGCCCGATTTGGCATATTGTCTGCGGGTTCGCGCACGGCAGACTTATTAATCTTAATTAGGAGCTGTCAGAGTGCCCGTGTAATGCAATCCAGATGGTGCGAGCGCGTTCACCATTGCATTGCATGTATCATGCGCGCGTTTAACATTTACCTTTCGCGCACGGCAGTCCATTCATTTTAATTAGGAGCTGTCAGAGTGCCACGTTCACGCGGAGATAATGGAAAGAAGTTTCCTGTAGCTTCAAGGGCAGTCACAGTATTTTTTAAGATACCTCGCATACAAGCACCCTTGCCTCGCCAATCCGCGTGTCTTCTAAAATAAAACTGTGCAGTCTTTCAATATTTCTGAAAAGATATTTCTGTTGTTGCACGAACATTTGCCTCTTCTCTGCGAGGAGTCATTTCCGTAGCTGTTTTCTCCTCCCTTCAATATGTTAGAGTTTAACAGAGATTTTCGCAATAAACAAAAACATTTATGTAGATTGCGGCGTGTTTTATTTGCCATCACCTTGAGTTGATTTTTACGTACGTATTTCACACACACACAGTAGTGAGGGCAGAGTGTAGAGTAGTGAGGGCAGAGTGTAGAGTAGTGAGGGCAGAGTAGTGAGGGCAGAGTAGTGAGGGCAGAGTAGGGAGGGCAGAGTAGGGAGGGCAGAGTAGGGAGGGCAGAGTAGGGAGGGCAGAGTAGGGAGGGCAGAGTAGGGAGGGCAGAGTAGGGAGGGCAGAGTAGTGAGGGCAGAGTAGTGAGGGCAGAGTAGGGAGGGCAGAGTAGGGAGGGCAGAGTAGGGAGGGCAGAGTAGGGAGGGCAGAGTAGGGAGGGCAGAGTAGTGAGGGCAGAGTACAGAGTAGTGAGGGCAGAGTGCAGAGTAGTGAGGGCAGAGTAGGGAGGGCAGAGTAGTGAGGGCAGAGTAGTGAGGGCAGAGTAGGGAGGGCAGAGTAGTGAGGGCAGAGTAGTGAGGGCAGAGTGTAGAGTAGTGAGGGCAGAGTAGTGAGGGCAGAGTAGTGAGGGCAGAGTAGTGAGGGCAGAGTAGTGAGGGCAGAGTAGTGAGTGCAGAGTAGTGAGGGTAGTGAGTAGAGTAGTGAGTAGTGAGTAGAGTAGTGAGTAGTGAGTAGAGTAGTGAGTAGTGAGTAGAGTAGTGAGTAGAGTAGTGAGTAGAGTAGTGAGTAGTGAGTAGAGTAGTGAGTAGAAAGTAGTGAGTTGAGTAGTGAGTAGAGTAGTGAGTAGAGAGTAGAGTAGTGAGTAGAGTAGTGAGTAGAGTAGTGAGTAGAGTAGAGTAGTGAGTAGAGTAGTGAGCAGAGTAGTGAGTAGAGGAGTGAGTAGAGGAGTGAGTAGAGTAGTGAGTAGTGAGTGCAGAGTAGTGAGTGCAGAGTAGTGAGTAGAGTAGTGAGTAGAGTAGTGAGTAGAGTAGTGAGTAGAGTAGTGAGTAGAGTAGAGTAGTGAGCAGAGTAGTGAGCAGAGTAGTGAGTAGAGGAGTGAGTAGAGGAGTGAGTAGAGTAGTGAGTAGTGAGTGCAGAGTAGTGAGTGCAGAGTAGTGAGTAGAGTAGTGAGTAGAGTAGTGAGTAGAGTAGTGAGTAGTGAGTGCAGAGTAGTGAGTAGAGTAGTGAGTAGAGTAGAGTAGTGAGTAGGACATCACAGGCAGCAGCTGTGCAAGCTTCTTACACTCACAAGGAGACCACAGGCAGCTGAGGTGCAATCTTCTTTCACTCACAAGAACGACATCACAGGCAGCAGCAGTGCAAGCTTCTTACACTCACAAGGAGACCACAGGCAGCAGAGGTGCAAGCTTCTCACACTCACAAGAAGGACATCACAGGCAGTAACTGTGCAATATTCTCACACTCACAAGGAGATCACTGGCAGTACACACCACATGAACACACTCCATAACACATAGCAACAATACATTGGCATTTACAATGCCATTAGCTCAAACTCAAATAAATCCGAGCCCGATTGCATTTCTAATGCTTGTTTGAATTTACGTTCTTTCTTTACTTTTGAGGTTTATGGAAACTTCATCTTTCTCCTTTCATTTTCTCATTTTCTTTTACTTTGCAAAGAAGGGAGATGTGTGTTGCATCTGGTGTTTGTACGCAATATTTTTATTCTGGTGTTGGCACTTATTTTATTAATCTTTTATGTATTATATTTCTTCCTTGCATGTTTCAGCACGTTTATGCTTTGTCGCAATTTAAGTGCCTTGTGTAGTTCATGAAATGCTGTTTGCATTTTGCATTTGCGTTATCTTCTTATGCTAGTTTTTTTTGTAACTGTAATTTTCCTGCTTATATTCTAATCTTTCGTTTCTTATGTAATGCTGTTTTCAACTTGTATTTTGCTATATTTTCTCTTGCAAGTTTGTTTTGTATCATTGTGATCTTTGTAATACGTTGATGTTCTTACTCATATTCGCTTTTGTTTTTTGCATTTTATAAAGGAGGAAGGTGTTTTATATCTAAGGTTCTGATACCATGCATCATCTCTGTTTCTCTTCCTCTGCTGCTCAGCCAGTGTGAATGGATTGGGAAAAATGTTGTTGTGGATGGTGATGTCATTGGAATGTGTGGGTTGCTGTGAGTTGGAGTGTCAGTTGGATCCTGGGCTGAGCAGCAGGGAGGCTGCTACTGGTGGGGCTATTCCACCTCATGAACTACTGAAACTTGCATCAGCAATGTTTCTTTTGCCTTTCGAGAATTCCGTATTTTCCATTACAAAGAAAGGGGATGTGTTATACTGCTGCTGCTCAGCTTGAGTGTCTGTGTGAGAGAATGTTGGTGAATGGAATGTTTGTGTGTGTAAGTGTCAGTTGGAGATGGGCTGAGCAGCAGAGAGGCTGCTCCTGGTGGGGCTTTCATCTTGTAACATCCTACTTGAATAAAGGAACATGAAGAAACTACCTGGAATGAACATTCCTTTATTACAACACAGTTTTTATTAAGTCATCCGATTTCCCTGTTTTTCCTTTTGTATTTAGTCTCTCTATTTAGCCATGACCAAGGGACAGATGATGACTTTGGCAATCTCGGTACTGCCGTTGCGGCAATGTCGGAACCCCGGCCGCCAACTAGACTGTCCACCAGCCGAATTACGAGGTTGCAGGTCCCATTGACGAAAGCCCACCAAGGCCCACTGCCTCTGCCGGTCTTTCCCTCCCATATCAATGCTGGTCACAGGCTGCAGCAGCTAACGACTGGAGATCTTCAGGTGAGATCATGATGGGGCTCATCGCCAAGCCGACTGTGGTGAAAAGACCTCCACACTCGATCTGGAGGGAAAGCAAGATATAAGGTGAGAATGCATCTTATATCCTGTTTCCACTTTTCTTCTTGTCACGGAGCCCCTCGTCTAAGTCCTTCCTTTGCTGCAGACACTTGCCCACAAAGAAAATACACACATTTGGCATCAACTCTTAAGGTAAGCAAACCAAAAAGGGTAGACTGCACTCAATATTGTTTTGCAACTGTTTATTGATGCTCAACAGCTTTAAGATATGCTACTTTGATGTGCACTCCGTCTATGTGTGTTTACAAATGTTAAAGAAAAAGAGACTCATCAGGCACCCAAACATCTTCATTAGGGACCTGACGAGGCTCCTTTTCTTTCAAACTTCTAAGGTATGCCACTTGTATATTTCTTCACTGTTACAATGGCTGTGGACCTGTGCTGTTGGAGTAGGCATGTTTTCCCTCAGTGGGAGGAGTGCCCAGACGTGGGTCCCATGCTCACTACACCACTGAATTCAAGCTAGCCTGGCTGATGAAGAGTGATGCCCTGAAACTGGTCCCAGAATTCTCGTTTCCGGTCCTGGGAGGACCTTGCTTGGCAGTTCGGGCTGGACTGTTCCCACAAGGAACAGGGTCAAGACTGATTTGCGTATGGCTGGGTCCAAATTGGGGTGGTGTGGTGAGCAAATGAATGATGGATTTAACCCAGATGCTTGTGACTGGGGGTGAATGTTTGCATTGTCCAGCATTTCGTCCATTAATTGTTTCTTTTGCATATGTCGCCCTAAGTGGAAAGGGTATGCCCAGACGTGAGTCCTGTGTTCACACCACCACTGGATTCAAGCTAGCCTGGCTGATGAAGGGTGATGCCCTGAAACCAGTCCCAGGATGCTCGTTACGGGCCAAGGAGGACCTGGCTTGGCAGTTCGGACTGGACTGTTCCCACAAGGAACATGGTCAAGACTGATTTGCATATGGCTGGGTCCAAACTGGGGTGGTGTGGTGAGCAAAAGAAAGATTGATTTAACCCAGATCCTTGTAACTTGGGGTGAATGTTTGCATTATCCAGCATTCAGTCCATCAATTGTTTCCTTTGCATATGTCGCCCTAAGTGGGAAGGGTATGCCCAGACGTGGGTCCCCTGCTCACTACACCACTGGATTCAAACTAACCTGGCTGATGAAGGGTGATGCCCTGAAACCAGCCCCAGGATGCTCGTTTCGGATCCAGAGAGGACCTGGCTTGGCAGTTCGGGCTGGACTGTTCCCACAAGGAACTGGGTCAAGACTGATTTGCAAATGGCTGGGTCCAAACTGGGGTGGTGAGGTGAGCAAAAGAATGATGGATTTGCCCAGATCCTTGCGGCTGAGGGTGAATGCTTGCATTGTGCAGCATTCCATCCATTCATTGTTTCTTTTGCATATGTCGCCCTAAGTGGGAAGGGTGTGCCCAAACGTGGGTTCCGTGCTCACTACACCACTGAATTCAAGCTAGCCTGGCTGATGAAGGGTGATGCCCTGAAACCGGCCTTAAAGTGGCCTCTGTCAGTAATAGCCGAAGCTCCTCTGATCAGCTCTGGTCGCAGCCTTACTAGTCTTGCTTTTCTCTGACCTACTTATCTTTATTTTCCATATGGTAGCATTGTTAATGTTTTGAACCCTCTGCCATATAGAGTCTCGGAATAAACACCATAGAGTGATCACTGTTGACCGATAGTTGCCTATTTGTCACGTTGTAGCGTCAGTGACTCCTGTGAAATAAACAGATTTCCCCAACTCTGTTATACATGCCTTCTTCCAGAGATATTAGGGCCCTATTACGATGGTGGGCGGACAAAGTCCGCCCGCCCGTAACGGTGAACGGGACCGTCCGCTAGAGATGCGGTGGTCCCGCTGTGGCCATTAGGATGCCACTGCCACCGTGGCATCCCCCATTCACAACATTGTGGCGGGAGGTGCTCACAGCAGTGGCCTGCCACAATGCTGTGAATGCACGTTGTGCATTGGCATGCACAAGGTGACAGGCACCTTGTGGTGCCTGCCACCTTGTCCATGCCAATGTAGGGGGGTACCCCAGAGTGCACCCCCAGCCCCGAACAACCTGGGGGCCCACAACGGGCCCCCTACGGCAGAAACCGCATGCCTTTCCATGGCAGCATCGCCACCATGGAAAAGCACAACTCCGCATTCATCCTAACATGGATGGCGGTGTCTTGCAGACACCACCACCATATTGGAGCCCAGAATATAGTCCCATTAAGTTAATGGTGGGTTTCTTCAGGCAGAATCGAAAAAGACGAATTACAGATTCTTTCGCCTGTGCCCAGTTATAAAATTCTGATCTCTACTTGGAAGTTTATGGCACAAGAGGTGACTTCTAACGAAGGGCAATAACTCTCTTTTCTAGTAAGAGAGGCAAATCAACGAGTCTCCATCTCATCTTGTCCTTTTTGGGTCTAGACATAATTCCTAAAAAACAAGTCTTTGGTTCCAGTAATTGTCATTTACCCGTCCATCTCAAAATCAAATTTGTAATTTTAATCCAGAAAGTGCCCAAGACCAGACATACTCACGCGTTATGGAATAATTTTGCTTCAGGGATGGAGCACCTGGAGCTTGAATCAGAGACAGTAGGAAGTATTCTTTGCAATTTAGAGGGTGTAGGATCAGTTCAAAACAGGTATTTGAATTGTAAAATTTTCAGATGGGTATTTCTAGAGCTTTTACCCATATATTTGAGAGAGGCTGTTTATTCAACCTCCATGAGGTCTGCTGCTAAATCATGCTCCCAATAAACCTTTAGAGCAATCAGGCCCTTGTTTGTTGCGCGTCTAAGAGATTTATGCCAGTAATATCTGGCTACTACCAACAAGCATGGAGTATCATCAGTGAGCTGCTGTCTCCCATGAAGAGCTTCAGAACCCTTCAATGTGAAGAGGATATACTTTAATTCAAGTGATTGGGTCAATGTTAGCCATACCATGGCGCACTGAAGCTGCGTAACAATATGATGTATCTCAAAATCAGGGACACTAAGGCCTCCTTTGTCTATAGGAATATACAATTTGGGTGAGGCCGCCCTGTGTCTGCTGCTGATCCTATATATATATATATATAGGCCTTCATAGCATTATCAAATTAACCACACCTCACTATGTAATCCTCTTAGCAAGTTCAGATTTACCACCCATCATTTTGTAGCCCTTTGGGTACGCTAATATTTCCCACACATCAAATAGCTATCTCACATCAATCTCAGATTTGCCATCCCTCCCTTAATAATCATCTGGACATGCTCACCTTTGCTACCCATCATTTAGTAGTTCTCAGGAAATGCACAGACGTGCTGCCCCCAATTTGAAAGTCTTCCGGGTTTGTTGAGAATTTTCACATATCACATTGTTACTATACAGACAAGTTTATATTTGTTTCTCCTGACTTGATATTGCTTTGGCTTGCACACCATTGATTTGGTTTTTCAACCATCACCATGGAATGCTTATATTTTTTACATATAACTTAATAATCCTCATGGTCTGTAGAAATTTACCACTCATCACTTCACCTCTGTGTTTATGAGAGAGAATCTTCACTGAGTGGAAACAACCGGTACCAGACAAAAGAAAGAATATCTGTGAGATACCCCTGCCCACTGCCACTTGCCTGATGACTTTCGTGCTCACAGTTTTTATAAGTTCCTTTTTTAGATCTTGCCTGCAACAGCACATGAGCTGCATGTGGTATTGCTTGAGAGAGATAATGTATACAACTAGGGGCTTGGAGTCCGCCTATTGCTTACCATTCATTGGCTTCATTGTCACTCTTATAACTGCCACCTAATTGGGCCATTCCTGCCGGCTTCACTTCCTCTTCTTTCCTCAGGAGCATGAACCAAGTGCAGATTGCTTCTTCTTGATTAGGGTCCTTCAACTGCTAATGCTGTGATTGAGATACTAACTTACAATTTGTTTTCTTCCTCCCTTTGCTTCTTCCTTTTTCTTTTCTTATTCCTGTCATGTTGCTTCGTGTTGCTTCTTCCTTCCCACTGCCTTTGTCCATTTTGCTTCTTCTCTTCCACTCTCCATTATCCATGTTACCACTTCCCTCCCACCACCCCTTATCTGTATTGCATCTTCCTTCGCACCCCCAACCTTCCCATTTTCCATGTTTTCTCTTATCCTCCCTTTGTCGGTGTGGCCCCTCCCACCCATCTGCAATAAGAAAAAAAGGGCTATGATGCGGCCAGTCCTGGTCGCATCATATTGCCCATTTTGTTACTTATGCATGTCATGCAGCCTATTTTTAAAACTTTTATATTGTTCTTTACACTAACTTTTAGCCATGCTGCACTGCAACATGGCAGAAAAACATTAGCGAGACCTATTGGCTTTGCCAATTCTTCTATCATTTCATCCACATTGCGGTCATGTAAACTGAAGTTTTTCCTCATGCGTTCCCTAAGGGACGGCCAGGGACAGAATGGACTTTGAAATCTAATTTTTTTCCACACAAAGGGACATATTTACAAGCCCCCATAGCCACAGGTACTACACTTTTTATGTAGTTCCTGTGCGATAAACCCTTTGCCTTAATTACAAGGCGGCGTTAAGCCACCTAACATGGCTTAACATTGCCTTGTAAATAAAGCCCTGTTTCACGCTACACTTAGCATGAAAGGGGCGTGTAATTGGTGTTGCGGTGGGCGCTCTACCGCAACACCCACTGATGTTGACGCTGCCCTCTATTTACAAGGGTGGCGTAAATTATTGTTTATGTGCAGGGAGGTACACCTTCTTGCACATAAACAATCACTCCCCCAACGCAGACACCCTTGCACTATGATGCAAGGGTACCTGCATTGGTGCTAGGCAGCTAGATTTAGGGCCAGCACTAGGGGAAATGCAGGGGTGCACCACATTCTTGAGAATACTGCACATCCCTGCATTTTAGAATGGCAGAGCGTGGCGTCAGCAATGTTTGCTTAATGCTACGCTACGCCATGTCCTTTTTGAGGAAGGGAAAATGATTATGTGTACACGAAGCTGACATTCATCTCTCTGTGCCTGTTCATCAATAATCCTTGCCATTTATACAAATCTGCGCTTGTGCTGTCTGACTGCTTTTTTGTAGTTTGGAACTTTAGTTGTGATTGTAGTTTTATGTTTGCGGCGAAGTAGTGTCTCTGTATGCATGCACTGTACTAAAAGCCAAATCCATTCGCCTTGGCAAATCTTGCTACTTACTAAGCCTTTATATTTTTGAGTATTTCAACATTTCTGCCGCTTGACAGGCAACTTTGCTCAAAGCTGTTCAATACGCAAACAGGCCCTTCGGACATGAGCTCTAAAACTGTAATATTTCAAATATCCAATGTTGTGGCGAGCACAAATGTTGCAATCATGCATTCTGAAAAGACTAGCTGTAGTCTCCAAGAAACTATTGAAATGCGGTGAAGAATTTCCATTGCATACAGTTACTGGTTAGCAAAATACATATGGAGCTCATTGTGTATGTATTTATTTCACATTTTAGTTTAACACTATCCTATTTTAGACAGGTGTCAGGGCGTTTCACATAAAAACAACATTAGGAGTCAAGATCGCTTTTTGATATAAAAGAGTAAAGCGAAAGTTTACAAAGCAAATAGGTCTTGATTCTACTTTGAGATATGAGAAAAAAATATTTAAATGCCTGGGGCACTGTAAATATAAAACAGAAAAGATAGCTTTATACACAAAATCCATGTATGAGTGTTTATTACCTGAATGTGTGATAACCACACCACACTGCCGACATCCGCTGATGCTAATACCTCAGCAAGGAACCTCCACCGATAGATCTCCAGCTTCTCTGATACCAAGGCACCCCTCAAGAAGGCACCGGGCAAGCAACACCCCAAGAAGCCAGCTAGTTCGCTCCCGCCATCCACAAGTTCAGAGACACCTGTAGATGATTCGAGAAGAGATAGAGGAACAACAAAACTCCGGAAACCCACGTGGCCTTCAAAAACGCCGTTGCCGCACACCACCTCCTCCTTGAAACCACAAAGTAAACGGCCTTCCAAGGCAGAATCAACGGCAACGCACACAGCAGCAAAGAACTCTTCGCCATCTTCAAGGAGTTTGCTAGGCCCTTCCAAGACCGCTGCCACACACACACCACCTTCTTCCAGCACAAGTTCAGGCAGATCTAAGACAGCTTCGACACCCAAGCCCCTACAACCACCTCCGACACCATCGCACCCACCACTCTGCACCCCACCAGTTCCTGCTCCGCTGGACCCCGCTCACCGCAGATTACACACTCAAGACAATGAAGACCATCCACTCTCGAGCCCCCTCGGACCCATGCCGGCACCACATCTTCCATAGAGCAGCCACCTCCATCGCCGCTAACCTTCACCGAACCATCCACTGAGCCATCGAGACCACCTTCCCTGACGAATGGAAAAACGCTGAGATCAACTTCTTACTGAAGAAGTCATCTGCCAACCCAACAGACATCAAGAACTTCAGACCCATCTTCCTGCTCCCCTTCCCAGCCAAGGTCATCAAGAAGACAATCAACAACCAACTCTCCGAGTTCATCAAAGCAAACCACAACCTGGACATCTCCCAATCCGGCTCCCAAAGAAACCACAGCACCTAGACCACACTCCTTGCTGCCACTGAACGGCATTCGCTCCCTCCTCAACCCGGGCGAAACCGCAGTACTCGTCCTTCTGGACCTCTTGGCCGCATTCAAAACTGTCTCTCACCGCACCCTACAGAAGAGGCTCCACTATGCCGGCATCCGCAACACGACCCGGGACTGGATCCACTCCTTTCTCACCGGTCAAACACAGTGAGTCAGATTACCTCCATTCCTTTCAGAACCCACATAGTTCGGGTGTGGAGTGCCACAGGGCTCCACCCTGAGCCCCACCCTCTACAAAGTCTACATGGCCCCACTCCCAGCCATCGTCGGGAAACAAGGACTCAACATCACCTACCTCTCAAAGTGCAGAATGTGGATGAGCTAACGAACCACTACACTAATTCAGTAACGAAAATTGTAAACGCCACCATACCGCTAAAATTGAAAAGAATTACAGAGAAGGATAAAAACCCATGGTTCAATGGGTCATTGAATGTAGACAGGCGAAAACTGAGACGTGCGGAAAGAAAATGGAGACAACACCCATCATCCCCAGAGCTGAAATCCCTCAGAAGAATTAGAAATGAATACAACAAAAAGATCCTCAACTCGAAAAAGGAGTTTATTAGAATAGAACTAGATAACGCCAAAAACAGACCACGGAAACTATTTGAGATCATAAAACAACAATCAAACAAGCAAGCCAAATCTGCCCAAGAAGTCACAAAAACGCAATTAAGCTGCGAAGAATTTTTCAAACTTTTTCACCGACAAAGCCAACAAGCTGGAAAGAGAACTCAAGATGGCAGCAGACAACCCTGACTGCCACACACAATCATGTCACAACACTACATCAAAAGATGTGGACAATTTGATAAAAAACAAGGCACACTGGGACACCTTCAAATTATTGAACCAGTACGACATTGCTAAAACGCTATCTGACATCAAACCTAACAATCACTATAACGACCCACTACCATCAAAATGCCTAAAAGAAATCAGCCATATCGTGATCCCTATTTGGACAGAAATCGTAAACGCCTCTCTTTCCCAGGGGATCCTTCCAGAATGCCTAAAAACAGGTCAAGTAGTATTGATCATCAAAAAACCTACAGTGGACCCAGCAGATCCAAACAACTATTGCCCAGTGACCAACATCCCACTTCTTGCCAAATTAATAGTGAAATGTGTACAGAATCAGCTAAGCCAACACATTGACAATTTCTCACTATTAGATGACTGCCAATCAGGATTTAAAGCAGGTCACAGTACGGAAACGGCAATCCTACACATTGTCGATGATGCACTTCAGGCACTAGATCAAAACCGATCTTGTCTACTCATCCTCCTTGACTTATCATCTGCATTTGATACAGTTAACCATGAAAAATTACTTAACAGACTCCAGGACAGGATGGGAATATCTGGTAAAGTGCTGAGATGGTTTGAATCCTTCCTACAGAATAGAAGTCAGAGATTCCTAGTCAACCAATCACTCTCACCTTCATGCCCAAACACAATTGGAGTACCTCAAGGATCTACACTATCTCCATCACTGTTTAATTTGTACATCGAACCCCTTACAGAAATTCTGCGAAATTCCAAAATATCTTACCACATGTGCGCGGATGACACGCAGATCTACATCAAGATTGCGGCCCTGGAAGACATCATCTTATTGAATGAGGCCCTCAAAATGACGCTAAAATGGCTAACTATCAATCATCTGAAGCTAAACACACATAAAACAGAATTCTTACTTATCTCGCCAAAAAAAAACCAATCAGAAGTGAAGGAATGGTCGAAAATGATCACAGCTTTAAATTGCACCCCCACTTTAGTTGATTCGGCAAAATCACTTAGAATCACACTGGATGAGAACCTAGACATGAAAGCTAACATCAAAGCAATGGCAAAAAACGCCTGTTTTCATCTGAACTACTTAAGAAAAATGAAATCATTTTTAACTGAGACAGATCTAAAACTAGCAGTACAATCACTGGTTATCTCGAGGATTGAGTACAACGTTAGCAGGACTACAAAAAATGTCCACAGCACCATTAAAAGCTTGCCTCAATGCAGCAGCAAGACTTATCACAGGAATCAGAAAATTTGACCATATATCCCCGCACCTGAAAGCGTTAAATTGGCTACCTTACGAAGCTAGAATACAGCTAAAAATGGCATGTATTACCCACAAAGCGATTCATTACAACACACCTAGATACCTTGCACAGAAAATTGAAATATCGGTTGGAAACAGACCGACCAGGAGGGCCAAGGAACTGATGCTGAGCCCACCCATCTTCAAGAAGAAAAAAACCTACGACAGAGCGTTCTCAGGAGCGGCCCCTAGAATCTGGAACTCTCTCCCCCCGAACATTACAAAAATTCCGAACACTGCAACATTTAAGAGGGAAATTAAGATCTTTCTCATGAGTAAGTTCCTTACACAGACAAACAATTCATCATCTAAGCCATGACATAGAGTTGACTAATCTACAACCATAAGGGAAGTAAATAGGAAATCACCAACTCTATGTGGATACCAGCAGTCGACGCAATACTAATTATGGGTCTGAAAAACATAGAGGACTATGGGAAAGTCATTAAAAACATTCATATACGGAAGACCCCGTACATCTTACATAATATAACTAATTCCCTATCCTACCTCAGAACATTGTATATTCGTTTGTTAACCATGTACTGTACTCTATCTATTTTTTACCCTCGTTATCTTCCTTTCATCTAGCGTTGGAGGAAGTACACCCAACTAATTTCTCTACTGTCATATCATATATTATATAGACGTGTCTCTAATCTATTTCGTGTTATGTTAAGCGCTCTGATACCCAAGGGTCTTGTTCGCGCTATAGAAAACTTTCAATAAATAAATAAATAAATAAATAAATATAAATCTCCTACACCCACAACACCCAGCTGATCCTCTCCCTCACCAACGAACCCACAGCCTCCAGAAACAACTTCCACAGCGTGATGAAGGCCGTTGCCACCTCGATGAAAGACAGTTGCCTCAAAATCAACTCAGAGAAGACTGAATTCCTCATCCTGGGACCCACTCCCTCAGCTTGGGATGACTCTTAGTGGACTTGATCCCCTCACTCCCACTGCCCACGCACAAAATATCGGCATCGTGCTGGACTCCTCGCTCACAATGAACCGGCAGATCAACGCTGTAACCTCATCATGCTTCCACATGCTTCGCCAGCTTTGATGGATCCCCATTGAATCCAGAAAGACGGTCATCCATGCACTCATCAGCAGCAGACTCAACTAAAGCAACACACTCTATGCCGGTATCATCCAGAAACTCCTTCGGAAACTACAGAACGTTCAAAATGCTGCAGTCAGACTAGTCCCCAGCATCCCCCGCTGCAGCCAAACCACCGAACACCTTCAAGAACTCCACTGGCTCCCAGTCAACAAACAAATCACTTTCAAGCTCCTCGTACACAAGTACAAAGCCCTCCATGACCTAGGACCAGCACATCTGAACTTACGCCTCTCTCATTCCACGTACCTACCAGACACCTCTTGTCAGGTTTCGCCGTTCTGTCCCCAGGATGGTATTGATGCTCAAAAAGGGCCCACCTCTAGATCATCCCTAGTCTGGCTATGGTCACAGACTCTAAAGGAGATCAAGCGGGGGAAAATGGGATGTCCGGAGGGGAACAGCTGGGCTGGCAGAAGTGGAGACCTGCAAGACACACAAAGCACGAAATAAATGGTATATCCCTGGTGATACAGATTCCCTATATTAGGAATGCTTAATAACAACACCTCACCTGTAATACTAACAGGAAAGACTGCAATAAGAGTGAAGTAGAGCGGGCTTCTTCTCATTCCCTAGGGATGCCTATATACATAAAGAAAAGAAGACAATGGAATTACCTGCTTCTCTTCTTTCCCCCATAACCATTAATGAAGGTGAGCTAGATGAACCTACCCCAACCAGGATTGAGGATGACTTTGACGCCCAAAGAAACAGCAAAACCTTCTACTTCACTCCACTTCAAAATAAACAGAAGAAAGTAAAATCGAGGAACCACAGGTTCGTTTCCCAATAATATTCTTGGTACTCCCTCCGAGGTGTGTATTTAGGGTAAGAATCAGGAGTCCAGCGAATGGCATACGATAAATCTCACACACCCTTCTGGCTCATACACACCATACTTAGAGAAAACAATGTTATGCTCCAATGTCCGAGCACAAATGCAGCCCAGTACAGTACAATGGTATGCTCCACTGTCCGAGCACAAATACAGCCCAGAACAGTATAATGTTAGGCTCCAATGTTCGAGCACAAATGCAGCCCAGTACAGTACAATGATATGATCCAATGTCCGAGCACAAATGCTGCCCAGTACCGTACAACAGAAAACACTGGCCGTTGCAGATCCTTCTCTGCAAAGGCAGCACAATGAAAACGCTGTCACTTCTAAGAATTTGTCAGGAAAACAAAGAAAGTCACAACCCCCACAACGAGACCTGAACCAGGGGATGTGTTGAACAGATGCGGGCGCTTCCTAAGCCCCACCGAGGAATCCCAAAAAGGAACACAGGAAGCGGGAACTGATGAGCCTCGGGTGAATACCGCTTGCACCCAAACAACAGGACGGGAGGCGGGCACTCGTCCCGCTGCTTCAGGCGCTTCAAAGCCCCGCCAAGATAATCCAGGGATAACACACAGGGACGCGAAAACAAATCTGGCAAGCCAAGTACGCTGAATAATCGGCGCCGCGTCCACAAAAGACGCCGTATATGACTGTTACCTGACGCCTGGCGTCATACTGCCGCGCCTCCCCAGGCATCATGGGAATTGTAGTTTCTTGCCTTGAAAGTCCTTAACTACCCCAGGCAGTGATCTACCAGCGGCCGGGGAAGCCTGACAGAGCGCCCCTCCCCACCACAAGGTTCACTGACTGCCACCAGGTTTGCCGGGATGCAATCTGTGGAACTCGCGCACCAATCTGGGGGCATGCACAGCAGCCACAGGCTCCCAAGAGTCCTCCTCAGGCCCATATCCCTTCCAGGACACCAGATACTGGAGCCTCCCACGCACAATCCGAGAGTCCAAGATGCGTTTCACCTCATATTCCACATCACCACACACGTTCACCGGGGGAACCACACGCCCACCAGAACTCCCAGCAGGTTTGAGTAGGGACACATGGAACACCGGGTGCACCCTGAAATGTGCAGGAAGGCGCAGCTTCACAGCTACAGGGTTGATGTGTCTGAGCACCTGATAAGGGCCTATAAACCGGGGGTTGAAAATGCTGTACTTGCGGAAACGGATGTTGCGAGTGGATAACCACACCCAGTCACCCTTACTGTACTCCGGACATGACCGGCGATGTTTATCAGCCTGAGCCTTGTACTTCTGTTTTGCCCTTACCAGGTTATTTCGTGCTTGTAACAATGTCTTCCGCAGGTGCACCAATCTGGACCGCAACTGAGGAATTTTAATCCCAGTGGAAGGGGCAATCAAAGGGGCAAACCGTGGGTGGAAACCATAGGTGCAAAAGAATGGGGTGTACGAGGTAGAGGAATGGATTGCGTCGTTATACGCTACCTCCGCGGTCCACAACCTATCCACCCATGCCTCAGTGGAGGTGTCTACAAAACAACGTAGGTATTGTTTTAACGTCTGGTTTACCCTCTCGGTCTGGCCATCCGTTTGAGGATGAAAGCTGGTGGACAAAGAAGAGGTGATACCGAGCTTTTCACACCATGCCTTCCAAAACCGAGCAGTGAACTGAGCCCCCCTGTCTGACACGATAACCCTGGGGAGCCCATGCAACCTGACCACATGTATGAGCAACAGAAGGGCCAGTTGACCAGCAGTAGGTACCCCTTTACTAGCGATGAAATGGCCCATCTTAGTTAGATAGTCTACAACTACAATGATTGCAGTCATGCCTTGGTCTTTGGGGAGTCCCACCACGAAGTCTACGGAGAAGCTTTCCCAGGGACTCACAGGAGTTGGCAAGGTCTGCAGCAGTCCTTGTGTGGGACGATGATCGCTCTTGGCTTGAGAACAGATAGAACACTTCTTTACCCATGCCAACACGTCAGGGCGGATGGTTGGCCACCAGAAAGTTCGAAGCATTTTCTCCAGTGTCTTCTTTCCTCCCGTATGACCGGCACAGGGAAGGTCGTGACACCACTGGAAGGCCTGTTTCCTTAACGCGAGCGTAGGAAGGAGCAATTGAGGGCCTTTCCTTGGCAACCCCTGCCGTAACCTCCACTCAGGATGTAGTCGAATCCAAGTTTTCCAGGCAAAGGTTTGTGTGCCTCTCCTGATCTTGTGCAGGAACTCCTCTGTTTGTACTGCTCCTACCACTTTTATGGGTTCAATGATGCTTTTTTCGGGTGTGAAACGCACCACCTGATTGTTCTCCTGATGGGTCAACGCATCCGCCTTCCTATTTTCACTACCTGGACGAAATGTCACCAGAAAATTGAATTCAGAAAAAAATAACATCCAGCGTAGTTGTCTGGGGGTTAAGTGACGGGTTGCCCTCATAAATTGCAGGTTCCTGTGGTCGGTATACACGGTAATCTGGTGAGAAGCCCCCATTAACCAATGCCTCCATTCGACGAATGCATCCTTTATGGCGAGGAGTTCTTTCTCCGCTATGGTGTAATTGCCCTCGGCGGTATTTAGCTTGCGGGACATGAAAGCAATGGGGTGCATATGGCCTGTATGCTGATTACGTTGTGAGAGTACCGCTCCGATTGCATGGTCAGATGCGTCTGCTTCTACAACAAAGGGGAGCTGCGGATCCGCATGTATTAACACAGGTGCTGAGGTAAACGCTGTTTTTAATTGATCAAAGGCTTTTTGTTCGAGTCTTCCCCACTCGAAAGGCGTGTTTTTTCTGGTCAACCTAGTAAGCGGAGTCACTTTTTCCGAGAAGTGGGAGATGAATCTTCTGTAGAAATTTGCAAACCCTAGGAGGCTTTGAATGTCTTTGACACTAGTAGGGGTTGGCCACTCCACAATTGCTCGAACCTTTCTTTCTGCCATCACCTGGCCAGCAGGAGTGAGCATCACCCCTAAGAATTCAACAGTTGTAACATGGAATTCGCACTTCGTCAGTTTGCAGTACAGACGATGTTTTTGTAGGGCTTGGAGAACCTGACACACATGTACTTGGTGTTCTTGATCGTTGTTAGAATAAATGAGTATATCGTCTATATAGACTACTACGAATATGTCCAAGAATTCCCTTAAAACCTCGTTCAGAAAAAACTGGAAGGAAGCCGGAGCGTTACAAAGCCCAAAGGGCATCACAAGGTACTCAAATAGCCCATACCGCGTCTTAAAAGCTGTTTTCCACTCGTCGCCTTGTCACATGCGTACCAAGTGATAGGCTCCTCGGAGGTCCAGTTTTGTGTAGATGGTAGCGGCTCGTACCTGCTCCAGAAGCACAGGTATCAGAGGAAGCGGGTACTGGTTCTTGATAGTTATGGCGTTCAACGCCCTATAGTCTATGCAACAGCGTAGTTCCCCGTTCGCTTTGGGTATGAAGAAGAGTGGGGAGGCCGCAGGGGATCTTGACGGTCGGATGAATCCCAACTTAAGGTGAGTGTCCAAATATTCCCTCAGATGCTCCGTTTCCGGTTGGGAGAGAGCATATATTCTCCCACAAGGGATCACCGAACCAGGCACCAACTCGATCCGGCAGTCGTATTCCCGATGTGGTGGGAGCACCTCGGCCTTGCTCTTACTGAATACGTCCTCGAACTCTTGGTAACACCTGGGCAGCGTCACTTCTTTTTCAGCGGCAGTGGATACACAATGGGTAAGAGCCAGGACCTCAGCGGGTCGGACATTGTCCCCAATGCAGTGTTCTTGACAGTACCTTGAGAGGAACTCCAAAGACCTTTCCGTCCACCGAATGGTGGGTTCATGTGTCTTTAACCAGGGGAGTCCCAGTATCACCCCGTATTGAGGTGCAGAAATAAGGTTAAACGATAACCTCTCCCTATGATAACCCCCATACCACAACTCATACTCCGGAGTGTGGTGCGTGATCGGACCAGATTCAAGGACATGTCCGTCCACAGCGAACACAGCTTCCGGGACTAGTTTCGGAACAGGAGTTATTCCCAGTCTTCGGGCTTCCTTGATATCCATGAAGCATCCGGTAGCTCCCGAATCAACCATAGCTCGAATGTCTTTTGGGGTTTGATCGATCCAGATTTCCATTTCCAAAAACAAAAGGTGGTTCCCCTTGGGTAGGGTTTCTGTTACTGAAGGGATATGTTGGATGCTTGAGTCGCTCCCTTCCACTGAACTCAAGCTTTGGAGTTTTCCGACTCCTTTTCCACGGAAGACACTGCCATGTGCCCGGCACGATAACGACCTCCCTTAGGCTTAACAGGGCATTCGTGCAAGAAATGCCCTTTTTTGCCACAGTAAAGACAGAGTCCATTCTTGCACCGATAGTCTCTTTCATTGGGCATCAGGGACGCTCTGACAGCCCCTATTTCCATTGCTTCCGTCTTCCCTTTGGTCTTTTCGCCACCGATTGGCTTTTCTCCCAGGGCCAACGGTCTGTCTCTTCTTCCGTGTTCCCCCTTTCGTTCCCTTAGCCGGTGATCCAATCTCATGGCCAAATTGATAAGGGCAGCACACGTGGTAGGTTGAGGGTCGACCTGTGCGATGACATCCTTCAGGTTCTCTGTGAGTCCCTGGTAAAACAAAACCGTTTGCTTCTCTTCGGGCCAATCGGTTTCGGACACTAACCTTCTAAAGTGATTAAGATACGTCACTAAATCTGATGACCCCTGTTTGAGTAGGAGCAGTTCTTTGTCTGCTGAAAATGTTTCCGCTCTCCTATCGAACGTCTGTTCGAATTCAGCTCGAAACAAATCCCAATCATACAGGATGGGGTTGTTTGTTCTAACGATAGGGACAGCCCACTGCGCTGCTTCTCCACCCAAATAAGAAATCAAAAAGGAGACCCTCGCTTGATTGGTCAGGAAGCTTTTAGGTTTACACGTGAAGTGCAACATCACCTGGGTCATGAAAACCTGTACCTTTTTTCTATCCCCGAAGAAACGTTCAGGTGGGGCCAACGGGACTGGAGAAGGCATTTCCACCACTACCGAAGCAGGCTGAGGGCTACCTGCATCAAATGGGTTTCTCTGTAATGCATCAACCCTAGCTTGCAGGGCGGCCGTTTCTTGACGAGAAGCAGCGAGTTCTGTCTGTACCCGGCCTAAGGCCTCTAACACGTCATCTAGCGAGGCCATCCCAGCTTCAATACAATCAGGGGGACGAAATGTCGTGGGCCGATTATTCTGTCAGGTTTCGCCGTTCTGTCCCCAGGATGGTATTGATGCTCAAAAAGGGCCCACCTCTAGATCATCCCTAGTCTGGCTATGGTCACAGACTCTAAAGGAGATCAAGCGGGGGAAAATGGGATGTCCGGAGGGGAACAGCTGGGCTGGCAGAAGTGGAGACCTGCAAGACACACAAAGCACGAAATAAATGGTATATCCCTGGTGATACAGATTCCCTATATTAGGAATGCTTAATAACAACACCTCACCTGTAATACTAACAGGAAAGACTGCAATAAGAGTGAAGTAGAGCGGGCTTCTTCTCATTCCCTAGGGATGCCTATATACATAAAGAAAAGAAGACAATGGAATTACCTGCTTCTCTTCTTTCCCCCATAACCATTAATGAAGGTGAGCTAGATGAACCTACCCCAACCAGGATTGAGGATGACTTTGACGCCCAAAGAAACAGCAAAACCTTCTACTTCACTCCACTTCAAAATAAACAGAAGAAAGTAAAATCGAGGAACCACAGGTTCGTTTCCCAATAATATTCTTGGTACTCCCTCCGAGGTGTGTATTTAGGGTAAGAATCAGGAGTCCAGCGAATGGCATACGATAAATCTCACACACCCTTCTGGCTCATACACACCATACTTAGAGAAAACAATGTTATGCTCCAATGTCCGAGCACAAATGCAGCCCAGTACAGTACAATGGTATGCTCCACTGTCCGAGCACAAATACAGCCCAGAACAGTATAATGTTAGGCTCCAATGTTCGAGCACAAATGCAGCCCAGTACAGTACAATGATATGATCCAATGTCCGAGCACAAATGCTGCCCAGTACCGTACAACAGAAAACACTGGCCGTTGCAGATCCTTCTCTGCAAAGGCAGCACAATGAAAACGCTGTCACTTCTAAGAATTTGTCAGGAAAACAAAGAAAGTCACAACCCCCACAACGAGACCTGAACCAGGGGATGTGTTGAACAGATGCGGGCGCTTCCTAAGCCCCACCGAGGAATCCCAAAAAGGAACACAGGAAGCGGGAACTGATGAGCCTCGGGTGAATACCGCTTGCACCCAAACAACAGGACGGGAGGCGGGCACTCGTCCCGCTGCTTCAGGCGCTTCAAAGCCCCGCCAAGATAATCCAGGGATAACACACAGGGACGCGAAAACAAATCTGGCAAGCCAAGTACGCTGAATAATCGGCGCCGCGTCCACAAAAGACGCCGTATATGACTATTACCTGACGCCTGGCGTCATACTGCCGCGCCTCCCCAGGCATCATGGGAATTGTAGTTTCTTGCCTTGAAAGTCCTTAACTACCGCAGGCAGTGATCTACCAGCGGCCGGGGAAGCCTGACACCTCTGCTCTGCCCAACTGGCCCTGGCCACTGTCCCATAGATCCACAATACTAGAGCCGGAGGAAGATCCTGCTCCTACTTCGCAGCTAAGACCTGGAACACCCTGCCTCTCCACTACAGGCAATCCCTGTTGCTGACCCAATTCAAGAAGGATCCAAAGACCTGGCTATTCGACTGAACCCCAGCACACAGGCAGATCAGCAACCCCTTCCCCCTCAGCATCTTGAGACCCTCACGGGTGAGTAGCTGGTTATACAAACCCCTGACTGATTGATTGATAATTGAGAGTACTTTTGAGATGGTAAAATAGTACACAAGCATTACAAGTCAAGCACTCTACACTAGGAATGACACACCAAACATTGAATAGCATGAAGTCAGAGAAAAATACTATGTATATTTTAAAGAGTAAGTAAAAATAGGTTTTGGAGACAGCAACATTGTCAAGCCAGAGCTAAAAATGAGAAAATGTCTTGAAAACTTTGGATAAAGTGAAAATAGAGTAAATTGAAATCAAATTTAGGGGAAGCTTATGAAGTTTGAGCATGTCGCAGCGCAGCAAGCAAAGATGCTGTGTTTCATTAGTAGTAGTATAAATGTTTATTTGGATTACAACTCCCTAAAACATACAGTAAAACATAACAGATATCTCATATGCGACAGTAACAAGGTACACAATACCAATATATAAAAACAATTATAATAAAAACAGTTGATGCCACAACCCTGATGTGCAAGATAGAAAAAAGCAATATAGCAGCTTTCCATGTTCTAGTTTCATTAAAATAAAATAAATTCCGTTCTGTGGAAATCTAGAAATATGTTAACCCCTTGCATGCCAAGGACGTAATGGTTATGTCCTTGGCTGCGGTGCAAAGGACGTAACCATTACATGCGTGTGTGTGTGTGCATGCATGCGTTCGTGCGTGTGTGTGAATGTGATCCCTAGCATATGGCTTGTACCCTTTCAGTATAGAATACTGTGGCTAGACTCATTCTAATATATTCTGCACATTAAATATGTGTTGTACAGTATAGCATGCATACAATGTGTGAAATGTTTGGAGAAATAAAAACATTCCTCCAAGATATCGCCTGATTCAAGGAAGAGTAATGTTTTGATACAAAGCACAGTCTATTCCCTTGATGAATAGTGAGGCAAAGTTGCGCAAAATCCAATTTGCACTTGAAAAGAATCCCTGCCCAGAGTACAATGCCTTTTGCATTCGAAACTAAACACCCTTCCAAGACATTGCAGCTCTTTTTTGTCACTATACGCGATGTCAGTTCTTAATAAATTGGCCTTCTAAAGTCTATGGGGCAGATTTATGATAACTGGCGCATCCCCAGAGATGCGCCAGTTATTTTGCGCCGCTGCTCCGCCACCCATGGTGCGCGGCATTTACAATGTGGCGCACCATGGGGCAAAAACGGCACAGATGCGTGACGCATCTGTGCCGTAAAGGTGGCGCATTCCTGGAGTTGTGTCGCAAGCGCGGCGCAGCTCCAGCAAGGCTCGGGGGTGCCCTATCTGACCAATGCTGCATCAAGACCTACGCCTGCTTCAAGCAGGCGCAGGGTTTTGACGCAGCATTGGCCTGAAAGTGACTGAGTGAAATCTTATAGATTTCACTCAGCCACTTTTGCGAGGCGCACCTGCCCCGGAACGCCCACCCTGCGCCGGAACGCCCACAAGTGGCGCAGGGCTTTACAACGTGACGCATTTGCCTAGGTGCGTCACGATGTAAATGGGTCGTAGGGATGCGCCACGTTTACGCCGCAGTTGCTTGACGCAAACGTGGCTCATTACCAACATAAATCTGCCCCTATGCTTGTAAGATTAGTCAAACGATGAAGGCAAAAGAAGAAGTAGAAAAGGAGATCAGACAAGCTGGAAAACAAAGCTGTGTTGAGAGGAGGCAAGGTGATGATAGGTAAAGAATCAAGGACAAGAGAACAGGGTGCAGGTGAAGGAGAGCTAAGCATTGGATTAAGAACATTAAGAGTTCACATGCAGTGATTAAGTGGTGCCACTGGTTTCAGGGGATGGGTGCCAGCGCTCCCTATTGGGGATTGTGACTTATTTTCCATCATCAGAGTCTCCGAAGAGTAAGAGAGAGAAAGGGAGAACAAGCATTGAAAATGCAATAGGTCTCGCCTTTGATTAAGTTAAAACCATTTGCTTTGCTGATGGTATTGTATAGCAAAGCGAATGACTTTATCTTAATGAAAGAAGAGACCTATTTCATTTTTAATGCACGTTTAGTTATGCTTTACATTATCGTGGGTGAAACCTAACATTTATTTGGCATATTATAGAACTGCATTGACGCCTGTGGTGTCACTCATATATACATACACACATAAAATCACCAACACACAGTCAATGACAGAGAAGACGGAGAGATACACCACACTTAAAGTGTCATCGACAAAGACATATGAAACTGATACAGAACACAGATATACCCGCAACATGAGAAGCAGTAGGGTGACCCAAGTATGTGTTGGGATTGTACAAAACAGGCCTTTCAACAAGATCCAGCTGAAGAGGTCTGCAGGTGGAACCTCAAACAAGAACAGTGAATAACATGTAAAAGGGACTGATGCTGCAGCCTGCAGTGTTATCTTCTCAGGGTAAGGCATGAAGTGTATTTTCCGCATGCCAAAGAAATCTCCCAGTATTCTGCCAACACCCAAGCCCTGTACTATTCCAACATTAACGCCCAGGTTTATCTCGAAGGCGCTCTTCATAGGCAAAAGCAGAAAAGAGATATCGGAGTAAGACATATGTGTGTAACTTTCCATTGTGCAAAGGGCGCAGGGTTCAAGGGCTATGGGGGGGGGGGGGGGGTGTTAAAATATCAGTTGTTCTGACTTGAAGGGAACTGGTTGTTTTATCCGGAAATACATTTCATCGCACATGTGCAGCACTTTACAAATCATGACTAATGACAGCGTTCATACCTTGTCAATAGGCTAAATCATGTATAGTTCATATGCAACCAACGTTCTGAATGATAGATTTTTTCCTTATTTCTAAAGACCTACACCTCTTTTTTAATCTTTTTTTCTTCTTTCTCCATCTTGAAAATAGACAACGGCCAATACTTTTCAATGTGAAGTTGGAACCACCCCTTCTCCTCTTCTGACAATGCACCCTCCAACCAACTCCCCACCTCCCAGATTCCTCCTTTCTACTGCTTAGGTGTTAGGTCGGGAACAAATTAACGAAAAATGGCCACTTTTTGGGCAAATGCCCCATCGTCTTTTTTTAAAGTGCCGGTATTTTTGAACAAGTACAATTTGTCTTGTGCCCACTAAAGTCCCTCGCTTTTCATGTTTGAGTGCAGAGAACATGTGCAAGTTCCCGTGAACAGGACTGCACTGTGTATTTGAACAGCACTTCACAGCAGTGGCGCGGCCGTGAGGAACTGCATTACTGTGATAGAGCGCGCAGGTCCCCCGACTCACAAATTTTACCATATACGCATTGGGCCCATAAATTCAATCTTCCAATATTTATCAATCGGGTAACCTTACACTCTACTACCAGTATCCCTGTTCCTTCCTATCGTATTTCCAATGTACCCGACTTACCACTCCACTGTTACGGGTACCTATGATCACAATGGATCAGGGAGCTAGCTGTGAAAATAAGTAGCAAAAAAATACCATATACAGTTGAATAATGTTTTTTGTACTCGTAAATAACCACAAACTCGGGAAGTTTTCAAGACCTTCATCTAATCATCAATAGCTTCTAGTGTCATGAGCCAAAGGTTAACCCCAATCAAACTATCTATCACGAGATTCATAACAATTGTATAACTATGTATGAGAGTAAGAAACATTTAGAATCATGAGAAATAAAGGAAGGGAAAAAATAAGGAACACGCTATTTTAGATAAACAGAACTTCACAACTTCACTAAAGGCGGGTAAAGAAAGGGAACATACTAATCAAAGTAGACTTTCGAAACTCAATACCAATTCAGAAGAGATGAGACTCAGACTATTTGATTTATCCAGATATGCTTATTCCCTATAGGAAGGGTAAGAAATGGAACAACCTTATACGCAAACAGTTTTAGCATTTACTAAAGGTAGGTGAAAAGTGGAACATGCTAATAAACAATAAAAACATGAAAAATCTTTATTTAAGGAGAAAAGGTTAAATGACATATGTAAATGTATACTTCGTTCAAGACAATAGGAAAGAGTTTAGAATGACGGACACCCACATGGATTATATTTACCTAGGACAGATTGAAGAACTAACCCTGGCCACGGGTCAGTTGGGAAAAACGGGGACAGGACCCTCAAGGACTTAGGTTGCCGGTAGGCGAACAGGTACGGCTCAGGGACAGTCAGGACAGGATAACCCCAGGATTTGGATCAGGACCGGATTCGTCTAAGGGTACGACCAACACCTGCAGCTTCGGATGCAACGCCTGCGCTACTCCCTCTCTGCAAGGAATCTGCCAATAACCCCGATTGGGTTCTCCAATCTCCCAGCAAAGTGCTTCGCCAGCACTTAAGGTTTCCAAACCCCTATTGAGTTTGTGGAAATTACGGACAGAGTGCTCCGCAGCTCTCTGTATCAATCACCTATAGAGTTCGTTGGTTCAGTGACAGGTCAGCTATTCAGACAAGTCGGACAAATTCTCTAGCTAAACCTAGGCTAGTTATACTGTTTTCGGGTCAGTGTACCACCCACTAATGTTGCAAGTGAAAGGGTCCCCAAGTTCTGATTGGACAAAGGAGAGGATTAGGTCACCATTTACCTAAGATTTTGACTTTACCAGACTTAATATTCAGTTCTTGTACCCACCCCTTAAGTTCAAGCTTCCCATGATACTAGTTTTACAGAATACAATAGAGTATACAGTAGTGAAATACAATTGTAACAGTTTTAGGTACAAGTCGGCTTCTGCAGCTGGGTCACAGTTCAGGTTCCCAGGAGCATCTTGGCTTTGGCTGCCAGCTGGTGGGGCTCCACTGCATCATGAGGTTCTTTCCCTCATCACGTGACGAGTACCAGAAAGGCTTTTCAAGATGGAGTCACAAGTGTTCCTTAGGCCCCAAAGAATGCAGTACATGAAAAGTAAGCGAAAACAATTTAGAAATACAGAAAAATTGAATACACTGTATACCATGAATAGCTACACTATACCTCTTACTTTATAATAACTATAGCATTAGGATAAGTGCGGAACGAACAATTTTGCGAAAGCAGCTATGCAAGCACGGAGCATATGAGAAAACAAAGCGCCCATTTTAGCAGTATTGCGCATGAGCAAACATTTCCCACCAGACCTGCAAGTGCGTCATGTCACGTGATTATGACCGACGCATGCGCAGACTAAATTCCCGCGAGGCAGCGGCCATTTTAGTAGCAAGCGTTATTACTGTTTAGTACACATAGGCAAGCGTCACTGGGACACCCCCGTGAAGTGTAAAATGTACAATATTAGTAAGACAAACATTTTGATTAGACTATTAACGCTATACGAGGTTCATGAGTACAAGCAAGTCGCGTAACGTGCAAATCCTTGCTCCATAAATCCCCTCTTTGATGATATTTACTATCATCACTATTAATGGAACCAGATGCCAACTTCTCACAGCTTTCCCAATTCTATTTCTTCAAACATTCGATTCAATTTTTCTTTTACTTCTTTGTTAGGGTGAGAATTCTTCACCCTTTTGTAAATTTGATTATTCAGTTCCTCTAATTCTAGTTCATCCACATTCCGTTTCACTCCTCTTTTATTCATCGCATATTTCTTTTTGTGTTTTCGACATTTGCAGCAGATTACGACAATTAGCACAATTAAACCTATACCTGCTATTGGCATCAGTATTTTGCTCACAAGATTTTTACCTATGTTAGAAAACCAATGACCTACAGAGGAGAGACCATCAGTTAGTCTCTTCCAGGCACTGTCAACCTCCAGTGGTTTGAGCTCTTTTTCCAAATTTGTAATGTTCCTCACATACCTTTTGATTTCGACACTTTTGTCAGGTATGTACGTGCAACAATGTTGCGCTTTCAACATTCTACAGACTCCGCCCTCTTTTGCTAATAAGGTGTCAAGAGCTAGTCTGTTCTGCAAAACCATTGATCTGATCGCAACCATTTCGGTATTGACCATCAGGAAACCTGCAGCAGTGTCAGTAGATAATCGATCCACTACTGTTGACAATTTGCAAATTCTGTGTGTGTTCAGAGTCACTCCCACTGCTGGTATCAATGCACTAAAGATATCACCTAGTATTTCTCCTACGCTTTCTCTTTTACTACGCACTAATTCATTAGTGTTTTCATTGCTTCCAGCAATTTCATTCACATGGTATATTTTTGGGAAGACAATTCCAAAATAGCAGCTTCCATACCAGTGATCCGGTAATTTGAAATAAGCCTTGTTTCCACATATGTAATAAATTCCGGGAAACACAGGTTCTGACCCATTTTTGAAACCCCAACCTCCAATTACCTTGTAATTGTGTTCACATTGACTGGAACCAATGAAAATGGTATTATAATAACTAGTCTTTTCTCTGTGAAGACAGAGTTTCCCCTTTCTTTCGAAATCCAGCAACAAAGCAGGATTAGCTCCACCATTTGAGGTGCTTCCCATGTTTTCAGCCCACTTAGGATTTTTCTGTCTTTTATCATTCGCCTTTCTTTGGAAACTTTCTCTTCTTTTCTCTGCCATGTTTAGAAACATTTTCTCTTGTTCATGTAATGAACAGGTCAAGTTATCTCTATGTGCTTCACCTAAATCTATGGTACCTATAGTCAGAAAATATTCTCCCATATAACGTTTTACACCACTTTTTGTATGTACAGGGTTCAGATTTCCACGTATAGGAAGTTCAGAAAATATCACGTCTGAGTTAGAGTAATAGTACTGTAACGGTCCTCTTTTATAGAATAAGCTAGCTAAAATACTACAGGAAATTCCATATGTTAGTGGCAAGTGATGGTAGGTCACTCCCTCAGCTACAGAAGTAGGTAGCTTCATGCAAACATAACAGTCTTCTATTTCCATGGCTTCTACATAATGTACTAAAAGGTTTGCGAATACGTTTAAATGAGTCCTGTTCCTGATACTGTGATAATGTAGTCCTTCCTCATCTGGTGCTTCTAAGTCCATTTTAGTTTGTCTAATGCTAAGTGCTTTCTCCTGTCCTTCTACACTTTGTGGTGTATTTTTCGTCTGCAGCTCTTCTGTGTCCTTTGTCACAGTCTTTGTAGAGTCAACATTAGTATCTTTACTCATCATATAAGGAATGGTAATTGTTAATCCTATCCATAATATTAGTACTAAAGCTACACTACATACACATACTTTGCAGCATGTTTTACAACAATTGCGTCTAGGTCTTCCATTCACATTGGAATCAGACATTTTTGCTCAAAAGAAGCTTTCCAACCCCTCTTTGTAACTTTGCACAGGTTGCTTACACAGGGCAACTTCGGGTTGGTTCTTCTTCTTCGGTAGACTGGTCAGCAGTCAATTCTTCATCACTTTCGTCACTTATATCAAGATCCTCTAATTCCTCTAACACCAGGTAAGTCCATTCAGGATCCTGATACTTTTCGTTCAGTCTTTTTATTCTGGCACTTCTTCACTTAGATTTTTCTCCAGTTTGCTCTGTTTTACTGGATCCTTGTTTCCTTTGCTCAAGCTTCTCTTCTACTGTTTTCAGTCTCAGTCTTAGTCTTTTGATGTATCTTGGTTGTCTATTCTTTTTCTTGAATCTTTTAACTGGCACTGTTGTTTGGTTTTCTTCTAATGCTCTTTTATTTTCGTTCAGTTGTGGCACTTCTGCTTCAACATCTTCTTCTTCCCTTGCTGTCTGACTAGTCCCCGGTCTTGTTTCAGTTTCTTATGCCTGGTTGCTAAGCTGGCCTTGTTCAGGTGTATACTGGATTTGACTTTTGAATGTTTAAATTTGTGTGTCCTGAACACATTCTTCTATTTCTATCTGATCCTGTTCAAGCACGTCGAACCTTTGATTTTCTTCCGCTTGAACGTTCGCCCTAATTTCTATCTGTCCCTTTTCAGTCTCAGGAGTTCTTGGAGGTGTGTCGATATCCTGTTCTGTCCCTATATGACCTTCCTCCTCATCAGATTTGACATGGATTTCGATAATCTGATTATCTCCTTCTATTCTTGTCTCCTCCTCACTATCCCACTCTCTATCTGAGTAAGTTTGGCTTCTGGTTCTTATTGGATCGAATGTCAGGTCGATTACTGGGATCCATTCATCTTGACTGGTGCTCGGTTGTTCGTCATCAGCTACTTCAGGACCAACATCTGGAGACCCCTCAGCTGGACAACCTTCAGCATCAGTTTCTTCGTCTTCAGTTACCTTTTTCGTATGGCTGGCATGGATCCACTTTGGCACACCTGCACACTTCACCGCAGTTGTGGTTACCATAATTACTTGTCTTGGTTTTCCCCACTTTGGTGCAAGGCAACTTGTTCAGGTGTGTTTCTTTAGTACCACCCAATCACCAGGATTCAGATTTTGGACTGGAGTTGCTGGCCTGGCGACGGCGTCTTCCCCAATCTGGTGAGAGATAGAACGCACTTGGTCACCCAGTTGCTTGCAGTACTCTAGTACCAAATCATCAGAAATGCTTATCAGTTTGTGTCCTGGTACCCATGCTTGTCGCATTACTCTTCCCATCAGGATCTCATGGGGACTCAGGCCTGTCTTTCGGTCTGGAATACTTCTGATTCCCATTAGGACAAGTGGTAAAGCATCTATCCAGTTCATGCCAGTAGATTCACACATCTTTCCTAGTCTCGACTTGATAGTGCCATTCAGTTGTTCCACCACTCCAGAAGCCTCTGGGCCATAGGCACAGTGCAGTTTTTGAGTAATTTTGAAAATGCCCACCTCTGTCTGATTTAATTGTGACCGGAAAAGCGTACCTAGGCATTAGTTCTCGTAATAACAATTTGGCTACAGTGATAGCATCATTTTTCTTTGCAGGATAAGCCTCTACCCATTTTGAAAATAGGCAAACAATGACAAGGACGTATTTCATTCCTTTACAAGGGGGTAACTGGATAAAGTCAATTTGTAACCTTATAAAAGGACCTTCTGCTTTCCCAATTTTGCCCAGTGAAACTACTGTTTTCTTCCCGGCATTGTATTGCTGACATGTCAAGCACCTCTGGCAGAGTGCCTCTGCTATTTTCCTGGATTTTAAATTGAACCATGTCTGTTTGAAGACACGAACCATGGCATCCCTACCAATGTGTGCATTTCCATATATTAGCCGGGCCATAGGAGCAAGCAAGCTATCAGGCAATACAGGCATACCATCAGAGCCAACAATGACACCATCCTCGTTCCTCTGTTGACAACCAAACTTTCTCCATCTTCTCCTTTCCTTTGGTCCTGCTGCATTCTGTACATCTCTCAGTTCCTCCCATGTTTGTACATTCTCAAACACCATAAGTTGGCAGCTGTTTCCGCTTCCCCCCAATTTGATATTGACTGACATTCTATGTCTTGCACAATGTTGGGCCAGTTGGTCAGCATATCGATTACCTGCTGTCACATTGTCATCGCCAGATTTGTGAGCAGCACACTTGACTACTGCCAATTCTTTTGGTAACTGGATTGCTTCCAGTATTTCCTGTACCACTTTCCCATTTCTGATAGGAGTACCTGAAGATGTCAGGAACTCTTTTTGCAGCCATAATTGGCCGAAGTCATGCACAACCCCATAACCATACTGGCTATCAGTATATATGGTTACTCTTTTATTTTTCCCAAATTTACAGGCTTTTGTCAATGCAATCAATTCGGCTACTTGTGCAGACTTTACTCCAAATAGATAGGATGCTTCTACGGCACATCATATTGTAACTACAGCATAGGCAGCACTTAGGCCTCCATCCTCATGTCTCAGACATGAGCCATCTACAAACAGCTCGAAATCTTCTACAGGCAGGGGCATTTCCTTGATATCTGGGCGTGGTTTGGTACTAAACTCAGTCAGGTCAATGCAGTCATGCTCGACCTCTCCCTTTGCTTCTGCAATCAGCGAATTCGGTAATAGGGTAGCTGGATTCAGTATGTTACACCGAGTAATGGTTACATTTGCGGCACCCACCAGGATACTCTCATACTTAGTCAGCCGGCTAGGAGTGAGATACTGGGTTTTAGTTCTGGTCAGTAGGATTACAACTGCATGTGGAACATACACAGTTACAGGATGTCCCATAATAATGGATTCACTTTGTTCAAGACTCACGCAAGTTGCAGCTACTGCTTTCAGACATCCAGGTAATCCAGCAGCCACTGGATTCAAAGTAGCAGAGAAATATGCTACTGGACGTCTAGTCAAACCATGCTCTTGAGTTAGGACTGACAGTGCACAATTGTCTCGTGTATCACAAAACAGTGCAAATTCTTTCGAGTAATCAGGCATTCCTAATGCGGGAGCTGTACACAGACATTCTCGTAATTTTGTAAAAGCTGTCATGCTTTCCTCATTCTATTCCACTGGGTCTTTTGTTCCTTTCTTTGTCATTTTTATCAAAGGTTTTGCTAGGACTGCAAATGCCACAATCCACTGTCTGCAGTATCCTACAACTCCAAGGAACATTCTGATCTCTTTCTGAGTATTGGGTAAATGCATGTTTCGAATTATTCTAATTCTTTCTGAAGTAACTTTCCTGATACCCTTCTCTATCTGGTGCCCCAGATATTTTACTGAAGAGGTACAGAACTGTAGTTTGTCAGGTGATACTTTATGTCCTCCTTCACCTAAGTGGTTCAGTAAGGCAATGGCGTCAACAACACAGTCTTTCTGACTTTTAGACGCCACCAAGAGGTCGTCTATATATTGTACCAAAACTGATTCTCCAGGTAAAACTAAGGATTCAAGGCACTTTTTCAGAATCTGATTGAAAATTGAGGGGCTTTCTGTATACCCCGGAGGGACGCGATTCCAGACGTACACGTGACTGTCGAATTCAAATGAGAAAAGAAATTTGCTGTCTGGATGCGATGGGATTGAAAAGAATGCGTGACATAAGTCTATAACGGTGAACCATTCAGCATTCCATGGAATTTGATACAAAATCACTGCAGGGTTCGGAACAATAGGACAGCAAGGAATAACGATTTTATTTACCTTGCGCAGGTCCTGCACTACCCTGTACTTACCACTAGGTTTCTTGATGCCAATTATCGGCGAGTTACATGGACTACTCAACACTTCTTGTATGATGTTTGCTTCTAGCAATCTTTTTATTTCAATGGCAACTCCTGCTTTCACTTCTGCACTCATTTTGTATGGTTTAGTATTTGGGTAAACTGCATCTTCTTTTATGGCTATTTTAATTGGGTCAACATTTGCCATTAATCCTACATCTTTTCCAGTAAAATCCCATACTTCTGGTTTCACTGTCTGTTGGAGTTCTTCAGGTAAGTCTTGTATTGTCAGTCTTTTAATTTCTGAGTCAGGTCTTATTAGCATTAATTTGTATATTCCATCTTCGTCTGGGGTTTGAATTTCGACGCCTTTTGGTGTGCAAAAGATGGTACAGTTCATTTTACACAGCAAATCACGTCCCAATAGGTTTACAGGACTAGAATCACAGACAACAAATCTATGCATTTCTTTGAAATTCCCTATTGTAATCTCCATGGGCTCGGTAACTGGGGTACTAAACAATTGATTAGATACGCCCACTACTTGGATCGCTTCTCCCGAGAGGGGTAGGTTTGGAACGTCTGCTTTTCTCACAGTAGAACGGGTAGCCCCAGTGTCCAACAGAAAGGTGACATCATTTCCTTCAACCTTTCCTTCAATGTATGGCCCTGACTGGTCCACCGGCAATGAGGCGCCAAGCACTCACTCCTCGTACTCCCCCCTCAGGCACCGTCAGTAAGGTTCATCACAGAGGAAGGTATCATTCAACAAAAATTGCGAAGTTGCTGCATTTCTATCCTCCTTTCCTTCCCAAACCTCGATGTCTTCACCCTGCTGTGCTTTGCTCCTCAAATTCTGTCTAGGTGCACGGGGCAACTGATTCTGTTTTACCTGTTGCTGGGTCTTTCTTGGTTTCTCATTCTGCGTCTGTGGATTTAAATCATTCATTTGTATGTTACCATTCTGTGCATGTGGACACTCGTCTCTCCGGTGCCCTATCTGTCCGCACCTGTGACAGAGGAACTTCTTTTTGGTCTCCTCTCGGCTCATTTTTACTCTGGGCTTCCCTCCACCCCCAGAACCTTGATTTTGGGTATTACTATTCATTTTACTCAACTGCTTTTCTTGTTCTGCTAATTTTACTTGTGCCCACATGACCTTTTCCTTCAATGCTTTTCGTTTGTCAGCCATCTCATCCTCACAATATTTGGCATACCTTAAGACCTCATCAATTTTCTTAGATCGCCAACAGATTTTATTGTCTTTGATCCATTGTGAAATTTCAGGTCTTAAACCTGATACAAACCTGTAAATGAAATGAGTCATGTCCTTCATCTCTATGTTATCTATGCCGCTGTACATTTTGAACACCTGTAACAGTCGTTCATAATAAGAATGCACAGTTTCATCTCTATCCTGGGTAGTTCTATCTATCCGGGTCCAATCAGTTTCTTTTGCAGGCACTTTTCCCTTCAGATGCAACATTACTTGATTGTATTTTTTCATTACCTCATCGGAAAGAGCCCCTGTAATAGGGTCCCTCTGGAATTACTGACTAGGCCAATCAATAGCAATTTTACATTCTGTCCACAAATCTACGGGAACTACGATATCGAAAAAAACATCCAGATCTTTCCAAAGGCATTTTTGTACCTTCACAAACCTTTCTACCTGTCTGTACCAATCTACAGGTTTTTCTCGTAATTTCGGGAAGTCATTGGTAAAGGACACAATATCCTGTCGGGACCATGGAACCTGCACATATTTTCCACCTGGCACTTCTCGCATATGATATAATTTTTCTGCCTTGTCTGCTTCTTTTAAGACATACTCTGAAGCCATCTGTTTTGATCTAATTTCCTCCTTTTTCTTTGCCCATCTGGCTTTCCATTTTTCTAATTCTCCCCATTTTTGCAACAGGTTCAATAATTCTCTGATCTGTACCTATTTCCCTGACACATTCATATTTTCTAAATCTTTGTCTGAGAACTCTGCTCTGTAGGGTTTTTGCAATGCTTTAGATTTCCCAATATCTATTCCCATACTAACCGCGGTGTCCATTAATTTCTCATGGAACGCCCTGGTATTACGGGTGATACTCTTGCAGATAAACAGCAACTCTTCCTCGGAAAAGGTATTTAGTCTGTCTAACCACACATTTCCAGCCATCAATTCTTCCAATTCTATTCTTAATTTGTAAATATCTAATGGTTTCGATTGAGGATTTGGTTTCTCTAATTCTCGACTCCATTTCTCGATTTCTTCAGGAGTCACTACGGTGGCACTTCTAGTACCAGAAGCTGACTCAACCTGTACTTCTCCTGAACTGAAAGGAGTGTTCTTCTTTCTTGAACCCCTTTCTGGTTCCCTTATCGGTAAATCCATTAAGGAAATCACAGACCCACATTCACTTTCTTGGCCATCTACAATCAAGGGCTCTTTTCTCGGCTGCACTACAGCTGGGGTAATAATTGGAGTCTTTGGACACCCCTGTTTATCCCCATACAAAGGAACAACTGGTCCAATAGTTACTGGAATTGTCAAGGCTTCAGGACTTGTATTTAGTTGGGAAATTTTCTGAATTAATTCTGTTCTCTGTTTAGCTATAGCCTCTCGCTCTCTTTCCTGCAGTACTCTTTCCAGGTTTGTTTCATGTACTATTTGTGGAGTCAGGGTTAGGGCATAAGTCGGGGCAGTTGGATGCGTCATACTGGGTCCCTCACCATAGTTAGGTTTCAGGAATGGATTCCCTGTGGTTAAAGGTCTCGGCATCTCCTGATAAGGAGGTATTTGACAGCCGTCTCTTACACTTACTGGTCTTGATCCCTCCTGGTAAGGGGGTCTTTAGCAAGCATCCCCTACACTTGAGGATCTGGGTCCTTCATTATAAGGAGGTGGATTCTTCATGAACAAGTCCTCCAAATAATCGTCATCTGAATCCCCACTGGTCACCCAATGTTTGGTCTTTTCTGTCTTTTTCCCTCCCACAGGTTCTTCTAGTGCCATCATAGGGTACAGTCCTTCTACTATCATATTCTGTCTCCATTGTTTCATTTTTTTCTCTAGGGTTTCTTGTTTCACTTTAGGATACCATTTGGTTAACCCTTTATCCATTCGGGGTTTGTCTCTCTCAAAAGCCTCTATCTCCCATTCCTCTAAGGCTTCGTACTGTGTCAATCTGGGTCTGGGATGCAAATCATTCATTCGAGTTCTCAAATTGAATAGAATCCTGCTATTAAATGTTCCATCTAACGGGAATGCCAAAATTCCGTCATTCTTTGTGTATTCCACCCAATTTTCCAACCATACACAAGAGTGGTACCCTTTATCAAACATCATGAAAGATGCGGGAGTATTAGGCGGTGGGATGCCAACTCCTTCTCTAGTTTTGATAGGCTTGTCTCTCTTGAAATAATTTTTCACTTTGCTTACTAAGGTCATTTTCCTCTTGTTTCCGTACATAATGTCGTATCTATGACCTTTCCACTGATCTTTTCCAAAACCCTAGATATCTTGGATCTGGTCTAGTCTCCGGAGTATACGAATGCCACATATACTTTCCCACTAGCGACCTTGTTTACAAACTCACTCCCAAACCAAATACGTCTTTTATTCCTCAACAACCAATCAACACGGTGGTTGCAAAATTTTCTGACCAATGGGTGCGCGGCCTTTTCGTGAGACAAGATCTCACGCTTCTGCGCTCACCCCTCCTTTACAATACCAGGTCCGTTACACACCCGCTGTCTCTACCAATACCAGCGCGGCACAGAGTGACGTCAGAGCAGCTCCGCAACTGACTCCCTCCTTCACAAGGTAACGGAAACTTGATTTCTTTCTTAAAGTGCAAGTGCTTTATTTAATTTACAACGTAAAACATTCGCCACTGTACTCGAGTGTCTAGAAAGGAAAGATTTGTTTTACTGCAAGTAAACCTCCTTTGTCTACTTTTCATACACTACGGATAGATCTCTTCTGCCTACCCTTCACTAAAGCATTAGAGAACCTGCTACTTCTTCGACTCATCCACTCTTTCCTGGATATATACTAAATCTTAAAGTTTCACTAGCGAACTCTTTTGCTATCACTCAAGCTCCGATGAACCTACTACTCCTTTCTCGTGTGACCCTTACTAGGTTATATCACAACTGAAGTTTCATTAGCGAACTCGTTGCTATCATTTATTCAACTATTCATACAGAAACCCTAATTAGCGCTTCCAGTTCTGCCTAACCATGCACTAATTTTCCTCGAGCCACTGACCTCAGAGCGAAGTGGATTCTCCTCACCACTCGCTAGTCTATTCCCCGGGGATTCCAGACAAACATATAACAATCACTAACGAGGTTTGTTAGAACATTTATCAATATAGCAGCAAGAAAACCATCTTAATACATTTCATAATTTTCAAAGCAATAAAACATTTTTAAATTCGTTCGAACGTTTAGCAGCAAAATGTTATGTTATGTTATGTTATGTTATGTTATTTTGTGACTTATATAGCGCACGGCTACTCCAGAGAGGGTCCCGGCACTTTGTAGACATCCTGGAGAACAAACACAACACAATCAAAGGAAAAGAAGGGAATAGAAGAAAAATGAAATCTAAGAGGCAAAAAGCCAGGTTTTCAGACCCTTCCTGAAAGATAACAGGTTAGAGTTGTTACGTAGCGCGAGGGGCAAAGAGTTCCAAAGCTGAGGGGCCCGAAGCATAAAAGAGCGGCCTCCCAGACGGGCCCTCCTCACACGAGGAACAATGGCAAGAAACTTTGCCTCTGACCTCAAAGGACGAGAAGGACAGTATGGCATAAGCCTCCTCTGCAGGTACTTAGCCCCCGTAGAGTAGAAGGCCTTATGCGCGAGGGTCAAGGTTTTAAAAGCTATCCGCTGTCGGATAGGCAGCCAGTGAAGCGATTTCAACAAGCCAGAAACATGGACTCACCTGTGCAGACGAAAGATGGCACGCGCCGCCGCATTCTGGACCACCTGCATTCGTTGCAGGAGGTATTCGGGCAGGCCAAGATATAAGATGTTAGCGTAGTCCAATCTTGAACCAATCAAGGCCTGCACCGTAATCCTCCTGTGATCCTCGGAGAGCAGCAGAAAGAACTTCCGAAGCATACGGAGAATTCCGAAGCAGGTGCCCGTAAGGGCAAGGATCTGAGATCTTAGGGTTAAACCGTTGTCAATTTTAACCCCCAGATTCTTCACTAACTGAGAAGACTGCCTCGGGGGAGACATATCCGCAGGCCACCACATCTGCCAGTCAGGGTCGGTTTGACAGCCGAAGAAGAGTACCTCCGATTTATCCGAGTTGCACTTGAGGCTGTTCAGTTGGAGCCATTTATAAACAGCCCCAAGGCACTCCCGGATACTCTCTCCATCAAAATCCTCCCCTTTCCGGCAGGTGAAGAGCAGCTGGGTGTCATCCGCGTAGGATAGGATCTGGGCTCCGAAGGACTCAGCCAGAGCCACCAGAGGGGTCATAAAGATGTTAAAGAGAGTCGGGCTCAATACAGAGCCCTGTGGGACTCCGACTCCCAATGGCGGCATCTCAGCGGAGGCTGAGGAGACCCAGACCGACTGTCGGCGACCAGCTAAGAAAGATGTAAACCAGCTGAACACCGTCCCCCTCAGACCGATCTCATGGAGTCTGATGAGCAAGTCCTCATGGGGAATGGTGTCAAAGGCCGCCGACAGGTCGAGCATGATCAACATAGCTCTCCCACCCAGATCAAGCGTCTCCTTGATGGCCTCAGACACCTTCAGCAGTGCCGTCTCCGTGCTCAGATTAGGGCGGAAGCCCGACTGAGTAGAATGAAGCAGATCGTTGGATTCCAAGAAGTTGGAGAGCACGCCGTGCACGTGCTTCTCCAGGGTTTTGGCCAGAGCAGGAAGAAGAGAGATCGGCCTGTAATTGGCCAAGACCTCAGGAGCCAAACCGGGCTTCTTAATCAAGGGAATGACCATGGCTTGCTTCCACGCCAAGGGAACCTCACCATGACTTAAAGAGAGATTCAGGAGAGGGTTGACTAGCGGGTTAACTACCTCCGCCACCTTCGCCAAAAATCTTCCAATATTTATCAATCGGGTAACCTTACACTCTACTACCAGTATCCCTGTTCCTTCCTATCGTATTTCCAATGTACCCGACTTACCACTCCACTGTTACGGGTACCTATGATCACAATGGATCAGGGAGCTAGCTGTGAAAATAAGTAAGCAAAACAAAAAATACCATATACAGTTGAATAATGTTTTTTGTACTCGTAAATAACCACAAACTCGGGAAGTTTTCAAGACCTTTATCTAATCATCAATATCTTCTAGTGTCATGAGCCAAAGGTTAACCCCAATCAAACTATCTATCATGAGAATCATAACAATTGTATAACTATGTATGAGAGTAAGAAACATTTAGAACCATGAGAAATAAAGGAAGGGAAAAAATAAGGAACACGCTATTTTAGATAAACAGAACTTCACAACTTCACTAAAGGCGGGTAAAGAAAGGGAACATACTAATCAAAGTAGACTTTCGAAACTCAATACCAATTCAAAAGAGATGAGACTCAGACTATTTGATTTATCCAGATATGCTTATTCCCTATAGGAAGGGTAAGAAATGGAACAACCTTATACGCAAACAGTTTTAGCATTTACTAAAGGTAGGTGAAAAGTGGAGCATGCTAATAAACAATAAAAACATGAAAAATCTTTATTTAAGGAGAAAAGGTTAAATGACATATGTAAATGTATACTTCGTTCAAGACAATAGGAAAGAGTTTAGAATGACAGACACCCACATGGATTATATTTACCTAGGACAGATTGAAGAACTAACCCTGGCCACGGGTCAGTTGGGAAAAACGGGGACAGGACCCCCAAGGACTTACGTTGCCGGTAGGCAAACAGGTACGGCTCAAGGACAGTCAGGACAGGATAACCCCAGGATTTGGATCAGGACCGGATTCGTCTAAGGGTACGACCAACACCTGCAGCTTCGGATGCAACGCTTGCGCTACTCCCTCTCTGCAAGAAATCTGCCAATAACCCCGATTGGGTTCTCGAATCTCCCAGCAAAGTGCTTCGCCAGCACTTAAGGTTTCCAAACCCCGATTGAGTTTGTGGAAATTACGGACAGAGTGCTCCGCAGCTCTCTGTATCAATCACCTATAGAGTTCGTTGGGTCAGTGACAGGTCAGCTATTCAGACAAGTCGGACAAATTCTCTAGCTAAACCTAGGCTAGTTATACTGTTTTCGGGTCAGTGTACCACCCACTAATGTTGCAAGTGAAAGGGTCCCCAAGTTCTGATTGGACAAAGGAGAGGATTAGGTCACCATTTACCTAAGATTTTGACTTTCCCAGACTTAATATTCAGTTCTTGTACCCACCCCTTAAGTTCTAGCTTTCCATGACACTAGTTTTACAGAATACAATAGAGTATACAGTAGTGAAATACAATTGTAACAGTTTTAGGTACTAGTCGGCTTCTCCAGCTGGGTCACAGTTCAGGTTCCCAGGAGCATCTTGGCTTTGGCTGCCAGCTGGCGGGGCTCCACTGCATCATGAGGTTCTTTCCCTCACCACGTGACGAGTACCAGAAAGGCTTTTCAAGATGGAGCCACGAGTGTTCCTCAGGCCCCAAAGAATGCAGTACATGAAAAGTAAGCAAAAACAATTTAGAAATACAGAAAAATTTAATACACTGTATACCATGAATAGCTACACTATACCCCTTACTTTATAATAACTATAGCATTAGGATAAGTGCGGAACGAACAATTTTGCGAAAGCAGCTTTGCAAGCACGGAGCATATGAGAAAACAAAGCGGCCATTTTAGCAGTATTGCGCATGAGCAAACATTTCCCACCAGACCTGCAAGTGCGTCACGTCACGTGATTATGACCGACGCATGCGCAGACTAAATTCCCGCGAGGCAGCGGCCATTTTAGTAGCAAGCATTATTACTGTTTAGTACACATAGGCAAGCGTCACTGGGACACACCCCCGTGTAGTGTAAAATATACAATATTAGTAAGACAAACATTTTGATTAGACTATTAACGCTATACGAGGTTCATGAGTACAAGCAAGTCGCGTAACGTGCGAATCCTTGCTCCATCAACTGCGTTGTGAAGCTGGGGCAAAAACCATAGGTGTCCTACAGTAGTGGGCTTCAGCCAGTGTTTTAAGTAGGCCGGGTCCTGCTGATGTTCAGAGCCGGCAGTTCTAAAAAAAAGATGCTGAAGCTGGTCCCTATCGGGCTCTACGTTTTAGCCCTCACCGAACAAATAAATATGAACTCTGCAGCAGTGGAACTTGAGAGACTCATTATAGTTCTTTTACTGTCCCATCATTTCAGCACTGACATTTTCAATATTCTGTACAACAAAGATAAAGTTGTTGCGTATTTATCTTATGCAACTAACAACCACTGACAAAGCCAATAGTCCTGTTTTGCTGTAGGTGGAATGTTACATGTATTATATATCTGGATGCAATGACAGAAGCAGCAAATTACCGTCACCAGCACAGAGTTTTAGATTACTTTTTAAGCCACGCCCTAATTACATCGGCCACTTCACTTGGAAAGACCCTCTAGTTCTTGCATTCAACTTAAGAGCCCTGGCTTCAGCGATCATGAATCCGGTGGGGGTGGGGCATGCTGTGGTGGCAGCCAACAAACGCACGGCCAGGCACACTGTATATCCAGGCCTTGCAGGCCAACGGTAGCATGGTTCATGTAGTGCAGTGCTGCACTGTAATGGCGGACGTGTTCCTGCATGGCCGAGGCTGCACTCCCAGAGATGCACTCTGTTGCTGTTGAACCACGGTAAGGTTGGTGCCGTATAACGGAGCAGCGCGGGGCTCTGCAAGGCCAGCGCTGCACTGTAACAGCAGGGGCCTGTGGCGCTATACTCTCTCTCTCTGCACATGGCCTGGTGACCTGCCAGCCCGACCTTGCCTGCTTCCTGAGAAAAATAAACACAATCAGGTCCAGACCAGATCTCACTAAAGCCACTCTCGCGTAGCAAATCCTCAGCTATTCACTCAGTTATGTCCAAGATAAGAACAAAGCACTCAGGGGCCGGGAGGGATGAGCAATAGAGGCAGGACCTTCCAGAATGCCCCATACACTCACCCCCCGTTGGGCACTCCAGTGAGGGGAAATTATGAGTGCGGCTCCTGCGATTAGTTTTTTTAATAAAACGCATGAATTAATAAAAGACACTATGAAATGCATTAAGCCTGTTTTAATAAATAACGGTGCCTGAATTCACTATTTATACATTTAGTTAAAGCATTTCTAACCATTACTCACACAAAAAATATGTACCCCATTCTCTGGGACCACAAAGCAATCTGAAGGACCTAAAGGCGATGTAAAACAAGCACTCGCCAGACAGCCGCTGTTTATTTTTGCATCTCACTTTACTTTTAAAATTTTATAAGTAAGGCGCAGGTGCCGCGATTATACCAAAATGAAAGAAATAGACGTTTTTTCTATTTCTTTCATTTTGGTATAATCGCGGCACCCGCGCTTTACTTATAATATTTTAAAAGTAAAGCGTGGGTGATGCGATTATACTAAAATGAAAGAAATTTCTCTTTTAGAGCCGTCCCAATTGGACGGGCTTGGCCTGATTTACGTGTGTTGTAAAATGTTTATTATCTTCTTTATGGGGCCATCTGTTTAGCCCCATAAAGAAGATAACAAACCTTTTACCACACCCGTAAGTCAAGGAAGCCAGTCCAAGTGCAACGGCTTCAAAAGAGAAAAGAGTACGTCACTAATACCTCTTTTCCAATGGCTGGCCACCGTTTAGTATGAATGGTGACACCAGCCAATGGAAAAGAGGGGCGGGGATTAACCTCGCTAGTGAAAGTACTCTGAAAACACAAAATCTCGCCAGCGAGACTGAGCATGTGTGCAGCCTACGCTGGCCGAGACCTAAAAAAGGGGAAAGATAGCAAAAATAGTGGCAAACCTACGAAGCAGGAAAGGAAAGAACCTGCCAGAGGGAAACAAAGAGCCAGGAAAAGTAGGGTGTTGGAAGAAAGGTGCACAAGGTGGAATGAAGACGAGGCAGCCTTAGCATTCTGCAACAGAGAGGCATTTGGTATTTCCAGTGACAGGCCCAAAGAAATACTTTTTGCCATCCTATTTTTTTTTTAACTATCTGCTATTTACATGGCTAGACAGCAGTAGAATGAATAGTGTTTCTTTTTTTTCTCATGATTGAAGGTAATGATCTTCAATCATGATAAACTTGGCTGTCCATGTACTAACTGCACAGAGAAAAGAGCATTGAATCCGGATATGTGTGCTCTGGATAAGACAAAATGTGGGGCCCACTGTTTGGAACAAGTTTGATTTTATTATGTACTTTCAGCTAATGTATGCCATGGTGTTGCAAAAAAAAAAAAAATCAATATTAGCCAAATTTTTAGAACCAGAGGGAAGCAAAGCAGCCGAATTCTCAAGCTTTGCATTATCCACCAGCCATGTAGTCTGAAAAGTATACTTGAACAAGCAAAAGCCATTTATTTTTGTGCTTCTATCTAGAATGTGGCTGTTTTGCAACAACATCATTCTTTTAATAGAATTCAGTGTCTTACCATCTAGTCACTCTCATTGTTAGAAAGACCTGACAAGGGTGACTTGATGAAGGTTTAGTGAATTAGAGCACAGTACTGAATTCAGATAGTTGCACATAGACCCTGAAATGTCTTTGGGATATCAAAGAACTGTTCCGAGGTGCCTGTGCCCCATCTTTCGAGGTGTACGAGGCAGTGAACTCCGGCTCATCCTAATAAGAGACATGGGATGGGAGACAGGAGAAAAAACAAAGTATAACGAGAGAGGTAAAGTAGAGGGAGAAGTAATAGGAGATAAGAATGAGGTAATGATATAAGTAAGAGAAAAAGAAACAATACAAAAATAGGTAGATGAGCTAGCTAGAACGAGAGATGCAGAGATGTCGAAGGAAGAGATGAGAAAAATAAGCTAAGAGACAGGTAAGGTTTTAAAGTGAGATAAAGGAAACTAAAGTTAAGGAGAGCGAAATGTAGAGCAAAAGGGGTGGGGTACACCTCAGAATGAGGTAGAAAGGGTGGGGTAAGCCACAAAGAGAGGTGAGTTGGACAGAGGTAGTGGTTGGCATGTAAGGAGGACAGGTAATGAGAGAAATATAGAGAGATGCAAAGTGGAGTGAGCGTGATGAGTTAGAATGAGGAGCAAAATGACAAGAGGTATAGGAGTACAAAACTACAGAACAGGTAAAGGAGTAATGAGGCAGAGAAAGGGTAGGAAGTGGGATAAACAGTGGAAAGACACGAGGAGAGGGGAAATAGTGAGAGAGAGGAGAGCTAGAGAAAGAGAGGTAAGGATGACAAAGAGGAAATGAGGGAGGGTAGGGTCGAGAGTGAGTTGTGAGGTAAAGAGAGAGAGGTAGAGACGAGAAAGGCAAACAGATATGAAAGAGACAGAGGGGTTAGAGGGTGAGATGAAAGAGAGAAAAGGGTGCAAATAGATAAAAGAGAACGAGGAAGTAGTGATAGATGTACACGTAGAGAAACGTAGTAAGAAAAGCATAATGTAGTGAGAAAGTGAGGTATGATAAAAGAGGGAGAAATATGCAAGGCAGATAGAGGGTTTGCAGCCATTATCCCGCATTTTTTTATCCCGCGGACTTTCAGTCCGCATAGAGATCTGCCCTGCCTCTTTCGCCCTCTTTTCTCATTTCAGTCCCTCTTTTCAATAAGAAATGAACGCCAAAGTAAATTTAGAGGCTAGCTAGTCAAAGAGAGAGGGGATGACATTGTGGGAGAAATGTGAGACAGAAAAAGAAATAAGGTAGTGAGAGGTAAGGTGGAAAGTGGTGAGTTGGAGGGACGGCTGGAAGAGGAGCTATACAGCAAGTTAGACCGATAGTTGCGATGTAGCTAGATTAGGTGTAGAGAGAAGTAAAGTAGATGGCAGTGAGATACATGGAGGTATGATCGAAACAGCATTGAGGGGCAGAGAGGGTATAGGTACAGGTTGTGGGAGAGAGAGGCGCTACAGGGTAAAGTTGTAGAGATAGGCACATAGTGGAAGAGAGGAAGTGTGATCATGAAAGAGGTAGAGCGAAGTGGGTGAAGGAGGGTTCGGTAAAAGGGTGAAGTATACATAGGTAACACAGAGTTGAGAGAGAAGTGATAGTTGCATAGGGATATGGAGAGAGATAGAAGTAAAGATAAAAGAATGAAGCAGAAGACATGAGGTAAAGAGAAAGCCATGAGACAGAAAGATTACTTTTTTTATTGCCACCAACTGCCCACAATGTGAAGGCTAAGGTTGGGCAGTTAGAACACACCCACTAAGCTAATGTGAAGCGGATGCCAAGCAGGCAAATTACAAAATAATCGTTTACGTTTTTTTAATGGAAAGGTAGTACAGTGTGGTTTCTCCCAGTGTATCACTTTACAAGAGTGGGGCCCTTGGAAGGTGTGGTCCATGGCCAATTCCACACTTTATCCATTTATACAATGCAATGTCTCAGCACAGGCAAACTCAATGTATCTGGCTTGCATTTTGAGTCCTGACAAAAATATTTTTTAAACCTGTTGTGGTGAAAAAGAAATACACAATGTATATATGAGCTAAAACTGTAATGTTTCCTGATTCTGTGTACTTTGGAGATGTTAGATACTCCCTATTGCATTGCAGTGTACGCACTCTACATGAGTTGGAATGATACACCAAACACCCAATAGTATTACTAAGATAGTTCCAGCTAATTTGGGCCGAGCCAAAGCCCAATCTATGTATATTGTACAAAACTGGTATCAATTGCTCTATTGGCAGCCGTGCTGTCAAGCCAGACCTAATAAATACCAGAGCTAAAAAGAGTGATCGCAGAAGGCAAGCCACCTTTTGCTTTCCCTTCACCCACAGCAGGGCCTTTTCTTTGCCAAAAGCGCTTCGCGTTTGATGTATATTTACGAGGAACTACTGTGTTTAAATTGGTGTCTGAATAATTCTCCGAAACGGCAAACCCAAACCGGAATCATGCCCACGCTAACGACCGAAGCACAGTTCCGATGATACGGTGGCAGAGCGACGAGCAAGGGCGCTGGGCTGCGGCTTTGCACGGCAAACAAGTTTAAAACTATCCTAGCTTGGAATTAAGTATTTTTGGGTGGAACCCTGTGCTGTGATTTATGACGGGCTAAAGTGACAGGCCTCAATTAAGGTCCTGGGAGTGTTCCCACGCGGCGTGCGAACCTCCCCCACTGTGGTTTCCCGCGCTGTGAAGGTGAACCAATGCGACTTCCCTGAGAGGACGAGGCGGTGACTTTACATGCGATGAAACCTCTGACACTAATGAACTAGGGAACAACGTGTAATTACCTCTCTGTCAGGATCCCCACCCGCTCCTCGGGGCTGGTTTTTCCCAATTGTATTTTTGGTCTTTTTTTTTTTTCTTGGTAGTACTAACTGTGATTATAGGGCAGGTGGTAGATATGGGGCAGGAATAAAGCTCTCTGCTCCAAAACCACCTCAGTGTATCACAAAAATAAGCAGCAGTGTCTTAAAAAGAGTGACAAGTGCTCTTTACATAGAGTTTGATGGAAGGAGGTACATGTTGGGACCAGAAACCGATTTTATTCACAAAGGGTGACAAAGATGACTGATAGAACTGGGTGCGGTAAATGCAGGTCTGTCCCTTCTCTAACACTTGTTTTCGCTGATTGCCTGCACTAGGCATAGTGTACTTTATTGTAAAATTATTACGTTTACAAATATCGATAACACAAACCCAGAGGTGTGCCTAGTTTTTTTGCTAGCGAAGTTAGCAGAATTATTACCTTTCGCATTCGATGGGTGAGATAATTTCCGAGTATTTTACGATAATTTTCATTCGAATCGACCTTGCACCTGGGAATGCATGCCATCCTTGTCCCTGCCCGTTTATGCCTTGCATACAATTTCTTTGCACAGGGGAAGAATCATGTTTTGTGAGTTGCACCTCATCTGCAGAATCATTTTGTAGGTGATTTATAGGGGCATTAGTACCCTCAAAACTCAAATGTGACCAAGCAAAAACTCGTCCATAAACATTTGCTAAGATTACAAAACCCGTTGTTTTCTAGTACACATCTACACATAACATTACATTTCACTATAAACTTTGCAAAGTTGTGACTGCAAAGTAGTGTGAGAGACATCCCGGCCAGGGCTTTAAGTGGGATAAAAAAAACTGTGGGGTCTCTCAAAGGGGAGTGGCCATTGTAATCAAGGGTGTGGCTTAAAAACACCTAAGTTAAAAACCTGTGCTTAGCATCGTGTGCCGCCCCACTCGTATTTTTGCTGTTTATGTCATTGCACCCATATATATGATACAACAGGTAACAGCATACCTACAAGTCAGGACTAAGTGGTAAATTACTGCAAATCACTGCTTGGCATTGATCGGCCCGAGCTGTGTTTAAGCCACTAAATTCCTCAGAAGTGCTGACCCAGAACCTGGCCATAGATCTAGCTTGGCCCCACAAGGCTTACAGTGTAAGAGAATAAGGAGCATATTTACAAGTCCCTATCGCCACCACAACAATCACTTTTAGTGACGTTGTGATGAAGTTAGGAGCTACGCCTTATTTACAAGGCAACGTTAAGCCACCCCCTTTCACACTACACTTAGCGTGAAAGGGGCGGGCAATGGGTGTTGTGGTGGGCGTCCACTGCAACACCCATTGATTTTGAGGCTGCCCCCTATTTACAAGAGCAGCGTAAATAGGTGACAGTGCTAAAATTATGTCCAGGGAAAACCTGGTATTAAACAGGTGAACCAAGGAGAAATGCTTTTTTTGTCCTTGTTTTTGCTGTTTCCATGTGTGCTGTCGTTGTGCAGCGCACATAGAAACAGCAAAACGCCAATGATTGTTAAGTGCAGGAAGGTACCCCTTCCTGCACATAAACAATCATTTTAACAAATGCATATTTTCAACTTCTATGTATGCTGCATTAAGGGGGACCTTCCTGCTCATAAACAATATTCCCCTTAACACAGGCACCCTTGCACTATCACCCTTGCACTATGGTGCAAGGGTGCTTGCGTTGGCACTAGGCAGCTTAATTTAGGGCCAATGCAGGGGGAAGTGCAGGGCTGCACCATGTTCTAGTAAATATGGTGCAGCCCTGCATTTCTAAAGTGATGGAGCGTGTCGTTAGCCTTCTTATCTTAACGACACACTTTGCCACTTTCTTGTAAATATGCCCCAGAGTGCTGAAGTCCTGGGTTGCGTAATACCACTGGGTCTAGTTTAAAGTCCCCCGCGTGCCCCTTTCAAACACCACCCTACATTTTCTGTCTCTTTGTCTCACTCTGCAGGTTCTTTTTCATGCCAGCTTCTTCCCTTTGTCCCTGTTTTCCAGTTTTTCATTTTCTCCTCCTTCCCCTCTTTTTCTCTTTCTTTTTAAAAATCAATGTCTGATGATAAAAAATAAGTCCCAGTCTCTAAACAAGAGTGCTTGTGTGCCCCACCTGCAACCACATGGTCAAATTAAGCACGTTCGAGAGCCAAACAAAAAAATTAAGTGAGCCATTGAAAGGCTCAACTTTAAACCGTGCAAAAGAAGTTATATTGAATATGTCAAGATTGCTTAACATTATAAAAAAAGAGTGACATCCGTCCAGTCTCTGTTGTGCTCCTTCTTTTCTTTTCTTCTCTTTACTTATTCTCTTATTCAGTCTTTTGCTTTCCCTTGACTCTCTTTACAAATCCTTTTTTCTATCTCTCGCTCTTTTTCACTCCCCTGCTCCTTTTTTGCCCTCTAGGCTCGCTCTCTCTCTACCTGCTTGTACCACTGATAAGGAGTGCCCAGCCCTGGTGCATGCATGGAGGCCTTTAGTGCGAAAGCTGCTGCAAAGACCCTCTGCATAAGGCCACATGTTTTCTTAGATTACTCACATCCAATTGCCACTACTCTTAGGGGCATAATTACAACAAAAGTGGTGGAGCGTGGGTTAGCTACAAAATAGCTAACGCCACTCTCCGTCACTTTAGAAATGCAGGGATGCACCGTATTTACAATAATATGGTGCACCCCTGCGTTGCTCCCTGCGCCGGCGCTAATTTCAGCTGCCTAGCACCAACACAGGCACCCTTGCACATGGGTTGAAGGAACGATTGTTTATGTCACATAAACAATCCAGAATGGTGATTTGAAACTCCTATGTGAAACTCCTATGTGTGCTGCATTGTGCAGTACACATAAAAGTTGCAAATTGTCATTTTTTTTCCTGTACATAAACAATAATTCATGGTGTTTTGCTGTTTCTAAGTGTGCTGCAGAATACAGTACACATAGAAACATAGAAACTGCAAAAACGAGAAGAAATGAAATATTTCTCCACGTTTCACCATGTTTGTACCTGGTGTTAATTTTGGCGCTGCCCCATGTTTACACCACTCTTGTAAATATAGGGCAGTCAAAATCAATGGGTGTATAGCGTGAAAGGGTGCCTTATTTAATAAGGTGACGTTAAGCCACGTGAAGTGGCTTAATGCCATCTTGTAAATAAGGCGAAGCCCCTATCGCCACAGGAACGTCTTTAAAAGTGACGTTCCTGTGGCGATAGGGGCTTGTAAATTTGCCCCTTAGTCTGATGTTTACAGTTCTGTGAGCAGAGGTGCAGGCGTTATGCAAGCCTGACAAGGCTTTGGTTTTGGGCTTAGCCCCACATATTTGTTTAATCTATCTTGTTTTCTTCATTATGAAATCTGTAAGTGGGGCAACTCTATGGGGATGGCTCTAGGGTAACTGAAATTGGTGAGGTTGTCTTTTATCAGCTTTGCAAAGTTTTCACCAAAGTTTTGCCAAATTCAGATCTTTGAGCAAAAGCTTTATTTTAAAGAAGCCGGCGAGGTGCCCCCTACATGACAATTTTGCACTAAAAAAAACCTCTAAAGCTATATTTTTTTGCTTGAGAATTCTCTCCAGATAGCACCTTTGTGCAGGGTGTTGAGAACCATGTAGAATGCATGTCTGGCCACTACCAGTTCAGGGCCTGAAGCCTAGCGACCAGAGGAGGACATTCATAGCCCCACAGTCACCTTGGCTCTGTGCTCTTTGGGAAAAAAAACACACAAACTATGTGTAAAAGCAAGCAGACTGCGTAGGCCTAGGGAAGGCTGAGTGGAAAGAGACGGACTGTAATTACAGAGATAACTCACGCGGTGTCACGCCACAATGATACATGAAAACGCTTCATAAAGCAGTCGCTGTGATGCCCTTCATCCATCTTTCTGCCGCTCTGTTTATTCACTCCTCCGGCCCATAAGTCTCTGCTGCGTGCCACCGTAAATGCCATCGACTGAGAAATGGGAAAATGTCACCGTCTCCTCGTTCCTGACTTTTTCTCCCACAAAAAATAGCTTTCATTTTCTCGCGTAATTTTCTCAAATATTTCTGTTTCTGATTATTGTCAAATAACAACGCGCTGCACAATAAATGGCAAGGAACAGAGATGGCTCCTCGCAGGTGATATGTAAACCACGGTGCCCCAAGTCTGCCAGTTTGAAATATACTAGGAAACTTAAGTTGGGTCCCGGATTTATACGGAGTCGTAGCCAAGAAAGCAGGCCTCCTGCTTCAGAGAGGTGCCTTCTTTTGAACGAAAATAGAGCGGTTGGACCGGGTGGGGGGAGTCAACAGACGTCGACGAGGGAAACTTAAATGAAAAAAACTAAAACCACTTACCTTGCGCCCGCTGCATCGCCGACTTGCGTCAAGTGCAAGGTAGTTGGTTTTAGTTATTTTTACTTAAGCTTCCCTCATCGTCATCTGTTGACTGTGCCCCACCGCTCTTACCTGCACGGGCCGCTCCTGGTGATAGCCACTGAAAACCATAAAGATCATTTGCAAAAGAAACACCTTCAACGTATTTCAAAACATTGAATTCCCAGCATCCTGTGGCATAGGTGCGCCCCAAAATATCGAGTTAGGAATCTCAATGCACCAACTATCGTGGACACAATATTGAAGATCAAAATATCGAAAGGTAAGAAAGTTTAGATTTTCTATATCTAACTCCTCATATATGTACCTTGATGATATACATTCTTCGAGGTGCAAAGATGAGGAGTTAATAGTAAATTTATTCTTCCTCTATATGCACTTGCCTTTTGATATTTTGTCCCTCTATATTCTGTCGACGATATTAGTGTATATCGATATTCCTAGCCTCGATATTCAATCGACGTTTATGCCACTGAGAATTCATTCCAACTCACAGTCTGATTCACAAAACCGTGGGGGATATTTACAAGGAAATGTTGGAGCACAGTGGTATTCCAAAATTGGTAACGCCGCGCTCCAACATTTTGAAAACACAGGGATGCGCTGTATTATTTTTTTTTTAAATGGCGCACCACTCTGTTTCCCCTAAAAAAGCTGCCTAATGTCAGCAACGGCACCCTTGAGTCATGTTACAAGGGTGCCTGCGCTGCAGGTGGATTGTTTATGTGCTGGAAGGGAAAAGTTCCTGCACATAAACAATCTTTAACCCCTGGGTGCGGCCGCGATTCTGTGCCTGTGCGGCGTTTTTCGAAGTGGGCGGGTTCATGACGGCCCCCAGCCGTCATCAGCACACGCCCACCGCGGTGCATGACGGACGGGGCCGTCATCAGCACCAAAAGGGTTAAAGGCGATTTGATGTTTCTATGTGTGCTGCAAAATGCAGCATACATAGAAAGAGCAAAATATGAGGAGAAATTAATAATTTCTCCTCGTATCGCCATCCTCGGACCAGGTTTTACCTAGTCTTAGCTTTTGGCACTGCCCTATCCTTGTACAAATGAGGCAGCGTCAAAAAGCAATGGGTGTTGCGGTGGAATGCCCAATACAACACCCATTGCCCACCCCTTTGCCGCAGCAGACTGCTGTGATACGGCAAAACGTAATGGGCAACCCAAACAACCCTTGAGGGCTTGGGCAAAGTAAATGATAGGGTACAAGTGCCTTCAAGGAATTTATTCACGCATTGTAGTTAGAATTATTAATATACTAAGTTTATAAGGTCAAGTGAATGAATACCTTAGGTGGTGGTTAGTTCCAGCTGTTTGATACCTTAATTTAGTAGTGTTAACAAATCACAAGATCAAAACTTTTTTCATATATGATCCAAATCATCAATGTAGAAGTATACAGAGCAAATACAAATAAAAACGAAGATCGGGTATATGTAGAAAAACATTCAATTTTTATCTTATTCAAAAAAGGGTGTTTTTGTAGACATTATACAAATAATGTGACAGAGAGGTCACAATGTCAATTGAGAGCCTTCACTGTAACATTTGTAGACACCTTTCTTCTTACTAATAATAACAACAAATTATAGAAGAGAAGGTGTTTGTCGACGTTTCGGTCTTTACGTTGCCATACACAAGACCATCTTCAGGACAATAATCTTTGTTAATGTTGACCCCTTGATAAGGCAGCAGGAATGCGTTCATAATTTAAGCTTTCTGAACGGTGTTGCAACAACTTCAATGAAGCAAGAAAGTGGCGCTGTCGAAAAGATGTTTAACAATCTTATCAGTGTTAAGGCGTTTTGAGGCATTTTAACCCAGCCGGGGTTTGTCCCGATAAGACCAACGTTACTCAAGCCAGATCAAAATAATGCAGTCAAGCTGCCGGATTGTTCTTGGCCAGTGTTTCACACGCGTTATAAATAGCGTAGCGTAACTGTGGCCTTTGAATTTTGTGGCTCGTTCTTAATATTATGTTCAATGTAGTATCTTGTCGTTCTTTAAACCATCAAGAGTCCGTGCAGCATAGAGATTTGCATACATCTGTATGCAAATCTCTATATATCTGCCATCTATACCCTTCCAGGTACCATTTTTTCCACTCCAATTCTTAAGCTCTTGCCAGGAAGGACACCTTGGCTATTCCACCAAATGAAGGAACCAGCCTTCCTGGCACGTTCCTTAAGTCCACCGATCCGGTAGACCTTGCAAGCAAACCATATCTAGGAATGACCTAGCACCAACACTTCACAAAGATCCATTATTATGATGGATTTGTAAAGTGCATGGCTGCCCTTAGGCTTCCCAGCGCTGAACAGGTACTGAGTTTGGGCGAGTTATACCTTACAGATATTGCGTTAACAGCCATGTTTTGATTTCTTTGTGGATTGCGGCTCCCCCTCTATCTGCCTGAGTTCCGGTGGTAGGGAGATCCATAAATTGGGAGCCAAGTGGGAGAAAGATCTTCCTCCCCATTTTTCCCTAATAACCTTGGTCTGTACTAGCCATTCTTCTGCGCTGGAACGCAGCTGTCTCTTTGGAATATAGGAGAAAATTAGATTTCTTACTTTTTTTGGGCCTTTATTGTGCCGTACTCTGTGAGTTATGACCAACACTTTAAACTTTATTCTGGCCTCCACTGGGAGCCAGTGTAGTTTTCGTAGGTGCTTTTTTACTGATTCCCGCGCAGTCCGAAGCAGGTTGCTGTGACCTTATTGGCCTGTGAAATCATGGAGAGATCTGTTTTTAGCCAGAACCCCAGATTTGTTACTGTTTCTGCTGGGGTAGGTTGTTTACAGAAGCATGCTGGCCAGTTTATTATCGGTCTGGGTATTGCCTTGTTTCCAATTAGTATTAGCTCTGTTTTCTCTCCATTTAACTTTAAGCAGCTTGCAGTCATCCATTCCTTCACTTTGACCAGACATGAGGACAATATCTCACCTGCAGTTTTTTGGTTCCAGGGAGATGATCAGCTGCGTATCATCGGCATATGAAGTCATGGAGATATTAAATTCCAATCCAATTTTGGCAAGTGGTTCCACATACACATTAAAAAGTTTTGGACTCAGTGAGGAGCCCTGTGGGACTCCACACTTCAGAGACATGGTTTTGGAGAAGCTGTTGTTTTCTTGTACTTGAAATGAACGACCACTCAGGAATGAAGTTAGCCATTCGAATGGTGAACCCTTTACTCCATTATCTGAGAGCCTTTTCCACAATGTACGGTGATCCACCGTATCGAAGGCCGCGCTCAAATCTAGTAGGAGCAGTGCAACAGGTTTTCCTATATCTAGTGACTGTTTTAACTCCACATAAACATAGGGATTCTATCAATGTGTGGTGGTTTTTATTTTTAAATTTTTATTTTTACATGTGAATGGTGAGAATAATAAACTCTCTCTTAGGGTGGTAAAGATGAGAGCACAATGTGCTTGTTAAAATACCCCTCACACACTAAAAAAATCCTTTAGTGTCATGCTTCATCATGGGGGTCTTCCCGTCCCTCTACTGGGCGGGGCGTGCTACGACCTGACGAACTACGCGGGAGCACTATAAATGTGACAGAGGCTATGTGACAGTGCAGGGTGAGTGATGTCAGTGAAGTGTAGGGACCTATCTATGTGTGGGTGTTAAAAAATTAAAAATTCCCTGGCTAGTAGAAAAAAATGATTTATTCACTTCTCTAGCTGGGAACGTTAAGAAGGGGGTTTTGAGGTAGAGCGATTAGCTTGCTACCTGGTCTACATGTTTCATAAGCAGTCCCCTACTGCTTACTCGTCAGGACCTTCTAGTGGCCCCTACTAGAAAACGCTCGGTTTCTAAATTGGTATGCCTACAGTCCTAAAAACTAGCAGCAAAAATCAGCTGGTAGTTTTAGCTTCCGGGCATGAGCTGGCCTAGTGGAAGCAAGATAAAATTTATCAAAAAAGTGGACCTATTGCGGTCTCTGTAAAGGAAATGGGAAAAAGAGAGAGAAATACACCAGATTTATACAATTGTTTAGATAATCTGTCAATCAGCACAAGTTATTGACGGTGCCACCAGTCTCACTATACGTCCTTGTTGGCACGTTTCATAAAGAATATACTTAAAACTTTATGTGCAGAGGAAAGGTGCATTCTACCATCCCCTGGTTGTTCGTTTGCACTTGGTGACCGAACATCGTGTAGCCCCATAGAATTAGGGCTGGCTTGTATCAACACACACACAATCATAACTCAATGCACACATCAGCATCTCACAGGGTTAAAATTAGAGGGACCCGATTCCTTCGAGAGGAATATTCATTTCAAAGGAATTATTCAAAACAGTCATTAGAGTCACTGTTGGACGCAAAAAAGTTTTTGATACATACTACTTCGGCACACGTTGTATGCCCCATGAGCTGACAGACGGTAGGTGTTCCCCACGGTAATCTGCAAAAGAAAGCCGCGCCCTTTGCGTGAAAAACACAAGCCATAGTAGTTCGTTTTTTATCTCGTGGACCATATTTTAAAGACTCATGGTCAGAGTCTATTACTCACAATTTCCGCATAAGTTCACTGCCTTACTCCTACCCGTACTGCCACTCCGAGGAATAATGGGGTCTTGTTCTCGGCATTAATATAACTTCGGAGCTGCACTGTCATCCCATTTGGTGTGTAATGAAAAGACTAGTACGCTAACCTAAGATGGCCGCCGTTAGCGGAACGTCGGGTGGTACATTAACGGAAGTCTATCTTCCGTGTTTACTATATGGAATAGATCGTATACCTCAAGAATATTATTTATAATTGTTATGACTCAATGAATATTATTTATAATTACTAAATACTCGAAAAGGAGTCAAGTTTCATCTGGTTATAGAATTAGTTTGGAAAATAATTCTGTCCATATCTATGGTTGCTGGCACTAGTGTGAGGTCAATGCATATAGCGGACTGCTTTAGGGACTGAGTAAAAAAGATGAAAATAAGCAGGCTTTCACCCAAATGTTCCGAACTTATATATTGTGATCATTAGCTATTTTTAACTGTAGCAATACTGCCACGAGAAGGGTTTAGTTATTGAGTGGTATTAATAGACAATATATGTCGTTTCCATGATGGTGTAGCTCAATGTAAAACTGGCGTCTCCCATGCTACATGAGGAGCTATGCTCAATGGCTGAGACAAAAGAACTACCTTTGATATTTGTCTGCAGTATGTAGGTTTGTCCAAAAACCGATATCAGCCCTGTTAGGGCTCCCATAAGGAGCCTGATGGAAACAGGGCCGAAGTTAGTAGTAAAGAAGGTGCCTATCAGTGGGGGATCTACAGCTGGCCCCAAGGTATTTCATCGTTCAGCCCATGCTTATTAGATTGAACACGAAAAACCCACCTTTGTTCTTTTTCCAGTAGGTGTTTCTCATTATCAATCTGCTCTATCACAGTCCAGGTAATGTCCTCAGGTTTATGCCCACTTTCAAGGAAGTGGTTGGTTAATTTTGTACTTGATTTCCTGCATTTAATTGTGCTCTTATGCTCACCTATTCTTGTCTTTACGGCCCTGCTCGTCATGCCGACGTATTCGAGATTGCAGGGACAGGTGATTAGGTACACAACATTAGAGCTGTTGCAGTTACTGAAGCTTCTCTGCTCCCATTTTGTCCCATTGTTGAAAGTTAGTGTCTTACTCTTTTTGGTAAGGCAACACACCTTGCATCCACCACATGGGTAGTGTCCTTGTACAAACCTGAGGTTCCCTTGGGCATTGACCTTGTCTACCTTAGGTCTAGTGTGTAACAATATATCTCTCACACTCTGTGCTCTTTTGTGCGAAAACATTGGTTTTGGAATCTGTAGACCCCCGCTATTAAGAATCTTCCAATTCCTGTTGATGATCTTAATTACTTGATCAGAGCTTGTGTTATACGTGGTAACGCATATGGGTCTCTGCTTTACCACTCCTTTTACTTTTTCTTCGAGGAGACTCTCTCTGCAGTTGTTCCTAGCTCTCTTGTATGCTTTATCAATGATCCTCTTAGGGTAGTTTCTAGTTTGTAATTTCTCCCGTAAGTCGTTAGACTGTAATTTGAAATTAGCAATTTCTGTGCAATTCCTGCGGAGGCGCAGGAACTGTCCGTAGGGTAGATTGTCCCTCAGATGTCTAGGATGAAAACTTTGGTACATCAATAGGCAGTTCTTGGAAGTGCTCTTAAAGTGTGTTGTTGTCATCAATCTGCCATTTTTCGGGAAGATGTTCAAATCAAGAAATACCAGATTGTCATTGGTGGTGACACTGGTAAATTTCAAAAACTCGTCTTGGGAGTTGAGCCACGTAAGGAACTGCTGAGCGGTCTTTTCATCTCCATCCCAGATGATAAGGATATCATCGATGTACCTTTTCCAGGTCATGATGTTATTTCTGAATGGGTTTCTGGAGTTCAATATCCTGGTTTCCTCAAGATGGTGCACATAGAGACCAGCTATGCTTGGAGCAAATGTGCTCCCCATGCTGGTCCCATGTTTCTGGAGGTATAAGGTGCCGTTATGTTCAAAAAAGTTCTCCTTTAGTGCCAGAGAACAGCATTCCATAACCACATTTCGCGGGGTTTGATACTCCCAGTCGTCTTCAAAGAGAACGTCTTCGATTATTGCAAGGGTTTCATTGTGCGGCAGGCTGGTGTAGAGGCTCTCTACGTCACAGCTAATTAAAAGCTGTGTATTCGGATCAAATGGCAATTCCTCAAGTAAATTCAGCACGTTTTTGGTGTCTCTAAGATAGGTAGATGTCCTCTGTATCATAGGTCTCAGAAAAGCGTCTGCAAATCTGGAAACTGGTTCGAGAACCGACCCAATACCCGAGACGATGGGTCTTCCCGGGGGGTTCTCTAGGTTCTTGTGGATCTTCGGTAGGGTGTACAGGTAAGGAGTTCTCGGGTTCTTTTGACACAAAAACTCCCCTTCTTTTCTGGTGATCCAATTGTGAGACAGTGCCTCCTCTACCATCGTTTTGATCTTGATTGTTATTCTCTCTGTAGGGTCGGTCCGTAGGACCTCATAGTTTCTTTCATCTTTTAGTAGTCTTGTGCACTCCTTGTCGTATTGTTCTTTGTTTTGTAACACAGTTGCTCCCCCCTTGTCCGCTGGTTTTATCACCACTTCTTTGTTGTTGCTCAATTCTCGAAGTGCTTGTCGCTCTTCATTAGAAATGTTGTGGAAGACTCGTTTCTGCATTGGGTTGAGTTCTTCAAGATCCTTCATAACTGCTTTTTCGAAGGTCAGGAGTTCAATGGGGAGTGTATTGTTCATAGGGGTGAAGGTAGATTTTGGCTTAAGTCCTGTATCTCCTTGTTCGGTGTTATCCTTCTTATCTTTAAAGAAGATCTGGAGTTTCAACCTTCTTATAAATTCCTGAATTTCTTTACAGAGGTGGAATTTATCCATGTTAGCAGTAGGTACATATCCTAAGCCTTTCTCTAGTACTCTTTTTTGTGATTCAGATAGCTCCGTGCCGGTAAGATTTACCACTAGGCTCATTTTTGATTCTTGGACGCACCGGTCATACTCCTGGTTGACACTCTCGGGGTTCCTTCTTCCTCGATGTTCCAATGTACGGAGGTGCCTCTCCGGTTCCTCCCCTTGTTTTGTCCTTGGCGGGCGCCTAAAAAAGGAGCCGATTGGTCAAAGTAGCCATAATCTTGTTGATATCCCCATTGTGGGAAAGGGCCATTTGGATGTTGAAAGGGCGGTGGGCCATACTGTTGTTGGGGGTACATCATAGGCTGCGGGTAGCTGTTCCGTCCCCGCATGCCACGGTGGTTGGGTCGTCGGAAATTTCTTCGTGTGCCCTGGTATCTAGGGCTTTTGTTTCCACTAGAGTTCGAGTTGTTGGATCCAGAATCTGATGAGTCATCATTAGAGATATTATCACTCGATGGTTTATAATTGTCTTTTATATAAGGATAGATCTTCTCTTTTGTCCACCTACTGGTGTCTTTTTTTAGTTTCTCATATTTGCTCTCTTTGAGAGTTATTTCAAAGTCGTTTAATGTCTTATTTAGTTCGTCAAGATACTTCTTAAGATTGGCCGGAGATTCATAGTTCTTGAGACGTATCTCTATTGTTTGTATCTCCCCTTTTAAGTCAGTTGCTAATCTGCTTGCCGTCTTGATGTCCTCTAGGAATTCTGACAAGTACTTGTTGACGTGTTTTTCCAATAGCTTGCTGGCATATGGTAGCAGGGAGATAGGGCGGTAGTTTTCTGGTTGTGATGGATCTGCGTTAGCTTTTTTTAACATCTTTTTTATCACCACATGTTTCCAGGCCGTTGGAACTGTGCCTGTTTATAGTGATTGGTTCATGATCTTTATTAGAGTGGGTGCAGTAATGGATGCTACTGTTTTGAGGGTGTGTGGAGGTGCTGGATCCAGAAGTGAACCAGACTTCACAGTATCTAGTAAGATTTCTAGATCCTTCTGTTCCATCTTTTAGAAATTAGTAATAACCTGTTGTGAGGAAGCTACTAAATGTTCTTCCTCCTCCTCCTCTAATATGTGGTCTCCATCCGTTATGAAGCCACTATAAATGTCTGTCACCTTCGAGAGGAAGTATGAAGCTAGGTTATTGCACCTATCCTCTGAAGTTTCGGATGGGCCACTCTCGATGGATGGGCTGGTCTGGGTCTTGATTATTGAAAGTAGCCCCCATGCAGAGTTCTGTGCCCCCTTGATTTTCTCCTCAAAGAATTTGGCTTGACTCATTTTGATGTTATCATGATACTTTCTAATAGCCAATTTATACTTTGTTTTGAGTTGGGGATCATAACTTTATCTCCACTCTCTTTCAATTTTTTTACACTCTTTGTTTTGTTCCAATAGCTGAGAGTTAAACCATCCTTCTGCTCTGGTTCTGATTCAATGCTTGTGGGTGGTCTTAGGTGCTACTACGTCTAGAGAGTGCGTGATCCAGGATTCCCATCATGAGTAGCCTTCTTCAGCTGAACCTGGTGTCTCTGATTGAGAGTTTACTGTGCCTGTTAAGATGTCCCCCAATTGCTCGGATTGATCTTATCCCAGCGTGTTTTCATTACCACGTTCTTATGTGTAATGTTTCTGTGCTCATTTCCTGACTTTCGTACCTTGAAAGGAATGAAATAATGGTCCGACCAAGGCACTGGAACAAGGGAGGCAACAGTGAGATCGGGGTTGTTGGAGATTACCACATCCAGGGTGTGGCCTTTATTATGTGTAGCTTTTTCTACCAGCCTATCCAGTTGTAGACGTTCTAGGTCTGATAGTAGTCTCTTTACACTTGGATTGCTTTTATCCTCCATGTGAAGATTTAGGTCTCCATGTATCGTAATGTGAGCTTTTTTGAGTAGTAAAGAGGCCATTGCATCAGGTTGCTCCTCTAGGAACTCCCAATAAGGACCCGGTGGTCGATAGATTAATAGGCCTGATAGTGTAAAGGTTGGAGATAGATGTATTGTGAATAGGAGGCATTCACAGCCTTTCAGAGCAAATTGTTCCGTTGTACATTTGTGCTCCTTTTTCACAATAATGGCTAGTCCTCCTCCTATCTGGCCCATCCTATCCAGTCTATGTAACTCATAGCCTGGAGGCACCGCCATTACTATATCATTGGAGGAGTGCCTTTGAGCCAGCTTTCCGTTACAAATAGGACATCTAGTTTTGTGTCCTCTAGTAATATGCATAATTCAATTGTGTGTTTATGCAGGGATCTGCTATTAATTAATCCACAGTCCGAGTTCTGACTTATTTTGACCTCCGTGGTACCTTATTTGTCTTCTCTATACTGTGAGGGGTAATCCATCTCTGTTTGCAACACTTGCAATTTCTAGCTATGGGCATGCCAGTTGAAAAATCCCATCTAATTTCACAGTAATTTTCTTTGAGTGAATTGTGTCTATACAAATCTTCTGTACAGTATCTAATCCCCGCAATTTTTACAGGGGTCCTGGCCCCTGGTCCCAGATGGACGTGGACGGGCGCTGATGGGCTTGCCTTAGGCGCGCCTGCCGCGCGTCCGGCCATCATTGCTCTTTTATCCTCTTTTCCCTGGAGTAGCGGCCGACTGGACCACTAAGCCCTTCCTCTCAAGATGGCGTCTACGCCACATCGTGATTTTTGTCCCAAGTCTCCTTCCGCACAAACGGGAACACCCGCGGCGGACCATAATATCTGAAACTCACATGAGGGAAATACAGGCGTGGGAGCAGTAAATTGCTCAGGGCTATCCACTAGATCATGTGAAGACGCACTGACCATTCTTCAATAATGTATGGGTAATAATCTTCCACACTGCTCCACTTCTGCAATGGGAAAGAACACTAAACAGAAGGGGAATGTTAAGATAAAGAGGTAGCACAACGGCAATGTCGAAAGCACCCATTGTAGTGATTATTAGGTTCGAGGTTGGAGTGTGCTCAATATAATACTCCCTAGTAGCTGACAGGCTCATGTTACTTTTGCTTCAGTGCCGTGCTAGCTAGGGTTGGGAAACTTCAACCAGGTTATGGTGCGGAGCTGATTTGTCACTTGACATGGTCCAGCACTCGCCATCAGCTCAGCCAGGAAGACAAACACTGGCTCGCATTGTTTCTGAGTGTTTGGAATTATCAACAGGAAGGGCAGGCCCTTTTGGCAAAGGTAGAGCCGGTGCTGAAAGAGCAAAACAGATGTTCGGAGGGGCAAAAGACATTACTACAAAGTGATTGGCACCTCCTCAGTGTCTGCTGCTGCCTGGTGTTTGTTATGTTATGTTGTTATGTTATGGGCATTTATAGCACACATGGCTACTCCAAGGAGGGTCCCGTCGTGTGACTAGGAGGTAGACTGACAGCATCAGATGAGCTTATCTGAAGGTCTTCAGCTTCTTACTAAACATACTTGGCTAAAGGACATCGCGAAGCTCCACCGGAAGTTGGTTCCACTACAGGCTTTGCTTTATCAATCACACTATGGGGCAGATGCGTGAAAGGGGCGTTCCATGGGTGTTGCTGTGGGTGTTCCCACACAACACCCATGGAACAAGACACATCTCCAGATTTACGAGGAATCATAAATCTGGAAATGCGTCTAAATGCTACGCCACCCTAGGGGAAGCGTAGCGAGGTGCAACGAGGAGAAATGTTTTCATTTCTCCTAATGTTTTCCTCTTTCAATGCGTGCTGCATTCTACAGCACGCATTGAAAGAGGAAAATGCCTGTAGTGATTGTTTTTGTGCAGGAAGGTGGCCCTTCCTTCAGAAAAACAATCTCCCCATCACGCAGGCATCCTTGCACCATGTCATGGGTGCCTGCAGCGGCGCATGGCAGCAGTTTGTGTGCCAGCGCAGGGGAGAGCACAGGAATGCGACATATTATTGTAAATATGTTGCATTCCTTTGCTTTGGAAGTGCTGCAGTGTGGCGCAGCCAAAGGGCTGGCATTGCCACGCTGTGGCACTTCCTTGTAAATCTGCCCTATGTGTGGATTAGGGGGTGTATGCAAGACAAGCCATAGTCGGGAGCGAGTAGTGTATAAGTTTTTCACTCAGAGCTAGGACTAGATGTGGGTGCATCATGGGAGATGAATATACTGGTGAGTAAATAAAGAAAAAGAAAAAGAAAAAAACAGCGGTGTGAGAGGTGCATGCCCATGTATGCACAATGGATTGTGAGTGTCCTGGGGGGTGTTTTGGTACTGTGGTCCCTGCCAGCAATCCCCATGTAACTCCTAGTGTCTCCACTCAGAAAGACCATCTATAACATGATAAGGACCACCCCTGGCATACGGGTGTCGTCTTCACTTACAGTAGGAACAAAGATGGTTAGGAGAACGGTGCTGGCGGGATGCATTGTGAGTTAACGAATACAAAGTAGAGGTGAGTGTAGGAGCTGGAAGTCACCAGGATCGCTAGTTTTAGCGCTGGTCTCACATGCTTCGTTTTCAGCATTTTGTAGCTCTTTCTTTTAAAGTTAGATGTGTTAGCAAGGTTCTTGCACGTCCCACGCTGCCTTCCTGTTGGGAGGTCAGAGGTTGCTGCCTCTCGCACTTGATGCAAATGTCTTCTGACAGGAGCTCGTGGCGCCCTCTTTGCCCCTGTTTGTCTAATGATCCGCTCACTTTGGGCCTAAGCCTTTAGTGCTGGGATTTTCAACTCATTATGGTACCACCCTTCCATTAAATGGACAGGGAATTGAAGCAAAGTGGTTATCACTGGGCAAGCCTTGTCCTTTGGTAAAAGTAACCATAGTCGTTTGCATATTTTGTACTATATGAAACTTGATTTATACATGCTGACTGCTGTCTCATATAGTTGTGCTTTATTAAAACTCACACATCAAAGCTTGCAGGAGATGAAGTCAACTTGGCAGCTGGGCCTAAGAATCACTCTATTTTGGAATGTGGGTTGCGGTGCTTACAATATCAGGTTCAACAGCAGTCCTGGGTGTAATATGATAGTTCCTCTTATAACGCTGGGTTTACTGGGCATTTCAAGGTTTTCCTAAGGGCATTAAATACAATAACTCTAATATACTTCAGTTTGCTTAGAACAGGGGTCTTCAACCTTTTGCATAGTAAGAGCTAGTTCTGTTTAATGAAAATCATTGCAAGCTATTGATATTTATAGTATTGCAATAGTGACCATATCAGACAAGTTTACAGTAGTGTCCCCTATATGTAAAACGACTAGCAGTAATCACCTCAGCGCACCTAAAAGGGATGCCAGCAGTAATGTAAAAAGGCTTTGTGGATTTGGAATGCCTCTACATGGGTAATTCAAAACAGCCACAGCTGCGATACCTCTGGCATGAAAGTAATGATAATAGTAATAATTCTCCCCTTAATGTATAACTCACAACGCAGTTTTAAATAGCTTTTTGGAAATCCAACCATTTTTCTCCATAATTTGAGCTCATGAATTCAGAAAATACACTTTCTGGTCGTGAATACACAATTTTGGGGCATACATACATTAGTTCAAATAAGAAAAAAGTTTCAATTTAGAAGATTGGGGGTGCACACTGTCGGCCCCCGGGATAAGTAGGGTCGACAGACCAGTCTTCCCCCGGGTTGTTCGCGCATGATAGGAAGGACAAGGTGTTTTGGGGTCAGGGGGTTGGGCTAGGGGTGTGGTTTAGGGCGAGGGGTTATAAGGTGCAGGAGAGGAGGTTTCATCCTCTTCCTGCACCCAGCGCCATTGGGGAAGGGTCTTGAGGAATTTTAGTCCACCCACCCACCCTGCAAGTTTCAGGGGTTGGGGCATGGGGTTTCGTCCTGGTTATAGCCTGCCTGTTTAGGACAGGTTACTAGGATGTGGTGACAGTACTTTGGAGGGGTGGAGAGTCAATAACGGGCATACCCAACCCTCCGGGGAGGGGGATACAGGTCCATGATGGGGGTGCGGGATGCAAGAGTACGACAGCTGGAGATGCTAGAGAGGATGTTGAAAGATAAGTGAGGAAGTGAATGGAATGAGGGAGGAGGTTGCAGAGGGAAACGGGAAGAGAGTAACAGGAGTGTGGAAAAAATGGATGGTCGATGAAAGGTTTGAGGTTTGGGATTGTTATAAAGTTTTAATTATGTTTTTGGTTAAAGTATTGGGTTGACAACCATGTCCTAATAAATGGCCTTTTATGCTTCAAATACAGCGTGGAGTGTATTTATTGCACAAAGGAGAGCTACTTACGGGCAGGTAGCGAGCCACACGTTGCTCACGAACTACTCGTTGGAGGACCATGTGAAAATATTTAATGGCTCAGATGCACCTCACAGTGCATTTACTAGGCTAAAGGGCTAGAAGCATGCAGGCAGAGTGGTTAATTAGCATATATGGTTTAACATAAGGGAGTCAGGCCCAATCCTAGTTGACAGTTAACAGTGTAATGCTAACACTGAGGATTCCGTCAACCTAGAGGAGTGGACGAGAAATAAACAGTTGTACTTACTGGGGTGATCAAGCCTTCGCAAGGAGAAGAAATGCATCCTGGAAAAAAGCTCTCTTGCACACAAAGGGGTGAATTAAGTGTGTCCCCACTGTCCCGTCTGCCAGCAGTCCATGCCCAGGGTCTCTAACAAAGCCCTTGTTTGGCGTTGGTTAAGCAGATGCGTTTGTTTGGGGACCGGGTGCTGCATTACTCCTCCAAAAATAGGTATATGACTGTCCTCCTTTTGCTTTCAGTTATGACATGTGCGGGGGGGATACGACACGCTGAGAGGCTGAATAGGACCCAATCATGCCCGCACATAACTGAAGGGATTGGGCTGAGCTCAGCTGTGCATTTGGGGGAAGATCACCAATGGAGGCCACCATACTTCACCCTCCCAGAGCTACGGCAAGTGCTGCTAATCCAGCAATCGATTTGCTTAATACTTTTCCTCAATAACTGGTAACTGCTGATAACTCAATAGGGTTTCATCTTTCGATGTTGAGGTGGTTCGATAGTATGATATTCTAGGTACATCTACAAACTTTGACGAAAGGGGTAGGAAATTCTCATTCCGGGGTCCTCCAGTTTTTGTGCACCATACAGGGTGTGCAAATTCCAAATGTCTATCAGACCATCTTTGATGAAAAATACAGTGGTACGGAGGGTTAAATGCCTGATGTGAAGTTCATGAGTCACAAACCTAATACAGCACAGCGAGCTATGAACTGGCGTAAAAGACCTGCATGGAAACTGCAAGGTATAGGTAGGACCCTATGGACTTTCCCAATCTCTAATTATCTGAATGTTGCAAAAAGGTTTGTTGGGGTATGAACACATTCTTGTTGGTAAAGACAAATACAACCAGTGTGCTACTTTTAAATGCAGAGGGTGCATCTCATGGTATTCCAACCCACTAACATTAGTATGCCTGGGTAGTGGGGAAATGTTCTGGACATAACTAGACTTGGCACCATCTGCTACAATGGTGCTAACGGAGGGAAGCTTCAATGATCGTCAATCTACTTTTAGGCCTTATAGAGGTAAAAACGAGTTGAAAAGGGGACAGACCTCTCCAGTGCAGGAACTACTGGGTAATTGGGGTTTTAAAAGGCTTAGAAGCGAGGTAAACTAGGTTTATAGAAGTAACTGGGAGGATGTACCTGAACACAACTAATTCCGTTAAGCAACTTGTTGACCATTAGGACTCAGCTTGTGAGAGGTAACTAAGAAAGTTGAGTATTATGGTCACCACATGCCTAATGAGGACAACTACCAATGGATACCTCCTCCCTCTAGTCCCGGGGTATGACAAGGAGGACCAAAGTAAAGGCCGCCGGCTAGTCAGATAGTGGGGACATACTCCACCACTTTGAAAAGCTTAGGCTACAATGTGCCTTGGGCCCAGGGTTAGGCAGCTTAGCAGACATGTAGGGCACTGCTGCTGAGCAAGTACCAGGAACCAGACATTAGACAGCACCTTTCTAGAGGCCGGAAAGATTTACCCCAGACCCAAAGATTCAGGAGGGGTAAGAGCAGCCACGACCATGGTACGGTTGACAATTAAAGGACCAGGGAAGGATGGCCCAAAACTAAGTTAATCTGGCCTGAATATGAGTACGGTGATAGAAGAGAAGGCAAATGGTCTGCAAACTGCCGGTGGTGTGACAGAGACAAATACATTTTAAATGGCTTTATTAAAGCATAAAGGTGGATGGTAGGCCATCAGAAGGGAGCATATTGCCATAACAGTGATCCTTAGGATGCCTGACAGTTGGGACACTGAGGGGCACTGGTGAGAGATAGAGGTGGGCTGCACTGAAAAGGAGCAAGAAGGAGCAAACCTCGAAAGGGGGAGCCCCTCAAGCAGCGTGTTGGTAAAAGGGGAACATTGGCTGGGAAAGGAGGCTTACCGAAGTGCAGTGTGCCGGAGGAAAGCCACTTACCTTGGGATGCCTTAAGCAGGATAAGGAGACCGACTGGGAAGTATGCAAGATACAGCAATCATAGCCCAGAACCTAGGTTGGCAGGGCACAAAATGGACAGACAAGGGAGCGAGTTGAAGCCTAACAGTAGTAAGAGGCTACCCCCTCACAATTAGAGAAAGAACCAACAAAAGACCAACAAACTTTATGATGCCAAAAGTGGCATTAATAAATGCATGTAATAAAATTGCGGGCAAGTGTCCCCCCAGATAATGCACATACATGACCGGTTTAAATTTATTCGTAGATGTATATGTGGGCTGTGTACTAATTAGAGTGGGCCAAGTGCGGGCCTCATTTCTGGCAACAACTCACGAATGCCGTGCTTTGCAACAATGTGGGCAAAAACAGAGAGTTCTCTTTGTGCTTTTTTGATGATGCTGCTATTGGCCATGCCTGATGCCTCTTCGTGCCGTCATGAAAACTCTCCACTTCCGGGTAGGCACAGTGTCCCTAACCTGATGGCGAGTCACACCCCAACATCAGGGGCAATGTTTAGTGACCCCCCATCTAGGAGGGTGCTTTGGACCCGGCATGCCCTCTATAAATGTCAGTTCTCCTCATTTGTGGGAGAGCCTGTCAACAGGTCCTGAGGTATTTTGAGAGTGAGAAAATGCAGGATATAGTGCGATTTTCTAAACCTCCTGGCCCCGAGATAGCTTTCATGCAAAATTAAGTAAAGTGGTGTTCAAATATGGACTGTGAAATGGATCCTCTTGTCACCACAATTGCTATATTTAGTTTGTAAGTGAGGAATTTGAAATCTATATCTACTTTTTTGAATGTTGAATCTAAAACCTAATTGAACCGTTTAGTCTTGTGATCAAATCCTTTTGTTGCTGATTCCTCAAAACAACTCTGAGGACCGATTTCGTGGCCAATTTCAGGAGTACTCAGTGTGTCTTGGCCTTGTGTGGCTTGTTAGAATGGAAACATATAGCTATCAAATGGCAAATCATTTAGATAACCTTTGAGACATTGTACATGTATGTGTAGAGTATATTTTGGGGGAAAACAATCAGAAAGAACCAGCAATGAGTGACTGTTCAAACCACATCAAATTTCATTAAAGCTTAGTTAAATTGACTTTCACTAGTTATTCACTTATGGTTAATTTTAGGACGCTGGCTCTGTATATAATATATCAAAGTGAGGAATAGTGTGCACAGAGTCCAGTGGAACCCCAAAGGTAGTCAGAGGAAAAAGTAAATAGCACCTTACACTCTATTTGTGGTAGTGTGGTCAAGCAGTAAGGCTTTATCAGGGGGTAGTGTTAAGCATTTGTCTCACACACTCAATCAGTAAAGATATCACACACTCAAAGACTGAACTTCAGACCAATTTGTTTTGTATTAAAATATTCTTTTAGTTATTTTATTTCCTAGAACCAAGCAAGTCTGGCACAGGTAAGCGATAAGTACTTTGCAGTAATAATGCAGTTTGTAAACAGGTTGTATTGTAGTTCTATCAATACTTTTGGTTTGATTACAGTAGAACTACTAGTAATGCAATGCTTTGAAATATTGTACATATACTTTGTATTGACTTTTCAGTAGAATGTCAAGTATATTACTTTACAGATTACTTTTCTTACACAGTGCGGTATACCTAGATACTGCACTGGGTCATTTCCTGTAAACAGGTAAGTACAAGGTTTTGGTTATTTTGTTACAGTTTTAGAAACTTTTATATATTTTCGAACTCCTCACTTAGAATCTTTTCACAGAAAAACAGTCAATGATATCCTATGGAGAAAAATAGGGTTATCAGTTCAAAGGTAAGTATTCGGTTGTGGGAGTTGGTACTCTGGGGTAGACTCAAGGGCTCCGCAGGGACAAGGATGCACTCTTGTTACACCCTCAGCGGTACTAGGGCTGCTGGGTGCAGAGTGCTGAGGCCCAGTGTTATCCAATTGGGGATAGGGGATCTCCGGTTGGTGGCTGCTTACGAGCAGGCCACAAGGTTGTGGGAGCAAAGCTCCTGGACTTAAGTCAGGGCAAATGGGGGTTCAAGCCAGCACAAGAGGGGCACCCTCAGTGGCACTTGGGCGGCTGGGTGCAGAGTGCTGTTTGGCGTCGGGCCCCCAGTAGCTTTCAAGGGAAGTCTCCGGTTTGCAAACACACTGCAGGTTCGGGGAAGACGGTCTTCTGGGTGCAACAGCTAGGGTCCTTGGTGTGGTGTCTTGTCTTTTGACAGTTGTGACACCATATTTTGTTGGGATCCCAACTCTTACCTTGGTACCCACTTTTAGTTTGGAGGTTTCATTGGGCCCACCCTCCTACACAGGTTTTGGGGGGGCTATCTGGGACTCTTTACTTTTATCCTTAAGAGGCTCACTGTCTTTCCTTTGGAGAGGTTTTATAGCCCCTTTCTTTTGGTCACCCCCAGTGGACGTCCTAGTTACCCTTGTCTTGACCCAGTGGTCGGCCTTCTTTCCTAATTCTTGGGGAGAAATAAGACCGAGGTCTATCAGGTACTGATGCACCTTTTCATCTATGCAATTACTTAATAAGTGTTCTTTCATGAACAAATTATAAAGACCACATTGATCTTGCACTTTACTTCCAGTCAACCGGCGACCTAGTGTTTTCGTTGAGTAGTCTACAAATTCCACCCAGGGCTGACTCGAGGTTTTCTGAGTCCCCCTGAATCTAATTCTATTCTCCTCAGTTGTGAGTCCAAATCCCTCAATCAGAGTTCTCTATATGAGGCCATAAGACCCAACATCTGCCCCAGTGAGTGTCAGAAGTTTGTCTCTGCACTTACCAGAGAACAGTTCACAAAGGTGTGCCCCTCAGTGAGTTTTCTTCACTCTTCTGGCTTCACAAGCCCTCTCAAAGGCTGTGAACCACTTGGTGATATCATCACCATCTTCAAATTTAGGGACAGTCCCTTTTGGGATTTTGGGATCATATGACCCTAATTTTTCAAGATTTTTAAATGGCTGCCACCATTGATGGGTCCAAGGCCCATCTTTGCTCTTTCTTTCTCTGGAGCCAGGCGTCTGGTCTCTAGACCAATCTTTTGGTCAACCTGGCTAGCAGGCTGCCCTCCTCATTGAGGCTGTCCTAAATTTCCTCAGCAGTACCTGATCCACCTGTGTGGGCTCCAGGTACTGAGAGATTGATTCTTGGATTCAGGGCCACTGGGGCCCTTTTCTCCCAATGAAGTGTGTGTGTGCGGGGGGTGGGTTGGTCAATCTCATCATCCCCTCCATCTTCTTCCAAATCTGAGAGATCTTTACCATTCTCAGAGGGAAGGTCCTTAGCATACCCAGCCAACAGCTCCCGGAGCTTTTGTTTGGTGGGATGTGTCCCCATGGCTATTTTTTTAATTTTACATAGGGAACTTAACTCCTTGAAAGACAAGTGAAGGTAAGGGATGAGTTCAAATTCCTCAACTTGGTCCTCTATGTCATTGTGGTTATTTTCACAACAGCTGGATTCCTGTTAAGATGCATAGTTAAAAAACTTCTAACCTCTCTTATCCCTAGCTGTAGTGAATTTTTATTTTTCTAAAATGCTAAAGGGACTTAACCAAGGCCCTAACAAGACTTTTAGTAATTTGGAAAATGTGTCAATTAAAAAATCAGAATTCTAAAGACAATTTAAGAGTTCTGTTGTGTGATCAATAGGTAACCAAGTTAGTCCAACACATGTAAAGTTGTATATCCCATCGCTAATCCATCAATGTAGGAAGCTGGCTCTGTATATACTATACCAAAGTGAGGTATAGTGTGCACAGAGTCCAGTGGAACCCCAAAGGTAGGCAGAGGTAAAAATAGATAGCACCTTACTCTCTATTTGTGGTAGTGTGGTCGAGCAGTAAGGCTTTATCAGAGGGTAGTGTTAAGCATTTGTTGAACACACTCAATCAACAAATGATATCACACTCAAAGACTGAACTTCAGACCAATTTGTTTTGTATTAAAATATTATTTTAGTTATTTTATTTCCTAGAACCAAGCAAGCCTGGCACAGGTAAGTGATAAGTACTTTGCAGTAATAATACAGTTCGTAAACAGTGTGTATTGCAGTTGTATAGATACTTTTGGTTTGATTACAATAGAACTACTAATGCTTTGAAATATTGTACATATACATTGTATTGGCTTTTAAGTAGAATGTCAAGTAGATTACTTTACAGATTACTTTTCTTGCACAGTGTGGTATACCTGGATACTGCACTGGGACATTTCCTGTAAAAAGGTAAGTAAAAGGTTTTGGTTATTTTGTTACAGTTTTAGAAACTTTTAAAGATTTTCGAACTCCACACTTAGAAACTTTTCACAGAAAAACAGTCAATGTTATCCTATGGAGGGAAATAGGGTTATCAGTTGGAAGGTAAGTATTCGGTTGTGGAGTTGGTATTCTGGGGGTAGACTCAGTGGTCCCCCAGGGTCAAGGATGCACTCTTGAAACACTCTCAACAGCACTAGGGTGGCCAGGTGCAGAGTGCTGAGGCCCAGTGTTATCCTATGGGGGATAGGGGAACTCCGGTTGGTGGCTGCTTATAAGCAGGCCACAAAGTTGTGGGAACAAAGCTCCTGGACTTAAGCTCAGGGCAAATATGTCTTGTGGCGGCAGGCTGGTGTGTACCAGTCAGGGAACCCACCAGAGGCTGGTAATTTTTCAGGGGGCATCTCTAAGATGCCCTCTGAGTGCGATTTTCATTAAAACCCACACTGGCATCAGTTTTGGTTTATTGTGCTAAGAAGTTTGATACCAAATTTCTCAGTGCAGCCATTATGATACTGTGAAGTTCGTAATGACAAACTCCCAGCACCATATACTCTTAATGGCAGCACTGCACTTACAATGTCTAAGAATTGACTTAGACGCTGTAGTGGTACACGGCCCATGCACCTGTACCCTCAAAACTGGTATAGTGCACCCAGCTACAGGGGTAACTGATCTATGCCAAGGCAGTGGGTTGTAGGCAAGGCACACATGTGTGCCAAGTAGACTCTTCACTGTGTTCTGCATCAAAACACACAGCCTGCAATGGCAGTGCGTGTGTGTAAAGAAACGGCCTCTAAGGGTGGCACAATAAGTGGGAGAGGATATAGCCTTACAGCTAGAGCGGTCGACTTTGAAGCTGGGGAAGTGGGTTCGAGGCTCGGCAACAACAATCAACATCCTGTGATTCTGGGCAAATCATTTAATCTCCCCTTGCCTAACACAAAATTATTTGTCAATTTGTAACGAAACTGGTGCTCATGTAAAGCGCTCTAATACCCGATTTCTTGGGTTTAGTTTGCGCTATATAAAACTCTAAAAAAATAAAAATAACAAGTGCTGCATCACTTAGAGGCCTTCCCTGGCCACAGAGCCCTTGGTACCCATGGTACCTTTTACAAGGGAGTGATATGTGGCCAGAAAGGTGCCAATTAGGGGTAAGAACACGGGCCATTGAACCTGATTGGTAGGGGCACAGGGCACATCAAGTCAAAGTGCATCAGTAGTCTGGCAAAAAGTGGGGGGGGTTACTGCAACAGAAACCCAGCCTCCTACACTAATTGAATACAATTATCAGATATTACTGATTGCTCGTGTGATCTGATCTCTCGATATACCAGAATGTGCATTAAGTCAATTTTTAAAGGTACATTGTTTCAGCACTTTGTATTTTGAAATCAAATGATCACATTTTTGACTCTAGCACTAGAAAGATGAATGGGTAAGTGCTGCAAAGTATGATAATCCAAATATTATTGATTGAATTGCGTTTGTCATACGAATAAACATTAATTGATGAATAGTGAAGGATGGAGAAAAGCTCCATTTTGGGGATGAAAATGAACTGACTGATCGTAGGAAGTAACAAAATCAAATAGTCAGATAGAAATGTGTTGTATCCACAGGCCCAGGCTAAAAAATCCAAACACGTAGTGCTCATCTGTGCTAGCCGCATTGATGGCAGGACCTGAAGATGCTGTGAGGCAACTTTCCATGATTGAAAACTCTAACTCTGTGCTGTATGAGATTCTGCTCTGGAGAATCTTTCACCTAACCAACCTCTAATACAGCAAGCCCATCTATATTATGAAGTGAGCCTGAAAGTTTTCCATTTTTTTGTTAAAGTCTTGCAGCTCTATTTTTCTCTTGCTTGTGATTTGTTGGTGTTCCCACTAGATGCTAGAATACATCATATGACCATTGCACTACGTTCTTGATAAGATACAAGAGAAAACCGTCCAAACAAAATTTTGCTACCAGCAGAAACCAGGGGCGAGATCATTTTAACTCTCCCAGGATCCCCGTTGTTCAGATAACAGAGAATATTCCATTTGTGGTTAAAGTCTGAGGCCTAGGAGCTGAATTAAATAAATTATTTGCGACCAGTTTTTGAGGCATAAAATATGTTTGTGCTGCTATACCATTCCACTCTAAAATTGATAACTATTGATTCCAGGCACTGCAAGATGTACACACCACGAAAACCTAAAACAAATCAAATTCACGACAGCTGCAAGAACAGTGGAAGCCAAGATAAATTTGCAAGATCTATGTCAATGGATTTTAGAGAAGTAGAGTCAAAACAAAAGAGACAATTATGCTGTCATGAAGAAAAGATCTTGGCTCTTTCATTGTGGGTTCTAAGTGGAGTTCACTGAGAATTACTCAGTGGGAGACAAGCACGAGCAGCAGTCGGTCTGTGACATCACATTTCTGACACCATCTCAGCAGTGCAACTGCTTGGTGGATCTCTATACTCCGCATGACACATTACCATAAACAAATCACACACAACAAATAAAACAGTATGGAATGCAGAAAATGGCTGAAAAAGAGGCCAGGAATTTTGCCTTTAACAACTAGAGGGAATCATTAGGAACGGTTAAACCACAGACATTATAATTACAATGGGTCTGTAATTGTGATTACCAGTAGTGTAACCGCCTGTCTGTTATTTCCGCAGGCCTCCTGTTAGGAAAGGGCCCTCTCTGCAGGGTCACCCCCAAACTGTTTGCCTTCCTTCTCCTACTTTTTGCTGAATTTGTTTGTGCTGGTATTAGGACTCTGCACACTTTACAGCTGCTAAACAGTGCTAACGTGCTTGTGCTCTCTCGCCTAAATATGGTAATATCAGTTGATCTCCAATTTGCATGTTTAATTTACCTATTAGTCCCTAGTAAAGTGGTAGTCCCTGTACCAGGGCATGTAAATAATTGCTACTAGTGGTTCTGCAGCACTGATTGCGCCACCCTCTTACATAACCCTTTAACCATGTCTGATGCCTGTCATTGCAGAGCCTGTGAATGCAGTTGACACTGCCATGTCAACTGCCTAAAAGAACCTTTTTCTAGGCGCAAACCCTCCATTTATATAGATATAAGTCACCCCTAAGACAGCCACTGGACAGCCCAGAGGGCAGTGTGCAATGCTTTTTAAAGGCAGAACATGTACATTCAGGTTTTGCATGTCCCGGTAGTAAAAAAACACTTACATTCATTTTTCACTGCAACAAAGCTTGTATCTCCCATAGAATACCATTGGGATTCTCTTATTACATTTTATAAGTGTAATTTTCAAATAGGTAGATATAACTGATTCATGGTTGGAGTCTCTGGCATCCTAATTTAAAATCCTAACTTAAGATGTGGGATTATAAATTACAATTCCTTCCTTGGGTATTACAGCAATTACGGCTTCAGCCATAGTTCCCTTAACCTCTCCCGTGGTGCTAATTTCTTGAAAAACTTCCAATAGAGGAGTTGCAAGAATATGGGCAAAAGTCTTATAAAATGGTGCTGTATAGCCATCAGGGCTGGGGGCTTTCCCTTTTTTAAGGGATTTGATCGCGTTAACAACCTCCGATTCAGAGATCGGTTCATTTAAAGATTCCTTTTCTGCGGTCGTAGGTGTTGGGAGTGTGCAGTTTGAGAGATACTTCTTCATTTTTTCACTGTCAACGTGTATGTTCTTAGCATAGAGTTTCTCATAAAAGTCTTTGAAAATATTCGCAATCTTAGTGGGATCAGAGTTGGGAGTACCGTTTCCATCGATTAAGGAAGTAATGGTGTTCTTCTGAATTTTAAATTTAAGATAAGCCGCTAGTCCCTTCCCTGCTTTGTTCGAGTCGCAGACTTTAAAGCGCTTCTTCCCGTCCAGCCAAATTCCTGCCTTCTCACTGATAAGTTTAATATAGGTGTATTTTTGATTGGACAAATCAGTTAGGACTGCAGGGTTTCTACTCATCAGGTATTTACGCTGAAGTTTTGAAATGTCCTCTTCTAACTTCAACAAGGCCGCAGTGCGGTTTTTATTAATTGCAGAGGATATTTTTATAATAAGTCCCCTTAAATTGGATTTCAGTGCCTCCCAACGGATGGTGTCTGAAGTGTCACCTCTCTTATTGGACAATAAGAAGTCTTTAATGGCGGTGTCAAGGGTTTCTTTGTGTTTCGTATCATTGAGAATAGTATCATTGAACCGCCACATAGATTGACGGGTAGATGGTTTAAGATTAGATAGTGTAAGGGAGACGCATGAATGATCAGAGACTAATCTGGGAGCAATGTCCGCGTCCTCAACTCTTGCCACCGCATTTTTAGATATGAGTATATAGTCAATTCTCGAAAACGAGTCATGTGGCGGGGAGTAGAATGAATAGTCTCTACCATCAGGATGCAGTAAGCGCCACGTGTACACCATATGGAACCTATTGCATAGTTTCATGAATGCCTTATGGGCTTTCCCTGGGCGAAACACGCATTTAGAGTCTCTATCTAATATAGGGTCATAAGGGAGATTGAAATCGCCTGCCAAAATATGGGCTGCTGTGTCGGGAATGGTGGTGATCTGCTTCGTGAGGCCTACCCAGAAGGACGGATCATGTGTATTTGGGGCGTAAATAGTCGTGATAAAGAACTCAGTGTCATCTTTGAGTAGTTTCGCCGAAATCCATCTCCCTTTCGTGTCTGTTGTGGTAGAGACTACCTCCACATTCGCATTCTTGGCCACTAGCATCAACACCCCATTCTTTTTTGAGATTGCTTCAGAGCCTATCACTTCGATGTAGTATTGTTACGCAATGTGTGAAATAGCTTCGCCTCTAGTTTTGTCTCCTGCAGCAAGGCTATATCTCCACGCTGCCTACGTAAATAATCAAGTACCTTTTGACGTTTAACTGGCTGGTTGAGACCTTTCACGTTCAATGATAATATTCGAAGGTTAGCTTAGCTATAGTTGTTGTCCCTATTGGAGTGTCCATAACAGGAGCCATCAGTTATACAATAAGTGATACAGTCCCATGACCCATGCGTATGCGCAAAGGTTGGACCGAGAAGAGGGTCTCATACCTTTGTCAAAACCAGCAGTGTAATATCTCGCATTGAATACAGGGCTAGTACCATATGTAGGGAATCGGAGGACAGAGTTTAAGCTCCGGAACAGAATGTGGTGCAATGGACGCAAGCTAGGATGCAAGATGGACAAAACTAAACAAAACAATATACAAAATGCAAAAACAATCCCCCCCTTCACTCCCACCAACCTCCCTCCACCCTCCTCCCTCCCCCACAGCCCACCCCTCCCTCCCCAGTAGTAGAGATAACAGAACATGGCGACTCGGGAATGACGACCACGAGGCCGCCTCCAAGCAGCTTGCTCATAACTATTAATCTTTTTGGGCTGCAATCCCAATCTAGTGAAGAAATAAGCCAAGCATGTAGGCAACAATAAACGACAAACAACAATGGTACCATGACCTTGAGTACGGAAGGTCAATATTTTGACTACATTATCATAAACCAAGCACAACAGCAACTGTAGAAGAATTATCGTGGGTGCACCTGACACCAAGAGGGAGTGCTACAAAACAACACCACTATTTACAACAAGGGGTGGTGATGGACAGAGTCTCTGAATTAAGCAGAGTACTCTCACCCAGTCAAGAGATCAGGGCTAGATCCAACACCGTTTTTTAGCTCATTGCACCATCCCAGTTTCAGAACCTGGCTGTATGCAAATTAGTCTGTCCCTGGCCCAGTGCATCATGGGAACAGGGCAGACCAGACTACAAAAGCCAATTCTTACACTGGGAAGGAAACAAGCTTCCGGGGACCGGTTTCTGGCATTTCAGCCGTCTTCGGCCCGGCTTGCTTGAATCCTGATGGTGCAATGAGCAAGGGACTCACATCTGAGTATACCCTTCCACGCTTAGGGTGGACAAAATTATTTACAACAAGGGGTGGTGATGGACAGAGTCTCTGAATTAAGCAGAGTACTCTCACCCAGTCAAGAGATCAGGGCTAGATCCAACACCGTTTTTTAGCTCATTGCACCATCCCAGTTTCAGAACCTGGCTGTATGCAAATTAGTCTGTCCCTGGCCCAGTGCATCATGGGAACAGGGCAGACCAGACTACAAAAGCCAATTCTTACACTGGGAAGGAAACAAGCTTCCGGGGACCGGTTTCTGGCATTTCAGCCGTCTTCGGCCCGGCTTGCTTGAATCCTGATGGTGCAATGAGCAAGGGACTCACATCTGAGTATACCCTTCCACGCTTAGGGTGGACAAAATTATTTACAACAAGGGGTGGTGATGGACAGAGTCTCTGAATTAAGAAGAGTACTCTCACCCAGTCAAGAGATCAGGGCTAGATCCAACACCGTTTTTTAGCTCATTGCACCATCCCAGTTTCAGAACCTGGCTGTATGCAAATTAGTCTGTCCCTGGCCCAGTGCATCATGGGAACAGGGCAGACCAGACTACAAAAGCCAATTCTTACACTGGGAAGGAAACAAGCTTCCGGGGACCGGTTTCTGGCATTTCAGCCGTCTTCGGCCCGGCTTGCTTGAATCCTGATGGTGCAATGAGCAAGGGACTCACATCTGAGTATACCCTTCCACGCTTAGGGTGGACAAAATTATTTACAACAAGGGGTGGTGATGGACAGAGTCTCTGAATTAAGCAGAGTACTCTCACCCAGTCAAGAGATCAGGGCTAGATCCAACACCGTTTTTTAGCTCATTGCACCATCCCAGTTTCAGAACCTGGCTGTATGCAAATTAGTCTGTCCCTGGCCCAGTGCATCATGGGAACAGGGCAGACCAGACTACAAAAGCCAATTCTTACACTGGGAAGGAAACAAGCTTCCGGGGACCGGTTTCTGGCATTTCAGCCGTCTTCGGCCCGGCTTGCTTGAATCCTGATGGTGCAATGAGCAAGGGACTCACATCTGAGTATACCCTTCCACGCTTAGGGTGGACAAAATTATTTACAACAAGGGGTGGTGATGGACAGAGTCTCTGAATTAAGCAGAGTACTCTCACCCAGTCAAGAGACCAGGGCTAGATCCAACACCGTTTTTTAGCTCATTGCACCATCCCAGTTTCAGAACCTGGCTGTATGCAAATTAGTCTGTCCCTGGCCCAGTGCATCATGGGAACAGGGCAGACCAGACTACAAAAGCCAATTCTTACACTGGGAAGGAAACAAGCTTCCGGGGACCGGTTTCTGGCATTTCAGCCGTCTTCGGCCCGGCTTGCTTGAATCCTGATGGTGCAATGAGCAAGGGACTCACATCTGAGTATACCCTTCCACGCTTAGGGTGGACAAAATTATTTACAACAAGGGGTGGTGATGGACAGAGTCTCTGAATTAAGCAGAGTACTCTCACCCAGTCAAGAGATCAGGGCTAGATCCAACACCGTTTTTTAGCTCATTGCACCATCCCAGTTTCAGAACCTGGCTGTATGCAAATTAGTCTGTCCCTGGCCCAGAGCATCATGGGAACAGGGCAGACCAGACTACAAAAGCCAATTCTTACACTGGGAAGGAAACAAGCTTCCGGGGACCGGTTTCTGGCATTTCAGCCGTCTTCGGCCCGGCTTGCTTGAATCCTGATGGTGCAATGAGCAAGGGACTCACATCTGAGTATACCCTTCCACGCTTAGGGTGGACAAAATTATTTACAACAAGGGGTGGTGATGGACAGAGTCTCTGAATTAAGCAGAGTGCTCTCACCCAGTCAAGAGATCAGGGCTAGATCCAACACCGTTTTTTAGCTCATTGCACCATCCCAGTTTCAGAACTTGGCTGTATGCAAATTAGTCTGTCCCTGGCCCAGTGCATCATGGGAACAGGGCAGACCAGACTACAAAAGCCAATTCTTACACTGGGAAGGAAACAAGCTTCCGGGGACCGGTTTCTGGCATTTCAGCCGTCTTCGGCCCGGCTTGCTTGAATCCTGATGGTGCAATGAGCAAGGGACTCACATCTGAGTATACCCTTCCACGCTTAGGGTGGACAAAATTATTTACAACAAGGGGTGGTGATGGACAGAGTCTCTGAATTAAGCAGAGTACTCTCACCCAGTCAAGAGATCAGGGCTAGATCCAACACCGTTTTTTAGCTCATTGCACCATCCCAGTTTCAGAACCTGGCTGTATGCAAATTAGTCTGTCCCTGGCCCAGTGCATCATGGGAACAGGGCAGACCAGACTACAAAAGCCAATTCTTACACTGGGAAGGAAACAAGCTTCCGGGGACCGGTTTCTGGCATTTCAGCCGTCTTCGGCCCGGCTTGCTTGAATCCTGATGGTGCAATGAGCAAGGGACTCACATCTGAGTATACCCTTCCACGCTTAGGGTGGACAAAATTATTTACAACAAGGGGTGGTGATGGACAGAGTCTCTGAATTAAGCAGAGTACTCTCACCCAGTCAAGAGATCAGGGCTAGATCCAACACCGTTTTTTAGCTCATTGCACCATCCCAGTTTCAGAACCTGGCTGTATGCAAATTAGTCTGTCCCTGGCCCAGTGCATCATGGGAACAGGGCAGACCAGACTACAAAAGCCAATTCTTACACTGGGAAGGAAACAAGCTTCCGGGGACCGGTTTCTGGCATTTCAGCCGTCTTCGGCCCGGCTTGCTTGAATCCTGATGGTGCAATGAGCAAGGGACTCACATCTGAGTATACCCTTCCACGCTTAGGGTGGACAAAATTATTTACAACAAGGGGTGGTGATGGACAGAGTCTCTGAATTAAGCAGAGTACTCTCACCCAGTCAAGAGATCAGGGCTAGATCCAACACCGTTTTTTAGCTCATTGCACCATCCCAGTTTCAGAACCTGGCTGTATGCAAATTAGTCTGTCCCTGGCCCAGTGCATCATGGGAACAGGGCAGACCAGACTACAAAAGCCAATTCTTACACTGGGAAGGAAACAAGCTTCCGGGGACCGGTTTCTGGCATTTCAGCCGTCTTCGGCCCGGCTTGCTTGAATCCTGATGGTGCAATGAGCAAGGGACTCACATCTGAGTATACCCTTCCACGCTTAGGGTGGACAAAATTATTTACAACAAGGGGTGGTGATGGACAGAGTCTCTGAATTAAGCAGAGTACTCTCACCCAGTCAAGAGATCAGGGCTAGATCCAACACCGTTTTTTGGCTCATTGCACCATCCCAGTTTCAGAACCTGGCTGTATGCACAGCACAGTACTTCTTTGAGGTCCAAGAGGGACACGAGCAATATCGTAATAGCATAGATATAACCATTGTGAATCAATTTTCAAATCAAGAGTTCAAGAGATCGTTCTGATACAGATCCGGGTTCTAAAGGATACGCTGGCAGAGGGCCCAAAGGGTACATAGACCATTAACGTGACAGGCAAAACAGGCCAGAACCAGACCCCATGTGGGCGTGCCCTTATTGGATTTCGTACAAATACAGTCGTGGTTATCAACCCTTTAGCAGTGCCGGACAAGAGACCCTCATATCAGTACCAGATCAGAAAGTCACTTCTATGTGGATACAGGAACATGAGAATAACAGTACCAAAGGTCTTATCCTAAACTCATCCTAGGCCAGGTGAAGAGGCTCCTTGTTGAGCTGAAGGGGAGACTTCCATGGTGCCATCGCATTTGGAATTCAGTCCAATTCAGTCCAATTTGTTCGCTCTGATTGTTGAGCTATTTGAAAAGTGGTGAGGTTGGCATTTTGTTCTTTAAACTATAGTATATGGTCCAGCTGACCCTACGTCCCGGGACCTACCTCCTTCAATATTCAAAATTCAGGGCGGGTTTATTTACCCGCGAGAGTTAGAAGGGCATTCAAATAATACGTGCTGCTCTACTTTTTTATTTGTTACTAAGAAGGATCTTCGGTCCTTCTTAAGGGGATGTCTGAGAAAGACACTCTATCATTTTCAGAGAGCCACATTAAGTCCTTATTGGATTCAGATCCCTTCTCTAATATTGCCCTCAGTACCTCTGCCCAACAGCAGAATGAGTCCGATAAACTGATTAGACTTAGCAAAAAACATATCCGAACAGAATTACATGGTCATTTTTTGCTTAGGCATCTAAGGGGAGGGACAATCCCCTGGGGTCTCCAGGTGAAGAATGTACCGGTAATATTCACTGAGGACGCTGAGTACAAAAGAGGATTCAGTTGCATTAACACCAAGTGTAGCCGGGATCTTATGGTCCACACGATTGAGACAGCTCAACGACTGTGTCAGAAAGAGTTAGAAGAAATTCAGGAACTCACCAAAAGCATTTTGGAGAGCCCTTTGGTTCCTGATGCCAAAGCTTTGATAGAAAAAATAGAAAAGGAAATTTTGTCCTTTAAGGACAACACAATTAACAACAAAACTTCTCAATACGAAAGAGATTCGAAATCCTTCAGTTTAGAAAAGGCATATCCTTTCCTGAAGGACGATTATTACACTCAGGCAGACTCACGTGGAGCACTTTATAAATATCAGGGTCGATCGCGAAACCGGTTCAAGACCTTCTCAGAGACATCCTCTTCATCCGATTCTTCCGGGTCTGATCCGAAAGGCAATCCTAACAAGAAGGTTTCTTTTTTAGACAAGAACCAACAGGGCAAGACAAGATACAAAGTCCCATGGGACATGCGTACGCGCAGGAACCACTACCAGTCATAGCAGCCAGAACCAACATAGTTAATTTGTCTTCCAAAATACTCACAAAGGACGAGGAATCAGTGCTTAACTTGGGACTTAAATTTGTTCTGAGTCAACAAATGGACTACACCAAAACAAAGATGGAGATAATTGCTTTTTGTCGTAAGGTACGACTCAAGGCCTTTTTCGCAAATCAGCCACCTAGTATGAATATCGAAACTACAGGGCTTAGAAATAAGTCTAATTTTATTCCAAGTCAAAATATTCCCAAACAAGTGTATGCATTTGAGCAAGTTCTCCTTTCGTCCATTAATAAATTTGAGAAAAGTAAAAAGTATGTTCAATCGAATGTGAGTAAAGAACAAAGACTAGCACTTAAGAATTTGCAAGAAGATTCAACAATTCTGATTAAACCAGCCGATAAAGGCGGGGCCGTAGTCATATGGCCCAAGGACAAATACTTGTTGGAAGGTCAGCTGCAGGTGGATAACACGACGTGGTACAGGAAGCTACAGGGTGACCCGGTAAAGGAAATTCAAGGTGCAATATTGGAATTAGTACAGGCGGGCAGTGATAGTGGATATGTAGGAGTCAAAGAAAGTGAATATCTTGTGAAGGAGTTTCCACGTACCCCTGTGTTATATCTCCTGCCTAAAATTCATAAAAACCTGACCGATCCCCCGGGCCGACCGATTGTCTCGGGCTGTGATTCGTGTTTGGAGCCCATCTCCAAATATATTGATTTCTTTTTGAAGCCGTTTATAAGTGGAGTCAGGTCCTATCTAAAAGACAGGACCGATTTCCTTGTAAAGATTGAAGGTATCGAGTTTGACCCTGAATCAGAAATCATGGTCACAATGGACGTGACGTCCCTATGCACACAGATCCCTCAAGACGAGGCGCTTGAGGTGATTGAAATGTATCTGGAGACCAGAGAAAGACCGCATAGAGTCCCGACCAAGTTCATTGTACAACTAGCAGAACTTACATTGAGAAAGAACTATTTTCGTTTCAACTACCACTTTTATATGCAAATCAAAGGGACAGCTATGGGCTGTCCTTATGCTCCGGAGGTAGCCATATTGTATATGGCACAATATGAAGAGAGGTTCATTGCTAACAACAATCCTTTTCAAAAGAACATCAAACAGTGGTTACGGTACATCAATAACGTGTGGCTCCTGTGGCAGGGGAGCCACACTGAATTGATTGCCTTCCACCAGTGGCTAAATAACAAACACCAGGACATCAAATTCTCTCTAGAACAGAGTAACACATCTATGACTTTTTTGGACGTCACAATAACTTGCAGAGAGGGGCACCTCGAGTCGTCACTTTTTCGCAAGAAGACAGATAAAAAAACTATCCTTCATCACCGGAGTGCCCATCCACGTAATTTAAAAAGCAATCTACCATATGGGCAACTACTTCGCATTCGCAGAAATTGCTCAAACATGGAGGACTTTGACCACCATGCAAAGACCTTCTGCGATGAGATGACTACCCGAGGGTATCCTTAAAAGATGCTAAAACACTTGTACAAGAGGGCCCGATACACACCGAGGGAGTGTTTATTACAGAACAAAGAGAGAAGGGAGCTGGAACAAATGGTATGTGTTACGACTTTCGGACCAGATACCCATCGAATCAGACAAATGGTCCTGAAAAATTGGCATTTGTTGGAACAATTAGAGTGTCCTTTTCCGCGGCCCATTTTCGCCTATAAAAAGAACAGGAGCATTGGGCAACAGTTAGTACGTGCGGATTTGAGAACACCCAGACCCAAGCAAGACTTGCTATCAAAATGGGGTCTCAAACCGATTGAAGGACACCACAAGTGTGGTAATTGTGTATCGTGCGGGTCCTGCCTTGAAGGTTGTGTGTTTCAACACAAGGATGTCAAATGGACCAACAAAGGGTTCTCTAACTGCAAAACGAAAAATGTTGTGTATGCCATCACATGTGGATGTCAGAAATTATACATTGGGAAAACTAACCAACAAATAAACACAAGGACTACACAACACCGCTCTCGCATCAAAAATAAGGTACTCAGTGCCCCTATGGTTCAACATTTTGTAGATAAGCAACATGCAGAGACTGATTTTTCTTGGACAGTGCTTTTTACAATGCCCACTCAAAAGGGTCTTGTTGATATTGAAGAAACCTTGTTGCGTAAAGAGGCCTATTTAATCATGAGGTTTAATAGTGCCCAGACTGGATTGAATAGCATGTCTGAGGTATCAAGGCTTTGAGTCGTTTATGTTTTGGCACTGTGGAGTGCTCCACTGGAGAAGCCTGCTTTATGTAATTCGGGTTAATGATTAACTATGTAGAACTACAGGAACCACAATTCCAAGCGGTAGTTCCATGTCTATTTCCCCGCCTCGAAAATGGCGCCGACTGTCTTCGATTCAGTCTGAGCACCTCTGAACGCTAAGCGCACGATGAGACTGGTAAGTGTTTGCCAATTCCAGCGGTGTTTATGCGAGCTTACTCGCTCTTGTATCGAGAGCTTAAAAGTAAAAGGTTTGCTCTCTCGCTTGCCAGGTGACCCCTTAAGCACGGCTGTGCAGAACGACAACAACTGTGAACGCCGGTTTTCTGAAAGAAATATTGTGGCCAGGCGTTTTTGGAAAAAAAAGCACCGACATACGCGTGCAGGTAAATGGACACTGCATTTCCTTTTTGTTGACATGACAAAGAATTTTGCATCCAAGTGTATGCTTCACATACTCAAGTTTCGTCCCCTTTCTTGATTTTAGAACGGCTGTGTGTTCAGCCTCTGTCCATGAACTAAAGACCGTGGAGGCAATTCTAACTACATGCCAGTCTCAGCGCACCTCGCATTAAGTCAGTTACTCGGAGGGTAGAAGCACATACACCCGCCCAAGGTAGGAACGCTTCAGTGTGTTTCCTCCGTCATTGCGCAAAACTAACTAGAGTGCATTTCTGATTACTAAGTGTACTGTTATCTTTCAGATAACACTGTCTCTAAAAATTACCGTTGTGGCAAGATTACCGTGACAACTGCTCCTGAGTCAATTACAGGTACATGAGGGCAATAAAGGGTATGGGAAGGGTCGCCCAACATTTGATTATGGGTTGTGACACAGAGCTCTCTTTCTTCTTTTTCTTTTAATACACCTCAGAGAACCCCATTGATTGAGCCCTGATGAGATTCCGTGCATTTCTTCCACGGATTCGAAACGCGTCGGCAAGATAGATTCAAACACGAAACATATAGGATTTATTTCTAATTTTGATTAACATTTTGATTGATTTTGTGTTCTTTGATCTTTCATCTGAACGTGTCTCTATCATTGAGTTTTGTTCTCATTTGAATATGTGCAAAAAGTGATGGTTTGTTAAATTGCTTAACAAGATATGGTGTATATTTCTTAACTTTTCTGTTTGTTCAATATATAGTCATGTATTTGTCAATTTTTTGTATTCGTACATGTTGAGTGTCTTTCTCAAACAGATGATTTGTTTTGCTAAAATATTTAAAATTTCTAAATAAAGGGTATAAATAAAATATACCGAACAAATTTGGAATTCAGTCCAATTTGTTCGCTCTGATTGTTGAGCTATTTGAAAAGTGGTGGGGTTGGCATTTTGTTCTTTAAACAAAACAACACCACAGCACAGTACTTCTTTGAGGTCCAAGAAGGACACGAGCAATATCGTAATAGCATAGATATAACCATTGTGAATCAATTTTCAAATCAAGAGTTCAAGAGATCGTTCTGATACAGATCCGGGTTCTAAAGGATACGCTGGCAGAGGGCCCAAAGGGTACATAGACCATTAACGTGACAGGCAAAACAGGCCAGAACCAGACCCCATGTGGGCGTGCCCTTATTGGATTTCGTACAAATACAGTCGTGGTTATCAACCCTTTAGCAGTGCCGGACAAGAGACCCTCATATCAGTACCAGATCAGAAAGTCACTTCTATGTGGATACAGGAACATGAGAATAACAGTACCAAAGGTCTTATCCTAAACTCATCCTAGGCCAGGTGAAGAGGCTCCTTGTTGAGCTGAAGGGGAGACTTCCATGGTACCATCGCCATGGTCGAACAGGAGTTGTCGCAGTTTTCTCGGGTCAGAGAACACATGTGTCACACCTTGTATGGTCACTCTAAACTTCGTCGGACCAATAAAGCCATACATGTGACCAAGTGATTTCAATTGTGGCCTCATTGCGAGGAAGGCCTTCCTGATGTCCATAGTCTCCTTACTGAAGTCCTGTGAGATGAAGATTTTGTGACCTTTCCATAGCACATGGTTATGCTTGCGGGCGAAGGTAAGTATCTGCTCTGTGTGCTGATATCTTAGCGGTTTGCACACGATCGCTTTTGGGCCCTTCTGATCCTTAGAAATTCGTCCTGGAACCCTATGTGCTCTATCAAACTCCAGTGGCTGAGTGAAGGTTAGATTAGTGGCCTGCGTGAACCACTCCTCGAGGAAGGGTATGCATGAGTCATGCGATTCCTCTGCTTTTTCCGGCATGCCAAAAATTCTTAGGTTCCCCCTTCTGTTTCTGTCTTCCAATTCCGCAACTTTTCTCACAAGGTGGTCTGAGCATAAGGAGAGGTTCTTGATAGCTCCACACGTTTTATTCTCAAAGTCTTCCAGTTTGCTTATCCTGGTCTCGGACTCCGTAATTCTTGAGTTAATGTCTTTGATATCCTGGCGGACAGCTACAACCTCTTCCTTGGTGGATTTGGCCCAGTCCCTAACCTCTTCTAGCCTGCTCAAAATTGTTGCCATGGCATCCGTCATTTCTTTATTCCCTTTGACTGGCGTCGGTGGGTTAGATTTCATGCGTTTAGCAGTTACACCATTTTCTTTGTCCCCCATCCTTTAGTTGAACGTAGCAACTTGACTTGATGTTTTTTATTCTGATTCCCACTAACTCACGGCGCTGATACTGAATTGCGTTGCGTCGTGAATAGTGAAAGACGATTTTGTTGAAGAGAGATTATAGGTGTACATTCATCAGCAGGAGCCGTCGTTTTGCACAATGCACGTGTTGCTCCTTGTAAATACCATTTAAATCATTAAATGTCATTTGTACCCTTGTAAATATCGATGGCAATAGTTGCTGCAGATGATCAACCAGCACGCCACACACAGTGTCACAGACACAGTCTACATACATGCCACCAGATTCCCTAGGGTTTCCGCAGGTCTATTCGGTGTCTCTGATATCAGCTGCGTCAGAAATTCAATTTAGGCTCTGTGGATGGGTGCAATGGTTGTCTATATATGTTGGTGCAGCGTTATTTCCAAGAAACGTGGTTAATTTGTTCTGGTGACCTGCCTACAGTTCCTCATAGCACACCAGAGGCCACAGCATACATCATGGTATACAGGCGCAGGGTTGTACAAACACGATGTTAGATTAGCAAGGGAACGCCATTTTAAACAGCCATCTCAATCAGTCATGTAGTGTAAAAGATTCTGCAGGGGCCCTGCCAAAAGCTGTGTCTAAGCGTGTGGTCTGATGTACCACATCGGTTGTCTCAGAGATATATGCAGTCATATGCAATCATATGCAGTCATATGCAGTTTCACAGTCTCGGTGCAGGGTTATCGAGTCGCGGAGACAGGCTCTCTGGCGTCGATTTTAGCAAAACGCATCCAGAAGGTCCTGCCGTCCCTAATACATCCCTCGCAAGCGGGTTTCCTGAAGAATAGGCTTTCGAGCGATAACTCGAGAATTCTGGCTCACGTCATTGAAAAAGCGAAATTCTTATCCACGCCCACCGTGGCAATCACACTAGACGCTGAAAAAGCGTTCGACAAAGTAGACTGGACTTATTTAAATGCCATACTACACAAGTTCGACCTGGGTCCCCTATTCACTAAATTAGTCATGTCCCTCTATGCCTGTCCCTCTGCTAGAGTGCGGGCTGGTGGCGCCTTTTCCTCCCCGTTTAGCCTAGAACAAGGTACTAGGCAGGGTTGCCCACTGTCCCCGTCCTTTTTCCTCCTGGCAATTGAACCCTTTCTGTACTATATTAGGGAAAACCCTGAAATTGCAGGAGTTCAGTTCGCAGACTGTACAATCAAGCTCACGGCCTATGCTGATGATGTATTGGTCATGAGTGAAAAAGCTGATAAGGCTATACCGGCGTTACTCTCCACGATCGAAGAATTCTCAAGTGTATCTGGGTACTCCCTGAACAAGGATAAAACTGAGGTGAAGTCATTAAATAATCTGTGTGATAAAAACATCTTGGGCGAATCAGGGCTAACCTGGCAGCCGAGGAGTTTTAAATACTTAGGTTTGGAATTTGAAAGGGATTTGATAACCACCCTAAAAATTAATGAGGAGATACTCTACAAAAAAATACAAAAACTCTTAGATGGCTGGTCTCCAAAGTTCCTCTCATGGTGGGGTAGGGCGGAAACATTAAAAATGATGATCAGTCCCTTGGTGAACTATATGGCATGCATGCTCCCCATGACCTTCTCGGAGGACTTTCTACATAAAGTTGAGAAGTCGCTATCGGACTTCCTGTGGAAAGGGAAGAAACCGAGAATTGCCATGAAGAAACTGCAACTGCCAAAGCTTAAAGGGGGCTTAGGTCTACCAAATTTCAGAAACTACCAAACCGCCTTTCTCTGCAGACAAGGAGCTTCCTGGTTCACCGAAGACCCTACTTATACGCCCTTATGGATTGACATTGAGAAATCCATTATCGGCAAGGCCCCGCTCTCTGCTGTGCTCACAATGGACCTCTCACACCTTACGAATTCTAAGTACATCATGCTTAATACCAAGAGAGCTCTTTTGCAGATAGATCGCACTCACAAAACCGGTCTACAAATCCATAATTCATCATCTGCTTCTTTATGGCGTAACCCGTCAATTAAGATTGGCGGATCACCCATTATATGGGACCACTGGTCTGATAAAGGTGTTAATGTGATTGCAGATCTACACGAAAATAACATGCCACTGCCATTCTCGACTCTGCAGGCTAGACACTCCCTATTGCCGATTGACTTTTACTCGTTCTTGAAGCTAAAGTCAGCCCTATCCACCAGAACGTTCAAGCTAGCGACGCCTTGGCTAAAATCTATGCTCCCTCACTTTCAATCCTCTGGACATTTTGTCTCAAAAATATATAAACTTCTTGCACCAACACCCAACAAATCAATGAGGCGTAACGAAGCCAAATGGGAATCAGGACCAAATAATACTGGAATAAGCATAGACTGGGTCAGGATACATGCATCAGCACTCACTCATAAGGTCTCGCCGATACTATCACAGACCAAGTATATGATTCTTAACAGGGCTTTCTGGACCCCACAACGACTATTTAAGGTAGGCCTACGAGACACACCGACTTGCTGGAACTGCTCCTCGGATATTGGTGACCTTCCACACATGTTATTTAATTGCCCCATGCTTCACACATTTTGGACTAAAATCTTTGACTACATTGGGCACACGTTTGACATACACCCTGCAAGGGAATTCATCTACATTATCCTGGGGGCTTTAGACCCACTACTAAAGGGGGATCATGACCGCCAGCTCCTGGATCTCTTGCTAACACTAGCATGCAAGGTAGTCCTATGCAATTGGAAATCAGCATCTGAGGTCTCTTTTAATGCCTGGAGGGAATGGCTATCCTGCATTAGAGGTACCGACAATCCCGCTCTTCACACATCACCATGGCAGGTTACCAACAAAAAACTATGGTCTTCCTTAGACCAGGCCTCCTTTACCTTCGATCCACCATGAAGCACCACCAATGAGGTCAATACTTGGCAAATCCGGGGGTGCCGCTGCATGAATTGTACTGGTTATATCCTGTCCACATGGGCTTACCAGCCTTAGACACAATGTGCAGGAACGACAAGTATACCTGCTATTATATGACTAGATTTGGATGGAGAGCTCTACGGAACCGTGTATAACCGTAAGAATGCAATGATGGCATATTTTATTGTTTACCTTGCATATTTGATTATCCATTTATTTACTCATTCATCTCATATCATTTACAGATCCGGACTGATGTTACCTTCTTGTTTTTACTATGCTTTATTTTCCGTTACTGTATGTATGTATGTATTGTTTTATATGCACTGATCCATGTTTGATTACGGCGTCACTCCAATACGATTGTAATTCTACTGATGCCTCATGGCCGTTATCATTCTTGTTATTGCTTAATAAAAATGATTTGAACTAAAAAAAAAAAAATTACAATTCCAAAAATAACGCTTTTAGAAAGTTGGCATTTTCTTGCTTTAGACATTTGGTGCCTATAGCCTGTCTCTGATCACATGACTGGATGTAGTTGCCAGTTGGGCTTTGTGTATTCTTCCTAGACAGTCACACACAATGGGAGCTTAGGTGTTATTTGACAGGATGGGAGGGAGGAGCTGGACCCAGCCTCACTGACACCTGAATAGGCTGTGTCCTGTTGCCACACAAAGGGCTGTATACCCACCTCCTTTGGTGAGCCTGGAGCCAGGGCAGGAAGGGAGGACCTCTGTATACTTCAAAGGCAAGTCTTTGAAGTCTCCCCCACTTCAAAGGCGCCACTGGGTATAAGTACTGGTTCTCAGACACCACCACTTCAGTACATTTCTAGACCTGTGAAGACTCTGCCAGGAAGAAGGACTGCTTGCTGCTGAGAGGACTACCACTCTGCTGTGCTTCTCTTTTGCTGAACTCCTACCTTACTGTGCTGACCTGCTGAAAGCTGTCCTCTTATCTAGGTAAGGGGACTGGACCTGCATCACTTGAACCCAGAGTGCCCTCAAGGGTTAGCTGGCTGGCCTCCTGATCCGAAGTCCAAAGGAGAAAAGACTTCCATCGTACCTGCTTCTGCACCTAGACTCTGCCATCTGTGAGTCTGCCCTGGCAAGTGCGGCCAACCTAGTCCTGGACCATTGGAATTTGTCTTAAGTTTAAGGTGTTTCTCCATTGGAACCACTGCATCCTCTGCAGAGTGACACATCCCCATGCAGAACTGATGCATCTCCTCGTCTGAGTAGCTCATGTTCGAGCAGAATCAACGTATCGTTGTTGTAGTGTGGATTAAACCTGTTGCAAAAGACTTGCATTGCCCCTGCACGGCACATCTTGGGACTGACATATTCCCTTTGAAACTGCCTTTGTGCGATGCTTTTCCTGGCGTGAGCTCCTCACATTCCTCGCTGGCCACAGCTTTGTCGATGATGCCAAACCTCCACATCACAGCTTCACTGCTCATTGGAACAGACGCATTGTTTCCACTGCGCCTCGCATCCTCAACATTGACCTTCACATCGCAAGCCCTGTCGACAGGATCCTCAACGTTCACACCTCAGGACCTTGCACTGCAGCCTGGTTGAATCTCTGACCTAACGAGTTGCCTCTACTGCACAATGCATCTTCGACACGGATCTACACAAAGAGCTCCGCATGCAGGAATTAAGGTACTTTGGATCAGCAGGGCCTAACTGCATCCCGATAGCCGGCGGGCGTTCTGTCGCAGTTGGCTTAAACTTTTGACTTCAACCAAGTCTGGCATGACCAGATATCTCCTATAGCACATTTTGCTTCTTGGCGTTATTTTTCACTATACACTTTAAAATTCAATATCTCAAGTTCTACATATTTGATTTGGAATTCTAGTCTTGTGGTATTTTTTAAATTAAGCTCTATTTTTCTAAACTGTTGTGGACTTTTTTGTGTGGTCTTTTCACTTTTTTACTGTTTGAAGTGTTACACACAGTCTCTAAAGTTAAGCTTGACTGCTCTGTGCCAAGCTACCAGAGGGTGAGCACAGGTTAATTTAGGGTTTGCCTACCTCTTACCCTGACTAGGACATTGGTTGTTGCATTTCTAGGGTTTATATCCCAGTCAACCACCAACCACCAACCACATTTTTAACACTGCCCATTATTTAGGACAAATTTCTGTTTTCCATCATTTTAATGCTTTTAATTTCTATTCTTCATTTTGTTCTTGATAAAAAATATTTTTTAAATTTAGTGTGATCCCACTTATGCAGGCCCGTAGCCAGAAGTATATTTTAAGGGGTGCAAGACCTTGAGCTATGAAGCTGTGCTCTCTAGATGCATTATTTCCCAAATACTTGTTGTACTACTAAATATCAACCCTCAGAATATTGTGATACAAGAATATTGAGGACAGAATATTGGAAGATAAGTGCATATAGTAAAACATAGATTTACTATGCCTAACTCCACATCTACATAACTTGAAGACATACATATTGCTTAGGTACATATATGGAGCGTAATGTATAGAAAGGTACTTACTTACCTGTCAATATTTTGGATTCAGTAGTCTATCCACGATATTCTGTGCCACTGATATTCAGGTTTCTAAATTCAGGTGCACACAGTGTGATTCTATGTAAAGGAATATGTGTTTTTTAGCTTACATATTAAAGCATGGTCAATCAATTTTTCACAATCCAACTTTAAATCCTATCAATTAGATGGGATTTAAAGTAGAAGGGTGTTAAGTTGTAGAGTAGGCTGACTCACAATTTCGTATATTTTCTAAACTGTTCAAGCTTGTGAAATGCAAAACTTATTTTTTTTAAATAAGCTGCCCTTAGCTCAGAGCCCTCCATCCCACACCTGTTATCTGAGGTTGTGGATATCAAGCCTCTACACTCAAAAAGTATTTGTTGGAGGATATCCTTCCAGGGACATACAGCATCAGGAAATCATCACATCTAGAAGACCCAAAAAAGGAAAAGCTCCCTAAGGCTCAAGGAAAGATCAAGATGTTGCCTTATAAATTGGGTAATTTTGGCGATATGGGTACCTGCGGTATTTAGGTAAGCACTCAGTCAATACCCAGGGAAACCTGCCAGGCCCAGACATTTCTGAAAGCAAGGCATCTAGAGTAGATTGGGGTGGTGTAGTATGCGTGGAGCCCAACACCGTTTCTTACCCGGGATGCCCTGAAAACAGCAAACTTGAGCTAAATCACAATTTTCCTAATTTCTGTGAAAGAAAATTCAGGAATCTGTGAGGATCCATAACATTCCTACCGATCAGCATTCCTACACTTCACCCAATAAACACGCTACCACAAATGTTCACCAAATATTATGCATTTAGTATATTAATTACATAAGACAAAGCAGAATTTCAAAGGAGTCAATACATTTCAGAAACCAGATTCTTGCCACACAGATCTTAAATTACTATATACAAAAATCAGAAAATGTATGTCTTGAGTGGTCAATTATAATACAAATGCTTTCAGCCTCTGGTGCCCTGATTATGGTTTCCCTAAAATGTGGTTTAAGGAAATAAATCCTCAGCGTGTTGACTGTGGCAGGGTTATCTAGCTATTATACCACTTTTGAAAGATGGTCTGTTACAGCAGCTCTTTGTGACATGGCTGGCTATATTGGGTCATTTCAGAATCACACTACTGCTAGTAGGGCTATTTGCAGACCTCGGCATTAGGCACATTAATTTAAACTAATCGGTTACTGCAATAAAATAATGATTTGTATAGCAGACACATTGTTATCTTCACTTGTGATAACTCTACCCAGCACAATAGGCTAATCAAAGCACAGACCCATATAGGAGTCTGTAGATTCCTGACTGTACATTGCTTCTGAATGACTGGTAGGTGTAGATAATGACAACCATTATGTATCAGGAATAGGAAATGTCATGAAAGTTGCTGGCTTAAGAACAACATATCTCAATGTCCTGTGCAGTCATGCAGTTTCTTGCCCTATGTGAAAGGTGAAAAGGGTAATTTTTTGGCCTCTCAGCTGTGACAGTGAACTATTGTTGGTACCATCATTCATATCAGCTCCTTACACAAAACACTGTGGTGCCCACAGTGGTCTATCATATCCCTGTTATTATTTGAAATCTACCTAATTTACTTACTAAAAGATGGTCTGGAAGACCTCTACAATTTAAAACTTGATGACTGGCATTGTTCCATAAACACAAGGATGATAAATAACTATCAGACAGAGCTTATGACCTGCAGACAATGACGACGATATCAGCCTACCGCCATATGGTCTAAGGAAAATGAAGCCCCTCCAACAATATCAAAAGAAGTCAGCAACCGAGAGGTAACAATGGATTCAGACACATATTTTATCCCACATGTTAACACAAAAAAGAGTGCCTTGTGCACAATGAAAAACACTATGTTGAATCCTCTCATACCTTGGATGCCAAGAAGAAGCTGCAAGTCATCTTCACACTTGTAATCTTCAAGCTTGACCATGTCAACAGCCCATACCTTGGCGTGCCAGCATGCATCTTACGCAAAATACAACTCGTCCAAAAGGTGGCTGCATGACTTCATCTCGGCCTTCAACCAAAGAGAAAACATGACTTCAGTCTTGCAATCACTCCATTGGCTGTCTATAGCAAGAAGGGCAATGCTCAAGACACTGTGCTTTGTCCACAAAGCCTCAAAGGAAAAGGACTGCTATATGAACAAGCTAAAATCAAGCAATACAAAACAAATCAGGACACTGGGCTTGAGGATTGCACCACTTATCATGTCACCTTAAAATAAGAAATTCATAAGAAGCACTGCTTTCTCCATAAAAGTCGCCAAGATCTGGAGCACACTACCAGCCAGCATTCAAAGCATTCAGGAGCATGTACACTTCAGAAGACAGTTGAAAACATGGCTATTTCCAAGACATACATCCCGGCAATAGAACTTGGAAAGACAGTCGCACCCTGAAACTCAATCTTTAGTTTACAATCCACAGATTAGAAACAACCGAACCAGCAGACTACTTGCGATGAGCAGATAAGTAAGGAGAGCTGACCTATGCTTTGCTGGGGTATTATATAGTTATGCAAGTTCATATAAAATGTTTCTGGCCTATACTAATACAAATACCATAACACTCAGCGGTCGGCAGCCAACTGTAATTTGCACCTTTTACATGCAATTAAGGCATATATGCTACAAGCATTGCCCATCAGCAGTACTGTTGAGCCAATAAAACAGCCATCACTGAAAAACAGGCATGGAATAACTGCAGAGATCTGTCACACAGTGCAGGTCAATGGGAAGACTTTAATCTAGCCCATGACTGCAGGTCGCAAATATCTATACACTATAGCAGTTTCTTTACATCTCACAATGGCTTTCAGCTATGAGAGGATGGCAACAATGCACATCCTAGCAGATCACTCCACTACTTTCTCCCTCTGACAATGCCAGCTCTGGCCCAGAAAGATGCACAAGGGACAGATTTATTAAGATTTGGGTTGCAAATGCAAAGTCACTTTGCATGGCTTTGCATTGACTCTGGTCATCACACTTGACAGGTAAATTCTTCCCCATCACATAGGATGACAAATCAAAGACACCACCCTTCCAACCACACACCACCATATAACCTAAACAGTGTAGTTTGCTGCCCATGTAGGTAAGCCCTTCAGTGGCACACATAGGGAAAGTAAACGCCATACAAATGTGCAATACCATGCAATATTTATCACATGTGCATCACCAAGATTTATTTTGATTCTATTAAAATCAGTTTTTCGATCACATTTAAGAATTATAAAACAAAATGTTCTTTATTTGTGCTTTCATAACTGCAGGTATATGTTGAAATATTTATTCAGTTAATATGCAGGCATTTATATTTTTTGTGAATTAAAACATGTTGGCATCTTACAGTATTTCTTTTCATACTCCTTGTATACAAACCCAACGGAAATATGCGATTCTGAGGCTGCAGAGTTTTCCACATAATTATGAATTTGAAGCATTTGCCGCATAATGCATAATTTGCTGCATAATCTGTGTATTTTACCAAAACATCTAATTTTGTTTCTAGCTCACACAGATCAAAAGTTACTAAAAATGCTCCAGCACGTGTTATCTTGTAGTGGTCACCTTTCAGTTACTTACAGCTGAATTTGGATGTGGAACTGATACTAATGAAGTGAAACGTTTGATCAGACAGGGTTTATACATTTAAAAAAGACAAAATAATTAAGTGATACTCTCACAGAATGTGCTGCGTTAAGCTGCATAATTTGTGTTTTCTTGGCACATAATTTAGTCAACATTGACAGAAAATGTATGCCTCCCCTGCCATCTAATTCCATTGGCCCTGTTTGTATCCTAGAGAGATTTCCAGATAGTTCACTTTACAAAATTCTCTCACTTTGCGGTCAAAGAAAGAAAAGTAAACAACATCTCCTGTTAAAAGACTTAGCAGCAATTTGTCATAAGAGATAGACTGAAATGTAACCTGTCTTAGAACAGCAGCAAATGTAACATGATAAAAACAAAATGTAAAGGCTTTTTTATTCCTCATTCATCTTCTGAACTCCTGCACATCCATTCTGTGCCAGCTGCCTCTGTCAATTGAGGGGGCCAAGGATTATTATGGGCTGAACCAGCCCTTAAATGCACCCCCAACCCCAGTGGCAATGGTCCTGACGGTGTGTTAAGCAGAGAATAGAAATGGAGCAGCTAGCGACAAACTCATGGTGCGCTTGTGAAACAAAGATCCCTGGGAGAGATGCTTGTGTCAACACTGCACAAATCAGGTGGCTCTATTAAAAACTAAGCAACACTTTTCACACATTTTCCCCCATGCGGCAGTAGTGCAGTGAAATTGGAGTACAGATGCATTTGGGAAGAAAGCTACAAAATGAATGGTCATTGAGACTAATGTATATCGTTTTATCTTTGGAAAAGCAAAACTCAACTTGGAGATAAAAAAATCTAAGAAAAAAAACAATAATGTATTTGAAGGAGTCTATTAGACTGATTAAGTTACCACTGTATTTGGATACTTCGGCTATGGACTGCAAGATGCATTTATGCCTATGTTTTATATCTTTGCTCTCTTTATGATAGCCTGTGACCGAAACTGTCAGACACTGAGAGGCATAAGAAATTGACCAAGTTCTCAGGTGAGTGTGTGTGGGGTGGACTAAGCTCTACTGCTGTTGGTCGGTGTCTGGCGACTGGTTATGTGAATTAGTTAGCTATATAAATGCACAGAACCATCATTCATATTAACCGGGATCAGTATGCAAATTCCATTGTATCGGGGAGGGGTGCTTCCAGTACTAAGTATTGGTACCAGAAGTACGGACTGGCAAACACTGTACCCTTACTCTTTAAGGTTTTGTTGAGCTGTTATCGTTCACTTCTACATAATGCTTCAATGTGTCACTCCTTGTCTGTGTTTTTCCCCTAATGATGATGTGCCTGGTCGAGTGCTGAAGTGTGACATTGGCCGGTGGTTTTTCCAGTAAATGTGGCAATCCTAAGGAGGAGGATTTTGGGACTGTGGTTGCCACCAGGGCCTATTTGATTGCTCATTAGTGCTTATCTTCATTGGTGGCTCCGCAAGTCAGGTGACTGTGATGTACCAGCTTGAAACAAAGCGCCAACATAATTCGCCTTTGTCGTGTTGTGCAGCCCCCAGGAAATACAGGACACAATGGTTGGTGGTAAGTCTTCTTTATTTGGTCATCTCTCTGCTTACATGTTCCCTGACATATTGTGCCGAAGTCCAGCTTTATAGTGTCCCTTGTCCCTTCCTGTCCCCTCCCCTAACCGTAAGCGGTGTCCGGTGTCCTCTGGCCTCTGCCCTTTGCCCCAGGGTCCTAGTGTCCCTGTCCTGGGCATGACATCTCCCCCTTTGTTGCAAACAAATAATTTTGCATGATGCTGCCTGTGGTCATAGAGGGAGAAAAAGAGAGAGAGAGAGAGAGAGAGAGAGAGAAAGAGAGATGGTGAGAAAAGTCTTCACAGGCCTCCGTCTTTTTACATCTCCTCAATCACTCTTTTTGTCTTTTTGCATTCTCTTCTTGGTCGTTGTCCTCTGTAGTCTACTGGTGTTTCCTCCTCTTGGGTGTCCTCCTTTAGCCCATGTGTCGGCAACTCTTCTTCCTTTGTTTTTAGGTCTCGGCTGAACGCGCGGAAGCGCGTCTCCGCCGAGAACCTATTGTGGCCGTGTCTCCTTTCCAGGAGACAATCCTGGCCGCACGCATCGCCTTGGAGGCGATTTCAAACGAGCCCGCGCACGCGAACGCGCTCGCTGCATTCTCTCAGACACACACACAAGCGCCCATGCACGCACGCACATACAGCCCCCCCACACACATACACAGGCGCACGCACGCAGACACACGAGTGCTGACCCCCCCGTCGCACACAGACACACATACAAGGTCACCAAGACCCCCCCAGCCCTTTTTAACTTACCGGGCCAATCTCGGGGTACTCCGCCGCTGCAGCTCTTGCCACGGGGCTCCCTCTTGGTCAAGGGAGCCCCGCAACAGTCGCTTAACCTCCTGCTGGCGGCCCCGGGGCTCTCCACCGCTCACAGGAGCCCCGGGCCGCGATACGCATGCCTCCTCTTCCAGTCCGGACGCGGCCCTGCCCCCGTCACAGGCGACAATGCCTGACTTCCGGTGGGTGCGTAGATTTCCGTTTTCTTTCTTTCCTTATTTATGCAAATTTAATTAGCGCGGACTTTACCCGAAGGTGTCAGAGCGCTTCACAAAAGGACCAATAGTGATACAGGAGGAACAAAATACAAAATACAAAAACAAACCATAAGTTACATGGAGCAAAGTGGCACTAGTGAGCAACCAGAGCAATCGGTGCATTACAGGAGAAAAAAAAGTGATATGGGTGCAGGTTACAAAAACGTGCAAAATTTATGTATATGTGTGTGCATCGATTGGTTTCTGGATGTTGTGTACGTACGTGTTTCCATTTATGAGCTCTCTCTATATATATTTATATGGGCAAGTGCATTCTTGTCTGTGGTTCCATGCATACATGTGTTTGTATGCCTGCTTACGTATGTGTAAGCATAAGTAATACAGTGGCCAAGAGGCCGGCGCTTGGGGCTTCGAGGCGCTCTCGCCTGCAGCAGGCACAGACACCCTGGGAGCTGCTGCAGCAGCTCTGCTGTGTGTCGAGTTCCTCTTCGGGTGCTTTGGCAATCAGGAAGTTATGCGCAGAGCTGAGAGGCCAGAGTTAAATGAAGTTCAGCGGCTGAGAAGCAGAGGAGGCGCCCGGGCTGGATGGAGCGAGGTCGAAGCTGCCTCCCAGCTGCAGGCAATGACCCCCGCGTCCACACCGCAGGTACCTGCTGACCACGGCCCCCTCCTGGCCTCGGGGGAGGGGGCGCATGTGTGTGTGTTCTGTCCACTTCAGGGCGCGTCCGGTTACCTCGGACATGTCGTGAGGCGATATATTGATTCCAGCGCTTTATATAAGCGCTAAACCATGAATTGTATTGCCTCCAGGCGGCTGGCGCCTCGAAACCCCGAGCGCTGCCGTGTTCTTCGTGCCAGTTTAAAATGTGATTTTTTTTTTCTCTTTTTAAAATGGCCAGTTGGCTTCTGACCTCTTGGTCATTTCCGCAGCTTCCTCTTATTTGATAAAATGAAAACATGCAGAGCAGCTGCTTTGGTGTTTTTCTGGTTTGTTGTTTGCTAAGATAGCTCAGTGGGTTGATGGCGATACATGCGTGTTTTTTGCGGGTGATAGGTTGAAAATCTTGTAATGTTCCCTTGGTATACCTTTCGGGTCTTGTGCTGGGGTTGGTTCTCTAGTGTCTTTGGTTCTAAAGACAGATTATTTTAATAAAGTGTTGTGCACACACCTGCACTTTAAGAGGACTGTAAGTAAGACGTCATGTTGTTACCCATCTCATTGGTATTTATTTCATCGACCTTGGAAGGATGTCTGTAAACTGAGAAGTTTCAAATTTGGAACCCAATCCTAATGTGTAACTTATAGCCACCTGCTACCAGGGTTTTCTCCTAAGTGCCGCCACTGGCAATGCCAAGTGCCTGTACCGCCAAAACCCATGGCTGCAGCCTTCCTCTCTCTCCCACCCCCCTACACTTCCTGCCTCTTTATCTCGCTCCTGCCGGTTCTTTTTCTCCGTTTTATCACAGTTTCACGTTTTTTTCTAATTCTCCTTCCTCTTTTGTGCTTTTGCTGCTTTTTTAGGTCTCGGCTATAACGCGCTGAAAACACAAATATAAGCCCACAGATGCATACACACATATATAGGCACTCACGCAGCCCACACAATTGCACATGGTTCCATTTGGCTACATAAAAACGTACACTCAATGCCACACAGAAACATGTAAAAGTTTGTTTAGATATGCCACGTGGATCCATGCACACACGAGGCATACACGCTCTCAAGCAAACACACACATCCAAATGCGCACACATGGATCCGTGCACAATGTGTCACACACACACATGCACGGGCAAACACATTCATCACTGCTCTTGTGCTGCATGGAATATTACAGTTGATGTTGCAATATTTAGCAATGCCAATAGCTCAAACTTAATTAACCCGAGACCTATTGCATTGCAAATGCTTGTTAGTTCTCTGAAGTGTGAGCTATTTCTGGTGATGTGGTATTGTCCTGCTGACGCAGTTATCATTGGCCCTTTCACTTCTGTCACCATCAACGGGTCTCTTGAGAATGCGCTGTCTGATTTCCGTAGTTGCCTTTGCCGTACTACCACGGTGTCCCCTTCTTTTATTTTTGTGTTTGTAGCGTGCCTCTGCTGATCAGCGTACGCCTTCATTTTTGTTTTCGCTTCTTTATCTTTCGCAGCTATGTCTCTTTGTTCCACGCTTTCCACCTCTTTCACTTGTGGCAACCTCGTTCTGCTGGATCGCCACAACACCAGTTCAGCGGGGCATCTTCCTGTGGAGCTGTGAGGAGTGTTTTGATAGTCTATCAGTACCTGGCATAGTGCTTGTCCAATTGAGATCTGCGTTAGCTTAGCTCTCTGTATTGCCTTTTTAATTGTCCTCACCAGAAAATGGTGGGCCATTGTCTGTCTTCAGTGTCTGTGGTGAACCCCATGCTGCGAATATATCATCCAGGACTGGCAGCGTTGCAGTTGCCGACGTTGACGCTACTTGTCTTACTATTGGGAACCTGGAGAATTCATCTATGATTACCAACAGGTAGTTTCCTGTCTCCAGGGGCCCATAGAAGTCAGCCACCAGCTCTGTCCACACTTCTTTTGGACGTTTGGCCATTTGCAGTGGCTCCGGCTTTGATGGGGGCCCTGTTATTTGGCAGATGTGACAGTGCATCACAGTTTCTTCGACCATGCTGTCTAGTCCCGGGAATCACACTTTTTCTCGTAGCATTTTCTTGGTCGCTACTATCCCTCGATTTGACTTGTGTGCTAGTTCTACTGACCTTCTCCTCAGTATTCGGGGCATCACTATTCGGGTGCCTCTCATTACTACTCCATTCTCGCTTTCTGAGAGCTCTTCATTGATCTTTTTAAACGCCAGCAGTTTGTCTTTTATCACTCCTTCTTCCCAACTGCTGTTGTTGTTCACGTGCCTCCACCTTTGTTGTTTGGTCACTTTCATTATGGCTTGCATGGTGAGGTCTTGTTTTGTCTCCCGTTCTAGCTCCTCCATGGTTATTGTTGCCGGTATGTTGTGTTTGAGAGCGAAATTTAAATATTCCTCTGCCATGGTGGTCGCTTGCGACGCTTGTGGTAGGGGGTGTCTTGATACGTAGTCAGCCGAATTGTGTTCCTTCCCTGGCTTATGTATTATTTTGAAATTGTAGTCCATTAGCCGTATACCCCACCTCTCTATCCGGGGTGGTATTTTTGCATTTGGGTTTCCGTATATTGTAATCAGTGCTTGGTGGTCCGTTATTATTGTGAAAGGTTTTCCATAGATGAACATGTGATAGTGTTCACATGCCCATACTACCGCCAAGCTCTCTTTTTCCGGCTGGTAGTATCCTTTTTCTATGTCTGATAGGCTTTTGCTCCCATAGGCTACTATGCTTCCTGGGGAGTCTTTTCCTGGTTGGCGTTGTGCCAATATCGCCCCTAATCCCACTGGGTTGGCATCTACCGGCAGTTCAGTGCACAGCCTCGGATCAAAATACACTAGGTGATCTACTGCTGTCACAGGGTGTCTGATCTCTTCAAACGCTTTGCTGCATTCTTCAGTCCATGTGAAACTCTGGCACTGCTTTGTCAATTCTCTCAACGGTGCGCTCACAGTGGCAAAGTCTTGAATGTATCTTGCACAATAACTGGCAAGGCCGAGGAACGACCTCACTTCCGCCACGTCACTTGGTTGTTTTGCTTTTTCTAATGTTTTCACTTTGCTGCGATCTGTCCGCATGCCTTTCTTGGAGAAGATGTGGCCAAAAAAGACTAGTTCATCCCGCTCCAGTTCACATTTTGCTTCATTCAGTGTCAGACCCGCCTGCTCTAGGTGAGAGCATACATCTCGCAATGCCTTGTCGTGTTCCTCGTTCGACTTGCCAAATACCAAAATGTCATCACTGTAATTTAAGCTAATTTTTCACTGGCCTTATTACCTGTCGTATTGTTTCCTGACATATCTCAACAGCGGACGATATTCCAAAGCTCAAGCGTTTATACCTGAAGAGACCTAGGTGTGTGGAAAACATTGTGATGTATCGAGACTGAGGATCGAGCTCTAACTGGTGATATCCCTTACATAAGTCTAGTTTAGAGAAACGCCTTGTGCCTGTTAGACAGCTGATCATATCATCCAGATGAGGACCGGGGTGTCTCTCACGTTCAATTGCTTTGTTTAGCATTCTCATGTCGACACAGATTCTTATTTTTGACGTGTCTTTCTTTGGTACTGCCACTATCGGTGACACCCAAGGCGTTGGTCCTTCTGCTGGCTCTATTATGTCTTGCTTCAGTAGTGCTTAAAGCTCCTCCTCTACTTGCGGCTGCAGGTGTAGTGGCACTCTCCGATAATGTTGTGCTATTGGCCTCACTGTTTCATCAATGTGTAGCGTTATTTGCCGTCCTTTTAACTTCCCTAGTCCTTGCAGTAGCTGGGGGTATTCCTTCAAGATGCTTCTTTTCTCTGACATGTTGTATGTCATCTCAAGGAGACCCATCATCTGGGCTGTGATGTTGCTCTGTAGGCATGGTGCTGGAATGTCTCCCTTCAGCACGTGAATTTCTTCTTTTGTCTTTTGATATTTGTAGATTAGTTCCTTCGTAAATTTTCCCATGTTTGTTACGGGTGTCCGGGACCCCCAGGTGAATACTTCAACTCGGGGCGGTCTCAGTGTTGATTTTACTTTCATTTTTTTGTATTCCGACACACACATGATGTTGCATGTTGCGCCGCTGTCTAGGACAAATTTTGCTTTGTGTGATCCTACACTTATGGTCACAGACTCTGTCTTTTTCATTTTGTTTTTGTCCACAAGACAGATTCTTTCTTCTTTGTCACCCTCATCTGAGTATTCGACAATGGCGTCCGACATGAGGTAGAGTCGTTCTGCCTTTTCTTCTTGCTCTTCTTCCTCTGACTCTAGTGAGGAGCTCCTTGTTCCTGTTTCGACATGTCTGACATGCCTGCTTGGCGGCATTCGGGGTCTTCCCGCTCTTCCTTTGTCATTCCTGAAGTACCGTCCCTGACATGCACTGGCAAAGTGGTTTCTTCCGTTGCATTTCCTGCATGTCTGGCCAAATGCTGGGCATGGGCCTCTATGTGGAAATTCAAGTCCGCACCTGTAGCATGTTACTTCCTGTTGTTTCTTTGGTATCTGTTCATTTCTGTCTTTCTTCCAGCCGCTCGTGCGGTTGTTGTTTGTTATGCGATGTGCTTGTTCCACTCGTCTTTCTTTTCCTCGCTCCATCTCCTTTGCATGTGCTGTCGCTCTTGCCTCTGCTCTTGCTAGTGACAAGATATTTTCTAGTGAGGTTGGTTCCTTTAGAATTCTCGCACGGAACTCCGTGTCACGGCAACCCTCAATGATACGCAGTCTGATTGCCTATTCATTATCAAATTTATCGAATTCACAGTGAGTTACGAGCTTTCGCAGTCTCGTTGCAAAGTCATCTAGCGTTTCATCCGGCTGTTGAAAAGCAATCGTGAATGTGTATCGCTCGAAATCGACATTCCTCTGTGGGTCAAATTTGTTTGTTAGGCCCTTTTTTAGTTTGTCGTAGGTGGCAGTCTCCTCTTCTGGTAGTGTCACTAATAGATCTTCAACCTCATCACCTACTAAGTTTAGGAATAAACCTAGTTTTTTCACTTGAGTCACGTTGGTGGCTTCCATATATCTCTCAAAACGCCTGACCCATTTCTCTCATCGTATGCCTACTTGTGGCTCAGATAAGTTGAATGGTAGCGGTCTTCGATATTGTGCACTTTGTCTTTCTACTTTTGGGTCTGCCATCCTTTTGCCTTTGCTTGTGATTGATTGTTTCTTTGGTGTTCTTCCTGGTACTCTTTTGTTACTTCTTATCACTTTGCCTTTGCTTGTGCTTTATTCTTTCCTTTTTTGCCCTTTCTGGCACTCTTCCACTATTTCCTTTCTTTCTTTTGCCTTTGCTTGTGCTTCTTTTCCTCTTTTGTGCTCTTTCTGGCACTCTTCGCTGTTTTTCGTTCGGTTCCTGACTTCAAAATGGCCACCGCGCTGTTCTCTCTTCCTATTGGTCTATTTGCCTGACTTCAAAATGGCCGCCGGCAGTCTCGCGAGACTTCGCGACCAATCGGAGCGTTGCCTGACTTCAAAATGGCTGCCCAATTTCTCTTCACGCTGATTGGCCCTTGCCGCCTGACTTAAAAATGGCCGTCGCTCTTCTCGCGAGATTTCACGTTTCAATTTGTTCAATTCGCGCGTTCACTCCGCTTCTTCAGTCTTCTTACCCGAATGCTGCAGGACGCTTCCTTCTTCGTCAGCGACGGTCGGGGTGAGCTCCCACGCCGTTTTCCTCATGCGCACACGAGACAGGGTGGGCTCCTGGTCTCGATGATGTTGTCGCTCGTCCCTCGACGTGACACACATGGCAGCTTTCCTTTTATTTCTTCAATCCTGGGCACACGATGCACGTCCTTTGTCGCCAGATGTCATGTTGTGCAGCCCCCAGGAAATACAGGACACGATGGTTGGTGGTAAGTCTTCTTTATTTGGTCATCGCTCTGCTTACATGTTCCCTGACCTCTTGTTCCGAGGTCCAGCTCTATAGTGTCCCTTGTCCCTTCCTGTCCCCTCCCCTAACCGGAAGCGGTGTCCTGTGTCCTCTGGCCTCTGCCCTTTGCCCCAGGGTCCTAGACTCCCTGGCCTGGGCATGACAGCCTTCTTCAAAGCACAGCTTGTAACATGCAGGTCCCATGTTACTGTTTTATGTTGACAGTTCAGTGGGTTACTCCATTGGCTACAAATATCATTGTAGTGCCCGCAGGTCAGAAGTTATAATTCTTGTAATATAGCTTAATAGATTATGAACCAGCTTCCAAGAACATTACTTATTTTCTTAATCTTTTAATATTTGAATGTCGCTTACAAAGTTGCTTACATGGTTTTCTTCGAGTGGTAATAAACACTCATTAGTAAGTGCTATGTGAAGGTATTTGACCACATTCTGCAGATGAATTAAACTTTTCTGTCTGTCTCCAAAGCAGTTCACTTGGGATCCGTGCAGTAAGCATTGACATGTGATTCCTACATTCCCTGGGGCGCATAGTGCTGTTTTTCGGATAAACAAGACGTGCCCAGGATCACAGATATTTGGTTGAGTGGGAGAAGGCGAGATTTGGGCTCCTGTTTCCTCTTTCGAACATTTCAATTAAGACAATAGAACATATTTCACATGTGTATCCCAAAATACCTTTAAAGTGCACTTAGTGATTCAATTTGCTTCCTTTCGGTATCAAAGGCAGCACTTCGCAGAATGTGTGCCCAATATCAAAATACATCCAATAATGAGTATTTCCGGACCGAGGCAGCCAAGAATGTCATGCGCATACAAACTGTACACTTCGCATTGTCTCACATGTATTGTATATAAATAGTCTCATTGGAGATGGTTGAACATATTTCCTCTCATAAATGTTCTTCTGTGGTTTGCCATACCTGTGAGGTGTTGACTTTCACAGGATTTTGGCAGTATTCATAAAATATCTCTGTTTTTATTGTTCGTCAAGCAGTCCACCGGCCTAACAGTTTCAGTTTTATTAATTTGTGTTCTTAGTTTGGAGTCCTGCTTTCTGAAATAAATTGGCTTACTTAAAAAGCACAGCGAAAGCACCCGTATCTGAAGGTCTTCCTCTCCATCTATGTGCTGTGCAGGCCCGGTTCTAGCGGGTGGGCCAGGCCCACCCAAACATGAACCATGGCCCTCGCAGTGACATTAGGAAAGTCAACAGATAATAGCCACTGCAATTTAAAACGTTCCGCTGAATGTTAATTTTCTTACTTTTCTAGGAATTGCGTGATTGGGCCTGGGCTCTTTCTCAAAGGCACCCATAACCATGCATCTTCTTTTAGAAAGGTGGGTTGTGTCCCCGCCCACTCGTGCAGGTACAGGAGCATGGCGAAGGGGAGAAATCCTCTTTGGCACCGGGTAATCTGTGCATACCGTCCTGCTGCGTGGATATATCCTTCTTTTCAGCAGCCGCGGTCGGTAGTAGGAGTACCTGCCGGGCGGTGACGTGGGGAGGTGGAGGGGTAGTGTGGGGGGTAGTAAACTATGGATTACAGAGGTTAACAGGTAAGTAAACATAAATAAATAAAATGAATTTTGTTGCTTGCACTGCATCCCCAAATGGGATGCAGTGCACGTAACAAAATTTGTTTTATTTATTTATATGTTTACTTACCTGTAAACCTCCGTAATCCATAGACCACTACCCCCCACTCTGCCCCTCCCCCTCCCCACGTTACCGCCCGGCAGGTACTCCCACTACCAATCGCGGCAATTTTTCAGTGCTGGAAAAAAGGAGTTTGTTGATCCTGATTCACCTTTCCTGACCCCTTCAGCTTATCAGATCCAGCTGTGACACAGAGTTTGAACCGAGCAGGTAAGAGAATGTGTGGCTATTGTTCCAATTTTTTAAAATCCACAAAGGCCCAGCTAGATAGATACTTTGTGTATGCTTCGAGGATGTGTGTGTATATTAGTTAATATTTTACAAGTCTGTGAGGGCCCAGCAAGACACATACTTTGTGTATGCCGTGTATATTTAATTTATATCATTGTATCGTTATCATGAGGGATGCAAGACACAACTACTAAAATGTCCAGATAACTCTGGTGATTAATGATGCTGCTGGAGAGCAATATTTGGTCTGTTCGTAATTTTTAAATGCAGATAAACAGTATTTTATGTGGATAGCTCAGTGCGTTATTTGCAGTACAGAAGTTACAATCTTGAAATAGGACTGTGACCTATGAACTGACATCAAAGAGCTGCATACAAACCTGAATGGTATAATTAGAACTTATTTATTTTGTGTTGCAATATAGTTAGAATTTCCCCAGTCTTTCATTACTCTAATGTTGCTATAAAGAGTTTGTTTTGGCAGATATACATTTTAATCAGTAAAGCTAACCCCACAAACCCTGGGATATGCTTTAAATCCTGTGTTTGTGCTTCCCCAGACCAAACCCTCTTAAAACATACTGCCCACCAGTATGGATGACATGTGATTCCTACACCTTGTAATCCTCATTGCCTTATATGACATTCCCTATAGGCTTATTTCCATTCTTGTATGATTCATTGTCTCTGCATAATGTGTGCATGATGTAAAGTACTGTGACACCCTACACTATGAGTAGCGCTATACAACAAATGAAATAGAATATGAGAGAGGGCCTACTGTGAGATTAAGGACACTGTTGGAGGGTGGCAATTAGGGAATCCGAGGAGGAGGTCAATGGGGGGAGAGGCTATGGAGTGATGAGGGGCACTGTTGGAGGGTGGCAGTGAGGGAATCCAATGAGGAGGTCATGGGGGGCTACGGAGAGATGAAGTGCACTGTTGGAGGGTGGTAGCGAGGGAGTCTGATGAGGAGGTGATGAGGGGGAGAGGCTATGGAGCTATGAGGGGCACATGTGGAGGATGGCAATTAGGGAATTCGAGGAGGAGGTCATGGGGGAGGGTGGGAGATATGGGGAGATGAGGGGCACTGGTGGAGGGTGGTAGTGAGGGAGTTTGAGGAGGAGGTCATTAGGGGGAGGGACTGCACAGAGATGGAGAGCACTGTTTGAGGGTTGTAGTAAAGGTATCCACAGAGAAAGAGGTCAGTGGTGGGGCACCAGTAAATAACTCTCCACATGCTCAGTATACACAGTATACAGTGACTGTTTGCAAGTCGATATGATGTAATTTATGGCTTGCAGACTACCTCCAGAAGTGAAAAAGTGGGCCAATAGTGGCCCACCCAAATGCACCCTTGGCCCAACCAAATAAAATTCCTGGAGCCGGGCCTGGTGCTGTGTATAGCGCGCCCAGGTGAATCAAGTGCATATTGGCGCTACCAAATTTTTGGGACATAAGAACAAGTGAAGTATAGTGGTTTTCCAAGATAAACCAGTTTGGTCAGATGGCAAGCCATAATTCAAAGGCGGGCTTTCAGGCTTTCAGCAACAGTCACTGGACTAACCAATAACTTTTAGTTCCTCAGTAGCATACTACTCATCATAAAGCACTTCAAAGTCCCTTTACGGGTGGTAAGCACTATATAAACGCATTTGCAATACAGTAGTATACAATGGGTTCCTTAACTTAGCCTCTGGATTACAGCTCAAGTCCGAGAAAAATACACTCAGGTGCGTCTTATGTTTGTACCCTTTGTGGCGTACTATTTATTGTTAAGCTAGCAAATCTGACAGCAACCAAAAGAGCCCACTTACTGGACTTCTCCAGTGTCCCCGAGCTCTGCGTGATATAATAAAAATTGCTGTAGCATAACAGAGCGCCTCATAACATAACACTGTATGGTGGCGGTGGAGAGAGAGGGCAGTAAATACCGACTATTGAAATAAAATCACAGACTGAAGACAATAGGCAGTCTTGTTAAACTTAAAGGCTAGGCATGAGGCCGCAGAGATCACCATGTTTGTTTTTACTATATTGGCCTGTAGCCCAAGTCTCTCGGAGCTGCACGAGTGAGGGCCTTGCAGGGTCATTATCACTCATTTTGAATTTAAATGTCCATTAAAAGTACAAACTCACTTACAATATATGTACATGCACATGATTGAAATTTGCAGTATGTAGCCCTTAGATGCGCAGGCTAGACTACTTCATGGTGCTTTATTTGTTAAAAGAATAATGAGAATGGAAGGTGGCTTGCCCACATGCTGGTGCGTAGGGTGGAAACAGATTTTTTTAAAAAGACTTTCTGTTTCGACAATTGACCACTTAAGAAACACACACCCCTTGTTTTAGCTATACCAGGCCCACCTACAGATAAGTACCGTAGAACTGTTGGGTAAACAATATCTGTTTTTGCACCAGTGCTGTCCACAGGCCCAGGCTATTGGGAAATCTGTTTCCTTTTAGAACTATACCAGTTACAGTTAAATGCATTGATTATGAAGATTTTCATTGTTAAATACCAGTTACAGTTAAATACATTGAGTCTACAGCAAATATGTTTTTAAAGCTGTACAAATAAATACAGTTAAATGATCCTTTGTAACTCAAGTCTTCCTATGTAATGATGTATTTCATAAGTATGCTGATGAAATGGTCGAAACTGCTTTAGGGTTTCGAAGCTCCAGTCCCCCCAGCTTCACTCACAGGCACAGATTACTTATCAAGTTGTAACCAGCTTTCTAATAGCAAGATAAACATGACGTCAAAAAAAGGAATGTGCACACACATACCTCGTTCTAACTGGATGGATTGCAAGAATAACTAGTTACACAACGCAAATTTTTAACAACAACAAAAAAATGACAGCCTGGATTAGCATGAGAACTTTTATCTACTGACACTAAAACTGCTAGTTAACTAACCCGTCGAGCATCTTTTCCCTCACTGTACCACACTAGCACCAACAGGGCCAATAGCGTATGTAGTTGTTGACAGTGTTAGACAGTTTATTTTCTTTCTGCAGACTGCTTAGATTTTAAATTGACCCATGTCAGATGCTGTGCTTCTTCCAGTTCTGTTTTTTGTAGCCAATAAGAGTAGGCCTTTTTTGTGTTAGGGAGGTTTGATCTGCCTGCATTGCTCTCGCTGCCTGTGGTATATGTGTGTAAGCTGAATTGATTATAAAAAATAAAAAAAAGCAAAAACAATTGTCTTTGAAAGCCCTTCTTTATTCTGTCCTACAGGTGAGCAACCCACTCAAAAGCCAGAGGCCCAGTATTAGTGGCATAAAATAGCTTAACAAGATCTTGGCCACTGCATTTTCCGCATAATTATGGATTTGCAACATAATCCATCATCTGCTGCATAATTGCTACATTTAATTCATAAAAGTTGATTCTAGCTCAAATGGATCGAAAAGTATTAAAACAAAAGTGGTAAAATGCGGTTCCACGAAGTGTCACACTCTTTTACAAAGATGAACTGAGGACCTTTCAGTTGCTGATTGCTGTATTCTGGTCTTAAAATTGGCACAAATAAGGTGCAATTATGCCCAGACAGTTTTAATAGTAATTAAAATGGTAAAATACCATAATAATACTGTCAAAGAAGGTGCCACATAATTAGCTTTTTCTGCTACATAATTTTGTCAATCCTGTTGCACAATTTGTCCCTCCCTTGCGGCATATTTTCAGTGGCCCTGTTTATATCTGTATGAAGTGTGTTAAGTAGAAATCATTTGAGAAAACACAAAACAAACTGGTATCCCTTCCTATGCTCCACACCGCTCTAACTTGGTTACTTTCCCTATTACTTGATCTAACATAGCTGCCCATCATGTTACATTGGTAAATTAAAAATGTCCGATGTGTCAGTACGCATACATGTACATACATTCACTACGCCTGTTAGCCACCACGGCCCCAGTGACATAGCCAATAGGTCTCCCATCGGCGACACCTTTTGGCATTGCCAGTGCTTGTTTTTTTACAGTCATTGCCCAGAATTTGCCTCTGTGCCAGGTGATCACCCCAGTTACTGGCTAGATCAGAATTAACACACGGTGCTCGAATAATGATGCCCTAATGGGCAAGTGGCTGAGGTGTGTGCAGTGACTGTCAAGACTGCCATTGAGATATTGGGAAATCAGCAAAATTCACAAAAGATTAGGAATGCTCGTAGGGATGTGGCAGTGTCAGTCACAAATGAGGAGAGCAAGGGATGAGAATCCATAATTTGCAGTTGCTCTCCCAAATTTAATCATTCTTTTCTGTGGTGTCACCTTTTTTAATTTGTATAATGTTGTGAGTATCTGTATGGTGTGTAACCCACCCGGGAGGTTATCCTAGGTTGGCCTTTTTAGGGCGAGGCCTCCGCCACTGCGTCAGCAGTGGGAGGAGTTCCGACCCTATTGGGGCTTCCAGACTTCTGTAGGATACATTCCAGAAAGCGCGCGGTTTTTGCGTGTGGTATTTTGCCATGTGCATGGTAATTGGTCCAGGCAAGGCTGTGTTTAAGTAAGGCAGCACGCCATAGGCCTTAGGAATTTGTCAATGTCCACTTCCTGCATAAAGTGTTCGGACACGCGCAGAAGAATACATAAATCCTCAATTACCAGCTGTCCAAGGTGCCGGTAATTGAAGGCAGATGGTGCTGGGAGCGTGTGCACTGCTGTGTTTTTTTCCCCTTCAGCTCTGTGTGCGCGCATGAACAGCCGGCCAGCAATGTAGAGAATCACATGCATCAGATCTGTTTTTTTTAAACAATTGCGATCGCGAAAGTGATCTCTTTCTGTGCTGCTTGTTTAAACAATTGCGATCGCGAAAGTGATGCTTTCTGTGCTGTTTGTTTTTCGTATGTAATCTTGTTCTTCTACGAACTCGATGGTAGCGGAGTATCCCATCCTCACCCTCTAGGTCACCTCATTAATTTTCCACGAGTCCGCCGTGTCTGGTGGCGAGTGCAGATTGGTAGTGCAGAGTGCAGAGTGGTAGTGCAGAGTGCAGAGTGGTAGTGCAGATTGAGAGTGCGAGTGGTAGTGCAGAGTGCAGAGTGGTAGTGCGGAGTGCAGAGTGGTAGTGCAGAGTGCAGAGTGGTAGTGCAGAGTGCAGAGTGGTAGTGCAGAGCGGTAGTGCAGAGTGGTAGTGCAGAGTGCAGAGTGGTAGTGCAGAGTGCAGAGTGGTAGTGCAGAGTGAGAGTGCAGAGTGCAGATTGAGAGTGCGAGTGGTAGTGCAGAGTGCAGATTGAGAGTGCAGAGTGCAGAGTGGTAGTGCAAAGTGGTAGTGCAGAGTGCTAGTGCAGAGTGCAGAGTGCTAGTGCAGAGTGCAGAGTGGTAGTGCAGAGTGGTAGTGCAGAGTGGTAGTGCAGAGTGGTAGTGCAGAGTGCAGAGTGCTAGTGCAGAGTGCAGAGTGGTAGTGCAGAGTGGTAGTGCAGAGTGGTAGTGCAGAGTGGTAGTGCAGAGTGCAGTTTGGTAGTGCAGAGTGCAGAGTGGTAGTGCAGAGTGCAGAGTGGTAGTGCAGAGTGCAGAGTGGTAGTGCAGAGTGCAGAGTGGTAGTGCAGAGTGAGAGTGGTAGTGCAGAGTGGTAGTGCAGAGTGCAGAGTGGTAGTGCAGAGTGCAGAGTGGTAGTGCAGAGTGCAGAGGTAGTGCAGAGTGCAGAGTGGTAGTGCAGAGTGCAGATTGGTAGTGCAGAGTGCAGATTGGTAGTGCAGAGTGCAGAGTGGTAGTGCAGAGTGCAGAGTGGTAGTGCAGAGTGCAGAGTGGTAGTGCAGAGTGCAGATTGAGAGTGCAGAGTGCAGATTGAGAGTGCAGAGTGCCTAAAACACATTGCCATTTACAATGCCATTATCTCTAACTTAAAACAAACCCGAGCCCTAATGCATTCCTAATGCTTGTTTACTCTGCTGTCACTCTATACTTTCAAGCTTGTCATCCATCCTTTTTTTCACAGCTACACAATCCCTTAGGATTCCATCCTAATTTGCCCCGACCCCTCATTACAGCAACTTTCAGCACTAATAATATAAATATTTTCCTCCACATTATGCATGGCATGCAAGTCTATGCATTGTGCCGGACACCGGGGGTAAGGTGGCTCTGGGAAGTTACTTTGGACACACTGATTAAAAGAGCCTGTGCCCCACTACCTACCTAATGTCCTACTGAAAAAGACATGGCAAACCTGATTGGATGTCTCTTTGCCATCACCATGCTATGGGGCACACTGAGAAATTAGGTCAGCCATTGTATCACTGTGCCCCACTGAGAGCCACTAGGACAACAGCCGCTACCTCAAGCTTGCCCCACACCTCCAAATCCAGAAGCAAAGAAGTGTCAGGGAAACTCTATACCTCTACCTTGGTTTAGGAATAAATCCCTCCCCAATAGGAACGACTGTCTCAAGGTAGTTGGGTATTCTAGGTTAGGTATATTTTATGTCCTTTCCCACTCTGTTTTAATGGTACCTGTGTAAATACAAAAAATTTCAATGCCCAGATGGGTGTCAAACGAAGCTCAGGAGAGCTGTAGAACCCTCCAATCCTTCAGCTGATGCCTACTAATCTCCAGCACCCTCACCCGGGCTGGGCCACAATGGTGAAGTAAACTGAATGTTAAACCTTTATCTGCTCAGTCAGTGCTCCCTCAAAGGAATTAATTGTTGCCTCTTAGGACTGTATTGTGGCTAGGGGGCAGTGCGCTAATGAAAGGCTATTGGAAATAAGCCTTTTTTGCAGGATCACCCCAGATTTTTGTTTTGTTTTGCCTTTTTGTTGAACCCTGGCTATAGTACAGTGCTTGTGCCCCTTCTTTTAACCTTATGAATTCGGGATACCCCTGATTGACACATGTCATTTAATCTAAAATCATTAGTATATGGTACCCAGTCTACCCAGGACCTGTAAATTAAATGCTACAAGTGGACTGCAACACTAATTGGGCCATCCAATGCAGTAGCACTGTAAAGCATCCCTCCAGGCCTACCATTGTAGTCTGGTTGTGAAATTTTAAATCTGAAAATTTCATCTGTCAAAATCACGCCTTTTGACAGTTTTAAATTGTAATATGTCACCCTAAGTAGGCCTTAGTGTCCCTATGGCAAAGGACATGATATTTCAAAGTAGAATATATACAAGGTTAATGTTAAACATGCTCTTACAGTGAAAATGCCCTAAACGCTATTTTAACTGTAGCAGGGTTAGCTGTTCCATAGGAAAACACTGGGATACAATGTTACGTTTATTACATTTTATCTTGCCTAGGAAACAGCTACAATATTATTAATTTAACTTTTATGGAATAGATTTTACAAACCCAATTCACTGGTGAAGTTGGATTTGTAAAACGTATTGTAGAAAGATGACTTTTAGAAAGTCACTTTGCCATGCCTGAATTCCCTCAAAGCTAAAGCTACATTTTGCTCTCCCTTCTACCAGCCAGAAATTAGCATTTCAATGGGTGTGAATAATGTGTGAACTTGCTCCCAGGACAGAGACAAAATTAAAGGTCATGAGTATGAGGAGGTGTTGTGCTCTTAGCAGGATGGCCTCTGTAACTTCAAAAAGGCCTACTCTATCAGAAGCAGATGTAGCAGTCCTGCACCATTCTTCCCTGCAGTGAGACCAGCCTCCATCACACTAGGCATCTTGTTGACATCACAGTGTCACATCCTGCTGGAGTATCAAGACCTGGTTGACAGGTCTGCTTGGGTTTTTTCATATGACTTTTATGGCGCAGTTCAAAGGAGAGAAGTAAAATGCCAAAACAATTCTTGTGTCTCCACTGTCTGGTTGGTCATCAACTTAGCATTTGTTCCACCAGACTGCTGTCTCTGAGTGTGCTGGTGGTACTGGAACTTCGTAAAACTGGATTTTAGTGTTAGGTGTAGGAAGGCACTAGGATTACCATGGTACACCATCACACAAACCCCAGCCCACTGAGCTCAAGAAAGACTTCAGCCACCTTGAACTGCTCAACATGGGTAGAGATGACTCTGGGACCTTTATCCCATTGGTTAGGGTGTCCCCATGGGTCATTCCTGTCCACTAGCTCGTGCCAGGCATAAATGTGGCATCTCCAGGCACTCACTTCTGAACAGTTTCTGGACCTCAGGATGAAGAGAAGACAACTGATCTTGCTGCATGCAATCTGAGAAGAGCCCTGGAGAACTGGGCCTGCTCTCCCTCGTATACCTAGGATGAAGAAGTTGACAACAAGGGTATTGAGATTGACCTCTTCTTAAAGCTACAGGGACACAGCAAGCTACAAGAGGCATTTTCAAGCAACTGCTCAGCTGGCCAGTGGCAACTGTATCTGGACTGGACCCTCTTGTTCGCCGCTACCTGACACCCTGTGAGTCTCTAAGTGTCTCCTCTGAAGTCCTAGGGGGTTTTAGGAGTGTAATCCTCTGGTAGTTTGGGACTTGAAGGACTAAAGACACAAATCTATTGCACCCCTGGGGCACTCTCCAACTTTCCAAAATACATTGCGTGGAGATCACAATGGTCCCATAATTCCAGATTGAGGTGCATTGTTTACCAGGTGAACATTGGCAATATGAATTGGGTGCTTAGTATGTTGTGTGTAATAAATGCATACAAATAAGCAATTAATTGATCTAATTTCAGTAACTGAATATTGGGGCAGTGATGATATTGTTTTATGTAGCACCCTCTTGAACATTCTAATGAGTTTAGAGTTGTATCTGAAAGTTGTATTAAATGAACTAAGTTGTTCACATGTATCAGCCACAAGAGGATGTCAGCCAGAGTCAGCCCTGCTGGGATTCTATCATGTGACTTGCAGGATGTGAGCAGATCTGTGCAGCTTGTGCATTGTGACATGTGCTTTCTTAGCATCTGGTAGACATCTCATGGTTGATTAATAGAAAATCTGAATGAAAACACGGGTTTTTAATTGTCTTAATTTTTGACACTTGATTTCTGATTATGTACGGAACAAAACCTCGTTGAAACTGTTTTTGAACTATTTGCGAAGTAGGAAGTAAACTCATCGCTGTTTTTAATAAAAACATGTGATTAAGACATTCCCATTTTCAACCTTTGGTTTAATTTCTAACATAATAGTAGAGCCTGCCAATGCCATGTCTCTTTGAAATCAGATCCAAATGTCTCTCCAAGAAACTCATGCAGGATTCCGGATCTTAAAAAAGGGAGCCCATTTGCCATTGCAATCTTTTCTGCTGCAAAAATCTTTCCCTAAATCATTCTTTATAGTTTTATTGGGTGGGTGTTCTCTTTTGCATTATGATAAGGGATTTTTGAACACATGTTGGAGACTGTGGCGACCTCCTGGGCCTATGTTACGTGTTGCTCTTAAATTATCAGAAGATATGGGTATGGACTATAAATTGACAGACAAACAAACTAGTGGAAGCTGATTTTCGGGAACCCAAAAAATAAAAGATTCCATTTAGTAGAAAAAAATTAGAACAACATTTTGGATGGAGATAATAGAAATAAAGAAAAAACGAAAACATGTTTTAATATTAATTTACTAAATAAGTTATTTTTTAAAAGCAAAAATAAATGTTGATCCATGCAGCGAATCCTGGTTAGCAAACATACTTTTAATATTACATTTAAAAAAAGAGTTTGGGATGCAAATGGTGGAAGGGGGGGGGGGCATAAGGCAGCCACCACTAAAATAGAGTGGAGCAAAGGAGGCGCAAAATGAAATCGAAAGATAAACTCTTTTTAAAATGTGTGAAGGAAGGGGGTTAAAATGATTCTTGAAACTTTTAATTAAGCAGCTTACATTAAATTGATTTTTCTCAGAAACTTTGTTCTTTGAGTTTTTGTGGAATCACCTACAACTGTGCTTTAAGGCAAGTGTAAATGTACAATGATCCACAATTTTCCTGAGTTGGAATAGCTGATCATTGCTCAGTCTACGGGCTTGGACTAAGGAACACAACTTCTGGTAACCTGCAGCCAGGGAAGCATGCCCGAGAGGCAAAAGGATCTGTGCTCACGCATTCTGCTTTTTCTAAAACCAAGCCAGCAGTACAGTTCTTGTACCCTCGCCTGATAACCGTATGCACTCTGTTGTGGCAGCATAGGTGCCCCACAAACTCCGAAGAGGACAACTCCTCACGTCCGAGAAGCCTAAACAGGCACCAATTTGGCCTCTTTCTCTAAAAAAAAAACTCCATTAGTTTTGTTTGATGACATATGACAATTAAACAAGCATTTACAATGCAATGGTTTCGCCTTTGGAAATGTTAGAGCTATTGGCATTGTAAATGACAAAATATGTATTTATGTGTTGGTTTTGAAAACAGATAAATAAATGGCATTGTCATTTGCATTGCCATTAGCTTAATCTCTCGCAAATGTGGACACTTAAGAGGGGGTTAGATACACGCACTAAGGAGGCACCTGCCCTAACCGGGCACGAGGGTATATAAACACGCATGGTTGTGGACGGCTACGCAACAGCAGCCCATGTTGCCCACACACTGGGGAAGCACGTAACATAGAAATTAGATAAATACAATGAAGCTAGAAGCAGCACATACGAGATACATTAAGAAGCAGAGAACTCCTCCTTGCGTTTTGGAGATACAGGGACGAAGTTCGTGTTCAGATATTTGCCGAAAGGAGAGACGGCCCCAACTGAAGCACAGAGAGAAAGTAGACACTAAGACACACAACACAGGGTATACACGTGCATACATGCAAACACAAAGAGCGGCACACTCTTCCCATGCACAGGATATACTGAGGTACATATGAAAAGGTTCAGTGTATTGACACTATGCACCTCAGAAAGAGAATGACGGTCCAGCGCATAAAGTCAAAATGCCGGCAACTACTGACCTTGAGGCAACCCTCGAGACTGACAGGTATTCCAATGACGACGTCCAATGTGGGCATACAAATCACCCGAGACACCACCACCTCTTCTAAAGCAGCTGCCCACAGAGACCCCTCCTCCCCGCCTTCACACACAACCACAGCCCCTGCAGACGCACGGGTGTGCGCTACAAACAAGCCAGTGCTTTCCCAAAGTAGCCAGATGCGCCGTGCGCTATTTTAGCCCACAACATACGGCTCATATAGCATCACACTATTTCAGATATGGAGGATAGATCACCCTCATTTAATCCCAAGCCATAGCTCCTAGAAACAAGCACATGCAAAGCAATGGAGGGGGGGTGGGAACGGAGACACGGACAGCGGGAGGGGGGCGGGGGAAGGCAGGACAGGTGGGAACGGAGACACGGACAGCGGGAGGGGGGGCGGGGGAAGGCAGGACAGCACATACACTATTTTATAATATCTCGCATTTGGGTGTATTTGGATATGTTATCATCTTAATTCTCCTTGGGGTCCTAATGCTGTGATGTTTGGGTGATATAAAACCAACATGGGTGAGATATGTGAACAGAGATCCTGCGAGTTCAGGGAGAGTCGAGCTTTCCTCATGGCTGGGAAGAGCACGCACGCGACCCCAGGACCCTTCCCTCCTCAGCAGTTACCCACAGCTCCCCCAGCCGAGTCTGTCTTTCGTAATAGCAGCATGCCTGCTGTGAGGCAATTCCACTGATAGCATCAATCTTGCAAAGAGGCAGTTAGCTTATAATAACATTACCACGGACCGAGCCTCTCTGCGGTCGCAGGACGCCTGCCCACGTGGAAATGATTCCAGCGAGGTCTGCACGGACTCGCCTCCGGGGGTCGGTGGTAGGGCTTTTCACACATGGAACAAGGGCCCCTATACAGGGCTCCGAAGAGAGGAGTTCATAGATTGAGCAGGCCCGATGGGATTCTCGCAGTTTCAACCAATCAGCATTAAGCAGAACGAAACCGTTGCAAGTAAATACAATCGGAAGCTCTCATCACCCTACAACCTGCAGCTTCTCGCGAACACTACTGTAGTAGTAGAACTGTGTCTCTGATTGTAGTAGACCCTGCGGAGACTGCTGGGGGGGCCTCGAGTTCTCAGAGTTCTACAGAGAACAGCCAGGGAGCACAACCACACTTCACTCTACTGGAACACTAACACACGTGTAACCACTGGCACCAAACATCGGCAGCAACTAACCAGCAGGATGGAGTCAGAGGGACAGATCATGTGACCTTCAGTTCGAGTTCCATCAGTGCAATGTATTTATGTTCAGAAAAGTAAAGTCAACACCCCTGACGGATAGATGCCCGATTTCGAGAGATACACATTTACAGTGTTGATTTACACAGTTCAGACCACTGTGACTCTTACTGGGAGGGAGTGAAATGGCAGGTTCATTCAGTCACCAGGAGCTCATTCAAGTTCACGCATTCACCTAAAAGAGGAACAAATCATTCACAGCGCAGAGATCAGTTTCGCAAGTCAACTTACACCCAGGGCCACCTGGAAATCCACCGCAGCTCTGATGGAAGATCTGTGATGTCATGTGTATGGCGCATTACATAACACTGCAGTACATGTATCGGTACAAGATAAAACGAAATGACAAAGCACTCCAGGACATAACGCTGCTTTACATGACTCAGCACGAGATAAGACTAAATGGCAGGACACTCCATGACAGCACACTGCTTTACATCACACGGCATACGTTAAAAATAAATGACAAAGCACTCCAGGACATAACATTACATTGCATAAACTCTGAGTATTGAATATAGGCAGACCCACGTGGCTGTGAATGTGGTGAACAGAGTGAGACCCACGTGGCTGTGATTATTACGAGAGGTACCTCGCCGTCGCGAGTGCTGTATGCAGCCATTAGTCTTGGCTACTACCCCCATGGGCGTCCATGCTGTGTGTCTCCTCCCCTCCCCCTCATCACGAGGTTCAGCGCCTGGAAGTGCCCTAACTTCACTCGGGGCTGTGGGCATCAAGGGCGGTCCCTCAACGCCTCGAAGGAGGGCCAGTTACCAGGCAGCCCCCTCCCGGGCTTGTTCTGGTTTAGTTCCCTGAAGTCGGGCCGGGTTGAGGGTACAGCGATCTCTGTTTACATCTGTAGCCCTCCCCCTCCCTCCGGGCTGGCCCGCCCCTTGGTCAAGCATAACCAGAAAAACAGCAACCCGCTGAAAAGAACAAACCGCAAGACACGCACGCGGGAGGACAAGCAGGGCAAACGAGAGTGTGTGTAAGAAAACACTACAATATCCTGGGCGGCTCGACTCTCACTCACAGCTTGCCTCCCCCAACCCATAGACTACAATTCTCCCCCCCAGTCTCATAAACCTACACCACAATGCTAATCCACCGGTCTCACAAACTTAAAGACCACAATGCTACTAACAGGGGAGCGGGGATTTGGGGGGTATAATACACTATAATTACTATTTGAGTCACGAGGACCCCCTCTGAACATCACTAGTGTGGGGTGATGACCACAGCACCCCTGGAATCGTGCCGCACTCCATCTCAGCTCCACATATTACCGTAGGGCCGCGTGCTCTGGGGAAGAGAATGCACGCGCTCGGTAGCTCCGAAATGATTTGCCTCAAGGCGCTACGATCTCGGAGGACTGGGCGCGCTGGGGATATCTATGTGCATGGACGGGGGAGGGCCTGTGTTTTAACCTTAAGCACAACAGTTCTTTACATGCACCACCACAAAGAAGGCAAAACTTAAAGACCACAATGCTACTAACAGGGGAGCGGGGGTTTCGGGGGGTATAATACACTATAATTACTATTTGAGTCACAAGGACCTCCTCTGAACATCACTAGTGTGGGGTGATGACCACAGCACCCCTGGAATTGTGCCGCACTCCATCTCAGCTCCACATATTACCGTAGCGCCGCGTGCTCTGAGGAAGAGAATGCACGCGCTCGGTAGCTCCGAAATGAATTGCCTCAAGGCGCTACGATCTTGGAGGACTGGGCGCGCTTTGGTTATCTATGTGCATGGTTGGGGGAGGGCCTGTGTTTTAACCTTAAGCACAACAGTTCTTTACATGCACCACCACAAAGAAGGCATGCCGGGCACTCAGAGGCCAACTTTTCAACTTCCTTTAAGTCCGAGCGTGGTCCGGGAGTCGAGGTTCTGGTCGGACTTACCAGACAGGTCGCGGTACTTCGAAGGTTGAGTGCGTTTCCCGTTGGGTCTCTGGGCACGACCCTTCGGACCCCCGCCGGCCGCCATCTTCGGAGAAATGAGCACAACAAACCCAAAAAAAAAAAACACCGCCCACTGCCGCATGACGATCGCACAGGGGCGGGATGAGTAAAAATCACGGGAACGCCCACGAATCTGGTCCGGCCATGACGGACAGATCTCTGTTCCAATGGCTAGCCTCCATTTATGCAGCTAGCCAATGGAACAGAGGGGCGGGACATGAGTACACATCTCTAGACATAAGATTTCGCCCTGCGCGAAAGTCTCCTGCGCAGCTTTCGGCGAGGCGAAACCTAAAATGAATGATACCAGGGGAAAATTGTGATGTAGCACTGAGAGAGAAATGTAATACAATTATTATGGTCAAACCTAGGCTTGTTTGAATTCCACATCTTGTTAAAACAAGCGGAGCTAATACAGTGCTCTCCCAATTCATACAAACCCCTCTTATACCTAATCATTCGTCTCCCTATGGCTCATACTTCGAGCCTTCCTTAATATGTGACTTTGCGGGTCTTTTTACATTTGGTGGCGTGGGAGCAGGGCCATACATCAATGGGTCTCTGATTTCACCATATAGCGGCAGGTCAAATGACCCACCAACCTCATTTAGGGGTGACGTTCCAACAGCAAAGCCTTACCTGGTTCTGATATCAGACACCTATGACCAGCCAGTCCTTCTATACCAAGACCTCCAAATTAATACTTTAGAAGGCCCACCCCATTGAGGGTGGTCCTTTTCACATATGTAAGGCAGGAAAAATAAACATTTCTTCCCACACGAGGTGGAAACACAATGTGAACCAGTGCCACAGAATTATTTTTTCAACGAATGTCATACAGTTTTGACTAAAGTGCTCCAGCCATGCTGATGGGTATCTCTGCGTTGGGAAGGTGGTGCTACCCCAGGTGGGGAGATGCAATAGCATGCAATGGTATTTACCAATCCGGTAGTCTGGAGAGCTGCTAACTATGCCTTAGATGGACCCTTTTGTCGTTACAATAAAATGATTTCTTTCATATTTCTTTCAGAGCCCCTATCCGGTCAAATTGCTTTTCAGATGTATTGGTTTCAGAACTAATTGAATCAAATATTTGTACTTCTCACGATCTGATTCACTGTAAATGCCTATAACCATCCAACTGCCTGATCTCCAAACTCTAGCCATCTATCTATTTCCTTAAACTGGTTGGCAGTCTTTGAATAGTTTCCAGTACACGGATCCTTTTGCACAAGACAACAGGGGCCAGATTTAGCAAAAAATAATGTACCACAACACAGCAAGACTACTTGATGCACAGCATGACAGAAAGAGAGCAGGAATGTGTCAAATCTACTAAGATATGATGCATTCCTGCCCTTTCCCTGCGCTAGTGCACTGAGCGATGCCTAGTGCCAACACAGGCATCCTTGCGCCATGCGATACAAGTAGTATTGTTTTTGTGCAGGACGGGATATCCTTCTGCACAAAAACAATTATTGAGGAATTTTCCTCTTTTTACATGTGATGCAAAATGAACATTTTTCTCCTCATTACGTCTCTGTTGGGAAGGTGTATCATTTTGACGCAATCCCAAGTTTACTAACTTTAGTAAATTTAGAATTGCATCAAAATCCATGGGTGGATGCATCGGAATGCCCCTGCTCCACTCATTGAACGCCTTCTCAATGCAGAGTAACACAAGACAGCGATTTACGCTGCCTTGCATTACTCTTGATTTACTAAGCCATGGAAGGTGGCTGTGCGTGGCTTGGTAAATTCCTCTAAAGGGCCTGAGTTGCCTTGCATCACCTTGCGTGATGCGAGGGCAACGTGAGTCCTTTGTAAATCTATGCCCTGGTATTTTTATGGTCTGGCTTTGTAGAGCAGATGTCTCCAGGAAATCATGGCAGATGGGCTTCGGCTCCACCCTCATGTTGGGAGCAAGGAGTACATGTTTTGATTGGTCAGAAGTTGAGTGCTTCCACAAACAGTGTACTTGCCCTCCACGCAGCTGGGGTCATTTTGTTTATTTATCCAGCTGCTTGAGGTTGAACTTTCAGTGTCACACACATGACATTGTAATGCTATTAAAGTGCCTTAGATAACTAGATAATTTATGGTGTTTTTCTCTGGCACCAACACAGATGGGAATCAGGTAGTCATTAACCTAAAAGGATTTTTAGTCTGGATTGACTGCAGATGTCCCCTGATCTTCAAATTTACACCAATATCATTAAACATTTCTTTGCATCCAAACAATTACTCATCCATTCCATTAATATCTACCTGTAATACTTCATATTACCATACAACATTCTTTTAAAGCAAGACATATTGGCAATGCCAGTCTTTGTTTGAAATGGTACTGTGCACAGTAGTCTAGGTAGATTAGATAATTGATGCATGTAAGCAGCTTTAAACAAAATGGGATGGGTGCTCTCTTGCTGTATTAGCCCCACGTCTTCCCTAACACCCAAGGTGAGACATGCATCTTCCAGTGTTTGCATCACCGTCTGGAATACACCAGTAAATATTCCAGGCAGGCTGCAGCAGCAAGATGAGCACAGCATGATGAGCATAGGCAAATACTGGTACAGTAGATGAGGTTGTAAAGTTATGGGGAGATAGCGCTGTTGAATGGAACTCAGGAGACATCTTGAAAAGGCCAGAGCTTCTAACTGCCCACTCTGAAAAGCAGAGAAAAAAGAAATGCACTGTAGGTGGATCAGGAAGGCTCTCAGGAAGTACGGTCCAAAACAAAAGAAGAAGTATGTTTCTGCTTGAGACCACATTCTTACTCCTTCTACAAAGACAACAAATTTGACGATGAATGACACTTGAAAGTATCCAAACAGTTGAAATGAGGGTTAACAGATTGGGACTGAACTGCTCCATAAATGCAAATTTCCTACTTCCAAAAGTTCTAAAAGATTTCTACCGTAAAATACACCTTGTCACACAATTATTTAAAAATATGGAACGGCCTACTATCAAAATAATATATCCTTGGCCGGCACTTTTACAATGAGAATACTATTATGATGAAACATCTACGAAATACCTATTCACCCAAAATTCAACTATATATATGTAAATATGTTTTGATTTAATTGTGCATCAAGTATAAATACCACCCCTACCTGTAATATTAAATTGACACCAATTACATCTTTATCTGCCTCTATCTATGTCTACATGTATATCATCTTCCTATGTACTACTAATGATCTTTTATTTTGTTTCTCCCTTTATGTGAAGATTCTTCTAGGTAACACTACTGATCTGTGTTCTATTGTGTAGCTATCTCGGCTGTCTTTGAAGACCATGACTACACTATACAAAAGCAAATACATAAATTAAAGTTTTCCCTGTCAGATTATCTGGCCAGGGTGCTATCCCTTACATCTTGACCAGCGGCACTTGCAACTACACTGCCCTTAGGTCTACCTTCAGAAAACTTGCAATGCTGTTTGACATGAAACTTTCTTTGATTCCCAGGAAGAGGCTGAAACTGAGAGTTAACGTTAGTGGATGGTTCAGAATATATACATCAATTAAAGAATTGCCTTTTTGCTGTGGGGACATTGTCGAGAATGAAGTACTGCAATGTGTTCTACACTGGTAGGGTTAGACCCCATGGGCGTTTTCATGCTCAATCAATGCGCATGGGCCACTCCTCTATTAACCGGCTAGGACTTACGGCCAATCCCAGATGAACAAAGTTCACAGTACACGCAATACTGGAACTTTTTACAAAGGCACCCAGTAAAGTTCTGATACTGTGTGTGAGCACAATGTGAGATAGAACCACCCCCTGCATTGAGTTGGTTTCCATCTCCAATGTGAGGCCAGGGCTTGACTGGGAACTTAAACAGCCTTGGCAAAAACTATACATTCAGCCCCCATATGCAGACGTGCTTCTGAATGCTAGAGCCAGGGCAACTCTTCCAAGTTGCCACTGGGATCGTGTAACGTGCACCACCGCTCCTGGAGGCCGCAAATGGCCTCCAAGTGTTGAAATCGAACTTCTGGGGTTCCAGTCTCCCCCATGCCCGCTTGCCCGGCTGGCCAGTCCGGCCATGGTTGGGGCTCTCAATGACTGAGCTCCGTGATGGGATTTACAACCTCTTCAGTGCAGGAGTGGCTGCATTACAGGCCTCTGCTTTTTTTTGTGTTTTTAAGGGTGAAGGATTAGGTTGACCAGACGTCCCAGATTCGCAGTCCCTGTTTTCTGAGGACTGTACTTGTGTCCCTAAGCATTCCTTAATTTCAAATACATGTCCCGGTTTTTGGGACAAAGGTCAATGTCAGCCTGCAGAGGACAATAAAAAAGTACACTATCATTATGTAATTTCTCTGTTTCTTCTAGGCAGCACAGGGGGAAGTCTGCTGCATGCTCCTAGCAGAGGGGAGGAGGGCAGGGATTTACATAACATTAGCTATGACAGACCCTTTTCTACCCTGAGACCTCCTGCCCTCCTCCCCACCTGTCTCCCCTCTGCTGGGATCATACAGTTGCCTTTCCCCTGCACTAACTGAAATAAGCAGAAATTACTTAAGGATAGTGTATATCTAATTAAGTGGGAGATATACACACAGACACCCACTCCTGCTGCCCTCCCTTCAGTCCTACTTTTATGTGTCTGGCCTGTCCCAGTTTTTACTTCTCAGAACAGGTCACCCCATGAAGGATAGGAGTTGCTCGGACGAAGACCAAAGAGACAAGGCAGCATTAATTGTGGCCTCTGTGTAGAAGATCACTCCAACCTTCGGCATCCACGGGCTTGTGAATCGGCTGCCATACTAACTAATCTGCAAGATGGCCGACAAGTGAGGTGCTCGGGTCAGGAGCTTCCTGGCTAGGCATTTTCTTTTTTGTCTCTAATCCCCTTGAATCTACCCCCTCCTTGATTCTTTTTACACACCTGGAGTTCTATGGACTGTGGTACTTCGATTCTCCAATTCCCACGATTGAATTTAAAACCAACCTCAGCAACTTTCGAGGAATCCGTGAATATTCTTCCGATCGCGGAGACCTAGCAATATGGCCGATGCCCGGTGGAGCTACATAGGTAGCTATAGAGGAGATTGGCTGTGGATCTCTCCCTCAGCTGTCACCTACCCAGCCGGACACTGGGCAGACTTTCTTTCGTCTCCCCTTCATGTCTCCTTCCTCCCCCGCCTTCTGACGAATCAGCTGGCTTGTTTGACTTTCACTTTGTCTTTTTGGATCCCCTGAATTACTTTCCCCCTTTCTGGTCTTTCCTGACCAGATCTTCATTCCAACCCTATGTTACTTTTCCCCTCTTCCTTTCATACCCTAAAGGATGTGTGCATCTGTTTAGCTATGCTCTAGTAAGTCATGTTAGTTCATATGTTATATAACCCTGGGCGGCCAACTACGCTACGCTCGCGTAGTTTGCGTAGTTTGTGCTACTTCACGCTACGCTAATTGCACGTAGCACAGTGCAAAAATGCATAGGGTAGCGTAGTTGGCATTTTTTGTTCGCTCGCGGTCCTCAACGTCAAGTTGGCGACCCAAGCGAGCAAAATGACATCCCGCGAGACTTTTTCCTCGTTCACGATCAGCCACATCAAGTTGGCGATTGCAAGTGTGGAAAATAAACCTTCCGGAGAGATTCTCAACGCGGGGAGGTCAGGTTTCTCATTGCGAGTGGTCGCGTATGCTCGCGACCGCTCGCGATGAGAAACTACCAGTCCGTGATGAGAAAGCTGCCGCTCGAGTACAAATCTACTTGAGCAGCAGAAAATGACAGCTCGCACTGTGCGAGATGCAGTTTTCAATGATTGCACAGTGCGGACAAGCATCCGGCACTGTGCAATCATCCCGAACAGCGCACTACGCAGTTTGCGTAACACACGCGTATCTCACGTAGTGCGAAGTGCACTTTGCGTAGCTACGCGTAGCGCTACTACGCAAACTACGCCCAGGGTTAATGTTATGCTAGGCTCCGGTAACTGATGTAATTTTGTAACATGCTAATCCTCATGTAAAGCGCTCCGATACCTCCGGGTCTAGCCAGGTCTATATAAAACTCAGCAAATAAATAAAATAAACTAAATAAAGTTGCTGCCCCCAGCAATGCTCACCTGCCCCCTCCACCTCTAAGGTACTCAACGGGCGAGGGGACCCGGATCCTCTTATGTCCTACTTCCCCGGATCCTCCTACGTCCCAATTCCTCTCACGTGTTTTTTGAGGTTGGAAGGTCTGCTGCACAAGTTTACTTAGTTGCTCTCACGGTTAACTAAATGAAGCAAAGTATTTCTTCTGCTGAGCCCCTTTTAGGTCTGGTTAGACAAAGCATTAAGTCCTTTAAAAGGGTAACAGAAAAGTAAATAGAACCACACACACAAACACACACAGGAACATCAAAAAGGCATATGACAGGAAGTCCGGAACAAGATGTCCACTCATGTGTCACTCTTTATTGTCTGCATATCCGTCTGCCTACACTAAGTACAATATATATATATATATATATATTCACTGAAAAAACCATAGGTTATAGACCATATATAGTTAGGAATTAGCATTTAAAAAACCTTGAAAATTCACTGAAAAAACCATAGGTTATAGACCATATATAGTTAGGAATTAGCATTTAAAAAACCTTATTTTACCCACACAAAACCATTGAAATTCCATATATAGTTAGTTGTACTAACTATATATCGCGCACCCGCAATCCACTGCTGATCATGTCACATATTACATCATTCATGACATGGTCAGTGACATCACTGATGACATCACTGATGACATCTCAAATGACATCACTGATGACATCACTGATGACATCTCAAATGACATCACTGATGACATCACTGATGACAACATCCAGTGACTGTGTGTTTCTGTAAAGTTTAAATATGTTTTACATATTGAAGAATGAGTAGATGTAGAAGTGTCTGGATGAAGGATTTAGTAGGTGCGTGACTGACTGTGTGAGTGAGTGATTAAATGTGTCTCACTGAATGCATGGGTTAGTGACTAAACTGTCTTAATTTGTGCATCATTATGTCTGTTGTTCTGTAAACTGCTGCATGTGTTGATCAGTAGCTATATGAGTAACTATATGGGTTATTGATTGGTTGCCCAAGCATTTGTATGGGAGACTGAGTGTGTGTGTGGGTGGCTGGGAGGTGTATGACTCTGTGCATATATGTGTGAGCAGTTGATTCACTAGATGTATGGGTTCAAAAGTGCATGTGGAAACAGCTGTATGGGCGGTTGACTGTGTGCATGAGTGTATTGGTGAGTGAATGGATATCTCAGTGCTACATGTCAAAGTAAGTACATATGTAAAATACAGTACATGTGAGAGTTGACATATATAAATAACTGTGCATAGGAGCCAGTGAATGTGTGAGTGGCTGTATGCATCATTGTGAACTTGTATCCAGGATTGTATAAGAGAGTAAATATGTTTTATTATATGTTTGAATAAGTAAGGTGTGTATAACTGTATAGTTGAGAAAATGGAGGTGTGATTGATTCTTTGCATGACTGACTAGGTGTCTGAGTAACTCCATGGATGAGTGACAGTCTGTGAGTGTATGTTTACACTGAGTGTATCTAAGGTTATATTAGAGTCTGAAGAGGTTCATTGTATTATCACATGAATGATGTCATCAGTGATGTGATCAGTAATGTCAAATGAGATGTCATCAGTGATGTCATCAGTGATGTCATTTGAGATGTCATCAGTGATGTCATCAGTGATGTCATTTGAGATGTCATCAGTGATGTCATCAGTGATGTCATTTGAGATGTCATCAGTGATGTCATCAGTGATGTCACTGACCATGTCATGAATGATGTTGAGAGAGCACAAGTTTGGAAAAAAAATGTATAAGTACGCCATATTTACAAGCACGTAGTTAGTTCACATGTATTTTGCACCAGAGTGTTTATATTTAGAAGTGAAATACACAGAGTGTCTTATATTCAGTGGTGAAATGCATAGAATGTTTAAGTAGAGTAACGATAATCATAACTGTGTGAGACTAATGTAGAAATGTTTGGGATGAATATGAAAACCTCATGTTCTCATGTTAAAGGAATAATGCAAGAGTTGAATGTAACTCTAAAAAAAACCAGTATTTTGTGTAGGCCTCATGGCAATTCACAAGCAAATCTAAACGTGCTGCTAAAATAATGTGAGACAAGGTTGACATGGTTCTTTCAAAATGTACTATTGAACTTAGGGTTAAAAGTATATGCTTTATAGATGTGTTATTTTAGAAACGTATGCTAGTTAAGAATGTTTGCTGTTTAAATCAAGTTAACGTCTTAAGAGTGCAGGAACCTGCTGAATGTAAATCAAGTAGGCCAGAGCCGATAATGTCATGAAGTTGAAATCGTCATGTGCTCGTTAGAGGAGAGGTCGTGAGGTGTCCAGCATGAAGCTCTGAGAGTGTTTTATGGCCTAAGATATGGTGAAGTCTGGAATTTGAGGCCCACTGCAGGAAGAGCTGTATGCAGGTGCGAGGGTCCTAATCAGCTCGAATGAAAGGGACTTTGTTCAGTGGCGCCTTGCGCAGGCCTGTAGGAGTTTCCAGGAATTTCAGGGGGTATCAGCGCACGGAAGAAGCTGCCTGGGAACCAAGGTCAACTTTAACGAGGGTCTTCAAGAGTACCATCATGGAGTTTGCCGCGCAAAGATGTACCACGTGAGGGGCGTCCCAAGGGGCGTTTCTATTGGAAATGTGATTTGGTATTAGGGAAAGTGACCCGGGAGGAGAGCAGAGCAGATGATTTTGGGAGCCTAAGGAAGCGGATGGGTAGGCAGATAGGCTGATCAGGAGAGACCCATTATCAGAGAAGAGACAAAGAGAAGTGCGTGATCTTCTTAGGAAGTCACCACGGCTGACACCTAGAGGGTTAAGATCTTGTTAAGTAGGGATGTCATTTAGTATAGTGTAGGGACAGACTAACCTTAATTTTCTTTTTTGTAATGACTTTGAGGTTGCAACTTGTATCCATTTTAGCAACCCTGATGGTATTCGAACTTGTACTTATTATTTTGTTCTTCAGACTCAGACTATTCAAGAAGTTCATGTTCATAGTGATTCCGATATACCTGTTGAATCTCATCTTGAGAAGTTTGTATCTTCAGTTATCTTTGACTTTATATTAAATCTTTAAAACTTCATTTTGGTCAGTGGTCATTTAGAGTGGTGTAAGTTCTTAAATTGATTGTTTACTTCGAGATTACCTTTTACTCAAGACAGGTACCAACGATTCAGTCGACAGGAAATGGGATTTGGTAAGATAATTAGTAACCAGTAATCCCGCGTTAGCAGTTGGTAGCAGAGTGAGGATGGTTATCTTCTTGAGGAAGGTAATCTAGAGAGGTTAGTTTACCCCAAGGCCCGAGACGTCGAGAGACGAGCAGCGGAAGAATCGTGTGCCGAAAGGTGCAGACGGTGCGAGAAAAGCAGCAGTATCGGAGAGTGAGTATAAAAAGGGTCATGCGTGAACAGATTGCGGTGTTTTGTGTTGTATTTGTATTGTAATGTCTTGCGGAGTTGAATGCCTGTAGTGTGAATGAGAGAAGGTTGTGAGCGCGCGCAACCTGGTAAACTGGTAACCTGGTAAACGGGTGAACTGGTGAAATCTTAAGTTCAGGCCAGAGCTTAAGTGGTTTTGGGTGTATCGAACATCCAGGGTAGTTGTCGACCATAGTACGGAGGTCACGAGGTACCATTGACCGCCGTGGATCCAAGATAGGGGGAGTGTAAGAGTGAGTGTATGAGTAACGGACGCTGGTCGAAAGTTACTGCGTGTGAGTAACCTATCGGAGAAGGCGATTGTCTGGAAGTAAACGGAAAGACATTTCGCCAAGTTAGGGGGACAACTACAGAAAGACTGTGGGCGTACAGTCAAAGAAAGGTGATCGCTTGGACGGAAGTAATCATTTTTCAGAGTATGAATGGGATGCGTGCATGACCGAGGAGACGAGCTGAGAAAGGAGGGGAACTGCTGCGAAGGGGGACGGGTGACGTCGGCTAGAGCCGCGCTGTGATTGAGCGGTTGGTGTGACGTTAGCTAGAGCCGCGCTCTGGTTGGGCGGCTAGAGTGACGTCGGAGGAAAGTCGCGTACGGATAGGCCAGTTAGTGAGAACGGCGCTGAGATTGGTGGAATATCATCAGGAAGTAAACAAACGCGGAGAAAAGAGAAATCATGAAGTGTTTTAAGTGTTTGAAAGGGATTTTTAAACGTAAACGAAGTGAACATTATTACGGGGAAGAGGCTCCCCCAGAGGGTACGCCAGCTCATTATATGGCAACGAATGTTGGGCTGCATACGATATTGTGGATTGGGGCTTGGAATAAGCTTACGGAAGGAAATGAGGAAATGCAGTTCCCGAAGTATGGAACGTTTAAGTTAGAGGTGTTACATCGGCTAAAAGCAACCATGTCCTCATTGAAACCTTCACCTAGACCAACACAGTTTGAGGCTCTTAATGCATGGATTAAGGCTGCACACGACCGAAATTTGAACAGGCGTCAACAAAGGCTGACGCGATCAGTAAGGGCAGTGCGAGATTCCAAATGGGATGAGGAGGAAAAGCGTTGGAGAGTACAGACTATTGAGGCGGAGAAAATGTATCCGATGAGGGAGGTGTCAGGAGGAGGAAACCTCATGGAAGAAGACGAGGAAAGCGAGTCGGAGGACAATCTGATAAACAGATTGTTAATGGATAGACCACCTCCGAGAGTGGGTTTGATAGAAGATAGAGGGCTCGCAAGGGAAGATGGGAATGAGATAGAGGGATATACACCACTCCCTATATCGGAATGGACACCTAGCAAAGGCGGAGAAACACCTCCAAACAACACTGTACAGAGTGTAGTGGGAAGGTTTGTGGTGCAGAAAACGCCAACCACAGAAAGGGTTGAATCTGTGGGATTGCCAGACGCTCTTCAAGTGCCTGTTACCATAGGACCCATAGTTTCGATCTATAATTCTGAGAGAGATAGAGGGGAACAACAAAGGCAATTGGATAGGGAAAGGATTGAGATGGAAAGGAGGAATAATGTGACAAATGCATGGAAACAATTACCAGGTTCGGTAACGTGGAACACCCCATTAGACACCACTGTCGGTCCCAATTCAGAACGGGGAGGTCCGAGAGGACCAATGGATCTAAGGGGACCGCGGCCAAGATCTTTTTCAGAGTTAAGAGCTGATTTGAGGGAATGGGACGGGTCCATAGTATCTCCGAGTAACAGGACAAGAACAGAACCAGAGTGGGAAAGCAGGGGAAACGGGACTGTATCTCATTGTGGGGCCAGCGAAAGCAGTCAGGGCCGGGAAGGCCAAAGTCAAGAGAATAGAGGGGATGCAGGTCCTACAAGTCAGAGAGAACAGTCGGAACAAAATACTAGGATTGTAGAATGTGAGGAAATGTCCCGTCTCTGGGGGAACGGAGGAGATGAGGCGGTACGGAATTTTCAGAATAGGTTTAGGTGCCTTCATCATACGCTTGGGGAAGACGTTCAACATTGGAGAAAGGAGAACAGCGATAGGTCCCACCACGCCTCGAATACTCAGGAAGCACAGGGAAGTAGGGAAGAAAGAGGGAGTAATAGAACCTCTTATCCTCAATCCCGTGAAACTAGCCAGGATGGAGAGAGAGAGGCTGGGAGGCATGAAGGAGTGTTTCACCACCCACCCCGAGAAGACGGAAAAGCATGGGACTTAGAGAGATGGGAACAGGGGAGGACTCCCTATAATTCACCAATACCTAAACGTAGATCTCGGAGTTGGGATGGGAGAGATGCGGATGGAGGAGCTAAATTGAGTGTCTTGAAAGCTGAAATAAAGGCAAAAAGGCTTGATGTTACCAGTTTAAAATCAGATGTAGATGAGATAATAGATGGAACATTGCCTTTGGAGAGGATAGAATTGTATGAACAGGATGAGTTATTGTTCATGGCAAAGGATATTACTAGGAAAGCTAGAGCGGTTCATGAAAAACTGACTGATTTGGCAGACAAGTATGCCGTGGATTTGTCTAGGACAAGGGCATTACAGAGTAACCACAGATTACAGTACGCAGATCAAGATCTGGATGAGAAGAGAACTGCTGGATTAAAAACACACATAAGAGAGCTGGTAACAGGGATAAGAGTGTGGAGAGAACTGGATAAATGGGAAGAAAGGTGGTCGAAAAAGGGCACAGTTAGGCGAAGTACAAATGTGATGACCCCTGAGGGAAGGGTAATGCAGATGGAGGCATTCCCTTTACGAGAAATATCAAATGGAAATTATGTACATGTGCCCTGGAGTAGAGGAGACTTAGCCGCATTTACCAACTCATTCCCGAAGTTGCGGGACAACCCAGTCGAGTGGTATAAGCAGGTAGAGAGGTTTGTTAAAATTTCGAAAGTACTGTGGATAGATTTGAACACGTTGTTTGACATCGTGGTCCCATCTGATTTGTGGACCCCTTGTAAGACTAGTGTCGACTGGCCAAATGCTGAACCATTGAGAGATGTTCGAACTAATGGACCAGCTGAGATAGTCATGCGAAAGTATGAAAGGGTAATAGCATGGCTGAAAGATAAGGTACCACCACAGGATATAGATTGGGTAAAAATAGACCGAACAAGGCAGGAACCCAAGGAGACAGTTCACGAGTTTTATGAAAGGTTGTTGAAAACATTCAAGCAATACAGTGGATTAGATGTAATGGATCCCAAAGACATAGGGCAGTTCGTGTCAAAGTTTGTATTGGGGTTGAGACCTGATATTTGTTTGATGATACAGCAACATTTAATCTGTTGGCAGAACAAACCACTAGATGAGATTTTACGATATGCGAGGTACTGCAGTGACGAGATAGATTCTAAAGCCAAGAATCTAAAGGAGAAATTGATGGTGGTGCAAATGCAGTCCGCTGGGAAGGGTGGTCAGCAGAAGCAGGGGATGGGACGAAAACCAAATGGTCAGAACAAAGATAATGAAGAAGGGCAGAGACCTAGGATAGACTTTGCCACTTTAAAGAAAACGACAAAGTGTCATCTGTGTCACCAGGTGGGGCATTGGCGACGCGAGTGTCCCTTTAACCCTGAAAACGGAGAGCAAGAAGTAGAAGAGCAGGTCCAAGAAGACCCAGTGCAAAAGGTGACAGTCCCAAGCAGTAAGGTGGCCAAAGGGGGGACTTCGGCTCCACGGGCCCAATTCCCACAGCCACCGAAGATAGCAGCTGGAGGAAAGGTCTTTAAACAAATGCCTCTGTTTATCGAGGAAGAAAAATGTTATTACATTGATCCATTGACAGGACAACGGGTGAGCAGTGAAGAGGACTGTACCCTCGGGGCAGTTCTAGAAGTGGATCAGAGAGGACCATTTGTTGAGGCAGAAGTGGCAGGGTGTCCCACTACGTTCTTAGTGGACACTGGGGCTACTCGTTCGACTCTGAGATCAGCGGTGGTTCCAGACTTGCCGATGTCAGGGGAAACAATTCAGGTGGTAGGAGTCGCAAATAAAAGAATGACTAGTCCCTTGACAGAACCAGTGTCTGTGAAAATTGGAAACCACATGAACGAACATCAGTTTGTGGTTTGTGACTCGAGTCCGGTATGTCTGTTAGGTAGGGATTTGTTATGCAAATTGAATTGCACCATATACTGCACCCCACAAGGAGTGGAGGTACAGACTACCGACGATGATGCTACCTTTAAGGTGGCCAATTCAAAATTCTGTGTAGAACTATATCCTACTCTGACTGTAGAAGATCTTCCACAAGACTTAAGAGATGCAGTGGCGTCAGAGGTGTGGGATTTCACAGGAGAAGATATAGGATTGATTAAAGGGGTAGAACCGGTAAAAATTCTGGTAAAACCAAATGTTGAGTTTCCAAGAACGCCTCAATACAAATTGTCCCAGGAAACGATTGCGGGAATAAAGCCTGTGATCGAGTCAATGATACAGCAGGGAATACTGAAGGAAATTGTGGGCAGTCCTTGTAACTCCCCGATTATGGGTTTGCAGAAACCTAGTGGGAAGTTTAGGATAGTTCAGGATTTACGAAAGATTAACAACATAGTCGTTTCATGTTGTCCCGTGGTACCGAATCCATCAGTGATATTGTTTCAAATACCATGTCAAGCAGAATGGTTCACAGTGATAGATCTTTGTCAGGCTTTCTTTTCAATCCCATTGGATGAAGAGAGCAGGTACCTTTTTGCGTTTAAAATGGAAGATCGCGTTCTAACATGGTGTCGAATCCCACAAGGATTCACAGACAGTCCATCCATCTTTAATCAGTTGTTGAAGAAGAATCTTGAGAATCTAGTACTGCCACAGAACTCGGTTCTGGTACAGTACATAGATGACCTACTTGTTGCGTCAGAAACAGAGGAAGCTTGTAAAGTAGATTCAATTGCCTTACTGAATCATTTAGCTGAAAATGGACATAAGGTATCTCCGAGCAAGTTACAGTATTGTCTGACAGAAGTACAGTATCTAGGGCACAGGTTAGAAAAAGGGAAACGTAAGGTGTCCCCAGAGAGGATTGAGGCGATAATGAAAATGAATGCGCCTACAACTCAGAGAGAGGTTAGAATGTTCCTAGGGATGGTGGGTTACTGCCGACAGTGGATAGTTAACTTTTCACTGAAAGCAAAGCCCTTACAGAAACTGACGCACAAGGAGGTGAGTGATCCGGTACCATGGGATGAAGAATGTCTGGTGGCGTTTTTACAGCTGAGAGACGATTTATGTCGTGCTCCGGCTCTGGGAATGCCAGATTATGAAAAGTCGTTTTCACTCTATTGCTGTGAGAGAGAGGGATGTGCTTTGTCAGTCTTGGCACAGACCCACGGTAATGCCCGTAGACCAGTTGCATATTTTTCGGCTACATTAGATCCAGTAGCCGCAGCGTTGCCCGGATGTCTCAAATCCGTTGCTGCAACGGGTGTCAGCATTGAAAGGAGCGAAAGTATTGTAATGGGACATCCAGTAGTGGTGTATGTACCGCATTCAGTTGAATTGTTAATGACCAGGACGAAGACGCAGCATCTGACCAATAGCAGGCTCACGCGTTATGAGCAAGTTATACTTGCCGCAGAAAACGTGACTCTCAGGAGATGCTCTGTCTTGAATCCTGCTACTTTGATGCCATTACCTACTGTAATAGAAGGCGAAGGATGTGAAGACCACGATTGCCTTGATGTGACTGAACTATGCACGAAACCCAGACCAGATATTGTGGATGAGCCATTGTCTGACCCAGATGAAATTTACTTTGTTGATGGCTCATGTTTAAGAGACGATACTGGTCGGTTGAGAGCAGCTTATGCTGTTTGTACCCTTACTGGAGTTGTGGAAGCCGCTTGCCTGGAAGGAGTACATTCCGCACAGGTAGCAGAGATTATTGCCCTAACTCGTGCCTGCATAGCAGGAAATGGAAAGAGAGTCACCATCTACACGGACAGCCAATATGGTTTCGGTGTGGTTCATGATTTCGGGCAGTTGTGGTCTCAGAGGGGTTACATGACCTCCTCTGGTTCGCCCATTCGAAATGGAGAATTTGTGAGATTGCTGATAGAAGCATTACAAGGTCCTGTTGATATTGCAGTGGTGAAGTGTGTAGCTCATACTAAGAATACAGATTTTGTGTCACAAGGTAATAGATATGCTGATGAAGTCGCACGCTATTGTGCGGAACAAAGTTATTCTTTCTCAAAGGTGGAAATAGAAGGTGCAGAAGAAAAGACTGAATTAAGTATGATGTTGGAAACTGTAGACACTTGGGAGGATTTAAGAATAATGCAGGAGAACGCACCTGAAAAAGAGAAAAAGGCATGGGAAATAGCAGGCTGTGTGCGAAGTGAAATGGATTTTTGGGTTTCAGCAGATGGGAGAGCTGTGTTACCTGAAGAATTAGCTAATCCCATGGCGAGAGAAATACATGGTCCAGTACATTTAGGAAGGGATGCTATGATGAGAGTTTTTAGGCAGACTTGGTATTGCCCGAAATTCAGAATAGCAGCAGAATCAGTATGTAAGCGATGTGTTACCTGCCAACAACTGAACGTAGGCAAACGAACACCAGTCACACTGAGTCACATTGGGAGGTCAGGGGGGCCTTTCAATAGAATGCAACTAGACTTCATCGAAATGCCAAGAGTCAATCGCCTTCGGTATGTGTTGGTGATTGTATGCGTATTTTCCAGATGGGTTGAGGCATATCCTACACGTAGGTGCGATACACTCACAGTGGCTAAATTGCTGCTCAGGGAGTTGATACCGCGCTTCGGGGTGCCTGCCTCTTTGGAATCGGACAGAGGAAAACATTTTAACAGCGAAATAGTGAAGATGTTGTGCTCCACGCTGAATATCGATCAAAAGCTGCATTGTAGTTATCGACCAGAAGCTTCAGGAATTGTGGAACAAGTGAATGGCACTTTGAAGAATAGATTGGCTAAAGTAGTGGCATCCACATCTTTGAGTTGGCCAGATGCTCTTCCATTGGTGCTCATGAGCATGCGCAGCACACCTGATAGGAGGACAGGTCTCTCTCCCCACGAGATCCTGATGGGGAGGGCCATGAGACTTCCTACAGTTCCAACTACTGCTCTATTGAATATTACAGATGATCTGATCTTGGATTATTGTAAAGGACTGTCTGACGCCATCCATTCTGTGTCCCTTCAGGTGCATGCGGCTGAAGTTCCGACAGCGAGGAACCTGTGTCATGACCTGAACCCAGGGGACTGGGTCCTGGTTAAAAAACACGTCCGGAAGAACTGCCTAGATGTTCGCTGGCGTGGGCCCTTTCAGGTAATCCTGATCACGAACACCGCGGTGAAGTGCGGGGGGCTGCCAAATTGGATCCATGCATCCCATACTAGAAGAGTTCCAGCACCTCTAGAAGGAACAGCTCCCATCCCAGACGAAAGCCCGGAAGTGGGAGAAGAGTCGCAAGAAGGGATTGAGGCAGCTGAGGGGGTGTCGGAAGAAGTTGGGAACGCATCGGATTCAGAAGAAGAGCGAAGGCAGGACGGCAGTGAGACAGAAGACGCAACTGAAGGAGAGAGCAGAAGTGAATACGACTCAGACTCAGATCCGTATCGGAGCGATCAAGAACCAAGTGGGAGGACAAGGAATAGGAGAATAAGGCTTGGAGCTGCCACTTGGCCGACAAGAAGAAGAAGGCTAAGTTTGAGGTCGGCCCAAGAAGAAACACTTACTCCTATATCCGAAGACTCAGATCCAGAAGAAGATATCCAGGATCAAACCGAGGAGGGTCTTAGAAGATCAAGTAGGGTGCGAGTGCCTAGCAGAAGATACTCTACTCCCGACTGGACCTACCTTGTTGCAGATGTCTGGGAGACACAGAACAGGGAGGATCAGGGAAGTGGAACTGATCAGAACTGACCCGATCATCACAGTGCAAATAAAGTTTCTACTGCCAGGAGCGGAGACCGAAAGGTTGCTGACACTCAACATCGTTCATCCTGCTCTCCTGAGTGGAATAAGAAAATTGCTTTTAGAGACAGTTGAGTTTCCAGTTTGCTGTTCACGATATCCAATATTGGAGGGAACTCTTCTTCGTTTGGAAATGCTAGAACGAGTAGTAGAATTGCTAGGAGTGCTTATTGTTGTGGACTAAAACCATACTACGAATGTCTTCAAAGGGGTGCAGATCTGGAAAAGTGAAGAAAGTGATCTTGATTAGAACGGACCCCTTTGTAATTGTGGATATAGAACTGATAGTACCAGGATTGGAAATTGAAAAAACGCTAACTCTCAATTTCGTCCGTCCACTTGTCTTGAGCGAAATAAGGAGAATAATCCTAGAAAAGGTTGACTTTCCATGGTGTGGTACGAACTGTCCAGAACCTGAGGGAATGATACTTCGGATGGACATGTATGAAGAAGTAGTGTCACTCCTTGAGTCATACATAACTTCAGACGAAAATAAGACTTTTGAAAAGAAATTGTGAATTGTTGCAAGATAACCTAGCGCCGAGTGGAAGAAGAAAAGTGATAGGGGTTTCATTTTAGTGGATGGAGAAGGGCTAGGGTTGTCTATTTCTACTGGACTTTGAACTGTTTTGCGGGAACAAATTGTCAAGCTTCCAAGTGTTTCAAGAAAGACATTGCAAGAGAGAAAGACTTTGTTTGAAAAGAAGAGGAAGTGAATGCTGGAAGATAGTCGAAAACTACACTGTTTGAGAACATGGAGGCTGGCAACCCGAACCGCAGGGCAAAATGTATAGCTGTTACATTTTTAGGAGTAGTGGTTTCTCTTATAATTTTAGTGGTAACTGTTTCATTCCTAGCGGGACACGAAGGGGATGGAATCACAGTTAAGGAGGATAGGGGAGTGTCAACACCGAGAACTACCACAGTTAAGGAGAAGGGAAACATCAATGAGAAAGACAAAGCGTTGTTAGATGCAGAAGTAAAAAGGTTACACATGGATGAATCACAGGGGAATTACAAGTCAAATGCTTATGCTAAGTTGCTTTATGAATATGTTGATGCCATGGAGGTAAAGGACTGCTATGTATGTATGCAGTTACCAATTTCGGTGGAGGAGGGTATCAAATACCATCATCTCCCGTTGACATATGGAATAACGTGCAGTTTATTGTTAAGTATGTTTTATGGACGAGACGGATTTGAGTATTACTTCTCGAATTTCGACTCGACATTGCCAGAGGTTCCGAATTTCAAGCATTTGAACAAATGGGACTACTACAAAAGCGAAGACAGGTTACACAAATGGTTTATTCCATGGAGAACGTTAGATACTTCACATGCTCGAAACAACAATCTGACTTGTCAAATATCAGAAGTTGAGAAAAAGTTTATAGCTCAGGTAGATACTAGATACAGAAAGCAGAAGGCATTGAAGGCATCAGGACAAGGAGAAACAGATTGGACCAAGGAAGAAAGGGCGCAACAACGAAAAGGAAGTATTGGTCCAATTGCTTTGGATAAGGAGAAACGGGGGAAACTGTGCATTCACAGGAGTTACTCCTACTATGAAAACGTTTTTGTAGGACAAGTCAATTGCGAACATGCTTTTCAATTGGAGTACTACTCTAAGAACTTCATGAAAGGGATGCAAGCAATACCAAATGTATATTTTGTATGTGGAAGATATGCCTATGTGAAGTTACCAGATAATTGGTACGGATCATGCTATCTGGCTGTTGTCTTCCCTAAAATATATCATGTTGAGAATTTAGACACGCCTAAGAAAGAAATATCAACTAGATGGAAGCGAGGGCTAGGTGCAGCAGAAGTAATTGGAGATGTAATAGGTGCTGCATTCCCTTTCTTAGGATTGATAATGAATGACATTAAGATCAGGAGGTTAGCTACAGTCGTAGATAGACTGTCTGCCAGTACTGCAAGATCCTTGATGCTGATAGAAGGGGAGATGCAATCGATTAGGGCAATGGTTCTTCAGAACCGACTTGCTTTAGATGTTCTGTTAGCAAAAGAGGGAGGAGTCTGTAGGGCCTTGAAGGTCCAGGAATGTTGTACTTACATTCCAGACAATTCAAAGCCTCTAGAGAAGTATATACAAAACATTACTGCCATACACTACGAAATTGAGGACCTGGCAAAGGTAAATGTGTGGGAAAAAGTAGGCCATGGAATGGGTAAAGTTGGAAGTTGGTTTGCCAACTTAGGAAAGGGTATCGTTTGGTACATTTTGAAGCCCATCATCATAGTAGTGATTTGTGTAATCACTTTGTGGGGATTGGTGCGTTTGTATCAATGGTATAGAGCAAATAGGTTACAGAGAGCTATGAAGAAACAGGAAGAAGAGTTGACAGCGATGCAGGACACCCAATATAAGAGTCTGAAAGCATTAGAGAGTATGAAAAGAAGTGGTACTGTCCTGACTTCACTTTAAAGGTTCTACATTTTTAGTGTCATGGTGATGATGACCCCTGAAGGTCATCAAAGGGGGGACTGAGAGAGCACAAGTTTGGAAAAAAAATGTATAAGTACGCCATATTTACAAGCACGTAGTTAGTTCACATGTATTTTGCACCAGAGTGTTTATATTTAGAAGTGAAATACACAGAGTGTCTTATATTCAGTGGTGAAATGCATAGAATGTTTAAGTAGAGTAACGATAATCATAACTGTGTGAGACTAATGTAGAAATGTTTGGGATGAATATGAAAACCTCATGTTCTCATGTTAAAGGAATAATGCAAGAGTTGAATGTAACTCTAAAAAAACCCAGTATTTTGTGTAGGCCTCATGGCAATTCACAAGCAAATCTAAACGTGCTGCTAAAATAATGTGAGACAAGGTTGACATGGTTCTTTCAAAATGTACTATTGAACTTAGGGTTAAAAGTATATGCTTTATAGATGTGTTATTTTAGAAACGTATGCTAGTTAAGAATGTTTGCTGTTTAAATCAAGTTAACGTCTTAAGAGTGCAGGAACCTGCTGAATGTAAATCAAGTAGGCCAGAGCCGATAATGTCATGAAGTTGAAATCGTCATGTGCTCGTTAGAGGAGAGGTCGTGAGGTGTCCAGCATGAAGCTCTGAGAGTGTTTTATGGCCTAAGATATGGTGAAGTCTGGAATTTGAGGCCCACTGCAGGAAGAGCTGTATGCAGGTGCGAGGGTCCTAATCAGCTCGAATGAAAGGGACTTTGTTCAGTGGCGCCTTGCGCAGGCCTGTAGGAGTTTCCAGGAATTTCAGGGGGTATCAGCGCACGGAAGAAGCTGCCTGGGAACCAAGGTCAACTTTAACGAGGGTCTTCAAGAGTACCATCATGGAGTTTGCCGCGCAAAGATGTACCACGTGAGGGGCGTCCCAAGGGGCGTTTCTATTGGAAATGTGATTTGGTATTAGGGAAAGTGACCCGGGAGGAGAGCAGAGCAGATGATTTTGGGAGCCTAAGGAAGCGGATGGGTAGGCAGATAGGCTGATCAGGAGAGACCCATTATCAGAGAAGAGACAAAGAGAAGTGCGTGATCTTCTTAGGAAGTCACCACGGCTGACACCTAGAGGGTTAAGATCTTGTTAAGTAGGGATGTCATTTAGTATAGTGTAGGGACAGACTAACCTTAATTTTCTTTTTTGTAATGACTTTGAGGTTGCAACTTGTATCCATTTTAGCAACCCTGATGGTATTCGAACTTGTACTTATTATTTTGTTCTTCAGACTCAGACTATTCAAGAAGTTCATGTTCATAGTGATTCCGATATACCTGTTGAATCTCATCTTGAGAAGTTTGTATCTTCAGTTATCTTTGACTTTATATTAAATCTTTAAAACTTCATTTTGGTCAGTGGTCATTTAGAGTGGTGTAAGTTCTTAAATTGATTGTTTACTTCGAGATTACCTTTTACTCAAGACAGGTACCAACGATTCAGTCGACAGGAAATGGGATTTGGTAAGATAATTAGTAACCAGTAATCCCGCGTTAGCAATGTAATATGTGACATGATCAGCAGTGGATTGCGGGTGCGCGATATATAGTTAGTACAACTAACTATATATGGAATTTCAATGGTTTTGTGTGGGTAAAATAAGGTTTTTTAAATGCTAATTCCTAACTATATATGGTCTATAACCTATGGTTTTTTCAGTGAATTTTCAAGGTTTTTTAAATGCTAATTCCTAACTATATATGGTCTATAACCTATGGTTTTTTCAGTGAATTTCATTGGTTTTTTAAAAGCTAATATCTATAGCTGTAAAATGTATTCTTCTTTAAATCCAAAAATATATTTTATATGTTTATTAATAATTTTTTTTTAAATATTTTTTTTGTTTTGCTCCCGGTTCGCGAACTGGGAAGCTTTCCGTTAGCTCAATTTGTTGCCGCGACCCGGTCCGCGAACCGGTAAACGTTCCGTGTGCGCAACTGCCGCGTTAGAAGTCAACATCGTGACGCGTCGCGGAAGCGCGACGTATCGCGTTGTCGCGTAATGCGTCTTATGACGCGCCGCGTTAGCGCACCCGGAAGTGCTCCGGTACGCGAACTGAGACACGAAGCGCAGCTCCCCGGAAGCGATCCGCGGCGCTTCGCGAAAGCGCGACGTATCGCGTTGCCGCATAATGCGTCTTATGACGCGCCGCGTTAGCGCACCCGGAAGTGCTCCGGAGCGCGAACCGGGCGCTACCCACGCAAAAAAACAAAAAAAATTTTTTTTTTTTGCCCCACGGGGCCCTTTTAAAGCCTCCACATTAAACCTAGGGGGTCAGGGAGGATCTACTATGCCCCCTTATGGTCATTTCCCCCTTTGTTTTGGCCTCCTCTTGTCTCTCAATCCTACCGAGAGACAAGATGGCGGCCGCTCCGGACTGTTTAGAATGTTGACAGACACCGGAGAGCCAATCAGCTTCGCTACGCGAAGTTCCGTTACGCGTAAAGTCCGCGAACCGGAGCGCTGCCCGGTCCGCTGTTACAGATATATATCTTTTTTTGAACGTTAATTTCTCAAAATCCACTGAAGCACATATATTGAGACCTAGCAAAGGCACATCGGGCTACCAGTCCCTACAATTTTGCCAAGTTTCGTGGAAATCCATTCAGCCGTTCGGGCTAAAAGTGAGGCCAACCGCCCTATGGAAAACTCAATGTTAAAAACACGTTTTGGGACACCCCTTTTTTCTCGGCCCCCCCTTGACGAACCCCCCCCTAATTTCCAGGGGCTGCTCAGAAACAAAATGTTCCATTTTCCAGAAAATTTCAGCCAATTCCGTCCACAAACGCCAAAGTTATTAGACATAGAATTTTCAAAAATCCCATAGGGAAAAAATCCTAACTATATATACCTACTGGCGACCGCCAGTAGGTAATATATATATATATATATATATATATATATATATATATATATATATACACATATACAGGGCTCAAGTCTCTGGGTACCACGCGGGTGGACGGCGTCCCCCACTTATTTTACCGGGAGCTCCATTACTGGAGGAAATGGAGCCACACATTCACGCTCACGCGCTGGCTTCTCTGATGCAATCGCATCTAAGAGGTGAGCGAGGGGAGGCAATGAGTCTGATGGTGCAAGCCACCTGTCATGACATCACTTCCTATCATGACGTCAGTGTCCCCCCACTTCTTTGTTTAGGACTTGTGCCCTGTATATATATATATATATATATATACAGGGCACAAGTCATATACAGGTATATATATATATATATATATATATATATATATATATATATATATATATATATATATATATATATATATATATCTTTACACTCACATATATATAAGTCTGTAGTCTGTCTCTGTGTAGCTCAGGGTAAGATCCATGATACATTTTCAAGTAAACAACTGTCAAAATGACTGAAAATAACTTCCTTGTAGAGTCTTTGCATGTAAATGTAATTGCTTTAAGGCCATCCTGTGATGGTTAGTAGCACTTTACAAAAACTCCGAACTAAAAGTAAATAAAGTGACTTGCGGCATAGATCCTGAAAATCTGGTGGAGTGCACTGTAAACCGTGCCGGCAGAGTGTTGCTATAAGAACAAACCCTGACCTATAGGATTTACAGTTCGTGCTCCTCCGTACAAAGCATAGGCAGAAACATGCAAAAAATAAATAATAAACGACACCTGTGCAATATTTTCAAAGCTTGAACCGAGATCTCAAGTCCGAGTTCACGTGAACAAAAGTTAGAAATTAAGTTTCAGTGAATTTTAGAATAAGAAGTCATAAAACGTCTATACTTCGCTCTTTAAAATGTTTGGAGATATAATTTATTTTCTCATTTACATAAATGTGCCACCATGAAAGGGGGGGTAATGTACAAATTGCTGCCAAAAAAATAAAAAAAATAAAGATTTTGACTGCCTTCCAAGTTTTAAATTAAAAGCTACAATCTGAGTTAGGCCTCACTGTACTGAGACATGCGGCGGTGCCATTTAAAGCTCTTGAATCTGCGCCATCGCCGGGCCTGGCAACATGCTGCTGGAGTTGCATCACACGCGCAGACAATTAAAAATTAATGTAGGCGGCATCGCAGCCCCTGGATACCACCGGCAACCACCTGTGCTCCCTGCAGGCACCCGGCACGTAGGCTGAAACTTTGAAACATGTACTTTAGACCACCTGTCGCTGAAGGCCACCTGGCCACTGGGCTTGCCTAGTCACTGCCAAATGATGTACCTACATAAATACGCCTGTCCCCGGGGGCCACTCAGGTAATAGCCCGGCAGCGGCATTAATTGGCTGCCTCCAGGAACGGTGTCATCATGCGATGCTGTGCTGATTGCTTCTGTTTCGGGTGGCAGGTTTGCAGGCGATCCGTTGAGCTATTTCTGGGATGTCCTCTGCCCTCCTGTGAGAGCGCGCTCGCGTTCTGTTCCTGAGCCTAACATTAGCCGTGGAAATAACCATGGGACTGGGAAGATGGCGGCCCCCCTCCTTTACCACGATAAAGCTTATGATTGGTCCTTCGTTTTTCGAATCTCGGTACCATGTTTGCTAGGTCACGGTTTGCAAGATGCCAGTTTGGTCTGGCTAGTGGCCTCAGCTGCTTGCCAAACACATTGTTAACAATTATTTAAAATATAAAAAGATCGGGTTTAGGCTCCACTCTCTCTATCGCCATGCTACTGGTGTATCATATTGCCACCTAGAAAGTGCTTCTAATGGTGTGCCTGAGGGACTCGATTAAATCTGAAAAGTACACCTTCTCATCACATTGTCACATTCTAGTTTGTATTTCCTATATGCATTCTATACAGAAAGCAATCATTTGTTCGCTACTTTCCCCAGCAATGGCAAAGCCAATAGGGGTATCACTAATGTGATAAACAGTATTTGTGCACACAGCACATGTCCACAGCATTTGTGAATGGTATTGTTTAAATGAGCCAGACCTGTCGGCTTTCCCATTGGCTACTTAACTCCTTTGGCAAAACAGCTCCCTTAGCATCGACAGTACACCAATGCACCATTAAAAACAATAGTGCTGCCAAACATGAGGAGGATATGCGGCCTGCTGGCCTTCACCATGTGCTAAGCACAGTCATCCATGCACAGAAGGCAACTAAAAATTGCTGGGGTTATATTTCATATATGCAGCACTTTCTCTGTTTGCACCACAGTGCACCTTTAAAAGTGCTGTGCTGTGCTCACATAGGGTAAGTGCACCGTATTACCATGAATGCGATGCCGCCAGGGCAGCCGAGAATTCGTGCTGCCATAGAGGAAGCGGATTCATGTGAAATGCGGAGCAGCAGCTTAAAAGCCGCTCTGTGTTTCACAGTGCAAGCGACAACCAGCCTACACTTTAAAGAGGGGCGAGAGATCCCCTTGCAGGCAGATTCATTGAGCGACTGCACCCGCCTACAAGAAGATGTCAGGGGGAACCAGGGGACCCCTTTTCTCCCCTCCATATTGTGTATTTTGAGGCGCAGTTTTTGTGCGCCACCATTTTTGGTGCACTTTCAGTGCGCCTCCTACATGCATGTTTGCCTCTGCGCTCACGTCTATTATACGACAAATTGATTCCCTCATTTACATAGGGCCATGCTCCCACGCAAATTAAGGAATGCCCTCTCATGATAGCACTGGTGCTACATGTGGACTAGTGCTATCTGTTACACAAAAGGGGCCTCACAAGCATCTGTGGCCCCTTCTGTAATACCAAAGTGCCCTGTTGTGCCCCAAGGGCATTCCTTGTAACATGGTTCCTGGTGGTTGTGTGATGTGATGACGCCCATTAGTTGCGTGGAAGTGGAACATCCTACTTGTTTAGAGAATGGGCCCCAATCTCATCATCCCTGTATTACTGTTGACATCCTGGTCTGACTCTAGTGAGTTTCTTGACCTCATGTCACTCTCACATTATTTGATACATTTTCTTACATCACTTGTAACTGTAGAGTCTTTGAAAGGAACCATCTGAGGGCCACATTTTTTAAAAAGCGTAAATCTTTAAAAAAAACTATTTGCTACAAAAATATTTCTGGTGACTTTTTGGCCTATTCACAACGTGTCCAAACCTAACGCAAACCACTGAGAACTGAATATTTGGGGCTAGACGTAGGTAATTCTATTTTACCACTTCTTAAATACCGAATTTTACCGATTCGGTATTTAAGAAGTGGTAAAATAGAGGGGGGTATGTAGGTGTTTCAGAATCGGTAAATACCGAATCGTTAAGATTCGGTATTTACCGATTCTGTAAATACCGATTCGGTAATGCCCATTGATTCCTATGGGCCTTGAAGCCCATAGGAATCAATGGGCAATACCGAATCGGTATTTACCGATTCGGTAAATACAGATTTCAGCAAGGGTGCAGGGGGTGTCACTTTGACACCCTCTAGCACCCCAAAGACGGGCATGTGTGCCATGCCTAAGGGCATGTCTGTCTGTCACATGGCTAGGGTGTGCATGCACACATGTGCATGCACACCTGGATTCGGTATTTAACCACCCAATTGGATTGGGTAGTAAAATACAGAATCTGTAAGGCTTTAGGGACTCTGAAGAGTCCCACCTACATCTGGACGTTACCGAATCGGTAAAAATACCGATTCGGTATTTTACAGAATCGGTAAATTTACCGATTCGGTAAATTTACCGAATCTGTAAAATAATGCCCCTACATCCCAAATACCCATTTACCGGTTGGTAACGGCCGAAATCGGCCGTTAGCGGTCGGTAAATGGCCTCCTACATCTGGCCCTTGATTTTTAGTACTCTTATCAAAAAGAGGCTGGATCGAGCTTAGCACCACTTCCATTAGCAAGCTGATTCTTTCTTTAAAAAATTATTTAGTTGCATGTATTTCTTCTTTTTAAAATTAAAAATAAACATTCTTCCAAAAACGTACATTTTCTTCGCTTCCAAAAACAATAAAGCGTGCATCCTCAGAAGCATTATCATATACTCTCAAATTTTCAAGACAATAGCTGTTCTAAATATTAGCATCGTTTTGATTTTGGTGCAACTCATGCATTCTGAGTACAACTGTCTCTTCTTTACATCACATTTTTGTAAGCTTCACCATAAAATGTATTGTAGCCTTTCATATCTCACAAAGATACTCCTACAAACTGTAGTTTTTCACATAATAAAGACCACTACCAAAATATACTGGAAAATAAAAAAAAGTGTGCCTTTTAAAGAAAAATAGAAAAGTGTGCCTCCTCTAATTTTCTATCAGAGGCCACCAAAATAATATAAATGTTAATTTTTTTGTAAAACTTGCAAACGCCATAAGGCGTCTTGGTGCTGCAGAGGCACAGGTCATGTAGTTCTGTGAAAAGTTAATATACAGAAGTCAGTGCTATGAAATTAATTTGTAAAAACCCTAGCTTTTAGGTCTTTCCTAAACCTAGGCAGGATGATTTGCGATTTTAGAACTAGTGGAAGGTTGTTCAAAAGCTTAGCGGTACAACCAATGAAACTCTTGCCTCTCCACATGGCCAGTTGAAACCGAGGAATCCTGACATTCTTAGCTGAAGCAGACCAAAGAGTTCTAGCCGAGGTACACCATTGAAGGGTCTCTCTGAAGTATTCAGGACCTGTGTCATGTAGGGCCTTGTGGGAGCTACAGAGAGCTTTGAAAGTAATTCATTTTCTGGTGGGCAGCCAATAAAGTTTGTAAGGTTTAGGAGGCTGAAGGGAATTTTGGGATCCTAATAGGATACGAGCTGCTGCATTCTGCAGGGTTTTAAGCTTCTGTTGCATGAGACGTTGCGTGAAAATAAGAAGATATGAATATTATAGTCCTCTCCTGAAGGACAAGCACAGAGAAGCCTGCCAGCGTGCTGGAAACTCTAAATTAGGCAAGTAGCCTGGTCTTCAGCACTGAAGCAGAGGCCAAGGACTCCACTGGCCCGAAGTAAGTGACTTAAATACCTTCAAAACATTTTGCTACAGTAAAATATGTTAAAGAGCTTGGAATCCGATGTGGCTACAGGAGTACATTATTTTTCGCTCCAACATCTGCTATGAAGTCACCCAGGGATGGACAGGCTTTTTATTCCTCTGGGTATTTACCCAGCCAGTAGGAACCCTTGTAGGCTGGGTTTGAAAGCCCGTCGCCCCTCCTTGTGCCTCTGTCCCTTTCCCCATTCCCAGACCAATGCTTAATTTGAGCCAGTGGTTTCCAGTGCTCAGCACCAGCACTTAATCATCCACAGCGGCACTTTCGTGAGCACCAGTTAAGGACACATTCATTTTTGTTAGGCATGGGGAGATTAAGTGGTTAGCCTAGAAGCACAGGATTTTGAACCCACAACAAGACTCAAACCTGGGTCCCCAGCTCCAAGGCTCACATCGCTGGCCATTACGCCACACCCTCTCCCTATTTTCATGGTTTGTAGTTGGTTTTGTATTAGGCAGCGCTAACAGGAGAAATGGGCTGGTGCAAGCTGCCTCCTGACGAGAGCCCCAGCATTTATTTTTATTTTTTTTACAAATTAACCACTGCCCCAGGCTAATTGGAGAAGACACAGTGGAGGCTGCAAGAGTGAGAAAGAGAAAGAGAAGGAGAGAGGGCAAAGGTTAAGAAAAAGCGATAAGGGGGACAGAAGAGAGAGCAAAGAGAAGGAGAGAGAGTGAATGCATGGACGGACAGAGAGAGATTGCCCGAGGAGATGAAGGGAGCTGGGGCTGGTGAACACTTTCACCTGGGCTGCTTTGGTTCCCCAGTTCGGCCCGAAGTCAGCAGATGTGTGTTCCAATTTTTCAAGTCCTCTAGGGCTATGGGGGATTGAAGACAATCTGCAGAAGGAGAACGAAGGTGCGAGCAGCGACTATGGCACAGCAGAGATATTTGCAAAACGGATTGGGGTCAATAGTGCATGAGGGTTAATTATGGAAAATGTAGACAATCCTTTTAAACTTCAGCCAGATTAAAATGTTAGAGGTGCAAGTGCTGTAATCAGCGTATGGCAAGAGATCAAGTCCTCTCCTCTTCTGACTTTGCTGAGAATGGGCCCAGGTCATGTCTAGCGGCATTTAATACGATGAGAACTTCAAGATATTGAGTGGCACGCCCTATTCTGAGTGCCCAATGAACAATGCCACACAGGCCATGCACGCGAAGCACTGTGGTCATTATTCCAGGGCTCAGGGCGCAATCAGTGGTCCACTCCGATACCCACGGCTTGCACAAACATACTTTGCAGCTGAGGGGGCACTGCTGGCAAAAGTACAGTGAGGTTAAAACCTAATGGAGCTAAGTTCTCATTAGTTCCCACTCACTTCGACATCTGCCGTGGAAAATAAAACGACTAAACCAGCACATCAGAAGCATGCTAGCCTGTTTCACAGGATGGCCGCTCTTGTTTAGAATGTGTTTTAAAAGCCCTGGTCCTGAAGTCCGGAATATGAACCCGAACCCCAACCCCCATCCCCGTAGCCGTCAATGATCAGAAGCCCTATTTAAAAGATATTCTGTCCTGCAGACCTTTTCTGTGCATCAGAAATGGCGGGAAGCTCACACGGGGGAGCAGCGGATCGAAGAGGGCCGGGGGCAGGAGGAATATTGATGAAAAGTCAGGCTCCTGCCTCTCTCAGAGCATTCTCTTCAGAGGGGATGCGTTTGCAAAACGAGTCCAAGGGACTGAGGCTGGTGTTTCATTCTTTTCTATCTCTCCCCCTCCCCCCACACACACTCGATCTTTTACGTCAATGGTGCTATATTCTCTGTTCACTTTAATAATACAGCAGATAGTGTCCACAGGCCCACGCCGTAGCTATGGATGATACTTATTTCAACATTAAATAAAAAAGAAGCTTCGATTCAACTCCTTATTTAAAATGTGAATCTTTACCGTTTTTGTTTACTATATAGGTTAGTTTTGGGAAAGATTACCTTTCTTTGATATGTATTAATTTCAAGTGTTTGCGTTTTTGCCTGTCTTTTAGCTATTCTGATTTATAGATGATAAATAAAGCTCTGCCTCGTGCAAAATGTCATAATGAAATAGAGGAATTAAAATATTCTTAACAGTTGAAAATGATCTGGGCTGCTTCCCATTCTATTGCCTTTTTATTCACTTTGTAATTACAGACAAGAACCAACCATATAATAACCAGCTTTGCCTCTTTCCATTCTATTGTCTTTTAACCCACATTGTAATTACAGACAAAGACCAACCATATAATAATCAGCTTGGCCTTGTCCCAAATACAAATCCAAGACCCACTTACAAGTCCAAGTACTCTGTGAATGGAAACACAAGTAACTGGGGCAGGGTAATTTTGGCCCATCCTTTTCTGTTTTACTAGGCCACATATATGTTTACTTGTGGCCTCATGTATTTGTGGGGCTTAATATTATTAATGTGATACCTTGCACTTGAACCAGTGGTGGCTCGCAGAGAGAGTGCAACAGGGCGGTAGCGCGGGGAAAGGAGCAGGGTGGGGTGCTAGTGGACTCTAACATACTACGTTACGGAATAAAGGAAGTAAATAAATAACTAATACTATTTATTTTTTTACTTCCTTTACTCTGTTCCGTCATATGTCCGAGTCCACTACCACCCCGCCCTGCCCCTCCCCGCCGCACCGCCTCACAGCACTCCCCCTGCGAGCCGCCACTGACTTGAACAGTTACAGAAAGTGCATTTACTGAGTAATCTTGACATTTTTATGGGTGTGCATATTGACTTTTTATTTACAGTAACTACACATTGCAGTTCTCACATATGTCTGCATTTGTGTGGCCTGAAAAATATTGTTAATTCTTATACATTTGTGTACTCAGTTTGAATAACTCTTTGCATTCATTTGATAACTGAAAATATATCCAGTTAAGTAGTGTTCCACATCTATAATCCAACCGTGTATGTATACGTATCTGAAATCATGCATTTAGACGTGCACTGAAATGCTTGCCACAATAAATTGGAAAAAGGCTTTAAGCATTTGGATTAATTAATTTGTAACCTTCAACATGAATGTTTGCTTTGTACATTATGTTTTTCTCTCCTCTGTAGGTGCAGTCGTGATCTAATGACTAGAGAAGGCACATTGTGTGAAAGAGATAGTGAGGTTTGGGAGGAGTACTTTTGGCAAGGATAAGAAGCCTTAACGAACAAAGGGAGGACTACTATTTTTATGGAATTGGAAGACAAGAGGACTTGTAGGACGTTCTGATGTATGGACCAAGGAATGGAATGTCGAGTGTAGTTGCCAAGTTTTATTTGAAGATGAAAAATCTTTAGACATGTGACATGGGATTCTTGAAGGTTCTTTTGTGGGTGCAATTGATTAACACACTTCAGATTAATTCAGATTCCCTTTAGACTTTAAGAGGTACATACATCTTTGTGTTAGCTCTGTTGTGTAGCTTTCTGCTATAGAATATTTTTCCCTTTAAAGAACTTCTACAGAGCTTCTGCTTTTCTGACACATTTCTTGCTTCCCTGACTTAAATAGGGTTTCTCTGAACCCTAGTTTAGAATAGGGCTTAGTATATTTCTTAGACAACTTCATATATAGGCAGGAGAATTTTCAATCTACTCACCAACCTTTGTTTCTCATTCTAGGTATTGAAGCTACAGAATTCCTCATTTGCTTTCTGTTAATTGAGGTTCAATTTTGTCTGACTTTTTTGATATCCATGAATGATTCCGTATTTTTATACTATGTTTCTGAGACTGATTTATATCAGCTTGGCTTTGAACTTGTAATAATTACATACGTAATCCCATCTTCCGAATCAGTTTACTGTTTTGCCAGAAGATCTACACCATAATTATGAATTTGTAATTGATCCTAACTCCTTTTATTTCTCTGGCACTGTGAGAAGTTGGCCTGATGTGCAGTGCTCACTGTTCTAGTGATCACTATATATCAGTCCAAACAACCCTTATTGATGATTGGTTGTAAGTCAACCTTATAGACCAGCTATCCTAGTAGCATGGATACGAGCAGTCTAAGGCTAAGACTCTAGAGGGCGTGTTAAGCCAGCTGTTTTACCATCACATTACCCCTTGAACACCCAGTGAAAGGACACCACACAAGTTGTTATGAAAATAAACAGTGTATTTATTTATAACAAGACTACCCTGGCTCTTTATGAGACAGGGAGCTAAGCACACAACAAAACTCTTATAAAAATACTTAAGTTAGCACAGTATACACAAATGCCCGAGGGGCACGAAAAACCATATACTCTGAAAGTGGAATGCAAAATTACTAGCAGGTAAGTACAGTACTAATAGGCTTTGGAATCGCTAGGACTTGACTATAGAATCGTTAGATTACTTCTAGGAGGCCCAGGGGACTCGGGTGCAGAGTGTGCACTCTCACGCGGGATGCGGGACAAAGTCTATGATAGCTAGTAAAGTTAAAGTTAGTGTTCACGGGCGAACCCGACCTGGTAGGGAGAAAACGACAGTGGATCCTGACCCTTGGATAGTGAGGCTATGCTGGGGCACCAAAATGCCGAAGTTACCTAGCCCAGGGGCTGCAGCTGCATAGGTCTCAAAAGACGTCGGGAATCCTCGTAGACGAACCAGGAGCCTGGAAGAAAGATGCTGGCAGGCGACCAGTGAAGAGAGTTCGAGTTGATCCAAGCCTGGATCTTGAAGATGGATGACACCTGAAAGCAGAGGGGACCAAGTTCGTGACTACTAGCCAGTAGTCATGTGGCACCAGGAGGGCACCGGATGGTAGTCACCTCGACTAGGTGAGTGGGCGACGCTGGGCTCTGCAGTTCTCATGGACCAGGAGGCATTGTCGGCGACCAGGATGGAGGGGCGAGCTGTCCCACGATGGATGAAGCTGTCGGCATCGAAGAACCCAGGATTGGGCAACAAAGCCTTGGCTAATTCAAGCCCACGCGGTGGACTCAAAATGGCGTCTTGAGTGGACCAGGAGGGTCCGGGGTGCTCCTCTTCTGGAAGGGGGCAAGAGCCAGTCTGGAGCAACCAGACCAGCAGCAGTGATGTCGTCGGGCGTCGTTCAGAAGGCCACAAGCCAGCGGGCTAGTAGCCAAACAACGCGGTGAGCAGCAAAAAGCAGAAGGGCCCCACGCCGATCGTGGAGATGCTGGGGGGCTGCTCTTCGGTGCTGGAGCTGCTCAGGGTTGGGGCTTCTCGGACCCCAAAGCACTCACCAGGAGATTACTCGGCGGGCTTGCTGTGAAGAAGTCGTGCAGTCTTGGCAATAGTCGGTCCCTTGAGGTCTCGTCGCACTCACGGTTCTCAGCTTGGCTGTAGAGGTGAGTAGAGGTCGGAGGTGCCAGGGAAGCCGGGTCTTGTCGAGCTGGGCAGTCGGATTCCGGAGGAAGGACTTGCAGCAGACCGCAGTGTTCTTAAGGTGGTGCCTGCGGATGCAGGGTGACTACTCCTTAGCCACAAGGGAGAATCTTGAAGAAGAAATCTTGATGTCCTTTCGTAGAAAGTCGTGTCTTGATTCCAAAGATGATCTAATTTGGAAGGGGGCCTGCTCCTACCTTTATCTGGGAAAAGGGGGCTGGCACGCGACTAAGTCCTGCCCTATGGGTGGGACCAGGAGGGGGGTGGTTACACCCCTCTCCTTTGGCGGGCTTTCCCCAGGCCAGGGGCTGGAGTGCCCCTGGAACTGGTTTCAGCCGGCCTATGCACAGTGAGCACCGGGGTGCCACTTGCAGTCACCTTCCTCTGTAGCCCTGCCTACCTGGAATACACAAAACCCTGTCTGGGACGGTGCTGGCACCGCCCCTGGCAGGAAACCTTTTGTCCTTGCCTCCTGCTCTGGGAGGACTCCCAGCAGCAGGGGGGCAGACTTGTGTCTCGGTGGCAGCATCCATTTTGTGGATGCTAAGGCTCTGTCTGACTTTAACCGGGGTTACAGGTTACATACATGTCGTGTCCCTCTAGAAGGGTTGAATGCTAACCCCGTCGCCAGAATTGGCGAGGGGTTAGTATTCCAATTCGTATGACACCTTACTCGACATGTTTTGATAAAGCGATACCAGAGTTGGCATATAACCGCGAGGATTATAATGCACTTAAGAGTATATGGTATGCGATATCATGGAAACGGCTAAGGGATGGATCCCGAATGCCGCAGACAGGCTCAGCTCATGCCAGAGCACTATCTCACACGATTCCAAGCACTCTGCCTTCAGGATTGTCAAGGCCTGCCATAGGAGTGACTGATAGGAGATCTGTGTGTCCATTTTTAGGGTTAGATATAGGTATACTATATCTAAAGCAAAGGGTGATTACACCACCTTGCCCCAGCTGTCAAGCAGCCAGTTGTGTCAGATTTGGATGGCCAGCCAGGGGTGGCATAATACATGCTGCAGCCCCTGGTAGGCCCTGGGTACACCTATGCCCTGGGTACCTAAGGTACACTGTACAGGGACTGATAAGGTGACTCAGTATCCAATTAGATATGTACCTAAGGTACATGGAATCCATTTTACAGAGAGAGCAGTAGGCCTGGGGTCCTGAATAGCAGGGCCCCAGGTCAACTAAGTCAGAAAACCAGCAAAACACCAGGCAAAAAGTTGGGGGCAACCATAGTCAGGGATCTACCTTCCTACATAACCCCCCCCCCCCAAACGAAAGGAGATAAGGCTATCCTTGCCAGGTAAGCCTATATTGCCTGAGTGGCCATATAAGGAAGTACCAGCACTGGCATGGTTACCCCCTATCTCATGGTCCACTAAGCAATCCCTCACCCTAAGGGTATCTGAGGGTCTCCACCATAGGGAATCTCTACCTGTGGTGTGTTTTGGCAAAGGACAAGGCTGGTGCTGAAATGGAGTACTGAAGTGAGGCTCCACTAATTTTGGGCTCAGCTTCCTCCAATCATTTTCCACCATAGAGGCCTTTCTTTCCCAGACTGAGTTGTTTTGGGCTCTCAGGGTCAACCTCTGGCTACCTACAGCTGGAGGTTGGGTCCCTCTGTTTGGCTTACTGGAGGGACAGGTCAGGTTTGGGGCCCTCAGGTCCCAGGTTTGGCTGTGCCCAACAGTGTCCATCTGTGGGAGGTCCCTAACTAAATTTAAGGGGGATCCCCCAGGAGTTGATTTTATTTTCACTTGGCTAGGACTACTAGCTTCAGTGCCCTTAATCTGCTGATTGGGGAATTCTTTTGGACAGGGGGCCCTTTGGGGTCCAACACTGGCCTCCCTGACCTCTACAGCCCTGGGCTGACTGAGGAAGGGTAGAGAGGGGCAGGTTACCTGCTCCAGACTGGGTCCCACCTTGGAAGGGTCCACTGACATCAGGGGTTCTGCCAGGCTAGGCCTGACTACCTCTGTGGCAGTTTCTTCACAAGGGGTCAGATCAGTTCCCTGAGGAGGCTGACCCTTTCCTAAAGTCTGGTGGGAGGGAGATTTCTCTTCCTCCTCAATGCTCTCTGTCTGAGTGGAGTGATCCATAGTTTCAGGCTTCACAACACTATCATCTGTCTGAGTTTGAGCTGTGGCCATCACAACTCTCCCAACCTTTTCAGGAGGGGGCTCAGTTTGGGTATGGGCTGTGACCATCACAGCCTTGACAACCTGTTCTGGGAAGGAAGTTGTCTGAGATTGGGCTGTGACTGGCACAGCCCTCCTGACCTGTTTAGGGAGGATATCTTGGACTGGGGCTGTGGCTATCACTGCCCCACTAACCTTACCATGGATGTTTACCATTTTAGAATGGGTTTCTTGCTCTACTTCAGCCCAGGCTGAGAGCTCTAAATCATTCCCCAGTAGGCAATCTACAGGCAAGTTTGGGGACACTGCCACTCTCTTGTGGCCAGTGACACCTCCCCAGCTGAGATTGACCACTGCCATGGGATGATCTCTCTGTACTCCATCAATATTGGTCACCTGGTATGTGGCACCAGGTAAAAGTTGCCTTGAGGGGACTAGACTCTCAGTCACCATAGTGATGCTAGCCCCTGTATCTCCATAGGCCTCAACTTTTATACCATTGATGAGGGACTCCTGTCTGTACTTGCCCAAAGTGTTGGGACAAGTTGTGAAGTTGGCAAACCCCATGCCAATCTCACAGACAAGAGTATCTAAGTTTGGGGACCTGGTTAGGCCAGAGTCCCCAGGGACTCCCAAAGAAAATGCACCCAAATTCTTGGGGGCACTCCCACCACCTGGGGGATTACTACTAGTAGTAACAGGAGGTTTGGGAATGTTACTTGGGGGTATGTTCTCCTTATTGTTATTCTTTGGGCAACTGCTGTCAGTTTTCAAATGACCCACCTGTTTACAGGGATAACAATAAGGTTTCTTCTGGTTATTGGAAGGATTCTGGGACCCACCCCCCTCAGAGGATTTTTGGGGCCCTGATGTGGTTTGATCTGGAGATTTATTCCCACCCTTCTCTTGAGGCTTGGTTGATTCCTTTTTCTGGTCACCACCTTGGTTCTTGGGCCTAATCCTGGTTCTGACCCATTTGTCTGCCCTCTTACCCAATTCTTGTGGAGAGGTCAGATCAGAGTCTACCAGGTGCTGGTGTAATAACTGGTTCTGACAATTATTTAAGACTTGCTCTCTCATAATAAGATTATACAATCCTGTGAAGTCAGTAACCTTGCTACCCAGTAGCCAGCCTTCCAAAGCCTTAGTGGCACAATCAACAAAGTCAGACCAGTCCTGAGACTGAGTTTTCTGGGTGTCTCTGAACAGCAACCTGTACTGCTCAGTGGTTAAGCCAAACCCATCCACCAGTGCATTTTTCAGGACCTGGTAATTGTTAGCCTCCTCAACTCTAGTAGTGAGGAGCTTATCTCTACCTTTGCCATCAAAGGAGAGCCACAGTATAGCTGCCCACTGACTTTGGGGAATGCCCTGCACAGTGCAGGCCCTCTCCAAAGCAGCCATCCATTTCTGGATGTCATCCCCTTGCTTAAAGGGGGGCACTATTTTTGTCAGGTGTTTAGTGTCTAAACCCTTCTCTCTATCTCTTGGGAGATTGCTGCCACCAGTGGGAGCTAACCCACTCATCTGCTGCTCTCTAGCCAAGGCAAGCTTCTCTTTGGCCAGGGCAATTTCTTCCCTTTCAATCCTCAGAGTAGCCTGTCTCATCCTAGCTTCATGCTCCATTCTCTGGGGGGAAGTCAGTCTCCTCTGGGGAGAGTTCCTTCTCCTCTGAGAAGAGGCATTAGAGTGCAGAGATCTATTGGAGTCCCTAGAAAGAGATCTATCTCTCCTAACTCCAAGGTTAGGCCTACTTAGGGTCAGTACTGGGGGTCCCCCAGATCCTAGCCCAAGCAAGTCTAAGTTGGCCCTAGTTAGCCTTCTGACTACCTCAAGACCTTTGTCTACCTCATCCCCAGAGAGTTCCTCAGGATCCTCCTCCCCAACTGCATTTACAGTGTTGTGGAGGTCTGGATCACCAAGGTGCCCCTCTAAGGCTGGCATATTCCCCTCTCCCTGAGATGCTCTACTAGCATCATAGGTCTCTAAGAGATCCAACAGGAAGGGAGTGGTGGGGTTAGCCCCCTGTTTCAATTTCCTGGAGGTACACAAGTGTCTCAACTCCTGGAAATTGAGAGTTGCATATCTTGAGCTGACCTGTGGAGGGTCAATCACCACAAGAGGGGTCCCTGAGGACTCTCCCTGGGTAGACATGCTTTTCTAGTGAGGTGTAAGTGGTGCACTTACCTACACTATATGTTTACCTACTGATCCCTTGCTAGAGTTGTAGTTTAGGGTGTGCTAGGCCCTAGGAGCTACAACAGCTGGTTCAGTAGAACTCAGAGTATTCTAAGCTAAGTTATATGAACCTTTAGTACTTACGTGATCTTTCACAAGATATTCTTAGGATATGTGTGGTAAAACAACAGCAAGCTCAAATCCCAACCGCTGCTCACCAATGTGAGAAGTTGGCCTGATGTGCAGTGCTCACTGTTCTAGTGATCACTATATATCAGTCCAAACAACCCTTATTGATGATTGGTTGTAAGTCAACCTTATAGACCAGCTATCCTAGTAGCATGGATACGAGCAGTCTAAGGCTAAGACTCTAGAGGGCGTGTTAAGCCAGCTGTTTTACCATCACATTACCCCTTGAACACCCAGTGAAAGGACACCACACAAGTTGTTATGAAAATAAACAGTGTATTTATTTATAACAAGACTACCCTGGCTCTTTATGAGTCAGGGAGCTAAGCACACAACAAAACTCTTATAAAAATACTTAAGTTAGCACAGTATACACAAATGCCCGAGGGGCACGAAAAACCATATACTCTGAAAGTGGAATGCGAAATTACTAGCAGGTAAGTACAGTACTAATAGGCTTTGGAATCGCTAGGACTTGACTATAGAATCGTTAGATTACTTCTAGGAGGCCCAGGGGACTCGGGTGCAGAGTGTGCACTCTCACGCGGGATGCGGGACAAAGTCTATGATAGCTAGTAAAGTTAAAGTTAGTGTTCATGGGCGAACCCGACCTGGTAGGGAGAAAACGACAGTGGATCCTGACCCTTGGATAGTGAGGCTATGCTGGGGCACCGAAATGCCGAAGTTACCTAGCCCAGGGGCTGCAGCTGCATAGGTCTCAAAAGACGTCGGGAATCCTCGTAGACGAACCAGGAGCCTGGAAGAAAGATGCTGGCAGGCGACCAGTGAAGAGAGTTCGAGTTGATCCAAGCCTGGATCTTGAAGATGAATGACACCTGAAAGCAGAGGGGACCAAGTTCGTGACTACTAGCCAGTAGTCAGGTGGCACCAGGAGGGCACCGGATGGTAGTCACCTCGACTAGGTGAGTGGGCGACGCTGGGCTCTGCAGTTCTCACGGACCAGGAGGCGTTGTCGGCGACCAGGATGGAGGGGCGAGCTGTCCCACGATGGATGAAGCTGTCGGCGTCGAAGAACCCAGGATTGGGCAACAAAGCCTTGGCTAATTCAAGCCCACGCGGTGGACTCAAAATGGCGTCTTGAGTGGACCAGGAGGGTCCGGGGTGCTCCTCTTCTGGAAGGGAGCAAGAGCCAGTCTGGAGCAACCAGACCAGCAGCAGTGATGTCGTCGGGCGTCGTTCAGAAGGCCACAAGCCAGCGGGCTAGTAGCCAAACAACGCGGTGAGCAGCAAAAAGCAGAAGGGCCCCACGCCGATCGTGGAGATGCTGGGGGGCTGCTCTTCGGTGCTGGAGCTGCTCAGGGTTGGGGCTTCTCGGACGCCAAAGCACTCGCCAGGAGATTACTCGGCGGGCTTGCTGTGAAGAAGTCGTGCAGTCTTGGCAATAGTCGGTCCCTTGAGGTCTCGTCGCACTCACGGTTCTCAGCTTGGCTGTAGAGGTGAGTAGAGGTCGGAGGTGCCAGGGAAGCCGGGTCTTGTCGAGCTGGGCAGTCGGATTCCGGAGGAAGGACTTGCAGCAGACCGCAGTGTTCTTAAGGTGGTGCCTGCGGATGCAGGGTGACTACTCCTTAGTCACAAGGGAGAATCTTGAAGAAGAAATCTTGATGTCCTTTCGTAGAAAGTCGTGTCTTGATTCCAAAGATGATCTAATTTGGAAGGGGGCCTGCTCCTACCTTTATCTGGGAAAAGGGGGCTGGCACGCGACTAAGTCCTGCCCTATGGGTGGGACCAGGAGGGGGGTGGTTACACCCCTCTCCTTTGGCGGGCTTTCCCCAGGCCAGGGGCTGGAGTGCCCCTGGAACTGGTTTCAGCCGGCCTATGCACAGTGAGCACCGGGGTGCCACTTGCAGTCACCTTCCTCTGTAGCCCTGCCTACCTGGAATACACAAAACCCTGTCTGGGACGGTGCTGGCACCGCCCCTGGCAGGAAACCCTTTGTCCTTGCCCCCTGCTCTGGGAGGACTCCCAGCAGCAGGAGGGCAGACTTGTGTCTCTGTGGCAGCATCCATTTTGTGGATGCTAAGGCTCTGTCTGACTTTAACCGGGGTTACAGGTTACATACATGTCGTGTCCCTCTAGAAGGGTGGAATGCTAACCCCGTCGCCAGAATTGGCGAGGGGTTAGTATTCCAATTCGTATGACACCTTACTCGACATGTTTTGATAAAGCGATACCAGAGTTGGCATATAACCGCGAGGATTATAATGCACTTAAGAGTATATGGTATGCGATATCATGGAAACGGCTAAGGGATGGATCCCGAATGCCGCAGACAGGCTCAGCTCATGCCAGAGCACTATCTCACACGATTCCAAGCACTCTGCCTTCAGGATTGTCAAGGCCTGCCATAGGAGTGACTGATAGGAGATCTGTGTGTCCATTTTTAGGGTTAGATATAGGTATACTATATCTAAAGCAAAGGGTGATTACACCACCTTGCCCCAGCTGTCAAGCAGCCAGTTGTGTCAGATTTGGATGGCCAGCCAGGGGTGGCATAATACATGCTGCAGCCCCTGGTAGGCCCTGGGTACACCTATGCCCTGGGTACCTAAGGTACACTGTACAGGGACTGATAAGGTGACTCAGTATCCAATTAGATATGTACCTAAGGTACATGGAATCCATTTTACAGAGAGAGCAGTAGGCCTGGGGTCCTGAATAGCAGGGCCCCAGGTCAACTAAGTCAGAAAACCAGCAAAACACCAGGCATAAAGTTGGGGGCAACCATAGTCAGGGATCTACCTTCCTACAGGCACCTACAATCTTCCATTGCAGGGGACAAAAGAAGGAGCCCAGTGCTATGTTTTAGCATAATCCTATACACATTTGTCCTTTTTGGGACTAATTGGTGAGGCGCAGCTAAAGTCCTATGGCACAGTGTACTATGGGTTTAAAAATGATTACCATATGTGCTCCTTTATACCAGAATGTTAAAAAAAAAGTTGGGTCCAAAGATCAAGACTACAATCGGAGTTAGGTCCTTATTTAAAACTACCATGCTGAAAAATCAATAAAATGGCTCAGTGATCTGTTGCAATGGGTTTGAAAGGGCTTACAAAGGAATCTGTTCAGAAGAGTAGGAAAGAGCTCAAAGGGGGAGCCATGGGTCATCGGGCTAGCACTGTTATTTTACCTGAACCAGGTCTTTGAATATTCAAATGCTCTGGGTTGTACATAGTCATCAAGTCAACACAAGGGGGGGGCACTGTTCCAGAGTGGGTGATGCCAAGAGTCAAGCACTCACTGTGGGGGAAAGAGTAGGAGAGAAAGAGAAAGAGAGAGAAGGGGGTGCTAGGTCTACGACTCAGTGGAAAGACAAGTCTTGTCTCTTGTTGCCCTCACACACCCCAAAAGATGTCATGCTTCATCATTGGGCAGTTGCTCCTCGTCGGGCCGGCGGTGCAATGCCCTTACTCTGTCAAGGGCTCCTCTCCATTAAAGTTTCTCCTGATAACCCTTAGGCAGATTTAACTCATTGCACGCACAATACCACCCTTCACTTAGGACCCTGCACCCAACAGCAGTTGTCTTAAAAGATCTCTGCTAAAGTGACCCTTTGGGGGACCATTAGGGCATTGCAGATTACAATTGATACCTTCTCTTCGCTCGTTGTATGAGGGCTATCTGTCAGTATCATGAAGTCAAATCAAATGTACTTAGGTACTTGGCAGCCCTCATCTTATCTAAGAGCTCATCACCTCTATTTATGGGATGAGTGTCAGTCTTAGTAACTGCATGTAGTCCACACAAAACCTCATCTCAGGTTTCCCACCTTTTGGGTTTGGCTTGGGAATCAGCTTTACTGGGCTGGCCCAAGGACTGTTAGAGGGTGTGATCACCCCAAGATCTTGCATCTTGGAAACCTCAGTGTTAATGCTAATTTTGGCCTACTGCAACAGCCTATAAATTATACTTTTGACTGGCAAACTGTCATATCTGTCTACACCATGAACACTTATACACAGAGGTGGGCTGTTCCGATGGAAAGAGAAGGTAAAGGGGACGCAATGTTGAAAGTGCCTGACAAATAAATTCACAGGATCTGATCCATCAGGAGCAAGGGCCTTCACACACCCCAAGTGGTGTCATGCTTCATCATCGGGCAGCTCCGCATTGGGCTGGCCCTGCAATGCATGCCAATGGGCCCCGCTGGGGGGCTCTTTGCCAGAGTTCTTTTTAAGCTGCTGGCGTGAAGTGTAAGGCGCTATGCGGAAGTGATGGGAGTGAGTAGAATGGTGTACCGTGAATCTAAAAATAACTAGAGGAAATCACAGAGCATTAATATTAATGTATGGATTCCTTGGTTATACTAAAGCAGGTATAGGCCAAAGGTGGATATAATGGTCCAAGTTAGCTCTAAATACAGGTGATGGTCAACATGTTTCTTGCCATTTATGGTTCATAAAGAAGATTGTTGCAATTCGTCAGGACTGTAAATGGTGCAAACTAAACTACTCAAGGGTAGGTCGGTCAGTAGTGCATATATTTCCTAAAGCCGTACATTACCCCAGCTCATAAACGGTATACAGTATATCTCCAGACAATCTATTTATATGAACCGCCTACTGAGAAAGTGGGCTGTAGTTCCACAGACAGTAGCGGAGTCGCGCTTCAAAAGAGGCGTTCTGCGGAATTGCTTCTGGGTACTTGGTGGCATGGTCCACTACCACCAGGATGATCCTGTTCCCAGATAATGTCTTGGGGTCAAGGGGGCCAACAATGCCTATTCCCATCCTCTCAAAGGGAATCCCCAACACATGTAGCAGTATCAGGGCAGCTGCTTGCATGCCCACTGTCTTGCCACTGGCTTGACAGGTGACACATGAGCCACTGAACTCCTTCATTTTCTCTGACACCTGGGACCAATATAAGTGATTGACCGACCTCTCCCAGGTTATGGCCTGCCCCAGATGGCCAGCTAGGGCAATGTCATTGGCTAGGTCAAAGAGAAATTCTCTGGAACTTTTGGGGTACCATCACTCTCTTAGTTGCCCCTGGCTTTGGGTCTCTTGCCTCATTGTACAGGACTCCCTCCTCCCAGTGTAACTTATGGGTACCACTGTCATCCTCTTTTCTTGACTTCCCCCTAATTACCTCGGGTCTTCAAGAATGGGACAAGCCATCTGCCTTTGGCACAAGTCCTCACTGCAGGGACCTCCTGCCTCTGAAGTTCTGCCAACCCTGGCAGGTGTCTGAAGGGAACACTCTCCTCTTCAGGAACCAGGCCCTCCCCTTCAGGGTTAGGCTCCTTCTGGCCCTGAGATCACTGAGGTGCTGGATGATCAGACTTCCTGCCCTTTCTTTTGTTCTTAGAAGCATGGGTCTTTCTCCCAGGCTCCACACTCCCTTGACTTTCCTGTAAGACTGCATGTATATTAGTCACACACACACACACACACACACACTTAGGAAAGACCAACATTGCTGCTTAACTTCTCCATCCACACATGCTCAAGCAGACATTTCCAAGTCATTTCCCAGCAGACATCTCACTGGGTTGGCAGGGGACACAGCAACCATCTTCAGGCCAGTAACCCCTACCCACTCAAAGCCCATCATTGCCATGGGATGGGACTTTGTGTCATTGTCAGAGTTCACTGTCTGGTGCACCTCATTGGGAATGATTTAGTCTGGAGAAACCGGCTTGGTCGTGGCCCTGGTTATGTTGTTACCTGTCTCCTTAAGAGACATGATTTCCACCCCATTGATTTTTGGTCACTGGCTATACTTTTCCTTGCTTTGAGGCCAGGCAGTCAAGGGTTCAATTTCCAACCCACCACTGAAGCTAAGGTGACCTCTGAATACCCTCTGGAATCCCCATGGACAACTTCTACCCCTAACCTACACTGGCAATGTCTTTGGGAGGACCACCAGTGGGTGGTTTCTTGGTGCACCGAGTCTTCCTTCCTATTTCTTGGCTGCTGTCAGTCAGAACACACCACAGCCTTTGAAGAGTCGTAATTCTTTCCCAGGCGTCACCTCCCCTTGGACTGGGATGGATCTCGGGTCCCCCCACACACTTAGGCACTCTTTTGGGTTCTTTCTTTTTATCTCTGCCCACTTCTTACCCCTGAATGGGGACAAATGTGAGGAAAACAGGTTACAGACTTCACTATGTAGTAAACTCACTACCTGTACTGGGCCCAGAGGTTGGTGGATAGAGTTCTATCTGGCCTGGAAAGTTTCAGTGCAGCTTACCTTGATGATATTGCTGTATGCAGTACCTCCTGGGAGGAACACCTGGTTTACCTATAGAAAGTGCTTCAGGCCTTGCAACAGGCAGACCTGACTATTAAGGTAAGTGCCAAATAGGGCATGGCTCGGTGGTGTTTGAAGGCCATGTACAACCTTTCTAGATCAAGATCAATCTAGCTTGGGAGAATCCTAAGACTCAGACCCAGGTCAGAGCTTTTTCTTGGCCTGTTTTATCATTTTTACAGTGGAAAGGCAAGTAACCTCATTGTCGAGTATAGGGTTCCATGCTGACCACTAAGCAGTGCTATCTTCTATATCAGACTATTAAGTATCATACTTCAAGGTATTAAAAATAATTATTGCATTAAACCTGACCTGATGGTCAAGTTAAATTTATTGTAACTGTTTCACATGTGGCAACTTTAGTACATACCACTTATTTTTATATATCGTAATCAACTTACTGTTGATAAATAAATATTAATTTCTCTGGTCACCGATCTTGGTTCTGCAAACACACGCTGCACATTTAACATAAAACTGGAAAATATCAAAGTTCACTTCCTCTCCGTTTTGATTCACCCAGCATTTCGAGCAAACTTGGGGCCATTCAGTGTAATTAGGATGAGGGCGACTCCACATTCTCACGTTTTTCCCCATGACTTTATATCACCAGTTTCAGACACGCCCCTGAGGAAGGGACTGTAGAGTCCCGAAATGCATCGGGCTTGAAGTTTATGGGAAGATAAAATCTTTTTGCAAAGACTGAAATTTCACGCCATTACACTTGTATATTGGAAAATGTTGTTTTGGATAATGTATTATCTGAATTTTTAACGTGTTCTTGTGAAAAGTGTTAATTGAACGGTATGTTCATCATTATTTGTTTATCAACAGTACGTTGATTACAATATATAAAAATAAGTGGCATACACTGCATGATCTAATAAGATTATTCTATTCATTATACATGTATGAAGAATGTAATAGGTTAATCTAGATTATTTACAACTCTCAGAGTTCTGTGTGAATGGTGCTCACCACATTCAGGACCTGGTACCTGTTAGAAATTTAGGCAAACCGCATGTGATGTCAACACGAGCAGTGGTGATGCACCAATAGATTATACCAGTTTTCAATATAGCAGCCGTTTGATAAATCAATAGGAACAGGGATTGCACTCCCATTCCCTAGACTATTAACTTTAGTACATAGTCACTTTTTTGCCCAAAGCTTTCCAGTGACCGTTTTCTGTTCATGACCATGAGATAGCCTTCTACCCTCCGAGGGAGTAGGTCCGAAAGACTCTTAGGAAGGAATACAAAGGGCCTGCCACTAAAAGAGGAGTGACCCCTCAATGGCATGAAAACCAAAGAGGGTGTGAGCCCAGAAGGTGAGTTTTAAAAGGTAGGCAGCATTTGATTGGTAAAAGGTGGACACACACAAGAGGGCTGCTCTTTTGTTCTTGCAGACAAGTTGGCATCAAGGACAGAGGGGCAGAAACTGATGCCACACTTCAAAGGAAGTTGTCACTAGGTGGAAGGGGACTTAGTCACTCAATGGCTAGCAGTTGCTACATCCCCTGGGGACACAAAATGGACATAAAAGTGGCACACTTGGCACCCATACCTCCGATCACGTCTGCATTGAAGAGTGGATTGAAGAACAACTACCCGGCAGTTCCCCTCAAAGAGCGGCTGCACCAAGATAGGACTGCACATGCTGCTCCTTGGGATAGCAAAGAGAGGACTCTGACTGTGGTGCCCTTCTCGAAGAAAAGAAATTCCCGAGCATCAGACAGAAGGAGTGACTCCAAAAGTCAGTTGACTGACTTTCTGTTACAGCTACAGGAACACAAAAGTTAAAGTAGCCTACATTGACAGGTTTGTAGCCAAGAACAGCTGACCACAGCTGACCACTAAAATGCAGCCTGGGAGAACAAGTTCTGACCCTCAAAAGTTGCACCGGATCTGCTGGACCCAAGGAACTCATAGGAGTGCAGTTTGGTTGCCCAAGATGAAAGCTATCACCAGTTAAACAGATTCACTGGCTGTGCTGTAATTGTAGACCAGTAGACTGGTGGCAATTGTTTTTTGACTGGACTTTACCTAGACTTCGAGAGACATAGGGCCAGATGTACGACCATATCAATTTGTGACTTGCAAACTGCGCTCAATTGCATGTCGCAATTTGTGAGTCGCAAAATGATATGTACAACAGTGTCAGAGACACTGTTAGCGATTTCTAATGGGACCGTAAATTACATGCATCATGCATAATAATGAGGCACTTGCAATTTGCAATCCCATTAGGAATGGCTGGTCCTCCCAGGTATGATGGCCTGCTGGGCTCAGCAGACATCCATGTCTGCTTTAAATAAAGCAATTAAAAAAAAAATGCATCCCATTTTCCTTAAAGTAAATCATGATGCTTTTAAAAAAAAGAAAAATGAAACGTTTTTGTTTAATTTTTTAAGGGCTGTTCTTGGTCCATGGGACCACTGCCTGCCCCTTAAAAATATTTTCCTCTGCATTTGCAGAGGGGAAGGGGTCCCCTGGGGACACCTTCCCATTTGCGAGTCTATTGCCACCCTCTTGAAGAGGGCGATAAATTGCAATCGTTTTGCGACCACATTCTTACATAGGGTAGCGAGTCGCAATTAGGAAGGGACGGCCTTGAAACGCCCCTTCCTAATTGCGAGTCGCAAAACCTATTTAGCGAGTCACAAGTAAATTGTGACTCACTAAATAGGGCTTGTACATGGCTCTTAAGGTTTTTGCATGCGAAAACGAGTCGCAAACCCGTTCGTGCATGCAAAAACCGTCATACATCTGGCCCATAGACCCCTGTGGCCAAAGTCACCCCACTGTATCTGTGTACTAAGAAGTAGCCCCAGGAAGACCCCATCATCAGGTCAGCATCCTTCAGTATCTTTAACATTCTGAATTCCTTGCATCAGAACCACTCCTTTGAAACATTGATGTGCCCATTAACCCTGGAACTGGATTGGAGACTGCCTTGACTGTGAGGTAACTATTCATCTAAGTCTCTTTTGCCTCTGTGACTTGCTCCCTGCCAGATGTGGTCACCTAAAGTGGGTCAGAGTAGTAGCTAACACCTTTATAACTATTTTCCAGTTTGCAAAGTTTGAGAACGAGTATAGTCCATTATAATGATTTTATGTGTTGAATGAAAAAGCAGTGATTTATTGTTCTTTAAAAAATGATATTTCTGGTACTCTGTGGTGGATGTTTGCCATTGAGTTGTCTATTAGAAGATAAAAATATAATCAATTTTTTTTAATTGATGTTGCATTTTGTGTAGTCTTGTGTCTTTCCTATTCAACTGTTTGCGTACTTCATAATACTTTACAGTTGCTCCTTAGATAAAAGCTGACTGCTCAGAGCTACGGCTACCCAGGGTTAAGCTAAGGTTTTTCAAATTAATCTGACTAGACCCAATACAGTTAGCGGGTTTATTACACGTTAAAGTCTCACAACAGCACCATACAATAAACCGCTTTCCTCACACTCACACTTTTAAAATTTCTTCTGTTGGTCGTCTGCTTTTCTTCTAAAATAGCAGGGTTCCCTAAAATTCCTACTAACTCATCGTATGCACTTCATAATCTGGTACGTCTCAGGCTGTGTAAAATATCTCACATATCTTTCTGATTATCAACTCAGGTCTTTTGTTTTTGATTCTGGAATTTTGAAAAAGTTAGAAGCACTGCATCCTCAAACAAAAACCATGAGAACTTTCAAAATCTTATGCTTCATACTTTAGATTAATACTTAGGGTTTCATCTTCTTGTATTTAACCTGTTACTGGTAGCTATACACTAAATGTCAGACCTGGCATATTTTGGCGTATTTCCCCCAGTTTTTTTGCCTTCTGACCTTTTGTTTTGACTGTGTGGTGAACTTCGTTTTTGCTGGTTTTATGACACTAGACATTTTTTCACTGCTGACCAGTGATAAAGTATATGTGCTCTGGCATTTGGTTTCTCCATGAATGGCAGTTCTGATTTGCTAATAATTCCATTGTATAGTGCACTACATGTGCCCAGGGCCTGTAAATCAAATTTTACTAGTGGCCTTGCATCACTGGTTGTGCCACCCACATGTGTAAACCTTCAAACCTGTCTCAGGCCTGCACCTGCAGAGTCCGTGTGTGAAGTTTTAAACTGCCATTTCGACCTGACAAGTTCACTTACTTGCAAGGCCCAAACCTCCACCTTTACTACATATAGCTTGCCCAAAAGGTAGGCCATAGATAGCCCCATGGGCCGAGTGCAATGCATTCAAAAGGTAGGACATGTGCCCTGTTGAGTTTTGATGTCCTGGTAGTGAAAAACTGCTAAATGCATCTTTCACTACACTAAGGCCTATATCTCCCGTAGGTTAGAATTTGAGCTGCCTTGTAACACTTTACAAGCGTAACTCATAATTGGACGCAGATAGAAAATAGGAGTTTGGTGTTTTTGGACTCACAATTTAAAAGCACATCTTTTAGTAAAGTTGGTTTTTAAATTGCATGTCTGAACATGCCTCTTTTAGAAGGTTTGCCTTTTCTTACTTTATCCATTCTGTGTCTTTGCCTGTCCCTAGAATTCATGTCTGGATTGGAGGACAGTTGGGCTTTGTGAATTTGTTTTAGACAGTCACACACAAAGGGAGCTCAAGTGTGAGCTGCATAACCTGATTGCCCATCACCAGGCTGATGGATCTTCCTGAGCTACAGTGAGAGGGAGGATCTAACACTTGCACCTGAATAGGGCTGTGCCTGTTCCCACACAAAGAGCTGCATACTCCCTTGTAGTGTGTATGAAGCCAGGGTCAGGAAGGGCAGGGTCTTGAGCACTAAAAAGGCCTTTCTTTGAAGTCTCTTTACATTCAAAGACTAAACTAGGTATAAGTACTGAACATCTGACACCATATAGTCAGAACACTTCTGGACAGAGGACATTCTATCAGAAAGAATAGCTGTTGTGCTGCCTGGAGGGACTGCCACTTTGCCGCTTGCTTTGTTGTGTTGGCCTTCTCCCTGCTGCTTTGTGCCTAGGAGTGAGAGGGCTGGACTTTACACTCTACATCCTGCATCTGAAGGTTCTCCAAGGGCTAGTTTTGGCTTGCCTCCTGTTACTGAAGTGCAATATTATAAGGAGGAGTGTAGGCAGAGTAGATGGTAAATCCAAAAGGTAGTTTATTCTTTAGATTAAAGTAGGCATCCTATGTTACAGTAATGGTAGTAAATAAAGTAGTTGTAGCAGTAGCCACTATAGCATTATTTCGCCTGAGGCTTGAGCCGGGCAGTTCTCTTTTAACCTGAAACCTTTTCTGTATTAATAGCACTTGCCCTGTGTGTCCGCTCCCCTCCCCAGCACCAGCGCGCCGATTAAATTGCGACGCTGAAATCGCACCGAAATAAGGGTGTAGATTACATTTTTAAAAGCACATTTGCACTTTAGTTTTGATTACCTAGCAAGCGCTGCCTCCCCCCAGAATTTACAGCCGATTTTAGGGCTGGGATTTTAGGGACTCGGGTGGAAGTGACTAAGGCGGCCATCTTGGGTGAGTCACCGGTATAAAAGTAAGGCAGGAGCTCATTTCTCGAGACTATAGCATTATTTCGCCTGAGGCTTGAGCCGGGCAGTTCTCTTTTAACCTGAAACCTTTTCTGTATTAATAGCACTTGCCCTGTGTGTCCGCTCCCCTCCCCAGCACCAGCGCGCCGATTAAATTGCGACGCTGAAATCGCACCGAAATAAGGGTGTAGATTACATTTTTAAAAGCACATTTGCACTTTAGTTTTGATTACCTAGCAAGCGCTGCCTCCCCCTAGAATTTACAGCCGATTTTAGGGCTGGGATTTTAGGGACTCGGGTGGAAGTGACTACGGCGGCCATCTTGGGTGAGTCACCGGTATAAAATCAAACGGCCATGGCTCCGCGCAGCGGACGCGTTCAACGGGCGCGCCGCATTCGCGCCGGAGGTGCGCCAGAGGTAAGCCCGTCTGTGCCCGTCCGTGTCACGGCCGGGCACAGGGCCCCTCCCCCTGGTCAATATGTTCCTATAACTCCATATACTAGACAGGAGCTACTCTCATTAAACATTCCTAATGAGAAATGTCTAAATACCATAAATGTTGCCAACTGTCAGGGTCCGATTAAGTGTAGTTACTGCGGCCTGCTTGCACTCCCTGAAAACTGTAAAACCACACCCCGACCTTCCAAAACTATGAAGGGAGGCTTAATCAATGTTAGATCCATGTGCAAACATGCCGCACATATCCACGATATGATCGAAGAGAATGACCTTGATTGGCTCTTCATCACAGAAACGTGGCTGAAGGACTGGTGCACCCCCGATGTGGTCAACGCCTTACCACAGGGTTATCATATCCAACGCTCTGACAGGCAAATTAAACAAGGAGGAGGAATTGCTATTGTGCACCGAGATTCCATAAAGTGTACCACCTTCGACCTCCCTGATGTAAAAGGAGCAGAGTGTCTAGGTTTTTGCCTTCACACACATGAATCTAATATCTTCTCCGGAGCTCTGATATATCGCCCTCCCGGTTCTCATAAGGAGTTTCTGGAGAGTTTTACCGAAACATTCAGCAATATCATCCCTAAATATGCCAATTTTACTATCCTGGGTGATATAAACTTCCACTTGGACACAATTACTGACCCGAACACTAGGGAGTTTCTAGAACTTCTCAATATGTGGGGGCTATCGTTACTAAACAGAGACCCTACTCATGAAGCTGGTCATATGTTAGACTGTATCTGTACAAATCTAATGACCCTTAAGGCAAATAAACCATGCCCCCAGACATGGACTGACCATTCACTGATCCCCTTGGAACTAATTATAACAAAGGAACCAGCGAACAAAAGGCAGCTTATTGTACCCCCCCAAAATAAATATGACTGGAGCAAAATTAGTCAGGACCCAGACTTTCAGGATCTTATGATACAGGGCAAACCCACCCAGACGGGGGACACTTAGGTAGACAATGAGATCTTTAATCACTGGATTACGACTAGCCTAGAACAAATTAGCACTAAAGGATCTAAGAACATGTCTAAGAAAAAGAAAAAAATAGCACCCTGGTTCTCACAATCTCTTAGAGACAAGCGTGTTGAGGTCAGACTATTGGAGAGGAAATGGAGACACTCATACACAATTGAAGAACGACAAATTTACAAGGAAGCAAGAAATCAGTATCATGTGCTGATTAAAAACGCCAAAAAAGCATTGTTCTCTGAGGCAATCTTGTCGGCAGAAAATAAGCATAAGGAGATCTTTAAAATAGTGGATGACTTTCTAAATCCAAAGATTACCAGACAAGACATTCCCCCCTCTCAGACCCTCTGTGACTCCATTGCGAACTATTTTGAGGCAAAGGTCCAGGATCTCACAAAAGCCTTCCCCACACCATTGTTGAGACATAAAATAGGAACATCAGACCCAGATACCAGAAAGGCGGAGCTGAATGAATTTCTGCCAATTAGTCTGGAAGACAGCCGCCAGGCAATCTTGACTGGAAGATCCGGTTCACCTTTTGATCCATGCCCCCCCAAGATACTACACTCTTTGATTGACCTAGTGAACCCGATTATTAATAACATAATAAATTCCTCTCTTACATCAGCTAAAATCCCTCAGGAATGGAAGTTAGCGGCGGTCAAACCCCTACAGAAGAAAGCGATGGCCGATCCCACCACTCTATCAAACTTACGGCCAATCTCATTACTACCGTTTCTCTTCAAACTCACCGAGGCAGCTGTAAACAAACAACTGACCAAATTTCTGGAGGATGAGGATCTTTTACACCACAACCAATCGGGTTTCAGAGCCGCCCACTCAACGGAATCAGCTCTCCTTTATACAACAGAGACACTGAGGGCCGCCATGGATCAGGGGGACAGGGCAGTCCTTGTTCTCCTGGATCTGTCGGCGGCTTTCGATACGATCTCACATGAGATACTGATTAACCGTTTAACTACGGTGGGCATTGGGGGCACGGCCTTGGCATGGATGGAAAATCTCCTTGCGGACAGGAAACAGACTACTGTCCTTGGACAGTATTTATCAGCAAAAAAATCTAATCCAACAGGTGTACCCCAGGGATCAAGGCTAAGCCCGGTGCTGTTTAATCTATATATGACACCTCTAGTTGAGCTAATAACATCATTTAACATCAATACAGTATCATACGCAGATGATACTCAGCTCATCTTAGTCTTAGACAGCAAATTCACAAGAGCGGAGGAGAATCTTGGAAAGTGCCTCACCGCTACCTTTAACTGGATGAAGATTAACCATCTGAAATGCAACACGGGCAAGACTGAAATTCTCCCTGTGGGTCCCCAAAATCTGTTCTCCCCCCAGCTATGGTGGCCCCCAAATGAGGAAATCCCGCCAAAAACAGTACTATCCGCACGTAACCTGGGAGTCAGATTTGATGAAAAACTCTGTTTTAAACAACAAGTGAATGCAGTGGCAGGATCGTGTTTCAACATCATACGTGGTCTTCGAAAGTTTTTTAACTTCATCCCTTTGGAAGCAAAGGAGACAGTTGCAGTGGCACTAATTTCATCACGTTTAGACTACTGCAACAGCATATATGCAGGAGTGAATAGATCTACCCTGCACAGGTTGCAGGTTGTCCAAAATGCCGCTGCACGCCTGGTGCTTAATCTTCCAAGGAGACCTTCTGCTTCTGCTGCCTTAAAACAGTTACACTGGCTCCCCATACACAAGCGAGTGCTCTTTAAGATACTGGTAATTACTTTTAGAGCATACCACAAAAAAGGGCCTAAATATCTGCTCCCACGATTCAAGCCGTACATACCAAGTCGGAACTTGAGGTCATCAGACATGTGTCTCCTAACAGTCCCCAGATTTAGACTAGCCACAAAAGGAGGAAGATCTCATGCTGTCCTTGGTACTAAAGCCTGGAATAAACTCCCACAAAGCCTACGGCAAATCCCCACTGAAATCGAATTCAGGAAAGCCCTGAAAACCTGGACTTTTAATCTACCAGACATGGCTAGTAAACAGTTAGTCTAGGCTCAAATAAACCTTCAGGTATTTTGAAATTGATGTGAGTAGTATTTCCGGCCCACCATTCTTGGCCACGGTTTTTACAGCGCCAAGATGCTCCGTGGAGCGATAGCATGCGCTTTATAAAAACTATTTTACAATTACAATTACAATTACATGGAGGTGCATCCCAGCTGCTATACCCACACACTCTAACTCACAATTCACTCAACCAGGCACATCAACATTCTATCACACCACTCACACTGGCTGAGCAGCAGGGCATAGAATACAAAGGAAGGGCTAAACATCAAGAAGAGCAGGATACCACACACCTTTCTCCATTAAGGAGACACCAATATGCAATAGTACAAATAAGATGGAAACACACATCATAAAAACAGGCATATAAGGAAATTGAAAATACAGAGGAAAAACAGAGAAAAATAACACAAGCACAACACACTTTCCCCTACAGAAAAAGGAAATAAATGTGCTCCAAAGGATGCTACACATTAGTCCCTGGAAAAAATGATGCAATAAAGAAACACACCAACACACACACCACTCCTTTCACAAATAGAAATAAATGTGCTCCAAAGGGTGCAACAAACATTCTCAAGTAAAAGATGGTGCAGAACCAAGGTGGCAAAGATACACCCAGTAAAAACTAAAAGAACTGAAGATGCCCATCACAAGTAAATGCCAAGAGGTAGGAAAATAACTCAGCACAATGGTTTGAGCTAAGCAACCTGCTCACTACCAGAAAGTTCAAGTAAGGTTTGGTCTCTCAATGCACCCCACCAACCATGGTTTCAAGTAAGGTCGCCACCAATCAGAAAAGATTTGAGCACAACAGAAAAAATGCCCACCACCTGTAAACACAAGCAAAGTTAGGGGCGCTATGTGCCTGATTTAGAGAAGGTTTGAGCTCAACATCATGCTCACGACCAGTCAATATAAGTAAAGGTTGAGTCTAAATAAGCTCCAACAAAACATCAAATCCAATGAAATAAAGGTCAGAATCGTCCAACTCCATGAGTGAATCAGAATAGGTAAAAGAAGGATTGGGTAACAAGAACACTGCAGGAAGGCCAGGTTTGGAAGTACCGCTACCTAGCTGACGGGCTCACTTAGCTTCAAAACGGACAAGTTTTCCATCCAATTTAAATCCATTCCATTCAGTGTTTATAATTAAATCCCATATTCATAATCGTTTATCATCACTTTTAATGATTCATCATCATTCTCAAAGATGCTTCATCTTACTTATTGTGATTGAAACTGAAATCACTTAATCACCCAATGCATTTCGGGTCATACACGACTTTTCATCAGGAGTCTCTAAAACGAAATGAAAACAAAAACCAGCTCAATACAGGCCCTTAAAGTCAAAGCCTAGAGTATTCTCTATCGTTGTTGACTCTCCTAAGCACTTAAACATCACATGTATACAGAAAAAAGTATCCCGAACAGGAGTGCTGACCATTAGTTTGTGCGTGCACTCTAAACAGAATTACAAGTGCCATAAAGTTTCTCCACAGATAATACCTACTAATCCCACCTGGCTGTGATCATCATTATTCTGAAGAAAATTGGGATAACCTGTTAGAGGACATGAACCAAAGATTGAACAAATAAGTGAAAGAAATTCATGGCCGGAAAATCAAAAACTTTCGTAGAGACACTATTGACAATTATTTAGAAGAGGTGTACACATGGGCAGAAGCGTACAGTCAACGTAAATGCCAACAACAGCGCAATGCGGGATCTTCTCAGGAAAGTGTTGTTTCAGATTCAGTTGTCCCTCAAAACAGACGACCTTTGGTTAGCAATGAAAGAACTTCAACACAGCCATCCACTAGTATGGATGGGCCAAAACAATCAAAGGCATCTTTTTTATCCACCAGTCCGGCAGCAAACAATCAACCAAACAAAAGCACGGGAAAACCTGGAGGAGCCAAAGAAACAGACATAGATATGGAGAAAAGAACATTGCAGCAAAACGAAAACAACTTAGTAATCAATATTTCTAAAATCACCTTGACCAAAGCACAGACAGCCTTGTTAAACAAGGGAACCTCCTTTGTTCCATCGTATCACAGTAATGTTGCTGAAATTGAAATTTCCATTTTCACATATTTAAGACTAATGAGACTTAAATATTTTTTCAACATCATGCAACCATCGATGAATCCACTAGTAGAAACAGAATATAAGGACTTCGAAGTAAAGAGTACCCTTTGTTCTCCTACTTCACATAAAACAATCGAGCGCGGATCTTTATGTTACATTGTTTCCATTTTCACAGAAAATCTTCCACTCTGTAAAATGCATGCAGACTTTGAGCCTGCGTTTTGCGCACTTGGGTTTTTGGCATGTGTATGAAGAGGCAGTTGTCCGCACTTACTAGCACATATGATTGAAGGTCACAGGCAGGCGGGATTAGTAGGTATTATCTGTGGAGAAACTTTATAGCACTTGCAATGTTGTTTAGAGTGCACGCACAAACTAATGATCAGCACTCTTGTTCAAGATACTTTTTTTCCGTTTACATGTGGTGTTTAAGTACTTCGGAGAGTCAACAACAATAGAGAATACTCTAGGCTTTGATTTTAAGGGCCTGTATTGGGCTGGTTTTTGTTTTCATTTCATTTTAGAGACCACTGATGAAGGGCCGTGTATGACCCGAAATGAGTTGGGTGATTACATGATTTTAGTTCCAATCACAATATGTAGTATTAGTTTTTAAGTAAAGTGCGTCTGTTAGCTAGGTAGCGGTTATTCCAAAGCTGGCATTCCTGCAATTGAGATTCATTTAGCGCCCACAAACACAGCGCTAAGGTCTGGGACTTACATGGAATAAAAGAAATTTTGAAACACAAAAGCTTTGAGGATCTGAGTGCACTGCGATAAACAATTTCTGTAACAAGAACACTGCACCATCACCAGCAACAGTATGTATATATTGGGAAGCAACATCCAAAATCCCAGTTCTATTAAAAGAACAAAAAACACACCTGACAGCAAAAAATCTGCATCAACAAAACATGGCCAAAATAAGCAAACAGGTAGATAAGTAAAAACATAGCCAAATTAACGCATGCTTTCTATCTCCAAATGCATACAAACAAATGAAGGAACAAATTCAGCAATGCCGTACTCAAATATACCGTACAAAACGAGCATGGCAAAAACATTTACAGGCAGGCAGGAACGAAACATAAAACATACTTGATTTCACTTTTTGTTTATTTTTAACTCAGTTTGGCAGCAAATCATAGTAATGCAAATACTTTCAAACATACGCCGGAATAAAGTCAGATTGGCAGAATAAGATTAGATACAAGTCGAATAATTCACCTTCAAAACATTCTCATTTCCAAATGCAGCAAAAATCATTAAAATAAATAATCACCCATGTAGAGTCAATTGGGAGGCAATAACCCCAGTACTCGAAGTTATGTACCCGAGTATCCACCTTCCAGGAAGAAAATGTGTGGAAATACTTCAGGATCTTACAAAGGTACTGTCACAACACCCTCACTTCTGGAGTCCTGGAGTCCTGCGCCCAATGCACGTTCAAAATCTTTGCTGCAATGTATAATAATTTCAAGATATTGAGAGAGAAAAGCATAAAAACGTTGCACTCCTTGAACATGACAGCATATCTCATCTCAATACGGCAAAATGGCTGCCAAAACGTCGCTCTACATTGCTTTCTTGAGGAGATAGCAGTAGTTACAACCAAATGCCCGTGAATGTTCAACCTCCTAGGCAGCCTCAAGACTCCAGGTAAGCTGCTCACACCTGAGTACAATCCAGTGAGTGAAAAATTAAAAAGTAAATGTAGAGTGCAGTTCCCAGCACTCGCGGCCTTTTCAACGTGCTTACAAACACACGCTGCAGCAGCGCATGACAGTATCAAACACTCGCTCCACTCTACCCCATAGCACTCCTTAATTTGTCAAAAGTACTCACAACTGAAAGGTTCATGAATAAATTTAAAAAACAGAGTAGTACATCCACATGTGCACAGTTGAGCAGGGTTCTCTCTAGGATAGCAGGCAGCACCCAGGTCGAAGGTCCTAAAAGTTCAAACACTCATATGTGATGAAGATTAGTAGGCAGTTCACTGTGCTTGTAGAAATGGCTCCTCAATTCCCTGGATGAAAAAGGTGAAATGCCTCAAACTCTAGTGTTAAGCACACTTTGTCCAAAATAATCACAGCAAGCTCGATGTAAAAGTTGAAACAAGGAACTACAGGCTCAGTTAGAAACAGTACTGCCAGCACGAGTATTTTCTGGCTTCAGTGTAACATTACATCAGCAGAGCCTGATACCATGCCCTCGGCTGAGGCTGTCAGATGGAAACAGACATGGGTGAGGCTTCCAGGCACTTATCCTCATAGCAAGCTTAAAGAAATATTCTTAGAAGTACTCTTATTGTCTCTCCTCCCATGTTGCAGCAATCTTGACTCTTGTTAAGTTTCAGTAGTGACATTTTATCAACTGCAGGTCCTTTTCCGCTCGTCGCTAGTGTAATATTGTAGGAATTAGGGTAGGCTGCATAGATGGTGAATCCAAAAGGTAGCTTATTCTTTAGATTAAATTAGGCTTCTTAGGTTACAGGAATGGTAGTAACTAATGTAGTTGTAGCAGAAACCACTCCCCCCTGGAGCAGCATCCCAGCTGCTCAGCCCACACACTCCAACTCACAATTCACTCAACCAGACACACATCAACATTCTATGACGTCATTGACACTGGCTGAGCAGCAGGGCATAACGAATAAACATCAAGAAGAGCAGGCTACAACATGAAGTCTTAGGGATAGCAAAGACTTCACCTGCATCTTGCTACCAGCAACTGGGCTCCTCTGCTGAGTTTGCTCTGTCAAGTGGTGCCAAATCCAGTTGTGGGCTTTGAAAGTGAGGTTTTGGTGCTGCAGCCCAAGAGACCTATGCATCGACCCAAAGCGTCATTTGGAACCAGCGCATCCCTGAGAAATCGAAGCATTTCCGCTGCCTGCACTGAAGCCGTGGACAGCACTCACCACATGCAAGATGCAACGACCTAGACTTACAAAGTAGCTCTGACATTGCGAACGCAGCGACTCCAAATCACTGATACAGCATAAATCTCGGACATTGCTTCACCGACATCTGTGATGAATCATCCCAGAGTCATATCCGGCCTGGAGTGGCTTCTACCTGATGCATCGGATTCAGCCCAGCGGTTTGACCTTGAAAGCAACACACAGTGCTCTTAACATCAATGCATCAATGAGTTTCCCTGACTTCAGAACCGACGCATCGCCTGCGACAGCGATGCATCAACTCCGGATTTCTAAACAACATCCTCAAGCATCAACGCATCCACGTTACTGTCAGTTGGTCTGTGTGACTCCTGTATCCAGCCTGTGTTCCATCGTAGTTAGATTGAACTTTTGGATTTGCCCCAGTCAGGTGCGACCGGATGGCCCCAATTGGAGATATTGAGTGCTAAGCACTGCATTTTTTTATTTAAACTTGCAAAATTCATATCGTGACTTGTGTATGTTGGATTTTTGTTGTTTTGGTCTTGTTTTACTCGGAAAAAATATTGCTATTTTTCTAAACTAGTGGGAAGTACTTCTGAGGTGCTTTCACTGTGTTACTGTGTGTATGTGTGTATAATCTTGACAGCACTTTGCCAAGCTGCCAGAGGTTGAGCACAGGTAAACTTTAGTGTATCCTACACTTACCTTGACTAGGATTGTGGCTCCTGCTTGAACAGGGTGCGTACTCTGCCAACCAGAAACCCAATTTCAAACACTATGCATGTCATTAACATTTTGACTACCAGAAAAATCATCCATAAGATGTGGTCTCCCTGGAAGCCAACATGTCTCTTGGACATGGCCCGGTGAACAAGGGCTCCATCTTCTGAAGATTCACGCCCTGGTAAACACAGCTTTGAACATAAATTAAAGGGAACACAAGTCAGAGTGACATGATGAAAACAGCTTAAGAGACACTTTGAGTAAAGGAGATATCTAAAAAGTAAGAGACGGATATGTTCTATGGTCATTCCTTTTATCATATTTTACATATTGCATTGAATAACATTGCAGACCTATCCTCATTCTCTTTAGATCATCTTAACCACATCGATGCTATGCATTTTCCCGCTGTGTGCTGGAATCAACAAAAACACATGTTACATGACGAGCTGGGCTCCTCATGAGCGTAGCAGGAGGCTACCTCATGACGAGCCCAGCTCGTCATGAGTGTGGAAGGGGTTAAACAGTTACAGCTCGACTGGTTGTTGGTTATTCATTGTCAGAGCCTTTATCAGCATCATAACCACTAGTGGTAGTATCCTTAGTAGATGTGGATACTACACTTGCTTTTTAGGCAACCTTGCTTTAGGATCTATTCTACCATGGTCTCTCTTGTTTTTCATATTTTTTATCACATCTATTGGCATAAGTCTATACTGTGCCAGAGTTATAGTCCATATCATCCCTGAGGCATTTAGATGTATTTGTATTGTTAAATTCCTCTTGGTATCTGGTTGTTACGTCTTCTAATATGTCATAGATGTATTAGTTCTCCCCACCATGTTCATTGTATCTACTTCTTGTTTTACACCATTCATTTCTTTGTTTAGTTTACTCCTTTATGCTCTGCTTGGTCTACCAAATCTGGCAAATCTAAAGAAATATAAGTTCTTTCGGGATGAAAGGGACTATAATTCAGAATACAGACTTATGCCAAAAAATATGACGAAACAATGAGCAACAAGTGAGACTGATGAAGAATAGCTTCTAAAAGCAAAGTTCCAGAAAAGGTAAGTGTAGCATTCACACCCACTGCATATATCAGTAGTATTGGTTCATACTTGCTACACTGGCTTAATATTGAATAGTTGTTTAGCATTTTACGTTATGTTCATTCTGCAAATTTCCTAAAATTCTCCATTATCCAGCTTGTCATTTCAAATCTGTTCCTGTAAAATCCTATCACAGCAGCACAGGAGCAATGCAATCGAACAGAATGCAGTTGCTGCTGTTCATGGCACTTGTGTTTTTTTAGCACAAAATGTGTTCTTGCGTCCAAAATAGATGCAAGGTTGCACTTTGGCATAAAATATAGTGCTAAATGCCCGCTTTGTATTTCATGTTATTTCATATAATTGTGCACATTTGTTCAGGAATTTCACATAATTATGCAAAAGGTAATTATGTGATTAAAACACCCTTCATTTTGAACAGCGCTTCGGCAATGAATCACAAACTACCATTGAAGTTGTATTTTTTAGACGAACAAAACAGAGCACGCGTGGGTCTAAAATGTAATTAAACACCATAACTGAAATATTTTAAATGGAATGACAATAGAATGGATTTGCCTCTAATTTGGAATACAACTCACACTGTTTGAGCTACTTTTAAGTTTGATTTTATTGAGGAATAAACAGGAAAAATAACAGCAAAAAACAAATATAGCATATCCTATTTGACATAAAAGTGGAGAAATATGGTAACAGCTGTGTAAGGATAGGACTATCAAGCTGCAAACAAAAGAATAATACATCATATAAAACAGTAAGAAAAAGGACAAAGGAAAAGATGTGTTAACTGGGAACAGATATAGAGCCCTAGCATATGCGGAGCATGAGGAAGAGGGGTGCCTTAGTGAAATTGATTAGGAATTCGGGACATCGCACAGCCTGGCTTTACTATCTTGGAATATAAATGGATACAAAAAAATAGCGCCCGAAGAGAGTTTTAACAATATCCTTAAGGGCTCTGACATCGTATGTTACAGGAGACTTGGCTGTGTGATGAAACCCTAGTCACAGAGGGGGTTGCCCACCACCTGAAAGCAGTAAGGAAGATCCCAATTGGTAGTCTCTCAGGAGGACAACTGACGTTGGTATCCACAAAAATTGCTAGAAAAATAGAATACCATGAACTAAAATGTCAGTGGGCGCTAGGTAGTAGAGTGCTGACACTGAATGATGACCCTTGTTATGAAGGAATATGTATTTTTAATGTATATATCCAGAAGGGAAAGGAAGAGGTTTACAAGGTAGACCTGGAAAATTTAAAAAAGGACATGGGTATTATATGTGATACCTACCTGAAGGATGTGTTTCTGATGATGGGCGACTTTAACCACAGATTAGACCTCTGAAGAACTGATTTATGGTGCACTGATTTATTAACAGCATATAATATAGAAACCGCAAAGTTTCCCCTGTGACATTTCGCCCCAAGATGTGGCTCTTGGTCAATTGATGGGTTCCATTAGCTTGATATGTGTAAATGGTAGAACGGAAGCCGACCGGCCGGCCAAGCGAGCATTTATTTTAGGGCAGCAACCGTGCCCGATAGACTACGTGTTTACACATGCTTGGAGCTTTGAATTATTCCAGCATTTTGAAGTATTAAAGGTGGAAGGTAGCTATCACTACCCCTTGTTGACTAAACCTTATGCAAAAAAGGGTAGCCAGAGGGAGACAGCCCTCCAAGTGAATGTACAATACCTAAAGCGGTTCCCAACCCGTATTTCAGATGAGCATATTCGAAAATTAAGTGCTGTTCAGCAGAACCTCCCATTAGAAAAAATGACAACTGAGGATGATAACACATGGTATGCAAATACAATAAGTCAACTAGTAGAATGCCGAAGGGTAAAAATTAAAGGTGGTAAACCCGGGGCAGATATTAATAAAAGATTACATACCAAAAATAGTCAATGGTTTGATGAGGAATGTCGCAAAGCAAAAGCTAATATCAGGCAAAAGGAAAGAAAACTTAAAGGAAGGTTTAATGAAGAACTGTTAACTAACCTTAGGAAACTAAGGATAAAATATAAAACAATCTTCAGGAATAAGAAAAGAATTTATATAGACAGATACTGGGTATCCTTACTAGAGTCTATTGAAGACAAAAATGTGAAAGGCTTCAGAAGCCTGGTACAAGAAAGCACCTGTAAAGTGTCACGGTCTCTGCAGTGCTCGGTTCCCGAGCATAAATGGGTGGATTACCTGGAGGAAATCTATGGGAAGTGGCCAACAATAAATAAAATAAGTACAACGGCATGGCCAGGTGTGAGGGAGGTGTTAAAAGAACATTTTACCCCTAGCCATATTAGGAAGATAATAGACTAAACTCTAGCCGTGCAGCTGGCCCAGATAATTATAAAAACTAAGCCAGAATGGTGGTCACAGTTCCTTGTGAATATGTTCCAGGGGACTCTGGAGACAGGAATTGTGCCAGATAATTGGAAAGGAGCCGTTGTTAGACCAATCCACAAAAAGGCGACGTAAATTTCCTAAAAAACTATAGACTAATAAACCTACTAGACATAGGTGAAAAAGTATTCGCTAAAGTAATCTTGGGATTACTTAAAGACTGGGTGGAAAATAACAGATTGTGTCCCCAGAACAGGGAGGGTTTAAAGAGGGACACTCAATGGTGGACCATTGCTTCGCCCTCTGGGAAATTGCGTGGAAGTAGCTCGAGCAGAAGGGTAGCCTGTTTTGCTGCTTTGTGGACCTCCACGCAGCATTTGACCTGGTGGACAGGGAGCAGCGGTGGCTGACCTTGATAGGGTACAATATCCCAGGGGATCTACTGAGCTTGATTCGAGCCCTGCATACGGACAATTGGGCCCAGATAATTTTGGATGTAGAGGGAGTTTACCGCAGAAAATCCAAATTGGTAATGGGCCAAGGCAGGGGTGCATACTTTCCCCCATGCTCTTTCACCTGTTTATCACGGACTTGCGCCTAATCTTAGGAAACGCAAGAGGTGCAAGCCCGAAACAAGGTGGGAAGTATATTTCGTATTTACTTTACTCAGACAACCTGGTACTCATGGACCAGATGTAAATTGGTTTACAAAGGAAATTAAACATGTTTAAAGAATACTGCCAGGTCAAAAGACTAGTGGTTAACATGGAGAAGACTAAGATCGTATGTTTTCTGTAGAAGGAAAATAAGGTTTTCTTGGTATTTGGGGACTGAAAAGTTGGAAAAAGTAACAGAATATAGATACCTGGGGATGTGGTTTGAGAGAAGCTTGCAATGGCATACCCATCTCGATGCACTTAAACTGAGGACAGCGACCTCAGTGAAGAGTTTAAAAATATTTAATAGACTGTATGGTGAAATGTCCGACAGACCGGCTCTAAAAGCTTATTCTGCAATGGTTCCACCCCAATTTTTGTGTGGCGCAGAAGTTCTTTATTTGAGTGGCAAAAATCTGTGGGACTCGGAGGAGGGAAATAGCTTGAAAAATCTATTCTCTCTGCCTAAATCGTCAATGGTACAGGCAGTGAGGCTAGAACTGGGAATCACCTCATTGGGTATAACAGCTTGCATGGCACTACTACGCTTTTGGCAACGTTTGGGTTTGGGTGATGAACACAAAATCTCACAATGGTGTAGGAATGAACTTGTAAATAGTGAACTAAATTGGGCAAAAGAGACCAGAGACATTGTCAAGACAGCATGTAGTATTATAAAGCTTAAGCTGTGCCCCCAGTCCCTTCAACTCAAGATAGACAAGAGGGAACTTAGGATCCTGGGAACAGAAACATCTTGAGTACAGGACCAAGATTACCTCTTGAGGAAAGCTCAGTTCTCCATATGGCCACAGCGTGGCAAAAGGAACTACACTTCCCCTATATTGACAGGCTACCTAGCTGCCCATTAATGAGAGAGGTGTTAAGGCTAAGAATTGGAGTAAACCCATGTCACGCGTACAAAGGGGTGAAAAGTTCCATGATGAATAATAAAGGAAAATGCACTTGACCTTAGGAACAACATGTGATATTATACATATTTTATTATATTATCAGAAGTTTTTAGAAATTCGAAGAGAGCTTTTATGTTTGATTTTTTAAAAGTATGATATTAAAAATAGAATGCAAGCCGTAAACCTTTTAGTGGAAATGATTAATTTAGACATAGCTTGTGCCATGGGGAAATACATTAAGACAGTTAAAGAGTCCCTTAAATGCATTGAGAATTGAGATGATCAGGTGTTATATGTACGAGGAGAATGAGCCACTAAAAGGTAGAAGCTATGTGGATTGAAACACACTACCTTGAGGAGATTACAATGAATTTGTGTGTTTTAGAAATGTGATTTTAAAATTGTATGTATCTATTGTATTGAATGCTATGTTAATAATTTGTATACTTTTATGGTTGTAGAAGACCGAATAATGTTTCTAATGAACTGAACTGAACTGACAAAGGAAAAGAAGCAGAAGGGTAATTAAGGTATATCAATTAAAAATAACAAGAGTGTAATAAAGGTTATTGAAGACTGTAAGCATAACTATAATACAATTGAAAAATATGGTACTAAACATTAAGGAATAAAGAACCAACTAAACATCTGGTAATGAAAAGGCAAAGGGAGAAAATTAAGGTGGTTTCCATACATCATCTAATACATTTTTAGAAGCAACAATTGAAGAGGCAGTTACAGATAAATAAGTTGTTAAAGGAAGCCAGAGGAGATCCCTTTTGATTGCTAGAGAAATGAGAGATACATAGTGTCAAGCCTATGATGGAAGCAAATAGCAATCCACCATGATCCAAAAGTGACTTTATCAGATTGTTTCCAGTTTGAGGTTATTAGATGAAATGCAATAGCTAACAATAAATCTAAAAGTTTAAAACGTAGTGGTGATTGAGGGCATTCAGGAGATAAGGTTACTAGAAATATATTTGTGAGGGAAAAGGGGCTCTGAACTTTAAAAATTATCTTAATTTGGGACCAAACCAATTGCCAAATTGAAGGATGGAGGGACATTCACACAACATATGTTTTAGGTCTGCAGCAGGACAAGGACACGTCCAACAGGAAGGGGGCGTTTCTGATGAAAAGCATGCAAATGATACTGGGGAATATAGCAACCAATGATAAATGAAAAAAAGTGTTTGTGTGGTATTAGCAGCCAGATAGGTTTTGTGAAGTTATTGAACACGTGGCGGTTTAATAAACACAGGAAGTTTAATGGCTCGCGCTAAGTGTCGTTCAGTAAAGAAGACAGAATCTTTGCGGTGCACAAGGTGAGGGAAAACCCCTGGAACCCCTAAATGTGGACCGAGGTCCTGACAAATGCAAAATAAAGCCTGTGCACACCGTACAGTGTTAAATGAAAGTTCAAATGTATACATATGACAAAGATGAACTCGGTCTTAAGGCAATACAAAGACACCTTAACAAGAAAGCAGAAACACAGTGGCAGCACACCAACATGCTGATGTCAATGATGGAACTGATTCTAGAGAATAATGTCTTCCTATTTGAACAACATTGGTACAGACAGAAAAGGGGAGTAGCCATTGGCTCCAAATTTCCGCCTTCCTTTGCGAACCTCTTCATGGGCGGTCTAGAGGAAGATTGGATCTGGGGTAGCAAAGGTAGCCTTTACAGTGACTCCATCATTTTCTGGGGGTACTACATTGACGGTTGCCTCTTAATCTGGTCGGGCACTCAGGAGAAACTCGTCCAATTTTGCGCATATCTTAACACCAATTCCTATGACATCAAGTTCACTCAAACAATCAGCGAGATTAGTGTAACTTTCTTAGATGTAGAACTATATGTTAGGGAGAATGCACTCCACAGCCGCCTTTTCGGCAAAGACACCGCCTGCAACGCCATCCTCCATGCCACAAGCGCACACCCCCCACATCAGATCCTAGCCATCCCTTTTGGTGAATTCACCAGGGCCAGAAGGAACTGTAGTAATGATGATGACTTTGAGTCCTGCCTTGCAAGCATTAAAGTAAGGTTTAAGAATAGGGGATACACACAACCTAACCTAGCGAGAGCAGAGAGCAGGATCAAGAAAACATGTAGGAAAAACATAATCAAAAGCAGAGAACAGAAGGTTATGGATAAGCATCCAGTCAGGCTAATCACAGACTTCAGCAACCTTAGCACTGTCTTAAGCAAGAGCCTCAATAAACACTGCAGGTTACTCACAGCTGATAGCTCTCCTAAAGACCACATAACCAAACGACCACAGATCACATATAGACGAGGTAGGACATTAAGAACTAGAAAGAGCCCAAGTTTCCCCACAGAAAAGAAGCCTACGACTTGGCTAACACAAAAATCACTGGGCTTTTACAAATGCGGTTCATACAGTGTATGCAGGTGGGGCAAGAGCAACTTGAAAGATTTTTCTGGACCAAACAAAAATGATACCATTAGATCTAACATCAACTGCGGTACCATATATGTGATTTACGTACAAGAGTGTGCATGCAAACGTCTCTATGTAGGCAGCACCATCAGAACACTTAAAGAAAGAATTAGCGAACATACGAGAGCCATTAAATAGCAAGATTCCAGGTACCCCATGGCACTACGCACAGCAGTCCGCCCAGCTCAAGGAACACACAAATGTTTTACATTTTATGGAACCATGGCATCTAACATCAGAGGTGGGAATAGGGAACTACGTCTTAGGCGTACTGAGGCAACATGGATCATGCGTTTAAGTGCGGTTGAGCTAGGACTCAACAGCGACCACGAGTTGAATTATTTTTTAAGTGAGCAATATGTATGCTCATAATGCATCCGGTGTGTGTTCCCTTGTTTGGTACATTTCCAATTGTCAAACTGATTGCGGCATGTCACCCCACCCCATTGATCCCTGATTACAGTTTAGACAACGGGCGTGCGTGTGGCATATGTATATGTCATGTGCACCAACTGTGGACATATTATGCACATCTTAGTAGTATCATTTTGTTAATTATCTGTCAGATATAACTAATTCTACATGTTCCTAAACTCCTTGCAGATCCCGTTGGGTTAACTGTTGGTTTCCCGAATAATAGCTCTGTTATGCAAAACAGAATATTGTCTGTTTTCTGTTTAATCCTATCTAAATTGGTGCGCTCTACGCTGACACCAGGGCCTACATTTTGTATCATGTATCATCTTGCTAATGTCGCTGTATACACATGATTTTCCTAGTACAGGGGATTTTTCCGCTAAACACCGGTCTGCTTAATTTTACCCACATGTATTGCTGTCCTTGATTTCGTTTGGCTTGTGTTTAGCTGTTGGTTTTCACCTTCCATTCTTAATGTTATGATAAATGTGTTAACTTGAGTGCATACTCCATTAGAACTGTTCTGTTTTACTGTATTGACCCTCCTGTCATAATATGCCCACTGTGAATTTTATTACGTTACCCTGTGCACACAGTGAACCATCACTAATGCACAATGTATGCATGCTCGCTCTTGAAACTACATTGTGATATCTCTTACTGGTGGTGCTCCGTCTCTTCTTTTCCTTTTCCTCACTGCCACGCACACATCACAATGAGTTAACACTGCAGTTACAATTAGCACATCAGTATTCTTAGAACGACCTATACCACTATCTCCAATTTTGCTATCTTGTGACCTTTAATGATCAATTTCCCCATTTACACGGGCTCCATTCGTGTCCCACGTTTCCTGTAGGCATATTTTCACCTTGCGATCAAGCGCTCTATGAGATGAACAGTATATAAGCACTTCCGGGTCTTTTCCCAAACAGCATCCTGTCTCTACGCGTTCCCAGGAGTGCTTGGTTTATGGTCATATCGTACTCGCTCGAAGGTACTGATTTTCCCGTTTCCTACATTTTGCAGCCCTTTTCAGTTAGTAGTTCTGGCTTTCCCGTTTGTTTAATACTTTAGTGTAATATAACTGTTTGTCCATTCCCACAGAATGACAGACTTCGAAGTCATATTCCGGCCTCTATACTCTTCCGCCTGACTTTTGACTTTCAACCCACATCGGGTCGCATTAAAACAGACGAGGCCCTTTTACATTTCAAGGTAAGGGGCCATGGGGTTTTCACTCTCATAATATGACCAAATAAAATCAGACCAGGTATATTAAGTTTTGTTTGCAATAATCACATCGACAGATCGTACTCTTTATACCTACAGATTCATGAAGTCCCTTCGGAAGATCCATTTCGAGCTCTCCGATGCCCTGCCGGGTTGGAATTATCACCGGCTTTTAGGTGAGGTGTTTACCGTTCTAATGTGAACTCTCATTACCTCACTCTAAGCTCTTTTGTTTTATTCACCAGTAATAGGTTAAATGTATACCTCCAGATTCACGGAGTCTTTACTACAAAGATCCATTTGGTTTTGACTATGACCGGCCGGGTTGGAATTACCACCGGCTTTTAGGTGAGGATTACCTTTGGGCAAAACTCCATAGTAGATCCCTCACCTAATGTTTTCAGCATATTAATTTGTCCTTTTGCATCTAATGTTCCCAGGTCTAAGTCATTATTTTCACGTGACAGGTATGCGTCCTCCTTGCAAGTTTACAGTCTTGTTTTCAGTCTGTTCTCTTAAGTTTAGGTTATCACGCTATGGTTGCTTCCTTTGCATGTCTGTTCTGCCATCTTGACTTGATAGCATTCAGTCCTATTTCCACAGTGAAATTGACTATCTATCATCAACCAATGACTCAGGAGCATGCATAGCTTGCTATGTAGGCACTAGCATACACACATTATTTTACGCATGTTCCCACGACACCAACAATGCGACACAAACGCGCATTGCATATTCTTTCTTCTCCTTTTTCTCACGCCAATCACTTGGCCTTTTGCTCACGCCATTTTTCAAAGTCCGTGCAATAAAGTTTTCCCCACTGGGTGACGACGTCCACCACGTTGACATATCAAACACACGTTTGTCACCTAATCTTTTGTGTATGGTCTTGCTCATTTCCATTTACCTACATGACGTTTCAGACATTAATGTAAAGTGCGATTGTTTTGTACGACTTCCAGCCCTGAAGACGCCCAGGGTCACTACCCTTAGGATGAAACACATGTTGGCTGGATCCTGCGCTTTCTCATCGCATTAAAACAAGAAGAACATCTTACAAGACTTCATGCGCTTGCATCTTTGTCATATGCATACATTTGAACTTTTATTTAACATTGTAGTGTGCATAGGTTTTATTGTAGGATTTGTGAAGTTTAGACCATAGTTTATCCCATGTGTTAGTTGACCATTCTTGTGATAAATCTTTTTCCCATGCCTGTTCAATCTTTGATTTTTGCCTATCTGTGGGAAGTTGTAATGTTTTGTAAATTATGGATGCCGAGGGGGAATTATCTCATATGGAGGACAGATTTCTGTAATTTACAGAAAAGTTAATGTTGCCTGGTAAATTATGGAGAAATTGGATAAGAGAAGGATGAAGAAGATTATATTGGGATCTAGATGTCGAAGGTAAAGAAACTTTAGATTGGAGATCAGAGAAAGTGAGAGGTTGGGAGTTAAATATAAGCTGAGAAATCCACTTTAAACCTCTAGAGTTCCAGTATATAGAACGAATTACAGACCCTTAACAATTTATTATTCCAAATATGTAGTTGATGAAGGGAACTAGTAGAAGGGGATGATGAAGATAGAAAAGGAGTCAAAGGTTTACGAAAAAGAGAAATGACAGGAGAGCGCATGGAAGCAGTGTTGGAGGTAAATGATAAAAATTCTTGAAAATCGAAAGGGGAAATAAGAGAATTCTCCATTTTTAACCAAAGAGGAGGATATAAAGGAAGAGCAGTAGATATCAATTGAGCAGCTTGTTTTAGTGAAAAAGCGAATGATTAGTTGACAAAATCAGGAAATCTAAGACCTCCATTAGGTTTCCCTTTCTTTAAAGAGGACAAGGCTATACAAGATGGTTTACCCTTCCATAGGAAGTGGAATCAATTTTCTTAAAATAATACTCAGCAATGTGAATAGGGATCATAGAGATAGTATATAATATAAGAGGGGAGAGCATCATCCTAATTGAGTCTAAACGACCCCACCAAGAAAGTAAAAGGGGTTGCCAACGACTAATAGTATTGTTTAATGTTTTAGTAATATAATCAAAACTTAGCTTTAATGTGTCAGGTATTGAAGGTGCAAACCACAAGCCTAAACATTTGATTTTAATTGGTTGCCAAGAAACCCCGTAATTCTCAAAAAGATGTTTCTGACATAAGATGTTGAAAGGCAAAATTTCACATTTATCAGCATTTAGACGATAACCTGAGAGCTGTGAAAAATAGGCTACCTGCTGAAGAAAGGGAGGGAGAGAAGTTTCAGGATTGGAACAATATAGTAGAATGTCATCCGCATCGACTGATATTTTAACTTGGTGAGGGCCAAAATGGAACCCTGTAATGTGGTCATCCTGTCTAATCTTAGTTAAAAAAAGGTTCCAATATAACAAATAATACGGGAGATAAAGGGCAACCCTGTCTCACCCCCCTACGTAAGGGGAAATAATCAGACATTTCACAGTTAACGAGGAGTGAAGCATGGGGACAAGAATATAGTAAAGAAATTAAAGCAATGAAATTGGGAGGAAAGACAGCCCACTTCAAAGCATGAAACATAACATACCAACCAATCCTATCAAATGCTTTTTCAGCATCTAAGGTGATCGCAGCAATTGGATGAGCCAAAGAAGAAGACTTGCTCAGAGCATTAAAAAAGACCCTAGAATTTTCAGAAGCAAGTATCCCTTTAATGAAACCTTATTGTTCAGGGCCAATAAGATCAGGCAGAATAGGGTCGCTAGGAAGAGCAAAAATCTTAGCAAAGATCTTATAGTCTGCGTTAACTAAAGAGATAGGCCGATAGTTCTTACAGAGGGAATGGTCCTTGTCCTCCTTAGGAATTAAGCAAGTCAATGCTTCTTGAAATGAGCCCAGAGAAGAGCCTTCATCAGAGAAATATTGGAATAAAAGTAAGAGATTAGGCAAAAGAATTCTCTCAAAATTATTATAAAATTCAATGGTAAAGCCATCTGGTTTGGGTGCCTTCCCATGAAGTAGAACTGAGATAGCATTGGATATATTTGAAAGAGAAATATCAACTCCTAAAGACTCATAATCAATGTGATTAGAGAGGGGTGAGGGGATGGAACACAAGTAGCTAAGAATATCAGATTGATATGGTGACGATTCAGGAGTATATAGTTTCTTGTAAAAGGAAACAAATTCATTCAAAACATCTCCATCCTTAAAGACGGGAGTACCGGCAGAACCTTTCAAAGACTCTATTCTTGTTCTTTCCTTTCTTACTTTCAAGTAGTTAGCTAGTAATTTCCCATTTTACTTTGGCCCCCATAATAGCGAGAGCTACTTTTGAATAGGTAGTTGGAAGGAGCTTCCGTAGATAATTTTTAAAGTAAGTTTAGCCTCAATAAAGTTTTTCAAAGAGGACTCATTATTAGAATGATAATATGTATATTCTAATTGTTTAATTTTATTAAGAAATTGAGTGGATTGGATTTCTAAGGCTTTTTTCTTTTGTGAAACAAAATTTATAATAAAACCTCTGGCCGTTGTTTTAAGGAATCCCATACCATAACAAAGGGAGAATCCGGGGAATTGTTAATAGTAAAAAACTCAGATGCAAAGGTGTTGAATTTTTGACAGAAATCAGGGTCAATGAGTAGAGAATTGTTAAAATGCCTTCTACCCAGGTGAGGTAAAAAGGGATGAGATCAATATCAACAAGTACGGGGACGTGGTCTGAGATTAGGATTGAACCAATTTCAGATTGAATGGCATGTTGGGCCATGGGTTTGCTGAAGAAAAAGTCATCAATACGAGATTGTAAATGATGTGGGGCTGAACAAAACCTATATTCTCTAAGGTCAGGATGGCAGAGTCGCCAAATGTCAACAAACGCATTGTGTCACACTGTTGTAGTAAATTGTGAATGCATTTTAGAGGGGACAAACTTAACTGTAGAGTTCCTATCTAAAATGGGGTCAAGAATTTGATTACAATCACCACCATATATAATGTGCTCCATTGCACCCTACCTGCACCCTACCTGCGCATCGTCATCAATCTCTCCCTCAAGACCGCAACCTTCCCATAGATCTGGAAACACACCAAGATCAACGCCCTACTCAAAAGACCTAAGGCAGACTCAAGAGACTTCAAGAACTTCCGGCCCATCTCTCTGCTCCCCTTCCCGGCCAAGGTCATTGAGAAAACCGTCAACAGACAGCTAACCCGATACCTCGAAGAAACAGAATCTTGGACCCTTCCCAGTCAGGGTTCCACAGCATCACAGCACCGAGACTGCCCTCATAGCCGCCACCGATGACATCAGGACCCTGCTGGACAACGGCGAGACCGCAGCACTCATCCTTCTAGACCTCTCTGCTGCCTTCGACATCATCTGCCACCGCACACTACACAGACACCTCCATGCTGCAGGGATCCGAGACAAGGCTCTGGATTGGATCACCTCCTTCCTCTCTGGCAAAACCCAGAGCGTCTGCCTCCCCCCATTCCGTTCCAAAGCCTCCGAGATCATCTGCGGCATACCTCCCTCAGCCTGACGCTGTTCAACATTTACATGGCTTGCTGGCACATGTAGCCCGACAGCACAACCTCAACATAATCTCCTACGCCGAGGACACTCAGCTGATCTTCTCCCTCACCAAGGACCCCATCACCGCCAAGGCCAACCTCCATGAAGGAATGAAGGCCGTCACCGACCGGATGAAGACCAGCCGTCAAGCTGAACTCGGACAAGACAGAGGTCCTCATCCTCGGCTCCAACCCTTCAGCCTGGGACGACTCCTGGTGGCCGACGGCCCTGGGGGCAGCCCCGACACCCACCAACCACGCATGCAACCTGGGAATCATCCTCGACTCAACGCTCTCAATGACCAAGCAAGTCAACGCCGTCTCCTCCTCCTGCTTCAACACCCTCTGCATGCTCCGCAAGATCTACAGATGGATCCCGACAGATACAAGAAAGACAGTCACCCAGGCCCTCGTCAGCAGCAGACTCGACTATGGAAACGCCCTCTACGCGGGAGCACCGACCAAGCTCATCAAATGACTACAACGCATCCAAAACGCCTCGGCACGACTGATCCTCGACATACCACGCCACGGCCACATCAACCCCACCTGAGAAACCTGCAATGGCTCCCTGTCAACAAGAGGATATCCTTCAAGCTCCTTACCCACGTACACAAGGCACTCCAGAAAACCGGCCCAGCCTACCTCAACAGACGGCTCTCCTTCTACATCCCCAACCGCCAGCTACTCTCTGCCAACCTCTCACTCGCCACCATCCAGCACATCCGAAGAACAACCACCGGTGGGAGATCCTTCTCCCACCTCGTGGCCAAGACATGGAACACCCTCCCACTGAGCCTACGACTGACCTGCTGACCTTCACGAGGATACCCAAGACCTGGCTGTTCGATCAGTAGCCCCTCCCCCACCCCCAGCGCCTTGAGACCGTCACGGGTATGTAGTGCGCTTTACAAATGATTGATTGATTGATTGATTGATTGATCATATGTAAGTAATTTGTTAGAAACATTTATCCAGAAAACCTTATTGACCGAAGTAGGGCTGTATACATTAAAAATAACTAAAGGAATCTTACCTATAAGAAATTTAACAATATCCCAAGGATCTTCAGTATCATCTTCCTGATGATCAACTGAAACATGCAATTTTTTATGACATAAAATCAAAACTCAATTTTTCTTATTTAAAGTCGTAGAACTAAACACATGATTCCCCCCCCCCCACCCCCCCAGCATCTTTTCAATTTGGAAGTTTCATCATCTGAGATGGAAGATTCTTAAAGTAAAGCAATGTTGGTTTTTAGTTTTGCTAGATGGGACAGAACCCATTGCCTTTTAATAGGATTGTTCAGTCCTTTAATGTTCTAGGTAGTGACCCGAAATGTAATTTAATGAGAAAAGTATGAACAAAAAAATGCTTACAAGTGCACTAGTGAGAGTAGTTTGAGAAATAAATGAGAAGAAAAGGCGAGAGAAATTAAACGAATGTGTTAGAAAATTAGACTTTAAAAATGAGAGGATAGAGCAGAAAAAATAAAGGAGAGAAATAAAAAATGAAGAAGGGACAACACAAGAGTAAGCTGATAAAGAAGGGAAAAGATAAAGAATAGAGAGACAGTACAAGTCATACAAATGACGACGGAAAAACACACCTACAAATACATGGTGGTGACTACACCAGAAGACGACGACGACAGCACCAGAGCTCCACTGAATACCCGAGGAACCAGTCAGAACTTTGACATAGGTGGGAGACCACATATGTAATAGATTGCAGAAACAAAACACCTATACGCATAAGGAGAAAAAACATAACAAAATAAATTGACAAACACATTAGGAAAAGTGATAAGAGAAAAATACATAAAAAGACAAAATGCTAGAACATTATGAAAATACAAGCAAAACAACACTCAATGCATAACCGGAACAGCAAAATATCTAGGCGGAGCAAAAAAGTACTAACGATGTAGGTTTGAAGTGTCCATGACATCTGCTCCATGAAGACGAAGGAATTCTTGTAGCGCCGCTGGCTCCTCAAAAGTTGTAGTTTTTTTCTTTATATGTCACTTTGAAAATGCAGGGATGTTGAAGACCAAATCTGGCATTGATAGAACATAGTTGAGGACGTAGATCCAGAATTTTTTTTCGACGGTCTGCCGTACTATTAGTAACATCTTGAGAGAAAAATAGGCGATGCCCTTCCCAACAAGTTTGCTTTTTGGACTTGACGGCACACAGAACTTGCTGAAGGTCAGTGTATTTCAGGAATAACATGATGCCACCACAAGGTTTCACCGAAGTTTTAGGTCCAAGTGTGTGTGTTCTTTGAATGTTAAGAGGAGGAGTAGCAGGTAAGTCTAAGCGCTTAAGCAAAAATGACTGAAAAAAGATGGTTGGGTTGGAACCCTCAATATTTTCAGGGAAACCATAAATTCTGAGATTGTTCCTGCGATTAAGATTTTCTAAGTCCTCAGCTTGCTTCTCAAGTAATGAGACTTCAGATTCTAGATAAGAAATACGAGAACATGAGACTTGAAGGTATTCTGTTTGTTGATCCACAATGAGCACTCATGAGTCTAATGCAGACCATTTGTCATTCGAAAATTGTTCAGTCTTGTTAGTTTCCTCTATGAAAGGTTTTAAAGCACGGATTTCCCCAAGGATTAGATCCATGGGGGTTGAGGAAGAGTTCACTGGAGAAGGAGGGTCTTTTTTTGACTGTTTGGTAGAAATCGCAGGTAATATGCTTGAGAACTGTGTTTTAGGAATGGTGCCCGATGAGTGATCAGGTTTCTGAGTAGAAGAGTCATCCATTTAGTTGAAGTTGGAGCCTGAGTCTGAGCATGCAGTGACCTTGGAAGAAGCAGTGAGTTTAAGGTTCTTCAATCTCCCCATATAGGGACGATGGAGTTTAGTAAGTAAAAACTGAAACTAAACTCTTAAAGGTGTACTCCTCCATGGGTAGAGTCCTTGCGCGATACTGAAGCAAGATGAAATGGCCAAATAAAGAAGAACTCACAGGCTCTACAGTTAATGATATCGAAGAATGGCTCAAAATACTGTGACTTGGAATCAAAACATTTAAAATGTAAAATACCTCCTTTTAAAGGAACGAGCTGTTTTTTAAGAAATGGCTATGTAATATAACATCAGTAGAAGTGGCATAGTGAAGACCATCTATACTGAATGAAAATACATTTCATGTGCAAGTCGAGTAGAGTATAAAATGGCAGCTGACTCAGATTAAGTAGGTTGTTCCACTCACATGGCAAAAATAAAAGTTAAAAGAAGTAGAGTTCCAGCATGCATGAAGAAATTATTTGCTCATCACAACAGTTCAAAGCATAGGTGTTCCATAAATGTAGAAAAAATTAGGCATTATGAGGTTTTCAGGCAGAGCGGCGATCGAGATATGGAGAATCCAAAATGGCAGCCGTTTTTGAGAGGCAACGAGTCACACCGTCAAAATAGCCGAAAATGTATGAAAAACAGCAATTCAATTGCACAAAAGCTCACCGCTATGCTAAGGATCAGGAATTCAACATTGTTTGAAGGAAATGAATGACTTCTCTCCCATATAGAAAATGCGACGGGAACGGTGGTGCGGAGCTCCACAGCTATGCCGCCATCTTGTTTGGCATCTTGGCCACTCCCCCTACTGTATCAATTTTTTAAAATGTATTTTACTTACTTCTACCTATTAGACACATACACCTGTAGGTACCATTACATGCATATATCTATGACTGATTACACAATATTTTAGCTACCTTAGAGCCTTAATAAGCTACTATGAACCACAAAATTTACCAGTTGTAATTTAATAGGAAATCATAGGGTGGGTTTGAAGTTCACGATATGAACTAAATGAAAGAATTTGAAGTATACTTCAGTGATGTAACTGAAATTTGTTTAAGTAGTCTTAGTGATTTAAAGTCTCTGTACACCAGCTCAGGAAGAATTTAATAAAATGTGTGACACTGGATTTAATATGGACTTTGATTTTTATTGCATGGTAGGAATATAGACGATGTTGTAGTTAAAACCTTTTAAAAAATATAGAAATCTATATATTTTTTTAAGTTTTATAAAGCGCTATAGAGGATTGACACTCCTCAACAGGCCCGATCCGTGAGGCTGGGCAGGCTTGTGTGTCACAGTTCATTTGGATACATTACAGATGGGCTTCCCGCCGGCTGACAAAGAAGGGAGACAGAATGAATGGAGCAGGCCTTCTGCTGTAAGTTTCGCACAAGAATTTCGGAAAAATGTGTGTACTTAGCTAGGATTTACAGGGAATTGGATCCCTATACTCTGTGCCTGCGTGGAAGAAAGGATGGCAGACAAGCTTTTTTTAACCTAAGGTTTGCCACCATATGAGATGACTTTGTGTTGAGGTGTTGTGCTTTAATCTCTGCCGTACATGGAATTATTCCTTTAAGGCACAAAAGAGACTACTTAACCATACTTAAAGACAAAGGATTGAAGGTATGAAGACTGGGACACGTGTACTCGTTTTGCCAAGATAAGGCATTGTGGGAATTGTGGTTCAGTAATACACATGAGGAATTATAAGCATTGCACAAATTAATAATGATGCAAAATAAGAACTATCATGGATTTATCCTTACATCTAATATCAAGAAATAATAATGACTGATTATGTTTGCAATGCTTATTGTGTACTTACGTATGAATTGAAGTCACACCTTGCGCCTTTTGAATTGCCGTTTGAAAATGTGTACTTTGTCCCTCATCACTTTCTTTGAATAGCGGACATAAATTAGATCAGGTGGTGGCTATACAACATTTGCATATGACTAAGACACAGTGGAGTCGAAATGCGTAATGCTACTACTCCTCATTAAATCATTTTTTCAACTAAGCAAAGTCGTTGGGCCTGATTACACATTCCAGGAGGTGGAGTGCGTTTTTATATATATACATATATATGTGTGTGTGTGTGTGTGTGTGTGTATATATATATATATATATATATATATATATATATAATATATTTATAGTAAAATATAAAACATCAGTGGGTAGCTGGCGTAGGAGGTATCCATATGCTTCAGGCAATTTCCTCTCATTTCTCACATCACTTTCATTATCTAGCACGTACTTTGTTATGTAATTACAAGCATATGTTGAGGTACCAATGCAGTATATTTCATGAGAGGATTGGAACACTTAGATGCCACCAGTAGGAACCAGGAGTGGGGTCTGATAGTCTTATTGATGACGCAGTATCACCATCACTTATTTGTGCTTAATGATATGTTAATCTGTAACCTGCATAACCATTGCTTAAATGATTTGCACCAGAGTTACACCGGACAGTTATTTTGTTCACATATTATTTCACACATTATTTTTTATGTTGATTTAAGTTTAGTTCTTGTAAAATGAATGAATCATATATTTTGATTAACTTTAGTTAATATAAGTGCAATTTAACACTGTTGAGTAGGCCTAGGTGCCGTAATCCATTTTTGAAATAAACATTGTATTTTCAGGGGTGTGGCATTTAATAAAATATCCACTTGTCAATGGGACAGGTTGCTTCATAAATCCACTTGTCCTGTAACAATACCACTAGTTCCATAGATACCATGTAGTATGGCAACAAATTATGGCAGCAATCTCATTATAGAAGAGCTCTGATAATAGCCTCTGATCATGTCAGAGCTCATAACATAGTAGGGTTTCAAAACTAGCAATTCCCTTATTTTGTCACCTTTTCGGAGAGCTACATACCGGGACTGGAGGTAGCGGTAACTAATAGATCCCCATGGTTGGAATGCCATTTGAGTCTGAGCAAGCTGATTAACTTGCATGTTTTATGGGTTTTCATCAGCTTGTCCCTAATATTTTCCCATACAGATAGACGGATGGAAATGTACTCCTGACAAGGGCAGAGGTAAAACTTCTCCCAGGGTTGGGAAAAAAGTGGTTGGTGGGAATGTGAACTTGTTACCGCTTAACAGATCTTTGCATGAGCAAATCTACACATGCATATTTGCTTGCGCTAAAATGCAGTACACAAATATTTTCTAGGACTAGGATTTCCTGAACTAGTCCTGTAAATTCTTGTGAATTCATGAAAGCCGTAAATCTGCACAAATGCAAGGGCATACACCTTGGATGCATTTCTGTGACTTTCTTTAAGAATTGGACCCCGATTTAGGTCTGGTGTTAACCAAGACCTCTGTTTTGAATAGAATTCTCTCTCTTTCTCTGTCTTCCTGCTGGGTTTCTTTGTGAATGACAGCATGCTGCTCTTTCACAAGGTGATTTAGGCCCAGATCTCTGTACTGGGGTGAATGTATGACATTGTTCTGCATTCTGTCCATCAACTGTTGATTTTGCATTTGTCACCCTGAGTGGGATGGGTATGCTCAGACGTGAGTCCCATGCTCTCCACATCACTGGAGTCAAGCTATACTGGCTGAAGACGGCTGATAGCCAGAAACCGGTCCTAGGATGCTTGATTCCGGTCCAGGAAAGACATGGCTTGGCAGTTCGGGCTGGACTGTTCCCATGAGGCACAGGGTCAAGGCTGATTTGCATATGGCCATGTCTGAACTGGGGTGGTGTGGAGTGCAAAAAAACAATGGATTTAGGCCCAGATCTCTGTACTGGGGTGAATGTAGGACATTGTTCTGCATTCTGTCCATCAACTGTTGATTTTGCTCTTTCACAAGGAGCATGGTTTAGTTCAGTGCTGGGAAATTCTGTGGCAATGTGTGGTTTTTGAGACCAAAAACATTTTTGCTTTTGTCAATGCTTGTTAAAATGAGGAGGGCCCAGCAGTTCCTACAGCAGTAAAGTTTTACAAAAACCATGTCAAAACAAGACACTCATTGACAAAAACAAAAGGCTAACGACCAATATCATACATTTTGGATTTGCCAATGCTTCTTTTTTTCATGTTTCCTATAATTTTGTTGAAACTGGTTACATTGATTTTCCATTAGGAATATTTTTGGGAAATACTAGCATGCATCAACATATTTCACTAAATGATGCTTCAAAGTAATGGTACTTAAAATTTCACAGTAGTTTAGCTAAATGTTTTTTTGCTTTGTGCATTTTTTACTGGAAATTTTATTTTGAAAGCAAATATTCATTACTCTTGCATTAAAGCTTTTGCATATGTTTGCATCTAATCAGAAAGCATACTGGATGTATATTATGTAGCCTCATATTGATAGACTTTGCAACCTGTCTACACATTAGTATACTGGAACCAATGTCAGTCATGCAGTACGAACTTAGAACATTTCCTTGATGTCCTCACTCTAATAATAAAGGATTTGCATTAATGAACCATAAGTACATGTTAGAATAGCATTAACTTAAGAGGGGTGTTACCCTGAAACTGGTCCTAGGAAGCTAAAATCCAGTCCAGGGAGGGCCGGGCTTGGCAGTTCGTGGTGGACAGTTTCCATGAGGAACAGGGTCAAAACTGATTTGCATATGGCTGGGTCTAAACTGGAGTGGGTAAATTACTTCATTGTGTTACTCTACCCTGGAAAGGTGTTCCACGGGTGGAGTATGGGTGTTTCCATGCATCCACCCATGAATTTGGGTGCATTCCCAGATTTTCCAACACTGGTAAAGCTGAGAATGTGTCAAAAAGTTGATGAGGCGCAACAAGGAGAATTATCTTTAGGTATCCTTATTACTTCCTCTTTTTATGTGTGCTGCATTCTGACCAAAAATAATCCTGCTTACAATGCAGGCCCCCATGCACCGTAGTGTATGGGTGCCTGTGCTGGTGCTAGACAGCACATTGTGCGACAGCATTTGGAAAAGACAGGAATGCCCCATATTATATAAATATGGCACATATCTGCCCTTTCCCCATCACGGTGACTTGCTGTGCTGTGTGATAATTTAGTAAGTATGCCCCTAACTTCCCTGGAAACAGACACTGCATGCAGATTTGGGCCCACAAATTCCAAGGATGCCTAGCACCAGCACAGGCACAAGAATAATCCCTATAATCAACAATAACCAACAACCATTGAGTTAACCACTAACCTTGAGTTCCGGAGAAGTGTGCATCATGGAGTCTGGTTGTCAGACACTGGAAAACCCACACTGCAGGCAACTGTGTTAGCAGGAAAAGCAGCCACAACCACATACGCCCTATCTAAGTTATACTACAAACTAAACAGTCATTTGGCAGAGGCGATCTGAAGAGTCATGGGGGCAAAATTACTACCAACAATAAATTATGGCCACCTTGCTTTTCCTGGCAGGCTTACTGAGCCACTAGAGCGCAGCCACATAGACTCATACAGTGAAATATTTGGTTTACCTAACTGATCCATTTTGAATTTAATCTGGTGAACATGGACATCAAGTGCAAAAAAAACATATTGAAATTCCATCACTAGGTGACCAGGGCGTATCCAAAGTCCATGCGGGGCACACTAAACACAATTTTTCTGGACAAAAAAAGCATTTGCAAAGTACCTTGTCTTGGAACTACACTAAATCTGGATTCAGTATATTTGACAGATCCCCCAAATCGCTGTAGTACAACTAAAGAAAAAGCTAAAGCTAAAGGAAGGCCTCAAGAGAACTTGATATATAACTAGCTGAAAATATTAGAGGACCAGAGGGGCTTGCTTCATCACATGAAGCTATCCTTTGTCAACCATATCTGAAAGCAGCCATTGGAAAACAAGCCTTTAAGAACATACTAGCAATCAGGCTTTTAACAACGCCTATATGGGAATACAGGACCCAATGTACAAATTTGGCACAGGGGCATGGGCAATGCAGGCTGTGACAATGCCACTCTGAACTGGCTGTTAACATTGCATGTTGTGGCGTACCTAAGGCCAATCTTCGTGCAACATGGGATAAGAACATACAAAGAGGCTCTGATGCTAATCTACACTACAGTGGTTCCAAAGGAATTAGCTCAGTTTGGCAAATATTTTTTGAAAGCCTGCAGGCTCCTAGGAGAGGCAAGCCTAACAACGGGGCTGTCATTCACAAAAACTGAGCCTACTGCAATGTGGAAGTCTTGGACTGATCGCAAGCTTGCAAAGCCTTAAAAGACCACAATAGTCTAGAGACTATGAACAGCTAACAGTGTAGTTTGGTGTTATTTGAGTATTTTCATTTGCGGTGAGGCCTCAGTATGTGTTTCTCTAGAACAATAGGCTAGAGTGGTTTGCTCATTCTTATACACCATGACACTTTGCCCCAGGACAGCAAAGCCTTATAAGCAGTAGGTGGCTTTTTAGAATATAGACAATGTCTGGTTAACGGGGTATGCTTGCATGCTCTATGAGCATTTTTCCATTATCTTGCATCTCCACATCTATTTACCTTTGCTGCATTAGCTCTCAGCACTGCAGAGAAACATTTAATATGATTGGATCACGGTCCCCCACTATGGCGTTCCATAATATTGCATTTTGATATATATGCAAGGGTATTTGCACTGGTATATGGCAGATTTTGCAAACTTAATTAAATAAATGGTGTGGCACATCGCACTTGATACCCAAGTCCTAAGCAGAACTCAGTTGAACTTGCACTTACCGGTTAGTAGAACATTAGGTGCACTATCAAGCTTGGAATTCACAATCTACCATTCTAGCCAATACTTGCATTATCCTGCGACACCATGGTAGACGGACCATATGCTTTTTTGAACTTTGAATACTGAGGCACCCCTAAGAAACTGTGGGGCTGTTCTAGATGTTACCCGAAATCGCTTGTGTTGTGTTGATGAACTTTCAAGCCACTCTTATGAAACATGGAAGTTAAGGATCCACAGGGAGACTTTCTGGTGCTAAGATGCTGCCAGATTATTATTTTATTTTTTTGTGTGCAGAATTTCATATGTTGCTCATTTTAAAAACAGATATATTTTAATGCAAACATGTTTTGTAAAGATTTTAAGTAGTCACACAATAAAGTTTTATCATTATCATGACACAACCTCCTCAGTAAGCACTACATAAACACAATTACAATGAAATACAATTGCTAATGCCATTGCCTCCATCTTTGTGTTGAGTAGGCGGGGTGTGCATGTTCTTAGGTTTCGCCTAGGCTGCGCATGCGCTGTCTCGACGAAAGATGCTGTATACACTATAGTGGGGGAAGCTCCACCTACTTGCCGCCCATCTTTTTCATTGGCTTTAAGCATAAATACTGCCCTATACTTGGTGTTTGTCTTCTTAGTCCTGCCCCCTGACGCCTATGTCGTCATTTTGATCCTTCCGAGGCTATCAGCCCCTTTACTGGAACACTGTTTGCTGCCCTGTGGTCTCCCCTCCCGCAGTTCGCAGTTTTTTCGCCACTCACTCATCACCCCCACTCCTGTTTGTACATTTTTAAATGCGGAAACTCCCATTTTGTAATGCAATACGTCTTGCGTAAATACGAGTCGCATTGCAGTGCATATGCTTGTTTTTAAAATAGTGCGCAAAGTAAAGGAAGTGCAAACAACAGAAGGCAGGCGCCTCGTGCGTGAGTGTAGGCGGGGCTCCCGTGCACCAAGGAGAGCACCGCATCCACAAGCGGGACAGTAAGTTTTATTTTATATGTTTAATTTTTGTTTAATTAAACCCCACCCGCCTCCATCCAAACGACCGCATCCCCGCCCACACAGCCCAGAGATAGGCCTTTCACCCACTGCAGCTCATGCTGAGTGCGCCAGTCACTCACACCCTGCAGGTTACACCAGCGTGCAATGGTCTAAACTCTGGAGCAACTTAAACAAAATAGAAAGATGGCGCAGGGCATATTCCGCCGAACTCCAATAGCCCCATTCCCCACATGGCAGTGAAACCAAGTGTGCATCCTTGTACAGCTGCTAGCAAGCAGGAAGGCGGGAGCGGGACTTTTATCAGTTTATTTTAATGATTATTGCAACAATTATTCCATTAGCAGGCTTAGTTAGCCTTGCTGGGGTTCACACATGACTCGTAGATCACCTCGGATGTCAGCAGCGAGTGTTTATTCCATGTGCTGTCTCCCTACTCGTAATTTGGCAACCGCCGTCAAGCCCTAGGATGTACTTGTTTCCCTTTTTTATAGTCAGAACCATACTTCAAGGCACTGTTGCCCGCTAATGTCTGCATCGAAAGGGCTCCCGGCTGCTCCTCGCATTCCATGCGTCACGCTGGGCAACTTCTGTACATCTCGCAGTACCAGGAATGGGTGCGCTGTGTTTTATCGTAGGAATCCTTTACATAAATGGCTGAAGGGCTTTGTTCTGTGCAAGGGCTGGTGACGCCTACTCCTTGCCCAACAGGCACATGGCTGTTGTATTAGCGATGGCAGAAGGGTAGCTCATTGAGACCGGAGAGGCGCCGACGGAGCACTAGTCTGGACAGCTCGAGAACACTGTTTGCTCAGCTGCCCTAAAGCCGGCTTTCCAGCTTTATGGTGTGTCCAGGGGCGGTGAGTGCCTTTCAGCCGGTTATGCGCCCCTGCCATGCGGCCTTTTGATCCTGTGTCGCCTCGCATCTCTTTTTTAGGTCTCGTCTTTACCATTCCGAAGGAATGGGAAATGGCGAGAATTCAAGTGCTCGAACTGATTGTGAAACCACCGCTTTTTTTCGTGGCGTTTTCTTCGAATGCACGTGGCCACAGGCACGCGCTTTTAGCCCATACACTTTCATGGCCATCTGTTCCTCAATGTCCCTCCCACCCTTCGCTTGATCTTGCCGCGAGTTCAGGCTAATGGCCCTCCCCCAGCACAGAGCGCGCATCGCGGCCGCACAGCACATCAAAGGGCTTCTCCCAGCGTGTGCTGTGCGGCTTCTCCTCCCCTAATTATGTGGCCGGCCGTACTTGTGTTTCCCGGCCGCTTCCCGGCCACTCTTGTATTTAATTACAGGCAGCAGCATTTCTCCTGCGCCAGGCCACATCAAAGGCTCTGTGCCACTTTCACCCACACAGCAACACTTACAGACACGCAACGCCACTCACACCCACGCAAGCCCACTATCATCCACGCAACACCACACTCACCCACGCAACGCCACTCACCCAAGCAACACCACTCAAACACGCAACGCAACTCATCCACGCAACCCCACTCATCCACGCAACCCCACTCATCCACGCAACGCCACTCATCCACGCAACGCCACTCATCCACGCAACGCCACTCACCCAAGCAACACCACTCACACACGCAACACAACTCACCCACGCAACACCACTCATCCACGCAACGCCACTCACACACCTAACACCACTCACACATGCAACGCCACTCACACATGCAACGCCACTCACACACGCAACGCCACTCACACACGCAACGCCACTCACACACGCAACACCACTCACCCACGCAACGCCACTCATCCATGCAACGCCACTCACACACGCAGCGCCACTCACACACGCAACGCCACTCACACACGCAACACCACTCACACACGCAACGCCACTCGCACACGCAATGCCACTCACACACGCAACGCCACTCACACACGCAATGCCACTCACACATGCAACGCCACTCACACACGCAACGCCACTCACACACGCAACGCCACTCACACACGCAATGCCACTCACACACGCAATGCCACTCACACACGCAACGCCACTCACACACGCAACGCCACTCACACACGCAACCCCAGTCATCCACGCAACCCCAGTCATCCACGCAACGCCACTCACACATTGTGGGTGCAGATTGTGGGTGCAGATTGTGGGTGCAGATTGTGGGTGCAGATTCAGAGTGCAGATTCAGAGTGCAGATTGTGGGTGCAGATTGTGGGTGCAGATTGTGGGTGCAGATTCAGAGTGCAGATTCAGAGTGCAGATTCAGAGTGCAGATTCAGAGTGCAGATTCAGAGTGCAGATTCAGAGTGCAGATTCAGGGTGCAGATTGTGGGTGCAGATTGTGGGTGCAGATTGTGGGTGCAGATTGTGGGTGCAGATTGTGGGTGCAGATTCAGAGTGCAGATTGTGGGTGCAGATTGTGGGTGCAGATTGTGGGTGCAGATTGTGGGTGCAGATTCAGAGTGCAGATTCAGAGTGCAGATTCAGAGTGCAGATTCAGGGTGCAGATTCAGAGTGCAGATTCAGGGTGCAGATTCAGGGTGCAGATTCAGGGTGCAGATTCAGGGTGCAGATTCAGGGTGCAGATTCAGGGTGCAGATTGTGGGTGCAGATTGTGGGTGCAGATTGTGGGTGCAGATTCAGAGTGCAGATTCAGAGTGCAGATTCAGAGTGCAGATTCAGAGTGCAGATTGTGGGTGCAGATTGTGGGTGCAGATTGTGGGTGCAGATTCAGAGTGCAGATTGTGGGTGCAGATTGTGGGTGCAGATTCAGAGTGCAGATTCAGAGTGCAGATTCAGAGTGCAGATTCAGAGTGCAGATTGTGGGTGCAGATTGTGGGTGCAGATTGTGGGTGCAGATTCAGAGTGCAGATTCAGAGTGCAGATTCAGAGTGCAGATTCAGGGTGCAGATTCAGGGTGCAGATTCAGGGTGCAGATTCAGGGTTCAGATTCAGGGTGCAGATTCAGGGTGCAGATTGTGGGTGCAGATTGTGGGTGCAGATTGTGGGTGCAGATTGTGGGTGCAGATTGTGGGTGCAGATTGTGGGTGCAGATTCAGAGTGCAGATTCAGGGTGCAGATTCAGGGTGCAGATTGTGGGTGCAGATTGTGGGTGCAGATTGTGGGTGCAGATTGTGGGTGCAGATTGTGGATGCAGATTGTGGGTGCAGATTGTGGGTGCAGATTGTGGGTGCAGATTCAGAGTGCACTCACACACCTAACACCACTCACACACGCAACGCCACTCACACACGCAACGCCACTCACACACGCAACGCCACTCACACACGCAACACCACTCACCCACGCAACGCCACTCATCCACACAACGCCACTCACACATGCAGCGCCACTCACACACGCAACGCCACTCACACACGCAACGCCACTCACACACGCAACGCCACTCACACACGCAACGCCACTCACACACGCAACGCCACTCACACACGCAACACCACTCACACACGCAACGCCACTCACACATGCAACACCACTCACACATGCAACGCCACTCACACACGCAACGCCACTCACACACGCAACGCCAGACATATATGCGACAAATTGAGCCCGCAGTGGCCCACCCAAATGCACCCTTGGCCCACCCAAATAAAAATTCCTGGAGCCGGGCCTGCCAGGGTGTTGTCTTAACAAAGGGCAGCTCTGGCCTCCTTGGAGGCATGGCAGGCTTAGTTAGCCTTGCTGGGGTTCACACATGACTGACAGATCACCTCGGATGTCAGCAGCGAGTGTTTATGCCATGTGCTGTCTCCCCACTCGTTTATTTGTTGCAGTTTCCGGTTACTTAAACATCAAATTAAGAGACAGTCTCCTGTGATTGTTGCGTTTTCTCCTCGATGCTGTTGGCAGTTTTTATGTAAATATTTCTGCAATGCAACCTGCTGGCAGTGACCGTATGATGTGGGCCAGTGTGGGAGCGGGGTGCTCATGGCTCGTTGACTGCCCTCTTATCCTCTGTCCTCTTCTCCCCTAGCGTCTTTCTCCTCAGCCCCCTTCTCCTCTGTCCTCTTCTCCTCTCTCCTCTTCTCCCTCGCCTCTTCTCCTCTGTCCTCTTCTCCTCTGCCCTCTTCTCCTCTGCCCTCTTCCCCTCTGCCCTCTTCGCCAACTCTTTGCAACACTTTGGGCACACTCCAATAACCCTACTTAGAAGTGGATTAGCGCTTTGAGCAGTCAGCACATTTGTCTCTAAGCCATAAGCATGACAGTGTCACGCTAATGTCTCTTACAACTAACAACGAATGCTTACTAATCTCAGTGACCAGAGATCACTCAAGCTACAATCCAGTCTTTCCTTTTTTGCCTACTGTACCACTCTAGCAGAGGACAGCAATAGGCAACTAAGTCTTGGTCCTGCTCCAACAGGACCAGCCCAAAGTATCAGATCAGGTCACTTCCTGGTGAGACCACAACCCACTCAGTCCAATTTCCCTATTTATGCCTAATTAATGTGGTATAGCTTGAAACCTGTGGAAGATGAAGCATAAGATCATGCCTTGGCTTATCTGTTGCACAAAGGGTATCTACTACATGGACTCGTAGATCTGGTGGCACAGAATAAATATCTTCTTCTGAATGCTACTTTATATTTGTGTTTATGTTTTTTACATTTGTTTAAGATTTAAGCTTCTCTGGTCACCGCGTTTTTTCATAATTAACGCGGTGCCCACTTTACGTTCAGAGTCCTTTATCTACTTTATTTACATTGCCGGTTACAAGCACTTCCCAGCAGTATTTGTGTTTTGTTTCAGCTTTAATGCACGCTTTCTCCACAATCACATTGCTTAATTTTATTTCTCCTGTTGTTAGTGGTAAAGGTGGGGTAGGTTCTACATTTTAAAAATATACTGGCATCATAAAAACTCAAAGGGCTTCAGAAGCAAAATGTTTAATATCTGACCCATCGTTCTTTTAAATATAAACAACTATCTCGAACATACTGTATTGTTACTATCAATTCAGGTTCAAGTCTCAGCGTCAGCTCAACATTGCTTCCTAACCTTCCAGTCGACTTTGGCTATATAAATACTGCAAAAAAAGACACAAGGATAAAAAAAAATAACCATAAGGAAAGACAAATGGTTTGTACACAGTGAAACCAGAAAACCAGTATAAATTGCATCTTACCTGCTTAAATTGTGTGATTTTAGGCAAACATTTTATTTAACCATTATAAAAGCACTTTAAAAAATGTTCAGAGCACCTGTTCTATAAAATCCGATTGTGTTTCATTGACAACTACAAGTGGGCAAGGGTACCCCTCCCTCCCTATCTGAGCCTCGCAGTGTCATTGGAATGCTTTTCCAACTCTGCACCGCACGTTTTCATAATACATTAATATGGCGAAACCAATTGGCATGGCCAATGCTTGTTTTATGTGATGTTTCTATAGATCGAACGTAGCGCAAAGGTCAGAGACTACAATAAAGCGCAAGCATCTCTGCAGATGACAGGTTTGGGAACCCTCACGTGGCAGCAGCCAGCCAGCGGACAGTAAGCGCAACAGTGAGTCTAAGCATTAACCTCTCCTTTAAAACAACTGCCTTTTAGGGAGAGATATAAAGCACCTTGCAGGCAAGTGCGTCTCGAGGCCCAACAAAAATCATGGAAAAACACTTTACTACCCAACCCAAGCATCTATCAACCTGCCACGGGCGCTCCTCGCGCACAGAAGAGCAGCGACCCCCATCCCCCCTCCCCAAATCCATCACTGCAGGCGAGTCAAGCTGAGAGGCTCAGCTCCTCGCGCTCGGATTCCTGTGGTAGGCTCGCAGCTTTATTCAACTATTACAGGGTTATAAAACACAAACGTTGCAGCTGATGCCTTGAACAGAATAAATCTAGTGTTCAAAATTATTATATGCGTACCCAATTAACGATATTACAAGACCCTGGGACAACGACACAGAGTTAATTAGTTACAGCAAGTAGGTCAGGAGCGTTCCCCGTGGGGATACAGGAACAGAACCCCCTGCACACGTCACGCAGCCCGCGCACTGACGTATCGCCTCCACCGACACTGAATTGGCCGTTATATCCTGTCCCCACCCAACCTACGCCTATTCCCACGCGCCCCTGCTCCGGCTCCGGTCTACGCCCCTTCCTAGTTGAGCGACATATGGTCGTGGGCAGAGGGAGCTAGTTTGGGTTGCAGCCCATCTCCCCGGTGGTTTGATTTATAGAGTGCGCGACAAGGTGCCAGCGTTAGCATGGTCTTGGACTGCCGGCCACCTCCCCCCTTGAACACCGACTGAATTACCCAATTCAACCAGTCAACACATGGGGGGTCTTTGGAAGTCAAGGGGGGGGTACGGGGCCCCCCCCCCTGGCCGTATTTATTAAAATATAAAAACAAATCAAAAATTTTAATCAAATAAACATTTCTGACAATTATTAAAATGCACACTTTTCAGAATATTAGATTGACATCCGTTTCGACATGGTATGATGGGCTAACCTTAACAAATAGCTAATACAGCGTGTCTCCTAACGTAATCTAGTCATCCTGAAAATTAAACTGCATTCTAATAATTCCATTACTTTTTAATAACTTTTTATTAACTTTAATAAAGGCCTACGGCAAGGTCGCCAACCGGTGTCAGATCCTTTTACAGCTGCGCTCTCGCGTTGAAGATGCGCATGCGCAACCCAGGGCACGTTACACCCACGTGCGCTCCCCGAACTCCATTTAACCATAACAGGAGGGCCCAGACACTCGCGCACCTTAGTGACGTCATAGTGTTGTGAGGGGTGGCTACCAGCCTGAGGAAAGCGTAGACTCCCTCCCCCGCACCCTTTAAATTAATGGAGACCATCTCCTGCCCCTGAAGTTCTGAGAGAGACCAAATGGCCCCTCCCGCGGGCGGCCCCTTTCGTGAATGGGTCCGCCCCCCCCGTAAGGACCTTAAAATGCTGCTCACCGATTAATGACCTTACCGCCAGACACACATAATAAATACGACAATGCTCTTCTAAAAGGAAAAAAGGCCTAAGGATAAAATTGTTAACACACAGCAAAGCATAAACATCTACATATATAGTTACTCCTGTAAGCGGGAAAAAGGGGCCTAAGGAAGGAACTGGTTAAAATCACGGCACTGCACCCACGTTCAACTTCTGTACTTCCTTCCAGTAAACAGGAAATTCAAGGCCTACTGGATCAAGTCCCCCTTATATCTATGTACCGGCACATTGACAAAACCTGATACTCACCATTTGCCAAGCCCCAAGGTCTGCTAATAAGGGATGGAGGGTGGGGAAAATTAAACGGCCCCACGGTGGGGCGAGGAGCGAGCCTGGGGAGCGCGGGCACAAAGAGGCCGCTTCCCGCGCTCCCCAGGCTCTTAACCCCTTCGCCGCCGCGACCCCGCCCCCTCGCCCCGGAAGCACACCAGTACTTCCGGGGCGAGGGGGGCGGGGAACGCGGCCCCGAAGGGGACGGGTTATGGGAGGGACCGGGCCCCGCCATGCTTGCGTGGGGGCCTATTGGCCCCCCCTTGTATCATGGTCTTGGACTGCCGGCCACCTCCCCCCTTGAACACCGACTGAATTACCCAATTCAACCAGTCAACACATGGGGGGTCTTTGGAAGTCAAGGGGGGGGTACGGGGCCCCCCCCCCTGGCCGTATTTATTAAAATATAAAAACAAATCAAAAATTTTAATCAAATAAACATTTCTGACAATTATTAAAATGCACACTTTTCAGAATATTAGATTGACATCCGTTTCGACATGGTATGATGGGCTAACCTTAACAAATAGCTAATACAGCGTGTCTCCTAACGTAATCTAGTCATCCTGAAAATTAAACTGCATTCTAATAATTCCATTACTTTTTAATAACTTTTTATTAACTTTAATAAAGGCCTACGGCAAGGTCGCCAACCGGTGTCAGATCCTTTTACAGCTGCGCTCTCGCGTTGAAGATGCGCATGCGCAACCCAGGGCACGTTACACCCACGTGCGCTCCCCGAACTCCATTTAACCATAACAGGAGGGCCCAGACACTCGCGCACCTTAGTGACGTCATAGTGTTGTGAGGGGTGGCTACCAGCCTGAGGAAAGCGTAGACTCCCTCCCCCGCACCCTTTAAATTAATGGAGACCATCTCCTGCCCCTGAAGTTCTGAGAGAGACCAAATGGCCCCTCCCGCGGGCGGCCCCTTTCGTGAATGGGTCCGCCCCCCCCGTAAGGACCTTAAAATGCTGCTCACCGATTAATGACCTTACCGCCACAGGCCAGGTAGTTAACCGACTATCTGGCCCCCCCCCAAAACCCCCCCCCCTTCTAGAAAGGTCATACTCCCCCTGCAAAAATTTCCACCCATGCCAGGATGTTTCTTATAAAAAGGGCATTCCCCTCCTCTGTTAAGTGCACCCCATCCCGCAAGTAGAAGTGTTCCCCCCAAATGCAACCGTGAGGGATGGTCTGTAAGACCGGAGTCCTAAATAACCTGTCCAGCTTGTTGTTGACCCTCTTTAACGAGCTGTTCAATGCGCTGACTGAGTTTCCCCCCCTCCATTGCATCCTTGGTATCAGTTGTGACCATACTACTACACTACCTGGTAACCGCTTTGCTAGCCAACCTGCTGCAGATATAATTTCTTCCAGGAGGACCCTTCTGCCCAGACCTGCCAGATCATTCCCCCCTAAGTGAAGTATTACCGCCGAGGGTGGTGTAGTATGTCGCGCTAGTAAGTCCGACATATAGTCCCTGAACTGATTGAGGCGGAGCCCCCCCCTGCCATGGAAGGAGACCCTGCACCCCCTACTTTCCACCCTTTGTTTGCCTGAACCTGCAAGAAAAAGTTTGTTAGCACGTTTGACATATGAATGCCCCACTACCCAAATGACTACGGTCTTCTGTCTGTCCTCCTGGTCCCTCCATGCTGTAGTAGAGTTGCCTTGATGCTCCATGGGTAGTTTCCGTCCTGCGTCACAGGCCCGTGAAACTGTAAATAACCAGAAAAACAGCAGGTATTAGCAATACTCCATAAGGCGGCAGCTCTCACAACATGTGCAACCGCACGTAGCGTTTATAAGCGCTTGAGGACCATCTCCCAATTCTTTGCACACTCTTTGTGGTCAAACCCCTAGCTGTTGCTTCTGTGGCTGCCCCTATCCTGAAGGAGTGTGTCCCAAACTCTTTGTGGTTATAACCAGCTTTTGCCATGCTCATTGCTAGTACCCTCTGGAACTGATACCTGGTAAGAGGAGTCCCATCCCCATGCATCAGTAGTGACCCCACACACTCCTGTGCCCGCTGTCTTATTAGTTCCTCCACGTGTGTCACCGGGCAGCAGGGATTGTTCCTTGCCCGATGTAACGCCAAACTTTGGCCCCTAGCGTCCTGATCAGTTTTAGATTTTCTGATGCTGATCCACATAGTGTCGCCCCTTATGCTGATATCATGCAGCTGAAGGCCGCCTATCTTATCACCTTTGTTGGCCGCAACGAGTTCACCTACCCTGAATGCCCCATAGAAGGCTAACGAGAAAGCCGCTTTAAATAGGCCCACCTCAGATGTAGAGCTACATGTGTCCGGCAGCGCGAGGAGAACAGCTGACAGACGTTCAAAACCTATGGGTTTCCTGGAATCTATGGAGGGGGGCTGCATGCGCCGCCATCCCTTTAGTGCCCTGTGGGCCTGGAAGCTGTGTGTAGGGTCCCTGCCCCCCCGTGCCCGTGCGAAAAAGGAGATAGCGGCCTTGTGCCTGTTGGCTGTTGCCACCGTGCGCCCTTCCTTGTGTAGGCTGCCTAAATACTCGTTGAAGCTAGCCTCCATAGTCCAACTACTCTCCCAGCCCTGTCCCAGAAAGTGACAGTAAGACCTGAACGCCCCTTCGTATGCCGTCCTGGTCTTGGGTGCTAGGCTGGCTGCCACGAGGTCATGTAGTTGGGGGCACCAATTTGCCAAAGAATCGCTGGGAATTGGGCTGGCGCAGTCTCTGCCTCCGGCAAGTGATCCCTGAACACCTGCATCTTAAAGCGAGAAAGGGCATCAGCTGCATTGTTTAACACCCCTGGGACATGTTTTGCTCTGAAAAGTACATTCCTTGTCATGCAACACAGTACAATCTCTTTCATCAAGCGTAAAATGAGTGGACACCTTGCAGCTTGTTGGTTGATGCATTCAACCACAGACATATTATCTGACCAGAATATTACCGATCTGTTGGCCAGCTCCTCTGGCCAGACTTTCAGTGCCACCCAGATTGGGAAGAGCTCGAGGAAACCAATGTTCACCGTCAGCCCGTTCTCCTCCCACCAGGCGGGCCACTTCTGCGCCACCCATTTCTTGCCAAGGATGGCCCCAAACCCAACACTGCCCGCCGCATCTGTCCATAAACCAATGTCCTCTGAAGACACCGTGGGTGCACCCCACAGCACTCTTCCATTGAAATCCGCCAGGAATGCCATCCATATCCGCATGTCCTGGCGCACCTCAGCAGACAGCCGTGTCCGGTGATGTTTTTCACGAAGACCCCTCATGGCCTGTGCAATTGAGCGTGAAAATGGGCGAGCCATAGGAATTACTCTCAACGCAAAATTCAACTGTCCCACTGTCTGCTGCAACAGCCCTAAATTCACCTTCCTCGCTTGTAAGCACAGTTCTAGAGTCTGTTTGAATTTTTGGATCTTTTCTGTTGGTAATCTAAAACACCCCTCAACCGAATCCAGTTCGATGCCTAAAAATTCCAGGCATGTCACTGGTCCAACCGTCTTCCCCTGCGCCAACGGGACACCGAAAGAGCGCATGAGCACGCAAAATTCCTGCAATGCCGACGCACACTCCCGTGAACCCGCCGGGCCCAGGAAAAGAAAGTCATCCAGGTAGTGCATCACCCACTGGTGACCCGTATGTTGTCTTAATGTCCATTCCAAAAAGGAGCTAAACTGTTCAAAATAAGCACATGAAATTGAGCAACCCATGGGCATGCACTTATCCATGTAGTACTTTCCCTTAAAGGAGAAACCCAGCAGGTGCTGGTCCTGTGGGTGAACCGGGAGTAGTCTAAAGGCTGACTCAATGTCCGACTTAGCCATCAGTGTACCTGCACCCAAACTCCTCAGCATGCCCGCTGCCTGATCGAAGGACGCATACTTCACTGAGCAAATCGTATCATCAATAGCATCGTTTAATGATGCCCCCCTTGGTGCGGATAAGTTGTGGATGAGCCTAAATTCCCCTAGTTCTTTCTTAGGCACCACCCCCAGAGGAGAGCACACAAAATTCTGCGTGGGAATGCCGTGAAATGGTCCTGCTACCCTCCCCAAACGCACTTCTTTAGCTATTTTTGTTGACACCACTGATGGATTGGCAAAGACTGATAGCTGATTCCTACACTGTGGTCTCCCTACATACCCCCCAGCAGGAATTCGAAAACCATGTGTGAAACCTTCTTGTAATAATCTAGCGGACGTGTGATTCGGGTACCTGTTCAACCAGGGGATCAATGCTGACAGCTGGATGGGTGAATGTGCTATTGGCGGGCGGATCATACTATTCAGGTTTCCTCCTACCCCTGCTCCCTGCACCACTATTTTTAGTTCGGCATGTTGTTTCGGGGTGGGAAGTGTGGCCACATACGCTACATGCGTGCCTGAACTTACAGGTACCTGGTGCCCTGTTGCATGTCCGCCTATTGAAGTCCCAGCATACTCCCTTCGCCCCTCCATTTGCTTTCTGCTTTTGGGCCGTCTCCCTTCCCGGTGCAGATCGAAAGGGCTGTTGAAACGCCTGCTGCGGCCTGGGTAAATACCCTCTACCCGCATTTGTGCTTGTGCTTGCCCCCTGGCCTTTCTCGAATTGATTGTGCCATGAGATGGAGTCTACCTTGTCCCATGATAAAGTTTTATCAAATTCCTTGGACTTCCTGAAAGCAACATCATATTCCTTCCATACATCCCCTGCATGATTCTCATGGAACATTGTTATCCTACTTTGGTAGCAGTTCATGGCTGGTTGCATCCCCTTAAAACGTTCGCCCATTACTGCGCCGAACACTGCAAAAGCCCTCAGCCAGTTGATTAGGTTTTCTTCCACCCTAAACTTGTACAACTTCGCTCTCCATTCACTGGGCAAGAACATTTCCTTCTGTGATTTTGCATATTCCCACTCCCTGTTATCTATCAGCAAAGAAAACATGTTCACATACTTGTCGGCCCATATCATTTCCTTTACACACTGTGACACATGCTGCGCTAAGCACTCACCCCTAGAGGGCAATGTTCCTTCGCCCAGCAAAGGCAGGGCAATCTCCTTACCATTCCCATTGTCGCTGGGTAACATTGCGTCCGCGGTCTTGGCACCGCCTCCATCATTCGCTGGACCTGTTTGGGGAGAAACCGGTGCAGGCGGCGTTGCGCCCCTACCACTAGCCAACAATATCTGATTCACCAATGATTGTTGCTCCATTGTCAGAGCGGTATTGGCCGGCAACGCACCCCCCCCTAACCAAGGGAGAATAGCTGCCACCTGAGCTGCCAGGTCTATTGGCGCGAGCCCTGGCGCGGGAGTGGGAGCAGGACCCGCACTTAGGGGCACCGGAGCCTGTGGTGGCGCGACGGGTGGCACTGGTGCCGCCGCTGGTATCACCGGCACATTTGGTACTGCCACTGGCAAGTGGGGCACCGGGGCTGGAGCGGGCACCGGGACCTGGGGTAGCGGGAGTGGGGCAGCAGGGGGTACCTGTGGTGGCAGAATTGGTGCAGCAGGAGGTAGGATGGGAGCAATATTCTGTGGCTGCCCCCCCACCCTCTTATTTCTTGCGCGCCTGGGTGGTGTCACAAAGACGCCCCTTGGCTTGGGCGGTACTATCGTCCGCTTGGGTCTTCCAGATGGACCGGCCTGGGCATCTACTCTGGCCCCCAGGTCCGCTAAAGCCTTATCCATTTTATCAACCTTCCCCAGTCTCTTATCCATTGCAGACATTCTGCGCATCATTTTTTGTAACATTACACCCACATTTGGATTGACACGCCCCCTTCTTTGAGACATATTGATGAGCACACCGTGCTCCGTACCTGACCCAGTTGAAGGTGCCCGAGCTGGATCACACAGACCTAGGTCCCAGGCTTGTCCCCCTGAAATTAGAAAGTACGTTATTTCTTATTCCAACAAGCAAATACAGGCAATCAGATCACCTTTCTCGGCGGTACAAGTCAAGGTAAACCTTTTAGAAAACTTTGGCCACCCACTTTCTTTATCTTTAGCTGCTGTATCTGTAAACACTTAGAAATGCGAAACAGTAAAATACCACATACACAGGAAGTGCCCCTTTTCTGTAATCATTCAGTTCTACCAATTATTTGGCAATAAATCACAACGCAAACCGGCAGGACACCTTTAGTGTGCCAATTCAGTTAACATACCCAGCAGTAAAAGAGGCAATAAATCACAGCATATGCGTATTGTTTATACCCACTTTCAATATCGCCTATTCTAATACTGATAGGGCTTCACTGTTTATATTACCCTCTAACCCTTTGTGTACTGGTGGCCTGCACAGGGATATAAAATATACGATCTTAAATATTTGCTTTAAATTGGCAAACACCGTTTGTGCAACACCCCTCACTTATACAATCATTGTGTTATTGCAGTGCACCTTATTTACGATTAACCAACAATTGGACCAGATGAGGAGACTCTTCCTGTCTCCCCTCCGCTCTCTGCCCCAGATGTCCCTGCTTAACAATACCAAATGCCCAGATGCTCGGCCTCCCGCGCTACCAAAGGCTGTTCAATAAATATGACCGCCTCGCTTTTTAGCCCAGCAACGCGGAGCCTACAATTTCCCTGTGTCTCCGGGCAGCGCGCCAGCAATTACCGTCCCCCCGCTCACAGCCGGTACTATAATCACACCTCACTGTAAAATGGGCAGCGCGCCAACAACTTCGATCAATTATGCTTGCGGTAACATTCACTGTACGTGGGCAGTGCGCCAACAATTACCGTCCCCTGCTCACCGCCGTTAGCCCGCTTCTCGTGGCTGCGGAGCCCCTCCCGCCCCGCAAAATACCTCTAGTCTTCACGCGCCGCGCTCCCGTAGGCGTCCGACTCTGCCTTCCCCGACCTCGCTGAGCTCACAGGGTCCCTTCGTAGGCTCTGATCACGCGTCGCGCTCTCTCGCTGGAATTGCCCGGCCTCTGGGATCTGCAACGACTCGCCCGGTCTCTAGGATCCGCACCAAAACCACGACGACTCGTGCTCTCGCTGCTCCAACGCACCGTCGCGTTCTTCTTTGCTGCAGAGAACCTAAAAGAAAAACTAAAAGGAAAATTAAACGGCCCCACGGTGGGGCGAGGAGCGAGCCTGGGGAGCGCGGGCACAAAGAGGCCGCTTCCCGCGCTCCCCAGGCTCTTAACCCCTTCGCCGCCGCGACCCCGCCCCCTCGCCCCGGAAGCACACCAGTACTTCCGGGGCGAGGGGGGCGGGGAACGCGGCCCCGAAGGGGACGGGTTATGGGAGGGACCGGGCCCCGCCATGCTTGCGTGGGGGCCTATTGGCCCCCCCTTGTATTAAGAGGGAGGTTGGAAGTGAATGAAACTGCCACGAGGATTTGCACGCATGGTTTAGGAGCAGCTGTCTGAGATGACTGGGCAGCGGCATGACACGATGGAGTGTGTGCTGGCAGGAGCATTTACAGCCTGGAATTTTAGTGGCAGAGAGGAAAGCAGCAAGCAGCTAAAACATTCTTTGGGGTGCATGATCCACTTTCTATAAACAGACGGCAAGCATTGGTAAAGCCAGTAGGCCTGGGTGCATTGTGCTAACACATGTAGAGTAAGCCCGTTAAACCCAGACAGTGAACTGTAGATAAGGCTCCATTGTCTTTGATTAAGTCCTGTTTTAGTTTCTATTTCCAACAAAAGTTGAATGGCATGGAAGCCTCCATTATAGGTTTCCCTTAGTTTCTATAAGAGAGAAAGGAAGTACTATGATGAAGGCTACCTTACCACCAGTAGAGGAGTGTAGCCCCACTGCTCTCCGAGCAGTTGAAAGAGGAAAAATAAAATGATTATAACTATCATTGTATTTCTCCTACTGCAGTGCCTTAGTTGGGGCAGAGCTGGGCTCCGTGGTGCCAGAGCACTGCAGGGGGAGGAGTGGTGAGTGCACTCTGTAAGTGCGGGAAACATCCTTTACCACGCAACTTTTACCACGCAGTGCTTTTACAACGCAGGTTTTACAACGAAAACCATTACAACGCATTGCACTGGGGGGCGCTCTAGGATAGGGAATAGTTTTAATTTACTATCCAACACCTTCCCTACTATCCACGGGGACTGGAGTTGGAATAGTAAATTAAACTATCCACTATCCAGCACCCCTAAGCACTATGCGTTGTAACAGCATGCGTTGTAAAAACTGTGATGTAAAGGCATGCGTGGTAAAAGCATGCGTTGTAATGTCATACATCCGTAAGTGCGCATGACACTTTGGACGATCCTCTCGGGCTGGCCAAATTGTCATGCACAGCCGCTGCAGGTAAGAGCGGTGGGGCCAGGTGAAGGGAGATTTCGAGAAACAACCACAAAGGAAAATTAAATAATTTTCCTTCGTGTTCTTCTCTCGAAATCTCTCCTCACCTGGCCTCACCGCTCTTACCTGCAGCAGCCAAGGCTGGTCATGCACACTTTGCATGTTCTCCACTCAGCCTGTATTACAGCTTGTTTGGAGAACATGCCCAGGCCCCCAGCCCCTGTCTGAGTGCGGAACCACGGCTCTCAGACCAATCACAACTCTGCATTGCATTGTAGCGTGGTATTTGGCTGTGGGGAGCCCGGGTGCTTCCTGCTGCAGGACTCGAGGTAGATGAAGAGGACCGGATAGAGGCGGTGGCTGGCACGATTCCTGGTAAGTGCGTTTTTTAAAAACAAACATCTTTTCCATCCCCGCCCACATCTTCTGTCTAGTAGCAGCCGCTGCTGCTTACCACCTGACTTTCTTGAACCGTAGAAACAAAAAAACAAATGTTTTGAAGGCAGGGGAACTTTCAATATAGCCAGTATGTAGCAGAAAAGAAAGAAACATTTTAGTCTGGAAGTTCTATTGAAAAGCCGCCAGGAGACAAAACTGCAAAAGGTGAAGGCAGGGGGGCGGGGGGGGGGAGGGGTGGAATGCAAGAAGGTGGATGGCTGGCTGGCATGCATACGTGGCTTGCGAGGAGCACATGGGAAAAAAGTGTTGAGTAGGAATGTGAGAAAAGTGGCAGAGGTGGAGGTTATGAGAAGCAATGATGAAAACACAAGAGTGCAGCAGGGACAACAAGCAGTACATGGGGAAAGAAGGAAGGTTTGAAGTGAGGAATGCAAGTGGGTGGCAGGTTTTAGGGTTGACGGGGAGTGCATAGGGGGAAAGACGAAGGGGCAGTGGGAACAAAGTGAGACACACAGGAGAAAGTCAAACACAGGAGAAAATCAGCAGGAGCAGGCCGAAAGGGCTACATATGTAAAGGAGTTCCTCCTGCAGTTCAATACGAGCACAGGAATGGAGGCAGAAGCATATATTCAAACATCCAGTAGCATTAGGTGAGAGATGAATACTGCACTAGAGCAAACCAAGATGTGATTGACAAAGTGTCAAGTAAATGGCTGAAAAAGGCTGGTTGAAGTAAGCCAATGGCTGAAAGGATTGTACCCAAAGTCCACTAAATGCGTGATTTTAACAATAATTCCTTTTGACAGGTGTGCTTCCAAAATTGGGAATAAAATAAACTGAAAATACATTATAAGGCTTACATTCTCCACCTCTCTGTTATGGGCCAAACCATGGACTCTGCACCCTTTGGTTATGAAATAATGTAATACATATGTTATGCATTGTTATCGAGGATTCCTATATCCCTCGACTGCCCTTAGTGTGGCATTGTAGCACTCAAGAGTCTGAACCAGTTACAAAGTTTAGTATGCCCATGATTGGTTCAAAGATTGTGTCATTCCGTATGTTCTGCATGGCCTGATCATGGTCTTATCGTCTTGTGGCAAATTTGTCGTTTTACACTATATATTCGAATACAAAAAAAAATTGAGATGGGATGTTTTTTCACACAGACCAACATAAAAAGAGGCAGTCACTAAGGTCATTTAAGGTGTACCTTTGACTGATACACCAAGCACTTTATGAGAACTCAGATGCTATAGAAATATATATTGAATTTCATTGACCACCACTGTTCACCTCATTTAACTCAATTTGCATTATTATGCTAAGCCTCTTTCCTGGAAATCCAGTGTCATTGCTTTCTGCTCAAGAAGAGGATGTGAGCCACCTGGTGAACTTTAAACCAATATTGGTGTTTAAAAGATGTGGCTCTTGAAAACCTCTGTATGGTTCAGGTTTCAGAGTTTCACGTCAAACGATAATCTCTGTACAGGTGTAAAATGAAGCGCTCGTTTTTCCCCAAATTTTAATTCATCAAAGGGGCCAACTGTATTTCTGCTATGCTTGAATATCGCTCGCGATTGCATAAACCAGGGCATATATACTATTCCCTGCTGTACCTGCGACTTATACATTACTTGTACAGAGACTATCATTGAGACCTATGCATCCTACTTTACACAGGGCTCTCCAAAACATCACAATATTAATACACATTTTCATTGTGACGGTATCGTGTGCAAAATAAATTCTATGCAGTTCTTGTGCGTAGGTCCAGAAGGGTGACACTAATGATGCACTATGGGGCAGATTTACAAGCCCCTTGCGCCTCATTTACGCCGCCGTTGTGTCACTTTTGTGACGCAGCGGCGGCGCAAATCCTGCTCCATGGTGCGGGGGCACTGACAACGTGACGCATCTGGGAGATGCCTCACGTAGCAATGCCCTGCGCCACATGTAGGTGTTCCTGTGCAGGGGGGGGGGGGGGGCTGTTCCGGCACAGGAACGCCTCCTAAAAGTGGCTGAGTGAAATCTACAAGATTTCACTCAGTCACTTTTAGGCCCATGCTGCGTCAAAACCCTGCGCCTGCCTGAAGCAAGCGTAAGGATTGACGCAGCATTAACTAGATAGGGCCCCCAGAGCATTGCTGGAGCTGCGTCGTGCTTGCGACGCAACTCCAGCAATGCGTCACTTTCCGTTTTTGCCCCCATGGTGCGCCGCATTGTAAATGCGGCGCATCCATGATGGCGGAGCTGTGGCGCACAATAACTGGCGCATCCCTGCTGATTTTAAGGGATGCGCCAGTTATCTTAAATATGCCCCTATATATTTATACTCACTTCTTCTTCGGGTTAATTTAATTAAGACCCACGGGAGCCATCACTGGAAATTGGAAACATATTCTCTGAAGCTGCCATGTGGCATGTGCACCCGCAAGCCCCTGTATGTAGGACGGTGGCAATATGCATTGCCGGTCTTAAGGTGTTGTGGCATGGATGGGTGTTTTGAGTCTTTTTACGCAGCATAAGTGTGCATCAGGCATTGGGGTTAGAGTAATGAGTGTGCTTGTTTCTTATTTGTTTCTTAGGTAATCTCTTTGAGTGTGCAGATTAATAAACTCTTGTGTGCTTGCGTGTGTGTATTTGTGTGAGATTATATTATATTCCAGTTCTGCTCAATGGTGACAACAAGTCAGGTAAAACGTTTCCTGTCGAATTACCTCCAATATTAATGATTTTGGATGCTTCATATATAAGCCTTACATTCAGCTAAATGCTGTTACTCGCCCAATATTGGGGTCCAAATTAGAAGTGCCCCTTATCAGCTCCATAAAGATCATACAGAAAAAAAGGTATAAAAGTTCTTTCAGATCAGGGAGGGAGCGACAGATAGAAGCAAGATGTAGGGGAACAAGATGTCTGTTAGGGCACAGTATCACTAAGTTATCCAGTAATATGGCAATAATTCTGATAAACTAGATACATATTAAATTCGCATATGATAAACGAATTATTGTAAAACACTGCTTTGGCATCCTAACATCACCCCGTCCCAATATTCCTTTGAGTGCAGCTGAAAGGAGGGAGGGAGAAATTCCTGTCTGTTTTTCCTTATCCCCGGAGAGATCAGTGCTATATTCAAAGGCCTCTGGCTGATAGAGAAATTTACCACGCTCATAACACATGCGTATTGGAAATGTGGAGGCAAGAACAGGGTTAAGAAGATCTTTTCCATCTGTGGAGACACCCCAATTGTTGATGTGTTTACAGGCCTGGGCTTCACTCTTCAGAACTGCCCTCCAGGTACAGACAGATTGCTTGCTATGGCCTTAATCAGAAGAGCTAGCCCTCAGTTTACAGATGTTATTGGTTCAAAACTCAGGCAGCTCAGATAGCTACGGTGTCCCTCTAGTTACAGATATTGCCTAGACGTCAGCTTGTGCAGTACTCTTGGGATGGTAATGCCCCCTTTATGTTATATAGGCTTCTTCCTCTGCCCTGTGTACCTGACTAGGTGTGTATCTGGTATCCTCACTTATATTTTGGCCCTAGCATCATGGTAACCACAGGGGCCTATCTGCATCTATGTTACTTTCCTCTCTTTCCCACTCCGGCATCAACTGCTCCACATCTATATGCCCTCTCTTTATATTCCAGCAGCGTCCTAAAAAAGTCTTAACAACATTTGTATCCGCGTTGTTGCTTATTCTTCTTGCAAATTGTCGCGGGAAGCAAATTGACGAGAGATGATTGTCACACTACTGTGAAAGGTTCTGTATTATTTGACGTATGGGTGCATCATTCCTTTCAAAATGAATGCAGACTACTGCATGATTTTATGCTTTGGTAAAACCATACGGCTCCGCATCCATATTTATTAGGGGCACTTACACAGGTGCTATTATCCTTTGAAAGGTTTTTACCTTTATAGACTCCAGATGGGGATGAATCCTGGTGAAGTCTGTTTTACAGAGGAGCCCTACTGTGATGTTAAAATGTGGTTTTAATGCTCTAAAGATATAAATTGTTAATGGGCAGACCACTCATTGCACTTTTGAATCAAATGAAAATTAGTATAATGCTTTATTAGGGTGAGGGCTCATTCAACATCTTCTGCACGTATCATAGACTGTAACTAAAATGAAGGGAAGCATTCGATTGGTAAGCCAGAACTCTGAACCTCACAGCAGTGTCTGATGTCACGTTATCCTAGCAGTGCCACCATCTTCCAATTGGTCCTTGCCATTTATAGGCTAGCATGTATATTGAGCGGTGAAGATAGAGTGAGGGTGTGAGTAATTTATAAGAAGGGATATCAACAGAGATAGAGATAAAGGGCCTCATTTAGAGGTTGGTGAATGGCCCGCTGTCCATCCAGGTCCTCAGAGTCTATAGCCTCATCTGCCTGGTTAGAGGGCTGCCCACCAGATTTAGAGGTCACCGCTTCCACTGCCGGGCCCACTAAGCCTTCAGTACAACTGGCGCATGCTCTGAAAGGGGAATAGATTTCCAAGCAGGCTCAATGTGCACGATGGTCGCTCCCCCATGGAGCTCTATGTCTTGCATGCAGAGAAATGTACGATGGAGACCATGCTCTAAATAGGTTGTGGTGAACGTCACTTTGACCCGATGGCCATCAGGCCCATTGCTTCTAACTGTACGGCAAGCTGAGGCTGCACTGTCAGAAAGCATGTCTTTCCCTTACCTCTGAGTAGGACAAGCGAACCTCAAGTGTGATGGAGCGGGAGAATGGTTCGCCCCCTCTGCCAAACTTGAAATGAACACCTTAGACTATTGTGGTGCTAGGAGGCAATGGTGTAATGTTATGGAGACAGGATCGGAAAGATATTGTCAGGGGCAACGAAGTGTGGGTAGGGATGTATGTCATCATAACGCATGCTTTTACTACGCATGCCTTTACAACGCAGGTTTTACAACGCAAGTCGTTACAACGACTAGCGTTGGGGGGGCGCTGGATAGTGGAATAGTTTAATTTACTATTCCAACTCCAGTCCCTGTGGATAGTAGGGAAGGTTTTGGATAGTAAATTAAACTATTCCCTATCCTGCAGCACCCCCCAGCGCAATTCGTTGTAATGACTTTCGTTGTAAAACCTGCGTTGTAAAGGTACTGCGTAGTGAAAGTTGCATCATAAAGGATGTTTCCTGTGGGTAGATAGTATGAAAGCTACAGAAGGAAGGCGAAGATAAAGTGTGAAGTAGGCGTATTGTGATGAGACAGGAATAGTTAGAGGTCAACCTAGGGGACCATGACAAGGGGGCTGAGAGTTAAAAGGATTAGAGAACAAGTGAGGGACAGAAAAGCCGAGACAGAAGATATTTGAGATGAGTGGGGGGAGTGGTTATTGTTAGGGTCATGGTATTAGGGGAAGTTACTGAGAGGGAAGGACAGTGAGCTCGATGTTGAAAAATGCAGATCCTCACCTGTATGGTTTCCTCCTTCACAGTTTCAAGGGGTGCTTGTAGAAACTTGTCACAATTGAAGATTCCCATCACTACGCCTGGAAAAATTTCATGATTTTCCTTTTGAATATGGGTAAAGGCAGTTCCACATGTGTATTTGTTTATAATGTACAACTACATGTGCAAAAATCCTTTGCTTGAGAACAGCTGTACTTTTATGTTATTGTCTCCTTCGAGATATGTTTCTTTTCCTTTTAAGAAATAATTTCCCGCACACTTACACCATTTCTGGTGTGCTCCCTTCCCATTCTCACTCTGCAAATGGATTTAATCCTGCCCGTGACAGGAGAATATCACAGGAGTTTATTATGGTGGGAACGTGTTTCAGAGACATTTATGGACTCCTGGCTTCTCTATATTACCTTCCTTCGAGAGAATGCCTGCTCCCCAACCCTGGGAAAGGATTTACTTGTGCATATTACACCACACTGGTGCGCAATTCAGGAGTAAATCAATTGGCAAGTGCAAATTTCATCTTTGCATGAAAGTTACAATTGAATTTGCACTTCAAATCTAGCCTAAACATGCAAAGGGCTTCGTGAATTAGGTGCAGTGCTCTAGACAAAGACGTTGAGTGAAAGAGTTTGAGTGCTAGCCTGTGAGTAGAAAATTGCAAGAGAGGGAAGGAATAGGAAAGTTAGTTTAAGAGACAACCACAATGGTGAAATGTGTTAGTGACAATGCAGGAGGAGACCATGAGGTTTACCAAAGAAAGGAAACGTTGTTTGAGGGGCAAAGAATTAGGATAGTGATAGTAAACAAGTGGAAGAATTAATGTGAGGAACTGAGTAAATGGACCATTAGTATGAGAGATAGAACAAGGGGTGGAATAGTGTGAGGGACACTGAAGAAACGCCAATGAGTTTGACTATTATTGATGGAGACTGGGGTAGACAAAACAAATAAAAGAGTAAAATTAGGAAAATGAGGCAACCTGCGAGGGAGGGAGAACAAGGCAGTGGCATGCAAAGAAACTAGCCCCCACACCGCCAGCCAGTATTAAAATACTGCTAGAACTGAGCAGCAGCACGCCCAACACACTGCTGGACCCCGGTATGACTGCACCTGCTATTGCTATGTAAATCCCGGGTCTCAGAGATCCTCATTTTACTCTTCTTTCCTTCTCACCTCCCTATCTACAACCCACTGTACTCTCATATCCCTCATTCATTTAATGCTCTCATCTTTATTCCCTTCCCCAGTCTCTCTCTTCCCCTCGTCTATCTCTCACTCATCCTCATGTCTGTTCTCCCTTCTCTCTTTATTCCTGGTTCCCTTCTCTGCCTTTTCTGCTGCTCGCTTTGTTCATCCTTATCTCCTTTCGCTTTTACGTTTCACCTTATTTCCTTCCCCCATTCTGTCACATTTTCCTGCCCTCCTTCCCATTCTTTCACCCTTTCCTTTTCTTTTACCCTTTCCCTTTTCTTCTTTATTGTTTCCTTATCCTCATTTCCCTCTGCACCCTCCCCCAGAAACGTAAACCCAGCCAAGCCCCGGCATGCACTTGTATCTAAAAAAAAAAAAGTCAGCCTTTGAAATAACTTCAGGTGCTGCAGGGCACACAGGGCCCCTTCCCACCTCTGGGCCCTGGTGCATTTCACCAGCTGCCCCAATGGTAGGTACCCATCTGACACAAGGGGAGAACGTGTGTGCAGTAAAGTGAAAGATGGGCAAGGATTTTATTTGATTTATTATTGCAATTTTATATAGCACGGACCTGGCCCAAAGGCTTCAGAGCTCTTTACAGCAGTAGCATGATACAAGGGTACTGCAAACTACAATTACAAAAATTACATTCAAACATATTGATTCGGTAGCTGTGACCAAGACAAAAGCTGCCGTTGGATAGGGACATTCACGGGTGAAGCGTTGATTAAGGTGGCGGAGACACACAATGAAGGTAGTTTGTCTTCTGGAAAGAGTACTTAGGTATGGCCAAGGGTGATTAACCCAGGTGTCTGTCAAATAGGAGGAGCTTGAGGTCCTTTTTTTAAGGTCTCTACGCAGGTTGTTAGGCAAAAGGAGGAAGGTAAGGAGTTTCCGATTCTTGTGGCACTACAAGAGAATGACTGGCTCATGTAACGTTCTCGACTGAACATGGGAGGTTCCAGGAGCAGGGATTGGGCATTTCTGGAACCCCTATTTGCTCCAGAGTATATCGTAAGGGACATAAACGACAGGGATGGGATAGTGTAAGGGGCAATTTAGAAGGATAAAAATACATGCAGGTAGCAGATTATTGCTTACCAGATATTTCGAGAGACGCATGTAGATGCTAGATTACTACTCTTTTTGCATGTTTAGAGATGTGCACAGGTTGTAGTTCTGCTAGGTGCGTAGGGAGTAACCATATCCTGCAGATAAACAGGGCCTTCACAGTAAAGTGCTTTGTATCAAAAAGAGAGAGCCCTAAAGTTGATTCTCTGTTTCACTGGTAGCCAGTACAACTTTTTCAGTGTGGTGCTGATAGAGGCTCGCGTCTGGAGCCTGAGCAGTATCCGAGCTGCCCCATTTTGCATGCGTTGTAGCCTATAATTTTGTGATCAGGAGACCCCCCAAGTACAGAATATGCCAGGAATCCAATATGACGCAAATTAATAGTGTGCGTCTCTCAGATTGCTGTCACAGGCCATTAGTACAACGTGTTTGCCACTAGAATCAAAAATACATTCTACATAGTTTGCTTATCTGCCTGGTCAATATAAAAAGAGGAAATGCTCATTGAAGCCTATCTTTATGAAGAATTTAATCTACAAGATGAATAAGACCTTGAAACTTTGCATTGCAAGAGATGCCAAAGGAATCTGTAATAGAGGCACTGAGGGCCTGAAAAGGATGGCAGTGAGACTGCCACCAACAGCCCGTCGGTGGCCCTCTCACTGCCATCCTAAGCAAATTTCCCGCCTGCCACATTAGGATGGCAGGCGGTTTGTTGGCAGTCGGAAAGACTGACCGACATGCATCCGACGGTCTCCTTGTGGAGGGCCTCGTATTCCCTACAGTGTTGGTGGTGTCCATAGGGATCACAATGTCCCTTTCCACCATCCTGTTCATGGCGGGTAACCCACTATGACAGGCAGGCGGAAAGGGACTTTGGAGCCCGTAGCGGCCCCCCTTCTTTCCTAACCCCAATCTGAGGCCACTGGGGGGCACTCATGGTGCCCACCTACATATCCCTGCACCATGTGGCAGGCACCGCATGGTGCCTACCACGTAGTGCAGGGATATGTACAGTTTCCCTTTTTTGCACTGCGGCGGGTGCTGCAGCCAGCAGCACTCTCCGCAATGCAAAATATATGCATTGCGACCGCCGTGTTGGCGGACGCATCGTAATTGCTATTACGGAACTGCCGACAGCCGGGCAGTACCGTCTGCGATAGGGTGGCGGGCGAACGAAAGTCCGACTGCCTTCCTAATCAGGCCCTAAATGTCTTTTTTTTTTTTTCTCATTCTGCAATAAAATGTGTTTGGAGTTATCAGGGACCCGCTTCTCCGCTTTATGAGCTTTCACAACCCTTGGTTATCGGGGGCCTCACCATGCGAAATTTCAGAGTGGGGTCCCCTTGCGTCCGTAACACTTTCAATAATTTCCAATCGAGGTGGGGGAGCTGGCCACCCTGGCCACTCGCACAGGCATTTTGCCTGTGAATTTATTGCTATTGCATAATCATTGGAAGTAAATAGGCCATAGCGTGTTTGTGTTCTTGATATCCCCGTTTTAATTTGCAAACTCAGAGTCTTCCCAAATCTCCCAATAGTTGTGCGTCCTGTTGGGTTTCCCTTTCCTGTCCCACTTGTTTATTCTATTTATAGAGGCCACCCATTCTAAGTGTGTGGGGGGGACTGGTCTTATCCACTTAATGCAAACTTCCCTTCGCGCAAGCAAAATCAACATGAACAAGAGATTCTCTTCCTTTTTTGTTCAGGCTGTTGCCACTTCTTGTCTACTAACCCCAAAAATAACAAGATCCATACTTACTGTAATTGGTCTTCTCAGTACCGATTCTAAGATTTTACTCACTTCCTGCCAGAAGCCACCGAGCTGGGGGCACTGCCAAAACATGTGCACATCATCTGCACTTGGTAAGCAACATTTAGGACAGGTTTTCATGTTAGATCCGCTGAATTTAGATAATCGCTTCAGGAGTCCAGTAGGCTCTGTGAGAGGTAAAAAGGTGGTTTCTCCTTAGGGTAGCATATTTCACAATGGACCAGCATTTGTTCATAGATACTTAACACAGGTTTTGGAGGTCCAGCGACGGCAGATCTTTCCCCCAGGTCTTTTCTGGAATCAGGAAGTCCTCCTCCCGGGTTTCAATAAGTGCCCAGTACCATAATGCGATTTCTTTTTTCTTAGGGAATTTTCTATCATGGATGTTTCTAAGGTTTTATTTCCGCTTTTTTTATCCTTCAGTGTTTTTGCTCAACTGGTGAGCTGATAAAATTTAAACTTTGAAAGGGATGCATTTGTAGTCGCACACAGAGTCTCCCAATCTGTTATGTTGTTGTCAACCATTAACTGTCCCCATACTTGGAAACCTGACCTTTTCAATGGATTTGCCAATTTGTCTTTAAGACACTCTGGGGTTCCTGGAGAGTCCCATATAGGTGCGAACTTGCTGTAATATGGAATATTCAGGGTACTCCTTATCTGGTACCAAAGCTTAGCTGCTGATCTTAAAGTCTTCAATTTTACTTTTTTAAAATACTTTGGATGACCTAATTTGTACAGAAAGTGTCCATTATTTTCAGTCATTGCTTTAAGATGTTCAGGGTACTGATCAATCCCTGAGGGGGGGAAGATGACGGCAGGCTAGGACGCCAGGTCGGGAGCTCCGGAGTGACTGCCCCACGGGAAGTGGCAGCGTGCATTCTGAGCTGTCCCTGCTGTCCCCGCTAAAACTGTTCTTTCTACACTATATCATGTATCTTTGATATCATCGTAAAATCGAATTTGTTAACCCTCTGAGAAGCACTAACCTCGAAAACGCTGTCTCCGCTCTGCCTCCGCTGACGGCTGACAGCTGGTGGAGTAAGGCGGCGCTCGCATGTTGCCACCTGTTCAAGTGGGTTTGCTGATGGAGCCCTGCTCGGCGCTTCCCGCATCGTGTGTTGCATCGTGTCCGACTCGGCAGGGCAGGTGGGGGCTGGCGGCCTCGCCATATGCCGGTCTGTGGAGTGCTGCACAGGAGGCACACAGGGCTTGCAGGAGAGCCGCTGCAAGAGTCCCCTTCCTGTTCCGGGGCAGCGAGGTCAGAGAAGGAAGCGTCAAGATTCCATCTACAAGCTGTGGCGCTGATCGAAGAGGTCAGGTGAAAACGCTGCCAGATGAGAACCCGAGAGTAAGGGTGAGTGAAGTCTTGTAGAGTGTGGGAGTGGAGGGAGTCACACGTTTGGTGGAAAATGCCGGTTTAGGAAACTTCTTATCTAACGCCGCATTTAAGGAGACTAAAGGGATCAAAACACTAAACTTTGTGCCTGGAGGGAAAAGAAGAGGAGGAGGAGGTTCAATCGTTCAGGGTGCAAGGCAGTTTGTGGGGCACCCCAGCGTGCTGCAACAGCAGCGGATGAAAAAAATGGAGAACTCTGGGGGTGCAAAAAGTAAGGATGGGGATAAAGCTCCAAAAGCCCTAAAAGGGGGGGTCGGAGGTTCAGAACTTGTGCAAGGATTAAATGCAGAAGCGGAGGTAAACTGTATTGAGTCAGAAGGTCCTACAATAAGTGGGTACCAAGGGGGAGTAGCATCCGGGTTTGCGGAGGACGAACGCATCGAAGAAGCAAGATTAAGCGTGGTTCAGGAAAAGGGCAGATCAAGCTACTGCCTGAGAAATAGGCAATTCCTCAAATATACCACTCCAGTGGTATCTAAGCAAAACCATTGCCCCCCGAAGCACTAAACGAAAGTCTAACAAACAACGGATGTATGACATTACAACGCATGCTTTTACATCGCATGCTTTTACATCGCAGTTTTTACAACGCATACCATTACAACGCATAGCACTTTGGGGTGCTGGATAGTGAATAGTTTAATTTACTATTCGAACTCCAGTCCCCGTGGATAGTAGGGAAGGTGTTGGATAGTAAATAAATCTATTCCCTTTCCTAGAGCACCCCCCAGCGCAATGCGTTGTAATGGTTTGCATTGTAAAAGTTGCGATGTAAAAGCACTGCGTGGTAAAAGTTGCGTTTTAAAGGATGTTTCCCACAAACAACCCAAGCTAGACCCTAACAACTATTACACCAAGAGGAAAAACCCAAGGGAAACAGGGAAGGTTGTAAGTACATTAGAAGTTCCTCTCCGAATAACTCCATCTCTAAGATCCTTTTTTAAGGTACAGGAGCAAAACCAAGCATCACTCTATAAGGGGGATCAGGCACTTAAAGCATCAAAAACTAACAACGCCTCCTCCGTAACACCAAAATTACCAGCTGTCATAGTAGGGTCTCCTATAAGGAACCCTATACCTAGTCTTTCAGTCCCTCACAATCACATATCCTCGACTACAAGAAAAGAAAACAACATGGACCCTACGCAAAGTAACCTGGCGGTCACTTCTCTGCAAGCGCAACCTGACTTAACAACTGATGGGCCGACGACCCCACAACCTCCTTCGCCAGTAAATCAACTGAGTCTGCATCAAAATGGCAACGAGACCGGGGGAGATCAAGCTCAAGATAAAGCTAAAAAAACGGTGCACGGTTCAAATTCCACGGACTTGTTCCTCGAGAAAATGCTGGAGGAAATGAGGGCAAAGTTTGCCGTATCAGAAACAAATCAGAGCAAAATCCGGGAAGTATGTGAAGCCCTGGACACCAAGATGATAGCTTTGAATGATCGGGTCACCGAAGTGAAATCAGTAGTTGAGGGACTCTCCAAAAGAATGGAAAGAAACGAAAAGGACATAAGGGTCCTAAAAGATAATGGGAGAAGTACTAATGACAAATTGGAATCTTTAGAGAATCAGGCTCGAAAAAACAACCTGAGGGTACTAAATGTCCCAGAAGGGAAAGAAGGGACAGATGTCAAGAAATTCATAGTACAGTTACTTGAGGAACACTTTCCATGGACAAAGGAAATAGGACTCGATGAGGATATCCAAAGAGTACACCGAGATCCCTTTGGTAGGAGTAAAGAAAGAAAGAACCCAAGGAAAATCTTGATAAATTTTAAGTCTTATACTCTTAAGGAAAGAATCTTGAGTGAAGCGCTAAAAAACGGCCCACACAGCAAAGACGATTGGGCATTTAGGATCCGGTCAGACATCTCCAAAGCCACCCAGGATAGACAATGGGAATTAGGCCAATACATGCAAGAATTGAAAGGCTTAGGGGCAACGGTACAAATGAAGTTCCCTGCTGCACTTAGAATTATGTGGCGAAATAAAATGTATAATATAAGGGAGCCAGCCGAAGTTGCCCATTTCCTAGAACAGATGAAAGATCAAGCGAGAATGCAATCTGGAACAGGTATCTGATATTTAATTCTCGAAGGAGAGAAATGAACTAAAACAAATTTTGGAAAGTAAAGAGCTTTAAGAGGTTAACGATTAGCTCAAAGAAGGAAGAAAAAAAAATGAAATTTTAAGGAAAATAAGTGGGGGCATTAGATGAAAAAGTGGGCAGTCATGGAGCTCAAAATGGGCTAAAAATGCAGCGCAGCAGGGAAAGAAGGGAGGCTTCCCCAGGGAGGTTGTTTTTATACAACAAAAAAATACAAAAACATAAAAATAAGGGTGGGGAGAAAACCAGGGGAAAAAAAAGAAAAAATTGCCTCAGACTGCAGAAAAGAAGTTATCAGTGCCTGCCAAGCACAGTTAAGGGAAAGTTTGGAAAACCAGCAAGTAAGAGAAATAGGAAAAGATGGGTAGAAAAGTCAGTTTATTATCATCGAATGTAAACGGGCTAAGATTACCAAGTAGAAGGCGACGAATTTTGGAGTACTTGAGGGTGGCAGACTGCGAGATCATAATTATACAAGAAACACATCTGTTAAAGAAGGAATGGGAAGAAGTCATAAAAAAATTGAACTGGGTGGATTGCTATGTTTGCACAGATCAAGAATGTGTTGTAAGGGGAATAGCTATATTATTGAAAAAATCCATGAAAGCTAAAATTGAGAAGACTGAATTAGATAAAAAAGGTAGATGGGCAATCACCAGGGTAAGAATAGATAGCGCACCGTACACCATAGCGGGTTACTACGGGCCTAATTCCGACGATCCCACCCCGTTACAAAGTCTGTACACTAAATTACTATCTTCTGCATCCCCAGTGATTCTAGGGGGGATTTTAACCTGATTCCAGACACTAAGGTAGACCGCCTGCCCCCCATGAAACAAGTGAACCTCCCTAAAATGAGAGAGTGGTTGGGAATCTATAAAAAATATCTGGGTCTCGTGGATATTTGGAAGGAGAAAGGGGACAAAAAATTCCAATTTACCTTCAAAAATAAAAGATTGGGTTTACAATCCAGAATTGATTTCTTTTTGATAGATAAACTATCAGTGGATAAAATACATAAAGTCGAGCACTTGCCAGCCCTGTTGTCGGACCACTCGGCCGTGCTACTAAAAACTCAGTTGGGTAACGAACAATTCGTAATGAGATGGAAGGTGGATCGCACTATTTTTAATGATTCAAATAACATTGAGAAACTCAAAATAGCCTCGGTGGAATACTTCGAAAATAATAAAGAGGTGGTTTCGCCGCAAGTAGCATGGGATGCATACAAGGCTGTTATTAGGGGGAAGATACTCAGTCTGGCTGCATATAAAACAAAAAGGTCAAAACAAGAAATAGGAACTCTGGAAACTAATATCAAAAACCTAGAGTTATTAATATAAGCTGAGGTGGATCCTGAAAACCAAAGGAAGCTGGAAGCAGATAGGGGGGTGCAAGAGGAAAGGTTAACAGATGCCCTAGAGAGTAGGGTAAGAGAGAGATGGGAGGCAAGCAAGTTAGCTCATTATGAGTATGGGGAGGGATGCAGCAAGCTACTGGCATGGAAAACAAAGACAGAAGCCAGTAGAAACAAGATACGTAATATTCTACCGCAAGGTGGCTCAGATTTATGCTCAGAAGAGGTAGTAATAAAGAAAGAATTCATAGGCTTTTTCACTTCTCTGTATACGGAAGATATTGCCCCATCAAGAGAGGACTCAGATGAAAACCTAGAAAACCTGGATCTCCCTGAGTTAACAAGTTTAGAAAAAGAGGATTTGAATGCCTTAATTACTATAGAGGAGGTAGAAGAAGCGGTGAAAGGCTTGATGAGGGGTAAAGCAGCAGGGCCGGACGCTTTACCTAATGAATTTTACATCACACTAAGCAAGGTCCTGTCTCTCCCACTTACAAACTTGCTAAATAAAATCTATCTAGAGAAGGGGAAACTTCCCGACTCGTGGAATGATGCCACGATAAGTATCCTGTTAAAACCGGGCAAAACCCCTGCTAAATGTGAATCTTACCGCCCTATAAGCCTACTTAATTGTGATTATAAGATCTTCACACAAATTCTAGCGAAAAGGCTTGGTAAAATTGCAGGGAAGTTAATAAAAGAAGATCAGAAAGGGTTTGTAAGGGCAGGTATCTGCAAGAACTTACACAGGAACTTATCGGCTTAATAGATATAGCGACAAGCGAAAAAATTCCCTTAACTATAATAACTCTGGACGGGGCCAAAGCGTTTGATAGAGTGAATTGGGCTTTCCTGAATGTAATTCTAGAAAAATACAACCAGGGTGAAAATGTTCAGGGAGCTATTAAAGAACTGTATCGAGCACCAAAAGCCAAGGTCCTAATAATCGGGAACTTAACAGAGAATATATCTATATACAGAGGGACTCGACAGGGATGTCCTCTATCTCCCATGCTTTTTAACTTATACATTGAGCCGCTGGCATACAGGCTTAGAGCTCACCCTGAAATAACCCCGTTTAAATATAATGGCTGGGGAAAAAAATAGCCTTGTATGCAGATGATCTGATGATCTTTACGGACAACTATGATGGTTCCATCAAAGCGATTGAAGACACTTTAAAAAATTTCGGGAGAGTATCTGGTTACCAAACTAATCAATTAAAAACGGAGATTATGAGCTGGAATACCCAGGTAAATAGTACCTATACCAGAGAAAAAATCCGATATCTAGGAATAGATCCGGTTAAAAACTTAGACAAGATAACCAAGACAAACCTGGATAGGATAACAACGGAAGTGAGAAAGTTATTAAAAACGTGGGGAGGCCTCCCCCTGGCCTTTCTGGGCAGTTCAAATCTGATTAAAATGTCGATCCTCCCGAAATTTACGTTTTTATTCAGTGCAATCCCATTAGATTTCAAGAGGGAGACACTGAAGAAAATACAAGGAGAACTAGCAAGTTTTATTTGGGCGTCCAAAAGTACACGTATAGCTTGGGGAAAACTGCGAAGAAGAAAGGCAGAAGGGGGAATTGCTAGTTCTGATTTAGTGGAATATTACAGAGCTTTTCAGTTTAAGCATATGAGGATTCTATTGAATAATCAGGCCCTAAATGTCTTAGAGAAGCCATCAAGACACTGCATAATGGATCTGCTTTTCTTTAGATCTTCGATTACCATTGTGGAGATTAATGTTCTTTTTGTTTTCTGTTTTTAAGATCCCACCAGGTACACTATGTTAATGGTTCTTCTCTATTGGTCACACCTATTGACCCAAACAGTACTCCTTTCATTCTTTAACCTCTTTTTCCCTAAACAATTGGTAGATCTGAGAATGTGCATAATTCGTAAACTAGCTCTCTGCTATGCATGATTTTATTGTATTTTTACCTATATATTTAGGTTTGGACTATACTATATATATGTGCATTTTTCTTACAATTGTTTTTTCCAAAAATAAATTGTTTACTTTTTTTTTATATCTACGTTATGATTATGTGTTTTATTGTACGATTAGTGGGTATTCAACTAAGATTTATTTTTCAATTAGAATTTGAAAAAAAGATATACCTTTGGGAGCCCGTGCTTGTCTGTTGCTGCCGCTGCTGCCTTCCGGGGACAGGGGACTCCAGTCCCCAAGCTCCACGGCACGTAGAGCCATGGGCACGTCCAGGCCATGGGCGGGCCCATCCACGCCCGTCAGCGCCCGGAGGAGGCTGGGCTGGGCCTACCCTCTAGGTTCTCTCTTGTTTGAGATATCTGGTGTGGTGATCCCGCCCTATGAGGACCTTCAGATTCCTGTCCAGTAAGATTGCTCTTTATTTATTTTTTCTTGTAATTCTGGTCCTAATTTTCATCTAGAGTAACTGCGACCATTTGAAAAATGGACAAATAGAAGCAAATGGGTGATAGAGAGGCGACATCTAAGGGCCTTCAGAAATCTACCCTTGACTGTTTTCTGACACAGGCCGCCAAAGCCCTTGATAAGGAAATTTTAGTAGCAGAACGGCGGTTGCCTATGGAGGGTGGACTACTTACAGTTTTAAATTTGGATCAAACCACCAGTGGGATTCCTGGGGACATTGAATCTGGAAACTCTGCTAGTGCACAAACTATAATGGAACTATCCTCCGCTGTGAGGTCTGCTACTCAACAACTAGCCTCGCCGAAGTCCGGATCTTTAGTCAAAAGGAAGAAAAAATCAAAACATTTGGAGCTAAAACCAAGTCAAAGGAAAAATCCCAGGAGTTAGCATATGGGGGACCCAAAAGTATCCATCCAGTCCCGTCAACTGCACCAGATTCTATTTCGTTGCTACCAGATTCCACAGTCCTATCTTCTCAAGATATAGACATAGGGACCCTAATAAACCGCTTTGACGCTGTATTAGCAAAAAATCTTTCCCCAACATTGGATAGACTTGGAAAACTCGAGGCCAATGTGGCTAATATCCAAAATTGTATTAATTGTCTAATGGCAGGGGTGGGAAAAGCCGGGCCCACAGGTTTTAAACGCCCTGCTTCTGTGGGGGTACAAGAATCTGTAAGAGACCATAGTAGGGCAGTAAACCACTGTAGTAAATCCATACAACCCACTCCGGTGGTTACCTCTCCAAAAAAAGGCCATGACCTGGGGAGAGACCTGATCATAGATAGAGCACTGAAGCCAGTTAACTATATAAATGGGGGTAGGTGAACTGGTAACAACCGAAGGCCAACTGCTCTCAGTTCCTTACATAATGTAAATGGAAACGCATTAACTTGGCAGCCTCTTTAACCAACAGATACTTTCGCGCCGATATGTATGATGTTCCAAATGAGGTGAATTTGGATCTCCCACCAGAATGCTGTCCATATGTAGTGATTTTAACTAATGTCCCTATGCTGCAGGGCAATTTAAAAGAAAACACAAGCCAATTGAAAAATAAAGTATGCCACTGGCCATCCCAAAATATTGCCTTTACAAACTCTAGTTACCACAACATTTTCGATGTTAGAAGTGTAAGATGGGTTGGCCCCTTGTGCAAGTCTATCCCTGGAGACTGCATTATGCCGTTGGGCTTCTTTTATAGACATCTTAATTCCACAAGTCCAGTTATTTAATCAAATACCCGTAAAGCCCAGGCTCTGCAGATGAGATAGGAACAATTCTCCCTTGACACTAGTAATAGATAGATAGATAATAAAAGCTAAGATTTGTTAAACCGATGATGGCCCATGACTTAGCTTTAGCTAGCCGATCTGTGGGGGATACCACGAATAACATCTTTAATGGCACAGAGAATTGTACCTCAGTTGGCTGGCTTGATCACCATGTACTTACCCAGGGCTTAATGAGAGAAAACTCTGTAACAGGGCACCCGCCACAGGGAAGCTTAAATGATGACCAGAAACTAAACATTATATCATGGAATGTTGCGGGGATTAGGTCCAAATTAAATGACCCGGAGTGGGGCAAGTTAGTGGACAGCAGCCATATATGTTTGTTTCAAGAAATCTGGGCAACAAAACCAACACATAGCGTGGGGAATACCACGTTTTGTATCGAAGCTAGACATTCAACAGCAGGTAGACCTGCTTGTGGCTTGCTGATCTAGGTTAAGACTATTCTGGCTAGCAAAATCAAATGGGTAGACATAGGTTCACAGGAGATCCTTGGCTTAGATTTGATATTGCATAAAGGAAATACCTATGTCAGACTAATTAATATATACAATCGGGTTAGTAGCCACCACAAGCCCTCAGAAACTATGACAATGCTATCAAACTTTCTTGACACTCCTTGCAAAGAGTATTATCTCATCGTATCGGGTGACTTTAATACGACATATGAGCCCGTAGATCATATACAGGAAATAGTACAGGAGGAAGAGCAAGCCAGAGGAGTTAAAAGGCTTCAGATACTAGCCCTTAAAAGATGTACTAAGGACGGACAGCAAGTACAATCATTCACCCTCGCTTTTGGGGTGTGAGCTTGCAATGGGCGGACACCCTCAGATGCCGTGGCAAATTTTACATTTAAAAGGGGGAATGTTAAAAGTAGAATTGGTTTTATTATGGTAGACCTTGACCTTTGACCATGAGGATAGTGACCAAAATGCTTAATCTTTGAGGTTGTCTGGCCTTCCTATTTTGTATCCCCAGGTTACTCGGGCAATGGCTCTTGTTATTACTACTAACAACAACAGGAGAATCAAATGGCCGTAGATAAATTCTGATGGAAAGCTGCTCTCTCATATCTACAAAGAAGTGAGTCAAACTTTTTTGGTATTGGGTAATTCTAATATTAACGATGACAGCATTGTGACTAGCTTTCGGCATTTAACTAATAGCATAAAGCACTATTTTAGTAGAGAGTGTAGCCTAAACCTGACTATACCCAGCTGGTTAGTGAAGATGACTTTCACATACAACCACATGTCTGGGAAGCATACTTCCAGGAATTATATTCTTGAAAGGATTGTGAGCCTGTGGCGGGAGGCAGCAGAGTTTGCTGGGGATTGTAACTCATAGCTTGCAGTGGAAGATGTACTCAGCTTTTCCTTGAAGGAAACTATGAATGCAATTAGTTCACTACAGATAGGGAAAGCTCCTGGGTCTAGATAGACTACCGGGTGAACTGTACAAATCCAAGCCTAACATATGGGGCCCTTTGTTACATGCAGTCTTTAATACCATCACACAAGGAGGGGGGGATATTCCTGCAACCTGGAAGGGTGCCGAAATAATCCCCATATTTAAAAAAGTGGATAAAGGAGACCCTGCGAACTGCAGGCCCATTACTCTTATAGATGTATCCAAGAATATCTTCAGCAAAGTGATTCTGTCACATCTCCACAGCTGGATAGAGGAAAACAGCATACTCTCTCATTTGCAGGTGGGTTTCAGGGCCTCCACGAGCACCCTAGATCATGTGTTCCGATTTGTCCTGCTCATCTGGAAAGAAGTTAAGATCAAGAGGGGCCATCTGTATGTTGTGTTTGTCGACCAAACAGTATTTGATTCCATCAAGCGCACCAAGCTGTGGGCTGCTCTTAAGGACCTTAGAATCCCCTGTGGCCTACTCCAACTTCTGGTCTGTTTACATCAAGATAATTATGACTAAGTCAGGTGGAACTCCGATGGTAGTTTAACCAGTAACATACCGGTTCCCAAAGGAGTGCGCCAGGGCTGTGTGCTGGCCCCAATCCTGTTTACTTTGTACATGAACAGGCTCATAAGAGATCTTTATGATTGTGGCGGTTACCCGCCAAAACTAGCAGGCAAGCTGATACCCTCTCTGTTATTCGCAGACGACATGCTGCTCATTTCTAAAATCCCAATGGGCATCCAGAACGTGTTAACTAAGTTTGTGATAGCATGCAAAGACCAGGGCCTTGCAATAAACTGCTCAAAAACAAAGTTTATGGTTTTTAATCCCTATATTCCACCAAGGGGAAGGTGAGGTTGGGTACCTAACTCCTAGAGCAGGTCAAGGTCTTTGATTATTTGAGTATTAGAATTAGCAATAATATGGTGTGGACTCCCCAAATCCAGAAGCGTGCTGACACTTCAGCATGTGGACTGTGTAATAGTTAAGAGAGTTAAAAATACATCGGGCAAAAGCATTGGGTGCAGCCCTTTACGGTGCCGAGTTGTGGGGGTTAGAGCATCTTAATCAGCTAGAGGTCACGGAAATACATTTTTAAGATCAGTTCTTAATCTTCCAGTGAATACGCTTTATTACCCCTACGCCTTGATCTCGGACTAAGGTCTATTACCCACTTCGCTGGCCTTAAGGCGCTTATATTTTGGATAAGACTCTGGACTAGTAATACTCAGATTCCAGTAAAGGTCGCTGTTGAGGAACTATTACAACAGTCAGGGCTTCTGGTTTGCTTTGATTTGAAAAGGTTAAGGAGTGTTTTTTTCAAATTGGGGCTGGGGACCATGTGGGATGATCTCAGTCAATTCCCCCAAAAATGGTTCCCCAGATTAAAAAAAGGTACTAGAAAATTATTGATTCTTCTTGCACTGATACTAGGTCACTTGGCACTTTAACCATCAGATTCCTAAATGTAAAAAGTTGTTTTAAATTTGACTTTTACTTGGACGATGTTGAACCTGCAAAGGCGGGAGTACTTTACATATAATTTAGGATTGGGGTTCTCCCACTGAATGTCATGAACAGTAGTTGGGTGAATGCTCCTGTAACTCCTATGTCTCCGTCCTGTAGTACTACTCCTGAAACTATTGAACACTTTGTCTTTTTCTGTCCTGTCTATGCCGTTCTGAGGAAAACATGGATTATCCCGGCTTGTTCGTTGCTGTCGTTCTCTCGTCCCTCAGACACCCTACATGTATTTTATTTAGATCAGATACAACAAGATGGCTTGTCTTTACACTGTCCAGATATCTACCCTATGCCTGGTGGCAGGGGTCTAAATTGTTAAAATAATATAGTGGAGCAGGACTCTGGAATATATAGGGAAAGTATGCACTGAGGTTATTCTGGAACTGCAGTGTATAATGACAGCCATTGCCTGATTTGTTCTTGCTGTTGCATTTTTTAATGTTTATACTAGGCTTTAAAGTATCACATAGCACTACTCCTGAATAATGCACAGGACTATGAAGATGTTGTCATTCTCTTTTATGTTTTTATTATCAATGAATTATTGTATGTCACATGTTTTTATGTATGTGTATCATCATGTTATTGATCGAATACACTTGATTGATTGATATACCTTTGACTGTCCTTTGTTATGTTTCAACTTTTGCCTAGCACCTTCTATGAATATTATGGCCCCATAGCGCTATCTTAAAGCCAACACTCTAATCATAAGGTACTTGGATGTCCATTGAGAGACTGTTTATGAAAGATTAGTCGTATAACCATACACGGTAATGGAGGTTTGTTAAATTGATAATTTAGCAATGGCTTGCGTTTGTTAATGTGAAAATGAAATGAATTTGATCTTTGCTGCAGGTCATGTGTATTGATGGTTGTGCAGAACAACTTTGCTCTTTTTCACTGAGCTGTGTGGTCAGCTTTCAATATCTCGGTGTACGCCAATTGCTTTTTAGTCCGCACCACAAGGTAGTAAGTGGCCATTGTGCAATGTTGTGTTGCAGCAGATTGTAACATATTTTAAGAAAGCTAATCGTGAAAGTTTCTAAGATGTATGTATGTTGCAGGAGGCGTTCTATTGAGGTCTGAGCGTTTTACCAACTACATCACTTTGGTTCCATTTTGTGGGTAGGCTGGAGTCTTTCTTGCGTGTTGTGTTTCAGAAAATGATAATGTTATTCACACATGCATAATAGAGAGCTATATCACAGGAAGCTTGCAGCAGTCTGCTCGCTAAAAATCTGAGCTTGCAAGCGGAGATCCTGTGCACACACCTGTCCTGGCCTAAATTCGGATGAGGTAAGGGTCCAATGGAGGTCTTGCATCCTGGTTACTCCTTTGTTAAAGAGCCAAGATCTGCCCTGAGGAAGGACAGGGCTCATAATCAAAATAAGACCTGACAAAAAGTTCCAACCAGCACTACCTTGCTGATACTGTAATGAGGAGACATAGGGGCATGGCTGAATCATGGCAGCCTGGCCTTCTCTGGGAGCCAGGGGCGTCTTTAACCCCCCACTTAAGCAACTGCAGCAGGGGTGGGGTTCTTGAAGGGCGTCTTCTGTCTGCAGCTCGGCAGACAAAGGCTCATAATTAACGTAAAAGGGCGGGAAGGTGAGTGAGTGAAAGGGTCAATAGATGGATGGATGGAATGGATGGTGGGCGGATAGATGCATGGATGAATGAGTGAAATGATGGATGTAAGGAAGGATGAGTGAAAGTGAGTTAGGTAGGATGGATGGATGGATGGCTTGATGGGTGAAAGGTTGAATGGATAAATAAAGGGTGGATGGATGATGCAAGAAATGATGAATGGGTGGGTAGATTAATGATGGATTAGTGGGTAAGTGAAATGATGGATAGGTGAATGAAAGGGTAAATGGATGGATGAGTGGATGGATGGATGGAGTGAAAGGCTGGATGATGAGTGAAAGAATGGATGAGTGAAAGGAAGGGTAGATGGATGACTGGATGAAAGAGTGGATGCGTGAAAAGGTGAATGGATGGAGAAATGAGTGAAAGGGTCAGTGGATCGATGAGTGAGTGAAAGGATGGATGAGTGAAAGGCTAATGGTGTGGATGGATAAATCGATGGATGCATGGGTCAAAGGGTGGATGAATGAGTGAAAGGATGGATGGATGAGTGAAAGGATGGATGGCTGAGTGAAAGGATGGATGGATGGATGGATGGAGTGAAAGGGTGGATGGATGAGCAAAAGGATGGATGGATGGCTGAGTGAACGGGTGGATGGATGGATAGGTTTGATATGGATGGGCTGACGGATGGATGGATGGAATAGTGGCAGACTAAATGATGACTGAAGGATTGAATGGATGACAGAACATAAAGGTGAAATGGTGGATATCAGCAGGTGGATGGAAGAATGAAAGGATGAATGAATATATGCTTGGATGAAACAGACAAGGAAGCTCTTCTGGGGAGAGTCGCAAAAACTTGCTTCTGTAAAGTGACGGGTGTTTCATTTTCTTGCTACTCCCTTGCTGGGAACAGACCTCGAGCCAGCAGATATCGGAGAGATGCCAGAGTAGCAGAATGTCCAGTCTTTTGCCTGAGGTGAGGTGACAGGCATTCAACAAGGGTCCCTTTGCCTTTGTGCCTGCTTGCTTAATAGGAGCAAGAATAAGGGCAAGACGTTTCATGATTTCCGTGAGCAAGTGACAAGGGAAGTGAGGTATCGCTTTCTGAAGTGATTTTTGTGCTACTGTAGAGACTTTGGGAGTACTTCACTGACACCAAATAACAACCCTGCAGTAGCCTTGATCATAATTTGTAGGTAATTGCAGGCTGTCATTTAAAAGAACAGTTCAACTAAACGTTTGCCAACCCAGGGAGTTATCCAGGGGGGTCTCTGTTGCAGTACTTAATTTGTGAAACAATAAGTGCTGGGGCCCCTGTTAGAAGGCCTTTGCAACTTGCACCACCCACTTTCCTTGCCAATGACAGTACCAACTCAACTACAAAGTTGGAATAGTCTGAAATGTCACAGTCCAAGTGTGACAATTCAGACTATTGCAGTCCCTCAAAGCTCTAAAATGGCTTGGCAGGCATATGTTAGTCATTTTTAATGTATATCGAAATAACAAACAGCTGTTCTTGTGCTCCTCTCTAAATTAAACAAACAGAGCCACCATGTGACACACTATCATGAGTGCTGATGTTGATAAGTTCCGGTGCCGAGCACCGGAAGCCACATGCTCAAATTAAGCACTGGTCTGCGCACCTTTAACACACTTCCTGGTTTCTTTGATGCCGTGACTCATATCAGTACCAAAAGCACCAAGTAGATTTGCCTTTAAAGTCCTGGTTCCATGCTTCACCCATCTCATTATGATTTGTCCGGACTTAGGTGCATAAATACCAGAGCAGATTCTGCTGTTTTTCAGGCCTGCCTTCATCTACATCCAAGAAAACACCGGGATTGACTCAGTGTAGGAGCCTAGAGGCTGGAATCAGTGCAATTTAAATATAATAACGTACCTCTAGGACCATAAATTCACAACGTTCTTTCAACAGAAGGGAGAAACTTATCCCTGCTGAATAATTCCGCTAGTGAACTCAATTATTTTTGCTTGTTCAAGTGCATGGGTCACCAAACAAATCATCAATTAATCTCCTTATAAATAATCAATATCTACAACAGACATCCATTTACATATGTTTTTACTCCATAATTAATTCAATGGTTTAATTTTTTCTTTTCTTCTTTGTGGTTGATACCTATACTTCAAATATAGTACATCTTTTTTAACTTTTACATATTAGTACAACATTACAAAACAAAGTGCATAGACTACATACAGTGCATACATCAAGAACTTTTGTACATTCACAACAAGTCCTACTGCTTGTTACTCTTGTACCGGGATGTTTCCCACTTATCCTCAATACTATATCTATACATGGTCCATAGGAGTGAAAAGGTCAGAGAACGCTTTTAGGTATCTTGGTGGTGGTTAAACCACTGTTAATTAGTTCACCCAAAACATTTCTTGACAGTCTTTTTTTTAATAAAAAAAAATCAATTGATACTCTTGGCCTTGTGCAGTGTAGGGAAAATTAGTGAAGGGTGTGCCGACGCGGTTCGACCTTAAAATTTTGGACCTAAACAATAAACAGAAGGTCTTCCTCAGGGCTGGTGTATTTTCGTTTTGGAGGACACTGTTACCGGTTGTAGGTCTTCAGACAAGGAGGCTTTTGAATGTCTCCCTAAATTTGGGAATAGTGTCTGCTTACTTCATTTCCAATTGATTCTGGGTTACTAATTTCTCAGAACTTCAGGACTCCTGCTGGTAGTGTTTTTGCTCTTCAGGGCTCTGGAAGTTTCTGTTACTTTTAGTGATTTTCGGTCATTTCCTCAGCAGGGATAAGTTTCTCCCTCCTGTTGAAAGAACATTGAGAATTTATGGTCCTAGAGGTACTTTATTATATTTAAATGTCTTCTACATCCAGCCATTAAACGTTTTCGTGCCCGCCGTGAGGAATAACCAGGGCTTTAAGTGGGCTGGGTCCTGCCGCAATCCAGCACAGGCAGTTCTTAAAAGCAGTTGGTGAGATGGGTCCCTATCAGGCTCTCCGTTTTTGCCGTCAGGGTGGAAAAAAATTCTTAACTCTGCAGCAGTACCACCCTTCACTGCCTTTGATGTAACTTCAAAAAGAAGTGTTATAGTTATTTTGGAATCATTTCAAATCTGAAGCATTTTCAAAGTTCCATACAACGAAGCCAGAGTTGTTGATTATTTGACTTATGCAAATAACAACCCTTGGCAAAACCAAGAGTCCTGTCTCTTTTTGTAAGTGTAATGTTACTTGTTGTATTATATATCTGGATGCAATGATAGAAGCAGTAGAATACCAGTTGGGCGGCACCCTATGCTAAGCACAGATTTTTTAGCTCAGGTGTTTAAAGCCATGCTTTTAATTAGATCAGCCACGCCCCTTTAAGAGACCCCCCTCCCCGCCCCCCCAGTTTTTTCATCCCACTTAAAGCCCTGGGAATAGCTATGTGGACCTGAAAATACAGCGTGAAAACCAGCATGTTTTTACCAATTCCACAAACTATTGTGTGATGTTCTACCACATGGGAGGAGGTGGTAAATACCAGAGGGGGCAGGGGACGGTCGGGAGGTTTTAGTGGTAAGGACTCTGGGGTCAGTGGAGACTGTGGTTTCTCAGGGGTGAGCTTAGTCTGCTCCCCCCGTGGTCCCATGGTGCTGTCCCTCTTTGTATAACTCCTGCCCCTCCCCAGCCATACAAACTAAACTAAAACCGGGTCTGGTGTTTCCAGGGCCGTACTCTCAGGACCGGAAACATCAGAGTAATCGCCCAAGCAGCTCGGAATGAGGGCCATAGTTTAGTTAATCAGTCACACTTTGCAAAAAGCGACATATAAACAATAATAAGGAATTGAGGCTATAATGTCATTCTTTGCACCAGGCGTATTCCAGAATCTCAGTACTACTTTGCTAGGCCCCTGCCCTGAGACATGCAGATAGGATGCTCAAAGGACAAAGTGCTCAGAGGCTCGGGTCTAGACAGGGCAGACCCAGCCTTTCATCTTTATGTGGTTGACGTGGGTACCAGCGGGTTTGGTAATATGCACACCGTTCATTCAGACTGCTAAAGTTATTCCAGTTCGTGGTGTACTCTCCATAAAAATAAATTAATATCATCAGTCCGATTTCTCAGTTCCAGGACAGATGATCAAGCAGCCCCCGAGCCTCTCTGTGCTTACTGAGATATTAGGCGCCCCGTGGGACCCCGATGGAAAATGGTGTGGGAAGACTGGAGAGCGGAGAGATAAGCAAGCCTCAAAACGTTCAATACCGAAAAAAAGCGAAAGCGAATAAAATATTTAGGATACGCTCATGCATCGGAATATTAATACTCGGCATTACTTGTGCTTGCTCTCTGCTGACCTTCATTCTCCAGCGACCTTGTTTACAGTATCTGAATTTGCAGTCTGCATTTTAATAAGGCCCTCAGAGAAGGTATGAGACATCCTGTCTCACACATTCACAACTTTAAAACCCCTTCTCTTTCTGCTTAAGATGCGAAATGACGGGCTGGGGCTATAGAGGGGGATGAATTAAGGTAAGAGATTTGGGTGGGGACCGCGTGTGCAAGGGAAGAATGCACCATTTGCACTACACCATAGGAACTATGGGGCACATGCATCAATATTGCTTTTTGCGATTCCTTAATTGCGAAAAATAAAGAATCGCAATTAAGGAATTGCAAACTGCAATGCATCAAGAAATCGCAAAAAAAATAGTGATTCCTTAAAATTCCTTAATTGCGATTCTCTAACTGAGAATCGCAATTAAGGAATACCTCCCCATTCATTTCTATGGGCCTAGAGGCCCATAGGAATGAATGGGAAGACATTCTCAATTTGCGATTCTCCATTAGAGAATCGCAAATTGAGAATGCAATTTCAAGGGTGCAGGGGTGTCCAAAGGACAAATAACAATGAACAAGGTCAAAGGGAAATATTTAGTGACCATACACTGATATCATCCCTAACAACATATATATAACAATGGATATCAGGAGGTCAATAAGGCGTGCATAAACTGTCTATAACAAAATGTTTCATTAGGGAGCAGTCACAACGCCCATTTGTAAAAATACGTGGTGACCATCAAATGATTCCCATCAGATACCCATCCTGTGCCGCCCTACATCATTTGGGATCTTTCAACCGAAAGTGGTGATGTTCAACCACGCCAGGATTAGGTGAACTGCCACCCAATCAAACGGAAGGGATCTCAAGTAGAGAGAATTGCTTTATATGGCATATGGAGAGTAAATGACTAGCAGTGCAAAAAACAAAATGAAATGGTGGTGCATACAAAGTGAATGATGTAAAATTGGGTTATGAAAATGGAAAAATGTATTTTAATAGTATCCTATTCACACCCAACGATAAAAACAGTGCAAGGTAGTGTTGTACAAATAACTACCCAGATCGAATATAGGTCAACATGTTTCTGCGGTAAACTGGAGTCTCGAGATCTCCTTCTGCTTCATCAGGACCTCAATTAATTGCTACTGCATCAATGTGAACAACTATAAAAGTGAAATAAGTGTCACCTGTAATTCGCCTGTTGAGACAATCACGCAAGCCACAGCGACAAGCAGGGCACAAGTAAAAACCAAAAACAAATAGAAACAGTTTATCATTAGTGACAGTTTGCAAAGCACATATTTTATGTGTACAATTAAAAATAGCCAATCATTTTATTGATCACAGGGTCTCAAATAGTAGACCTCTAAATTTAATGCTATCTTTTTAGCAATTATTGGAAGAAACTAATCAGCTTCACTCACCCAATTTGAGGGGAATAAACGCCCCACCTCACCTGGCTACAGCGCAGGTATAGACGGAGCACCGCTCTAAGGACAGGAGGGGAGGAGGAAATAGAAAGAGGAAGAATACAATAACTGTATTGGTAGCATCTTCTTTTAGTAGAAACTATTAACAACAGATTTATTTTTAAAATGTAAAGTGTCTAGTCACTAGGTCGACTGGCCACTCCAATGACCAGATCATTACTATGCTCATGATGACAGATTGAGCCCAAATGAAATGCTTCATCATCACAGCTCTTTAATATAACGTTGTGTGTACGTAGATACCTAATGTACTGCCACCTTTCAGGATCTAGTTAATGTGCGCCGTCAATTGCAGCTGGCTAAGACTATGTAGATACACTTAAGTATCGCATTATTAGCGTTTGAACTAGACATTGGCAGTGATTTAAGGGAAACTGACAGCGGCAGCGTGTAACGCGTCTAAGTTGTTACTTGTGGAAGATACATTCAAGGAAAACATTAGGTCCATTCAGGGTTTCTAGAGTTACCATGCAGTGGAATGACAACCCGCACCCTGCCCTGCTTACCTGTCCGTCGGTACTCCGGACGTCCGTCTGGGCTGTCGTGGAGGGAGGAACCCGACCGGACAGGAAGCAGGCTATTGTATCTCCTGTGGGCGTGCTAAGGTCGCGCCTGGATAACGCCATCGCGTAACCTCGCGTGGAGGTTGCTAGTTCTATAGGGAAATGTAGTTCTTACGTGATATTAGGCATTCTAACCTGGGAACGGTGTCATGTTTTATTAACGTGTGTATCTTGTAATGTCTCGAAAGTATCACCTATTATTTTTATTTTTATTTTTAAAAATAAATGTCTGGTACAGAGACAACAGTTCAATGTGCGATGTCATCACATTGCAAATCGAGTCACGTGTGACGTTGGAAGTAATTGAGACACTACTTTTAGCTAGAGATCTAAATTCTATAACACCAGTTAGTGTTATCATGACTCTAGCTACTCTGGCTATGACTGAAAACTTCTTCTGTTTTGAGAAGAGTCTCTACCTACAGATTAGCGGGACCAGCATGGGCAGCGTTTTTGCTCCTAGTCTCGCTAATCTGTATGTGCATCACTTTGAGCAGGAGCACGTGTTCGCAGACACCAATCCCCATCTAGGGTGTCTGAGGACTTGGAAACGCTACATTGACGACATTTTCGTCGTGTCGCGTGGGAGTGAAATACAGCTAAAAGAGTTCCATGTATGGCTTAACCAAAGGAATCGCTTTTTGAAGTTCACAATGGAATTTGATACCCATAAACTGGCATTCCTGGATTTGTTGATCCACGGAACAACTAACGGCTTAGCCTCAGAACTCTACCGTAAACCGATGGCACGCAATTCTTTGCTTAATTACAACAGCTGCCACCCGAAGTCCTTACGGGATAATTTGCCCTATGGACAATTTTTGCGTATACAGAGAAACTGCTCTAATCATGTATCCTTCCAAACACATGCCCAATGTCTATCCCGAGATTTGACACACAAAGAATATCCTAAAAAATTGATTCAGTTGTCCAAAAAAAGAGCTGCCAATAATAACAGAGCCAGCTTGCTCGAAATCTTACCTCCGAAGCCTAAGACCGAACGCATGACATGCGTGAGTACATTTGGCACTTTTTCCAATCAAATCACTAAGATTGTGAAGAGACATTGGGGTATTCTCAATACTGGTCAAGACACTTTGCCTCTCCCGCTCTTCGCTTATAAAAGAGCACAACATTTGAAGGACAAATTAGTCCACACAAGACCTAGGAGTGAGCTACCGAGAGCTGTGGGAACTCTGTGGGATATGCCTGCAGTTACAGGACACTATCCATGTGGACAATGTGCGGCTTGTCCCCAGACATCAAAAACATCAATCATTGATATCGGGTTGGAACGAGTTTGGGAACAACGTAGGTTCACTAATTGCAACAGTGCAAATTTAATTTATCTCATCAAGTGTCCATGTAACAAAATGTACGTCGGCATGACAACCCGCAAAGTTAAGCTGCGAATATTAGAACATAAAAGTTCCATACGGTGTAGCAAACTAGCAACCAAACTTACGAGCCACTTTCTAGTAGCACAACACCTTCCTACAGATATGAGGTGGACCGTCTTGGAACAACTGTGATGTATTCCTATAGGTTCTGAATCGATCCCCCTATTCCTGACCCTATTCTGGTTAAACAAACCAACAAGTTAACTAACAGTCAGCCCATGAGGCAGAAAACCCCCATGATGCAGATACCGTTATCTGACGCAGTCACACTACGGCACAGGAACGTGTTATCTGATTAGGTCATAACGCTTGCGATCTAATTAGACAAGCGATATTCCTCCAGCCCCTGATAAGGCATACGGAGTTCTCATAACAAATCAAACCTATGACAACCTGGGCAAAACCCTGCGGCCATTGTTTTGATTTCACCGAGAACTTCAGTAAAAGAATGTGCTAACGAGCAAGTCGTATGACATCCTTATTGACGTATCTATGTCCATCCTTACGTCAATCTCGGCACCTTAAAGGTATAAATATTACCGATATTGCCCTATGCAAACACACGCGTGGTGACGAGACGGAGCAGCCATACTTGCCGAAGCGAAGAGCAGAGCAGACCCCGCTGGCGCAGCCCCGCCTTCCTGACGCGCTGAGAGAAGCTGTTTTCTCCTGCCGAGAAATCCAGCACCGGCGTTTCTGGGTAGCCCTCGCAGGCAGCCTGGAATATCGAGACCAGAGACGAGAGATACCATCCCTCATTCAACCTAGATTCCAGGTACAGAACTGAATAACCCCTCACAGAGAATTCCTTAGTTATTCACTTGGCAAAAACAAACTTAACTTAAACTGTAACTTTCTACTCCCGCCCACGTATTAGACTTAGGTCAGGTACACGGGGTAGGCGTATTTAGAAACACCAGTTGAGTACGTTTAGTCAAATGTATATGTGTATGTAATATATTTTATTCATTTTAAACATCTTATGGCTTAGAAACCATATCAATGTTTTTACAGTATTATTTTATACTATTGCTTTTAATGTATGCACTTTACTTAACTATAAGTATTGCAATAATATCGATCCATTTCTCTTGTATGAGAAAAGAGACTGATCAATAAATAACACCTTTTTATTGAACACGCCCGTCTCTTCCTTTTCTCTACAATCTGATGAGACTAAGAATGCACGTACTGACTGAGTGAAATAAACTGCCTTTTGTTCACACGACTCTCGAGATATACTCTTGATTAGGGGAGAGCAAAGTTGTCATGTTCTATGGTTGTCAGAAACTAAATCCCTTCTTGTCTAATCAGGGGAGTTAATTCTTTCCTGAACATTCGAGAAAGTTTCTAGTGAACTCTGAGCTAAGCTGGCAAACCCAAAACTTTAAGTCTAGTATCGACAGTAGTAGACCTAGTTAACGTCTGGTCTAGGCCTTTACTGCTGTAGGTATTATTCCAATGCGCAGAGCCTATTGGGATGATAGGAACTACACTACATGGCGCCCAACGCGTTTGGAAAGGGCGATAAAACTAACGTAAGACATTTAGAGTAACTCAGTCGTGCTTTCTCACTCAGACCCCTTTTCCCATAATACTCCAAAGACGTCTGGAGTGGGTGAAAGGTAATATCCGCCAAACCTCGCAGGAGGAAACTCCTATGTATGGTACTTGGTTTAGTCAACGTTGAAGGATAAAAAACAGTTCCAAAATATTGTGCATCTAATCTTTGTTTCCATAAGAAACCTGATCTGCAAACAAAAGAAATAACCTTTTGGACAGTAAAATGTCAGACAATGAGGATGAAAGAGAGGCAGTTAGATTAGCAACTGAACTCGCAGCAGCTGATGCTACCATGCAGGCAGCAGACGAGGATATAATACTCATCCCGGTCATCAAAAGGAGATCTATAACTCTAAAACTTATAGAAAATGGACTGACACCTAGAGGTGGCACAGTCATATTCGTAATTGAGGCACACGAATGTCGGCAGACAGAGGTATACTATTCATGGATACATTTTCCAGCAGCAAATGCTGTAACAAAGTACTTCCACTATTACAAAATAGAGGAACCTCCTAATGAGTACACTCCTTTCGAGGAGGTGGAAGTACCACTCAAATTTCAAGAGCATTTGCTCTTATTTGATGGCGCCCTAAAACACAATAATCACATCACCAGGCTCGGTCCTTTAGGTAGACCAGGAGCAACGTGGCCGGTCCTAGCCGGATACACACCACATCCAGACATCAATGGGATGTCTGCAGCAGAGCTGTTAACACAGCTAAAACAACTAATAAAAATACACAGACAATTAGTCCAATATGTGATGCGGACTTCAACAATTCAGCCAGCGATTAAACTCCCACAGCTGACCCCTCACCAGGGGAACACAAATAAAATTACACCACAGAACATCCAGTCCTGTCTAGGTAAAGTACCGGCTAAACGGGAACAAATACCATTCTGGCTAGCGCAGAAAATCACCCAAATAGAGGCGGTGTTTCCAGACACCACCCCGCTAGAAAAGCACAGGATTCTGACTATCTGTCTTCCAATGGGAATCGCACCACACATTGAGGACTGTGACACTTGGGGTACAGTCTTTGCTTCCATCTACACAAAAACGCACGGTGTTCTATCCATTTCGGTAATACCAGATGTGCTAAAACAAATTCAAGATGAATATGGTCCTGAACCCGCTTTAACTCTTGGTATGAAATTACTAAAAGACTTCAAGCAGGTCTCGGCTATACTATTAGCCAACATAAAAGGAGAAGCAGCAAAGGTGGCGATCCGCCAGAGGTTAAAAGAGACAGATATAGCAGACCAACCAGCTGAAATTGCCAGAATCATAGAAAAATCCTATGAGGAACTAGGTAGAGATAGTTTAGGTGGAATACCAGTAAAACCGCAACTAATTGAAAGTCCTGAAAAAATATTTTTTAATAATAAATCTACATCACCAAAAAACAACTGGGATGGAAACAAACAATCCAATCCTAAAGAAAAGAAATTCCAGTCCAGAGGAAGGTCTCCTAGGCGAAGAGAAAAATCTCCGAACCAAAGACACAGGTCACCTCAGAATGACCCCTCTGGGAATAGATATAACCTTAGAAATAGGGATAATATAAAAAAACCTGATAGATATCAAGACATTGATACCCGTCCCTCTCAATCTTTTCAGACTTCCTCGCAGAAATCGGAAAGAAGAGGACGATCAGAACAAAGAGAAGAGCACGCCAAGTCCAAAGACAAGGAACCTGCTCAGCTAAAAAAGAAATTACAATTTCCAAAAAAGAAGGTAGCCAGTATCAAGGTAGTTAACAATGCCGAGAATACTGAGGACACAACTGAAAAACGGGGAATGGGCTCAGACAATGCTAGACAGCGCAGCAGAAGTGAGCATAGCTCGCAAAGTCCTTATGAATCATCTGGAGACAGTGGACACGAATGAATATCTTCAAGTGGAAACTGCGGACACCAGAGTTAGCAAACCTCACAAAATATACGAAATAACATTACGTATAGAGGGAGATAAGACTAGGAAAATAAGGGGACTATTTTGGGATAATCTCTCCAAGGGCTATGATATCCTTCTAGCTGAAAAAGACTGGCCACCAGAGTTTGTCAGGGAGTGCCCTCATGGTGAAGAAATAATTATGCCTGCCTTCTCAAATCAAATTCCAATTCATAAAAAATACACACTTGCCAGAAAGTGGGCAGTGGCTCTAGCTCCTGCTTTATATAAAAATCACGTGGGATGGGATGAGGACTCTCCTCCTCACAAAATCCAGTTAAAATCACAACCTACTGCACAAAGGCAGTACCCAATTAAGCAAGAAGCTAAAAAACAGGTAAATGAAATACTAGATCAGCTAGAATACCAGGGGGTGATTGAAACTTGTACCTCACAAATGAACAACCCTTTGTTTCCGGTCTCCAAACCAGACAATTCATATCGTCTAGTTTTGGATTACCGACACCTTAACACATGTTGCAAGACCTTTGCAGTGCAAAACTCACATAGTGCTGCACTAATGAATAACATAGTGCGCAAAAAATACAAAACAACATTAGACATATCTAATGGATTCTTTTGTCAAAACATAGCACCAGAGAGCAGATTTTTAACTGCATTCTCAATAAATGGCACTCAAAAACAATTCTGTCGGTTAGCCCAGGGGTACAAGAACAGCCCGGGAGTATTCTCAGCGAGGGTAACAGAATTACTACAACTATATGATGATGAAGCATTATCTTATGTCGATGACATTTACTTAACAGATGATGACTTGGATACTCACTTGAAAAGAGTGAACACCATAATACTTGGGTTCGCAGCAGAGGGTTACAAATTCAACTTTAAAAAATCCAGAATTGCCCATCTGACAGTCCTGTTCTTAGGATATGAATTATCAAGTGAAGGCAAAAGCCTGGCTGACAATTTCCTAGAGAAATGTGCCGTAATCCAAGCACCTAGAACACTAAAAAACCTACAGTCGATTCTAGGCTTCCTAAATTTCGGAAGAACATACATTGCAAATTACGCAGAAATGGTCAAACCCCTTTATGATCTGATAAAACCAGATTTTAAAAGATCCAATTGGACTCAAATACACACAGAAATTTTGAGATCCCTACAAACAGACATGCTAATTAAAACAAAATTAGAAACACGTGATAACACACGCAATCTTGTGATTCGAGTCATCCCAGGGAGATGCGGATTCACATACCTGACCTCTAATGAGGGAGAAAAGGTACCAATTGCATTCAAATCACACTTGTACACAGAAGCTGAACAAAAATTCAGCAACAAAGAAAAAATTGTTCGAGCAGTTCAAACCACAATAGCTAGAGAAAAAAATCAAGCTGACGGTAGACATATCACAGTGGGAACAGCTGAATCAGCCTTTGAGGCATTAACAACACCGTGTAATTTACCGACAACAACATTGGATCCCGAATGGATACAATGGGTAAATTCAATCACAACGGACAAAGTATACTATTACTTTGATCCAGAACTAGAAGAAATGGAAAATTTAGAATATGAAAGAACATTCCCTCTGCCAATCGACATTCTGCCTTTACGACATTACGCCTGTGTAATTTATACAGACGGACATGCTCAACCCCCCGTTTGGGGAGAACAGGCATACAACCCCACATGTGGGATTACAAAAGAAGTGTGGCGCGGAGGTAAACTAAAACCTCTATTAACAAAAACACACTCAGTAGAAACTAATTCAGAACAACAAACTGAAATACTAGGATTGAAAATGGCGCTAGATAATGCGGATCGCGAAATCCCGACACTTATAGTGTCAGATTCATATTACTGCGTCAAATCATATAACAAGGATTTGCAGACATGGATTCAAAACGGTTACAAAGATGACACAGATGCACCAATAAAGCAGAAAATGCTCTGGGAACAAATAGCTCTTTTACAAAAAGAGCTACCAAAGACTCACGTGACACACTCACTGAGTCATCAGCGTGATGGCGTTCACGTTGCAGGGAATTCATTGGCTGAGACAGCCACAGCGGCAGCCACTAAATCGGCTCCCGTAGTTCGAAAAAAGCATATATTAAAATACATTGACGGTGAAACAGTGCTGGCGGTGAAAACGTCATCAAAAGGCGACTGCTCAGCATTACCGATCAACTATCCACTCAATTATACATACATAATCGATGCAAACTCCGTCCCTTTTGCTCGAATCCCTGGAGTGGGGGATAGAGTGATTCCAAACATGGACAGGAGAAACTTGTTAATCGCAGACGCACATATGGGCGAGGGTCTCAGACACCACAAACTAAAAGATTCTCTGGAAGAATTACAATCACGGTACTGGTGGCCAGGCATGAGCCTGCGTCACACCATGTTTGTAAAAAACTGCCCAAACTGCAACAGAGATCGCAGTGGGGAGAGAAACAGTTTAATACCTCGTCGGTTTACTCCAGGAAAAATCAAGAGTAAAAAGGAAGGCTTGCGATTAACATATACAGGCTAGTTTCCACTTATAATGTAGATCACCAGCACTCGGCTGACGTCTGGACTGTTATACAAAGATTTGCGAGTCTAAATGGCATATACGCTAAGAGCATGCTACGTTTGACCATTGTCTTCACTCTAGCCCAACAGCCTGAGGGGAAACATGACCAAATGAGCATAGCCCAGCGGGAATCTTCTCACTTCCTTCCTGAGGGTACGGGATGGTGTAAAGAAAAAACCAAGGCATAAAGCAATCTATAGCGGAAAGGATATTAGGTTCGGGAGCTGGGTGGGTCAAACATCAAATAAGTGTCCAACGTAGTCTCAATAACTTGCCAAGAAATTCTCTGAAGGGATTCAGTGCGTACGAATTATTATTTGGAACTAGGATGTTGATCTCTGACATTGATAGTCAGACTTCAGTGGTAGAAGAAAAAAGCTTTGATATCAAAGACCGTTTGGCTATTTTGCAGGACTTAAACAAAACAAGAAAAGACCTGAGCAACATAAAGTTGAAACAACAGCCAACAACCACTGAAGAACCACCACCTGTCCCAGCAAGACCTGTCTGGATTCCAAAAGTCGGGGATCTAGTCAGGGAAAAGATCGCGGTAAAGAAGGAATTTGGGCCTTCTTACAGAAAAGCAGTTCCTGTCTTGTCTGTCAACGGGACAAGATCAGTTGTACTACCGCCACTTGCTGGTAAAAAGGAGAACCGAGTTGTATCCATCGACCTGGTAAAACCACAACATGTGGCCGATAAGAAACAGTAGGCCAAGTGGACTCCCAATAAGTAGCAGAACACCAAGGTTTGCTACCAGTACAGAGGTCCTAACGAAGAGGCTCATCACATTCGAAAAGCCTACAGAAGAACAACAAGGACTATGCAACAATGCAATAGAACTCAGACCTCTGAAAACCCAAATAAAAACATTTAGCAGAGACACACCAATCTATAATGAAGTACCAAGTGAAAATGCAAGAAACAAAAATCCTGAACCAATTGGAACAATTGACAGAACTGCATCTGGCTACTTCATAAACTTCGATGATTCCTCTGAAGGCTTCAGTGAATCAAAAACACAGCCATCATCAAAAACCTTTAAAGATAAAGCTAAAGAACTTTTGAAACAACTGAAAGAAACATATCTGATTTCTCCATGGATTGAATTTTGGGTGGGTTTTGGTGCATTTATCCTCATACTTTGGCTCATCATGATACTAACTTTGGGACGCTTCATTGAGGGAAAATATGCTAAAATGGACACAGCAAGTCAGAAAATCAACTTGATCCTCAAACCACACACATCTTCACACGTCGAGAAAAGAGAACTTTCTTCAGTCAACTTCACAGCCAATCCTATACCGGGTGGGGTAGCCTGGGACAACACTGACTATGAAATTTATGGTCCGGTCGAAATCCTGAAATATCCACACCAAATTAAGATCTCATCGAGTGACTTTGTAAAACCAAACTCATTTGCTGATGATTGGGACTTCGAAAGCATTAATAATATGATGTCTGACTTAGTAATGTCTGCTAAATTTACCAAACATGATTATTTGCAGGGTTCTACGAATTATGATAGTATGTACTGTTATAACCACTGTGGTAACCATTTTCTACATAAATCTGCACAACCTAGAAATGTTTTAAATTATAATCAATGGGAACATTGTGCAACACCTCCAAAAGGGAGCTCAAGGACCTTCTATGACAAATATTCATACTTTTCAGGTTTTAACACAAGTAATGCTGAAACATTTTATTTTAAATTGTCAAACAAGACAGGAATTAAGACCATGATAACCAACACAAAATTGATATATTCAGACTAATTTTTTGAAAAAATGAATACTTTTGGTTTTGACTATTGGGACAAAAATGTTGAATTGAAAAGCGTTTGGGGTACAAAAGATTGGCAAGTACAGGGTATAGAAGCTTTGTTTAGAGCCTGCATGATCCCAGAACAAATGATATTTTTAAATGACACTGTTCAACAAACCACCTGTCTTGGCCTAGCCAAAATCAAAGATTTAAATAAACCGTCTATTCCAAAGCCAACAATGTTTAGCAACACTTCTACAGATGAAGAGATAGACGTAAACCATATATTAAACCAAAACAGAACACATCCTGATTGGAAACAATGGTTGATCTGGCCCACAGATACTAATAACTGTCAAGACAGATTCTTGAACAAAACACAGGGGTTCAAAATGACCAGGCCAGACCCTAGATATCCTCAAAGACATCACCCAGGGATAATAACCACCTACAGTGTGGGCAAATTATGCCTTCAATGGCTACAGACCTCCACACTGGCAGAAATTAAGCAACACCTAACTTTACTTACTGATGGTGCTGACTTGCGTGATTTCATAATGGGACCACGCAAACAGCGTCAAAAACGTTTCATAGCAGCCTCTGTATATGCAGCATACAATGAGGCCTGGAAGGTTACTCAAATTGAAACAGCAGAGAGAATATGGGAAATTGACCGTATTAGTTTGGAAAAATCACTTTCTGTAGTGGACAATGGGTTAATGACTCTGTCCTCCAGAATTTTTTCTTTGGACAGCATTGTGTCTTCAGCAATCGACATATTATCGCAGGACTTACTGTTATTACAACACGGTCAGTCACAATTGCGCTCTATTATACAGCTTGGCTGGACGTTACAAAATCTGCGTTCAGGCTATGTGCCTTGGCGTTTAATCAACACAACGTCACTATTCCAAATCTTTAACCTTACTGATAGACAAATCAGTATGGCGCAAAGGGGTGCTGATTATACAATCTTGAGCATTGAAAAACTAGAAAGATTACCAGTGACAATGTCAGAACGACCTGTCAGTGAATGGATAATACATGGGATAATAAATATTCCAATCTCAACCTTCAGGTTTCAATACTGCCAGAAATATATACAGGCTGGCATGTATGAGAAATTGGGAAAGGGGTACATTAAAACAACATGGAACCTGCCCTATTCACATGCATGTGTCAGTAATAAAGGACAGAAAGTGTTTCTTAGTGGCAACAATTGTGCGATGTCACTAAGTGGCACACTTCTGTGTAACGGAATTAGTTTGCATGGAGCCTGTGAAGGGAATTCATACAACCTTTCATGTCACCAGCAAGGCGCACCTGCAACAGAAAAAGAACCATTCTTTCAAAGACTCTATAATGGGAGTTACATTCTAATTGTAGACCGCAGATGTTGTAGTCTTATGCCCGGGACTCCTTATCTAGTAACTACGACTGCGAAGGTCAAGTGCTGTGGACGCTCATTGTTCCCCAGCTCCTTTCCAGACAGGGAGGCAAGGGCATGGCCCAATTTGAAAATTACTTCTATTCGAATAGATACTTTAAGCAGAATGAAAACAGTGCTTCTTCAGACGCCTACCAGGCTCTCGTCATCAAAAGAAACATATGATCTACAAGTCGCAAAGACGACTGCAGAGATACATTCATTGTTATCAACTAATTCCCCCATACATTTCGCGGAAATTCTAAACGAAATCTTAAATATTTCTGATACCGATGGTGTCTCAAAGGTATTTAAGACAGTATTTTCGATGGCATTAACACCATTCAAAGCCATACTGGGTATTTTTCCAGATTTCGTCCATTCGATTTTTGGCGGACTTCCCCTGATCTTGGGACTAATTGCAGGAATCCTATTCTTGGTCCTTATTTTTCGTTATGGCAACCCATGTCACAGACAAAACTCTTGCGACAAGGTAAGAAACAATCCTAGCCATTGGATACCGGGACCGGAAATCAAAAATCCTGGGACTCTCCCGGCTTAGAGACCTGAACATGACTTGGTTTCTATAATTTCGACCAATGTGGCAAAGATGTGTTTTACCTGTATTAAGGTGTCTGCTATGCGGAGAAGAATGCGTGTTAGACACCTGTCTGACGCTACAATCGGATGCGCCAATGGATGCAGAAACATTGTTGAGCCCGATCAAGGTTCATGCTTTGTGCTGCCCTCAAAGGCTACCAATCCTGATGACGGCATTCGTGGAAGCTTCACCACTACGATTGATGGGTAGTGAAGTTCAAGATGAAAGCAGCATCGACCAGGTACGACCTTCTGTCAGCAATGCGAATCAGAATGTCAATGGAGACAATCATGCGCATGAATGCATGATTACACCTATTTCCGAGTTAGTGGAACTTTCCCAGGAAGCTGTTGACAGTTTTTTCGAAAGCCTAAATGATATGATGTTCTCGCCAGAACAGAAATAGAGACTTTTGAACAAGCTCGCACACGGCGTTCCCTGAATTCGGCCTTCAACTTTAAAAATAAAGTCACATGAACAATTTTCCCTCCAGTTCACGGACAGCAATTTTTTCAGCAGCCCCAAATTATTTCTGCATATTTTTCGGGACACTATCTTCTGCTTAAAGTAAGAACTATTCTTGGAGAACTAAGATTTCTAAACTTAGATAGATTATAGACTTATAGCTTATAGACTTTAGCTGCCCGCTGGCATGTTCATGAATATTTTATTCTGTGATGAAATGGTCTCGAACTTTTTTTTCTGTATTAAGAGCCATTTCATGTGTAATTCTCATATACCAAATAGCAATAATGTATACTAATGCGATTACTTTGGCGTTATTCTACAGCTTGAGTGCATACAATACATATGTCTGCAACTTTTCAGTATATTTTAAAATTTCAAAATGCATTTATGTATTTTGGGGTGGTAAGGTATACACAATACTCTATAGTATGTTGTATTATGTTTTACTATGCATAGATTAGTAAATATGACCATAGTTTGCGTGGAGTGGGTGTGATGTATTCCTATAGGTTCTGAATCGATCCCCCTATTCCTGACCCTATTCTGGTTAAACAAACCAACAAGTTAACTAACAGTCAGCCCATGAGGCAGAAAACCCCCATGATGCAGATACCGTTATCTGACGCAGTCACACTACGGCACAGGAACGTGTTATCTGATTAGGTCATAACGCTTGCGATCTAATTAGACAAGCGATATTCCTCCAGCCCCTGATAAGGCATACGGAGTTCTCATAACAAATCAAACCTATGACAACCTGGGCAAAACCCTGCGGCCATTGTTTTGATTTCACCGAGAACTTCAGTAAAAGAATGTGCTAACGAGCAAGTCGTATGACATCCTTATTGACGTATCTATGTCCATCCTTACGTCAATCTCGGCACCTTAAAGGTATAAATATTACCGATATTGCCCTATGCAAACACACGCGTGGTGACGAGACGGAGCAGCCATACTTGCCGAAGCGAAGAGCAGAGCAGACCCCGCTGGCGCAGCCCCGCCTTCCTGACGCGCTGAGAAAAGCTGCTTTCTCCTGCCGAGAAATCCAGCACCGGCGTTTCTGGGTAGCCCTCGCAGGCAGCCTGGAATATCGAGACCAGAGACGAGAGATACCATCCCTCATTCAACCTAGATTCCAGGTACAGAACTGAATAACCCCTCACAGAGAATTCCTTAGTTATTCACTTGGCAAAAACAAACTAACTTAAACTGTAACTTTCTACTCCCGCCCACGTATTAGACTTAGGTCAGGTACACGGGGTAGGCGTATTTAGAAACACCAGTTGAGTACGTTTAGTCAAATGTATATGTGTATGTAATATATTTTATTCATTTTAAACATCTTATGGCTTAGAAACCATATCAATGTTTTTACAGTATTATTTTATACTATTGCTTTTAATGTATGCACTTTACTTAACTATAAGTATTGCAATAATATCGATCCATTTCTCTTGTATGAGAAAAGAGACTGATCAATAAATAACACCTTTTTATTGAACACGCCCGTCTCTTCCTTTTCTCTACAATCTGATGAGACTAAGAATGCACGTACTGACTGAGTGAAATAAACTGCCTTTTGTTCACACGACTCTCGAGATATACTCTTGATTAGGGGAGAGCAAAGTTGTCATGTTCTATGGTTGTCAGAAACTAAATCCCTTCTTGTCTAATCAGGGGAGTTAATTCTTTCCTGAACATTCGAGAAAGTTTCTAGTGAACTCTGAGCTAAGCTGGCAAACCCAAAACTTTAAGTCTAGTATCGACAGTAGTAGACCTAGTTAACGTCTGGTCTAGGCCTTTACTGCTGTAGGTATTATTCCAATGCGCAGAGCCTATTGGGATGATAGGAACTACACTACACAACCATCAATCCCTGCGCACATTGCCGATACAAGCATGTTCCTATTCAAACGAGAACAAAGATGGGTGTATAAATTGCAAACCCATAAATCAGGATTGAATGATGAAATTCCATGGATGTCACTATAAACCACCATTTGCCATTTGATACCAATAGTGCCATTCCAGTGTGAAATATTTGTATTCCTCAGTATACAAGCTACAATAAGCTGAGAGGGAATCTTATAAGATGTTTCATCATGATGGACCCCACATCTTTTACTAGTAGGGGCTGAAATACACCACTGAGGCTACTAGACCTTCACAATAGTCCTGTGAACCACGGGGTCCTATACCTTACAGCACTTCTGGCATGTATGAGCTGACACTTGTAAATACACCAATGTGTGGTAATTAAGTTTTCAGACATTTCCCTGTGAGAGGGCTTGAGACGCACTTATTACAGAGTGTACCAGCGAAGAAATATATAAACTTTGTCAAACTTCGATTGACTATCATTGGGTTATACTATCCTTCCCATGATATTCATGCTACTGGACAAAGGGATTGACTTTCGTTGCTTTTCTCTAATTGCTATTAATGCATATGGTGGGACAAAAGCCTTGATCACGTTTACTTGTTAATAATAATACTGGAAACTACCTTTCCCATGATGCCCTGTAGTTTCAACATATCCACGTCACAACACTCTTGAGTGCTATGCAGACAATAGGGCACTGACTCTCACACGTGACTCGATTTGCAATGTGATGACATCGCACATTGAACTGTTGTCTCTGTACCCAGACATGTATTTTTAAAAATAAAAATAAAAATAATAGGTGATACTTTCGAGACATTACAAGATACACACGTTAATAAAACATGACACCGTTCCCAGGTTAGAATGCCTAATATCACGTAAGAACTACATTTCCCTATAGAACTAGCAACCGCCACGCGAGGTTACGCGATGGCGTCATCCAGGCGCGACCTTAGCATGCCCACAGGAGATACAATAGCCTGCTTCCTGTCCGGTCGGGTTCCTCCCTCCACGACAGCCCAGACGGACGTCCGGAGTACCGACGGACAGGTAAGCAGGGCAGGGTGCGGGTTGTCATTCCACTGCATGGTAACTGTAGAAACCCTGAACGGACCTAATGTTTTCCGTGAATGTATCTTCCACGAGTAACAACTTAGATGGGTTACACGCTGCCGCTGTCAGTTTCCCTTAAATCACTGCCAATGTCTAGTTCAAACGCTAATAATGCGATACTTAAGTGTATCTACATAGTCTTAGCCAGCTGCAATTGACGGCGCACATTAACTAGATCCTGAAAGGTATCTACGTACACGCAACGTTATATTAAAGAGCTGTGATGATGAAGCATTTCATTTGGGCTCAATCTGTCATCATGAGCATAGTAATGATCTGGTCATTGGAGTGGCCAGTCGACCTAGTGACTAGACACTTTACATTTTAAAAACAAATCTGTTGTTAATAGTTTCTACTAAAAGAAGATGCTACCAATACAGTTATTGTATTCTTCCTCTTTCTATTTCCTCCTCCTCTCCTGTCCTTAGAGCGGTGCTCCGTCTATACCTGCGCTGTACCCAGGTGAGGTGGGGCGTTTATTGCCCTCAAATTGGGTGAGTGAAGCTGATTAGTTTCTTCCAATAATTGCTAAAAACATAGCATTACATTTAGAGGTCTACTATTTGAGACCCTGTGATCAATAACATGATTGGCTATTTTTAATTGTACACATAAAATATGTGCTTTGCAAACTATCACTAATGATAAACTGTTTCTATTTGTTTTTGGTTTTTACTTGTGCCCTGCTTGTCGCTGTGGCTTGCGTGATTGTCTCAACAGGCGAATTACAGGTGACACTTATTTCACTTTTATAGTTGTTCACATTGATGCAGTAGCAATTAATTGAGGTCCTGATGAAGCAGAAGGAGATCTCGAGACTCCAGTTTACCGCAGAAACATGTTGACCTATATTCGATCTGGGTAGTTATTTGTACAACACTACCTTGCACTGTTTTTATCGTTGGGTGTGAATAGGATACTATTAAAATACATTTTTCCATTTTCATAACCCAATTTTACATCATTCACTTTGTATGCACCACCATTTCATTTTGTTTTTTGCACTGCTAGTCATTTACTCTCCATATGCCATATAAAGCAATTCTCTCTACTTGAGATCCCTTCCGTTTGATTGGGTGGCAGTTCACCTAATCCTGGCGTGGTTGAACATCACCACTTTCGGTTGAAAGATCCCAAATGATGTAGGGCGGCACAGGATGGGTGTCCAAAGGACACCCTGTTGCACCCCTGAAATCTGCCTATAAGTACATCTTGCACACACACATGCCCCAAGGGCATGTGTGTGTGTAAAATGGAACTTTGAAAAATGCACTTTAGTGAATTTTTCAAAGTTTTCACAAATTACCATGAAGGTCAACTTCATGGTAATTTGCTCCGCTTATTATCGAAATCGCTAATTTTTTAAGTTTGATGCATTGCATTTAAGGAATCTCAATTTGAGATTCCTTAAATGCATTCGCAATTTAAAGAAATCGCAATTTTGCGATTTCTTAAATTGCGAAAAGTACAAAAATGATGATGCATCCCAAAAGTTGAAATTGCATTCGCAAACGGACGAATTTTGCGATTCGCAGCATTTGCGAATGCAATTTACAATGATGCATGTGCCCCTATGGGTCTGATGTATTAATTACTGGTCGCAAAAACCTGATTGCAAATTGCAAACAGTATTTTTGCAACAGTACAGAATTTAAAGAACCGATCGACTAATAGATCAGTTTCATAAATTATGATTCGGAGGGATTGCCACCTGACCTGACTCATGAATAATAATGAGGCTGGTCTCAAATTGTGAATTACACCAACTGGTGGCTATGACAAGGATGGTGGCTTGCTAGGAACATCAGACGACAATTATGTATGTGATAGCCGATCAATAAAACACATTGTTTTTTTAAATACAGCCCATTTTCCTTAAAAAAAATGTTGCTTCATTTAAAAAGAAAAGTTGTCTTTTAGTGAGGAATTTGTTTGAGAATTAGCAGTGGTGCCCTGGACCACTGTCTAATCCCCAGCAAGCTTTTTTCTCCATTAACAAAGGGGAGAACATTAAAGGGACCCTTTACTTTTTGTGAACGCATAACCACCAACATTGATACATCTCATACCGAATCACTATTTGGAAGAGACACCTACAACAAACCTCTTACAAACAGCAACTCAGTATGGAGTCATAAAGCCATTTTAGGAGTTGATAAAAAGGCTGATATCTCAAATCAGGAAAATTGGTGATTTAGAAGCATAATTAAAGAGTCTCCTAGGCTTCCAATAAACCAACAAACAATATATTAAGGAGAGTGAACTCTTATTTGTTGTGCCTCTCTGAATTCGCTTATTAATCCAGCAGGGTAGAGGGGAAAAACGAATTGGTTCTTAAAAGGTCTCTCACCCACCAGTATCACTGGTGGCCTGCTTCATCCTTGCCTTTTGGTCAGGGCCAATGGAATTATGCGGTAGGAGAGGGCAAAATTATGAGATAGGGTTGGGTAAATTATGCGGCAAGAAAAGTGAAAAAAATGTGGCATTATGCGGCACATTTTGGGATAGTACTTATTCATTAGTTTGTTATTTTTAAACTTGTTAACACTGTCTGGCCATTAGTTGCAACTCACTAGTACCAGTTCAACTCACAAACACAGCAATAAGCGACAGAAAGGTGACCAGTCAGCCTTTGCAAAGGGCCTTCCACTGCACAGCAACCTGTGTCACTATTTTTTCAGTAACCTTTGAACTGTTTGAGCTAGAAAAAAAACGTTTTTTGTTAAAATCTGCAGAATATGCAGCCGATGATGGATTATGTGGCAAATGTGGCAAATCTAAAATTATGCGAAAACAGTCGTACAATCACATAATTCCAGTGACTCTGCTTCTGGTATAGCCTATGTTTATCGAATAGTTATTTATTTAGGGTACATATGGCAACATTTAAAACAAAAAGAGATGTCCCAGGAGCATACAATGTACTCAGACATCTATGGTCAAAAGTTTTAGGCCAGTAATAATCACCTAAATAGGCTTTGTGGCTTTCTTCAGGACCATATTCTGGAGGATAAACATGGGAGAGCCAAAGAAGCTCCTCAGAACACTGCCTAGAATGTCAGAAGAAGGACTGCCTTGCTGGGCCTTTGGACTGCACCACAGAAGGCTTGCAGTCAGAAAACTGCACCTGCTGCTCTCACAAGACCCACAAAGTAAGGACTGTGCCCGACTCAAAGGAAAAAGAGTGGACTCACTGATCAGCAACAGATACACTAGGGCTTGAAGAAGTCACCTGCCAAGCCAAAGAGATGATCACCAGAGCTGAACAGTTGCAATTGGATTTTTCTGGACTGTGCAGATGCATTGTGCGAAATTAAGCCATAGTCACCCAAGAGGCAATCCAGAGTCTCTGAACCCTTAGCTACTGGACCTTTATTTTTCCCAAATGAACTCAACAACCAGATCTCTAAGTTTGGAAACGATCTGCAAAGTTTTGCAACAAAGCTCCAGTAGAAGACTGGCTTGCCATTGAGATTCAAGTTGCCGCGGTTGACTGGGAAATTTGCCTGCCATGCTGGCTTGTCCTGCTGAAAGCGTGGGAGATCCTCACTGTCGACATCGAAGACAAAGACTTCAAGAGACTCAACTAGGCATCATGCTGCTGCAGGCCTCCATCGTTGAATCGAACTTCAAAGCCTGAGTACCCGCCGACAAGCCCATTGACAAGAGAAGAGCTCCAAGAAAAAGATTAAGAGCTTGATTTAAATCTTGATGGACCTGGTCCTGCCTCCACTTTTTCTATGGTTTTACCACCCGCCTACTAGGCAGTCCATCCGCTCTATTTAGATTCTGATAGTTGAATGGACAAAAGACCGTCAGAGCGCCACAGACCCCACCAGGTATATTTACTGAGTTGACAGTGGAATAGGCAAAAGCAGCTGTCCTAGGGAACACCACCAGTTTGTCTGCCAGGCCAATCACTATGGGGGTTCCAGCCAATGAGACTGTGGCGGTAAAATCTCCCTACCTGCGTTGGTAGATTGGAAGCGATATAAGGCAGAAACTCATCTTTTCTCTCATTCACACTTTCTTTTCCACCATGGACCTGATCTTCCAAGTCCTACCGCTGCTGCTGGTGCTTGATGATGAACAAAATCAACATGCAATTGATGCTAAACTCCACTTTTTCCTGTTACCTTTTGACTTGTGTGTCAACATTTGGACTGGACTCATGCATTTTTAAATCTCTCTTAAAAGCAACTGCATACCAATGTTCAATGCAAATGTCTGTAATGCTGAGGTTTAGGAAAGTTACAGAAATATGCCTGTATGATCACATTGTATGTATACATTTGGTGCAAGCTGCATTAAAAAAATGCACTCTGGAACAAACAAGGATATCAGATCAAAAATGTAAAATTCACCAAACAAGTGTGTTTAAATAATCTTCAAAAATTGTCACATTAAAAACATATGAAACACACATCGTTAGGATAAGTCCAAATTGCACTAGACAAGGTGTGAACTTTAGCTTAGAAATTACCAGTAAAATTAATGTCAGTCCCAAATTTGAAGTATTCAACATATACATCCATGTAACATTAATCCTTCTCTGGTGCAAGTCCTGTACTGTATCCAATGTCAATAGTCACAATATGTCATAAGTTGTAATGCATATGTGCTCATACTGATCAGTAATCAAGATGAAACAAGCACACCTGTAGTAACTCATCCATAAAAAATGGGTACCATCAATTAGTTGTTGTAAATGGCCTATACTATGATAAATGCCTGCACCTAAATTCAAATAACCATCACATAATATGTTAATCAGTGTATGCACTTAACAATGTAGACATTTAAAAAAGCTGTTTTATTACCTGCCATCATGGTTAAGAAAAAGAAGTACTTCACATTTTACTCTGAAACATTTCTAGGAATCACATAATTGCAAAGGAAAGTAATGCCAGGACTAATTTGGTGAAATCAAAAGTATGGATTTATTCCACAAAATGTTATATGCCTCTCAAAATAATATTAAAGCCAAATGGCAGTCCATAAAATTCCAACATGTGCACTGTTGTGCAGTAGCTCAAAGCATGCCTCTTAATTCACTGCCAAGGGGAATCTCGTCAGGAAGGAGCATCTAGTGGGCACAGCAGGTACCTCAAAGATCTTACTTGGGAGGAGGGTTTGGGTTTGGGAGGGGTGCTCTGGGGTTTGGGAGGGGGGGTCTTGGATTTGGTAGGGGTTTGTGTTTGGGAGGGGTGCTTTTGATTTTAGCAGGGGTGGATTCTCTTTTGGGAGGGGTGGGTTGGGATGCGGAAGGGGTGGGTTCAGATGTGGAAGGGGTTGGTTGGGGTGTGGAAGGGGTATATTTGCGTTTGGCAGGGGTGGGTTGAGGTTTGAAACTGGTTAGGGCATGGGCAAAAAGGATATCTTCTATGGGAAAATGGGTAGGATGTTCAAAAGGGAGTTCGGTTTGGGAGGTAGAGGGAGTGGCATTGTCTGATATGCATGCATCTGTTGAGGGTGCCTGAGGGCCTGGTGTATATTGTGCAAGTTTAGGGGTGTTCTGCGTCATAGGTGTCTGTTGTTTGGGTTAGTGTGGGTTTTTGAGTGTTGTGGGTGTGGATTCTAATGTATGTGCAGATGGGTGTGCTGGTGAGGTTTGGGTGTGGTTGTGGTGCATGTGGATGTGGGGGCACATGTGTGTATGGTGGTGGCTGCGGTGTCTGTGGATGTGCTGGTGGTGGGGGTGGTGCTTGTGGATGTGGTGGTGGATGCAGTGTCTGTGAATGTGTTGGTGGTGGGGTTGGTGCATGTGTGTGTGTGATGACTGCAGTGTCTGTGGATGTGCTGGTGGTGGGTGTGGTGCATGTGTGTGTGGTCGTGGCTGCGGTATCTGGGTCTGCTGTGGGGGTGCATATATGTGTGGTGGCTGTATATTTGGTAGTGTGCCTGTGTTTTTTGCTGTCTCTGTGTTTATGTGTGTGTGTGCTCCTTGTGCGTGTTGGAGTGAGTGTGTGTAAAGGTGTGAGTGTGCTTGGGACAGGGCTGGGAATAGGGAATTGGGTTGGTGGAGGGGCGGGTGGCGGGGCACAGGGTTGGCATGGTTAAAAGGCTGCAGTCAGTGAGGAGGAAAAGGGTGTAGGCCAGACATACCACGATGAATGCCTACCAGGTAATCTGCCATTTGCTGCATATGGTAACTAAGCCCCTGGATGGCATGCAGGAGTGCAGTCTGGCCTGCAGTGATGCTGCAGAGGAGGTCAATAGCCTCCTCACTCAGAGCAGCCAGGAGGACAGGGGCAGGGGGTGAGGTGCCTGGTACAAAGGAGACCCCAGGTTTTTTATGGGGGTGGAGTTTTCCAACTTGGGGGGAGCAAGAGGGAGGGTGGAGATGGATATCTGGGTGGTGGACAAGGATGCAGGTGGAACTGGAACAGTGGGGTCAGCCACCACTGGGGTCTGGTCGCTTGGGGAGACCTCCGAAGAAGATGTCAAGCTGGAGCTCTCCATGCCATGCTTCTCACCCTCTGGTGCACTGTGTCCCTCGGTGTTGGTGGTCTCCCCATGTCAGACACAGCGGCCAGCTGCTACCCTGCCTATGTGACCAACATCTCCTTCGCCTGCTCTGAATGATGCTGAAAATTCATATACAATAGTTTTATTGTAGCTGTGTGAATAACAGAATTTTGAGCACAAAACATTTTCCTAATTGCCATATTGCACCTGCCACAAGGCTCACAAACCTTGTTTTTTACATCATCATCTCATGTATGTAGGGAACACCTTCTGAAACCATTTATTTGTTCACAATTTTGTAATTCCTCATGATAGCTATACATCATATATGATCTTGTCTCTTAACCTTTTACATTTCTCTAAAGGAACTGTTGAACAACTCTGAATGGTTGGAGTTTGTTCTCCAAAATAGTGAACTTATGTCACCAATAAGGAAATACACCAAAAATACCTTTGAACACTGTGTGCACAAGGACAGACCAGCTGCATTAATGACATACACTGACAGTAAAATATGAATCAATGTGTGTCAACAAATACTGCAATGTTGTAAGGATATTTGTAGAAACTGAAAGCCTGTCTCCTTTGTTCAACCATTTCACAATGGTAACACTTACCTCAAGTAACTCAAGTATTGTACAAATGTACAACAGATTATATAGTGTAATTACTGAACTAGCTTATCAATTTATCACACACTATGTATTTACCTATGCTGTTGAAGAAATGTACACATATTGTCATTGTGGATTGACAAATGACTCCAATAGCATAAGTAAGTACAGAGGGCTTGATACATTTCTAATCCATTTGAGTACAGGGCAACTACTTATGTTTGATTCCAAAACATCTCAAATTAGTACAATATGATGTTGGGAACATCCACTGTATCATAACTACATAGCATGCTATGTCACATGTAACTGATCTACCATTACATCATCCACAATAGTGAGGGAGCATCACACCTGACGCAAGAAAGACTACTGGCCTGTTTGGTACAACTGTCCCTCTTGACATCAAACAACCTGCCCTGCTATCTGCAGTCTGATGATCATGATGTCAAATGAGCACAGCCTTTCCTTGTCATTTATATGAAAGAATTACCTTGTGCCCATCTAATAACTGACCTCAAGGTTGTGTGCTACTCTGAAGGGTTCTGGAGGTTACTGGTATCTCCCAATCAACTATTTGGAGACCCCTGTTCTAGGCTGAGTGTATTGTGGGACGATACAAATAGCAAACATAATTTTCATTTGGTTTGTAAACATATATATGTACAGTTGTGAAAACAATTTAATGTGTTTTCTAATTTATATGATGGAATATTTGTACATTTCACATGTAATTCAAACATATATATGCACACACCAAATAGAATCTACAGCTTTAAACACACAACACATACAAATGTGTTTTTTTAGCAATGTAAAGTGCTTACAAAACCCCAACATCATTGTCCTATGTAAGGAACAAAACATATGACACTTCACATCACTTACTACACTTCACTCAGGAACTCAAAGGGACGTTGTAGCCTGTGCTAATGGAAAACAAACAGACAGATTCACACATACATTACAAACATGTACCTCTTCCTCTGGTGAGCAGTAGAGTTAACCATACAGGAAGAGGACCTCCTTTGCCAGCAACTCTAGCTCCTCTGGCGAGAAGACAGGGGTCCTCTCATTTGCTCGACCTGGCATCATTGCTCCCAGAGGTCACAAACAGGAGCAAAAGTGGAAGAGGTCCTGATTGCTGCAGTGTTAGGAGACAAGTGAGGTGTTTTCAAACTGGCATGTACATGTGTGCAACGTACACAATCGTTAGCAGGCACGGACACAGCCATTGGCCTTCACACATTGCTTTCACACGGATGTATGTCCTTACAATGCATGCTTTTTCCACGCATGCCTTTACAACGCAGGTTTTACAACGCAAGTCGTTACAACGACTTGCGTTGGGGGGAGCTGGATAGTGAATAGTTTAATTTACTATTCCAACTCCAGTCCCCGTGGATAATAGGGAAGGTTTTGGATAGTAATTAAACTATTCCCTATCCTACAGCGCCCTCCAGCGCAAGTCGTTGTAACAACTTGCGTTGTAATTTCTGCGTTGTAAAGGTACTGCGTGGAAAAAGTTTCGTTGTAAAGGATGTTTACCCTTTCACAAATGTTAGCCTATGGCTGTGTCCATCATGGAGTTGAACAACCACTACGCGGTCAACTGTAGCCATGGACGTCTGATTACAAATGTCCTAATGGCAAGGTCAGGCAGCTTCCAGTTTAGTAAGGCAAATAGTGTGTTTGTGACTATTAATTGTGTCACCACTAGTCAAAATGGTGGCTAGTTTGTTTACATATTCAAACTTCGAAGGACACTCACATTTTAAAAAAAACATTTATATGTAGTGCATTACTATGCAGTATTTGTGTGGTGTGTGTACCCCTGCGTTGACGGCATTTAGGTTGAATTAAAAAAATATATATATAATATGTAAATAATACATTACAATCTTTATTTGCAAATTCGATCAGATTTAAAATATTGACAGCTTCAAAATTACATTGTGAAGTAAAAGTTACCAAAAAAATGTTAGCTTAAAATATACTGTGAAACCATATATGTTTTAGCACACCATTATATTTGTATTATTAATCCAAAAAACTATTTATGTGGAAAATATTTTAAAATGTTTACAATTCTTCCAATGCAGACATTTGAACTCTGGGAGAGTGAGGAGAAGACAGCCTAAAGTGTACCGCCCATTTCCAGACCTTGTCACCGGAGAAGAATGCGATATTATCAAAAAGCTCAGATTGAATAGGCAAACTATACTGGATTTATGTCATCAGCTGGAGCCAGATCTTCTGCTTCACAACAGAAAATCTGCATCTATTACACCAATTGACAAAGTCATGGCAGTACTTCATTTTGTGGCCACAGGATCATTCCAGTACACTGTGGTAGTATCTGGTGGAATGTCACAATCAACTTTCACTTGCCAGTCCCTAAACCTTCCCTTTTCTTCATATCAGACAACCTTATGGTAGACCCGAGGGCAGGGTGCATTGTAGGTAAAAGGTAGGACAAGCCCTGATGTGTGTGGCATGTCCTAATAGTGAATTACAGCCATTTTAGTTTTTCACTATTGCAAGGCTACCTGTTCCCAATAGGCCAGAATGGGCAGTTTGATTATTACATCTTATAATCCTAACAGACACAGGGACCCAGGAAGAAATTCGAGTTTAGTATGCCTGAACTCAGAATGATAAAATAGATATTTTAGTGAAGTTGGTTTTAACATTCTGTGTTTGAACATACCACCTTTAGAAAGTAGATATTTTCTTGTCTAACCATCCAAGCCTGCCTCTGTTAGGTTGTGTATTCCTTTTCTGGAGTTTGAGTGACAGGGGCAGAAGGACTCCTGGAGACGGGGTGAGTCAGCACAGGGCTGAATAGAGAGATCTAAATGCAGATGGGTGGGAGGAGTTGCACCTGGGACCTGAATAGCGCTGTGCCTTCTCTCCACAATGCTGGCTCCACCTCCTGTGGTGCTTTTGATGTCCCTGCCCTGCACCGTGAAAGGAAAGAAGGAGTCATGTAAACAGAGTGCTCCAGGACTGTCCAGAACAGGTTTGGATTAGGCAAAGGCCTCTCTGCCTTCAGAGAACAAAGAGAAACTGTGCATAAAAAGGGGGATCCAGAACCCAGAAGTTAAGATCACTTTTGGGAAACAAGAAGAAACTTTTGCTGAGGAGAGGAACCAGAGAGACTGAGGAGAGACTATCCCTAAGCTGAAGTGCTGCTTGGGGGATAGGCCTATAGTGGTTTCCTGACTGCCAAAGAAAGAAGAGAGGAACTTTGGGGGTCATTAGTAAGGCGAGCGGACTTCGTCCACCCGCCATACCCCTGGAAACGGGACCGCCCGCTGAGGGTGCGGCGGTCCCGCGCATCCCGCATCCCGCATTTATAACATTGCGGCGGACGGTGCTGAAAGCACCACCCGCCGCAATGCCACAAAAGCAAGTTGTGCCTTTCAATGCACAACATGACAGGCAACGCGCAGGGACTGCCACGTTGTACATTGTAATGCAGGGGGGTACCATAGATACACCCCATGTGCACCCCCACCCCCCAGAATACCTGGGGGCCCGCTACGGCCCCCAAATGCGAAAGCCGCCTGCTTTCCGTGGCGGCAACGCATGTCCCTGCTTACATGCTAATATCGATGGCGGTGTCTCCCAGACACCACCACCATGTTAGCAGCTTTTCCACCCCGTCGACTCTTTGACCGGGCAGAAAACCGGCAGATGGTCTTTCCATCCGCCGGGGTCCCCCCCGCCATGGTAATGTGGCAGGGGGAAATTCTAAGCAGGCGGAGGTTTTTATCGGGTGGATTGCACCCGACATACCGGCGGTGGCGATCCACCCGCTACACTAATGACTCCCTGTTTGTGTACTTTCATCAACTTGTGAAGGATCTCCAAGGGCTTGAGAAAGAGTTTGCTTTCTGCTGAAGTCTCAGGGACAACAGACTTCACCCACCAGCTCCCCAAGAGTTCTTTGGAAGTGCCTGCAGTTGTGTTGGGCTTTCTGAGGAACTGCATGTCGCAAGGAGCTGAAAGGGCGACTCATGAAGAAGAAGCGTGTCGCTGCCGCAGCTGCTGTTGTTGGATCGCCGGAGATGCTGATCGACGTCGCATCACACGCTCGCCGTAATAACGGAGAAGCGTGTTGCCGCTGTTGCAGTTGTCGCACCATCGCTGAAGCGCCTCGCATCACCGGAGAAGAGGATCGACTTCGCATCGGATGCCACCGCATCACTGGGAAGCGTGTCGCAGGGCCTGTCGTGGCTCAGAAGAATCGTTGAGTCCCCGCACGGCCGTCGGGCGTGCACGGATCGTGTTGCATCAAGAAGAAGACGCGCATCTTTGTTTCTTTGCACCGGAGCTTCATCGCATCACGGCGTTGTGGGTCGCATCACCACGGAAGCGCAGTAAGAAACCGCACCATCACCTCCCCTACGCAGCAGTAGGGAACCAACGCATCACTGTTCTTGCGTGTAAGGAACCAACGCATCACCTTCCCTGCAACACTTGCGTTGTATAGCGTTACGCATCCTAAGGTACATTGACTCAAAGTGTCACATTTTAACATCTAACGAGAACTACGCTAATTCTACCATTTTTAACTACAGTATTGTGGATTTTTGTTGTTTGTGGTATTGTGTTAGGTCTATATAAAGAATACTTATTTTTAATATACAACTTGTGTGGTGTCCATCTGTAGTGTTGTCACTGGGTTACTGTATATGTTCACAAATGCTTTACAGACTGCCTCTGAGATAAGCCTGTCTGCTCATGCCAAGCTAACAAGGGGGTGAGCACAGGTTATTTTAGTAGTGTACCCCCTTACCCTGACTAGACGCAAGGGTCCTTATTTGTCAAAGGGACCTACCTCTGCCAACTTGAGACCTCCAAATCTAACACAAGTCATTCTTTTGTTTGTGATGAAGACACATCCACAGCTTCATCCAGTTTCCATGGCATGAGGTTTTTTTTTAATGTGAAGGGCGATTTCTATGGTTTGGATTGCCTACCACATGAGGTTGGACCCATTGATGGCATGCATATTGCCTAGGTGCCTCAACACGCCAGCGAACAAGTCTACCAAAATCGGAAGCACTTCCATTCAATCAATGTGCAAGTTGTCTGCAGCCCATGATTTCTTTGCACTATGGAACATCAGCATACCCCTGCAAATGTCACAACTTGGATGCGAGAGGGCCTGGCTTGTTGGTAAATTCATTGTTTGAGTAATTTCAAGATGAATCATCTGAAATAGTGTTACATATCTTGGCTCTTCTCTTATTATCCCGTTTAATAGGCTCAGCTTATCCAAACCGAACATGGTTGTTGGCACGGCTGAGGAATCCAACAACACCAGGGGAAGTCTGCTTCAATGAAGCCCATGGAAGAACATGGAGGTTAGTGCAGTGGGCTTTTGGGCTCTTAAAAGACAGATATCGCTGTCTGGACAAGAATGGTGGAGCCCTCCTCTACTCACCAAATAAGGTGTGCCAAATCACCATGGCCTGCTGCAAGCTGCACAACATACTGTGACTGAACATCCCTTAAATCGCAGATGATGGAGACCATAGATAGTCACCGAGCGAGGATTCTGAAATGGCAAATGAAGATGATAGTGTGAGGAGGAAGGAATTCAATTACGTCAGAATGTCATCAATAACTTCTTTACGACTGTATCTTTTTACATATTATCACATCAACTGTTAAACCAACTATTGATCTAATGAGGAAAAAAGTACATACTGGACATTTTTTAGGAAGGGCAAGTTCAGCGAAATCCAGGAAACAGGTCTTTGTTGAGAATAGTTTTGACACATTGACTTTTGTGTTCATTTTGATTGTTTATCTCTGATTGTGTTTTTAAAAATGTGTCCTCCAAAAGAGGACTTTGTAATGTGGAAACATTATTATGTTTCATTACTCATCTTTTTGTTTTAATCTGTTTTAGGTATCATCACCATATCACCTTCATTGGGACATTTAGAATTTGTGACATTTGCAAACAAATGGTGCTATTTCAAACTAAAAAATTACCATGGGTTGTTCCTGTGGAAGATAACCACATACTTTGTGTGTACATATCTTGTGCTGAGACAACTTGCACAGTGATTGAATGGAGGATTTTAAGATTGAATTTGACTTGTTTCCTGTTGATTGGTGGCACCAAGCCAAGATGTGCTGCTTGATTTGCTCTAACCACATGTGGTGGTCAACCAAAAGCCTAATCATCACTCTTCACAATGACCAAATACAGATTTTGTGTTGAGTGTATGAATATGTTGATGTGTTTCATTGTAGAAAGAACTTCTTGTAGTACACCACTTAAAGTTAGTTGTGACATTCCCCCAGATATTGCAACGGTGTGTTGCACTAATCCTGTGGCCACACAATTGAGTACTGCTGGTATTTAGGACCATTGGTGTTAGTGTTGGACAATTTCTATTGTGAGGCAGAAAATGTAGCTTCAGCTGATGACATCATGCAATTATATATTGTCTCTTGAATCTAATTCTTTTCATTATATCCCCTCCATTCATGGTGGCAAGGTGTGTAACTGGAACTGTAAAAAGGGCACTATATATTTGTGTTATGTCTGCTTTGCTATGTTTAATCCAAATTTGATGGAACACTCTGTTTGAAATAAGATGAAATGCTAGTTGAGATTTTGGTATTTGTATTTTGTTATCATGGTGGAAATGAGTTAGAAACATTGCCTACTTTGAATTCATTTATGAATAAACAATGCTTTGGTTGTTTACATTTTGAAATGGATGTCCAAAATACAGCTGGCCTCAGAAAGGTAAATGATACCAGAAAATAGTCGACAGAGTGAATGGTAGTCACCCACTGGAGGAAATTAGTGTAGGCATCTCTTGGTGGTGGGAGTCTTGCCACCCACTCCTGGTGGTCTGGAAGAATTTGTGTTCCTCTAGGGGGCTAGTGGATCCACTGTTGCAGGGACTGAGGTGGGTGCAATTGTTTCCTGTTATGGAAGAGCCTCCCATTCTGTGGCTGAGGCAGATATTGTAGGGTCAGATGTAGTTGAACCACAGAAAGGGGTAGATGGTGCAGGGAAAACTTTGTACATATGGATGAAAATGTCTTGCAACACGCCAATCAGGAGCCCAAATTGAAGTTCAGATTCTCTGTCTGAACATTGTGTTCCCTCTGCAACTTCTTCATGTCCTGAAACTCTGTAAGGACCTTGCCCATCATGTCCTGGGACTGATGGACTGATACCAAGACTTTGCTGATGGTGGCCGTGGTGACAGTTACCCCAGTGGCCTCTCTATTATGGCCCACAGAATCCCTCCCACAACCCCTATCCCAAATAGCCTGTGACATTGACTGGGTCCTGGATAAACTGCCGGTGATGTTGGTGTCTCACCACCAGTCTGGACTAGGGGGCACAAGATACATGTTATGTTTCTTTAGACACAGATAGTGGAGGTATCCATCTGCTGAGGTGTTGTAACTGCTGGGGTGGGAGGTATAGGTGTGGGCTGAGGGAGTCTCACTAGAGCCATCGGCCCAGACAGAACAGATGGACCAGGCCGCTCCCCTGCATCTAGACTTTCAGGAGTGGAGTCCTCTCTGGAGGCCTGATCCTGAGCTGAAGTGGAGGTTTCCTAAGATACACATGTTTGCTCAAGTAGCTGTTGGACCTCTAATGAATGTAAAAACAGTAATATTTTGTAAAAGTGTGGTTTACACATCCAATTTAAGCAAATATAGTTGAGCAACGTAAAAGAGAAAAGGAATTAGATATCTTAATTAGACCTTTATATGGAAAATGTATTAATTACAAAAACAGTTTGTTTCATACAAAACTACTACAAACAAACACATAGGATGTCCTAAAATGGAATAAGATAACTTAGTAAGGTTACATGAAATTTACCAAACATTCAACACAACACAGTAGAGAGGAGATATGGGAAATTAAGCAGTCCAAGTCCCAGCAGACAAAAAAACAGACATTTACACTGAGCATGGGCGGATTTTGCGAATTGGCAATCCGCGAACTTGCGTATTTACGGATTCGCAATCCGCAAAATCCGCGAACTCTTGCAAATTTGCGGATTTTTTTTTTTGTGTGTTCGCAAGGGTTTCTGCCAGTTCGCGAGGGTTGTGTACCAGTTCGCAATTGCAAACTTACTTGTCGGTTCGCAACGGCCACGACTATGTTGTTTCTACGTCTGGTTCATCATCACAGGTTCACAGCACCCTCTGTTTCACCACTGCCACCCTCTGGTGCACCGATGCCATCCTCTGGTACATCACTGCCACCCTCTGGTTGGTTTATCACTGTAGATTATGGGGGTGAAAAAAAGCAAGCACACCTGCCCTGCTTCAACTGACACGAATTAATTTGGAGTTGATAAATGTGTCACTGAATTTAAACTTCCAGTCTGGCTGGCACCTGCTTCCTTATCTGTAATTTGCTTTCTGTTGCAGTACAATTTTTTTTCACAGGACCTTTGTGGCCTACTTGTAGCTATTCTATGAGCCTGCTGTGAGGGTCAGAGCAGGGTCATAGAATAGTTGCAAATAGGCAACTGAACTCTGGAGGGGCCCCTCAGGAAGCACTAGAGGGAATGGTTACTAATGTTAAGATTGAACTTTTGCACCTGCTGAGTACTTTCAGTTTTGGAAAAATCGTTTTTCTGCAATTTCGCGCGATTCGCGGGGCGCGAATTCGTGCGAGATCGATTTCGGAAGCCGCGAATTCGTGCGAATACACGATTTGTTTTTTTTGCGGCATGCTTGTTCGCGTGATTTTTTGCGTGTTCGCAAGCCGCTTGTAGCGCAACGTTTGCGAAGTTACCCTAGCGGTCGTACATGGGCGCGGCCATCTTGTTTGCGTGACGTAATTCCGTTTCCGGGCGCTATGTGTAATCTCGCAAAGAGTGCGGCTCGCTAGTACAATTTCACGTGTGATTGCGAGGAAAATCTCGCGCGAACTTACCCACGCGGTCGTGAACGGGCGCGGCCATCTTGTTTCTCATTCATTGCTATGGTTCTGGGCATGCTTTCTGTATCCTCTCTGAATCGCTGCCATCCTTTGCTTGTTTGAAGTTTTTTTTAATCTATTTTACTAATTATCTATCCCTCTATTTTTCTAGCTCTATATTTTTGTGTTTTCTGCTACTTTTGGTTAATTTTAAACTACTTTTTTAAACTCTTTTCTTTTCTTCTTCCCTATTCTATTTCTTCTTTATTTTTTAGCTTCCTTTCTGCCCAGACCATGGTAAAGAGAGCCGGGAAGCATCCTGAGAAGGGGAAGGGTCCCGCACCCCGTGCCCGGCTCCCGTGCGGGCGTTTGAGGGGGGAGAATGTCACAGCCCGGGAGATCTTCAGCGCGGAGGAGGTGGCCGCACTAGTTTTTTATGTTCAGCGCCGCTTCCCCAGGACCATCATGGCAGGCGGGAGGATCGCTAGCGGGTACGGGATCCGGGAGCGCCAGAAGCGGTGGGAGAAGGTGCGCCGGGCCATGTACCAACACTCTCGGGTCCGGCGGCCTTGAGATCCCCGGGGTTGGTGAGTAGTAGTAGCTATTTCTTTACTACTCTGTTTTCTCCTGCTCTGTGTGTTATGATATTGCAAATTTTTGTTTTTTACCAAGAGCAATAATGCTGCTGCTTACTTTGTAGGTAAATTATATTTCAAAATCTTCTGTGCATTTCAGGTGCACTGCTCTCCTTCTCAGTAGCGTTGCTACTATGCTTATTTGTTTTCGATTTTGTGTTCATTTTATTGGCCTGTGAAATTATGTATGAGTGTAGTTTAAAGAACTGCGTAATGCTAGACACTAAGGGTCAGATTTTTTATTATCGGCGCATCCCTGCAAAGTAGCAGGGATGCGCCAGTAATTGTGCGCCATGCCACCACCACCCATGGTGCGCCGTATTTACAATGTGGCGCACCATGGGCCCAAAACGTCACCGAAGCGTTACGCATCTGTGCCGTAAAGGCGGCGCATTCCTGGAGTTGCGTCGCAACGATGGCGCAGCTCCAGTAATGCTCTGGGGTGCCCTATCTCCCCAATGCTGCATCAAGCCGTACGTCTGCTTCAAGCAGGCGCAGGGTTTGAGTCACGCATCATTGTCCTCAAAGTGACTGATTGAAATCTTTTAGATTTCCCTCAGCCACTTTTAGGGTGCGTTCCTGCGCAGGAACGCCCTCCCTTGCGCCGGAACGCCCCCTGATGGCGCAGGGCTTTACAACGTGATGCATCTCCCATATGCGTCACGTTGTTAATATACGCCGCACCATGGCGCCTCTTTTGTTCTACCGCTGCGTCACAAAAGTCACGCAACAATGGAGCAAAAGACCCGCAAGGGGCTTCTAAATCAGCCCCTACAGACTCAAGTCCAGTCCTTCCTTTGTACACCTGGCAATAAGAAGAAATAGTGGTGGTGGATTGATAGTTTGAGTATTTTAATGACTGGTTAATGTAGTAGGAAACTTTTTAGTGTTGTCGCTGATCTGCAATCACGATGGACTTTGTCTGTCACTTTACGTGCTGCGGACTGCTGCCTGCCAGTCCTAGGCGAACCTTTTTAGTAGTTTGTTTAGTGAGTTACATAACTTTCCAAGTCGACGGTCCGCAAATCAAGCAATACTAATATCGTAGTAGACCACATGAGATAGGTCAATATTTCCCGTGGAATACTTGTCCATTTGCTATTTTGCCAAAATATTTTGTTATTGTTCTTTTCAAATGTTTGATTTGGTTGACAAATATCATCCATGTTTTCTGGTCTTTCTTTCTTTCATGTTGTACATCAGCTCCCCCCAGGGGCAAGAGGGCATTGGAGGAGGCTGCTGCTGCTGCTGAACAAGGCGAGGATCGGTCAGGCGAGGGCTCCTTTGCTGGCCCCGGTAAGTTTTAATTTTAATATAGAGTACCTATTTTTTCCTAGTGTTCCTCATTCGATTTTTTCTAAATCGTTTTTGATCTTCTTGTAGACTGTATCTAAATTCTTATCCTGCCTCGACTATGACTCCCTGTGGTATTACTAGATTATTCTTATTAGTCTGTCTGTGTAGCTAACTAAGATTGCACATTTGGCAAAAGGTGTAAAACGAAACTCCCATTCTAGTCAGCAATAGCTCTATGCACTGAGTGCAGTCCTCTGGGATTGTCCATAATGTCTTTTCAAGTCTTCTAAATGTTTATGCTTTCACAATTACCAACAATAAAAAGGTGAATGGCCACCAAGAAAGAATAAGATACTACTTTACTTTTGGTTTGGATAGGAGGACAATCCATTCTACTACTGTTGCAGGGACAAATCTGCACAAACCGAACTATGAACACTAAATAGTGCATTGTTTATCAATTATAATAGGCGCAGGTAGACTTTCTTTCCACATACCTCAGTGATATCCGACTTTGAAGAACCCCCAATCTCCTTACTGACTAGATAGTGTGGCAGAGTCATTTAGCTCCCGAATTCATCGATGATTGATCCCCAATGATGATTATCCAACGCAGGACAAGAGTAAGGAGTCAGAGTCCAGAAGTGTCCGAGGCATGGACTCATGCTTGCAAATTGCAAAACCTTTTGCTCATTCACTCATGACCAAAAACCACAGAGTCTATTTAAGTTTTAAAGCTTTATTAAAAGTAAAAATATTTATTAAAATCAAGCTTGTCATAAAACATAAACGCTTCATTAAAAATGGAAAAGTGCTTAGTCATTTTTTATTTCACACATTTATTGTGGGCGAGCCGAGCCCTCACCTGGTTTGAATTTTCATTTTTCTTTTTGGTGCTGAATCATTGGTCCCTTCGTCCTAATGATTTGTTCCTAGAAGGGAAGCTTCTGTCTGTTATGAGGAAAATGGTGCGTGTTAAAAAGCAAGCATTCATCAGTTGTGCCAAAAAATGCAGCAAGACAACACCCTTCCCTGGAAAAAGGGACATTTTTACTTTAGAATAGACAGTCACAAATTATTATATTGGTTTCTGTATTCACATTTCTTCATTCCTAGACAAAATACTAGTGAGTGGTGTAGGTCTATGACATCTAACATTCTTAAATGTACTTTGTAGGTGGAACATCTGGTGCTGGGCCCAGCGCGGAGGTGGAGGAGGAAAGCTCTGGGGAGGAGGCCGTGGAAGTGCCGCAGCCGGACCAAACTGCTGTGCGGGTTGCCACGGTAGTGGCGGGCAGTGGTAAGCTCTTATATTCCTTTCTTATTGAGATTGCAGACTGCATACTGTGCTGCTCCCCGTGAGAAAATGTAAGGTTTGTCCAGATGAGAGACATGAAGAAGAATGATTGACATTTAGGGGCCTATTATGATGGTGGACGGACCTGAGTCCGTCCGCCACCATAGAGTAGGAGGGACCGTCCGCAGGGGCAGCGGCGGTCCCTCCGTGGTAATTAGGACGTGACCGCCACCCTGGCGGTCACATCCTGTATTTTTATCACCCGCCGCAATGATAAAAATGTAAGTTGTGCATTTGCATGCACAAAGCGGCAGGCACCGCGCGGTGCCTGCCGCTTTGTGCAGGGTACCCCCCTTGTGCACCCCCCACCCCCCTTCACCCCTGGGGGCCCGCAACGGGCCCCCAAACAAAAATCCGTATGCCTTTGCACGGTGGAAATGCCGCCGTGTAAAGGCATGTTCCTCCAGACATCCTAATATGGCTGGCGGTGTCTGATAGACACACCCAGCCATGTTAGTGCTTTTCCACCGTGGACGGGAGGCGACCGCAGCGGAAAAGCTGCGGACTGAAAAACGATCCCCCAGCCATCCTAATCTGGCGGGGGGTCTTTTTCAGTCCGCTGCGGATTTCCCACATCCTCCGGGCCGGCGGTGGATTCCGGAAATCCGCAATCCTAATCTGCCCCATAGTTTGAATGGATGGATGCCTGGATCGTGGTGGTACTATCTGACTCTTAGATAGCATATGTGTATCTAGAGAGAGTAGACGGTCACTGGATGAACTAAGTGTTACTTTGAAGAGCATGTAACACCGCACCCGCACGTCCGTCCCAGTATAGGAAAGGCAAGGAAAAGAAGTTGTAATTTTGTCCGAATACTACCATGAATAGTAGCAGTAGTTTGTATTGCAAGCACAGCATATATCCGGCTATTACGATGGCCACTCACTAGTCACTACCTCTGTTAATAGGTTTAGTAGAACTCGGTCATTCATGTGTGGGTGTATCACGGTTCACCAAAGCACCTAAAGTCATCCCATTTGTAAGCGAATACATACCATGTGCAGTGATAGATAATCAGATTATTTATCTTCTTCATTTCCCTTTTCTAGTATTCATTGGCACTGTAGGGTGAAAGTTAAATTAATTAAGCAGTAGCCCTTGTAACAGGGTATTCTCAGTGCCACCCATAATAGAAAAGTAAGAGCATCACCACCTGCATGTACTGGACTGGTACAGTAATGCTAGTCTGTCTCACTCATCATGGCGGGCGTCTGTTTTTCTCGGGTGGAAGTTGACTGCGCTGGCATTATGCCGGCTTGCAGAAGTTAACATACCAATTTTGCTAAACAAGAGAGAAAAAGAAGAATAAGACTGGTGTACTGTCATAGTCGACTCTAATGGAGTGAGTCCATAGTGCTCGTAGAATTGATTCCTTAAACTCCCACTAATGTTAGAGCAAGGGTGAAGAAGTGGGAGGTTAGATAGATACTGGCCACAATAGTTATGTACTGCACTTGCAAGTTGCTAGTTCCACTGTGACACAACTTTCTGCTGAATAATTTTGTGTTAATCTTAAAGAGCATTGGTAACAGACTATGTCTTTCTTTCTTCATATAGATGCTCCTTCCAAACCAACCCGGAAGGAGCTGGCTTCACGGGCCCGGCAACGGAGGCTGGAGGCCACTGTCGCTGAATATCGGCGGCTGGTGGCCCAGGAGGAGGGGGACACGCAGTCTACAACAACATCTACTGGCACAGCTGCATCCTCCTCCGTGCTCCCTGGGTCACCCAGTCAGCGCAGAAGGTCTCCAGCGGTACGGAGCCGGGGTACCGCTGCCGCAGCCACCCGCCACCGCCGAGCAGCAAAGAAATCAGCTGCCCCCCACAGCAGTTGCAAAAAACGGATGCACTGCCTTTCCCTGAGGGTTTCCTACCTCGAGGAGGAGCTGCTCAACACGAAAACCCTGCTCGAGACCCTCCGCAAGGAGCATTCCGACCTGGCCCGGAAAGTCAACAGCAGTAGCCAGCAGTAGGAGGAGAGACTGTCCCTTGCCCCTTTTTTAAAGACTTCTGGGGGGTGGGAATTGGAAGTTGGGTTTTTTCACTTTTTTGGACTTTTCAAGGACATTCGTTGGGGTTAGGGAGTGGGGGTGGGTTGGGTCTTGTGGGAGATTATTTTTGTCAGGGATATAAATATACTTTAAACTTTATCTTAGCATACGTGTTTTTTTTTACTGCTTTTGAGGCTGGTGGGTGGGGGTTTAACAGTAACTTTGTTTTCGTGAAACTGAAGTGGCATCTTGATTCAAGTTGTGTAATTAATTGCCCAAATGTTTTCAAAACTAAGTGCCTCTCACAGAGTAAGTGAATTCAATAGTCCTAGGACTTTACTAGTACTAGCGTCAGTCTCTTGTCTCTCCTAATACTCAATTATACTTCCTCCCCCCAAACGCTTATCTTACCTGTAATTTGTGTTTTGAAATAGGGCTAGGCACAGGGCTGGCTGCACGGCAAATGGCGATTAAGGTTGGCAATTCTGGGCGGATGAAATGTCATCATTGCGTTGGTACTAGTGGTGTTACACAGTGGCAGTTGCAGTATCTGAAAAAAAAGAAAATGAAACCTTGTTTGTCCTTACCGTAGCATTAGAACGGTACGATAGAGAATATAGCAGGTGACAGTACACTAGAACAGTGCCACAATGTAGCCTAACAAATGGTAAAGTATTGAAAGTATAACTAGTACTTGCGTTGAATTTATTTGACATTGGCTAATACTACAAGAAATAGTACCGAAGGTGAAGGACACAGCAGCGTAATAATTTGCCACGTCTAGGAGGAGGATGTTCTAATCTTGATGACCTATCAAGTTGATGGCGCACATGAAAATCTGCTTTCATTTGCCAATAGTGACTGTCAAGCTGAGTAAGAATAGAATATATATCCTCAGATTCCTTCACCAGCCTGTTGCTATGACCTTATCCTCCCCAGCAAGTGTGTGGAATTATTGCTGTCATTTAGTCACACATCAATCAAAACCACACAGCCTGGGGAAGAGGGGTAGGGTTTGGAAAATGGATGGGAATGGTTTTTTTTTTGGGTAAGTTTTGTTGAGAGAAAAAAAAAAGCACAGCATGGACAAACAATAATTGAAGATAAAGAAATCTTTGGGTACAAAGCTAACCATAACTCTTTTAAATGACATAAAGGAAGTGAATGCACGACTGCATGCATGGTTACTGAAAAGTAAGTACTATTTTCGACAACCGTGAATGACAGAATGCGACAGTACAGGGCTGCAGCGTTTTCACTCTGCACTCAGAGAAACACTTCTTACATTAAATTAGGTTTAAAAAATAGCAGAAGTAAAACCTATAGAATGGCTGTAGGGATGAATTTGGAAGCAGAGAATGGAGATCCAAGAAATGCAGAGTCACGCTCATAGAAGTTCACAGCAATAACATTACTTTAAAGATAATTAGAAACGAACGGATAGTGTATCTGTATGTTGTTGTAGTTGTCCTGTTGAATTTGGTAAGTTGCATGCATCAAACCATTCCTCTTATTAGCGGGACTCCTCCATTCCAGCTGACGCTCCGTCCATCAATGTTGGTGACCAGAAGACACCCTGTCCACTGCCTGCCTGGCGGATGCTGAATTGCGGCTCGCTAATGTGAAGCCTGACTTCATCCTTTTTTTCCCATTGCACAGACTGACACCCGGCCTGTAATTATTGATGGAAAAACAGGAAGTGATATTAGAACACCACTGACAAATAAATATAAGGTATGTAAGCTGTGTAGTGCAAAAAGTCACACTTTGAGTTTCCTAATAGACAGTACAATATTTTTGAAAGTGCGTACTCTGTCTGAGTCTCCTTTTGAAGGATAAATAAGTATGGGCAAATTAATTTAGCGGATCTTTCCCCTCAAGCTAGGTGTACTGTAAACTGTGATTTAGAACAAAATTAGACCTTCCTAGCAGTGCTCCCACCCAGACCCTTACTAAAGCCAGTTGCAAAAATGTAGAAGACCCCCAATCAGATCTCAAAAAACGAGGCCTAGTAGAAAACTGGTGACAAAATGTACTTTGAAAGTAAAAGTAGGCCCAAATGCCCCCTTACCCACCGTGGATTGTATTCAAAGCACTTGCAAGCAAGCAAAAGTATCCATACCCAGCATCGCTCCAAGACTCGCAAACACCCCCACAAACAGCCCCCCACCCAAACACATGCAATACAAATACTGCTAACCCTAACGAGCCCTAAGTGAAGAATAGTGGCAAACGCTTTCTTTAACTATGCCAAATCCCCCCTTTCCCACCATGGATTTTCTTCAAATCACTTGCAACCAAAATTACACATTCCCACGAGTGCTCTAAGACCCCAGAACTCAGTTGCAAAAATCTAGAACACCCCGAAACACATGCAATCCTGCTGCTAGGGCTAACCCTAACGAACCCGTAAGTTACAAAAAGTGCCAAAAGGCTTTTCCGCATGGATTTTCTCCAAACCAGTTTTATCCGGTATTAGACCTTCCCAGCAATGCCCCAAGACCCGCCAACCCACCCGCAAAAAAGCACACCACCCCCAAACAGCCAAAAAGCCAAAACGGAAAATCTCAAATTAATTACAATATTTTTCGGCCTTCTGTCCAAACGCGCTGTGCAGCTAGGTCATAACTCCCGTTTTCCACCATGGATTTCCTGAAAAGCAAATGCAATCAAAACTAGACGGTGCCAGCAGTGCTCCCAGACCCCAAACCCCACCCACAAACACCAGGAAGCCCCCCAAACAGGCCCCTGAAAACATGATAGTGAGCAAAAAGTCAAAAACTTTTTCAAGTCTGATTTGGTCAAAACCAGTTTTATCCGGTATTAGACCTTCCCAGCAATGCCCCAAGACCCGCCAACCCACCCTCAAAAAAGCACAACACCCCCAAAACAGCCAAAAAGCCAAAATGGAAAATCTCATAATACTTACAATATTTTTCGGCCTTCTGTCCAAACGCGCTGTGCAGCTAGGTCATAACTCCCGTTTTCCACCATGGATTTCCTGAAAAGCAAATGCAATCAAAACTAGACTGTGCCAGCAGTGCTCCCAGACCCCAAAACCCACCCACAAACACAAGGAAGCCCCCCAAACAGGCCCCTGAAAACATGATAGTGAGCAAAAAGTCAAAAACGTTTTCAAGTCTGATTTGGTCAAAACCAGTTTTATCCGGTATTAGACCTTCCCAGCAATGCCCCAAGACCCACCAACTCACCCGCAAAGTAGTAGAACACCCCCACAAGTGCAGAGTCTTTCTTCATTGGGCGTAATCCAGCCCTCTGCTTTGAGGGAAATAGGAGTCTGGAGGAGGAGGATAGAGGAGCATGTTCTTGTGAACTTGTGAACCTGAGGAATGCAGACTGCGGCACCTTCAAATCAATAAGCAAATAAGTGAAGATAGTTCTGCTGATGGGCTTGTTTTTGTGATTAGGTGATTACAGTTTTAATTATATTAACTGTGCAAAACAAAGAAAGACAGACACACAGGAATAAAAGTGAATAAGGACGAAAAAGAAAGTTATTGATTCATTGGCTCATTTTCAGGGCTCGGTGTCAGGGAATAAGAGTTCGTCCTCATACTCTGCGAATTCAGGCAGGAGTAGGTCAGTGTCACCTAACAGAGAAGAAATTCCCTCATCTAAGTTGCTGTCCTCCTCGTCTTCTTCCGGCGTGTATTCTCGTACTTTGTAATCTGGTGGTATGAGGTGCTGATTCATCTTGATCATTGTTAACCTCTCCACATTTTTGGGCGAGAGGCGGGTCCGTTTGCAAGTTACAATGCCACCAGCAGCACTGAAAACACGTTCAGAAGACACGCTTACGAGTGGGCAAGACAAGTGATTTATAGCCAGGTTGGTGATCTTTGGCCACAATTCTTTTTTCCCATGCCAATACGCCAATGGGTCAGCATTAACATAGACCACTGTTGAGTCATTCAGATAGTCCTGCACCATCGACTGAAGGTTCTCCGCGTTTCCTCCGCTTTGCTTACTTTTTGCTGGGACCTTTTGAGAACCAAACCCAAGCTCAGTTAGCCAATCCTCTTCATCACCCAATGTTTCTGTTGTGTCTGGTGCAGATGATCCGGTTGCCGGTGTCTTTAACGGCTGAGAGGTCACTTCTGCCACAGCCACAGGTGCAGAAGTGGATTCTTTTGACTGGGGATGGCCTGCTGATGCTGATGTACTGCCTTTTCCTTCAATTTTCTGCCGTTCTCTTTCAAACCTCATGGCTGACAAGGCTAGCCAACGTTTGTACTTTGTAACATCTTCATCACCAAAAGGAAATAATGCTCTGCCTGCCAGCGCCTTTTTGTAGCGTGGTTCCAGAATAGTAGCACAAATGTAATGCTGTTCTGAGTGGATCTTTTGAAGACGTTCATCGCCAAGTAGGTGCTCTAATAATTTCTCCACCAAAACAAAAGCTTCTTGCTTTTCTTCATCTTTTTGAAACTTAGAAGACACCGCCTTCAGTTTGTGCTCCAGCATGCGCAACAATGGGATAGCTTTTCCCAAATTACAGTCCTCCCTGCTGACTGTACGCGTGAAGACCTCAAAAGGACGAAGCATGTCTGTCAGGCTTTTAACTAGCTTCCATTCCGCCGCATCTAGCCTCAGGTCCTTCTGAGCTGTACCCAGTGTTAAGAAATACTGATCGAGTACCGTAAACTGCTCATACAGACGCTCAAGCATGTAGAAGGTTGAGTTCCAATGTGTTGGCACCTCCTGGATGAGTGCTTTCACTGGCATTCGACGTTCATGTAGCAGGCTCCTCAGATGCTTCCGGGCCTTAAAAGAATGGCTGAAATGGTTGCACATTCTTCGGCAGGTGGCCACTAACTCGCACGCTGGACTGTCTTCACTCAAGAATTTTTTAACAACCAGGTTTATACAGTGTGTCAAACACGGCACTCTGAAATAGTGACCCAGATCCATGGCCTTAACTACATTGACGCCATTATCCGTGGAAACATAACCAATCTAGCGTTTTTTTGGGGACAGCCAGTGAAAGACCTTTGTGTTAAACTCATTCAAAATGTTTTCTGCTGTATGACGTTTCTCCAAGCCAAACATGGCTAGTGTTGCATGTTTCCGAGCAGCTTTAAAAACTTGGTCCAGGTGAACACCTGCGTTTAGCTTTGCTTTAACCCCTGAAAAAGAGACCCAGTGTGCAGTGATGTACATGTAATCAGTGCCTGCGCCACTGGTCCACATGTCTGTTGTCAGATGTATAGTGTGAACAGCACTCTTCTGCAAAGCTGCCCCAATCACCTCCAGCACATCTTCATGTAGTGCTGGAACCGCAACTCTGGCAAAATAGAACCGGCTAGGAACCTTCCATTTAGGGCAGAGCGCTGACACTAATTCTAGAAAACCAACCCCTTCTACAAAAGAAAAAGGGATAAGGTCCAGAGCTAGCATTTTAGCCAGCTTGGTGTTATACAGACGAGTCATTGGGTGGTTGCGTTCATATGGCGCGTCTGAAAACAACATGGTTCTAATGTTGGCCTGGACCATTTTACGGGATGATGATGATGACTTCTTCGACCCAGTTACGCTCGCTGATGAACTTTTTCGCATTGGTGTCTCACTCTCTCCCACACTCTTAGGGGGTCATTAGGATCGCGGTTTTTCCGCATTCTCGGGGCCGGCGGAAGGCACCGCCGGCCCAGAGGATGCGGAAAAACCTCAGCGGACTGACCAAAGACCCACCGCCACATTAGGATGGCTGGTGGGTCCTGGTTTCCGTCCGCAGCTTTTCCGCCGCGGCTGGCTTACAACCGCGGCGGAAAAGCTCTAATATGGTGATGGTGTCTGTCAGACACCGTCCACCATATTAGGATGGCCTGAAAAGTATGCTTTTCCGCGGCGGGTTTTCCGCCGTGGAAAAACATAGGGAACTTCACTGCGGGGGCCCGTTGCGGGCCCCCTAGGTGAAGGGGGGGTGGGGGGTGCACATGGGGGGTACCTATGGTACCCCCCTGCATTTGCATGCAGAAAGCGGCAGGCACCGCGCGGTGCCTGCCTCTTACTGCATGCAAATGCAATGCGTGCATTTTTAACATTGCGGCGGGTGCAGCTTGAAGCTCCACCCGCCGCAATGTTAACAATAGAGGATGTGACCGCAACCCTTGCGGTCACATCCTAATTGCACAGGAGGGAACTCCGCATGCCATGCGGAGGTTCCCTCCTGCTCTGGGGTCGCGGACGGACGCAAGTCCGTCCGCGATCCTAATCGACCCCTTAGTGTGGCTCACAGGGGGTGTGCTGACAGGGGTACTGGGTGTAAGTGAAGTGTGTGACGCTTCTTCCTCCTCGTCATCATCAGATGAAACATCAACGTTTTCTTGACTTGCAATTCGGGCTTCCTTGATCTCCTTTAGGTGCGCAAACCATTGGACAGTGTGCTGTCTCTCAAGATGACCTCTCTGGCCTCCGGTCCCATAGTTGGTACCAAGCTTACCACGACTAACTGCAAGCTTACAAATGCTACAAATGGCTATGTTTTCCTTTTTTGTGCAAACACTAAAGAAGTCCCAAACTGCGGACTTGAAATGTCTGCGGGGGCCGGAGGGGGCGATACTGGTGGTGGTCATGCTGCTAATGCCAGATGAAGTGGAGGATGTGTATTGCTGAACTTTACTACGTTGTGCATTTTCACCACCACTATTTGAGGTCGAGGTGGATGGAGGTCCCTTCTGGCGAGGAAGAAATATGGAAGCGGTAGGTGGTGGTATACTAGTTAACTCCAATGATTGTGGTGTTCCCATTGCCTCCTCGTCGGCAACATCATCACGCTCAGCAGCTTTTCGGGCTAGGGTCAAAATGTCTGTTTGCTGCATGCCCGCTGAGGCTGGAGTGAAGCCTATGATGACTGCGTCGTCGTCGTGAGAGTCTTCAGCAGCAGGAGTATACGCCACTTCTTGTTGAGCGTCATCACACTCCATAACTATGAGAGTTTCGATGACCTTCCTTTTACGCTTAGCTACCTTTGTCAGATCATGGTGTGCCTCAGCCTCACTCTCAGACGGCAGTGGTGCTGGTTCCCAAGTAAGATCCATATCATCAGAAGGAGGTGGGCTTGAAGAAGATGTAGACACCACCCTTGATCTTTTCCTTGCTAGGGATGTGGAAGACAATGAATGATCATCAGGAGGAGTGGCTTCCTCAAATGATACCTCGGCTTGATTGTCGATTTCCTGATGTGCCCCTACTTCGGGAGGAACAACTATTGTGGGCACTTGTTGTGCCCCTCCATGCACCTCTGCTTGCGCATCTCCTTGCGCTGCCTCTCCTTCCACATGTACTTGGGCTTGTACTTGCACATGTGGTTGTTGTTGCGGCTGTGGTTGTTCAACACTCGTCAGATGAGTTACAACAACCTGTGTTGATTGAGGGACATTGCTGCTACTTTCTTGCGATGAGCCAACATCACTGGTCGATGGTGATTGAACAAGTAGACTGGCTGCCTCTGCAGCACTCAAGGGCTTGGACTTAAGTTGGCGTGGTGGTGGTGGCACTGAGCCCAATGGAGCGGGGGTGATGCTCCCAGCTTGGTCCCCAGCAGATCCCGCTGCTGCTGCAGGCGTACTTTTTTTTTTATTCCCAAAAAATGTGGCGGGCGGCACACCAGTCTCCTTGGTAACTTGCTTCTTCTGCTCATTACTGGCAACTTTCTTGCTAGAGGAGCTACGGGGAACTTTTTTTGGGGCCATCTTCTTCAGAGGTCAGAACAGCAGGCCGCAGTTGCACGAGTTGCACAGTTGTCTGTGGCCAGACGTGACATCGTGTGACGTTATGCTGCACACACACACCGCTGCAGGACTTCTTCCTGGCACTGGTGGTTCTCTTGAGTCTTCTGCACCTAAAAGCAATGGAAGACAGAGGAACATCAGTTCAGTTATACACCCCAAAAACTCGAAAACCACATAAAAATCAGCACAATCCCATGACATCCATGCCCTCCATGATGTTTAAATTCAAGACACCCCACAGAAAGACTAGGCCCATGCACCACTCACTACCCCTGGGCATACTGGATGAAAGCTAGGCAAAATGGGTGCAGGCCTGAAAACACTGCCTGCATTCCAAATGGCCCCTTGCACCCCAAGCACATGGCCAGGGCCTGCCTGTACCAGCACTCAAAATGGCCCCCACCCACATGGCCAGTCCCCATCAACAGTACACCCCAAAAAAACAAAAAACACACAAACATCACCACAATCCAATGCCATCCATGATGTTTACATTAAAGAGACGCCACAGACAGACTCAGCCCATGCACCACTCACTACCCCTGGGCAAAAGGCCCCAACAGCAGCCCAAAAAATCGAAAAAACCCACAAAATTCAGCACATTCCCAGGCCATCCATGCCCTCAATGATGTTTAAATTCAAGAAGACACCCCACGGAAAGACTAGGCCCATGCACCACTCACTACCCCTGGGCATAATGGATGAAAGCTAGGCAAAATGGGTGCAGGCCTCAGAACACTGCCTGTCTTCAAAATGGCCCCTTGCACCCCAAGCACATGGCCAGGGCCTGCCTGTACCAGCACTCAAAATGGCCCCCACCCACATGGCCAGTCCCCATCAACAGTACACCCCAAAAAAAACGAAAAACACGCAAAAATCACCACAATCCAATGCCATCCATGATGTTTACATTAAAGAGACCCCACAGACAGACTCAGTCCATGCACCACTCACTACCCCTGGGCAAAAGGCCCCAACAGCAGCCCAAAACATCGAAAAAAAACACAAAATTCAGCACAATCCCAGGCCATCCATGCCCTCAATGATGTTTAAATTCAAGAAGACACCCCACAGAAAGACTAGGCCCATGCACCACTCACTACCCCTGGGCACAATGGATGAAAGCTATTCAAAATGGGTGCAGGCCTCAGAACACTGCCAGTCTTCAAAATGGCCTCTTGCACCCCAAGCACATGGCCAGGGCCTGCCTGTACCAGCACTCAAAATGGCCCCCACCCACATGGCCAGTCCCCATCAACAGTACACCCAAAAAAAACGAAAAACACACAAAAATCACCACAATCCAATGCCATCCATGATGTTTACATTAAAGAGACCCCACAGACAGACTCAGTCCATGCACCACTCACTACCCTTGGGCAAAAGGCCCCAACAGCAGCCCAAAAAATCGAAAACAAAACACAAAATTCAGCACAATCCCATGCCATCCATGCCCTCAATGATGTTTAAATTCAAGAAGACACCCCACAGAAAGACTAGGCCCATGCACCACTGACTACCCCTGAGCATAATGGATGAAAGCTAGGCAAAATGGGTGCAGGCCTCAGAACACTGCCTGTTTTCAAAATGGCCCCTTGCACCCCAAGCACATGGACAGGGCCTGCCTTTACCAGCACTCAAAATGGCCCCCACCCACATGGCCTGTCCCCATGAACACCCCAATAAATCGAAAAACACAGACAAATCAGCACAATCCCATGCCATCCATGCCCTCCATGACGTTTAAATTCAAGACACCCCACAGAAAGACTAGGCCTATGCACCACTCACTACCCCTGGTCAAAAGGCCCCAACAACAGCCCAAAAATCGAAAAACACAGAAAAATCAGCACAATCCCATGCCATCCATGCCCTACCATGATGTTTAAATTCAAGACACCCCACAGAAAGACTAGGCCCATGCACCACTCACTACCACTGGTCAAAAGGCCCCAACAACAGCCCAAAAATAAAAAAAACACAGAAAAAACAGCACAATCCCATGCCATCCATGATGTTTAAATTCAAGACACCCCACAGAAAGACTAGGCCCATGCACCACTCACTACCCCTGGTCAAAAGGCCCCAACAACAGCCCAAAAAACGAAAATTCCATAATTGTAGTTGCAGCAACTGTAATGCCCCAAAGAAACTTATTTGTGAAATTTCTAATCCAAAAGTGATCCAAAGAAAGTCAAAAAGGCCTCAAATCCAAATATCCAGCAGCATCCACAAAAAGTAATCCTTCCAGGTCAAGATCCGAATGAAAGTGACCAGCACATGAAGAAAGCACTGGGAGGAGCCTGCTGGACAGGAACAGGAAGTTGGCGACTGTGGGGCACTTCCTTCCTCCCACCCCCCCACCCCCCAAAATGGACTCCTTGCAAAAAAAAGTGCAGGCAAATGTCAAGCTGAGGAGTGATTCTGATAAAAATCATCATTTTCTGAAGGTTTATGCTGTTTGCTGGTGGATTTCTTGTGCAGAATTGCAAATTCTGTATTTCGCGAGTGCGAGATTGTTGCTGCCCGCCGCACCTACGTGTTCGCAATTGCGAACTCTCGCGACGCGTGCTGTGCAAGGTGGCAAGCCACGATTACGTAATCGCGGTCGCCAAACTCCCGCGGGATCCCGCAGCAAGATCCAAAATGGCGCAGCACTCGCAAAATATCAAGAAAAACAACTCGGCAAACGCTGAATGACGGTAAGTGAACGCCGCACGCCGCAATATTGTATCACCAAGCAAAAAAATCCGCTGCGTGCGAATTTGCGGATTTTTGGCAAATTTGCGGGAGTTCGCGGATTGCGAATTTACCGAAAATCCGCAAATTCCGCGAGCGGAACGGATTTTACGCCCATGCTTAATTTACACAACTTAGAGAGATCTTTAGCATTAGTCAACATATAAGCAAGGTAGAGTTCAGTTTTCATATATACCACTTTTCTTCAGCATACAAATTTACATGCCTTAAATTTGTTACCTCAACAAAGTTTGATTTGTGGAACTAATGACATCAATTCAATGTTTTGCCAAGAAAAGGACAGCATACAAAAATCAAATTAAATGTTTTTTTCAAAAGAGAGCATTTGATAGAGATTGATCAGTAAAAGACACTTTACCGTAGGTGAAAATATGATAGAAAAGGGAGAATGAGTAAAACGAAATTGCAAAATTGTTATCACAAAACTGAAACAAGGCATCATGGTAGTTGCAGTTATTTAACCCCTTGCATGCTAATGACAAGCTCAGCTCGTCATGAGGCACAGTGGAGTTGTGATCATGACGAGCTGAGCTCGTCATAATTGCCGCGGACGGCCCACGCTGGGTTAATACCCCACCTGTGCGGGCGTTCTAAAGGAGTGGGCGGAGTCAAGACGAGCCCAGCTCGTCATGAGCACAGCTCCACTGTGCAGCATGACGAGCTGGGCTCGTCAAGAGCACCGCGGCGCCATGCGTGGAAGGGGTTAAATGAAAACTTCACACTTGCAAAATTGTTTTTGGACATACCTAGTGTAAATCTGCAGTAGGAAGAGAACAAACATTTACTATGTGAAACACAAATATATTGTTTGCTATTTGGAGTACAAACACCTACAAGCACCATAACATTATATGAAATGTGAGGGCTGTTGCAACAAGTTATCTCAAATACAACTGAATACATTCAAACAAACAAGCCAAAGATTTTACAGATTTTTTTGGTTTCCACGTAAAATAATTTGTCCTGTACACAATAGCAACAGCTAACTTAAAAGCCAGCAAGAAATTTAGGTTTAGTGACACATTTAAAATCCTACCTTACAAGTCTACATTCCATCAGGGATTCCTGTCAAGTCTTCAGAATGTAGGACATTCAAGACCTTCTCCTTCCAGGGCATGAGTTGTAAGGGGGGTCTGGGAGACCACCACTAGTGCTTTGGTTTTCCAGGTGAAACTTGGAGGCCAGGGAACACACTCTCTCTGCAGGTCGTTCCACCTATTCCTAATTTCCTCCCGTGTGCACAGGTTGTTGGCTACAGCATTCATTCTATCAACTATTCTGGACGACACTTCCCTTTTCTAAAATGGGGTGCATTTTAGACTTGGGTTCCAAACAATTGTGGCTCTACCCTTATGATTTCCACCTCCATGACTGACAATTCTCCGTCAGTGAAACATGAATTTTTGTGCCCTGGCCTTATACCCTGATAAATGTGATGAAATCAAATTCATTAAAAAAAGGAAATAGATGAAAGAAGAAAAAGGGACAAGAAATAGGGAAAAGCAACAAAATAACTACATTTCACCTTTCAACTGTTGTGGTGCTGACTATAAGACAGAAACAGATGTATACTGTTATCAACACAACCAGAGTAAATAGTGCTAAAACAATGAGAGTAAGCAGGCATATAAATACATGACAGTAATAATGCATTCTCCTACAATACTACCCATAACTAGATGTACCTAAATGTACCTAGCATGTATGTAGGTGGAGAGCAAAGAATCCCGCTAGGATGGAGCCAACCCCATTATCTGATGTGAAAGAATGAAGGACCCCGTGTTGGTCTCAAGATGGACACCCACGAGGGATGTCAGACCACTGCGAGTTTGAGTGTCTGTGTGCAGGAACCTCAGCATCTCGTGTCAGCGTGTCAGCATGGAAGTCTTTCTCTTCTGCCTGCCCCAGCAAAGATATGGTGTTTATATACCCAAAAAGGACCCTAAGGGGTTCTATCTTGCTGTGTCATGTCAGCCGAGGATGATGACAGTGATGAACCTTATACATAGTTATTATGCAAAAGGTAGTAATCCTGCTGTGATCCTGAGAATCCTCATGAATAATAAATGAGGCTAGTTTTCAAAGAAAACCACACAACATTTATGCAGCACCTAACTAGGTAAAAGGTCAGTACCAAAACCGTTATGTAGCACAATGGTAGGGAAATTGTAGATGAAAGGTTAGGTGACTACCCAGGCCTATATTGGGGTATATTATGAATCATAACACTAACTCATGCCCTAAGTCCGACAGTAAACCTTTGTCCAGGACCTGGCCCTCAACCAATCCGACCTGCGCTCCATGGCGGTCAGCCTAAAATGTTGACTTTGTCCCAGTCCAGCGCAACCAGATACTTTAATGTTTGTCCTAGAATGTACAGTTTTTAATAATCTTTAAAAATTCATATCTCTGGTTCCCTACTTTGGATTTTTGTTGTTTTGGTGTTTTTTTAAAGATAGAAATATTCTAAATATTCTCCATTTTTATAAATTGTTATTGTGTTGTGCCTTTTACTTCTTTGCTGCTTTAATGTTAGAAAATGCTTTTTACATACCTGTCGCCTAAGTTAAGCCTGACTACTCGTTTGCTAAGCTACCTGGTTTGAACAAGGATTACTTTACTGATACGTGACTGGCTATATTAGTAATTGTGGTATTATTTCAAGCTGAAGGTGAATACCCCTACCTACTAATAATCTGCTTTCCTACATATACTATTTCAATAAATTATAGAGAACTTGCAGATGTCTTTAGGGAAGGCCATCTGCAGATGATTCTATGCTCAAACACAACATATGAATGCAATTTTTCAGCTTGCAATCAAATACTAGCAGTGAAGCTTCTCATAGTATAGAGAGCAGATTGGATGTCAGCGACTGGGACTACACCTGCGATTCCAGTTTAGTGTCAGAATTGGAAGAAGAATTGATGTCTTGATGTATGAGAGAGCAGGTTGGAGGAGTTTTCAATAACAAGGTGATTACAGGCACCAGGGAGAATTTTGTTTTTTATTTCTGTGCTAAAAGGGAGAGACCACCACGGTTTGTGGGAAGGACATGAGATACAGACCACATTCATATATTGACTGTAGGTTATATAAAAAGTCCTAGCAAATCCCATGAAGGAACCATGTAGGGTCTACTGTAGAAGCGAAGAGTTCAGGTCCTATATAAGTGTGTTTTGTTAAATGTATTGTAAAATAGCCATGTTGAAAGAGCAGAGATGTACTCATTGTGATGAGCATAGAATGTGGATTCTCACAGTTCAAAGTATACATACATGAAATGGTCAAAAGGTTGATTTTTACAGCAAGAATGTCAATGAACACACAAATGGCACCAACGCTTACATGAAACTCGGATTTGACCCGACCAGAGAATTTTTGACGATCCTGGCTTGAATAATAGAAGCAGCCATAGAAAACAGCACCATTGAAACTAAAGAAAAAGAATACTTCATTAAAAACAACCAGGCCGTACCTTATATATACATGATCCCATAAATTCACAAAAACATCACTACACCTCCATTTCGACCAATAGTATCTACAATCAATTGCATCCACGAGGCAATAGGAAAATACATAGATAAACATCTACAGCCAATTGTTTGCAACATGTCTACCTATATCAAAGACACAACTGATTTTCTAAATATCTTGGAAGATTTTAAACCAAAATAAACTAAAGAGATTATTTTATGTACCATTGTTGTCAAGGCACTTTATACATTGATTCCTCACAATTTGGGCTTACAAGCAGTTGAATCTTTCCTAATGAATACCAACAAAGATGACGGTCTGAAAGTCTTCTTGATGGAACTTCTACATTTCATGTTATTTCACAGTTACTTTAAATGGCAAGAAGTATTTTTCATCCAATCTTCTAGAAAATGGGAAATTGTGCTGCACCGGCATATGCAAATATTTCCATGTACCGATTTGAATTGGATCACATGTTAAATCAACCAGAGTGTACCAACAATTTGATCATGTATAAAGGGTACATTGATGATATTTTCATTCTTAAGAAAGGCACTGAAATCGCTTTATCACAAGCCATTGATAAACTCAACGGAGTTTATGAGAGAATCAGTTTCACATCGACCATTAATAGGCACAAAATTGCTTTTTTTGGATGTACTGATAGTAAACCAAGAAGGAAGACTAACAACCAAAGTACACAAAAAACCTACCGACAGAACAATCTTCTACACTTCACCAGTTTTCACCAGCCCTCACTTAAAAGGCATCTACCATTCTAATAATTACTACGAATAAGAAGAATAGTATCTACAGAAGAAGCAAACACTAAAAGTAAGATTACAATTATTAAAAAATTTAAGGGGAGGGGATACCCGGAAAGCATTTTACAAGAAGCAATGACGAAAATCCAAAACAAGGAACGTAGTGAGTTCCTCATACACAAACAAAAGAGTGATGAACAACGAGCCGTATTTGTGTCAACATTTTAAACTCGGAGTCAGAGAATTAAAAAGGTGATCATAAGACACTGGTCTTTACTTATGCTGGAAGATGATTTCAAGGGAATTTTCTCTCATCAACATAGATTCGCATACCAGCCCACTTGCAATTACAAGGAATTACTCAAACACAAAGAAACAAACAAAGAGAGTAGTCACCGGGGAACCCTTCCGTGCCATAACTGATGGAAATTGCAGTGCAATAATCAAGGGAAATCAAATATCACACCCTCTTAAAGGCACCGCAATTAAATTAAAAACGTCAGGTACATGTGACAGTAAAAACCACATTTACTTGCTAAAATGTCCATGCGGACTGACTTACGTGGTTAAGACACAACGAAAACTCAAAACATGAATAATTGAATATAAAAGTAATATCCGCTTGGTGACATATCGGCTGAAATTACGGACTATCTTGAACACATTCAACTCCCGTTCCTCCCAAATTCCGACAGGGAGTTCCTGATGTGCCCTATACAACTGGACGAAATCAGAGACGCGCTCGCCTCCATGAGTTCGAGTAGTGAACCTGGCATGGACGGACTCTCAGTCGACTTTTATAAGGCATTTCAGGAACAGCTACTGCCGCACATCCACACTCTTCTGGAGGACATAAGTGTGCAAGGCACCATGCCCAGCTCCATGAGGGAGGCTATGATAGTTACCATTCTGAAGCCGGGAAAACCACACGACGACTGTGGCTCATACCGCCCTATTTCGCTGTTAAATGTCGAGACCAAACTATACGCCAAGGTACTAGCGACTAGACTTGCCCTTCTTGCCCCTGATTTAGTGGCCCCAGAACAGGCGAGATTCATCCCATCCAGAAACCTGACCTACAATATAAGAACAGTACTGGGTACCGTCCAACATGTAAAGCAGGACACACCAGCGGTGGCGCTCTTTTTGGACATGGAGAAGGCTTTCGACTCCATTGAATGGCCATTCCTTCTTCAGGTGTTACGCCGGATGGGACTTGGCGAACCCTTCATCCAAATGATAGGCGCACTATATGACGGCCCCTCGGCTAGGGTTCGTGTGGGCAATGCGATCTCCAGCCCTATATTCATAGGAAGAGGCACCCGTCAGGGATGCCCTTTATCCCCTCTGCTGTATGCGCTCACTGCAGAGCCTCTCCCCTGTGCGCTAAGAGAGTATCATGGCCACGAGGGGGTTCGGTTCCCCACGTACAAAATAGTTGTATCCAAGTATGCGGACGATACGTTGCTGTATGCCCATGACCCCGCCACCTCGCTTCCCCCACTCCTGAGAGAGGTGGTTTGGTTTGGTGCACTATCGGGGCTCAGAGTCAACTAGGCAAAGTCGGTGGTGCTGCCCCTCACTCCAGTGACTAAACGGGTGGAGACGGAGTACCCTGTACAGTGGACGGAAGACCCGATAAGATACTTGGGGATCCAGATACACACAGATCCAGACCTGCTCATCGGTCAGAACTACGGGAGAGCGGTCAGTAAACTGGAGGACGATATTGAGACCTGGTGCAAACTGCCCCTCACGCTGTTAGGCTGCATAGCCATAATGAAGATGATAGTGCTACCAAGATTTTTGTTCCTTTTTAACGCATTGCCGATCGTGCTCTCTAAGGCCTTCTTTCGCCGCCTGACCAGCCTGATGATTAAACTGGCATGGGCAGGGAAACAACCGAGAGTCAAGTGGACAACGCTCACCCTCCCGTACAACTTAGGGGGCTTAGCGGCGCTAGATCTTGAATTATACTACAGGCAAGCCCAGGCGTCTCATCTCCATACTTGGGTGCATGGCAACAAGCAAATCCCTCATGTCAGGAAGGAACGGCTATTCGCCCATCCGATACCGCTCCCGGCAACGGTCTGCCAACCGCAGGATCGTCGGACGGGAATACTGGATTCCATCTCCTCTACCAATCACGCTTGGCACTCACTCCTGTTTCGCCAGGGAGGGGCGATGATGTATTCGCCGGAGATGCCGATAGAGTGGATGCGCTGGCTCCCGCCCATGGCGGACAAGGCGGTCACACAGGCACTAACAAAACTGGGGCTGAACAAGGCGGGTGACCTGTTCCAGGACGGCACTGCCAAAACCTGGGATCAAATTCGGGGAGATGGAGTTGAACCGCCGTTACTCCAAAGATTCCACTTCCATAGAACTCAAAGTGCCCTCTCTGAACTCCTGGGTCCGGATATGGCGGAACCCCCGGATGTCCTGGAATTGTCATACGTGATTTCACACAAAGAACCCAAAAAGCTCTTGACAAACCTCTACAGCATAGCTAGATCCCATGGGGGGCACCAGCTTATGAAAGCTCGGCTGGAGTGGCAGAGAGATTTAGGAGCCACGCTAGACGACGCGACATGGCGCTACTGCTGTGAAAACACGAAACGTATTTCCCTAAATGGAAAACATCGGCTCATACATTTTAAATTCCTCCAAAGGGTGTATTACACCCCAGCGCGGCTCCACAGATATGGGCTGTGACCGGAGGCCCACTGCCAGCGCTGCCGGGCGGCGAACGCCGACTTCTTGCACCTGTCTTGGGGGTGCCCGGGTATACAGACGTTCTGGCGCGAAATATTTGCAGAGATGAGCAGGATACTGGAGGTCGACTTGGACATCGATCCGGGAATAGCACTCATAGGCAATTCAAGGGGGCTCCCGGGGGCGATACGCAGACTCACAGATATGGGGATGCTGATGGCCAGGAGAGTGGTGGCACAGTGCTAGATGCGAGGCCCTCTGCCTACTAAGGCCAGATGGGCACGAGACATGCTGTACTGTAGCACACAGACGGAGACGTACAGTGAACTACTACCCCCAAAAAGTCACCCGAAAAACTTCTGGACATTATACAAGATCTATTTGCAGGGACAGCAACCCAAGGACGCAAGCTCCCCAGCCAGCGTTTCACGCGGGGTGGTGGCAGAACCCATACACGACATAACCCAGAACATTGGCGCAAATGTGGGATGACGGGAGCGGGTCGGAGTGCAATAGCAGGGATGGGAGAAGTGAGGGTAGAGGGGGGAGAACTGAGTGGGAAGTGCGCCAGAGGGGATTCACTGGGAGTCCATACACCACACGTAGGCACCCCTGGATGCTGCATTAACACCTAGGAGACGAACCAGGATTCCTTCGGGACCCCCTTGCCATCGATATTAAAGATACCATCAGAGAGGGGGGTCGGGTGTGGGTCGGGCTAATGCAGAAGCGGGTTAAGTGGTCTAAGGCAGGGAACTTTTGTGAGGCTAAGGGTACGTGCAAGGGGTGGGTAGTGCAACAGGGGAGTTACAGGGTGGTTCTAGAGGGAGAATAGTGAAAAACGCACAGGACTATTGGACGCTGCCTACCAGCAGGTACTATAGTAGATGAGGACAACACGGGATTCTATTCACGCCGCCGGACCCCCGGGTTGTCGGCCACCAGGCTGTGTACCGTATGATGTAGATTTGATGTTAATATCGGTGACGCGGCCGGCCCGGAGGGGTTGTAGGCTGGAAGCTGTGTCAATCGAAATTTCCTTATCTGTGCAATAAAAAAAAAAGTTATATCCGCTTGAAGAATGCCAAATCTACAGTAGCAACGCATTTCAATTCACACAACCACAATCCCAGTCAACTTTGTTTTTGTATCCTAGAATGCGTACCTGTTCTTCCAGGGAGAGATAATTCCCAACACTTGTTAAGAAGAGAGATATTTTGGATAAATTATTTCAACACCATGCAACCAAAGGGACTCAATGAACGTTTAGATTTCAGTTGTTTTTCATAACATCAGTTACCATGTTAAAGATACATGAGTGAATTTACATTTTACAACCTTTTTCTCATTGATTGATTAAAAATTTATTTTGGTTCACTCCACTTCCTTTTACCGCTTCCGGCTATTCAATACCATACACCGGGTTATTCACCCCGTTTTGCTTCATTACTTCCGGACACACAAAATCACACACAGGAGTCCTTTTATTATGTTGCTCATGCTGATCACATGACTAGCAACGTCAGGGCTCGTCCTGGATAGTAAACGGGGTCCAGACACAGCTTTTTTAACAGATTGGACACACAGGCGTGTTTGCACTACATCGGTAAGCCAAAATAGACTTATAAGTTAACGTGACCTACATGGTGACTCAAATCAGATAGTTACAAGTGTTCTCTGTTCTACAGGGCAACACCGTTCATTACAATTTATGATGTAGAGATTCCGAATGTTTACCTCAGCAACAAAAGGATAATTACCGTCGCTGTGTAAGACAGCTCAAGAATTCTTGAATTCTTGTGAGTGGCATTACCATGTTTTTTCCCACTATAGACACTGTTTAAGAAATCTCCTATAGACATAACAAAGGTCATCGGTTATCAAATTTGCGGCACAACGAGCACGACTAATCCTCGCCGAAAACACAATGAAATACGTTAACATGTTCCAAGCTATGTCGCACCACCCTGTTAACCTGTTTTTAATCCTTACGGCGCGTTGTTACCTTGTGTCATTTATTTTCAAAAGCTCATGATAGGTTTGTCACCGTAGTATAAGTGTGTCGTTTCCACATTAAGCTCACTTTTGGTACCCTTTTAATCATCAACAACAGTCACCATGTTTATTCAAGTTTACAATGCATGGCACGTTAGTTACTTTTTAATACTCATGTTTTTCACGTCCAGCTTGAATGACATCGTTTGATGTTATCTGACCCCATTCACATGGTAAGTGCAAAACACCAACTAAAAAATCACGTTTTAAACATGTGCACCCCACCATGATTCCCTTTCAGAGCATGTCACTTTAAATCGCCATTGAAACAACAATTGCTTTTTTAGACATACAATTGACCAATTGTATTTTTTCCTGTCCCTGACGATATGTCACACACTTATGTTTTCAGAGAAAGTCCCCTGATGAAGGGTTCGGGCCGAAATGCATTGGGCAGAAACGATAACTGATTCAAAAATGTAAAGTATACTATGAAACTAATAGTATAAAGACATGAAAAGAATTAAAAGAATTCATGAAAACCTTACCACAAGATTTTGATACATTTTATAAACTTAAATTCATGGAGTGCAACTTGGAGATGCTCCCTCAAGAGGGATAGCGCTTGGTCTATAAATAGGTTGAGGGAACATGGCGGCCGACAGTTAGTGCCGGTCGCGAGCTCTCTCACTCATTTGGCAGTCTGGAGTGACTAACCTGTGCTACTGATTACGGGGGACCGCGGCGGGGGCAGTAGACAGCAGAGGAGATGCCAGTGAATTTTGTTGCCCCTCGAGGGCCTGCTGGGGGCTGCAGATTGGCCTAGGAGCTTGCCGGCTTGCTCCTGTCTTGCGACGGCAGTGTAGCCGCGGTGAGGTGTGTGGGCGGAGGCTGTGTGTAACTCAGCGAGGGCCGACACGCTGCCGCCAGGATTAACTTCCTGGGAAGCAGAAGCAGCATTTTGCAGCCTATGCTCGAGGTAGTTTTTTCACCCACTGTGCTCCCCCGCATGTTAGCAGCAACTGCAGCAAGGCAGAGGAAGAGACGGGATATGCTGCACAAGAACCCCTGATGACCGTGGTAAGGAAAAAGGATCGGGTCCAGGTTGGTGCAGGTGGGCCCCTCAAATTCAATGAGGTAGTTCAAGTAGACAACAGTGATCCCAGTGAGACGTCTACTTGTTCTATAAATAGATACACTCTGAGAAGCAGGGACATTTTGGGGAAAGGGGAAATCTACAAAAAGAACCCCCCCGCCGGCCCTTCAAAAAGTTCCAAACATTAGAACTACACCTCTGGTTCTTGAAAGTAGTGGACCTTCAAAAGATGTAGAGGATAATGCCACCCTTAAAACAGGGAAAGACAAACTGCGATTAGAAAACATACTTAGCCTGCGAGCGGAGGATAACACAACTTGGACCATAAAACCCCCAACTTAATGATCTCAGCGAGTCAATCCCAGAGTCAAGAAGTATCACCTACCGTAGTCACAGGTCAGGCCGAGAAAACTGATATGGAGAGGCTTTTATCTACCCTGTTAACAGAGGTCAGGGAAAAATACACAACCTCTGAATTAAACCATCAAAAGATCCATGGCACGTGTGAGGCTTTGGAGGAAAAGCTCAATAATTTGGTGGAAAGAGTCAGGCCAAGGAGGTCTCTCTGGATGATCGCTCCAAAAAGGTCAATGCTAACAAAGAGGAGATCCAGACGCCAAAGGAGGGTGATAAAGACCTCAGAGATAACCTTGAAGCTCTTGAAAACAGCGCAAGAAGAAATCATTTTAGAATTCTGAATGTCCCAGAAGGCCTTGAGGGAGAAGACATTAGGGGCTTCATGATCAGCCTCTTAAAAGAATTTAATATGGAGATAGAAGAATGTAGTTTGGAAGAGGACCTTCAAAGAGTCCATTGCAAACTGTTTTCGAGAATAGGGAAGAAAAACCAGAGAAGGATCCTATTGAACTTTAAGTCATACTCCATAAAGGAGAGAATTCTTGCCAGCGCCCTCAAAGTAGGAACTTATAAAAAAGGAGACTGGTCTTTTCATTTCAGGTTGGACATTTCACGCACTACCCAAGACAGACAATGGGAGGTAGGGAAGTTCATTTAACAATTGAAGGGGCTGGGGGCACTGCCAACATCCATTTTCCCGCTTCCCTGAGGGAGATGTGGAATAATAAAATGCATAACTTTAGGGACCCTATTGAAGTTAGTTCTCTCATAGAACAGATGAAAGCACATCAAACATAATTATATTGTCATTGCTGTAACATAGCGAGAGAGCTCAAATGGTGTAGTCATCAGAATACCTGTAGTTAGTTGGGAGTGTTCCCCGGGGTGGGTGGGTGGATCACCTAAAAAAAAATACTTTAAAAAGTCACAATGCTTTTTTTCATTGGGTGGGGGAGCATGTGGGTAAAAAACAAAAACAAATCCTCATTAGGTCATTTGGGCCAAGTTGCCCTTTTAGATATTTTAGGCTCCCAGGCCTGCTTAGAAGATTTAGGTCACTACGAACTAATGTTCCTGACTGTATGGCAAGTTCAGATACGTTTAGACACCTGAAAATCGTATCCTGGAATTTTAACAGCCCCACTGTTGTCCTGAGAAGAAAACAAATTCTGGAATACATGAGACTCGTAGACACAGATGTTTTCTTTATCCAGGAAACCCATCTGCTCAAAGAAGGATGGGATTAGATACCCAAAGGTAAAAAATGGATGGAAGCACTGTGTATGCACTACCCAGTCGTGTACTGTGAAGGGGGTTGACCTCCTTTTCAAAAGAATGTATCCAAGCCCGTTGGGGGATTGCATGGTTGATCATCTTGGTAGATGAGTAATAGCTAAGGTCAGAGTTTACAGTACCTGGTTGATTTTTGTGGGATATTATGGCCCCAACTTAGACGACCCTGCCCCTCTACGGGCCTTACTCCTTCAGCTAGAAAGATTTCTGCTTGTTTCACAAAAAGCCATATTTAAAGATTGCCTATAATCAACTTAGTCAGCAAAGCCTGGGACAATGGGCCCGATTTACAAGGGTGTGCTATAACCTACATGCTCCAGTTTATTTCTGTACAAAATTAAGTCACACTTCCTAACAGCAAAATCTTTCTAGGTCATGCCCTGCGCCTCTACCTGGTACAGTGGGGTATATGGACAGCCTGTATGTGGCTGTCAAACTGTATACACCGTAAAAATGTATCGCCCCAGTCAACATTTGCTTTAAGTACAGTTTCTGAAAACCAGTTTAATTTTCCTTCAGCTTCATTGACCTTTGAACCCACAAACATATGACCTGGGTGCCTGCAACCTGTACCCTTCTTTGCTTCAGGGAGCTGTTTGTTTCACTTTAGGGGAGCTTTCTGCTGTAAGTGAGCTGCATGGCAAAACACTTAGAAGGTCCAAAGGTGAGACCTGTTGGCTATGCCAATGCTTGTTCTTTGGTATACTTTTGGTCCAATGATTAATGGTACAATATATAGGTAGCACGGCTGGGGAAGCTTTGTCTCTTTCCACCTTGTCTGTGTTTATCTCTTGCACCTATATAAAGGAGTTAGTTCTTGTTGGCTGTGCACCCAAACCCGGTATGTAAGACATGCCTCCCTTGTGGAGAGACTGGGTACTTCCTCTAATAGTTGCCCAGATCTTTCTGACATATAAAAAATTGACAAACGAGGACAAAAAAAAACAAAAAAAAAAAACATGAAATGGTCAATAAAAATACAATCCAGACCTGGGTTAAAATACAATGGTCCATCATTTCTGAGACACCTCTGCTTTGTATACATGGGGCCAATAGTCTGCTCTGTGCATATGGCATATTGTGCTTGATGATGTGAGTTTATTCACAGGGTGAGGATGGTGCAGCATTAACTGCCCGGTGGTTACATTCTCCTTGCAGACTTATCCTCTCTCAACAGGGATCACAGACCACACCACAATCAGAGATAATGGAGGTAAAGGAGAACGGGGTATGTTCATTTGAGTAACACACCACATCATCCATCTGTCCATACACTGTGCATAGAGTAGGTATGCCAGGACAGCTTCAAAGTGTGGAGATGTTACATATGTCACTGCATCAGAGCCAATTACCTTACAGATTGGGTGCTCTACTGTGGTGTACAGGGAAATGTGGCATAGGATGTCAGGTCCTTTGTGATCATATGTAACTTGAAACACAACCTTACAAAGGGCTGGTTGAAAGATACAGTGTGTTTCTAGTGAAAAACCTCTTTGTGGGTGTGCCTTTATGGGAATGAATGCATGGGTAATGTGGTAAATAGAGATTTCGGGGCATATTATCAAGGGGGTTTATCTCCGCTTTTTTGGCTTTAAAAGCCAAGAAAGCGGAGTTAAAATTATCTCCTTATTACCTAGCTGTCGCTAACACCAGTTAGCGACAGCTAGTAGGAGATAGCGACCATCTTGGGCCCCACTTTGCATGTCAGTGATATTTATCACTAATGACATGCAAAGTGGGCGTGCCAAGATGTTAGCGACTGGAAACAGTCGCTAACATCGCTATCTCCTATTACCAACTTTTGGAGATATTCGCGCTAAGAGCGAATATCTCCAAAAGCTAACACCTGCCCTGAGCAGTTCTTAGCCATGTTATCCAATGGGAGGTGGATAACATGGCTAAGAGCATTAGCTCGGCTAATGCATGAATATCGCTGACTTTTCAGCGATATTCATGCATTGCGGCCGTTTTTTATCGCATTTGCGATAAACCTTGGTAATACCAAGGTTTATCTGCGATAAAAATCGCCGCAGCTCTGCGGTAAATTTTTGTCTCTAACTAAGCAATAGCGATAATTATCGCTATTGCTTGGTAATATGCCCCACCGTTTTTTATCAATCCATGCAGTCTTTGTGTGGGGAGGCAGTTCAGGTGTTAGTTCTGGATCTAAGACTTTTTTCCTCAGTTGCAGTGACTTCCTAAATGAGTGGGTGTGATGATGGAAACTGCTGATAACTGCAACACTTAGGATCTGATTACGTGTTGCATGACACTGATGGGCAGCAAATTCGGCACATATAATTACTTGATTTTTCTGTAACACCCCACTAATTGCTCTGACCAGGTGGTAAATGCGTGTGGGGCTTTAGTGTGGGGTGGCAGTGGGGAAGGCCTTGATCACACAGAGCTTTTAAATGTTTGGATACATCACCCCTAATGCTGAGAGGAACATTGCGTAATTTATGCTGGCCAGAACTGGCATTTTCTTTAACCTTGATGAAATGTTGGAAATCAGTGATTTTGCCAAGGCATTCTTCGAACACCTTCTCAAACTTGTGTTCCCACTTGTTTGCTATCTCGGTAGTGGACAAGGAATTGATGTCCTCCGTGGTTTGGGCTTGATCCAGCGCAAGCTGTTTGTCAATAAAAACAGGTTCGGCTAATCCAGGTTTGATTGTTAAACTAAATTCAGCCTGGTGAAGTAACCCAAGGACATTAATCCCCTTTCTTGCCACATATACCTTTCCTTTGATGACTTCCACCAAAACGCTGATGCTAGCCCAGAAGTAGCCTAGCAATTAAATTCTGCTACCTTCAAAAGCCACCGTAAGTATGTCTGGTCGTAATAAACTTTTTCTTGCCCAGAATTTGAGGTATTTTTCTTGTGACAGGATGGTGATTCGTGCTCCTGTGTCTACAACAAGTTGAATGCGAACATTTTCAATGGTGACATCAACCTCAGGATCAGGAATGGGAAGCGTGTTCTGTTTCTCACTACAGTCTTTCACTACTACAACGTATTCCTGGATGGTAACGTCATGGTCATCATAACAGTCAGGCTCATTCAGAACACAACTTATGTTTCTCCTTCTTGCTCCCATACAAGCTCTGTGCATATTGTTGATTGACCACTGGAGAGTTCTTGAAGGATGAAACATGCAAAGGTGAACCGCACCTGAAACAACAGATTTTTTGGTTGCGTGGTCTATTTGGCACAAAATGTTTTCCACCTCTAAACATATTTTGCCTTCTGGTATCATCACGTTTGATAACAGGAGGTTTGGCAGAAATAGCGCCTGAAATAGTGGTGTTAGACAAAGTAGTTTTGAGTTGCTTGGCATCCTCCATAGAACTCTCAATGCTTTTAGCAATATCTACCGCTTTGTCTAAGGAAGGATCTTTATAGGTAAGTAGTTTTTCTTGTATCTTTTTACAATAAACACCTGGCAACAAGTTGATCTCTCACAAGTTATGACGTAAAGTTTTCGAACTCACACTTTGAAGCCAGGACTTTCAATGCTGTAATCAAAGTGTCTATACTTTCAATTTGTTTCTGGATTCTGGTAAAGAATTTGTATCGGTGTACTACAATGTTCTTTGTCTTTGTGAAGTACTTATCTAATTGAGTTACAGCTATATCGAATTCATCAGGATCTTGCCCTTCAGGTGTGTCGTAGGGAGGTAAGTGATCGAAGAAATTCTGAACCTCAATGCCTAAATGAAAATACAAAAGGTTTTTCCTCCTCTCAGGTCTGAACCTTTGTCTATGGCACTTAAATAAGCCACAAAAGATCTGATCCACAATTTCCATTTCAGCCGTGTTTCTCCCCATTCCTGCAGAAAAGACGGTGGAAGGGTAACACTCTGCATGTCGGTTGGGTACCTGTAAATTAAAGCGATTAGGAGTAGAAAGAGAACACAAGAATGAAAAGAAGGTGAGCAATAAAAAGAAGAAAAAGAACAAACAGATGGATGAAAGAAGAAGAGAGAGAAAAATAAAATAAACAAAAATAACGATTTTTAGATTTTTTTAGCAATATTCGTAAACCTCAAAGTGTGAACATGACTTTGTTTTGAGAAATGGAGGAACACAGTCCTTATCCTGTTGCAGTTAGATATAGTGAGTGTATCACAGACGTGTCACACAGGAGAAATCCCAAGCTGATACTCAGTTTGTCCAGTGGATGTCTGACTTGGACAAGGTAAGAAGCATTAGGATCCTTAAAACTTCACCAAGCCATTTGGAATACAATAGGAAGTGAGAGTCAGGACATCCGTGTCTAGCGGAGCCTTGAGCAAACACGTAGTGGGATCTCCGGCAATAATGTCACTTGAAGTCGATGCTTGAAGAACTGACACGCAAAGGCAAGTGCCTTTGCGTATCAGCGCAAAATGACAAGTACTAGGAATGCATCTCGCTGTACACGTCAAAGCGTTGCCAAGGACACGAAGAAGATCAGTGAACAAAGCAGGGTTGATGTGCAACAGAACACTCATGCGAGGTGCGAGCTGCAGGCTTGAGGAATTGCATGAGTCGAGATGGCAAGTGAAATAAAATGTTAATTTCCCCTTTTTTAAGTACACAAAAAGCACAAGAAAAATGTGGAAAGGGCGGGATTTTCCTTCTACAGTCTGCAAATAAATCTCCAGAATCCCGTCTCAGGTCGACTGGACCTTTTTACCTGTCATAGAATGAATTAGGCAATCTATCTAACAATAGTCAATCAATTTCAACGATACCCACTGTTTCCCCCAAAGAACCACCGACTAAGGACTAAGTTCGAAGATTTATTACAAAGCCAAAACTAACTGATTGTATAAACATCTCAGCAAAAGGTTTAGAAGATAAACAGGCACTAATACAAACATAATCCTACGGAAGAGTCTCAGACGGCTCAGGAAAAATACAAGAATCAATTCAAGAATCATCAGGCTAACAAGAATTGCTATAACCTGAGTTTTAGTATGCATTTCTAAAGGTATTAATTCAGGTTAATCTGTCCCTACACTATACTAAGTGACATCCCTACTCAACAATAGCCCAATCTAATAAAGGTGTCATCAGTGGCGACTTCCAAAGAAGTTCACTCACTTTCTCACGACTTAGTCTAAAGACTCCTCAGTCATAGCTAAGCTCTCTGCCTGGTCAACTGCTCCCTCTCGCTCCTCCGCTCATCTACTCTGCCTCTTCCCTGATACAAAACCCGCCTTCAGGTACGCCCCTCTCAAAGGTGTTGGTTTTCAGATTTTTCCATTATGGCACCTCTCCATCCTTGTCCGTTAAAACGTCCTTGGGTCCCAGGCTCTCCTTCGCTTCAAGTTGCTTCATTAAATTCCTCGGCTACTCCTCCACGTCTGAGCCTAGTATCCTAACACTCATACACAATGGGCCCTTCTACTCTACTATCTACTTGGTCCTGCACCTGCAAAGAAATACATGTGAATCGGCTCACAATTTCTTAATGTTGCAATTGACTTTAGCTAAAGGCAGCTTTCTCCAAAAACATTTCTACGATTTAATGCTAAGCAAGGCATCTTCGATCAGGCCTAAACGATTTCCATGAACTGGCCTCTGCACGTTTAGGTGCCCAACATCCTAACATGAACAATATCTTTCGTTCTTTAAGCCTCCATCTTTAAAGCAAAATACATTTTCTACTTTAAGCAATTTTACCACGCTTAAAAAGATACAACTATGAATTTTAATAAAGCAGATCTAGAATCACAATGGTGATCTATTAAAACACATTTCTTATTAGTGAAAGACTTCACATCAAACGACATCTCTAAGTTAAAACGGCATTATTAATTTTCAAACTCTTAACATTAGCTCTCCATGTGTTTCTAATACCAAGTACATTAGTTCTCATCCCTACATTGCATTTGAACACGATTAGTAAATCCTCTATATATGCGGGTGTTAACTACTTGTACATATGATACACACCTACAAATTTTACTTCTGTTTGGCGCTCTCTCAGTTCCCCCCTTTGATGACCTGTGTCATCACCATCATCACACCATCCCTGAGGGTAAGAACCGAGTTAAACAGAGCCTGTCGCCACTTTCCCCCGCTTGAGCATCTTCATCGCTCCCAAGCTCCGATATTGACTGTCTTGCAGTCTCTCCATTCTTCGCTCTTGCACTCTCCTCGATCTTTCCAATCTAGTTGACCTATACCACTTGTACACTCTTACCAAACCCCACAACCCAATCACACATGCCACAACTATAATGAGGGGTTTCAGTACAAACCCAAGGAAACTCCTTCCCAGATTTGCAAACCAGTTTCCAACATTTCCAAATCCCTTACCAACCTTCTCCCACACGTTCTCTTGCGTCAAATCCTCAATTTCATAATGAATGGCAGTAATGTTACTTATATATTTCTCCAGATCCTTGGAATTGTCTGGAATATACGTGCAACATTCCTGTACCTTCAAAAGTTTACAGACTCTTCCTTCTTTTGCTAGAAGGACGTCTAAGGCAAGACAGTTCTGTAAAACCATTGTCCTTATCGACTACATCTCACCCTCAACCAACACTAATGACTTAGCTGTACTCATTGATAGTTCATCCACCACAGTTGCCAACCGCCGTATCTTTACGTCATTCAAAATAAATCCCAACATGGGTATCACTGCCCCAAACACATCTCCAACTATTGCACCAGCACTTTCACCTCGCTTTACCCTCGTCTGATGTCCTCCCTCCAAGAGAGCAAAATCCTCAGTATGGTAAATCTTGGGAAAAATAATCGCTAGATAACACGTTCCATACCACTTCTCCGGCAATCTTACATACGCATTCCTTCCGCAGACAAAATAAACTGTAGGAATCACCTGCACCACGCTCTGCAAGAAATCCTTTGTGTAATACTCCAATGTGAAAGTGTGTTCACATGTAGTATGACCCACATACACATTTTCATAATACGTCTGTGGTCTGTGAATGCACAACTTCCCTTTCTGCACTTCATCCAGAGCTATCGGACCATAACTCCCTCTTGACTTGTGCTGCTTCTCCTCATCCGTCCAATCAACTTTACCTTGCCCTGAATCTCGCAACTGTTTTTGCTTTTTGTACCTGTCCTCTACTTGTTCTATGAACTTTTTCTCTGTCTCTGATAGTAAACATGTCAAATTGTGTCGGTGAGCATATGAAGTGTATAACTCTTGTGTTGGAATGAAGAAATATCCAAGTCTATCCTCTGACTTATAATAATCAAACTTATTCAGGTGTTTATAAGCAGGGACTTCTGGAAGCACAACATCATAATTCGAAAAGAAATACTCAAAATGGTTTCGCCCATAAAATATGCTAAGCAGCAAACTACATGAAATTCCATATGTCAATGGAAGGTGATGGTATCTAATACCCTCATCTACTGAAGTCGGCAATTGCATACACACATAGCAGTCTTTCACATCCATCGCATCAATGTATTCATACAACAACTTTGCATACGCATTCTGCTTAAAATTGCCCTTAGACAGATCTGCATGTAACCTAAGACTCTCTTCTACTAGCAAAGCCTTTCCTTCTCCTAATTTGACCTCTTTCTTGCTAGGAGTGGTAGGTGTCGGTGTTCCCTCAACCTCCACTGCCTGCTCGTGTGGTACTAAATAGGAAACTATAACTACTAAGAAAATAAAGAGTATCACTCCTCCTATAAGGTTGCCTACAATGCACTTAGCCTTACGAGTCGGGTTTCCAGCCTCCATGGTCTCGGAACAATGTAGTTCTTTCTCAGCAACAACCCAAAGTCTCTTTCTTGGTTATTTGAGTCTCTCGAACCACACCTCTGAAAGCAGAAATCCCCGTTTTAGTTCTTCTCTTGCATCAACAACAGACAACCCTAACCCTTCTCCGTCCTCTGTGGAAAGTCCCTAAATTTCTTCTTCTTCCACTCGGCTCTTGGTTAGTTCAACAGCTATTTACAAAAGTCTTTAGTAATCAATGATCACACTTGCTCCAACTGCACTTAGCACGTATTCCAGAAGTTCCATGCGAAGCACAATCGATTCGTGAGATGGTATTTCTGGACCAAATGTAGGAAAAATCTTTCTATTCAGGATTAAATCACATATCTTGCTTAGGTAAGGGGGATTAGGAACGGTGAGTGTCAGTACGCCTTCTATCTCAAGTCCTGGTACCAACAGCACCACATCCAACTTAACATTTGGATTCGTACTGGTCACTGTCACAGCCCTCACCCTCCCTGATCTCAGTACACCGGGCATCTGTCACAGGGTAGGTCCACTCAGGAGTGGCGTATCTTCGACAAGGTACTCTCACCCTCCTGGACCTTCTCGGACCTCCTTGCTCTATTTCTTGTTCTTCCTCTTCCTGGTCTGATTCTTCAGATACATGAGCAAGATCTCTTTCTGAAGCCAGTCGTACGTTCAATCGCCTCTGCATCTCAGGCCGATGAGCCTCTGCGCTTCTCACTCTTCTGCTTCACGTTTGCACCCCCTGCTCATCACTGCTTTCAGCTTGTTCTGCGCTCAAATCACCTTCACAGCAACTTCCCCATTCAGAGGTAGACTCAGCGTCACTGTCGTCGTGATTTCCTTCAGCTCGATCAGATGAGTTACCAGCCTCTTCAGACACCCCCACAGCTTGACTTGTCGCCTCCAGTGGATCTTCCTCCACGGCTGGATTTTCAGCTACAAGAGGAGCTGTTTCTTCCAGAGGTGCTGGAACTCGTCGGGTGTGGGAACCATGGACCCAGTTTGGCAATCCTCCACACTTCACAGCAGTGTTCGTCACCAAAATAACTTGAAACGGTCCTCTCCAGCGTACATCCAGGCAGCTTTTCCTTACGTGTTTCCGCACCAGGACCCAGTCACCCGGACACAGGTCGTGACAAAGGTCTCTAGAAGCCGGAATTTCAGCAGTTTGCACCTGAAGGGACACAGAATGGATGACATCAGAAAGTCCTTTGCAATATTCAAGAATCAGATCATCTGTGATATTTAGCAAGGCTGTTGAAGGAACAGATGGCAGCCTCATAGCCCTCCCCATCAATACTTCGTGAGGTGAGAGACCTGTTCTCCTGTCTGGCGTACTAAGCATGCTCATTAGCACCAACGGTAATGCATCTGGCCATTTCAGGGACGTAGATGAGCACACTTTCGCCATTCGGGCCTTGAGGGTTCCATTTATTTGCTCCACTATGACAGAAGCCTCTGGTCGATAGCTACAATGCAGTCTCTGGTCAATGTTCAGTGCAGAGCAGAGCATTTTCACAATTTCGCTATTAAAATGCGTCCCTCTGTCCGATTCCAAAGAGGTCGGAACCCCGAAACGTGGCACAAGCTCCCTCAACAATAACTTTGCTACTGTGAGTGTATCGCACCTACGAGTTGGGTATGCCTCAACCCACCTGGAAAACACACACACACGATCACCAAGACATACCTGAGGCGATTACACCTCGGCATCTCAATGAAATCCAGTTGCATCCTATTGAAAGGCCCGCCGGACCTCCCAATGTGACTCAATGTGACTGGAGTTCTTTTCCCAACGTTCATTTGTTGACATGTAACACACCTCTGACATACTGCTTCCGCAGCCGTTCGGAATTTCGGGTTGTACCAAGTTTGTCTGAACACACGCTTCATCGCATCTCTTCCCAGATGTACAGGACCATGTATCTGTCGTGCCATCGGACTCACCAGTTCATTCGGCAACACCGTTCTCCCATCAGCCGAAATCCACAAATCCAACTCTCCCTTGACACAACCAGCTGTCCCCCACACCTTTTTCTCATATTCTGACGCCTGCTCCTGCATGCTCCTCAACTCTTCCCAGGTATCAGCCACCTCGAGCATCATGTTTAACTCAGTCCTTCCCTGCGCCCCTTCGACAGTTTGTTCAGTAAACAAGTATCCCTGCTCAGCACAGTAACGTGCAACTTCATCAGCATAACGATTACCCAGGGACACAAAGTCGGTACCCTTGCTATGTGCAGTGCATTTCACAACAGCTATTTCGGCTGGACCCTGCAAAGCCTCCAGCAGTAATCTGACAAATTCTCCATTCCTGATAGGGGAACCCGATGATGTCATGTAACCCCTTTGAGACCACAACTGACCGAAGTCATGAACCACGCCGAACCCATATTGGCTGTCAGTGTATATGGTGATCCGAATCTTGTTGGCTGCCAAACAGGCACGCGACAACGCAATTATCTCAGCCACCTGAGTGGAGTGTACTCCTTCCAGGCAGGCCGCTTCGACTATTCCAGAATTAGTACAAACAGCAAAAGCTGCTCTCAACTGACCAGTATTGTCCCTTACACATGAGCCATCAACAAAGAAAATTTCATCAGGGTCTATCAGTGGCTCATCAACAATATCCGGTCTAGGTTTGGTGCACAGTTCAGTCACATCAAGGCAATCATGGTCTTCACAATCATCGTCTAAGACATTTGGTAATAGCATCAAAGTAGCAGGATTCAAGACCGAGCACCTCCTAAGGGTCACATTCTCCGCAGCAAGTATAACCTGCTCGTAGCGTGTGAGCCTATTATTTGTCAAGTGCTGCGTCTTGGTCCTGGTCATCAACAATTCCACTGAGTGGGGAACATGTACAGTCAGTGAATGACCCATCACAATGCTTTCACACCTTTCAATGCTGACACCTGTTGCGGCAACGGATTTAAGACATCCGGGCAACGCTGCGGCTACTGGGTCTAAGGTAGCCGAGAAGTAAGCAACTGGTCTACGGACTCCTCCATGATCTTGTGCTAAGACTGCCAAAGCACACTCCTCCCGCTCACAGCAGAACAGTGAAAATGATTTGGTGTAATCGGGCATTCCCAGAGCCGGAGCGCGACACAAGTCCTCTCGCAGCCCAAGGAAAGCCATCATACAGTCTTTGTCCCATGGTACCGGATCACTCACATCCTTCTGCGTCAGTTTCTGCAATGGTTTCGCCTTCAGGGAAAAATTGGCAATCCACTGGCGACAGTAGCCAACCATACCTAGGAACATCCTAACCTCTCTCTGGGTCGAAGGCACCATCATTTTCATGATCGCCTCAATCCTGTCAGGCGACACTTTCCTCTTTCCCTTCTCTATCCTGTGACCCAGATACTGTACTTCAGACAAACAGTACTGTAACTTGCTGGGAGATACCTTGTGTCCATACAAGAACGGAGTTCTGCGGCAGTACCAGACTCTCAAGATTCCTTTTCAGCAACTGATTAAAGATCGATGGGCTCTCCGTGTACCCCTGAGGGATACGACACCACGTTAAAACACGATTCTCCAGTTTGACGCAAAAATAAATTGGCTCTCCTCATGCAAAGGAATCGAGAAGAAAGCCTGACACAGATCAATCACAGTAAACCACTCAGCTTGGAACGGTATCTGAAACAGTATTACTGATGGATTCGGTACCACTGGACAGCATGGAACAACTATGTTGTTCACCTTTCGCAAATCTTGCACAATCCTGAACTTCCCTCTAGGCTTCTGCAAACCCATGATCGGGGAGTTGCATGGACTGCCCATGACTTCCTTCAGAATTCCCTGTCTAATCATGGATTCGATCACAGGTTTTATTCCTGCAATAGTTTCCGGAGTCAACTTGTATTGGGGTGTTCTTGGGAACTCAGCATTCGGCCTTACTTGAATCTTAACTGGCTCTACTCCTCTAATCAAACCGATCTCCTCTCCTGTAAAGTCCCACACTTCCTGTGAGACTGTGTCCCTCAAATCCCAAGGGAGTTCCTCCACAGTTAAAGCAGGATACAATTCTATGCACACGCGCGTATTTGCAACCTTAAAGGCAGCATCATCATCATTTGTCTGCAACTCCACTCCCTTGGGGGTACAGTAGATGGTACAATTGAGTTTACACAGGAGATCTCTCCCTAACAGAAACACAGGACTGGAATCACACACTACGAATTGGTGTTTGTCCCTGAAACTTCCGATCTTCACTGGGACCGGCTCAGTCAGTGGGTTCGTCATTCTTCTGTTTGCAACGCCTACAACTTGGATAGTCTGTCCTGAAAGGGGTAAGTTGGGGACTACCGCAGACCGTACAGTAGAACGGGTAGCACCAGTATCAACCAAAAAGGTGGTGGGATGTCCATCTACATCAGCCTCTACGAATGGTCCCCTCTGGTATACCTCCAGAACTGCCCTGAGCGTACAATCCTCCTCCCCACTCAGGCACCGTCCTGTCACTGGGTCAAAGTAATAGTACTCGTCCCCTTCTACTATGAAAGGCATCTGCTTGTAAACCTTGTTCCCTGTCGAAATCTTCGGTGGCTGGGGAACCGGAGCCCTAGGGGCTGAAGTCCCCCCTTTAGCCGTCTTGAACTTGGTTACTGTTACTTTCTGTACCGGAGGGGCTTGAACCGCCTCCTCCTCTTCTTCCTGTTCTTGATTTTCTGGGTTATGGGGACACTCGCGTCTCCAATGTCCGACCTCATGACATTGATGACACTTGGTCGTCTTCTTCAGAGTTGCCAGATCTATCCTGGGTCTTGGGCCGTCCTCGTAGTCCTTTTTTTGTCCCCCCGATTTTCTCCCTAATGTTCCACTTCCTGACTGACCTCGTCCTCCCGATTGCATCTGGACTAACATCAGTTAATCCTTAAGCTTCTTTGTCTTAGAATCTATCTCGTCACTGCAATACCTCCCGTACCTCAAGATCTCGTCCAGAGGCTTGTTCTGCCAACAAATTAAATGTTGTTGTATCATGAGACAGATATCAGGTCTCAGTCCCAGAACAAACTTAGACACAAACTGTCCCATGTCCTTTGGATCCATCACATCCAATCCACTGTACTGCTTAAAAATCTGCAATAATCACTCATAACACTCGTGAACTGTCTCCTTCGGTTCCTGCCTAGTCCGATCTATCTTCACCCAGTCAATGTCCTGTGGTGGTACCTTAGTCTTCAACCACGTGATCGCCTGCTCATACTTTATCATCACCCTGGGTGAGGGTCCATTCGTGACAGCATCTCGGTCTGGCTCCACTGTGGGCCATTCAACACTGATCTTGCATGCTATCCACAGGTCTCCTGGAACCACAATGTCAAACAGTGTGTTTAGATCAATCCACAGTACCTTTGAGATCTTAACAAACCTCTCTACCTGTTTGTACCATTCCACTGGACTCTCACGCAACTTCGGAAACGAGTTCGTAAAGGCGGCCAAATCTCCCCTACTCCAGGTTACATGTACATATCCCCCGTGAGCCACCTCCCGCAAGGGGTACGCCTCCACATGCATCAACCCTCCTCCCGGAGATGTCTCAATAGCGCTTCGCCTAACACTCTTTTTCTTTGACCACCTTTCCTCCCATTTGTCGAATTGGATCCAAGTTCGGAGTCCCACAACCAATTCCCTGATGTGGGTTTTTAATCCGATCACCCTCTTCTCTTCTAAATCTTGGTCCGAGTACTGCAACCTATGGCCACCCTGTAATGCTTTCGTCCTAATCAAATCCACAGCATACTTATTCGCTAATTCAGACAATTTCTCATGAGCTGTCCTAGCCCTTCGAGTAACATCTTTCGCCACAAACAACAGTTCATCTGGTTCATAGAGTTCGATTCTCTCTAGTGGCAATGTGCCTTCCACTATTTCCTCCACTTCTGATTTAAGTCTCATCACATCGATCCTTCTTGCCTTTATCGCCGCCCTCAATGTACCTTGGCTAGAAGTTCCATTAGAGTCCCTCCCGCCACAGTCCTGACTCACTCGTCTGTCTTCTTCAGGTGTGTTATGGGGAACCCTTCGGTTTTCCCAACTTTCGCAGTCCCACTCCTGTCTATTATCGCTAGGCACGTGGTGGGACGCCCCCCTACTTTCCACACTTCCGCGATCCCATTCCTGCCTGCTTCCGCTAGGCGCGCAGTGAGACACCCCCCTATTTCCCTGGTTTCCATGGTCAATATCATCCCTCGACCTGTTGCTCTGGGTATCCGCAATCGTTTCCCAAGTTCTCAAATCAGGCCTTAATTCTCTAAGTGACCTTGGCCGTGGTCCTCTCAAGTCCATCGGTCCTCTCAAACCCCCCTGCTCTCCAGATGAGTCTGCCGATGCTGCCAAAGGGGTGCTCCTTTCTACAGGCCTTGGCAATTGGCTCCATCCGTCCGCCACACTACTCCTTCCTTCACTGTCACTTCTCTCTCTCTGTGTTTGTGGCGGACCCCCGCTTTGTGTCTGTTCTGGATTGTACACTGATACTATGGGACCTATGGTAACAGGTACCGTAAGAGCGTCTGGCAGTCTCTGAGAATCGACACCCTCTTCGTTTTGTACATTTTGTACCGTAAATCTTCCCACTACTCTCGTCCTTGGAGAAAGTTGAGGTGCCCTTTCTCCCTCCACTGAGCCGAACCTGTCCCCTAAGGGGCCCAAGCCGCTCTCCATTGGGACGCCACCGTCCACGACAGAGGCTTCCCTGCCCATTGCTGATGCTGGCCTTCCCTCCATCTCAGGATTATATGGAGGTGGTCTCTCCGACAACAGTCTCTCTATCAGGCTGTCGTCTGTATCACTGTCCTCATCCTCAGTACCCCTTCTCTGCGCATCCCCTGTATTGACCAACAACGGGTACAACCTGTCCCCTTCGATGGTCTGCACTCTCCACCTCTTGGCTAGGGCATCCCATCTCGCATCTTGAACCGCCCTAACTGATCTTTTCACTCCTTCTTGTCTCCTATCTCTATTCTTTTCATGGGCTGCCCTGATCCACGCATTTAGTGCTTCAAACTGTGTTGGTCTGGGCAAAGGCCGCAAAGAAGCCATAATCGCTTTTAACTGATACAGCACCTCCAATCTAAATGTTCCGTATTTAGGAAAAGTCAATTCCTCACTTCCATCAGTCATCTTACACCAATTCTCAAGCCACAATATGGTATGCAACCCGACATTCGTAACCATATAATGGGCTGGAGTATCCTCGGGTGGAGCCTCTTCCCCACCCCGAGGTTCTAACTTCTTTTCACCTTTGAAACAATTTCGCAACCCTTTTAACCATTTCATGATGAAAACCACAACGTTTCTTTGTTTACAGCGCTCTTTTACTTCCAGATGACAATCCACCAATTCCAGCGCGGCTCCACACTAACCGCCCTATCCCAGCGCGGCTCCTTCTGACGTCACTCGCCTCCGTTTCACAGCAGTTCCCCTCCTGTCTCAGCTCGTCTCCCGGTCACGCATGCGTCCCAATCATACACTGGAAATAATCACTTCCGACCAAGCAACCACCTCCTTGACTGTACGTCCACAGTCTGACTGTAATTGTCACCGAACTGGCAAATGTCTGTCCACGAAACGACCGGACAATCGCCTCAACTGATAGGTTACAAACACACGGCAACCTCCGGCCAGCGTCTATTACCCACGCACTCACACATTCGTTCCCCCTATCTCGGTCCTGCGGGCGATCAATGGTACCTCATGACCCCCTTAACAATGGTCGACAATTACTATGGGTGTTCGATACACCCGAACCACTTAAACTCCCCTTGAGCCTAAGATTTTCACTGGTTGCGCGCGCTCACAACCTGATCTCCTTTCACACTACAGGCACTCAACTCCGCATGACAATACAACACAATACAAACATAACACCGCAATCTAACAATGCACGACCCTTTTCATACTCACTCTCTTACGACCTGCTGCTTTCTGCCGCACCGTCACTCTCCGTCAGTTTCCAAGGAACGCCACCCTCCGTCCGCGACTCTCTGGACGCTCGTCATTGGATCTCTATGGGCCTCGGAGAAATCTCAACCTACTCTAGATTACCCTCACTCCAGAAGATAAACCATCCTACTCTGCTACCAACTGAAAGGGCGGGATTTTCCTTCTAGAGTCTGCAAATAAATCTCCAGAATCCCGTCTCAGGTCGACTGGACCTTTTTACCTGTCATAGAATGAATTAGGCAATCTATCTAATAATAGTCAATCAATTTCAACGATTCCCACTGTTTCCCCCAATGAACCACCGACTAAGGACTAAGTTCGAAGATTTATTACAAAGCCAAAAACAACTGAATGTATAAACATCTCAGTAAAAGGTTTAGAAGATAAACAGGCACTAATACAAACATAATCCTACGGAAGAGTCTCAGACGGCTCAGGAAAAATACAAGAATCAATTCAAGAATCATCAGGCTAACAAGAATTGCTATAACCTGAGTTTTAGTATGCATTGATAAAGGTATTAATTCAGGTGAATCTGTCCCTACACTATACTAAGTGACATCCCTACTCAACAATAGCCCAATCTAATAAAGGTGTCAGCAGTGGCGACTTCCAAAGAAGTTCACTCACTTTCTCACGACTTAGTCTAAAGACTCCTCAGTCATAGCTAAGCTCTCTGACTGGTCAACCGCTCCCTCTCGCTCCTCCGCTCATTTACTCTGCCTCTTCCCTCGGGGCGCTGTCCCTAATACAAAATCCCACAATGCGCTCGACACGCCTTCAGGTATGCCCCTCTCGAAGGTGTTGGTTTTCCGATTTTTCCATTATGGCACCTCTCCATCCTTGTCCGTTAAAACGTCCTTGGGTCCCAGGCTCTCCTTCGCTTCAAGTTGCTTCCTTAAATTCGTCGGCTACTCCTCCATGTCTGAGCCTAGTATCCTAACACTCATACACAATGGGCCCTTCTACTCCACTATCTACTTGGTCCTGCACCTGCAAAGAAATACATGTGAATCGGCTCACAATTTCTTAATGTTGCAATTGACTTTAGCTAAAGGCAGCTTTCTTCAAAAACATTTCTACGATTTATTGCTAAGCAAGGCATCTTCGATCAGGCCTAAACGATTTCCATGAACTGGCCTCTGCACGTTTAGGTGCCCAACATCCTAACATGAACAATATCTTTCGTTCTTTAAGCCTCCATCTTTAAAGCAAAATACATTTTTCTACTTCAAGCAATTTTACCACGTTTAAAAAGATACAACTATGAATTCTAATAAAGCAGATCTAGAATCACAATGGTGATCTATTAAAACACATTTCTTATTAGTGAAAGACTTCACATCAAACGACATCTCTATGTTAAAACGGCATTATTAATTTTCAAACTCTTAACATTAGCTCTCCATGTGTTCCTAATGGGAAACAACCTTTACAACGCAACTTTTACAACGCACTACCATTACAACGAAACTTTTACAACGCAAAAAACGTTTACAACGCATGTATTTACAACGCATGTTTTTACAACGTAGGTACCTTTACAACGCATACCATTACAACGTAAGTATTGGTAAGTATATAATTATATTTAAAATGTTATATGTTTGGGTTTTTTGGTAAAGGGGTATTTTTAGGGTTCAGGGTCAGTTTTGGGTTTTTGGGTAAAGGGGTATTTTTAGGGTTCAGGGTCAGTTTTGGGTTTTTGGGTAAAGGGGTATTTTTAGGGTTCAGGGTCAGTTTTGAGTTTTTGGGTAAAGGGGTATTTTTAGGGTTCAGGGTCAGTTTTGGGTTTTTGGGTAAAGGTGTATTTTTAGGGTTCAGGGTCAGTTTTGGGTTTTTGGGTAAAGGGGTATTTTTAGGGTTCAGGGTCAGTTTTGAGTTTTTGGGTAAAGGGGTATTTTTAGGGTTCAGGGTCAGTTTTGAGTTTTTGGGTAAAGGGGTATTTTTAGGGTTCAGGGTCAGTTTTGGGTTTTTGGGTAAAGGGGTATTTTTAGGGTTCAGGGTCAGTTTTGAGTTTTTGGGTAAAGGGGTATTTTTAGGGTTCAGGGTCAGTTTTGGGTTTTTGGGTAAAGGGGTATTTTTAGGGTTCAGGGTCAGTTTGGGGTTTTTGGGGTACAGGGGTACAGGGTAAAAATAAAGTAAAATTAAATTTAAATTAAATTAATTAAATGAAATTAAATTATATTACATTAAATTATATTAATTCCAATTAATTTACATTTAAAAAATTTATATATACTTACCAATACTTACGTTGTAATGGTATGCGTTGTAAAGGTACCTGCGTTGTAAAAACATGCGTTGTAAATACATGCGTTGTAATAGTTTTTGCGTTGTAAAAATTTCGTTGTAAAGGTATGCGTTGTAAAAGTATGCGTTGTAACGTCATACATCCGTTTCTAATACCAAGTACATTAGTTCTCATCCCTACATTGCATTTGAACACGATTAGTAAATCCTCTATATAAGCGGGTGTTAACTACTTGCACATATGATACACCCCTACAAATGTTACTTCTGTTTGGCGCTCTCTCAATGTATAGTCAATGCGGGCAGAACTGGGCAAAAGTCCCAAAAAGTGTAAAAGGGAAAACAGACAGCAGCAGCAGGCAAGACTCAACACAGGGGGAAAAAAAAACCAGGAACGCAGCTCTCTGTACCTGCTTACAGGCATATGTGCCTTGAGCAGAGAAAGCAAACAAAATGGACTCACAGTTTGGTGGACAGCGGAGCAGAACGGAAAAACTTTTTACCTTCAAAGGGCAATTCAGTTCATTCCCAACAGAGAAAGCATCAGTTGATCAGGCAAATGTAGTATCCCATCCTCTGTCGCCACTGAAAAGAGGTCAAACGGATGCAGCAAGAGGTTCACAGAAATTGGGTTTAATGTGGAAGAGGTACAGAGGGCCGTCCCAGCTGGCACAGCCAAGGTACAAGCAGTAACTACCACTGAGGGAACACTCAGGGCAAGATGCTTGTTCAACACTCCAGATTACATCAATCGATGCTGCCAACATCACATCACCACACTCTACTAAAAAAACTGTTGTGAAGTCCGATTCTAATTATGATATTCACTTATCAGAGTCATATGAACTGTGAGGTGAAACTTGAGGTGGCTGAGGACAAGAAATTTCTTTTGGAACTTCGGTATGTGAACTAGGAGGCCAGAAGTAGAGTTGTGCCACAGCTGAGAGAAGCTGAGACAATGGTTCACCATTCTGGCATGCTGACCTAAGTGGGTTTGATGCCTCAAAGCATATGCCTAGTCTAGGAAGGGAACCACTTTGCTGAAAAATAGAGAGGGGAGCCTCAGAATTGAATTAGTATTAGCCAAATGTCCCCTTTAAAGGCTGGCAGGTTTATCTTTTACATCACTCTTTTTGACCCACACCAAGAGGAGAATCTGCCTTTAAACAAACAGTTAATGAAGATTCTCATGGCAGTTTGACCGCATCATTCCTTCATGTCTGCCAGTATGACAGATGTGCGCACTGTGCCTTGAACCTGGCTCGCAATTTGTAGTTTTAAAGAGACACATAGGCGAAGGTGACTGAGGCCCCATCCACCAGAAGAGAGGAAACTCCACAGTGGCAGTCGCAATGGCGATCGCGGCCGAACAAGGAACGCCAAACTGAATTTTTCTTTGAAGTGGCGCTTTCACGGCTTGCGGCAGATGAAAGCGAGAAAGCTGCGTGAGGAGAAGCTACGAGTGGACTAAAGGGACGGACAATATCGAACGAGGACTAAAAAGTAGCGGAACACCACGGAGAAGCATTTGAAGGCATTTGAAGGCTCCAAATTAGGAACTGAGGTGGCAAAAAAGGCGGAAAAAGCTGAGGAAGTGGACAGGGATAGCGAGATGCACGGACTGGTAAGAGCCTCTGAGGTGGCAAATATTCACTTTTATCCTTGCTGTGCCTCATGAAACTCTGCTAATATCAAGGGACAATTTGAGTTGCTGGTTGCTAGTAGCGGGGATCCACAACTGAACAACAGCAGTGGAGCACTAGGTGATGGCTTCCCCTGTTGAGAGAGTCCTCTGAGCCAGCCGTGTCAGGGGGCGTCGAGACAGGAAGGGTGCGATCAGGATAGGGCCTGCTGGTGCTGCACGGAGTAAAATAGCAGGGTGGTGTCTGGTGAATCGGCTGGCAGGCTGCAAGCCCTTGGGAGTACTAAGTGAGGAGAAAGCTATAATCCAATACCCATTAGGAAAATGGGAAGACACCAAAAGCAAGCAAACGCGGTCGCCAGGGTTAAAGTGGCGAACGGAATGAAAGCCCAAAAGCCCTAATACAAGCGGAGGGGGCGTCTTCCGTAACAAAAACTTCTGTCATTACGAATCAGTCGGAGTTAAGCTCTAGCTCAGAAAGCTCCACAGAAGATCAAGTGGGGCTGCAACTAGAGCCACAACCTGTGCAAGAACTACCACCACCGCAAGACAGGAATCCCATCCCCACAATTAATATTCCTCATGAGGTCTCCAAGGGACTGACCAAGGGAATGACTGGGAGCGCCATGTCAGCCCAGAATGTAACAGAATCAAAGAATTGTATTCCCTTTGTTCACTAAAAAGAGCATTCACCCTCCTGTGACTCAGGGTCCATTGCTAATCAGTACAGTCTCCACAGCAACTCCTCTGGATGACATAGCGTTTAATCTCTTTGAAGGATTGCATATTTCTCTACCCTCTGAGGCCATGCATCCGGCTGCAGTACCCTCCGTGACAATTCCAGCGACTCTCTCCATGATACCCGCTCTAGTATATCCAGTTGAGAAAAACCCCGCACTCTGACCCTCAAGTCCATGCATCACAGCCGCCCAGCAGCCTTTCAGTGAATTAGTCTCAATCGCGGAAAACATCTCAAGACAGCATCCGCGATATAATGAACATACATCCGTTTCTAATACCAAGTACATTAGTTCTCATCCCTACATTGCATTTGAACACGATTAGTAAATCCTCTATATAAGCGGGTGTTAACTACTTGCACATATGATACACCCCTACAAATGTTACTTCTGTTTGGCGCTCTCTCAATGTATAGTCAATGCGGGCAGAACTGGGCAAAAGTCCCAAAAAGTGTAAAAGGGAAAACAGACAGCAGCAGCAGGCAAGACTCAACACAGGGGGAAAAAAAAAACAGGAACGCAGCTCTCTGTACCTGCTTACAGGCATATGTGCCTTGAGCAGAGAAAGCAAACAAAATGGACTCACAGTTTGGTGGACAGCGGAGCAGAACGGAAAAACTTTTTACCTTCAAAGGGCAATTCAGTTCATTCCCAACAGAGAAAACATCAGTTGATCAGGCAAATGTAGTATCCCATCCTCTGTCGCCACTGAAAAGAGGTCAAACGGATGCAGCAAGAGGTTCACAGAAATTGGGTTTAATGTGGAAGAGGTACAGAGGGCCGTCCCAGCTGGCACAGCCAAGGTACAAGCAGTAACTACCACTGAGGGAACACTCAGGGCAAGATGCTTGTTCAACACTCCAGATTACATCAATCGATGCTGCCAACATCACATCACCACACTCTACTAAAAAAACTGTTGTGAAGTCCGATTCTAATTATGATATTCACTTATCAGAGTCATATGAACTGTGAGGTGAAACTTGAGGTGGCTGAGGACAAGAAATTTCTTTTGGAACTTCGGTATGTGAACTAGGAGGCCAGAAGTAGAGTTGTGCCACAGCTGAGAGAAGCTGAGACAATGGTTCACCATTCTGGCATGCTGACCTAAGTGGGTTTGATGCCTCAAAGCATATGCCTAGTCTAGGAAGGGAACCACTTTGCTGAAAAATAGAGAGGGGAGCCTCAGAATTTAATTAGTATTAGCCAAATGTCCCCTTTAAAGGCTGGCAGGTTTATCTTTTACATCACTCTTTTTGACCCACACCAAGAGGAGAATCTGCCTTTAAACAAACAGTTAATGAAGATTCTCATGGCAGTTTGACCGCATCATTCCTTCATGTCTGCCAGTATGACAGATGTGCGCACTGTGCCTTGAACCTGGCTCGCAATTTGTAGTTTTAAAGAGACACATAGGCGAAGGTGACTGAGGCCCCATCCACCAGAAGAGAGGAAACTCCACAGTGGCAGTCGCAATGGCGATCGCGGCCGAACAAGGAACGCCAAACTGAATTTTTCTTTGAAGTGGCGCTTTCACGGCTTGCGGCAGATGAAAGCGAGAAAGCTGCGTGAGGAGAAGCTACGAGTGGACTAAAGGGACGGACAATATCGAACGAGGACTAAAAAGTAGCGGAACACCACGGAGAAGCATTTGAAGGCATTTGAAGGCTCCAAATTAGGAACTGAGGTGGCAAAAAAGGCGGAAAAAGCTGAGGAAGTGGACAGGGATAGCGAGATGCACGGACTGGTAAGAGCCTCTGAGGTGGCAAATATTCACTTTTATCCTTGCTGTGCCTCATGAAACTCTGCTAATATCAAGGGACAATTTGAGTTGCTGGTTGCTAGTAGCGGGGATCCACAACTGAACAACAGCAGTGGAGCACTAGGTGATGGCTTCCCCTGTTGAGAGAGTCCTCTGAGCCAGCCGTGTCAGGGGGCGTCGAGACAGGAAGGGTGTGATCAGGATAGGGCCTGCTGGTGCTGCACGGAGTAAAATAGCAGGGTGGTGTCTGGTGAATCGGCTGGCAGGCTGCAAGCCCTTGGGAGTACTAAGTGAGGAGAAAGCTATAATCCAATACCCATTAGGAAAATGGGAAGACACCAAAAGCAAGCAAACGCGGTCGCCAGGGTTAAAGTGGCGAACGGAATGAAAGCCCAAAAGCCCTAATACAAGCGGAGGGGGCGTCTTCCGTAACAAAAACTTCTGTCATTACGAATCAGTCGGAGTTAAGCTCTAGCTCAGAAAGCTCCACAGAAGATCAAGTGGGGCTGCAACTAGAGCCACAACCTGTGCAAGAACTACCACCACCGCAAGACAGGAATCCCATCCCCACAATTAATATTCCTCATGAGGTCTCCAAGGGACTGACCAAGGGAATGACTGGGAGCGCCATGTCAGCCCAGAATGTAACAGAATCAAAGAATTGTATTCCCTTTGTTCACTAAAAAGAGCATTCACCCTCCTGTGACTCAGGGTCCATTGCTAATCAGTACAGTCTCCACAGCAACTCCTCTGGATGACATAGCGTTTAATCTCTTTGAAGGATTGCATATTTCTCTACCCTCTGAGGCCATGCATCCGGCTGCAGTACCCTCCGTGACAATTCCAGCGACTCTCTCCATGATACCCGCTCTAGTATATCCAGTTGAGAAAAACCCCGCACTCTGACCCTCAAGTCCATGCATCACAGCCGCCCAGCAGCCTTTCAGTGAATTAGTCTCAATCGCGGAAAACATCTCAAGACAGCATCCGCGATATAATGAACAGATTTCTCAAGATATGCCGAGCACTGCTGCCGAGAAGGGTCAGGAGCCATCAAGTCATAGGATGGAGAATCCATTTAATAAGTCAGAGGTCCCTTCCTTTGAGGCCAGCTCGCAACAGATGGAAGTGAAAGAGCTGCTAAAGGTAATATTGAGGGAAATCAGGGAGATGAAGAAATCTCAGGCATAGGAGACTGCCACTCTACATTTAAGGCTGGAAAAAATGGAGGCATCTATTGCTGGGTTTCCAGCAAGGCTTGATGAGGCCGAATCCAGAATTGGCCACCTAGGGGCTCAGATGAGCTCTACAATCCGGAAAGTCAATGAAGTGACGGCAGACAAGATCACTCTTGAGTCAAAACTGGAAGACCTGGATAATCATTTGCGCCGTTTAAATCTTCGTATAGCTGGAGAACCTGAGGGGAGGGAAGGTTCTAATACCCTCCGCTAGGTGGAAGCTTTTATTAAACACAAAGTGCTCCCGGACCACGCTGGGGATCTAACTTCAACCAGGGCCCATCGGGTGCTGGCTCACCCCTTTCCAAACTCCAAGTACCCTCGGACAATTCTAGTCAACTTTTCTGATTACAGGATTAAAGAAAATGTGCTAAAGGAAGCCATCCAGTTGAGACAATTTACATTGACGAGGGCACAAAATGTCGTATTTTTTCAGACATGTCAGCAGGGGCGGCGCGAAGACGCAAAGAATTTGTGAAGCTTCTATTGCTATTTAAAGCTCAGGGAGCACAGGCTTCCATCGCACAGCAGTCGAAGCTAAGGGTGCTGGTTAAATGGAAGTTCCACTTGTTTACACGGGTAGAGATAGCCCAGGAGCTTCTGAAAGAGATTACTGCTACAAGATGAATGTGCTTTAAATTTGAGTCCACTATGGAGAATCTCTTTGTTGGCTTGGTTGGGGCTGGTCACTGAGGGTGCAGGGTCAGGGCACCCCATCAATTGAAAGGGTAAAATGTGGGTTGCGTGGCTAGAGGGGACCACATTTTGGGGGAGGGGGAATAGTAGCAGGGTCATTATTGGAAAAAGGGTGAGGACTGTGAGAGTTTTTGACGCAGTTGGTATGTTTTATAGATACACTGTTAAGAAATGACAAGTAAGTGCTGTATTCTTTCGCTTAACGTAAATGGGATATTGAACAAATAAAAATATGGAGATTTAATTAGATGGTTAGCTTCTTTTTCACCCCAGGTTCTATTCCTGCAGGAAACACACTTAAAAACGAATTCCCCAAGGCTATTCCTTCCTAGGTGTTATTTGCATGCCTTTTATTTCAGTAGGGGTCTTCCTTGGGAATTTGGCCAAATTCTGAGAGACCCTCAGGTAAGATGGATCTGGGTTGACGCCAAACTAAATGGCACAGCACTACATTTTATTAACAATTTTTTTTTTTTTAAATATTTTTATTGCGGAACTGTTACACGGCCATTCAGCCCACAACCCGGAGGTCGGGCGGCAAAGTAGGTATAACATATACACTCTGGCCCATCAAAGGCCCAATGCGGATAATCATCGCCATGTAATTCAGTACTGCTTTTACTTTTGATGGAAATAATAAAAACCTGAGAAGTAACAATCCCAGAAACTAAAAAAAAAGCCCCCCTTACCCCCTCCCCTAACGTAGCAAGGCCCACCCAACATTCCGAAGGCAGAACAACAGTGATATAGGAGCAAAGGTTTGTGGTATGAGCATTATGCGTTGTCCGCCCAGCGACCCCCCCCACCATCAGTGCAGTAGCGGTAATAGTTCAACTATGAGCGTGTAGGAGAAAACTAACTGGAGCATGTAGGAGTATATTAAAAGTCTGTCGCATTACAGGGACGCGGGGAGCTCAGCAGCGTCACTGTCCGTGTCACTGGAGGAATTGTGATCTCGCAGGGCTTGCACCAGTGTCTCCCATGCCTGCGCAGATTCCAGCGCTTTATCATTCTGCTGTCTCCTCGCCAATTGGTAACGCAGGGTGCTCTCCCCCTCTGCCCATTTGAGTAATTCAGTGCGCCATTTAGTGCTCGTCGGACCAACTCGTGCCTTCCAGCGCCGCGTCAATTCTCGTTGGCCAGGATAAGTCCCATATCTATAAACTTGCTGGTCACTAGCGTCTTGGGGGTGTGCGGGAACCAGTGCAAAAGCGTCACTGCAATGTCGAACTGGAGGGTCCGCCCCGTAACCTCATTAAGGGTGTCCCCAACCGTCATCCAGTAAGAGGACAAGGCAGAGCAAGACCATAGCATGTGGGTCAGGTCCGCTCCGATTGTCTGACATCTCGGGCAAGCCGCAGTGTCAGAGGCGAAGTACTTCCTTATTTTCTCCGGGGTGATATATGCACGGTGCAGAATGTAAAAGTTAACCAATTGGAATCTAGCGCTGCGCGTGCTCTTCCAAGCCCGGCGCAGCAGCTGAGCCCATGTGGTCTCCGGGATGTGTTTCCTATGTCCGCCTCCCATTTGGCCTTGAGCGCCTCTAGTGGAGTCAGCTGCTCCTGGGTCATCCTAGTAAACAAGCACGTCACGGCTTTAACCGTGCCAGCTGCCATCATCACGTATTGGCACGTCGAGGACAACGGAGGTTCCTCCAGGCCAGTCCGCCAATGTGTTTGCAGCGCTCTCGTGACCGCCGCGTGTAATAGGAAGTCCCCTCTGGAGATATCGTAGCGATCCAATAGTGTCTGAAAAGGTAGGAGTACTCCATCTTCATACAGGTCCCCTCCTCCTGAGAATACCCGCCTCCTCCCAGGCAAGCAACTGGGACCAATCGCCGCCATGGGGGAGCGCAGTAAGCATTCCTAGTGGGATCTCGGGGGCGTATGGGTGGCCTATTCCCAGCTTGCGCTGAGCATGATTCCAGCACAGTCTAATAGTGCGTTCCTTCTGCCTGCGTGAGATCCCTCACTGCTATCCTCTGCCGCAGCGCGATGTAGGAGAGAACGTGTCGGGGAATACCCAGGCCTCTCCCCTCCTCCGGTCCTCGGAATTCCCTCGCCACCTCCTGAGTGTAAGTCTGCAGTTGGGCGGCCAGGTAATACGTCTCGAAATCCGGGACCGCCAGTCCCCCCTCCGCTTTTGGTCTCATAAGGGTCTGAAGCGCCACCCGGCGGCGGCCCGGTCCCCAAAGGAATGCAACCATGAGTGATCTCAAACGCCTGAATTCAGCCGGTGGAATCCATATCGGTAACGTTCTGAAATAATAAAGGAGTCGGGGGAGCGCCACCATCTTGAGTAGCGCTATTCGTCCCGCCACTGACAGCGGCAGAGTAGCCCAGAACAACATGCTGCCCTTCAATGCCCGGACGCAACGAGATATGTTGCCCTCCAGGACATCGGCGGGGGAATGGTAAATATGGACTCCTAAGTATTTAAAGCAGCTGGGCGCCCACTGAATCTCCCTGGTTGTGTCAGGCCGGGGTTCCCCGTGGCGAACCGGGAACAAGCAGGTTTTCGACCAGTTCACCCGTAGGCCCGACAACGCGCCAAAAGACGTGAGTACTGCATCGGCGGCGGCCAGTGCTTCCTCAGCATCTTCCAGAAATAACAGCAGGTCATCCGCGTAGAGGGAAATAAACTGCTGCCCCCCAACGGTGCGTAACCCTCCATAGTGGGCACCGGTGCGAATCGACAACGCCAGGGGCTCCACCGCCAGTGCAAACAACAGAGGAGATAGTGAACAACCCTGTCGCGTGCCGCGCTCTACCGAGTATTGCCGGGATATCAACGGGCCCGATTTCACTCTCGCCACCGCCGAGGCATAAAGCACTGCGGTCCAGCGCGCGAAACCTTCCCCCAGTCCAAACGCAACGAGTACTCCATGGAGGTAATTCCATTCCAGGCTATCAAAAGCCTTCTCCAGGTCGATCGACAGTATCATGGGCTGAGAGGCCTCTTCATGACTATCTTCCAGCAGGTGAAGCAATCTGCGGATGTTCATGGTGGTGTTACGCTTGGGGGTGAACCCCGCTTGGTCTTCGTGGACCAAGGAGCCCATGTGCTCCAACTACCTCGACGCCAGGATGCTGCTCAGTATTTTATAATCTACTGTGAGCATCGACAGCGGTCTGTAGGATGCCGGATCACTAGCCTCCCTACCCGGTTTGAGAAGGGGCACTACTAAAACTTCCCGCATCGATCCCGGGAGGTACCCCAAGCGCTTTGCCTCCTTGTAGATCAGTAGTAAGCGCGGGGCTAGGAGGTCCACGTAGGTGGCATAAAACTCAACCGGGAGTCCATCGAGACCCGGAGTTTTGTTGCGTGCCATCCGCTTGATGGCGCTGCGGATCTCCCCTAGCTCCATATCTCTCCCCAACGCCTTGGCGTGTTCGGGTTCTAGGGTAGGAATAGGCAGATCTTGCAGGAAGGCGCCGATAGGGTCAGCGTCCCCTCCCGCCCTGCTCTGGTACAACTCCTCATAGTAGTTCGTGAGGCAGTCCAGGATCTCCAGCTGGGTATAAACCTCCACCCCCGCCGCATCGCGCATGGCCACCGTGGGAGAGGTTTGCCTCGCAGGGCTATACAGCCAGGCCAAGAGCGCCCCCGATTTATCACCCTCCGCTAGCGATCTAGTGAGGAAGGCCTTGTAATCAAAGCTGCGCAGCCGTTCAACCTCCACTGCCACCGCCTCTCTCTCGGCCGTCATCTGCTCCCGAAGTTCCGGCCTGCCGGGGCGCCCAATCTCCAGGTCTCGAAGCGTCCGGTCTGCTCTGTCCAGGTCCCCCAACAGGACCCGGCGTACCCCCACTTTCTTAGCTATACAGTAGCCCCTTATAACCACCTTGAAGGCGTCCCACTCGGTGGCTCTAGCCCCAGTCGATTCCTCATTTTCCACGAAATAGGTAGCGATCCTGTCCTCCAGTTCAGTCTTAAATACCTGATCCTCTAGCAGCTCGGGCCGCAACCTCCACGTCGGGACGCATGGGGCGCTCGGGAGCCATCGAAGGTCGGCCAGTAAAGGGTTGTGGTCGGATATAGTCCTTGTTAAGTACTCGGATCGCACAGCCGCGGACATCACATCTACCAACCCCAACAGGGCATCCAGCCGCACGTGTAGCTCGTGCAGTCCAGAGAAATGGGAGTAGTCCCGGGTGTGTGGGTGTTGGGCGCGCCATATGTCTGTCAGTCCCCATTTTGTCTGCCATTCTAACCTACCCTTAGCTACCCGGTATGTAGGCGAATTCATCAGGGGAGCATGAGATCTATCGAGATCCACATCCACCACCGAATTGAAGTCGCCCCCAATCAAAAGCGGCCCCGTCATGTAGTGGGCCAGCGAACCCGAAAGCGTCGCGAGGAAGGCCAGTTGGTCCACGTTGGGCGCATAGACACTACAAATGTTCAGTTCTCTCCCCCCTAATTTACCCGCAATAGCAACAAACCTCCCCTCTGGGTCAATTGTGTGTTTCGTCACCTGCAGGGAAACCCCAGCTCGCACCCAAATTAGCGCGCCCCTAGCATAAGCGGAATATGTGGTGTTAAATATCTGCCCCCTCCATCTACGTTGTAGGGCTAAACCCTCCGCTTTCGTGAGGTGCGTTTCCTGTAGCAACGCAATCTGAACACCCCTACGCTTCAGGTAAGCATGTATTTTGTGACGTCTGGACATAGTGTGCAGCCCACGTACATTCCAAGTAATGCATTTCAGGTTGGATAGTTCAGCTTTATCCCAGCGCATTCCAGCGTGTCCCCCCTCAGCTCCCTCAGATAGGAGAAAATACAATGATCGCTCTGCACCGATGGCGACCCTCCCCCTTAACCAGAACAAACTAACCCCCAACCATGACTTCCCCCCCCCCCCTGCCCCCCAGAACAGGACCCAGAGATTGCCCCTCAGTTCCCATCCAAACAATGTTCCAAAACTAGAAATCCAACCTGACGGTAGTCACCGCAGGTATGCCTTAGGGGCAAAGGAGGGGGTCTAGCACCGACCGAGGGGCCCTCCCGCACTCAGGCCACCTAGTGGCGATCGAGCCATAAGATAGAAGTACAAGTCCCGGGCTTATCCCCAACCCGTGGTACAACCAGTCATTCAAGAGTCTCAACAAGGGACGCGCAATTCTATACAGTATAGCACTCTCAGCTCCGTCAGGGACGACTCACCCAAGCTCACCCTCGGCCATCAAGCAGTTCCTCCGCCGTATTTGGGGTGACCACAGGGAGGGTTACACTATCAGTCTGAGAGTCCTCCGTGTCTGAGTGTTCTTCGCCACCTCCAGGTTCCGGTTCCTCGGTCACAGGTTCACCCTGGGAACCCGATATGCTGGATAGCATCTCGAGCACTCCCCGTCGTTCCGCCGTGGTCACCACCGTGGAAGGACGGCCAAAACCACCACGACGGTTGCGGACCCTCTTAGATCTCCGTTGCAGTCCCGCCTCTGAAGTAGCTTGGAAAGAAGAACCAGGTCCATCCTTGCCAGCTCTATAAAGTTCCAGCCAGCTACACGCCTCATCAGGGGTGTCAAAGAATTTGGTCTTGCCATCAAGGATGATACGTAGCCGCGCCGGGAAGAGCAATGAATATTGAACACCCTCATTGCGCAGTTCACGTTTAATCGCCAAGAAGGAGGTCCGCTGGCGCTGAGTCTCATAGGTGTAGTCCGGAAAAATATTCACCTTGCTGTTGTCCACCTGGTATGGCCCATTTTTCCTGGCGGTATTGAGGAGCAGGTCCCTGTCGCGGAAATGCAACAATCTCGCCACCACAGGGCGTGGCGGGCGTCCCTGTTGAGGTGGTCTGGACGGAACTCGGTGGGCCCGCTCCAGAGTGTAGAAGGAGGAAAGTCCCTCGGGCGCCACCTCCGCCCTGAGCCAGTTTTCCAAGTAGGACACCATGTCGCCATCTTTGACTTTTTCCGGCAGGCCCACCACGCGAATGTTGTTCCTTCTGTTGCGCCCCTCCACTTCCTCCGCCCTCCGCTCCAAGACATCAATTCTTGTTAGAGCGTCCTTCATAACGACTGCCAGTGTCTTTTGCGCCGGTTCTAGGGTTCCAACCGAGTCCTCTACTTCCTTGACCCTGTCCGATAGCTTGCCATGGTCGGCCCTGAGTAAGCCCAAGCCCGTAACCACCTGGGCGATGTCTCGCTGGAGTGCGGACCTCGTGTCCGTAATGGCCGCCAAGATCTTGTCGAATTGCCGCTGAAGACTCGGGTCAGTTGGCATTTCCGGGTCCAGCTGGTCACTCTTGTCCGTCAGTTCCGTATCGGAGGTGGCCTGCGCATTCCCTTTGGCGCCCCTCGGTTTACCCATGGTGGTCTCAGGTGTCAGCCTCAAGGTAGGATGGTATCTCCAGAAGAGGCGCCGGCCAGCACGCGGATGGCTCCCTGCCGGTTCAAGACCTCGGGCCAGCCCCGGCGCGAATCTCCAGCCAGTGTCCCACGTAGCGGTCAGGAGCAACACGGTCGTTTCCAGGCTCGGGGCAAGCAGTCATTGGACATCCTGATCGAGTCCCAACAGCCAGGACAAGGGGCTCATCAGTAACCGACCTCCATAAACGCCAAGAGCGAGGCCTCCTCCACGTCCACGTGGTTCAGGGCTTTCTGTGTCCGTGTGCGTGATCGTCTCAGCCACGTCCTGACTTGCAAGGGCAGGAGCTCGACCTCGTTGAGGCAAAATACAGGCGGGGAGGGGAGATGTCAGTGGCCTCCTCCGTTTCAAGCCACCTCCGCCGCCATCTTAGTGCGTAGGTCTCTCACTCCGGCCTCGCCGGTGCACGCACTCCTGATGACCCACTCGGGCTCACCACGCTCCCTCCCACCGCTTTGCGGGCCGGATGCGGTTTGTAGGTCAGCAGCGGGCACAGGGTCACCGGCAACAGAAATCAGGGCTTGCCCAGGTCCGACTGGGGCGCAGAAGGGCCCCCGCAGCTCCACCAATCCGCAGTGCCCCCGGGGGACCAGCCGGTCAGCCACCGCAATCGGTAATGTCTACAGGGCGCCCGGAGCCGCCGGAGATCCAGACGGCCGGCTCCCGGTGCGCCCCGCCAGGAACTGGGGGCGGAAGTAGAAATCCACCAAAGCCGCGATCCCTGAGGGCCGCCGGGCACTCTAGGACCCCCAGGTGGGAACAGGCGCCATGTTTGAATCGGCGCCGCACGCCCCTCGTCCGCTCAGTCAAGGGCCGATCCTGCACCCCTCGCGTCGCCGCAGCTTTCCACTCGCGGCATACCGCGTAGCGCCCTCAGTCAGATCCCCGGTGTGGGGTTGGGGAGCCCTTGGAGCCGTGTAAGCAGGATGAATAGGGCTCGATCGCGGAGCCGAGCGCTCAGGCGACCTCCACCATCGGCGCCTTAGCCACGCCCCCACTACATTTTATTAACTATTATGGTCCCTGTTGGACTTGGCCCTGCTTGCAGGGTCATCCCGAATTTTTTTACCTTTCTCCCCTAGTGTTTTTTGAAAGGAAACACAATAAAGATGTACGTTTGATGTGTAAGATGGAAAATGTTAAATACTGCGCAATGGTGTACGCAGGTTTATTTTGACCATTGTGTAAAGTGTCACTTTTAAAATGGACGCCATTTCTGTCTGCTTGTGCTGCCTGCCTGAGTTGGGTTGGTGGTCTAGTGTTTGAAGTGACAAGGTGCTCTACAATTCCCCCACAGTGACAGTTGAGGTTGGAACTGCCAGGAACCTGCTAGAAGCTTCCAGCCCTGTCTGGTAGGTGGGAGGAGGGGTGTATATGTAGAGCAGTAGAGATGCCATATGCTCACACTGAAGGTAGACTGGATTGAGAGGGGACACTCTGCCAAGAGGTACTGCCGCAAAGGCCTGTGTGCTGGCCCCGAGCCCATCTGTACCCCTCTTCTGTCCACAGGGCCAGTGAGAGCCTTTGCTGGAGTGAAGACTGCTATGTCAGGAGGAGTGCCACTTTATGGGAGATGACTGCTTCAAGGAGCTGCTGTCCTGTACTGATGAGTGCCCACTGTCTGCTGATCTTGCCCAGTCTGCCCCGCCTGCTCTGCTGCCCTAGTGCCTCATGAGCGCTATACTTTGACTGCCTGTATTCCAAGGAGGTGTAGAGTGGGGGCACTACTTCCTTGTGTGGGACTCTGGATCCTCGCCAGCCCCCTAGCGCCTTGTGAGGGCTGCAGCTTTATTTGGTGAGACCTGCTGCGCATGTTGCCAGGGAGTGCTGGTTATTGTCAATTCAGCGCCGTGCTGCCAGAGCGCTACTTTATTCTGAGTGAGCCATCTAGGGCCTCGTGAGCGCCGCTTCCAGCCCCTGCCCAGGAGAAGAAGGTGCGTGGGTCCTGCAGTGCTGTGCTGCCGGAGTGCTATATTCGCATTTACTGTGCTCTGCTTGCTGTCTAGCGCCTCGTGAAGTGCTACAACTGTTTTTCAGCCCCCAGGACTCTTAGTCTGCATTCCTGGACTTAGCGCTGCAAGTTTACTCCTGCATGAGGAGAGGATTTAATCTATACTGCCCACCTGAGAGACAGCTACTCCCAGGGAGTGGTGACAATCTTTCCAATGTGTGTGCATGTATGAGGTTCGCCCTTCTGACTTGAGGCCTAATGCATTTCTACCCACAGTGTAATCCTGCCCTGATGTCCATGCTCTTATGCTAATGAGAAATGCCCTAATGATGCCTAATGTACGTGCAAAGATTCATGCCTAAGGTGTTTATACCCCAGGATTGGTGCCTATTGTATTTGATGATGCCTAATGTCATGCCTTTATCCTTCATGTGAGATGCTGCATGCTAATGCCTTCCCCCTAATGCAGGATGTGATATAGGCTCCTGGTGTAGGCCCCAGCTGAGTATGGTGTGCCTAATGATATGCAGAATATGCTCACCGGTTTATGCCTAATGTATTCATGTTTTCAGGTCCACTGGGACGGATGCATAAGGTATTGATTCATGCTTTATGCCTGACCACTGTGTGTTTCATGCCTAATGCTAATGGTTTCTTTTCCCCTCAGGCTGCAATGCTGATGTTCTGCATACTATGCCTACCCTGATGTTTCCATTCCAGACTACGGCGACAATGATTTATGCCTGAATTTATGCATAATGTGTTTTCATGATTAATGCCTTTATGCTAATGCTTTTCCCTAATGCCTACGTCCCTGGTTTTATGTTTAGGACTACCTTGACAAATGCCTAAAGTGATTTATGCCAAGTGCATGTCTTCTCTCCAGTAGGTATGGTCAGTGAGACAATAGTGCTTATGGAGTTTTGTTTATTCGTGGACTCATGAGGGTTCTGGCAGCGGCCCGATTGGCGCTGCCCTGTAAATAGTCCCTGTGTAAATTGCTACCCAGTTCCGGTTGGCACATTGTTTATGCAACTGTGATTACGTTCTGATGTGTTCAATTTACAATACACATACTGTTTTTCACCTAACCTGGGTTGGGGCCTCTTTTTGTAGTGTGCCTGGTGTGTCGCTTGTGTGTGCTGCACGGATGCTTTACACATTTTCTCGGGCGTTTAGCCCGCCCGCTCTGCACCACGCTACCCGTTTCTAACAGCCCCATAGTTGATGACATTACTTCTTTACTTAAAATTTGTGAGATACTTAGAGGTGTACCAGGGAAAATAATTGTGGGGGCGATTTTAATTTTATCCAAGATCTAAAGAAAGATACTTCAGATATAAACAAAAAAGAGCTAAAACCCAAAATCCAAAAAAGTGATAGAAGTACTCAGACAAGAACACGGTTTAATAGACCCTTGGCGTGATGCCCATCCATCCAAACTGGAATTTACCTGCTATTCGAATCAATTCCATACGGCATCGCAAATTGATTTCTTTTTAATATCCCAGTCCTGGGCTATACTTCCTCTGAAATAGATATAAATCCATTCTCTGACCACTCCCTTATTAAACTGGAAGTGGAAATTGAGGTATGCAGGAGGCCAAGAACCAGGTGGCAGATGGATCGTCTCCCCCTGCAGGATCCTTAATGGGTGGCCGACACTAAAGCGTAGATTGTTAAATTCTTTACGATAAATGATAATTATTACTCTGGAAGTGGAAATTGAGGTATGCAGGAGGACAAGAACCAGGTGGCAGATGGATCGTCTCCCCCTGCAGGATCCTCAATGGGTGGCCGACACTAAAGCGTAGATTGTTAAATTCTTTACGATAAATGAGAATACGGCAGAAATCTTTTCAATTTGGGGAGGGTTTAAGGCGGCCCTCCACGATCAAATGATTGGTCTTTCCGGCTCCCAAGTAAAACATTGGAGAGGGAAAATCATCAAACCTCAGCAGACAGTAGCAAAGGCAACGAAATTAAGATATACGCAGCCCACCGGGGTGGGGGATGTTAGAGCCCAGTTAGACAGGGCAAATATGATTTGAAGGAATTTTTTATATTAGAAGAGATTGCCAACTCCAGAACATATCAACAGCGAGTGTACCATGAGAGTCAAATGGTCGGCAAGATGCTTGCCGGTACTACCAAAACTAAACAAGAAGCAGCCATGATCTCTGAAATCTTGGACCTCAACACAAAAATTTCATTAACGCATAAAGAGGAAATAGCTCAAGTTTTTTTAGACCACTACTCGCAGTTGTATACTACCAGATATGAAGATGGAGCTAATCAAATCATTAACTACTTTGAGGAGGTTGATCTCCCTACTCTTGCAGAGCCAATGATGGAACAGCTCCAGCTAGATATGTCTGAGGAAGAAATCATAAATGTGATAAGGTCTATCGCAGGGGCTAAAGCCTGTGGAGCCGATGGTCTACCAATTGAATTTTATAAAACTTTTTTTAAAGAGTTGCCCCCTTCCTGGCAAAACTGTTTAATTATATCAAACAGGGAGGTCCCGTTCCCCCACGTTTTAAGGAATCCATATTGGTTAGTTTTGTCAAAAAGGGGAAAAATGGCAAGCATGTCAACTCCTACAGGCCAATTAGTCTTCTCAATGCGGATTTTAAAATTTGGATGAAAATCAGGGCAAAACGCTTTACCCCCATTGCTCAGGCATTAACTCATTGTGATCAAACTGGGTTCTGTGGCAAGAAGGTCCATGTCCACTAATAAAGGAGTTTTTTATTGATTATGCGACTAACAATAACATACCCACTCTTATCACTATGGTCGATGCCGAAAAAGCATTCGACTTGGTCAATTGGGATGCACTTGTTTTTGGTCTTGAGAAATTTGGCATCTCGGCCCAGGTAACAAAGATGCTGAGAAACATCTATCAAGGTATAGCATGTTTATACATGGGACACTTTGAACAAATCCACATCTACAACAAAATGTCCCCCTTCCATGAAAATGTCCGGGCTTGGTCCCGGTTCATTGATGACATCTTTTTTATATGGAAGGGGGACCATGATTCACTCAATGAGTTCATCCTGTGGATTAACGCCGTGGACAAAAACCTGAAGTTCACCGCCCACTCGAGCAACTGTAGGATTGAATTCCTTGACATTTGGATTGAACATCGGAATTGTGAAATCTATGTATCCCTATTTACTAAACCTACTGCTAGGAACACTTTACTGCATTATGGCAGCTTCCACCCTCGCTGCCAGATGGATAGTATTCCGTTCAGTCAATTTCTCTGTATTCAGAGAAATTGCTCAGATATCAAGGATTTTCTCCATCAAGCAGACATCCTCAAAGAGAAGCTTACTCATCGTGGATATGCACAAACTTATCAAAGAATCTTTCAAACGGGCCAGATATTTTAATTGAGAGTCCATGTTTGAACCCAAGAACAGAGAACCCTTGGATAAAATAGTTTGTGTGACTAGACATTCCAATTTAGACAACAAACTGAGACAAGCCATTAACTCGTGTTGGTATCTTCTTAATCTGGGTAATGATAAAGAACATCTGCCAAAACCTATTTTTGCGTTCAGGAGGAACACAAATTTGAAGAATCACCTCGTTAGAGGAAAACTTCAGGAACTCCAGAAGCCATCCCAAACATTTATCCATGGCCTGGGCCCAATTAGGGGCAACCACCGATGTAGTAATTGTCAGGCTTGTCCTAATGCCACCATTGGGGACACTATCACCACCCCTGCTCGTATCATCTCCCTTACTAAAATGACTAATTGTCGCACTTCTAATGTGGTTTACATTATTATGTGTCCTTGTGACCTCCCATATATTGGTGAAACCGGACGGGAGGTCCGCCTCAGAATAGGGGAGCATAAATCCAATATACTCACTAACAAATCCTGTGCCCCCATTGTGGCTCATTGGCATCAGAACAACCATTCTGACAAAGACCTTAAGTTGTCTGTTTTGGAGAAAATCCAAGCATATCCTGGCCTTGACCCCACGGCCGTACGTAAGAAAAGGGAGGTCTTTTGGATCTATTTTCTAAATACGGTGGAAAGGGGTATAATGAGGAATGTCCGTGGGCTAATGCCATCCTGTAATGGACCCCCCCTGGCTGGGGGTTGTGCGTTCTTATTCATTTCTTTTTAAACCTTTGGCCCTTTCCTTTTGTTCCCCTGAAGCTAGGTCCATCTGTAAATTGCTTACTTGGACCATATGATGTGATCTTTCTTTGAGCATACTGGAGTATTTGATCTAGCCTGTCCTGTGTTGATCATTTTTTTATCTCCCTCTATCCATTTTTGTCTTGTTTTTGGTTGGCGCTGTGACTACCTTGTTTTTTCCTTGATCTGTTGATCAAGCTATAGCCCGCATGTGGGTGTGGCTTTTTATTTTAGTGATATTGAGAGCCTTTACTACCACTCTGTGGTTCTTCATGTTATTATTGGTTTCTTTGGTTCTCCGTGTTTCCCACAGTAATCATAGTTGTATATCTAATCCTCATTTACAGGATAATTTGATGTTATAAGATGGCCGCTGAAATCATCTGATGCCTTCATCGTAGTGCTTATAGTCCTTCCTTTATGTTAATCATCTTGACGTCTTCTGACCTCTTCCTCTCGCGACCTTTAAATCAGGCGCCGATACAATATTATCCTGGCACCGCTTACTGCGGGAACTTCCAAGCACATCCTACTGCCGACAGGATTATATTTATTGCAGACATCCTCTTTTCCTCCCCGTTGAGTTGGGCGACTGTTTGGTGGGGCGGGAAAGCAGCATTTGGTGGCCTCCTAGTAACTTTCTTAGCTTATTGGCCCTGCGTCGTCGATACATTAGATGGGCCTTTTCGTTAGCTCCTTGAACTTTTTTAGGCAGTCTCTTATTGAATCCATGGGGCTGATCCTTTTTTAAAACAAATAGTGTTTATTTAATTGCTAGCGTGTTTGCGCTGCCTTATCGCCGTGTACTACATACCCTGCACGCGACTATATCTATGGTGCTCCCTTTCTCTGCCCCATTGGGCTGCATCTTTGTAATGTTGCGATAATAACCGCTTAAACCTCGGGTCTGGGTACGGTATGACCTGGCCTCTTGTTATGTAAATTTCCCTTAAATTGGCTGCCCCTACCATAGGTCGCTTATCATAACTATTTGGATGCTATGTGGTTCATAGGTAGAGTGCTAGCCATCTTTTGCGTTCCTTACTAGTTTGCTCCCCCTAGCTCGAGGTGTTTTCTGATTCCTATTTCTTGTTTTTTAGTGTCTATCATTGTACACTGATTAGGTTGTTTCTTACCATCCCTTACAAACTCGATACGCTAGCTTGAACTCAACTGATTCGAGGAAGGTGCTTCCTGACCTACCTGCTTATCTTATTTCCATTCTTCACGCTCGGCGCCACAGGAAAGGATTCATCATGGGCGCTGCCTATAATAACGGCATTGGCCCCCTTTGGTAGGTTCTTCCATTGCTAAAATTCCGCTTTCAGAGGCCTAATTGGGTTGCTTTGAGTGCCTCTATGTTGTGTTACTGAGAAGCAGTCTCTTGTATCTAACTACCTATGTTTCCCACAGAGCTCAGTTTGAACCTTCCACTTTTGGGGATACCTTAATTGTCGGGTTCCCTGAGGGCAGTCTATCCCCTTGAAATTTGGCGTGCCTCCATTTAAAATCGGTATGGACCACTATGAGACCTATATCCTTCTGTGTTTGTTTAAATCACTTTGGGTGCTGAATTGAATTGCCCATACCATTCTTGTTCTTTATCACCTCACAACTGTTTGGGGTATCCTATGTCCTTTTCCCACTTGAGCCCTAAACTTTCTTCTTTCTTTCTTGTTAAGTCTTTATTTATTGTTGTTTCTGCTTGACAAGGGTAATTTCTGAAAATCTGTATCTATTTGTTTCCCTTCCCTTGTCTCTGTTTAAATTTGCAACTTTATTTCACTTGATGTAAACTTATTTTGTGTGCCCTAGTGTGTAATTGTGCAGTTCTTCCCAGTCCTTTACTACTTTTTAATAATAGAAAACTTTTGTTCTTTAACCCCCTGAACCGCCTTGTTTCTCAATGAAATTTATCAGTTAGCTTTGATTGTCTCTGAACTGTGCATTTTCTCTACAGATAGTCTGTCCCACTGTGAACTGTACATCTCTGCCCTGATGAAGGTGTAGCCCCGCCCGGGGCCAAACACCAAAACGCGCGTTGTCGTTTTTCCATCTGGGGATAACCTGACTGATCTCTTTTCCATCTCCCCGATGATTGTTTTCCACCTGCAACAATTAGATCAACCCATGGCTGTTATGTACTTGCGGATTTGTTGCCTGGTTGTGGAATGAAGTGTATGCAATGTTGGTATGTATGATGGTATGAGAGTTTTGTATGATGTTGGTATGTGGGACTGTATTTATAAGCTTTTTTAAAAAAAAGCTTTATGTGGTTTGATATTTATGTATTGAAATTTTTTTTTGTTATGTAATAACATTTCTATATATCTGTTATCATGTTTTGATATGATTTTTTGAGGGTTCGGGGGTTCTAAATTTGTCAAAGGACCTCTATGTGAAGCCTATAATTGAATCTGACTGGCAAGTATTTTCTCTTCTTTGTATTTTGCTAAACCACAGGCATCTGGAAATAGGGCAATCTGAGCAGAGAGAAATTGTTAGAAAAAGAACTGGGAATCCAGAAAGAAAGCAGGAATGGAGGAGCAGGAATGCAGGAGAATAAATAAAGGGCTGACAGAAGGATACAGGAGACAGGAAATCCAGGTGCATCAAGACGCTGAAAAGCAGTGCTTAAATTAAGAATATTTTTTTTTTAAAAGAAAGGGCCATGGCCCCCATCAGGAGGCCACCACACTTTGCCACTGCCAGCACTGCCAATGACAGTACTTACATAACTACTAACCATCACATTTCTACACGTGTGACAATTCAGACTGATCGAGGGCCACAAAACTGTAAGAATGGCTTGGGCGGCAGGTAACTGCTGTTTATAATGTTTATTGAATTAATAAACAAGATTTGCACTGCTCATATTTAAATTACACAAACAGTGCCACCATGTGGCAGCTGGCATAAGGGCGGTGTTGGCAATTAAGTGCACCGGAAATAACCCACCCAAATCAAGCACTGGATAACATAATTTGTGAAGCACTGAGCATGTCCTTTTTAATAATGTTTGTTAACGAGGGGGGGGGGTTATCCGCCAGTCCCTTGCCATAGAGAAAGGCCGGACCGGCATCGGCCCTGCCGCAAGTATGGCAGGCGCAGCGGCACCCACCCGTTCTCGGTGGTGGGGCGCACCTCGTCGCATCACCGTGACGCGGCGGGCGCGCCTCAACATCGATCTGACCCTGGGTCTCCTAGTGACCCAGAAGTGATTTAATCACTTCCGGGGCACTGTGGAGCAAAGGCCAGGCAGGTTAGAACCGGCCAGGAAAGGGAGGGGTTAAAGGGCGTAGGAGTATGCCTCTTTGACGGCCTGCCCCTCAAGCCTCTAGGAGGCTGTAATTATTTTTCCCCACCCACCATCATCTGTAGCAGATGATTGATATTGTGTTTTATGAAGGATTTTTCACAGGTTTGCTCCAAATGTATATAGATGACCGGTGTGTCGTACTAATACGTTTTGTTCCTTAGAACTTTATCCCATTTACAGGTCGGCAATCGTCGTATTTATTGCTATTCCTTGGTCAGGCGGTAAGGTCATGATTGGTGAGCAGTAAATTTAAGGTTCGTAGAGGGCGGCACCATTCTTGAATGGGGTCGCCCAAGGGGAGGGACAACTGGTCTCTTCTAGAACTCCAGTGGCAGTTACAGCCTGTTGGCTAGATGGGTGCGGGGGAGGGGGGAGTCACGCTTTCTCTAGGCTGGTTGGCCACCCCGCACTTGCACAATGATGCCAGTAAACGGCGTAGAGATGCAAGGGCCCCCTTGAATGGAGTTAATAGAGCGTACGGGGGTAACTGGGGGGGAAGTACCTTCACGGTAAACGATCCCTCTGCGCAGGTGCACTCTGACAGGAGGGCGTGGTTAATAGGGCGTACGGGGGAACAGGGGGGAGATATACCCTCACGGTAAACGAGCCCTCTGCGTATGCGCACTCCGACTGGATGGTGTGGTTAAGTGATGAGGATCTGACACCAGTCAGTGACCTTGCCGTAGGCCAAAATAGGATACACAGAAAAGTAATGTACTGTATGATTATGGTTAATACTTTAGATTTGGATAGGCAATACCTTGTACGGTATAGAGTCAAAATATCGAGTTTTTTATTTCGACTAGACGGGATATCGAGTTAAAAATATAGAATAGACATAATATCGACCAGACAGAATATAAACTACCAAAATATCGACTAGAAAATTTTAATATCGAATAGAATAGCAATAATATCGATTCCAAAATATAGAATGGACATAATATCGACTAGACAGAATATAGACAACAAAAATATCGAAATTAAGGTAAGTTAATATTAATTTTAAATTTTTGTGTAATATAATTCTGTAGCGGGTTGTGGGTTTATAGGGGAATAGGGTGGGAAGTAATTTAATTATAATTAATCAATTATGTTATTTTATTTATTGGTATTTATTTAGAATTAATTGTTAATTAATTATTAATTGGTAATTAATTAAAATATAATTGCTAATTAATTTTAATTGATTAATTGATAAATATGTTAATTTTAGTCATTAATTTTCTGTAGCGGGTTGTGGGTTTATAGGGGAATAGGGTGGGAAGTAATTTAATTATAATTAATCAAATATGTTATTTTATTTATTGGTATTTATTTAGAATTAATTGTTAATTAATTATTAATTGGAAATTAGTAAAATATATTTGGTAATTTATTGTAATTGAATAATTGATAATTATGTTACTTTTATTAAATTATTTTCTGTAGTGGGTTGAGGGTTTATAGGGGAACAGCTTGGAAAGTAATTTAAAAGTAAGTAATTACATTTTTTAAATATTTTATTTTGAGTCTAAATTTTAAATATTTTTAAATTGTAAAATAATTTTAGGTTAATTGGTAAATAATTAGTATTAGTAGGTAATTTTAATTATTAATTATTATTATTTTTTTTTTTTATTGATTAACTAATATATTTTATACAATTGTAAAATATTTTAACTAATTTGTAATTGGTATTAATATTTATGTTATTTATATTTATATATGAAGTATTTACTTTCCCTACTATTGCACTCACTGGAGGGGGAATAGTAATTTTTACACCTACGCTATCCAACGCTTTTCCTACTGTTGCACTCTCTGGAGTGGGAATAGTAATTTTTACCCCTACGCTATCCAACGCTTTCCCTACTGTTGCACTCACTGGAGTGGGAATAGTAATTTTTACCCCTACGCTATCCATCGCTTTCCCTACTGTTGCACTCTCTGGAGTTGGAATAGTAATTTTTACCCCTACGCTATCCAAAGTTTTCCCTACTGTTGCACTCATTGGAGTGGGAATAGTAATTTTTACCCCTACGCTATCCAACGCTTTCCCTACTGTTGCACTCTCTGGAGTGGGAATAGTAATTTTTACCCTCCCACTATCCAACGCTTTCCCTACTGTTGCACTCTCTGGAGTTGGAATAGTAATTTTTACCCCTACGCTATCCAACGTTTTCCCTACTGTTGCACTCATTGGAGTGGGAATAGTAATTTTTACCCCTACGCTATCCAACGCTTTCCTTACTTTTGCACTCACTGGAGTGGGAATAGTAATTTTTACCGCTGCACTATCCAACGCTTTCCCTACTGTTGCACTCTCTGGAGTGGGATTAGTAATTTTTACCCCTACGCTATCCAACGCTTTCCCTACTGTTGCACTCTCTGGAGTGGGAATAGTAATTTTTACCCTCCCACTATCCAACGCTTTCCCTACTGTTGCACTCTCTGGAGTGGGAATAGTAATTTTTACCCCTACACTATCCAACGCTTTTCCTACTGTTGCCCTCTCTGGAGTGGGAATAGTAATTTTTACCCCTACGCTATCCAACGATTTCCCTACTGTTGCACTCTTTGGAGTGGGAATAGTGATTTTTACCCTCCCACTATCCAACGCTTTCCCTACTGTTGCACTCTCTGGAGTTGGAATAGTAATTTTTACCCCTACGCTTTCCAACGCTTTCCCTACTGTTGCACTCACTGGAGTGGGAAGAGTAATTTTTACCCCTACGCTATCCAACGCGCTTTCTACTGTTGCACTCTCTGGAGTGGGAATAGTAATTTTTACCCCTAAGCTTTCCAACGCGCTTTCTACTGTTGCACTCTCTGGAGTGGGAATAGTAATTTTTTCCCTCCCACTATCCAACGCTTTCCCTACTGTTGCACTCTCTGGAGTGGGAATAGTAATTTGTATCCCTACACTATCCAACGCTTTCCCTATTGTTGCGCTCTCTGGAGTGGGAATAGTAATTTTTACCCTCCCACTATCTAACGCTTTCCCTACTGTTGCACTCTCTGGAGTTGGAATAGTAATTTTTACCCCTATGCTATCCAACGCTTTCCCTACTGTTGCACTCACTGGAGTGGGAATAGTAATTTTTACCCCTACGCTATCCAACGCTTTCCCTACTGTTGCAATCATTGGAGTGGGAATAGTAATTTTTACCCCTACGCTATCCAACATTTTCTCTACTGTTGCGCTCTCTGGAGTTGAAATAGTAATTTTTACCTCTACGCTATCCAATGTTTTCCCTACTGTTGCACTTACTGGAGTGGTTGTATTAAATTTAACCCTCTCTCTATCCTACGGTAAAAAAAGTTGTATATGTTTTGTTAATAATATGTATATATATATATATATATATATATATATATATATATATGTATTACATTTTATTTATTTTTGCATTTAAAGTTACATTAATTATTTATTAATTTTACATTTATTCAATTATTTTAAGTATGTTTAAATTAATTATATTTATCATTATATTAGTTTTAAATTAATTTTAAGACATTTAAAAAATTCGATATTTTAACAGTCTATATTTTTTACAATCAATATTTTGGAGTTGATATTTTTGTACTTACCTGTTTGTAGATAGGCAGTCGATATTCTGGCATTCTATATTTTTACCTCGATATTTTGGTAGGTCGAAATTTTGTCTGTCGATATTCTGTCAGTGATTCACCTTGTACTAGAATTATGTTAAGGTTAGCATCTGAAATCTGTATATATCAATTGTAATCAAATGTCATGGAACGTTTTCTACGTAATTGTATAAATATTCTTTATTTCAATTTTGATTTAATTTTATGTTTTAATAAATACGGCCGGGGGTTGTACGACCCCCGCTTCATAAAACATCCCTCTCATGTCCTTTTTAATAATGTTTGTTAACGAAAGGGGGGGTTATCCAGCAGTCCCTGGCCATATGTCTAGGACAGGGTCCTGTTTGTTTCACATGTCCTGTACCCTATGTTCGCCTTGTGGGATGTGCACAGGTGTTGCTCCCTGTGTGTTGCTTCGTGTGCCTCGGACTGTGACACACTGCCTCCCTGAGTACGAGATTTGTCTTCTGATCCAACCAAACTTTTGCTTCCATCGCTCTATTCGAAATCTTTAGGTGACACTATCTGAGTGCTTAATTTGTAGAAGACTTATAGCCAGGCCCCATGTTTTGTTCTGAGGCCCGCGGCCGGTGCTGTTGAATCTTAGGGTTTGTTTATTTATATAAACTGTGGTTCACATGGAAATGAATCTCTTTAGAATATTCACCAGCTAAAAAATGTTTTAGAGACCCTTAATGTAACAGGGTCAAGGACACATATTTCCTTAGAAAGATATATTATTTTATTACTTAAAATGTCTTCACTTTTTTACTGTAATCTAAATCAACAAGAAATAGTGCTCGTGCTTTTCACTGAAGGGAAGGTGCTGTGGGGTGTGATGGATGAAGTCACATACAGTGTATCACTTATAAAAAGACAAATTACGCCTATCTGAATTGATTTTAACAATAACATTAGTCTGGTTGTTGACGTTTCAACCTCGATTATTCTGAGGTCATTATCAGGACAGAGCAAGAGTGCTATAGGTCTCTATATAGGAGGAGCCAAGATGACATTAAATGATCAAGAATGAGTGTGTCGATTTAGCCGCTATGGGGATGGCCCAGACAGTCACTTGCATCAGACCAAGACGAGGGATAACAGCCGATGTCCTCAGGGCCAGCCGGCCTGAGGTGAAAACAACAGTTACTTCATGTGGCTGTAATTAATCACTAAGGGGGTATGGCGGGCTTCCCAGCAGTACCTGGGTTCCTAAGATATAGATACACTTAAGGCAGAACCTGCATCAGTGTTCGAACCATAAGTATTCGAATGTAGACATTAGAGGTACATTTACGTGAAAGCGGAAAAACGAATTCCAAACCGCGTGAGCAATCAGCGGTATGGTTGTTAAAATATTCTCTCGGGAGCCGGGGTCAGTCCACTTTCAAGATATCACAGTTAGAATAAAATGCAGAGTGAGGCAGAGAAATAGAGCGAGTGAGAAACAACTAGATGGAGATAGAGGGAAACAGGGAAAGGGATGGGAAGATAGGTGAGGAAAGCTAGTCAGGAAGAATGAGCGATGGGGACCCAGTGCAGGAAAGGAGAGCAAAGAATAAAGAGGGGGAAATTAATGAAATAAAAGGGAGAGAAGACATAAAGATCGATGCACAGAAATAGACAGAGGTAGAGAGAAGAGAGGGAAATCACTAGTGGAAGTAAATAGAGCGCGGGAGATACCAAAAGAAATGGACATAGATAGCAAGAAAGTTCAGCAGTCTAAAAGACTTACATATAAAGAGTTAAGGGAAGAAAGAGGCAGAGAAGGAGATTTGAAATGAAACAGGAAGACATAGAGAGGAAAATAGAAATAGAGAAAGATTAATATGGGGGGTGAGAGAACAAGGGAGAAAGATGCAGAAACGAAAGAAGCAAAAACAAGCGGGAGTAAAAGTTAGAAAGAACAAGAGAGAGATGCGAGAGGGACACTACGGTGGCAGGTACAAACATTTAAATCTTGCTTAAAGGTATTGAAAAAATGGCCGCTGAAATGAAGCTACTGTATTGTATTCACGACTCCAATGTACGAACCCGCGAAATTCTTCTCTTCAAGTTGGTGGTAATTTGCGATTTCTTTGAAAAATTCACTTTTTTGCATTTTTCAAAGTGCAATGTGAAGCACATACATGCCCTTAGTGCATGTATGTGCGCCACATGTGCACCCATGCTTATTTCAGGGGTGCAACATGGTGTCCTTTTGACACCCCTGCACCCTTGAATTTGCATTCTCAATTTGCGATTCGCTAATTGCGAATCGCAAATTGAGAATGTCTTCCCAGTCATTCCTATGGGCCTCTAGGCCCATAGGAATGAATGGGAGGTATTCCTTAATTGCGAATCGTAATTTGCGATTCGCAATTAAGGAATATGTAGGATTCGCAAAATGTATTGCAAATCCTACATACTCAGCATTTTTGCGATTCTCAAATAGCGATTAGCAAAAAATCGCTATTTGAGAATCGCAAAATGACTTTTTGATACATATGGCCTAACAGCCTGATTCATCAAGCCGAAATCGGCTCGCAAAGGGCCAGATTCTGAGAATCTGGCCCTTTGCGAGCGCTATTTTTGCATTTGGGATTCATCATCCCAAATGCAAAAATCGGTAATAGCGATTTCGCTATTTTGCGAGGAATTACATTTAAGGAATCTCTATTTGAGATTCCTTAAATGCAATTCATCATCCATTTAAAAATTGCGAATTCGCAATTTCGGCCAGCTATTTACCGCGAGGTCAAACCTCGTGGTAAATAGCGAAAACTTAGAAAAATGCTTTTAAAAGCATTTTTCTAAGTTGCATGTTCCACACACACATGTCCTTTGGACATGTGTGTGCGCAACACCTGTTTCAATTGGCATTTAAGGGGTGCTACAGGGTGTCCTTTGGACACCCCTGGCACCCTTTAAATCGCTATCTTATTTGCGATTAGCTAATTGCTAATCGCAAATAAGGAATACTCCCCATTCATTCCTATGGGCCTTTTGGCCCATAGGAATGAATGGGGAGTTATTCCTTATTTGCGATTAGCAATTTGCTAATCGCAAATAAGGAATGTGTAGGAATCGCAAAACTTTTTGCAATTCCTACATGAATACCGTTTTGCAAGTCCTTAATAGCGATTCCTTATGATTCGCTATTAGGGGCTCGCAAAACGGGAGAATGATGAATCAGGCTGTAAGTCTTTTGATCTCGGAGGTCCATGTCTGCATATTCTATTGAGCTTGGACATTTTTTGTTGCAAAGCTACCAAGACTTTAAAAGTCTACCAAAGGGAGCTATGTATGAAAACCTATTATAGGTATTTATGGAAAGCCAAAGCGAATGCAGAAATTTACATGGAAATGAAAATCAGTGTGTCCCATTCTAGTAGAATACAAGTTATGCAGTCCAGATGATTATTATCAAATTTTAGCTTGAATTATTTGAATTTCGACTGTAGTTATGGAAAACCAAACTGCTGACCCAAATGTTTTGCCTCAAAGATATAGATTTTTCAAAAGAAAACAAAAACATTTTTGCACAGATGGAATTTTCACCGTGTTGTTTTAGCCACCTTCTGCTAAGTCGGATACTGAGTGGAAATGTTGGTCTAAATCTATTGGTTGAATTCGACCCTATGTGCTGTGAGGGGGCCAGTACCTTATCCCAAGCATCACAAACTAATTTCATAAAATGCAAAATTATAAACTCAAGTATCTACCTCTGAATGTTAATATCACCAACCTAACAACATAGACACGTTTAAGAATGACGTTTGTAGCTGTAAGTGATTTTTGATGGAACGATTTATAAGTGAGGACCAGGACAAGGATGTCGCAGACCGTTTCCGTGACTAAAGAGGCTGCAGAGAGAGTTTCCTCTTTCCTTCTTCGTCTACAGCAGCCTCCTGAGATTAGCAACCTTGGAAGTAAGGCGAGAGTTGATTAATCAGGCCAGGAATAGGTATTGATTGCCACTTTGTACCTCATCATCACGAGGGCATCTCAGAAAATCGAAGCTTGGCTCACTGCATGAGAGGAGGCGGGGCACAGCGAGGACACTCACCCCTGCTAATTTCAGCGCAGAGTTACCTAACTGAATCACACATGCATGGCTGGCCTTGTATGACCCTGAACATACAATCTGGTGCAGGTGTTCAAATGAACCCTGCACAATGAAGACTTGGGGAGATGTAGGCCTGAAGGGGAAAGGAGGCCAATCAGAAACAGATTACTCACAAATGTGCTTCACGGCTGTCTTTGAAACTGTCCCTGCACCCCCCATCAACCTAAGAGCACCGTGAAGTAGAGAGCTGAATATAAACCTGTTGCAACTGGGTTCCGTCCATACAGTACGCCCGGATTTTCTGCTTTCTGGATCACCCGGTTTTGGACCTTTTACTGTGGGTGAGTCTCACTACATGTTTCCCACCAGGGCCGGACTGGCTACTGGGCGTTTTGGTGTGCTGCCAAGCTGGGAGCTGATTTCACTGCGGTGGGGGTTGATTTCGTTGATGGAACCTGCTTGTGCTTCTAAATGAACAAAGAAAAATGAATGGTTTTAAGCACACGCAGGTCCCCATCAACGAAATCAGCCCCCAGCTTGGCAGCACACCAAAACGCCCCGGTAGCCAGTCCGGCCTTTTTTCCCACTCACTGCAAATGGCAAATGGACTGGGCATGTTTGCTGCCAGTGTCCGCCTTTTGGGATAAGGCTGCTGTGGTCCAGCAAGGGTAAGGGACACGTGGATGGTTGGATATGAACATGTGTACACAAGCGTGTGCAATCATGTGCGGGCTGTTTGCAGGAGACTACTGTTGTGTGCAGGCCGGGAACTGCGCAGTTAGGCTGGCGCAGAGGGGACTCTGCAAGATTAAATATTGACCTGGGGTAGGCCTTATAACATTAGTGTACACTAATAGGGTAAGTCAGTGCGATTTACTGTTTTGTCTGTAGTGACCCTTTTTTGTACACATAGGGAGACAACTACGTTCAAGTGTAATTTTGCTTCCCTTTGGCTAACAGAAACCAGTGACATAACAAATTGGTATGTAACCTGGGCGAGAAAATCAAATCTGCAAATTCCTCAATGATATCGGTACAATTTATGGGGTCATCCAGAATTGTCATATTTTTCTGTCTCAGCTCAGGATCAGAAGCCAGGCCTTTTGTCACCATGCTGTGCCAAGTTAATTACATTCCTCTCCAGCAGCAGGAGCAAAGGGCTCCCCACACAAAGGGAGCAATTAACAGTGCTTCACTCAGCTCCTGAGAAGGAAAGGGGTGGGGCAAAGTAATCTGTATCAATCAATCAGCTGTCACACTGTACCAGGGATGGGTCTGCCCAAGCCCATTAAACAAAGACAGAAGCCCAGACCTACGGAGCCAAAACATGAGGAGGGAACTTTTTGAAAATCTAGTGAGCAAGACGCTGGCAGTGATGTCAGCGGGAGGCAGAGCTAAGGACCCCAGGGGAGATGTGACTAAGATGACGCCATTTTGAACTGCCCAGCATGTTGTGCAGGAGGGTTGGAGAGATGATGTGGCACCCCAGGATTGGACAGAGGTGTTTGACTTCTGGAACCTTCCTCTCTTCTTTAAAAACTCTTGCACTAGGGGGAGACCCTTTCTTGCCTGGTGTTGTTCTACGCTTGATGCTGTACTCTGGGACTGCCATGGATAGCTGGAAGAAGGAAACCCCTGGTGCCCAGGAAGAACTTAGGACTCTGCCCAGTTGACCATACGATCAGTGGGTCTCCCCAAGGGCCAGATAGGCTGCCACAGCTTTGGAGGTTAGGAGGTCTACTGAATCTGCACCGATGGCTAGGGATCACCATTAGAAGTAAAATGAGCCAAAGCTCGTGAAAAGCGGCCCAACGAGGTCCGACATATGGCCTTATCAAGATTGGTGGCCTTTGACCTTTTTACCAAACAGAGGGCCTGGATCTCTCTTCCTATAGATACCTCCAGGGTGGGCCAGTGCCCATGGGTCAACGCAGGATTCATTTAATCAATATTTCCAGGGATGAGGTATGCACAGGGCCCCCTCCCCATTTCCACTTTTGAGCCCTGGGGGCACCCATCTCCCCGGGTGCTGACGCAAAGGAAGCGGTAGCACCGTTGCACTCCCCTGAGAGGAGGCAGAGGGGCCCAGGTTCCTAACTCTCGGCCCCGGCACCAGCAGTGGTGAGCCTGACCCCTGCTCCCCATCAGAGATGAGATCTCCCTGCCCACAGCAACAGCCAGTGGAGAAAAGCTGCTGGCTCTTGCAGGCAGTGGAGAAGATGCTGGCCATGCGGAGAGCCAGCTGGGGCAGTTAGGGGTGTGTCCCCAGTGAATGAGCATGTAGGGTTGATTGGGTGGGACTGGGCACCCCAGGACAAAGATAAAGCAAAAAGACCCCCCACATGGGCTCCCAGCACAGCAGGAGACCTGCTGTTAGAATAATCACTGCTCCTGCCTGGAGCGCCCCATAATGCCCTGCGGGGCTGTCTTATGTGCATATCTTTCTTACTTTGTGGTGGCCCCAGGAGAGCAGGGGTACCACCAACACATTCAGTAAGTGTTATTATGGGCTGTAGTAGTGACAGCAGCCCCCAGCGGTCCAGGGACGGGCAGCGAGGGTAGGTCACCCAGTGTGGTTTCCACTTCGGACAAGGCTTCTATCTTCAAGGCGCCCGTAAGACTTGCCCGCCCCTGTTGAGGCACCTCATACTAAATAGGGAGGTCCTCTTACAAAGACTACATCAGCATAGATATGTAGTACTTCCCGGATGGTAGCTAACTATTAGAAGCACCTTTTAGTGTAGATAATAAACTCTTTTCACTTTATCACATTAATAGGTCCTGAAGAATTGCCACGGTATTTTATAACCAATAGGGCAAAAAACATGTCGACCCAGAGAGTAGAGCACAATATCAAATGACTACCCATCCATAGGGGAATTGCCACTCTAATACATTTTTAATAAGGTGGATTACCAGCCGGAATAAAAATAAGTTTACTTGGAATATCCAACCTTTTTTATCACGCACTCAATGCACCTCACTGTATCTACACATTCACAGGCCACACACTCCCACTTCATCATACGGCTAAGGAACAAAAGATCTCTGACAAAGAGCCCCTTTGCGGGTGCACATTGGGCATTGCAGTGCCGGCCCAACGAGGAGCAGGTCCAAATGATGAAGCATGACACCTAGCTTGCTGGGTGTGTGAGGACCCTAGTTCCGCTAAAGCGGGATCCCTCCATCCCTCTTTCTCCCAGTATTAGTCCAACTTCCCCTCCACCACCACTGACTTGCTGGTGGGTGGCCCCTTTCATAGAGGAACAGCTTCCATCTCTTTTGTTCAGAGCAGCCCCCAGGGAGTAATATTTAAGTTCTGACCCTATGTCTGTGATGTCATAGAAGCCTTGACCTTCGTGGAATTTTGCTAATTTAAAGAATTGCCCAGTCTGGAGCTTCTGCTCTGCAGCTGGGAGTGTAGTGCCCTGTAGGGGCCTGCTCTATGGATGCACCTATTGTCAACTGATTATGTTAAATAATGCACATGCTGTACAGTGCCCTCTAGAGGATGGGTCTATGGTTGTGGGATAATATAGTAAAATCTGCATTTTCATGGTTTAAAAGTATACTACATTTACACAGACACATGCTTACTTATTTTAAAAAACTATTTTTATTGACGATTGCATTTATGCACTAAAGGATTCCCTTAATATGTGGTTTGTTACTTCTGAGCCTTTGACCAAGCCAATAGATTTTCCTTTTCTGTTTGTATGGCATCTTTAGGGAGTCAAAGGTGATTAAGTAATGCCATCGGTGGTATTTTCCATCTATCAGTGTATATATTTGTAAATTACTGCATAGTATTCAGTAGTGTGTAATAAATGTACTTCTCCTTTTTCTAAAGAAAAAGTACTGATTGGACAATTATTTATTGACTGTTAGTTAATATTGCATGCCAATGGACAGTGATTACTAGTCCACACCACCTCACTTAGGTAGGCCTTAGACTGCCCTACCTCGCAACCCTGAGAGAGTCAATTGCTGCAATGGGTTGCTTGGTTCCCTGTAAGGATAATTGGGGACCTATTACTTGTTCAGGCCACCCATCAACTAACCCAAATCCCAACAACACCTCATGAATTCCCTGGGAATGTTGCAAGCCCACAGTGAGAGGGTAGCAGCAATAGAGTAGCAACACACACACATATGAATTAAAAGAGTTAGGAGTACATTTACTATTATTTCACATAACGCAGCGCAGCAAGGGAACTTGATGCACTGCTTTACATGAAAGGGAGAGAGCAAAAAGAATCCATCATTACAAAGATGTGGGCGTTTCTGCTCTCTCCTTGCACTGGTGCACTGTGTGCGGCCTAGCACCAACTCAGGCCCCCTCCCACCATAGTGCAAGGGTGCCTGCATTATGGGAAGGATTATTTTTGTGCAGGAAGGCATACCTTTCTGCACAAAAACAATCTTTAGAGGAATATTCCTCTTTTCATGTGTGCTGCAGAATGCAGCATACATGGAAAGAGAAAGTAACAAGGAGAAATAACGATAGTTTTCCTTGTGACGCCACTATCCCGTATGCACACCAGTTTGGTGCAAACCCAGGTTTATAAGTCTTTGTAAATCTGGGTTTGCATCGAAATACACAGAAGGTTGCATGGGACCGCCAGCGCTACACCCATTTAACCCCTGCTACACTGGAGCTAGCATCTGCCGTAGCACTGCCTGGCAACATTATTCTCTGGAACTTTTGTCCAGCTCATCATGTTGCAACACCCTCTAGGATCCCTAGATACCCTGATGCAATTGGTCTGGGGCAGACTTATATAATCTGTCAGCCACAGGCATACAGAAGTGCTGTGGATGAAGTACAGCCTCTGCTTTTTGGCCAACACTACAGTATTTAATATATCCACCCTGCAAGAATTATACGTTGAGATAGTTACACCAGGATTCAAAGCAGACATCAATTCCAGCATCTGCGCCTGGTACCCTTAAATTCAGTTTGGGAATTAGAAAAAATTACTTTGGGAACCCATACATTGGGGGTCAAGGTGCAGCAGAGGAAAGGGGGTGGAGTCACTTAAGGCACAGCTTGGAAAGCAGAGTCTGACAGTCACCTACATTTATTTAAAAAAGATCTGCTGCTAAGAAATTGGCATGGACATATGTGAAGGTAAATCTGTTCCAGATTACTTGATTGGTTACAAAGAGGCTGCATTTTTAAATGATTTACAGGGTTAATACATCTGCTTCAGAGATCATTGTGTGCCCAGCATCTTTGAAGGAATTGTAACAGCGGTAAGATACCTCTAGTGGTTATCACAGTTCTCTGAGATGTTTGTGTTGTGTCCAGTCACAGTTTTGACTTATAAAGTAGCTTGGGTGGGTTAATGTGACTGCACACTGAGAAATATGCAGAGCATGAATTGGTATGATATTTAGCGGGGTAAGTGGGGCACTGCGTTTGATGGTGAGATCATTTTGTGAATTCCACTTCATAAGTTGCTAACATTCTATTACAGCACAGTGATCTATTTATCGACATCAAGGAGCTGCATGCAAACTGTAGTTCATGGATTTCGATCCTCATAGTTTTTTAAAATCTCTTGTTATTCTAAGATTGTAATGAAGGGTTCCTTGGGAAGTAATACATCTTATTAGTGAAAACAACCACAACCACTGAATTAGGTTTTATATTCTGACTTTGTGTTTCTCCCAACTATTTACTCTTAACTTATACAGTCTACAAGTATGGATAATGTGATTCCTGCACATTATAGCACACATTTTTTAGGTAACATTTCCTGTACATTGATTTACACACTTGAATGATTTAGTGTGTGTGGGCCCGATTCACAGAACTAACTTAAGACAAAATCCTAAACTTACTACCATTTACGTATTCACAGAAGGCACTTACTCATTTTGGTATTCACAGAAGACACTTACTCATTCCGGTATTCACAGAAGTTAGGACTCTTAACTTTAGGACTCCTAAATGCCTTCTGTGAATACCGAAAGTCTTAAAGATAGGATTTTTCTCAATTTAGTAGTAGTAAAGTTAGAACTCCTAACTTTAGGACTCCTAAATGCCTTCTGTGAATACCGAAAGTCTTAAAATTAGAATTTTTCTCAATTTAGTAGTTGTAAAGTTAGGACTCCTAACTTTAGGACTCCTAAATGCCTTCTGTGAATACCAAAAGTTTTAAAATTAGGATTTTTCTTAGTTTAGGAGTCCTAAAGTTAGGAGTCCTAACTTTACTACTACTAAATTGAGAAAAATCCTAATTTTAAGACTTTCGGTACTCACAATAGGCATTTAGGAGTCCTAAAGTTAGGAGTCCTAACTTTACTACTACTAAATTGAGAAAACTCCTAATTTTAAGACTTACGGTATTCACAGAATGCATTTAGGAGTCCTAAAGTTAGGAGTCCTAACTTCTGTGAATACCGAAATGAGTAAGTGTCTTCTGTGAATACCAAAATGAGTAAGTGCCTTCTGTGAATACGAAAATGGTAGTAAGTTTAGGATTTTGTCTTAAGTTAGTTCTGTGAATCGGGCCCTGTGTGTGCAATCTAAAGTGCTTTGACAGCCTACACCGGGAAGAGTAGCACTATAAAATAATTACATTAAAAAGTATGTGTCATTTAAATCAATATTTGTGTAATTTCTCTTACAGATACATCTTGCTTTCTTACAGTGCAAGCACATCTTTTAAATAGTGAACTGAACAATGTTAATCCCTTGGCCGTGGGTATCATTCCCATGTGGTGCTGAGGGGGTGGGGGGGTGGGCACGGACAGCGCCCCTGTGCTCGTGACGAGTTCAGCTCGTCATGAGCCACGGTGGCCGTGTGCTCATGACGAGCTGAGCTCATCACGGCCATACCCGTTCCCATGGAACGCTCGCACAGCAGGGGAATTAGCCCCGCGTGCGAGCGTTGGAGCCGTTATGACGAGCTCAGCTCGTCATGAGCATGGGAGGGTTTAAAGCCTGCCTCCAACAGTTTCTCTTAAGTACTTGTGAAGTGATAAGCTGTGCACCTTTGTTTCCTTTCATTGCATTGTGTTAGGCTTCAAATGACTCCTAGCCAGGGTTATACTTTAACAAAAGAAGGGTTGATGGCCCTTTGATTCATCCTTTGTTTTGGAACCAGCTGGATGTTAATATAAGAAAGCCCCTCACACCTGCATGTTGCTGCTCCGAACGGAGGGCAGATAATGTGTGGGTGCTGCTGAAATATGTCCTGGTTTGGTAAATTACGCCAGGACAAATTTCGCATATTTTCTTAGGTCGCTCTGATCCCAGATCCTGCCTGGAAATAGCTGCAAAACTGGGATCATATACTCACAAAAAACAATGGTTTTCATTAGCAATCACGCTGACTGTTTGCCAGCAGACCCTCTACTTAGAGTTCTGTTCTGTGCATACATATTGGCTTTCCCCAATTACAAGGACCTAACCCATACCCACATGTCCCTTTCTTTGAAATATTTGTAGTCTAAAACGGGCAGATCATTGGTCTATTTCTTGCCCGTGGAGGAGACTTTCCAAGCTCCTCTTTAGTACTTCCATGCACTCCCTGGTTAAGTACCATATTAATCGGTGTCCACGATTGTTGTTACATCAGTAGCCCTTTCCCACAGAGGATTGTGTGCACAATTGTAGCCATTGCTACACCCTATGGATGTCCCCCATCTCCTTATCCTGATGAGACCCCATATTCAACAAAAGGTGAAAACAAGTATTAACAAACCTAACAAGCCTAATTTAGGAACAGGCTCAGGATTATCATACTTAAAGATTTACAATTCAGTGTTGTTTGGTATTTCGGGAACATACTCTCTGTTTTTTATTACTTAGAACTATTTGTTTATCGTTGTTATATGGTGGTTCACCTTCACTTGGGACACAATGCATCTGTCTGTTGTCTACATGTACATTTCCGTGTACATAACGTATTATGATATGTGCATTTTGCAGTGATGGGGTATTTAATTCTTGTGCTAACACTAAGGGCCTGATTATGATCCCATCACAGCGGGAGTGGGACGGCCCAACAAGTAATCAGAGGTCCCATCCGCCAGATTAGGAGGCGAACGCCGAATAGGGGGTTGTAAACAACCGTTGTTTTTATTGCGGCTTGTGCTGCGGCCAAGAAAATTGCCACAGCACAAGCCGCAATAGAAAAAGGTTTGTTTTTAAACATCCATGCCACTTGTGCCAGGCACCATTTGATGCCTGGCACACGGTGCATGGATGTTTGGGGGGGCAGCACATGTGCCTCCAAAGCCACATCACGGAGGTCTAAGGGGAATGGGGGCCCAGCTAGGGGCCCCCAAAGTCCGTTTCCAACAGCCTTTCCATGGCGGTTGGACTGCCATGAAAAGGCTGTCAGAAACTGACATACTAATTCCTACGGCGGTACCTCCGCAGGCACCACCTCCATTGTAGGGATTAGGCTCAGCTCGCCACCCGACTGGATCCTTTAGCATGTCGGAGTCAGCAGTTTTTCCCCCTACCACTACTCTTTGACTGCTGGTATCATAATCTGGCGGTTGGAATGCTGCCCTACATGTCGGGCAGACTGCCACGGACGGCCTGTCGGTGGCAGTCTGCCCGACATCATAATCGGGCCCTTAGTGTTTACAACCATTTTTACTCAAAAATGTACATTGTATGCTCAAATTATGCCAATTAGAACCACTGTTTTTGTGAATACTTTACACTGAGGTTCTGAGTAAGAGTTGCACTTTTAAGATTTAGATAGAAATGGGATCCAGCAGGATTACACAACTTTCCAGCACTGATTAGGGTACACCTGTTTCTTGCAACTATAAGTTCAAACACGTGTAGCATTAGCAGGGCAGGAGAAAATTAAATAATTGTCAGCCAGCTGTGCTTTGGGCAGCTAGGGCTTCAGCACTCCTTTCCAGCCACTGCATATAGGCGCTGCTGTGCAGATTCTTAAATTAACGCAAAATATCTTGCCATGTCTTTAACTCTCCCAAGTATTCACTCTCATCCATATGCCTTCTTCAGAGCCATTTCTCTGCACCCTCTCCCATTTCCTGCCTCAGCACTTTATTGACAGTTGAATCTGTTAATATTGTTCAACATTACCTACTCATTCACTTCCTTCCCAGCTCCCTACTACACCCAACCCCTCTGCTGTTAATCCAGGATGATGACTAAATGGAAAAATATGGAGTGCTAGATTGGACAATTGTTCAGTTTTTGTTAAACAGCAGAGCAATTTAACAGCACCTTCCACTCGAGAAGAGCATTTGGAGAAGTTGTTGTTCGTGTTCTGCGGCATACCCATTAACTTTAATCCATGGAAAGGGACATGCAATGTGGAAATGAGGAGAGAAGTGCTAATGTTTCTTAATAGGACATTGCCGTCGACACCTTAATGTGAGTAATTGTTAAGAACCTCTCTAAAACATGTCATTTTTACAAACTCATCACTTTAATGAGGTACTGGAGAATATAAAAGGGGTAGTTTTATAAGCTGGCTTGATTTTTAAGATTTGTTTTTACATTCAAAAGGTGCACATGGGCAGTTCTCCTATATGTGCGATATACATGGAGCCGCTTTATATTATACTCACATATAACAGCATCAAAACTCTTCAATATGCTGATGATACACATCTATGCTTGAAAGTCTTCTCGGCTTCAGACATCCAGCACCTCAAACACTGCTTGCACATCATCCAGACCTGGATGTCCAGAGTCTATCTAAATATGTCTCTCTCTCTCTCTCTCTCTCTCTCTCTCTCTCGCTATATATATATATATATATATATATATATATATATATATATATATATATATATATATATATATATATATATATATATATATATATCCAAACAATCTTCTCCAACTAGCAAAGAAGCAAGGGCCACAGCGGGGAGTGGTTTGGGAGCATTTTAATCAATTTTGCTGGCATAATGCATTTCGGCAGACCACTGCCTTCCTCAGACGCCATAAATGTTACTGGTGATTGCTTCCCTCATCAAAATAACACCTGCCACAGTTTCATTGGCTGCAAATCGTCACTCCCTCTCCTGTAGTCTCGGCTCACTACTTGCCGTTCGTAGGAACTGCAAGTCCCACAATACATCAATCAGGTGAGTGCTGCCCAGGGAGTGTCCACAATGGAATATACGATATATATATATATATAAAACCTACTGGCGGTCGCCAGTAGGTAGTTATAGTTATAACCTAGTTTCCATAGGAAAAGCATTTTTTGATTTCCTAATAACTTTGGCTTAATTTGACGAATCTTCGCCAAATTCTCCCAAAATAAAGTCTAGCCAGGTCAGCTCCTATCCTGAAAGTCTGGAGGTGATTCATCAAGGGGGGTCCCAAAACACGTTTTCCCCATGTTCATTTCCATAGGAATTTTTGAGACGGGCTACAGTCCGAACTGCTGAACGAATTACCCCAAATTTGTCAAAAAGGTAGAACTTGGTTCAGAAAGTGACCTTTTTTTTAAATGTTGTAAATCCATTCAGTAGCTTTTGAGAAATTCAAAAACTAAGAGTGAAAAAATCAATTTCCCATAGGAAATTTTGGGCAAGGCTACACCCAAAACTACTGAACTGAATTACCCCAAATTTGGCAAAAAGGTAGTGCTTGGATCAGTGACCTTTTTTTAATGGTGTAAATCTGTTCAGTAGTTGCTGAGAAATTAAAAAAATATAAGTTTCGATATCTGGGCAGAGCCTAATTCCCGAGCACGAGCTTCACTGTGATTGGCTGCCAACACTCCAAACCAGGAAGTGTTGGCAGCTATCTTGTGACTCGGCAGCAGCAAGTCACCAGAAAACAGAGAAACAAAGATATAAAACAAGAGAAGGGGGCAGGGTAGAAACACCCTGACCCCCTAGGCCTGCTCAGGGGGTCCGGCCAAAAAAAGCATTAAAAACATTTTTGGGGCGCAATTCGCGTTTGATTCTAGTGAGGCCCCCAGTTGGGCTACGTCCCGGGGGCATTTCTTAAAAAATAATAGCGGGGGCCCGCTATTATTGTATAAGAGGGTATAGTAGGAACATTGTGGAGTTACTTTAAGCAGTCTGTACGGTGCAGAGGCAGGGAGTTTGACTGATGCGTTGGCTGTGGAAATCTTGCTCGCAGAACAACTGTGCGCTGTATTGCGGCAAGGTTGTGTAGGCTCTAGAAAGCCCATTGGGAAAACAATGCGCCGTATTGCGAGAAGCAGTGTGTAGGGTGCACACACAGGTAGTTGCATAGGCCGTGGAAATCACTTCCGCAAAACAACGATGCGCCGTATTGCGGCAATGTTCAGTAGGCTGTGGAAATTATATCGGGAAAACAACAATGTGCCGTATTGCGGCCTTCCTTTAATATAATGCGGAGTAATGTTTACTTATAATGCAGTGTTCACTTTTATCATGGATAGTGTCACTTTGTTACAGGAAATTTAATATTATGTGGGAGGGCGTGTTCTCTATCTGTGCGCTGAACGAAATTAACGTTTAATTGGCTGTGGTGTTCCAACAACAAGCTTAATATTTATTGGCTCCGAACCATTGAAAGTAGAAGTGTTGCCAGTCATTCCCTTCCCCTCCGCGGAGTAGCAAGGACATCTGATTGGCTCAAATGTTTTATGTAGGACCTTCCGGAGCTCAATGTTCATTGGCTGCGAACCATTGAAAGTAGAAGTGTTGCCAGCCATTACCTTCCCCTACCCGGAGAAGGAGGGACATCTGATTGGCTGACGTGTTCCAAGGAGTACTTTCCCAAGCTTAATGTTGCTTGGCTGTAAACCATTGAAAGTAGAAGTGTTGTCAGCGATTCTTTCCCCCTCCGCGGAGTATTAGGGACATCTAATTGGGTAACGTACTACAAACAGGACCTTCCCAAGCTTAATGTTCATTGGCTGTGAAGCATTAAAAGTAGAAGTGTTGACAGCCATTCCCTCCCCTTCTGCGGAACAACATACATATTTTATTGGCTAAAGTGTTCCGAGTACAAGTTTGCTCATTATTGGATGGAACGGTTCACTGTTGTCAGCCATTTTGTGACGCACTTCAAAGGAGTATGGGGAAACAACGTAGCAGAGGGGATGGTAGGAACACATGTGCAACTTTGACCCTATACCATACACTTCACAGGTAGTCTAGTTCACATTGACAAACAACCACAGATAAATTAGAAACTCTCCTTGCATAGTTAGTTCAGCTACCTATAACTTGCTCACCCGCAATGCACTGCTGATAACCTCACATATTACATCATTCATGATATGGTCAGTGACATCACTGATGACATCATTAATGACATCTCAAATGACATCACTGATGACATCATCCAGTGACTGTGTATTTCTCTAAAGTTTAAATATGTTTTATATATATGCCAAGATGTATTGAAGAATGAGTGGGTGTATAAGTGTCCGGATGGAGGATTTAGTATGTGCGTGACTGACTGTATAAGTGAGTAAATAAATGTGCCTTACTGAATGCATGGGTTAGTGACTAAGCTGTCTGAATGTGTGTATTGGTATCTCTGTCGTTGTGTAAGCTGCTGCATGTGTTGGTCAGTAGCTACATGAGTGTCTATATGGGTTATTGATTGGTTGCCTGAGTATTTGTATGGGAGACTGAGTGTGTGTGGGGGTGGGTGAGAGGTGTGTGACTGTGCATAGATGTGTGAGTGGTTGATTCACTGGGTGTATGGGTTCAAGAGTGCATGTGGAAACAACTGTATGGGTGGGTGAATGTATGTATGGGTGTGTTGGTGAGAGATTGGATATCTCAGTGGTACATGTCCAAGTAACTACATATGTAAAAGGCAGTGTATGTGAGAGTTGGAGTATATAAATACTATATGTGAGAGTCAGTGACTGGGAGAGTGGCTGTATGGATGAGTTTGTACTTGTATCAGGGATTGTATAAGAGAGTAAGTATCTGTTAGTATATGTTTGAATAGGTGAGGTGGTGTGTGTATAAATGTATAGGTGAGGAAATGGGAGTGTGATTGATTCTTTGCATGACTGACTAGGTGTGTGAGTAACTCCATGGATGAGTGGCGGTGTGTGAGTGTCTGTATAGGTGTATGAGTGCATATGATAGTGTTGTATTGATGAATGACTGTATGTATGAGTAATTGTATTGGTGAATGAGTGGATGATGTGTGTGTAGACCTAGGAATCAGTGAGTGCGTATGTATTAACTGGTATTGGTGTGTCGATGGTTTCGAAAATGCTAGTCTGTATTTTACAGTGGGTGTATCAAGGATTATATTAGAGTGTAAGGAGGTGCATCAGATTTTGACGTGGATGATGTCATCAGTGATGTCATCAGTGATGTCATTTGAGTTGTCATCAGTGATGTCATCAGTGATGTCACGTACCATGTCATGAATGATGTAATATGTGACGTCATCAGCAGTGCATTGCGGGTGCACGAGTTATAGTTAGCTGAACTAACTATAACAGCGGATTTTCTATGGTTTTGTAATAGTGAAATGTCCTACTAACTATAATGTCCCTGAAACCTATGGTTTTTCAGTGAATTTCTAAGGTTTTTTAAATGCTAATTTCTAACTATAACATGCCTGAAACCTATGTTTTTTCAGTGAATTTCAATGGTTTTTTAAATGCTAGTTTCTAACTGTAGCGTGCCTGAAACCTATGGTTTTTTCAGTGAATTTCAATGTTTTTTTAAATGTTAATTTCTAACTATGCCTACAAAGTTAGGACATGTGAAGAAAGAGGAAGAAAAGCGCAGCAAGAAGCAAGACAAATGCAGAAAGAGGCAACAGAAGCTCAGAAAGACAAAGAAAAGTGCAGGAATACTCAAGAGATGTGCAGAAAGAACCAACAGAGGAGCAAAAGTCCTCCTGTGCCCCAACTTTTTAGTGACGGGTACTGGTGGTTACTGACTCTGACTAACCAGAACCGGAGCCAGGGCTTTGCTAAAAGACACTTAGAATACAGTGAAAACACCTACATATACTAGGGAACACTATGCATTGGGGTACCCCTGTAATTAGCATGACCTCTGATGTATTTGTCATGAGTTTGTGCCTGTGTCATTGCATGAGAACATGGGTAGTGACTGGATGATTAGAGTGCTGTAAGGACAGTGCATGGTGATTTTATAACTGCTTGGGTTTTGTCGGAGTGATTGGATCAGTACATGATGCAGGATGGGTGATTGGAGGAGTGCATGGGTAGTGACAGAGGGATTTCTGGAGTGCATGGGTACAACTTGGGTAATTGGAGGAGTGAATCAGTACTGTGTAGGTGGTTAGAGGTCTGCATGTGTAGTGCACAGGGAACAGCCGCTGTCGGTAGTGGGATGACCTGCATGGGGAGGGGAGGGGCAGGGTGGGGGGTAGTAATGTATGGATTACGGAGTTTTACGGGTAAGTAAACATATAAATAAATAAAACAAATTTTGTTGCGCGCACTGCTTCGCATTTGGTGATGCAGTGCACGCAACGAAATTCATCCTGGGGGCCAACTAGCATACCAGGTACCTCCAGTATGCGCCAGGGAGCTGCATTTTTCTATGCTCAGTCTGTAAGAGAAATAAAAACCTCCTAAGCATCTTCAGGAGACCAAAACAGGTTCCTACTGCCGATTGCACCTGTGGTACAATAGAGGGCATCATGCATTTTTATTCCCAAGTTCTTTATGGTCCTGACCGCGGCCTGGGGAGGAGACATGTCTTGAGGCCACCATTGTTTCCAAACATCCAGCTGGGGGGGGAGCCGAAGAAGATAATCTCAGATTTATCTGAATTACATTTCAGATGGTTATGTTTCAACCAAGCGAAGGTTTCTTTTAGGCACTTGTTAATCTTTGCCCCGTTGAACTCCTCACCCTTTCTGCAGGTGAACAACAGTTGCGTGTCTTCGGCGTGCGATAATATTGTAACCTCATTCTCTTCCGCCAATGTGGTTAGGGGGCAATATATACATTAAAAAGTACTGGGCTCAGAATAGAACCCTGTGGCACACCCACACTCAGAGTTAGCACACTTGCCGAAAAGGGGGGTGACTAGACCTCCTGGTTTCTACCCTCTAAGAAGAAAGCAAACCATTTCAACACGGTGCCCTTGAGCCCACACTCCCTCAGTCTCTGCAGGAGGAGGTCGTGGGGCACGGTGTCAAACACAGCGGAGAGGTCCAGAAGGACCATAACTGCTATGCCACCTGCATCTAGGGTCTCCTTGATGGAGTCAGACACCTCCAATAATGCCGACTCAGTGATAAGATTCTGCCTGAAACCGGACTGGCTAGGATGGAACAGATTATTATCCTCTGCAAAATTGCTAATCACTGTGTGGACATATTTATGTCCACTGTGTGGACATATTTCTCAACTGTTTTGTATATTGTATGAAATATATTTATGTGTGTATATATATATATATATATATTACCTACTGGCGGTCGCCAGTAGGTATATATAGTTAGGATTTTTTCTCTATGGGATTTTTGAAAATTCTATGTCTAATAACTTTGGCGTTTGTGGACGGAATTGGCTGAAATTTTCAGGAAAATGGCACATTTTGTTTCTGAGCAGCCCTTGAAAATTTGGGGGGGGGTTCGTCAAGGGGGGGCCGAGAAAAAAGGGGGGTCCCAAAACGTGTTTTTAACATTGAGTTTTCCATAGGGCGGTTGGCCTCACTTTTAGCCCGAACGGCTGAATGGATTTGCACGAAACTTGGCAAAATTGTAGGGACTGGTAGCCCGATGTGCCTTTGCTAGGTCTCAATATATGTGCTCCAGTGGATTTTGAGAAATTAACGTTCAAAAAAAGATATATATCTGTAACAGCGGACCGGGCAGCGCTCCGGTTCGCGGACTTTTCGCGGTACGGAGCTTTGTGAAGCGAAGCTGATTGGTTCTCCGGCGTCTGTGAACATTCCAAACAGTCCGTAGCGGCCGCCATCTTGTCTCTCGGTAGGATCGAGAGACAAGAGGAGGCCAAAGCGAAGGGGCAAATGACCATAAGGTGGCATAGTAGATCCTCGCTGACCCCCTAGGTTTGATGTGGAGGTTTTAAAAGGGCCCCGCGGGGCAAAAAAAAAAATAATAATAATAATCGAACGGCTGAATGGATTTGCACGAAACTTGGTAAAATATTAGGGACTGGTAGCCCGATGTGCCTTTGCTAGGTCTCAATATATGTGCTCCAGTGGATTTTGAGAAATTAACGTTCAAAAAAAGATATATATCTGTAACACCGCTCCGCTTCGCGTAACGGAGGTTTGCGAAGCTGATTGGTTCTCCGGCGTCTGTAAACATTGCAAACAGTCCGTAGCGGCCGCCATCTTGTCTCTCGGTAGGATCGAGAGACAAGAGGAGGCCAAAGCGAAGGGGCAAATGACCATAAGGGGGCATAGTAGATCCTCCTTGACCTCTTAGGTTTGATGTGGAGGTTTTAAAAGGGCCCCGCGGGGCAAAAAAATAAATAATAATAATAATCGAACGGCTGAATGGATTTGCACGAAACTTGGCAAAATTGTAGGGACTGGTAGCTCGATGTGCCTTTGCTAGGTCTCAATATATGTGCTTCAGTGGATTTTGAGAAATTAACGTTCAAAAACAAGATATATATCTGTAACAGCGCTCCGCTTCGCGGAGATAAAATTATATCTGTATTACCTAGCTGTTGCTAACACCAGTTAGCGACGGCTAGTAGGAGATAGCGACCATCTTGGGCCCCACTTTGCATGTGAGTGATATTTATCACTAATGACATGCAAAGTGGGCATGCCAAGATGTTAGCGACTGGAAACAGTCGCTAACATCGCTATCTCCTATTATCAACTTTTGGAAATATTCGCGATAAGCGCGAATATCTCCAAAAGCTAGCACCTGCCCTGAGCAGTTCTTAGCCATGTTATCCAATGGGAGGTGGATAACATGGCTAAGAGCATTAGCTCGGTAATGCATGAATATCGCTGAGTTTTCAGCGATATTAATGCATTGCGGTCGTTTTTTATCGTATTTGCGATAAACCTTGATAATAGCAAGGATTATCTGCGATAATTTCTGACGATGCTTAGCGGTAAAAAAATCATTGCTAAGCATCGTTAGGGATAAATATCGCTTAACTTTGGTAATATGCCCCAACGTCTGTTAACGTTCGATTCGAAGGAAATCAGGAAGTGTTGAAAAACATTGTCTGCGCCATCTTGCCTTTTTTCAAATGCCACACTTTTGTCGTGCACGGCAGTCATTTTAGATGCCTTGACCAGACCCACTCTGTGCACGCTGTCGATCCTTAGCATGGCTCCCCACCCTCGCAAGCATCTCCCCCAGGCAGTGGTCACCCCCGCTCTCTGTCTTATGCATGGGTAATAAACCACCCCCCATCTGCGCTGCTCTTCCCTGAGAATCACACCCTGTGCCCGCCCGACACCTCCCTTTCGCCCTATTCACTACCGCACCCTCTGACACTCCTTTTCCTCTGTGTCCGATTGTCCAGGCCGGTCCTAGGGTATCAGCTAGCCCTGCAGATGTAGTTTATGGCCCCAGCTGTAAAGAATCACCCCTCTTCAAAGGAGTTATAGTAGATCAAGGCCCACACTCGATGAGATCCGTCACAGCAGACGCGTTCCTATTATCTGAAAACCATCCTGTATTGTGATTGGGGAGGGGACCGAGCCTGAAGCGGAAGATTCCAGGGATGACTCTTTGTACATCAAAGTTTTTACAATTATGTGTCACATTAAAAATATATAGCACTCCAACAAAGTAGTAAGATTATAAAACTTTAATAACTTATAAATATATACAAGAAAACAAAAACAGTAATAACATATAAACATTTTTAGGGAAAAACAACGAAGTAGCGGTCAGCTGTGCGAATAGTCCCAACGCAGCACAACGTCCAGATTTCTGGCGTGGGGCGTCGCGGGGGGTGGGTCATCAGTAGCAAACTGTTGTGCGAATAGTTCCAAGGCAGCAGAACGATGGCACCAAGGTGATGTGCAGTAAGTTGCCGCACTGGTTTTGGTATCCTACAATGCTGCTCCGAATAACGGCGTGGGGCGCCCCGGGGGAGGCGGCGTGAACGGGCTTTTCCAGGAGGAGTCTCATCTGTTGTAGTGGGGCGCCCCTTTACCGTTTCAGTTGCCATTCCGTCCGCTTTTGGTCCACTGTGTCAAAAGCCGCAATTCAGCTGAGTTGCGCCCACTCTTGCGGTGCAGCGATAGGCGGCTGTCACAGGACTCTCAAAATGGCGGCAGGCTGTTTCCTTTTTGGGCCTGGTCCACTGAAATGGCCCTGGGACACCTTGGAAATCGGACGCTTGTCTGCTAGGTCTTGGACCCCATTCTCGAAAGCGTCCCCTCCGCCTTGAGGATTCATCAAAAGTTTTGGGGGCCCCCGACTCCTGTAGGCTTCTGGTGGGGAGCGGCTGTCATGATTGCTCGCGGAATGACCACGACGGAGCTACGAGATGGTGGTGCTCTCATGCTGACGCCAGCTTCAGTCTGAAACATCCAGAAACAAGGTGGGGCTTTCATCGTTTGGGAAAAAAAAAAAGTTTTCATCCAATGAAAAGTGTTGTTTTTAGGTCATATGATCAAGCCTTCCATCATTAGGAAACCAAAAGTAAAATGAACCAATGAAAAGTTTTATAAACAAGTCACATGACCTGTTATGCGGCATAGGGTATAAAATGCGGAAAAAATACGTTGGCACGTGAGGCGGCGTCAGTAGCGGACCGATGTGCGAATAGGCCGAAGGCAACACAACGTGCCAAGATCCGGATGGCACCGAGGTGGTGTCCAGCAAGTTGCAGCACTGGTGTGGCCATCCTACAATGCTGAAAGTCGGCGTGGGGAGCCCCGTTGGCCTGTGAGTTTGCATCAGTAGCGGACCGATGTGCGAATAGGCCGAAGGCAGCACAACGCGCCAAGATCCAGATGGCACCGAGGTGGTGTCTAGTAAGTTGCCGCAATGGTGTGGCCATCCTACAATGTTGAAAGTCGGCGTGGGGCGCCCCGTTGGCCTGTGAGATGGCGTCAGTAGCGGACCGATGTGCGAATGGGGCCAAAGGCAGCGCAACAATATTTTCTGACTAGAAGACACCACAAGGCGCTGAGATGCCAAGATTCGGATGGCACCGAGGTGGTGTCTAGTAAGTTGTGGTACTGGTGTGGCCATCCTACAATGGTAAAAGTCGGCGTGGGGTGCCCTGTTGGCCTGTGAGATGGTGTCAGTTGCGGACCGATGTGCGAATGGGGCCAAAGGCAGCGCAACAATATTTTCTGTATGGAAGATACCACTAGGCGTTGAGATGCCAAGATCCGGATGGCACCGAGGTGATGTCTAGCAAGTTGCTGTACTGGTGTGGTCATCCTACAATGCTGAAACTCGGCGTGGGGCGCCCCATTAGCCTGTGAGATGGCGTCAGTAGCGGACCGATGTGTGAATAGGCCGGAACCAGCACAAGGCGCCAAGATCCGGATGTCACCGTGGTGGTTTCATAGTTGAGAGGCACTTCATCTGCAGTGGGGCGCCGAGATCTGGATGGCACCGAGGTGATGTCTAGCAAGTTGCTGTACTGGTGTGGTCATCCTACAATGCTGAAACTCGGCGTGGGGCGCCCCATTAGCCTGTGAGATGGCGTCAGTAGCGGACCGATGTGCGAATAGGCCGAAGGCAGCACAACGCGCCAAGATCCGGATGGCACCGAGGTGGTGTCTAGTAAGGTGCACTGGTGTGGCCATCCTACAATGTTGAAAGTCGGCGTGCGGCGCCCCGTTGGCCTGTGAGATGGTGTCAGTAGCGGACCGATGTGCGAATGGGGTCAAAGGCAGCGCAACAATATTTTCCGAATAGAAGACACCACTAGGCGTTGAGATGCCAAAATCCGGATGGCACCGAGGTGGTGTCTAGCAAGTTGCTGTACTGGTGTGGTCATCCTACAATGCTGAAACTCGGCGTGGGGCGCCCCATTAGCCTGTGAGATGGCGTCAGTAGCGGACCGATGTGCGAATGGGGCCAAAGGCAGCGCAACAATATTTTCTGAAGAAAAGACACCAAAAGGCGCTGAGATTCGGTTACCACCGAGGTGATGTCTAGCAAGTTGCTGCACTGGTGTGGCCATCCTACAATACTGCTCCGAATAACGGCGTGGGGTGCCTGAAGGGGGGGGGGGGAGGCGGCGTGAACGGGCCTTCCTAGGTGGAGGCTCGTCTGCTGTAGTGGGGCGCCCCTTTACCGTTTCAGTTGCCATTCAGCTGAGTTTCGGCTGCTCTTGATGCTACAGCGACAGGCGGCTGCAACAGGACTCTCAAAATGGCGGCCTGTTCTTTGGATTTGGGCCTGGTCCACTAAAATGGCCCTGGGACACCTTAGAACTCGGACGCTCGATTTTTTTTTCCTTTCCTGTACATGCAAAAAAAGGTAAATGCCCGGTACGTTACACGCTTCATCTGCCACGATGAACTCTCCAGAGGAACCGAAAAAAAATATAGTTATGGTAACTATACCATGCATCGTCATATGGAGAGGTGGCACCAATTAATTATAGTGCTGCATAAAAGAGAGATTTGGAGGAGAACCCCTGACCTGCTAGTTCATTCATCAAAGAAGTGGCACTGACAGCATCAGAGGCAAGGGAAACGGTCCCAAATATTTAGAAGAACTTTGGAAAGATTAAAATGACATGTTTAGATTGTGGCAAATTAATTTCATGTGGACAGATGAGTGTTACTCTAATAAATACAGCATATGAACATCATCATAGTCGATGGTTGGTAGAGACATTTTGACTATATCCTGGACCTGCCCGTCCTCGCCCAAAATGGCGCCGGAATAAATGGGACTCGTAACTCCTTGTTGTGTACTGGTTGCAGAACCTTGAAATCACGAGATACGTATGCAGTTTTGAAGCACATGGCGGGCGGGGACGAGAATTGATTGAGTATTTCGACATCCCTATTGATATTAAGTTCTGATGTGTTATTGATTACTGTACTATTGAAAGTTCGAATTAACGTCACCCATGGTACTTGCCCGCAAATGTATATCTAGATAATTTTATTGTAACTGGCCCTGTCGTATTTTAATTATAAAATGTACGTCCACCGATTCCGTAACTGTTAGACACCTTAGTTCTTGCAACCTAATGGCCCGCCCGTTACGTTCCTCTACAGTGTAAATGTCTACTCATCATATACGATTACAGTTTGCTCCGTGGCCGGCCCACGTGGTTATAGGCTCGTATTTGTATAATGAAATTTTCACAATAAAGGTTTTTAAAAGAAAACATGGTAGTAGTATATACATTGGTAAAGTTTTTAATAATAGTCACTGTTTTAGAATCATTAAAAGGCAAGTGAAATAAAGCAGACCAATTACATGAAGGGTAAAAGGTATAATACGAAGGAACGCAGTAAAGATAAATGGTCAAGGGCTGTTGTGTTTTCTATTCCTGCAACATAAAGTGATCGATAAGAATCTCATATTCAGGTGCATCGGCGACTAAGACAGCAGGTCGACCCTCTTTTGCTCAACGGCTCCGTCATGGGACGAAGAAACGCTCTTTTTCTCGAAAAAAGAATATATTTTACTTGCAGGACAGTTGTAAATTTTCCGGGAAAGTACATTAGCCTGGAACATTATAACATATATTTAAGAAAAAATAATGTTCGGAAGTAATAAAAAGCGTAATTTTTAGGTCATATGACCAAGCCTTTCATCATTAGAATAAGAAAAGTAAAATGAACCAATGAAAAGTTTTATTAACAAGTCACATGACTTGTTATGCTTACGTTACGCGCTGCGCGCCCCGGATGACTTCCGGATGCGCTAACGCGGCGCGTCATATGACGCATTACGCGACAACGCAGGTCCAGAATATAGTCAAAATGTCTCCACCAACCAGCGGTCGGAACACAACCCCTTTCAGCAGGCTAAATAGTTCTGTTAAATGACAACAGAAGGGACAGGCAACAAGAACCATTAGTCAAAGAGGGGAGGGCTAGTTCTTCTCTACCGGGTTACATTGGGGCGCTACCGGAACTGATCGAATTGGTAGTCTACAGTGTTTCTGGATGTTTCAGACTGAAGCTGGGGTTAGCATGAGAGCAGCACCATTTCGTAGCTCCGTCGTGGCCATTCCGCAACCAATCATGGCAGCCGCTCTTTATCGTTATTTTGGGCGGGGTGGGTGGCGGAGCCGAGCTGTTTTGCAGCCATCATTGTGTGGAGTTCAGTTCATTTCACTAGTTTTGTATTTGTCATGAGGGGTTGTTCCTAATGTTTCTATTTTAGCGAGGTCAAAAAGAGATCCCATTAGTGGCCTACTGATTTTGCTCGATTCCTTTTCTTTTTTTTTTACACGATTTTTCGTTATCTGCAAAGACTAAACAGAGTATTGCGACTCTGTGTTTGTTTGTAAATAGAGAATGAACCAAAGAGAACCAATTCTAAAACAGTAAATACTTGGATAACAATCAATCAAATGGAGAGAGAAGCAGGCACGACGTATTACAACGGGGGCAAAGGCCTGCGTTAACTACCCTTCACTATGTGCAAAGAGAGAGTACTCCTAATAGAAATGAGGGGGGGGGGCACCATTCAAAGCAGATCAGTGTGCATAAACACGAAAATGTTTTCACTTACCACGTACTTGACATTCGACAGCTTATGATATTTGCTATTAAAAAACCCATTGAAATTCACTGAAAAAACCATAGGTTATAGACCATATATAGTTAGGAATTAGCATTTAAAAAACCTTATTTTACTCACACAAAACCATTGAAATTCCATATATAGTTAGTTGCACTAACTATATATCGCGCACCCGCAATCCACTGCTGATGATGTCACATATTACATCATTCATGACATGGTCAGTGACATCACTGATGACATCACTGATGACATCTCAAATGACATCACTGATGACATCACTGATGACATCTCATTTGACATCAATGACCACATCACTGATGATATCATTCATGTGACAATACAATGCATCTCCTCACATTTTAATATAACCTCTGTTTCACCCAGTGTTAAATACAGAGTATAATTTTTGAAACCATTGACACACCAATACTAGTTACTACATACGTACTCACTGATTCCTACGTCTACACACACATTCACTCATTCACCCATACAATCATTCATACATACAATCACTCATCTTTACAACACTATCATATGCACTCATACACCTATACAGACACTCACACTCTGCCACTCATCCATGGAGTTACTCACACACCTAGTCAGTCCTGTAAAGAATCAATCACACTTCCATTTTCTTGTCTATACAGTTAAACATAGAGCACCTTACATTTTCAAACATATACTAACACATACTTACTTTCTTATACAATCATTGATACAAGTACACATTGATCTGCACAGAGTCACACACCTTCCAGCCAGCCACACACACACTCAGTCTCCCATACAAATACTTGGACAATCAATCAATAACCCATATAGTTAATCATATAGCTACTGATCAACACATGCAGCAGTTTACAGAACAACAGACATAATGATGCACAAAATAAGACAGTTTAGTCACTAACCCATGCACTCAGTGAGACACATTTAATCACTCACTCATACATTCAGTCATGCACCTACTAAATCCTTCGTCCAGACAGTTATACATCTACTCATTCTTCAATATGTAAAACATATTTAAACTTTACAGAAACACACAGTCACTGGATGATGTCATCAGTGATGTCATCAGTGATGTCATTTGAGATGTCATCAGTGATGTCATCAGTGATGTCACTGACCATGTCATGAATGATGTAATATGTGACATCATCAGCAGTGGATTGCGGGTGCGCGATATATAGTTAGTGCAACTAACTATATATGGAATTTCAATGGTTTTGTGTGAGTAAAATAAGGTTTTTTAAATGCTAACTCCTAACTATATATGGTCTATAACCTATGGTTTTTTCAGTGAATATATATATATATATATAGGCTTTTTTAAGTGAATCTTTGTGAGTTTTTTATGTCAAATAAGATTTTAATAACAAACCTAACTATAATGTCATTTTAACCTTGTGATCAAGGGCACCCGCCCGAAACGCGTCAGTTTTTTGCTTCTGCTTAGCTTTGCTCATTAAAATTCCAACTGCCTCACATCGGAGGTGTTGAGTCGTCTGTTATATATATACAGCATACTAAAAAAAACTAAAACTAAAACAGCTGTAATTCACTATTAGGACATGCCACACACACCAGGGCAAGTCCTACCTTATACTTACAATACACCCTGCCCTTGGGCCTACCATAGGGGTGTCTGATGTGAAGAAAAGGGAAGCTTTAGGGACTGGCAAGTGGGTGCACTTGCCCAGTGAGCATGGCAGTACCAGACTGCACACAGGCTCTGCAATGGCAGGCCTTAGGCAAACGTTTACAGACTGCTCCTGTGGGTGGCAAAACCAGTGCTGCAAGCCCACCAGCAGCATTTGGTTTACAAGCCCTGGCCACTCCTGGTGCACTGTACTAGGGTCTGACAGGTAAACCAAACCAGCCAATCATGGAGTCACTAAACCATACATCAATTTATAATAGGGAGAGCATATGCACTTTAGCACTGATCAGCAGTGGTAAAGTGCCAAGAATCATAAAACAGCCAACAACAGGTCAGAAAAAATATAGGAGGAAGGCAAAAGGTTCAGGGAAGACCCTGCAAAAAAGGGCCAAGTTCAACACTACCAAACATAATAATATTGACGTCACTTTATTCTTTTTTTCAGTTAAATATTATATGTTTTTTCACATAAGCTATACTCTTTTTCTGTACCAAGTATGACGTCACTTTAATGTTATTTTGTTCAGTGGAGTTTGTGTTTTTTCTCAAAACATATAGACATTTTTTCCATACCAGACTATAATGTCACTTTAACCTTTGATTTTTAAGTCAATTTCAAGGTATTTTTAAATGTAGATTAAGATATTGGTAGCATAGAAAATTATAATATAACTCTTGTGTTTAGTTTTTCTCGAAAATATTTAGTAGTGTCTTGTAATTTCACAACCTAATGACAGATATTATTATTTTTCGACATCCCATATGCACCACAGTACTCCAGCATGACCCATGGAATGAATGGGAGTGTCCTGCAGGGGTTCCGTTTGGGGTTTACCTCCAATTCCAGGTCCAGCAGAAGTACAGCAGGACTTGTAAAAACAAAAAACTAAAAGATGTTTGGTATAAAGGGGTGAATTTAAACTATGTTTCGGGCCAAGATCTTATCTCATAGGCACAAATAATGAGTATGAATCTTTCTTTTTGTGAAGTTTCCTTTTTTTGTTTTGGGTGTCGCAGCACCTATCTATGATATAGTCGTACAGATGACTCAAAGAAAAGACATCTGATTGGATTAAGTCAATAGCTTGCTCCATTTACAGGACATCCCCACCCCTTCAGCCTTATTTGGGCTTAGCACATGAGTGTGTCTACACTTTGTGTTGGGCCCTTCTCTTTGTTTTGGAAGCCTTACATTGTTTTAGTGTGATTTAACTTAAAAGAATAGCTTCCAGACAGGACAGACCTGAAGACCCAGAAGAGGAGCAGGAGGAGACACCCAGGAGCACTACAGGATCAGTTGTGTGGCAGTTTTTTTCTATCCTTCCTTTCTGCCAGAAACAATTCAGCAGAGGTACTGCCAATAAGTAGTCATATTGTACCTTGCGGGGGTATGACACACTGCAAAAGTGTGCTTTTCCTTGATAATCCATTTACCTCTACAGGACAGTGTAAGGAACCGAGTGGCCCATTTTGCATTGCTGGCTTTGTCTAGGAATACTCTTGCATGTTTAGGTGTGACCACTTTCTCCATCCAGTACAAAGGTGTATTCCTCCCAAATAATTAGATTACCCCATCTGAACGGTCCGACTAACTGATCAGGCCCAAACTACATTGATGACTCTGCCTTGAAGTATTCTTGAATGTATTGCTCCACTGACTCCCCATTTGCAGCTCTTTTCAAACTCCTGACACACACATTTAAAGACTTACAAAGCAATGGCCCACCTCAGTGCCATCACAGATTTCAGAAACCTTACAGACACCTTTGCTCAGCCAGACTCATACTCACACACATTCCATGCATATGCATAACCAGAACAATGAGAAGTGATGTCTCCTAATTCACTCTAAAAGGGTGAAAGGACCTACCCGTACACTAATGCATTGTCTCTAAAATTACTGCATTCCACACAAAACTGAACGCTTGGCTCTTCAACAAGGGTAATCCTTGGATCGGCCTGATGCTCCTTCATCGCCGGGGGAGGGGACGTCAGGGCAGTTACCAAAAGGAAGGCATTATGAGACGCCCGTACATGAGAACACGCAGCCACAAGGACTGGGAATAGAGGTTAATAATCTCAAAGCCCCAATTATAAATGTATCCGATAAAATTTTGACAAATGAGGAAGTTTCAGTTTTAGAAAAGGGCTTAGGATTTGCTCCCAGTACGAAAGAATGTAGGTTCACTATAGAAAAAGATGTTAGAGACCTCTTTAGAAAAATCAGGATCAAGAGATTTTTTGAGGATAAGGACAACAGAACATCTAATAATACGTCAGGCCTCAAACCACCATCTACTTGGACCCCCAATATAGGCCTTGTGGGACAGGAAATAGATACCTTTGAGAAAGCAATAAAAATAGGTTTGGAAAAATTATTAGAGGAAAAAACATGGACAGAAAGCAATTTATCTAAAAAGGAGAAGGAAGCGCTTACCGATTTGTCCAGATGTGAGGAAATTACTATTAAACCTGGAGATAAAAGGGGGAGCATAGTTGTGTTAAATACATCAGACTATGATAAGAGGATGTTAGCACTGCTGGAAAACAAATCACATTATAGGAAATCAAGTAATGAAGAGTGGAAAAAACTTAAAAAGAAAGTAAGGGACTTAGTCACTTATGCAAAAGAGGACGGTATTATTTGTGAAGAAGAGTACAGATTTCTGATGAATGAATATCTAAGGGTCCCGGCCCTTTATGGTTTACCGAAGGTACATAAGAGCATGGATGACCCCCCGATGCGTCCCATAGTTTCGGGAATAGACTCATTAACAGAGCCGTTGAGCAAGTATGTTGACCACTTCATACGCCCACTAGTCGAACAACTACTGTCTTATGTGAAAGACACGACAGATATGATATCAAAAGTGGAGGGAGTCAGTTTTAATGAAAATTGTCAATGGTTAGTATGCTTAGATGTTGAATCTTTGTATACTAATATACCCCAACGAGACACTGTGACAATGATGATGGAGATTCTTAGCGATGGGGAAGGTGACCTCTCTGCGCAGAATACATTTATCATCAAATGCATTGAAATAATCCTACGGAATAATCTGTTCCTCTTCAAAAAGGATTGGTTTTGCCAGACTAAGGGTACCAGTATGGGAGCCACATGTGCGCCCAGTCTGGCTTGCCTTTATGTTGGCAAATTTGAGGAGCGACATATTTATAATGAAGTGAGCCCCTTCTATGAAAACATAAAACATTGGTCTAGATTCATAGACGACGTGTTTTTTATTTGAGAGGGAGACGAAGAAGATCTAAATTGTTTCCTATTATGGTTGAACTGTGGTGACCCCAATCTAAAATTTACAGCCAGCAGAAGTCAAGTGGCAATTGACTTCCTTAATATCAAAATAATGGCCAAAGAAGGTAAACTGTGTGTGGATTTATATGTCAAACCATCAGATAGGAACACACTCCTGCACCACACCAGTTACCATCCGAAGTGTCAAAAAGATGGGGTCCCCTTTAGCCAGTTTTTAAAAATAAGACGCAATTGTAGTGACAGAAGTAGTTTTTAAATTCATGCAGAGGCCTTGAGACAAAAATTGATACAACGTGGCTATCCCAAAAGATTAATAAAACAAGCATATAAGAGGGCAAAATACTTTAACAGGGACAGCCTGTTTGAACCAAAGGATAAAAAGAACCTAGTAGGACAGGGGATTGTCATGGTATCAAATTACAATGGAATGAGTTTCAAACTCAAAAATCTGATCAATAAACATTGGTCGATACTAAACAAATCAGGCAGTATTCCCCTTAAAAAACCCACCTACGCATACAGGCGTAACAAAACAATTAGAAACCACTTGGTACGTACGTACAAAGAACCTAGGAACGGCCTCCAAAAAAGTATACCAAATGGAAGCATAATAAAAGGGAATCTACCTTCTGGAAATTGTACTCACTGCAAAAGTATTTTAAAAACAGAGAGAATAGAACTAAATGGAATTACACACTATATGAATGAGCATGTAAATTGTAGAACTGCGAATATAGTGTATCTAATTATCTGCCCTTGCTCCAAGGGATACATAGGAGAAACAGGACGCGAAATGCGTCTGCGACTGACCAAACATCGGTCAGCCCTTAAAAATCGGAAAAAAATGCACCCTTGGTAGAACACTGGATTAGTAAAAATCATGTAATAGAGGACTTGAAATGGTTCATTCTGGAAATAATTAAACCTTCATTTAGAGGTGGCGACATGGAAAAAAAACGAAAACAAAGAGAGCAATTTTACATGTCAAAATTTAAAACTTACCACCAAGGTCTGAATAGTAGGGAAGAATGGGAAAGAATGATCAGATAATGCTATATAATGTTTTGCTTACTGTATAAGGAAATTGAGTCTGTACATAATGATATCTGTACTAGGACCTTGCATGCTAAGAACATCTTCGAGAATGTATTTCTTATAACAGTAATGATCTGTGAGTTTCCATTGCATGTAGCCCTCGTAACTCTGTATAAATAACATTGAAGGTTTTGTAAGTTAGTATGAACAATTCTTGTATGAACTTGATTCCTATGTAATATTAATAACGATAAGGAATAAGCAAATGTGATTAAATATAATGCCAGATAATTTTTTGTGGCAAGGCATTACATTTCAGAATGTGTTACATTTTAGAATGTGTTGCTTGATAGAACATGTTAAGAGAAGAATCTAATAGTCTTTATTACTGTGTCTATATGTTTTTCATAAAACAGGTCCCTCGATGTAGATGAAGAGGTTGTAGAACACAAGTGCTATTTTGTTGTATGAGTTGGGGATCGTCCGCGTTTTTATTACGTAATTTCAAATTGGACTATAAAACTGTAGTCTTGATAATTCTTAGCGAGACTCAGAATTCCAAATTTCTAACTAATAATACCCTCTCAATATACTGTGGTGTTTAAAATAGACAAATTGTGATAAGACGAGCACTGAATGTATCGAGAACTACTAAAATGGCTGTCAAACTGAGAGAGAAAATATATAAACATCCTGTGACGCGCGCACACACTGATGGAGCACGTGATGCGGAAGCGCGATAACACACGAGATAATTACCACCCGGCTTATTACTAACGAGCAAAATCATTCAATTAAATGATCGGGCGGGAGGTATATAATGACGGGGTGTAGTCTACGCAGTCATGCCATTTGTTAAGCCAGGAGGCGGCCGACGCGGACGATCACTCTAAACGCCAGGTAAGGAGACTGCTAAAATGCTCGGGCGGTTTTAATCAGACCAGGCGCCTTTGGGCTGTAGCGGAGCACAGAGCCGATATTACCGGCATTGAGGGTCTTGACCAAATGATGTTTCTAGATTGGCTAGAGCATCGTTTTGATTTTAAATATAATTTTTTTTTTAAATACAGGAGGACGTCTAGCTGAACCCCTGGTAGAAGGACCAAAATTTGATTACTGGTCATCTTCGAATATAAAATTTGAAATATATTTTTAAAAGTAAGATCCTCTTGACCTTGGTATGCCATTAATTTAATTTTGACATAGTACAAAAAAAAACCCGCATGATTCTTCCAAATATTAATTGCATGTATTTGTTTTCAGATTTGATGTTTTTAATCTTGATCTGTCCTGAGGAAGGTGTTTACAAAGTCAGAAATTGACACCAAAACGCGTCGACATAAGGACTTCTTTTGAATTGTATTTTTAATTGTATTTTGTTTTTAATGACAGTACACTGTGTATTTGCCAATAATTCACAGCATTTGATATATTTTGTATATTGTATTGTTGCGTATAGTATTATGAACTGTTGGCAGTTAATGCCTATTTTTAAATAAAATCAAGGTAATACATTCAATTTTGTGTGTGAAGATTATATGTCTAGGGGTTATTTAATTTGTATTACAAGGTCTTTAATAGAATTACATTGTTTGAACACAGAAAGGACTCTCTTCTTTTGTACCGTTTGTATTACCCAGTCCTTTCTGGTTTATGGGAAACGCTCTTTTTTTGAAAAGAAAGGCTCCTTCATCGCCGCCAGGATAGCCTCCCGGGTGATAGTGTGCTTTCCCAAAAAATCATAACATTACAGAAAACTCGACACCTAACTCTACACGTATGGTTATCCTGCTTTCCAGGTTCATCCTCCATCCGGACTTAGTAGATGTTCAATTTGCTGTATGACAAGTGCATTACAGTCACAGCACTGCACATAACAGTGGACAGGACATATACTACGTTGTCAGTAGCTACCCTGTGTTTCAAAATTAAAAGCTAATATTTTTCTTAGTTTATGACGTGTTCTTTAGGGAACTTAAGCAGTATTCACCAGCATGTTTGCCTTAGAGTCAAAAGGTAGATATGCTCACTCAGTTCGAGGAATATAGGCCTCACAAGGCATTTTCAGACACCCACAACTTGCAACCGCAAACAAGAAGGAGTTGGACTTACCACAGTGAGTGTGCTAAAGACACTTGTAAGACAGGCCTACCGGAGCTTCATGTGGCTGTCATGGGAGATATTAGTAAAGGTTTACTAGGCATGGGTTCGGTAATGTTCAGAATGGAGGCGGGTGTTGGCATGTGGTAAAAATATAGTCAAACTGTTTATTCATTTGTGAAGATTTTAGATGCACCAGCCGTAAACATGTCTGGACCTATCTGTTTATAAAGGTTTGCTTGTGCTGTATTTGTGTGCAATTTGGTTGATGACTGGTTGAAAAGTTGTCTTGAATGAAGATTCCGTCCTAAGGTGTATGAATGTGATGGACTCTTGGATGGCAGCGGTATGTTGATGAGAGTGCACTGATCTGTAGGATTGGGCCCTTGGCCAACGGTATGAAAGTCTTGTGCGTAGTGTGTGAATAGTGTGAATGGACCAAAACCTGGTTGGTGCCTTGGTGTGCTGTCTGACTCTCCTTCAGTAGTCTTGGTTTCAATATTCAAATACTGTGATTGGTATTTGTGTTTTGAAGCTATCATATCTGGAGGTGCTAAAACCAACCAGTGTAAGTGTGGGATTAACTTAAAAAATATTGTACCAGATGTATATCTGGTGGTAAGGATACTCTGTCGCACAGGCAACAGAGTATTCTTATAGTTAAGATTATGGTCTGCCCACCCAATATATATGCAGGCGGACCATTGGTGTAAACATGGGGAAGATTACTCCAACTCTCGCATGGTTGCAACTCTCTCATGTCCTGACTAAGTAAGGGCCATCTGCGACTGACCTAAATGTCCTCCCACCTAATTTAAATGTGCGGACATACAGGTCAGTTTTCAACATCTGTCACCATCTAGGAAACCATAATGGTAAGGGGCAGTGAATATTGTCTAATGCCCCCTTGCCATGGGACAAAACTCCCATAATGAGAGGGGCATTTTTTTTAAAAAAAATATCCGGTTTTTAGATTTTGATTTTGAAAATTATAAAAATATTTGATGGATGGCTCCATTATGTTGATGTAGCAGTGAGCCAAATGTAAAAAGGCTTAAGCAGTAACCTCTGTGTCTATGGCTCCTGACAATGTTTTTGAATTGAGAGTCAGCTTGGTGGGCATTTCTAAATTTGCCGGGCAGAGTACTCTCAAAATGGCAGACATTAATCTTCCTGTCTGGGCGAGAGTCTTCTCTGTCACTCAAAACCTAAAGCTGACCCTTACTAAAAACTCCTCATTTTTCTTTTGCAATTTAAACACCTGGAGGTGACCAGTGTGGTGCAGCTTGCATTGAATCTGTTCACTTTTCCATAATGTCGTACAAAACATGAAAATGCGTACATGGCGAAGACTACTCATTTATTTGCATTTTGTGTTGTAAATTTCTACAATCTGTTGAGACCCACGAACTGAAAAACAACCAGCATTTCCACATATTTCCCTATAAAACGGAACCCAATTTTTGTGGTTGACCCTAGTGCCCAAGATTGGACATTAATCTTCCTGCCTGGGCGAGAGTCTTCTCTGTCACTCAAAACGTAAAGATGACCCTTACTAAAAACTCCTCATTTTTCTTTTGCAATTTAAACACCTGGAGGTGACCAGTGTGGTGCAGCTTGCATTGAATCTGTTCACTTTTCCATAATGTCGTACAAAACATGAAAATGCGTACATGGCTAAGACTACTCATTTATTTGCATTTTGTGTTGTAAATTTCTGCAATCTGTTGAGACCCACATATTGAAAAACAACCAGCATTCCCACATATTTCCCTATAAAACGGAACCCAATTTTTGTGGTTGACCCTAGTGCCCAAGATTGGAAATTGCTAAAAAAAAGCAACATAGACACATCACATTTATGCAGTGTAAATGCACTCTTTTTTTGCAATGTAGTTAGCTGTGGATTTTGAGCCCTAGCTCAGCTGGCACCTTGGCAAACTTAGCAAACCTGCACATTTTTGAAAACTCTGCATAGAGTGTCAGAGTAGAGTGGCGTAGAGTGTGGTGGCATACAGTGCATTGACGTAGACTGCAGTAGAGTGGCATAGAGTTGAATGGAGCAGTGTGCAATCTTGCAGAAGAGAGTGTCGTACAGTGCAGTAGTGAGGGGAAGAGCGCATTGGCATATATTGCAGTTGTGTAGAGTAGTGCAGAGTAGAGTGTTATAGAGAGCAATGGCGCAGAGTACAGTTGTGCAGAGTTGAAGAGACAGGCGTAGATTGTAGTGACATAGAGCACAATGGTATAGAGTAGCATAGCTTGTAGTGGCTTAGAGTGCAGTGGTGTTTAGACTGTTGTGAAGTATAGTGGTGTAGAGTTCAGTGGTGCAGGGTAGTTGATGTAGAGTGCACCGGCGTATAGGAATTGGTTTTGAGTAAAGCTGTGTAGAGTACAATTACTGAGAGTGCCAAGGTTTACATTAGAATGGCGTTTAGCGCAGTGGTATAGAGCAGAATGCAAAGTACAGAGTGCATTGACATAGAGTACAATGGTGTAGAGTGCCGTGGCATAGAATGTTGTAGAGTATACTGGTGTAGAGTGCAGTGGTCTAGAGTAGTTTGGCATATAGTGCAGTGGTGTAGAGTGCATTGGTTTTGATTAAAGTGGTGTAGAGTGCATTGGGGTGGAACGCAGTTGTGTAGAGTGCCGTGGTTATAGTAGAGTGAAGCGGCATAGAGTAGTGTGGGGCAGAGTATAGTTGAGTGGTGCAGACTAGATTGGCGTGGCGAAGCATAGATTGCATTGGCGTTGAGTGCGTTGAGTGCAATGATGCAGAGTAGATGAGAGTGGTTTGCATACAGTGCACTGGCATGGAGTGGAGTGGTACACTGTAGAGTGCATTGACGTACAGTACAATGGCATAGAGTGCAGTGTTGCAGAGTAGAGTGCCATAGAGTGGAGTGGTGCAGAGAAGAGTTGAGTAGAGTTGAGTGGCTTAGACTGGAGTGGTGTAGAGTGCAGTGTCGAAGAGTGCAGTGGTTCATAGTAGAGTGGAGTGGAGTACATTGGCATAGAGTAGATCGCAGTGGTGTACAATTAATTGGTTCAGGGTAGATTGCTGCAGGGTGGAGAGGGATAGGGGAGAGTAGAGTGGCGTAGAGTGCAGTGGCATAGAGTAGATTGTTTCAGGATAGAGTGAAGTGCTGCAGAGTAGAGTTGTGCCAAGTAGAGTGGAGGGATGATGGGTTGAGTGCATAGGTGTACAGCAGAGTGGCATAGAGTAGAGTAGTGTAAAGTGCAGTGGCGAAGAGAAGATTGAAGTGTGTGGAGTGATGCAGAGTGGAGTGGCGTAGAGTGTAGTGGCATAGAGTGAAGCAGAGTGCAGTCTTGCAGAGTAGGGTGTCATAGAGTGCAGTGGTGAGGTGAAGAGTGCATTGATGCAGATTGCAGTGGTGTAGTGCATTGGTTCTGAATAAAGTGGTGTAGAGTGCATATCAGAGAGTGCCATGGTCTACAGTAGAATGGCGTAGAGCGCAGTGGTGTAGAGGAGAATGCAGAATGAATTGACATAGAGTACAATGGTGTAGAGTGCAGTGGTATGGAGTGTTGTAGAGTATGCTGGTGTAGAGTGCAGTGGTGCAGAGTAGATTGGCATATGGTGCAGTGGTGTAGAGTGCATTGGTTTTGATTAAAGTGGTGTAGAGTGCATTGGCGTGGAGCACAGTGGCATAGAGTGCAGTGGCATAGAATAGTGTGGGCAGAGTATAGTTGAGTGGTGCATAGTAAAGTACCACGGTGCAGCATAGATTGCAGTGGCGTAGAGTGGAGTGACACAGAGTATATTGTTTCAAAGTACAGTCAAGTGGCTTAGAGTGGAATGTTGCATGGTAGAGTGCAGTAGCATTGAGGGCAATGGTGCAATGTAGATTAGAGTGGCGTAGAGTGGCTTATCATACAGTGCACTGGCATATAGGGGAGTGGTACACAGTAGAATGAATTGGCGTACAGTGCAATGGCATAGAGTGCAGAGTTGCAGAGTAGAGTGGTGGCATAGAGTGGAGTGGCGCAGAATGGAGTGGTGCAGAGTAGAGTTGAGTGGCCTAGACTGGAGTGGTGTAGAGTGCAGTGGGTCATCGTAGAGTAGAGTGGAGTAGAGTACATTGGCATAGAGTAGAGCGCCGTGGTGTACAATTAAATGGTGCAGGGTGGATTGCTGCAGGGTGGAGAGGTGCACTGTGGACGAGTGTGGCGTAGAGTGAAGTGGTGTAGACAAGATTGTTTCAGGGTAGACTGAAGTAGAGTAGAGTTGTGCGAAGTAGAGTGGAGTGGTGAAGGATTGAGTGCATAGGTGTACAGTAGAGTGGAATAGAGTAGAGTGGTGTAGAGTGCAGTGGCAAAGAAAAGATTGAAGTGTGCAGAGTGATGCGGAGTAGAGTGGCGTAGAGTGTAGTGGCATAGAGTGCATTGGCTTAGAGTTTAGTGGAGTGGCATAGAGTTGGGTGGTGCAGAGTGCAGTCTTGCAAAGTAGAGTGTCGTAGAGTGCAGTGATGAGGTGAAGAATGCACTGATGCAGATTACAGTGGTGTAGATTAGAGTAGTGCAGAGTAGAGTGGTGTAGAGAGCAATGGCGCAGAGTATAATGGTGCAGAGTGGTATAGACTGGCATAGAGTGCAGTGACATAGCGTGCAATAGTATAGAGTGGCATAGCTTGCAGTGGCTTAGAGTGCAGAGGTGGTTAGAATATTGTGAAGTATAGTCGTGCTTAGTGCAGTGGTGCAGAGTAGCTGGTGTTGAGTGCCGTGGCATAGAGTGCATTGAATTTGAGTAAAGTGGTGTAGAGTGCATATCAGAGGGTGCCGCGGTTTACAGTAGAATGTGCAATGGTGTAGAGGAGAATGCAAGGTTGTCTTTGATTATTGGCAGGATACTTCCACTCACCAGGATGCCTGGATATTTCAATATAGATATTTTCCACTGGAAGAGGTGATTTCCCACTGAAACAGATATAGTGTTTTCTAGACATTGGGAGTACCTTGCTTTTGATCCAGTTTGTTCTGTAGCCCGAGAATACAGAGAAGGAAGCAATTGTTGTCATGAGAGCTGGGATAGATGATCTGAGGGAAGCCAAGGTCATGATGAGATCATCCGCTTAAAGCATCAGTTTTACTTGGCCAGCACTGGCGGTGATGTCCTCTATCTCAGTAGTTGATATTCTGGCAATGGGCATGGGTTCCAGAGCAATTAATAGTAGCAGAGGGGAGAAAGGGCAATCTTGGATGTTGCCTCTGTAAATGCTTATTATGCATGAAATTCGAGCAGTGAGGCTATTATATAGCCGTTGTGTCGTCTGCTTAAAGTTGGGTCCAATGCCTATTCTAGCCATAGTCCAAAATAAGATGTATACACGACACCGCTTGTAAGATGTAACGATAAAAGTGGCTCATTACAAGTCTGTCTTTTAAATTCAAGGAGGTCAATAAAAGAAGTTACCACTCCCATCAGAATTACAAATTCTGAGGTAACTCTCCTGTCTCAAACCTTTCTCCTAGACACTCCAGATGAGTACCCAGGTGAAATACTGGTGGAAAATGAGGAAGTAATTGGAAAATACCAAATTCTCCTTCTAATAGATCTCCCAGGGTCTAACTTACAATTGGCTGAAATCTTGAGCAGTTACCAGTAGTTCCAGTATCTTAAAGTCTGCTGAAGGAAATATTGGCTTCTCATCTGGGGAAGTTGTAAAGAGACCCATGTGAAACACAAGAGCAGTGCCTACAAGTGATGCTGAAATTGACAGATCTATAGTCTTTCTTTCTGTACCGATATTTGATGCCTTTCGCAACTTCTTAAACTCTTTACTTTTCATGCCAAACGATTTGAGGACCAAGGACCTGATTCGCAAAGTTAACCTTACACTTTTGTGTAAATTTACTTTTTTTTGTATTTACAAACAACGAGTTAATAGTAACTTTATGGTTGTGGCAGAGCAGAGAACTCCACACATACATAGATAGGCCTGTTCTATCTTTCTTATGAGTGGATTTTCCGCTGCGACTGGAGTCTCAGCAGTCTTAAACTTACAATTAACTAGTAGTTAGTGAATAACAAAAAAAACGTTAATTTATGCAAAAGTGTCATTTTACCTTTGTGAAATCAGGCCTTAAGTATTAAAAGTCAACATCCTCTAGGCCGAGCTGGCAGGGCAATATTTAAGGAGCCCAGTTTCAATTTTCTTTCTCCAGATGACGTGTACGTTGCCTTGCAACAGAGGTTCCACCTTGCTCTGTGCCCGCCACGTCTCACTGCTGCAGGTGCTGAAATGCCCCTAGGATGAATATAACGAGACACCGCTCATCAGCAGCAGGATCTGGGCTGTCACACAAAAGAGGCCAGGCAACTAATGAGTCGAACTGCAGACTTCCAAAGCAAGATGACCACATAAAACCGATAATTGGGACCACTGTACAAATGACCCGGCTGACGGAGAAATTGGCCATTGGCTTCGCTGTGCAAGAGGCCTGCACAGCACTGCAGGATGACAAAGCGCCCTCGGAGTTCTTATCAGAAGCAGGCTGAAGCCGCCGGATTAACCTGCCTGAGAAATGGATCTCATTTTCACAGGAATTATCCCACCGTGTTTCAAGGCTGCCGGGCCATCCTACACAAACGCGACACCTCTTGAGGGATCGGTTTCCTTAGAAACTTGCTCGCCGATGACATGACACCCGGGTCTCAATCCAGAAAGAGGCCGCAGTAGCAAGCAGTAGTAGCAAGGTTTCCAGCTGCTCAATAAGCAGTGCTTAATTTGTAAAAAGAAAAAAACATAAGTGCCTGGCCCTCGTCAGGAGGCCACTGCAGTTTGCACCACACATTGCCACTGTACTTACAAAAGTACTAACCATCACGCTGCCACAAGTGTGAACATTCAGACTGTTCAAAGCTTTAAGAATGGCTTGGGTGGCAGGTATTAGCTGTTTTTAATCCAAATTGAATTAACAAACCGTGTTTATGCCCATCTTTAAATTACACAAACAGCACCACCATGTGGCAGCTGTCATAGGTGCAGGTTCTAGCAATTAAATGCCTGCGTGGAGCACCGGAAACCACCGGCTCAAATTAAGCACTACACTTGGGACATGAAGAGAATGCAACCCTGTGTGGATAGTTTAGTGACAGAGGACGGGGATGGCGGAGCCCCTATGGGGCCATTTTTGTGCAATGACTGTCCTGAGGGGTAGGGAGGGTTCTCTCTGGAACATGTCTCTAACTCATGACAAATGACCACACGAGTTAGTATGCACCTCCATTAAAAGTCGCACTGAACCTCAAAATCAGTGGCTTACTGCTAACATAAAAGACTCTCACGATATTCAGCAGCAGTCAACATGTTCCTTTGGCTCTAACAGAAAAGCCTACTAATGTGTCCACTTGTAGATTCTCAAATAGATTATCCAATTTCCCTTCAAATAACATAACATTGTAGTTGCAGAAAGCATGGTGTTCGCCAGAGGCATAGCAAGGGTTTCTTGGGCCTTAATGCAAGCAAGAGAATCAGTCCCTTCTCTTGGGTGGATATTAGAAGAAGTCAAACGCTTCTTTTGGGTGGATATTAGAAAAAGTCTGCGTCTTCTTTTTGGTGGATATTAGAAGAAGTCAGCCCCTTCTCTTGGGTGGAAATTAGAAGAAGTCTGCCCCTCCTCTTGAGTGGATATTAGAAGTCAGCCCCTTCTCCAGGGTGGATATTAGAAGAAGTCAGCTCCTTCCCTTGGGTGGATATTAGAATAATTCTGCCCATTCTCTTGGGTGGATATTAGAAGAAGTCAGTCACTTCTCTTGGGTGGATATTAGAAGAAGTCTGCCCCTTCTCTTGGGTGGAAATTAGAAGAAGTCTGCCCCTTCTCTTGGGTGGATATTTAAAGAAGTCTGCGCCTTCTCTTGGCTGGATATTAGAAGTCAGCCCCTTCTCTTGGGTGGATATTAGAAGAAGTCACCCCTTTCTCTTGGGTGGATATTAGAAGAAGTCAGCGTCTTATCTTGGGTGGATATTAGAAGAATTTTGCCCCTTCTCTTGGATGGATGTTAGAAGAAGTCAGCCTCTTCTCATGGGTGGATATTAGAAGTCAGCCATGATGGGTTACAGAGGCCTTCACAAGCCCTTAACCCGCTTTTACCACCGCATCTGCTGCCCTAGTGGTAGTTATGACCCTGCTTCATGCAGTATTGTATTGCTCTCTTCTGGTATGCCAGATGCATAGGTGACAATGGGACTGTGTGGCTAGGTGTTACTTTTCTTAGATACTACTGACACATCACGTCTTTTGGAAGTCAATCAATCAATCAATCAATCAATCAATCAATCAATCAATCAATCAGGGAATTGTAAGTGTGCTCCTCACCCAAGAGGGTCTCAAGGCGCTGGGGGGCAGGGTGGGGGTGGTCAGCATTTACTGCTCATCCGAATTGCCAGGTCTTGAGGGCCTTCCTGAAGGTATCCAGGTAGGGGGCGCGTCTGAGGTAGATCGGGAGCTTGTTCCAGTTCTTGGCTGCAACATAGGAGAAGGCTCTTCCCCTGCTTTGGCTCTGTGGGTGCGTGGGGTCACAACGACGAAGAGGTTGGAGGATCGGAGGTCCCTTTCGGGTACGTGGAGGGTGATTCTGTCGTTGAGGTATTGGGGCCTGATATTGTGTAGGTATTTGTAGACATAGAGGAGTACCTTGAAAGTGACTTTCTTCTCTACGGGGAGCCAGTGGAGCTTTCGTATTTGTTGGCTGATGTGTTCGTGTCGGGGGATACCGAGGACGAATCTGGCGGCGGTGTTCTGTATTGTCTGGAGCCTGCAGAGTAGGGACTTGTTGATGCCGGTGGAGAGGGAGTTTCTGTAGTGCAGCCTGCTTATAATGAGTGCGTGGGTGACTGTCGACCTTAACTCAGGTTGGATCTATTTGAAAGTCTTACAGAGGATGCAGAGGGCGTTGAAGCAGCTAGAGACCACGGCGTTGACCTGTCGGTTCATGGAGAGGAAGGAATCGAGTACGATGCCGAGGTTTTTGGTGTGATCCGTGGGGGTGTGGGGGCTGCCGAGGACCGTGGCCCACCAGGCGTTGTTCCTTGCTGAAGGGGTGGTTTTGAGGGCAAGGACTTCTGTCTTCTCCGCTTTGAGTTTTAGGCAGCTGTTGCTCATCTAGGCTGCAATGTCCCACATTCCATCCTGGCAGTTGAGCCTGGTGGTGGTAGGGTCTTTGGTGAGGGAGAGGAAGAGCTGGGTGTCGTCGGCATAGGATACTACGTTGAGGCTGTGCTGTCAGACGATGGCGGCGAGGGGGGCCATGTAGATGTTGAAGAGGTAGGGCTGAGCTACGATCCTTGGGGGACTCCGCAGTTGACTTCTGTAGGTTAGGATAGGAAAGGAGACAGTCTGATCCTTTGGCCTCTGCCTCTGAGGAGGGTTCAGATCCAGTCGAGGGCAGTTCCTTGTATGCCAGCATTGTGTAGTCTGGTGGTGAGTGTGCGGTGGGAGACTGTGTCGAATGCTAATGAGAGGTCGAGTAGAATCAGGGCTGCTGTGTGACCTTGGTCGAGGAGGGTGTGGATGTCGTCTGTGGCAGTGAGTAGGGCGGTCTCGGTGCTGTGGTTGCTGCGGAATCTGTATTGAGAGGGGTCAAGGATGGCGTTGTCTTTGATGAACTTGGTCAGATCTGCGTTGATGGTCTTCTCAGCGACTTGCCGTAAATGGGAGGTGCAAGATGTGCCAGTAGTTTTTGAGGTCCGTAGGGTCTGCTGAGGGCTTCTTGAGCAGAAGCCTGACTTCTGCGTATTTCCAGGCATCAGGGAAGAAACCGGTGTTGAAAGTGGTGTTGATGGTGTGTCGCAGTTCTGGTGCGATGGTGGTGGCGGCTCGCTGGTAGATGTGGGGTGGGCAAGGGTCAGTGGGGGCCCCTGAGTGGATGCCTTTCATGGTAGAGACGGTCTCTTCTGTCGTGATCGGTGTCCAGGAGGAGATGGTGGGCTGTGTGGTAAATAAATAATTAATTACCGGTACTATTTTTCTATACCTTAACTAAAACAGATAGCTCAATAAATAAGAGGCAGGATCCGGGGTATCTGAGTTGAACAGGCTTTAATCAGGCACAAGGGAAGGGACAGGATCGGAACAGCCTGTAACAGAATGGAATGGCAGCTTCAACGTCTCATTAACAGTACATAGTATATATAGTAAAACGTTACAATTGCATTGAATACAGTAGGCGTAACAAGTGACAAACGTAAGATAAGAACACATGGGCGTACAAAGAAGGCGTGCACAGGGCGTGCACGAAGACATGTGATGAGAACGTCACAGAAGTGTCATAAATGGGTGGATACATGGAGGGGGCTACCTGGGCAGCTGGAACCTTTAACCTACTGGTGCGCGCAAACGTACCATGACGTGTAACTGGGGAGAGCTGGGGCTCTGACTTCTAGCACTAGAAGAGGAGACTAAAGTCTGGGATGTCAGGACGATATGTACCTATAGCATATCTGGTATCTTGTGTTTGGAGTACATGTTGATTGAATCTAAAAGTCATCAGAGCAAAGGCTACTTGACACTAAGGCTGGTGCATGCATATATTCTTCATGTATTGCGTGTGCTAGGAATCTTTTATGGATATTAATTCAGTAATTCTCTTGCATGGAGACAGAAAGACTAGACTATAGCTGAAGATGTTTATGCGGTTCGTTAGCTTAGGAATGTGAAGACGGGGAGCTGAACTGATAACTAGAGGCATAACATATTCTTGGCAGACAGGCAGGCAGGCCGGGCCAGGCCGGGCACCGCGTTGCTTGGCAGAAAGTAAGCGAAGGGTCAGGGATGCGGGAGGGGCTGCATCGCTCCTCGGAGTGGTTTCAGGAGACTGGAGCTTGAATCTGGTGTTCAGGCCCTTTGAGGCCTAGAAACGGGGACAATTCGATGAATTAACGTGCATAATGTAAAACGTTGGCAACATAGGCCTAGAAGCCTAATTCACGTTGCTTTCACGGGGACTGGATAACTGACATACTAACGTTGGACACAACTATAATGGCGTCTTTATTCGGTCATAGGGGGATATATGCATATTAATCATGCACATATTACATAGGATGGGGAACACGTAGGGACACATGACAAGGCAAAATTCGATTTTCCTCATTCCCTCCTTGTGCCCTACGTTTCCATCAGGAAACATCAATATTCATGATACCATCTATCTGCTCATAGGGCATCATTTGCTCGTCTCGAATCTTCTTGGAACGGGACTTTGGACTTGGAATACAAGAGGTAGCGCACAAGCCGCAAATCGCAGGGCCACATTGTAAACAGAGACAGCAACTGAATATGATCATTACTGCTATACCCAGGAATGACAATACTTTCCATCCCCAGGCAGATATTATACTCCAGAGCCAACCGGACCATGTCCAGGTGCCTGGATTCTGGTGTAACTGATGGGCTATTTTATGAAGTCTGGTTATAGCTGAATAAACAGACGGTGCATTATTAGGAATGAAAATGCAGCAACTAGATCCGATGACTCTACAAGCTCCGCCCCTATCGGCCAGTATGACGTCAAGAACAAGGCGGTTTTGAAGGACAACAAATCTCATAGCAGATTGTTCTTCGGTTAAGTTACCTAGAGCGGAAGTAGTCTCATTCACTACTGCTTCAAGGGTTCTAGTTAGCCTACGTATTAACTTACTATTCTGGACAGGACCTATGAAGAAAAAGAAACCTTTATTGAAGTCTGTATACTGTTCTAATGCAGTTTCAGTTTGATCGACAATTGGGGACTCGATCTCCCTTCTATGTCTAACGTGTACTAGATGTGTGTTTCTGTGATAATCGGATGGGGCTAGGAAAACTGGTGGCAGTAGGAAGGCAATGTAACATGTTCCATCCCAATCTTGGGGCAGACGTACATATGCGGTCTGACCACATACAAAATAAGAATGACGTGAGGCTTTGAAAGTAGATTTCCCACTGTCACTATTGCTCGACCACAGTAGTACAATCACTGTGTCCTAGATGTACTGAACCATTCTTTCGGACACATAATTCGCCTTTCACTGGTAGAACTGTAATAGCAGGCAGATCTGGAGTAGTCTCGGACTGAACATTCAAAATCATGAAATTCGAGGAATAATTACCTAGATCATATACTTCATTTTCTAGATCTAACCCTGTTCTATGGGAGAGACCTTCCTTGTCTGGGAAACATGTTCTATTCAGACGGGACATATCGTTTGAGGATGACGTTAACGTGGACCATGCTCCACATGAACCATTGTGTGAAAACGGATAGGGAAAGAGTGGCAGAACTCCCTTCGGTGTCTGGAAAGGGGGGAGTCGACCACACACCCAACAATTAGTGGCATTGCTGGTCTGGTGTGAATAGTGTAACATTCGGATAAAAGTATTATTGCGCATGGCAAGACAATAGGATAACTCGTGAGGAGGCAGGTCACTAAATGTGTGCTCTACTGTAACATTAGAGGAAAAATGTACATGTGAAATGATAGGAGGAAAATATATATGTAAAACATAACTTATGCCTGTAATCGTAAGACTCAGAAATAACATAATTAATAGAGTAACAATGCATCGACTTCGGAGATTTTTCCGATAACGTATTCTCTTAGAGTTTCGACTAACTCTCTCACTATGAGGGTCTATCTCATACATGTCAGGAACCTGTCTAACCGTTTCACCCGAGAGGGACTTAGACAATTAAACTGGCTGACTTACTAGACCTTAATTTTTCTTTATATTCCTGATGTGGAGTTTTCTCTAACAGGGGAAGTTTAGAGTCAGTATCTGGGCAGTCCTTGAGAACGGGGCAGTCCTTAAAAAAAGTCTTTGGACGGAGTCCATGGAATCGTTTAACGTGGCTGGAGTGCAACCACCCCTTGCGGCCCTCTACTTTAATCGCAGTCCTTGTTGTCATCAGAACGAGCTTTGGTTCTTTCCAGCGGGGCTCCAGCGGACTTGAACGATCGAAATTTCTAATCAAAACGAGGTCGCCTGGTATGACCTCGTGCGGTTTCACTTGAGTGTTGTCTGGAAAGGCAGCGGCGACCTGTGAACGACAAGAGAGTAGTGCAGACATCAAGGAAGCCAGGTAATCTGTCAGCATATTACTGTCAACATCGGTAATTGTAAGTGGCCTAGGTGTACCCCACATGTTTGGGGGACGACCGAAAACTACCTCGTAAGGGGACAGACCTGAACGGGAGTGAGCGACCATTCTCATGTAAAAAAGGGCGACTGGCAGTGCTACCATCCAATCTACGCCTTTCTCTGCGCATACCTTTGCAATGCGGATTTTCAGGGTCTGATTATGTCTCTCGACGAGACCAGCTGCTTCGGGATGCCGTACACAGTGGAACTTCCACTGGTACCCTAACAGAAGGGATACTTGTTTCATGAGTTCGGAGGAGAATGGCTGGCCGTTGTCTGAATACACGACCCTCGGTAATGCATAGCGGGGGAAATACTCACGAACCAACTGCCTGGCAGTGGTCGCGGCAGTGTAATCTGGGACTGGATATGCTTCTGTCCATCTGGACAAAGCGCATACAACTACGAGGACATACTTGAAACCTCGACATCGATCCATCTGAATATAATCCATCTGGAGGACTTCAAAAGGGTGGTCGGGAGGATGGAATCCACCTTGTTCCACCGGGACACCTTTACCTGGATTGAACTGACAACAGATCATGCAGGTACGCACTTTCTGCTTGGCGGCTGCTCGTAAATGCTTGTTAAACCAGAGGTTCTGAATACTGTCTAACATGGCTTTCTCTCCTAAATGTGCTGGACTATGTGCGGTGTTAATAATGACTTGAACCATAGAGTCGGGGAGAAACCATGTTGCTTTTCCCTTCGTCAACCATCCCTGATCAGTCTGGACCCCTCCTTGTTCAGACCATTTCTTGATTTCATCGGGAGTAGCATGGGACTGTATATCTAGTACGTCTTGTGTAGGGTCCTTAACTGTCATACAAGTCGTCTGAACTGGGACGTCTGTCTGTGTCGTGTTAACTGGAATGTCTGGAGTCTGAGCTGTAAGCTTGGCTGTTCGTTCTGCCAGGTCGTTACCCTGGGAAATGATGTCAGTGACTCTCGTATGTGCTTTGCACTTCATGATAGCGATAGCTGTCGGTAAATGTATTGCATCTAACAGAGCTTGAATGAGGGGGCCATGCTGAATCTTGGTTCCATGAGAAGTCATGAAACCTCTCTCTTGCCAGAGCACTCCAAAGTCGTGTACGACTCCGAATGCATAACGTGAATCTGTGTATATGTTTACTTTCAGGTTCTTGGCTCGTATGCAGGCTTGGGTCAGAGCGACGAGCTCTGCTGCTTGAGCAGACAGGGTGTCAATACGATGTGTTTCTATAACTTCAGTTTCAGTAGTCACTGCATACGCGGCTACTAACTCTCCTGTACTTGTTCTCATACATGAACCATCCACATAAAGCGTCAGGTCGGGATCAGGCAATGCAATGTCTGTCAAGTCTTGTCTTGGCTTTGTCATGGTGTTAACAACTTCCACACAGTCATGTGTGGCAGGATTTGAAGTAACTGAGGGTAACAGTGTAGCGGGATTTAAAATGTTGCAGCGTCTTATTTCTATGTGTGGCTGAAACAATGTCAGTTCATATCCTGTTAAACGTGCAATAGTCAAGTGCTGAGTCTGTGTTCGGTTTAAAAGAACTTCCACGAAGTGTGGAACTTGTACTGTCAGGGAGTGTCCTAACACTATGGAATCACTCTGTCTGATAGCTAGGGCTGTGGCTGCTACTGACTTGAGGCACGCAGGCAGAGCCTGGGCCACTGGATCTAAGGTGCTAGAAAAATAAGCACAAGGCTTGTGTTGTCCTGCTTGATCTTGAGTAAGAACAGACAATGCTGTACCATTGCGTTCAGTAACAAAAAGTGTAAAAGGCTTACTGTAGTTTGGTGTTGCTAGAACAGGTGCTTGGCATAAAGCTTTCTTTAACTCATTGAAAACAAGTGTATGTTCTTGGGTCCAAGGGAGGACAGTCAATGTGGCTGCCTCCTGTGTCGTTAACTGTATCAGTGGTTTAGCTAGATATGCATACTGAGGAATCCATTGTCTGCAGTAAGAAGTGAGGCCGATAAAAGCTGGTACCTCCTTCTGAGTCTTGGGCTGTGGAAGATGTGCTATTAACTGGATACGGTCTGGTGTCAACTGCCTACCCCTCTTGGACAGTAAGTGTCCAAGGTACACCACTTGCTGGACACAAAATTGCAGTTTCGAAGGGGACACCTTGTGCCCCATCTCGGCCAGGAAATACAAGACTGTAAGTGACGCACGTTCGCAGTCACGTTCAGAACGGGCTGTGATCAATAGATCATCGACATACTGGAGCAGGGCAGTGTCAGTTGGCATATGAATATTGTCTAGTTGTCTTTTAAGTGCTTGACTGTATATGCTAGGACTTTCTGTGAAGCCTTGAGGAGCTCGTGTGAATTTATAGCTTCTTCCATTTAAACAGAATCCGAAAAGAAACTGGCTGTCTGGATGAATGGGGACACTAAAGAATGCGTTCTTGAGATCAATAGCAGTAAAGAACGTAGCTTCGGAATCAATGGCAGTCAATAGGGAAGAAATATCTGGAACCACTGGGTACTGGGGTATGATACATTTATTAAGTTCTCGAAGGTCAATCACGAATCGATAAACTGGAGGTACATTGGGATCAGTACGTTTAAGAATCGGAATGATAGGAGAATTACATACATTGGAGTCAGTTTCTACAACTACTCCTTGAGCAATGAGCTCGTCAATAATTTTTGATAAGGCTGCTACAGCCTCAGGTGGCAATTTGTACTGTCGGATTCGTGGTAATACAACACCTTGCTTCAGAGTGACACGATATGGTGTAATGTGCATACAACCTACATCAGTTGGACCTTGCGCCCATAAATGCTGTGGTACATTCAATAATCTTGGATCAAAATCACGTAATACATAATGACCTTTAAAATCACGTAAAAACAATCTCACTCCTTCTGGGGAGCAACATATGACTGCTCCTAATTCTTTCAGTGTTTTGATACCTAGTAAGTTTTCTGGACATGATTTCGTAAGTAACAAGTCAGTATTTCGGGACAATGGACCAACTTCTAGGGAAACTGGTTTCGATATTTCATTAACAATAGGCTTTCCTGAAAATCCAAGGGAAACATTTCTAGAGCCTGAGAGCGGAGCCCCTGGAACCTCGTCATGACTGATGGTAGTCCTACTTGCCCCTGTATCAATCAGAAACTTTCTGTCTTTCCCTAATACTTGACTGTGTACATAGGGACCCTCTTGATCCACAGGAATCTCGATGAGAGGCAAACCAACCTCCCTCTCTAGGCTGTTTCATGAATACTGCTGATATTCTGGATAATCTGACTGTGCGTACTGGTACATCTGCTGTGTAACGTGTTGTGTGGCAGCTATAGGCTGCGGTACGGTAACTGTCTGTTGTGCGTTCTGCGGTGGCTGGGAATTCTGCGGAACATGTTCTTGTCTAGGAGGACGTGGTCTCTCTTTCGTTTTACCTGTAGCTATGTTGTGTTTCAGAACTGCACATTCGTTTATATAATGACCTGGCTGTTTACAATAATTGCATGTCCCTTTAACAGGAACTGCAGAATGACTAGTCTGATTCGGACCCCTCTTCTGACTATCTTGTGGAACAGACTGTGCAACCAGTACTTTCATTTTCGTGTCTTTCATACGTCTCCTTTCATGTTCCTGCTCCTCCCTGATTCTGTTCTGGTGATAGTGTAGCATCTGGAGCATTTGTGACGGAGTATTAGCTTGCCAGGTACTTTCGACTTTCAGTACTCGATTTTTAACTTGTGGTAAAGAATTCTCAACTAGTTTGGTAACAAAAAGATGTGGATACGATTCACTACTTGTTTTCAGGCCGCTATTAATAATGAAACATTTCTCAAATCTAGAATAAAAATCACTAGTGTCTTCGTCTTGTTTCTGTTTACAGGCTGAGATGGCATCCCAGTCTTCCTTTTTCGTGGCTAGTAATCTTGGCAAGACTTGTATTAACAACTCGGGCAATGCTTTAGCTTTTTACCCAAGACCGGTACCTGGAACTCGTGTGTTATCTTCAGTCTCTAATGCGGTCCAATCAATCTTTTTCTCTCCCACCTCCCATTCTTTTTCTTTAAGTTTTTCATATATGCCCGCAGGCAACAGGACCTTTAACATTTTAATGATATCGGGATACGTGTATTCTCCCATACGGAGCATGTCTTTTAATTCACGGTGGAACCCTGCTGGATCTTTATCGTGACAGGGTATTAACTTTTTCATTTCTAGAAGTTCTATTTTCGTGATAGGGGTGTAAACAAATACTCGTTCGAGCTCACCCCCCTCTCCCTTAACTGGATGTACTTCTCGCAACGGATTCTGTCTGTCTATGTAGAATGATTTTCTTACTGGGGGTGGAACAGGAACAAAATGTGGATTCAGGAACGTTCTGTATTTGTGGCGCTGTTCTAAAATGACACTAATTAAATCGGTACCTAGACCTTTCCATCTGTTTAGGAGTAACTCGTTCAGTACATCATACAAAGGACCTGGATCAGACTGCTGATCCTCATACAGTGTAATGAGGTGCTGGATCATATACATACCCACCAGACGCTGTTCGGCTGGGGGCAGCTTCAGAAACGTTTGGGCCACTATTTCATCTGAAAACATGGTAGAATCACTAGTCCATCGGACTGCTGATCGGGCTAGTTCTTGTTCATGCATGGTACTAAGCTCACTATAACCTATTCGTAGTTTCAGAATTTTATCAGTAGCCTGGAATACATGTTCAAGAGAACACTGTTCTGGTACGGGAGGAGGAAAAACTTTCTTGTAATCTAGGCGTGAATGTCGGTTCGGAAAATCTAGTTCTACCTACATACGCTATTCTGGCGGGATTCTCGCTGTCTACCTCTTCACTTGAAGAGTCATTTTCTTTCTCGGTTGTTCTTATTGCTTTCTCCTTCTCGTGTATACTTAGTATTTCTTTACGAATTTTCCTGTACATACTTTCTATACTGTTTTGTGTCTTATGTTTTCCCTCGGCTATATTGTCACTCCACCTTGTCAGAGCTTTCATCTCGTCTTTGTCTTTATCCAGATAATCCTGCTCTCTTATTAAACAGTTAATCAAGAACTGTAAAATCATACTTTGAATCTCGACCTTTCTGTGTGTCATAGCTTCGTGAATACTCTCTGGATTCTCCCCTGTTCGGATAAAATGATATATTCTGTCTAGATGTTCCTTCATCTCGGGCAGGGTGGCCAAAAAGTTGGCAACTCGTCTTAAACGTACGGAATATAATATCATGTGATCTTCGCCTGGCACTGAATCATATATGCAGTCTGTAAGGTATTGCTTGAGGGCTGCGTGTGTAGACACCTTTGGCGTGCGCTGTAACGCTGCGTCTCTCAGCGTCAGTCGTTTTACTTGAGGCGGGGTGGTAGGAGCACCTCCCCCCGCTCCTCCTGAACTAGTATCGTCAGTTAATACTGAACGTGCTGGTAAAGTGACTGGCAAAACGGGCACACGTAATGTGGGCTGGTCCGGGGGTACTGGCACATTAACGGGGTTCCCGGGACCAGTGGCTGGAGGAACAGGAATTACATTATTAACAGGGTGCTGAAGTTGAGCAGGCGGAATAGGATTTGCATATTCTGGGACTGTATCGTCCAAATAGGATGAAAGGAAAATTTCAGCTGCAGTCGGTTTATGACGTAGCTTAGTCGGGACCAATGGTGGTGGTAAATTACAGGGTACTTCCGGGGTTGCCTTCGGCAAGCCCTCGGCAAGAAGAGGATACATACCTTTAATAAGGGCATTTCTCTGTCTGTCTGACTGTTCTGCTCTAACTCGTTCACCTTCTTCTAGAAGTTCCCTTTCTTGGGCTTTTTCTGAGGATTCCCTACTTAATTCTGCTTTTCTGAAATCTTTTTCGGATCTTTTATGGGATTCTTTACGCCATAATTCTATGGCATCTTTCTGGGATTGTCTGGCTTTCTTTTTCCATAATGCTTCTTCTACTCTCATGATGCACTCGGCATCCCATGTACCTGATACAGGCCATCTATATTTCTCTTCAAGATTCTTTGTATAATCCACCCATAAGTCTAGATATAATATGGCATCTAAGCCATGCTTGTGATAAATAAAGTGTCCAGGACTGTCCCTAGGAGGGACAGGAACTGCTTCTTCGAGTAACCCTTTTCTGGTTTTTATCTGACGTAACTTTGAAAACAGAGGCATATTTGAGTCGTACTTGAACTTAAACAAAATACACAATAATCACAGTAATGAAATGGCAAACAAATCACTCATACCACGACATAGAAATACATTAATAACAGTTCGAACAGAATACTACCTGATACACTGAATACATAACGCTTGAATTTCTCGAGAATGGACTTACTAGAATTACTGGATGCACTGCTAAAACAGTACAGAACATACCGGTCTCATAAAGAGACACGTCATACCGTATCCACCTAGATGGACACGTCGGACTGGATCTGCGTACCCAAACCCATCGGACCGGAGACAAACTAATGACCCCGTCTAGATACTCCCCCAGCAACGGTACTCACCGGGAAGCAGAACTGAAGGCCTCGGACTGGCCTGGACTGCTACGACGTCTGGTTACTACGCATGCGCTTCGAACTTCGGGCTTCGGAAACAGGTGGGCCTCCGGATACCTCGGACCTTGCTCTCTCGCATTCCTCACCGCCTCGTCTGGATGCCGGACCGCAGTCTCCGTCTCCTCCGTGGGCCTGAGGGAGACTTGATGAAGCAGAAATATCTGCACGTGCACGGTAGAGTTCCGTCACGGCTGTAGAAGGGTCAGGGGGCCTGCGTTACATCTCCGGCGCGTGGGGAAGGGGCTCGTCACTGTTCGGGCGCCATTATGTGGTAAATAAATAATTAATTACCGGTACTATTTTTCTATACCTTAACTAAAACAGATAGCTCAATAAATAAGAGGCAGGATCCGGGGTATCTGAGTTGAACAGGCTTTAATCAGGCACAAGGGAAGGGACAGGATCGGAACAGCCTGTAACAGAATGGAATGGCAGCTGCAACGTCTCATTAACAGTACATAGTATATATAGTAAAACGTTACAATTGCATTGAATACAGTAGGCGTAACAAGTGACAAACGTAAGATAAGAACACATGGGCGTACAAAGAAGGCGTGCACAGGGCGTGCACGAAGACATGTGATGAGAACGTCACAGAAGTGTCATAAATGGGTGGATACATGGAGGGGGCTACCTGGGCAGCTGGAACCTTTAACCTACTGGTGCGCGCAAACGGACCATGACGTGTAACTGGGGAGAGCTGGGACTCTGACTTCTAGCACTAGAAGAGGAGACTAAAGTCTGGCATGTCAGGACGACATGTACCTATAGCATATCTGGTATCTTGTGTTTGGAGTACATGTTGATTGAATCTAAAAGTCATCAGAGCAAAGGCTACTTGACACTAAGGCTGGTGCATGCATATATTCTTCATGTATTGCGTGTGCTAGGAATCTTTTATGGATATTAATTCAGTAATTCTCTTGCATGGAGACAGAAAGACTAGACTATAGCTGAAGATGTTTATGCGGTTCGTTAGCTTAGGAATGTGAAGACGGGGAGCTGAACTGATAACTAGAGGCATAACATATTCTTGGCAGACAGGCAGGCAGGCCGGGCCAGGCCGGGCACCGCGTTGCTTGGCAGAAAGTAAGCGAAGGGTCAGGGATGCGGGAGGGGCTGCATCGCTCCTCGGAGTGGTTTCAGGAGACTGGAGCTTGAATCTGGTGTTCAGGCCCTTTGAGGCCTAGAAACGGGGACAATTCGATGAATTAACATGCATAATGTAAAACGTTGGCAACATAGGCCTAGAAGCCTAATTCACGTTGCTTTCACGGGGACTGGATAACTGACATACTAACGTTGGACACAACTATAATGGCGTCTTTATTCGGTCATAGGGGATATATGCATATTAATCATGCACATATTACATAGGATGGGGAACACGTAGAACACATGACAAGGCAAAATTCGATTTTCCTCAGCTGGCTGGCGATGTCAGAGGGCAAGGTGGCTGCGGAATCAGGCGTGTGGTCGTTAAAGTTGTCTTAGAGGTTTTTAATCTTTAGGTGGAAGTACGATCCGGGCTTGTTGCAGAGGTCCTGGGAGGGGTTGATGTCCGAGGCTTGGCTGCGGGAGTTGGTGAATTTTTGGATGATGCTGAAGGGCTCCTTCGAATTACTGGAGTTGGCGAGGATTTTGTTGTGGATGAAGGTTTTTTTGGTGGTTCTGATGTGTTGATGGTATTTCGTCATGGCGTCGTTGTAGGTTGTGTGGTTTTCCGGTGTCTTGCTGTTTCTCCAGTTCTTCTCGAGGCGTCTGCAGGTGGGCCTGGCTTCTTGGAGGTTGGTTGTGAACCATGCAGATTTTTTTGGGCATTTTCTGTCAGCGTTGCGTAGCGGGGCGAGCTTGTCTGCTCAGTTGGAGATCCATGTGTGGAGTTCCCTGGCAGCGAGGTTGGCCTCGGTTGTGGCGGAGGGGGTGTTGTGGTTGAGGGTGGAATTGAGAAGGTCTTCGGTGACTCTGTTCCAGTTCCTTCGCGGGGTGCGAGGCGCAGAGCGGGTGTGGATGGCTTGGGTTTGTCGACGAGGAAATATACACAGTGGTGGTCGGTCCATGGGGTTGCGTGGTGTGGCTGAAGTGTACGTTGTTTCCTCCTGCGAAGATGGGGTCGAGGATGTGTTCAGCCTTGTGGGTTGGTGCAGTGACAAGTTACTTCAATCTGATGTTGTCGCGATTGTAGTGGAGGGTGGTGGAGTTGGGGTCGCTGGGCTTGTTGAGGTGGAAGTTCAAATCTCCAATGAGTTGGTAGTCCATGGTGGTGATGTCGTGGGGTGCGATGAGGTCGGTGATGGTGTCGGTGAAGAGGGTCTGGGGGCTAGGGGGTGTCTGAAGGTGAGGGTGCCGCGGAGTGAGTAGTTGGGGCGTGTCTGTATCTGGAAGTGTAGGTGTTCGGCGGTGGGGAAGGTGTCGCCGGAGGTGGAGAAGCCAAGGGAGTTTGTGTGTGCGATGACGAGACCTCCTCCCGGGTGGTTGGGGAGGTCCTTCCTCTGAATCTCGTATCCTTCCGGGATCGCGATGGCGATGTCAGGGGCAGAGGAGGCGTTGGTCCAGGTTTCTGTAAAGAAGCGACGTTGGGTGAGAGGGTGCGAGGAGGTTCCAGATTTCCATTGCTTGCCAGTGCATGGAGCGTACGTTGAGGAGGATGCATCTTAGAGCATCGGCTGTGGTGTTGGCTGGGGCGTTGGTGAAGGTCTGGTGGCAGTGGCGGCAGGAAAACTGGCTGTGGGTCGTGTTCAGTGTGGACTGCTGGAAGTTGTTGTTTCTTCCTGGGTTGAGTGCAGCTCCCTGCTCCCCTTCCCGGCGAAGGTCATCGAGAAAATCGCCAACATGCAGCTGACCCACCACCTCGAGGACAACAACAACCTAGACCCATCCAAGTCCGGATTCAGACGCAACCACAGCACCGAGACTGACCTTATGCCGCCACAGACAACATCAGACGCCAGCTAGACAACGGCGAAACCTCAGCCCTCATCCTCCTGGATCTGTCAGCAGCGTTCGACACGGTCTGCCACCTAACACTAAGAACTCACCTACAAGAAGCCAGAATCCAGAAGAAGGCCCTGTACTGGACCACGTCCTTCCTCTCCGGCAGAACCCAGAGAGTCCTACTCCCGCCCTTCCGTTCAGAAGCCACCAACATCATCTGCGGCGTACCCCAGGGCTCTTCCCTCAGCCCGACCCTGTTCAACGTTTACATGGCCCCCCTCGCACAAGTGGCCCGCCAGCACAACCTGAACATCATCTCCTACGCCGACGACACCCAGCTCATCCTCTCCCTCACCAAAGTCCCGCACACTGCCAAAACCAACCTCCACGAGGGAGTAGATAGAAGTCCTCATCCTAGGTCCCGCCCTCTCTGCTTGGGACGACTCCTGGTGGCCGACCGCACTGGGAGCAGCTCCGACACCCACAAACCACGCACGCACGCAACCTGGAATTCATCCTCGACTCCTCCCTCTCCATGTCAAAGCAGATCAACGCAATCTCCTCCTCCTGCTACAACACCCTCCGCAGGATCTACAAATGAATCCCGACCGAAACAAGAAAAACAGTGACCCAGGCCCTCGTCAGCAGCAGGCTGGACTACGGCAATGCACTCTACGCAGGAATCCAGGCCAAACACCTGCGTCCAGAATGCCTCAGCCCGACTAATTCTCAACGCCCCCCGGCGCAGCCACAACTCCTCCCACCTAAGAGACCTGCACTGGCTCCCCGTCAACAAGAGGATCACCTTCAAACTCCTCACCCACGCACACAAAGCACTCCACAACTCCAGACCAGCCTACTTGAACAACAGACTCAACTTCTACACCCCCGCCCGCCAGCTCTGCTCCACCAGCCTTGCCTTTGCCGCCGTCCCGCGCATCCAACGAACGACCTCCGGCGGCAGATCCTTCTCCTTCCTCGCCGCCAAGACCTGGAACACCCTCCCCACCCACCTACGACAGACCCAAGACCTGCTCACCTTCAGAAGGCTCCTCAAGACCTGGCTCTTCGAACAGTAGGAGCACCCCCCCCCCCCAGCGCCTTGAGACCCTCACGGGTAAGTAGCGCGCTTTACAAATTCTCTGATTGATTGATTGATTGATTGAGTGCGAGGAGGGTTACAGAGACGTATCTGTGGGTGGTTCGAGATCCAGGGTTCCTGACGCTGGCCGCGGTCAGGTCACGGTCAGGTTGTGGACAGTTGGCAGGCAGGCTTACCCTTGGCATGCTATTGGTGCGCAAGCAGCGCGACTGCACAGCTGCTGCTATTAAGTAGGGAGGGACGAGCAGCTGGGAGGCGGGACCGTCAGGGGGAGGGGCCGCATGGGCAGCAGCAGTGGGAAGAGGACGCAGTGGAAAACAAAACAGACCGGGCACAACGTTACAATGATAAAAACAAATTGAATAGGATTAAAAGACAGAGAATCACAACAAAATCAAGGAAGAATACAGGCACACACGGAGCTTATACAGGCAATGACCTTGCGGGCACAGCGCACAGCACAGCACGAACAGGCAGACAGCGGCCTCGAACACCTACCAGGTGGAGGTTGGAGGGCTCAGCGGCGGTGCAAAGCAGAGCAGCGCTGCTGGGGAGAGAGCAGACCTGAGACCAGGGGTCAGAGGTCTTGCAGAAGTCAGTCCTCTTCAGTGGGAATATGCCTCTTTGTGAAACTGTAAAATATATTGACGATTTATGTTGCAAATATGATCATCCACAAATATATTTTCAATAGCTTTAGATCTGCAAGATCATTATTGGTCTCCTGTATATGGCTGTTCATCAGGGTTCACATAAAGCAGCGGAAATATTTCTGGAAGTGAATACCATCAGAAGCTTTTAGCACTTTGTAATTTATTAAGTGCATCATGATTTATAATTAAAGATTACGAATGTGCACAAGTGATTGGCCTTTGAGTAACTTGAAACTATTTGCAAACTTTTGCACAGTTTTGTAACTTCTCCCAGCTTGACTTTATCGCCAATCGGCCGGGACAGGGTGGAGCTTGGAGGCGGGGCTGGGGTATATATGTACATCAGCATGCGGAAGCGCAGCGGATGCGTACAGCGGGCTCGCCAAAGGCAAGCCCGTCCGCGCCCGACCGGGCCCAGGGGCCATGAACCTTGGTCAAATTATTACCTACTCCCCGGCGGAACTCAGATTGCTAGAGCAATCTCAAGCTGCACTAACCCATGAAGCTCTTGCTCGTATTAAAGCTCATGGCATTTTCCATGAACAAGTGGACCATCCCATTCCCTTGTCCGTGACGCCCTCTGTTTCCCCCACTAATTATTCAACTGCAGGTAACTCAACCTCTCTCCGGGTCCTGTATCTTAACACCCGTTCTTTGGTGAAGCCAAAGGCGTGCCAAAGGCAAGCCCGTCTGCGCCCGTCCGCGCCCGACTGGGCCCAGGGGCCATGAACCTTGGTCAAATTATTACCTACTCCCTGGCAGAACTCAGATTGCTAGAGCAATCTCAAGCTGCACTAACCCGTGAAGCTCTTGCTCGTATTAAAGCTCATGGCATTTTCCATGAACAAGTGGACCATCCCTTGCCCTTGTCCGTGACGCCCTCTGTTTCCCCCACTAATTATTCAACTGCAGGTAACTCGACCTCTCTCTGGGTCCTCTATCTTAACACCCGTTCTTTGGTGAAGCACCAATTGGACATATTTCTGCTGTTACAATCTGACAAACCGGATGTCCTCCTGCTTTCTGAGACCTGGCTCACGCCGGACTCTACGCCTGATATCTTAGCAGCACTCCCCTCTGACTATTACATCTTATTAGCTAACCGGCCTGCAGGGAAGACGGGAGGTGGAGTTGCTGCTATTATACATAAAAGCCATAAGTTCAGCTCACTGACCTCTCTGGTTCTGCCAGAGGTGGAGAATATCGTCATTAAGAGCGATACTAATTCGGGATTTTGGCTTTGGTGCTTATTTACCGCCCTCCCCGTCCTTTCCCCTCTCCCTCAGTGAACAGATAGCTAATCTTATCATGAACCATGCCAGAGTCCTACTTATTGGGGACCTGAATTATTGGTTCAATGACGTATGTGGAGGGCCTCAGTCGGCTGAACTCTCTGAACTGCTTTCTAACATCAATCTGGTCCAACATCTTACTGCCCCCACCTACGATAAGGGCCACATCCTGGACCAAGTTTGGTCTCACAACCTAGAACTCTCGCCACCTATTACCTCTCCCTGTATATGGTCTGATCACTATTTGATTGAATTTACAGCTACCTTCAGTGGCAGGGCTAAGACTCCTAAGGCGGAGGGAGGCCTGACCAGAAAGTGGAGAACACTTGATACCCAGGAATTTATTAACACACGAGCTAGTTCCATCCCCACCGTTAATTCCTACTCTAGTGTTGACTCCAGGGAGAAAGATATCACTGACTGGCTATTGGCGGCCAGTGATATTCATGCTCCACTTATTAAATTCTCACGGGCCAGACACTCTGAAGCCCACAAATGGTTCACCAGTGAACTGAAAACTCAAAAACGATTGCTCCGTCAGTTGGAGAGGAAATGGAGGCATTGTTATGCCAGGGAAGATAGACAGCTTTATCTGTCAGCTTGCAGAGACTATAATAAAATCTTATTGGCCGCTAAGGCCTCGTATTTTTCCACAAAAATCCTCGCTGCCCCTAATAAATCTAGAGACATTTTCAGGATTGTAAATGACCTCAGCAGCAATGACAGAATTTCTCCCTGCCAGGCCCCCACTCAAAAGCAGTGTAACTCATTGAACAATTTCTTTGTGGAAAAAAATGAAATCATCAGGGCCAGTATTCCCATCCCTGTTCATGTGAAATCTCTAGACGACAATTCTAACAACTCTTCGACTATGAACCAATTTACAGCTATATGTCCTGACATCTTACTGGAGTTAATGTCTCGAGTAGAGTCGGGCTCTCCTAAGGACTGCTGTCCTCCCTCTGTTCTGAGGGATACTTTCTCGGCCCTTCCTCACAGTATTCTTCCTTTCCTTAATGAATCCCTTAGTAAGGGAGAAGTACCTAGAACCTTCAAAAACGCCACATTGGTCCCTCTTCTTAAGAAGCCAGGAGCAGATCCCTCTAATTCATCAAATTACCGCCCTATCTCCCTCCTCCCCTTCTTTGCAAAAGTCTTGGAGGCCCACGTGGATTTCTCGGCGGCGTTCGACACGGTCGACCATAACATCTTGTTGAACCGTGTCGAACAAGCTGGTATCCCGGGTGCTGCCTTTAAGTGGATAAAGTCCTTTCTTACTGACAGATCCCAAGCAGTGCGTCTTGAGAACTATACTGCCCCCAATCTGTCCACTTCTTGTGGGGTTCCACAGTGCTCTTCCCTTTCTGCACTATTGTTCAACCTTTATATCAGGCCTCTGATTCACTCAATTAAAGCTATGAGAACCACTGTTTTCAACTATGCTGACGATCTTCAGCTTGTTTTCTCTTTGGAGTCCCCTAATGCTGCCGTCGAATTCCAATCCACAATGCTCCATATTCAGCGTTGGATGGATTTGAATCAACTGAAGCTCAACCCAGGCAAGACAGAATTGGTGTTGCCTGGGAAGAGCTCTACTTGTTGGGGACCTCATTTTTGGCCAGGTGACTTAGGCCCACCCCCAGTCCCTTCCCCATCTGTAAAAAGTCTCGGGGTGACTATAGACTCTGATCTCTCACTTAGAGGACACGTGGGTGCCATGGTCTCCACCAGCCTTTTCCAGCTGCGTAAAAGAAGGAAAATCTCACACTTGCTATCCCACCAAGCTCTGGGTCAGGTGGTTATAGCTCTGGTGCTCTCACGCCTTGACTTTTCTAACTCCCTTTACACTGGCCTTCCCCAGGGTCTGCTCAACCGCCTCCAAATAATACAGAATCAGGCGGCAAGATTGATCTACAAACAACCGAGATGGCAATCGGCCAGGCCCCTATTGTCTAAACTACATTGGCTGCCCATAGCACAACGCACCGCCTTTAAGACAGGTTGCATAGTTTTTAAAACATTACACTGTGTGAGCCCTAAATTTCTTAATAGCCGGATTATCAAACATGCCCCTATGCGCAACCTTCGGTCTGCTCACCTCCATCTTCTCACTACCCCTACCATCAAACTAAAAAGGCAGGGTGGAAGGAGGTTCTCCTTTTTGGCACCTAGGCTTTGGAACTCATTTCCACTCTCTGTCAGGAACTGTGACAACTTACTGGGCTTTAGAAAGGCTTTGAAAACATGGCTCTTCGGGCAATATTATTAATCTGGTCTCTTGTATTAACATTCATCCGATTAGCACCATGAAACCTTTTGGTGTCCGTGCGCTTAATAAATTCATCTTAACATAACATAAGATGCGACAACTGGCGATGAGGAGGAAAAGCTATCTGCTGCCTCCTGCACCCTGCTTCGCACTGGTAGCTCCTAAAGCTGGTGGTTGACCCAGGAGTAATTCTCGAGTCCCACACTCCCGCGCCCTTGGAGCAGAAAAACACTGACATGGCCCCAGACACCCATTTGTCTCGTGAGCCATTAACATGAAAAAAAGGGCCAGTGGTCTCACTGACCACTGGACTCAGTTGCGCACTACTAAAAATGATTTACTGAAGGCAATACTCAAAATATATATCAACTTGAAAAAACACTTGCTTTTTCAATTTAATGTGTACAAGGTAATTATCACAAAGATACATTTGAAATCCAGATACATAATGCAACAATTCTCAAAAAGAAATGTCATTAACAATTCTACTGTTGATTGCGTTATATCACATTACAATATATTTAACAGAAATTCATGATGAATAACCCAATGCATTTCGGGACATAATTTGTCCCTTCTTCAGGGGGCGTAGAAAAAATGAATATCTGTCTACGAAATAAAATGAAATCAACTCTATAGCCATAAGACTGCAAAAACGTAGTCTCCTATCTGTGAATACAAAGATTAACCCTTTTCAAAATGTCCTTACGAATGACTGGTTTTATTACTGTTTCGACCAATAATTTCACCAGGTATTCAACTTCTAAACAGTGACAAAGATCCCAGTCTCATCTATTCTGCTCTGTAGCTGCAGATCCTCCTTTGTATCCACTTAGTCACAAAGTATAATCCACAATAAACGGGAAAAATATTTTCCAAATAGCCATGTGCACTGTTTCTGCTTAGTCAGGAAAGAGGCACAAAGGTCAATCCTCGTCCGTGATCACAGTGGTCTCCTGTTAGCTGGAATTGCTAGCATGTCGGGTCACCAAAATGTTGGGGGGGGGGGGTTTGGGCCGCTTAACCTGAGCCGGGATGCTCCGGGATGCCCATACTTGTCCGTAATGACCTTGCTTCTTCTCCTGCTCATCTAATATTCATATGGTCGACGAGTGAGCTATTAAGCCAACATACCTCATCGCCTACCTTCCAGCAAACTGGACCCTTCCTCCAGGCACCATGGCACATGTGTGCCCCTGCCAGCCTCCACGAAGATAGACCCAGCGCCATTCTAAACCCTGAGGCCATCTGAGTACCTCATCTGTCTCCTTGCTGCTCGTGGCCCACAGAACTCTTACCTTAATTGCCAACAACGAGCTCGCCTTTTGGAGACTCCACCACAGCTCCTCTTCACTTCTCTGCTATTGGAAGTCTGCGAGTTCCAGGACACAGCACCAACAGTGAGCATGCCTGCTGCTCACTAACCCTTCGCAGACCCAGGGGGCCATTATTGTCAACATCACCACCAAGAACACCAGTGCACACCCCATGCCATGGCGCAGGATGGTTGGGCTAAGTGCAATGTTGCTGCCTTCTTGAAACCACCCCCTCCATTTCACAAGGTCAGGAAACAACGCATTGGGGCCAGATGGTCTGCCTGGATTGAGCAATTCAACCACTTCATAGATGCCGTGGAAGAGGAGGAGTATGATACCAAGATTTTTAAGTACCTCCTGGTGGGTGAGGGAGTCAAGGAAGCTCTAAAGAATTTGCAAGTTGGATACTGCATGAAATCCAAACGTCAAGGAAGCTCTTGCAAAGAAATGTGTCCCACTGCCAAACGTCAACTATGAAAGGTACCTTTTTCAGAAGGCACGATAATAGCCTGGAGAAACATTGGATGAATTCATAGAAAGGTTAGAGACCTTCATTAAACATTGCCATTGTAATGGCTTCAATGATGAGGAAGCTTTGCTTCTCAGAATAATAGATGGATGCCCGTCTGACTCATTTAGGAAGCAAATGTTCAGACACTCACAGTCTAGAGAAAATGCTAACAGTCACCAGGTCAGAGGAGAGAGTGGAACAATAGGTAGCGCCATGGACGAAGGATCTATGTGTAATGAGACAGCACTTGCTGTGAGAAGCACTCGCAAGATTAATCATGACAGATGCAAAGACACAACCCCACAAGAGACATAGACATGCTATCGGTGTGGCTTTCCATTTCCCCATGAAGGAAAGTGCCCTGCACTCAGACAAAATGCCAAAATGGCAGAAAGAAAAATTATCTCGAGTGTGTCCGTCGGGCGCAAGAAAAAATTGAGCAGTTTGACCGCATACCAGGGAGAGAACAGAAGGCCGGTACTAGGCGACACCACTGGAGGTCAGAAAGGGAACCCAATGACAACCTGTCCTATACTAGTCCACTCATTAACAGCATCACAATCATCATCTCTTACTAACTCTAAATCCTGATGTAACCTTTCTGCCTTTCCCCTCTTCCACTCAGCAATTACCTTCCTCGTCTATACTTATCTCACACTACAAATCTCCAAATTAAATTGAGTACCCTCATCTCAATAGCCTTCCCACCTAACCATGACTTACCTTTTCATCAAATTATAAAGGGGGATGCACTTTCTCAATCAAAAAGGAAGGGGAGAGCTCTAGCAGGTGGATCAGATGGTCCGGTCAGAGGGATCCCGGGGAGCGGGATCTGAGTGATCAGATCAAAGTGCCCTCACACACTCCATACTGTGTCAGGCTTCATCATAGCGTGCTTCTAGTTGGACAGGCGCAGCTATGCCTGAAGGGCCACTCGATGGGGGCTCTTTAGCAAAGATCTTTTAGCTGTATTATGTGTGCAAGTGAGGGGGTGTAAGTGTAGGGTGGTGTGCAAGTGTTTAAAATAGTCTAAGGGACACCACAAAATTTAATGTAGTGGTGGTTTCCCTTGACAAAGTAAAAACAGGGGAGCTATTGTAGGTAATAATGTACTGTGGTAGCTTCATTGAGTGTTGAGTGAGGTCAACCTGTTTCATGCACCTGTGCCTGGAATGTCAGTGGCATTTCATCAGGACCAGTTAAATGCATACGCTTGATGAATGGAGTCCAGTAAGTAGTGTAGGGCTTCCACTCAAATTAGGCTAATACTACACCTGCTAGGCAGAGTCTGGGGCAGAGGCAGACGATAAAGAAGAGGGGCTAGCAATGGGTAAAGTGGCAAGAACCATAATCCGAACCACAAATGCAACTTCGGAGCCAAACAAACCCACAAACCTAGTGGTTAACCTCTCCACCAGATTCACCACTCTCTTTGAGGACACACTAGAGGATTTTCCTGCTTTCCTATTGTGGTTTCTTTGTGCTGACCTTCTTTTGGCTGGGCATGCTTAATAGCTGCGTCCCAGAGTGACTCTTTGCTTCCCTGCCATCAATTTCACAACTGTGGGGGGAGGCATGACCATCACACTATAAGGCACTGCCATTACCTCCGCGGCGCAGGATGCGCAAGAGGATTTTCCTGATTTCCTGTTGTGGTTTCTTTGTGCTGAACTCCTTTTGGTTGGGCTGTGGGCTAGCGTGCTCAATCGCTGCTGCCCGGAGTGACTCTTTGCTTCCCTGCCATCATCGCCACACCCTGGTGGGACTCGGAGTGCCAGGGTGCACCACATCACCCTAATTACTATCAGCTGCTGTGGGGGGAGGCGTGACCATTGCGCTATAAAGCGCTGCCTCTACCCCTGCAGCACGGGATGAGCTCGAGGATTTTCCTGCTTTCCTATTGTGGTTTCTTTGTGCTGTACTACTTTTGGCTGGCTTGGCCAAAGCCCGGGCCAAGGGCGGGCCCGTCTGAACTCCTTTTGGCTGGGCTGCGGGCTAGCGTGCTCAATCGCTGCTGCCCGGAGTGAATTTTTGCCCTCCTGCCATCAATTCCACACCCTGGTGGGACTCAAAGTCCCAGGGTGCACCACATCGCCATAATTACCATCAGCTGCTGTGGGGGGAGGCGTGACTATTGCGCAATAAAGCACTGCCTCCACCCCTGCAGCACGGGATGAGCTCGAGGATTTTCCTGCTTTCCCATTGTGGTTTCTTTGTGCTGAACTACTTTTGGCTGGCTTTTGGCTGGCTTGGCCAAAGCCCGGGCCAAGGGCGGGCCCGTCTGAGCCTGTCAGAGATAGAAGGAGACAGGGCTGGGCCCCCCCTCTAAGAGTTTGGCCTTGGGACTGATAAAGCATATTTTCTCTAACATTGTTGTCATAATATAACATTTGGTGGCTAGATCCTGTCAAATATGAGTAAGTGAAAGTTTAGTAAAGATCGAGGTGTCGTAGGGACCCTAGATGCTTATCTGCTGAGGGCAGAATCAGCCCTCATAAATGAAATAAAACTCACTGAACGAAGGCTGTCCCTAGAACCTCTTCCTTCCCAGAGCAGACTCTCTTTGATGCCCGTACTTATGGAACCAGGTACAGCAATTAATAATGATCTATCCCTTTCGCTGATCAGCACGTCGGCACAGGCTGCAACAGATCAAGCAATAGATATTGCTTCTTCTTCACCCTCTGATTCCGAAGTCGGTCCTGTTAGGGCTAAAATCACTACAAGAGGGCAAAAGACTAAATGTAGGCCAGACCACACTGCAGAACCTCCCCTGAAAAAAAGGAAGGGTAAAAGCATCCATAAACAGAGTAAACCTGTCCAGAGAACAAACAGGAGGAGGGTGAAAACCAACACCGGCACAGATAAACCTAATGAGGGCCCACTGATGTTTGCAAAACAGACAGTTAAGCATGCTGACAGTATACCAGATGGGAACTTTCGGGGTAAACGAGACGATGATGTCAACTCTCTTGGAGCCCATCATGTTAAAGATGACGAATATAGAATCTAGGCTAGCCAAAGTGGAAGAGCTGGCTAGTAGTAAATATTTGGCTACATTGGTAGATAGTAAAGAGAATGCCCTTTGTCTAGCAGGGGAGTAGGTGAGGGACCCGGATCATCCCTCAGCTCTAATCCTTTTAAACAAACACAAGACAGGAGTGGAAACACTACTAACAATAAATCCAATATAGATAATGCCCCTCTCTGTATTGGTCAACATCTTCCCCGAGATGGCCCCACGGCTGTAGTCCCTAATAACTCTGTTGGTACAGAAGAGGAGCATAGACTGTTAGGATGAATGGTGGAAACAAAGAAGCAGAGAGAGGTATAGACTCTATGGTACACCAAGACACGCCCTATAGTCTATTACAAAATGTAAATCTGCCCACAGAAGCAACTCTGTACACGGTTGTTTTGGTAAATGTCCCCCCTTTACCCCACAACATCTCTGAGCAATGGTCGACTTTAAGGAACAAGTCCTTGCATCTTTTAACTAATAGGACCGGTCTAAAAAATCCCCTTTTTTCAAACTTTAAAATGGTATAAAGGATTGGGAGGGTGGGCAATTCTGCTAAATCACTACGAGGAGATTGTGTTGTATTAACCTTTGGGTCACCTTTATTGGTGTGTACTATCCTAGAAAGGGACAACAACAGGTCTGTAAATCCCAATGATATAAATATACTACCACTGGGATATTTTTATCGACCATCTATTTCCTTAAAACGACAAGGTCTCACATTTGAAGGGGATAATCACATGGGAACTAGGCAGCCTAGACACCATATTCCAGTATACATTTGTTTTGACATTTTGAATTTCCTGGAGGACATTGATTGACTGGACTCCGGGAAATTTGCCCATTGTCGTTGTTTAACCTATAGGCATGAAACCAGGGGTAGACTTGGACTGACACTGTTGGGTTATGATGACGACTCCTCCAAATTCACTGTTGGGAGTGATAGATTTGAGGTTCGAGGCATATGGCCTCGAAGATGGAGACTCAGGTTGATCCCCAGGGTATTTTAGATGTTTCTCCTCCATCTATACATCGAAATGAGGATCTTATCGGAAGTAAGAGATGAGGCACAAGAGTTTATGGTTGCAACATATGAGGCTCAGGTCGATCCCCATGGTACTCCAAATGCCTCTTCTCCACTTAGATATTTAAAGGAGGACTTAATGGGGGCAGTAACCCATCCCAATAATCGTTCCGTTGATGGCAAACCTCCTCTCTGTAATATAGTCTCATGGAATATTGTTGTTAGGAGACATGGACCAAGGAAGCGATCCATCTGAATGGGTATAGGACCTATCACACTCCAGCAGTTGATGGTCACAGTGGTAGGGCTAAGGGTGGTGTGTGCATTTACATATCGAGTATCATGAACACAAACAAAATAACAATGCTTGCCAACAATGATTACCACCAACTAGTTAAAATGGATCTAGATACAACACGCTCTATAGACTTGGTTAATTTTTATAATAATATTTCCCCAGGAAAAGTTGGAACTGTTATAACAAATATGTCGCAATCATTGAAACTAGCAGGTAAAAGTAAGACAAAATATGTTATGTTAATACAGGTAGGGGATTTTAAATGTACGTTATGGGAGAATCCTGGCGACAATCTATGCGGAGCTTTAAGAGAAGAAGGAGCATGCTCATCTCACTTTAGGCATACTGCTTTGGGGGAGCAGTTAAATGAGCTTATTTTTACTTTTGACTTGGGCTTTGCAAATGTACTTTGCCCAACACCTGCTCCTCTGCCTTGGACTTTTAATGGTAGAGGATTATGCTCCACTATTGATTACGTTCTAACATCAAGCAATTATGCACATAGTCTTCATTCCTTCTTTGTCTCAGAGAATTCGCTTAGTGATAATTTCCCTCTTTGGCTATTTCACTACCCTCTAGTAAAACGTTTAGATCTATTAACAATATCAATCAGTTGCTAGAAAATATAGACATTGGGAGCATCAATGGGTACTCCCTTCATTGGGCCATGGTAGATCAAGCAAAGCTTATTAATACAGTGGTGGGTAAATGTAAATCAGACATAGAGACTTGCTTGAGTGAAAATGCTGCCCCCCGATAATATTCTTTATTGGTCCTTAAAACATATACATGAGAAAAATAATAAATATAGATCAAGATTAGTACTATATTCCACAGTGTCCAGCCGGACACAAAATGTAATCAATCAAATAAATGTTTCAACATAATGATGAGCAGCCAACAATAGAGTGGGATGCAGTCCTGCATCCAGTACACGAAGCAAAAAAGACAAATACATATGAAACATAAAGAATTTCACGCAAAAGACAGAGGATGCTTGCGGTCTGTGAAAATACATGACAAGCTATCCATGACAGTATTCACACTGATGTAACACAATGGTTTAAATGTGTGAATCTATTCCATAGGTCGACGACATTTCGGTCCCTTTTAGAGAGATAATGGGATCATCAGTCAGGACAGTGATGTTACCTGCCTGAATGACAAAGCTAACTTGGTAAAAAGTTAGAGACACGGGGCTACAGTTCCGGTGTGGAGTTTTAAGCTTCACTGCCACCGCGCAGCAAGAATCCTTTGATCCGGCCACTGCCGCACGCCAAAACCGGAATTGCATTGTCGTACCCGCAACTATGTGGATTAGTTCCTTGTGGAACACCATTCATGCTCCTTCTGCAATCGATAGCGGCTCCGCTGTGAGCTTAGTTTATCGTGTACCCAGTATAGTCTTCAGCTTGTAACATCACCGTCCTGATGATGATCCCATTATCTCTCTAAAAGTCGACTTATGGAATAGATTCACCCATTTAAACCATTGTATGACATCGGTGTGAACACGGTCATGGATAGCTTGTCAGGTATTTTCACTAACCGCAAGCATCCTCTGTCTTTTGCCTGAAATTCTTTATGTTTCATATGTATTTGTCTTTTGGTTTGTGTACTGGATGCAGGACTGCGTCCCACTTTATTGTTGGCTGCTCGTCATTATGTTGAAACATTTATTAGATTGATTACATTTTGTGTCCGGTTAGACACCGTGGAATATAGTACTAATCTTGGTCTATATTTATTATTTTTGTCATGTATATGTATGTATAAGGACCATTGTTACCAATATAAAGTTCGCACCCAGGGTCCTTATTTACCTATTGGGTTCCCTTGTTTTTCTCCAAACCCGATAATATTCTAGCTTCATTTCTTGTAATAACTAATGCAATAAGTGAGTCTCTTACTAGACGCAAATAGAGTAATGGATCCCAGCATGGGTGGTTTGATACGAGGTGTACTCAAGCATATTCTCAACTAAAAATAGAGCTGAATAAAACCCCTAGACATATGCTTGATATACGGTCAGCTAGAGTGGCATACAAACAAGCATTAAGGGACAGAAAAGCCACACTGAAGAAGGAGGCATGGGAGGCACTACATTCGGCCTCAGTAGCTAAAGATAGTGTGGCATTTTGGAAGGCAATTAGGGCACCTTTTTTATCTAGAGAGGCTGGCCCATCAATTTAGATAGCCATAACCGAGGAACAGTGGATTAAGCATTTTATTCAAGTATATACTGACGAGGGAAACGCCGATACTACTGATAATCACGTCCGGGAGGTTCATGGCTCAAATTAGTCCTTGCAAAATAAGGAATTAATGTTCACTCTAGAGGAAGTGGAATGGGCTCTTCGTGCAAGCCAGGGTGGCAAGGCTGCCGGACCAGACGGGGTCCCCATAGATATATTTAAATCAAACATCTCTCTGTGGGGGGCCCTATTAGTACAGGTGCTTAATGCGAGCTGTAGCACTCATTTTCTACCTACTTGGGTAGTATCCACTATTGTGCCCATTTTTAAAAAGGGGGACAGACAAGATCCGGGGTGCTACAGGCCAATTTCCCTGTTGGATGCCATAACGAAGGTAGCGGGCAGAATAGTATTGAGTGTCTTCAGGACTGGGCTGAAGAGAACTCTGTCCTATCAGACCACCAATATGGCTTTTGGGCTGGTCTGGGGACTGTAGAGCAGGGCCTAAATGTGTCTCTCCTGGTGGGGAAATACACAAGGGCCAAGAAAGGGAACTTATTTTTAGCATTTGTGGATCTTACAGCCGCTTCGACTGTGTGGTCCACACTAAATTATGGTTAATTTTAGAAGTTATGGGGGCTAATTTAAATATTATTTATTTTCTTAAACGTTTTTATAGCGACACCAAGGCTTGTGTGCGCTGTGGTCTGATGGGCGAGTGTTCAGATGCTTTTCCAATCAGGAGTGGAGTTAGGCAGGGTTGTGTCCTGTCCCCATTCCTTTTTAACTTGTATATAAACGGACTGGGGGAGGCCCTTCTTAAAGATAACAAAGACTTCCCCCAAGTAGCTGGTCGCCCAATTCCAGCCCTCTTGTACGCAGATGACGCGGTGCTGATGTCGCGTACACAAGTGGGCCTTCAGCGCGTTTTGGATAGTTTCTCCCCTTTTATGAAAGATTTAGGTTTAAGAGTAAACGCATCGAAAACCTGTATCATGCGCTGCGGCCACAGCATTAAGAAACTTAAGGATATGTTTGTGGCAGGGCAAAAGATTGAGGTTGCTAAGAAATTCTCATATTTAGGCACCCTTTTTGCCCACAATGACACCTGGGTACAAGAAGTTGTAGCAAAAAACTGGTACTTTTACGCACCACATCTGCTTTAACTGCCTTTGCCAGAAAACTGGGTAAAAGACCTCCAGAGGAGCTCATTAAAATTTACAAAGTAAAGTCTGTTTCGGCGGCAGTCTACGGGAGTGGGGTCTAGGGGTTTGTTGATCTACCTCCAATTCAGAGAGTAGAACATTCCTTTCTAAGATACATTTTATCTATCCCGAATGGTTCCTCTGCTTGCATCTGCCATGCGGAGTTAGGACTCCCCCTTTTCTCTGATTTAATTAGGCTTGAGCCGGTGCTATTATGGCACAGGCTCTGGACTAAAGATGAGGTCAAATTGAACAGAGATATCCTTTCAGATATTTTGAAACTGGAAGGGGCGATGAGGATACCATGGCTAAGATATGTTCGTAATTGTATTTTTTAAATCTTGGTCATTTAGAGTATTTTACTAATCCCAGTACCATCAGGGCATTATGGAGGAAGCAATTAAGAAAAGAGGGCATCATGCTGCTGGACACTATTAGAATATCATCTGAGATTTTACAACCCACAGTCTTGCACAATCAGATAGTTTTAACTACTTTTAACATTCAACTGGGTGCTCATGATAGGTTCCTATTAACCCGATTTAACCCGATTTAGGTTGGGAGTTTTTCTTTGATTGGTCACTTTTCCCACATTAAATGACTGGTCTCAATACCTCCAACCATGCTCCTGTGATAATACTTGTGGGACCAGGTAAGTCTTTTTGAACCAAGAGACTAAAATGCTAATTTTTGTCGGTGGATATGCCACAGAGGAGGACGAGGAGGAAGAGTCATAAGAGAAGCTCATATGGTCCCCAAAATACCCGCTTGCACCCACGTTCAGCAACAGTGGCAGTGCAGCAGCAGCTTGAAGATGTAAAGGACTGTCTGGTACTTCAATGTGGTACTCATCTGCAGGATAAGCATACTCGACGCATGCCTCTGTAGTGGATGAACTCTTAACAGGCGAAAGGTCCATGGTAGTCTCTATCTCCCCCTCAACTGCATGAGCATTAGTCGAAGAGGCTGAAGGCATCGGAATCAATGAAATAGTGTTACATGAAACACTAGGAGTCACACTATTCAGAATAGGCCAGAGGGTGTAGTTTGACATTGTCAATCGAAATGTATCTGTTCTCTTGGCGACCAGGCAAAGGTGGTAGTATCACAGTACGAGTACCCTTCAATCCAAGAGCTGGGACCGGTGCACGATAAGAGGGACTACATTATTTTTTGTTCTCCAGCTTTTCTCGTTCCAGATCTCCAATTTTGGGAAGCCAGTCGGCAACCGGGATCAGGATTGCCGATTCATCGGAAGAGGGTATATGTTCTGTAGTGAAGCTGTCATGAGTCTTTTGTAGGTCTAGTAACATAGTCAAATGGTTATCTACGTCAAAGGTTATGGCAGCTGCCACAACGTCTGGACTATCAAGGTCAGGAACAAATATTTTAATGCCAAAGAGCATTTTGTATGGAGTCCGCCCACCCAGAGATCTTCTAGGGAGATTATTGAGGGCACGTTGAACTCCATTCAAATGGGCCAACCAGTTACTGCAGGTACCTAAGACTCTAGCTGTCAAAGATTTCTTTAAGTCAGGGTTCATTCGTTCCACTATTAAATTGCCCTCAGGCCTGTATGGAGATGAAAACTGCACCAGCACCCCCGAATAATTCATCACATCCTTGTACTCCTTAGAGGCGAACGCTGGACCTTGGTCTGAATGGAAGGTGCCACAGGCTAAAATCCTGACAAAGACATGCAAATCTTTAATGACATTTTGAGCGTCAGCACTGCGTTGTGGCCAAACCCATAGGAATATAGTGCACGGAACAACTGCAACAAAAATATATTTATAGGCAGTATCAGAAATCAATGGACCGCAGTGATCAAGATATACACAGCCAAATGGCTGATAGGCTATGTATATCTGTATTTGAGGTGGTTGTGAAACCATAGACTGTTTGATCTGTTCACAAATGTCACAAGAAAGTACATAATTACGGGTTTGTTTATATAAACCACGCCACCAATAACGTTGCTGTAAAATAGAAACAGCTGCAGACACTCCGGAATGTGCAGAAGCCATGCCTTCATGTGTGGCAATGATCAAAGGAAGATTGAAGGTATAGCTGCCAGAATGTCATTATCTATCTTAGTCATAGACCTTGTTACTTCTGCAATGGAACACAGGGCTATTGCAGATTTGGCTGCCTCGTCAGCCAAAGAATTACCAACAGCTGATGGCCAAGAGTATGCATAACATGTGTGAGTGGCAGATGTTCCTTAAGCACCGCCACTCGAACCCAAAACATGTTATGCTTTATTGTGCTGCCTTTAGAATCATGATAATCATTCTGAGACCAAAAGAATTAGTTGTCATTAAAAGACTGAACACAGTAGTGAGAATCGCACATAAAGAATGAGAGTAGTCACAGTATGATCTGCAAACTTGAGAGCTAGAACAAGAGCACCCAGCTCTGCTAATTGCGCCGTACAGTCCCCTAGTGCCTGTGTATGCTCAATGGAAGACTTAAATTCAACATTTACAATTGAACCAGCCACAATAGCGCAAGCCACCGAATAAGCATATTTGGACCCGATGGCCAGTTGAGCAGAGCCGTCGGTATAAATGATACATTTGTATTGATCCAAAGGAAGCAATGACAATGGAGGAGGATGAACATGTTCATACTGTAAAAACCCCCGTGTCTGAAGAGCAGGATCAAAGATAAATGTTACATCAGCCGATGTCAAAGAAGTAGCCCATTGTATCCAACAGGGGTGTGAAGTTTTAGAGTTTGGTACACTCGCCTTAGTCACTAGTTCTAAAGCATTGATAGGGGAAACCATTAGAATGCGTTTCCTCTGAACCAGGGAGCTTTCTTTCAGAATTATCATTTGGACAGCAGTCAAAATCTTTTCAACTTTTGAAAATCGCATTTCTGCTGCTGTGTACAAATGTGACTTGTATGCTGTAGGCAACTCACCAGAAAAACGAGGAAAAAAGAGATTGAAGACAGACATGCACACAACAGCAAAGAACTCTTCAACATCATCAAGGAGTCCGCCCAACCAACCGGCGAGTCCACGGCATCCCTCCCTCACAAGACCTCTGCGACAAAATTCAGCACCTTTTTCTACCACAAAATCAAGAGCATCTACGACAACTTCGACGAAGACAACCAACACACTTAACACTCACCAACCACCCTGAAGCCAGTGATTGACAACTGGACAGCCCTCACCACTGAAGACACACTGAAGACGATGAAGTCAATCCACTCTGGGGCCCTCACGGACCCCTGCCCCCACCACATTTTCAACAGAGCCGCCGACACCATCTCACTCATGCTCTGCCACACCATCAACCTCTCCTTGGCAACCGCCTCATTCCCTGATGACTGGAAACACGCTGAGATCAACCCCCTCCTGAAGAAACCCTTGGCAGACCCCACCAACCTCAAAAACTAAAGACCCCTTCTCCCTGCTCCCGTTCTCAGCAAAAGTCATTGAGAAAGCCATCAACAGCCAACTCATCACATTCATCGAAGAGCACAACATCCTCGACTCCTCTCAATCCAGCTTCAGAAAAAATACAGAACGGAAACCGCCCTCCTTTCCATAACAGATGACATCCGTACCTTACTGGACAAAGGAGAAACAGCAGCCCTCATCCTCCTCAAGCTCTCTACGTCGTTGGACACAGTCTCTCACCGCACCCTAATGCGGAAACTCCATGACACAGGGATCCAAGACAAGGCCCTCGACTGGATCTGCTCCATCCTCGCTGGCAGAATGCAGCGGGTCAGACTCCCCCCTTTCCTCTCGGACCCTACACCTACCACCTGCGGAGTCCCCCAGGGGTCCTCCCTCAGCCCTACGCTCTTCAATGTCTACATGGCTCTGCTTGCCCCCATCGTCAGAACCTATGGACTCAACATTGTGTCATACACAGACAACACCCAACTCATCCTCTCCCTATCCAAGGAACCCAACACCGCCAGACACAACTTTCGGGAAGGGAATGGAAGCCGTAGCCAAATGGATGAAAAACAGCTGCCTACAACTAAACACCAACGAAACGGAAGTACTCATCATGGGCCCAAACCCCGATGCCTGGAACGACACCTGGTGGCCCCTCTCCCTCGAAGCCTGCCCACCCCCACGGACCATGCACACAACCTGGGAATCATCCTGGACTTAGAGCTCGAAATGGACCGCCAGATCAATTCTGTCTCGTCCTCCTGCTTCCACACCCTCCGCCTCCTACTTAAGACCTTCAAATGGATCCCCCTTGAACACAGAAAGACCGTCACTCACGCCCGGTCACCAGCAGGCTAGACTACGGCAACGCATTTTATGCCAGAATAAACAAAAACCTCCTCCACAAGCTACAGACCATCAAAAACGCCCACCGCAAGACTGTTCCTCAACCTGCCAAGACACTGCCACATCTCCCAGCACCTGCGCACACTCCACAGGCTCCCCATCTAAGCTAGAATCCCCTTTAAGATGCTAATCCACACTCACAAGGCCCTCCATGATACCGGACCAGCATACCTGAACAGAGAACTCAAATTCCACGCACCCCAAAGGACCCTACGATCAGCCCAGCTCTCCTACGCAGTGGTCTCCCACAACATAAAGACCCAATTGGGAGGCCGCTCCTTCTCCTTCCGTGCGTCCAGAGCCTGGTATGACCTTCCGCTCCACCTCAGACAGATAACATTGCTCCCTATCTTCTCAAGAAACCTCAAAACCTGGCTCTTCGACAGTCCCCCTCCTTGATGGACTGGAACCTGCAATCCCCCAGCGCCATGAGACCCTTACGTGTGAGTAGTCACACTTAACAAACACCTGATTGATTAATTGATAGGTACTGTGTCACCTTTGTTGAACGTCAAGTAAGTGAAACCGACCATCCCCAGTACAGTACGTATGACCAGGTTCATTGAATTAACACGCGTCAGCAAATAGGTAGTCATTAGCAGATCTGACAGCAACAACTGTAGAATAGAGGTATGCTCCGGAAGCCAGCAGGCAGAAGAAAATGTAGGTTGTATCAACGCATAGAGCGGTTTGAAACGCTGGGCATAGTCTGGGATGTATGTCCTCCCAAAATTTAAAAATCTCAGCATAGACTGAAGCTTCTTTAGCGTGGATCGGTGGATGGAGTTTGCAATTGTGCACATTTCTTCAGAAAGTAGGGGGCTAACCCCCTACCTTCATTATTGAGTTTGCAGCCCAAAAAGAGCACCGCAAAGCAAGCGATGTGTGATTTGGCAAAATTAAATTTGTATCCATAGTCGGAGAACAACAGAATAATTTGGTCGACTTGGACAAGATGCGGTATCAGTTCATCGTCCATTAGATTAATATCATCTCACTACGAGAGCGCTTCTGGGTCTATGCTGTGTAACAGAGACACAACACTTGCAGCAAAAGCCCCTGGGGCTGTTCTTATACTCCATAGGCAAACGAGTAAACTTTTTTTGATTTCCGACTGCAGTAAATGCAGTCCAGTCACAGCTCTCAGAAGCCAAGTTGTGACTATAGAAACCATTGGATATATCCAGTGTTGTTTTATATTTTTTACGAACTATGCTATTCACTAGCGCAAAGCTGTGAGTATTCTGTATCTCAAACGTATGACAATGACTATTCAAATTTCAATAATCTAATTCAATGCAATATGAAATGTCTGGCTTTGATACCAGGAAAAAAGGATTATTCATCAGCGATACACAGGGTTCAATTACACCTTGACATTCCAATTGGGTCAGAATGTCACAAACTGGAGCTTTAGCCTCACGTCTGATTGGATATTGCGGTTGTGGCTGTGCATAGACCGTAATGAAATCTCATGTGCCGGAGGATCTTTATCCCAGCCCACATGATTACGGTGAACCGCCGAAGCCAGGGCCAATGCCCACTCCGATGCGTAGGCCTGTGTAGCTTCTTCGAGGACGTGACGCGAACAACTCGGAAGTATCATGTCCTCCCCCCTAGAAGCGGCCAAAACAAATGGTGGAGGCCAAACTGTCTTCGCCAATAAGATGTCATATGAGGAAGTGAGACTTTTCCCCGAAAACATCTGTGATCATACGCTGTATGACACCTTCAATTTGTAAGACAATTTCATGAAGTCTATCTTGGGGCAACTCAGGTATCTGCTGTTTCTACTGTAATAAAAGTATCAGTTGCTCTCACCTCCAGACAGGGATGCTGCGCCTCCCGCACTATGGTAACCTCTGCCACGCTGTCGAGCAGAGTCACTGCCCATGTCCAGTCTAGGAGTAGTGTTCTCACAGTTTGAGGAATATTTCGCAGTTAAAGCAGCAACTTTCCTCTTTTAATAGGGTGGTTGAAAATGAAGCAGTCCCTCAAGTTTGGCTTTTACGTAAAGCTTTCTTGGTTGATCCTGTCCCTGTTGAGTGGTCGCACTTTTTCCGCGATCCTGGTGCTCTCCACCACCAACCTCTTTGTCCGATGTGTCTTGTAAAGAATGAGGAGAGCGCTGATCAGGGACTTAGAATCTATTAGGAGTCTTAATTTTCACGCAATCGTGCAAATCATAAGTACGCTCAGAAGAATCAGGTGTCGTGATCCAGCACGCAAACCTTTCTTCTGTTGTTGCTGCCCCTGTTTTTTATATCTCCAGTTCACTTTGGGAAAGAACGGGCACCCATCTTTATCTGTCTGGGCTTTCTGTTGATTTTGAATTGGGGTAAAATTCTTAATTCCCAGACTATTGCACCCTAATGTTTTATAAGCTTTTGCAATAATCTTTGGTGATTCGTGTTGTTTTTCTGTGTCAGCAACAGCCTCCAAGCGTTGTGCCACTTGTAAGCTTACTGCGTCACCCTTCACATTAGCAAGGATCAAATCGTAAACAATGTCAAACACTCTCACCAGTGTCATTCCCGCTTCGGCCCCATGTTCATCTTGAACACGCTTAATCATCGAGGGGAGAACGGTCATAGAGGGGGAGCCGAAACACATCAAATATACAAACAAACACTCTACCTCAAGTGTTACAATCAGCTAACTCAGGAACAAGGCCTTTTAGGTTAGTTCATGGTCAGAATCCTGTGTTTCCCAAATGGTGTATTAGGAAAAACAGCTTTGAGTTGCCCAAATTTCTCAGCAAGCCAATATGGTAGCTTGCCCTTATTTTGCGGATGTTTGCCCATCACTGAATTAATCATGACAGGACTGAAAACAACACCACCGGGTCCCGGTGGTTGTGCAGCAACTCCATGTCGTCCCACCTGTATGTTGCACGACATTAACTGTATAACAGCTCTATGTACACATATTAGCAAAGTATGTAATACGCGTAGCTCTGCAACTGGAACATTAAGATTATTTGGATGTGGGGTATACCCAGCCAAAACGGGCCACGTGGCCCCGTCAAATGATAAGGGGTCTAAACGGACCGCTGTGATAGGGTGTGGAAGGGCACCATTAAACCATATGGTGTGTTGCCAAGCCGTTACCGGAACTTCAAGAGATCGATAAGGCCGATAATCCAGTGGAAGCGGGGTGGCAGTATATTTGTGAAAGAAATTGTTATTTCCATCCACTGCCGGAAAGATGACCCAAGAGTACAACACCTCAAAGCGATGTGCAGCATCCGCTTCAACAACACAGATTATATCAGGACCGGCAGTAGGAACTTCATGTTGAGTCAAATGTGCGGTAACTGGAGCGCGGTTAGGACCTACAATGGCAACCACCATAATCAACAGAAGAAAACAATAACCTACGTGCAGCAGCACAATAATAGGTAAAAGAAAGAAAAAGACCTTTTTAAATTCAAGCTTGAAAAACCTATGGTATCTCAATATAGGAGGCTACACCATCACAACTGTCTACGGAAACAGAGGTGAGGTGATTGTGGACAAGCACAAGCACTACTCAGGAGACTCACAGATAAGTACCAGACCAAACATTGGCACCGCCATGTTGCAGGGATTCGGCATATATACAGAACTATGCGCAGAACAACAGGACCTCGGTGTGTAGGGGCTAAGCCTCCTACCGCCTCAGTACCCAAAATCCCAGGACTGACTACCTAGAGTGTCTCATTCATTCTCCTACATAATCACGAAGCTACAAATGATTAGACCACCCAGAACACAACACTCCCAACTCTCTCAGGAATCGCTGTAGCAAGACACACTCTTTTGTTCACTGCCTTGTGCTTGTCCACAATAAGAATTGACTGAGTCACTCTTATAGTTCAAAATGTTTATTTTTACTATAGTGCTCTATAATACAGTATACGCGCCACTGCCAGCAGCAAAACGTCTAAACATAAGACAGTTAGCATTGCAACAACTCCATAGATTATAAAGGGGATGTCATTGTATACAGACAGCCAATAAAGGACTACAAGGCCTAACTACCTTCCGCTTGGTAAGAAGAAGTTTTATTATATAAAGGAAGAACTCTGGGCTTTGTCAGCAGACCCAATACCTTAGTGCCTAGATGGTATTTCTACATCATAGGAACAGCATAGCTCTTCTCCCTGTAAGGGTCCCTCTCCAATTGTGTGTTTAAACAACATGCCTTCCCATATTATCAAAACATGAGTCTTCAGCAAATGCAGCTGTGTTCACGTGTTTTGTCTAGGTGCTAGGGACTGACCAGAACAGAATAACAAGGGGCATTGTTTATCGACCTTGCACAGCGTGTTCAGACTAAACTCCAGGAACAGGCAGAGAATGCAGAAAGCAGATGGTTCTCATGTGAAAGGCTCAAACAGAGTCTTGAAAAAATAAAGTCATGTAGTAACGTGCACAAAAGCAGCACCAGGGCTGCAGAGCTCATGCTAACTTAGCAATGTTGACAATGACCCTAACGGCCATATTACAACTTTTCTCACCGTCCTTTTTTAGGTAGAGATTGGGGCAGAGGCAGAGGAAAAAGAAGAGGGACCAACAAAAGGGTACAGTGGCAAGAACAACCACCCGAACAACAGATCCAACTTTGGAGCAAAACACACCCACAAAGCTAGGGGTTGACCTTTCCACCAGAGTCACCCCATCCTTTGAGAACAGCATAATGAAGAAATTACTGGATTTCTTGCCCATGTCACGTGAGGATAGATTGCACCTGACTAATGAGCTACATGGCTTCTTCTGTAAGATTAGACTTTGTGCATTCTTTCACAGCAAACCAGATTAACTACAGTTCTTACATTTGAGCAAGCAGTCCTTAAACGACCACTCAAGAACACTCTACCACAGTGATACGTAAAGTACGGCCCAGGGGGCTCACGCGCCCCTTCTGATCTTTAAATGCAGCCCACTCATCAACAGGAGAACTCAGCTGCTGTTAACTTGATTCTGCACTAACATTAAAAAGATGTTAAACTAACAGGCAAGCATTTATTTAAAGGTTAATTTAAATTAAAGAAAGAGAGTAACTTGGAAGTCCTGCATAGCTTAACTTTAAAAAATACCTTCATTGTAAAAGGCATCTTGCAGTAAAAGTAAGATAAAGTCTGTTCAAAATTCAAAAAGTGTATTTCCTTAACTTGCAGAACTGTTTTGCCTTAGTACATCAGATTACATCAGTGCATTTTGGTGGCATGGGTTTCTGTTATACATGAACAGCATTCATTATTAAATCAAACACAAGAGGTGGTTTATACAGCATACATTATCAAGTTATGTATTTCAAGGTCCTCATATGTGATCATGACGAAAAAGGAGGGAAAGTGAAATAAAACAATTGACCGGGATCACACAGTTTAGTTAAGTGGATAAGCATTGTGCAATTCAGACACTAGATGTATATGCTTCAATTTCTCTACACCCACCTTACTTTCAACCCCTCGGCCCCAACCCCGACCACCACTATGCTGGCATCAATGCAGCCCTCGGTCACTTCATAGACTAAACTTTGGGCCCCTGGGAAAATATTTACGAGTACCCATGCTTTACAATGATGTCTCGATTACTATTATGCGAGCAGACAAGGGTGGTGCCATCGTAAGCCTTAACAGGACAGATTGCAGCTTTGAATGTCTCCGTAAACTGGCTGATGAGAGAAGCTACCTATGGATAGACAGAGACCCCACTGCGAGGCTCACATTGGGAATCAACACCATGGTGACATCAGTGAAATCACAAGGATGCAGAACTAAAAATGAGGTGGAATTCTGATCAACCCCACTCCTAAGATTCCCTATTTCTACATCCTATCTAAGAACCATAAAGGGATAAGTCCTCCACTGGTTAGACCTATTGATTCCTGGATAGGGTCCCTACTGGAACCCCTCATCAAGTTTAGTGACCACTTTTTGCAACCTTTGGTTAAGAACATTCACTCCATCCTCAAGTATACAAGAGATGTTCTCAGCCTCATTGAAGAAATAAACCATATAGATGAAATTGGCCTCCTGATGACCCTCAATGTGGAAGCTTTGTACACCAACATTCTGCAGGATGCGACCATCGCGGTCATTGAGGCATGTCTACTGGTAGAGACATGGACTTCCTGCACAATGGTAAGCTTCATTATCGAATATGATACTGGAGCATTAAAAGATACGTTTTTTCAATTTCAGGATCAGCTGTGCCACCAAATACAGGGCACTTGGAGGCACCTTTGCTCCCAGTTTGGCCTGCCTCTATATGGCTGACTTCGAACGCCTACACATTTCCACAGATACCAACCTGTATAACGGCAACATCAAAGTGTGGTATTGCTACATTGATAATATAATAATTTTGTGTAGCTGCCCATATTTACTTCACTACATAGGCTTGACCAGATCCTTCGAAATAAGAATCACTGAACATCGCAGCAACATCCGCTGTCAACGCTCCACAACAAAGATGAGCTCTCAATTTTTGGATGCCAGACATACTCCAGTTGACCTCAGATGGTCCATCCTGGGGGCCAACAATCATTGAACAGACAGTCCCTATTCCAGAAAGAACAACTTTGGGTCTTCGGTCTGCCGAACCACACAAAAGGACTAAGCGATGAGATGCCAGGGAATGAGTTGGACAACCAATAACAATGAATCCAACCCCCTTCACCACAAGGGATCTCCAGCCCTAGTGTTACGAAGTATTAATGATAAGTATATCTCGCAGTCTCTGGCAGGCAAAACACTAATTTGCCAGTTATTACTTCTGACAGACGGCTATTTCCTTGACATTTTTACATGCCTTTACAGAGCCACATGTACAGATTTGCAGAAAGAGATGAACAAACTTCTGTCAGAGTGCCGGTCCACCAAGGGAAAGAGCTTCCCGTAGTCACTGATAGGCATAATACTGTGGTTCTTTCCATGAATGATCTCTGATTTAGTGCTCAAACCTTTTATTTTTATAGCCTTTTTACTAGGAGTGAACACACCCTTCGGGATACACCAACCTCAAATGACTTTGAACTGGCTATCTGCATTACAATGGCCAGGCCTTCACGTCTCAAAATGGCCGCCATGCAATCCATTCCCTCGTACCCTACGTGCCATCTCTCTTGTGCATACATCACACGGCTGAGTACTGCACACTTGGTCCCTTCAGCGACATGGCTCGAATAGTCTCATATTATACAGAATGAACATTATTATAACTTTACCCTTTGCTGCAGCTACTACTCCAATATGGCCACAAACAGGATTATGAAAAATGATGCTCAATGCACGACGCACTGCCTGCCTACAATTGATTTCACCTGCCCGGGTTTCATGCCCGCTCAGCCATCCTGAAGCCTCTCAGCTGCCACTCATTATTCCAATCACAGACATGCCACACCGGTTTCCATTAATGTTGACCATATGCCTCCTTTATAAGCGCAATCAACTCCTCACTCCTTACTTACAGGTCAGCAGAGGAGGGTAGGTCCCTGCTAATATACTGCTAGGTCCATATGAGTAACAGACCACCTTTCTCCTGTAAATTCCTTGGTTTTCACGAGACAATGCTTAGGGAAGGTGGCGGAGTGGTATGATATTGTTGCAGAAGAATCACTCAGACCGCAGGCTTGGGCATGCAGGGACTGATTTCCAAAGCTATCAATTCCCCAGGGTCTTGGTAAATCTCCCTAATATTTTATAAATAGGTCCTCATGCAGAACTCGCCCTCCCCTCTTTCACAGTGTGTTCTTCATATAATAAGTGCTGTTGCCCTCCCATCATCCACCACCACTGTTCCTTATAGTGACCAACTCACTACACTACAGGTCATTACAGACACTCACTCCAAACCTGAACTTTTCAACTGCAAATCATTGATTTCAGGTGTGTTAGTCTAATTAGTTCAATGTAAGCAAAAGAGGACTGCAACTTCCAGAATGCACTAGACTATCAAACAAAAGTCTAGGATTGGCAACAGTGTCCTCAATGACCTGGATGGAGATGGCCAGCTTTAATCCACTGATTTAGCAAGGGTGCTTTTGGCTCTTTTTTCGTGTAGAACAGCATAGAAGGTGGCTGGTCATTCGTATACATTGGTGACGGTGTGAAGCACGCCTAGAGGCCCTGCAGTGGTCTTCTCAGTCCGTGGGGGTTCCATTAAGATGGCACTTAGTGCGCAGAAGAGGATATGTTGCCCTTAAGATGAGACAGCCTATTGATAACTTGAAGTAACACGTACACCCACGGAGACTGGCCCAGTAATGCAAACCGGACTTTGATGTCCAGTGCTGCCCTCCTGGTCGATATTTGTTCCTTGTAACCTTGTCTTGATGAGGCCCAGGTGAAAGGGCCCGAAACGCATCGACTGCATGAACAAAGAGGGGTCCAGTGAATGAAAGATTTTTCATAAAAAGATTGTACATAGCACCGTGGATGGATTCAGAGGTGGAGGGTTTTTATCTCGTGTGTGTACAGGATTACCTCATAGTTGATTGCCGTTAGTAATATAGCAAGCAAGAAACTCCTAGTTTGAGGTAGGAAGGACTATAGGATTATGTGTAGTAGTATGTCCAATTGATTGTATGTAATTGTTTTTGTGGTTGTGGCAATTATTCATTGTATTTATTTATGGTTGTATTGATGTATGTCATGTATTTTCGATGTCTACATGCATTTAAGAACAATTAAAAGAATGTACTAATTGTTCCATTTGGAGTCAGAGTTGGTATGTACCTTATCACAAATAAATACAAATAGGTAGGGACGGTGAACCATAGAATAGGATTACATTTATTGTTTCCTATTGTTAATGTTAATGTATTAATTCCTCCACGTCACTGCCTGTGTATAGTTTGATGTTTCCTTGCCCAGATGATGGAGGAGTATTAGGGCAAACCCCATTGTTATATTATTGTTTAACTCCAATGCAAACAGAGGAAATGCCCCCTACTCTCTAGTTGGAAAGTACAACATGGCCATATTCGGAGTCACAACACTTGGACGCGGTGCCAATGCACCTGCTGCACTAACTATAGCTACGCCCAGCCTCTCAGATACAGGAGGACTCCTCTTTGATACGGTTCACGCGAACACCCGTAGCCCCCCCCCTTCGGTGTTTCACACTCTCCCCTGAGCTCTTTTATTTCTCTCTCAGTGTCCTAACCTTCCAATAAAAAATGATTTGCTGCTCGCATCGCTGCATCCTTATTAACATCTTAAAGTGCTTGAAAAACAAGGTGAGCAATCCGTTACTGCCCTTCTGAAACTGATAATTAACTTAACAGAGACTGCGCTGCCAAGCACTGGGAACAGGACACTTCTGAATCTCCATATTGCCTGGAACTTTGCCCAACCTCTGCTCATACCTTCTCTCTATGTATACCCTCGCCTTTCAAGACGTAACACCAGATCAACATTTGACTCTCGGCGCCCATAAACCTGCAGCTTCGTCAGCAGTTGGACCCCCACATTCCCAGACTCCCCATGCTGGCACAAAGTCAATGGGCCTCATTTATGAAAAGTGACGCATCGCTGCGTGAAAACAGCGATCCGTCACTTTTCACTGCGCACTCCTTGCGACACCAATGTTGCGTCATATTTAATGTTTGACGCATCATGTCACAAGGAGTTACAGATACGTCAGTATTTCTGACGTATCTGGAAGCGCAAAAGTGACGCATTGCTGGGGTGTGTTACAAAAGTGACGCAACTCCAGGAATGCTCCTTTCACATGGGGCCAGTCCCATGTGAAAGGGCCTGCGTCAGTCTTATGCCTGCTGTGAGGCAGGCGCAAGATTTTGACGCAACGGCGTCCTAAAAGTGACGCAGTGAAATTTCATAGATTTCACTGCGTCACTTCTACGACCCTTCCTTGCGTCAATACGCCCCCCTTGCATATATTATACCTGGCGCAGGTATAATGTGGCGCAGGGGTTTACAAAGTGACGCATCTACCTAGATGCGTCACTTTGTAAATATGGTGCAACACGGCACATTATTTATGCTGCTGGTGCGTCACAAAAAGTGATGCACCGGCGGAGTAAAAGTGATGCACGGCCTCATAAATGAGGCCCCCTGTATTTACTATCTCGAACCTGAGTCGTCACAGCAGCAACCAATCGCGTCTAAACTGGAAGTGCCATGGCAATAGTTTTAGTCACTTTCAGCGGCCATGTTCGATGCTTCTACCAAGACTATTTCGATTGAAAACATTACACATTGGTAAGGATGCTTGGCTTTACGCTGTTCCTCTTTTTCGTGCGTATTCAGATGTTTACCACAATTTGTTACAAAATGTAAACTTTCGAGGAAATTCTGCATACATTTGCCATTATGCATAGGAAAAAATCTGCAAACGGTTCGATTATATAGAAAAAGCTGTGAACACATTTTCCTTTTTTTTTCTTTTTTTTTTTTTATTTATTATTGGCAAATTCAAATCATAAAACATAAATATACAGGATAAGCAACATGAAATAATGTGGTATATATGGATAACGAGGTACATACACAGATATCTATAAACAAAGCTCTACCACAGGGAAAGATATAACTATTAAAAGAAAGAGTACTGAAAAGAGACAGAAAATAGAATCAGAATCAATCAGGGGCCCTGTATCTGGTTTCCCCTTTCTTCATTATACCACCTAGTAATAGGTTCCCAAATCTGTGTTCCGATTGCTCTCATTTTTCTACCTCTTGTGGCGTATATTGAGATTTCTTGTTTATAGATAGCTATAAAACGGCTAAGCCACATATTAAAGGTAGGGGGCTCTGTATCTTTCCACCTAGCTGCTAGAATTATCCGTAACACGGCGTATCCCAGAAATAGTACCGCCTGTTCTTCTCTATTGTGTTTCAAAGAGTCATCATGATCCAATAGGAGCAATGTTATAGAATCATGTATTCGGTGCCCAAAAATTTGGGTCCAAAATTCCAACATCATAGTTTTAATTGTAACCAATGTAGGGCATTCAGCAAACATGTGTAGGAGATTTGCGAGTGGTTGTTTGCATCTGGGACAGTTATCATCAATCCTAAGCCCCCATGCAAACAATTTAGCTGGCGTATAATATAAATTATAAATGATTCTATAATATTGAGCCTTTAAGTTAGAGGCTATAAAATATCTTGTTGAGAGGGCTAATGAGAGATCTAGATCTACATTTGGATTTGCCAATTTTAAGGCCCAAGATTGTTCCGTGCGCTCTAAATCATCAGGGGTATTGGCCAAAAGTAACTGATATAAGACCCCGATTCTGGTAGATTTTTTCCCTATAATATCAAATAATGGGATATTATCTGGTAGAATTTTTGGTTTGGTATTATAGATACTAGCTAATATTTGATAAAATTTTAGAAAATCGTTTGCGGGGACATTATATCTCGCTTGAAAGAGCTCAAAAGAAAGTGGGAGATTATTACCAAAGAAATCTCCGATTGTTTTAATACCTAGGAGCTCCCACCTCTGGGATCTACTATCATTAGGGATATTAGGAAAAATTTTACATTGCCATAAAGGTGTATATTTTGTATATGTAGGAAGCCCTAGATGTTTGCCAATAGCTTTCCAGACTGAAAGAGCATCTAAAACAGTCTTTAATTTAATTTTTTTGTAATAAGATGTTTCAACCTGCCTTAGAAAAAGTCCCTTATGTTTTTTGCCTAGACTGAGCTCATATATTGATGGTATATAAGGAATTACAAAGGTTGGGCCTCCTGGTTTAGCGGTCAAAAGAGGATCCATATATTGCAATAATGATGCCCAAAAATATAGTCTTAAATTTGGTAAGGCTAAGCCGCCTCTACTTTGAGGGAGTGCTAAAAGGGGGAGGGCCCGCCTTATTTTTCCGTAACTCCACATAAACTTTGCTATGAGGGAATCTATAGTCTTTATAAAGTGCTCTGCCGGTAACAGGGGGATTGCTCTAAACAGATATAGAACACGCGGGAATACGTTCATTTTAACGTAGTTGGCCCTACCTATAATAGAGAGGTGTAGACTATCTACCCTTCTTAGATCGCTTTTAATTTTATCAATGAGGGGAGAGTAGTTAATATCGCTGATGTTACTTATCTCTGCCGAAAGTACTACACCTAAATAAGTGGCCTGTTTAACCCTGAGAATGCTTTCATATTGAGTGTTACTAGTGGCTAATACCATAGTCTTATCTCTATTCAAAGAGTACCCTGAGTACTTCCCAAACGCTTGGGTAATTGTCTCAATTTCATAGACTGCTTCAAACAGTTTAGTGGTTATTACGGCAATGTCATCCGCATATGCCATAACTTTGGTGGAAAAGGACCCTGTAAGTACTGGATATATGGAAGTTGAGGTTAGTAATTTTTGAATAAGGGGATCTATATAAAGTGCAAATAGAACCGGAGAGCATGGGCAACCCTGCCTTGTACCTCTCTGAATCATAATGACATCCGACTCATTTCCTGCTATACAGATTTTTGCCGTGGGGTTGGTATAAATGGCTTTAATGGCATTGATAAAAGTATTTCCGAAATTTTTGCTTTCCAGGATGTTCCAGAGAAACTGCCATAATACTCGATCGAATGCCTTTTCGGCATCGAGGAAGATCATCGACATCTCGCCCCCCGTGGCGCCCATGATGTCAAGTAGGGTTATGGCTCTACGAGTATGGTCTGTAGTGCCTTTGCCGGGTATAAAGCCGTGTTGCCACGGGGATACAAGCCGTTCGATGACCCCACTCAGACGATTTGCAAATATTTTAGCGTATAGCTTTGAGTCGGAGTTGATCAAGGATATAGGCCTATATGAGGAAGGCAGGTGGGGTGGTTTACCCTTCTTATGGAAAATTATTATATTTGTTTGTTTCCAAGACTCAGGGGGAATTGTGTGGTATTGGACTCCAAGAAACAAATCAAACAAAAAGGGAGTTATCTGATTACCAAGGATTTTATATAAATCCAATGGAATTTTATCCGGTCCGGCCGCCTTACCATTGGCCATCTCGGCTAATGCAATCCCCACCTCAGTGAACGTAATCTCTCTGTCCAGGTAAATCTTATTTTCTTCATCGATATTTTTATGATTAATATGGTCTGGGAGCCAATTATTTAAGAATGTTGTAATTTCATTATCAGGATGTGAGATATCACTACTATAGAGTTTTTGATAATATTTTTGAAATACCTTAACAATGTCTTTGGGGGTAGTATACTCATTTCCCTCAAATTCTATCTTTTTAATATTACTCAATGATTGCTTTTGTCGTGTACGTAGTGCTAACTGCTTCCCCACATTTTCCCCTGATTCGTACAGTCTATCCTTATTGGCCTGATAGGTTTCCGCGGCTTTTTGAATTAACGTACTATTAATCTCATTTTTTAAGATCATTATTTTATTTAAGATTTTCCCAGGATCTAAGGTAGGATCGACTTGCCCTCTACGAGACAGATTTAGCTGGGAGGCATGATGGGCCTCAAGATTGGACAACTCCTGCATCATTTCCATATTGGATTGTTTTTCTAGCTTTCGCTTATTAGCAACAAAGGAAATGGTCTCTCCTCTCAATGCTGCTTTAAAACAGTCCCATACTATAATACGGGGTGCACTAAACTGGTTACAGTCAAAAAAGGACTGGGTCCATGATTTAATATACGCTATATATTCTGGATTAACCAGTAACCTCCTATCAAAAGTCCACTGTGTTATTGGTTTAACTAAATTAGCCGTGTCGAAGGTAAAGGTCAGTGCATTGTGGTCAGATAAGGTTTTCGGGGATTTAATTATTTCTATAATATCTTTCTGATTTATACTTGACATAATATAGTCGATTCTAACATATTTGTTGTGGGGGAAAGAGAAATATGTATAGCCATCCACATTTGGCCCCCGGAGTAGGCCCCAGACGTCAACCAAGTTGTGACTTTTCATCATCTGATCCAATGCTGTATATACCTTTGGTTTGCGCCCTTTATAATTTGGAGATAAAAAATTCCCAGAAGACAACCCTATGTCGATGTTGAAATCTCCACAAAAGACCAGGGAACCTGACCAAGAGGCCAATTCAATTTCGAGCTCTCGAAAAACAGCAGGGTCATCTAAATTTGGACCATAGATTGCACAGATAGTGATATTCAGCTGAAGCTGAATTATGACCCATCTGCCATGTTTATCAGCTGATTTACGAATTGGGGGGCCTATTATAGGTTTAGCGAAAATGGCTACCCCTCTAGTTTTAGATGTTTGGGATGTAGCTGCCATTAGGTTATAACCTGGTAGTTTAAGTAAGTTCCTGTCAGAGTATGCGATATGTGTCTCTTGGAGACATAATATATCAACAGGGTTTTGTTGTATTAATTGAAATAACTGGGCCCTTTTATCTTTATGATTGAGGCCTGCCACATTCCACGTACAGAGGCTTATTCTCCCCATGTATTAACTTGAAAGACTAGCCCGATAAGCTTTAAACACCCATTCTCCTTAAAATATATAATATGGTTTTGCTTTTCTTTAACATTTCTGTAGCTTTTACTCTTAATACAAAGTAGTCCATGACCGAATTTGCCAGTTTTTCTTTTTTGGTTTCCCCCCTTCCCTCCCCCCCTCCTCGGCCCCCTCCCCAAGGCCTTCCCCGAGGCCTTCCCCCCCCACCTCCCCCCGCACTCCACCCTATGAGGCATGAAGACTCTCACTAGAGTCTATGATGATGGAGAGACACCCTGTGGCCGTACCTTTATCATTAATTCTGTATACTTCAAATAACACATGTGTAGGCTAGTGAAAGGATATGCAAAAAAAAAAGGAAACATGCAAAGCTATGAAAGAATAAACATCCTAGAGCCACGCAAAACCCAATGAGCCATGCGAAGAAAACCATAAATGCTGAGAGAGAAATTCATTATAAGGATAATAGATTATGCAGCATATTCTAGTCCTATTCTAAGCGATTTATCCGAAAAAAAACCACATTAGAGTTGGTGTTAAACTTAGGACTTTGAAATACGCTTATTCTTTAAGATGAGCTTATTCTTTCTAAATTGCGAAACAAATCCCACCATCCGGGGGCTATACTGTAGTCAGGATGACCGTAGCAATTTTAGGGCTCTTAAAGAAAAACATATTGACTCAGAAAATTAGGTCAGGCTATCTAAGAAAGCCTTCGCTTTGATCTCGGATGAAAAAAAATTTACCTGACCATTATACAACACCTTGAGTATGGCAGGGTTATTCAAATAGACCTTAGCTTTTTTGTCCAAAAAAGGTTTGATTAGCTGACGGAGACGCCATCTCCGCTCCACAGTTGTGTGGCAGAAGTCCGGCCTGACAAAGTATGAGATGTCGCCTCGGATCCGATGGGCCTCAGGTCTCGCTTTCTCTGCAATAATTTGACGAAGCAAAAAGTTACCAAAGTAGACGAGGATTGCCCTAGGATATTTGCTTTGCGAGTTGGTAGGCCGCAGTGTAGCAGGGGTTCTGTGGACCCGTTGAACTTCCAGTTCCCAATTCCATGAAGATAGCTCAGGAAAAGTGTCTTTAAAGAGTTGAATCATAAAGATGCGTATATCATCTCCTTCACTTTTTTCGGGTACTCCCAGTACTCGGAGATTGTTGCGACGCATACGATTTTCCATCTGCTCAAGCTTCCATCTTACGTCAGTCATCTCAGCGTCGTGGGCATCGACCTGCTCTTTCACCACAGTTGCTTCCGCCTCAATAACCACAATTCGATCTTCCATGTCCGACATTCTTGCATTGGATGCTGCCACTGTTTTTGAAAGTTTACGTACCACCCCCTGTACCTTTTGTAGAGCTTGTTGTGCTTTCCGACCATCCTTAGACGTTTGCTCTCTGTGTGATGCGATTGCCTGCAACACTGTGTCCATTACCGCAGTTAAGGTTGTGTCTTGTTCCTTTGAAGAAGAAGAGGCTCCATGAGAGCTAGAAACTAATGCGGGAATGCCTTCCCGATGAGGGCCTGCTGAGGTATGGTGGCTTCTCTTTTTTTTGATCACTGTGTGTCTTCCGGCTGTGGCTTCTCCCAATAGCTCATCCGCATCGCTATCTTGAGTACTGGAACTGGAGCCGGTATGCAGGTCGGATAGAGAATCTAAGTCAGAGTCTAAGTCATGGTGCCACCCTGGGTCCTCACGACCTTCAGAAATAGTGTAAAATTCAAGAGGTTCCAAGTCTGTATCAGACGTGATTCCTGCTCCATCATCGTAGTCTGGCCCAGGCAATGTTGGCTCTTCAACATTTCCTTCCCCTACTGGTGCAGAGGTGCCTTGAATTTGAGCAAAAGTTTGCGTTGAAGAGGGTGATATTAATTTATCCTCCTCACTGACAGGATTTAGCAATGTCGAGTGTATCTCAGGCTGAGGAACAGTGGATATATTTGTTGCGACGCTTGTACCATTTACAGGTACTACTGTATTAGAGGTAATTGCTGTAGGCTCAGCTGTAGCACGTATTTTTCCTGGCGCTTGCAGTTGTGGTTGCGCAATAATTACTGTGGCACTCCCTGGCGTATCTGCTGTTACAGTTGAGCCCTGCAGCGGTAATGACGGTAATGGTGATGATAGCGGGTCAGCTGTAGCTACGAGAGTAGCTAACTGTGTAGAACTTACTGAAGAATTTAGATCCGCTGGTAATTCAGACACTGCTGCCACAGACACTGCTGCCGCCGCTGACGAATCCGAACTGGGGAGCGCTGTTGGAGTTGCTGGCGGGGCTGCAATCAGCGTCCCGCTTGTTGCATGTTGTTTGGAAGGGGAGGGAGCAGCTCCGGCCGGCGTTTTACGGAGCAAGTCTACCACAGAGGGACCCGGCCCTGGAGTGTTAGTATTCCTCGTAGTTCTCTGTTGCTTTGGCTGGAGTTGGAGCTGGGCATGTCCCCCATCCGATCCGGCAGCTTCGTCCGTTAATGACCCAGCGCGCCTGGCAGCAAGTTTCTGGTCACGAAGCGCTTGTTTGGCTGCACGGGTCTTCGAGGCGGCTGTTACCGCCGCAGCATTTTTCGGAGCCATCAGCGTCTTCGTATGGGGGTAGTCGATGCCAGAAGCACAACAAGACTGTTGATGGAGCTGAAAAAAGAGTCTGAGCACTGTGAGGCCGAGTGCTGACGCGATGAGATGAAGTCTTGAGCGTGGCTGCTCAGGTAAGAGCAATGAATCTCCGGGTGGTTTGAGACAGGCGCCACTCATTATTCATCTTGCAGGGCAAAAAATTATTGCTAGCTTTGTCCTTTACTGCACCAGTTGTTTATCGCATTTCTCACGGTGTCTTCATGGGTATCACGGGATTCTAGCCCCTCCACTAACCCATTCAGTTGACTCAGGCACAGGAGAGTGTCTCACAGCGAACTAGTGAGCCGCCGCCATCTTGCCTCCTCCCGCAATCCCTCGTGAACACATTTTCCACTTCGACTAGGTTTATGTACTGAAAACGATTTCAAAATTGCACTGAATTTCGCGAAGGTTGCTCCAAACTTCAGAGTGTAAGCTTCTCAAATGGCGAAAATCAGGAAGTTTGCTAACCTTTCCCGACAAAAATTACACTCAGAGAGCTGATATTGGCTTCACCTGCCCTGATGGCGGGTGTCTTGGAGTAAGGAGAAGGTCGCCTGGTGACCTTGAGTGCCTGTAGCCCCTAATCACAATCTAATCATGAAGAAAACTCATATCCGCCTTTTGATTCAGTCATACAGTCCAAAATGTGTGAAACTTTCACGCAGCGCAATTCAGCAAGTCACCTTGAAAGAGAAAGGGCAGGAATGCGCCATATTTAACATTATACGGTGCATTCCTGTCCTTTCCTTGCGCTGGCGCACAATGTGCTGCCTTGTGCCAATGCAGACCCCCTTGTGTCATGGTGCAAGGGTGCCTACATTGTAGGTAGGATTGTTTTTGTGCAGGAAGGGGAACCTTCTTGCACAAAAACAATCTCTTGAGGCATTTTCCTCTTTCCATGTGTGTGACACATACAGAAAGAGGAAAAAACGAGTTGAAATAAAGACATTTCTCCTTGTTATGCCTCAGCTGGGGAGGCGTAGCATTTTGACGCATTCCCAGGCCTACCACTAATGGTAAGTCTGGGAATGCGCCACAATCCATAGGTGGATGCGTGTGAACACCCACGCTCCACCAATGCAATGCCTCCTTGGGCCAGAGTAACGCAACACTTCGATTTGCGCTGCGTTGCCTTACTCTAGATTTATCAAGCCACTGAGGTCCACACATGGTGGTCTTGCCTCGCTTGCGGGCGTCCACACACATGATACATTTTGCCCTCAATCTCTTCACTCTCTCCCAGTCTGCCACGCCTTTCTGCCTTTCTGCCTGGCGTGCCCGAGTCTCGGCCTGTGCTCGAGGCAGGCTCTCCTTCCCTGGACGCCTCCCTGGCACAGACTACCAGCTGATTTATTTCAGGACATTTCTCGCCCGCTGAAAGCCTGACCTCAGAAATGGCGCGGCGACACGGGGAAAGATGTACGAGGATCCCTCTGCAAAGTGCACTGGAGAAATGGACTGGGGTCCGCCATCAATCTGGCCCGGCTGAGTGACAGCTGAGCAACAGATGCAGGGATGTGGGACCCGGAGGGGTAGCGGGAAGGACACCGGGGAGCTGAGTCAGCCTTCATTACCTGTTTGGGCCATCAATCTGCAGAGCTCGCCCAAGGAGAAGGAGAGGCAGCCATCTGAGAACAATTGCTGTCCTAACCCACATATATCTCCCTTAAAGCTACATTCAGGAAATACGCCTATAAAATACCGACTGCTCTCCCGGGCCTTCCACAACCATCTACAGATTTCTAACGATGAACCTGATGATTAAAAAATAAGTGTGCGTTTGTTTTTCTAGATATGCTTGGAATAACTAACTTGAAAGACACTGAAATTGGCTTACGATTTAATGTATTTGTTTGCATAGCAATGAATTAGGTCATGAAGAGATTTGGAAGTTGCGTCAACAGTACAAGAAGTATATAGGGCAGGAACTGGGGTCATGAAAGACGAGATATAGTCTAGGCCAGGGGAAATGACACTTAAATTATTTGCTGAGATACATTTTGCGTGAGTGGGTTTTCAGGTGTATTGGTACGTACCTGCCATATGACTTCACGCAGAACAGGGTTGTACAACGCATGTCTAAGAGGGCATGGGCCAAGCCAGATTTTAATATCTTGGGGCATATTTACAATAAAGTGGTGAAGCGTGTCGTTAAGCCAAGCAGGCTAACAAAACTCTTCGTCACTTTAGAAACACAGGACTGCAGCATATTTACTAGAATATGGGGCAGCCCTGCGTTTTCCCCTGTGCTGGCGCTAAATTTAGTCGCCTAGCGCCAACGCAGGCACTCTTGCACCATAGTGCAAGGGCGCCTGTGTTAAGGGGAAGATTTTTTGTGTGCAGGAAGGCCCCCTTTCCTGCACATAAATAATCTTTAAATGCCGTTTTGTAACTTCTATGTGTGCTTCTTCACGCAGCACACATAGAATTTGCAATACAGCATTTTTTTTAAATAAATGTTTATGTGTAGGAATGTGGACCTTCCTGGACATAAACAATTATAAGCAATTTCCTGTTTCTATGTGTGCTGCCTTGTGCAGCACACATGGAAACCTCAAAATCAAGGAGAGATAAAGCATTTCTCCTTGTTTTGCATGTTTAAGACCAGGTTTTCCCTGGTCTTAATTTTGGTGCTGCCTCCTGTTTACGCTGCCCTTGTAAACAGGGGGCAGCGTCAAAATCAATGGGTGTTGCAGTGGAACACCCACCGCAACACCCATTGCCCTCCCCTTTTCACGCTAAGTACAGCGTGAAAGGGTGCCTTATTTACAAGCCAGCATTAAGCCACGCTAAGTGGCTTAGCGATGCCTTGTAAATAAGGCGAGGCCCCTATCGCCATCACAACTTCACTGAAAGTGACGTTGTGGTGGCGATAGGGGCTTGTAAATATGCCCCCTTGTGTTTCTGTGAACAACACGTTTACTTCTTGGTGTATCTTAGCTCTGAACAACAGATAGTTATTGTTACCCAACTCTTTTTAGCAGTATGAGAAAAATGAAAGGTTGAGTGGGCCCTTCCGATTCTAACCTGTGACCACAAGGTCAACCACAGATCCTTTCCTAGAAGCAGTTAGTTCAATGAGCTACCAGATCAAGATTTTCAGAATAATTAATATCCATATATATGAATTGCATTTAGATTTGCCTTATGTGTATATGTTGAAGACCTGCGTGAATCATGCCTTCTTGGACCTACGGTGAGCAACCTGCGGTCAAAGAGTTCAGACAGGGGACTCCCTGAATTATTGTTCTTTGTTTACTGCTTTTCTCTTAATGTTCACCAACAATCGTGTTTTGCTCTACTTGTCCCATGCATCTGCTTTGATGTTTCTTTGCCCCAGTCGCTGCAGACTAACATCGGCTGGGGCTTTGCCAGATCCAGCTAACTCCAAAGAAGGGCTAGGCTTATCAACTAACCAAGTGGAAAACCCATTCGAATATACAAATCATCTTTACAGAAGTACAAATACACGTTCATTCTGGCTAGCTTAACATTTTTGGCTGAAAACTATTTGCTAACTCAACTATCCAATCCCTGCTCCAAAGTCACAGATTCCTAAAAAACATACATCATGGGCCAGATGTACAATGGAAAATTGCATGCGCAAACAGGTTTGCGACCTGTTTGCGCGTGCAATTTTCCTCTGGGCCATGTAGTAACACTATTTTGCGACTCGCAAAATAGTGTTTTGCGGCTTGCTATTAGGAACTGGCGTTCCCTTCCTAATAGCGACTCACAAGCTATGTACGAATGTTTTGCGACTGCAATTGCGGTCGCAAAACATTCTCAATTTCCCGCCCTCTTCAAGAGGGTGGTAATGCAATCGCAAAAGGAAAGGGCCCCCAGGGGACCCCATTAACCTATGCAAATTCAGGGGAAAATATTTTTTAGGAGCAGGCAGTGGTCCCAGGGACCACTACCTGCCCTTAAAAACATAAAAATTAAATGTAAATACTGCATTAAAAAAAAACAGCTTTATTTAAAAGCAGTCCCAGACATGGAGACCTGCTGAGCCCAGCAGGCCACCATCCCTGGGAGGGCCAGCCATTCCAATGGTTTTGCAAATTGCGAGTGCCTCATTAATATTCATGAGGCTCGCATTTTGCAACCTCATTGGGAATCGCAATCAGTGTCTCAGAAACTGTTGTACAATTGAAATTGCGACTCGCAAATTGCGACTGGCAATCGAGCTCAATTTGCGAATTGCATTTTCAAATGGTTGTACATCTGGCATTCATTCAAGAAAGGCATCACATGATCCTTAATGGTGATAATGGCTTTTAAGACTAAGAGGCGTGCAAAATATGTATTACTTAAAAAAAACATGACATATGTCAAAATAACTGGTAAACCCACAATTATCAAGGTTTCCCACTTTTTCTACGTTTCCTCTAGTGATTGTTGAAAGTTAAATATGGGAGGATGTGAACACCTACCCCCAGGCTAACCTGTAAGAAGAACAATTCTGCTTGATGTTTTCTGGGGCAGGTCACGTGACGATATGAGCTGCATTGCCATTGTGGGGTCTGGTGCACTGAATGGTCTGTAATGCACTGAAGGGTCTGGCCCCCGCTACAAGAACCCCATTGGCCTGAGGGGCGCTGCAATTTAGGGGGCCAGAGGAGCTCGCTGACTCTTGGGACACTCGTACTTTGGGGTATACTTCACAACATCATAGCCGTACTTGCTCCTATCCCCGCAATGCCTACCCACCCATCAATTGCATTCTGGGACCTGTAGGCGATAACAATTTAGCGCCAAACGGGAGGCATATGCTTATGGACTGTACCTGGAAGGGGTGGAGCAAGCACAGAACAGCGAGGGGGAGGCGGGTATTTATACCGACATATGAACTCCTTCTCTGTTGCAGAATACCTCAGACGCTGAAGAAGGCTGTCATTATGCCGAAATGCATTCGTCTGTACGGAGGTGTTCCTTAATAAAAGCTGGCTCCTAACGGTTCCCCTATGGTGGTCTCGTCTTTCTCAAAGGAGGGAGGTCGTGTTGGATTTATTAACGCGATGTCCAGTGTCGCGTCTACGATGCCCCCGCAGCATTAAGATGGTCCGGGTTTCACTGGTCTCTGCTCCGGCGGAATCTTCGTTGTTTCCAGGTGACTGGATTTACCCAGGGCCCACCCTCAAGCCGTGGATAATGTGGTGCGGTGTAGCAGCCACTCGACTGCTCTCTGGACGGGGCGGATTTTCCGCGTGGCCCCCGCTACAAGAACCCCATTGGCCTGAGGGGCGCTGCGATTTAGGGGACCAGAAGAGCTTGCTGAATCTTGGGACACTCGTACTTTGGGGTATACTTCACAACATCATAGCCGTACTTGCTCCTATCCCCGCAATGCCTACCCACTCATCAATTGCATTCTGGGACCTGTAGGCGATAACAATTTAGCGCCAAACGGGAGGCATATGCATTATGCCGAAATGCATTCGTCTGTACGGAGGTGTTCCTTAATAAAAGCTGGCTCCTAACGGTTCCCCTATGGTGGTCTCGTCTTTCTCAAAGGAGGGAGGTCGTATTGGATATATATATATATATATATATATATATATATATATATATATATATATATATATATATATATATATATATATATATATATATATATATATATTCACTGAAAAAACCATAGGTTATAGACCATATATCGTTAGGAATTAGCATTTAAAAAACCTTATTTTACTCACACAAAACCATTGAAATTCCATATATAGTTAGTTGCACTAACTATATATCGCGCACCCGCAATCCACTGCTGATGATGTCACATATTACATCATTCATGACATGGTCAGTGACATCACTGATGACATCACTGATGACATCTCAAATGACATCACTGATGACATCACTGATGACATCTCAAATGACATCACTGATGACATCACTGATGACAACATCCAGTGACTGTATGTTTCTGTAAAGTTAAAATGTGTCTTACATATTGAAGAATGAGTGGAAGTATAAGTGTCTGGACAAAGGATTTAGTAGGTGCATGACTGAATGTATGAGTGAGTGATTAAATATGTCTCACTGAGTGCATGGGTTAGTGACTAAAGTGTCTTAATTTGTGCATCATTATGTCTGTTGTTCTGTAAACTGCTGCATGTGTTGATCAGTAGCTATATGATTAACTATATGGGTTACTGATTGATTGTCCAAGTATTTGTATGGGAGACTGAGTGTGTGTGTGGCTGGCTGGGAGGTGTGTGACTCTGTGCAGATCAATGTGTACTTGTATCAATGATTGTATAACAAGGTAAGTATGTGTTAGTATATGTTTGAAAATGTAAGGTGCTCTATGTTTAACTGTATAGACAAGAAAATGGAAGTGTCATTGATTCTTTACAGGACTGACTAGGTGTGTGAGTAACTCCATGGATGAGTGGCAGACTGTGAGTGTCTGTATAGGTGTATGAGTGCATATGATAGTGTTGTAAAGATGAGTGATTGTATGTATGAATGATTGTATGGGTGAATGAGTGAAGGTGTGTGTAGACGTAGGAATCAGTGAGTGCGTATGTAGTAACTAGTATTGGTGTGTCAATGGTTTCAAAAATTATATTCTGTATTTAACACTGGGTGAAACAGAGGTTATATTAAAATGTGAGGAGATGCATTGTATTGTCACATGAATGATATCATCAGTGATGTGGTCATTGATGTCAAATGAGATGTCATCAGTGATGTCATCAGTGATGTCATTTGAGATGTCATCAGTGATGTCATCAGTGATGTCACTGACCATGTCATGAATGATGTAATATGTGACATCATCAGCAGTGGATTGCGGGTGCGCGATATATAGTTAGTGCAACTAACTATATATGGAATTTCAATGGTTTTGTGTGAGTAAAATAAGGTTTTTTAAATGCTAATTCCTAACGATATATGGTCTATAACCTATGGTTTTTTCAGTGAATTTTCAAGGTTTTGTAAATGCTAATTCCTAACTATATATGGTCTATAACCTATGGTTTTTTCAGTGAATTTTCAAGGTTTTGTAAATGCTAATTCCTAACTATATATGGTCTATAACCTATGGTTTTTTCTGTGAATTTCATTGGTTTTTTAACAGCTAATATCTGTAGCTGTAAAATGTATTCTTCTTTAAATCCAAAAATATATTTTATATGTTTATGAATAATTTTTTTTTTAAATATTTTTTTTTCTTCGTTCCCGCTTCGCGAATCGGGAAGCTTCCCGTTAGCTGACCTTGATGCCGCGAAATAGACCGCGAGCCGGTAAACGTTTCTTTACCGCAAGTGCCGCGTTAGAAAACAACATCGTGACGCCTCCCGTCCGCATGACGTTTCACGTTGTCGCGTGATACGTCATATGACGTGCTACGTTAGCGAACTGGTACGCGAAGCGAGTCGCAAAGCGCAGGTTTCTGGAAGCAAACCGGGAGGCCCTGCAAAGCGCTTAACGTAAACACAGCAAGTCATGTGACTTGGTAATAACACTTTTCATTGGTTCATTTCACTTTTGGTTTCCTAATGATGTAAGACTAGGTCATATAATCTAAAATGAACACTTTTGATTGGTTGAGAACTCTTGTTTTTCCCAAATGATGAAAATCCCTCCTTCTTTCCTCACTCTGACTTTCATCATTGTGAGAGAAAGACCCTTTGTGATCACTGAGCAATGGCTTCTTTAGTAGCTTCAGCTGGTGCTTCCCCACCACCTCCACCACCTCCAAGGAAGAGTGGACCACCTGCTCAAGTTATACTTCAACAAGAAGAGGAAGAAGAGGAACAGAACGACGAGCACGAAGAGAGGCAGTTTTTGCCTGAGCAGCCCAGGACGTCTCACCGGAAAGAAAACTTCATTTGGCAATTTTTTTAAATTCCCAAAGGTCAGAAAAAAGTAAATGCAAGATACGTAACTTGCCTTATATGTCAAGATAGACTGTCCAGAGGAACCGAGAAAAAATACAGTTTCGGAAACTACACAATGCATCGCCATATGACTAGGTGGCATCCTAACAACTACAGTGCTGCACAGTTTCGGAACGACCTAGATAATCTCCCTATTATGGCCAGAAGATCTGTTGTACCGGAAGTAACGGGACCAGAGGGCAGGGAGATGGTGCCAAATATACAAATGAGATTTGGTGAAGTAAAACACATCTGCGTATATTGCGATGGATTCATTTGCTACGGAGAAAGAAGCATCACTCTGATCAACAGAGCTATTGACTATCATATGCAAGTTTGTACGAAACGCCCAAAATAATAAATACTTCTTTTTTTGTTTTGTTGCTCCTGTTGAGCCCTTTACAATGAATCGTTTTCATTGCCCCCTCCAAGAAAAACCCCAAAAAATATAAAACTGTTCAGAAAAATTCAAAAAAAGTAAAAAAATGTTCCGAAAAATAATAAAAAAAATATAAAACAACAAAAACAATTTAAAAAAAAGTTCTTTTCAGAACTACCTCCCCGTTATTAAAAAATTGGTACAATATTTGGAACTGTGCCAACCTCTATTTCTCTTAGTTCGCTTCCCAGTTCGCTCGCCGGTACGCGAACCGGAAGCGAACCAAAAACAGTAAGTATAAGGGAAGGAAACAGACACTTATGTTAAAAGAAAGACAGCTATAGGGGAGTAAACTAGAGATACTATTACCCGTAATCCACTGCTGATGATGTCACATATTACATCATTCATGACATGCTCAGTGACATCATCAGCAGAGGATTGCGGGTTTTTTGGCAACGTGCCTTATCCACGGTTTAATAACGCTGCCTTTTGCTTTATATAAGTTTTCAAATTGTATGAAATATATACCAATAGGTCGTTATGAACCTTTAGGTAGTGCTTTTCTTCATGAGGTCTGGTCGCTTCCATACACATACAGATGTTTCAAAGATGATCAAGAAGTTTATCTGAATGGAGAGGAATGCACTGAGACGCCAGATCATTCACTAATGTGTAGGCACATACAGTTACACGGTTCATGCAACAAACACCGACCAAATATGGCTTGCGTGTTGCAAGGCACGCCAGTTCCTGCTATCATCCCCACGTTCAAGTTGTTGGAAAATGGTAGTTATTTGATGCTCAATAATGAAGATTGTTCTGAGTTAATTAAAAGTATTCCTTTTATCGTAACAGTAAGTGAACGGGTTATTTGCTGCAGAAATGTTCTATTTCCTCCCACACATGAACATAGGGAGTTTTCAATCTGGCCACAAATACCAACCTTGGGACAGATTTCAACGGCATGGCAAGAATAAGAGCTCTTTTGTCTCAGAGAGAGGTGGCCTTGAGTTCGGCCCGTGAAACTTTCGTGCTTCACATAGCGAACACCCGTACAGAGGTGCAGACCCTTTTCAATTCAGATTTGCCTTTCAATTTCAGCAAGATGGTTCCGACTATCTTTAACGCATCCTCCACAAAGGCCCTGGCGCACTTTTTTAAAGTTGTTACCAGTGGTCTCGTGACTTCATTTGAGAAAATCTTTGGAGTCATCCCTGCTTCCTTTCATTCTATTTTCTCCACTCTGGTTCGTGGATTGGCATTTTTACTTGCATTACCAGCGGACGCTCTTGTGCTTTTTTACATTTTTAAATATGGATGTCCCTCCTATGCAACCTCCCACCCTGCAGCTGCTGACACTGTTCCGCAATCGCATGCTAGAATATTATGGCACAATGCCGTTGGCGATATTAAGCACGGCATATGGATTATCTTTTCGATTCTCCTACTTCACCTGTGTCCAGCCTGTATTTCACTGCCTGACCTGTGATTTCGATTGGGCCATTGATTTGTGTCTCTGCGGACCGGTTTCTCCTGACGTCGACTTTAATCAGCTGATGACTCCTATCATTACTCACGAGTTGGTTTGTCCTGGCGAAAGGATTATGGCTGTGGCATTGATGCATGGACTACTTGGTCCCTGGAATTTACTGGCGGCAGCACAGTCTTTCTTGGAACAGAGCTTTCTTGAAAACCCACCGAGCTGTCCTCTGATGGTGATAGAGGATCCGGTGCTAGGAGAGCACGTATGTTCTTTTCCGCTTTTAAATTGGATGGCTGAACTGTTTTCGGATGAAGACGGTGACTTCCTATTGGAGGCTGTTGCAGCTTATTTTGCATACACAGTTATGTCATAGACCTTTTTCATGTTTGATATGCTGAGTACTAGCATTTCATTGACAATTCATTGACTTATTTGTCAAGTTTTTATTATTTACCTTGCCTATTGGCTTAAGACTCGATAAAGTACTTGGCTGTTTTATTTTTCTTTAGCATTAAATTTTCCTAGTTTTTAATGCTTTACCTTGCGGACCGTCCACATATAAACTTGCAATCTGCTCTCATGAGATGGCACTTCTATTATCTTATTCAGTTCGTTTCCGGATCATGGGGAGGTGTCATCTAGGTCCTGGATATCTTTACACCGTGTTAAGTTAGCATGGGCTCATTACCGGTTTAAACGCCATTTTTCCTTTTTTGCAACTTCTGCACACGACACTTAGTTGTTGCTTTAGCTTTCCACCTAGTAGTTCATCGTGGTTTACATGAGAATAATATGTTATTGCTCTACTATCTGCTTTGCTTGTTAAACTATATCTGTACAGCGAGTGCTAAAGTTTCAAGAACAACACGATACAGAATTGTTATGAGGTCTGATCTCCACGACTTCATACTCATAACATAAGTGCAACTTCTGCCAATTCTGGGCATGAGGCGGGTTTTATATTGCTTTGCCGAACACACATACACAACAGTTGATGCGGTTCACATGAAGAGAGAGCTGGTGTATGCTGATGTGATTCCTTCAAATCTAAGACACTAAAGTATGGGCACGCCCTAAACCAACACAAAGAGACCTTCTTAGCAAATAATATAATATGTGTATTAGGGAGGGTGAGATATAAGCAGCCGCGGGCCGTGGAGGGAGTTACGGTGAGGCAGGGAGGCGGGGAGGGGGAGAAGCAGGGTGGAGCCCTCTCTACCTTGCCCCTCCCCCTCCCCGCCTCCCTGCCCCACCGTAACTCCCTCCACGGCCCGCGGCTGCTTATAAGTGTTGCTAACTCTTATTCATTTACAGCATGTTAACATACTATCACCATTCGCTTTTTATGTACTAGTAACTATGCTGGTAATTTTGCTACTGATAATATGTGTACTTCTATTATCTAAGATACTACGCCTGAGAAGACGGCATTAGTAAATAAACATTTCAAATACACATGTGTTCTTCTTAACTCCATGTTCTGGTTTCTAAGAAATATATAACGACCGACTGTTCATGAGTTCCACGTATCCTGAGGTACTATAAGTTCATATTCTGGATTGTCTAAACATTGAGAGTTTGTTATATCCAATGTGACACTGTACCTAGCTTGCTAAGGAGTTTTTGATTACTAACGTGAGTTTTGGGACACCCTAATTCGCCGAGGTTCCAATCCTCTGTCCACAGTTCTGTGTGAGAACAGAAACCCTGCGACAGGGGCACCCCCGACCCTTGCTGGAGCTTCATCACACTTGCGATACAACTCCAGCAATGCGCCACCTTTACGGCACAGATACATCACGCATCTGTGCTGTTTTTGCCCCATGATGCGCCGCATTGTAAATGCAGCACACCATAGGTGACGGAACAGCGGCACAGAATGACTAACACATCCCTGGTGATGCGCCAGTCATCATAAATGTATCCCTATGCTTCTTATCTTGTTAGAGATGAACCGCCATATGTATCATCAAAGTTTTTTGCATTTCCTAAATAGCGAACTTTAAGGAATAAATAGCGATTCTTTACCATTCCTAGTTTGCGATGAGCTATTTGCTAATTACAAATTACCCATTCATTTCCTTCATTTCCATAGGGCGGTTGGACTCACTTTTAGCTCGAACGGCTGAATGGATTTCCACGAAACTTGGCAAAATTGTAGGGACTGGTAGCTCGATGTGCCTTTGCTATGTCTCAAGATATATGCTCCAGTGGTTTTTACGAAAATTAACTTTGAAAAATATATATTGGGCTACATTGGCCTATATATATGTTGGAGCCCAAATGTAGCCCAATGTAGCCCAATGAAGCCCAATGTAGCCCAATGTAGCCCAAAGATGGCCGCCAGACACACAAAAAAACAAATGTAGCCCAAATATCAGCCAGATGTAGCCCAACTATAGCCCAGTGACAGAATGACCAATCAGCTTCGCAAACCTCCGTTACGCGAAGCGGAGCGCTGTTACAGATATATATCTTTTTTTGAACGTTAATTTCTCAAAATCCACTGGAGCACATATATTGAGACCTAGCAAAGGCACATCGGGCTACCAGTCCCTAATATTTTGCCAAGTTTCGTGCAAATCCATTCAGCCGTTCGATTATTATTATTATTTATTTTTTTTGCCCCGCGGGGCCCTTTTAAAACCTCCACATCAAACCTAGGGGGTCAGCGAGGATCTACTATGCCCCCTTATAGTTATTTCCCCCTTTGTTTTGACCTCCTCTTGTCTCTCGATCCTACCGAGAGACAAGATGGCGGCCGCTACGGACTTTTTGGAATGTTGACAGACGCCGGAGAACCAATCAGCTTCGCTTCACAAAGCTCCGTTGCGCGAAAAGTACGCGTCCTGGGCCGCTGCCCAGTCCGCTGTTACAGATATATATCTTTTTTTAAACGTTAATTTCTCAAAATCCACTGGAGCACATATATTGAGACCTACAAAAGGCACATCGGGCTACCAGTCCCTACAATTTTGCCAAGTTTCGTGCAAATCCATTCAGCCGTTCGGGCTAAAAGTGAGGCCAACCGCCCTATGGAAATTAACATGGGAAAAACGCGTTTTGGGACCCCCCTTTTTTCTCGGCCCCCCCTTGACGAACCCCCCCCAAATTTTCAAGGGCTGCTCAGAAACAAAATGTGCCATTTTCCTGAAAATTTCAGCCAATTCCGTCCACAAACGCCAAAGTTATTAGACATAGAATTTTCAAAAAACCCATAGAGAAAAAATCCTAACTATATATACCTACTGGCGACCGCCAGTAGGTAATATATATATATATATATATATATATATATATATTTCTCACCAAAGTGTCCTCATACGAAGCGCCCTCTTCTCACAGCTGGTGCGCCTGACAAGGCTGGACAAGCCTTGTATCAATACTTCCACCAATGTACAAAGACACGCAGCACTCTCACAGTTTGTGGCAAGAATAACGATTTATTCTATATTTTGCAGTGCCATCAGGCCCCCTTCACCAACGCGTTTCACCCTGCTGAGCTTGATCACGGTACAAAGTATTGTTAGTCCCTTCACTATTTCTTTGTTATATACCTGATCACCATTCTGCACATTATGATGCATTCTGGGTCAGGTAGTTTATAGAACATAGAACCCAATTGTGACAACAACAAAAAAATTGTGTTTTTCAAAAGTTTGAGTGTTTTTTTCTTTTTTGTAATGGTTACATGTTAAACAAGCATTAAAAATGCAATAGGTCTCGGATTTTTTTGAGTTAGAGCTAATGGAATTGTAAATGGCACTGTATTTTAGCCATGTGTTAATGAGGGTAAGCATGTGGTGTGTAGTGGAAAATGTGTGTTGGATTGGAATAGTAGGAATGGTGGCATGCTGCGCTTTAGATGAATATGTTTAAAAGTAAAGGGCATCATATTGCGATTGCTACAATAGTTAATTGTGGATGCGTTAACAATTGATGTGTGCACTGATGGGTGGTGGTGTGTGTGTGCTTGTTAAAAGTGTGCACAGATGGCTGGTGGTGTGTGTGCTTGGTGAAAGGGTGCACTGACAGCTGGTGGCGAGTGCGCCTAGTGAAAGCATGCACTGACGGCTGGTGTTGTGTGTGACTGCACTCACTCTGCGCTCCTCTGCGCTCACTCTGCACTCACACTGCAGTCACTCACACTCTGCGCTCACTCTGCAGTCAATCTCTCTGCACTCACTCTCACTCTGCACTCACTCTGCAGTCAATCTCTCTGCACTTACTCTCACTCTGCACTCACTCTGCAGTCAATCTCTCTGCAGTCAATCTCTCTGCATTCACTCTCACTCTGTACTCTCTCTGCACTCACTCTGCACTCACTCTGCACTCTGCACTCACACTACAGTCACTCTCACTCACTCTGCACTCACCCTGCACTCATTCTGTACTCACTCTGCACTCTGCACTCACACTGCGGTCAATCTCTCAGCATTCACTCTCACTCACTCTGCACTCACTCTGCACTCACTCTGCGCTCACTCTGCGCTCACTCTGCAGTCAATCTCTCTGCATTCGCACTCACTCTGCACTCACTCTGCAGTCAATCTCTCTGCATTCGCACTCACTCTGCACTCACTCTGCACTCACTCTGCGCTCACTCTGCGCTCACTCTGCTCTCACTCTGCACACACTCTGCGCTCACTCTGCACACACTCTGCACACACTCTGCACTCACTCTGCACTCACACTGCAGTCACTCACACTCTGCGCTCACTCTTCAGTCAATCTCTCTGCACTCACTCTCACTCTGCACTCACTCTGCAGTCATTCTCTCTGCACTCACTCTCACTCTGCACTCACTCTGCAGTCAATCTCTCTGTAGTCAATCTCTCTGCATTCACACTCACTCTGCACTCACTCTGCACTCACCCTGCAGCCACTGCTCACCCTGCACACTCACACACTGCTCACCCTGCACACTCACACACTGCGCAGTCTACACACTCACACAGTGCTCACCCTACACACTCACAATGCTCACCCTACACACTCACACACTGTTAACCCTGCACGCTCACACACTGCTCACCCTACACACTCACACACTGTTCACCCTACACACTCACACACTGTTCACCCTACACACTCACACACTGTTCACCCCACACACTCACACACTCTTCACCCTACACACACACTGCTCACCCTACACACTCACACACTGCTCACCCTACACACTCACACACTGCTCACCCTGCACACTCACACACTGCTCACCCTACAAACACACTGCTCACCCTACACACACACACTGCTCACTCTACACACACACACTGCTCACCCTACACACACACACACACTGCTCACCCTACACACACACACACACTGTTCACCGCACACTCTCACACTGCTCACCCTGCACACACTGCTCACCCTGCACACTCACACACTGCTCACCCTGCACACTCACACACTGCGCAGTCTACACACTCACACAGTGCTCACCCTACACACTCACAATGCTCACCCTACACACTCACACACTGTTAACCCTGCACGCTCACACACTGCTCACCCTACACACTCACACACTGTTCACCCTACACACTCACACACTGCTCACCCTACACACTCACACACTGCTCACCCTACACACACACTGTTCACCCTACACACTCACACACTGTTCACCCTACACACTCACACACTGTTCACCCCACACACTCACACACTCTTCACCCTACACACACACTGCTCACCCTACACACTCACACACTGCTCACCCTACACACTCACACACTGCTCACCCTGCACACTCACACACTGCTCACCCTACAAACACACTGCTCACCCTACACACACACACTGCTCACTCTACACACACACACTGCTCACCCTACACACACACACACTGCTCACCCTACACACACACACACACTGTTCACCGCACACTCTCACACTGCTCACCCTGCACACACTGCTCACCCTGCACACTCACACACTGCTCACCCTGCACACTCACACACTGCTCACTCTACACACTCACACACTGCTCACCCTACACACTCACAATGCTCACGTTACACACTCACAATGCTCACCCTACTAACTCACACAATATTAACCCTGCATGCTCACACACTGCTCACCCTGCATACTCACACACTGTTCACCCTGCATGCTCACACACTGCTCAGCCTGCACGCTTACAGACTGTTCACCCTGCACGCTCACACACTGCTCACCCTACGTAATGCGAAAAGACCTAGCTCTGCCCTTTGGCCTGTGTTGTAATCGTACAGTAGGTTGTGAGTAGTTGCGCTTGATTGGTTGGGGCATCCCCTCCTTGTTGCTCCCCTCACAGAGGGCCGGCTGCCTCCATGAAGCTCCCAAGACATGTGTTCAGCTGTTCCTTGTTTTAGCTCCTGTGTGTCAGTGCACCGTGTAAGTGCACAAGCATACCCTGCTCTCTCTGCACTCACTCTCACTCTGCACTCACTCTCACTCTGCACTCACTCTGCACTCACAGTCACTCTGGCACTCACTCTGCACCAGCACTCACTCTGCACTCTGCACTCACTCTCGCACTCACTCTGCACTCACAGTCACTCTCGCACTCACTCTGCACTCACAGTCACTTTCGCACTCACAGTCACTCTCGCACTCACTCTGCACTCACAGTCAATCTCACACACACTCTGTACTCACAATGCACTCACAGTCACTCTCCCACTCACTCTGCACTCACTCTGCACTCACAGTCACTCTCACACTCACTCTACACTCACAGTCACTCTCGCACTCACCCTGCACTCACTCTGCACTCACAGTCACTCTCGCACTCACTCTGCACTCACTCTGCACTCACAGTCACTCTGGCACTCACTCTGCACTCACAGTCACTCTTCACTCTCGCACTCACTCTGCACTCACAGTCACTCTCGCACTCACTCTGCACTCACAGTCACTCTCGCACTCACAGTCACTCTCGCACTCACTCTGCACTCACAGTCACTCTCGCACTCACTCTGCACTCACACTGCACTCACAGTCACTCTCGCACTCACTCTGCACTCACTCTGCACTCACAGTCACTCTCGCACTCACTCTGCAGTCACAGTCACTCTCGCACTCACTCTGCACTCACTCGGCACTCACAGTCACTTTTGCACTCACTCTGTACTCACAGTCACTCTCGCACTCACTCTGCACTCACTCTGCACTCACAGTCACTCTTGCAGTCACTCTGCACTCACTGTCACTCTCACACTCACTCTGCACTCATTATAGGGGGTTTGGAATTCCGAGATGCAAAGGCACTTTGTGCTGTTATCACGTCAACTTTGGCACAAATATACCTTTGCTGCCCAAAAGATATTTCATTTTTATTTTATTTATTTTTGAGGTTTTATATAGCGCGAACCAGACTCTTGCGAGTATCAGAGCGCTTTAAATGACAAGTAGAAATATATACAGAATATAACACGCCATAGTGAATCATGCAATAAGGAAGTGCTAGAAAATCTCACTCTGTACTCACACTGCACTCACAGTCACTCTCCCACTCACTCTGCACTCACTCTGCACTCACAGTCACTCTCACACTCACTCTACACTCACAGTCACTCTCGCACTCACTCTGCACTCACTCTGCACTCACAGTCACTCTCGCACTCACTCTGCACTCACTCTGCACTCACTCTGCACTCACAGTCACTCTGGCACTCACTCTGCACTCACAGTCACTCTTCACTCTCGCACTCACTCTGCACTCACAGTCACTCTCGCACTCACTCTGCACTCACAGTCACTCTCGCACTCACAGTCACTCTCGCACTCACTCTGCACTCACAGTCACTCTCGCACTCACTCTGCACTCACACTACACTCACAGTCACTCTCGCACTCACTCTGCACTCACTCTGCACTCACAGTCACTCTTGCACTCACTCTGCAGTCACAGTCACTCTCGCACTCACTCTGCACTCACTCGGCATTCACAGTCACTTTTGCACTCACTCTGTACTCACAGTCACTCTCGCACTCACTCTGCACTCACAGTCACTCTTGCAGTCACTCTGCACTCACTGTCACTCTTGCACTCACTCTGCACTCATTATAGGGGGTTTGGAATTCCGAGATGCAAAGGCACTTTGTGCTGGTATCACGTCAACTTTGGCACAAATATACCTTTGCTGCCCAAAAGATATTTCATTTTTATTTTATTTATTTTTGAGGTTTTATATAGCGCGAACCAGACTCTTGCGAGTATCAGAGCGCTTTAAATGACAAGTAGAAATATATACAGAATATAACACGCCATAGTGAATCATGCAATAAGGAAGTGCTAGAAAATTCTAGAACAATAAAAGGCAGTGTGATGCTAGTGTAAAATGGCAAATATAAACAAAGGACGCATATAAGTGAAAAACAAGTAACAAAGTACAGAGGATAGACAGAGTTCACGTGGATTGAGCCATGCGGATAGCTTTGACTTCTCTTTTGAAGGAAGCCAAGGAAGGGTTCATTCTAGTTTCACTGGGCAGCGATTTCCATATCCTTGGAGCCATACCGGAGAAGGACCGGTTATATGTTTTTTTCTTGGCAAATCGTTGCGGTTGTAGGAGAAGAGTCTTGGCACTCCTGGAAGATCTGCTGCCCGCTGAGAGTACCAGTTTCTGAGCTAGATAAAGTGGGGTGTTGTGGTAGAGAGCCTTGTGTGTCAGGCAAGCGATTTTTAAATGAATTCTGGCTTCAAACGGTAGCCAGTTGAGGGTTCTCAAGTCTGGGGATATGTGGGCATTTCTCTTAGAGCCTGTGATGAGTCTCGCAGCAGAGTTGATCGTGGCTCTTAGCGGGGCAGTCAATAACCTCGGGAGACCGCAAAGGGTTACTGCTCCGTATTCCAAGCGAGGTATATCTAAGGCTTGAACAGCTTGTTTGAAATCGTATGCTGGTAGATAGGGTTTCAGTTTTCGTAGGGTCGTTAGGTGGAAGTTGGCTCCCTTTGTTGAGGCGATGATGTGTTTCTGCATGTTGAGGTTATTGTCCAGCGTTACCCCCAGAGATTTTGCTGAGTCGACCACGAGTGGTTGACCATTTAGAGCTGTTAGGTGCTTCATCCAGCCTGTGATAGTTTGAACTTTGTTTGGGGGGGGGCGATTACAAGGAATTCCGTTTTGAAGGAGTTAAGTTTCACGTGGGTTCGGCCGGGCCAGATTTTGTTTTTTTGTAATGTGGAGTTGAGTGATTTGATGTCTTCCAGAGAGAGAATTTTGATGTAGATTTGGGTATTGTCAGCATACATGTGGAATTGAATTTTGGAGAAGCTGAGAAAATCAGTGAGGGGTTCCATGAAAAGGTTGAAAAGGGTGGGAGAGAGGGAGGAGCCTTGAGGAACGCCCAGAGTGACAGACGATGGGAAGGACAGGGATTGGTTGACCTTGAATCTTTGGGATCTGTTTTGGAGGAAGGAGGTGAACCACTTAAATACACTTCCAGATAAACCCATTCTATGTTTCAAGAGATTCAGCAGGTTGTCGTGTTTGACGGTGTCAAAAGCTGATGACAGGTCGAGTAGGATTAACAGACAGGCATCATTTTGGTCGAGGATTTTTAGAGTGTCATCTACTATATGTGTCATGGCTGATTCTGTGCTTTGACCTGCTCTAAAACCAGATTGAAACTGGTTCAGCAGGTTGAAACGATCAATGTGACAGTTCAGTTGTATGTTAACGCATTTTTCCAGGAGTTTAGCTAACATAGGGATGTTGGAGATCGAGCGATAGTTATTAGGGTCGGTGGGATCCGCTGTGGGTTTCTTTAGGATAGGCGAGACCTGCCCCGTTTTCAAAGTGTCTGGAATGGAACCTTGCAGAAGGGAAGAATTAATAATCTTGGTCCAGAGGGGAAGTAAGAGAGGAGTGAAGTCTTTTAAGTAGTTAGCCGGGAGCGGGTCAGTGAAGTGATTGGATGGTTTTAGCGTGTTAAGCGTTTTTAGGATGGTATCTTCATTGTAAGTGTTGAAGTGGGACCATGATGCATTGTTTTTTAGTTTAAAAAGTGGGAGATCATTGGCTGGGGCATCAGCAAGGGACAGTGATGGGCTCTCTTTCAGGTCCGAGATGGATATAAGGTCCTTGAGGAGGTCTGATTTAATGGATTCTGTCTTAGAGGCGAAGAAGGAGGCAAATTCGTCACATGAGGGAGTAGCGAGAGGGTTGATGTTAAGGACCTTAAGTAGGCTCTTGGTTTGAGCTTTTATAAGATCGAAAAGTTTTTTGGGGCGGTTCTTGGCTAGGTCTAGTTGAGATCTGAAGAAATCAGTTTTAGATTTTCTGATTTTTCTAAAGTAAGAGTTCCTGGTGGTTCTGAGAAGTTTGAGGAGGTCGGTTGAAGGAGTAGCTCTCCAGCGTCGTTCGATTATTCTGAGAGAGCATCTGACATCATTTAGCCTCCCATCGTACCATGGTTGGGAATTTTTAGAGGAGGTTCTCTTCTGTTGTAGTGGGGCAATTTTGTCTAGGAGGTTGTTCATGGAGTGAAAGTAGTGATTAGTCAGCTCCTGAACATTAGCTAGGTCTTCCGGAGGACTAAGAGGGTTTGAGTTATCTAGGGCTGTGAAGTCAGACCTTACGTTTTTAAGGTTTCTCTTCCAGATTTTGGTTCTCATGGGTTGAGTAGGGAGTCGAGTAATGGTTTCCGAGATTCGGAAAGTAATGATATGATGGTCAGACAAGTCGCAAGGGAGTATCGAGTCTAGCTGCGAGGAGCCCGCTTTAGATATTATTAGGTCGAGAGCTGCACCCATGTCATGTGTTGGGCTGTTGCATAGTTGGGTAAAATTGAGGTCTGAGAGGAAGGCTTTGAGGCTGTTTACCCCTGGGTCGTTGTGGTCGTCCCAGTGAAGGTTGAAATCCCCTAAGAATATTTGCTTCGATTTTTGGTTGTCATTTGAAGCTAGAAGGTCCATGAAGTGTTCTATGAAAGTGAGGTTATCTCCCGGAGGATGGTAGAAGGCGTGAAGGGAGCAGATTTGTTTGTTGTTGTTGGCAATGTTTAGGCAAAGGTATTTGCAAGATGAAATAGCAGGGGCATTGGAATTGGTCGCAGTTAAGCCAATCTGGTGTATGCAGGCTATCCCACCACCTATCCTGTCAGCTCTGTCAAGTCTGGTTATGTTGTAGTTGGGGGGTAGCAAGATGTCCATAATGGGAGTAGAAGTTTCCTTGAGCCAGGTTTCAGTAAGGATCATAATGTCTGGTTTGTTTGAGATAAGTAGGTCAGCTATATCGGCTGCATGTTTAGAGGCGGACCTGCTGTTTAGGAGGATACAGTTTATCTATGGATGGGAGATGATTGTGGTGGATCGGCAGTGATGGGGATTCTGGTGAGGTTATTTGCTACGATGCCTCTGGGAATGAGTCTCGAGGCTCTATGTGTATTGAGCAAAATGGTAGGTATTCTGTGGTCTGTCGTTTGCATCACATTGAAATCTTTAGTTAATTGTGGATCACGGTTACAGTTTACAGCTCCTAGAAGGCACTGAATTCTCAAATGAATTCACAAGAGAGGAGATGAAGTGTTCTGGAAACTCCAATTAACTCAGTAAATAGTTACTGCTTTGGTTTGACTTCAGGGCATTTTGCTAACAATCATCACCCGGGCTGTTGGGATCCAAGCACTACACTACAGGGCATGTCATGCTGCAGTGAGGAACTGAGGATAACGCCAAGACGTGGAAAAGTCAACATTTACAGAATAAAACACAATTTAAAAAGCTGAGCCATTTACAGAAAAAAACACAATTTAAAAAACTGAGCCAAGCTCACAGAAATGCTGCTAGGGCTCCGCCGACAGCACCCTCAGGCAATGCTCGGGTCAAGCCTCTCAGCAGAGTGAGTGGGCTGTGGCGTAAGTAAAGCACCACGGGGCTCCTCCGTTGAGCTCCCGCCTCCTCAGGTGCAGTCTGTGCGACTCCGCAGGGAGGGCACGAGGAGGCGGGCAGATGTCAGGCCCTCGAGTCTTGTGCTGTACTGTGCGAATAGGAGCCTGTGCTACTGTGCTCGTCCACAGACAGCCCTCTGCGGCGTGCACAGGTCCGGTCTCACTGGCGACCTTGCCATCCGGTGGCAAGCCTCTGCTCTGATCTTTCATACACCTAAAGAGAGGGGCTAGTGACATACCGCTGCACGGGAAGCAAAGTTATTAGGTAATGGGACACAGAGGGCCATGGGCAGCATTAAAGCAAGGGTGAGTTTTCTCCATCAGGACATCCATGCCAGCCTGCACGCTCTCCGTGATGTTGATGGCTATAGCAGAGTGGGATCGCTGGAGTTCAAGCCGAGTCATTTCCATAGCTCCCAAAGGCTGGGGTTGTATCATGCAAGTGACTAGCAAGGACTTCCCTCAAAGTCGAAGAATCTCCAGGTCGTATCCAGAAAGCGTGTGTAAGGCCATGCATTGCTGGGATTCCTTTTAATGTCTTGAGCTCTAGCTTAGGGAGGATGGCACCTCTTCGACACCTTGGAATGTGTGCTGAAGGAGGCCAGAATCCCTGATGCCATGTTCTGAAGATAACTCTCAGACTCGCACGAAATAACCCATTGGGTACCTTTAGTAAAGAGACAGTAGAGAACTATTGTTTAATTTTATTTTTGAAGCCGGCTGCACACAACTGAATTCGAGACAAGAATGCGGGCGGGGGCACTTCTTATTATCGAGTGCAATCAGGGGGCAGAAGGAAAGCTTCGTAAAGCAGACTGCAAAGAATGATGCACGTGCGCCCAGCATCATCCAGTCCTGACACTAAATGCACACGCTCGAATGCCAAATACAGTTCCGAGGCTTCCGAGAGCAAACAGCAAAGAATGGTGCACGCGCGCCCAGCATCTGTCTTCAATTACCGCGAGCCATGACAGCTGGTAATTGAAGAAATATGGCCTTCTGCTGCGCGTAACCGCACACAATATGCAATAGCCGGAGAAAGTCTACCGTCTATGGCCTATTGCGTGCTGTCTTATAAAAACACAGGCATGCGAGGCCCAATTGCCATGCAGCTCGCAAAAACACATTGCAAAATTCACGAGCTTTCAGGAATTTGGTAGGTACGATTTTCGAGCCCCTCAGAAAAGGACTCTTAAGCCACGCCCACTTCGTGGGACGTAGGCCGAGCCCTAAAAACATTATAGCTGTTTTCATTTTCCTGATGTTGTCCTTCAAACATTTTGCACATTTTGCACATTCGTGCCACATAATTAAGTCTTAGCACACATCGTTGGGATTTGTTGGCTCCTCACAACATGGCTTTTTGTTTCTGTGCCATTTGTTAATCATTTTTTTCTCATTTTCTTTTTCCGAGTTGTCCTTTCTGTCTCCACTTCATAACAGTCTCAGTGACTTTACGTATTTTTTGGATTGTTGTTACACCAGGAGAATCCATTGTGTTGTTTTAAATGTCCAGTGCATTTTTACGGGACATCATGGTTATGATGGCTATGTCTTTTCGAGGCTCAGTGCCTGTTGATGCCCTTATTTACATTTGTTATTGCCAATTCGCAATCCCAACTGTTCCTTCTACTTTTTGTACAAGCTTTGTTATTATCGCGCATTTTTTTACGTTATGCTGATAATTCTTTAGAGCGATACAAAAGGGGATGATGGACGGAGCGTTTGAGCAAATCAAACACTCACCCCCAGTCAACTGATCTGGGTGTAATCCATCACCATTCTTTAGCCCACTCAGCCACCCCAGTTCAGACATGGCCATATACAAATCAGTCTGACCCTGTGCCTCATGGGAACAGTCCAGCCCGAACTGCCAAGCCATGTCTTCCCTGGACCGGATTCAAGCATCCTGGGACCGGTTTCGGATTCATAATCCTCATCAGCCAGGCTATCTTGAATCCAGTGGCCAAGTGAGCAAGGGACTCACGTCTGAGCATACCCTGCCACATTTAGGGTGAACAAAGCGATACAAAAGGGGATGATGGACGGAGCGTTTGAGCAAATCAAACACTTACCCCCAGTCAACTGATCTGGGTTTAATCCATCACCATTCTTTAGCCCACTCAGACACCCCAGTTCAGACATGGCCAAATGCAAATCAGTCTGACCGTGTGCCTCATGGGAACAGTCCAGCCCGAACTGCTAAGCCATGTCTTCCCTGGACCCGAAACAAGCATCCTTGGACCGGTTTCGGATTCATAATCCTCATCAGCCAGGCTATCTTGAATCCAGTGGCCAAGTGAGCAAGGGACTCACGTCTGAGCATACCCTGCCACACTTAGGGCGAACAAAGCGATACAAAAGGGGGTGATGGACGGAGCGTTTGAGCAAATCAAACAATCACCCCCAGTCAACTGATCTGGGTTTAATCCATCACCATTCTTTAGCCCACTCAGCCACCCCAGTTCAGACATGGCCATATGCAAATCAGTCTGACCCTGTGCCTCATGGGAACAGTCCAGCCCGAACTGCCATGCCATGTCTTCCCTGGACCGGAAACAAACATCCTGGGACCGGTTTTGGATTCATAATCCTCATCAGACAGGCTATCTTGAATCCAGAGGCCAAGTGAGCAAGGGACTCACGTCTGAGCATACCCTGCAACACTTAGGGCGAACAAAGCGATACAAAAGGGGATGATGGACGGAGCGTTTGAGCAAATCAAACACTCACCCCCAGTCAACTGATCTGGGTTTAATCCATCACCATTCTTTAGCCCACTCAGCCACCCCAGTTCAGACATGGCCATATACAAATCAGTCTGACCCTGTGCCTCATGGGAACAGTCCAGCCCGAACTGCCAAGCCATGTCTTCCCTGGACCGGAATCAAGCATCCTGGGACCGGTTTCGGATTCATAATCCTCATCAGCCAGGCTATCTTGAATCCAGTGGCCAAGTGAGCAAGGGACTCACGTCTGAGCATACCCTGCCACATTTAGGGCGAACAAAGCGATACAAAAGGGGATGATGGACGGAGCGTTTGAGCAAATCAAACACTCACCCCCAGTCAACTGATCTGGGTTTAATCCATCACCATTCTTTAGCCCACTCAGACACCCCAGTTCAGACATGGCCAAATGCAAATCAGTCTGACTGTGTGCCTCATGGGAACAGTCCAGCCCGAACTGCCATGCCATGTCTTCCCTGGACCGGAAACAAGCATCCTGGGACCGGTTTCGGATTCATAATCCTCATCAGACAGGCTATCTTGAATCCAGAGGCCAAGTGAGCAAGGGACTCACGTCTGAGCATACCCTGCCACATTTAGGGCGAACAAAGCGATACAAAAGGGGATGATGGACGGAGCGTTTGAGCAAATCAAACACTCACCCCCAGTCAACTGATCTGGGTTTAATCCATCACCATTCTTTAGCCCACTCAGCCACCCCAGTTCAGACATGGCCATATGCAAATCAGTCTGACCCTGTGCCTCCTGGGAACAGTCCAGCCCGAACTGCCAAGCCATGTCTTCCCTGGACCGGAAACAAGCATCCTGGGACCGGTTTCGGATTCATAATCCTCATCAGCCAGGCTATCTTGAATTCAGTGGCCAAGTAAGCAAGGGACTCACGTCTGAGCATACCCTGCCACACTTAGGGCGAACAAAGCGATACAAAAGGGGATGATGGATAATTCTTTAGAGACATCTTTTTTCTTTTCTTTCCTGCTTCTGAATCTAATAATCAGCTTTGATTCCAATCTCCGCAATCTCAAAATTCGATTTCCTCCCCTCTCATTGATAGGGATCATTGCTAGTCCAAAATAGCTCATGTCCTTCCAAGTTTTCCTGCATGGGTTAACATATGTTTAGACATGCATATGTCAGATCTTCATTCTGAATCGCCCTTGTGTGCTCAAGGATTCTTTTCTTTAGTGGACCGATTGTACTGTCAATGTAGCGCTTACCACATTGGCATTCCAAACAGTAAACCACATGTGTGGTATTGCATGAAATGGTATCTTCAATGTTGAAAATCTTCCCTTGAGGGTCTGAATACTTCTAGTATTTCTGCCAATTTTACATGCTTTACATTGGCTACATTTTGTGAAGCCTTTTTGAAGTCCTTGAAACCATGTCTCAGGGTGTTTGTTCACAAAGTGACTGTTCACCAATTTATCTGATAAAGATGCTTTTCTATATGAGATCTGCGGCCAATTACCCAATTGCTTGCCAATGTCCGGGTCCTTAGTTAGGATGTTCCAGTATTTTTTCCAGGAGTTACGAATTATGAAGCTCTCCTTGCTGAATGTCAACACCATTCTTATTGGTTCCTTGCTTTGGCGGTCTGTTTCTTTCTCTTTCCTTCTTATGAGGGTGTCTGACCTTTTCACAGTTCTTGCTTTCATTTCTCCACGTCTGACATCATTGTATTGATACCCTCTTTTCAAAAATCGTTTCTTTGTTTCATTGAACTTGAGGTTCATTTCTTTTCCATTGGAACAGTTTCTCTTCATTCTAATGAATTCACCATACGGAATGTTCTTCTTTACACTATCTGGGTTAAAACTCTTACCGTGTAGTACACTGTTGGTAGCTGTAATTTTTCTGTGGACAGTGGTTTCTATTTTATCTGACTCCACATATACCTTTGTGTCTAAGAAAACAATTTCCTATGGGCTTTTACTGTAGGTAAATTTCAATCCAATGTTGTTGTCATTCAATATATGCATATATACCAGAAATTCTTCCTCAGTTCCGTTCCATAGAAGGAAGAGATTATCTGTGTAGCGTAGCCAAAGTACTACTTTGGCTACATTATGATCGTTTTTTTCTCTCCAAGCTATGGTCCTCTCCCACCACCCCATTACTAGATTCGCATAGCTTGGAGAGAAGGAAACTCCCATGGCGGTACCACATCTCTGCGAGAATATCTCCTTATTGAATAGAAAGAAATTATTTCTTAAACAAATCTCTATCATGTCCAGGACCATGATACAATGCTTTAATTGTTCCACTGGCTTCTGTTTTAAGAAGAATGTTATAGCCTGCAGTCCTATGTCATGACTGATCGAAGTATACAGTGATACTACGTCGATTGTTACTAACATATAGTCTTTCTGCCATTGGGTGTTCATTAAAATTCTCAAAAGGTCCCCTGTATCTTTTATGTATGATGTTAGAGTGGGTACCAAGGGTGCCAATATGTTGTCTACATAGATGGAAACATTTTGATACAGGGATTCACAACTGGAGATAATGGGTCTCCCAGGAGGTTTAGTTAGGATCTTATGCACTTCCGGAAGGAAATATATTGTTGGCATCACAGGTGCATCATTCTGCAAAAATGTTACCTCTTGTTCCGTCAGTAGACCTTGGTCCTTCCATACTTTCAATTTTGCATTCAGATCTTGGATCACGCTATTAAGAGGGTTGGTCTTTAATTTCTCATAGGTACTCTCTTCGTTTAATTGTCTCATAGCTTCTGCAATATATGCTGTTTTGTCTTGAATAACTATGTTTCCCCCTTTGTCAGCGGGTTTGATCTCTATAGTTGTATATTTTATGAGATAATCCAGAGCTCTTTCTTGTTTACTGAGATTTTCTTTTGTGTGCCCTTGTTTCACATTGGTGATCCTCACCAGATCAACTGAGACCAAGTCATAAAGGTATCCACTCGATTGCCTGGATAAAGTATCGGACAGAATTTTGACTTGTCTTTAAACTTTGCGGTCAGATGTATGTTGGTTCTGACTTCTATTTCTCGTAGAATTTGTGAATCTGGTATATTTTCCTCCTCCAGCTCATTTGCCAAACCATAGGCTGTTCTTAAACTTTCAATTTCTTTAATCGTTGTCACTCTGGATGTTTTGGCCCTCAGTTTGTATTGATTGTCTCTTATATTTGCTGAAGTATTTAGCTAGGTTTAGTTTCCGAACATACTGTCAGATATATCAAGCACTCTTACCTGTGTGTTCTTGAACCCTTACCTGTAAGGTGCTTGATTGGTTTTGCAGAGATGCTATGTGCCAAACTCCCAGAAACCCTATCCTACAACCTTTGATTCTTTTATAAAAGCTACTCTGGAGATCTCAGGTAAGTATTCAGTCAAGCGCGATGTTCCTCTGAAGCTTTCCGGAAGGCTAAGCACCTTCTGGAAGTCCCGGTGTGGCTTTTATAGTCTTGCCACACCCTAGGACGTCCGTTCTGCCGCCTGCGTGAACTTCGCCCTAAACGTTGTGCTCAGAACTGAACACAGCGCAAGGGCATATGCGTGCAGCTTAAAAGCTCCCTGAAAGTCTTTCCTTTTACATTACTTCCTCGTGCTGTGTTCGAACATTCACACAGCGTGAGAGCATTGCTTCTGAACTACTGTTTATCTTTTCCTCCAATGAATATTGGTAATGGTGCAATTGTAAAACGAGCTTTGACATAATCACAGAGTGCAATCGTAAACAAACATTGGCCGTTAACAATTATTGTCATTAATCACAGTACGCACCAAACATACTTATACACATAAGGAGTGCAGGATGCACGGGACAGGGGCGGGTTTCTTTAAAAGAAGATCTCCTTTATTAGTTAAAAGGAGATTTCATAGGTGTAGTGGAACATGGATAGCAGAATCATGACAGTAACCTCCCTGTAGAATCCCCCCTAAGACCATAGGGACAGGTTTTGGTTTCTCAGGATATCTGACATGAAAGGTTCTAAGAATCCTTGGGGCATTTTTCAAATTGGCAAGAGATTCCCATGAACGGTCTTCAGGACCGTAACCTTTCCAATCTACTAAGTAGAATAGTTTACCTTTAATCCCTTTTGAATCTAGTACAGCTTTGACTTCAAATTCAGGCATCCCGTCTACTTCTATAGCCGGGGGATGATCTAGTAATCTAGGGGCATATTACAAAGCAATAGCGATAATTATCGCTATTGCTTGGTTAGAGACAAAATTTTACCGCTGATAAACCTTGGTATTACCAAGGTTTATCGCAAATGCGATAAAAAACGGCCGCAATGCATGAATATCGCTGAGAAATCAGCGATATTCATGCATTACCGAGCTAATGCTCTTAGCCATGTTATCCACCTCCCATTGGATAACATGGCTAAGACCTGCTCAGGGCAGTTGTTAGCTTTTGGAGATATTCGCGCTTAGCGCGAATATCTCCAAAAGTTGGTAATAGGAGATAGCGATGTTAGCGACTGTTTCCAGTCGCTAACATCTTGGCACGCCCACTTTGCATGTCATTAGTGATAAATATCACTGACATGCAAAGTGGGGACCAAGATGGTCGCTATCTCCTACTAGCTGTCGCTAACTGGTGTTAGCGACAGCTAGGTAATAGGGAGATAATTTTATCTCCGCTTTCTTGGCTTTTAAAGACAAAAAAGTGGAGATAAACCCCCTTGATAATATGTCCCCTAGTTTCTGGATTGCATGGTTTAATCAAAGATACATGGAATACTGGATGAATCCGATAAGTTGCTGGTAACTGTAATTTCACACAAACAGGATTGATTACCTTTTCTACGGTGAAAGGGCCTATGAATCTTGGACAAAATGTTTTATGGCACTTCAATTTTAGATTCTTGGTTGCTAACCACACCTTGTCTCCTACTGAATAAAGTGGTGGCTTAGAACGATGTTTATCAGCAAACAACGTTTGAGTTTCTTTTGCATGTGTTAAGTGTTGTTGGGCCTTTTGCTGAACAGCAACTAAGTGGTTCACATAATCGGTAACTGCTGGAATGAAGGTTGAGTTTTTACTTACACCTAACATATCTTTTGGATGAAAACCATGTACACAGAAAAAAGGAGACATTCCAATTGAAGAGTGATCAGTGTTGTTATAAGCAAATTCTGTAGCCCATAAAATTTCAGACCATTCCTGTTCACAAGTAACCAACATACAACGCAAGAATTGTTCAATAGTTTGATTTGTGCGTTCAGTTAAACCATCTGTTTGTGGATGATAACTAGAAGACATGCACACTTCCATGTTTAGAGATTTCCCTAAGTTCTGCCAAAAATGTGAAATAAACTGAGGGCCTCTGTCCGAAATCACTATGGATGGAATACCATGTAATTTAACAATCTGTTCCACAAAAATATGAGCCATTTCAATGTCTGAAGGAAGCTTTTTTAGGGGAATGAAATGGGCATATCGTGAAAAATGATCAACAACAGTCAAAATCGTGGTGAATCCAGATTTAGTGAGAGGCAATTCCACAATAAAATCAAGTGATACTGTATGCCATGGCTGTGGAGGTAAAGGTAGAGGCAAAAGCAGACCACTGGGAGATTGATGAGTAGGTTTGTTTTGACTACAAACAGTACAAGATTCTACATATTGTTTAACATCTTTGAGCATAGTTGGCCACCAAAATCGTCTTTTAATTAGTTGGTACATTTTAGTTACTCCAGGATGAATTGACAGGTATGAATCATGATATGTTTGCATTACGCGTTTTTGGAGTGACTCAACGGGAACAAATACCTGATCATTCATGTACAATAAATTTTCTTTCCATTGTAATAACGGATAACTTTTGTTCCAGTCTTCTTTTGATTGAATTTTTAGAGAATTTTCTATATCAGATAATACATCAGAATCAATGAGACCTACAACAAAGCGGTCTGCTGGAATAATCGGATGAACAGTTTCTTGTTTTAAGTTCAAATCATCACTTTTACCTATTCTGGATAACGCATCTGCCTTGTTGTTTTCTTTCCCTGGGCGATAAGTGATGATGAAATCATAATCATTAAAGAACAGTGTCCAGCGCAACTGGCGAGGAGATAAATCCTTAGCAGATCTAAGTGATTGTAAGTTTCTGTGATCGGTATAAATTGTCACTGGATGACGAGCCCCTAGCAAGTAGTGTCGCCATTCTTTAAACACAGCTTTTATGCCAATAATTCCCTGTCGGCTATGGCATAATTTTGATCCGTAGGAGATCAATTTCTAGAGAAATATGCGATTGGATGCATTTGACCTGAACTTTTGCTTCTTTGGGATACAATGCCTCCTATTGCAAATTGGGAGGCATCAGCTTCCACAATGAAAGGTTGAGTGGGATCTGGGTGTTTCAATATTGGGGCTGTAGTGAATTGATTTTTTTTAAATCTTGAAACGCCAATTCAGTTTCTGAGGTCCATTCAAATTTCGTGTTTTTTCTTAACAGTTTAGTGATTGAAGTTATCCTTTGTGAGAAATTATTTATGAACGCCTATAGAAGTTCGCAAAACCCAAAAAGCTTTGAACTTGTTTCACTGAAGTTGGACTAGGCCATTTTATTATTGCTTGAACCTTTTTTGGGTCCATTTTGATGCCAGCTGGACTAAGGATATATCCTAGAAAATCTACTGTGGTAACGTGGAACAAACTCTTTTCTAATTTTACAAATAAAGAATTTTGTAAAAGCTGTTGAAGAATGGCTCGTACTTCCTTTACATGCTCGGATTTATCTTTGGAATAAATGAGAATATCATCTATATAGACGATACAACAGATGTCAAGAAAATCTCTTAAAACTTCATTCATAAAAAACTGGAATGCGGCTGGAGCTTTGCAGAGTCCGAAGGGCATGACCTGATATTCATATAGTCCGAATTTCGCACGGAATGCTGTCTTCCATTCATCGCCCTCTCGGACTCTCACCAGATGATAAGCTCCGCGTAGATCCAGTTTTGTATAAATGGTAGCATCTTTGATTTGATCCAGTAATGTAGGAATTAACGGCAGTGGGTATCGATTTTTTACTGTCACATTGTTAATTGTGTGATAGTCAATGCACGCGCGCAATTCTCCTCCCTTTTTCGGAATGAAAAAGAGAGGGGAGGAGACCGGGGACTTAGAATGTCTGATGAAACCATTAGCTAAATATTCATCAAGATAATTGCGTAGGTGTTCATTTTCTTTCTCTGTTAGCGCGTAAATGCGGCTACAGGGTAAAGTCGCACCAGGAATTAAATCAATCTGACAATCAAAGTCCCTGTGAGGTGGTAAGGTGTTGGCTTTTTTGTATCAAAGACATCCATCAGATCATGATAATCCTCTGGAACTCCAGCTATAATCAAGACACTTTTTGACTCCTTAGGAAAGTCATAACCTTGAATTAACAATTCGGAACCTGGATATTGCTGAAAACATTTGGCATGACAGAAATCTTATTTAAACAATATGGTTCTATTAGTCCAATCTATATAAGGATTGTGTAGTACAAGCCAAGGAATGCCTAAAATTAAACCAAACTGTGGAGCATCGATTATATCAAAGGTTATTTCTTCTACATGTTTCTTAGCACAAGTCATGCTCAATAGCTCAGTATGATGTTGTATTGGTCCTGAAGTCAATTCCTTACCGTCCACTGCTCTAACTATTTCTGAAGACACCTTCACAACCTTTTTGTAAACCTAATTTATTAAACAACTGGGTGTCAATGAAGTTACCAGTAGCTCCAGAGTCAATCAAGGCATCTATAGACCAGGATCGAGTTTTATCGTTTTGTGACTGAAGTAAAATTCGCATGCTTAGATGGCAATGTGAGGCAGTTGGTGTTATGGAGGCCAAACTATTATGTGTACTCGGTAAATTGACCTCTTTGTCTACCGAGTTATTTAGTTTTCCGACTGTTGTATAGCTACAACATCTGCGATTTTAGTCTTTGGTTTTACTGGACGTACGGGACAGTCTTTTACAAAATGTCCTGTTTTTCCACAGTACATACATTGGTTTAATTTCCTACGCTTCTCCTTCTCATCCTTTGACAAAGGTCCTCTGATGGTCCCTATTTGCATAGGTTCTACAGTATCTAATTTAGGAGTGGAGGATTAATTCTTAGTGTTTGCCCTTTCTTTAAACCAAATCATCCTGTTGTCAGTTTTACCTCTTTCGCCTTTCCTTTCGGAAATTCTATGATTTAGTTTAACTACTAGATCAATGAATTCTTCAGAATCAGTTGGTGGATCTAAGATTTGTGTTACCATGTCTTTTAATTCTTTTTGCAAACCACGATAGAACAAGGACACACGTTTTTCCTCTGGCCATTCTGCTTCAATGACTAGTCTATTAAAGTTGGAGATATAATGCAAAAGATCTGATGATCCTTGTTTTAAATTAAGCAGTTCATGATCAGCAGTTTGAACAAAAACATGTTTTGCAAATAATTTCTTCATGGCTAATTTGAACCGTTTGAAGTCATTTAAAATTGGATCATTCCTTTCTACATACGGTACTGACCACAAGGCTGCATCTCCTCCCAAATATGATAAAAAGAAAGCAACCTTGGAGGAATCATCAGGATATGTGGCAGGTTTTGCCACAAAATGTAACTGGCACTGATTCAGAAAGATTGTAAACTTATTACAATCTCCCAATAACCTTTCTGGGGGTGCTAAGGGTACTGTAACTGGTGTTACTACCTGAATCTGGGTATTAGCAGAGGTTTAAGGTGTGGTAGTCCCACTGTACAAAGTTTGCAAAGTAGGTTGTAATGCAGATGGTTTTAAATAAGATTTCAGGTCCAGGTTGCAGGACTAGGAGCTTGCAATCTACTCTGAATTGCCGTTACCTCTCTTCGCAATTATGCATTTTCAGTTCCTATTTCAGCTAACATTGCGGCTATTTGCTGCAGTGAATTCTGCGATGTTTGATCCATAGCGTCTGGGCAAAACTAAGTCCGTTGGCTTAGCCTTCTGTCAGATATATCAAGCACTCTTACCTGTGTGTTCTTGAACCCTTACCTGTAAGGTGCTTGATTGGTTTTGCAGAGACGCTATTCGCCAAACTCCCAGAAACCCTATCCTACAACCTGTGATTCTTTTATAACACTAGGATGAAAGATAACAGTCAGGGAGGAAGGCCGGAATCGGACGCTAGGGTTTTTCTTGTAGTCGACCTGCAAAGCAACAAGAAACTCTCTTTAACTTTTGTCCTATTCTTTAAACATTAGTTTTAAGAACATCAAGCACAAACCCGAATGGAGTCTTTTCTAAGGTTCCTACCTGCGATTTACTATATTAGGCTTCGCGTCCAGGAAGTCGAGGATATTTTGAGGGGCGAAGTCGGGTCGGCAGAAAGTTGTTTCTTAAAGACGGTGGGATCTTTTTGAGGCTTGTGTTTGGTTGAGTTGTCACCCCTTGATCTTTTGCTTTGGATAGGCATTCGAATACTCTGTGTGAAACAACAACCTAAAATTAGTGCATTTTCTATTTCAGTCTTTCTTACTTTATCAAACCTTTCCTGGTTTTACTTACTTAGAATACCCCTGCTTGATGCTCAATTCGACTTCGCACTTTAAAATCTAAAATTTAACATATAGTCACAACAAACAGAAATATTCTACAGCCTTTTAACTGTACACATTGTATTTGGTTGATCTTTGTTTTTTCATCTGTAAATCTTCTAATCCCTTTAATCCAAAGAGTGTCCAAAAATTATTCTTTCGTTGAAGAGAAGTCTTTAGCTAGCGTTGGGCGCCTTAAAGAAAAGAAATTGTATTTAGCTTTCTTCTTTCTTTTGCAGGTGCATCGTGGGTTCCTGAAGACTCTGACTGGTATACTGTACCGATGTTCCTAAAGGCCCAAAACTACTCTGGAGATCTCAGGTAAGTATTCAGTCAAGTGCGATGTTCCTCTGAAGCTTTCCGGAAGGCTAAGCACCTTCTGGAAGTCCGGGTGTGGCTTTTATAGTCTTGCCACACCCTAGGACGTCCGTTCTGCCGCCTGCGTGAACTTCGCCCTTACGTTGTGCTCAGAACTGAACACAGCGCAAGGGAATATGCGTGCAGCTTAAAAGCTCCCTGAAAGTCTTTCCTTTTACATTACTTCCTAACGCTGTGTTCGAACATTCACACAGCCTGAGAGCATTGCTTCTGAACTACTGTTTATCTTTTCCTCCAATGAATATTGGTAATGGTGCAATTGTAAAACGAGCTTTGACATAATCACAGAGTGCAATTGTAAACAAACATTGACCTTTAATAATTATTGTAATTAATCACAGTACGCACCAAACATACTTATACACATAAAGAGTGCAGGATGTACGGGACAGGGGCGGGTTTCTTTAAAAGAAGTTCTCCTTTATTAGTTACAAGGAGATTTCATAGGTGTAGTGGAACATGGATAGCAGAATCATGACACATACTTGTACAGATCTATTTTGGTTTCCACCAAGTCGAAATGTCACTCAGGACAAAATGTCAATCCTTTATTGAGCAAGCTTTCTTCCGCTCTTGTTAAGACATGTTTCAACTGATTTATGATCAAGTATGGTTCTTTCTCATCTTCTTTACTTAATTCGTTGTTAGTCAATTGCGAAGGGGATAGCTTCTTTTTTCGGCTGTTGCTCCGTCTTGTTTTTCTTCCCTTCCTGGTGGTTGTCTTTGTGCTCTGCCCCTCCCTCGGTTCATGCCTCTTCCCCTTCCTCTTCTATATATATATGATACAGAGCATTCCCTATGGAGAGCTACTCAGGCTTAGACGCAATAGCTCCAGCGATTCAGACTTTAAAATTGCAGCATCAGCATGCATCAGTAGATTTCAAAAGAGAGGTTATGCAACGGCCACGCTACAAAGTGCATTACACAAGGTCAATGCATTACAGAGATCCAATCTACTGGTGGATAAGAATCGTTCTTCCATTGATGAAAATACCGAAATGGGAAAGTTCCGGCTGGTAACTCCTTATTCGGCGGAAGCGAATTTCTTGAAACGTATGCTTAGAAAAAATTGGCATATATTAAAGACTGACAGTTGTATCAAAGATGACATTCCTGATTACCCCTTGGTAACTTTCAAGAAATCCAGATCCCTCAAAGACATGTTGGTTCAAAGTCATTTGAAAAAAATCGAAAGGAAATCTAACACACTCGCTGACCTAAAGGGCTTCCATCCATGTCACCACTGTAAAGCCTGTGCACACAGCAAAAGAGTGAAAAACTATGAGATACCAAATACGGGAATAGTAAAAACAATTAACAAGTACCTTACCTGCAACACTTCATATGCAGTATACTGTCTCAAATGTCCGTGTGGACTAATGTATATCGGAAGCACAATTAAACCCTTAAAATTAAGGATTCTAGAACACCTAAGAGCAATTGATAAAAATGATCAATCGTATCCTGTTGCCCGACATTTCCAGGACAAACATTCAAGCAGTAGACATCAACTGCAATATTTTGGAATAGATCACATACCAGAAAACCCCAGGGGGGGAGACAGACTACATAGGCTAAGAAGACTTGAGTCTCGATATATCATAGACTTAATGACTAAACATCCCAATAGTTTGAATGCAGGGGAAGAACTGGCATCTCACATTGGATTTTAAGACACAATACACTCCAAGTATATAACATTTACAGAGGGACAAGGGATTGACGTAGGTTTGCATCCCTGTATAAACATCAATGGGAAAATAATGAAATTAACCGACATTTAATCTGTAGGACTGTGTAACCAATGACCTTTATGAAAAGTAATTCAGTGAGATATTTGGGGAAGAAAATTGCGGGGATGTAAATAATGTGTGCAGCTATTTAGAAATATCCTCATATATTTTGAAGTATATGATCATTTGAAGTATGATATTTATGTAATCCTTCCATAGTGTGAAGTTTTGAATTAATATAGAAATATGATAAGTGATAAATTAGGATTATGGCAAAGCAATTGAAAGTCAAGGGAGATTTGCCGATCCACGGCGGTATCAGTTTGACTCGTCACTGGTTGTGTCACAGTACAGTGGTTTTGTTATCATAGGACAAAATAAAGTGATATAAGAATGGGTCTGTAATTCCAAGATGGCGGATAAATTGTCATTTAGAGAAGGTTTTGACAGTTTAGTCTCAAATACTTGGAGATGAAATGAATTGCTTAATATACACGTGCAATTGTGTAAACCCTAACATGTGCCGTTATATTTTAGCCGATACACGGCGTAATAATGTGTCAGTTACATCGTATGCGCAATTGATAACTTAAAATTTTCGCGCACAATAATTTTTAATTATTTTGTCGAAATTGTGCTCGAGATGAATTGGAGCATTTAGATAGGCTGAATTAAGTAGAAAAGCCACTACCATATGTACTGAAACAACGTGTGATGTATACTATGAACAACATCCAATATGGTGTATAAATTCTAGTCCCTTGTTTGTTTTTGCCACTGAATCACATGTGCACGCTGTTAAAAACATGGCGCCCACCATCAATGTTTGTAACATTGAGGAAGGCGGAGCGCCGAAACGCGTCTGTTGCGAACTTGAAAATAAAACATCTAAGAACTACCCCCGGAGTGCGTGGTTTCTTTAGCTAAAACTTGGTGGAAACTGTGAGCTGTATATATATATATATATATATATACATATAGATATATATATATAGAACGCTGGATCCTGACCGCCAAAGGGTGACGGAAACAACAGGCGTAGACCTCGTATTCGACCAGGTGCTTAATCAGATCAGAAACACCAAGAAAGCCACATCACGGAAATCATTGCCAGCAATCCATTTTAATTTTGATAGAAATGCAAGAGCGAGTGCCCTCCCTGACGCGTTTCGCTCCGCAGGCGGAGCTTGATCACATGACGCGTCAGGAGTAGGCCATGCATTAAATTCAAATTAAAAGCCCAAGCGCCTAAAGAAACAGGACGCAAGGGTTGCAACAAAGCAAAAGGGCATACAATTTTTAGTTAAAGACAAAGTGTCCGTCAAAATTTGTTTTGCATCTGTGTACAAGGGGACAAAATATAGATATATATATGTATATATATATACATATAGATATATATATATATATATATATATATATATATATATGTATGTATGTATATATATATATATATATATTTGTGTGTGTTTATATATACTTAATACTTTTTTATTTAAAACACACCTCCCAGGACGGAAAAAATAGATGAGGCCTATAGCCAATGCTGTACCATTCTGGGAGGGCAAAGAAGGAAAATGACTGTCTCTTCCTTCTTGGCCAGAGAAGACAAGTACAGTGTCCTCTTCTCCTGCCCTGACGCTGGCAGCTGCCCCAGGGGGGGGAACATCCTATGCGACGCGGATGTTACCCCAAGCTACCATTACGACGCGTCTCTTACAACGCAAGTCGTAACCACGACATGGCTGGAGGGCGCTCAAGGACAAGGAATAGTTAATTTACTATTCCAACACCTTCCCTACTATCTACGGGGACTGGTGTTGGAATACTAAATTAAACTCTTCCTAAGTCCGCACCCTACAGCGCAAGTCGTGGTAACGACTTGCGTTGTAAAACACGCTTTGTAACAGTACGCGTGGTAATAGCCTGCGTCGTACCGCCATACATCCGCCCCAGGGGCGTAACAAATGCCCCCGCAGCCCCCGCGGTGCGGGGGGCCTCACACTCTTCAGTAAATGAAGGGGGGCCCTCAGCACTTCAGTGAGAGCTGTGAGAGAGGCTTGCGCTAAACAAGCCTCTCTCCCTCTAAAGAAGGTGCAGGCTGTCTGCAGCCTGCTCTGAGCCCCTCCCACTGACTGAAGAGAAACAAAGTAACAAGTTGCAATGTTTTTCTTCAGTCAGAGCCAGCAAGGCCCGGAAAGAGGATGGGGTGGGGGCCCCAGAGAGCAGGAGGAAGCACAGAGCACTGCTCGGGACCCTGACAAGGGTAGGAGTGGGAGCCGCCAGAGAGAGCATTCTCCAGGGCAAAGCTCATATGAGAAGGGATGAGGCAGGAAAATGGTGCCCTCAGGTATGCACTCTTGTTAGAATGCACCATGAGGGCGTCCGCAGGGGTGGGGGAAGGGGGGCCGAGAAGGGTGCAAGGCGGAGGGGAGAAGGGTGCAAGGCAGAGGGAAGAAGGGTGCAAGGCAGAGGGGAGAAGGGTGAAAGGCGGAGGGGAGAAGGGTGCAAGGTGGAGGGGAGAAGGGTGGAAGGTAGGGGGAGAAGGGTGCAAGGCAGAGGGGAGAAGGGTGCAAGGCAGAGGGGAGAAGGGTGCAAGGTAGAGAGGAGAAGGGTGCAAGGCAGAGAGGAGAAGGGTGCAAGGCGGAGGGGAGAAGGGTGCAAGGCAGAGAGGAGAAGGGTGCAAGGCAGAGAGGAGATGGGTGCAAGCCTGAGAGGAGATGGGTGCAAGGCGGAGAGGAGATGGGTGCAAGGCGTAGAGGAGATGGGTTCAAGGCGGAGGGGAGAAGGGTGCAAGGAGGAGGGGAGAAGGGTGCAAGGCAGAGAGAGAAAGTGGAGAGAGAGACTGGAGAGAGAGAGTGGAAAGCGAGAGAGTGGGGAGAGACAGCGGAGAGAGAGAGAGTAGAGAGAGAGAGTGTAGAGCGAGAGGGTGGAGAGAGAGAGTGGAGAGAGAGACAGTAGAGAGAGTGGCGAGAGAGTGGAGAGAGAGAGTGGAGGGAGACAGTGGAGAGAGAGCGGAGAGAGAGAGAGAGTAGAGAGAGTGGAGAGAGAGACAGTTGAGAGTGAGTGGAGAAAGAGTAGAGAGAGTGGAGAGAGAGAGTGAAGAGAGAGTGGAGAGAGAGAGGCAAGAGAGTGGTGAGAGAGAGTGGAGATAGACAGTGGTGAGAGAGGGAGTGGAGAGAGCGTGGAGAGACAGTGGAGAGAGTGAGCTAGAGAGAGTGGAGAGAGAGAGGAGAGAGAGGGAGTGGAGAGAGACAGTGGAGAGAGACAGTGGAGAGAGAGTGGAGAGAGAGTGGACAGAGAGAGTGGAGAGAGAGAGTGGAGCGAGAGTGGAGAGAGAGGAGAGATTGGAGAGAGAGATAGTGGAGAGAGAATAGAGAGAGAGATTGGAGAGAGAGTGGAGAGAGAGAGTGGAGAGAGAGAGTGGAGAGAGAGTGAAGAGAGAGTGGAGAGAGAGTGGAGAGAGAGTGGAGAGAGAGTGGAGAGAGAGAGTGGAGAGAGCGAGAGAGTGGAGAGAGAGTAGGGAGAGAGAGAGAGGGTAGAGAGAGTGGAGGGAGACAGTGGAGAGAGAGTGGAGCGAGAGTGGTGGGAGAGAGTGGAGAGAGAGAGTGGAGAGAGAGAGTAGAAAGAGAGTGAAGAGAGAGTGGAGAGAGAGTGGAGAGAGATTGGAGAGAGAGTGGAGAGAGAGTGGAGAGAGAGAGTGGAGAGAGCGAGAGAGTGGAGAGAGAGTAGGGAGAGAGAGAGAGGGGAGAGAGAGTGGAGGGAGACAGTGGAGAGAGAGTGGAGCAAGAGTGGAGAGAGAGTGGAGGGAGAGAGTGGAGAGAGAGTGGAGAGAGAGTAGCGAGAGAGAGTAGAGAGAGAGAGTGGAGAGAGAGAGTGGAGAGAGAGAGTGGAGAGAGAGTGAGAGAGAGTGGAGAGACAGTGGAGAGACAGTGGAGAGAGACCGTGGAGAAAGACAGTGGATACAGAGAGAGAGTGGAGAGAGAGTAGAGAGAGAGAGAGTGAGTGGAGAGAGACCGTGGAGAGAGAGTGGAGAGAGAGTGGGGAGAGAGAGTGGGGAGAGAGAGAGAGAGTGGAGAGAGAGTGGAGAGAGAGAGTGGAGAGAGTGGAGAGAGAGAGTGGAGAGAGAGTAAAGGGAGAGAAGAGAGAGAGTGGAGAGAGAGTGGAGAGAGAGAGAGTGGAGAGAGAGAGAGAGAGTGGAGAGAGTGGAGAGAGAGTGGAGAGAGAGTGGAGAGAGAGTGAGAGAGTGGAGAGAGAGACAGTGGAGAGAGAGTGGAGAGAGAGACAGTGGAGATAGAATGGATAGAGTTGAGAGAGAGAATGGAGAGAGAGAGAGTGGTGAGAGAGTAGAGACTGACTGACTCAGAGACTGAATTCTGACTGACCGAGAGACTGACTGGCTGAGAAACTGACTGAGAAAGAGAGAGAGAGACTGACTGACTGAGAGAGTGACTGATTGAAAGAGAGAGAGATACTGATTGAGAGTGAGACTGACTGACAGAGAGGGAGACTGACTGACTGAGAGAGAGACTGACGGAGAGAGAAACTGACAGAGCAAGAGAGAGACTGACTGAGGTAGAGAGAGAATGACTGACTGAGAGAGACTGACTGACTGGGAGAGAGAGAGAGAGACTGACTGGGAGATAGAGAGGCTGACTGACAGAGAGAGACTCTTATCTGCAAACCAAGGGGATATCAACAAGGGGCAGCGGTAATCATCGCAAATTACACTTAGCGTGATTGTAATTATCGCTGTGTATCGCCGGTTCACATCGCTGTGTTAGCGGCGTGTTTACGATTTGCTAACAGGCGATGTGAAACCTTCGATATACGGCGATTTAAAGCAATATCGCCTGAAAACCAGCGAAGTCAGCATTGCGCTGAGTGAAATGTTGATAATAGGGAGAAGTGGATGTAACCTTACAACCCACCTCCCATTATGCACATGGCTAAGTCGGAAAATTTCCAGACATTAGTTTTCGGCGATGTCAGCGGTTAGCGCGGCTTTTTCAAGGCTGTGCGTTGTCTGGGTCGGCTTGTTGATACCGCGATGTGCAGTTAGCGATCAATTTCCCTGTTCTTTCCTGAAGATACACCTACTCTGCATCTCATTAGCGATGCAAAGTGAGGCGTTACTAAAAAGGCAGCAAACATGCACTAATGCATGTTTGCGCTGTCTTGTTAATAGGGGGATGGCATTATCTCTGCATGTGAATTACAAAACATAAAATAGGGGGTTCTCTATTAGCAATTTAAGGGAAAAAAATAAGCCACTAAGCCAGAGCTCTTCAAACTGTGGGGCGCTACCCCTGTGGGGGGCGCAAATACCTTTCTAAATACTTGTAAATGAAGATGGCCTGGAAGCGAGACTTTGTTTATTTATCTCGGTTCGAGGCAGTCTTCATTTACATCGAAGTGTTAAAGTGCATATAAAATATGGCACCCGTGATTCTGACTGCTTTGGTGGCAGTGGTCAATCACATGGTTTAGTGGCTAAAAATATTAAGAGGCATATTCTCAAGGACTTATTGCCGAGTTATCGGCACTTTATCTCAGTGAAAGTGGTGATAAACTTATCACCCCATTCACAAGCTGGTGCTAACATCCGATATCACCAGTTTCCTTGCAATAGCAGCCGCAAAAAACATCGCCACCGATGACACCGGCAACTAACGCTAATAATATGCAGAGTAGGTGTTCCCGTGCGAAAAGCCGCAACAACACCATGTCACAACATTCTCAATGACCAGACAGATTGGCGATAAGATCACAAAACAGGCAATACAGCATGTTAGCAGCAGGGATTTAACACCTGCTCTTACCTGGTGTAGAGTCGGATGACAATCTGCAGCAGAAAAGGGAGCCCAAGGAGCCAACGATCATGCAGCTCGGACACACAAGAGGGCCACAACACCCACCCCCACCACCCCATGAACCCCTCCCCCCACCCCGGGCCCAACCTCGGGAACTCCCCCACATCTGGACCAAGATATTACACATCAATTTCACAAAATCATGAACAAAATCATTCACCTGATGTCGCACAATTACAACAATTAACATTCATGTGTGCTCAGAAAAAGGAGAATCATTCATTCACCATTGAAAGTCCAAACAAAATATCACAATCAAATTTTACTCTAAACAGCTATTTGGAAGAGCCATGGTTGGTCATCCCTGGACAACCTGTGAGTCACTGCCTGCAACGCAAAATTCAAGATAAAAAGGTGTGTCATGCACTCATTAAAGGACAGAGAGAGAGAGAGAGGGAGAGAGAGGGGGACAGAGGGGAGAGAGAGGGAGTGAGGGAGAGGGAGAGAGAGGGAGAAAGGGAGAGAGAGGGAGAAAGGGAGAGAGAGGGAAAGAGAGAAAGAGAGAAAAAGAGAGAGAGTGTACAATGAGCGCACAGCCAAGTGGGCTCTAGGCTCATACATGCTAACTGTTGTGTGTGTATCGCCTATGGTGCACCATAAGTCTAAGGCCTGGCATCAATTGCAGCACGAAGGCCACATCACACTTCAAAAATGCAAGCAGTAGTCAGACTAACATTAGGTATGAAAGTTCCTTTGTCTCAATACATAAGGCGGAAGGACATCTTAACCTCTGACCTTGGTCTTGAATGGGGCTGGCACCCCCTGAGAGAGATACCATACCAACATTTAACAACTCCCACACCATGAACTGGGCTAATGAAAGACAATGTGTCCACATCCCACACACAGTGATCCCTGCTTAAGGTACACCTATATGGAATGCCCTTAACACATAAGTAAAAAACAACCCATACGGCCAAACGTTGCACACACATACAACTCATTGCTCGGAGCTGTGGCATATCATCCACATAAATGCCGCCGGTCTGAAGAGTGCCAGTTCTACGAGACCAAGAAACACAGTGGCAGGCCATCCCGGGCACATGCACAACTGGACCTGTACCGTGCACGTATGCTGCATCTGTTGGGATCACTGCCACTGGCAGTGTTGCGCATCAGTTACCGTCTGAGCTTCCGTCTTGCGTATGTCACCTATGTCCAGCCCTGGTTCCACAGTTGATCATGCACATTCGAGTGGCCCATGGATGTCTGCCTATCCAACACAACGGTAGCTAAACTGGATTATGACTTGTCTGTGTGCCCCCTGTTAGCCCAGGAGTGCAACCGTGATACCCGTGCATGGGATGCCTTGATATTTGGCGTATGTGCTGGCAGTTGGGGATGGAAGATTGCACAAGTCATCATGTGCAGTGACAACATCGAGGAGCTCCCCTATTGGGCTGTGTTGTGGATTGGTGAAACGGCGTGGACGGAGCACAGCTGTCAGGACAAGTTAATGGATTGGCTCTTCCTCATGTTCGTTGAACAACGTACTCTTGGAACTGATTGCCCATGAAGCTGCGCTCGTATTCATGGATGAGTAACTACGTCCTGCAGCCACAACTGATTAAAACCCAGAGCACAGGTCCCAACACCTTGTTGCATCTTGGAGGAATGGTCACATATCCCACCACAACAGTGGACATGTCTGCATTCGCCTGGACTCAGAATGCATGTGCGTGCACCTACGTGTGCAAGGTGATGCAGTCCCATAGGAGGAGCTGCACAGAGTTGTTTGGCAACGTTCCTAGATCCGACATACTGCAGGAGGGAGAGTATACACATGGCAATGTAGTACGACATGCGATCTTGTTGGAACCTTTCACTTGCTCTCTGTCAGCAGAGTGCACAGTCGGTGCACTCTGGTGGTACAGCACTATGCCAATCCCATGGCCTGTGAGTCGTGTCCCCTGACACGTGGCAAGGAGCAAACGCCAAACAACACATGACTCATCCAGCAAGGCAAGGTGTGCTGAGCGCGTTGCCATCCGTAATGATTTGTGTTCATTTTTGCCTCCCCATTTCTCACACCTCAACATGTTCCTATGCTTCCTCTAAGTGTCTTAAGCATTGGTCTGCATGTTATGGCCCTTGTCTTGCCCGTACTGACATGCACATGTTAATAAAGTCAATGCAACTTCACTAGGGTTCAACTGTGATGAGTCTTGAATAAAACGACAAATTGTGTGCCTCATTGAGCATTGTCCGTACACAGGGAGGGTCTGACTGATGCATTTCACTTGGGGGTGAGTCCCTATTGACAGCTCCACCTCTGTGAGCCAGACAGTGTGGTTGGGATAGTTGCTGGTAGACCTGTGCTGTTTTACGTGTCTTCAGCAATGTGAGTATGGTGTCCAACTTCTTGCCATGTGGATCAATGTGATCCATCAAAACAGGTTGTCTCCACACAGTTGTGTGTGAGTAGGTATGCGAAGAGATGTTCTGTTGTCACATTTGATGGAGACACTACTTTAGGCCTGCTACCGAATTTTACATTTTTACACACATCCCTATTGAATACATGGACGTGGGGCTACGTTGGGGGGGGGGATTTGCGAGATTTTTGTTCATGTGCAATGAGGCCACAACTAGTTCACACCTTCACAGTCATCTAATTGGACATGTGGGTCAGAGTCAAACATGTCCATTGATGTCTTTTACCAGGGTGTACCTTTTAGTCCAATCAATGTCCCTACATTCATCCATTCTTTCATACTTGATTGAACATCGACATGACACATCTATGTGATTTGGAATGTTTTATTCACATTCTGTGGAGTGTCTGAGATGGAGCAGCACATCGCCATGAAAAGCCCACATTACATGGTTGCCAGGGAGTTCCAACCAGCAACCTTGGGGGAATGAAAAGTTAATCGGAAGAGGAAGAATTCAGTCCGCAGCCGGATTGCTGTGTTATTGGTAACCAGTGCAGATATGGCAGTCCATGTCGGGGTCAAGGTGAATGTCGCAGAGTGTTTCGGGGGACAGTGGGAGGTGTTTTTCCAGGGCATGATGCATAGGGCTGAACCAGGCAGGGACAGGCCATATGGCGGGGATGGATGCTACTACTTCCATCTTCACACTATCATTACCATCCACTTCCTACTCCTCTGATATGTCTTCTGTGTCCAGTGTGTCATGTGTGTGTGGTGGTGTTATGGCTGCATCACTGTGTGCCACTGACACATCAGGGGGCGAATGTTGTAGGGCTGCATTACTGTGTGCCAATGACACATCAGGGGGCAGAGATGTGTGTGTCAAAGTTCCTGCAGCAGTCAACAGGGACAGGCTCTGTGGCAGCAAAGGCAATATGAGGATCTGCAGGGCATAGAAGATCCCAGCTAAATCTCGCTGGTGTCCAGCCATGGCAGCCATACTTCCAGCCTGCATCAGATCCATGGTCGCCTTTGTCCTTCGCATCTGTACCAACTCTGTTCTGTCATCGCTGGAGTCTGTCTGACTAGACAGTTCTTGTATTCGAGTAATGGCCCCAGCGATGTCAGCCAAGGATTGTTGGAGAGCATGGAGTGGACAGTGGGTGTCCATTAGGAACTGTAAGTGGTCCCTGATGGGACTCAGACACCCACTTATGGCATCTAGTTCAGCTGCCATGAGGTCAAACCCCACCCGCAGCTGATCAGCCATCTTCTCCTGGCACCCTAACACACGGCGTTGGAATGCCATGTGTTGGTTGGGGTGGTCCTGTGAGCCAGCCGGGGTGGTGTGTGCTTTCTGCTGTGTGGTCTGTGCAGGGGGTGGGGTCACCTTGATGCAGCTGGGCTGACCTGCTCCCAGAGGTGGGGGGGAGGCTGTCCACAAGCCAGTGGAGGGTGTCAGAGCAGATGGCCATTGGGTCTTCTTCATCATCACTGAAGAGATGTCTAGTCTGCTCTGCAGGAGGTGTTCATTGTCCCTCTGTAATGTAAAGGGAAGATGCAGGTTAACAGTGTGTTCCATGTATGTTGACGCATTGTACATGTTACCAGACAGACAGCAAGACAATGTACATTGTGACTGTTTTGAGGAGCTGGCTATTTGATGAGAGACAGTGGACTTTTCGACTACATGATGGACATCATCACTGAAGAGATGTCTAGTCTGCTCTGCAGGAGATGTTGATTGTCCCTCTGCAATGTAAAGGGAAGATGCAGGTTAACAGCGTGCTCCATGTATGTTGACGCATTGTACATGTTACCAGACAGACAGCAAGACAATGTACATTTTGACTGTTTTGAGAAGCTGGCTATTTGATGAGAGACAGTGGACTTTTCGACTACATGATGGATGTGAGGTTGTACTTATACATTATCATCTCACAGTTGCCTGTAATGCCAAATGTGATTGGCCAATTTCTATGTACAAGTGGCACCAGTTGTGTCCTCTATCCTGTAGTGTAAGTGTTGCCCTTTGTACCACATTGTCGTCAATGTTGATGTGCTGTGATTGCTATGTGTGTTGCTGCATTGTGGGAGAGTCGGCACTGCAGCTCTGATTTAGCGGCCCCTTATCCCTTTGAGGCGGTCTGCCTTTGACTTGTGTGCTTTTTGGGTGCTGAGATGTTGGCGACTTGGGTCATTTGTGCTCTTGGATGGTTTTTGTACTGTTGTGCATTGTTTGTCTGCAGATGTGTTGGTGACGTCAGGGGTTGTATGTGCCTGTGAATGTGTCAGAGTGTGACCTGAGGATGTGATCCACACTGGGCCAGCTCAGTGTCGTGTCATGCATCATGTCATGTATGTTGGCTGCAGCCATTCTATCGGTCATGCAGTGTCACTTGCATTGTCAGTGGGGCTCACAGAGCCGCTGCTTTGCTGGATTCAGCACATGTGCATGGGTAAGTTGTGGGATTGATGATAGGGAGGGGGCCCTTTTGTGCACAAAGTGCACGGGGGCCTACTTGGTGATTCTATGTGTGCTGCAGTGTGCCGAGGGTATCAGGGACATGTTCCACAGTCATTGTGTGTGTGCAGTGTGCTACACATGATTGTGCGTGAGTGCCATTGTGCCTATCTCCCTCCGTCCCCACACTCACTGGTCGTTACTCACCCTGTTTCCGTTGGGTCAGGTCATATCGAGCTGTGTCTGGGCTCCCAACTCATTGCATCGTCTCCACACTGATGACTGTGGCCTCCATTTCCTCCAGCTTATCCAGCTCCTCCTGTGGCGCAGGACTCCCTCCTCCAGTCGCCTTTGCTGCTTTCCTGTTGGCAGTGAGTTTCTGTTTGGTTTGGCTTTGCACATCATGCCAGGGCCTCTTGACCTCCTCCATTGACCTCCTCAACACTCCGACTGCATTCAAGTTGTTCATGATGGACTGCCATATTTCCGTTTGTGTTACCAATGACGCAGTTGTTGGTAGTGTTCTCTCACGTCTGTGACGATGTCCGGTCTTCCTGCGGACTGAAACCCGTCTTCCTCTTCCTCTTCCTCTTCTCCTTGCCTTTCCTCAAACACGGGGTTCCTGGCTGGTCCTTCTTGAGGCTTGTGGGGTTCGGGTTGTCCTCTGCACTCGGTCCGGGTGCATCCATGGTGCTACTGTAAAATCATTCAAATGAAGCACAGGAGTTGATTGTAGTAAAAAATAGGTTACATTTATTGCAGAGGAAATAAGATGCCATCCATCAAGTCTCAGTAGTCAGATGCAACTGACTCTCTATTCACTCCTCAGTATTCTATCTCCATGGAGCTACTCAAGAAACAACAAGTGTTAGCATGAGCAATTGCTTAAAGAGAAACTAATATTATATACAAGATTCATACAAAGAGTGAGCATATGTTTACACACCTTTCCCCCATATTACCAAAAGAAGAAACACAGGAAGAACAAAAAAACATATACTAATATTTATTCTCTAACATAATCATTGAACCTTGTGGGAGGTTTTACATTCCTTGCACTCTTTACCCTCAAGGAGCTTGAAGGACATATGTTAGCAGAAGTCGAAAGAGATTGTGTAAGTTCCTTATTCGTTCAACAAACAATTAGGGAGGGTCTAAGGGCAGGTTTACCGACCGGCCAGATATGAGCCCCGAACTCAATACACAACAACAAATAATATCTGGGGGTCAAAGAGTAGGTCAGTAAGTCAAGCAAGAAGGACCACTATACCAAAGGCATGCAAAACAGTATCATTGAGAAGTAATAGTAAGTGAACGGCCAAGTCAAGGCTCAAGAGTATATGGAGAAAAATATTGTTCCCATCAGAAGCCACACTGTACTGCCCTTATTGTCATCATTTGGGTTCTCCTTACCCAGGAGACACGACGGCCGGTAGGTAGTTACCGTGACCGAGATGTGATGTGAGGGCAGAACAGAAAGGTATGATAGTGGCTAATGAAAAAAGCAGTGTCTGGTGATTGGAGTGAAAAAGTGAAGGGTAATGGTAAAATTAGGTGAATTGGGTGGAAAAAAGGAATTTATTAATATCCCCCAGTCCCTAAGATTAAAAGGCAGGTGTAGGTGCAGGTTTTAAATAATAACCGCACGTGTTGGTGGTCGACATGTTTCTGCATTCACAAGAAAGAAGTTTCTAATGCATTCTTCAGGACCTTAGAAAAACACTACTGCTTTGTAAATAAAAATGAGATAAATAATGAAAAAATATCACCTGGGAATCCAGGCGTACTCAACCGTATACTGTTAGTGCATAGTGGTAAGGGATCCGACATGTAAAACAAACAGACAGACAAACAAAGAAACAAATAGGACACTTAATGTTATTCACATTGTTTCTGTTTGTAATCATACTGGCAATGCTATATGTTCACTCATACTAGGACATCGTCTCAAGTATTCACTCACCCTTGTATGTAGGTTGAGAGGCTTCACCCCACCTGGCTGCAGCGCAGGTAAAAGGAGCACCGCTCTGGGGATAATCATAAGGTAATTACAGAGCGGTTTCATACTGTGACACAAGAAAAAGAAGAAGAAAATAGAGTATACTTCGAGACAAAAGGCGGTTTGGACCTCTTGTATATCAAGTTGTGACAGACTTCTAGGCATGCCCGCCCTAATCTATCAAAGCCAATGAGCACCAAAATATTTGTATATGCAGAGTTTCTCACGTTGATGAGTGCAAAGCATTTTGTCAAAAAATCGGAGTCGCCATTAGTGGCGTGTGATTCTCCGTGTGTGCGTTAGAGAGGTAGACAGCGTGCGCGGAGGAATCAGTGCGCACATACAGGGATGCACTCACCTTTCCGTCGATGTCTCCAGGCAGTCTTCAGTACTGCTTGGGGGGGCACCGATCGCGGAACACGGTGATGTTTTGTAGAATCGTGAGTAATCCCTGGGCGTCATGTGACAAGGGCAGTCACGTGATGCTAAGGATCCTGGGAAACGTAGTTCGCTGCGCATTTCTGCCGATGGTACAGCGAGGACTGCGCAAAAAGTGTGTAAAAAGTGTATTAGAGCACACTCTAGGCAGCGCAACAAAGTGTGATTAATATAATAAGTCACTCATATGTTATTGTGTATGTGGCAGTTGAAAACCCACTCCATGATGTGTATGATAACATTCTGTAAGGCAACAAAGTTGGATATTGATATCAGATAGGATATCCAAGATATACCAATACAGGTGCATGGAAAACTTTCTCCGTAAGGTATTTATGATGACACTATACAGGGCAACATTCAGAGGGACATCCAGGGTATAGGCTCATTAAGGCCCTCTTTGTCGCTATTGAGGCGGTACACCCATTTTTGTTCAATTTTAAACAAAAACCGGCTGACATCCGCACATGAGTCAGGGATGTGCGGTTGTTCAAGGACTGTCCAGTAGAAGTCCTCAGGACCATGACCCTTCTCCAGAAAATGTGCAGTGAGGCGGGTGGCTTGTTTCCGACAACGCACCGTGCTTTTGTGTTCTTGGATGCGTGTCCGTATCTTTCTGGTCGTCATGCCGACATACTGTAATTTACATGGACATGTAATCAAGTAAATCAGATTACTGCTGTTGCAGTTCGTAAACTTGCTTTGTATCCATGGGCGGTTGGTGCCGATGTCAATCTCAGTAGACTTATTGGTCTGGGGACAGACGGTGCAGGTCCCACACGGGTAGTGTCCTATCACAGGTGGTAAGTCCCATAGGGTACCCACTTGCCTCACTTCCTTGTTACGTGGGCGTGTGTGGACTAGTTGATCTTTCAAATTTGGTCCTCTCTTGTAGGCAAACATAGGCTGGGGGATGTCGTCACCTCCGGTTTTGAGGATAGACCAGTGTTTTCTTATGATTTTTTGCAACTGGTTGGATCGACTGTTAAAGGTGTTGACGAAAGCAATGCGATCCGTCTTCTCTTTTGGAGGGAGGACTTCAAGTAGGGCCTCTCTGTTGTTGTTGGAAGCCCTCTTTTTAGACCGGCGGATGATTTTCTTGGGATAGTGTTTCTCCCTCAATTGAGCCTCCAGATTTCTTGAGTGGACTTCAAAGGATTCCTTATTGGAGCAATTTCTCTGGACCCTGAGAAACTGACCAAAAGGTAGGTTGTCTCTCAGGGCGCGCGGATGGCAGCTGTCATATCGCAGTAGTGCATTCTTGGCCATAGGTTTGCGATATAGCTCCGATTCAATGCCAGTTGGAGTGGCATGTAACTTTATGTCCAAGAAAGCCAGGGATGTTCTACTGTACTCGATGGTGAACTTGAGATATGTGTTCTTGCCGTTCAGCCAACTGTGGAATGACATAAGGCTTTCTTCCGTGCCACGCCACACCACCAAGATGTCGTCAATATAACGTTTCCATACATGTATCGATGGTAAGTATGGATTAGTGGTTACTAGGACATCTTGTTGCTCAAAGTTGTGAACGTACAGGTTCGCCAGGCTCGGCGCGAAAACACTGCCCATACTGGTCCCGGACGTTTGCAGGTAGAGGGTATCCTCAAAGCGAAAATAGTTTTCCTTCATAGCAATTTCTGCTAGATGCATGATGAAGTGTGTGGGAGTGATAGATTGGTGGGTGTTCTGCTCCAACAGTGTGCCTACTACTTCTAGGGTCTCAGTTTGCGGGATTGATGTATATAGGGACTCAACATCGAACGACACTAAGATGTCAGTTTCGATGTTGTATTGTATCGTTCGAAGGAGTCTCAGGACATCTTTAGTGTCCTGAAGGAATGTAGGCATTGTTTTAACCATTGGGTTAAGAAAGTAGTCGACAAAGGTCGAGAGTGGTTCTAAAACCGACCCAATGCCTGATATAATAGGCCTACCAGGTGGTGGCCTTAGTGGCTTATGCACTTTGGGGAGACAGTAGAAGTACGGGATCGTAGGGTGTTTGGTGACCAGGTACTGTCCTTCTTGTGATGTTATCCATCCCTCACTTGTAGCTTCCTCTACCAAGGTGCTTATTTTCGATTGTAGTCCTTCTGTTGGATCCGTTCTCAGTGGTAGATAAGATTTGCGGTCACTTAGTTGCCGGAGGCATTCATTTCTGTATGTCTCGGTATCTAAGATAACGGTGGCTCCGCCTTTGTCGGCCGGCTTGATGGTAATCTTATCGTTGGAAGTTAGTGAGCATAAGGCCAGTTGTTCGTCCCTAGAGAGATTCATGAAGGGCTTGACCTCTCTTCTGTAAAGGTTTGTGACATCATTCTCCACAGCTGCTTCAAAAGTCAGAACCTTAGGAGGTAAGGTGGCGCTTGGTGGATTAAACGAAGAGGGTCTCTTCAATCCAGTGTTCTTATCTCTGGTAATGGTTTCCAGGTCAGTCGATTTTGCGAAAAAGTAGTACAATCTTATTTTCCTAAATAGCTGAGATAGTTCGATTTGCGCCTGGAAAGGATCACCTTTTTGGTTGCTACGAATCCCAGGCCTTTGTTCAAAAGGCGCTCCTCGTTGGTAGAGAGTGTATGTGAGCTGAGGTTGATCACGATGCTGTCTGATTGCTTGTGCCCGCAGTGTCTTGGGGGACTTTCTTCCCGCTGTGTAAATCCATCCTCGATTGTTGTGGGGTGTTCGTGTCCGTGTTCCAATGAACCTGTTGTCGCACGGCTCCTTGTCTCCTCCTGCCTCTGCCTTGTCTCTGGCCAAACCCTAAAAAAGGAAAAGACCCCAGGCCTTGTTGCATTTGTGGTGGGCAGAAGGGCGGACCCATTTGAGGAGGGCAGTTTGGTCCCATCATCCAAGGGTTGAATGGCCACCATGGTTGGAAGTTGTTGAAGTTCTGTGGTTGACTCCTCCAATTTCTTCTATTCCCACGGCCCCTAGGGGTTTGGTTAAAGGGTCCAGTTTGTGATGTATCCGAATCACTGGAAGTTCCATCCGAACTAGAAGTGCCATACGTGGAGCCACCCTTTTTGCCACCTCGATTGAATGTAGGCGCTGTATAAGTGTCGCTAGTGTATGGGTACACCTTCTCCATTGAGAATCTCGCCAGGTCTTTCTTAAATTTTTCTAATTTAGTAGATAAGATAGACTCCTTGAAGTCTTTGTTGCTCTTGTCCGTGTCATCTTGTCCCTTTTTAAATTGTCCACTTTTTAAAGTGGTTTTAATCTGGCCCTCGAGTACCTGAATTTCAATCAGTATTGTATCCGCAACTCTTTTAATCTCTCTAGGGACGAACAACTGGCCTTACGCTCACTAACTTCCAACGATAAGATTACCATCAAGCCGGCCGACAAAGGCGGAGCCACCGTTATCTTAGATACCGAGACATACAGAAATGAATGCCTCCGGCAACTAAGTGACCGCAAATCTTATCTACCACTGAGAACGGATCCAACAGAAGGACTACAATCGAAAATAAGCACCTTGGTAGAGGAAGCTACAAGTGAGGGATGGATAACATCACAAGAAGGACAGTACCTGGTCACCAAACACCCTACGATCCCGTACTTCTACTGTCTCCCCAAAGTGCATAAGCCACTAAGGCCACCACCTGGTAGGCCTATTATATCAGGCATTGGGTCGGTTTTAGAACCACTCTCGACCTTTGTCGACTACTTTCTTAACCCAATGGTTAAAACAATGCCTACATTCCTTCAAGACACTAAAGATGTCCTGAGACTCCTTCGAACGATACAATACAACATCGAAACTGACATCTTAGTGTTGTTCGATGTTGAGTCCCTATATACATCAATCCCGCAAACTGAGACCCTAGAAGTAGTAGGCACACTGTTGGAGCAGAACACCCACCAATCTATCACTCCCACACACTTCATCATGCATCTAGCAGAAATTGCTATGAAGGAAAACTATTTTCGCTTTGAGGATACCCTCTACCTGCAAACGTCCGGGACCAGTATGGGCAGTGTTTTCGCGCCGAGCCTGGCGAACCTGTACGTTCACAACTTTGAGCAACAAGATGTCCTAGTAACCACTAATCCATACTTACCATCGATACATGTATGGAAACGTTATATTGACGACATCTTGGTGGTGTGGCGTGGCACGGAAGAAAGCCTTATGTCATTCCACAGTTGGCTGAACGGCAAGAACACATATCTCAAGTTCACCATCGAGTACAGTAGAACATCCCTGGCTTTCTTGGACATAAAGTTACATGCCACTCCAACTGGCATTGAATCGGAGCTATATCGCAAACCTATGGCCAAGAATGCACTACTGCGATATGACAGCTGCCATCCGCGCGCCCTGAGAGACAACCTACCTTTTGGTCAGTTTCTCAGGGTCCAGAGAAATTGCTCCAATAAGGAATCCTTTGAAGTCCACTCAAGAAATCTGGAGGCTCAATTGAGGGAGAAACACTATCCCAAGAAAATCATCCGCCGGTCTAAAAAGAGGGCTTCCAACAACAACAGAGAGGCCCTACTTGAAGTCCTCCCTCCAAAAGAGAAGACGGATCGCATTGCTTTCGTCAACACCTTTAACAGTCGATCCAACCAGTTGCAAAAAATCATAAGAAAACACTGGTCTATCCTCAAAACCGGAGGTGACGACATCCCCCAGCCTATGTTTGCCTACAAGAGAGGACCAAATTTGAAAGATCAACTAGTCCACACACGCCCACGTAACAAGGAAGTGAGGCAAGTGGGTACCCTATGGGACTTACCACCTGTGATAGGACACTACCCGTGTGGGACCTGCACCGTCTGTCCCCAGACCAATAAGTCTACTGAGATTGACATCGGCACCAACCGCCCATGGATACAAAGCAAGTTTACGAACTGCAACAGCAGTAATCTGATTTACTTGATTACATGTCCTTGTAAATTACAGTATGTCGGCATGACGACCAGAAAGATACGGACACGCATCCAAGAACACAAAAGCACGGTGCGTTGTCGGAAACAAGCCACCCGCCTCACTGCACATTTTCTGGAGAAGGGTCATGGTCCTGAGGACTTCTACTGGACAGTCCTTGAACAACCGCACATCCCTGACTCATGTGCGGATGTCAGCCGGTTTTTGTTTAAAATTGAACAAAAATGGGTGTACCGCCTCAATAGCGACAAAGAGGGCCTTAATGAGCCTATACCCTGGATGTCCCTCTGAATGTTGCCCTGTATAGTGTCATCATAAATACCTTACGGAGAAAGTTTTCCATGCACCTGTATTGGTATATCTTGGATATCCTATCTGATATCAATATCCAACTTTGTTGCCTTACAGAATGTTATCATACACATCATGGAGTGGGTTTTCAACTGCCACATACACAATAACATATGAGTGACTTATTATATTAATCACACTTTGTTGCGCTGCCTAGAGTGTGCTCTAATACACTTTTTACACACTTTTTGCGCAGTCCTCGCTGTACCATCGGCAGAAATGCGCAGCGAACTACGTTTCCCAGGATCCTTAGCATCACGTGACTGCCCTTGTCACATGACGCCCAGGGATTACTCACGATTCTACAAAACATCACCGTGTTCCGCGATCGGTGCCCCCCCAAGCAGTACTGAAGACTGCCTGGAGACATCGACGGAAAGGTGAGTGCATCCCTGTATGTGCGCACTGATTCCTCCGCGCACGCTGTCTACCTCTCTAACGCACACACGGAGAATCACACGCCACTAATGGCGACTCCGATTTTTTGACAAAATGCTTTGCACTCATCAACGTGAGAAACTCTGCATATAAAAATATTTTGGTGCTCATTGGCTTTGATAGATTAGGGCGGGCATGCCTAGAAGTCTGTCACAACTTGATATACAAGAGGTCCAAACCGCCTTTTGTCTCGAAGTATACTCTATTTTCTTCTTCTTTTTCTTGTGTCACAGTATGAAACCGCTCTGTAATTACCTTATGATTATCCCCAGAGCGGTGCTCCTTTTACCTGCGCTGCAGCCAGGTGGGGTGAAGCCTCTCAACCTACATACAAGGGTGAGTGAATACTTGAGACGATGTCCTAGTATGAGTGAACATATAGCATTGCCAGTATGATTACAAACAGAAACAATGTGAATAACATTAAGTGTCCTATTTGTTTCTTTGTTTGTCTGTCTGTTTGTTTTACATGTCGGATCCCTTACCACTATGCACTAACAGTATACGGTTGAGTACGCCTGGATTCCCAGGTGATATTTTTTCATTATTTATCTCATTTTTATTTACAAAGCAGTAGTGTTTTTCTAAGGTCCTGAAGAATGCATTAGAAACTTCTTTCTTGTGAATGCAGAAACATGTCGACCACCAACACGTGCGGTTATTATTTAAAACCTGCACCTACACCTGCCTTTTAATCTTAGGGACTGGGGGATATTAATAAATTCATTTTTTCCACCCAATTCACCTAATTTTACCATTACCCTTCACTTTTTCACTCCAATCACCAGACACTGCTTTTTTCATTAGCCACTATCATACCTTTCTGTTCTGCCCTCACATCACATCTCGGTCACGGTAACTACCTACCGGCCGTCGTGTCTCCTGGGTAAGGAGAACCCAAATGATGACAATAAGGGCAGTACAGTGTGGCTTCTGATGGGAACAATATTTTTCTCCATATACTCTTGAGCCTTGACTTGGCCGTTCACTTACTATTACTTCTCAATGATACTGTTTTGCATGCCTTTGGTATAGTGGTCCTTCTTGCTTGACTTACTGACCTACTCTTTGACCCCCAGATATTATTTGTTGTTGTGTATTAAGTTCCTTATTCACCAAAGGATTTTTTATAACCACAAGCCTATAGAGATTCCAGATCCTAGAATATTCAGTTTTAATGGCATTTGTGAGAACTTTTACAACTCTATGAACTTTTTTAAACAACTCAGAAGATTTGTGTCTAAGCGGTGCTCTAATCATTAACTTGGGTGTTCTTGAATGCTTTCCTGGTATCATATCTCAACTTACGTTCTTCAACTTTGTCAGCCTCTTTGTCCTTCCACATAGTTTGAGAAAATGTATTATTACCTTTCTTAGACAACATATCATTCACCCAGAAAGGAGTTATGAGGGTATTAGGATAAACAACAGAAAAGCTTCAAGGGTATGAGGCAAAAATGACTGCACATATCTAAGATTTTTGGTCTTTGAGTACGTATAGGATTTGGGTGCCAAGAATCTGAAACCACACACCCCTAGGCTTCCAAGGCATTGCCCTAAACTTAACAAAACAGCACAATGGTTCAGCACGCCCCCTTTAAACAATAATAATCAAGTAAGAATGTAAAGAATCCGTTCAGTAGGGCTTAAAAATTTCTTTTATTCTTTTTTCTTCATACAAAAACGTAGCCAACGCGTTTCGTCCAGAGGACTTCTTCAGGGCTACAAAAAAGTAAGTATACAAAAACACATATATTATACACTACTATTTACAAATAAAAACACAATTTATAGTACAACGTATACACAAAAGCCGAGTAAGTTACATACATCTTTGAAATTCATATTTCAACTTTATATACATACAAAATTCACCTACTAAGCGGAATCCCATACATATTCATAATCAATTTTTTCAGAGCATGCTAGCGTGCAATCTTATAAGAACAAATAAGGGAAGGAAACAACTAAACAAGATATTAGATGCAATGTACTCATATTTCTAAAATCACATACATATTCATCATCAGTTTACAAAACATGCTAACGTGCAATCTTCTAAGAACAGATGAGGGAAGAAAACAACTAAACAGAATGTTAGATGCAATGTACTCAGATTTCTAGAATATTTATGCAGAGAAAAAAAAACGACTTATTTCAGATTGTAGAGGCAATTAGTATTGTATTTTATTAGGAAACGTTCTGACATAGGATCAGTGACAAGTCTGTTTTTTCCCCTTTAACTGAAGCCTTTTAGTTCAATGTCTTTGTGTATTAAGTTCTCTTGTTTACATTGAGGGCAACTGATCAACTTATTGTTTAAACATGTAATTTGGTCTTACCAAGAGGTAATGATACTATGAAGATAATCAATCCAATGAGAAGTAAATGTATTTCCAGGTTTTTTGTGTACCAAAGAGTCCCAAAGTGAGCCAAGACAGCCACCTATTACAACAAGCATTTACAATGCAATGGTTTCGCCTTTGGAAAAGTTAGAGCTATTGGCATTGTAAATGACAACATTTTTATTTATGTGTGGGTTTTGAAAACAGATAAATAAATGGCATTGTCATTTACATTGCCATTAGCTTAATCTCTCGCAAATGTGAGACCTATTGTACCCTACGGACGAGCTCAGCAGACAGCAACTACTACCACACACACACACCCAGAGCCACACACACACACACAGAGCCACACACACACACACCCAGAGCCACACACACCCACCTAGAGCCACACACACCCACCCAGAGCCACACCCACCCACCCAGAGCAAAAGCTAACTGCGATAAATGTTGACATAAATCATGCAAACAGTCTATTCAAAAGAGGCAGCAGCTGAAGTGTGACACCCGGTTATTTTGTTTCCCGGCGCACCGTGCTAATTAACTCAACACAGTAGTGTGGTTTCTAAGCAGGCAAACAAGGATGTGGGCCCAGGTATACAGAGAAGGTTTCCAGTATGCTATTTTCGCATTTAAAACATTTGCTACAAAATGCAAATAGATGCATGTTAATCAATATGGATATTTTATTTTTGGTCTGTGATGAGGAGCAGTATGAGTCACCTGCTGTGGATTTTGTATACACAATTTAGCTGCTTTGCCACCAGTCACACGTAAAACGATCAGAGCTAGAAAGTAGCCAGCCCAAACATGCAGAATCTTTAACAGCATGGGTGGTAGCACTGCCCTGGGTTTACGACAAAGAGGCACTGCAATTTGTGTTGGCATCTCTAATGTTAAAATATGAAGAGTTGGTGCTCACAGATAAACAAGCCTCTCCATTAGCAGCTTCTAGTTCTGAAAGCAGGCTCAATATTTGAAACATCGAATATACAATACATTAAAACTAAATAATGAAAGAAATCACAGTTACTTTTTGAAGCTCCTTGGCATATAGGGAATCCTTCGATTGAACTCCCACTACTGGAGCGGAATCATTCTCCCAAGGCAGTTTGTTTTTCCCTTTACCTGCGCTTAACACCCTCCTGGCACCAACGGTGGGATCAGCCAGAAGCAGTAGGTCATTGTAGGATCCATGACGCCTGAGGGCACTGTCACCGCTGGGAGTGTGCGCACGCTGAGTCCTACATCCTGACAGAGCCAGTCTGAGTCCGCTCCTTGAAGAATGTGAGCACCTCTTCCATGAGCAGAGGTAAGTAGAGGGGTGGCATAGTCTACTAGACCTTGTGCATCAAGTTTGGGAAGGGTTTTTCTAGCTAGCCTTGCCTGGACTGCATGCATCACTCCATCCCCCTCCACATTAAGTTCCACAATATCCACGGCCTTGAGAAGGCTGGCTTTATCTGAACACATGGACGAGGCCAGCACAGCAAATGCCTCCAGCGTTGCATGGCGTACCTTTCGTTTAATATCCACAAGACAGGGGGCTATGTCTCGGGAGAGTTAAGGCAGGTTGAAATCTTCACTTGGGTAGGTGAGCAGAGCTGCAATTGTGATGTTCACAACCTCCTCCCTGATTCGGGATTGCTTGTGCTTCACATGCTCCAGCAATAGGCAGAGCACCTCCTGTGGTCCTACGACTTTCATTAGCTTCATGTAGGTCTTCATGTACTCCTGCCTGATGACTGCCTTGTTGTCCCCCAAGACTTTGACCATGGCGGAGATGACGGGACGCAGGTACTGTCCAGTGCTTTGACCAAGGTTCAGCACCAACAGGTTGAGCACTTCCAGTGTACAGTGCAGGACTGTGAAGTTAGAGTCATCCATCAGGTTACCCAAGAAGCTGAGGAGACTGAGGACACTGGAAGAAGGAGCCAGGGCGGGCGAGAAGTCCTGCGCCTTGGATTTCAGCTCCTCCATTGCAAGGGCATGCACACACACTCAGATGCGTACACATATATAGGCACACACACATAGGGACGCACACATCCCCAGACTCAGATGCTTTCACATACACAGGCAAACACACACACACATACACACACACAAAGATGCTTTCAAATACACAGGCAAACACACACAGATGTGCACACACGCCCAGGCACGCACACAACCCCTTAGTACACAATTTGCACCACAGCTGGGATTCAAACTTATTTTGCAGCAAATCGGGATGTACACGGCCCTTGGGATACAGAAACAGTGTCCATCAGGAAACAAGACAGACTAGCCTCCCATGCCATTAGTTCACAGAGATAGAGCAGGCAGGCACATATCTGAGCAGTTAGGCAGGTCTCCTAGGAGTCCCGATATAGAACAGGCAAACACACCTCCCAGCCGGTCGCATAGGTAGAACAGAGAGGCACTCGTTTCAACAAATCACGGAGATACAGCAGGCAGGTAATCCTCACAGCAGTACATGTAAGTAGAGCAAGCAGCTTCGCGCCCATAATTTTACAGTATAGAACAGACAGGCACGCTCCTAGAAGGTCGCAGAAACAGGGCGGATATGCGCACACTCCCAGAAGTTCACAATGGCAGAGCAGGCAGAGACACACCCCAGCATTTCACAGCGGCAGAACAGACAGGCCCGTAACCGTGACAGGCTCAGAAAGAGTGTAGTCATAGAACTGTTGCAACCACCACAAACCATGTGCCGCCCTGCAGGAGGGCCGTGGGCACGTCTTACGCCCTTAGCTAGACCAGCCTATGTAGGCAAAGTAGTTTGCATTGCAGATCCTGTAGTTTTGCTTTCCTACATGTCCCAGCATGCAGTGTGTTGACTTGAAAGGCAGGAAGGAATGTGACCACATCACGTTATTTCACCTTTAAATTGCCGACAATCCCATATGTATCGTGGTTCATTTCAAAACACACTCATCCCTTTAAATTTATTTTGCGTCCGCAGGTTTACCAGGGCCAGACATTTCCCACAGCCGCTTGTTCATGGAAGGAGCAGATGAAATGAGCGGGGAGGAGCATATGCCAAAGGCATGGCGACCTCTTTCTCTGGCCCAGTCTCCCTTCCTGTTCCCCGAATGTTTGTAAAAGAGACCACCATTGTTTACAAAGAGGACGAGAAACGGATTATGCAACAGCTAATGTGTGAGTATGCAAACCAGCGAGCCAGAGAGACAGACACACAGGCTTGTCACTGTGCATTATATTTCTGAAGTGTGATGGGCACCACGGCTGCCAGCCCATGCCACAGTGCTGCGTCTGAAGGACGTCTGTCTGTATGAACTGCCTGCATCCACCCCATTGAATACAATTAATTAGACGTGCAAAACATACTCTTTAAGAGGCGAACGCTCTCATCAGATGGCTTGCCCGATATATTTTTAACTTCAAAACTGACATATGTTTAATTCTGAATATTTGACCGGAAATCACGAGCGCCTTGTTTGGGGGCTTATCTGGACCCTGTCACGCATCTCTCCCTTCCCTGCACACATCTAGCAATGGTTACTCGGGAAATTAGCCGCCACTCACTTTGCTTTCTACCATATTTGCAGACATTTTCCATCATAGAAAAAGCTTGGTTTAATCACCTACAAGCTGAAGCACGCAGAGGGCAGGCAGTTCGCCGGCTCCAGGCTAGGGGCGAGCTGGGAGGCGGCAGCACGGCGGGAGTATGTGCGGGTTCTCTCCTCCCATGTGTGGCTCTGCACTGAAGGCAGGCTCAGGGGACATATAATTTCGCAGCAAAATACTTATAAGACTTCTCGTAAAATAGCAAGCGTTGATGAGTGTGCCGTTGTAAGACGCTTTAAGAGCAGGGACGCAGCGGGAGGGGGGACGGGCTCACGGACAGCGGGAGGGGGGTCGGGCAGGCACATGGACAGCGGGAGGGGGGCGGGTGAACGGGCTCACGGACAGCGGGAGGGGGGCGGGTTAACGGGCACACGGACAGCGGGAGGGGGGGGCGGGCGGGCACACGGACAGCGGGAGGGGGGGCCAGCGGGCACACGGACAGCGGGAGGGGGTGGGCAGGTACACGGACAGCGGGAGGGTGATCAGGAAACAGCCAGCGGGACAGGGACAAGACGAACAATGAACACAAACATCGGTGGTAAAAAAAAAAAAAAGTACACGCCCACAGTGGCCACGTCTTCATGACGTTGCGGAGAGGGAAAGAATCGGCGGTACGCCCACCAATCGCCTCGGGAAATGACGGACAGTTCTCTCTTCCAATGGCTAGCCTCCATTTATGGAGCTAGCCAATGGAAGAGAGAGGCGGAACGAAGGCCACACTGTTCTAACATTAGATTTCGCCTGCGCCGAAAAGCTGCGCGGCGCAGCTTTCGACGAGGCGAAACATAAAAAGGAACAACAATCCTTACTTAAATCCATTCGCCAAAGTCCCTATTGTAATCCGATTTTGTTAGCGTTTGAACTCTACATACCTTTCTATTATTTTGTAGGCCAGTCTCTAAGGATTTTCTTCCTATTATCTATTAAGACAGAAGAATGTCTTGGAATGGTATCAAGTTTCACGTTCAACCTCAGTGGCTCATACAATCGCCCTTGACAGAGAGAGATAAAAGTAAAAATTATGTGTATGGGTGTATGGGTCATGTCGATTATGAAGTACATTTATCCAATTTAAAAGTAAATTAGGTGGATGTACAGAATTTATAATTTGCGCAAACTTTTGAACGTGCAAAACGAGAAACCTAGAGTGGCAAGGAGATAACAAACGGTATCCCTCCCAGCGCCAACACAACCTCCTCGGAGCCGAGTGGCCCACAGCAACCCCCAGTTCGTAAGCAGACAGAGTGTGCAAAGCATACACCCTAGCTACCCGCGAGACCCTGTTCCGCCCGGACCTATTAATCCCAGAAAGCCGCATGGTCTCCATATGGGAAGGACCCAGTCAATCAACTCCCGTTTTCACCAAATTTAACAGATCCAATGTTCCCACATAAGGGTACATGTGCACATGATGAGTTAATCTTAATGTGCATATATAAAAAACTGGTTAAATGCACGAGATCTAAAGAAAAAAATTATACATGGGCCAGCCAAGTTTAATGAGGTCTTTAAGAAAAATAGCACTGTGATGTAGTTCACATTGAAGGAAGAAAAGCAAGTTTATATGTAAGCGTGGGGCACAAATCAAGTTCTCTATATAAAAGGACTTAACTAAAATGAGGCCGTGTAGCCAGCCACAAATATAACATGGAGTAATATTTAATAGCATATAAAGTTCTCCATATTGAAGCGCTTCACTAAGGTGGTACCGAAAGACTAGCCACATTTGTTAGTAAGAGGGAATCTGTAAGGCACCAAGCTTAACACGAACAGCAAAAGGGTCCCCCTCAGTCCCTGACTTACTTGTTTGGCGTGTCGTTCACCTCTATCACGTCGCCGGTTTCAAAGGTAGATGAAAACTACCACAGAACCACCGGTTTAAATATCCCGCAAACGGTGGTCAGCTGTGCCTGATTAGGTAAATTGAGAAAAAGAGCTACCCGATTGCGGGGGCCATCTTAGAGTGGACCCATATGTATATTGGATCGCCTAAGATGCGTTACATGGAAGTCATATGGAGATGTTTTCAAAACGATGGCAAACACATGTAAATGTCAAAATGCAAGTTACACATTTGTGTTTTAGTGGCCAGAAAAAAAAAGGGAAAAAGCGAAGCTATTTCTACCGGGAATAATTGTAGGCGCCATTTTGGAAAGGGCAACCCTACACGAGTCTAGGGGACGGAGTAATTTTTGCCGGAAATTTAGAGTCACACAATTTATTTATGAGAATAAGATCTAAAGAAAAAAATTATACATGGGCCAGCCAAGTTTAATGAGATCTTTAAGAAAAATAGCACTGTGATGTAGTTCACATTGAAGGAAGAAAAGCAAGTTTAAATGTAAGCGTTGGGCACAAATCGAGTTCCCCATATAAAAGGACTTAACTAAAATGAGGCCGTGTAGCTAGCCACAAATATAACATGGAGTAACATTTAATAGCATATAAAGTTCTCCATATTGAAGCGCTTCACTAAGGTGGTACCGAAAGACTAGCCACATTTGTTAGTAAGAGGGAAGCTGTAAGGCACCAAGCTTAACACGAACAGCAAAAGGGTCCCCCTTAGTCCCAGACTTACTTGTTTGGCGTGTCGTTCACCTCTATCACGTCGCCGGTTTCAAAAGTAGATGAAAACTACCACGGAACCGCCGGTTTAAATATCCCGCAAACGGTGGTAAGCTGTGCCTGATTAGGTAAATCGAGAAAAAGAGCTACCCGATTGCGGGGGCTATCTTAGAGTGGACCCATATCTATATTGGATTGCCTAAAATGCGTTACATGGAAGTCATATCGAGATGTTTTCAAAACGATGGAACACAAATGTAAATGTCAAAATGCAAGTTACACATATGTGTTTTAGTGGCCAGAAAAAAAAATAAGGAAAAAAAATGGGAAAAAGCGAAGCTATTTCTACCGGGAATAATTGTAGGTGCCATTTTGGAAAGGGCAACCCTACACGAGTCTAGGGGACGGAGTAATTTTTGCCGGAAATTTAGAGTCACACAAGTTTTTTAATGAGAATATATTCAGAACCAGACCAGCCCATAGCTTTTAATCTTTTATATAAGCATGTATTCAAATATTTCAAATTTAGCATTTTTATATGTGTTAACAATATGTTAGTCCGATTGTCAGCGCCATATTGAAGTGGACAAACTATCTCGCTTCCATAGAGATGAGCTTATTGAATAGAATTCTAAGTTTTTAGTAAGGTATTAACGTTTTTAGTAATTCTATCTTAAAAGGAAGAGCCTCTCGTTAGCGATAGTGCAAAAAATGGGTGCCATTTTGAAGTGGCTGAAAATTTCTTATGCATATATTGAGAAATTATGATTGTATTAATTGCCATGTTCTATTTAAAAGAAAGAAACAAGGTTCACATGTTTCCTTAATTGCCATGTTCTATTTTAAAAGAAAGAAACAAGGTTCACATGTTTCCTAATGCAGGTTTTATATATATGATATTCATATTAGAATGTTGTTATAACAAGAATTTTTTCAAAGGGTCAACATTAAACAGTAAGTGTACAAACCAGAATTAACACGAGCAAAGAAAGCGATACAAGGGGAATGTCTCCAGAACAATATTGTGGACATAATAGTAACTCCAGGGGCATTTTTTATTTATATCCCCATTGCGGAAGTTGGAGTCAAGCTGATAGTAGCAGTGTCCCCAACATAATACAAGATCACATAGTGTTTCTATAAGGTCACAACATTTTATTCGGTGTGTGCCCATTCATTGTGTTATCTACGTACAGAAAACAGAATATCTTGTGAAAAAGACAAAGAAGTCTACTCCCCCATTCAACTCATTCAGGTACCCACTAAGCCTAGTGGGAAGGGGATGTTTACAGTACGATACAAAGGGATGGTTTTATTGTAAAGATGCTTTTGGGAACAGCACTACAGAAAATGATATAATTCATATTAATATTCAAACCATTTGAGATACTTCGGAGGCGACAGATCCACCCTGCCTCAATCTGTCTAAGTGTCTTAATTCTGTCTCCACCTCTTGATAGTGGTTTGACCTGTTCTATTCCATAGAACCACATTTTTTATTCCTCTGGGTGGTTTTCGTGAATGTGTACAGATACAGGGTATCTTTCATCCCTATTCTTGATAGCCTTCACAGGCTCCTGTATGCGGGTTTTTAAACATCGTATGCTTCTGCCTATATAGATCTTATTACAGGCACAGCCAATAATGTATACCGTATGAGTGGTGTTACAGTTTATGAATGAATTAATAGTGAACTCTTTCTCAGTATTATGTTTAAATCTTGATTTTCTGTGCAGACCCAACTGGCAAACACTGGGTATTAGGATGTCTACATTTAAGTAAAACAAATGGCGTACAACCAGTAGTTGCATGGGGAGTGATTCTATACATTTCCACGATTTTGCTAACACCTTCTTTCCAATCAACATTGTTCTGTTTAGATAAGGAAATAGATTCTTTAAGGACCCGAACAAACCGTTCCACCATTCCATTACTTTTTGGGTGATATAATGAGCATCGCTTATGTTTAATAGAACATTCATCCAAGAATTCTTCCATTTCTTTGGAAAATAATTGCATGCCGTTATCTGTTACAAAGTAACCAGGAAGACCCTCACTTGTGAAAACTTCCATTAAGAATCTGATAACGTGTTTAGTACCAATACATTTGGTAATCTTGATTTCTGGCCACCTTGAGAACAAGTCTATAAGAACAAAAATATATATGTCACCCTATTTGCATTTTACAAGATCTAAAATGTCAAGTGCCAATTCTTCCCAGGGTCCTTTCGGTCTTTCTCTGATTACCATAGGTTGGACTCTGGGTTTAAAACATTTTTCACTTAATGTACAAGGAATAGTTTCTCGCACAAGCATTTCTATCTCCAAATCCATTCCAGGCCACCAATAATTAAGTCTAACACTTTCTTTGGTTTTAGATATGCCTTGATGTCCCTGATGTGCCAGCTCAATAATTCCTTGCGTGAACACCTGGGTGGAATTAATCTTGTTCCACGAAAAATCAACCCATCAGACTTAGACACTTGATGCCTAACATTCCAATATTTTTAAGAAACGCCTTGACACTTTTTGAACCAACCATTCTCGATAAAAGAAGATCATTCTATGAGTTCATCATCAGTCTCACATTCTTCTCGCCATTTTTTCTCTTTAATCCTATCATTCTCGATGGCACAAACCCATTCTAACTCTTCTTGTTCTTCCTGGTCAGCACAATCATCGCTTGGCGTAACCAATCTGGACAACGCATCAGCAGTATAATTGCGTGCTCCAGGTAAGTATTCCACATTAAAGTCATAGCCTTGGAAATCAACCAGCCACCTTGACATTCTGATAGAGATGGCATCAATTCCTTTCTTATTAAAAACCTCAACCAAAGGTTTATGATAGGTGCGAACTACAAATTTCGTTCCCCATAAAATATTCTTTAGCTTCTTCATGGCCCAATGCACAGCTAATGCCTCCCTTTCAATTACGGAATAGCGAAATTCTGCTCCTCTAAGGCTCCTTGAAAGAAAAAGAATGACATTGGTTCTACCCTCACACTATTGCTGTATAACTGCTCTCAAACCTTTCAAACTTGCATCAGTAATGAGGAAAGATTTGGTTGCAGGATCAAAACTCCGTAGCTTTGGTGTCTCTTTGAGCAACGCTTTTATCTTGACAAATTTTGTCTCACATTCTTTGCTCCAAACAAAGTCAATACCCTTGCATCGAAGCGTACGCATGCGAACGCATTTTTCAGCAAAACCTTTGACAAACTTGCTATAATATTCAGCCATACCCAGGAATTTCATGAGATCTTCCTTATTTTTGAGTGAGGCTAATTTTTCTATGGACTCAATTAAATCTCATTTTGGTTCAATGCCTTTTCCTGAGATAGTGTGCCCAAGGTAGTCAATAGAGGATTTTTTAAACTTGCACTTCTCAATCCAGACTGTGAGATTGTGTAAACTAAATCTTTCCAACACTTCCCTAAGTCTCAAATCATGTTCAATATCATCTTTCCCATAGATTAGGACTTCATCCTGATAAATTTTGACACCTTTTTGACCTTTTAATAGCTTTTCTACAGCGCTCTGAAAAACGGAGGCTCCGGATACCAGCCCAAAAGGTAAACGCATGAACCTAAACGTTCCAAAGGGTGTAATGAAGGAGGTGTAATCCCTTGATTCCTCATCTAATTTGATTTGATGGTACGCTGATTTGAGATCAACTGTGGAAAAGACTTCAGCCCCCTTAAGCAGCATAAGCATATCTGATATTTTGGGGAGGGGATATTTATCTACTACAACCTGTTTGCTCAGTTCTCTCAGGTCGATGCAGTGACGGAGACTTCCGTCCGATTTGCGAGCGGCTATGACCAGAGCCAACCATTGTGTCCCTTCTATCTCCTCAATTATCCCTTCCGGTTTGAGTTTTTCGAATTGTTCCTTCATTTCTTCTCTTACTGACAAAGGAACTCCACGCACTTTACTAGCAAATGGTACCGCCCCAGATATTAATTTAATCTTATGTGTATTATCATTTAAACATCCTAAATCCTCCCTGAAGACTTTGGGGAAATAATTTTTTAACTCTAAAGTAAAGTCATCAGTGCAATCGTGTGGGCTAACCTTATTTACGTTGAAGTTATCTTTTAACAGAATAGGTGGATCACTATTGGGATCTAGCATGACAACTAAGTCTCTTTGATGTAACCAGCTCAATATACTTTACTCTTTGTGAGAGACATACACTTTCCCGGAGATATATCTTCCTTTGTATTCAATTAAGCCATTAAAATATTCCATACGTTTTACTGGTTCACCACCATAAGCGTAAGGACTGATGTCTGCCTTCCACAATTTAATTTTGGTTTTTAATTGATGCAAATAAAATTGTTTGGATACAATTGTTATTTTTGCACCAGAGTCAAATAGAATACATGTCCCACAATGTTCCACCATCACCTCATCTATTGGGCCTTTCTTCTTGTCACTAGAAACTTGAGAAACAATTTGTCCACAGTCAAAATCAGAGTCTGTCGCACTTTCAATTTCTTCATTCTTGCACACCATATTAACTTTGGTCTTATCTCTTTTAGCCTTTTAACTTTTTGCACGTTGCACCCTAAAATAAATTGGTCTCTTATTCTTTCTTCTAACAAACTTCCAAATTTACAAGATGATCCCAATTTCCTGAGTGCAGTAATATAAATCTCAACTGATTCGCCTTCATTTTGTGTACGCCGGCCAAAATGGTAGCGCTAAAGTATAGTGCTTACCTTTGGTAAATAATGTCAATCTAAATTGAGAATACACATTTCATATTCATTCAAGGTGGAATCATCTATGTCAAGTAAATGGTCAAAAACGTTCTGACCCTCTGACCCTAAATAGTGTAAAAGAAGACCAGTTCTTCTTTCTGCCCTACGATTTGTTCCACATACCTTGGTTTACCTTTCAAATACCTTCTACCATTTCTGCCACCTGATAGGCGGATCTCCAGGGTTTGCTAAAAAGTAAGGTGGAGTGGCTAGGTTCTGCATGGCAATATTACTAACACTGTTGAAAGTAAAATCAAACACACAGTGCACTCAAAGTGTAGAACAGATACAATTATGAGTAACTAAATTGTGACATAAGGAGAAAATTACCCATGAATATCTACTCCACGAAGAGGAGATCCAAAAAAATAATAATATGCACTGTATGGGAACATATGCTGCAAGAAAGAAGTTAAGGCACAATACAAGTGAGGTACTTATTGCATAGTAAAAAGTTCCACCTGTCAACTTCCTATAAAATAAATATATGCGCTGTTTGGAACAAATGTTGTAAGGTAAAATGTTAGTGCACGATACAAATGAGGTCATTATAACAAATGAGTACCATCTGTCCACTTCCTATTGTATAGTGAGATGTTCACTCACCAAAATCCTTCTCTTCTCTATAAATTCGTGGTTCAAATATTGGATATTAATAACTGTACGAATTAAACGTAAGTTGATTAAAAGTAATTAAAATAACTATTAAAAGGATTCAAAAACCACCCCGAAAGGGACTGTGATCTCCAACTTCCTTTGCCAGCCTAAATAGTGAAGATCATAGGAAAATGAAATTAAAAATGGTCGCCATGTAAACGTGCGACGTGAAAAGACGTTCTGATGTCACAAGAAGTACGGAGGCTTTTCCTGTCCAAATTGAAACTTCCGATGGCTCACAAGAATATGCGAGTCTCAAGAATCCATGTCGGTCGGAGATCACCGGAGATTCTTATGGCGCGCACACAAAGAGTCCAGCGTCATTCGAAGAAACTCGCGGTAAGTTTTGAAATTAAACAATGTCAGTTTCAAAGGTAAGTTTGAACGTTAGAAGGACTAGTTTCAAAGATAAACTTGAACTTTAAAGTGAATGTGTTGCCAAGACTTCAAAAAGAAAATAAATATGTAGTTTACAACACAAAACATCCAGCGTTGCTCGAATAAGCTCACAAAGAATTTTTTTTAATTCTAGAAAACAGCTTAGCAAGGGTTAGGGGTAAAAAAACTATAAATGAGTCACAATTCTCAACCTCAATTAGTTTAAAAACGGCTATCTACTCTTGAAGAAAATATTAAAAGCCGCTTATCAAAACAGTCACGATTTCAAACAGTATAAAAGAGATTGTCTTCCTTAAGAAACACAAGAACACAAAAACCCAGTTACTCCTTACTTTGTGAGCACCTTGCTAAAATCTTTTAACCTATAGATGTAGCATTAGCTCCCAACAAAGTTTACAGAGTAACACAAAGCCCACATCGAATTCTCCCAACCCTCCAAGATAAAAATATGTATATAGAGGGCGAGAATGTGGCAAACACGTAAGGTTTCTTTTTAATATTCTTTTATGTCTTATAAAGATGAAAAAGAACTTACATGAGAATAGTAGGGACTCACAAGTCCAGATGAAATTTAAAACGTAGATGTTGGGATCTTTTTCAAATAAAAAAGAATTCTCTTAAAGTTCTTCTTCAGGTTGTAACCTCCTTGTTACACATTGGGTGTATCCCATCCTCGTTGCCAGTGTAAGATCATTCAAATGAAGCACAGGAGTTGATTGTAGTCAAAAATAAGTTACATTTGTTGTAGAGGAAATAAGATCCCATCCATCAAGTCTCCGTAGTCACATGCAACTTACTCTCTGTTCACTCCTCATTATTCTATCTCCATGGAGCTACTCAAGAAACATCAACTATTAGCATGAGCAATTGCTTAAAGAGAAACTAACATAATGTACAAGATACATACAAAGAGTGAGCACATTATTACAGCTGCACAGTTTATTTGGTTTTGGTGTGTTTTTTTGTTGCTTTTATAGTGCATTTTCACGCATGACGCGTGGGAATTGCAGGCCTGACGCTGGTTGCTGCTGATTTTTGTATCGCAATTTGGGGCATTGCAACTTTTTTAGAGTTTTGCATTTTTTCGGCGCCGCGTTGATTTGTACGTGGTCATTTGGTGCGTTATCCTGATACTATCGCATGGTGCGGGGTTGGGAAAACAACGTTAACACAGTGTTATTTTGTCACAATAGACTGCGATGTGCAAAGTTGCGTAAAACTAATTTTGCGATAATTATCACACGTTCTTGAGAATATCCCCTAAGTATTTAGATGTTTTTCCACCTTTAGCCAACTACATAATAAATAATGCACATACTGTAAATGACAAATAAATGTAAATTAAAAAATCATTGGTAAAGCTCTCTTTTATGTTATGAAACCACAATTGTTTGATGTGACCACTGCAAATGACTGCTTGTGAGACCAGAGAGACACACAATTGAATCCTGCTTGGCGTAGTGTAAATAGTGACTTGTGCATTTATAATTCTATGAAATCACAGCCTGTAGAAAAATCACTGTAAATATGCAAGTCATTATTTAAAATTGTATTACACAGTATGAGCAGGGCCACGGAACAGGAGGCGATGGAGGGTGATGACGAGCCGCTGCTAGAGACTCGCGCAGCACATGCACATTTGCTGGACAGGCTATGTCATCTCAATTATGCGACCCATTCGGCGCACACACATCATCTAGGTGACAAACCTGAAAAATTGTTGGCCTGGCTGATCAAACGGGGAGACCGGCGACGCCTGTGGCAGCGATACGCACCGGTCCCGAAGAGGTGGTCTACACGCAAAGCAGTATTCACGCGGCTTTCGTTGACCACTACCGCACACTATATTGCTCTCGGCTGCAGGTCCCCCTTGCCGATATCACTGAATATCTCTCAGCTATACCACTACCAGGGTTAGACGACGTACACCGGGATGACTTGGAGGCACCACTCACGCCTGATGAGCTGCGCACAGCCATTTTCGCACTATCTAATGGCAAGTCCCCAGGCACGGACGGGCTACCTGCTGAGTTCTTTAGGCCTACTCAGATATATTGATCCCTGAACTGTTAAAGATGTACATGCGGCTGCTGAGGACTCCTCCCTTCCCCCTACGCTGAATGAAGCCACTCTCGTCTCCGTCCCGAAGCCCGGCAGAGACTGCACGCACTTGGGCTCGTATCGACCACTAGCCCTCCTGAACACTGATTACAAGATACTCGCTTCCACACTAGCTCAGCGTCTGGCCCCCTTGGTACCCACCCTTGTACATGGCGACCAAAATGGTTTTGTGCCAATACGTAGCACCTCCAATAACATCCGACGGCTGTTCAGAGTGCAAGGTTGTGTTACGCTGCATTGGCCCCGATCAGGGTGTCTAGTGCTAGATCTGGAGAAGGCCTCCGACTCTGAGGAGTGGCCTTATGTCATGGCAGTATTGCGGAAATATGATCTTGGAGACGACTATGTGGACATGGTGGGTTTGTTGTACCGGAAACCTACAGTGTGAGTGCGCACTGGTAGACTGCTGTCTGACATCATCCGAGTCAAAAGGGGCACTAGACAGGGATGTCCCCTATCCCCGTTACTTTTCTCGTTGGCAATGGAACCTCTTGCGGCACTATTAAGAACCCAGGGCGCAGAGTGGGGGATCCCCTTAGCGGATGGTCTCCATGCGGTCTCTTTATATGCAGACGATCTCCTCTTGTATGTCAGAGACCTGACCTGCTTGCCACTGACATTGTCAGACACCTTTCGCACTTTTGAGGCTTTGTCGGGGCTTAGGGTTAACTGGGCCAAATCTGGAGTGTATTCCTTCAGCCCGGAAACGCGGGAGTGTGAGGACAGCATTAACAATGAACGGCTCACTTGGTATCCCACTACGTTCCGGTATCTCGGTATCTACATCTACAGAACCCTGACTGATGTACTGGAGGGCAACCTGGTGCAAGCTATCTCCTCCTTACAGGCACAGATGACCTTTTGGAAGACTCTTACCCTCAATGTACCTAGCCGTATTACACTGACAAACATGATAGTCTTACCGAGGCTGCTGTATTATTATTCTAACATCCCAGTGTATGTCCCGGCTCGGATCTTTCGGGAGCTGGAAACTTCGATTAGGAACCTTATATGGAATGCTGGGAGACCTCTTGTAGCTCTAACGAAACTCTATGGCCCTACAGATGCTGGGGGTCTTGCAGTTCCCAATCAGGAGCTTTATTATCTAGCGGCGCAGCTGCAATGGGTAACCGGATGGCTGAGTGGGAAGAACCTATGCGATGATGCCACGGACGTTACTATCTTGACTCACACGCAGGTGCATACCTTGTTCCACTCCTTGACCAAAACCCCCTACCCGACGCAGCTACACCTGGCAGTGGCCGTAAAATGCTATGTGCGCAGTTTGAAACTCACCCGCGCTGTGAAGCCCTATGCTGTTGGGAACGCGGAGTGGTAGTGGAGGCCGCGCTCGAGCGATGGATACAGGCTGGGGTGGACACGATGGGAGATTTGTATGTAGACGGTGCTCTGGTTCCCTTTGAGACACTAGCCACGGACATGGGCCTTCCAGCTGGGCAGTTTCTCTTGCATGCGTCTCTCATACGCACATTCGTGCAGGCTTGGGGCGACATCTCCGAGGAGATGCAGACACAACTTTTGGTGCAGTACTTACATGTCATGGGTAATGGTTCCCATGTGGTCCATTGGCTGGCGCAAGCTCTATTGACACACACGCAGTGTACCTCCCAACCGCTGCGAGATAAGTGGGCAGAAGACAGGGGAAAGGAGTGGACAGATAAGGAATGGACAGCAGTACTAGCCGGTCCCATTAACATTCCGCGCAACTCCCGCTTCAAACTAATTCAGTTTTATATCTTACATCGTGCGTATTTGTCACCAGATAAAATTAATCAGTACTTTGCAGTCAAGACTACCGCGTGTCCGAGATGCTTACTGCTCGGTGCAGATCTCCTCCACATGCTCAGGACCTGTCCCCACATACAAACATACTGGCACACAGTGACGTCTCTGTTAGCAAGGGGTGTGGGCAAGGACCTGCAGCACACATGGGAGGCATGTCTACTAGGCCTATACAAAAGAACGAAACATAACAAGGTCCCTTCTAGACAGGTCCGGTTCTAGAGGGTGGGCCGGGTGGGCCGGGCCCACCCAAACATGAGCCTGGCCCACCCAAACAGGAGCTTTGGCCCACCCAAATAGGAGCCTTGGCCCTCGCAGTGAGGGCTTGAAGGCAGGCGCGCAACGGCATTGGCCTCAAAGGGTGTCTGTGTGTGTGTGCGCCCGGGCTGAGACAGCTTCCCTGGCGCGCGCGCGCACACAGACAGTTCTTGAGATTATCGCAGTCGCACCCGTGTACTTTACAGGTCGTTAAAAGACCATTGATATGTTAACAAAGCTTTGTTTATTTTTTCACCCATTCATCTCCACTGGCGAAAGGCGACAACGGTCACCTTTGCCTACTGTTCGGCAGTATTTCATTTTCTATGCGGTGCAGGAGAAAAGTTTCTTTAATCCTATTCACCTTTCGTGACCCCTGCAGCTGCATATAAGATCAGGCTGTGACACAAAGTTTGTTTTATGAAGTAGGTAAGAGAATGTGTTACTATTTGTTTTTCTTTTTTAAATCTGCACAGGCCCAGCAGGACACATACTTCGTGGCACAGAAACTACACTTTATTAGATGACTTCATATTTTTTACAGTGACTATTTTTTAGCTGTTTGCTTTTATGTTTTTTACTTTAATTATTTTAATTCATTGTACAGTTAATAAATAAAGTCAGTGTTTGCTTAATTTGAACAATTTGTATCATTATCATGGCCGATGCAGGACAACAATAAGACAATAGAAAATGCCCAGATAACCCTAGTGATTAATGATCCTGCTGGAGAACAATCATGTGTCTGTTAGTCGTTTTTAAATGCAGATGAACTGTATTTTATTTGGAAGCTCAGTGGGTTACTGCCTTTTTCACAGAGATCCTCGTGTTACTTGCAGTTCAGAAGTTACAGCCCTAACATAAAACAGTGACCAATGAACTGTCACCAAAGAGCTGCATATAAACATGAACGGTGGTTAGAACTTTGCTTTTTTTGTTTTGTGATATAGTTAGAACTTTCTCAGTCTTTCATTATTCTAATGTTGCCAAAATGAGTATTTTTGGGAAGATATACATTTTTATTATCAGTAAAGCTGACCCTCATGAAATACTCTTTAAATCCTACGGGTGTCTTTTCCCAGACCAAACCCTCTTAAAATATACTGCCCACCAGTATGGATGACGTGATTCCTGCACCTTGTAATCCTCAATGGCTTAAGTGACATTCCCTGCAGACTGATTTACATACCTGCATGACTGATTATCTCTGTATAATGTGTGCGTGATGTAAAGTATTGTGACACCCTACACTGATATGAGTAGCACTATACAACAAATGAAATGCATTTGAGGGAAGGCCTACGGAGAGATGAGTGGCGCTGGAGGAGGGTGGCAGTGAGGGAATCAGAGGAGGAGGTCATGAAGGGGAGGGCCTACAGAGAGATGAGGGGCACTGGAGGAGGGTGGTAGTGAAGGAGTCTGAGGAGGAGGTCATGAGGGTGAGGGGCTATGGAGAGTTGAGGGGCTTTGTTGGAGGGTGGCAGTGAGGGAGTTTGAGAAGGTGGTCAATGAGGGGGCTACGGAGAGATGAGGGGCACTGTTGGAAGGTGGTTGTAAAGGTATTTACGGAGAAAGAGGTAAATGGTGTGGCAACAAAAAAGACTTTTGCATCAGCACTAAAGCCAGCGCTGTCATGGCCTTTCTGTTGTTGTTTATTTATTTAGCAGCCGGGTCATAAGGGCTACTGTGGAACATACTTTAAAGTGCGTACTAATTATATTTACTGCTACATTCAATATTTTAAGTTGGAAGGTGATTTTACTAGTGTCTTTACCCGGAAAAATGAAAGTGGAGCCCAATGGTGCCTGATATGGGGCTGGGGCCCAAGGTTAGCTGTGAGATAAGGTGCACTGGAGAGGAGGTGTGGATAATCAAACCTGTAAGGGAGTGCGTGGCAGAGTCCGGGGTCAGGTCGAGGTAGGAATGAAGAGGGATTCTCTGTGAAGGCTCGCACAGAGGGAGCCTGAGAAGTGTCACTTGCCTGATACTCCCACCTCAGAAACCTCCTCTTCCCATCAAAGGAACATTACATGGAAAAAACATTTTTTGAGAGTGATCATATATAGAAAAAGGTTTGGAAAAGAGTGCGTCTTACTGGGCCTTGTAAGACGAAGAAGTGATAAAGGCGGGCTCTGAAGCAGGCCTGCCCAGACATATATGCGACAAATCAAGCCCGCAGTGGCCCACCCAAATGCACCCTTGGCCCACCCAAATAAAAATTCCTGGAGCCGGGCCTGCTTCTAGATTCTGGGATCTCAGACTTATCACAGCCAAGAGACTCCTCACTAAGTGCTGGAAGTGTAGCGAACCCCCACATGCTAGACACAGGCGTGCCTCTTTTGATAATTGGGCGAGTGCGGAAGGCACTACCCTTCACAGGGAGGAGACGGCGGGGCTGAGAAAGTTCCCCATAGCGCAGCTTTGGGACGACACCCTGAGGTCTTTCCGTCAGGCGTGTCTTGATCAGGGGGTTGCTTAGACACTTTCCCCTCGGGACCCAGTCTAGGCAACGGGTGGGATGGAGAGCTGCGCACCCCCACGTTTACTTCATGCCTGGTACCTGCCCGTGACGTACCGTGACTGTACCGCGTGATGCTGCTCCTGTCCCGCACGACAGCGACCCTACCCCCCCTCAGCACAGAGGGCCTGATGCCTATTGCCCATGACGGGTTGACTCCCCCCTCCTATTGAGAGACCTATATCATGTCGGACTCCTGCCTCCCAGACCCCCACACTGGCCTTTCCCTGGTGCCGAAGACACATATCCATGGATCCACATGGGTGCACTTCTTGCTTCCTTATTTCTTTGCTTCCTCTTTTCCTTCTCAGTTTTATAGTCCTTCATTTCTTTTCTTCAATCTTTTTCCCCTCTCCCCTGTTGGTCAAGTTTCAGTGTCACAATGGTTCTTTCGCTTGACACGTTTGTTAAGATGTTTTGAATATAATATTATAAGTCCATTGTTTTTATTTCACACCATCTACTTACGGGACCACCTTGGGTGGCACGCCCCACACCTGTTGTTGGATCGGGGCTGAAGGAGATACATATTTGATGGGCAATGCCACTTTACGTCATGTCCACGGACCCAGGTTGCGTTCATACCTGAACCACGCGGCTGTACACTCTCTAAAGTCTTTCTACCACACATACCACCTTTATTTGTTCAGGTTACGCCTCGGGGATTATTATGATTTCTCGTTGCCTGATGTATTGTCCCTTTCCATTAAGGACCTATTGCTTCGTAGGAATGTGATTTATCCTTGGGAATAACATGCCCTTCGAGAACGTTGATTTCTTTTTTCTCTTGCCTTATAGGACATGATGCGTGACCAATGTCCCAAAATGCACTGTTCTCGCTCCTAACTGTCTTTGTACGATTAAGGGATGGTTTGTTGCGTTTTATGTTTATTATGATGGCATGTACTGTGAATATGTACAGAAAACTAATAAAAGATATTCAAACCAAAAAACCGTATGAGCAGGGCCACTGGAATTTTACTATACGGGAGACCCACATTTTTGGGCATGGTTGACTAAATTATGCGCAGGAAAAAGGCAAAATATGCACCTTCATTCAACATGTTTTGTGATAGTATTACCTCATGGTTTTGTCAGCTTTACACATGGTAACATGTTCTGGGCAAAATTTCACATCATTAGTACCAGTTTAACACCTAAATACAGTAAATAAGCAATAGAAAGGTGGCTCGCCATCTGTAGCGATGGGCCTTTCACTGCACAATGATGTGTCACTGCGTTCTTAGTAACTTTTAATCTGTTTGATCCAGATGATAGATTATGTGGCAAATGCAGCCACAAAATTGCATAATTCCAGTATCCCTTGGTATAAGACAGGCTGCCAGACAATGATTTAGTGTTTATGATAAAATAAGTGCTTTCAAAAATACCTTTAAGTAGTAGGTAATCACTTTGAGTGCAAACATTTTTATAAGTGGCTTCATAAATTAAAACCTGTACTCGCTTTTAAGCAACCTTTACATTTGGTGGTCAACCAATTGCACACATTTACACTACTTTCAGGTAGCAGGCACCCTAGTGAGAAGGCGAAGGCCTGTTTTATTTTTAACTTTCTATCCATGAGTAGATTCCATGGGTCAGAGGAGAGGGAGCTAAGTTGGGGCAATTTTTTTATTTACAAATGAACAGGCACAGTTTCCTCATGGAGATGCCCTGAGAAAGGTGCAGAGAGATTTGGATTCCTTTTATTAAACGCCCATCATTACCATTAGTGCAACATGTGCAGTGGCACTGGGGCACTAATATGAGGGACCACTGCATCCACATATGGCTGTGTTACAAGCAAACAGGTGAATTGGGACACTTTTTCCTGATTAGCAACAGGGCCCAGGTCACCCTTGCTGTGAAGGGAACAGGTACCCAGCATCTTGGGTGTGAGGTGTGGGTTTTTTCTCTTTTTTTACATGGAGGCAAATAGCATACTTTGGGAGTCAGTCCGAAGAGTGATGGCCCAGTGGAATAGACAAAGGAGTAGGTATCATTTATGCTGCAGGAGCAGTGGCATAGGGGCCCAGGAGTGTGGGGCACCAACTAAACACCAATTAGTATTGTTTGGTTATCCTTCCTTAGTTAGGACCTAGCGAATCATTGCTGTGACAATGTTGCTTTAGGCCTTGGACCAATTGTCCAAGAGAGGGGAAAATTGAAGCAGAAGAGACATCTTAGCTTAGGCCTCAGTGCGATGGAAGAGCGGAGAATGGGGCAGGCTTGAGGCCCATGTTTTCAACAAGGGCAGAGGAGACTGCCCACTTCGCAAGGTAGCCACTCTCATTATTGAAGCAAGTCCAGTGGCACTGGGGCCCAAGTGTGTAAGCGGCCCACTGCATCACAAATATGACTGCCTTACTTCATAAAAGATGCATGTTGGCTCATTTTGCTTGCTAGCATTGTGGTTGAGGCCACCCTTGCTGAAAAGTGGTGGGGAGCAATTGGGAGCTTATTTTAGTCTGAAAGGGTCAGATAATGTGTTTCAGTATTGGAGTGATTGCCAAGCATCGCGGGGAAGGGATAAAAAGTTAGAGGACACAGCCTGCTACTCAGGGCCACAGCTATCTTTAGTGCAGCAGTGCAGTTGCATTGGCTCCCATGTGTATGAGAGGCTCACAACACCCTAATTATGGAGTGTATCATTATAGATAGCATATAGAAAAGCATAATTAATGTCGAGAAGGAATGTGGCCCTGAAGAAGCAATTCAATGTTTTGGATTTACTGCAGAACATTCCTCTTCCACGAATACAGTGCAATTCACATTAGAAAATCCCCTTTAAGGAGTTACAGCGTTTGGTTTGTCCGGTAAGTTTATAAATGCTCATAAACAAATCTATTGTAGACATTCACAGACTTGAAACCAACACTTTTCAATTCTGCAAATGGTGGAATAGTTACCCCAGCACAGTATTGGAGTAACTCCCCTTCTAGGTTGGAACGAGGAACAGAAACGGATCACCCCAGATTTTCTTGGTGTGCAGCCAAGGGGCTTCGGCCATTGGTAAAAAAAAAAAAATCTTCACGCAGAAAAAAAGGAAAAGGAAAAAAAATTTGCATTTGCAGAGCGGGTGCATTCCTAGGTGCAGAAATCTGTTTTCTCCAGATTTCTGCTCGTCAGTGATATCAACCTTTAGGATATGACACATTGACATTCCCAATAGAACCCCCTGAAACCTGCACCTGGACTCACATCCTTGTCCACTAATTACCCAATTTCTTACAGAATCCATTCCTTAAAGAAGCAAACTTTTTCCCATTCCTGGTTTTATTCAAGATCAGGTAAGGACTGGCCATAGCGGGCATTGGGTGTTTTCCCGGGAGGCTGGAAGGTAGTGGCTGGTTTTGGAGCAGTGGGGCAGGGCCGGCTTTACCACTGGTGGCGCCCAGTGCGAAAATCATTTTTGATGCCCCCACACAGTCTCCTCGGATTCTCTCACTAACACCAGGCAAAAGTGCCCCTTATCTCTTCAAACATTAGTTATTGCTAAACACAGCGTCCCCCTCGCCCCCCTGGTCAGCGCCCCCTCCACAGGTCAGCGCCCAGTGCAGCCGCACCGGTCGCACTGCCCTAAAGCCGGCCCTGCAGTGGGGGTTGGTTTTGTTACTGAGGACCGGTTTTGCAGCAGTGCTGCATTATCGGCCTCCAGTAACAGAATCAGCAGTGCTGGAGGCCAGTTTACTTAAGCAGCAGTACTTCACACTTGCAGCCTAGAACACCCCTTGACCCCCCCCCTCTCAGAGTGGGGAGGTGGTACAATAAAATTGGCAGGGCTGATTGGTGTTCTCAGTCTGGTCATGTTCAAGATAGATTCTGAGAACAATCTTTCCCTGTGGAGGACTGTTCACCCACAGTGGTACTTCTAATCAAAAGGGAACTTACGATGTCGGCAGCAATCACGGTTATGTGTAGTTTCACAATGATGCTCTAGAGCCTGTTATCCTGTCCTCCCTCCATGTGCAGGAGCCAGACCAGAAGCATTTCAGGACATGCTTGGCTTGATGCCTACACATTGAATGAGCCTCTCCATCAGTGAAATCTGCTGAGTCACAGAACAGCTGATATGGCCCACAGAGCTGGGGGAACCCCCTTCCCCTACAAAGCAGGTCAGGAATCTGGGAGTTCTATTGGACAGCAAATTGTCATCCGAAGACCACATAAAATCACTTTCTGGCACCTGTTTCGGAATTCTGAAGATGTTGAGAAAGGTATTTTCTTGGATTTCCCTGGGTGCAAGAAAGACCCTGATTCAGGCGATTATTGTAAGCAGGTTGGCTACGGTAATGCCCTATTGGCCGGAGCCAAGGAACAATTGTTCACTAGGCTCCAAGTGCTGCAAAATACGGAAGCAAGAATGGTCTTGAACAAACCCAGACGCTACCCCTCGTGACCCTTGCTTCAAACCCTACATTGGCTGCCCGTAAAAAAAAGAGCAGTCTTCAAACTCCTCACACTGGTGTTTAAGGCAACTGGAGACCTAGGGCCAGTTTACTTAAGGACAAAGACGAGGCCTTATGTTCCCGGTCATCTCCTCAGGTCAAGTAATCAAAACCTGTTAGTGCCTTGTAAAATTAATAAATCCAGAATGAGAGGGCGTGCATTTTCCTATCTGGCCCCCTTCCACTGGAACAGGCTGCCGGAAGGGATACGTTGGTGAACCTCTCTGGGAAACTTCAAAAACAGCCTAAAAACATGGATGTTTTAGGGGTTTGCATTGCTCTTGGTCTCTGTCTGTTGTCATGCCTAGGTGCCGTGAGATCCCCCCGGGGTTGATACGATGCGCCATACAAATGTTAAATAAATAAATAAATAAATAAAAGTAGTCAGCAACTGATGCCTGCTGGCTGATAACCACCCAGTTGGTAGCTCAGTAAACTATGATTCTGCAAAATAGAATGATTGTTGAATTTTCCCAGGCTGCTGAGGGTAATATGTGTTCCACAGCTGAGGTTGAATGCTGTCCTGCTTTTATCCCCTATGTCTCCATTGGTACTCAGGAACAAATTGAGAGAATACATGAAAGTGTCAAGACTTACATACTTTTTATGGCAAAGTTTGTTGTGAAAGTTACGATCTCTGGTCCTGGGTGAAAAGCATATGGTGGACGGGGTATTAAAATATGTAACATACTTTTGCTCACCATCATGTCCCTTCTATTGATCTATATTCTTGTCCGGGTTTGTAGAGCTTCTATCTTAAGCATTGACAGAAGCCAGGGTGGCTCCTCATCTTACCCACCAAGGGTTATGACGATGACCGTGATAATATTCGTGGGGGGAAGTCCGATTATGATACTTTGGAAAGTCGTGCAAGAGACCATGAAGTGTATCAATTAATTAATACTGAAGTGTCTTGAATAATCAAACAGTGGAAAGCATTTGCAATCTTATGTGGGGGCCTGTTAACAGTTAAAGCAGATGTAAGGCACTGTCCAGTAATGAGAACAGAGCCTCTGGATAAACACACAGTTCAGGTCTGCCATCAATGACTGCAGTGCTTGGAAGACAGAAAATCAAGTCATAAAATGAAATGCAGCATGGATACAGAAACACAAGGTTTATTGAGAAAGCTTTAAAGGGAACCATAGAAAGAACAGAGAGTCGTGATTCATCTTTCCAAAATGAGTTACTTTGTATCTTTGATATCAGTTAAAGTTTGTGGACGTAGAGATTCACAAACATCTGAAACAGGGGTCTCCAACCTTTTCAGTAGTAAGAACTTCTTATGTTCAAAGAAAATCATCCTGAGCTACTAATTGTATTAGTGTTGTACACATCAGACAAGATTACATTAGTGGCCACCCTATGCAAGATTACCGGGCGCATTGCAGTACACCTCAGTGCAGGATTGCCAGCAGTAAAGTAAGAAAGTCTTTGTCAGTTTGTAATGCCTGTACAACGTTAATACATAACAACAACAGCTGAAATTCCTCTGGCATCAAGATAATAATGCCAAGGTAATAATATTAGTAATGAGCCTCCTTTTTTCTTTTATAAAGCTTTTATTAGCCATTAGGTACATTCATATTAATTTATACAGCTGGTTCCAAAAAAAAAAAAACGACAAAACAAACAGATAAAAAATACGGACATTAATACAATCCATACATAAATAGAAATACTAACAAGCGCATATAATCAAAATACAACCTTACAGTTTTGCTTCAACTAAATTAACTATTCCTAGTGTTTTACTTTAATCCATGCCCATTCTACTCCTAATATATCTTGGCTTTTTCCCAGCCATTTTGCTAAGGGGGCCAGATATTCTCCCCTCTCTTCCTGGCTCGATAGCCCTTGTTTTTATAGAGCACCATTTCCATATTATATATATTCAATAGGCGGTGAAGCCAGGCAGTATATGCGGGTGAGTTCGAGTCTTTCCACGCTGTAGCTATTAATAGTCTTGCAACCGCTATTGAGACAAAAACAAGCAGATATTAACTCACATTGGCCATCATACCCAAAGAGCATCACTGATTCATTAATCTCAATTGTACAGTTCATCAGTTCATACCAGAATCTTTCTATCCCCTTTATTAGAGGAGTCAGTGACGTACATGCATAGAACATATGTGTAATGTGCGCAGGGCTGAGCTGACATCTGGGGCAATGATCGTTGTCTCTTTTCCCCCACCCATAGAGTTTTGCTGGAGTATAATATAGGTTAAAAACCGTTTTATAGTGTTGGGTTTGAAGATTTGCAGCCAAGAATATTTTTTTTTCCAATTTAATTGACATATCAATATCTATATCCTCTTCCCCCAGCTTTAATGCCAACTTTGACTCTGTTTTCTCCATATCATCGGGTATTGTTTCTATTAAGATTTTATAAACTTCCCTAATCCTCCCATCCCCCGATATACTTTATCCATAAGCGGTATTGCCCGTAGATTTCCCTGTTTCTTGTTTATTGTTGGGAGCCAAGATGGCGGCAGGCTAGGCAGGCTGGGCTGCTGCACTAGCTCAATGACGTGCTCTAGTGACCCGCCCATGGCGATGAATGCCCCCCTGTGCCGACCCTTGGGATGATTGGGCGTATGAGGAAGATGTCGTTGGACAACAGAGTCGAGAGGATAAACCACTGCGAAGTAATTATTGAAACCGCCACGAAGGCGGCTGCCCTTACCTGCTGCAGGGTCTCGTGTACGCTTTCCTCGGGGCACGCTGTGGAGCAAGGTGCTTTGCTGTGCACCCAACTTGGAGGCAGACGGACGACGCTACAATGAAACCCAACACTCGGGCTAAAGTGGGTGTGAAGGGCTCAACTGGCGACGCATCCCCCCTGGCTAAAGCAAGCAGTCGGGCGGTGAAGTCCTCCCGGGGACTGGAGGATGGTGTTGGTGCGGCAGGAGGAGCAACGCGGCCGCCTGCGCGAGGAAGACAGAGTGCGACCCGGAAGGATCTCACGGGAAGAGGAACGCCTCACCTCCAGCCCCAGCAACCCTCGGTCGGTCCGAGCAACATGGAGATGCTAACAAAGAACCGGGAAAAGCAAACTGTGCAAGGAGAGCAGAGCGGAGGGGAAAAGTAGAAGGAGAAGGAGAGAGAAAATGCAGCTGAGACAACCGACGGGATACAGTTAGGGCTGGATGTTGCGGAGAATGGCCACACCAGCCAGGATTATCTATCTGAATGTCTTGATCAGGATGCACGGGATACACTCGATCAGGTAGCTGATACAGCTGTGCTGGGAGGAATTGGAGGGGACGGTGCAGGTACTCCGGGGTCGAAGAATGATGCAGCGGAGGTCAGCTTAGAGACCGAAGGTGCGTGGGTGCACAAACCGAGGGAGTCATTGATGGAGTTGGTGAGGTAGATGGGGAGGCATCCCAATTGAGGGGCGGCTGGACACCACAACAGCAGCTGGCAAAGGGCAAGCAGGACAAAGAGGGCAAAGGGGGCTCCAGGAAGCCCAATCAGATAAAATCGATATGCAGTGCCAAAAGCAAGGAATAGCCAACCCCGCCCACTTCTAAAGAATCGAACCTGAGGCTTTTTACGCTAAAAAAGAAACCAGGGACAACAGGAAAAATAACAGAAGATCCAGCCGATCCAGCCCTTTTGCGGGTTAAACACTTTGCACGGAAAATTCATAGAGGGAAGAAAACGGACATTGAGACGACAGTATGCTATTACTCACTTTCAGAAGTTGGGGAATCACTGTTGGGGTCATTGTTGGGATCAGCCAGCAGTAGTGGTACTGGTAGTGGTAGTGAAGTGGAGGAAGATAGCGAAAGCCCGCTGGTTACCAGCGGGAGGGCCTCTGCTACTACATTACGGAGGCTAGCCAGATCGCTAACAGTCAAAACACAAGAGAAAGGAGGAACTGAAGACTTAAACTGGGATTATTCAGCCAGTCATCTGGTGGGGATAGTCCCGCGGTACCTCCCAATGTGGCAGCAACTACAGCAACCCTGGATGCAATACTACATTCGGTTGTGGCGCACCGGGATGAATCTAAGCAGGATAACAGACGCTCTCAGGCTGCCATTTGGAAAATCCAGGGATTGGTGCGCAAAATAGCTAAAGTGTGCACAGAAATCTCGGATCAGCTACCAGATCTTGAGACAAGGATGGGGAATATCGAGACTGAGATGATGGAAACCCAACAGCAGACTGCATCACATGACGCCAGGCGTGTTGATATACAATGGAAGCTATAAGACCAGGAAAACCGCCAAAGAAGAAATAATCTGCAGTTTATGGGGATCCCTGAAGATAAAGGACGGGCAGATATGCGTCCCTATATGGTTGACCTACTAGTTAAAGCTTTCCCTGAAGTTGAAGGGTGGGAATGGGATCAGGAGGTGCAACTAGCACATCGAGTCCCAATAACTAAAAAACAACAATCTGGTGCTGCAATGAGACCTTGGGCAGTGCTGGTCTTCTTTGGGAACTATCTTCTACGCCAGATTATTTTTGAAAAAGCTAGACCGAACCGTAGAAGACAGGTGGGGGATGTCGAATTCTTCACAAGACCGGACTTCTGCCATGTGACTGTTGAAAGACGTTGGAGATTATGGCAGATGATCAGTCCCTTTCAGGAAAAAGGAGCACAGGCTTTTCTTCTGAACCCTGCAAATTTAAAAATAGTAATTGGAGATAGGACCCGGTTCTTTACCTCAGAAATTAAAGCCAAAGAATTTTTGGATGAAATTATCAAGAAATAGTAATAGGGGGAGACTAGGCCAGGTCTAGATAAAATTGGGTAAGCTAGGGGCTGAGGGAGAGCACAGGGGAGCAGCACGATATAAAAAAAATATATATTTTTTTAAGAGAAGGGAAAAGGGAGGAGGGAGAGAGAAGAAAGGGGGAAAGGAAAAACAGAAAAAAACACACATTTTGTTTTGTACCTTTTTTGCATGGGGTGGAGTGTTTTATTAGAGGTTAGAAAAGCACAGAAAAGCACAGACAAGTCTGGTGTTTATTGAGGGTTCTTAAAATGTGTTGCTCTTCTTTCTCTTTTTCCCTTTCCTTTTTTATTTGTTTTGACGAGTAGTAAATATTTAACTAGGAGATAAACCAAAAAAATGGGGGGGCGGCACTGGGATCACGCCGAGACCTACAACATCACAACTAGACCTAGGTCTAGAGGCTTCTAGATGGGGGTTGAGGGGTGGGTGGGTTGGAGGGGAGGGACCGGGAGGGTGAAGGAGGGTTGGGGGATATAGGAAAGCCATTTAGGTACATAGAATGGAACAGAATTAGAAGTACAGATAACAATGGAATGAGTAAAGGAGGGAGAGCAGAAGCGCTGAGCTGGTGCAATCATACAAGAATAAATGGATAAGCTACAGATTTGTTCAGTTAACATTGCAGGTTTGAATGATAGGACAAAAAGAGCAAACGTTTTTGAGATTTTTAAGATTTTTAGCCCCGGAGATCATTTTTCTACAGGAGACACATGTCCCATGGAATAATCGAGGTATCCTTCATTTGATAGGATATAAGTTCGCTGTTTGCTCTCTTCAGACCTCAATGATTAGAGGAGTAGCAGTATTTGATAAACGACATGCAGGCCGCTGTAAACAGACAAAGGCGGAGAAGTGGGGTTGGTGGGCAATTGTATCACTAAGTATTGGGGTAACCATAGTGACTGTGTACACATCAAATCTAGATGATCCAGAGTTATGGGAAGAGTTAGAGCTAGAGCTTGCTACATGGCTGACCCCAGATATAGTATGCAGCGATTTTAATTTGCATTTAGAAAGCTGTATAGTAACAGGGCAGAAGTATAAGGGAAGGAAACCAAGTGTCAACCAGGCTAAAAAAATTTAAGGCCAGTCATGGCCTGGTAGATGTGTGGGCAGATAAGATGAAGATGGACCCCGGGTATACTTATTTCTCATATCCGCACCAAAACTATTTTAGATTAGATTACTTTTTGGTCTCTGCTAATTTATTGGGGGGAGCTGAGATTAAAAAACTGCTGCAAATATTCTCAGATCATAATCCCCTTATACTTGATTTAGCGGTCCGGGAGCTTTTAAACGAACCTCGGCCTTGGTCATTTGACAGGAAGCATTAAAGAATGGACTAGAGGATTTTTCGAAATAAATCGGTATAGTGCCTTGCGCATAACTGTGTGGGATACATTTAAGGGGTGCCTAAGGGGGGAAATAATAAGCTACATGGGTCAACAGCGTAAAACGCAGAGACGACAGGTCACCTCCTTGATGGTCAAGTTAGCACAGCTAGAAACAGAACATACCAGAGAAGTATCCCAGGGAACAGGCAATAGATCAATGATAGTTAGGAACCAGATAATAATCCTCAAGGCAGAGCTTAACAACGTGTTTCAAACACAAGTAGCCCAGGCATTCCAAGCGTACCGGAAAGAGATGTACGAATATGGAGAAAAGACTGGTAGATTATTGGCCCTTAGAAGCAGGGAAAAGACTAGCAGAAATAACATAACTTAAATTAAAAACTCAGAGGGACAAATGGTGACAACTACCGTTAAGATAATAGAGGTTTTTAAGCAGTATTACAGCAACCTATATCAGCAGGTTCCTGGGGACAATCTGTCAGTAATAGAAGAGGAAGGCTCTCTGCTTAGTAAACTAGATCCGGATATACGCGCTGAACTAGAAGGCGAGATCAGTTTGGAGGAGATGATTTCAGCCTTAAATTCACTCTCTTCAGGGAAGGCCGCCGGCCCAGATAAAATTCCAGTGGAGATATATAAATTACTTCAAGGCGAGTTGGCTATACTCCTTCAAGATCTTTTTCTGGATGTTCAATATCGGAGGGTTCCGCCTAATTCATGGAAGGAGACAGATATAATTATATTCCATAAAAAGGGGAAACCTCTGTCAGTACCTGAGTCATACCGACCCATATCCCTGATAAATTCAGATATGAAGGTATACTCAAAGGTTTTAGTTACTCGGCTTCAGAGAATCATAGCTGGCTTGATCTCACCGTGGCAGCATGGATTTGTGCCGGGAAGGGGAACAACGGATCACACTCGGCGAGTAATATCTTTGCTAGATCCAGCTGCAGCAAGGGGGGATGGGCTGGCTGTGATTCTCTTGGACGCTGAGAAAGCCTTCGATCGAGTGAAGTGGGAGTATCTGTGGGCGGCATTAGCAGAACGAGGGTTGAGTCCAAAAATGATAACAGCAATCAAGGCAATGTATTATAATCCATCGGCTAGACTGCAAATGATGGGAATGGCATCAGATCCGATAGAGGTAGCAAGGGGCACTCGGCAGGGTTGCCCTTGCTCTCCAATCTTGTTTGCTATATATCTTGATGCATTTATCAGACAGGTAATTGAGAACTTAACGATTGACCCCTATGTGATCAATGGGTATGAGACAAAAATACTCGCCTACACGAATGATATTGCGGTAATTACATCAAACCCCGAAATGACATTAGTAGAAATAGAGAGAATGGCAGAGGAATTCGGTAGCAGATCAGGCTACTGTCTGAATAAAGGAAAGACACAGATAGTCTGCACCGGAGAGGGAAATTTGAAGATCAGCGACAGACAGATAGCGCAACCTATCTGGGAGTAAAGATCGGGCCGGATTTGGATGCATTATGGGCAAATAATATTGACCCAGTGTTACAAGAGATATCCACAGAGCTACGATGGTTGGATAATCTGCTTTTAACATTAGTAGGCAGGATTAATGTACTAAAAATGCAGATCTTCCCTAAAATACTTTATTTATTTCGAGCAATTCCTTTAGAACTGCCGCGCTGCACATTTCAGAAAATGAATTCAATTTTCTGTAACTTTATTTGGAGCGATCAAAAACTAGGAGAGCTTTGAAGTCATTAACTTTGCCAAGGGAGAGAGGGGGATTGGCTGCTCCAAACCTATTCTACTGTTATCTGGCAAATTTCGTATTAGAAATGGGCGATCTGTTGGGTGCAGATGAATGTGTGATTGAGGATAAAGTGCCCTCAATCTATCAATTAGCTGGGGCGAGAGAAGCAGCAGGGCTCCTGCTCAGACAGTTAGAACCTAGTTTAAAAAATCTCTATCCAAATGTTTGAAAGCAGATAGATCGGTTTGGAGCAAAGTATGTAGAATTATGGAAATTCCAAAATGTAATCGATATACCGCGTTATGGGGATCATCGATTTTTCCTGCGGAATTTTGGGATAGCATGACTAGAGAGTGGACGCAGGCGGGTATACGGCGCATTGGGGATATATTTAATAACATTTTGATATGCAGTCTTTTTCAGATTTGGCTCAGAAATGTGAGATTGGAAATAGAACATATTTTAAATATATTCAAATGAGGGGATATATACAAAACCAAGTCAAGAAACAGTAATGAGCCTCCCAATGCTGCATGATTCCTCATTCAAATTATGGTTTCTGAAAATACACACTTTTCAATGTTGGTATACCTATATTAATTTAACCAAGCAAAAACATCTATTTTGCCAGGCTGCACACAGGAGAGCTACTCACACATAGTTGGGGAACTACCAGTAGCCCACGAGCTGCTTGTTGGAAAATACAGATCTAAAATAACATAGAAGAAAAGCAAAATACAGTGGTAACCAGAGTATCAAGGATTCTTGGAAGGAAATAGGATTGTGTCCCAGAGTTTCAGCATCAGCTTTGCAAAAGCAAGGGTGGTAACCCAACCTCAGGGTATCTGAATTACACAAAAAACAGCACATGATTACATAGGGTTCACAAACACAACTAACCACAAAGTTCCCTGGATCAATCCAGTTAGATTGATGGATTAAGAGGGGCTGGACTGCAGCACTCAGCAAAGACAAGTTGGTCATAGAGGGAATTACTCCACAGACAGGGTCGCCGCCATTTTCCCTGCACTTGCATCAGTCAGTCTTTTGGGCAGCCCATCTCAGTGGCTGGTGCATGGGGCTCACTGCAATCATCTGATGTCAAATTTCGATAACATACATTCATATTGCAGTGAGGGGTAGAGCATGCTAAGGCAGTCATCAGTGATACAGGACTCCTTGGGCTGTACAGAAAGACAATGATTCAGCGAGGCACAAGCTTTCTCCTACCTGGAATAGGAGTCTACAACGGTCCTCAATCCAAATTATGTTTTTTGCGCTGCTAGGTAGCTTCACAGCTCCAATTTACATTCCCATGCTGAGCAGGTGCACACTATCTGTCAGTCTCTATGACTTCCTACCCATTCAGAGGTCCAGCCAATTATCGGTCAGGGTGTGCAGCCTTATAGAAAGGTCTGGGATTACAGAAGCCCCTGTTGATGCTCAGATGAACCTTCTAGAGGTCCCTTTGACAGTAAACCATCTGAAGCCAGACAAGCTACAACAAAGGGCGAACAGGGTGACAAAGTAGTATTGCTCTCTCTGTACAGCACTCATCCTCCTTCCTACAAACAGGATCATTAAATGTAATCAATTTTCACAATTATTTATGGGTATTTTAAAAAACAAATTTAATGAAATAGGTTCTGACCCATTTAGCCCCCTGTATTTGTTTTAATTTTGGCCTTAATCTTTTGGACTTTTGCCGTGAGTGAGTCTCACAAAAATTGCCTCACTCACTGTAAGATCTGTTGAAATGGATTGGGCCTGCCAACCACAAGTGTGCTCCTTTTAATACAAGGCCTGTTGCTGCACAGCTGGAGGTAGCATACTCTAGGTTGGGTGCATGTGAACATGTGCACATAAGAGTGGGTACACATGTGCAGGCTGAGTGAGTGGGACTGCCATCCACCTTAGCCTGTCACATGTTCACTGGTACCATGTCCAAGAAGGGACCCTTCATGGATTGGTGCTGACCTGAACAGGCCTTATATTGTGAGTGGGTATTCATAGTGTAAGTCTGTAGTGCTTCACTAAAAAGGATGAGTGTTTCATTGTATTATACATTATGTGTGAAATCTGCCCAAAGGCACCATTCTGCCATAGCCTGGCCTACAAACAGGTGACAAACCAATAAACAGGGATCACAAGTGCATATCTGATGTTACTTTTATCCTATGTGCACTCTTTCTGGCATTTGAAGGTTTCTCATATTTCTCTGACTCAACTTCTTTTTAGATTCCTGACTTTTGTTCGCCCTGCAGGTATAAGTTAATTAATTTGCTGACCAACCAGAGGATCAATGGCCACCCCTTTGAAAATGTAAAAGGCAGCTGTGGCAGTTAAGGGTGTAGCATAGACTCACAGAGAAGGTCTTTCAACAGACCACTTCAAGTCACCATATTGGAATTTCACAAAATGCTGTGCAGAAGCACTTGGATGGGGATAAAGGAATGATGTGTCATCCTAGGATTGGGCAGAGGTGCCTACTTCTGGAACCTTCCACCATCACTTAAAAGAGGAGGGGAGAGAGAAGAGGGATTTTCCTCGACCTTGAAGAAGACTGGACTCCTGTCTGGGGAGCTGGGGTGCACTAGACTTCGAATGAATGGGGCTCTGTGGATATACCATTTTAAGGCTGGTTCCAATGACCCTCCTACAGCTTCAGAGAGACAGTAGAGTGATAGACTGCTGAAGGGCAATCACATTTTTAAAAAATCTTTATTTCTTACTTCAGCACCCAAGGGCTAGAAGAGGGGCAGTTTGGAGGTTGGTCTGAGAGGAGCCGGTGAGGAGGTGCTGACCACTAGGGCCTCTGCTCAACTCAGTAAGTCCTATTATTTATTATTATTATAATTTCCCTAACTTTTACCTCTGCCCACTATTTTAGATCACCTTTCATTTTCCTTTGTTTATTTTTTTACACTGTCTCCTTTTTTCCCAATTTCCCTATCCAATTTCTGTTTAATTCTTGTTATTCCTGCATTATCCTTTTTTCCATATTTCATGTTTTTTTGTAGCTGACTTTCTCCTGTCTGTAGGTTTTTTCTGCATTGTTAGTAATCTTTCCCGCTGGCCCATATATCTTATGGTACTGTAGGACTGAGAACAGATTTTTGATACTCTACTGTCTTCTGTGAAGATTGCAGGCCCAAGTCATCTAGTATTATAAATAATATTTGCCACACATGCTTGTTGAGAAGGCTTTGTTTTTCTTGCTCATGCTCTAATAGTTAACGGGAGAGTGGCCATTGTCATGAACCACCCCGTCATCCCCCCATTGTTGTGCTGTGTAATTCATTCATACAGACAAACCACCAGTGCTGGCTCAAGTTCCACTGCAGGAGAACAGTCGGTTGGAAGGGCAGAAGCGGCTGCAGGGACAGGCGGTGGTAAGTCACATTGGTTGCTTATTGGTAATTCCTATTACGCTCACTAGCTACAAGGGTGTCGTTGTGACTCGTGATCGTGAACCCCCTGCTTTAGCAGCTACAGAGGTGGTTGACTTCTTATGGGTTCTTCTATTTGCAATTCCTGGAAGCCCTGGAAGTTCAGGCCCGAGCCTGACAGAGGATGTAGACGTCACAGATAAGATATGGGCTGACTGGGTTAACAGAGCAGAAGCACACCGCACTCAGAAAGTCAGGCTCAGAACTCAACCAGCCAGGAAAAAGGCTGTGTGGTTTAATGGCAACCTAATTCTGCTGAAAAAACATGTAAAAAAATAGAAAGAAAATGGTCGGAAAACTATGACCCCACCATTAAAATTCAATATAAATCGGCCATCAGACAATACCGCAATGAAATCACACAAGCCCAAGCCAAGTACTTCAAGGACAAAACTAATTCAGCCCATAACTCCTGCAGGGAATTATTTAAGGTTGTGCGCTCTCCAACCGGCACTGATAAAGAGGCGGCCCATCAGCCGTCCTCCCAAGAGATATGCAAAGTGCTTGCGTGGTTCTTAAAAACAAGGTTGAAAAGATATACAACTCCCTGCAAAGGAATACTGACTTAGACAACTCCGATGAACAATCACAGACCGGTGATACTCCAACAATGAAAACAGGGCCAAGTTTAGATCACTTTGCAGAATTAATTGAGGAAGCCATGACCCTGATTCTACAGAATATTATGTCCGGCTCTCTACAAGACCCTATCACAGGGAGGGAAAAATGCAATGCATACAACAGCTGAACTTCTTTCGCTCTCCCTCACAAAAGGGGTAATCTCCAAAACATGAAAACACGCCATAGTCCGACCACTGCTGAAGAAACCTCACCTAGATCCACTGGATCTGATGAATTATCGACCCATCTCACTTTTACCTCTCCTAGGTAAAATAGCAGAAAAGCATGTCAATCCGACACTATCCCGATTTCTGGAAGAAAATGAGGTGCTGCACCGCACTCAAATGGGATTCAGACCACAACATAGCACAGAGTCCGTCCTGTTGGTGGTAACGGAGGAACTCAAGGGAATCCTTTATCAAGAGTGTATTGCAACAGTCTTGCTTCTGGATCTTAGTGCTGCCTTTAACATGGTTGATCACAACATCATGATCCTAAGGTAAAAGGAAGCAGGCGTCTCTGACACAGCGTTGAAATGGCTGTCCTCATTTTTAGAAGGTCGATCCTTCCAGATAATGGAAGGCGAGCACCTCTCAGATATCCTACAAATATCATGCGGATTTCCTCAGGGTTCCGCCCTGAGTCCCACATTATCTAATGTATACATGCAGCCGCTGGCAAAGATTATACAGGAATTTAGGTTGTCTATTGTATCATATGCGGATGATATCCAGCTGCTACTATCAGTGACCGAGGGCCCACAATCCATGCACACCAATTTGGCCCCATGCATGGTAAAAGTAGCAGAATGAATGAACAGGTGCAGCCTAAAACTGAATGGAGGAAAAACAGATCTTATGTTCCTGGGAAATAAATCTGTTCCTAGAAACTTTATCAACTGTCCTCCAGAACTAGTCAACCCTCTAATCCCAAGAGAATCAGTTAAAAACCTGGGAAACCTGGTAATATGGTTAGACCATCAATAGATGGAGACACAAGCCAAAAAATTGGCAGCCACTTGCTTTGGATTACTCTGCATGATTCGGAGGAATTGACCTCATATCCAGGAACAAACTTGGAGAACTGTGGTTCAGGCCATGGTGATCTCCCAGCTGGGCTACAGTAACTCCCTTTATGTGGGGCCTCCAAATATGTAGTGAACAGACTACAGCTGGTGAAGAACGCCCCCGCTGGGCATTCCAAGACAAAACTGGCAAAAGCTGCACTACAAATACTACACTGCCTCCTGATCCAGGCCAGGATTAAGTTTAACTCGATTTGTATTGCCCACAAATCCATGAATGACAAAGGTCCGGCCCTAATAAAAAAAAGATTTTCGTCCCTTATGTTCCTGGCAGATCTCTAAGATCTTCTTCAGATCTGTTCATGAAAAAGACAAGAATAAAGAGATCAGGTTGGGGAGGAAGATCATTCGCACATCTTGCAACTAGCCTGTGGAACTCCCTACCTAAAGAAACATGACTGATGAAAGATGAACTGATGTTTGAGGAAAAAATAAAAATTTGTTTTTTTCCCAATAACATTTGGCCTGAGTGCATTTTCTCCTCAGCGCTGGGAAGCCATGTGCTTTATAAATCCATAAACATAAACTCCGCAAAAGCTCACATAATGAATGCTAAAAATGATTGCTTGATGAAAATAGGAAAGAACAGAAGTTAAAAGAAAGGTGAAATGATAGGAGTAAAAGGATGCATGGGTGGGCGAAAGGAAGCATGGGGGTTTGGTGTAAATGGATGGTTGGGTGAAAGGATGGTTGGAAGAAAGGGTGGATACTGAATTGATGTATATGGATTGGAAATGATGGTGAAAGATTGGACGAGAGAAAGTAAAGCTTAAATCATGGTGGGTATGGGTGAACATAGAAGAATGAAAGGATGAATGAATAGTTGCTTGGATGTATAAACAAAGGAGCTCTTCTGCAAAGGGGCATGCTGCTCACCTACTTCACTCACTTGGTTTTGTGATTATCAAAGCTATGGTTAAAAGTGGGGGGATTTGAATTTTTGGTCTACTCATTTGACTCACTTTATTTGTTAAGTTAGGCAGGTATGTATCCCACCCATCATCATTCATCACCCCCCCCCCAACCATGGCATTTTGCCACCCATGACCTATGTGCAGTATGGTTCAATTCCTGACTGCAGTGTTGGCTATGCAATGCATGTCTTCTTCAGTTAATGCAGCATTTACAAAGTTTTCAATGCACTTCAAACCGAACACACAAAAAGAAAGAAAGAGTGGATACTGAATGGATGAATATGGATTGGAAATGTTGGTGAAATATTGGATAAAAGAAAGTAAAGCTAAAATCATGGGGGTTATGGGTGAAAATAAAAGAATACAAAGATGAGTGAATAGTTACTTGGATGAATAAACAAGGGAGCTCTTCTGGAGAGGGGCATGCTGCTTACCTACTTCGTTTACTTGGATTTATGATATTCATCTGCCTCTTTTGAGTCCGAGTAGAATGTGAAATGCATTTGGAGAAGACCAGGGCCATTGGAATTATCATAAGATAATTGTCCACTAAAGCTGCCCAAGCTGCAGACCGCAGAGAGTAGGAAAGTACTTGACGTGCTGGCTAGCATGCCTCCATTAATTTAGCACAACAACTTGTACTCCATAGTGCAAAATGCCTTACTCATTAATGAGTGATAATTTATTTTTATTTGTCCACACAAAGTATGTACTGCTACTGTGCCACTCTCTCTTTAATTTTAAAAAGTGTTTACTCAGACCATTGTTTATAATTTGTCTTTTTTCTTTTTGCTTTCCTCTTGATATAGCTATCCTGCTGGTCCACCACTACCAACGACTAGGCAGGACATAGCGTCCAGGCTACGGCGGCAGAGACTGGAGACCATCCGGTCAGAATACTGTTGGCTGGTTGCCCTAAAGAAGAAAGTGGTGGAAGTAGCTGCCTCTGACCCGAGTCCCAGTTTAGCAAGCCTGCCACAGCCTCCAACCTCCCAGCCGTTACATTGATGGAGCTGTCGCAAACTATGGTTCCCAACTGCCACTGCTGCCATTTCTCGCCCCTATCAGGGTATTCCAGGGCCTTATCCTTCAGCAGATTGACCATTTAGAGACCTGTGTTGAGAGTCGTGTGGGGAGGATAGGCCAGAGTCTGGACCAGCTTCCGACCTGAATTGACAAAGCCCTCTTCTAAGACCTTTTTTAATTTCTTTGTTTTTCTTGAAAGGATAGTTGTGGGTGGAAAGGGTAGAAAGGCAGTTGGGACCAGGTTTTTTTACTTTTTCTTCTTTGGACATTGGTTGGGGATAGATTGATTTATTTGGGGAGAGGGTGGGTCTGTTCTGGGTGGAGAGGATGGATTTTCTCTTGGATGTATAAATAAAGGGAAAAAAAAAATTTCTTTGCATACTTTATGCCTGAAGTTGTTTTTTGTGTTTTACTTTGACTTTGAACTGCTGCCTATTTGTGCAGCCTGTTTTTTTAAATCTATTTCTCAAAGAGTATGCCATTTAGACAGGTATGCTGCCATTCCCCATATTGCGTACAGAAACATAGATAAACAATGAATTATCTTATCTGCAGTGCAAGTTAATTACGAACTAAGCAAAGTAGTTTACTTCACCCCATAGTTCTCTTACCTGAATAGATGAAGTTATGGCTGCTTTCTAAGCATGGGTGCAAAATCCGTTCCGCTCGCGGATTTTTTGGATTTTCGGTAAATCCGCAATCCGCGAACTCTCGCGGATGTGGCGAAAATACGCAAATCCGCGCGCTAAGGTTTTTTTTGCTTGTGTTCGCACTGCTCGCGGGCCGCGGCGCGGGCAGCAACAATCTCGCACTCGCGAAATTACAAAAATTACAATTGGGGAGGGGTGAAGGAAGTGACCCAGTCTCCAACTTCCTGTTCCTGTCCAGCAAGCTCCTCCCATTGCTTAGTCCATTTCCTGGCCACTTTGAATTCGATCTTGACTGGGAAGGATTACTTTTTGTGGATGCTGCTGGAGATTTGGCTTTGAGGCTTCTTGGATTACTTTTGGATTCGAAATTTGTTTTCACAAGTAAGTTGATAAGTTGATGTTGTTTGTTTGTGGTGATTTTTGTGTGTGTTTTTCGACTTTCTGGGGTGGGGTTGGGGGCTGGCTATGTTGGTGGGAGGCCATTTTGAGGCATGATCCTGCAGGTCCTGGCGATGTGGATGGGGTCAAGCGGCCATTTTGAAGTCAGGCAGTGTGCTTTGTGCCCTAGGGGGCTACCCAGTCTGCTCTGATTTTTTTCATTATGCCCAGGCGAAAATCGGATTTTTAAAAAAAATTTGCCTGTGTTCGCACTGCTCGCGTCCCGCGCAGCAACAATCTCGCACTCGCAAAATTGTAAAAATTACAAATCTGCACATGAGTTGAAAACTACCAGGCTTAGTTATGGGTGCATGCATGATACAACTGTTTTGTTGAATTTTAACATGATTCTGGCCAGGGCATGGATGGCATTGGATTGTGGTGATATTTGTATGTTTTACGACTTTTTGGGGTGGTGTTGGGGGCTTGCTATGTGGGTGGGGTCCATTTTATTGCCTGGTCCCGTGTGGGTGGGGGTCTAGGGGCCATTTTTAAGGCAGTTTGTGTGCTTTAGGCCATAGGCCTGCACCCAGTGTGCTGTGACTTTATCATGCCCAGGGGGCCCAGAATCGGTCTGTTCGCGGATTTAGCTGGTTTTTTGCCACGTTCGCGTCGTGAAGCAACAACCTCGCACTCGCGAAATTGCAAAAATTGCAATTCTGCACCAGAAAACCACCAGCAGGCAGCAGGCAGGCAGCATAAACCTTCTGAAACTTGATGGATGGCATTGGATTGTGGTGATTTGATTGGTGTTGTGTTTTTTGACTTTTTGGAGTAGGGGTTGGGGGCTGGCTATGTTGGTGGGGGCCATTTTGAGGCATGGTCCTGGCCATGTGGATGGGGGTCAAGCGGCCATTTTGAAGGCAGGCAGTGAGCTTTGTGCCACAGGCCTGCACCCATTTTGCCTTGCTTTCACCCATTGTGCCCAGGGGGAGTCAGTGGTACATGAAACTATAACCCTCTCTGTGTGTGCTCTCTTGGATCAATGTTAAATTCCTGTTTCCCAAAAATTTAGCAATTCCTAATTTTGAAATTTCCATATTGTGTGGTGTGCACGTGTGTATTCATAAATGCCTACTTGCAAACTATTTATTGAAGTGCTACATATGCAACATATATTTACTGATGTTCCTCTGTCTTTGTTTGCTTTTAGGTGCACAAAGTCAATAACTCCGCATCATCGTTGAGCATCAGTGCCAGGAAGAAGTCCTGCTGCGGCCTGTTGTTCCGACATCTGAAGAAGATGGCTCCAAAAAGAGGTGCCCGTAGCTCCTCTTGCAAGAAAGATGTCTCTACTAAGGAGAAGAAGAAGCAAGTGGCACCACTTACCAAGGAGACTGGTGGCACCACCACTAAATTTTTGTGGAAAAAAGAAAGGCCCACCATGAGTGCTGCACAGGTAGCCTGTTTAGTGGTTCAATCACCAATGACCAGTGTTGTTGGCTCATCGCAAGAAAGTAGCAGCACACCATCAACACAGGTTGTAACTCATCTCACAAGTACTATTCAACAACCAAAGCAGCAACAACAACTGCATGGGCTACTAGTACAAGCACAAGTACATGCGCAAGGAGCTGGCCGAGAAGGAGCTGTCCGAGAAGGAGCTGTCCGAGAAGGAGCTGGCCGAGAAGGAGCTGGCCGAGAAGGAGCTGGCCGAGAAGGAGAAAGCCGAGAAGGAGAAGGCCGAGAAGGAGAAGGCCGAGAAGGAGAAGTCCGAGAAAGAGAAGGCCGAGAAGGAGAGGTCCATGGAGAGTTGCAAGTAGAGGTCAGCGAAGAGGCCCATGTAGCGGCGCATGGAGCGGTGCAAGTGCCCACAATGGATGTTCTTCCAAGAGTAGGGGCACAGGAGGAAATTGACTTTGGAGCCGGGGTATCATGTCAGGAAGACGAAGGTATTCCTCCTGATGATTCATTTTCTCCCAGCTCCCCAGCAAGGAAAAGATCAAGGAGTGTGTGTAGAAGTTCCTCTTCAAGCCCCGCTCCATCAGATGATCTGGATCTAGATTGGCAACCATCTCCGACGTCTGAGAGGGAGGCACACCATTCGCTGCGAAAGGTATCAAATGTTAAAAGGAAGGGCCCCGGAAAGCTCATACTTATGGATCCGAACGCCGGACTTGATGAAGTGGTGCATTCTGATGTTGATGAACAGGATGACAGCAATGACCTAGTCATCACACACGTCATTCCAGCCACACCGGCCATGCAGCAGACAGACATTTATACCCTATCCCGACGTCATGCTGAGCGTGACCCTGGCGACGTGGCACTGGTAGCACCACCAACGCAGTCAAGTAGTACAACAAGTTCAACAAAACCTACAGCTCCCATATTTTCACCCCAGAGGGGGACTCCATCCAGCTCGACTCCCTCAAGTAGGGTTGCTGCAATAATTGCACAACCCAGTAGATGTCTGCAAGGCTCATCCACCACTGCTTCATCTGGCATTGGCAGTATCATCTCGTGCGGCAAAACCAGAAGTTTCCAGTCCCCAGTTTGGAACTTTTTTAGTGTCCATGCAAAGTATGATAACATAGCCGTTTGTTGCATTTGTAAGACTAGAGTTAGCCGTGGTAAGACTGGTACCAACTATGGAACCGGAGGCCAGATAGGTCATCTTCAAAGAAGGCACGCTGTCGAATGGTTTGCGCACATAGCAAACATCAAGGGAAAGCAATCCCAAAGGGCAAGTGGCCAAAATATACCCATACTAGGTGTTTCATCTGAAGATGACGGGGAGGTAGAAGAAGCGTCAGACATTTGTCCGGTTGCACCCAGTACCCCTGGCAGCACCACACCCTCTGGAACACATAGGAGGCACACTGAGAGTCTGGAAAACACACCAATGCGGAAAATGTCAACACTGAGCAGAAGTGGGTCGAAGAAGGCATCAGCATCATCCAGGAAATTTGTCCAGCGCACCATTTCAGCCATGTTCTCCTCAGATGCTCAATTTCAACGCAACCACCCAACTGTACGCCTGTATAACACTAAGCTGGCTAAAATGCTAGCGGTGGACCTTCTCCCTTTTTCGTTTGTCGAAGGTGTGGGTTTTCTTGAACTCGTGGCAACACTGGCCCCTAAATGGAAGGTTCCTAGCCGGTTCTATTTTGCCAGGGTTGCTGTTCCAGCACTACATAAAGAGGTGCTTGAGTTGGTTGGGGCAGCTTTGCAGAAGAGTGCTGTTCACACTATACACCTGACAACAGACATGTGGACCAGTTGCCAAGCCCTTGATTACATGTGCATCACTGCACACTGGGTCTCTTTTTCAGGGGTTACAAAACAGATAAATGCAGGTGGTGACTTGGTCGAGATTTTTAAGGGTGCTCGTAAACATGCAACATTAGCCATGTTTGGCATGGAGAAAAGTCATACTGCAGCCAACATTTTGGATGACTTTAACAAAAAGGTCTCGCAATGGCTGCCCCCAAGAAATTGCAAGGTTGGTTATGTTTCTACTGATAATGGCAGCAATGTAGTTAGGGCCATGGAGGACGGTTACTATTTCAGAGTGCCGTGTTTGGCGCACTGTATGAACCTTGTCGTGCAAAAGTTCTTGAAAAAAGAACTTGCAGTCGACAAAATACTGACCATCTGCAGAAGAATATGCACACATTTCAACCATTCTTTTAAGGCCCGGAAGGAGCTGAGGCGCCAGCAAAATGTACGTAGAATGCCAATGAAAGCACTTATCCAGGAGGTGGCAACACGTTGGAACTCAACCTTCTACATGCTTGAGCGTCTGCATGAGCTGTTTCCAGTAGTCAATGAGTATTTCTACAACCTGGGTGGTGATACGACAGAAATTATGCTAGCGGTGGAGCAATGGCAGCTAGTTAAAAGCCTGACAGACATGCTTCGTCCTTTTGAGGTCTTCACGCGTGATGTCAGCAGGGAGGACTGTTCTTTGAGCAAAGCTATCCCATTGTTTCTGAAGCTTGAGCACCAAGTCAAGGTGGTGTCTTCAAAATTAAAGGATGCTGGAAAGAATGAAGCATATGAGTTGGCGCAGAGATTATTACAACGCCTAGTTAGCAATGAACGGCTTGTAAATATCAAGAAACAACAGCACTACATTTGTGCTACTATTCTGGATCCACGTTACAAAAAGCCATTGTTTGGCAAAGTAATAATTCCTTTTGAAACATCAGATGTTACAGAGTACAAAGGTTGGCTAGCTCAGTCAACCATTCGTTTTGAAAGAGAGCGGAAGGAAACTGTAGGAGAAGACAGTACTACTAGTGAATCAGCAGGCCATCAGGCGTCCCAAAAAAACACTTCTGCATCTGTGCCTGTGGCAGAAGTGAGTGACTTTTCCTCTGAGCCGTTAACCACACCAGCAACCGTATCATCTGCACCAGGCCCAGGCGATATGTCTGAAGCGGATTGGCTAAGTGAGCTAGGGTTTCCTTGTCCCAGAAAGGACACAGAAGTGCAAAGTACAGGAATCCGGGAGGACATTCTTTCAATGGTGCAGGCCTATCTGGATGACTCAACAGCGGTCAATATTACTGTGGACCCATTGGCGTATTGGCATGGGAAAAGAAACATATGGCGAGAGCTCACCAACCTGGCTATCAATTACTTGTCTTGCCCACTCGCAAGCGTGTCTTCAGAACGTGTTTTTAGTTCTGCTGGTGGCATTGTGACTTGCAAAAGGTCCCGCCTCTTGCCCGCAAATGTGGAGCGGCTCACCATGATGAAGATGAACCAGCACTTCATACCACCAGATTACAAAGTACGAGAATGCACGCAGGAAGAAGACGAGGACACCGACCTACCTGAGGAAAGTTCTCCTCAGTTACCAGAAGTACTACCGACTCAATTTGCAGAGTTTGAGGACGAGCTCTGCTTCCCTGACAGCGAGTTCTGAAAATGAGTCAATGATTCATTAACCTTAACATTAGTCCTTATTCACTTTTATTCCTGTGTGTCTGTCTTTCTTTTTTTAGCAAGTGCTTCATCACATTCACAACAAAACTGTAATCACCCCATCAAACAACAAGCCCATCAACAGAACTGTCTTGATTTTGATGCCGCAGCATTCCTCAGGTTCACAACAGTTAGTTGACAAGAACTCAGTCCTGGTCGTCTATCCTCCTCCTCCAGACTCACCCTATCCATTTCCCGTAATGCTGATGCCTGGATTCTGCACAATGAAGAAACTTACGTTGACGAGTCCCCTAAAGAGGGACTGTCTGGAAGTAGCGAGTCCTCATTTAAATACAATTTGCTAAGTGTGACTTTTTTGCGTTTGGGTTTAGGGGTCTTGGCTGGGCCATTGCTGGCAAGGTCTATTAAGGGATGAAATTGGTTAGGCATTTACTTTGGAAAACATTTGGCCTATTACACGTGAACGTTTAGGCGTTATTATTGCTCGCTTGCCTGTCTTAGGGGTGCTGTCTGTGGGGCTTCTAGGATTTTGGGGTCTGTGAGCACCGCAGCCATATTTCTAATGTTGATTGCTTTTGTTTTGCAGAAAATCCACGCCGGGAAACTCCAGTTGGGGCCCTGCTGCAGAACGCCTTAGGACACTGTGAATTCCAGGTGGAGCCAGCCCTCAAACACAAATTACAGGTAAAATAAGCGTTTGGATGGGAGGTAGTAAAATGGAGTATTCGGAGAGGCGAGAGAGTGACAGTGGTACTAGTAGTAAAGTCCTAGGGCTCTTGAATTAACAAACTCTGTGACAGGCATTTACTTTGGAAAACATTTGGCCTATTTCACGTGAACGTTTAGGCGTTATTATTGCTCGCTTGCCTGTCTTAGGGGTGCTGTCTGTGGGGCTTCTAGGATTTTGGGGTCTGTGAGCACCGCTGCCATATTTCTAATGTTGATTGCTTTTGTTTTGCAGAAAATCCACGCCGGGAAACTCCAGTTGGGGCCCTGCTGCAGAACGCCTTAGGACACTGTGAATTCCAGGTGGAGCCAGCCCTCAAACACAAATTACAGGTAAAATAAGCGTTTGGATGGGAGGTAGTATAATGGAGTATTCGGAGAGGCGAGAGAGTGACAGTGGTACTAGTAGTAAAGTCCTGGGGCTCTTGAATTAACAAACTCTGTGACAGGCATTTACTTTGGAAAACATTTGACCTATTACACGTCAACCAACATGATGACAGTGTTCAGTTAAATGAACTTACTGCAAAACCACCACCCACCAAGCTCAAAAGTAGTAAAAAAACAGGTATGCTCAGATAAAGTTTGAAAAAGTATATTTTTATATCCCTAACAAAATAATCTCCCGCAAGACCCTCCCTAACCCCAACAAATAAAAAGTCCTTCAAAAGTCCCCAAAAAACCCAACTCCCAATTCCCACCCCCCAAAAGTCTATAAAAAAGGGGCAAGGGACACTCTAGGGATGCACGGTGTTGAGTTTGGCCTCCAGGGCATCATGCCTTAGGGCCAGGGCATCGTACTTCTCCTGGAGGGTGGCGTGATCTAAGCGGAGGCCCTCCACCACATTCTGATAGTCTTTCCATTTCTGGACCTCCGCCTCTAGGTCGGACACTCTGCGGAGTGCACGGCGCAAGCGAGCCTTTAAAGTACTGTGAGGTGCAGACTTTGCTGCTTGGCGGTGGCGTCTGCCAGCACGGCTCCGTTTCGCCGGAGCACTGCGCTTACCGGCAGAACGTGGGGTCACGGAGGAGGATGCAGATGTTACATTTGATGCACTGGACTGCGTGTCGTCCCCCTCCAGTTCCACCTGCCGCCGATATTGGGCAACAGTAGCATCCAGCCTCCGTTGCCGGGCCAGTACAGCCAGCATACTCCTCGTCGTTTTTGAGGTTTTAGTATTACCAACTATATGAAGAAAGAAAGACATAATCTGTAACCAATGCTCTTTAAGAATATGATTAACACAAAATGTTTCAGCAGGAAGTTGTGTCACAGTACAACTAGCAACTAGCCAGCGCAGTACAAAACTATTCAGGCCAGTATCATGGGCGTCCGCAGGGAGGGGCAAGGGGGGGCGCTTGAATCACCATTTCCCTTCCCACAACTCACTTGTATCCTTGGTTTGATGCTCTTTCATATGAAAGAGATCTGGCAGAAGTGAGTGACTTTTCCTCTGAGCCGTTAACCACACCAGCAACCGTATCATCTGCACCAGGCCCAGGCGATATGTCTGTTTCCCTCTCTCTCTCTCTCTCTCTGTCTCCCTCTTTCTGTCTCCATGTGTCTCCCTCTACCTCGCTGTCTCTCTCTCTCTGTCTCCCTCCCTCACCCTCCCTCTGGCTCCCTCCCTCTCTCTCTCTCCTTCTGTCTTCATCTCTCCCTGTCTCTGCCTCTATCTGTCTGTCGGTCCCAGCCTGCTGTATTTACCATATTGTAATTTGTCACTGGGCCAGCACTGGATACACATCATATCCTATCTAAGAGTCAGATAGTACCATGATCCAGCTTACCTGTACTCGCCACCGCCACTGTCTGCTTCCTCACAGTCTGTTCGTTGGCCACTTGCCCCTCATTCTCCCCAGAGCTGTCCTCGGACTCAGAGTCAATGATCACCACCACATCCGAGCTGGCCCCGCCACCAGATGTTCCACCTACAAAGTAGATTTAAGAATGTTAGATTACACCACTCACTAGTATTTGGTCTATGAATGAAGAAATGTGAAAACAACAGAAAAATTAATTGACTGTCTACTCTAGTCTAAAGTAAAAATGTCCCTCCTTCCAGGGAAGGCTGTTGTCTTGCTGCATTTTTTTGTCATAATTGATGAATGCTTGATTAATTTTAACACACATCATTTTTCTCTGAACAGACAGAAACTGGACTTCTAAGGACAAGAGCAACATCAACTTCAAACCAGGTGAAAGCTCGGCTCGACCACAAGAAATGTGTTCCATTACTCATCAACTCAGCACCAAGCACTTTTCCATTTCCAGCTAACTTTATTTTAATATATGTGTTTACTTTAACTTTTAATAAAGCTTTTAAACTTGAATAGACTCTGTGGTTTTTGGTCCTCCAGACTAGAGTGACTGAGCGAAAGGTTTTGTATTTTTTGCAAGGAGGAGTCCGTGCCGCTGACACTACCAGGTTTATACAGTGTGCCAAACACGCCACTCTGAAATATTATTACTCTGGTCTTTGGTGTCCATAGTTAGGTTTGTGGAGAATTGTCCCTGCAACAGTAGTATTATGGATATGGGCCCACATGCATCATTGTGTCTTTTTGCATTTCTTAATTTGCGAAAAATAAGGAATCGCAAATTAAGAAATGCAAAATGATATGCATCAATATTTTCGGTATTCTTGTGGGATTCGGTAAAAATCGCATTTTTTACCGAATCCCAAAGAAATACCGATTTCTTAACTTAATTTTCGCAATTCCCATTGATTCCTATGGGCCAAAAGGCCCATAGGAGTCAATTGAAATTGTGAGTGGCACTTAGAAAATTTCATGGGTGCAGGGGGGGTCCAAAGGACCCCCCCATGCACCCCTGAAATGTACTTTTCAGCATAAGTTACATACACACATGTCCTAAGGACATGTGTGTGTGTAACTTTACAGTTTAAAAAATGAATTTTTGTGCATTTTTAATCAATTTCGCAATTTACCACGAAGTTGAACTTCGTGGTAATTTGCACTTCCAATTTTAAAAAACGCATATTTTTCTACAATGATGCATAGCATTTAAGAAATCGCACAATTGCGATTTCTTAAATGCTAACGCAATTTTAGAAATCGTAAAAAAGATGCGACTTCTAAAATGGCATGATGCATCCCAACAAGCACTTTTGCATTCGCAAACGGCCGATTTTAAGGAATCGCACCGTCTGCGACTGCAAAAATGCTTGATGCATGTGGGCCTTTGCTCCTATCTAAACACTATTTCAAAAAAATTAAATTAGGAACGCTTGGACAACAATAGGTCCTCTATATTTAAATGAAAACTTACTGGGGCCAGCAAAGGAGCACTCGCCGCCCTGGCCTGCATCCTCCTCCTTTGGAGCCACTGCATCCGCTTTTTCTGTCCGCTTGCCCCTGGGCGGACCTGATGTACAACATGAAAGAATGAACAGAAAACATTGATGATTGCTGCTTGTCGATGTCCTTGTCAACCAAATCAAACATTTAGAAAGAACAAGAACCAACTATTTCAGCCAAAAAGAGGGCTACAAAGGAAGGACTGCACCTGAGCCTCTACTCTAGGGCAGATTTACAAGCCCCTTGCAGCTCTTTTGCTCCGTTCTTGCGTCACTTTTGTGACGCAGCGCCACAACAAGAGAGGCGCCATGGTGTGGCGTATATTAACAACGTGACGCATATGGGAGATGCATCCCATTCTAAAGCCCTGCGCCATAAGGGAGCGTTCCAGCGCAAGGGAGGGCGTTCCTGCGCAGGAAGGCATGCTAAAAGTGGCTATGGGGAATATATAAAATTTCAATCAGTCATTTAGGACAATGATGCGTCACTGAAACCCTGCGCCTGCATGAAGCAGACGTACGGCTTGACGCAGCATTGCTGGAGCTGCGCCATCGTTGCAACGCAACTCCATCAATGAACCGCCTTTACGGCACCGATGCGTAACGCTTCGGTGACGTTTTGGGACCATGGTGTGCCGCATTGTAAATACGGCGCACCATGGGTGGTGCTGGCGTGCCGCACACTTTGCAGGGATGCGCAGGTAATTGCTAATCTGACACTTAGGGGCATACTTACGAGTTCTGAGCTGGACACCTCCAGATGTGCACCAGAACAAATGCGTAACGCAAAACTAACCTTGCGTCACGGCAGATGCGCCGCAATTACAATGCGGCAAACCCTGGCGCAAGGGTAGGCAGATGCGTGACGCATCTCGTGACGAAAGCGGGGCGCATCTCTAGAGTCGCGTCGCAGGCGCGATGCAACTATAGCAATGCTCAGGGCTGCCCAATACTCAACATACCGCATCAGTCCTTACGCCTGCTTCAAGCAAGCAGGCATAAAGAATTGACGTAGCAGCGTCGCGGAAGTGCCTGCGTTAAATCTTGTAGATTTCACGCAGGCACTTTTGCGAGGCGCACAGCTGCCTGACCGCCCCCCCCCCCCTGCGTGGGAACGCACCCATTGTGGCACAGGCCCAGGCCTTAACGTGGCGCATCTCCTTAGATGCATCTTGTTGTACATGACTCGCATGGATTCGCCACGTTTACGTCGCTGTGCGTCAGGTAAGGCAGCGTAAACGTGGCGCAAGGGGCTTGTAAATCTGCCCCTTTGTGTCTAGCATTACGCAGTTCTGTAAAGTACACTCATACATTACTCAGCCCAATTAAATGAACACAAAATAGAAAACAAATAAGCACTGGCACCGCCACAGAGAAGGAGAACAGTGCACCTGAAATGCACAGAAGATTTTGAAATATTAATTTACCTCTCCTATCAATGTAATCAGCAGCATTATTGCTCTTTGTAAAAAAGTTAAAGCAAACATTTGCAATATAACACAGTCACACAGAGCAGGAGAAAAAACAGAGTAGTGAGTGATGAAAAAATTGCTACTACTACTCACCAAGCCCGGGGACCTCCACTCCCAGCAGGTCTAGCAGGTCGCGCTCCCGGTCCAGGATATCGGTCCAGCGGTGGGTCACTTGATTGTAGGTGCGCTGGACCCCCGTGATGTCAAAAAGGGCCCGGCACACCTGCCCCCACCGCTTCCGTCGCTCCTGGCTGTTGGTATAACCAGCAGCGATCCTGCCGCCTGCCGCGATGGTCCTGGGGAGACGGCGCTGCACATAAAAAACTAGTGAGCCCACCTCCTCAGGGCTGAAGATCTCCCTGGGCACCACCATTTCCGCCCTCAAACGGCCACACGGAAGGCGGGCACGGGCTGCGGTGCCCGTCTTGGGCAGCTTGACAGCTGTCTTCACCATGTTCTGGGCAGGTGTTAGCAGTAAGGAGGCAAAATGAAAAAGAATAAGAGTAGGGAAGAAAGAAATAAAAGTTTAAAAAAGTAGTTGAAAAGTAAACAAAAGTAGCCTAAAACACAAAAATATAGACCTAGAAAACTAGAGGGATAGAAAAAAAGTTAAATAGATCAAAAAAATATTAAAACAAGCAAAGTATGGCAGAGATATACAGAGGATAGAAACACCATGCCCAGACACATAGGAATGAATGAAAAACAAGATGGCGGCCCGAACACGTGCGTGTAAGTAAGTTCGCACGCGATTTCTCTCGCGAACTCGTGCGAACTTGCATTCGCAAGGCGCTCATTGCGCGAGATTACACATAGCGGGCGGAAACGGAAATACGTCACGCAAACAAAATGGCGGCGCCCATACTCAACCTTGGGGTAACTCGCACGAGTTCGCGGCTTCCACGGTCGATTTCGCACGACGCCGCGCCTCGCGAATAGGGCAAAATTACCGAAAAACGAGTTTTGCAAAAGCAAAACCAACGAGCAGGTGCAAAAGTTTGAGCTCATCATTTGTAACCATTTACCTGTAGTGCTTCCTGAAGGGGCCCTCCAGAATCCGGTTGCCTACTTGCAACTATTGTGTGACCCTGCTCTGACAGTCACAGAATAGTTACAAGTATGCCATTGCATCCTGTTAAAAAAAAATTACATTGCAACAAAAAGGAAAGGGAGCAGACAAGCAGGTGCCAGCCTTCATTAATGTCAGTTGGGGCAGGGCAGGTGTTGTTGTTTGCAAAACGTAAAGCACTTAGCAGGTGTGCTTGGCTTTGCCACAATAATGTACACTCACTGGTCAATCAGAGGGTGCTGTGATGACACCGAGGGTGGCATGGGTGTGCCAACCAGAGGGTGGCATGGGTGAACCAGAGTGCCAGTGTTGACAGAGGATGGCAGTGCTTTGCTTTGCCCCAATAATGTACACTGGTGAACCAGAGGGTGCTGTGATGACACAGAGGGTGACATGGGTGAGCCAGAGGGTGGCATGGGTGACCAAAGAGAGTGCCAGTGGTGACAGAGGGTGGCAGTGATGAAGAAAGCCTTGCAAACAGGCTGGGCACGTAGAAACAACAAGTTTGCAAAACTGGCGTCCCGACAAGTAAGTTCGCAATTTGCGAAATTGTACAAAACCCTCGCGAACTTGCAGAAACCCGTGCGAACACACACACCCCAAAAAAATCCACAAATCCGTGAGAATTCGCGGATTTGCGTATTGTCGCAATCCGCAAATCCGCAAATCCGCAAATTCGCGGATTGCGAATCTGCAAAATCCGCCCATGCTTACTGCTTTCTCTGTCAATCTTCCAACATATTACTGGTGGGTTTCCCAAGGTGCCTTCTTTATGGTAGTGATAGTGCGCTAACAGGGAAGGCATCACAGCGAGGTCCCGATCCGACCGAGGTGATCTCCAACTGTGGAATTAATCAAAAGCATCACAGGTAACTAAACTGAGAGAAAAACCAAGGGCATTATTGCTTAGAAAGACTACTACCACTATGACACATCGAAAAAATCAAAGAATACCACATATTATTTAAAAAACTAGCAATAATTAATTATTGTGAGCAACGATGAGCATAGAATTTGAAAAGCAAAGTTCTGAAATCCTCAAGTCAGGAAACCTCTTGTACTGAAAGTCTGTACTCTGTAGTCGACAAGGTGAAGCATTTTATTTATACATAACAAAGGCCTGAAAGATGAGGTTGAAGTTAGGAATGATGTTCTTACTTATGCGCGGGGTGGTGCAGGCTATTGTTCAGGGAATAGAAGATCCCGCAGTGAGTTTGTGCCACATTTAACCACATCCGCCCCACTAATTGTTTGATCAATTTGGTGTAAATTAAGAAACACCTCCCAAAAAATCACACAGCCCGTGGGGAGAGGGTTAGGGGTTTGAAGAATGGATGGGAAAGGGGACTTGGGGAAAGGTATGACAAAGACAAACACAACACAAGAACAATATTCATCAGGGTGATGAGCAGCACATCATCAATCTGTTGCAGAAAGAAACAAAGGAATAAATAGGATACAGTTCACTTAAATACATTGTAATACAGTACTTTTGCCCCAGAGACCGAAGTGATTAAATATCTAAATGTTAAGTAGGTATAGAACCTTAATGGGCGTTGGGCAGGGGGAAATTTTGTTTGCTCGTAGAGTTAGCTGGTTGGGGACTAGACACAAGGACATTAGTGGCGACTGTGTGATTGTCAATTTTCGGGATCCAAGGGTTATAAGACATATATTACACAGTGGAGGGTTTTCCCATGGGCATTCCATTAATACTGCCCACTTAGGGTATTTCTATTCACAACCTTCTGTCACGGGTGGGCTGGATCCATTTCACCTCTTTCCCGCAGGTCGTGATTGTGATTATGAATTTAACATCCCAGTGGGTAACAGATTCTCTGCATTAAGTATTATTGATTGACCATCAACAACTTGGTCACTTGCAGGATCTGTTTATCTTGAATCTGCACGTAAGGATGTGAGGAATTCCAGTACAGTGGAGGGCTCTCCTGGCCAGATAGCTGGGTTGGACGGGGCAAATATAACTACTCCTCTACCCTCCTCTAATTGTGGGTTGGCTAGTTTTTTAGAGGAATTGGGTAGCCCCCTTCATCCTGTTTCTCCCTCTCTCATTGAGCCTTCGCCATTGGCAGTCTCTCCGGTTCCTGCTCCTTCTCATTTGCCACTAGTTGGCTCTTGGAATGTAGCGGGACTGGGGTTGAAGCTGTCGAATCCAGAGTGGGGAGAGCTGATGGACTCATATGACTTATGTCTCTTTCAAGAGACTTGGATGCTGACCCCTCCGGTCAAGGAGGGCTACGCGTCCTTTCATGTCCGGCAGTCCAGGTATTGAGGGGCAGACCATCGGGGGGATTATGTACCTGGGTTGCTGTCCATTTGGGATGTTCAGCAAAGGTTTTTGATTCACAAAGCACGGACATTCTGTGTGTTCTATTGAAGTTGAAAAGTGGTACCATGTTGGCAGTGATTAATATTTATTTGCGCCCCCACCCGCTTCAGCTGGCCCTTTCAACTCTGGAAGCATTGGAGGTTCTTTTTCAATCTCTTCCCCCGTCCGCCCACAAACTCATTGGTGCTGACCTTAATTGCCATTTTGAAACACTCTTGGGGATTCCCTCTATATCCTCGGATGAGGACGAAAGTTGGTTCATTCCGGATTGCACCATGTATCCCGAAAAGCGCCTATTACCATTGGCCCCTGCGATTAACAAGCTGGTTCTTTTTTTACACTCATTAAGGGCTTGTAATGGTAGATTGGTCCCTGATGTTCCAGGGTCTCACACTTTTAATAGAGTGGGGGGTAGTTCGACAATAGACTATATATTAGTGAATGTAGAGTTTTGGCCCCGCCTTAGAGCTTTCTCTGTTATCCCAAGGGTGGACAGTGATCACAATTTACTGTCATTAGAACTTTTAGCCCCCCTTGGATGTCACAATGATCTTGGGCGAGAGGAGATCGCCTCTGATTGTAATCTAGTCATAGCAGTGGGAGGGAGAAGAGTTAGATGGGAGAGGTTTGCCATGGCGCCCGAGAGGCTGGCAGAACTCTATCAACTTGTTGTAAGCTCCCTTATGGAGCTTTCCAACCTCTTGGGCTCCGTTAGTGATCCATTTCTCCCTTACCCTCAGGGGCTGCAGCATATATATAACAAGCTTTTTAGCTCCCTGGCTAGTTATTTTTATTCAAGTGATCCAAAGAACTCTACGACAAAAAAGTGTGATCACTGGTTTAATTAAACATGTAGACATGCAAAGAGGTGTTTGATCAGGGAGGTTAAATCGGGCACAGTTCCCAGCATTAGAAAGGCAAGAGAGGAGTATAGAAGCCTGATTAAGGTGGCTACGGCTGAGTGGGAAGCGGCAAGGTGGGATAACATCAGGGTGGCACTGGGAACCCGAGACTTCAGGTTATTCTGGAACCTCGTGCGAGTTGGGTCGGCCGACGGGAAGCCTGCCATCATCCCTAATCTTAGTGAGGATGTCTGGCTAGATCACTTTAAGCCCTTGTATTCATCTGGCCTTAGTGATCATCTTCGAGAGACCCTAACCCAAACTTGCTCCCCAGAGCCGGTCCCCCTGGTGGCCTCGGCCCAGGATTGCCCACCCTGTTCTATCCAAGAAGTGCAGGTGGCCCTTGGGAGTTTGAAACTGGGAAAAGCACCGGGCCTGGATAGGATCCCTGGCGATCTTTATCGTAGTGAACAAAAGGTTTGGGCCCCCTATTTATATGTCTACTTCAATGCCATCCTTAAGGGCTTGGAGATCCCTGATACCTGGTTGGGAGCTGAAATAATCCCCATCCATAATAAAGCCTCCCCCCTTGACCCGGCTAACTACCGCCCCATAAGCTTAATCGATGTCCTCCAGAAAATCTTTGCCCGTATCCTGTTAACAAGGTTGCAGAGTTGGATGGACGACCAACACATTCTAACCTCCCTTCAGGCAGGCTTTCGTCCAAAGGTTTCAACTATAGACCAACTGTTTAGATTACACTTGGTCTACTGGAAGACGGTCACTATTGGGGCGGGTAGTTTGTTTTTGATTTTTGTGGACCTTCGGTTCGCATTTGGCCTGGTGCATAGGGACAAGCTATGGAAGCTAATGCTGGAGATGGGCGCTCCAGCTTACTTGTGCCACCTAATTAAACGCTTGCACCAGGGCACATACGCGAGGGTGAGGTATGGGAGGAGTGGGGAGCTGTCGGCCCCTTTCCGGTTGAAAGGGGAGTAAGGTAGGGGTGTGTCCAGGCCCCTACCCTATTCTCCCTTTTCCTCAATGGGCTAATAGATCATCTCTTGGGGGCTAAAGATCTGGATTCGCCCAGTTTAGCCGGGCGAAAGATACCTGCCCTAATGTTCGCTGATGATACTCTCCTGGTATCAAAATCGTCAGGGGGTATACAGCGCACTCTAGAGGCATTTTGTTCTTTCTGCTGACTTAGAAATCTGGAGATTAATATCTCCAAAACCAAGTTTATGGTCTATAACTATAAACCGGCCAACTGCCCCCGCCCACACATGAATGGAACACTGTTGGACCGAGTGTCCACCTTCGAGTATTTGGGGGTCACACTTAATGACAAGATGGCCAGGGGGTCGCACAAGGCCAGGGCCAATTTAAAGTTGGCCCAATCATCGGGTGGTATTTTAAAGGTTTTTAACGACACCTCACTCAAACTTCTTAGCCCGCCCCTTGAGATCTAAAAGGCCCAGGCAAGAGGGGGAGCGCTCTATGGCGTAGAGCTATGGGGCCATACTACAGCCGCCCCATTGACGCTTACTGAAAATAGTTTCATTAGACGTTTGCTCTGCCTGCCTATGGGATCTCCTCTGATCCCACTGCGGTTGGACTTAGGCCTGGTATCCATCCAGGAGATTGCAGTTAATCACCCTCTCTTGTATTGGAGGTGCCTCTGGGCGACTCCCGAGCTTTTGAGCTATAGGGAGGGTTTAAGAGACATCCTGCTGAAGGGGACTTCTGGGAAAATACCCTGGTTGAACTATATTAAGTACCTCTGCCATGCCCTAGGTAGAGGAGAGTTGTGGTTGTCCCCCCAAGACTCCTGTCCATTGCTCTCCAAGAAACTATTGAATGTGGCTCTAAGGAGGCACCGATTGGAGACTATAACAAGTAATCCTTCCATGGGTAGGTTAACTGATACTTTTTGAACATGAAGGATCATCCCCTCTTTGAAGCCTTCTTGGATGATATTCAGCCTCCCATGGTTAAGAAACTTTTCATCCAGTTTAGACACGGCACATTGCCACTGAGGGCCGTAACACACAAATGGCGGAACGCCCTCCCATCGGTGAGCACTTGCCCTGGTTGTTCGAGCAGCAGAGAGACAGATCTGCACATTTTGCTCTTCTGCCCCTCCTACGCCAGGGCAAGGGATAAATGGATTTTGCAGCTATGTAGGGCTAGGGGCTTTAGGGATTTCAGGGAGGTTTTTAGGATTCTTAAATATGATACTTCCCCCCCTAATAGTGTTTGCCACAGCGAGATTTCTTCAATCTATGTGGTACACTAGATGTGCTATACTAAAGATGGAAGCTTGTACTATGGCCTAAGGGTCACTCTATGAAGTGTTTTACTCTTTTACAAATGTATTTTTATAAATTGACACTTTGGTGTTTTTATTGATGTTTTTATTATTGCAGGAATTGTTTATATGAGATTCTTAACATTTCTTAAATTTAGTAGTACTAGTGTTAATCTGTCATTCTGATATGTATTTTGTCTATGTATGGCCTTTTTATGGTATGTTTACCGAAATAAAGTACTTTGACTGACTGACTGACTAAATGTAAAGTATTCTCAAATTAAATACCATTGATTTAAATTTTTAATTTAGATTTGTTAACATTAAAAACATTTTGTATCAAATTCTAAAAATTGAAAATTAGTTAATTTATTTTAATAATATTTCCGTGAGGTTTTTATTATAAGTCCCTACCTACATTATTTCTATAGAAGAGTGAGTGGCCATGGGTGGTTCCGGTTACAACTATTTTGGGTCATTTTTGGCTAAAGTAACTATAGAAGGGCAGTGTGTGAATAGCAATGGCATTCCTCTTTTGTGGTACAGATTTTTTTGTGGGTGGATGAATGTCTCCTCCTAAACCCATCCCTAGTCCTCCATTAAACCCTCCTTACTCCTTTCTAATGCCCTCCTATTTAGTCATAAGTATTTCCCATTTTCCAACCACTGTCCTCTGTCCCTCCTATCCATGTGGAGATCTCCGCTGTTAAGGTGAAGATTTGGGCACTTGAACGATAGGAGTGGTGGAGACTACTGCATATAGGTTTGTTTTCAGGAAACGAATCAAAACTTGGCTCTTTCCTTCACCCCTCTAAATAGGTCAGCCATATTCCACTCCCCCCCCCCCCCCGTCAATAAACCTCAGGAGTAGCTAACAGCGCCAGGATACCTGCCAGGTGACAGCCGCGCTCTATAAATGTTTTAAATAAATAAAATAAATAAATAAATAGTATTTGTTAGTATGTTAGTAATTCTTTGGTATTTATACTAAATGTACTGCAACATTTAGTTTGTGAATAGGCCCCAAAGATAGTATGGCCTGTGTCTCCTTTTCTGAAGATATAGGGGCACTGGACAGCAGTGAGCACTTCCAAGTCCTCTCAACGGGCGTAGGGCCTGTGTCTGCTTCCTGACAGACATGGGTCACTGGGGTCAGTGGGCAAAAGTGAGCACTTTCAGGTCCACACACAGAGATTAAGGCCTATATCTCCATCAAGACAGAAACTGTGGCACTGGGCAGAAGTAAGTATTTCCAGGTACACAAATAGAGTGTGAGGCCTTTTCTCCTTAACAGCAAACATGGAGTCATTGGGCTGAAGTGAAAGCTTCCATGTCTACACAGAGAGTAAGGCCTATATCTCCTTCATGGCAGATATGAGGGTATCGGCAACAGTGAGCTCTTCAAGGTCCTCAAATAAAGAGCAAAGCTTCTCTCTCTTCCTTCATTACAGATTTGGTGTCTCTGGACATCAGTGAACATTTCCAAACTCATGCGTAGGAGAGAAAGACCTGTGACTCTTTTGTGGTATACAGGAGTCTCTTGGCAGCAGTGAGCTCTTCCAGGTCCGCACATAGAGAGTTAGGTCTGTCTCTCAGATAAGAGGGCACAAGGCAGTGGTGACTGATTCTATGTGCACACTGAGAGCCTGATTCAGGAATACTACTAGTTTTCTACAAAATGCAGTTCACAATCCTGCAGGAGCAACTCCCCACTTCAATCTCTCCTCTCTATTCAATGGGAGATCATCACACATACGTTTTTCTACTTTAGGTAAATGGGAGAAGAATTGGCTGAAAATGGGAAATATCTACTACTAAATGGGAGGGCTTTATGGATGGCTAACAAGGGTTTTATGGAGGGGCAGACACCAACCCACAAAAGAATGAACTCACCACTATTCACAAACTACATTATTACAACACCTTTCCACAGAAAATAATGTAGGTAGGGACTTAAAACAAATTATTTTATTCCGACTTTTTTAAAGATATATATAAAAGTAATTAAATGGTAAAATAATTTTCCAAAAATACATTGTATTTTTTTATAATACAATATTTAATTCACCCTTTTTGTTTTAAAATGAATTAACGTTTATTTTGTAAAAAGTAATGTTATCGATATCAATTAATTCTACATATTTTCAGTAACTTTTAATAGATGATAAATAAATGTAAACATTTTAATTTTGGTGTTATTTTTTCCTTTTTATAATAAATCTGTCCAGCCACCGCCGTACAGGTGGTCCAACCACCCCATTATGACTAGGGTGGTCAGACCACCAGTGCCAACAGGGAACCGCCATTTCCTGGAGGTGGTGCGGCGGTCATGATGCCGCAAAATGCTTGGCGAGACCGCCGTGGTCTTTTGCAGGAGTGAAATTGATTACGAATAAGGTTCCCAACCTCGCCATAGGCCAAAAGAGACCCAATGCAGGCAAAGGTCAGGACTGGCCCACTGGGAAGAGAGGACGAGGGAGTATGATATCCTCACTGGGTCTTTATTTCGGTCTTTTGATTTCTCTTGCACATTTTCTTTGATCTGGAGGGAAAAACATAATAATCAGTACTAAAAATCTATGACATACCTATTACCTGTATTATACAATAAATATCTATATCTATATCTATATATCTATATCTTTCGATATATAACTATATATCTATTTATCTATACATATATACACACACACACATATATATATATATATATATATATATATATATATATATATATATATATATATATATATATATATATATATATATATATATATATATATATATATATGTCCAAAACACCAGGCTGCCCTGCTCAGGTTGCCCTGCAAGGAAACGCCAACACAGATGGAAAATCTCCTTCATTTATTCTGGGCAGCAAGTACAGCGTATTTACTCCTCCAACAGAAGCGCCATACCGGTTTCGGGCTCCATGCCCTTGATCACTGGCTCTGTGCTCAAAGTCCCGACAGCTGAGTGGACTTAATACCATTCTGCCCCGCCCTTGTGGGACTTCCTGCAAAATTGCCTTCTGGGACAGGTAACTTTACCAAAGTGGTTGCTTCAGGGGCTTTGTGCTAAAAAACTGTATTCCCCAAGTGGGTACTGTGGAGGGGAAACACCAAGGTACCTGCCAATGTTCATTACCCAAAATACCGGCTTTCCATCTCCTCATAGCGTCCGTCATTTCTGGGCGCTGCGGCCTGCAGAGTAGGCAGCGGGGCGTTTCCGCGGCGAGGCGCGCCGCTATTTAATGTCCAAAACACCAGGTTGTCCTGCTCAGGTTGCCCTGCAAGGAAACGCCAACACAGATGGAAAATCTCCTTCATTTATTCTGGGCAGCAAGTACAGCATATTTACTCCTCCAACAGAAGCGCCATACCGGTTTCGGGCTCCATGCCCTTGATCACTGGCTCTGTGCTCAAAGTCCCGACAGCTGAGTGGACTTAATACCATTCTGCCCCGCCCTTGTGGGACTTCCTGCAAAATTGCCTTCTGGGACAGGTAGTCCGTAATATATATATATCTTATGTCCTTTTCTTCGTATGAATCCAAAGAAATGGGGGGGGACGAGGATTGTCCCGGGTTCGTCCTCCTTAGTCAAACTGATTATATCAAAAACAGAGAACCCAGTAATTATACACTTGATAACTCTCCTGTATCAGTGAAAACAATGTTTTTCTTTCAAAACCCTCCAGTATTAACCCTTGGTGGCATTATTCATTATTGGGTCCGTCCCAATCCGCTGTGGATCAGGACGTGCTGCAACCTCTGATCTACGTGGTAGCACTTGTCAATCTTTATATGATGATAAAGAGGGTGTTTATATAAAAAGGAGAGGGAGTGGGAAAAGAGTGCTGAGTCAAGGTATAACTAAAAAATACCTTGCTAATAGGTATATCTATTTTATACCTCCCTCTAGTCGGTATGATTAAAAATTAGGGGATAGTTAGGAAGGTGAGGTTGGTAATGTGCCTGCGATCCTATAGGTCAACATGTACCAAGCTGTTACCCTATGATTCTTCTTCAGTACTATAAGAACTTAGGGGCATATTATCAAGACAGGCGATAAAATGATCGCAGTTTTAGCGGCAGAAAACTGTTGCTAGAACGGCAATAATGGGCTTGATAATATGCTCTATGGAATTCCAATCGAAGCCCATGTTAGATGTGAAGGACATCTAACATACCTCTCCTGTATATTTAATCACAGAAAACATGCTACTTGCATGCCATGCCACATTGTGAAAAATACATACGCATACCACCTAATTGGTGTTCTTTATTTTTTATTCAATGCCGGGGTTAAGTCCACTATAGGCGACACAGCGAGGGTTCGCCCTGATGCGAGTGTAACAACAGACCACCTTCTCCCCGCAGGGGAGTTATCAAGTTCTAACTACTGGGTTCTCTGTTTTTGATATAATACTCTCCTCCATATCCCCAGTGTGGTCAGACGCTCAAAAGGTTCTATTGCTGAATCTATAAAAGACAAGCATCTTGTAACTGAATTTCTACTTAATGCACAATTATATGTTTTGAAATAATGAAACACTTTAATTAGTGGAGTGGTGTGGCTCACTGGTTAGAGGCGGCAGACCCGGGAGCAGAAGTCTAACCAGTGGCGGCAGACCCGGGAGCAGAAGTCGGCCCAGGACCAGGGTTCAATTCCCGACGCGGCAGGGTCATGGACTTGGGTCAGCGGACTCGATAATTCTCGCTTCGGTGCTTACTCTAATCAGGGGTTTCACTCGGCAACTCTGGGCATTAGCTTGCCTAATCTCCACAACTGCCCCATCAACTCCGGGGATGCCTGGCTCCACCTTGGGGACTCCCAGCAGGGACCACCCCACAGGGAAAGCCAGGACGGGTTCCCCAGAGTTATACAGTGCCAGGAAACCTAGGACGGGTAGCAGTGCGCTTTACAAGCTCAAGTACATACATACATACATATTTATTGTGTGTGATTGAGAGACAATAAACTCTAGTAAACTTGCAGATATTCACAATGACACAAAAGGCCAACGACGAGTGATTTCCAGCGATGTAGCAAACAGTTTCAAAGGCTACTACTCATCTGTGGGACTACAGTTACCAGGATTCCTGGAGACGTTACCTCAAAAGCCACGCCCACTCAGGGCAGACCTATTTAAATAAAAACGTGTTTGAATAACAAAAGGTTAGAGCGCCATGCATGGTTATTATGTCCATGAAGAAGGGGCGTTTGTGGCCCCGAAACGCGTCGGACTTACTTAATGCTATGGGGCAAAGCTTCGAAGTTGCCGGGAGCCGTAATAGAGCCGGATGGCCTGCGGATACTGTGGTGAGCGCTTCTGTTAGCGCAGGGGCGCTTTGTTGATCTACATTTTTACGGTTGGTCCGAACCGTGGAAGGAGCTCAGCTTCACATGCGCTAAGAAACACAGCGCGAGTGAAGACTAAGGCAGAATCCAAGTTTTCTGCCATACAGCGCGTCTTTCCAATTAATGCTGCAACTTCGATGTCTGCTCCCCTACCTACCCAAGGAAGAACTAAAAGACAAGAGTGCACCAGGTCATAGTACCTACTAAAGGAAAATATTACTACTCACCTGTGGGACTACAGTTACCAGGATTCCTGGAGACGTTACCTCAAATGCCACGCCCACGCGGGCGGACCTATTCAAATAAAAACTTGTTTGAAAAGCAAAAGGTGAGAGCGCCATGCCTGGTTATTATGTCCATGAAGAAGGGGCGTTTGTGGCCCCGAAACGCGTCAGACTTACTTAATGCTATGGTGCAAAGCTTTGAAGTTGCCGGGAGCGGTAATAGAGCTGGATGGCCTGCGGATCCTGTGGTGAGTCCTTCTGTTAGCGCAGGGGCGCTTTGTTGATCTACATTTTTATGGTTGGCCCGAACCGTGGAAGGAGCTCCGCTTCACATGCGCTAAGAAACACAGCGCGAGTGAAGACTGAGGCAGAATCCAGGTTTTCTGCCATTCAGCGCGTCATTCCAATTAATGCTGCAACTTCGATGTCTGCTCCCCTACCTACCCAAGGGATGAACTAAAAGACAAGTGTGCACCAGGGCATAGTACCTACTAAAGGAAAATATAACTAATCACCTGTGGGACTACAGTTACCAGGATTTCTGGAGACGTTACCTCAAAAGCCACGCCCACTCAGGGCGGACCTATTCAAATAAAAACATGTTTGAATAACAAAAGGTGAGAGCGCCATGCCTGGTTATTATGTCCATGAAGATGGGGCGTTTGTGGCCCCGAAACGCGTCTGACTTACTTAATGCTATGAGGCAAAGCTTTGAAGTTGCCGGGAGTCGTAATAGAGGCGGATGGCCTGCGGATGCGGTGGTGAGCCCTTCTGTTAGCGCAGGGGCGCTTTGTTTATATATAGAACTGTGATCAAGGGCATCCGCCCGAAACGCGTCAGTTTTCGCTTCTGCTTAGCTTTGCTCAAAAAATCTACTGCCTCAGATTGGATTTGTGAAGCATTCTGTTTTTGCCCTGGGGACCCGGGACTGCAGTCTGGCTTTTCTTGTTTTCGAAGGCACTTAAAATAAACAACATCTTGCCTGGACTACGTGGGGTCTGTCTCTTCTCTCGCCGCTGCTGTTACCGCTGCATGTGGAGGTTTGAAGGATTCTTACAATATATATACATACAATATATATATATATTCCAACAAAAGCAGATTCCCTTTTCAAAAAGAGCCTGCAGAGACCACGTATTTGGCAGCAGATTTATTTCAAACAGGCAGCTTGCTTGCACAGATTCCGTCAATGCGCTTATGTCCTGGGCAAAGTGAATGGGCAAAGTGAAATAATTGTGGAAAATATGAGCAAAGATTGCGGACCCACTGAGGTAATCAAAGTGGCATGGACTACATCTCCCACAAGGCCATCTGGCCACGCCCAACAGGGCGGGAGAAGGATTTATTTGGAAATGCCAGCAAACCACAATTTCTCCGCCTTCCAATAAAGCCACTGATGAAGGGGATACTCGAAACGCGTTTGGCTTTGAAAAGGACATAAGCGCATTGACGGAATCTGTGCAAGCAAGCTGCCTGTTTGAAATAAATCTGCTGCCAAATACGTGGTCTCTGCTGGCTCTTTTTGAAAAGGGAATCTGCTTTTGTTGGAGTGTTTACCGGCCGTCCCAGGTCGTAAGAAGAGCCGACTGCCGAGTGCAGGCCTGAGGTGGCGTCATGAGATGCTGCATTAATCAGGAGAGAACGAACACACATCATAGCAGTTCAAGTGTGTGCTCACAGTAGAACAGACAGCTGCAAGGCAGTGCACGGACCAAAGAATGGGCAAAGTGAAATAATTGTGGAAAATATGAGCAAAGATTGCGGACCCACTGAGGTAATCAAAGTGGCATGGACTACATCTCCCACAAGGCCATCTGGCCACGCCCAACAGGGCGGAGAAGGATTTATTTGGAAATGCCAGCAAACCGCAATTTCTCCGCCTTCCAATAAAGCCACTGACGAAGGGGATACTCGAAACGCGTTAGGCTTTGAAAAGGACATAAGCGCATTGACGGAATCTGTGCAAGCAAGCTGCCTGTTTGAAATAAATCTGCTGCCAAATACGTGGTCTCTGCTGGCTCTTTTTGAAAAGGGAATCTGCTTTTGTTGGAGTGTTTACCGGCCGTCCCAGGTCGTAAGAAGAGCCGACTGCCGAGTGCAGGCCTGAGGTGGCGTCGTGAGATGCTGCATTAATCAGGAGAGAACGAACACACATCATAGCAGTTCAAGTGTGTGCTCACAGTAGAACAGACAGCTGCAAGGCAGTGCACGGACCAAAGAATGGGCAAAGTGAAATAATTGTGGAAAATATGAGCAAAGATTGCGGACCCACTGAGGTAATCAAAGTGGCATGGACTACATCTCCCACAAGGCCATCTGGCCACGCCCAACAGGGCGGGAGAAGGATTTATTTGGAAATGCCAGCAAACCGCAATTTCTCCGCCTTCCAATAAAGCCACTGATGAAGGGGATACTCGAAACGCGTTTGGCTTTGAAAAGGACATAAGCGCATTGACGGAATCTGTGCAAGCAAGCTGCCTGTTTGAAATAAATCTGCTGCCAAATACGTGGTCTCTGCTGGCTCTTTTTGAAAAGGGAATCTGCTTTTGTTGGAATATATATATATATATATATATATATATATATATATATATATATATATATATATATATACATATTTATATATATATATATACATATATATATATATATTTATATATATATATTATATATATATATATATATATATATATATATATATATATATATATATATATCTCGAACAGCAACTCCAGCTACTTCCACCACAGCGCGGCGGCGAAGACAGAGAAACGGACCACTTCTATAGGCAAGATGATTTATTTAACCTTTTCCATCCAGTACAGCATAGGCAGATGACGCGTTTCGTGCTCAAGAGCCCTTGATCACATGAATATATATATATATAAATTGTATGTTGGACGAAGGTGCCGATTAAAATCTTCTCACCTGAACTCTTGGGTCTCGTGTTCCTTGTTGCAGCGGCGCCTGGTAATCTTCAGCGGTGTCCTTCAGCTTTGAGCGTGTGCAAGATATATATATATATATATCTATATATATATATATATATTCACTGAAAAAACCATAGGTTATAGACCATATATAGTTAGGAATTAGCATTTACAAAAAACCTTGAAAATTCACTGAAAAAACCATAGGTTATAGACCATATATAGTTAGGAATTAGCATTTAAAAAACCTTATTTTACTCACACAAAACCATTGAAATTCCATATATAGTTAGTTGCACTAACTATATATCGTGCACCCGCAATCCACTGCTGATGATGTCACATATTACATCATTCATGACATGGTCAGTGACATCACTGATGACATCACTGATGACAACATCCAGTGATTATGTGTTTCTGTAAAGTTTAAATATGTTTTACATATTGAAGAATGAGTGGATGTATAAGTGTCTGACTGAAGGTTTTAGTAGGTGCGTGATTGACTGTATGAGTGAGTGATTAAATGCGTCTTACTGAATGCACGGGTTAGTGACTAAACTGTCTGAAAGTGTGCTTCAGTATGTCTGTTGTTGTGCAAGCTGCTGCATGTGTTGATCTGTAGCTATATAAGTAGCTATATGGGTTATTGATTGGTTGCACAAGTATTTGTATGGGAGACTGAGTGTGTGTATGGCTGGCTGGGAGGTGTGTGACTCTGTGCAGATCAATGTGTACTTGTATCAGTGATTCTATAAGAGAGTAACTATGTGTTAGTATATGTTTCAAAAATGTAAGGTGTTCTGTGTTTAACTGTATAGATGAGAAAATGGAAGTGTGATTGATTCTTTTCAGGACTGACTAGGTGTGTGAGTAACTCCATGAATGAGTGGCAGAGTGTGAGTGTCTGTATAAGTGTATGAGTGCATATGATAGTGTTGTAAAGATGAGTGATTGTATGTATGAATGATTGTATAAGTGAATGTGTGTGTAGACATAGGAATCAGTGAGTGCGTATGTAGTAACTAGTATTGGTGTGTCAATGGTTTCAAAAATGATACTCTCTATTTAACACTGGGTGTAACGGAGGTTATATTACAGTGTGAGGAGATGCATTGTATTATCACATGAATGATATCATCAGTGATGTGATCATTGATGTCAAGTGTGATGTCATCAGTGATGTCATTTGAGATGTCATCAGTGATGTCATCAGTGATGTCACTGACCATGTCATGAATGATGTAATATGTGACATCATCAGCAGTGGATTGCGGGTGCGCGATATATAGTTAGTGCAACTAACTATATATGGAATTTCAATGGTTTTGTGTGAGTAAAATAAGGTTTTTTAAATGCTAATTCCTAACTATATATGGTCTATAACCTATGGTTTTTTCAGTGAATTTTCAAGGTTTTGTAAATGCTAATTCCTAACTATATATGGTCTATAACCTATGGTTTTTTCAGTGAATTTCAATGGTTTTTTAATAGCAAATATCATAAGCTGTCGAATGTCAAGTACGTGGTAAGTAAAAACATTTTCGTGTTTATGCACACTGATCTGCTTTGAATGCTGCCCCCCACCCCTCATTTCTATTAGGAGTACTCTCTCTTTGCAGATGGTGAAGGGTAGTTAACGCAGCCCTTTGCCCCCTTTGTAATCCGTCGTGCCTGCTTCTCTCTCCATTTGATTGATTGTTCTCTTTGGTTCATTCTCTATTTACAAACAAGCACAGAGTCAAAATACTCTGTTTAGTCTTTGCAGATAGCGAAAAACCGTGTAAAAAAACAAAAGGAATCGAGCAAAATCAGTAGGCCACTAATGGGATCTCTTTTTGACCTCGCTAAAATAGAAACATTAGGAACAACCTGTTGAAAATAGCAATGCGTATGTACATAAGCGGCGTTCATTTGTGTTCACAGTACCCCTTGTTGATTGTTTGAATCGAGCATTGAATTGTTCGAAGTTGGTTCTCTTAAGGATCTTCTCTGCCTGCAAACGAGGAAGAATAGGAATATTCTCTCTCCCTTTGCAGATAGTAAGTGAAGGGTAGGTAACGCAAGCCTTTAACACGTCGTACCTATTTCATTCCTCATTGATTGATTGATTGTCCGAACATTGACTGTTTGGGAATTAGTTCTTTTTGGAGGTATTCCCTGTTTGCAAATAAACGTAGGAAAATCTTTGCAAGTAGTGAAAGGGTACGTAATGCGGACCTTTCTCCCCCGTTGTAATCTGTCATGCCTATCTACTCCCCACTGATTGATGCACCTGTTTCACCCGGACCATTTACTAGACATACGTCATCTGGCCCGACCAGAGAGCACCCCTAGTGAAAAGGACATATGCAATAATAACGAAGTGATCACTGTATCCTGTTAACAGAAACTTTAGCATGAAACAACCTGGAAAGAAAAGAATGGGAAATCGAAAATCAGTAGGCCACTGATGAACATGAACTTTTATTAAACAACGAACAAAGAAACGATAACATAACGTAATGATAAAACCTATTAATGTCCTAGAAACAAGAAAACGTTCGAAATATGCCAGTGGTGAGAGACCAGAAAAACAGTAAGAGAAACCAAATCACCCCTCGCTGTCCCACCGCCTGCCACGCCCAAAAAATCGATAGACTAGGGAAAATGCAAGTCAGTAGAACATCCGCCCCCACTCTGGAAACTTCCAAGGTGGGGCAGGGTTCCGGCTACGCCCAGCCGGGAGCAGCCCATATAAGGCAGGTCCTGCTGCCACGCCTCGGCCAGGAGATCCTAACGTAGGGTGTAGCCGGAGGAAAGGCCGAGACCAGCGGGACCCGGCCAGGGGATTACCTTTACAACGCTGAGCAGTTGCAGGGGGGGGGAATGTCTCCTCGACCCTCCCCTCTCTCTCCCAGTCCGGCCGCGGTGGCCCTTGAGAGTTGCAGGTAGTCCCGCCACATGCTCTTCCGGTCCGGCCACCAACGGTCGGGGGGCCGAGGCCGACGGGATCCGGCTGCAGCCAATAAACCAAGAAACCCGTTCATGGGGCCAGAGCCAGGGGCGTCCGGCCGACATCTACCGGAAGCCCGGCCCGAAGACGGACGGGACACTTCTTTCTTTTATAATGGCTGCGACAACACTGGGGGGGGATGTCTTGCACATGCCTCCGACCCCCCCCCCCCCTCGTCCTCATCGCCTGGTCCGGCCATAACAAATCTCAAGCGAGACGCCGTGGGGTGCACTGGGAGGGAGAGACGGTGCGAACAGGCCTCTCCCGCCTCCCCAGGTGGAGGCTTCCCAGCTGCACCCTCAGCGCTCCAGGCGCCCGGAAAAGGGTTCTTCCACTGTGGCCATGCTGCAACGTCTCGCCCGGCAGGGTGGAGCCCGTCTGCTCATTTGACCCCGCGATCGCCAGTAGCTACCGAACTCTCAAAATGGCGGTCGACCTGGCAAGAGCGGGCCCAGCATAAAGAAATGGCCCGGTCACTGGTTGACTCCACCACCGTAGTCCTCCACGACCTTGAAGATTCTAGAGGAGCCGCGGGAGTCTCCGACCCCCGATGGGGAATAACTGCCATGATCACCCGTGGAGTGACGAAACTGTATTCGCGGGACGTCGGCGCCAGCCTCACTTTGAATTACTAGAATCCTGCAGACCTCACTTCCGGTGAAAGCACAGTGTGACCCGGTAGGAAAAATTGTTGCACCCCCTCCCCTTTTTGACTGATAGTTCAAACCACCGATCCTTTCCTTTGCCCTTTTAACGGAACTTTGGACTGCCTCCCCCTCTTTTACATTTTCTAGAGAAAACAAAACATTAACCACTACAATAACATAGCAGTTGACACCAGAACTGTTTTCAAATTGAAAACCAACAACATCTTCAACAGAATCCTTTTTGTTTCTGCTGTGACCCTGCTACAGCACAGGCATTGTCCCCAGCAGTAATTCTGCAATGCCGGTAAGAATAGCTGTGGTGCCTACTGGACTCACTCACCCCCGCGGCGCCCCACGCCGTTATTTGCTGGGCGGCAACTTGCTAGACATCACTTTCGTGCCATCTAGATTTCAGCGCGTTCTGCTGCCTTGGAACTATTCGCACAACAGACCGCTACTGACAAGAATATTTCATTATTGGTGCTGTCAATTTCAATAAATCTATTGGATAATTCAAAAGAAATTGCCACGGTCTCTTCGTTGTTTAAATGTTTTTACTGTTTTTGTTTTGTTGTATATATTTATATGTTATTAAAGTTTTATATTCCTACTACTTTGTTGGAGTGCTATATATTTTTAATGTGACACATAATTGTAAAAACTTTGATGTACAAAGAGTGATTCCTGGAATCTTCCGCTTCAGGCTCGGTCCCCTCCCCAATCACAATACAGGATGGTTTTCAGATAGTAGGAACACGTGTGGTGTGACGGATCTCATCGGGTGTGGGCCTTCATCTACTATAACTGCTTGGAAGAGGGGTGATTCTTTACAGCTGGGGCCATAAACTACATCTGCAGGGCTAGCTGATAGCCTGGACAATCGGACACAGAGGAAGAGGAGTGTCAGAGGGTGCGGTAGTGAATAGGGCGAAAGGGAGGTGTCGGGCGGGCACAGTGTGATTCTCAGGGAAGAGCAGCGCAGATGGGGGGGAGGTTTATTGCCCATGCATAAGACAGAGAGCGGGGGTGACCAGTGCCTGGGGAAGATGCTTGCGAGGGTGAGGAGCCATGCTACGAATCGACAGCGTGCAGAGAGTGGGTCTGGTCAAGACATCTAAAATGGCTGCCGTGCACGACAAAAGTGTGGCATTTCAAAAAAGGCAAGATGGCGCAGACAATGTTTTTCAACACTTCCTCATTTCCTTCGAATCGAACGTTAACAGACGTTGGGGCATATTACCAAAGTTAAGCGATATTTATCGCTAACGATGCTTACCAACGAATTTTTTACCGCTAAGCATCATCAGAAATTATCGAAGATAAACCTTGCTATTATCAAGGTTTATCACAAATGCGATAATAAACGGCCGCAATGCATGAATATCGCTAAAAACTCAGCGATATTCATACATTACCGAGCTAATGCTCTTAGCCATGTTATCCACCTCCCATTGGATAACATGGCTAAGAACTGCTCAGGGCAGGTGTTACTTTTTGGAGATATTCGCGCTTAGCGCGAATATCTCCAAAAGTTGGTAATAGGAGATAGATATCTTGCATGTTGTAATGCAAGTTATTGTGGTATATGGAACTCATACCATAATCTCTCAGGAAAGCAGAAACTGATCCTTTTGGGACCGCCTAAAAAGGCCTAGGGGGTGAGGAGTACTCTACTTTGCCCCCTTTTCACGTTCCGAACTATTTTATTTTACTCTCTTCTGTAATTACACAAAATAGCAGCGATAAGATGCATCGGAGACACACAGTGAGAGAAAGGAGGCCGGAGATGAAGAAGAGATGTCAAATACACATTGGAGATAATATAGTGGCAGAAGGGAAGTAAATATGAGTAAACTTACCATGTAACATAAAAATGTTGCACTCTATACTATAAGTCTCATTTTATACTACAATCACTTCGCTACAACCTCAAAAATTAAAAATAAAAACGAATAATGTCTCAAACAATTTTTGATTTCTAAATATAAATGTATTCTTCAGAATTTTCTAAATTTGAAAGAACTAGTAACATGTCCTCATCAGCAATGTCCTCATGAAAAGTCTCCAATAATGATTCTTGTAACTCTATGGTCTCCAAACACTCGATAAATTCGCCATCAAGAGATTGATCAAAAAAATCATTCAAGTCATCTCCTCCTTCTGACAATATTTCATTATTGGTGCTGTCAATTTCAATCAATGTAGTGGAATCATTCAAGTCATCTCCTCGTGACAATATTTCATTATTGGTGCTCTCAATTTCAATCAATGTAGTGGAATCATTCAAGTCATCTCCTCCTTGTGACAATATTTCATTATTGGTGCTGTCCATTTCAATCAATCTAATGGAATCATACAAGTCATCTCCTCCTTGTGACAATATTTCATTATTGCTGCTCTCAATTTCAATCAACGTAGTGGAATCATTCAAGTCATCTCCTTGTGACAATATTTCATTCTTGGTGCTGTCCATTTCAATCAATCTAATGGAATCATACAAGTCATGTCCTCCTTGTGACAATGTTTCATTATTGGTGCTCTCAATTTCAATCAATGTAGTGGACGATTCAAAAGAAATTGCCACGGTCTCTTCATTGTGAGCCATTTTATTTTGAAATTGCTTGCTGTAAATTGCAGAAAAAAATAATCACTTTCATTTATCGTTTTTAGTAATACATAATATAAAACTAACTTTATCAAGTATTTAGTATAACAGAAGGACTGCAAATAAATAACAGAAAACATTTTTCAAATTATCTTCAAGTGTACAACATAGTTCCCCTTACAAATTAACAACTCACCTTTTCAAAAGTAGGAAAAGTGTTAGTACTGTGTAAATCAAACACCAGAAATTCACCACCAAAAATTCCTCACAAATGTACCTCAGACAGTAGTATCACAAAATGGCTGTGGTTTCCTCTCATTTGACATATATACATAACCAATTAACTTTCATCACACACAAATACAAAACCAAAGTAACATTTTAATTGGTTCTAAATTTCAACACTTTCAAATGTGTTTTCCCCATGCAATTTTCCATAGGACATTTACATACGTCTACAGCCTGAATGGCTGAACGGAATTACACCAAACTTGGCAAAATGGTACATCAAACCTAAGAGGTCAGGAAGGATCTACTATGCCCCCTTATGGTCATTTCCCCCTTCGCTTTGGCCTCCTCTTGTCTCTCAATCCTACCGAGAGACAAGATGGCGGCCGCTACGGACTGTTTGGAATGTTGACAGACGCCGGAGAACCAATCAGCTTCGCAAAGCTCCGTAACGCGAAAAGTACGCGAAGCGGAGCGCTGTTACAGATATATATCTTTTTTTGAACGTTAATTTCTCAAAATCCACTGGAGCACATATATTGAGACCTAGCAAAGGCACATCGGGCTACCAGTCCCTAATATTTTACCAAGTTTCGTGCAAATCCATTCAGCCGTTCGATTATTATTAATATTTTTTTTTTTTGCCCCGCGGGGCCCTTTTAAAACCTCCACATCAAACCTAGGGGGTCAGCGAGGATCTACTATTCCCCCTTATGGTCATTTGCCCCTTCGCTTTCGCCTCCTCTTGTCTCTCGATCCTACCGAGAGACAAGATGGCGGCCGCTACGGACTGTTTGGAATGTTGACAGACGCCGGAGAACCAATCAGCTTCGCTTCACAAAGCTCCGTTGCGCGAAAAGTACGTAGCGGAGCGCTGCCCAGTCCGCGGTTACAGATATATATCTTTTTTTGAACCTTAATTTCTCAAAATCCACTGAAGCACATATATTGAGACCTACAAAAGGCACATCGGGCTACCAGTCCCTACAATTTTGCCAAATTTCGTGCAAATCCATTCAGCCGTTCGGGCTAAAAGTGAGGCCAACCGCCCTATGGAAATTAACATGGGAAAAACGCGTTTTGGGACCCCCCTTTTTTCTCGGCCCCCCCTTGACGAACCCCCCCAAAATTTTCAGGGGCTGCTCAGAAACAAAATGTGCCATTTTCCTGAAAATTTCAGCCAATTCCGTCCACAAACGCCAAAGTTATTAGACATAGAATTTTCAAAAAACCCATAGAGAAAAAATCCTAACTATATATACCTACTGGCGACCGCCAGTAGGTAATATATATATATAGATATATATATATATATATATATACATATATATATATATATATATATATATATATATATATATATATATATATATATATATATATATATATATATATATGTATATGTATATATATATATATATATATATATATATATATATATATATATATATATATATATATATATATATATATATATATATATATATGTCCTTGAAGAAGGCATTCTCCTCATATAGCAGATATAACGAATACCACTTAATTTTTCATCATGGTACAAACAATGTTCATAACTTAAATAGAGTACTTCCCCCTAGATAGTAATATTTTTTACTTAAAAAATAAATGTAAAAAATGATATAGTCACCTCTACATAACCACATTGTTCTTTTGTTTCCAGACACCAATTGCCAGCAAGAAAAAGAAATACTCAGATACATATTCCTTATACTGGTTAACAAGCATGACATCATGATACCCCATGTAAACAGCTGCAGGCTTTATCATTCTTATTCTTTTTGTCCTTCAGGATACCATGCCACGATTCCAACAAGGATGCAGAGATGATCTCTGGAAGCCGACATGCCTGACGCCATCAATGGACGAGCGCGATTGAAGGAATCCAGAAAGCTGAAGCTGTGATGAAAACAGGAAGTCAGGTAAGGTTTCCCGGACAGGAAGGCCAACGACAAGTGATTTCCAGCGATGTAGCAACCAGCTTGAAAGGCTAGCGCTTCACAAGTTAAAGGAACCACATGCTCCCAATTCAGTGTTTGAACAATCCTGACACCTGCCTCTTGCTAACGCAGAGGATGATGGGCCCTTTTATCTAACCCCTGCATTCAATCTTTTTAGGGTGCTTAAAGAATAAAAGAGTTAGGTTCAGTTCCTATTCACTATTACAGTGAAACTCTTGTGGTTAGACAGCAAGGCTCAGAGTTGATGATAGGATTAAGTATGGATTTATTACAATTTCAAAGCCAGAGTGATATAAATCAATCTCAGAAACATCGCAAAGAAATGCAAAATTATCAAATCGTAGAAAAATTGGCGCAAAAAGTTAATCTTCTACAACAAAATAACAAATGAGGACTTCAGTTATAAATCATGCACAGTATAAGAAAGACAATATGATGTTGAGATTATACATTTCGGACCTTCTGCCCATTATGCATGAGGAAGTCTTTTTCTCAGGTAACCTACTTGAAAAGGGAAACTCTAATTGGATCCACAAGAATAGAAAGGTGTCAGCGTAAGAGAACTTCTGCAGAAGTTCTCTAAAGCAAAAGTATTGCATAGCATGAAGCCACACAATGAAAGTAGTGCAGAGAGGTCTGCACCTCCCTTAGGCTGGAAAGTATCTTTGTCCAAAGTCAAGTGCATCGCCTAGTTATACCCACAAGAGACCTGTCTAAATCAATTTTAAAGGTCCAATTAGTGGCCACCTTTAGGCGTTGCTCTGTAGGCAAACAGACTTGCAACTCTTCTTCTTTGATCCACATATTCACGATGAGCTTTGATTCCTTTCCACAAGGGCAGTAGTACTTCCTTTTCTGCTCGTTAATGTTTATCTCCTTCAACTCCCTTCAAGCTTTCCCTATCTTTTCACACAATGAGCGTTTATCCGTTTATTAGATCATCGTACCCGTCACCTGCAGAGGGTAGAAAAACACTACACTGAAAGAAAACTGTTAGACCTGACACCTTTTGGCGTGGTTCTTCCCCCATCTTTTTGCCTCTGACTCATGTGTTTTGATGCTGTGCTGGATTTCGTTTTTGCTGATTTAGATGTTTTGGACACTCTGCCACTGCTGATCAGTGTCAGAGTGTAAGTGCTCCTTCTGTAAATTGTGATATTGATTGAGTATACCTAATTGGCATATTTGTATCACCACGAAGTCCCTAGTAGAGGGCACTGTGTGTGCCAGGGCTGGTGATGACAAATGCTGCTAGTGGGCCTGCAGCGCAGATTGCGCCACCCACATGAGTAGCTTTAAAATGGTGACTCAGGCCTGCCAGCGCAGGGCCTGTGTGCAGTCAGTGACTGCCATGTCAGCCTGGCCAGTGTCCCCACTGGCTAGGCCTAATCCTTCCCTGTCTGTGCACATCAGTCACCCCTATGGAAGGCTCAAGGTACCCCCCTGGGCAGGGTGCAGTGTATGGATAAGGTAGAGCATGTGCTAGTGCAGGTACTATGCTCTGGTAGTGGGCTACAGCCATTTTGTGTGCTCACTGCTGTAAGGCTATCTTGCTCCATAGAGTAACATGGAGGGGGGCTGGGCCCATGTGATACCAGCCTATCTCCCCATAGGAACAAGATGGGACATAAGTGAAAGATATCCCTGGACTCAGAATTTAATGACACATCTTTTAGTGAAGGGTGTTTTTAAATCCTGGGTTGGAGAATAGCCCTTTTAGAAAGTGGCTATTCTCTTGTCTAAACCTTTCTGTGTGCCTGGGTTTGTGGAATGTCTGCCTGGTCTGGATGTGACAGGAAGGGGCTGCAGAGCCCCAGAGGAGAGGGTCGGAGCCATCCCGGGGATGAAAGGGCACATCTGCCTGCTTGGGAGGAGGGAGGAAGGAATGCCAGATAAGTGCTGGGCTGTGCCTGCCTACCTCCCCCACATTAGCTCTCTCCTGGTGGTCAACTGACCCCACTGGCCCTGAAGCTGACAGGAAGAAGAAAGCCAGAGACACCTCAGTGCTCCGCAACCCCCAGAACTGGTTTAGACTGGACCCAGGGCCTCCATGCACCAAGAACTTCAAAGACATTGGGGGGTATAAGGAAAGGACCCCTGTCTGCAGAGGATTAGATTCTGAAATTCTGCAAGCAAGAAGGAACCCTCGCTGGAAGGAGGACAGCTATAGAACTGAAGGAAGACTGCCTTGCTGTGTGCTCTAAGGGCTGACTTGTTCTGCTGTCCACCTGGAAGCTAAGGAGAAGAAAGGGACTTTGCTGTGTGCTGTGACCCTGCCTACTTGAAACTGCCAAGACTCTGCTGTGTGCTGTGTCTACAACTGAATCTCCAAGGGCCTGAGAAGAGCTGGCCCCCTGTCTGCAACACAGGAACATAAAGGTTGCCCAAGGAAACAAGACTCTGCGGTGCCCCCTGAAGCTGCTGTGTGGCAAGGAGATCGCGAAGCTGCTGTGTGCAGGGAAACTCGGGGACTGCTGGACTAAGCCCTGCTGATTGCCCCGTGTAGCGCGCTGGCTGCTCTCTGTTCTGCTCGAGAGCGCCGCGCTGTCTACTAACTGCTGCATCTCAAGATCGACGTGTTCATCGACACGTGCTGGTGGGGGCCAGAGGGTTCTGAAGCGCTCCAGCGTGGTGAGGGCTAAATACGCTTGACCCGTCTCAGCATCGCCGCGGGCCCGGGCCTTGAAATCACCCCCGAAGGTCTGCTCGCAGCCACGAAGGGGCCGCGCTGTGGTTGGCTGCTGCCGTAGGCTGAGGGAGAAACGCAGCGACCGGATTGGTCGATTTCCCCAGAGCAGGCGGTGACGTCACGGGAGGCTCGGCAGAAGCGCCGCGACCGGATTGGCTGATTCCCCCTGCGTGGTGGTGTCGTCACGGGAGGCTCGGCTGAAGGGCCGCGACCGGATTGGCTCCCGTCGTCAAGGACCTTGTCTGCCTGAGTAATCACCGCCGGGACCGGGGAAGACTGACCCGACCTCGCCGAGGGACCTGAAAGAGTGCTCCAGCCCCCGGCCTGCCGTCTCTGCTCCCCGCTGCTCCCTGGAGAACCGAGAGCGGGCGGTGGAGCGTCCTGAGACCGGCCGGGCTGGAGCGCTAGTGAGCGCTCGCTGCGAGGTGCGCCTGGAGGGGAATCCCCCCTCCCAACAGCATTGCGGTGAGACGCGCTAGAGGCGCGAAGGGTCCCTGGCGCTAGGGGCCGAGTCCTGTTGATGTTATAAAACCTTGGCATGATCATTGGCTCGTTTTGAGAGCGAATTGCATATAAATCAGTGGCCATATTTTTGAGTGCTGATTTAAGAGACTAGAGACTATTCTTATTTTTATGCTAAGAACTGCCTATTTACAAGACCTACTAAGAATTAAGTGCAACCTTGTTCTAGATGAAGTGTTTAACGTGCAACCTTTAAACTAGAAATGCTATCTGTTCTAAAGAAGTGATTATCATGCAACTGCTTCATTTACATGCTGAAACTAGATAAAGTTATATTTTATATATACTTACCTGTGTGGTCTCAGTTTGTGGTGGATTGGGAATTGCTGTTGTGTTAAGTGCAAATGTTATCCACATTGTCTCCGAGTTTAGCCTAGACTGCTCGCGCCATGCTACCTAGAGGGTGAGCAGGGGTTATCTCAGAGGGTTATTCCGTCGCCCTGACCGGAGCTAGGGGTCCCTACTTGGGCCAAGGTACTTACCTTTGCCAACCAGAGACTCCCGGTTCTAACATTGGTGGCTCGCGGTGCGGATTTTGAACTAATGATTGCACTTGACCTGCAGTGATTTCTTGTACATCACTAGTCTAGTTTAGCGGAACAGGTTGCGCAGGATTTTTTCTTTTTGGTGAAACCTTTTTAGTTGAAAAGGGGTAGGAGGTAACATGTCTCAGACCGCGCAAAGCATGAATGCAGAAGGGGAAGTGGAATTTGAAAGCCAGGAGTTGCTCACCTATAACAAGGAGCAACTGAGAAAATTCTGCAGACAGCTTGAATGCCCAGTAAGGGGCGGCGCAAATAAGGAAGAGCTACGGACAGCTCTGAGGGCCTGGTGGGAGGCCAAACATGGTGTCCCAGAAGCTACTATTGAAGAGGGTGGCGCACAGGAGATTGGGTTTTTGCCCAGTGAATTGCCAGTGGCGAAGCCAGCGTCTAGGGCCGGCAGCACCCACTCCAGTAGGATTATTTCTCCAGAGGAGGTGGAGGAGAATCAGAGAGCTAGGGCCCATGAGATTGAGCTTTTGAAGCTCAGGGCGGAAGCCGATGAGAAGAGACTGCGCTTGGAAGTTGAGAAAGAGGCGCAGGAGAGAGCGGCACAGGAGAGAAGGCATGCTCTCGCTTTGGAGGAGAAGAAGCTCCAATTGGCTCATGAGAGGAGCATGAAGGAATTGGATTTCAAATATAAAGAGAGAGGGTCCAGTTCTAATGGTGGCAGCGCACAACCAGTACAGGCGGGTAAGGTATACATACCAAAGGATCTGGTACAGAATTATCAGAGGGGTGAGGATATTTATGCGTGGTTCAGAGCGTATGAACTTGCCTTAAAGATGAATGAGGTGCCCGAGAAGAATTGGGGAGCAGGATTGTGGAAGCATTTTGAGGCCTCTGGGAGGGATGTTTTGGCACCCTTAGAAGCAAAGGATGCTTTGTCCTACTCCGCCATGAAGGAGGCTTTATGCCTCAGGTATGGGCTCACTGCTGAACAGTACCGCCAGAAGTTTAGGAACTTCAAGAAGCTTGATTCAAGTACTTGGGTGGAGTGTGTGAGTATGTACACGCGTGCACTGGAAGGTTGGATGAAGGGCAGCAAAGTTACTGATTATGTGGGGTTGTGTCACTTGATCAGTAGAGAGCACTTAAGTAGTTTGTGTGTCCCAGAGCTGCGCCAGCATCTTTTGGATAGTAAGTTAACTGATCCCAGTGAGCTTGCTAAAGAGGCGGACCGGTGGACTAGCACCAGGGTCCACAAGGGGGTGGTAAGTACCCCCGCCAAAGGTGGACAGGGTCCCCAGCAGAAGAGTGGGGGGGACACGGGTAATCAAAAGGAGTCTTCTAAAGGGCCCCAAAGTAGTTCCCAAGAGAAGGTGTCTCAACCCCCCAAGTCTAAGAAGTCCTGGCCCCATAAGGGCCCGCAGGACAAGAAGACCCTCGCTTGCTATGCATGTAGGGAGGTGGGGCACATTGCTCCAAACTGTCCAAAGAAGAAATCTGCACCCAATGGTGCTCCAGCTCCAGCTCCGGCGATAGCCAGTGTAGCTTTGGGAGGGGATTTGATTTCTAGTGGGGAGAAGGGGTTAGCATTGATGACCCTTGTCTCTCTAGGAGACCGAGAGATGGCCCAGGAAACCTTGCTGCCCCAAAACACTAAGAAATACGGGCAGAAGGTAACCATCAATGGACAGGTGGTGGAGGCTCTGAGAGACACAGGGGCCAGCGTGACATCTGTTAGGTGTCAGTGGGTGTCTGAAGAGCAAATTGTTCCCCAGGTACTCCGGCCTGTGGTGGCAGCTGACAGTTCAGTGCGCTACTGCAGGCTGGCGAAAGTTCCATTTGAATGGGGAGGAGTCTCCGGTATTTTGGAGATTGTAGTAAGTGATGCCTTGCCTGTAGATTGTCTATTAGGTAATGACCTGGAGAGCTCCCCATGGAAAGAGGTGGAGCACAGGACTCACTTGGAGATGTTGGGCTTGCCTGCGTGGATCTGTGTGTCCACCCGGGCAATGACAGCAAGAGAGGGCGGTCTAGCAAAACTGGAGCCTGGAACAATGGCCCAGGGACCTGCCAAGAGAGGAAGGGGTAGAGGGCGCGGGAAACCAGCCCCCACCGTTCCCACGGTCCAGGAGGAGGCAGACCCGGAAGGGGATGCCCTGGAACCTACGGGGGAGCAGGTGGCCGAACTAGGGGAATTGCCTGAGCTGTCCCAGTGGCAGCAAGAGGGTGGTCCCTCCAGGGAGGAATTCTGCCAGGCTCAGAAGGAGTGCCCTTCTCTCATTGGTGTGCGGCAGCAGGCTGCTGACCAGGCCGCAGGCCTGGGGTCCAAGGAGCATTTGATCTATTGGGAGGATGACTTACTTTATAGTGAGCCTAAGTTCGCTGAGCCCGGCGCAGCCCGTGTGCTGGTGGTACCGGAGCGCTTCAGGAACTTCCTACTGGGTCTGGCTCATGACGTGCCTCTCGCAGGACATCTGGGGCAAGACAAGACCTATCACAGGCTTGTCACCCATTTCTACTGGCCCCAGATGAAGACGCACGTCTCTGCCTTTTGTAAGTCTTGTCAGACTTGTCAGGCCAGTGGCAAGAGTGGAGGGAAGCGCATGGCACCCCTCCAACCCTTTCCCGTGGTGAGCACCCCTTTTGAGCGGGTGGGCATTGACATCGTGGGGCCCCTGGATCCCAAGACAGCCCTAGGCAACAGGTTTATCCTGGTCTTGGTGGACCATGCCACTCGGTACCCGGAGGCCCTTCCGCTCAGGACAGTCACCGCCCCAGTGGTGGGCCGTGCCCTGATGGGGATCTTTTCCCGGGTGGGATTTCCGAAGGAGGTCGTTTCGGACCGCGGGACAAACTTCATTTCTAAATATATGAAGTCCCTGTGGAGTGAGTGTGGGGTGACATACAAATTCACCACTCCTTACCACCCTCAAGGAAATGGTTTGGTTGAGAGATTCAACCGCACATTGAAGGGCATGATTATGGGCCTGGAAGAGCCCATGAGGCGGAAATGGGATGTCTTGTTGCCATGCCTGTTGTTTGCCTACAGGGAGGTGCCTCAGAAATCATTAGGGTTCAGTCCCTTTGAGTTGCTGTATGGCCACCCTGTCAGAGGGCCTCTGGCTCTGGTGAAGGAGGGGTGGGAGAAATCCCGTGGGAAAACCCCTCAGGATGTGTTCAGCTATGTGCTGGCCATTCGCAACCAGACCAAGCGCTTCAGGAAGCTCGCTCAAGAGAACCTGGAGGCTAGCCAGGAGGAAATGAAGAGGTGGTATGACCAGAACACTTCTCTGGTTGAGTTCCAACCTGGTCAGAAGGTGTGGGTGATGGCGCCAGTGGAGCCTTGTGCGCTCCGTGACAAGTGGTCTGGCCCATATGAGGTGGTGGAGCGCAAGAGCGAGGTTACCTATTTGGTTAACCTGAAGACTCCCAGGCAGCCCCTGAGAGTGCTACATGTGAACCGCCTCAAACCCCACTTTGAAAGAACGGAAGTGACGATGCTCATGGCTACAGATGTTGGAGGGGAGGAGGATAGTGATCCTCTCCCTGACCTCCTGGCAGTCAAGGAGCAAGATGGGTCAGTGGATGGTGTGGTCCTCTCCCCCACCCTGACCCCAGAACAGCAGGAGGACTGTCGCCAAGTCTTGGGTCAGTTCGCCCCACTGTTCTCCCTGACCCCAGGTGTCACCAAGTGGTGCGTCCACGACGTGGACACTGGAGACAGCATGCCTGTGAAACAGAAGTTTTACAGGGTGGCTGACAAGGTCAGAGCTAGCATCAAGGAAGAAGTTTCCAAGATGTTGGCGCTTGGGGTTATTGAGCCCTCCAGCAGCCCCTGGGCTAGCCCAGTGGTCTTAGTGCCTAAGAAAGCTGCTACCCCCGGTGGCCCCCCAGAACTTCGGTTCTGTGTGGACTACCGTGGGCTCAATGCGGTCACGAAGACTGACGCACACCCCATCCCCAGAGCTGATGAGCTGGTGGATCGGTTGGGAGCTGCCCAGTACCTGAGTACTTTTGATTTGACTTCAGGGTACTGGCAGATTGCCTTAACTGACGGGGCAAAGGAGAGGTCAGCATTTTCAACGCCAGAAGGACACTTCCAGTTTCGTGTCATGCCCTTTGGGTTGAAAAATGCCCCCGCCACATTTCAGAGATTGGTCAACCAGGTACTGGCAGGGCTGGAGCAATTCAGCGCAGCCTACCTGGATGACATTGCGGTGTTCAGCTCCACTTGGGAGGAACACCTGCAACACCTCACTGAAGTGTTGAAGGCTCTGCAGAAGGCAGGCCTCACTATCAAGGCCAGTAAATGCCAGATAGGGCAGGGATCTGTGGTGTACTTGGGACACCAGGTGGGGAGCGGCAAGGTGGCGCCCCTACAGGCAAAAATTGATACCATTCTGGCTTGGGAACCCCCCAAGACCCAGACTGAGGTGAGAGCCTTTCTAGGTCTCACCGGGTATTACAGACGGTTTGTCAAAGGCTATGGCACCATTGTGGCCCCTTTGACAGAGCTGACATCTAGGAATCAGCCCAGGAAAGTGAATTGGACTGAGGCCTGTCAAACTGCTTTTGACACCCTCAAAACTGCCATGTGCACAGCACCGGTGCTTAAGGCACCTGACTTTTCAAGTGAGTTCATTGTGCAAACTGACGCTTCAGAGCAAGGCGTGGGAGCAGTGCTCTCACAGATCAATGACGAGGGAGGAGACCAACCTGTGGCTTTCATTAGCCGGAGGCTGATCCCCAGGGAACAAAAATGGAGTGCCATTGAAAGAGAAGCTTTCGCTGTGGTCTGGGCTCTGAAGAAGCTGAGGCCCTACCTGTTTGGGACTCACTTCCGTGTTCAGACCGACCACAGGCCCCTCAGATGGTTAATGCAGATGAGGGGTGAGAATCCAAAATTGTTGAGGTGGTCCATTTCCCTACAGGGGATGGATTTTACGGTGGAGCACCGCCCTGGTACAGAACACGCCAATGCTGACGGTCTGTCCAGATTCTTCCGCCTTAGTGATGAGGACTCCCAAGAGGTTGGGTAGTTCTCCCCACTTTCAGCTGGAGGGGACACGTGTTAGACCTGACACCTTTTGGCGTGGTTCTTCCCCCATCTTTTTGCCTCTGACTCATGTGTTTTGATGCTGTGCTGGATTTCGTTTTTGCTGATTTAGATGTTTTGGACACTCTGCCACTGCTGATCAGTGTCAGAGTGTAAGTGCTCCTTCTGTAAATTGTGATATTGATTGAGTATACCTAATTGGCATATTTGTATCACCACGAAGTCCCTAGTAGAGGGCACTGTGTGTGCCAGGGCTGGTGATGACAAATGCTGCTAGTGGGCCTGCAGCGCAGATTGCGCCACCCACATGAGTAGCTTTAAAATGGTGACTCAGGCCTGCCAGCGCAGGGCCTGTGTGCAGTCAGTGACTGCCATGTCAGCCTGGCCAGTGTCCCCACTGGCTAGGCCTAATCCTTCCCTGTCTGTGCACATCAGTCACCCCTATGGAAGGCTCAAGGTACCCCCCTGGGCAGGGTGCAGTGTATGGATAAGGTAGAGCATGTGCTAGTGCAGGTACTATGCTCTGGTAGTGGGCTACAGCCATTTTGTGTGCTCACTGCTGTAAGGCTATCTTGCTCCATAGAGTAACATGGAGGGGGGCTGGGCCCATGTGATACCAGCCTATCTCCCCATAGGAACAAGATGGGACATAAGTGAAAGATATCCCTGGACTCAGAATTTAATGACACATCTTTTAGTGAAGGGTGTTTTTAAATCCTGGGTTGGAGAATAGCCCTTTTAGAAAGTGGCTATTCTCTTGTCTAAACCTTTCTGTGTGCCTGGGTTTGTGGAATGTCTGCCTGGTCTGGATGTGACAGGAAGGGGCTGCAGAGCCCCAGAGGAGAGGGTCGGAGCCATCCCGGGGATGAAAGGGCACATCTGCCTGCTTGGGAGGAGGGAGGAAGGAATGCCAGATAAGTGCTGGGCTGTGCCTGCCTACCTCCCCCACATTAGCTCTCTCCTGGTGGTCAACTGACCCCACTGGCCCTGAAGCTGACAGGAAGAAGAAAGCCAGAGACACCTCAGTGCTCCGCAACCCCCAGAACTGGTTTAGACTGGACCCAGGGCCTCCATGCACCAAGAACTTCAAAGACATTGGGGGGTATAAGGAAAGGACCCCTGTCTGCAGAGGATTAGATTCTGAAATTCTGCAAGCAAGAAGGAACCCTCGCTGGAAGGAGGACAGCTATAGAACTGAAGGAAGACTGCCTTGCTGTGTGCTCTAAGGGCTGACTTGTTCTGCTGTCCACCTGGAAGCTAAGGAGAAGAAAGGGACTTTGCTGTGTGCTGTGACCCTGCCTACTTGAAACTGCCAAGACTCTGCTGTGTGCTGTGTCTACAACTGAATCTCCAAGGGCCTGAGAAGAGCTGGCCCCCTGTCTGCAACCCAGGAACATAAAGGTTGCCCAAGGAAACAAGACTCTGCGGTGCCCCCTGAAGCTGCTGTGTGGCAAGGAGATCGCGAAGCTGCTGTGTGCAGGGAAACTCGGGGACTGCTGGACTAAGCCCTGCTGATTGCCCCGTGTAGCGCGCTGGCTGCTCTCTGTTCTGCTCGAGAGCGCCGCGCTGTCTACTAACTGCTGCATCTCAAGATCGACGTGTTCATCGACACGTGCTGGTGGGGGCCAGAGGGTTCTGAAGCGCTCCAGCGTGGTGAGGGCTAAATACGCTTGACCCGTCTCAGCATCGCCGCGGGCCCGGGCCCTGAAATCACCCCCGAAGGTCTGCTCGCAGCCACGAAGGGGCCGCGCTGTGGTTGGCTGCCGCCGTAGGCTGAGGGAGAAACGCCGCGACCGATTGGTCGATTTCCCCAGAGCAGGCGGTGACGTCACGGGAGGCTCGGCAGAAGCGCCGCGACCGGATTGGCTGATTCCCCCTGCGTGGTGGTGTCGTCACGGGAGGCTCGGCTGAAGGGCCGCGACCGGATTGGCTCCCGTCGTCAAGGACCTCGTCTGCCTGAGTAATCACCGCCGGGACCGGGGAAGACTGACCCGACCTCGCCGAGGGACCTGAAAGAGTGCTCCAGCCCCCGGCCTGCCGTCTCTGCTCCCCGCTGCTCCCTGGAGAACCGAGAGCGGGCGGTGGAGTGTCCTGAGACCGGCCGGGCTGGAGCGCTAGTGAGCGCTCGCTGCGAGGTGCGCCTGGAGGGGAATCCCCCCTCCCAACAGCATTGCGGTGAGACGCGCTAGAGGCGCGAAGGGTCCCTGGCGCTAGGGGCCGAGTCCTGTTGATGTTATAAAACCTTGGCATGATCATTGGCTTGTTTTGAGAGCGAATTGCATATAAATCAGTGGCCATATTTTTGAGTGCTGATTTAAGAGACTAGAGACTATTCTTATTTTTATGCTAAGAACTGCCTATTTACAAGACCTACTAAGAATTAAGTGCAACCTTGTTCTAGATGAAGTGTTTAACGTGCAACCTTTAAACTAGAAATGCTATCTGTTCTAAAGAAGTGATTATCATGCAACTGCTTCATTTACATGCTGAAACTAGATAAAGTTATATTTTATATATACTTACCTGTGTGGTCTCAGTTTGTGGTGGATTGGGAATTGCTGTTGTGTTAAGTGCAAATGTTATCCACATTGTCTCCGAGTTTAGCCTAGACTGCTCGCGCCATGCTACCTAGAGGGTGAGCAGGGGTTATCTCAGAGGGTTATTCCGTCGCCCTGACCGGAGCTAGGGGTCCCTACTTGGGCCAAGGTACTTACCTTTGCCAACCAGAGACTCCCGGTTCTAACAAAAACATTCACTGAAGTTTAAACATTGCGAAGCCCAAATGCTTAAAGCCTTTGGTCAAGTTAGCAAGCTATAACTCCAGTACACATTGTAACTGCATAATACCAATACATAGGCAATCACATTATAAGTGCAAATGCAATTCTGATGAATTCATTCTCTATTACATATCAAATCAAAATAGTCTTGAGTAGATATATGAATACATGAAGATCAGTCACTGTTATAAACATATATTTACATGTACTACATCTCGTTGTTACTGCAAGAAAAGATTTAGTGCACACACATTTAAATATCAAGAGTACATGGCAAATGCAATTTCTATATGGTTTTAAATGAAATTCACTCCATTAGTCATGTTATACCACATTGAACACTTAAGGCCATTAATATACATATATGTGGCCTAATAGATAATAGCATGGGTGGAGCCATACTTACACTGCTCCAGTTCCCCCTCTGATGACGTATCTAGCCATCACAGAAAACAATCTGATATTATCTGATGGACATCTTAAATCGGCTACTTCTGGACATCTTTCGTCTCGAATCTTCCAAACATTTCCTATTGTCATAGTATCTACTGTAACTTTCCTCTAACTCTTTTGTTTTAATCGTGTTTATTGGTTTTTACACAGTTTTAAGCATTGTACAAGTTGCCACTGTCATCATACATTATCATACAGTAACATTTACCAACTTGACACTTGGTGAGGAGCCAGGCTGCCATGTATACTTGTGACAAGAGGAGGAAACAATCATAATATATATGTCTTTATATGCTATCCTCTTCATATTCAGTGAACAATGCAACTGACCATCTCTGTCACCTTATTTACACAATGATCAAAACAGTATAATCGCATTAAAGGAATAAGAAATGAAACATACAAATAAAAAGTGATCTGTACAATCTCAATTGCCCACACCTGGGCAGTGCGGCGAATCGTGCATGAGCCACAACCTATGTACAGGCGTGTGCTCTTTGTGGTCCAGGAGAGCCGCGGGAGGAGGGAAGCAGCGGAGGAGGGTGGAGAGGAGAGGAGGGGGGATAAAGGAGAAATTACATTGACAATATGTAACATTCAAAGTGCTCATGTCTGCGTACCATAGCATTGTTATCGAGTCCAATTGCAAAGGACTCCTTCAGCCCTACTAGGGGGGAGACGCATCCCGTCTGCCTTCCAAAAAGGATAAGTATTCTTGCCATTGCATAGAACGGGCCTGAGGAGGGTCGCGAGGTACGGATAAAGCTTGTGTTATTTATTCTGTCACTAGTGCCCTGCGGAGGTAGAGCAGCCATCCATGCATATCAGGCACTGCTTGCGAATTCCAAGACATAGCTATTCTCCGCTTAGCTAGTGCCAATGCTAGATCTAGGAACTTATTCAGGTTTTTTCGCTTCAGGTTGCGCTTAGTGAGGCCAAGTAGAATGGGTAGGCCCATCTTTCAGCTAAGTCTGCCCTCTTCCTTTTCACTCTGTCTGGGCTGGGATCATGAATAGGAATACACATAGAGAGCAATTATCAAAAGGGACTTTAAAATAGCACCCAAAATTCCACATCCCAGGTTTCCAAACAACATGCCTACAGCAGACCATCCATTTCCCAATGGCTCCCCATGCATCCGGTTCTTCCAACACTTCCAAATACTTAGTCAACCCAGATAATTCTGCATATATTCATCCAGACCCTGACTTTTGTCAGGCATTGATGAACTTTGAGAATTCTGCAGACTCCATCCTCCTTTGTCAGTAAAAGGTCTAACATAAGACAGTCCTGTAAAACCATCAATCTTATAGCTATCATCTCAGTATTTGAAGCAGTAGGGAAGTTGCTGTTCTGGTGGCTAACTTATCTTCTATAGTAGACAACTTTCTAATCTTCAGGTCATTTAGGATTACACCTACAGGTGGGATGATGGCATCAAAAATATTACCAACAACTTCAGGTGCATTAACACCCCATTTTGCCCTGTGTTATTTATCCAAAACTGGATCATTAAAATGTTTTACATGGTAAACCTTTGGGAACACTATACCAAGATAACATGTGCCATGCCATCCATGAGGTAATTTGAAATATGTATGTTGTCCACATATGAAATACACTCTAGGAATCACAGGATCTTGTCCCTCTAAATAAAGATCTTTATTTCCTCTTGCTTCAAACACATGCTCACAATCACTGTCTCCCAAAAATATTGGATCGATAACACTATGATCAACATGTATGCATAGTTCCCTTTTATTGTGTAGTTCCTATAAACCTATATAAGATCTGAGGGATTAGACAACATAGACTGTTGTTGGATTAGTGTCCAAAATGGTTCCACATACCCCCACTGAGTATGTTAGCCTTATACCAGTTAGCTCACAGTGTCACTAGAAACCCCTCTTACCTAGGAGAGAATAGTTCTTGGCAACTATCGAACATGACAACCCTGTCCCATCAGAGATCATGGAAACAGTGCAATACTTTTCTCTCAGTCACTCGTGCTCACTTTGTCTCAGAGAGATACACAGAATAAATGGTACAAGATCACCTGCAGGGATCTCGCCAACGGAACCAGAGGAGGAATAGTCATCGTCCACAAGTCCACCCTCAAGGTCACCACCCATGCAGACGACACCCTCAACACTGCGGAACACCTGCACTTCCGGATCCACACCGATCCCAACACCACCCTCAGAGGAACACTCATCTACAGACTCTCCTGGACCGCGGGCTCAGTTCAGCGACTCCATCGCCAACATCGCCAGCACCCACGCACTCACCTCCACAGACTACATCCTCCTCTGGAACCTGAACTTCCACCTCGAGAACAACAACGATGCCAACTCCGCCACCCTGATCGACAACCTCGCCAACCTCGGCCTCAAACAACTCGTCACCGCACCCACCCACGCCGCCGGCCACACGCTGGACCCCTTCTTACTCCACAGGCACCCACGTCGACTTCGACCACACCACCGAACTCCACTGGACTGACCACCACTGCATCCATTTCACCTTCAAGAAACCAACCACGCAATACCGCACCCAACAGCTGCCTCGCCGCTGCTGGGGCAAAGACACCGAAGACCGGCTGATCACCACCCTCACCCAGAACCCACCCACCAACCCCACAAACCCAGACGCCACAGCCTGCAACCTCAGACAGTGGATCGATGACTGCGCCAACACCCTCGCCCCGCTCAAGAAACCCTACAACAGCCACGCCAGCAAGAGAGCCACCTGGTCCACCGATGAGCTCCAGACCTCCAAACGCACATGCCGGAAACTGGAGAAAATATGGCTCCACGAACGCACACCGGACAACCACGCAGCCCACAAGGACGCCACCCGCAGACATCACCATCTCATCAGATTAGCCAAGAGATCCTCCTTCAAAGACCGCTTGGACAACAACGCACACGACAGCAAAGAGCTCTTCAGCATCGTAAAGGAACTCTCCAACCCCAGCGCCAACGCCGACATCCCGCCCTCACAAGAACCGTGCGATTCACGAACCACCTTCTTCCACCGCAAGATCTTTGACATCCACCACAGCTTCAACACCACAACTGCCCCGACTACGCCAGATTCCACCTCCCTTGTGAACACCACCAGCGCCATCCGCCTGACCTCCTGGTCCAACCTCAACTACGACGAGACGCGCAAGGTCATGAACTCCATCCACTCAGGATCTCCGTCAGACCCGTGCCCACACCACGTATTCAACAAAGCAGCCACAGCCATCGCACCCCAACTACGGAAGGTCATCAACATCTCCTTCGAAACAGCGGCATTCCCGGAAAGCTGGAAGCACGCCGAAATCAACACCCTTCTCAAGAAGCGCAAGGCGGACCCCAAGGACCTCAAGAACTTCCGGCCCATCTCCCTGCTCCTATTCCCAGCAAAGGTCATCGAGAAAATCGTCAACAGGCAATTGGTCCGCCACCTGGAAGACAACAACATCTTGGGCCCGTCTCAGTCCGTATTCAGACGAAACCACAGCACCGAGACAGCCCTCATCGCTGCCACAGACGACATCAGGCGCCAACTAGACAACGGCGAAACATCAGCCCTCATCCTCCTGGACCTGTCGGCCGCCTTCGACACGGTCTGCCATCGCACTCTAAAGACACACCTCCTAGAAGCCGGAATCCAAGAAAAAGCCCTTGACTGGACCACGTCCTTCCTCACCGGCAGAACCCAGAGCGTCCACCTCCCACCCTTCCGATCCGAAGCCACCAACATCATCTGCGGCGTCCCCCAGGGCTCATCCCTCAGCCCGACGCTGTTCAACATCTACATGGCCCACCTTGCACAAGTGGCCTACCAGCACGACCTCAACATCATCTCCTATGCCGACGACACCCAGCTCATCCTCTCCCTCACCAAGGACCCACATACTGCCAAAACCAACCTCCACGAGGGAATGAAAGCCGTCGCCGACTGGATGAGGGGCAACCGTCTGAAGCTGAACTCGGAGAAGACGGAGGTACTCATCCTCGGACCCACCCCGTCAGCCTGGGACGACTTCTGGTGGCCGACCACACTGGGAACAGCACCAACACCCACTGACCATGCACAGAACCTAGGATTCATCCTCGACTCCTCCCGCTCCATGGCTAAGAAGGTCAACACAGTCTCCTCCCCCTCCTGCTACAACACCCTTCCCATGCTCCGCAGGATCTACAAGTGGATCCCGACCGAAACAAGAAGAACGGTGACACAGGCCCTCGTCAGCAGCAGACTGGACTACGGCAACGCACTCTACGCAGGAATCCCAGCAAAACACCTACGACGACTACATCACATCTAAAACGCCTCTGCCCGACTGATCGTCAACGTACCCCGCCGTAGCCACATCACCCCCCTCCTGAGAGACCTGCACTGGCTCCCCGTCGACAAGAGGATCCCCTTCAAGCTCCTCACCCATGCACACAAAGCACTCCACAACGCCAGAACAGCCTACCTTAACAGCAGACTCAGCTTCTACTCCCCCACCCGCCAGCTCCACTCCGTCAGCCTCGCCCTCGCCCCTGTCACCTGCATCCAACGAATGACCTCTGGCAGCAGATCCTTCTCCTACCTTGCCGCCAAGACCTGGAACACCCTCCCTACCCACATACAGTAAACCCAAGACCTACTCGCCTTCAGAAGACTCTTCAAGACCTGGCTCTTCGAGCAGTAGCAGCACCCCCTCCCCTCAGCGCCTTGAGACCCTCACGGGTAAGTAGGGCGATCTACAAGTACCTTGATTGATTGATTGATTGATTGATTGGAGACATTTTCAATAAGCATTTATTGAACCTGTGTCATTCTAGAGTTAAATAGGTGTGCTGAAACAACCATTAGACAGAAACAGATATAAATGATTATAAGCACTAACAGTGTAAAGGGATGGTAGATTTGTACAATAGTGCTAAAACGATTAATACAGGCAGGTATAAAAATACATGACAATAAAATATATACTCCTATGATGAAACCCTAACTAAATGTCCCTAAGTGTACCTAGCAGGTATGTAGGTGTAAAGCCAGGAATCCCGCTAGGATAAAGTCAACCCCATTACTTGAAGTGAGAGACTGTGGGACCCCGTCTTAGTCTTGAGATAGAAACCTTGAGAGGGATGTCAGACCACTGTGAGCTGGAGTGTCTGCATGCGGGAACCTCAGCGTCTTGCATCAGTGTGGCAGCATGGAAGTCTTTTTCTCCTCTCCCTGCCTCCATAAAGATATGGTGTTTATATACCCAAAGTGGTACCCTCAGCGGATCTACCTTACTGTGTCATGTCAGACTTAGGATGACAGAAAGACTGAATGACCCTTAGACTTACTTATTATGCAGGAAATAGGAGTCCTGCTGAGTTTCAAAGAATCCTCATGCATAATTAATGAGGCTTGTTTTCAGGGAAAACCCCACGTCCTGTTAGCAGTACCGTAACTAGGTATAAGTTCAGTCCCAAGAACTGTTATGTAGTGTAATGGCAGACGAAATATAGGTGAGAGGTTAGGTTGCTACCTGAGCCTATATTGGGGTGCCCATATGTAACATGACACTTTATGTTGCCAATCTAATGCAAGTGCAGGTAAATTTCCCTTCACTTGGTGGTTAATCTCTTAAGGACTCCATCCAGGCTGTTTATGTAACTCTGCATCATCCCTATATCTAGACTCTGCTTCTCTACTCTTATCTACCACCAGATTAAAAAAGAAAACAATTCCACCTTTGACATCAAACATGTGAGATTGTGCCTATGTGCATAAGCATTGTCTAAAACTTAAGAGAGGCAAATTCCTGCTATTTTTGCACCTTTAAAGTAAGGATTTGTATTTAAATGTTTGAACATAGTGATTTCTGACAGTACAAGGTCAAAGTTTGAAAAATAATATTAGAAACTACCCTGTCTATAAAATAGGCTCATCAAAAGACTACATATAATTCCATATGTCAAAGGAATGTGGTGATAAGTGATGCCTTCTGCTATGGAGGGGGGCAGCTGCTTAAACACAGCAGTCTCTCATACTCATTGTATCAATATATTCATACAATAACATAAAATATACATTGGAAGAGTAATCCCTTCTTGATATGTCTGAATGAAACACCTTAAGCCTACCACATCTGTATTTTATTATCAGCAGGATGTGTTGTGGTAGGAGCTACAGTTGATCTCATTTATTTTTTTATATGTAGCTGGAGATATCACTATAATCGTTGTGGGCAATACTATAACTACAATTATCAGTGTGCCTGTTATAATGCATCTACGCCTACAGAGATCCGGGCCTAAATCCATCGTTTTTTTGCTCACCATGCCAGTCCAGTTTGGACCCAGCCATATGCAAATCAGTCTTGACCCTTGCTCACTTTGCCACTGGATTCAAGCTAGACCTGGTTGATGAGGGCTGTTAGCCCGAAACAGGTCCTAGGATGCTTAGTTCCAGTCCAGGGAAGACATGGCTTTGCAGTTCGGGCTGGACTGTTCCCATGAGGCAGAGAGTCAAGATTGATTTGCTTATAGCTGTGTCTGAACTGGGGTGGCAAAGTGAGCTAAAGAACGATGATGGATTCAACCTAGATATGTGACTCGGGGTGAGTGTCTGAAAAGTTTAAGCGCTGCGTCCATCAATTCCATCAATTCAAATATCTTTATTCGAATATAAAATATCCATAAAAGAACAATAAAAAGAAAAAAAGGCAATCCATACATAAAAACATATTAAGGCAAAGAGGTACAGTTTGTTTATAACAATGACTAAATTGACGACAATTTACGGAATGCGTCCATCATCTCTTTGTGTTTGCCATTTTCCTTTGCTGGCACCACACATCACCAGTCATCAAAGAACGACTTTGCGCATCGTCGGACTTTCTAAGGCCTAGTACCTTTGCTGTCATTTCCTCAGCGCTGGAAAGTGCCTCCCCTCCGAGTGCTTTCAAGTGTTCAGAAGCCCTCTGGAAGCAAAAGGCTCTCTCTTGAAGCCCCGCGGGTGGGAGATGTTCTGCCCCGGGTGGCCACAATGCAGACACCACATGAAATATTAATTCAGCGAAGAAACAAAAGTCCGAAAGTATGAAGTGTCGAGCTCTGACACTGCATTAGTACTCTTGGTAAGAGCGCCTGCCGATCCGAAACAGCTGCTGAAAGAGTCTAACCTCTAATTTCATGTGAAACACTAATAGGGCTCTATTACCGCTTTCCGTAAAATTAGCGGTTGCAGCCCGGTAATGGATGTCTTCCACAGGCGCCTGCTGCACACCCCGCGTAAACTCAAATTGCAGCCTCTGATGTCTCTGTTTTGACAAGAATTAATGTGCAGTAGGACGGGTGGGTGAGACGTTGTCGAATGAGTCATGTTGTTAACCTACCCTCCGAGCTGTCCTCCCGGGCGCCTCCAACGGCCCCTCCCCCCAAACGACAGCGGTTCTCCCAATTTTCAAGAGAGGTTTAAAATCTCCTGGAAGAGAACCTAAGATTTCAGGGACATTTTAATGTACACACTTTAACATTATCAATGTATCTCTGCCAAGTTAAAAATAAACTCACTCGAGTATTCTGTGTGTCGCTTCTGTACATAAAGCGACAGCATCCTATTAAAAGTATTCCACAGAACATCTTCCAGCACATCTAATGTCGGAGTTAGAGTCCACCTTCTCAATCAACCTCTGTGGCATTGTGGGTTCGAAAGTAATCTTGTTTTAGTTACAAGTATAGAGTCGACCTTTACTAGGTACACTTCTCTACAAAGTATAGCCAGCAAAAGAGGGTCCCGGGCAAATATAGTGTCTGTCGTGTTATTGATCTCTGACACATCGGCTGGGGGAACCCCATATAACAAGTGTTGTATTATATATATAAAATTCAAAAATAAAAACATTATAAAACCTGAAGAAAAAAAAAGTATAGAGTCGGGAATGCAAGGAAAGGAGAAGGAAGAAAAGAGGTAAGTGCCTGCCGCTCAGGGTCACTTGCAGCAGATAAAGAGTTCCTGCAGCAGGGCTGGACATTTTATATTAGTTATTTCACTTCATCAGCTTTTCACTGTAGAGAAACTGGCAGCATTAAAAAAAAACAATCTGCAACGTTGTCTCTTATCAGGCTACGCAACTTGTCACAACCTAACTTTTGAGGGTGTTTTTTTTCTGGCTGATGACTTGCAGAATAATAAAAAAACAGCAATTACAATAATAAAGTGTTTTTATTGTGTTGTTCATACCACACTCATATAACTCTTAGCTTCTCCAAAAAAACAGGTGGAACTGGTACTATTAATCTCTTGCAAAGTACTCAATAATCTGACATCAGATGGATGAAGACCGAGATGTGTTTTCCAGCTTGAAACTTGTGACTTGTAATTCAAAACAGACATGATCCATGAGCGTTAACTCAATTCAGTATATTTTCTGGGGTAGTTATGACTCTCGTTTATTTTGCTATTTTATTCCTTGCCAAGATGCCACATTTGAGCCTTTTCAGTTAGCGCACCATGCAATAACATCTTCTGCACTGGTGCAGGATATGTCCATTGCAAATATTTTTTAAAGAATTCTGCGTGTGTGAAGTTTTTCCTGCAAAATGCCAGTTTGTAGCAAAAGTCTCCCACATAAGTAGATCTGTAGTTTTTCCCCCCCAGCATACGAGTTGGAAAAATGGTTAGTATTGATTGAAAAATTTGCAAAATGCAAATCTGCTGAGGGGTTGTTTCGCACGTCCTATTTTTGCAGATTTTTTCTTCAACATTTAAAACAAAAATTAAGTTAAAAAAAATTAATGACGTTTCACACCGTTTGCAAAATGCCCCCCACAACTTCACGTACGGCCAATGCTCTAGTTTATATCACCCTGCCATGCGCTCAGTGCGAGATTAATAGGGTCACACTTTACAATCACCTACCTTCATTGATTACTTCTTCTTGACACATCTCCATTTTAACAGATGCAGAGCATGCTAGCAAAAGAATTTCCCACTGATTGTGGAGAGGCAGACGTGCTCAACAGGGATGTAACCTTACCTCGCTGCCATTGTGATTTCATACAGGCGTATTACTAATAAATAATCCGTTAACGATAAACCTAGGATGTTTTGAGACGGTCAGAGCATTAATGGTCCAATTTAATTCCTGCAGATAGGAAAGACATGGTCATGAGAATGGAAAACCTGGACATGAACACTGACACAGTCTCTCTACCACCACAGAACTGGACCTTTGTAAAATAAGGGGGGTCAGTAAAGCTTGGTGGGCGTCCCACTTTTAAGACATTCTCTATTTAGCGAAAACATATACATGCATACATATATCTTAAACAATAACCTGGACGTCTCCTAAAGTTATTCCTGTCCCACAGTACAAAGAAGTAGTGTCTTTTTTCTTTTCGAGGTGTTTTTGAGATTTTTCAGGTGCTTGTCATGTTTCAAATAAAGGTTTTATTTTTTCTTGCAGAAATTCTGCATGCACGCTGCTTTTAAACAATGCTAAAGCAGACGGAAAATAATGTGCAGTCATTCCTTTAAAACACTTTTCATTGCTTCATTGCATTGCTTTTATTGCTTCATTTCTTTTTGTCCACGAGTGACATATGGAGAGGTACAGAAATTTTTGTTGTTGGCGGAAATGTTTTGCAAGATATTCCAATTTTCCCACTTTGCTAAAATTGTGAAGATTCTCAAGTTCAAAATTGCCTTCGCACTGGCAAAGTTTTTCTCGACTTCGTAAGGTAGTTGTTCTTCTAATCAAACTCATCCAAGCTGTGGCATGTATGCAGACTTTTCTCTACAACTTTACCTTTTGCAAAGTTTTACTTTGCACAGTAGCAAATGTGCTCACATGTTTCTCTAGAAGTCTAACTTCTGTAAAATAAAATTGTCTCAAAAGTCATGATTTTCTCACAAATGCGGGAACGCATAAGGCATACACGTCCTGAAGTTCTACATATGACAATGCGAAAGTTGTGAAAAAAACCATGCGACTCTAGTGATGAACAGATATTACATGTGCAGGACTCTGTCTGTTTAAACTTCCTTTCAGAGTTTACTTTTAAACTGTATACTTGGTTGGAAGCAAAAATAAGGTAAGTTCGTTAAGGGTATGCATGAGGGCAACTGGCAATAAGCAATCTTGTCAAAGTGTGACTGTCCATTGGCTAACTTGGATATTTTGGGAAAAGAATGCTACTGCATTTGTTGGCATCAGACTGTGACGCATCTGTTTCTTAGTCCTTTCTCTCTTTGTGCATCTGTGAAACATGGGCATCTTTGGAACTGTAGCAAGAAATACCAGACTTGAGCTAAGAAGTATCTTGAAAATTAGACCTCGGAGTCACTGTTGCGTCAAACTCGCAATTTCTTCAAATGGATTAATATGACCAATTAACTAGTCCTTGGATGAATGAAAACCTAATTAAAGATCTTTCGACTGCTCCAGTTGGCTCATGCTTGCCACAATACTGCTGCCATGTCTGTGGGCATTCTGCTATCGCATCTGGGGTAGAAAAGCCTCAGCCTCGGATTCTCAGCGAGTTTTCTTGCATAGCGGAAACTGTTGTTCCTAATGGGCAATGTAGCAAGGGGGTCGATCAAAATCCTGCCATCAATCATGATACACCTCACATACCCAAAGACTACGTGTCAAGGCAAGGAGTTTATTGTACTTTTTTAAATAATAGGGATAAACATAACCATAAGTCCCTCTCTAATCCCACATTAGGTCTCCCACTAGGATCATCAACACTAGGGAAGAAATCCCCATACAATACAGTGACTTCTAAGCATCCTTCTAAGAGTAGAGAGAGTACCCACACTACGGTTTACATGACAAATAGGCAAAAACTTCAGACATAAGTAAGGGAGTCCATTGAATCCCGAATGAATCAGGTGTCTTACTGGATCAGACACAGAAGGGATTGTCTCTCTATTATTTGCTCAGACATTATTACAGCCCAATGCGTAGCAGTTCCTACGGAGAACTGGGGCGCAATAAAGGTAACACTGAATGATCCCAAACTGGCCAATGGGATACTAGCCTCAGAAGCACGCTCTTATCCACCTTCAGGTTCTTGGATCCAATTTAGAAGCGCTATGGGGTTTCACTCAATGTAGAAGCATCCCTCAATACCTATAAAAAGAGATTCCTTTTGACTATTGATGATCACGGTACATCCGTAAAAGAGAATGTGCACGTTACTACAAGGCTGGCTAATCAATCATAAAAATCTGAAAAGTCTGACCTGACCTGAATGAAACAGATTGACTAAGTGAAGAGTTTGCTTCCAGATCCATAACCCATGCCCATAGTATCCAAAGTTATCCACTAGCTGCTAATATTGGTAATAATACTATCTCTAACCAACAACCAAAATCCCCCCTAACTTCCCCAACCACGACCTTCTGAATTCCTACCCCATCTTTGACACCCCTAATAGCTACCCTACCCCATAGGCCATGGAATGGGAATTCCCAGTTGATATCAAATAGGCAGCTGTAGTACCAGTCCTTTAAAATCATCTCCTGGAATATTGCTGATATAAGAGGAAAGATGTCAGATCCAGAATGGGCTAATTTTATTAATGGGTATAATATTGTGAAATGTGGGCTTTGGGCAAAGTCTTTCTACAGGGGTATTCCAACTTCAGTATAGAGCAATCTCCTTTAGGGCAGGTCACCCGTCTGGTGGCCTCCAAATTTGGATTAAGACCATGCCAGGAATTTCGGTCAAATGGATAGACGCAAGCACTAAGGATATTCTGGGCCTATACATTAGTGGACAGAAGCTCAAACTAAATATGTTTAACATTTGTAATCGATCTTTGTGTAGGAACAAAGAATCAGCTACCCTAAAACTCTGAGCCTTTCTCCTCATCGAAATCCGGGCAATGCCCCGATTCTAGTTGCTGGAGATTTTAATACTTTCTTCGAGACCCTTGTAGGCCTGTCAGTGATCACAGAAGGGGGACATGAAGCTAAGGGCACACCAAAACTGGAAGTTAAACCGCTAAGAACATGGTCCTCTCCGGCAATTCAAATAATGTTACTTACACTGTCCTTCAGGCTGCAAGCTTGTGATGGTAGATTAGAGGCAGACATTCCTCCTGCTACTACTTTCTACAGATGGTCTTACAAGAGCAAAATCGACTACATCTTGCTAGATATTGATTTGTGGCATTATCCGTAGAAGATCAGCCTTAATCCTCAGATACTTGCTCAAAGTTACAGCATGTTTAACACCATCTTAAGCCATTCTGCCAATCTGTCTTCGGAAGAAATTCCCCTAGGCAAGCTTCATAATGCTCTGTTTAATGACCTACATTCTTTATGTAATAAAGTCGGGAAGGTTCATAAGCAGGGGTGGGGAATGAGGGCCTTCCCTGGTATACAGGGGAATGTCGCCGTGCCAAGGAGTTACTGATAAGTGCCAACAAAGCAGGCAACCATGACCTAACCATGCAACAATGTGCATTATATTAAAACACCACTACAATCTCCAAGCAGTAATGGATATATTCAGGCTGGTTAGCCCTTATTGAAGCCCTTGATAATAAAGATAATGACCTCATCTGCCAGACTTTCTCTCATGGTGATGCCGTTTCTAAGAGTCTCATTGAATGTGGTGGGTACATCACTTCACCAGCTTATACGCTGCTCCTATTTTGCCAGTCTCCCTTCATGCTCTACCTCAGTTAGGTTCGCCTAGAGTAGATGAGCTCAACAGATTCTCATTGAGTGAGACTTTAACTGCTGTTAATGCTCTGCAACCAGGCAAAGCGCCCGGACCTGATAAAGTCCTAGGTGACCTTTTCCATTCGAAACCTAGCATATGGGAGGCCCTCATATCAATGCCCTCTCAAACAAGCTGTTGGAAGGTGAAGACATACTTCAATCCAGGTTGGCAGCAGAGATAATTCCTATTTTTAACAAGGGTGACAGGACCTCCCCAGGCAATTACAGGCCCATGAGCTTAATTGATATTCTGTCACCAGATTCTATCTAGACTCCAAGTTTGGATGGATGAGGAGAAGATTCTTTCGCCTTACCAAGCAGGGTTTTTCTTGAAAGTGAGTACCATAGGTCAGGTGTTTCGTTTAAATCTCCTGCAGTGAAAGTATGTGGCCCTGTCGAAAAATCACTTGTATAGTGTTATTGTTGATTTGAGGGTCCCTTTTGACCTAGTCCCAAGAAGCTTACAATGGATATCACTAACCAGCCTGGTCATCGAATCAAACTTACTACACACTCTTATCAGATTGCGTGATAGGACCTACGCCCAAGTAAGGTAGGGGAGCAGGGTGGAACTAACTGATCATATACCCATCATGCGTGGGGTATGACAGGGAGGCAGTCTCACTCCCACCCTGTTCTCCCTCTATCTGAATGATGAGCCCTATGATGATTTGAGTAAAGTACTGCAGTGTTAAGTCAAGTGCAATTGCTTTAACAAGTACATTTACTCTGAATTCTATTGTAAATTAATCCACAGATTGAGAACACATGAGTTGTCCCTACCAGGGGCATGGTATTGTGAACACATAGTTTTCCTTGACATTGAATGTCCGCAAAAACCATTTACGAGAGAATTTCTCATTAAGGACAGTCACTTTTAAACAAAAGCTTTTTTCAAAGTCTACCCTCCCCCTTAATAAAGAGTGCAGATGCTGGTGTTCTGCTATTACTTAAGTGTCTACTGCCCATTCCAAAATGACGTAAGTTATTAGCCACGATTATCTGTAGTTATGTTTGCTCCACACCAAGATGGCCTGACGTTTCAGCTTAATGAGAGTTTTATTATGCAAGACATCCTGTTTTTCATTAATTGCCTGTAAAAACGCAATGATGCCCTAACATACGGGCGTGACAGGTAATAGACGTCGATCCACTAAATTCTGGTAGTTGGCACTGGAATATAGGCTACCCTCTAAGATGGCTTAAGTCATTAGCCATGGCTAGTTATATTTAAATTTGTCTCACTCAAAGATGGCCGGACGGTTTGGTTTATTAATTGGTATTGGTCTACATACTCTACTCTGAGATGTCTGAAACTATTATTCATGGTAAGTTGTAGTGATATTGGCCTCACTTCAAGATAACCTGAAGATTTGGTTAGATAAGTCGTTCATGAAAACAAATCCCCACCAGTTTTCAGCAATCGCATGTAATAGCCCGATTCTGCCTCATTATACTGGCATGATAACCAAGAGCAGAGGATCCAGGGATTTGGGTGACATCGGCTCCATTCCATGATGGCCGATCCTAAATGCTGATATTGCGTAATGCAGGCGGTACCGATGAGATGTCATGTGATATCTGACACTACAGATCTCCACCTGCTGTCACTTAGGATTGTGGGGTATTTAGACATCTCGATGTGGTCCGTTTTTCGAAACAACGCAGAACCATGGAAGAGAAGTTTAGACACGTAGCACGGTATGTGGGAAGAGGGTCTTACTTACTAACCCCACAAGGGTAGATTGATGACTGTGTGTGTCAGGTTTTTTCAGAGAGTCCTCATCATGAAAACAGGTCATCATAGTATGCAACATTTGGTTTTAACTGTCTCCTTTGAGTGGTTGACAAGGGATGTAGAATGCAGGGCTATTTTAGTTCTTAAAACTTGGAAGTGATTTGATATGAATCTACCGGCAACGCATGTTAACAAAATCATTATGGCAAACTGGAAAACACTAAGGGGGATATTCTCAAGAACGTGTGATAATTATCGCAAAATTAGATTAACGCAAATCTTCACATCGCAGTCTATCGCGGGAAAATAATGTTGCGTTAACGTTGTATTCTCAACATGGCGGTACCATGCGATAGTCTCACGATGACGCGTCAAAGGACCGCATTAAAATCAACGCAACTTCATAAAAATGCGAAACATGAACGAGGAAAAAACAGCGATGTCCCAAACCGCAATACAAAAATCAGACATAACCAGCGACAGGCCTGCAATTCCCATGCGTCATGCGGGAATATGCACCATAAAAGCAGGAAAAAAAAACATTGAGATGACAATGTACGAGTACAACCTCACATCCGTGATGTAGAACAAATGTCCATTGTCCCGCATCAAATAGGCATCTCCTCACAAACAGTAACAATTTACCTTGACATGCAGTCTACATGTAAGCTGCGCCAATGCGGAAACATACATGGAACACACTGTGAAAACGTATCTCCCCTCACATTGCAGAGGGACAATCAACACCTCTCCTGCACTCAGACTTGTTATGTCTATGATCAATCAAGTATGAAAGCAGGGACGAATGTAGGGGCAGGGACTCCTCCTTACGTACATGTTGCTCATGTTGTGTGACTTGAGTCACAGGGTGCACCCCTGCATCATGGTGGAACATATTTGACCCCAAAAGAAGCCCTGTTGTCACTTGTTGGTCACAAATGACAGCCTACATGTAATGATTTGAGACACATGTGAAACCCCAAAGATTGGGATTCCGTACTACCTGTGACACACAGAACTGGCATTTCGAATACATGACACCCAAACAGCCTCTCTGTACAGAGGTGACACACCCACCCTCTATTATCAAATTATGAAATTGTTAGAACTACATGTTGCACATACACTTGTCTGAGTGGTGTGCTTGTACAGATGAGTGACATTCACTCAGGGAATGTGTCTTGGAATGCATTTATTTGCACTTGCAGTGCCTGCGTTCATTTTGTACTGTCACATGATTGCTAAAAGACTGTGACAATGTGACGTGCTCATGTGAAGAAATTGTCAATGATGGTGTTCCTAAAGGCTATTCCGGCTGCGGCTGCAGTGGGGTGGGGTCCACCTGTCTCATCTTCCTCATCATTGTCCGGTGCATCTGGCACTTGTATCCATGGGGTATTGGTGCGTACACATATGTTGTGCAACACAAAACATGCAACGCTCATCTTGCACACAATGTCTGGCTGTACAGGAGCCTTCCACCTGTGATGTCCAGGCACCTGAAATGTTCACCACACCAAATGTGCGTTCCACAATGCCCCTGGTGCATTTGTGGGCCACATTGTACTGCCTCTGGGCCTGTGTGTTCGGGGCTCGGAGGGGTGTCATCATCCAAGCGCAGAGTGCATATCCTTGATCACCTGTGACAGTGCAGAGAGACATGAGTCAATAGTTCGTTCTGCATGATGTGTTGGCAGGCTCGCTGGTACATTGGTGTGTGATATGTGTGACTTTGTGATTCCTGTTTGACATGTACTGCCTGTAGCAAATGTCAGGCATCAATATGTATTACGTTGCCTCATTGCTGCGCCTCCTACCCCCCGGGCTATTTACTATTGTGCGTAGTTGCATCACTAGCACTCCTACGGCACACCATTGCCATGCCTGTCTAAGCATTTCCACAAGCCTGACAACAACACAGTGATGATGTGTGCTGAAGGTGGGCAACCACATGTGTGTGGGCCAATGGTAAGGATAGGGTGGTCACAGATTTAGAGTTCATGGCTGGCTGAACTCGCCATGCGGTTGAGGGTAGACCTTTTGCTTATGCTGCGGTAACAGCCACACACACAACAGTTGGCATGTATAATCCCTGACCCCGCGCAGGCTTGAGCTCCCTCATTTAACCCTTTGGCCGAGGCCGCACTCTGCAGGTATGCTACATAGCAACATTGTCCATTGCAGGACGGGTGGCGCAGACACTACAACAGAGACATACTGATTAGTTACTTCCTTGGCAAGGCCAAAACGTAACCACGCCCAGAGCCCCAGGTTGATTAACCACACCCGTACGCTGGACTGTCGTACGCAAGTCCACTCCGCTTAAGCACACAGGGAGGTTCGACACAGCTACATGTCCTAGGTCTACCCCACTGCCTGAGTTGACATGGTTGCGTCCGGTGAACACACCACAATGTAATGTGGTAGGGCCCGGGGCCCTCATGCATACATAATGAACACACAGACACACTTAGATAGTTTGTGGGACTGGCTACGGGCACGTGCACTCGGCCCATTTTATTGCCAGGGCACATGTCCAGTGACGCCTGTGCTGGATGGGTGTGGGGTGAGTGTAAGCCACCCCTCAAGGGCTGGTTGGTGCTGGCAACAACTACAACAGTGATCAGACAATCAGAAGTTCAAAGTTCAAATAGCAAGGGGCCATTACTTGAGCAGCTCAGAGTTAGTGGCCCTGAATGCACTGCGGCCGGCACAGGCACACCGCCACGGGACGGTGACTTGCAATGCACCGAGGTAGGGTCACGCAAGCTGAGCGGGTCCTCGTTGAAGGTGAATGTCGCAGAGGGTTTCTGGGGACAGTGGAAGGTGTCCTTCCAGGGCATGATGCAGAGGGCAGAAGCAAGCAGAAACAGGCAAATGGAGGAGTAGAATGCTACGGACTCATTTTTGCCACCAAGTCAGTATCAGCTACATGATGATGAAGACAACCCCCAGGCCATAGACTCGGATGCCACCAAAGTTCAACCAGAGAATGTCCATGAATGTCGGGGCACAGAGTTAGTGGCATCGGAGCAGAAAGGGGATGTAGTCTGCGATGAGGCCTGTTCAGTGATATAAACTCTGCCATAAATAAATTAAGACTCAGTTCCAAATGTGTGACCTCCTCGACCGCAGCATAGGCCGGAAGCAGCCATCAGCAGGGGCCCACAGCCAGGTGTCGTTGGCTTGTGATGCACAGAGTTTGTGACACCAGAGCGGTTGTTGGTAGTGTTCGATCACCTCCTTAACGATGATCCATTTTCCTCCGGACTGAAACGCGTCTTCCTTCTACTCCTCACCTTGCGTACAATGATATGAACTCTGCCATTGCGAAATCAAGACTCAGTTCAAAATGTGTGACCTGCTTTACCGTAGAGTAGGCCGAAGGCAGTAGTCAGCAAGGGACCACTGACACATGTGGTTCGAATGCTATGCACAAAGTTGGTGCCACCACATCGTGGAAGTACAGTGATATCAAACGTCCCATAAACGTATGAACTCGGCCATTAGGATATCAAGACTCAGTTCTAAATGTGTGACCTAGATCACCGTAGTGTAGGCTGGAGGCAGCGGTGGAGTGTGTCAACAAGAAAGGAGTACTGCGGGCCTGTGTCGCGGAGGCTGTGATGGTCTGAGGAGGCTGCCAAGGTCGCGGTTCTCGGGCTTGGAGCTTGCACCGGCATGATGGTGGGTCCTCTTTGACACACGCCGGTGTCAGCAAGTGAGCAGTGAGGCCTGGGTGCTCAGGGGTGGGCAAGACGGGTTTGGGGACCAGCGGCCCGGGATGCAGCAGGCAAAACAGGATCGCACACAAAACCGCTCATGGTGGCGGTGTAGGCCTCCTGGCGGGGTGAGAGGCACAGCCCTGGCAGACACGTTGGGCATTCCGGAAGAGAACCACGCCCAGAGCTACGTGCTTTTTATTCACACCCCTACACTAGCCTGGCATATGCCGGGCCAGCCACTCCAATCATGCTTACAAGGGTGGACGTAACAAGCTACATTTCCACGATCTCCCCCCCTGGATGGGTTAACATGGTTGCATTCACTGTCCACTACACTCCAAACACCAGCAGTGTATGTCGACATGAATATGTCTGTGGTCTGCATACTGCAGTCTGTCCAGCACATCCACGCCACACTTGACATTGTGTACATTCTCATTCATGGGTCACTTGCCTCCTTCGCACATGCCTGGTTCCCACCTCTCCCCACATTCTGCTATTGTGTGGCTGAGGTGCCAAGCCATTGATGGCTCATGTACGTGGCTAGCACAGGTTACCACAGAAAGTTGTGCTGTTGTTTATGGTGGGTGGGCATTTTGTTTGACATGTTGTATGTGAGTTCGTAACATGTGCATTACCAGAGTTGTGAGTTGCATGACTGTGGAGTTGAGATGTGTGGTGTGTTTATTTGGAACTAATCAATGAGCAGTGCATTTCCATAGGTGCCAGTCTCAAGAGCTGGTTGATGATGGACTGTCGGAAGATGAAGGAATCATGCAAACTGCCTGGGTAGTTGGCGACAACATTGGTGAAGAGTACCCGGAGGTCCACTATTGCCTGCATATTGATGGAATGCGTGTGCTTTCTGATGCGGTATTTGCGCGCAGTGTCGGCAGGGGGCACAAGTAGGACATGTGTGCATTCAATTGCCCCCAGCATGTGCGGGAAGCCAGCTATGGCGTAGATGCCTTGCTTGGTCTCCAGCTGTTCCCGCGCAGTGTGAGGGGAAGTGAAGGTACTAGGGTACCAAGGTGATGATGGCATCCAAGACAGTTGTGAGGAACTTTGATAGGGCTGGGTGTGTCTCTCTTCCGACTCTGACAGTTGTTGGTTGGAAGGTACCAGAGGCCAACAGATGCAGCACAGCCAGCAGCTTTGTCTGCGGAGGGATGTTGGTTGTCTGCTGTGTTGTTATCGGGAAACAACCTTTACAATGCTGTCATTACATCGCACTACCTTTACATAGCAATCATTACATCACAACATCCTTTACATAGCATGTCATTACAACGCAGCCATTGCAGTGCATGTCACTAGAACGCATGTCATTACTATGCATGTCACTACAACGCAGGCATTACATCACAAGTCATTACAACGCATACCATTACAATGCATAGTACCCTCACACTACCCAACACTTACCCTAATGTTGCACTCACTGGAGTTAGAATAGTAATTTTTACCCCTACACTACCCAACACTTACCCCACTGTTGCACTCACTGAAGTTAGAATAGTAATTTTTACCCCAACACTATCCAACACTTACCCTACTGTTGCACTCACTGGAGTTAGAATAGTAATTATGACCCCTGTACTATCCAACACTTACCTTAAATGCAGTAATGGTATGCATTGTAGTGGTATGCGTTGTAAAGGTATAAAGCGATGTAATGTAATGCTTTGTAAAGGTAGTTTCTGAAAATTCGATGTAATGGTATGCTATGTTAAAGAATGCATTGTAAAGGATGTTGCGATGTAATTGGAGGATGTATTTGGAGGATAGGGTGTTAAAATATGAAAGCCAGCTATGGCGTAGAAGCCTTGCTTGGTCTTCAGCTGTTCCTGCGCAGTGTGAGGGGAAGTGAAGGTACTGGGGTACCAAGGTGATGATGGCATCCAAGACAGTTGTGGGAAACTTTGATAGGGCTGGCTGTGAGACTCCTCCGACTCTGGCAGTTGTTGGTTGGAAGGTACCAGAGGCCAACAGATGCAGCACAGCCATCAGCTTTGTCTGCAGAGGGATGTTGATTGTCCGCTGTGTCGGTACCGGGAAACAACCTTTACAATGGAGTCATTACATCGCACTACCTTTACATAGAAATCATTACATCACAAGATCCTTGACATGGCATGAGGTAAACTTGCTCCTGAGGCGAAATCCGGGAGAAAACGCTTGTGATCTTTAAAAATTGGAAATTGTAATTGCTGTTTTTAACTTACTTGCTCCCTTCCTTCTGGGCATTTCCCCCTTAACACCAGCTGTGCTAGCTCTTGAATAATGAATAATCACCTTACCCTTCACTCACAAATTAGTTATGTTGTCTCTTCTTGTTTTCTCACTCTTCGTACCATTCGCACTGTTTCCCGATTTTTCTCCCCCCTTGCACTCAAACTGATCATGTCTGCTCTAGTGATCTCCCGGCTGGACTATGCCAATGCCCTGTATAACGGCATCCCAGCCTACAGTTTAAGAAAGCTCCAACTGGTCCAAAATCAGGCGGCCCGGCTTGTGTACGGCCTGTCCCGATCCCATCACTCCACCCCGTTACTGAAGGCGCTCCACTGGCTGCCTGTCAGGGAGCGATCCCTCTTTAAAACCGGGAGCATGGTTTTTCAGGCCCGTCAGGGCTCAGCTCCTGCTTTTATTGTTTCCCTGATAAAGGAATATGTCCCTGCCAGAGAGCTCCGGTCTTCCTCTCAGTCCCTGCTGCAGGTTCCTCGTTACAAGCGAAAAAAATGGGGAGGGGCCAATTTTTCATTCCTGGCACCCACCTTTTGGAACTCCCTTCCCGCCCATCTGCGGTCGGCCAAACACTACTCGCTTTTCCGCAAAGGCCTAAAAACCTTTTTGTTCAATCAGGCATTTCCGCAGTAATATATCCTCTGTTCCCCTTCCGTTAACTTTGCCTCCACAGCGCCAAGAAACCGTCTAGGTGAACGCTGCGCTTTATAAGTATTTTAAATTCGAATTCAATTCAAATTCAAATTCAAATTCAAATTCAAATTCAATTCTTCGTGCAGCGGACCTTAGCGCTGCCGCGGCTTGAGAACACATTTGCCGACATTCCCCACTAGCCCACAGGCCTCGCCCACGGCCACGAGGCCACGCCCCCTTCTCCTCGCAGCCACTTAAGACGTGCTGATTGCTAGCGCGCGGCAGAGGTAAACTTGCTCCTGAGGCGGAAAGCCGGGAGAAAACGCTTGTGATCTTTTAAAATTGGAAATTGTAATTGCTGTTTTTAACTTACTTGCTCCCTTCCTTCTGGGCATTTCCCCCTTAACACCAGCTGTGCTAGCTCTTCGTGCAGCGGACCTTAGCGCTGCCGCGGCTTGAAAACACATTTGCCGCCATTCCCCACTAGCCCACAGGCCACGCCCACGAGGCCACGCCCCCCTTCCCCCCATAAATATGTGCATTCCTCGTACGCGCAGCGGACGAGCGCAGCGGGCAAGCCTGTCTGCGCCCGTCCGCGACCGGCCGGGTCCAGGGGCCATGCACCTTGACCTTGTACTGGTTTAAACCCCCGCTCAATTGCTTTCTCTTCATGTGATGCAACCCATTGCCCCTTCCCTGCTTCAGCGCATCACCGCGCTGGGCATCTCTGCCCCTTTGCCCCCTCTGTCTGGTCCTACCTGGCTCACTCCTTCGTCACATGCTTCCCCCTTGCCTGCCCCTCCTCCCCCCCTCCACCATCCATGTCACCTACCACGGCTACTGCCTGCCTTCTAAACACCCACTCAGCAGGCAGGCATCAGCTTGAGCTCTATAATTTACTGGACACTGAAGCCCCGGACTTTCTGTTTCTTACAGAGACATGGTTTTCGGCTGCTTCCCTCCCTGACCTATTGTCCACCCTCCCCGACTCTTACTACGCCCTTCGGGCGGACCGCCCTGATGGGAAAGCCGGCGGGGGTGTGGCGATGATTACTCGCTCTACTCTTCAGTTTCAGCTCCTTCCTTATTCTCCCATACCTGGAGTTGATTTTTTAGTTGCCCGCTCACATAATCTTTTGGCCCCCCTCACAATTGTCCTCGTGTATCGTCCCCCTCAGAATATGCCCTCCTTTGTACCTGCTCTCCACGAACTCCTGGCTACGCTTGTGGTCAATAACTCATCCGTGCTCCTCTTGGGAGACTTTAACTATTGGCCGGGTGACCCCAGGGAAGACCAGTTCTCTAAAGATTTCTCGGCCACTCTCCAGTGCTTTAATTTCCTTCCCCATTTTCATTCCCCTACCCATATTCATGGCCGCATCTTAGACCGAATATGGTCAGCCAACCGCATTATTCACCCCCGTCATTCTCCCATGCACCTGGTCTGATCATTCTCTGATCTCATTTTCCTTCGAGCTTGGTGCGCCAGAGAAACTCCCCCTACCCAAAAACATCTCTGCTCGCAACTGGAACCGGGTCGATTTTAATTCTCTTTATGCTTCCCTCACTTCCTCTTCCCCGGACCTCTCCAACCTCCCTCTCGATCTCCAAGTCGATACCGTGAATCATTGGCTGTCCTCTTCATGTGATTCGGTTGCCCCCATTAGGAAAGTTAGGCTCTGCCGCCCCCACAACGCCCAAAAGTGGTTTACTGACGAGCTGAAAACTCTCAAACTGGACCTTAGGCGTTCTGAATGCCATTGGAGGCGCAATTATTGCCCCCTCCTGCGAGCCAAATATAAGTCTCTTTTGGCTAACTACAAGAGGGCTATCCTTTCAACTAAAACTGCTTACTTCTCGGAGAAAATTACATAATCTGCTAACAAGCCCAAAGAGATCTTCTCTATAATTCACAACTTAGTGGCCTCTGACAGGGCCAACCCCACTCTTATTCCCTCCTAAGCTCTCTGTCTATCTCTAAATGACTTCTTTATTGAAAAGATTGCGCAGATCAAATCCAACATCCCCTCAGTATCCTCACCACCCCTTTCCCCTGCTCTTCCCTCACCTTCTTCCTCCCTCGATCAGTTTCCCCCCATCTCTACGGACTCTTTCCTTGCTCTCCTTCAGAAAGTGAAGTCAGGTTCCCCGGCTGACTGCGCTCCAGCCCGCATCCTTAGAGAACTCTTCAGTCACTGCCCTGGTCCCCCCTTTCCCTTCTTAATGCCTCTATTTCCTCTGGCCTAGTCCCGAAACTCTTTAAATCGGCCACAGTTTTTCCCATTTTAAAAAAGCCTGGTTTAGACCCCTCCCTTCCGTCTAATTTCAGACCTATTTCCCTTCTCCCATACCTAGGGAAGATCTTGGAGAGCTATATTACATCTTGTCTCTCTAGTTATATTGAGGACAACCATGTTTTGGCTACCCACCAAGCGGGATTCCGCCCGGCCCATCTACTGAGTCAGTGGTCTTGTCCGTTCTAGACGAGCTAAAGAGCAAGGCCGATTCCAACCTACCCCAAGCCTTGGTGCTCCTTGATCTGTCCGCTGCGTTCGACACGGTCGACCATTCCATCCTTCTCGACCGTGTCAGCGCAGCGGGCGTTTGGGGCACTGCTCTCTCTTGGCTCGCCTCTTTTATCGAAGAACGGACCCAGGCGGTCCATCTTCCTGGCTTTTTTGCCCCTTCCCGATTGGTTCCATGCGGGGTCCCCCAAGGTTCTTCCCTGTCCCCTCTCCTTTTTAATTTATATATTCACCCCCTTATTCTTTCTCTTCTTGACATGGGGGTCTCCGTGTACAATTATGCGGATGACCTCCAGCTAGAATTCGATCTTTCCTCTCCCTCGGACTCCCTGCCTAAATTCCACTCCACTCTAGTTTTCATCTTTGAGTGGATGAATCATAACCAACTTAAGCTCAATCTGGACAAGACGGAGTTGGTCCTGACTGGCCCTACCATCTCTCCCTGGTCTGCTGCCTTTTGGCCTCCCATCTTCGGCCCCCCGCCAGTACCGGTGGCATCGGCTAAGACCTTGGGCATTAAAGTCAGTCGGGACCTCTCCATGCATGCCCAGATTAGTTCTGTTGTTTCTTCCTGCTTCCTTTCCCTCCGTATTATCCGGAAAGTGTCCCGTTTCTTTTCCCCCGATGCTCTTAAACTTATTATTTTGGCAATGATTCTCTCCCGTCTTGATTACAGGAATAGCCTCTACGCGGGCATCCCGGCCTACGAATTACGCCGTCTTCAGGCTATTCAGAACCTGGCCGCCCGTCTTATCCACCACCTCCCCAAGTATCACCACATCACTCCTGTTATGAAATCCCTGCACTGGCTCCCCATTTGCCAGAGATCCCTATTCAAGCTTGGATGTCTGGCCTTCATGGCCCGTGCCCGCACAGCCCCGGCTTTCATTAACTCCCTTATCAGTCCCTACATTCCCAGTCGCGCCCTCCGATCCTCTAATCAGGCCCTTCTCACTGTCCCTCGCTTCCGTAGATCCAAAACTGGAGGTACTAGATTCTCTGTCCTAGCTCCCCGCTTCTGGAACAGCCTTCCACTGTCCATTAGATCTACCCCAGTCTACTCGCAATTCCGCAAGGCCCTCAAGACTTTCCTGTTCTCTCAAGCGTACTCCCACTGATTTCCTTCTCGACAGACCTCTATACCCCTCAGTCTTAACCTCAGCGCCAGGAAGCCGCTTGGCCACAGTGCGCTTTATTAAGAATTAAAAAAAAAAAAAAAAATGTCATTACAACGCAACCATTACATTGCATGTCACTAAAACGCATGTCATTACAACACATGTCACTACAACATAGGCATTACATCGCAAGTCATTACAATACATACCATTGCAACGCCTAGTACCCTTACACTATTCAACACTTACCCTACTGTTGTACTCACTGGAGTTAGAATAGTATTTTTTACCTCTACACTATCCAAGACTTACCCTACTGTTGCATTCACTGGAGTTAGAATAATAATATTACCCCTATACTATCCAACACACTATCCTTAAATGCAATGTAATGGTATGCATTGTAATGATGTGCATTGTAATGGTATGTGTTGTAAAGGTATAGTGCGATGTAATGGAATGCTTTGTAAAGGTAGTTTCTGAAAATGCAATGTAATGGCATGCAATATAAAAGAATGCATTGTAAAGGATGTTGTGATGTAAAAACTGTTTTGTAAAGACATGCATTGTAAATGTATGCGTTGTAACATCATACATTTGTTGTTACCATCAGCCTGTGGGCTATGATGTGCAGGATGCGGAGGATGATTGTCCTTTTGAGCTGTAGTGGGCAATGACATCCTCTGGTGTTAGGTCTGTGAGGCTGGTGCGTTTTCTGAAGGTTCGCTGTTTTGTCTGCGCTGCCTCTGTGGTAGTCCTGGGGGGGGGCAGTTGGTGCCCGGAGGGGGTGGCGGGCCTGGGGGTGGTGGTGGTGGTTGTTGTGGCCCTCTTGGAGATCCGAGCTGCATGATCAGTAGCTCCATGGCAGGAGGGGCTCTGGGCTCATGGCGGCCCTGGGCAGGGAGCGTAGGTAGGGGGCCCCAGAAGAGGGGGTCCGGGCGGGGCGGAGCGTGGAGGCCAGTGAAGAGAGGGTGGGGTGTCAGGGTGTTTGGAAGTGGAACAGAGCCGGAGGCCACCAAATCCCTACCAGGGCTGCCACGCAACTATGTATCCATCCTCAGAGGATTATTATATTATGGATATATATTGGCGTGGTGGCTCCTGGGGTTTGGTGGCCCTGTGCAGGTGCACAGCTTGCACGTGCCTAAGGCCGCCCCTGTCCATGGCATCTGTTGTTCTTCTGGTGTGGCTCTGGGCTGGGCTCCCTTTTATGGTGCAGGCTGTCGTCCGACTTTACACCAGGTAAGAGCAGATGTTAAATCCCTACTGCTAACGCGCCTTATCGCCTGTTTTGGGATCTTATCTGGCTGGTTGTTGAGAAGGTTGCGGAGTGGTGTTTACCTGGTTTTTGCACAGAAACGTCTACTCTGCATATCATTAACGTTAGTTGCCAGGGTCATCTGTGGCAATGTTTTTTGCTGCTGCTGTCGCAGGTAAACTGGTGATATCGACTGTTAGCACCAGCTTGTGAATGGGGCAATACATTTATCGGCACTTTAGCTGCAATAAAGTGCCAAAAACGTGGCGATAAGTCCTTGAGAATATGCCCCTAATGATATTAAGTAGCGCTCGAGCCATAAAAGTTGGCGAACTCGCTCACGCAGCTTGGCGCAAGGAATTAGTAACATGGCCAGTTGAAGATTAAAATTTTGCGATTTTAGTGTTTTCTTTTTCAGCACTTTTTTCGATCATCTTAATGAAGGTAATCTTTGAGCTTTTAAAGTGGGTATCAATTAGCACTAGCATTGGAGAAGTACTGTCACGTAGCAAGGAGAATGGAACTACAAATGATTATTGTATTTTGAGGATTGCCGCGTAAGTGTCTTGGGCACCCCCCCGCGTACAGGAGATTTAGAGATTATGACGAAGGCTATAACTACTTGAGGTTCCAATGTGGATCTAAATTGGTAACGTTTTGACTTTTAAGCCATCGTGCATCCATTTAGGAGCTTATGTGTATTGGGAACCAGAGTACTAGGACTCTCACTCTCCAATTAGAACATTAACATCTGTGTGTGACGGATGTATGACGTTTCAACGCAGGCTATTACAACGCCTGCCTTTACAACGCGGTTTTTACATCGCAAACCTTTACAACGCATAGCGCTTAGAGGTGCTGGATAGTAAAAAGTTTAATTTTCTATTCCAACTCCAGTCCCCGTGGACACTAGGGAAGGTGTTGGATAGAAAATTAAACTTATTCCCTATCCTAGAGCGCCCCCCAGCGCGATGCGTTGTAATAGTTTGCGTTGTAATGACCGCGTTGTAATGGTAGTGCGTTGTAAAAGTTTCGTTGTAAAGGTTGTTCACCGTGTGTGACATGTGTCTCCTTTGATCAATCATTAATGTAAATACAAACTTAATGCTGATGTAACTTTAAGTCCATGAGGATAAAAATGACGTACAAATGCTCAGCTCGATGTAACGTTCTTGATCCGTACTTTAGGGGGCTACCTTTTGTCTTTACACAATTGTTACATTAAAAAGCTTCACCTGAACTCTAATAATATGTTTTTTAAATTATGCTCACACTAGGTGTCAGACTGTATGCCTGGATTTTTCCTTTTATCATAAGGCGACAACCGATTCATGATGTATTCTTACAGCACACTACCCTTTTTCATTATAGAGGTGAGAGTTCAGATTTTCATCTGACATATCTGACCTCACGGGTGAGTAGTGCTCTCTACAAATGTTCTGATTGATTGTATTCTAGCTTCCCCAGACAGAACTCTAGCTACTGATTAATGCTTATGCGGCACTTTTTTCTGTGATTTTACATTTTTCTCTGTCAGATTATCATCTGGCGTATACAGATATAACTCTAGCTACTAAGGCAAGTTCATGTGGCACCAATCTGTTTCTCTAAATCCTATATTCTTCTCTGTCTTTCCCTTCACGCAGTTTCAAGATTGCTTTTATATTCGTTAACTCAGCTATGAGTAATCAAAACAAAAAAACTTTACTCAAGCTATTGCTATCACCACATTTTAGGATGGAATGTAGATTATAATTGGCCTGGCTAATGGATGAGACAAAAACGTTGGTTTTAATATAACTTACTTTGTAATTAATGAGTTATCAGGTAATTGAAAAGTTAACACAAGTAAACTGTCCTTTTCATAAATGAGACAAAGGGCCAGATGTACGATGGATTTTTACATGCTCATGCAAAGAACCTGAGGCCCATGTGCTAACCCTATATTGCGAGTCGCTAATTGAATAGCGACTCGCAAAATAGGGTTAGCAACTCGCTTTTAGGAAGGGGCATTCCGAAGGTGTCCCTTCCAAATAGTGAGTCTGATCCCTATGTTAGAATGTTTTGCAACCGCAATTGCGGTCGCAAAACACTCACAGTTTACCACCCTCTTCAAGAGGGTGGAAATCATTCATAAATGGGAAGGGGTCTTCAGGGGACCCCTTCCCTTTTGTGAATGGGTGCGCATACATTTTTTCAGAGAAGGCAGTGGTCCCAGAGACAACTACCTGCCCTTAATAAATTAAACAAAAATGCTTCATTTGTTTTTTTAAATACATCCCATTTTCCTATAAGGAAAAAGGATGGATTTAAAAAAAAATGCTTTATGTAAAAGCAGTCCCAGACATGGAGGTCTGCTGACCCCAGCAGGCCACCATCCCTGGGAGTGCCAGCTATTCCCAATGGGGTCATTAATATGCATAAGGCATGCAATTTGCGACCCCATTGGGAATCGTAAACAGTGTCTCAGAGACTGTTGTAAATTGTTTCAGAGAAGGCAGTGGTCCCAGAGACAATTACCTGCCCTTAATAAATGAAACAAAAATGCTTCATTTGTTTTTTTTAAATACATCCTGTTTTCCTATAAGGAAAACGGGCTGGATTTAAAAAAAACTGCTTTATTTAAAAGCAGTCCCAGACATGGAGGTCTGCTGACCCCAGCAGGCCACCATCCCTGGGAGTGCCAGCTATTCCTAATGGGGTCATTAATATGCATGAGGCATGCAATTTGCGACCCCATTGGGAATCGCAAACAGTGTCTCAGAGACTGTTGTACATTGGCAATTGTGACTCGCAAATTGTGACTCACAATTTGCCGCAAATTGCGAGTTGCAGTTGCCAATGTTTGTACATCTGGCCCAAAAAAACAGGTTTAAATTTAGTCTGTCTCTACATAGGTGTTTTTGTGGGACTTACTGTGTGTCCATGTTTGTTTCCTATAAATTAAATGGTTGTGTCCAGTCATCAGTAATGTATTTTCTGTTGTGGGTTAATTCGTTTTTGTTACTGTAGTTCAATTATCAGTGATGTTTCCTATGTGCCGCTTTAATTAAAATTTTACTTTTATTTTTAATTCAATGATTTACATTATATATCATTATTTGTTGAAAGTGACAACTTTGAAGTTTTTTTAATCTTCAGTTATGTTAATCAGTCAGTTTATGTCTTCTATGTTATCTGTTACAGCCCTGAGAAAGTTCCATGAATGTATCTTGGGAACAAAGCGCATTGGCTGTTTGTTCATTGAATGTGCATCAACTTTAGAATAAATAATTTTCTTTCAGAATCACAACAGACCAGTGGCCAGATGTAGGTAAATCTCATTTACCGATTCATAAATACCGAATTTTACCGATTCGGTATTTCTGAATCGGTAAATGAGATGTAGGTAAAAAATCGGTATTTTTTACCGAACCGGTAAGATTCGGTATTTACCGATTCGGTAAATACCGAATCGGTATTTGCTATTGAATCCTATGGGCCTTGAAGCCCATAGGATTCAATAGCAAATACCGATTCGGTATTTACCGAATCGGTAAAAATACCGAATTGCTAAGGGGGACAGGGTGTCACTTTGACACCCTGTTGCACCCCTGTAACTGGCGTTTGCGCCATGTGGCACACAGACATGCCCTTAGGGCATGTCTGTGTGCCACATGGCGCAGGTGTACATACACAGATGTGCATGTACACAAGAATTCGTAATTTACCATGCAATTGTATTGCATGGTAAATACCGAATTCTAAAGGCCCTGTAGCACTGTTAGAAGTGCTACCTACATCACGAAATACATTTTCGGTATTTTTACCGAATGGTAAATTTACCGAATCGGTAAAATTTGCAGAATCGGTAAATTTACCGATTCTGTAATTTTACCGATTCGGTAAAATTACCGATTCGGTAAAATTACCGGAAATGTCCGGTTTTTGTGCCCCTACATCTCCATAGCCCTTTACCGGTCAGAAACGGCCGAAAATCTGTATTTTCGGCCGATTCCGACCGGTAAAGGGCTACCTACATCTGGCCCCTAATCTGCTTTCTTGGTGCAATTCTTGAAGAGTGCCCATATTTTTTGTTTTTAAATTATATCTGTTGTCTTTGCTATCTTTTCCCTCCAAATGTGTATCGAGCCTAGATCTTCCATCATGAGTTTCATAAAAGCCCTCATTTTCTGGGTATTAACTGTAGCCTTGGGTGAAGACTTATCCAAAATTGGGTCCATCAAAACATTAAAATCATCCCCTATATAATGGGGACGTTTATATCCAAAATAATTTTATATAACCCCTGAAGTGGGGTAGGATCATCAGTATTGGGGCCGTAATACCCTACAATTGCAAGCCAATTATCATACAGCTTAACTTTAGTTATGACACATCTCCCCCTTTTGTCTACTATACAGACCCCCAGACGCGCCCTAATAGATTTTTAAAAAGGATAGCCACCCTTTTATACAACACTCCTGATCTGTACACACGTAGTGCTCAACCCATTTTTGGTTCTTCAAAATCTTACTCCACTCTTCTTCCAACAAATCGGTCGCCTGTATTATTATTATCTCGCTGTTTGATAGCTTGCAGTATTCCCCCCAAAAACTCCACCTTCTAACAACCCTAAGACTAATAACATTCCAACTTAGGATGCCTACTGTCCTATCTTTAGTCATATCAGTAGTTTCTAGTCTTAGCGTATATAACAGAGAAATAGAACACTGTCTTCTCCATGCGATCTGCCATTACCTTGTTAATGAGGACCTTTTTTTTATTTGACCCACATCCTACCCCACCTGGTACTAAAAATAACAAAGAAATATATGTGCCATTGTACACCCCCCTTTCCTCCCTGGGAAACCCTCCCATTTACCATCAGGTGACATCTTGGGGTCACACTTTATTTTCTTTGAGCTCTCTCGTCCCTCCAGAAGACCTCACTTCCTTAACATCACCGTTCTAAATTCCGAGAGGCGAGAGAGCTCTCGGTCCGCTCAACCGCCGGCCGTCATGTTCCCTGTCGCTACCCCCCTCGCGGGCCTCTCTGGTGATGACCACACCACTAGCAAGCCTCTCTGAGAACCCTGATGATGCTTCAGTAGATGGAGTGGCCATGGCAGGTAGCCTTACTGATCAACAGCAGACTGATTGCAGGAAAGTCGTCAATCAGTTCAGGCATTTGCTTGCCCTGACACCGAGTCAAACCGCCTGGTGTACCCATGAAGTGGACACAGATGAGAGTCTACCTGTTAAGAATAAAATCTACAGGCAGCCTGACTATGTCAGAGATTGCATGAGGTCAGAGGTCAAGAAGATGCTGGAGTTGGGAGTAATTGAGCCCTCAGATGGCCCCTGGGCTAGAGCAGTATTCCTAGTAGCCAAACCTCACATCAAGGGTGGAAAAAGAGAAATTAGGTTTTGTGTAGACTACAGAGGTGTCAATGCAGACCCTAGGACTGAGTCTCATCCAATTCCCAGGGCAAATGAACTTATAGATACATTGGCCTCAGTCAATTTTCTGAGTATATTTGACCTGACTGCTGGCTACTGGCAAATCAGACTAGCTGGGGATGCCAAGTCAAAGACAGCATTCTCAACCACTAGTGGGAATTATCAATTTATTGTAATGCCCTATGGTTTGAAGAATGCACCTGCCACTTTCCAGAGGTTGGTGGACAAAGTTCTAACAGGTCTGGAAGCCTATAGAGCAGCATATCTAGATGATATAGTTGTCTTTAGCTCCACCTGGGAGGATCACCTAGTCCACCTCAAGAATGTTTTGGAGGCTCTGCAGAAAGCAGGCCTCACTATCAAGTCCACTAAGTGCCAGATAGGGCAGAGCAAAGTTGGGTTATATATACGTGGGCCACCTGGTAGGTGGAGGTCAGGTTCGTCCTGTTTTGAGAATAATCCATGCCATAATGGAATGGATTGCTACAACTTCCCAGATTCACGTCAGAGCTTTCTTGGGCCTGACTGGGTATTACAGAATATTCATGAAGGGATATGGGTCCACAGTGACTCCCCTGAATGATCTGACAATCCAAGAAATGCCCAAGAAAGTTCAGTGGACAGTAAGCTGTCAAAAGGCATTTGATGACCTCAAGCAGGCCATGTGCACTGCAACCTTTCTGCAAGGTCCTAATCACTCTACAGATGCATCTGAGTTAGGTGTAGGGGCTGTGTTATCACAACTAAATGCTTAGGGCCAGGATCAACCCGTAGCTTTTATCAGCAGAAGGTTGACCCCTAGGGAGAAATGTTAGTCAGCCATTGAGAGAGAAGCCTTTGCTGTGGTCTGGGCCCTGAAAACGTTGAGGACATACTTGTTTGGCACTCATTTCATTATTCAGACAGACCATACGCCCCTTGTATGGCTTAAACAGATGAAGGGTAATCCATTTCCCTACAAAGGATAGACTATACAGTGGAACACAGACCTGGGAGAAACCATGCCAATGCAGATTGACTCTCCAGATATTTCCAGTTAGAAAATGAAGACTCAACTGGGCAAGGTTAGTCTAATCTCCTTACAATTTGGGGTGAGGAAAATAGGATCTGCTTTTATGGTTACCCCCACTTTTTGCCATGTGCTAAGCTGTTTTTGACTATTGTGACTGGGATGCTGTTAATCAGGACCCCAGTCTCTGTGCTTTCTCCCTTAAATTGTTGTGGTCAGTACTTAGGTACCCCCCAGATTGGATACTGGGGTACCCATATCAGTCCCTAGTATATGGTACCCAGGGCATAGGTACACCAGAGGTCCCACATGGGCTGAAGCACTCTTTATGCCACCCATGGGAGACCATTCAAAATTCAACTACTGGCATGACATTGCAGCCTGTGTAAAATGGTGCTGGCATCACTTTACGAAATATATAGGTTTCCTGTACCTAGGGTCACTGCACTTAAAACCTATAAGTCAGCCCTATAGCAGGCATTATGAATCCTGAAGGCAAGGTGTTTGGTTCTAATTGTGAGGGTGCCCCTGCATGAGCAGGACTCCCCTACAGCCTACGGAGGCTATTCTCCCGGGTTGAAAGTGAAGCAGCCATATAACCTAAAGAGGGGCACTGCGTAATTATGTGATGACCATCTCAAAATCGGCTGCCACGAATCCTATCATGTTTGGTATCAAACATGTTGGAATCAAACTCCCAAACCATGAACGTGTGGGTAGTATGATTCCAAGCACTAAAACGGGCCTCCATTAGGCTCTCAGTGCTCCAGGTACTAGTCTTCTAGCTCAGAGACCACAACATGGCTGCTGCCGACCAGAGACACGATTCTGCCCTTGTGCTGCTGAGCCAAACTCGAGCAGAGGAAGGCAGAACAATAGGTATCCTGTCACAGGGATTGTGACCACCTCCCAGACAGGATTTAGTGCATTGGGGCCGGATGGGTGCACTTCCCAGCACCAGTCTGCATGAGGGGCACATTTGGTGCCTCCTCACATAGTCCAGTTCAAACCACCTTTGGGAGCCGTTGACTCCGGCTCTGGCGCGAGACTGGATAAAGGACATGGGAGTATCCTCCCCACATTCCAAACTCTCCCCTGGGAGGGTCTCCTGAATTGTACCAACTCTTTCCTTAGTATACTTAAGGACTTACATGGGTGTAGGTCCCTAGATTCGTTGTGGGACATGATTCAATTCGGACACCACTCCCACTTCGACCGTCTGGGCACTCTGGACTTCACTAGACTTCGTTTGGGCTTGACTTCTTCTCCCTTCCAGTCTGCCTGTAGGCATCCAAGACACCTGAAGGAATCTCCCTTGAAGTGAATGAGTCACTTCCCTGCATCTGCAGGCACAGCAACTAATCTAACCAGTCTGCTGACCCTGAGCTCTTACAGTCCCTGAAAGGCTCAGCAAAACAGGTCATGGTTCTCCACAGTTCTTGAGGCCTGCCCTGCCTTCTCACTAAGTTTGAGGCCAGCATCCCTTGTGGGAGCCGCAGAAACCGAACCCCTGTGCACCACGTCAACTAGCCATTGCAAAGGCTTGTTGGCTTCCTTGCACCAAAATGTTTGGGCTCCAAGTAGCCCCAACCTCAAGCATCTCCAGTGACCAGAGTCTTTGTCCACACCGCATCGTTTGCACCGTGGCCTGCATCTTTTGGTGAGCTGCTCAAGGTCCTCTTGCGACTCCAGTGCCTCCGGCCTGTGGGTCCTGGTGAGGGTTACCTTTGTTTCTGTTTGGCCCCCCTGATTTCTCAGGGCCTGCCCTGACTCCCCGCTTGTGGTGAGTCTCCTGGACCTTTCTGCTCCCGACATTTCACCTTCTTCGACATCCACATTGTTTGCAGTTGCCAAGGTTTGTTGGTGCTCCCGCTGGAACCCGACCCCTCAACTCTCGACAGCCATCATGGGACAGCTTGTGCATGGCCCCTGGTCTTCCACATCGTTGCCTGGTCCGTATAGCTGCAGAGTCAAGGTCACCGGCAGCTCTCCTGCAACTCCCGACATCGGTGAGTATTTATTTCCAGGTCTCCGGGCAACTCCTGAGTGACATAGACTCTGTCCCCTCGGCTTGCAAGTACTCTTCAGCTTGAATCCACCTGTGTATTCCACCAGGCCCTTTCTTCTTCTACAGCAGAGGCATTTTCCTGAAGTCCTCCATTGGGTTTGACGGAGGTTTCCGATACCACTTCACACCTATGCACCTGGCTTCCCTGATATAGGTAATGTGGGAAATAGGGTAACCACGGGTGGGGTGGCTCTCCAACCTTCTATCTTCCATGGGGTTTCCTCAGAGTCCACTGAGAAGGGTCCTTTAACGGCCGCACCGTGGCGGAAAAACCGCCGCGGTGCGGGCGTTCTAAAGGGTGGGCGGGGCCGCGTCGGCCATTGGATGTGCGCAGCTGCAGGGAGGTAGCGTGCGTGACATCCAACGGCTGATGGCAGCAGGGAAGGGGTTTAAATTGCAACCGTGACTTACACGTTGATTGGTACTTCTTTACTTTACTTCTAAATAGTGACCTGGGACGGGTCACCTGAACTATTTGCACGCAATTTAAGAAAATGCAGGATCACAAGGATTACTCTCAAGGGAAGGAGTGCACTCTGATTAAAGTACTCTTGTTGCCCACAACTTTTTTAAAGTGGCATTTTCAAAACTGTATTTCAAAATCCTACTTTAACCTCCAAAATGATTTTTCATTACAATTTTAAAGACGGCAAACATGAACTGGTTACTTGCTTCCATTTGGAAGATATCCTTATTAAATGTAATAAGGTAACTCCAATGTTATCAAATGGGAGAGGCAGACCATGCAATAGTGAAAAATGAACTTAAGAGTTGTTCACTATGAGGACATAGAAAACTTAAAAGTACATGTCCTACTTTTAAAACCCATTGCACCATACGAGGTGGGCTGTTTGGAGCCCACCCTAGGGTTGACTTATATGCATTAAAAACGAAAGTTTGGGCCTGGCAAAGCTTTATTTTGCCAGGTTAACGGCTGTTTAAAACTGCATACACAGACTGTAATGGCAAGCCTAAGACATGTTTCCAGAGCTACTTAGGTGAGTGGCACAGTAAGTGTTATAGGTCCACTATCAGCATTTAATGTACATGCCCTCAGTACATGAGGTACCGCTTTACAAGGGACTTACAAGTAAATCTAATGTGCCAATTGGATATAAGCCAACAGTACCATGTTTTAAGAAGTGACCTCATGCACTTTAGCACTGGTTAGCAGTGGGAAAGTAAACATAGTCCTAAAGTCAATAAAAACAAGATCAGAAAAATATGGAGGAGTGAGGCAAAACGTTTGGAAGAAGACCACCATAAGGCACACAGGTCTAACAAGGAAAGCTTCATAGCTCTGAAGACATGGTGCTATCCTGCTCTCTCCCTGTAATGCAATGCAGTCAAACAACTTTGGGTGCTTCACTAGGCTCAAGGAACACTTTGGTAAATCTGGACCCAGATGTCTGATCTGAACTGGATAACAACATAGACTGGCCTGTTCAAAAAAAGATTAGGTCTACAGAGACTCTGAAGTTTATATCCCATAACCACAGGGTCTAAGTTGGAGCATTATACACCTACACAGAAAGAGCCACCATGGCCACAACCTGATTACAGAATTGAGTACACATTATTCTACATGATGAGCAAAGCATACAAGGAAATAATTGAGACTACCCCCAAATCATAGTGCTGCTACTGTACCTTCACTTTTACCATCCTAAAGTTCAGTCGCTCATGGAAGGACTTTGATTCAAAATAGTCAGTCCATTAAAGCTCAAACCTCAATTCTATGGAATAATCGCTTCAACACCCTGACAGCCAAACAATTCTCAAGAGTATTCAATAAGGGTTGAAAATCACACTGTTTAGTCCAGTCTGTGGACACCAGACGCCCCCAGCAATGGGACACCTCGACCAAACATGGTGTAGGCCCCTACCCAAAACACACGATAATCATAATTACAAGGCTAAGCAGTGTCTCTTTGTCAGAGTCCATCATTCCAAGTGTGCTCACATTTCCAGTCAGCCGAACATCTGAATAATTCATAGAGAAATACAAGGCCCTAAAACTGCCTAACTCCAGGCATCATTCTAGCGCTTTGAAGAGGCTATGCAGCACAAAGCTAGGGCTCTAACTAAACTAACATTATACAGTTCCTTCATACAAACAATGAGCGCCAGTTTATGGTAGGAATACTCTCCATTAATACACACAATATTAATAATCTACATTTTAAATTGATGCATTACGTTATGTATCATACTTAGTAGGTTAGTTTCCACTCCTAACTGTTCACTACTATGGATTTGAAGAAAGAGCACCAAACCTTTTTTAATAGAACCCCAGGAGGTGTAATCGGCCTCTCACTGCCAGAGTGACCTCAAACATGAATCTATTGCTCTTCCTGCCCCAGCCTTCCCACGGGTATCTGCGAATGAACAAGAGAATTTCCATGGTGTCTATACGTGCCAGCCCTCCCCGGACTACTGTATCGTTTGGGGTTTTGCTGTTGAACCAGGTTTACAGTCAAGAATCGGAGGTCTCTGCTGAAGACCTAATGTGGAGACAGGTTTTGTAAGTCTCTGTGGTCTTTATTATGCGTGGTACACAGCATCCTTTGCATGACTCCTTCGTATTTTTCAACAAAATGGATACACTTTCATTTTTCAGAGGCATTTGCATTTATTGATTTGAATTTCACCTTTGACTACAAGAATAAACATAAAACTCAAGAGCAATGCAAAGTTAATTTTCAAAGAATACATTTTTAAAGAAATATTCAGACCGCATCTTGCTCCATATAGCATTAAAGCTCTACTGCTGGCTGAGTGATTACTATCACCAGCTTTTAGAATAACGGCACAATTTGAATGAGTAGTAAGCCCAGTAATTCATTTCCTAAATCACATATATATGATAATCAGAGTAGGAATAAAGATCACACCGCTCAATTCTCAGGCGCAGACACGCTGGGCGTTCGATGGAGCCAACGTCATTCTCGCGACTCCATTAGCCGGCCGGAAGAAGAATATCCCAGCATCGAATGCGGATTATCAGCAAGAAGCCGCACAGGTGTCACCTTAACACACACAATCAAGATTTACTTCCCTGATATTGTTGAAGGCAAAAGAATAACTCGCATAATATACGTGTGCCCCAGCGCTTTAAATTAGCAGGTTGTGTCAGGTACTGAGTACCTGCACTTCTTTGATTTGGAAGTACCTGCACATATCAGCCTTGGCACAATGCTTTTAATGGGAGAGGGCCCGCACTTCTCATAAGTAACATGTAATCTGGGTTGCTATATTATAGCCATATAGCCCGTTACCAAGAGCTAAACCTGTTGCTAAAGACCCTCAGGCTTATAACGAGGGTAAGGGCCTTTAACAAGCTGTATAGCCGATGCAGAATGGCTTTGAGGCTTTTGGAATATTCCACTCACTGAGAGTAAAATGTAATAACTTAAAAAGCGAGAAACAGAAAGTCAAACATGGGAATGTTTGAGCAGGAGCTTTATACCAGCCATTATAAGCCCGGAGCCACTCCATTGTCTTGAATGGAGCTCCCAACATTCCAATGTTCTAATATAGCCTTATAGCCCGCCGTAGCGGGCTATACTGGCTATTAAAGGCCCGCTGAATCGTTAAAGGCCCGAGCCGAAGGCAAGGGACTTTAACGAAACAGCGGGACTTTAATAGCCTTATAGCCCTGCTACGAAGGGCTATAAGGCTATTAGAACATTCTGCCACTAGAGGGCAGAATGTTCTAACAAATTAAACAAAGGGTTCTCGAAGCTCGAGGGAATATAAATCCCCTCGAACTTCGAGAAGCCTTTGTAGAATATTGGAATGTTGCTCTGCGGGCCTTTACCGGCCCGTAGAAGCAGGGAGCACTCCATTGTCTGCAATGGAGCTCCCAACATTCCAATGTTCTAATATAGCCTTAGAACCCTCTGTAGCAAGCTCCTACAGCCATTAAAGGCCCGCACCAGCTTTAAAGACCCAAGCAGAAGGCGAGGGCCTTAAAGAAGGGAGCGGGCCTTACATGGCGGTAGAGTCCACTACGGAGGGATATAAAGCTATTAACCCCACCCCCCCCCCGCCCCGAGAGGGCAGAATGTTCTAATTTGTCAAACAAAGGCCTCACGGAGCACGAGGGGATTGAAATCCACTCTGGCTCCGTGGGGCCTTTGTTCACAACAACAGCTGTGAACAGACATTGGAATGTTGGAGCACCGAGCTTCTACCAGCCAATAGAAGCCCAGAGCACTCCATTGTTTTCAATGGAGCCCCCAACATTCCACTGTTCGAATTTAATTCAAATGACTGATGGGCAAAAGTTGAACATTGAAGAAGCAGAGGTCGTTTGACAGGATTGTTTCACCTTTACCATGAAAACTCTGGTGGTCTTTTTCACTTGTTGACAGAACCCACTAGGGTACCACTGACACCAATACTGGTATCCAGTAGCATTGTAGACTGCTACTGGCTAAAAGGGGCAACAAAGTCCCCTTTCTTGACCCAAAAGGAGTAATCTCCTTAATCCACAAAAACAAAGGCCAAATGGTTGCAGTCTATCCAAAGTTTGTGGGGCTCATCCATTTATCTGTACCATAGGGGTGACTACCAGGTCCAGACTAGGAACCCAGAGCAGTCCTGGCAATTTTGTCAGACCAGCCTCTTGCGGTGAGAGTGGGGTGCAAGTGTGAAGCATTGTTGCTTTTGTTACTGGAGCTGATATTGCAGGACCGCTGCAAAACTGGTCCCTACCCTTTCAGCATGCAGGGGAAACCTCCGGTGCCCATTATGGCCAGGCCATTCATGGTGACTCCTGCTGCTCCCTGCATATAAAATCCATACAGAATCCTGTAATAAAGCCTCTTTCCCTCTACTACAAGTCTGCGCAGTGTCTATCCCTGTTACCATATGAGTGATATCTCTATTAGATGGGTGTTACTTTACAGTAGTCACCAGAAAGCCATGGTTGGGTAAGTGACCTTTTAGGAATCTCCAGACTAAGAGGCTGATAAAGATGTCGTGACGAAAGCCTCCATCGACACTGTTTCAGAATCAGGACCGACAGACTTGCGGTTAGCTGTTCCAACAGACGGATTGCGATGTGACCGAACACTGTTTGGTCGGAGTCCCATTGTTGCCTATAGGTGCTCATGTTCCGCCCAACAACCAGCTGTAACACAGGCTCCTATGGGGAAATTGGGTGTTTGCGGAAAACCCTGCACCCTGTCGTGGGCACCCCATTGTGCCAGCCACACAGCGCAGGGTTTTACAGGGGGGTACTTTAGGTCCCCCTCGTTCCCCACCAGAGGACGCAGGATGAAGGGGGCCCTCCTAGGGGCCCCCAAACTCACTTTCCAATGGCCTTTTCATGTCGGAAAGGGTGGCACGGAAAGGCTGTTGAAAACCGGCATCGTAATCCCTAGGACGGAAACGCTGTCAATAGGGGTGTTCGATGCAGTTCCAATTGACACGTATACTCAGGGAGCCGTTCGGAACCGATTCTCAATGACTTTGCAGTTTATGTTCAAAACCACGAACATTGTTATCGATCGGTCGGAATATAAACCGACCAAGTGAGTCGGAAAGGTTCCGACGCGGGCAACAAAATTCCGACTGTTGGGAGGAGGCTTTATGCTCGACATCGTAATCGGCCCCCAAATGTCACAATCTGGGCTATCGGACCATCTGAGAACTTGAACCAGTGAAGCTTTGAAGAGTACATCTTAGTTGCACATTGGCTATGTCTGATGTAAAAAATAATGACCAGTTAAGATAACCACATCTTAAGACCCAATTTATGTTGTGTTGCTCTCACATGCAGTTTGTGTTCCTCCCTGAAAATCCACAAGGTAACATGGGTCTGCAGGATAACTATCAGCCATTTTTTTCTTTGTGGCCATCAACAAAGATGGCCATTCTTAAGTACATGCTAGTTACCTGGCAAGTATTCTAAATGCAAATCACAGATAAAATTAATTTGAAAAAAACAATGGTTAAAATTTAAAATAGCTGTTTGGAGTTATTCACTCTAACAGTCTAATTTATTCAAGTATGTATTGACCTTGTTTAGATCAGTGGTCTTCAAACTTTATTACATTGAAACTTGGACTTCCATACCAGTGAATTATTTTGGAGTTTGAGGGAACTACCTTCTCAAATGCAGAAAGGATGGATGGATCTAAGGGTGAGTGGACTTACTAAGTCAAGGAAGCATTGGGGCATGCTCTGGACAAAAGCTCTATCTAGACCCCCTTATCCAAGCCCAATCCAGACCTCCTTTAGTAATTGTCATCCTTACTCTTCTCTGCAGAGTCCTATCCTTAAAACATGTGCAAACTATAACCCAAGACCTGCTCTGCAAAGCCTACACCCAGATATCCTCGTTTAATCTCTGTGCAGACCTATCTCCAAAGTGCCTCCAAATTGACCCCTTTAAATAGTCCAATCAACAGAAATTCTACCATTTCCCACCCAGACTCCAGCTCTAAAATGTTGCCTTAAGACCCATTGTATATATGCTTCATCCAGGCGCATTTTCAAAGCCCTAGCCAGGCTCCTTTGTACACAGCTCAATTCCCACATTCTTTACTCCATACATAGATTATGTATAAAGACCCAACTATGCACCATTTTTAAAGGCACAATTTAGGCCATACTCTGTAATACTCTCTATCGAACCTTCTGTACATATTTTTTCAAAGCCTTCTTAAAGACTTCTCATTATAATATCCACAGATGCCTTCTTCAAATCCCTATCCAGACCTCATTTTAAAAGCCTGACCAAAAAAACACTGTTAAGATTTTTATCAAAACTCTTTTGCAAAGTCACATCCAAGTGCCTTCTTTAAAGCCACATCCAGCCCCGACTAGACACACACTGATCAATACCCCAATCCCTGTGCATCACACCATATAAAGCTCTATCTTGACACACTAGACAAACCCCACCCAGACCCCCATGTAAGGTCCCCTACAAAGCTCTATCTACACTCCATGTACAATGTTCTATCCCAACATTCTCCACAAAGTGTCCCTATACCCTTTTTTGGGTCGAAGCCTACCAGACAGCTGAGCTGTCTGGTTTGCTGAGAATTCTTGGGGACATTCACACAACTTCCCTGGGAATGCATTCCACCCATTGATTACCATTGGCTTTGTGGTTTGCAAATCACATTTGCTTGCTTTTTATTTGCTGGCTTTATTTGTTTTTGGCTGTCCAGTATGTTGTTGTACCTCCAGTGGAGCACAGCCTGTTTACTGTATTTTTCCACTAATGCTCGATTTCTGTAAACAGACCTTTACATGTTGTTCTCATCTTGTTACATTTGTTGAGCAGTCAAAGCGAGAGGTCAAATATCGGGCTCTGTCTTCCAAAGGAGCTTGGTGTTTACTTTTCTCCCTCTGACTTCAAAGTGAGAGGTTTTATGTGACAATCATGCTAGGTACTAGAAGAGGGCTGGGGGTGTTATTTTCTTTCTAGCACACAACAACATTTAAATGTGTGTGAATGAACTGTGCAAATATTTCAGAATATATCAGAATTAGGAAAGCACAAATGAAGTCCATTTTTTTGTAATTCTGAAGTGTGGTGGAAACATATATTTTAATACGAACAGAACAAATCAATACACTAGGTCATGCCATTTTCACACATTATCGTTTGTGCGCTGTATAGCTTTTTCAGTAAAGCTGTATGTCTGTGCAAATGTAATGGTCATTTCAATTGAAAATGCGTTGTTTATAATGGCAGTGCCCTACCACACCCTCTATCCCGCGACACTATACTTTCCTCAATGGTAGGCCACTGCACTCTATATTACCCAAGCCACTCTATGCCACTCCACGACACTCTACACCACTCTACTTTACTCCATTCTACTCTACTCCACTCTAAACCATTCTACTCAAGTGCACTCCACGCCACTCTAACCTATTCCACTCCACAACGCTCCACTCCACAATAGCACACTCTATGACACTCTACTCCATTCTACTCCACAACACTCTACTCCACTATTCATCACTCTCCCCCACTCTACGCCACTCAACTTCAATCTTCATCACTCCTCGACATATGATCCCTCATTTGTTGACACTGCACTCTACTACTCCTCACCATATAACCCTCCACTCTACGACCCTCTTCTGTACAACCCCCTACGCTACAACACTTTACATCACTCCAATCTATGCCATGCCAATCTGCAACATTCCATTCTGCACCACTCCACTCTACACCACTCTACTCCACTCTTTGTCACTCCACTATGCTCTACTCTACAACACTCTACTCCACTTTGACACTTCCCTCTACTCCACCCTATACTACTCCATTCTACGCCACTCTAGGACACTCTACTTCACTCTATGTCATGACACTCTACAACACTTTACTCCACTCTGTACCCCTCACCTCTATGCCACTTCATTCTATGCCCTCTTCATCACTTCACTCTACACCACTCCACTCTACTCTTCTTCCTTCTACTCCACTCTACTGTACTCCAAAACGTTAAAGCCCCACCAAATTACTGTCTTCAAATGTTCATTCAGTTCCATATAGAAGCATGCTTTCGTCCTTATTGTTGAAAGTCTCATTCAAAACAACCTCCTAATCCAGCCCGCCCCCCCCCAAATGTCTCTTTTGGCCCCCTCCATGAGACCCAAACCAATTGGCCGCTCTTCAAATACTCAGTGTAAGGACCCTGTAAAAAGCCCCACTAGGACCTTTCAATCCCCTCCAAGAGTTCCCCTCTCATCACATTAGCACATAAGTTTACAAATACCACAAAATAATATGGATTAACACAATATGTATTAACCCCTCCCATGCTCGTGACGGAACCGCTCCGTCACGAGCCTCGGGTGGGCTGTGCTGGTGACGGAGCGGTTCCATCACGGCACGCTCGGGGGGCCTGCGCGGCGCTGATTACGCGCCAGCGCGGCGCGTTCTATTGAGCGGGCGGGGCGGGGCGTGACGGAACTGCTCCGTCACAAGCACAGCCCACCCGAGGCTCGTGACGGACCGGTTCCGTCACGAGTATGTGAGCGCCGTGTGGCCCCCCTCCCCCCTAGCGCTGTGGCGGAATTGCCGCCGCAGCGAAGGGGTTAAGGGAAACGACTCAGAAGATCTCACAAAAGCTCATCAGACATATTGCAAAGTGCTTTCTAGGCACAATGCTTCAGCTGCCCTGCCCATGCTTTCCAGAAGAGTTAGGAAATTGTATTTTTCTTTTAAACATAAGAAACAAGGAATCCACTGCACAAGTCCTTTTACATATTATTGAGTGCCAGACTTCATACCACCTCACTTGAGTCAACACCTATCTCTTCGAGCACACATATGGTGGTACAACTGTATAAGTTAAGAGGCTATGCATCCCTGCCTAACAGACCATGGGGCCTATTTATCATATTTTCATGCAAAGCAATGCAGCAAGCTACTTTGCTGCACTGCATGAAAGGGCAGGAATGGCTCATATTTGACATCATACAGCGCATACCTGTCCTTTCATTGCGCTGGCGCACAAACGGCTGCCTAGTGCCAAACCAGGTGCAAGGTTGCCTGTGTTGTAGACAGTATTGTTTTGTGTAGGAAGGGGCACCTTTCTGCACATAACAATACTCCGAGGCATTTTCCTCTTTCCATGTGTGCTGCAGGATGCAGAACACATGGAATGAGGAACAAGCGAGGAGAAAAAATGTTTTTTCTCCTTCTTACGCCTCTCCTGGGCAGGCGTAGCATTTTGAAGCATTACCAGGTCTACCACTAACGGTAAATGTGGGAATGCACCAAAATCCATGGGTGGATTTGTGGGAACATTATTATGTTTTAATTTTTGTATATGTAATTCATTTTGTAGCATTTGTATTATTTTGTATTGTTATTTTTTTGCTAGCATTATCTAGAAGTGATAGGATGAGAAGTGTGGTTAATCTATTTTCTAATGTGTTTTTTTTACATATTTGTGGAAATGTATTTTACGTTTCTTTATTTTATTTATATTTATTAATGTTTTTAATTTAGGAGTGGGAATAATAAGTTGGAACTGTTCAAAAGTCCAATGTTTCTCCTACTGTTGCTCATACTGGAAAGGGAATCGTAATTCTGGCCCATCCAAAGTCCATAATTTTCCCTACTGTTGTTTTCGGTAGAGAGGAAATAGAACATTTGACCCCTCCAAAGTTTAACATATGTTTTTTAGATTAATTTTAAAAGTTACTTTAATTTACATAATATTAAATCAAAATGTTGAGGATTATCATTCTTACTAAACATTTTTATTTTAATTCAGTTATTGTATGCTTTTCATAATTTTCTAATATTCAGTGGTTGTAATCATAATTAATTGTTTAAAGTTTTTTACCTGATTATTTATTTATTTAAACATTATTTTGTTTTTTGCATGTATATTATAGTATTTACATTCCTATTTGTAGATTATATATTATTATATATTTTCAATGTTATAAGTAACATATTTTTAACAAGTATTAGTATTGTTTAAATTAATATATGTTTTAAATTTAATATAATGTTTAATAGTTAAAAGTTGATATACTTACCTATTTTATGACAGTATTGTGGCCTTCTATATTTCTGTAGTCAATATTTTTTACTTTACAGACAAAATACATAGGGGTATATTCACAACAGAATGGCGTGGCGTGGAGTGGTGTTACGCCACAATTGGTAACGCTGTGCTCCGACATTCTGAAAATGCAGGGATGTGCCGTATTTACAATATTAAGGCGTCCCCCTTTGTGACTCCCTAGTGCTGGTGCTAAATTTAGCTGCCCAGCACCAACGCAGGCACCCTTACACCAAAGTGCAAGGGTGCCTGCATTGCAGGGAATGATTGTTCACATGCATGAAGCTATCCCTTCCTGCACATAAACAATCACTAATGGTGATTTGCTCTTTCTTTGTGTGCTGCAGAATGCAGCGCACAAAGAAACAGCAAAAATGAGGAGAAATTAATAATTTCTCTTTGTTGCGTCAGTTTAAGACCAAGTCTTATTTTTGGCGCTGCACGAGATGTACGTCACCCTTGTTAATAGAGGGCAGAGTCAAAAAACTCTGGGTGTTGCGGCGGAACACCCACTGCAACACTCATTGCTGCCCCTTTCATGCGAAGTGCTGCGTGAATAGGGGCATTATTTACAAAGTGGAGTTAAGCCACGTTAAGTGGCTTAATGGCGCCTTGTACATAAGGTGAACGGATTATCGCCATCAGAACATCAAAAAAGGGACGTTCCGGTGGCGATGCCACCTTGTAAATATGCCCCATAGTGTCGATATTTGTATCCCCAATAATTTGTTGGTATACTTTTGTCTTAGCTATTTAAAGGTGGTAATCCATCATACGTCCATTAATTTACAAAATTTGTCCTATCGCTAGGCATGTTTAAAAAATATCCCTTTCTGTAGAGTGTGAATGCAGTGAAGAGATTCGTTCAAGGTTCTGCATCATATTCACTGCTAGCTAATTCTTAATCAGAAAAAAGGAACTTTGGAACTTCTGTTTTGCATGGAGTTGCAATTTTGGTCAACAACTCTGATAAATTTAATTCTACAAGTAAACAGCGTCGGGCTGCTCAGATAAGCGTGTTGGGGAGGCAGGCCGCTGCTGGGGGGAAGCCGACACATGACGGAATAGGTATTATTTATTTATTTAAGTATACCTATTCCATCGTCTGTCCACTTCTTCCCTCCCACCCCTCCCCTCCCTGCCTCCCTGCCTCACCACCTCACCGCGTTTACCTGTACCAGCAGCCGCTACAAGTGAACAAACAGACTCTAGCAAGGAGTTTTTGAGCACCCTGCTGCAGTAAAAGAATTTCAGGAGCACCAGGAAATTTGACAGTTTGTCCTTTTCGCATTTCTGCTCCTCCCTTGTCAGCAAGGCCGCTTTGGAAGCTATTTCAAACGTTGAACTTGATAAAGCAAGGGGCCTTGACACCCATGGAAGAAGTCATTAGGAGCACCGCGGTGAAAACCTTGCTCAGTATGTTCTCTTCAATTTCCTTCACATTTTGTAGGCTGAAAATAGTTTTAAAATAGTTTAAAATACTGTAGTATTTATCAAGGGTTATGATTAAGTATTTTTTTAAAGCACACAAACTGCTGTTAATAGAAAAATTAAACTGAATGTGCAGTTGTCGTTTAGAGTACCATACAGTAACTAGACTTCTGCAAGAACACTCTGCAATGCTCAACAACAGGCCTATTATTTGCCACAATGCCTATTCCTGCTCGTGGTAAGCATAATTTAAAGGACATTTTTGCCCTTTTTAATTGTTAGGACGAACTTTGCTAGCGTCATTATATTTGTCTTCTGTTCAAACGATGGCAAAGAAAAAAGTCATAAAAATAGGCCTTTTTAGAGAAAAACATAAAACAACATTGTGCAATTGTTAGTGTCAAAAACTCTTGGGGATTTTATCTATTTACTTTCCCGCAGAAAGAACCATGCAAATTTACCTTTTTGCACGATACATTTTGCTGGATCGTGTTTAAAAATAAATCTAAATTGTACAAATTGAATAACGTACATAATCATTAATTTCAGCTAATTTCGCTTGTGAAATTATAATTCCTCACATCCTTAATACTTACAGCCAACACGATTCAGGTGCTCTTTATAAATGTGATTTAAGAATGCATATTGCTTCCAGGAGACATTCACATGAAATTAAAGCTGTGATGGATAAACCTACCAGCCTGCTCATTACCCCCAGGTCCCTCCTGTCCTCGGTCCCTTCATCTTAACAAGTGAGATAATCTATCTCACCAACAAATAAAAGAACAAAGGAATGCTGGTACCCCCCCCCCCCTTGTAGTAAATAGCTGTACCGTTTCCAGCATTCCTCCTGTTCTTTTTTCTGTCTACCAACAGTATGAAGGATGTGCTGGAGCCTGGGAGGCTCCTGGTACTTACAGTTTCTGCTGCTGGGCGGCAGGGGGAGGCACTGTTCTCTTTGACCCCAACCCTGTCGGACTTGGGGGTTGTCATGCTGGCTTCTCTGCCCTCCTGTGTCCTCAAACTATGGGGGAGACTTGGTTTGGCGACTTTTTCCTGCTGGCTGGGCAGTCGAGTCGGGTGTGGAGTCTGCACCGCGCCTCCCTGGTTGTGAGGCACTTTGGGGGCATGGCAGTTTTGGAACTGCTTCTTCGGCAGCCCTCAAGGGACTTGGGCGCTTCCTGGAACGGCTGTTGCCTGACTTCCGCGATGTTGGGAGAGGAAATCAGGTGTTGCGTTGCGACTGGCAGCTGTGACCCTGGTGATTGCCGGCCTTCTTGTAAGTACCGTGAAGCGGTTTTCTTCATTTTAAGATCAGCCTCATGGTTTCTGTGTATAACTGTGAGTTCCTGGGATCAGGTTCGACTTTTTGTATGACTGCAGTAGCGGGAGTGTGTCCTTCTTCATTGACGTCACCTGTGGGATTCCTCAATCCAGGCGTCTGCTAAGGGTTGTTTCCCTGTTCCTTGCTTGTCACTCCGGGATCTCCAGTGTTTGACTGCAGACTGTTTTTGGTTCTTTCTGATGTCTTGCTGGCCAGGGTGTGCTGTTTTTGCTCTCTGGTCATTTTCCTGCTACCAGGCCCTGTGTTCATGGGTAAACATTTATAAAAGAGCAGGCATGTGGAGCCTTCCTCCTCTTCTTCTTCTTTGTCTTCTTCCTCGCCCTCTCCTGCGTGCTCCAAACATCATAAGGAGGGTGATGATGCCAAAATTAAAGAGACCTTGCTGGAGATGGGTGGCACTCCCCAGTCCAAGAGCTCTGGACATGCCCCACTTTCTCATTTATTCTGACACTGAGAATGAGAGGATGGGGGTGAGGAACATAAGGGCAAGTACATTGACAAGGATATGTTGCCGGATTTGTTGAAACATGTCAAGTCCAATATGGGGTTTCCTTGTGATGATGCCCCAGGCACTTCTGGGGGTTCCTTACTTTGCCAGTTTCAAAGATCTGCTGCAGAGGATGTTCCGGTCCATCCCTACATCCATGAGGTTCTTAAACGGGAGTGGAAGGACCCTGATCGCATTATGCTTTAATGGTTCATGGCCAAACTCTACCTTCTTCAAGTTATGGCCAAGGACTTGCCTGACTCCATTCCTATCTATTCTTTTGTGGCCAGTCTGGTGGCTCGTACATCGTTGGCTGAGGAGGCTGTGGTCAGGGATCCCGTGGATAAGAAGTTATTCGCTTCCCTTTGGAAAGTTTATTCTGGTTCCCATCACGCTCTCAGGGCAGGCATTTATGGGACTTATATTGCTTAGTCACTTATCTCAGATATCAAGGCTCTTTATGGGTCTATGGATGATTCCTTAGGCTGTTCGGGACTTCTGGAACATATTGAATGGCAGGTGGAGTTACTCTCTGAGGTTTTCTTTGACGTGGTGAGAGCGTCAGCCCTTTCTGGGGGGACTTGTGTGGCGGCTTGCCGCAATTTGTTTCTGAAGGACTGGAAGACGGATTTGGCCAAGAAATCCTAGGCCCTTTGGTTGCCTTTTCAGGGTACCATGATGTTTGAGGAGGAGTTAGAGGGAGAACTGCATAGACTTTTTAAAGAAAAGAAGCATTCCTCCTCGTTTAAGCAATCGTCCTCTGTGGCAGTTTCTTCTAAGCTCTCCTCCGGACTCTGGGGTCCATCCGACACCCTGCCTTCTTGTCCGACCAAGGGATCGAAGCTGTGTCTGGGATCCAGGCTCTGTTGGACAACGGGGCTGTTCAGGCAGTTCCTCCATTGGAGAAGGAGAGGGGGTTTTACTCTGTGATTTCCTGGTGTCCAAGGTGACAGGGGGTTCTGTCTTGTACTGGATGTTAAGGCCCTGAACAGATTTGTGTTACATCTGCCTTTCAAGATGGAGACTCTCAAACGGGTGATTTCCCTAGTTCTCCCGGGTCATTGCATGTGCACCCTGGATCTTCAAGATGCTTATTATCATGTCCCTGTTCACGGTTCGTCGGTTCCTGTGGTTTTGCCTTCAGTGGCGGCATTATCCGTTTCAGGCTCTACCCTTTGGCCTGAGGTTGTTTCCCAGGGTATTCGCCAAGGTTGTGGCACCATTGGTGGCTTCAGTCCATCTTCAGGGTGTCCTGATTTACCCTTACTTGGACGATTGGCTGCACTATGCTCCTTCCCAGGATCTGTTGTTGCGGGATCAGGAGTTGGTGTGTTCAGCATTGGGGGCCCATGGGTTTCTGCTGAATCTCCCCAAGTGTCAGCTGGTGCCTTCCCAGGACTTGATGTTCATAGGGGCTCGTTTCCACACCAATCTGAATCAGGTTTTCCTACCTGTGTCTTGTGCGGTGACCTTGTATTCCCTTGCTCGTTGTTTTCTGGAGGGGAATTCCTTCCCAGTCGGTCTCTGGTTGCGGCTTCTGGGTCTCATGGCGGTGATGGTGTTCACGGTGCCTTAGGCACGGTTTCATCTGCGCCTCTTTGGTCATACATGTTAACTCTCTGGGGTCCGTTGTCTCACAATTTATTCCTCTTGGCTCTGGTGTTGTTGTCTGTCCTCCCTGCTCTGCGCTGGTGCATGGTGTTGGGCAATCTAGCCAGGGGTCTGCCTCTGCAGCCCTCCCCTCCAGTTGGGATGTACGTTGTTACAACGCATGCTTTTTCCACGCATGCTCTAACAACGCAAGTTTTAAAACGCATTCCATTACAACGCATTACACTGGGGGGTGCTGGATAGTGAATAGTTTAATTTACTATTCCAACACCAGTCCCCTTGGACACTTGGGAAGGTGTTGGATAGTAAATTAAAACTATTCCCTATCCTAGAGCGCCCCCCAGTGTAATGCATTGTAATGGTTTTCGTTTTAAAGTCTGTGTTGTAATAGCACAGCGTGCTAAAAGTTGCGTCATAAAGGTTGTTCCCCCTCCAGTTGTCCTCACAACGGAGGCCAGTGCTGTGGGGGGCAATGTTGGGGTCGCATTCCCTTCAGGGTCGTTGTCCCTTCTGGAGGGACGGAGGTCTTCGAATTGGTGCGAGTTGTAGGCCGTGTTCCATGCTGTCATGGCGTTCCAGGACCAGTTGCTGAATCACAATGCAATGCTTTGTTCAGACAACACTGTGAAGGTGGCCTACCTGAATCACCAGGGGGTATCAGGTCCAAGTTCGTGAATGCAGTGGCGTCCTCGTTATTTTGCTGGGTGGAGGTGCGCCTGTTGTCTCTGAAAGCTGTGTATATCCGGGGTGTAGACCATGAGGTGGCGGATGTCCTCAGTCAATATTTCCTCGCTTCCCATGAGTTGGCTTTGACTCCTGTAGCCTTTCGATTGGTATGCAGGAGGTGTGGTCTTCCTCATCTCGACCTGTTTGCTTCCCGGCTCAGTGCTCAGCTTCCCCACTTCTGCTCCCGGGTCCATCAGGCAGGGGCTTAGGGGGTGGATGCTCTGACCAATCCTTGGCCGTCTCACCTGCTTTATGCTTTTCCCACCCATTGCTCTGATCTCCCAGCTTCTGTCTCGTCTGGTGGTGGAGAATCGGGAGGTGGTTGTGCCCCTCTGGCCCCGCCGATCTTGGTTTCCCACTCTGCGGTTTTTGGCTGTTCAGGGTCCTTGATTCTTCCCGTTCCCTCTGTCTCCTTTGTGGTCTTCTCGGATGTTGTCCCCCTGGCGGCTTCATCTGTCGGTCTGGAAGTTGAGAGGCAGGGGTGGAGGAATCGAGGTATCCCGGGCATTTAGCTTTGGCCATTCAGCAGTCCAGGAAACCTTCTACTCTCAAGTACACGGTCTTCATTGGGGTAATTTCCAGCATTGGTGTCAGGGTCTGACATTATCTCCTCTGGTTTGTCCCTTGCCTGATATCCTTTAATTTCTCTGGAAGGGGTTTGAGAAAGGGTTGTCTGTCTTCACTTTGCGAGCTCAGTGGACTGCTACCAGGGCTTTCCGTTCCCCTTGGGGGAATTTGTCTGATGTGGACGATCTGGTTTCTCGTTTGCTGCACAATTTTTCCTTGTCTCGTCCTGTGGTGCGGCCTTCTTATCCTCTTTTAGACCTCCCTTTTGTGTTGAAAGCTTTGGTGGCTGCTCCTTTTGAACCTTTGGCGGATGTTGATCTGAAGTTTGTTACTTTCTAAGTTTTTTTTTGGTGGCCATTACTTCGGCCACGCGCCTTGGGGAGTAGGGATGTTTGATAGCTCGGGAGCCTTTTCTGTCCTTTTCTGCCGATGGGGTGGTCCGGCGTTTGGATTCTTCCTTTGTTCCTAAAGTTCCATCTCAATTCCATTGCTCCCAGGAGCTGCTCCTGCCTGCTCTGTGTGCGGAGCAGGTGGAGGGTGAGGATCTTCCTTGGGCTTTGTTGGATGTTTGCCGGGCGTTGCGGATCTATGTGGACCACACACGTCCTTTTCGGAAGTCTGATTCCCTGTTTGTTTCTTTCAGAGTTTTCTCTCGGTGGTGCAGGGCTTCTTCTTCTTCCATTTGTTACCTTTGCCTGAAATTGTAAAGTGCTCTGATGTCCTTCGGGATCAAGTCTGCGCTATATAAAACTTTATAAATAAATAAATAAAATAAATAAATTGGTTGCTGACTGAAGCAGGTTATCATGTTAGCCTACTCCCTATTGCTGCTTGGGTATTCTCACATGTTAGGATGAAAGGGACGAGGACAGGAGGGAGCTGGGGGTAATGTCCTATTACTTACAAGTAATCTTCATTACTCCGGGTCCCATTGTCCTCGTCCCATTCATTGCATCCCTCCCTCTCTCCCGGACTTGCCGGCCCTCATCTGGGGCGTGGTAGTTCAGGCGGAATGCTGGGAAGGGTGCCGTTATGTACTCCCAGAGGGAGGGAGAGGGGTGGTACCAGCATTCCTTTGTTCTTTTTTCTTTTAGTGAGATAGATTTTTGTTAAGATGAAGGGGGCAAGGACAATGGGATCTGGAGTGATGAAGATTACCATTAAGTAATAGGACATTCTAGTGGTCATTTATAGGTCAACTACACTTGATTTGTGTTATCTCAAATAATATGATTTGGATATTGGATTCATTAATAATTATGTAACCTATTTTCTTTGAAAAACAACAACCTAGCTTTGATCATTGTAGGTAAAGCCCAAACTACAGTAAACAGTCAAATAAATCAAGGGCTCTCTACTTATGTTTTTGCAGGAAATGTGTGCTTAACACTAACCAAGAGTCTAGATCACAGATACCAACAAAAAACAGTCTTTCTTCTAATTCAGGACAATATATTTTCTAAATCTCTCCAGCATGGTTCACCCTCGAAGGCACACAGTGATTGCCATTTTATTGGCATGTCTCCCAGTGACGTTATGCTCGCACAATCCCAGCTTATTTGATATGAAGCAACTGGTGCATAGAAAGGACTATTGCCATTTTAAATGTCCAAATTGTCTAAAGGCCCTATTACGAGTTAGGCAGTCTGACTGCCTGAACACCGCAGCCCCTGGAGAACGCAGCGCCAGGTGGTGATTATTTTTCCATATGTATCGATGCCTGTGTTAGCATTTCAACTGCATATATGACAGATGCACACATATGCATGATACATGTGGCAAAATGCCACCTACCCATTGCCGGAGCCGGGCCCATACGAGGGCAGTCGAGGCAATGGGTATGTCGTACATAAAGGACTCACCTGTACATTGCCACAAACAGGGTCATAATCCTTGGGGTGAAGATGCTGCTGTGAAGGGAGGACCTGAAGGAAGGGAGCCACACCGAACTCTGACCAAAATCACAGGAAAGGGGTGAGTATGCACCCCAAATACTTTGTTTCTGCTGACTTGAAGCTGGCAGTCTCACCGTCACCGTCAGCTAATGGAAAAGTCAACTCGTAATACGAACGGCAGTGACACTGCCCTGTACCGCCCTATGGCAGCTGCTTTTTCCCAACCTTGACTCCGGCAATCTGCAGTGTGCTGGCGGTGTTGACGGTTCAGTGGCAGTCTGTCCAAATACTATCCGCACATCTCGTAATAGGGCGGGATGCCGGACTGCCAAGCTCGCAGTGTTTGACCACAGGTATCGTGGATCATCGACCGCCAAACTCGTAATAAGGCCCTAAATGTTGATTACGAGCATCACTGGGTCAACTGTTCAAACTCACAACAAAATACTAAGGCTGTGTCTCTGCAAAGCATTTATCAGCACAAAGATCAGCTCTGCAAAGCATAAAGCAACGGCTTCTTTACAGATTGTGGAGACCCCATTTCATGCGTTTTAGAACTCCATCTGTTTGGGCATTACATGAATTTAAGTTTCTGCATCAAAGACACAATTGTCCTAATCACCTGTGATGGTGATATTGTCATAATTCATTTTTGACATGTAACACACAAGAGTGCATTTTTCACATTTAAATTGACCATAGCTAATGGAGGCCACATTTGAAGACTTGCTAAATTCTGGTTGATATCTTGTTTTTCTAATGTGTCTATTTATTCCAAGAGAAAGAGACTCTGCATTTTATTTCAAAGTGCCCTTGGTGTACTGTTCTTGTGTGAAATGTTCTTTTACACAGTCCTTGTAGAATATGCTAATCTGCTGTCGTGATGTACCTGCAGAGCACTACTTGGCCCAATGTAATAATATGTTGCAGATAAGCGGAAATTTAAAGGAGGTTTAGAGTAATTTTATTATGTGGTAGCGTGAGAAAATAATGAGTTTATATTATTAGTGTGTGCTTTAACCTGATTGGTCTGTTATGTGGAAACCATGTTAAATATATGGTCAGAATTGTGTGATTTAAGCTCATGCAATGTCGAAGATTCTCCAGAAGCTTCTTTGCCTGACTCTTATGAAGATGCTCTTTTCCTGAATTCACCCTTCCTTGACTTAGCTCAGTAGAGTGCTCTCTTTATGGATGAACTGATCCTGCTTAACTTTCCTTTTTGAGACATCTTTAAATAGTTTGTATTTATGTTATAAACTTTTGAATTGCTTTGTAGATATTGGCTAATAAGAGAGTCATTAACTCTCTGGATTTCCCTTCTTTTTTTGAAACTCAGGAGCAGCAACATTGTTGTGGTGTCACCAGGGCTTTAAGTGGAAGCTTTATCAATATTATATACAAGCCATAGTTGCTGCTTATTTATCTTGCACAACCAACAACCATTGACAAAGCTAATAGTCGGTATGAGGTTACTTGTTGTATCAATGCAATGACAGAAACAGCAAAATACAAATCAGGCGGCACATTATGCTAAGAACAGAATTTTAACGTACAAGTTTTTAGGCCACACCCTTAATTACACTGACCACACCCCTTTGAGAGACCCCCCCCCCCCCCCAGTTTTTTAATCCCACTTAAAGCCCTGGGTTTATAGACACATTTCACTCTATGTATAATGTAGTTGCAGTGGCCCTGCAGTAAAGGGAGGCCCGATGTCCAGGGGACCCCCTCCGGTACTGCGCATGGGCACCGGGCCCCTGCCCTGAGAGCTCATCTCATGACAGGGTTTGGGGGTGGGGGTGGCCTCCATGTTGTTTGCATGGGGCCCCCTTAAGTTTCCTTACACAAATGTGTACTTGAGTATGCTTTTAGTGTGGCACACCTGTAGAAACAGAGTTTTTGTTTTGTGTGCAATGTTTTTGGTAATGGGGCTATGCCATTGATGCCTCAAGAAGAGCCCTCCCAAACGAACACTCCCAGTAACCTTTCATGGTACTACTGCTGAAAATATTAATGCTCGAGCCTGCAAATTTACAAGTGTGCACAGGAAATGTAAAAAAATATTACTCCTCTGGCCTCCATGAATACTGCACCAGTCCTTCATTCGCTGTGTATCACATTCCTTCTTAACAACCTATGGATGGGTATAAACTACCATTATTGGTATGTAAAATTCTTGGCTCTATGGCAATGGATGTACTACATCATATTATGTATTCCGTGACTGAACCTGATGAAAACCTTCTATTTACAGAGGGGTACTGGGGACTAGCAGGACTGGAAGCGGAGTTACACAGGCCCTAGCGTTCTAAAACAACATATCCAAAACCCAACAAAGGATATTTTTGGATTAAGCACTTGCTCTTCAGACAAGCTGTATTGAAAGCAAAACAAATGAAAAGTCGTCTTTGCAGTATTATTTTCCAGAATAGGGACAAACAGTTATTAAATACCAAATTATGTTGCATTGGTTGAACAGAAGGGGAAATGTTATATTTTGTCCAAATAGAAAGTGTTTTTGTCATTTAGGGGTTCTGGTACTGCATGTGTGACGACAGACGGTATATACGAACTAATGTGCCCATATAAGCTGTTATATTTAGGCATATTGCAAGATTGGCTTTCTGTAATTTAGATTGGACAGATGGAATAGTTAGATAGACGTGTAATTAATATCTACCATATATCAAAAGTCTTGCAATTAATGTCTATCTCTTATTTATCTCTAACAGAGGCTATTTACTACCTTCTGGTTTTTATTAACCTTTTCTTATTACTTCCCTTTAAGCAATCTCTTTTGCTAGACTTCTACTTCCCAGAATGTCTTTTTATTTCCTGATAGAGCTTCTTCCGCTGAAATAAATCAGCATCCTGCCAGCTAGCAGCCTAATAGTGCAGCTTCTCCAATAAATATGGCTTTGCTAGTGCATTCCATGTAAACTCCTGTGCTGCTTGTACTTTTTATGATTAGCCATTCATCCCCTCCTAATGTCTTCCCTTCTTCCCCTGCTGCTGCCTAATTCTGTGTTAGACAGAGTAAAATTACTCCCAGGAATATGACTGGTTCAGAGTTGGTAGGTATTGAAAAGTGTTTGAAAGGGGTCTCTCGTTGGCAATAGTTTCCACCTTGTCCAAGAAGGGACCATCACTCTGGCTAGGCAAGACTGGCACTGGTTCAATTCTTCAGCCACGAGTGGGTGCTGCATCAGAGTAATGGCGGGTGCTACAGACGTCGGTAACATGGATTTCAGGTCTCCCGCTGCTGCGATTTGTCATATGAGTTGTGACAGTGAGCTGGAGCCTGCGGTCAAAGCTGTGGTTGATGCTTACAGTGAGAACCACACGTTGGTGCAGGCAGGGGCGGTGCGTCAATCTTGTGCAGCGATGTGTCGAGAAAACAGGCGCTGGAGTTGATGTATGCATTTTCTCTTTTGATCACCAGGTTACACTGCCAAGGGCTCCAGGAACTGGATGTGGCACCACATGGCAGGTCAGGACTCTTAGCAGGATATCCCAGGCACTGGTAGTTGAAGTTTTTGATGGCTCTGAGGCTTCTTAACAGGAGGCAAGCATGTACAGGCCCTTGAAGACCATTGGAAGCAGGATGTAGAAAGCAAAGTCTAGTCCTTTCACTCCCAGGCCAACACAACAAAGCAACAGGCAGAGTGGTATTTCCTCCTACAGCACCCATCTCTTCTTCCTGGCAGAATTTCCTGAGTCCAGAAGTGTTTTGATTTTGGGGTGTCAGAGGTCCAATACTTAAACCTCTAACTGCCTTTCAAGAAGGCAAACCTCAAAGGAAAATCTTTGTAGCGTACATTAACCTGCCTTTCACTGGTGGGGACTACCTGTAAATAGTGGATCTTTCCAGATTGCACTAACAACTTGAATTTTCATAAGTCGCAGAAGAACCTCCCAAAAGCATTTGTCTTTAATCACCAGAAATGATCTCCACATTTGTTTCAAAGAAGTCAACAGCACAACACTTCGGTTTGAGTAGCTAAATATTACTGAAGTTGGTATTAAAAGTGGGTAGAAACACACTGTTGCAATACTCAAAAGGAAGAATTCCATGGAGCAGGATGCAGGAGACCTTTAGAGGAAACTGCAATTTGATCAATTCAGAATCGTTGCAAGTATGGAAGTTCCTAAATATATTGCATCTTTGGTGATGGCATAGAAAGCACCCCCTCAAATTAATGGGTCCATGACATGAACTGGAAGGGGAATTCTTCATTTGGAATCGCTAGTAAAGAGACTGCTCCTACTCATAGAAATGGCAAGTGACAAAATAATCTTTGTCATGAGTGAAAGATCCACATTAGCCTTTAATTTTAATCTTTAATAATGAACTCTCCAATCAGAGCACCCTTCCGAGCACCAATACTTCTACCACGTGAAGGGATCAAGGGCCAGATGTAGGTAAAAAATATTTACCGATTCTTAATTACCGAATTTTACCGATTCGGTAATTAAGAATCGGTAAATATGAAGGGTGGACATGTAGGTCCATCCAGATGTGTTTTTTACCGATTCGGTAAATATCTGTATTTACCGAATCGGTAAATACCGACCGGTAATGCTCCATTCATTCCTATGGGCTTTGAAGCCCATAGGAATGAATGGGGCATTACCGGTCGGTATTTACCGATTCGGTAAATACCGATTTTGACATGGGTGCAGGGGGTGTCACTTTCACACCCTCTAGCACCCCCAAAAAAGGTTCGGGGGCCATGTGGCAGGCATACCTGCCCTAAGGGCAGGTCTGCCTGTCATATGGCACAGGTGTGCATGCACACATGTGCATGCACACCTGAATCGGTATTTTACCATCAAATTGAATTTGATGGTAAAATACCGATTTTGTAGGCCTTGTGGGACTCAGAAGAGTCCCACCTACATATCAATTTTACCGATTCGGTAAATATACCGGTCGGTAAATTTACCGACCGGTATATTTACCGAATCGGTAAAATTACCGATTTGCCCTGTTTCCGTGCCCCTACATCTCAATAGCCAAATACCGGTCGGTAACGGCCGAATTCGGCCGTTACCGACCGGTATTTGGCTACCTACGTCTGGCCCCAAGTTCACACATGATAATTCCATTAACCTTGCTGTGATAAGGAATTGCTGCATGCTGCAGACACATATACATCTACGAATACACACTGGGACACATTCACACACACACACACACACACACACACACACAAGCACACGCTTTATTCCTATTCCTGTCATAATATAAAAGGAGAAGTGATACGACCCACTGCACTTATCACATGAACAAGGCTGCTTTAAAGACCCAGGAACTGAGCTGTTTGTATCTGTCTGCTTCTTTCACTATCACACACTGTTCCATAAGTAAGGGCTAGGCCAGAAAGATCAGGACAAGCCTTTGATCCAGCTGTGTAGGGAGAGATCATTCCTCTTAGAAGAAAGCTTAGCATAACCTGCTATTTGTTATGGACTTAGATCCACGGGTCCGACAGCTGTATTTAGTTACACCACAGACATAGCTTTACGCTGAGCTCTGTTTTACACAAGGGGCATAAAGAAGAAACTCAGCCAGCAATATTTCTGTTTGCTGTTCAGCCACAAAACGTATTTTTACTATACCAATTATTCGTCTAAGCTCCCAATGTAGTCACTTACCAGGCTGCCCACGCAGATGCTCACTGTGACAGGGTTACTGTTTGAATGAGACATTATCCCTGCTTGTTGCTAGGGACTGGGAAAGACAGGGCCTCTCTTTTAATGTTTACCACCGATTCATTTTGCAAGGTATAAAGAACAAGCATTAGTAAATGCATTAGGTTTCAACTATGAGATTAAAGCTTTTTTTGTTGTAAGTTAGAGAAAGTGTGTTAAAGTGTTATGACTTGTTTATGACCAAAAAGGCAATATATTGCGCTGTTAATTGTGGTATGATAAATTGGGGGATTTGGTGAAGGGTGGAGGACAAAGATAAAAAGCTACTACCTGATAAGTCGCTCTAAAGTGGTGCAGTTATAGGGAGAATATGTAAAGGGTGGGTGAAAAATCATCATACAAGTACAGCGTAAGTGTGGTTTTTGCTAATTCACAAAACAAGATTGCGAAAACTAGATGAAAAGGTATTGTTTGGTTATTGTCCATTGTTAAGATAAGCAAATGAAAATTAACTTTAAAATTGTCAAATAGGCATTTTGTTGTGCACAGTAATGAAAGAAACACACTGAAAGTGAGATTATTGTTTTATTGAGATAGGCAATTATTATTTTTTATTACAGATTCCTCTTACAAAGATTATTTTTATTTTGCACTGCTATTTTTTTTATTATTGTGAAAAAACATAAACATATCGTAAATATTTACATTGCATTGTCTTTGACATTGTGTTACTTACGGTTTACAATTTGTCTTTATTTAAACCGTACACTGTGACATTTTCATTACTCTGCTATATACTTTGAAGTTTGTGTGTTATAACAAATACTGTATATTTTTCAAGGTATTTGTTATAATAAGTCCCGGTGCCACTGCACCCGCTGCACCATTAAAATCATGACCCCAGCGCCTGCTAAATAACAGCACTTTGCCTGTTTTAAGAATGTGCAGTTGGTGCAGTTGTCTACCGATACAGTCCCCTATCTGGAAATCTGGCTAGCCCCCACGCTACAGGCGACGAAGACGGTCAACTATAGCATCTTGCAATCTCACATTCGCATGGACCTGCAGCATTGGAAACATTAACTTGTCTCTTGATTGGGTCGCGTCGCCGCGGTAAACATGACAATCCTTCCCAAACTCCTTTATCTTTTTCAAATGCTCCCTCTACAGCCTCCCACCGTCTGGCTCCAGCGGATGCAGGCAGAACCTTCTCAATTTAGCTGGCAGGGTCGTAAACCAAGGATGAAGTGGCTGGTCAGTTTCCTCCCTCCAGACGAAGGGGGTCTAGGGATACCCGATCTCGCGCTGTACTACAAAGCCGCACAGCTCCGACACTTGGTGGAGTGGAGCCGGACTGAGTTCGAAAAGCATTGGCTTTTCCAAGATCGCGTGATAGCTGGCACCTCCCTGATGAATATCCTTTTCCTTCGGAAGGCCCAGCGACCCCCCAATCTCTATGCTTCTTATGTAACTCACGCTACAATGTTGGTCTGGGATCAGACTAACAGGCGCCATGGACTGACGACCTTCCCGTCCCCACTCACTCCTCTCTTTGGCAAATCTGACTTTGGACCGTTGATGTGCAAGACCGCCTTTCCTCTTTGGAGATCCACAGGTTGCCGCGCACTAGGTACCCTTTACGACGCCGAAGGAATCTTGCCCTTCGCACAGCTGCGCACTGACTATGGTCTTCCTGAATCTGAGCGCTTGCACTATTTGCAGCTAAGACACTGGGCCTCACACCCAGACAATAGAACACAGGCATATAGACACCTCAGCCAGTATGAGCGATGGCTGATCACACGTACCTCAGACAAGAAGAGCATCTCAGTCCTGTATAGAATGCTCCTATCCCGTTACACTCATACCTTCCATGCAGGGCGTGCCCGATGGAAAAGAGATTTGGGTCGTGATCTCACTAGCAAGGAATGGGAAGGGATTTGTTATAGAGCGTGACACACTGCAACTCACGTAGGCCTCACCAAAATGTTTACTAAACTTGCGTACTACTGGTACTACACCCGAGCGCTTGAACCACTTCAACAGCGCATATAGTCCGAATTGTTGGCGAGGATGTGGGAGGGTGGGAGGGTGGGTACCCTCGTTCATTTGCCATGGGAATGCAAACACCTGACACCCTACTGGACTCAAGTTCTCGACGACGTCGACAAGTATTTAGACACAGAGATTCCCAGGCTTCCAGAGTACGTGCTTTTGGGGGTCCCAAACCCGCTCACCTACCCGCTGAAATCCATGAGGGAGAAAGAAATATCACTTGCTTTGGGTTCTGCCACACAAAATATACTCACACATTGGCAATCTACACGTACTCCAACACTCACAGGGTGGCTTCACAACCTATGGCATATTTTAGGCATGGAAAAGATTTTGCTCACCACGGCTGGCTAAGGCTCGGGACATATCGATCTGTGGCAGCCTTTCCTAGCTCTTCTGGCGCAGGACTTTAGAGAGTTGACATGCCCGAGGTACCTGCGCCTCCTGCGCTTGGCACCACTGGACGCTCCCATTTAGGAGGTGAGCCATTCCGGCTAGTTGCCAGCTACTGATACACGGGCTGGTAGGAACGGGGGAGGAGGGGGAGTGCGCTTTCCTAATCTCTTTCTTTTCTCTTTTCCTATTTCGGCGTTAGGTTGGGGGGGTCATTTCTTTGGGCTCATTCTCATAGTTTGTTTCCTCTGGTATGTCGTTTGTTGCCACTGGAGCCCTGCATGGCTCATTTGGTCGCCCTTCTGTTTTGCAGGCTTGCAATGCATGGCATTTACTTCAATAAAAAGATTGAAACCATAAAATACCTGGCATAAAATGAGCTAAACTAGATCAAATGTTTGCCTGTTTTAAGAATATGCAGTTGATGTTCTTTATATTTTATAGCAATGAAAATACAGGAGTCTGTTTAAATTACTTTCTATGTATGTATGTATACTTGTAAAGCGCACTATCACCTTTCAGTCATCCTGGCGCTGTATACTGCAGCGGAACCCTTCCTGGCTTTCCCTGTGAGATGCCCCTTATTGGGCACCCCCAAGGTGAGGTCAGGCATCCTAGCGCTTTCGAGGCTGTTGTGGAGATTAAGCAAGCTATTGCACAGAGTTGCTGAGTGGGACCCATGATTAGAGTAGGCACCTAGGCGAGAATTATCGAGTCCGTGGACATTGAGCCCAAGACTCTGCCGCGTCGGGAATTGAACCCTGGTCCCGGGCCAGACCTCTGCCTCAGGATCTGCCGCTCTAATCGGTGTGCCACACTTCTCCACTTTGGAGAACTCAAACCCTTTTTAGTAATTGTTCAGCTAAAATACCACGCATTAATAGTATGCAAATAAATACGAATGCATTTTAAGTCCACGGAAAGATATACTGCATAATTTCACTATTGGGAAATAACTTCTGCTTCAGTTTACATAGTATTGCTCAATTACCATGTTGCTTATTCATATGGTCAACAGAAAATACAGCAAATGATATAACATGTTTTTGGTGCTAGAACAATACAATCTGCAAAGTAAAGGCCAGCCTGAAAAAGAGCCAGTCTTACCACCTACCTACTCACTAAGCTAAACGCTTGGTGTTAAAAAATAGGGTTGGGCAGAGCTCGCAGAGTTCTACTCTGTGGAATTCCGTGGAGTTTACTAAAAACTCTGAGATTCAACAGAGTTCGGTTACTGTACGAGTTAAAACTTCAAACCCAAAGCTCTGTAAAAGCACCCTTGTCTTACATCAGCAGCCCAGTTTTTACAGGTTCTAATAAGGAGCAGAAGAGCAAGCAGGAAGTCTGTGCAAAGTGCTGATGTGGCAGCAGCCAGCAGCTGGCCATCTGCAACTCTGGCAATGCTGATTGCAGCCGAGGCCCTGGTGTTAGCTGGAAGCCACTCACTGTGGCCCCTACTGAGGGACTTCAAACCTGAAGGTATCATGAGAGAGGGCAAGGGGAACAGAGCACTCACTACCAGCGTGGGGCATTCCTGGCATGAGAGGAGGCCAGCGCTCACTGCTTTGCCTGGACAGTCCTGGTGTGAAAGGAGCCCACCACTCACTGCCGGCCCGGGCACTCCCGGGGTGAGCGGTGCTGACTCCTCTCAACTGGGCATGGGCAGTGCTGGCATGAGCAAAGCTGGCCACTCACTCCTGGCCTGGGCATTATTGGCATGAAAGTAGCCCACCACTTACTGCTGGCATGGGGCAATCCTGGTTTGAGCAGTGCCTGCACTTGTACATTCTAGGTGTTCGCACAGCTGGCCGCTCACTGACGGCCCAGGGCACTCACTCCTAGAAATTATTTTGCAAAAAATCTGCTGATTTAAGAGCTGCATCGAGAGACACCTATATGGTATGGCTGAGCTCACGAAGTTAGGGGGTCAGTGAAAAATAGCAAATGTGTAATTAGAAAGGCACACACTGGTTCTAGTACTCATGAATGGCTTTGAGCCATGCAGAAACAATCTTGCAAGCCTGTTGCATGTTGTGTTGATCCACCTACGCACCCCTGATGCGATTAAGCGCATATCTGGCCTTTCACAATTATGCTGTTTGTGTGTCCCTACAGACATGAAAATAGCAGCCTCACCTACAAGTTTACTGCCTTGAGAACAGGTGAAATTTGGCTAGGTATTCTTGGGGCACTCTACCATTTGGTTTGAACAGTTCAGAAAATAAAACGTATAGTTTAACAAATGGTCCAACTGGTGCTTCAGGAGGAGAGGAAACCAACCATCCCTCTTGACAAGGACAGAGTCCAGAGATAATGGAATAATTTCTCCAAGCACACAGAATTTGAAGCTGAGGTTGTGGTTTCAGAAGTCTTTTATTCCAACGTCTTTAGAGAAGCCCATGTGACAACACGTGTTTCGTCTATAGCTGTTTCAGTTACAGCAGACTTCACCATGGCAATGCATCTAAAACACAAACAAATCTATGACATAATATCCATAGACATAATATAGACATACAATAATATCGACACAAAAATATCGAAATCAAAAATATCGGAGTTCTATCTACATAAAGGTAATTACAAAAATATCGGAAAAAAAATATAGTAATACAAAAATATCGAAGTTAAAAATATCGTTTTTTTAAATGTATTAATAATAATGTAAAAATAATTTAAAAATACATATAATTTACCAAATTAAAAATATAAACAATAAAACATATGAAAAAAGTAATACCTAATACATACACATTTAAAATAAATTAAAACTACATATAAATTAATGTATATACTTACTCTACATATTGCAACAGTAGGGAAAGCGTTGGATAGCGTAGGGGTAAAAATTACTATTCCCACTCCAGAGAGTGCAACAGTAGGGAAAGCGTTGGATAGCGTAGGGGTAAAAATTACTATTCCCACACCAGAGGGTGCAACAGTAGGGAAAGCGTTGGATAGCGTAGGGGTAAAAATTACTATTCCCACTCCAGAGAGTGCAACAGTAGGGAAAGCGTTGGATAGCGTAGGGGTAAAAATTACTATTCCCACTCCAGAGAGTGCAACAGTAGGGAAAGCTTTGGATAGCGTAGGGGTAAAAATTACTATTCCCAATCCAGAGAGTGCAACAGTAGGGAAAGCGTTGGATAGCGTAGGGGTAAAAATTACTATTCCCACTCCAGAGAGTGCAACAGTAGGGAAAGCGTTGGATAGCGTAGGGGTAAAAATGACTATTCCCACTCCAGAGGGTGCAACAGTAGGGAAAGCGTTGGATAGCGTAGGGGTAACAATTACTATTCCCACTCCAGAGAGTGCAACAGTAGGGAAAGCGTTGGATAGCCTAGGGGTAACAATTACTATTCCCACTCCAGAGGGTGCAACAGTAGGGAAAGCGTTAGATAGAGTAGGGGTAAAAATTACTATTCCCACTCAACAGAGTGCAACAGTAGGGAAAGCGTTGGATAGCGTAGGGGTAAAAATTACTATTCCCACTCCAGAGAGTGTAACAGTAGGGAAAGCGTTGGATAGCGTAGGGGTAAAAATTACTATTCCCACTCCAGAGGGTGCAACAGTAGGGAAAGCATTGGATAGCGTAGGGGTAAAAATTACTATTCCCACTCCAGAGAGTGCAACAGTAGGGAAAACGTTGGATAGCGTAGGGGTAAAAATTACTATTCCCACTCCAGAGAGTGCAACAGTAGGGATAGCGTTGGATAGCGTAGGGGTAAAAATTACTATTCCCACTCCAGAGGGTGCAACAGTAGAGAAAGCGTTGGATAGCGTAGGGGTAAAAATTACTATTTCCACTCCAGAGAGTGCAACAGTAGGGAAAGCGTTGGATAGCGTAGGGATAAAAATTACTATTCCCACTCCAGAGAGTGCAACAGTAGGGAAAACGTTGGATAGCGTAGGGATAAAAATTACTATTCCCACTCCAGAGGGTGCAACAGTAGGGAAAGCGTTGGATAGCGTAGGGGTAAAAATTACTATTCCCACTCCAGAGAGTGCAACAGTAGGGAAAGCGTTGGATAGCGTAGGGGTAAAAAGTACTATTCCCACTCCAGAGGGTGCAACAGTAGGGAAAGCGTTGGATAGCATGGGGGTAAAAATTACTTCCCACACTACTCCCCCTTTAACACACAACACACTACACATACAAAAAACCACCATTAATATAAATATCAATTAATAAATTAATAAGAATTAATATTAAATTGATGTAATTATAAATTAGCTAATTAACACATATTAATTACCAATTAAAAATATTTACCAATTAATTAACAAGATATTTACAAGAACAAACAATATTTATTAATAAATTATTTATAATTAATATTATGAAATAATTAAAAAACGAATAACCAATTAGTTATTTAACAATTAATTAACAATAAATACCAAAAAATAAATACAATCTCTTTAATTAATTTAATTTAATTATTTCACATCCTATTCTCCCATAAACACACAACCCATTACACATCAATAAATCACATAAAAAATGTAATTGTCATTTAATCACTTAATATTAATTAATTACCAATTAATTATTAATTAGCAATGACAACAAATTAAAAATATTAGTACATTAACTCTAATTAATTTAATTAACTAATTAATAATAAGTAAATACCAATTAATTATTAATTAACAATAACAACAAATATTAAACATTACTACATTAACTCTAATTAATTTAATTAACTAATTAATAATTATTGATTAATAATTAATAAATAATTAACAATAACAAGAAATAATAAATACTACTACATTAACTAATTATTTTATTTAACTAATTAATAATCATTAATTACCAATTAATTGTTAATTAATAATTATTTATTAATCAAAAATATTTTTAAAACATATTAATCAATTCATTATAATTAAATTACTTCCCACCCTATTCCCCTATAAACCCACAACCCGCTCTGATACTAAAACGCAAAATGTAAACAAATTTACAAATTCTAAACATACATTAAAAAACATGTTTAACAAACATATAAACAACATAATAAAATACATAATACTAAACAAAATTTCGATATTACTAACATACATACCTTAATATCGATATTCTGTCTATCGATATTATTGTACATCGATATTCTATACCATCGAAATAAAAATATCGATATTATTGTATATCGATATTTTAATTTCGATATTTTGTCTCTCTACCAACACAAACGTATCACTTGATCAGGAGGAGTGATCTTCTGTGTTTGTATAGTCTCCGTCACCCGGGTCATTCGGCCTTTAGAAATCACAAAAAAGTGTAATCGGAAATATACATGGATTTCATACTTCCATTAGGTAGTGTTAGCGTAATCAAAGTGCAGTTTAAAATCAATTGTATCCAGATCTTACCATACCCAACAGTATGTGATTATTTGTGAGACATAAGAACATGCAGCGCTATATAACTTCATAGGGTTGTGATTGGTGGGGAAGTGGCTGACTTGTACTCACTACATCAGCTAAAGTGAAATAATATTTTGGTCTCAAGTATCAGATGCATACGCAATAATAAGAAATCTTCAAAAAGAACATCTATTAATAGATGTCATACCCATGAGCTACCTATGATGCTTAGTATTACAAAGGGGTCAGAGGGATGACTCTTTACTTTATATCCTGTGTTAAGTATCTCAAGTTCAAAAGTTAGGATATCTAAAAATAAAATAAGTGTCTCATCAAAATATATAGGGCTACCATCAATGAAAAAAACTATTTACAAGCAACTCACACAATCCAATATCCGTCATATCAGCAAAATGTAATGTAATGCACTATTCCAATTTACTATTGTGCACAGGACTGGCTCATGAAATGTTATTCAGATTTTAATGAAATACAATGAGGCAACATTTTCGGGACTGTTCCCATCAAAAGGACGTAAAAGCACATGCATTTTATTATTTCCTCACATAAAAATAATTAAGCCTGTAGCTGGCTTGTAGTACGCCAGCATGTGGATACGCAGTCCACCAGCTCCTATATTATTATGCGCTGACAATCGTAAAGATTCTGCAGAGTAGATAGCCAGACATGTAACTGCCATAGGGCAGTGGCGGCTCCTACATAGGGGCGTGGGGGCAGCGCCCCACTGCTTTTTCGCAGCGCGAGAAGGCAGAAACATAAAATGGTAAAACTACCATTTTATGATAGATAGAATAATCTTTATTCCGATGTACATTATCCATAAAGTACAAACATTGCACATAATCACAAACATAGTCCATCATCACGAAAAATAGAGCTCGGCGTTAAAAATTCAGTTAAAAATATGCCAAAATATCTGTATCTTTGATATTGGCAGCGGTTTTAAAGTGACAATGTGCAAAGTGCAAAGTTTCACAGAAGAGCAATTGGAAATGAGCAGATCAATAAATCTCCAATAAGTTACAATTAGCAGCATTAAATAAAAGTGCAATGTGCATAATGCAAAGTATAAATGTAAGCGATACAAAAACCAATAAATGCTTATGGCACAACCTAATCCAGCAATCATCAATTCATAGAAGAGCGTGAGCGGATGACCATTTTCAAGAAAGTGCATGCACGATATATTATGTCATCATCGTTGAGCTGGAGAATAATTGTATAGGCAACCATATAATCCGTTATGCCCTTTGCCCTGAAAAACGGTAAAAAAAGGTGCATACTGTATTTTTTATAAAAGGAACAGAAAAACAGGAAATGTAACATAGACTGTTTCCCTGGGTTACCGCATGGACAGTCCATATTCTCAATATTAGGTTGGTAACCTATACGAAAGCTCAACAAATACTTTATTGATCCCGATCTAAGACGGAAAAGAAGGCTTCTCTCCCAGCGTGTAATATCTTTTAAAAGGTAACTAATGGGTGAACACAACGATGGTCCGCCCTCGCCTGTCATTAAAATATATTGTTTCACAGATGCTTTGGCTGGTTCCTGGGCATGTCTTACATCCCCTTAGTATTTATACAGAATTTTGCGGATAATCTTTCCATCAATTCCATCTAATTGCTCTGGATTATTGAAGATATGGCCAAGATTGACCGCAATCCAATTCGCCCGTACTTGGGCCAACCATGAGATGTCCCCGCCCTTATCGCATTTTAGGCAATCAGCCAAAATTTCCCTTGTCAATGTGGCTGCTGGGTTTTTCCATACCTTTAGCCAAAACAAGACAGGGTGGGACCTAATAAAATTCTCCAGATAAAACATTCTCAGCTCGTTATGGGATACAAAGGTGGACGATGAAATTGGTAGACCCAAAAGCCTCCTACAAAATCTATTCTCTTCGACCTGAATGCTTTTCAAGTTTATGTGGCCCCAAATTTCAGCCCCATAGGTGATGACTGATACGCATTGTGTCCTGTAGATTTTAAGCAGGGACAGTACCACCTCAATTCTTTTTGGTTGGGGGAGGTTTAATACTGAATTTATGGCTCTCGAGAATTTAGCCCGTCCAGAGGCCAAATGTGGTGTCCAAGACCCGTTATCAGAGAATTGTAAGTCCAAATAAGGGAAAGTGCGAGTGCATATGAAAGAATCTTGGCCCAAAATAATAGAGTTAATAGAGCGTTTCTTAGGGCCACAGCACATTAAGAAAGATTTTTTTTTTTATTTGTGCAAAGTTCCAAACTGTTCATAAAATCTGCAAATCCCCCAATTAAAATTCTCAGCGCATTTGGTGTTCGACCCATTAAAACAGCATCATCTGCATATAGTAAGGAAGGCAGTTTATTACCATTAATTATAGGAACGTCGGTGGTTTGGTTAGACAAAACATTATGAAGTTCATTAATGTATAAAATAAATAAAAGTGGGGCGAGAACGCACACTTGTCTGACACCTCTACCGACCATTATATCTCCTGACACTTCCCCCTCCATGCTTATCCTTACCCGGGCCTTTAGATCACTATGCAGGTATGCTAAAAAATACACCAAATCTTTATCTAGTTCATAATCTAAAAGGCGTTGCCAAAGCCTTGATCTATTAACAAAATTAAAAGCGGACGAGAGGTCCATCAATGCCAGGTAAAAAGGACTGTTTCGGGCGATTGTATATTTCCCTATGATTAGATTGAGATTCAAACATTGTTCCACAGTGCCAAGATGGCTGCGAAAACCCAACTGGCATTTATTTAATATATTTTCGTCCTCTGCCCAGGTTCTGATCTTGTTAAATAGAACTCTCCCTAATATTTTAAGAGTGTTATCCATTAGGGAAATAGGCCTATAGCAGCTTGGATCAGGTCTATCTCCTTTTTTACTTCACCATGGCAATGCATCTAAAACACAAACGTATCACTTGATCAGGAGGAGTGATCTTCTGTTTGTATAGTCTCCGTCACCCGGGTCATTCGACCTTTAGAAATCACAAAAAAATGTAATCGGAAATATACACGAATTTCATACTTCCATTAGGTAGTGTTAGCGTAATCAAAGTGCAGTTTAAAATCAATTGTATCCAGATCTCACCATACCCAGCAGTATGTGATTATTTGTGAGACATAAGAACATGCAGTGCATTTGCCTTCCAAAGTAAATTCACACACATTACAACTCCCACATTTGGTGTGCCCAATCACTGGAGAAAAGCCCCACAAGGATTCAAGTGTGGTTGGTGGACTGGGAGTGCGGCCCTCACCAAATGATCCTTAAGATTCCGACTTTTGCGAAACGCAAATAGTGGGCGCTCCATGTTAAGGCTGCCTGCATTGAGTATTGGCCAGTGATGGAGTATGGTCTTACGTAAGGTATTTGAGACCGGTGAGAATATGGTTACGCAAGCGACCCTCCCTGTTTCTTTTTTGATGTTAGGGCTAAGAAGACTGTCTCGGGACAATAGCATGCTCTTTTAGAAACGTTCCTAACAATTCTTTTGGGGTAACCACGGTCCTTGAGTTTGGTGGACAGATTGTTTGCCTCTCTAAAGTAGTCTACTTTATTGGCGCAATTGCGGCGTATTCTTAGACATTGTGAGTATGGGAGTGAATCTCTTAATGCCCTAGGGTGATTACTTGCGTAACTCAATAGAGTGTTCCGCTCAGTGGGTTTTCTATATAGACGGGTTAGCAATTCACCTTCTGAGTGAAAGATGGTAAGATCCAGAAAGGCAATGGCTGATTTGTCAGTGGTAATGGTAAAGGTAGGTCCAGCGCAATTATTGTTAAGCCAGTGGAGGAACTGGGATAGGCAATCAATGCTGTTGTAATGTGTGCGGATTTAATTTGGAAGGCAAATCCTTCACCTTTATCAATGTAGCACTTAATTGCCGTTCATTTTCAAACTGCAACACATCAAATGTAATTTATTTGATTCACTGTCCATGTTTGAAATTATACATTGGACAGACCACCCAGAAGATAAAAACAAGGATTTGTCAGCACAGAAGCAGAGTGAGATGCAAGACATTGAACGCCCCACTAGTCGAACACTTCACGCTGGCAAACCACAATGAGGATCATATAAAATGGACAATCTTGAAAGTCTTGAAACTCCCACAAAGAGGTGGGAACATGAGCCAATTCCTGAACAGAGAGGAACTCAAATCAATAATCACCTTCGATACAATCAGGAATGGCCTTAACAGAATTGAAGACTGGGCAACGTTACTTTGATATGATCACTGCAAGACTTTTTTTTAACTGCAATGCAGTAATGTGCCTGCCCTAAATATGCTTGTTACATATTTGCACCGATGGAGCCTAAATTGACATTTCATCTGATATATACGACCCACTCACACTGTTACGAATTACGTGGCATAAGGAGCTCAGACTCTGTTAACACCAGTAAAGACAAAATGAATATGCACACCAATGTTAGAAATGAATATTTCAGATCCTGGCGTAGTAACCGAATGGCACAAACGTTACTAACGTGTTTTATACTGACAATTAATGACATGGTTAACTCACAAATTAATGTTGTATTTATACCTGCCTGAATTTTGCTTACAACGTAAGTGCCTTCTAACATGGATGCACTACTGTCATATGATCAGTGTTTTTTTATTTTATTCTGGTTAAGAATTATATTGCAGCCGAACTATGTAAATTCTTTTTATTACAAACTTGGAAGTCTACTAGGCAGTCACACCCCTATTCTTTCTATAAACCATAATTTAACCACCTAAATCTTCTCATATAGGCACCGTTGTTTCACCCTTTTCCCTTTCTAGCATGGTTATCATTCCAGTGCTCAACTTCACATCCCGGTGCTTGCATTGGAAAGTCTGTCTTCACTTGCTATCCCCACACCCAAGATGGCGGCCCCTTGCCTATAAACACACCGACATAGCCTGCCAACGTGCCAGTGAACTACACGCGATCCCGCGTAAAGGCTGATTGAGGTAAGATAGACGCCCTTGCAATGCAATACGATACCCTTCCACCGGTTTCCCTCCCCATTTGACGCTTACCCATCCTCCCTTTCCCCCTAGCCCCCTCGAGCAAGTTGACGGGTTGCGCACTCGCTCGTAGAATCTCATCCTCCTAGTAATGGGGTAGATACCAGATGTCCCCACGTGGAAAGCATTGAGTTGAAAGATTTATGACCATCAGGTATTCATTAGAACCCCCACAATCCTCACTGCTCACTCGTGTTCCCTGAACCAAACAATATACTAATGGACAGCCCTGCCTTGTTTCTATCCCTTCGTATAGCGTCATTGTCCAATTATCTGCACCTTCTGGAAAATTCTGTCCTCAGAGGTACGATCTGAACTTACTTTTCTAGCTCACCACCTCACGTTAAGTGCAGGCCAAACTCGGCCAAATCCACGTACTATCTGCGGCTCGGACACTGCCATCCTTATTCTTCACCTTGACCTATTGAGTTGAAAGATTTATGACCATCAGGTATTCATTAGAACCCCCACAATCCTCACTGCTCACTCGTGTTCCCTGAACCAAACAATAAACTAATGGACAGCCCTGCCTTGTTTCTATCCCTTCGTATAGCGTCATTGTCCAATTATCTGCACCCTCTGGAAAATTCTGTCCTCAGAGGTACGATCTGAACTTACTTCACTAGCTCACCACCTCATGTTAAGTGCAGGCCAAACTCGGCCAAATCCACGTACTATCTGCGGCTCGGACACTGCCATCCTTGTTCTTCACCTTGACCTATCTCCCTTTTTTTTTCCCCCCGCCCGCTTTCTACCTCCCACCACCGCGGACCTTCAAAATGGCAACTGATGCCTTATCGCATAGATTTTTTCCAATTTCATCTTCAATGTATTTGTAATTTTTTCGCTGTATCTCTCACAGCCAGGCATGTTTTTCAGCACATTAAGCATGTCCAATTTCTGCCGAATAAAATGTCAATATTCTCCAGATGCCGCACGCTGTATACCAGGTCACTTTTAACAATTTACGCACCAATATGTAGTACCAAATGCATGACCTTGCTGTGGTTTGATAGGTTGTCTTGTTGCTCTTTTAGCTTTATTCTTGACAGACTATTCTGTTTTTCTCCATTTTTTCCATTTCCCTCCCCCCGCAGGCATTTTGTTAAGCACCAGGCACTGTAATTACTTAGTCCTGATGATGATCCCGATATCATAAGAGCCTGGGATCGAAACGTCGTCGACAGTTATCAGTACCACTTCTGTCTGCATTTTGATATAAGTTGTGGTTACTGTTGATGGTTAGCTTGCTTGACTCTATGACCACACCTAGCAACCATTGCTCCTTTGTTGCCTGAAAAAACCTTTTATGTCTTTTGCGAGTTATGTTTTCTCTGTAACCTTTTCCCCATGCTGGATGCAGGATTGTGTCCCTATCATTACATGTGTTGTTTTTTATATGTACATGAATCCTTCATTATATAGCTTATTAAAATTCTTTGTCCGGCTGGACACTGAAAATCTATAATACCCATCAAGGCCTATATGTTATCTTTTCCTATATATAAACTTACTCTAAGGACCATTGTTTAAAAAATAACCGATACCCAGGGTCCTTGGTTACTCATTGGGTTCCTTTGTCTCTCTAAAACAAATTATTGACTGCAGCAGGTGTTCACACGGGTGAACGGATGATTGCTGGGCGCTCCCTCCAAGTTTCACCAGGACGCCCAGAACGCACAGTTCATTGACGCTGTATTTTTCACAGCCCTTCTCTCCATCCCACTGAAGAAACCGATCCTCTTACAACAAATACGCTCTCAGCCTGAGCCACTAAACAATGCTTACCTTTCTTCTTACCTCGCAGAGAGAATGACCCGAAAAACAAGTAAAGAAAAGCCTGTTAATGATGGATGTCTGACGTGCACATGCAAGAAGTACATTTTTCACCTTGCTAAATATTTAGCAAACACATCATACACTTTCACTGGATGTCAGGAGACAAATAGAGGGTGCACTCCTTTTATTCCACATTTCGAAGCTTTGATGTTTCAATGTAGTGTGTTTGCTTTGTTTGAACTCTATTTTAAATCACTGCGGGCGCTTCTAGTTGCTTTATGCATGTTTGTGGTGGCGATTAAGGTGTGAAGGTTGCACTTGTGCCGAGAGGGGTGTTTTCTGCTACAGTGTGTATCCCAGACTTCTGAACAGCTCTGCTGGGCATTTCCTATGTCATTTATTTTTTAAATCCCACCTGCTCCACCATCTAGTTGCGTCGTTGCAGGGTATGACGGGGCGTTGTATGGAATTTGGGGAATGGGTGTTTGTGGTAGAGGGACAGATTACATATAGGATAACTTTGTGCTTTGGTGTTTATTTCCTATATTGAGTGTGTGTACGTGTCATGCGAAGCTGCCAGGGTCGAGTCTCTGGTTTTCCTTTGAGTTGGGTGGGACAGTTGAGTTTGGTGCTGGGCAGGATGGGGGCACTTTGGACACGGCACTGTCTAGACATGGGTCTCTGTGGAGCTGGGTGAAGGTACAGGAGCATGGCTGTGTGGGGCGAAGGGAGGGAGGCGCAGTGACTAATCTGTGTTTATTTGGCCCAGCACTAATTGCTTTGTTGGCCTTCCTGCTTCCTCGAATTTGCTTGGAAGTGCACCGTTTGTCTGCTCTTTTTTCAGAATTTCCCCCCCCCAAACCCCCTGTAGGTTGGTCAGCATCGCTTGCCGCAGTGCAGTACGACAAAGATGTTACACCCACTACTTTCAAATGTCACCAGCCACCACTGCCGTAGGGTGGATTATTAATAAACCGTTACCACCATGGCTTAAGTAATCCAATAATGTGCACAATACTCTAGGTAGCACCTTATCGTAATACGAACCACTGGCCTAACACTTAAAGTCATTTAATTTGGATTTCTAAAGCCCACTTTTAAGTAATAGCGAAGAAAAGTAGCAGAAAACGGATTCTAAGAAGAAAGTGACCTGCTATTATGCTTGTGTCTACTCGTAATACGGAAAATGGTGTGTAACAGACATAAATTTAACATCACTAGATCCAAATCCTAAAGCCCAATATGCGCTGCAAATAATAGCGAGAATACATAACAGTGAATCCATGCCATTTGAAACCTATGACAAAAATGACCAACTATTGTACTTGTGTCTAATCGTAATAGAAACATGATTCCTCAATAATACTCACTTTTAGTCCCACACGCAAATCGTTGACAATTCCATCGTCCACAGAGTATGCAAGAATGAATTTCTGGCGTGGACGATAGTCGCCATTTTCATCAACTTAAATAGTACAAAGATAGATGATGTCCCTCCCATCACAAGGAACTTCCAGGTAGATAGAACTATGGCAGCAATCTTTAAATGTCAAAATTCAATTGGGGTCAGGCAAATAAAATCGCAGTGGCCATCTTAGAGTATCCACACTCATGTACAGAGTGAGGAAACGTTCCTACTAGGTCTTTATATTATGATACCGGAGATTATGCGCAAAATGCTAAATACATACTCTTCCTTGCAACAGCATTCTAATGTAGCAAATAAGTATTCCTTTAATTACAGGTCCCTTCGGAGTTGAGGGCAGCGTGTGACAATCTAGATGAGATACGGTGGCCATCTTGAATTCTCAAAATATCATATACATCGTAAGAAAAGATAATATTAAATCACCTAATCCTAGTCAATATATTGGTTGACTATATATTAATTATTCAGCCATATTATTAATAATGTTTGGACATACCGAGTATCAAGAGTTTAGGGTCGTTGAGAAGCATTAGGTCAACTAATATTTTGAGATAAATATTTCATGCACTAAAATTATGTGAATAAGTGTATACAGGGTGTGAAAATAAGAGATGATAAGAGGCAGTGGTGATTGTTTGAACCCTGTGCCACAAATATTTTGTTTTTATATCCATCAAAAATTACATCATAACATTGGCCCAATGAAGCTAGGTCATATTACATTCAACAGTTTTGTACATCATATGTAAACACATCTATGTTCAAACAATTGACAATTCACATCCAATGACATATTCATCATATATAGGGCGCAAGTTCATATTCTAACCTGAGTTTGTAATAAATAGGTAAACAAGGTATAATGCATCAATGACACAACACATGTTATTCATCCATTAGAGAAAAGTGATGACTTTAACCTCTTCGCCGCAGCGGACATTCCGCCGCAGTGCTGAATAAAATGACGCATGCGCGGTTGAGACGGCTCCTGGACGTCCTCCGCACACACCCACTGTGACATTGGATGGCCGGGGTCCGTCCGACGCATCAAAGAGGATATATCATATGCATTATTAATAAACAGAGATTCACTTTTCAAACATCCCTAAGGAGAGCACAGCGACATGGTGGGTCTTAGTCACCTAAGAAGTGGTGCAATTCTCGGTCAATGTTCAGTCCCTGATCTACTGCTTTCAGGTGCAAAATCCAATATTTGCCTCCTGACGCCTCTTCTGCAATTTCCATTGCCACCCCTTTCTCTACGGAGAACCACTTCAAGCCCATGATAGCCAAAACTCCTGTATTTAGTTTGCTTGTCACATGTGAGCGTGTGGAAGGCAAAAGGCTACTTCGGGTCTCCCTGTTTTACTGCTCTTAGGTGTTCTTCTATTATCCTATCCTTCAACATCCTTGTTGTGCTATCCATGTATATCTTATCACATCTACATATCAAAATATAGACAACATACAGTGCAGTGCACACGATATTATTGGTAATATGAAAGAAACAACTGTAATTATAACAAAATCTCGTTGTTTCTTTTGCCAGTCCACAGATCGAACAGTGTCCACATTTGAAAAAGCCTTTGTTATGTTGTACTAACCAGTTATACTGCATTCTGGTGGTACCTGGGTAGTTCGGACTGATTAAGTTTTAGGTAATTCATCCTCTGTGCTACAATTTCTCCTGGCCTTAACCATTTCCCCATAGGGGATTGCTTGTAGTGGTGCCTGGGGCGGACGCTACTGGCATGTAATAATGCATAACAAGATGTCTCTTTTCTGAACATCCTACTCATGAGTTTAGATTCTAAATCCTGGCAGATATCAAACAGAGGTTTTCCATTAGAGGATATGACAAGGACATAATTAACAAAGCAAGTAGGAGGGTCTCTAAACTGGAGAGAACAAAGACATTAGCACACAAGAAGCCGGAGGCAATCACAAAAGGGAAATGATTAAACCAATACTTCCCTATTGCAGCAACACTGGTGAAAAAGCAAGATATTAAATAGACACTGGCACCAATTGAAGGAGTACAGTATCCTTGCCCAATACTTAAGCAAAAAGGGAAACACAACATTTCGAAGAGGACAGACTCTTCAGGTGCAGTGTAGTTCCTATATCCCTGATAGGTTCTGCGCATTGGAATAATATACACTATAGATTTGACATAGGATGGAGGTCAGTATGTCTCTATCGAGTACATTAAACTTAATTACATGTGTGTGCCAGCTAACTCAGAGATAACTAGAAACTTCTCAAATAAACAAGAAGGGATTAGTTTCCGACAACCGCATAAACATGACAACTTTGTTTCCCTTAGAATCGGAACAGTCTCAGAATCGTGGAAACACTATAATTAACAGATTCAAATTATCTGCACAAGTGAACATATGTCACAATAAAATAAGCGAGTCATTGTACTTCCTGAGATCGTTGAGATAAAAAGACCTGACTTCTCATGAATCCTTTCTTACCTATTAGGATTTGGGTATGTATTTGCATGCCGAGTGTCACACAATTTGGAGCAATGAATCCGTTCTGCACTCACCTAGGGCAACACTGTTGTGTGAGGGGTGTGAATATGTTATCTTTTTATCTTTTTTGCGTACACATCTGTTGCACTAAACTCTTGCACTTTAATGAGAAGTCAGGTCTTTTTATCTCAACGATCTCACGAAGTACAATGAATCGCTTATTTTAATATAACATATGTTCACTTGTGCAGATAATTTGAATCATGCAAATGACAACTCTGTCAGAAGTACAATTTGAATTATTATGTTGCGTTACACAACGGATCATTGAGAACATTGTGTCATGGATGGATCTTTGCCAAATCTCGTTGCATCTTTTTGGGAACACAACCTTTCTTTCACATGCTCACCCTTTATCTCTTAAGCCTTTAAAAACTGCATTGAAAAGATCTGTTGAATTTAAGTTATGCATCCCCGGGGATGTTGTATTTCTCTGACATTCTGGCTAGACTGGTCAGTAGTTTTTATTTTGTTTTAATTCCAGCCCTGAAGAGTCAGAGTTGAATGTACTCTGATGAAACACGTGCCGGCTGGCGTTTTCAAGTTGAACATTAAAACAACAAGAATAAGACGCGTCAACTGCTTTTTCTTCCAGTTCTGTGAACTGCCATATGATATGCTTGATTTTTATGTGTGCACAGATTCTTGGTTTCATCTAGAAGATATGTTCAGTGAAGGCCATAAAGCCGACTCCCTGGCTGTCTTTATTTGGGTGAACAAGACTTGCATACAGCAAGTGACCCTGGATGTAACCGTTACTACATGTGGGATACCTGGCAACATGCCACAGCAGCTGTGATCATTCAACATGAGGTAACTTCCATTTGAAAGTTGTCCAAAAATGGTATTAATCACTGCAGCCGGCGAACCTTGCAGGTGGCAGGATAAGTTTGTAGTGGAACCATTACAGGCCCCATGTAAATTAATACCCTGACATAGGAGAGATCCGCTTAGTGCGTTTTCACATACTTAACTGCTAAGAAACACTTCACGCCCCCACTCCAACATCTGTGTGTGTAAGGTAAATCCCAGGATGTCTTGATGTATCCTTTACCCAAACTTTGATATTTGCCTGCTGGTATATGTTTTAGGCAATACTGAAAATGGAAAGTTGTAACAAGCAAAGTAATTTTACCATGTATGATCCACTCAGTAGCTGGTTTTACTGCCACCGTGAATGGTAATTTATCCAGTTTTTCAAAGCTCAGCACCGTATAGTCTGCTCCCCTCTGTGCCGGTTTGATCTGTTTATCAGTGAGATTAAATTCTGAAAACAGTGACGTAGTGTTGATTAAACGCCAAGGCACATAGCCTGCACACAAGTTTTGTAGCTTCCAGCCTAATAGCATGATATAACATAGTTAAGACTGACCATGTTGCAGCATGACCAAGTCTTGTTCCATAATGTCTATGGCAGAGGATACTATGCTGTACAATGCATATATCCTGGACGACAGGATCGTTAACCTATTGTCTTCTACAGTGAGAGATTTATCTAAATGAATACGATAAATTTCTCGTATTCTTTCAGCAGTTTCTGCTTGGATAACCTTCCATATTTCATTATAAGCAGCGTAAATACCGGCATATATGAAATGTTTTGACGCAGGTTTTTTGGACCTTGCAAGAAATCCCTAAGGCCTGAGCCTTCTTGAAATACAGTTAAGTGTTGTTTCACATCCTCTAGTGTAGCTTTCTGTAGCCAATCAAGGCAAGTTTCCCTACACTGTATGTTGTTACGACACCTGGATGCTGTCTTTGAACATAGCGTGGGTCTGGCCTATTGATAGTGAAACCCTGTGTTTTGTTCAGGAATTGATCTTGACAGTTGTTTGTGTCTGTGGGCATGAGCAACCATTTGTTCCATTCTGGATCTGATCTGTTGTGATGCAAAATAGTATGTACGTCGACCTCCCCCTGTGAGGTGCTATTACTAGCAGGTGCAGGTATGGACGGAGTGTTCATGTCTTTTATCTTGGCTATCCCAAGGCAAAACTTTGTTGGACAGTGTCATTCAAAAACATAATTTGCTCAGGGATGATACAGGTTCTAAACAAAGCTTCTACCCCTTGCACTTGCCAATCTTTTGTACCCAAGACAGATTTTGTCTCAATGTTGTCTTTCCAAAAGTTGAAACCCTGTCTAGGCAGTTTGGAAATAAAGGCTGCAGAATAAATCTTTTTTGTATTAGTTAACATATTTTTAGTTCCTGTCTTGTTCACATTTTTAAAGAAAAACGTTTCTGGATTTGACAAGTTGAACCCTGAAAAATATGGAAATTTCTTTGCAAACGTTTTTGAGCTACCCTTTGGAGGTGTAGGACAATGTCCCATTGGTTATACATAAATACATTTCTAGGTGATGCAGTTCTATGCAAGAAATGATGACCGTAGTGGTTATAACAATACGTTTGTTCATAGTCTGATGAACTCCCCAAATACTCATGATTTGTGAATACTGCAGATATTTCTGGATCAGGCATCATGTTATTAACAGTCTATAAGTCCCAATCATCAGAAAAGGTACTAGAGGTAATAAATTCACTTAATGACATTTTAAATAAGTGTGGAATCTTCAACAGTTCTGATGGGCCAAAAATGTCATAATCAGTTTTGTCCCAAACTATACCATCTGGACTCTTGCTTCACGACGGGACCATTTGTGTGGCTGGAGTAGTAAGTTAACTCTTTTAATTGCTGTGTCCATTTGAATATATCTTCCATTTATCAGCATAACCAGAGTTATTACCAGAGCTAACCAAAGTAGAAAGAAGAATATTCCCAAAACAATCCATAGTTCAATCCATGGTGAAACTAGATAAGTCCCACGGGCCAGGATGCATTGTACTTAAAAAGTAGCATTTGTGGGTTTAATTTGTACATGTCCTGGTAGTGATTAACTCCTACATTGGTTTGCCCTAATGTAAGACCTATCTCTTACATTGAATAACACTGGTTACATTTAGGCCTAGGAGAAAGTTTAATTTTGCCAGAGTAATCAAGTAATTTGAGTAATTACCCATTACTCTTGTGATGCAAAATTACCAAACTTACGCAATGACACTACCTTGAATAATTAAGAGCACTGTGGGGCAAACATCCTACCACAGAAACAACAATTTAAGAGAGAGTGAGTGACTCTTGGCCAATGTTGTTTATGTTCTGTAGCATTTAGTACTATTTTCTTAGTGCAAAATTTATTCTCAGGCCCAATTTGGACACAAGGGTGCATTTTGCACTAAGAAAATAGCACTTAATGCTGGATTATGTTTCTCATACAATTACGCATAATTATGAGTGATTTTGTGTTAATTACAAGTAATTACGCTAGAGGAAATTACACCAGTTACATATACTCCTAGTTTCCTTATTTCTTTCATTTAATAAGCCCTAACTGCCCCAGGCCCAGGATTCAGGGCAGGTAGAGATGTTATGTTTAGACTCAAATAAATTGCAATTTAAAGTCTTCTTTAATTGTAAAGTCAGATTTTAAAACATAATTCTAGAAATACCACTTTTACAAGTGGGTGGAAGAACCGCTCTGATAAAAATGGTAATTCTTCCAAAATGTCTGTACCTCTTTCAAAACATTCCTATACCCCTGCACAGAAGTTTCTTTGCCACGCTCCGCTCACATTTAATATAACTTGTGAGGGGGGTGGGCAGCCCATGGTCTGCTGGGATGCCCTGACATTGCCATACGAACAGGGAGGGTTTGGGATTCCGAATTGTCGTATGTATTACCTGGTTGCACAATGCAGCTTTTTGAGACACTGGTTTCATTCAGATTCTCGGATTCCTTATTTACAACCAGAGTCCGATCTCTCTCATCCCACCCCCTAACAGTACTGTTGCCAGTAGGCATGGCCATAAATCCACTGGACATATAGACACTATCAAAGACCAGCTGGGCCTAGAAACATCTCATTCTGGTGACCAGGGCGCAGCTCCTTAACTCTTTGGCACGTCCCTTGGCAGCAAATATTTGGGTGCCCAGTACACAGGAGGCAACGGTGCAACGTACCTTAACTAAATTCGATCTGGCAACATTTGGGGATTTGTTCCCCGGTGGACACCAATTTCCTGAGTAGAGGATGCCCGATTCAGAGAAGACACATTCATGGATTTGTTTATATTGTGCAGATTGCAGAGGGTGCTCCGATCGCTGATCACCAGTTACCCATTAGAACCACCTGACTTACCCCCATTGATACTGCTGATTAAGGAAAGTGGCGGGGAACATCTAATATCTAGATTGTATAGAGCCTCCATTGCAATGCTCCCAGCAAGGGATGATGGGGTGCGGTTGGCATGGGAACAAGACCTGTGGCAACCCCTCACAGACAATCAGTGATGCTATTGCTGCAAACATACCCACAAAGGTATCTTTTAGCCACAAACATAAAATATTACATTTAAAATGTTTACAGAGGGCATACATCACTCCCGTTATGGTGCAACGAATAGATCCTGCACGCCCGCCCGCACACATGCCCTCGATGCAACGCCCTTATGGCAGATTTCGCAAATATGAAATGGACGTGCGATAAAGTGGCACAATTCTGGACAAGGGTGTTTGAGGAACTATCCCGCATGACTGACATGACCAATACACCCACACCCCTTCAAGTATTGCTAGGATACGTACACAATCTCCCCAAGTCCTCGCAGTGCTTCTGTGCATTAGCATTCTTGTTGGCAAAGCTGGAGGTTGAGCTACACTTGGGGGCGAACACCCACTGACATTAAAAGGATTGATGTTTAACATGTCATACTGCAATACTAATAGAGAACTATATGCCCAATTGCAACCACCGGAATCCAGACCACTAGACATATGGCAACCGTCCAGATCATATCTGCTAGCACAAATATCTGTGAGCTCACAGACAGAACAAACTCCACAGTCGGGAATAGCACGCGAGGAAGGGTAGTGTTAACACAGCCACACGCATTAAAACATTCATAATGATGTGTTTGGTGTACCCTCAATTGGAACAGGACAGAAGATGTTGTATCAAGTGGTAGCTACTATGTAACATATAGACCTTCAATGCATTACTTGTTTTTCCTTTTTGCGAAAATGATAAATAAAACATTTAAAAAAAAGAAAATACTACGAGTATGCAAAGGTCTTTCTACCTTTTGCCACAATGGTGGACAGCTTACCAAAATGCCCCCCCCAGCACAGTTCCCACCGATTTTGGTGGCGCATTCTTGATGGCGGGGAATATGAGGACATCTCTACAAAGAAAGACACACTTACTTCATATTGTTAAGAAGAAGGACCCTTGTTTGCTGAAGATTTACCTCTTTGTACTTTTGTCATCTTCTCTATGGGATTATTCATGTTATCACAAATTTTTGGATAAAGAAACACGAGGATCAATCACATTGCCAGAACACATACAAGGTCACTGGTGACATTTTCTCATGCTCAATTATACAGCTGAATTGCAGAATACGTACTGAACATTTACGCAGGATTTATTACTTAGTAATCAACCAGTAGAAAGTACTCCACTTGGGTAGATATTTTGTGCAAAACTGTGGACTCTTTTTGTATAAAGGGGAAGGTGCAGTGCAGTTCTGTTCTGGCCCAGTCACTGACAAATCTACCTGCAAACCCACACAGACACCCACTCACATACTCCGGCACTTAGACACCCACTGACATACCTGCTCAGACACAGATACACCCACTCACAGACCCACTCAGACACTCACACACCCACTTACAGACCCACTCACAGACTTACTCAGTCACTCTCACACAGCCTCATAGACCCACTCAGACACTCATGCATCTACTCACAGAGCCACTCACAAACTCTTGTAGCCACTCATACACCCATTCTGACACACATGCACTCACTCACTGATCAAATCAGACATGTACACCCACTCACATACCCACTCAGACTCTCATGCACCCACTTACAGAACTACTGATACTTTCTCACATCTACTCACAGACACACTAAGAGACATACTCCCACTCGCAGACCCACCCAGAGACTCACACACCCACTCACAGACAAAGTGAGACTTATGCAGTCACTCACAGACTGACATACACACACATGGAGGCACTCACAAACTTACTCAGACACTATCATACCCACTCACAGACCTACTGAGACAGACACTCATGCACCCACTCACACACCCATTAAGACACTTATGCAGCCACTCCTATACCCATTTAGACACTCACACACCTACTCATTCACCTATTGAGACACTCACACACACATTGAGACGCTCATGCACTCACTCACACACCCACTCTCAAAGGTTACAGGTTACAATTAAGATTAAAAAACAGAAATTCACTTAAAAAACAAATGTTAAGGATGTTAGAATTAGGAAATAACATTAAAAAACATTAGAAATTCACTGAAAAAAACAAACGTTACAGGGATGTTATAGTTAGGCTCGTATTTCACACAAACAAAACCATAGAAATTCACCAGATATAGTTGCCTGAGCTGACTATTACTTATACCCCTACAATGCACTACTTATGAAATAACATATTACATCACTCATGACATCTCAAATGACATCACTGATGACAACACTGATGATATCATCTATAGAACAACTCACACACCTACTCACACCCCTATATAACCTATCATACACCAACTCAAACACCCACACAACCCCTCATATACCCATTCACAGAAACATACAAGTACTCACACAACCCCTTACTCATCCATAGAGCCACTTACACACCCACTTACTCACTCATACACCCACTCCCGCATCACTCGCTTGTCCATATAGCTACTTATACAACCAGCTAATCAATCATACAGCTACTCACACGGCTACACAGTCAACCACATAGATACTCACAAAACCACTTATTCACCTATACAGCCACTCACACACCTAATCACTCACACAAACAGCCTCTCAACACAGCCACTCATTCACCAATGCAAGCACTCACACTCACTCATGCACCCACACAACCACATACATACCCATGCACACATCTACACAAGCACTCCCACATATGCTCACTCACCCATACAGCCATTCACACAGACACTCACTTTTCAATACAGCCACTTATACACTAATTCACTTAACCAAACACCCACTCAAACAGCCACTCACTCAGGCATACAACCACTCACACACCCAGTCACTCACTCGTACTGCAATTCAGACACCCACTGACTCACCCATACAGTCACTCACACACCCACTCGCCCCCATTCAGCCACTGACACAGCCAGTCACTTAGCCATACAGCCACTGACACACTCACTCATTCACTGATCTAGCCACTCATAGTGCCACTGACTCACCCACACAGCTACTCATGCATCCACTTATACACCCTTCCATCACTCATATACCCATACAGCCACTCAGAAATCCACCCACACACAGGTACACACAGTCACACAGCCACTCACATATTATATGTTAGAAGTAGTATCACTCATTAGTAGTACACCTAGTATACTCATGTTACTTTTGTAGTAGCTTAGTATATATACTTAACAATCATAAACTCTTACAAAAAACTTACACTATCTTGATGATATCATCAGTGATGTAATTTGAGATGTCATCAGTGATGTAATATGTTAGGTCATAAGCAGTGCATTGCGGGGCGTAAGTTATAGTTAGCTCAGGTAACTGTAATTGGTGAATTTCTATAGTTTTGTACAAGTGAAATCCGAGCCTAACTATAACTACTTTAATTCTATTTCCTAACTATAACATCCCTGCCACCTTTGTTTTCTGCAGTGATATATATATCGATTATCGATGATTGATTTTTTTCATATTATTTCTTATTTTTTTATTTTGTGCAGCAACTTAATATCAACATAGCGAATTAAAGGTCAATACATTTATGTAAATAAATATGTATAAATAAATAAATAAATACATACATGGATTTATAAATACAGAAAATAAAATATTCATATACTCCATAAATATATATTGTGCAAATATTGTTACTAAAACCATGTAAGAATACACAGAAGTTGAACGTAGCCTTAAAATCACTAGTTACAATCTTCATGCACATTGGGATGTTGCACCGTATTTATCTTTTTTTAATTTCTTATTTTACTAAGTTTACGTCTTAAAACTATTGATTTCTAAAAGTGCTCCTGTGCCCAACAATGCCAGAAATAAGTTCTTAAATGCAAAAAGTGCTTTGTGCCTCACAGTGCAGTAATGAATTGAAAAAAGTACTAGTGCTATTTTAAAATAAACAAAATGTTTATAACTATTCAATCGGGAGTATTTGAAATGTACATGTATTCTTAGCTGGTAGCAGTATTCTAAATCTCATCCAGTAATATAAACCTGCTACTGATTCTAATGTGGTAAAATAATGGTGGTACATATGGAGCTTATGCATTGTCTCTGGGAGGTCCAGGTCTTAATTACCTTTCTTAGATTACAGAAAATTGTGGAGATCTTCAGTATTGTTAAGTCCTGTCGGTGATTTACAATCGAACTCAAGAATCATGCGTTGCTCCAGTTGTCGCTAAACATGAAGTAGTTATCAAAGGGTTGGTGCCGCCCCCCCCCCCCCCCCAGGTCTGGCTCCAGCAATGTCCTGGAGTGCTCAGCACAGTGCAGTTTGCTATGACTTGCTCCTGCCAAGCAAAGCAAACTCTGCTCCACTTTGTGGAAGCAAGAGCATTAAATATGCTCTTGCTTCCATGAAGTGGAGCAGCATTGCTTTTGGACAGAGGGACCTGCTTGTTAGCAGCTCCCCCTGTCCAAAAGAGATGCCATCTCTCGCGAAAGGGGGAGAGCTGGCGGGGCCTGCAGGGGCCCTCAGACTACTACTGCAGTCCCCAACAAGGTGACCATACCCCAGGGGATGGGGTCCCGGGACAATATCAACCCAGGGAGGGGGTCTGCTCAGGCCACTTCACCATTTAAAATAAAAAAGATGACGGCCTGGCCCCAGGGGATGGGGTCCCTGAGGCTGAAATAGGCCTGGGGGGGGTGCCCCCTTCCCTTTTTTTCAAAACAGAAATATAGACTTGGCCCTAGGGGATGGGGTCCCCGGGTCAAAATTGGTCTTAGGAGGCAGCTGCATGGCCCCCTCCCATTTACAGAATAAAATAAAATAAAGGCAGTCCCTGGGGGATGGGGTACCTGGGTCCAAAACTGGCCCAGGAAAGGGGGCCACATGGCCCCCCCTACCGTTATTTTAAAAGGTGTAAAAAAAGGAAAAGGCCAGGCCCTGGGAAGGGGGTCCCCGGGTTCATAACGGGCCCAGGAGGGAAAAAAACTCAGGCAAGTCGCTGGAGGCCACACCCCTTCACAGGCACTCTGCAAACACACCTTCTGGCACAATGGTGGTTGGGGAATGAACTCCCCTTGAATGCTGAGGGTCTTTGGGGGCCAACAAGCCCTCTTGTTACCGCCAGTAAGTCCCAGCGAGCAGGATTGCTGAGAGGACTTGAAGGCAAGGCCCCCTTTCTGCACCACTCTGCAAATATACCTCCTGGTGATCTTCTGATTGGGGAATTAATTCCACTTTTTTCTTGAGGGCCTCATTACGAAGGTGGACTACTTCCACCAACCAGTAGTGCACCAGGAGGGACGTTTGCAGAGTGGTAGAGAAAGGGGATGTGGCCTCTGACAACCTCTCAGCAATACAGCTGTTTGGGTATTACTGGTGGTGGCAGGAGGGGTAGTTGATCCCCAAGGATCCTCAAGAGCCAAGAGGACTTCATTCCCCAACTAGTAGTATGTCAGGTGACGTGTTTTCAGAGTAGTGGAGAAAGCAAGTATGGCCACCCAACATCTCTTAGCAAACACACTGTGTGGGACTTACTGGAGTTAACAGCAGGGGTGGTTGGCCCCCAAGGATCCTCTGGAGCCAAAGGGACTTCATCCCCCTACTAGTAGTACACTAGGAGCCACGTTTGCACAGTCGTGGAGTAAGGGGGCATGGCGTCTGACAATCTCTTAGCAACCCTGTTGTTTGGGACTTATTTGAGGTAACAGGGGGGTAGTTGGCCCCCAATGATGTGCTTGAGGACCAACTACCCCTCCTGTTACCTCCAGTAAGTCCCACACAGCGGGATTGCCAATAGGTATTTGAAGGCCAAGCCCCCTTTCTCTACCACTCTGTAAATGCGACTCTGCTCGTGATGCACTATTGGTTAGGTGATGAAGTCCACTTTACTCCTGAGGGACCTTAGGAGCCAAGAAGCCCTCCTGCAACTTTTGTAAGTCCTCCACAGTGGGATTCCTGAGAGCTGGTCAGAGGCCCAGTCCCCTTTCTCCACCACTCTGCAAACACTATTACTAGTTAAAAAACATTAGAATTTAACTGAAAAAAACAAAGGCTACAAAAATGTTATAGTTAGCAAATAGAATAAAAAAAACTTATAGTTAGGTATTAGCATTTAAAAACGTCAAAATTCAATGACAAAAAAACAAATGTTACAAAGACTTTATAGTTAAGCTTGTCTTCCACTTGTACAAAACCAAAGAAATTAAGCAGATGTAGTTAGCTTAGCTAGCTATACCTTGCGTCCTCACAATGCACTGCTTATGACCTCACATATTACAGCACTCATGATATGGTCAGTGACATCAATGATGACATCACTGATGACATCCCAAATTAAATCACTGTTGACATCACTGATAACATCATCCACAGATTCTCTGGCGCAACCACTCAGAACCCAATATAACCTTTCACACACCCACTCCAACTTCTACACTAGCATTCTCAAAACTATTTCCACACCCTTACCAGTACTTACATACCCACTGACTGATTCATATGTCTTCACTCACATCCACTCAGTTACCCATACAGCCACTCATGCACCAACTCACCTACTATTACAGCCACTGATATATCCACTCATACAGCAATACAGACAATCACACAGTCAGTAACTCATAGAGCTACTCATACACCTACTCGCTCACCTATAGAGTCAATCACACAGCCATTTCATCACCCATACAATTATGCACACACACCCACTCGTTTATTCATACAGGTGTACTAACGTTAAAATTCCGCTATTCCACGTGTAGATTTTAAAACGCGCTTTGTATACCCTTATTTGCAGCGTCAGGACTATCTGCAAATGGCTTTCGCCAAAGCTGAAGGAATCACCAAGCTACTTTCAAATCGGCTCTCACGTACACAGAGCGCCATCGTGTGCATTCTGGTAAGAACAACATTGCAATTTTGCTCATGTTCTTTAGCACACCATCCATGCTGAGTCCAACCCTCCGTGTCCACTATTTCCTTTCACTCCCCTGATACACCACTGTATTTGATACTCCAGAGCCTCGGGCCAGCTCTATCAGCACACATGTCTGCTTACTTCACCCTCACATGGGATAAGTGATCCTACCAAGACGTTGTGTTACCTACAGTTTTTCATTGGTGTGCTCTCCTTAAATGTGATTCCTAAACCACTGATTTTTGTCATCATTCCACAGCTCCCGGCTGGGATCTCTGTGAGTGTTTTTTCACTATATTATCACGGTGCCACCACTTCTCTCACTAGCAGCGCAGGCCCTCTTCAGGTATTCACATACGTAATGCCTTCTATAGCTTCTCTACATTGTAAGATTAATTACACTCAGATGGCCCACTAGCTAATATTGCCCCACCATTATTTCCCATAGGTGTCCCTACACTGTTGAGTTCTGAGGAGATCCTACATCCCCAAAAGGTCGAAACGCCGTCGACAGTTCAAAGAGGCAGACCACAAACAACAGTTTCTTATTTTTTAAATTGTTGTTGATCAATTGTATATACATCACATGGTCGCCTCTTCTTGATGAAACAAATGAAAAATAGAAACCTTCTAATTATATGCCACTGTAATGTCACTAGAGTAGCGTAGGTTCTATGATATTTTCACTGGGACACTAAAACACCTGTTAAATTGTGTATGCATATATTTTGTATATTGTATAAAGTTTTCCTTATGTCTATAAAAATCATGCAATGAAATACCAAACTGGAAATGTGTGTAGACAGCTTCTTTTTCTGACATCCAAACCACCCCCCATATTGCCATTGTGCGTTATTTCTATCTAAAGTTTTTTTGTATTATCCCACAGGAGCCATTGTTTTCCTTCTTAAACTTCACACCCAGGCTCCCAGTGAGTAGGGTTCCCTTGTTCCCCCTTCTCGTTTGCTTTGGCAGGGCAGGAGACCTGCGGCTCCCGTACTACCATAGCAAACTGGGGTTTGGTTTTTTGAAGAGAGAGCAGGGAATCCTGCTCTCTCTTCTAAAAAGCAAAGCCGATTGCTTTTCCACATGGGGAGCTGCATGTTATCCTCAATTATCATTGTTTCTGTACGGCTCTGCATTGCCAGGGCCTGGATTGAGGTAGCTAGTCCCAAGATCACTGATTTTTGTTTTTTACTTTGTTTGTTAGTTTTTGAAATGGAACTTGCATTAGCGAAAGCTCAGGGTTTACAGTCAAGGGTGAAATTCGGTAAGGTATGGTCAAGTTTGCAATGGGAATAATTGCTCCTGTTTGCTCAAAGGCTCTAGTAATACTTTCGTTGTCTTACTGTTTTTTTTTTGTCTTTTTCTTTTTCTTCTCTTTCTTTCCATTTCACCTGGCCTAGATTAAAATCATTAGGTATTAGACTGCCTTATTTGACTTCTGCTGATTTTCTAATGCTCCATAATTTTGTTCGTTTTTGCTGTTCTTAACGATTTCTGTGCTATATATGTTTTGATGTTTTTGCTTTGCTTGTGACTTAAAAAAAATTAAAATAAATAAATAAAGGAGAATGGTTCAGACATTCAGACAAGCAGTGGTACAGTCAAATGTGTAGAATGTATGCGGTCCCCTAACTATTTCCAGACTACTGAGTCTCACCTGCTAAAGTCCAGGGAATAGTATTTCCTGTCCTGGGATCTGTTGAGAGCCAGGGATAAGCCCATTGATGTACAACTGACTTGCAACATCCCAGGGGAGGCTTGGTCTGCCCATTTTTCTAAGCTATATTCTATCTCTCTAGACGTATTACAATCTAACACGGATTTCCTACTCAGACTGCCGGTTGCCACCACAATCAATGATTGCCCCTTTAGCGTTAAGGAAGTAGAAGGGGCAATTAGGTGCCTTGTTACCAACAAAGCTGCTGGCCCGGATGGCATTCCAGGCGATCTGTTGAAGGAAAATGCATGTGTGTGGAGTAGATTAATTGCCTCACTCCTGAATGAGGCTGTTTTGGGAGGCTGCCTACCTGACTCCTGGAGGGGTGCTGAGGTCGTCCCGATTTTTAAGAAAGGCTGTCGGGACGACCCAGCCAACTACCGTCCAATCAGTCTGCTAGATTCAACCCAAAAGGTAGCGGGCAAAGTAGTCTTAGGTAGGATCCTCCATTGGGCTGAAGAAAACCAGGTATTATCAGATTTCCAGGCCGGATTTAGATCAGGAATAGGTACCATCGAACAGACATTTCGCCTACTAATGCTGTATTGGAAAGTGGTCGTATTGGGCAAGGGCAGTTTGTATCTAGTTTTCATAGATTTGCGGACTGCCTTTGACCTGGTCCCACGAGCCCAACTGTGGAATGTCCTAGAATGGTTGGGTATCCCCCCATACTTGCTGGGATTGCTTATCAAGTTCCATGAACGCAACTTTGCTCAGATTAGGTGGGGTGACCAGGGGCAAAACACATCTCGCATTCCTGTAGATAGGGGTGTCCGCCAGGGTTGTGTGCTAGCCCCCACTCTGTTTTCACTTTACGTAAACGGAGTGGTGGAGCATCTTCTTCAACAACCAACAGATGCACCCTCCCTGGCTGGCAGAAAAATACCCACGCTCCTATTTGCAGATGACACCCTCCTAATCTCAAAAACCCCTGTAGGCATTCAAAAGTTGCTTTCGAGCTTTAAGGACTTCTGTGACACCAAGGGCCTAGCTATTAATATAAGCAAAACCAAATTCCTTGTTCTAAACCCCCCTAAGAAAACTGTAATCCCCCCTGTTCTAGACTTAGTCCCACTTGAAAGGGTCAAGGAGTTCGACTATTTGGGCATACGACTCTGTGACTCCATGAATTGGAAGGCTCATCACCAAAAAGTATTTTTGATTCATAAGAGGGTTACAGGGGCCCTGCTAAAAGAACAACGTGCCTCATCCTTTAAACCTATTGGGGCATTATTAGATATCTACAGGGCAAGGGCGGTGAGCGCGGCATTGTATGGTGCGGAACTGTGGGGTGTACAGAGAGTTAACACCTTAACCTACCTCGAAAACAACTTTCATAAGGATCTTATGAAGTTGCCACATAGTACCCCTACACTCCCTCTCTTGCTTGATGCAGGTACACGCCCAATAAGTGAGCAAGTTAGGCTACGCCCCCTCTTATTATGGGCCCGGGTATGGAACGTACCAGAATTGTGCAGTTATGCTGATGCCCTAAGAGAACTCCTTGCTTTACCTGGCTGGCATAAGGTCGGCTGGCTTAGGGAAGTCAAGTGGCTTCTCTATGAATTAGGTTTAGGAGATGCTTGGGTTAATAGAACAGCTCCACCAAAACAGATGCTCAAGAAATTCTATTGGTCATGGGCGTCTAATGTGAGAACGAGCAACTCCAATCTTTGTAGATCAGCTGTAGAGTTTCTATTAATTAAGGAGCTCCCTTATAGAGAACCTTACCTGGACTCGATCCCTAATCCGTGGGACAGATCGTTGTATTTTAGATTCAGGGTGGGAGTCCTTCCTTTAGGGCAGTTAACTTCTAGTTGGAAGCCTCCGTTGCAAACCATACCATACTGCCCTTTCTGTAAATTAAAGGTTGAGTCTACTGCCCACCTGTTCGAGTGTCCCGCATATGTAGCGCCCAGGTCTAGATGGCTGAAACCATTATGCAGGAGCCTCGGCACTAGATCGCATCTGGAGGCTCTAGGTATATTACGATCTGATGCTCGTCCTTTGTTCGCCTGTTGCCTGGCAACATTTCTGGGCTGGGCATGGCGGATAAGATCTGCAAGGAAACTCCTGCTCCAGTAATATGTTTTGGTGGAATCAGCCCCTAATCTGTTCTTATGCCTGGGCAAATATTCTATCTTATGATTTTATCATTGACTCTGTAGATTTTATATAATGTATATTGTTAGATTAATATGTATTTTTTTACTTCTGTATTGTAATGCTTTTATGATATGCTAATATATCGAAATAAAGCTATTCAACAACAAGTATTTCCTGTCTGGAATCACACTGTGAGTCTGTGTCCACTCCTACAATCATCCTGACAGAAGCATGTGCTTATTTAATGTCTCTGCTGACACATAAGTGCTTATAAACTTATCCTGCTGTCAACTACTAGCAGTATGAGAACCCATTCACTGTTTATGCACTTGGAGAATGAGTCAGGCATTTAGACAAGCAGTGGTACAGTCAAATGTGTAGTATGTATGCGGTCCTCTAACCCCTTCCAGACTACTGAGTCTCTCCTGCTACAGTCCAGGGAATAGTCTTGCCTGTCTGGAATCACACTGTGAGTCTGTGTCCACTCCTACAATCATCTTGACAGAAGCATGTGCCTATTTAATCTCTCTGCTGACCCATAAGTGTTTATAAGCTTATTCCGATGTCAACTGCTACTAGTCTGAGAACCCAGTCACTGTTTATGCACTTGGAGAATGAGTCAGGCATTCAGACAAGCAATGGTACAGTCAAATGTGTATAATGTATGCGGTCCTCTAACCCCTTCCAGACTACTGAGTCTCTCCTGCTAAAGCTCAGGGAATAGCCTTGTCTGTCTGGAATCACACTGTGAGTCTGTGTCCACTCCTACAATCATCATGACAGAAGCACGTGCTTATTTAATCTCTCTGCTGACAAATAAGTGCTTATGAACGTATGCTGATGTTAACTACTAGCAGTATGAGAGCCCAGTCACTGTTTATGCACTTGGAGAATGAGTCAGACATTCAGACAAGCAGTGGTACAGTCAAATGTGTAGAATGTATGCGGTCCCCTAACCATTTCCAGACTACTGAGTCTCACCTGCTCAAGTCCAGGGAATAGTCTTGCCTGTCTGGAATCACACTGTGAGTCTGTGACCACTCCCACAATCATCCTGACAGAAGCATGTGCTTATTTAATGTCTCTGCTGACACATAAGTGCTTAGAAACTTATACTGCTGTCAACTACTAGCAATATGAGAACCCATTCACTGTTTATGCACTTGGAAAATGAGTCAGGAATTCAGACAAGCAGTGTTACAGTCAAATGTGTAGAATGTATGCGGTCCCCTAACCATTTCCAGACTACTGAGTCTCTCCTGCTAAAGTCCAAAGAATAGTCTTGCCTGTCTGGAATCACACTGTAAGTCTGTGTCCACTCCTACAATCATCCTGACAGAAGCATGTGCTTATTTAATCTCTCTACTAACACATAAGTGCTCATAAGCTTATACTGCTGACAACTGCTATTAGTCTGCAAATCCAGTCACCGTTTATGCACTTGGAGAATGAGTCAGGCATTCAGACAAGCAATGGTACAGTCAAATGTGTAGAATGTATGCAGTCTCCAAGCCATTTCTAGACTAATGAGTCTCTCCTGCTAAAGTCCAAGGAATAGTATTGCCTGTCTGGAATCGCACTGTGAGTCTGTATCCACTCCCACAATCATCCTTACAGAAGCATGTGCTTATTTAATGTCTCTGCTGACACATAAGTGCTTATAAACTTATCCTGCTGTCAACTACTAGCAGTATGAGAACCCAGTCACTGTTTATGCACTTGAAGAATGAGTCAGGCTTTCAGACAAGCAGTGTTACAGTCAAATGTGTAGAATGTATGCAGTCTCCTAACTTCTTGCAGACTTCTTAGTCTATCTTGTAAAAGTGCAGGGAATAGTCAAGCTTGTCTGGAATCAACACTGTGAGTCTGCTTGCACTCCTACGATCATCTTGACATAAGTATGGCATTATGAAATCACTCTGCTGAAACATAAGTACTTATAAACTTACTTTGATGTGAACTACTAGCACTCACTCTAGGTACTCATTCGTAGTCTATGCCTTTGTATTGCACTTATTCATTTTAATAAGTATTTAATTAGTAGATGTGTACTTTATTATATTAAATGTGATTTGCAAAGGGAGTGTTTAAATATTTTATTTTATGTAGAATGTGTTTGTTTAGTAATAGAATAGTATATTTTATAGATGTTTTTTAAAAAATATCCTATATTTTTTCATGTATTGTTCATCATCATTAAAAGAAACTTATTATGGCTAGAAAAAGAGAAAACAACACAAAAATGACTATTACTTGAAGAAAACTCAACAGCAAGTATTGGATGAACAACAGCATGTTGGAAAGAAGAAAAAGTCTTGCGGTAAGAGAACAAAATAATTTATTAAAAAACTTTCAAAGCCTCGAAACAGTGTGCAGATTGTTTAAAGTATAAAGAATGCCTCAACAACAAAAAAGAATAAGAAGAGAAACATTGTAAAAAATGGGAAATTACATTCAAAAGCAAAATGTATGGTAAAGGGTGGCAGAGTCAGTATCAAGAAATAAGAAAGAAGATGTTCTACAATAGAGTTGTCTTTAATGTGTTAAAAGATGTGAAGAAAAATAAAAGAAGAGCACCATTTTATAAAAAGAAGTTGAAATTATTGTTGAGAAGGCTTTTGAATTTAAAAGGAAATTATTAATTTGAGTTTTAAACAGAATTCGATCACTAGATAAACCAATCCATTTTATGAAAGCCAAAAATAAGAAGAAAAGAGTAATTAACTGAACTAATTTTTGTGATTTTTTTTGAATGAATGGAAACAGTTCAAGTTCAGAGCCTTTCTTTAATGAAGAGAGTAATTTTCAGACCAATACTTTATCGCTAGCATTTGATACCAGTGGTCGAGCTTATGAGGTTAGAAATGGTTGTCCTATTGAGAAAGAGAAGATGGTTTCTAGCAATGTAGAAGAACTAATAGCTGATGAATTTCTAGGGAGACGTCCTAAAGCACTAGTGTATCCTTGGGATTGCAGTAGTATTTGTAGTATACAACAGGAATCTATTGATATTTTATGCAAATGTTTACGACAGTATAGTAAAAAAAAAGTGTTAAACAAAAGATTAAGATATTGCAAGGACTAGCTCCTATCAGAGTGAGAAAAAATACTGGTTTGCAAGGTCATTCTCTGGCTTGTCTTTCTAGGAAAGTATGTCAAAGTGTTTTTCATCATTTCAGAATGTTAGCAGTACATCATTCTCAAATGCGGAAGTTAGTCAGAAGATTGTATTACGCAAAAAGTCCAGATATAATGTTAAATGAGTTGAATAGTGCTCTTTTGCGTGGGTCAGTATCAAATATAAAGAAGGTTTGTAATGAAATCGAGTTTCGTTACTTTGGTCCTGAACAAAAGAGTGCAGAAACTGACAAATTAATAGAAGATGTTGAAGAGAATGTGGAACATACTACTACAAAACATTTTGAAGAACAAATTACAAAGTTTAAGGTGATTTCATGTGAACGGCCAAATTACTTTTGTATTTGTTGCCGACAAACTCACTATAAAAATCAGACTAGGACTGTTGATCTATATTTAAAAAGTGAAAGAGAAAATAATGATATATGGAAGGAATTTTCAACTTATTTTTTGGTAGAGAGTTGCTTTGATGTGGATTCTGATCAGCGTATTTGTAAATATTGTTATAACAAATTAGACGAGAATAAAATGCCTGCTAGAGCTGTCCATAATAATCTAGAGTTGGTAACTATTCCTCCAGAACTGATAGATTTAAATACGTATGAGTCTTTTCCGATTCAATGTATGCACCCATTTCAGGCTATTGTTCGTATGGAGCCTAAAACAGGTAAATTGCCTCCTACAGATTTACAGAGAGGAGTTGTATATTTACCTCTAGATTTAAAGAAAATATTGAAACTATTGGTGTAGAGAATGTAGAAAGTGAACCACTAGTTATTTTAGTTAATGGTGTTCCTACTAAGAGTAAAAAAATCTGGAAAGAACTAGTGGATGCTAGGAAAGTGCAAAAGGCAACATTATATCCTATAAAAAACAATGATCACTACAAAAATGTGTATGTGGAAGAAGAAGAAATGCTTTTAGGAGATGATAGTGAAATGTCAAGTGGTTAAATTGAAAAAGTGGACATGCCCAAAAGTGAAGAAATCTATGAACATTATAGTGTACATTCACTTCTTTTGAAAGAAGTGATGGGAATACTATATTCCAAATGAAGAAAGCAAAGGGGACTCCCATGAGTGTATGGGAAAAAAGTTTGGAAGCTCGTTGTTTTCTGCAGCTATTCCCAACTGGAAAGGGACGATATGACGAATGATCAGTGCAGATTCCTGCATCAGAATATCAGACAACAAGATTGTATGCAGAAGATCCAAGAATTCGACAATGTATCCCATATATATTTAATTTTTTGTTTGAGAGTGACTTGTCTGGACTTTCATATGCAGTCAACCACATATTAAAAACAGGAGTACATCTTCAAAATGTTTCTGCAAAGGAATTTATGGATAAAGTACATCAGAGAGACGATCATTTAGAATCTCAGCTGATTAATTTGATGGCATGTCAGAGTGGTACTACTGAGTATTGGTACCTTTGTCATCGAGAACTTAAATGTATGCTAAGGAACTTAGGAACTCCTACATGGTTTGTTACCGTAAGCTGTGCCGAATACGCTTGGGATGATTTACTTGAATTTCTTCGAGAAGCAAATTCAAATATAAAAAATATTACATACAAAAACCTGGAGAATTGTGATCTTTGGATCCTGTTAATGTATGCAGATATTTCAATCATAGGTTTGAAGCTATGATGTCTTTTATCTGCAATAAAAAGAATCCTCCTCTTGGAGAAGTTGTGGATTTCTTTTGGAGAAAGGAGTATCAAGCTAGAGGTGCTCCTCATATACATATGCTGTTATGGATCAAGGATACACCCAAATTTGGAACTGATTCGGATGACACTGTTTTGTCTTTTATTGAAGAATATGTCACATGTGCTATACCAAAAAGAACAGAAGGAAACACCTTAAGGCAACAAGTCTTACGATTCCAAAGTCATCGATGTGGCAAATACTGTCGACTAAAGTACAAGTCTAAGGAAAAGTTTTATTCCAAATGTCGTTTTGGATTTCATGTCCAGTAATATCCAAAGAAGAGTAAACAGTTTCATGTCAGCTGTGAGACATACCATTACTAGAAAATCTCCTAAAAATACATACAATTTGAGAAGAAGTGAAGAATCAAAGTATATCAATGATTATAATCCTGTTATTCTCTCAATGTGTAATGCTATTATGGATATACAGTATGTTGCGGATAATTCCATTGCTGTTGCTCGGTATGTGACATCTTACATAACAAGAAATAAATATGGGAAGAAATTTCTCACGAGAAGAGTCTTAGTAAGAAATTGTAAAGTTTCAGTTTGAAGATGTTATCCCATCGAGAAATTGGAGCGTATGGATGCTTAGATCGGTTATCATCTGCAAATTCATACTCAAAATCCAGAAGAATCATTTGGGTGAGTCTAGGTCTTGCTGCAACACGAAATTGAGTTCTTAAATCTATACAAGAAATTGAATATTTAGGAGAAAAAGAACCGGAAAGTACAGATATTGCCAAAACAAACATGTTGGACACATATTATCCAAATAGAAATCCTCATCTCTTGAGAACATATGTCTCTATGAAGTGCTGCAATATAACACTTTTAAAAGGAATACTACAGAAAACATAAATGATGGAAAATAATATGCAGTGATTGGTTCTGAAGGATGTTTGGTAAAACAAAGGAAAGGAAAATTTGATTAATCACGGAAAACTGAGTTGTGATACTTCTGATAAAAGGGAATTTTACTATTTCGCACTTTTGCAACTCTTCAAACCGTGGCGTACAGAATTGGAATTACTTGGAGATTTTCAGAGCTATGAAGATTCGTTCAATGCTTATAAAGATAGCATAGAATGTACAGTTTTTGTAAAATATCTCAAAATGTTGAACAATGAAATTGATCAAGAAGCTACTATTGCAGCTGAGATTGCTAAAGACAGTTCTCAAGACAGTCAAAGTTCTGCTCCACTGACTCAAGATCCACTAGGACAACCAATACTTGAAAATTAAGCGGCAATCGCCATGAACGAAGGGGAAACAGCAATGCACCAAGCTCAAAAAGATATTATGGACTTAGGAAACTTGGAAGAACAACTAAATGTTGAACAGAAAGAAATATATCAGCAAGTGAGACAACAGATTGACCATGGATTTCTTCATGAAAAGAAAGAATGCACATGCACATCATTTCAACCTATCCGAATGTATGTCAGTGGTCAAGCTGGAACAGCAAAAAGTTTCTTAATTAAAGTATTGACCAGTTATCTACAGAAAACAACTGACTCACATTTGTCTTGTGTTGTAAATGCTCCAACTGGGTTGGCAGCACACAACATTAAAGGAATTACATTACATTGTTTACTTATGCTACCTGTAGAGCATGAAAATAAATTGGAATATAACAAACTATCTGTAGAAGCTTGCTAGGAAGTTTCAAGAGTGCTAAAGAAAATTTAACTTCTGATTATTGATGAGGTAAGCATGGTCTCAAACTTAATTCTTGCTTTTGTGCATTTAAGAATGCAGCAAATTCTTAAAACAGAAAAGAATGTCTTATTTGGAGGAAAACATGTGATAGTTTTTGGAGATCTACTGCAACGTACTCCTGTCAAAGGACAACCAGTATTTATAACACTTGTACATGAAGACACCAAAAAGTCTTTGGGAAGTGTTGGAAACGTTAACATTTGGTCATATTTTAAATAAAAAAAATTCATTTAAAATATGCGACAGGCAAATGATGCTGATTATTGAACTATTCTACAAGATATAAGAATTGGAGTATTGACAGAATATGGCAAACAAGCTATGCAAACTCGACTACTTACAAACTTGTTTCCCAATGAAAATATAGGGCCAGATGTAGGACAGCTATTACCGGTCGGTAACGGCCGAAATTAACTAATTTTGGCCTTTAACGACCGGTAATAGGCTTTTCTTAAGTAGGGGGCCAATTTACAGATTCGGTAAACACCGAATCGGTATTTACCGATTCGGTATTTACCGAATCATCATTTACCGATTCGGTATTTACCGAATCGGTAAATGACATGTAGGAAGCACTTTAAACAGTGCCCATGTGCTTTAAGGATTCGTTATTTACCACCAACTATTAGTTGGTGGTAAATAACGAATACATTTGAAAATGCAAATTTGTGCCTTTTCAACTGTGCCATGTGACAGACATACATGCCCTTAGGGCATGTATGTGTGCCACATGTGCACACACGCACTATTCAGGGGTGCAACAGGGTGTCAAAGTGACACCCTGCCACCCTTGACCCTTTCTCTATTTTACCAAATCGGTATTTATCGATTCGGTAATTGACATTCATTCCTATGGGCCTCCAGGCGCATAGGAATGAATGGTAATTACCGAATCGGTAAATACCGATTCAGTAAATACCGAATCTTAACGATTCGGTAATTTTTACCGAATAATTACCTACATAGGATTTACCGATTCTAAAATACCGAATCGGTAAAACTCTGTATTTTAGAATCTGTAAATCCTATTTACCTACATCTAGCCACAAGTTCCTGAAAAAATATATAAAAAATTGCAGAAAATAAATCTATAATCTGCTTAATTCCAACACTGCATGAGTGTTCTATATTCAATGAAGAACTTTTGAAGGTAGAAAATGAACAATTAATAAAAATGGAAGCCATTGATAAAATAGAGCATAAAGGAATCACTATTATTTTGATGGAAAAATTGAAAACAAAATTGGATTCTTTAGAAAAATCTATATCTAAAACGGCTGGTTTAGAAAAAAAATTGTATGTATGTGTAAACTGTTGGGTAATTTTACGGCATAATTTGGATGTGGAAAAGGTTTAGTAAATGGAGCAATGGGTAAAGTTGTTTTTTGTTAATTATCAAAATAGAGATATAATTGAATTTTTAAAAATCTAATTTGATCAGATTGAAGAAGTAAAACAAATTGGTTGTTGTTCAGTTTGTTTTTTGTTCGTTAAAGATTTATATGTTTGTAGAAAACAGTTTCCTCTTTCTCTGGCATATGCAGTGACTATTCATTAATCTCAAGGTTTAAATGTAGATAATGCTTTTGTGAACATTGGAAATACAGTGCTTAAAGAGGGTATGGCATATGTTGCTTTGTCCCGAGACAGAACTTTATCTGGATTGAATTTGATTGATTTTGATGAGGGAAAGATTAGTGCAGATGCAAACTGTGTAAAAGAGTATAATCGGTTAAGAAGAGTGTATGCTCCCATTTTAGGTGAATATCCTGTCTATGAAAAGCATGTAGTAGGTCGAAAAAGAAGATATGAGAATATCTGTAGCGAAGATATAGAGAAGGGAAAAAAATCAAGCAAAAAGAAAAAGGACACTATTGAAGAGATTGTCGGGTATCAGTTAGAAAATAGTTCAGGTATCAACTGCTATGCTAATGTAGTGGTTAATGTTGTTTTTTTCTAGAAAGTTTGCAACAGCAAATTATGGAGAATCATGAAAAAATATTTTGTTCCCTGTTGCATTGTATTTATGAAAAATTGAAAACTAATAAAAGAAAAATACAAAGTGTTTCTGATCTTCGTTTTGGTTCTACACAATGTACACGGAATATTCAACAAGATGCTCAGGAATTTCTAATGTATATGCCTGCAGTATTGGAAAATGAAGGAATAGAAATTGAAAATCTTTTTGACCTTCGTTATAAATGGGATCATGAATGTGAAAATTGTATGTTTACTTCTAGCACTAACATAGACACTGAAAGCTTTATATATTTGACTATACCAGACTATAAAACAGTGTCTTTCAACAAACTAGTTAAAGCGGCAAATCAAAACATGGAGTGTAGCCAATGCAAATCAGAAATGTTATAAACATTATTTATACAAAGATTTGGACGATATATAATTTTAATGATTCAAGGTTGTACAGCTGATGAAAGAAAATTGGAAACTTTAATTAAACATTTTGTAGCAAGTCAACTATCAATATCAGGAAGAACTTTTGTAGCAGTAGCAATTATTTTCCATGATGGTCCTTCTACAACATCCGGACATTACACTGTCTATTTAAAATGCAATAAAGGATGGATACACATTTGGTTTTTAAACATCGTTTGCCGAATTACCAAATTCCTAACTAATATTTTTAAAGCCAAAGTTTTAAGAACATAATTCGTTAAAAGGTAATAATACGATTACTATTGGACAATTTCAGTATAAAGGAATTCAGGAATACCATTTGGCCTAGAGGAAAGGTATTAATTTTAATTAAGCATGCTTTACTTGGACATTCTCACAGCATATAATTTTTGAGAACATCAATTAGAGTATATGGAAATTATAAAGAATTGTTCATTGAATTATTATTTCAGTTCTTTCATATTGAAGTAACAAAATTCTCTTAGAAAGAAGCATTTTATATATGTGCGATTTGTATTATATGGTATGTTATTAAGGATGTTGTTTTTATGGAATGTTGAGAGATAGTTCACTATATTGAAAATATTTTAGACAGATTTGGGTTTTTTGAGACAATCTTATTGGTTGGTTTTTTTTGCCCACTGTTATGTGATGAGTTACATTGAAATCTCTGTTTGTAGTGAAATACAATATATTCTGAGAACAGTAAAAAAGGCAAACGAAATAATTCACATAATGTTAAAATTATGCTGTGTTATAAACAATACAATCTTATGTATTATAACTGTATTAGTTCTCTTTCACAGATTCTAATTCTAAAGTATGAGATTTTAAAACATTTAAATTGTAAAAAACAACTGAAACATTCTTAAGCATTTTTTGATATGTACTACTGTCAAGGTAAGATTAAGTAATGCATACACTATCAATGCACTACTACATTCAGCTGTGCACTATATATATATAAAGCTCTAACCAAATACCAAGTAAAGTAGTACCTATGCAATCTAGGAGTCCCGTCTATCTCATACACTTCTCCAATCACCCATCCAGAACTATCTACATTTTCTATCACTTCACCAAAACCTAAGCACTTATCATTTCAGCAGCATACACTCTCTTTGCAGCACTGAAATTACTTCAGTTACAAGTCATATACTTAAGAAATGACCTAGCCACTAACAGAAGTGCAGGTACAATATTTTGTACAGTTTACATGTAAACTCTAAACTGTTACATATTATTGATGCACTCTTCTAAATACCCAATTACAACTTATGTAATGCAGGAATCCTTCTATCAGTCTCATGTATTTCTCCAATCACCCATTCAGCTCTATCTACGTACAGTATAACTCTGCAATACCTAATCACTTATAGATTCAACATGTACTTTATTTGCAGGACTGGAATTATTCTTGTTACTAATTATGTAGGTAAGGAATGGCCTGCCAGTAAAACTAGTACAGCTATAATATTTTGTACACTATGCATGCAGATTTTTAAGCAGCTACATATTCTTGATACACTCTTCTAAATACTCAGTTAGTACCTATGCAGTGTAGGAATCCTCCTGTCTGTCCCATGCATTTCTTCAATTACCCATCCAGCACAATCTACGTATCCTATTAGTCTGCCAAAACCTAAGCACATAAATTCAGCATGTATTCTCTTTACAACAGTCACATTATTCTAGTAACTAGTGAAGTACCTAAGGAATGGCCTAGTCAGAAAACCTAGTACAGCTACAATATTCTGCCCAGTATGTATGCAGACCTCTAATCAGCTACATAGTATTGATACACTCTTTTAAATACTCATTTAGTACCTATGCAGTCTAGGAAACCTTCTGCCTGTCCCATGCACCTGCCCATTCACCCATCCAGCACTATGTATGTATCCTATCACTTGGCCAATACCTAAGTATTTATAAATTTAGCTTACACCTCTTTGCAGTACTGAAATTATTCTAGTTATTAGTCATATACTTAAGGATTAGTGATACACTCTTCTAAATACTCAGTTAGTACGTACGCAGTGTAGGAATCCTCCTGTCTGTCCCATGCATTTCTTCAATTACCCATCCAGCACTATCTACGTATCCTATTAGTCTGCCAAAACCTAAGCACTTATAAATTCAGCATGTATTCTCTTTACAACAGTCACATTATTCTAGTAACTAGTGAAGTACCTAAGGAATGGCCTAATCAGAAAAACTAGCACAGCTACAATATTCTGTGCAGTATGTATGCAGACCTCTAATCAGCTGCATAGTATTGATATACTCTTTTAAATACTCAGTACCTATGCAGTCTAGGAAACCTTTTGCCTGTCCCATGCAATTGTCCTTTCGCCCATCCAGCACTATGTATGTATCCTATCACTTTGCCAATACCCCTGCATTTATGAATTTAGCTTGCACTCTCTTTGCAGTACTGAAATTATTCTAGTTATTAGTCATATACTTAAGAATTGGCCTAGCCACTAACCCTAGTACAGGTGCATTTCTTCACATACTATGCATGCAGACCTGCAACAAGCTACATACTATTAATACACTATTTTAAATGCCCAGTTAATACCTATGCAATGCTGGAATCCTTCTGTCTGTGCCATGTTTTTTTTGCAATTCCCACATCCAGCACTATCTACGTATCATATCACTTTACCAATACCTAAGCATTTCTAAATTCAACATATACTGTCTTTGCAGCTCTAAAATTATTCTAGCTACTAGTCAAGTATCTAAGGAATAGCCTATTCAGAATAACTAGTAGAGCTTCAATATTCTATGCACTATGTATGCAGACCTTTAATCAGCTACATAGCATTGATATAGTCTTTTAAATATTCAGTTAGTACCTATACAGTCTAGGAATCCTTCTCTTTGCCCCACGCACTTTTCCATTCACCCATCCACCTCTATCTACTTATTCTATTACTCCACTAATACCTAAGCACTTATAAATTCACTATACACTCTCTTTGTAATACTGTAATTATTGTAGTTACTAGTCATGAACTTATGGAATGGCCTAGTTAGTAACACATGTACAGCTAAACTATTTAATGCACTATCAAAGCAGATCTCTAACTTGGTAGATATTATTGATAAACTCTTCTAAATACCCAGTTAGTAATTATATAGCGTATAAATCATCCAGTCTATCCCATGCACTTCTTTAATCACTTATCTACCAGTATCTACTTATCCTATCACTCCATCAATATGTACGCACTTATAAGTGTTCACTCAGTTTGCAGCACTGTCAACATTCTAGTTACTAGTAGTATTCTTATAAAAAGACTTAGGCACCAACACAAGTACACAGATAATATAATGTGTATAATTTGTTCAAATCTCTAAGACAATACATACTATTGATTCACTCCATTAAATACTGAAGTAGTACCCATGCAATGTTGGACACGTCCTGTCACTCTCATGCAATTCTTCTATCACCTAACCTGTACTATGTTCTTATTGGGCATATCTACAAGCACCCTGCACCACCAGTACGTCACTTTTTGTAACATAGTGATGGTGCCAGACACCGCTTCATATTTACAAAGAAAGGAAAAGCCACCTTGCGTAACTTTTCTTCTCCTTGTAAATACAATCTCTTCATAGACAGCACTTTGTGATGAAGTGGTGTTCAATAAGTGTTGGTGTTGATGTTTCCACAGAACACTCAGAGAACAAGACACATCTCCAGATTTATGAGAAATCACGAATCTCGAGATGTGTGTGAATGCTGTGGCATCCTAGAGTTACTGTACCAAGGCACAACGAGGAGAATTGTTTTCATTTCTCCTAATTTCTTTCTCTTTCAATGCAAACTGCATTCCACAACATACATTGTGAGGGAAAAATCCCGTTACTGATTGTTTTTGTACAGGACCGTGTCCCTTCCTGCATAAAAAACAATCTCCCCACGACACAGACATCCTTGCACCATGGTGCAAGGATGCCTATGTCACCACATGGCTGCACTTTCGGCAGCAGTGAAAAGAGAAGCATAGAGTTGCAACATATTTATCTACATATGTCACATCTCTGTACTTCGGCTGTGCCACAGCGCAATTCAGCTAAAGAGTTTGCACTGTAACGCTGCAGTACTTCCTCATAATTCTTCACCTATAAATTCACCATACACTACTAATACATTCCTACAGTCAATCATGCTCTACACATATATTGAACCAAACTTTCACACATTACCATACAATTATAGTTCTTTCATTAACCAGATAAGGTAGTTCTGAGAAGAACTTTTTTTTCCTTTTATATATTTTTTTTCTTTTTCAGAACAACTTTGTATTTTTTGGGTGTTTTTTCAAAAAAAGAACAAAAAAACAGGAAACTTCTGGAATTATTTACCATTCCATTAAACAAAGGAAATAAAAAATTAACAACGATGGTTCCGTTGCGCAGCACAAACTGCTTCCACTGATTGCTCTCCAAAACATATCAGTTTTTGCACTTCACACAGTGCTGTTCTAGGAAGTCAAACTCTGGCCTAGTGTGCCTGATGATGTTCCAGATGTGCTTGGCACCGCAGCTGAAGGGTTCATTGCAGCTCGCCTTCATTCCTCCTGAGCCAGATTTAGAGGATGTATTGTTCCTAAATGCTCGTACATGGAGGCAGTTCCACAAGAATATTTTTTGTCACTAACTTTTGACAGCACTCATTGGCAAATTCTGCAAGTCACCTATCTAGCGTTCACCTTTTTCTCCCTAGGTGGAAAAGTGAAGAACTTCCAGACGATGGATTCAGGCCTTTGAGGACGTGGTGCCTCCTGCAAAAATTCTTCTTCTGAAGATCCTTCCTCCTGCTGCTGCTGTCAAGAAGCCTTGTTTTTGATTTTTTTTTGATAAACATAAAAAAAATGAACAAAAAAGGGTTCTTGTGGGACAAGAGATGTCCCAACAAGAATGATTGAAATGGATGGGGTCCTTCAATAGTTACAATGGGAAATGTTATTAACCAATCAAATCTTTTTTTTCAGGTCACATGGGATCCGCGCACCCTGCGCTCACCAAGCACGCACCCAACACAACTTCGCGAAAATATATTTGAAAGTAATATAACTTTATTTTAAGTACAAATATATTATTTTTATAAGTATCTTAGATAATCTTTTGCCCTAATATGTATAATAAAGATACATATATATATATAATTTTAGACATAATTGAAAATTCTCTGGAGTCGCGCATACAGCGAGCACCAGCATGTATATGACGTCACGCGGGACCCGCCACCACACAAGCGTCGCGTACCATAATGCGCATGTGTTGCGAATGCACAGGACCAGGAGTCGCATATCGGTCGCATACCAATCGGGCACATCACGTAATGTTAAATATAAATGACGTAACTGAAAAAACATTAAGCTGTCGCTCAACGTACGCGGATCCTTCACGACTTTTCTAAAATGGTGGCTAAAATCCACACACCCATCGTGATGGATACGCTTTGGGTGCGCAACTTCCCCAAAAAAAAAATAATAATAAAGAAAATAATTAAAATATTTTAAATAAAAAATTAACAAATAATTTCAATTTTTTTTTTGCAATTTTAATACAAAATATATAATGCTATTTCATGACTAAAATATTTAAAAATAAACAGTTAAAAAACTGAAGAAGATCAGTACTAAAAAATAGATATAACTATTATTACACTTAAAAGTTATAATTTAAAAAACTTTTGAAATTCACTGAAAAAAACATAGCTTTCAGAGACATTAAAGTTAGAAATTAGCATTTAAAAAAATTTGAAATTCACTGAAAAAAACATAGGTTTCAGACACATTATAGTTAGGAATTAGCATTTAAAAAACCTTAGAAATTCACTGAAAAAACATAGGTTTCAGTGGCGTTATAGTTAGCTGGACATTTCACTCGTACAAAACCATTGAAATTTCCCTGTCATAGTTAGTTCAGCTAACTATAACTTGCGCACCTGCAATGCATTGCTGATGACGTCACATATTACATCACTCATGACATAGTCAGTTACATCACTCATGACATCACGGATGACATCTCAAATGATATCACTGATGACCACTGATGACATCATCCTTGTGATAGAGTGGCAGACCTCCTTTCACCCTAATATAACCTTTGATACACACACTCTAAAATAAAAACTAACATTTTCAAAACAATGGACACACCAATACCAGTTACCACACACCTATTCAGCAATTCCAAGATCTACACACACATCCACTCATTCAGCAACAGTCCTATACAGTCACTCATCCATATACTCACTCATCATATGTACTCATAAACCTATACATCCTGTTACACACCACCACTCATCCATAGAGTTACTCACGCACATAGTCACACATGCAAATAAAGTATCAAACATCCATTTACTTGCATATACAGTTATACACACACCACCACACTTACTTCTACAGAAATGACACATACTTACTCTCTTAAACAATCACTTATAGAAACACATATTTATTTAAACACAAACTCTTCCAATCTCGCACTCTCACATATACTCACTTATATACACCAAAACACACATATACTAGTTTAAAACATATGTAGTTACTCATAAAAACACTATTGAGACAGTCATTCACTCACTAACACACCCATACATACACTCATCCACCCTTACAGTCCTGCACACTTGCTGTCTTCAACACAAACAGTGAGTCACTCATTCATGCATCTATGCGCTAAGTAATACACCCCACAGAACCATACAGACACTCAGACACTCATACTGATACTCAAAAAATAACTAATAACCCATATAGACACTCATGTAGCTACTCACCAACCCATGCAGTCACTTATACACAAAGTGAGAGTCTGATACAGATATGTACATATTTAAACATTACTTGCTAACCCATGTATTCACTAAGATACACTTAATCAGTCAGTTATACAATCAATTTTGCACAAAAAATCATCCATTTAGACACTTATATACCCATTTATTTTTCCATGGACCTTGAGATATACATATACAAAACATATTTAATTTTCAGAAAAACACATTCACTGGATAATGTCATCAGTGATGTCATTTGAGATGTCATCAGTGATGTCATGAGTGATGTCACTGACCATGTCATGAGTGATGTAATATGTGACGTCATCAGCAGTGCATTGCGGACGCGCAAGTTATAGTTAGCTGAACTACCTATAACGGGGGAAATTCTATGGTTTTGTACGAGTGAAATGTCCAGCTAACTATAACGCTACTGAAACCCATGGTTTTTTCAGTGAATATATATATATATATATATATATATATATATATATATATATATATATATATATATATATGTATCAAAGATGGACTTCTCCGAGTTTTCAAAAAGTTCAAGCCACACCGATCCAGGTACTTTAAAGTTGATTTATATCGGGCAAAGAAAATGACGCGTATCGAGCGCCCAGGCTCTTGTCACATGACCAGGGTCCCGAATCACGTGTACTAATAATCGCAATTTCAAGGAAATGAAAATCAGACTCCGGATTTACAACATCATCCAGAGTCTGAAAATTGGTTAAATCATAAGTTTCTTTATGAAAATAAACAATAAATAAACACATATGCTATACTGAGCAATTTTAAACAATTGTCGTAAAATGTTGTAACACAGTATTTACATTTAATTATATGTGTTTGTTGCACAAGTCTGATGCATAAATGTACTTGTTTTTGACAAGAAATAATGGGTTTAGTACCCTCTAATCACCTGGTTGCAGACACACATTTTATCAATGAACGCTAAACTGGTTAGAACTTATATACTGTTTTCACTTAATTTGATACAATTTATAATGTTTTCCTGTGGCTACAAAGGACAGAAAGGACACACGTTATAATCAGTGACAGATGTGTCTTAATAGTTGTGTTCATGGGTATAGTGCCCTTTCTAACAAAGCATAACATGTAGTTCGTGCACTGTGTATAAATCCTACTTGGTACTCTCCTCGTACATACTCATAATTAATTTTGACTTCCTAAGATCATTCATTTCGAAAACTAAAAAGGAGAGTGTAGTTTGTGTTACCAAAATACCCAACTCCGTGCACATAATTCTTATCTGTGATATATGACTCATATTTTCTGTGCTCATAACTTCTATCGTTGATATGTGACTCATTTACTCCATCAAAATTGAAAGGATCTGACAAGAGAAGGAGAGAAAGAGACAACCAAGGTTAAATGAAGTGAATATATGCAGAACACGTTATGCTTTTATCATATACTCATAAGAAAACACCCTATAAGTCCTATGGATAGCTCATAAGTGCCCAAATTATCTCATTGTTTAAGATGATATCTTCTTTGTAACTAAATCCAGTAAAGGTACACAGTATATAAAAACAGCCCACCACATTCTCAAAATGAAAAAAAGGGGGTTATTAACAAATGGGTTTGATTACTCCAAAACAATTCGGAACCGGATTTCCTATCATGTAACGGGAGGCAAAATTCAATTAACTTCATTACAAATGTATATAAATTTCTTCCTCGATATTCATCCCCATTGGGGCGACACTTCCGGCTTGGAGAATGAATCTAGATTCTGCTCTGCGTAGGGCCAACGTTCTGTTGCTCCCTCTGGGTTTCTTGGGGATTGAATCAAGCGCAAAGTATCTTGCCTGAGTCCAATCTCCATCATGGTGTGTGTGAAAGTGCCTGGCTGTGATGTATGAGAAATCTTTGTAAGTGATTGCTCGCCAATGTTCTAATATCCGCTTTTCACAGGGAATGTTGTGGAGCCTAAGTACCACTTGTCGCATGGACAAGTGACAACATACACCACATATTCTGTGCTGCACTGGATGTTTTTGCGTATCTGCCATCTCCTGCTGATTCTGTTCAATACCACTTCCCTCACATTCACACTGTGGCTACATGCTTTGCATTTTCCACATTTGTGGAACCCTCCTCTTGCTGTCAGCCAAGATTGTTTACTGCTCTCTTGGTGGCTTCTTACAATAAGATCTCTTATAGATTTTCCTTTTCTGTAAGTGATTGCTGGATGCGGGCCTAGTTTGGTTTTAAGGATTTTGTCTTGCAACAAAATGTCCCATCTCTTTCTTACGATTTGGCTGAACTGTGGGGATTGTGCATTATAGGTGGTTATCAATCGGATTGTTGAATCAGATTTCTTTTGGGATTCTTTCGGCGCTTTGTAAAGTTTATCACTTCTTTTGATTGTTCAACTTTCTCTTCCCTTTTCTTAAGCATATTGGCGTGATATCCTCTAGCTTTAAATCTTTTGAGCATTTCCATTTTGTTGCTGTTATATGTCTCCTTTGTACTGCAATTCCTCTTAGCGCGTAGAAATTCGCTGAACGGAATGGGCCACCTGAAACTGGGCGGATGGCAACACGAGGCATGAAGCAGTGAGTTTCCAGCGGTTTCCTTCCTGAATATCTCTGTTTCTAGTTTGTTATTTATCACTTTTAGTTTGATATCCAGGAGGTCCACACTCTCCTGAGAGTGTTTTGCATGGTAAATCTGAGATTCAGACTATTATGGTTCAGTGTTTAAACAAACTTCAAAAGGTCTCTCTCATTGCCCTCCCAGACAAAGAAAACGTCGTCAATGTACCTTAGCCATATGTTGACCCTGGTGGTCCAGTGTTCCAGGGCATCACTCATGAGCACCTGCTCCCACCAGCCTACCAATAGATTGGCATAGCTGGGGGCAACTGGGGGCAAATCAGGTGCCCATAGAGGTTCCCTGGACCTGTTTGTACAGTGCCCCATTAAACAAGAAGACATTTTCTACTAGACATAGTTCAATCATCTGTAGTAGCATTAGTGAGTGGGCTTCAAGATGCACACTCCTGGATTTAAGGAAGTGCTCACATGCTCTGAGTCTGTCGGTATGTCTAATACTGGTGTAAAGACATTCGACGTCTAGGCAGACTAGCTAAAAGTGTTTTTCCCAGTTGATATTTTCGATTTTCTGCTAAAAGTATTTTGTGTCCCTGATGTGTGACGTTAGGTCTTACACATAGTCTGTCAGAAAGTGATCCACATATCGTGAGACATTCTCTAGCAGACTATTTATGGAGGACACTATGGGCCTGCCCGGGGGCTGTAGGGGGTACTTGTGTACCTTTGGTAGAAGGTAGAAGGTGGGTGTAGTAGGATTTTCATTAGTGAGAAATTTTGTTTCATCCCAGTTTAACAATTTGTTGTTTGCCCAGCCCCTCAGGTACTCAGGTACTCTACTTTGCAAGTATTTTAGGTAGGAATGGTCTACTCTGCTATAGCATGTTGTGTTGGACAGCTGTCTCATCGCTTCCTGTATATATTTTTTCTTGTCCCAGAGCACGATATTCCCACCCTTATCAGATGGTTTGATGACGATTGTATCATCATTCTGCAGATTCTTAAGAGCTTCTCTCATCTCAGGAGTCAAATTTTGTTTTCTTATAGGTCTGTTAAGGAGTTGTAACATGTCATGGTTCACAAGATCATGAAATACATCTATGTTGTCTCTTGGGAGTTGGGGTCTGTATTTCGACTTTGCGCTAAAGTGTGTGGTTACTGTGGTCATTGAGACTGGGCTTCGCCTGTGGTCGCTGTTGTGGCTAGGTCAGTTTCAGGTATTGTGGCTGTGGTAGGTTGAATGGGGTCCTGCACATTATGTGTCTCAGTAACATCTGGGGGTTCCTCATTACTCAAGCTCTCTAGTGCCCTTAGTAGTTCAGTTTCTGTCAGGGATTGACTGTCAGTGGTGTCCTGCAGCTGCGGACCTTGTACTCTACTGCAGTGTATTTTATACAATTTAAGTTTTCTTTTAAATAAATACATATCAATACGCGTTTTAGTGTAGTCTATTCGTGTGTCAGGGCAAAAAGTAAATCCGAGTTTGAGTACTTGTTCCTCAATTGGGGATGTGGGTCTATTAGATAAGTTCATTACTGTAAGTTCCTGCGTTTGTTCATCCATTATTTGGTCTTCTGCGTCTGGTTTCTGTTTCCCACTCCAGTATTGTCGGTTTTTGCTCCGCCGCCGTCGCCATCTCTTTGTTTTGTTCTTCCTCCTTCGGCCTTGAAACCTTGTTCTCCCGCGTATAGATTGTTCGTTTGCCTCCACCATGAGGCGCATCTCCTCAGAAAAAAACTTTACATCGGTGGGGCATGCTGCATTGCTGTCGATGGAGCTTACTTCAGAGCTCAACCTTGTCCCAGATTGCCATCTATCTTTATCCGCTGTGCCTAGAGCTCTGTCTTTGACAAGGGATATGCGGAGTTTGTCGAATTTCTTAGCAAAGGTTAGAATCATCCCAGACTTATAATCTTGCTCGTCTCTCTCAAACTTCCGTTGTTTTCTTGCAATTATGTCTTTTTCAAATTTCTCAATTCTGTCATTGACTGCTGACAGAGTCTTTTTTACTTCAGTCTGGTATGGGTCTTTTGCTAAGTCATCTAGGATTTTCTGTATTTCCTCCACCAGCTCTTTGTGTTCCTCCCATGCATTCTTTATTAGTAGCTGCATCATTGTTTTTGAGCAGGCGCTTGTGTTGTCTAGCCATGCCTTCAATACATCCGGCTTTGGTTTATTCAGGGTCGATACAATAAAGATACAAAGTCCTCTGGGGACGCGATTCACCTCCACGTAGTTCTGGAGGTATGTCGCTTCCCACCAGCGGCAAAGTTCTTTTTTGCGCAGTCTTTCAAGTGCATTATATTTTTGTTTTAAATATAATTGTGTTGGGCGTGCAGTTTCATTTGATCCATTCTCTCCGCTTTCTTTGTGTGCGCATTTTTTAAATATCAATTCTGCTGAGGCCTCCCGCCCCTTTAGGAACTCCATTGCCCACAATGCAGTGCGGGCCGCAGACCGTGCTTGTACCGGATCGCGCTTCTAAACAATGTTCCAGCACGCCCTGGCAGCTGCTCACCCCTACAGCTCTCTCTCACCTTCCGTGATGTCCGCTGGCATAGAGGGAGGTCCTGACAGTCTTCTGGGGTGCAATCTTCGTGCTGCTGGCGGGCGGAGATTATTGACTCTCAAGTCAAGTTTTAAGAAATGGCGTGGTTCTCCTCACTTCTGATCGGGCTGGGGCTCGTTCGATGAGCGGGCACCGCTGCTCACAATAACAAAGATGGACTTCTCCAAGTTTTGAAAAAGTTCAAGCCACACCGATCCAGGTACTTTAAAGTTGATTTATTTCAGACAAAGAAAACGACGCGTTTCGAGCGCACAGGCTCTTGGTCACATGACCGGGGTCCCGAATCAAGTGTACTAATAATCGCAATTTCATGGAAATAAAAATCGGACTCCGGATTTACAAAATCATCCAGAGTTTGAAAAATTGGTTAAATCATAAGTTTCTTTATGAAAATAATCAATAAATAAACACATACGCTTTACTGAGCAATTTTAAACAATTGTGGTGAAATGTTGTAACACAGTATTTACATTTAATTATGTGTGTTTGTTGCACAAGTCTGATGCATAAATGTACTTGTTTTTGGCAAGAAATAATGGATATAGTACCCTCTAATCACCTGGTTGCAGACACGCATTTTATGAATGAACGCTATACTGGATAGAACTTATATACTGTTTTCACTTAATTTGATACCATTTTTAATGTTTTCCTGTGGCTACAAAGGGCAAAAAAGACACACGTTATCATAAGTGACAGATGTGTATTAATAGTTGTGTTCATGGGTCATCAGCAGTGCATTGCGGGCACGCGAGTTATATTTTTTTTTTTTTTTTTCAAAGACCTTTATTGCTCACGTCTGTAAACATACACAGCCCGAGGCCTACAACCCGGAGGCCAGCAGCGGCGGGATCTTAAGCCAGTAGCATATACGTTCATAATTTACACAGCCATATAGCTGACAACCCTGGGGTCCGGCGGCGTAACACACTTATCGTTTATACCTCTGAGCACGCTTGTTCTATTCGTAGGATAGCCTATTGTTCCTCCCTAAGGGAAGCAATGTTACCCTAAGTCCCAACCCATGTCTCTGCCCAATCCTACTCCTTTCTGCAATGGCCATGTCATCCTATATCTAAAAACCACCCTAAGGCCCTACTAAGAAGTATACCATATGGGGAGTGTATACGCTTAAAGAGAAACTGTTCAAAGGAAGATGATGCGGAGAGCAAAATTCAGGAAAGCAAAAAAAGATTTGAATCTAGAGGATACAAACAACGTGTCCTAAATAACTGTAAGAAAAAAGCGGATCAAAAAACAAGAGCTGAAACGCTCATAGAGCAACCTAAGGTTACCCAGGATAAAGATCCCCCGAGATTCCTAACTACCTACAGCAAAGAAAGTGGTAGCATTGCAACAAAAATGAGAAAATACTGGCACTTAATATCAGGTGATCCTGATATAGGAGAAACTGTTGGAAAACAACCCTCGATAACCTATAGAAAAAACACATCTTTACGAGATCTCCTTGTGAAAAGTCATTTTGAAATAAAACAGAAACCAGACTGGCTGACAGAACAACGGAAAGGATTCTAACCATGCTCATCTTGCAAGGCTTGCAAAATTGGAAAAAGCATGAAGAACATTGAGGAACCTGACGGAAAAATCATGCATATTGAATAATACATCACGTGTACTTCAAAAAATGTGGTGTATATGATGGAGTGCAGATGTGGAAAGAAATATATAGCATGCATGTTGAAAAAGAGAATTTTGGAGCACATCCGTGCAGTAAAGAACTCAAACATGTTATATGCAACTGCCAAACACATCAAGGCATGCCATAATGGTAACTGTAGAGCCATGACATTCTATGGAATCAGAATGCTGCCAAAAATGGAAAGAGGAGGGGACTCCGTTCGAAAACTGCGTCAAATGGAATCACGCCTGATAATCAGACTACGAACCAAGAGCCCAAGAGGCATCAATTTTGGAGAAGAACTTGATATACATCTGGAGTAACCAGTGCGAATGAACTTTTGAAATAGGGTACTAACCCAAAACTGTTGTAACATGAGAAAATAAGGGAACTAATCCCATAACGTTAACAAACTATAAACAACTCTGCCATGTGAAAGAACATCGGACGCTACATACTATATGAATGAAATGTAAAGCGCAATTGTCTTTCTTTTCTTTTAATTTTCAATGATTGTTTCAAACTACGTATCCCATAATGCCACTTAAGGGCTAATATGAGCCAGTATAAATACAGAAACAGTAGAAGGACTTACTGACCATGACCAAAGCCTTGTGTGGCTGAAACGCGTTGGTGGGGTAAAGCGTTGAATTAAAGGGCTTCTAAAAGTATCCGGTTGTGCCGCCTCCTTTGTTCGAAAATCTAAAAAACTAACAAAGAAAAAAATCCTAAGCCACCCCGACCCCAAATCCCTATGCACACCTAGCCCCCCCAACTTCACACATAGCTGTGGTTGTAGCATGTCGTATATCCCTGTCACTCCTGTGATTTCTTATGACCCAACCATCTGCCTATTTCAGCCTGTATGTTCGCTCCACTGTGTGTCCTAACCCGCCGCTCCTTAGATGGACCCCTGATGTGTCTTAGCGTGTTACTATCAGGTCGTCTCTCCTCCCCTCCAATGTCGTTCTCCCCTCCCTAGGGGCTAAGTCCACCCATATCCCTCTGCAGTGATAATTTACTATACTACATTACTACCCTACCCCTGTGGCCGGCATTATGACTGACAGTGTACTATCCAGATCTGCCTCCTCACCCGCTGCGCTCCCTGTGTCTCTGGCTCTCAGATGTGTTTGATATAAGCCTCAAAAATTCTTCGGTCGGCTCGTGGAGAAGCGTGGCTCAGTGGTTAGAGGCGGCAGACCCGGAAGCTGAGATCAGCCGTGGACCAGGGTTCGATTCCCCGCCTCGGCGGGTCTCGGGCTCAAAAAATTCCACGGACTCGATAATTCTCGTTCCGGTGCCTACTCAACTCACGGGGTCACACTCTGCGACTCTGGGCAATAGCTTGCTTAATCTCCACTATGGCCCCTCGCGGCGGGATGCCTGGCTTTCACCTTGTGGACACCCTGCCGGGGTATCTCACAGGGGAATACCAGGACGGGTTCCCTAAGCAAGCGCCGAGATGCCTACGGGTAGTCGTGCACTATACAAGAGCGTAATCATTTCATTTCATTTCATTTCTCGTAGGGGGTAGCATCTCGCTGTAATGTTCGGATTGCGTGCAGCAATACAGCATATCATGTGCCCACCTCTTGGCCGTAGGCAGTGGACCTCTCATCCAGCATAGGGCTACCACGCGCCTTGCCATTAGCATTCCCATACCAACGATTCGCCTAACCGCTACTGGCAGCCCTCTGGAATAGCCGAGTAGAGCTAACCCCGGATCCGGAACCAGCTCTAGTTCCAGTATCTCATTCAGCTCTGTAAATATGCTGTCCCAGTATTTCTGGACCCCCGGGCACCGCCATGCTAGATGCATGAATTCTGCTGTTGGTTCATGGCATCTCTCGCATTCTGCCGTCTGCCTGAGACCGTACCTGTGAAGCCTCTCTGGCGTGTAATATACTCTTTGGAGAAACTTGAAGTGTACTAGCCTGTGCCTCCCATTCAGCGATAACTTTTTAGTGTTCGCACAGCAGTATCTCCACATGCCTTCATCTATCGTGACCTGTAGGTCTCTCTGCCATTCACTCTGGCTTTCATGAGCTGTTGCTCTATATGCGTCATTGCCATTTTGTATAAGTTCGTAATTAACTTGCACGGGGCTTCTGTTTTGATAACGTACGTGAGTTCCAGAACCTTGGGTGGTTCTGCTAGATCTGGACCCAAAAGGTCCAGTAGTGCGCAGCTCACTCTGTGATATTGAAAACGGAGCAGTAATGGGGTGTCACAGTGTTCCGCCACCACCTGTTCCCACGTGTTCGCTTGCCCTTCCAAGAATAAGTCTCCCGCTTCGTTGATTCCCAGTTTATGTAGTGCTTGCACCACCCCTCTTTCTAAAACTGGTGCTAGCCATATAGCCCATTCTAAGGGCATGCAAGGGGTATAGAGGGTTGTGCAGTGCTGAGGTTGCAGGAGGGTGTGCCAAGCATGGTTTGTGGCTGTTATGGAATCTAATATGCCCGTTCTGCGATCTACTGGTCTGAATACCGTGGTCGGTAGTGGGAGAGGATCCACGAAGACTCGTTCCATGCGTATATGGGGGATATGCGCGTCTCCGTGTATCCACGTGTGTAGGTGTGCTGCCTGCGCGACTCTGTAGTACAGCTCCAGATCCGGAGCCCCCAATCCGCCCATATCATACGGTAGCATTAGAAAAGTCCACTGCGCTCTGGGTTGTTTGCCTCCCCACGCTAGTTTAATCATGAGTTGTGTCATAGTCCTGAAGAAAGCTTTCCATAGGACCATCGGTATAGCACTGAACAGAAAAAGGAATCTGGGCAGCACCACCATTTTCATGATGGCTATTCGCCCCATTTGGGATAGCGGCAGCCTGCACCACTTCTTCACATTATCTTCCAGCTTGCTGTACGCCACTCCATAGTTTTCTCTTAGCAGAATGTCCGAATCTGTGTGCAGTTGTACCCCTAAATATCTAACCGACTCCTGGGTCCATTGCAGCGGGAATTCCATGTCGAACTTACTGGTCGCTGGGGTTAGGGGAAAGGCCACTGACTTCGACTAATTCACCCGCAGTCCAGAAAGTGTCCCAAATCGCACTATTCCCTGAGCATTGATGACAGTTTGTTCTCTGGATCCCGGACATACAGCAGTGTGTCATCAGCGTACCTCGATACCACAATTCTATACGTCCGAAAGCTGACACCTTCGTTACTGTGGTACTCGCGCAGCTCACAGGCAAGAGGCTCTGCCACTAGAACGTAAAGCAGCGGCGATAATGGGCAGCCCTGTCTAGTTCCTCTTCCAATCTGGAATGTGTCCGTCACTAGGTCGCCCAGACGAAGCCTCGCTGTCGGGCCATGGTATAGAGCGCCAAGCATCTGGAGAAACGGCTCGCCCAAGCCAAAGAGCCGCAATACTCGGGTTATGAACGGCCACTCAACGGAATCAAAAGCCTTCTCCATATCGAGGAAGACTGCTATGGCCTTCGCGTCCTGTTTAACATGTTGCATAGTGCCCATCACCGTGCGGATATTATAGGTGAGGTTCCGACCAGGAATAAATCCCACCTGCTCTGGTGCAACTAACTTAGGAGCGAGCAGCATCAGCCGTGTCGCCAATACCTTCGCATATATCTTAGCATCTACATTGAGTAGGGACAAGGGCCTATATGAACTGCACTCGTTGTGGGGCTTGCCAGGCTTGAGTATTGTGACTATCAGCGCTTCTCTCATAGATTGTGGCATGCTGCCTTCTACACAAATGTCGTCGTATAGTGTGGACATGTGTGGGATCAACTTTTCCTGGAATGCTTTATAGAAGCCTACCGTAAGTCCATCAGCACCGGGTGCGCTACCGGAACGCATACTCGCTAATGCCTCTGTTATCTCATCTTTGCCTATAGGCTGCATGAGGAACTCACGATGCGTATCCATGAGCATGGGCAAGTCAATGTGTTCCAGGTAGTCCGCTATATCGTCTGTGAGGTCGCCACCTCTGGAGGAGTACGGGTCCGAGTAGTAACTTCTAAACCCGTTTGCAATCTCAGCCTCATCTGTGACCACGCTGCCGTCAGATGCCCTTAACGCCGTGATCTGTGTTTTACCTTTTGTGCCTTTTAGCACTTTGGCAAGCAGCGAGCTAGGATGCTCCCCCTCACCATATGTCCGAGCCGTCGTATATTTCCCCATATGCTGAACTTCCCTGTCTGCCTCCTCATTGTACTCGGTAATTAGTGTTTTTATTTCCTCAGCTAATGCCGAGTCAGCACTGCTCTGGTGCCGACTCTCAAGTGATGCCAGCCGCTGTTCTAATAGCGATAGTCGTTGTCAGATAGATTAGAGCACGCTCAAGTGTTTAGACATAGCAATGCCTCTTATATACACCTTAAAGGCCTCCCATACAGATTGAAAACTGTCTACTGAACCTATATTAGTCTCTAAAAAGATCTCAATCTTTTACGCTAGCTCCCCCCGAAATTGCTCGTCTAACAGGGAATATGGAGGAAAACGCCATGTAAATGGTGGGATCACTTTCGCAGGGGAATCAAGTACCAAGAGGAGCAGCGAGTGGTCCGAGAGAGTCCGAGCCAGGACTGTACACTCCTTGATACGTCCCAACATGGCGGAAGATGCCAGCCAGTAGTCAATTCTGGTGTGGATATCGTGGTAGGCGGAATAGTGTGTGTAACCCCCCTGTGTTGCGTGTCTGGTCCTCCAGACATCCTCTAGATCCAGGTTGATAAACTCTGTTTGTAGTGTTTGCGCAGAAGCTGTGGGTCTACGTGGCGGGCCAGCTGATCTGTCAAGTGCCGGGTTTAACACTAGGTTAAAGTCCCCCCAAAGCATCTGTGAAGTAGTGTATGTGCGGGCTGTGTGCGCCAGCTTGCTATAAAATTCCGGGGAGTCATAATTAGGGCCATAAAAATTAATGACTATTAGAGCCAACCCCCGCCCTTTGCATCGTGATATTACAAGGCGGCCCTCCAGATCCTCCTGTAGTAGAGTCAGAGTCAACTTCCATCTAGGGTTGACCCATGTCAACACACCCCTGGAATGAGTCGTGAATCCAGCCGCTGCTGCATTTCTCGCCAACCCTCTACTGAGTAGCATTCTGCTTGTGAGCGGCAGGTGCGTCTCCCGTAGGAGTGCCAAATCAACCTTCTGTCTCTGTAAATAGCTCAGTGCCTTCCTAAGTTTGCGGTAGTCATTGAGCCCTCTCACATTCCATGTGAGGGCCCGAAGTACAGCTGTCTTATCATTTGGAATCACTTCAGTTGCGCTTGTCATTCCTCCAATTTGCGTGCAACTGGTGTGACAGAACATCGTGTAAGTCCGGTGCAAGCAGTGTGTGCAGACATAATCCTAACAATCTCCCCCCTCTACCTTGTAAAACTGTTAACCACAAAACTTTCCCATCCCCAACCCACAGCAGACCTCCCCCAACCTGGCCTTGCCAGACCCATGCCCACCCAGCCCTCCGCTTCATCCCAACCCTCAACTTTTGTCAAAGAAAACTCCGGAGTGCATTGCGCGCGGGGGCCAAGGTCGCCAAGCAGCCTAAGTACTCTATTGTTTGCCATTTCTCTTGTCGAGCCACTCCCCCGCCACGCCCTGCGGTGTGCATCATTAGAACACGGAAATACTTAGCATTACTCTCATTGAGCCCCTTCTCAGTCTCCCCCCCGTCTGAAAGTAGACCCTCCCTTGTGGACCCAGGGGGTGTAAAGTAGGTAGACATCTAGTTTTCAGATAAGTCCCGTATATTGACCGGTCTCCAGCCCCTCTCCCCTGGGTCAGCAGTCTCATTATCTATGCTTCAAACCTTTGGCATCATACCCAAAACCGCCACACGTATTCTTCACAATCACTCCCTCTGGGGAGTCAACTCACATGTACATAGTTCCATTCGCCATTGGTGAGTCCTACCATACTCTCCGCAGTTCAAGGTCACTCCTGTTCATCAAGCTGGCTGCTTCCTTCGCCTTCTTCCAGCGATCTGTTGGCGCCACTGTTCTGCTCCCTAGTCCAGCTTTTCAGCGCCTGTTGTATCGCCCGTGGGTCGGTGAAGAGGTGCGAGTGGCCCTGCCGGTTCACCCGTAGTTTAGCCGGGTATAACATCGCGTAATCCAGGCCAAGTTCTCTGAGTTGCTTCTTGAAGGGAATAAAGTGCTTGCGTGCCTCCTGGACCCTAGCTGTGAAATCCGGATATAGCGAAATCTCCGATCCCTCAAATTGCAGTGATGCTTTGACCCTTGCCAAACTGAGGGCAGTGTCTCTGTCGCGATAAATAAGTAGTTCAGCGATTATGGGGCGAGGAGGAGCTCCAGGGCGCGGACATGGGCCCAGCGAGCGGTGCGCCCGTTCTACCACAAACATTGTAGAGAACACCCCTTCGCCCAGAAGTGTGGTGAGGAGTCTTTCCACAAACGTTTCCAATGTGCCCGTCTGAGTGGGTTCTGGCAGGCCCGTGATGTGGAGGCTGCAGCATCGTGAGCGGGCTTCCAAATCCTCCGTCTTGTCTTGCAGTGCTTGCATGATCTTCTCTAGCTTCTTGTGTCCTGTGTCGAGTTCCGTCTGGGCCTTCTCCACTTCTGTTATTCTCCTCTCCGACATGTCAAGTCTCTCGGCATGTTTATCAAGGCGTTCCGCCATACGATCCATCCGATAAGTTAATGCATCAATCTTCGAGCCCAACGATGACATGCTAGTTTGTAGGCCTTTTTCCATAAATAAGAGCATGTTCTTTATATCAGATCCTGCTGTCTGCTCCTCCTCTGATTGTGTGTGAGTACTGTCCACAGCAGGGGCCCCCTGTAGCTGCGAGCGCCTCTGCGTAAAGGGCAATTTGCTCTGCGTTTTGTCCCCTTCACCATTTTGGCTGTCTGGTCTCAGCGCAGATGGAAGGTCGCGCCACAGACAAAAATCCTGTGTAGACAACAAGCTGCCAGGTTCTATGACGCAGCTATCTGCAGTCCCGCTATGCAGGGTAGGCGAGCTATCTCCACTTTCTTACTCAGGGCCCTGGTAATGCGACACACAGCTGCTGTATCGGGTCTGCGCGGCCTGTACACCACTACCGGGTCCACCACGCGGCGCACACCGCCGTCCGCCAAACCCCGAGGCTCCTGATCTATTTGTGGCGTATTCCCTCCTGTGCGTGCTCCTTACTGTGTCTCCAGTTGGCCAACGTAGCTCTTATCACTGTGAGGTCGCCAGTGTTCGCTCAACAGGCGGGGGGCACCAACCATGTGGCACAACTCACTGCGTGGGCCACTCTATCTCTCCGCCGCCCCACCTCGCCACACTGTATGTCAGCCATCCTAGAGGGCACCCACCGCAGTCAGGCATGTTCCTCCGTCTTTTTTTTGAGGGGGGGGTGGCTCTCGCTGTGCTCAATGGTCCCACTCCGGTGGCCTACTACCTGGTTTCACGCCACTGCATAAATGGGGGCACTCGGGAAGTCTCCAACAATAGGGATAGAGTGACCCCGTGTCGTGAGGGTGAGGCAGCACTCTCGGCGCTACTCTCCCCCGGCAGGGCATGCTCAGACGTGAGTCCCTTGCTCACTTTGCCACTGGATTCAAGCAAGCCGGGCTGAAGACGGCTGGAATGCCAGAAACCGGTCCTCGGAAGCTTGTTTCCGGTCCAGGGAAGGCATGGCTTGGCAGTTCGGGCTGGACTGTTCCCATGAGGAACAGGGTCAGACTGATTTGCATATAGCCATGTCTGAACTGGGGTGGCAGAGTGGGCTAAAGAACGGTGATGGATTAAACCCAGCTCTTTTGACTGGGTGTGAGTGTTTGATTGATTCAGATGCTCCGTCCATCACCACCCCCTTTTGTACCGCTTTTGGCCGCCATAAGTGTGGCAGGGTATGCTCAGACGTGAGTCCCTTGCTCACTTTGCCACTGGATGCAAGCAAGCCGGGCTGAAGACGGCTGGAATGCCAGAAACCGGTCCTCGGAAGCTTGTTTCCGGTCCAGGGAAGGCATGGCTTGGCAGTTAGGGCTGGACTGTTCCCATGAGGCATAGGGTCAGACTGATTTGCATATAGCCATGTCTGAACTGGGGTGGCAGAGTGGGCTAAAGAACGGTGATGGATTAAACCCAGATCTTTTGACTGGGTGTGAGTGTTTGATTGATTCAGATGCTCCGTCCATCACCACCCCCTTTTGTACCGCTTTTGGCCGCCATAAGTGTGGCAGGGTATGCTCAGACGTGAGTCCCTTGCTCACTTTGCCACTGGATTCAAGCAAGCCGGGCTGTAGACGGCTGGAATGCCAGAAACCGGTCCTCGGAAGCTTGTTTCCGGTCCAGGGAAGGCATGGCTTGGCAGTTCGGGCTGGACTGTTCCCATGAGGCACAGGGTCAGACTGATTTGCATATAGCCATGTCTGAACTGGGGTGGCAGAGTGGGCTAAAGAACGGTGATGGATTAAACCCAGATCTTTTTACTAGGTGTGAGTGTTTGATTGATTCAGATGCTCCGTCCATCACCACCCCCTTTTGTACCGCTTTTGGCCGCCATAAGAGTGGCAGGGTATGCTCAGACGTGAGTCCCTTGCTCACTTTGCCACTGGATTCAAGCAAGCCGGGCTGAAGACGGCTGGAATGCCAGAAACCGGTCCTCGGAAGCTTGTTTCCGGTCCAGGGAAGGCATGGCTTGGCAGTTCGGGCTGGACTGTTCCCATGAGGCACAGGGTCAGACTGATTTGCATATAGCCATGTCTGAACTGGGGTGGCAGAGTGGGCTAAAGAAAGGTGATGGATTAAACCCAGATCTTTTGACTGGGTTTGAGTGTTTGATTGATTCAGATGCTCAGTCCATCACCACCCCCTTTTGTACCACTGCATAAATGGGGGCACTCGGGAAGTCTCCAACAATAGGGATAGAGTGACCCCCTGTCGTGAGGGTGAGGCAGCACTCTCGGCGCTACTCTCCCCCCACCGTCACGTAGTAGGTGCCCCCGCGCTCTAAGCACCCTGTGTTCCGGGCCTGGTTGAGTGCTTGGGAGTGTTATGCCTCAAGCACTCCCCCGATCCGCGATGGGCTCACCTTGGTGCCTCCGCGCTGCAGCAAATCACACAGGCGCTGGGGCCAGGAGGGGGGCCCAGTGCGGTCGCCGTAGTCACCCCATAGAGATCCCCTGCCACTCCTAGCACCCCGGCCGTGTCGGTCGCTCCAACGTCCTCTGCCGCTTCGTCTTCTCTCCCCCTGCGATGGTGCTCACACTACGTTACGTACTCCGGCCTCCCGGCTCACTTTAGGTCACGGCTTCAAGGCCTACCCAGTCGTGGTCTTCAGCCGTGTAGTTCCCGGTTCAGGCGCCTCCGAATCTCGGGGGGAAAAGGCTCAGCAGCCAGCGTCGTTAGTTCACCGGTTCAGTGGCGGGTCTGAGACCCTAATTTGGTGTGTTCTTATGCAGGATACTGTAGGATAGGCTGATCGGCGTGGCGGAGCTGCAGGTTCAGGCGGCCATCGCGGTTGCCGGCAAGCTGCGCCCTCCGGGCGCGCGAGTTATAGTTAGCTGAACTACCCATAATGGGGGAAATTCTATGGTTTTGTACGAGTGAAATGTCCAGCTTACTATAACACCACTGAAACCCATGGTTTTTTCAGTGAATATATATATATACATATATATATATATATATATATATATATATATATATATATATATATATATATATATATATATATATTTATTCACTGAAAAAAACAAATATAAATATATATACATATATATATATATATTACCTTGGTATAGTTAGGATCTACTTTCCATAGGAAGAGCGTTTTCTGTTTTGCCAGTAACTTTGACGCCGTTTGATGAATCCTCACAAAATTTTCCAAACTCATTTGACGCTCACTTCAGCTGCTATCTGGAAACTTTCGGAGTGATTTGTCAAGCGGAGGCCGAGAAAAAGGAGGCGACCCAAAACACATTTTCCCAATGTTAATTCCCTTAGGGACTTTAGACATGAATACAGCTGAATCGCTGGACGGCATTACACCAATTTTGGCAGGAAGGTTGACCTTGGTCCAAAGTAGTGCCTTTTGGTAGTTTGGAGTAAATCCATTCAGAGGTTTTAGAGATATTAACCTACATCCAAATTTGTATAACTGGAGGCGTGGATCCTCAGTGGATCCAGCAGTTCCCGAGCCCCACAGAAAACATAAAAACTATAGAAAAGGGGGCAGGATAGGAATACCGTGACCCCCTAGATGTGGTTGTGGGGTCCCATAGGGCCCCGTCTGTGGTTTAAATTGAAAGAAAAACTTGAAGAAAAAAACAAGCGCTAGCTCTTGCGCTTGTTTTGAAATGAGCCCTGGGAGGCCCACGTCCCGGGGGCATTTTTAAAAAAAAAGAAGGGAGTACATTGGACTCCCCTCCTAAGATTCTTAGAGCCCCGGGGACCACCACCTCCCCACGGCTTTGTTTACATAATGGAGGGGGGCCGCGAGGACCCCTCTCCTGGACTTCCTTGGTGCCCAAAGGACCACCACCTCCCCGGAGCTTTTATTATTATTAGGATTATTATATAGAGGAGCCATGTAGACCTCCTCTTCCTGGGCTTATTCCAAGCCACGGGGACCCCCACCACCCCAGGCCTAATTATAACAGGAATGGGGTGGGTGTGTTCCCCCAGAGTCCCGAGGACAACTTCCTCCCTGGGAACAAATCACTTAAGAAACTGGGAGGGGAGCCACGTGGACACTCTTCCGGGTCATATACGGCCCGGGGACCATCACTTCCCTGGGGCCACCCCGTGCAGATCAAAGTAGGGGGGCACCCTCCTGGAGCCAATAATGACCCTGGGGACCACCACCCCTCACGGGCTGGCTCCTGCTATTTCCTGTGTGCAAATATGAACTTCACACCCAGCTAGTGAGATCTTTGAAAACGCTCCTGCTTGCTGAGGGAGGAGTTTTCTTGTGTTTCCCTGCCTGCTGTGAAGTGGGCAGTGAAACAGACAAAAGGATTACTCTACGGACAGGGAGCCTCATGTTTAGGAACTCCCTGTCTGTGACAGAAATACGGGCTCAGCAGGAGGAGGGGAGATGGTTGGATCACTCGAAACTTGAGGCTCCCCCCGCAGTTCCAGGGGAAAAGAGGAGAAAGAGGGTAATAAAGGTCAGAAATGAGCAGCAAGGCAGAATAAGGGTGATAAATTAGCAGAGAGAGGCAGATGAAAGGTCAGCAACAAGCAGAATGAGGCAGAATAAAGGTAAGAAACTAGCAGAAAGAGGCAAAAAGGGTGAGAAAAGAGCACAAAGAGGCAAAATAAAGGTCAGCAATGAGCACAAAGAGTCATGATAAAGGTGAGAAACGAGCAGAAAAGGCAGAATATAGGGCAGAAACTAGCAGAAAGAGGTAGAATAAAGGTCATAAATGAGCAGAAAGAGGCAAAATAAAGGTCAGCAATGAGCAGAGCGAAGCAGAATTAAGGTCAGTAACAAACACAAAGAGGCAAAATAAAGGTCAGCAACGGGCAGAAAAAAGCAAAATAAGGGAGCAAAACGAGCAGAAAGAGGCAGAATAAAGGTTAGCAACAAGCAGAATGAGACAAAATAAAGGTTAGATAGAGGTAGAATAAAGGTGTGAAAAGAGTAGAAAGAGGCAGAATAAAGGTGAGAAACAAGCAGAAAGAGTCAAAGAAAAGGTGAGAATCTAGCAGATAGAAGCAAAATAAAGGTGAGAAAAGAGCACAAAGAGGCAGAAGAAAGGTTAGCAATGAGCAGAAAGAGGCATGTTAAAGGTGCAAAACAAACAGAAATCGGCAAAATATAGGTCAGAGACGAGCAGAAAGAGCCAGAATAGAGGTCAGAAACCAACAGCAAGAGGCAGAATAAAGGTCAGAAACAAGCAGAAAGAGGCAAAATAAAGTTCAGAAACTAGAAGAAAGAGGTCAAATAAAAGTCAGAAACGAGCAGAAGATGAGGTAAAAAAAAGAGATCAGAAATTAGCAGAAATAAGCAAAATAAAGATCAGAAAGGAGCAGCAAGAGGCAAAATAGAGACCAGAAACGAGCAGGAAAGGGCAAAATAAAGGTCATAAACAAGCAATAAGAGGCAAAATAAAAGTTAGAAATGTGCAGAAAGATGCAAAATACAGGTCAGAAATAGAGAGAGGCAAAATAGAGGTGAGAAACAAGCAGAAAGAGATTAAATAAAGGTAAGAAAAGAGCTGAAAGAGGCAGATTAAAGGTCAGCAATGAGCAGGAAGAGGCATGATAAAGGTGCGAAATGAGCAGAAAGAGGTATTATAGAGACCAGATACGAGCAGAAAGAGGCTAAATAAAGGTCAGAAACTAGCAAAAAGAGGGAAAATAGAGGTCAGAAATGATTAGAAAGATGCAAAATAGAGATCAGAAAGTATCAGAAAAAGAAAACTAGAGGTTAGAAACGAGCAGAAAGAGGTAAAATAGAGATCAGAAACAAGCAGAAAAAGGCAAAATAAAGGTCAGAAACAAGCAGAAAGAAGCAATATAGAGATCAGAAAAGAGCAAAAAAAGGAAAATAAAGGTCAGAAATAAGTAGAAAAAGGAAGAATAAATGTCAGAAATGAGCCGAAAGAGGCATGATAAAGGTTAGAAGTGAGCAGAAAGAGGCTAAATAAAGGTCAGAAACAAGCAAAAAGAGGCAAGATAAAGGTTAGAAGCGAGCAGAAAGAGGCAAAAAATGCCAGAAACTAGCAGAAAGATGCTAAATAGAGGTGAGAAACGAGCAGAAAGCGGCAAAATAGAGGTGAGAAAAGAGTAGAAAGGAAGAATAAAGGTCAGCAACGAGCCGGAAGAGGCATGATAAAGGTGAGAAATGACCAGAAAGAGGCAAAATACAGAGCAGAAAGAGGCAAAATAAAGGTCAGAAACTAGCAGAAAGAGGCAAAATAGAGATCAGAAACAAGGTCAGAAATGAGCAGTAGGAGACAAATTAAAGGCCAGAAACGAGCAGCAAGATGTAAAATAAAAGGTCAGAAACAAGGTGAAAGGGGCAAAACAGAGATCAGAAACTAGCAGAAAGGGGCAAAATAGAGAACAGAAATTAGAAAAAAGAGGCAAAATAGAGGTGAGAAACAAGCAGAAAGAGACCAAATAAAGGTAAGTAAAGAGCTGAAAGAGACAGATTAAAGGTCAGCAATGAGCAGGAAGAGGCAAGATAAAGGTGAGAAATGAGCAGAAAGAGGTATTATACAGACCAGATACGAGCAGAAAGAGGCTCAATAAAGGTCAAAAACTAGCAAAATGAGGGAAAATAGAAGTGGTCAGAAATGAGTAGAAAGATGCAAAATAAAGGTCAGAAATAAGCAGAAGAAGCAATATAGAGATCAGAAACAAGCAAAAAGAGGGAAAATAAAGGTCAGAAATAAGTAGGAAAGGAAAAATAAATGTCAGAAATTAGCCGAAAGAGGCATGATAAAGGTTAGAAGCGAGCAGAAAGAGGCTAAATAAAGGTCAGAAACAAGGAGCAAGAGGATAAATAAAGGCCGGAAACCAGTGGAAAGATGCTAAATAGAGGTGAGAAACTAGCAGAAAGCGGCAACATAGATGTGAGAAACTAGCAGAAAGAGGAAAAATAAGGGTGGGAAAAGAGTAGAAAGGCAGAATAAAGGTCAGCAACGAGCCAGAAGAGGCATGATAAAGGTGAGAAATGACCAGAAAGAGGCAAAATAGAGAGCAGAAATGAGCAGAAACAGCCAGAATTGAGGTTTGAAACTAGCAGAAGGAGGTAAATAGAGATCAGAAATGAGCAGTAAGAGACAAAATAAAGGCCAGAAACGAGCAGCAAGATGTAAAATAAAAGGTCAGAAACAAGGAGAAAGGGGCAAAAAAGAGATCAGAAACTAGCAGAAAGAGGCAAAATAGAGATCAGAAATGAGAAAAAAGAGGCAAAATAAAGGTCAGAAATGAGCAGAAAGAGGCTAAATGAAGGTCGGAAACGAGCAGTAAAAGACAAGATAAAGATTAGAAGCGAGTAGAATAAAGGCCACAAAAAGTCAGAACTAGCAGAAAGATGCTAAATAGAGGTGAGAAACTAGCAGAAAGAGGCAAAATAGAGGTGAGATACTAGCGGAAAGAGGCAAAATAAGGGTGGAAAAGAGCAGAAAGGCAGAATAAAGATCAGCAACGAGCAGGAAGAGGCATGATAAAGGTGAGAAACGACCAGAAAGAGGCAAAATAGAGACCAGGATTGAGCAGAATGAGGAAAAATAGTGGTCAGAAATGAGCAGAAGGATGCAAAATAGAGATCGGAAATTAGAAGAAAGAGGCAAAATAGAGGTTAGAAACTAGCAGAAGGAGGTAAAATAATGATCAGAAATGAGCAGAAACAGGCAAAATAAAGGTCGGAAACGAGCAGAAAGAGACAAAATAGAGATCAGAAACAACAAAAAGAGGCAAAAAATTGGTTATAAACAAGCAGAAAAGGCAAACAAAATTTAAGAAATGAGCAGAAGAGGCAAAATGCAAGTCAGAAACAAGCAGAAAAGGCAAAATTAAAGGTCCGCAATGAGTAGAAAAAGGCAAAATGAATGTGAGAAGTGAACAGAAAGGCAGAAATTGAGCAGAAACATGCAGAACCCACTCAGGCGCTCAGGCACCCACTCACAGAACAACTCAGACACTCTCACAGACCCATTCACTCATGCACTCACTCACAGACGAATTCAGAGATGTACACCCAATGGAAGACACAGTCAAACACTCATGCACCCACTTACAGAATCACTCATACTCTCTCACCCACTCACAGATCTACTCAGAGACTCATGCAGCAACTCACAGACCCTCTAAGAGACTAGCACACAAACCCAGTAAACCGTACATATAAAGAATTCTGAAATCTGAAAACAACCATGAAAATAAAGGATAAGCCTGGCATCCGAAATCAAGTCAAACAACATCAAAAAAGGGACCTTTGGAATCCAAAACCAAACTTATAAATGTAGTTGCATTTATTTAACGCTTACTACCCATGACGAGGCTTCAAATCGCTTTTCGGCGAGTAGCACACTACTCCAGAGCCAAAAAAGGATTAGTGATGAATTAGTATAGGGACATAGAAAATGAATATGAGTAGTAGACATGTGAGTCTGTTAGTTGGATTGAAAAGGATAGTGGAGGGATAGAAAAGGAAGGGGTCTAGAAATTGTTTATTTGGAGGTCTTAGCAGCAGGAGGAGGTTTGGGATGAGTAGAGGGGAGGGGGAGAAGTCAGAGGGAAGGGTTTAGAAAGGCTTGTATGGGAAGTGTGAATAGTAAAAGAGGTTTGAGATGATGCAATGAGGGATAGAGAAGGTAAGAATCTAGAAAGGGTTATTTGGGGGATCATCGTAGTAGAATGGGGTTTGGGATGAGTCAGAGAGTGGAGTAAGAGGATATATTCAGAGAGTTATAGGGTGAGGTATAGGGTAGTGCTTTGAAGATGCTGAATTAAAGAGTAAAGTAATAGGGGGAGACGCAATCTTGTAGAAATGATTTTCCTTCTGAAACTATTGTATTTGTTTCGCATAATCCCGCTTGAGTTTGAAAATACTTGATTTAAAACAATTGAGTTGGCTGTGGCCAGGTTTATCTGGGCATATGGGAAAATCAGAAGGGCAAATAGGTTTTTGAGTTTGTCCAGGGAAAGGGGGGATTGGTGCTCCCCAATCTTAAATCGTACTATCTAGCGGCAGCTTTGCAATATCTTCACCCTTTATTCAATAATAAGGTAGGTGAAGAGGGGACAGAGGAATATGTTCCGTCAATATTTGAATTATTATTTGGCACAGCAGCTAAGGAGTGCCTGTTGAAAATATTCAAGCCTAGCTATTATAAAAAAGCTCAGTTCAAGGCATTGGTTGCTGCGTTCAGAAATTGGTCAGGAATCTGGAAAAAATTGGAAGTAGGAAGGTACAGCTGGTACACTCCTGTGCATTGGAATAGTCAATTCCCCAATATATTCCATGACAGGCATTTTCTTAAATGGGAACGAGCTGGCCTGAGAAGGCTGGGAGATTTTCTCTCGGGGAACCACATGATCTAATTTGAAGAGATTTGGGCTAGATTTAATACTGGGGCTCAAGATTTTTTTTAAATATTTACAACTCAGGGACTTACTTTTAAGTAAGGTTGGGGGTTGTGGGCTTCTCCGGGATATCCCCGATGGAGATCTTAACAAAGGGAACCAACTACTCGATATCACAAACATACGGGTGTCTTCTGGAGGGGGCTCCAGACGACCTGGAAAAACACAATGCAAAATAGCGGTCAAGATTAGGTATGGATAATTCTGGCTTTTTGGAAACTTTAGAGTTGGGAGGGTCAATTTTATTATGTTCATCTACTTTACAAACTCAACATTATTAAAAAAAATTGACTTATATATTACACCCACCAAAATAGCTAAATGGGTTGGGGTGACCGGAACATTTTGTCCTAGGTGCAGACTAGGTTTTTGTGTTTGGTTTGTGCTCCCGCCTAAATGTACTTAGTTCAGAAATCGCTTCCTTCCTAAGAGAAATTCTAAAGGTGAATATCATTCCATCACTGCAACATTTGCTGCTGGGCATTGATGAATGAATCAATGGGGCGGGGTGCGCTGATCTTAATAGCAATGACAGATCTTAGGCAGGCTGTTCGTGGCTCTGCCTGGCTTGACCCCCTTACCCGACATTCCACCAGTGGAAGGGACACTTTATATATATATTTACAACATGGAAATAGCACTCTCTGAGCAAAAGGAAAAGAAAGCTAAGTTGAAAGGGAAAAGGATTTGGGGGCCGCTCTCGAAATGAGTGTCAACATATCATAGAAGCTGTGGGTGGGACTGTGAAGGGGAAACCAGATGGGCAAGTGGCCCGGTTGACTTAAGAGTCCAATTTTACATATAGTATTTTATTGCTAGGGCGTTATGGAAGTGTCCTCTTTTTGAATATGCGACGAATTTCTACTTACACTCACTAGATGGATTTATTACTATTTATTGTATTTATGTAACCTTGCTGCTGAAGATTTGGTATAGTTGTGGGTGGGGGTAAAATACACAAAATCTCAATGAAAAAAGGAATTAAATCACCAAATACATTCAACAAAGGAAGCTATGCTCTAGATTGGCACCTCGCCTCAAAATTCCAACATACAAGCAAAAAACATAGGTAGCACATCCTTCTCTGTTCAAGCAGACAAACTATGGAACTCTTTGCCCACAAACATAAGATCCACGGATAACTACCTTATCTTCAGAAGACTACTCAAGGGTTGTCTCTTCCACAAATAGCCACCATACTCAAACATAAATATACAGCATTTCCCTGTGTGTATAAGCAGTTATTTGGATTATATATGTGTACCTAGATATTTATATACCTTTGTGTATAATAATGATGTTTAAAACATAAATATATTCAATAGTTTGGCTTAACAAATTTACATATTACGTATGGTTTTATTCTTTTTTGTTTAACATGTATTTAGGTCACTGCATAAATAAGTATATTTTTATCATAACTGTTCATCTAAAGTCACCTCACTATTGAGTAAAAACAAATATAAAAACAAATAAATTAGCCTAAAGTACAGCAGCACTTGAAAGTTTGAGTTTATTATATGCAACTTAAATGTAGCTATATTACCTTACCTATACAAGTATACCTTCCATGAACTTATGTATCTTTGCGGAGCGCGGAGTGCAGAAAACTTCGCAAACTCTGCAAACAGAGCGGAGTTCACCACCCAGGCCTAATAATGCTGCCTAGTGTACTAGCCAAGATCTTAGAGGAGAGTTTAACATTACTATATAATAACGTGATTGGCCTATATGATCCCGGGTCAGCCAGGTCCTTACCTTTCTTTAGAAAAATTATTATTAAATTATTAATCTGGGGATGCCCCCATTTCTAACATGCCTGAAAATCCCCATCAGTTCCTCCAAAAGTTCTAATACAAAAATTTTATGAAATTCAGGGGTATCAAATCCGTACCCACCGCCTTCCCAGAGGGGCGGTCCTGAATGGCTGACTAAACTTCCTCCAAAGAGAATTCTGCCCCTCATGCTGGCATGCTTTATTAAATATCGTTTGAGCTAGGTATTGCTCTAGGTCCTCAAGCCCAGCTGTTACTGGAGCTGTATATAAATCCTTATAAAATACTCAAAATGTTTCTCAAATCTCGTCTGGATCAGTCACTACTCTGCCTCATTTCTAATTTCATTAATGTACCCTGCAGCCTGCTTTTGCCTTGACCGTACAGCTAATAACCACGCCACCCATTTGTTATATTCATAGCAGTCTTGAATTCTGGCCATATATTTCCCAGCAATCTTCTTAACCGTAAATTCATTCAGGTGTGACCTAATTATGGCTAAGTGACTCAGCACAGGGAAACCTCTTGTCCAGATGAAACGGCTGCAACCTACTCTGCCGCTACCTCACCAAGCTTTTGATAAAGTTCACTAATGTGAGTCTAGGCTTGCCTCTGTCTGGCAATACTAAACCTGAGAGTTCCCCTCTTAAGCTGGGTTTAAAGGTGTCCTAGACTATCCCAGGAGAGGTACTGCCTTTATGGTCTTCAAAAACTCTAGGATTCACCTCGTTAATATGACTTATATATTCTGGATCTGGCAAGAGACTCCTCTAGAAAGTCCATCTTCTGGACACCTTTCCCAGTCCCTCAAGAGGAAGCTCTAAGACAATAGGGTTATGATCCGACATTATTCTTGGGAAGAGCTCTACCTGAGCCCCCTTAACCAGTGATGGCGTCACCAAAAATGAATCCAATCTTTCAAAAGTGCCGTGGGGGGCCGAATAGTAAGTGTACCTAGCATTGGGCACTGTCAAAGTGACCCAGATATCTACTAGCCTTCCTTGTCTCCTTGACTTCCTCTAGGGCCATTTAGGATAACATCCCCATATAATATATACAGGCCTGCCATGATGGTAGCTGTATTGCTAAACAGTTAAGTAGGGCTGAGTCATCCACCAAAGGGGCATATATCAAGCAGAGCGTGAAAGACCCAATACCATATTTACGCTCCACCATTGCTCATCTGCCATACCTTTCCATGGCCTTCCGGCCATGAACAACAGTCTTTCCTTTAACTATTATAACCACCCCCTTAGTTCTAGTGTCCTGTGTCGTACAGCAAAAAACATTCAGCGCCAGAGAGTCTTATAAAGCTCTATCGGTCCAGGCAATGTGGGTCTCTTGCAGGTAGCAAATATCAGCTCTGACAATTTTTAAATCCTCTTCTATCCTTCTCCTTTTGATCTTATCATTCAGCCAACAGATGTTAACAGTTGTGATATGAAGCTTAGCCATACTCCTTGTACGACGCCCGGCCAGAATGCTTAATTTCCCATATATTTTTTACACCCGTAATAGGGCATCTAAGAAGTACTCCAGCTCATGCCTCTGTTTGTGAATCTCCGCTGATCTGACTCACGACTACTTTGACCCCCTATTTTTTAATTTTCCTCACCACCATTTCCCCCCTTAACATTTTGCAATGCCTTCCATATGCATACTTGCTGCTTTTTTACCACAGTGAAACCTTGCCCTGCCTTTCCCCCTGATGCCGCTGCCTTCACCCACCCACTGATGCTACCCCAACCCCATCCCCCCTCCTCCTATCCTCTTCTAATTGAGGCAGCCAGACTTCCCGGGGTCTGTGTGATGACTAGTGTGAAGATCCTGCCACCCTCCTACATCTCCCTCCCACCACACACAAAAGAGCAATAATTCTTGGTCATTATACAGTCCAAATGCCTGACAGACGTGCCAGTCCTACTAACAAGGAAGGAAAAAAACAAGTCAACAGCGCCCAGGTCCGATGCTTACAGCCAAAGGCCTATGGCTTATGCAATTTCCTTAACAGCCGTCAAGCCACATAAGTATTCCTTAACTTAAATCTCAGAAGTAAAAAACTTGATAGTCCCTTTTGCAAGGGCTTTTAATTGCACTGGGGCTAATAAATACGCTTCAAATCCTATGTCCTGAAGGGGGTTAATTAATTGGTGGAGACGCAATCTTCGATCAACAGTTGAGTGACAAAAGTAAGGGCGGACAAAAAACTTCCCTATATCTTCTTCTAGCCTCAGAGTGAGCTTTCTCAAAAATAGCTTGCTGAAGCAAAAATTTGCCAAAAAATACTGGTATTGCCCTTGATTGCCTCTATTCTCTATTGCACTGGCCATACTTATGCTGTGTTATAGGGAATCTATGCACCCTCTGTATTTCCAGTTCCCAGTTCCACCCTGAGAGTTCAGGAAATGCACTCCTGAGAAGGTCCAACATGAATTTTCTTATTTCATCCCCTTCCAGTCCTTCCTCAATCCCAATGATGGGAAGAATATTTAGTCACTTACGATTTTCAAAATCCTCGATCTTCCACATCGCATTCGACAGTTGTGCACCTTGTGAGTTTACTTGCTCCTTGATAGCTTTAATACCAGTTTTGACGGTCGTGGTCCTCTCCTCTATGCAGCTAAGCTTCTCCCCAATCTCAGTGCAGGACTTGCCAATCTTTCTTGTGGCCTCTTGAATGTTTTTTTGTTGCCTGCCTTGCTTTTTTATCATCTGCTTGGGTATTGGTAAAATGCTCTTTAATTGACTCCAGAATCAGTCCAGGAGAGAAGCTCGGGGTATCTCCCCCTTCCTCTTCCGGGCTGGTGGCTCCGATTTAGCGGGGTCCTCCGGTTCTCCCGATATCATTGTATGTGAGTAGTCTCACTTCAGGTCTGCCCCGGTTTAAGATTTCCCTCGACTCTTGCAGAGATCTGTGTTGCCCTTAGACCCGTTATGGGATTTTCTGCGCTTGAGTGCTGTATCGGGCGCTTCAGGAGTGCTTGAATCAGTTGAGGTTGTGCTATGCACACCATCACTCAGGCAGGAATTAGAGGCTTCTGAGCCTGAGTCATCCATAAGGGAGAAGGATTTGTCATCCCCTTCTATTGTTGCATCCAGTGTGTCACTAGCCCCATGATCTGCATTGCATTTAGATCCACCCCTGGCTCTTCCTGATGTGTCCGCTGAAGCAGAGTCATTTTTCCCTAGATGGGGTTTCGCATAGTACTCCCCTGTATTCTCACCAGCTCCTGATTTTCTTTGATTCAATAGGCACAGGCTTTTCTTGCATGCCTGCTGTAGCTGAAGGGCTCGCCACCGGGGTCACACCATATTTCTCCAAGATGCCCCAGAGAAGAACACATCCAGACTCAGCAACCCCATGCTTAGGGCATAAATCTCTTTCACCTTTGCCCCAAACATCCTGGGGCATCTGGGGAGCCAAATTATTAGATGCACTCTATATGAAAAAAAATCGGTAATTGCTGGTTGTGGGGTGTACTGAAAGGAACAAACATCCCTTGTTTCAAGGGCAGACACCTCCGGGATATTCCTTTTTGAACTAACTTAGCGGTATGGTAAATTCCTCCTCTGACCCGTCCCCATACTGTCAGGCCTTTTTTTTTAGCAGGATGAGAGTCTATCGGCTTACCTACATCGTTGCCTGTTGTTTCCTGAAGCATCTCTTTTCTTGCCACCACAGTGGCTGCCACAGTCTGTGCCGAGCTGGGCACTGCGTCTCCCTTCGCCATTGGTAACTTTGACACTTTGGGGGCCATGATGAATGCTATGCACAGCCAAACAACGCCTGCTCACATACTCTGGAGCACGCCAGCAAACACTCCAATGAGGTCTGCCTACTTGCCGAGCGTAGCCCATTTCTCCAATATACACAGGTCGTAGGAGAGCTTGTCGCTGTGGTCCATCCCTTCAAAGCTCCGCCAACACAGAGGATCTGCCGCTTTCTCCACATCCTGGGCCAGTCACTTTCTTTCCCCCTTAATTTCAACGATGGCCAAGCTATATTGCTTGCCTGTCCAGATTCCTTTTAGTGAGGTGGGCCGGAGGGGGAGAGGCACCCTCCATGCAACTACGCGGCCACTATCTTGCCTCCTGCGGTTATTTTATTCTGGAATAAGAGCGGCCCTGTTCCATGTGTCGATCTGTGGGTGGTACAAAGCAGCTTAAATGTGGATCTTCTGGCAACCAGTAACTAATGTAAGGCCTTCAAGGCATGGGAAATAGGGACTTGTGGCTTTATATGTATGAGTAGTCTGGCAGCAGGGTTCAGAATCCATTGTAATCTTAATATAGTTGTTATAGATGATTTGCGGTAGAGGCTATTGGTGTCAATAATCAAGTTTAGACAGAACAAGAGAGATAGTAGCCTAGACCTTGAGGGAAATCCCAGGTGGGAGAAGATGAGTTGCAGAGTTTTTATAGCAATGAAGCTTGATCTTGCTAGTTTGTCCACTTGGGCATTCATTGATAAGTTGTTGTCCATGGTAATTCCAAGGTTTCTTACTTCCTTAAATACTTTAGGTAGTGTGCCCAGATTGTCAGACCAGGCGGTTAGTGGGTCATAATTTTTGCAATCGCCACATTTGAATATTTCCATTTTGGAAGCATTCAATTTGAGATGGCTCCATGTCATTCATTGATCAACAGCTCTGAGGCAACTGAAAATGTATGAGTTTCCAATGTCTTTGGGCTTTCCAGTTTAAAGAGTATTTATGTATCATTTGCATAGTTATAGCATATGAGGTGAAATTAATTGATCAGTGCCGGTAATGACTTCAGGTGGATGTTGAAAAGCATTGGTGAAACGATAGATCCTTGAGGGACCCCTGCTTTTGTGAAGTATGGTGTGGGTGAGAAAGGGGGATATGGATGACATTATTTCTGTTTTGAAGGTAGGATGTGAGCCAGTCAAAAGCTGTTCCCTCTATGCCTCTGTAGAGTCTTGCATTAGAATGTCATGGCCAACTGTGTCAAAGGCAACGGAGAGGTCCAAGAGAAGTAGTGGAGCAACCCCGTTCAGGTCAACTCTGTTCTCAAGGTCCTCCCAGATGGCAATGAGGACAGATTCCATGCCTCTTCCTGGGTGGAATCCTGTTTGGAAGTCTGAAAATATGGAATTATCTTCAATGAATTGTGACATCTGTGCAAATGCTGCTCTTTCTATCGGTTTGCCCTTGAAACATACATTTGTAATTGGTCTGTAGTTGTCAGGGTTTAGTGTGTCCAGGTATTCCTGTAGTTAAGGAATTGTTGATGATTCTTCTTACTGGTGTGGCAGCAGAGGTAGTTAGAAGAATTTTCTTGAAGGTTTGCGGTGGACGAGGGTCAGAATGGCTGCCTGCAGGCCTGCTTCTTTTAACCAGGTCCATAAATTATTCATTATGTGATATTTGTCCGAAGGAATGAGGAGGCTGGGTTAGCCTACTCTTGAAGGTTTTTTGGAAAAGGGTGAGTTCCGGTGATTTATCTTTGTTTTAAATAGGAGTCCAACGTATTTGCTTTGGTTGTGCAATCATGTGTCAGTTTGTCTGTGAGTAATGAGATGAGCTCCTCTAGGCAATTTGGTTTATGAAATTCTGTGAGAATTTTATAGAGCTCTTTATTTCCTCATTTAGCATTTTGAATTCTGTCTGATTAGTATCTCTTCTTAGCTTTTCTCATTGATGACTTATATAATCTATTGAGTTTCTGTAGGTGACTTTTGTCTTGACTGGTGTTTGTTATGAGCCAGGTGCATTGCAGCTTTGTAATTTGCCGCTTTATCTCTTTTAGCTCTGTATTTCTCCAAGGTGCCTGTTTTCTTCTGTTCTGTTGCATTCTTCTTAGTGGTATTATGATATCAAAAGCTTCCTGTAGCCACTGATATAGTTTTTGAACAGAATTTATTGTGTCTAGACCTGAATTGAATGTTAGTTGTGTTTCTGAGTGTTCAAAATTAAGTTTGTTCCAAGGTCGATAAGTGGATGCATGTAAGGTAGTTTTGGGTGTGTTAGAAAACAAGCAAATGGTTGTCTGACTGTGACTGGAGTAAATTTATGAAAGGTAACTTTCTGGATTTGCAAAAATGACATCTAAGATGTGTCTAGCGATGGGTGTGGGTTTGTGGATGATCTGATGTAGGTTCAGCATATCTAGGGCAGTGATGATTGTTTTTGGATGGTCCATATTTTGTCGGTGAAACCAAATGCTTACATCATCAAGAATGCATAGGTTGGAGTGTAGTGTTATCAGGTTTGAAACTGTTTCTAGAAGTGTGTCTGGGAATGATCCATTGCCATGTGGAGGTCTGGAAAGGAGTTGGAAGTTACAGAAGGAAGATGGTGTAGGGTTTCATCTAGCGAAGAGGGCTTCACAACCTTGTATGGAGACGTCAGTTTTAGTGATATTTAATGTTTGCTTGACTACAACAGCTAGGCCACATCCTCTTTTGCCCGTACGATTTTGTGTGATAGTTTGATAGCCTAGAAGAATGGCTCCATGCAATACTGGAGCCATGTCATCTCCCAACCATGATTAAGTTATGAAGAATAATTCAGGTTGTGCGTCAGTGAAAAGGTCGTAGGCGTGATGCATGTTTTTTTATGGTGATCGAACATATATTAGTAGGAAATTTAAAGAATGTCTTTTAATGATGGTGTGACTTTGTTTTGTAGAAAAACGAACAGTGTTTTGTCGACTTAGTGCTGGTATTAGCTGTATAAGGATAGCAATAGTGCAATTGTTCTGTGTTGTATTCCTCGTCCAGCAGGCTAAGAAGGTATTTTGATGGGTCTGCATGTGTAGGTGTTGTAGATGGTGGTTGAGAGTGAGTTGGTGAGCTGTGTTGTTTTCTTTAGAGTACTTTTGTGCAGAAGACATGGAGTTGAGAAGTTGTGATGAGTTAGGGGTGGAAGTACAGCACAAGGGTCATGTTGTAAGGTTCTAAATTGTCTAATAGAAGAGAGGCAGTCAAAAGAGAATTGCTGTATGTGTGTTAGGTGTGGTGATGGAGAGAAAGCTTGGCAGTGGAGTTTGTTTAGGGTATATATTATTTGAGTAGTCAGGAGGGTGGGAGTGGGTGTATGTTTCTGGTTTGTGACGGAAAGTATTATGAGATAGTATGTGTGGGAGATTTTGTTGTGCTGGTGTGTGTCTTATGTTTTGTTTTTGAAGAGTAGTGAGAGGAGATGATGATGTATTTGTATTCTGAAAAGTATTTCTAAAGTATTGTTGACGATTGGAAGCTGCAAGTTAATGGGGTGGCGCTGTGTTGTGGAAAAGAATGTATGTGGCGTGAGAGGGGAAGGACAAGAGTTAGTAGTGTTTGTGTTAGATTTGATTGCTGGAAGAAGTAATAAGTGTGGGGGAGTGGAGTGTAAGGGTTGTGTGGTTGTGTTTTTTGGTAAAAACAGGGAGGAGGGTGTTGGTGAATGAAAAGATAGAAGGTTAAGAATAGGTTTGGTGGAGAAAGAAAGTAATCTGTTAGGAGTAATTAGAGGTTAGAGTTGGTGCTTACTATGAGCAGAGAGTGTGTGTCTGGATGGGATATAGTTTCGGATGGTGTGGATTTGGGTTGTGTTGGCAATGAGTGGTTTGGTTAGTGGTACAGGATAGAGTGGTGTTTTGTCTGTGAGTAAAGGTGCATTGTGTGGTAGTTGGAATGGAAGGGTGTATAGGTGTGGTTTGTGAGGTTTTGTAGTGGGTGTTGAGACATTGAGATGTGTGTATTGTTTGTTTGTAGTAAATGTGTGGAGTGAGTGCAACTGCCCTTGTCTTCACCACCCTTAGCTGTGACAACCAGGAAGAGACACCCTGAGACCTAAGATTAAATATACCTAGTGATCAGGAGACCTAGCCCTAACCCCAACCTATCACAACACTAGGCCTCAACCCTCGATCAAATAGGTGGCCATGCCCTTACAGCCAATCACAGCCCTAGTCCTGGCAGCCAATCAGACACAAAACCCTAAAACCCAAGTCCAATCAAAACCATAGGCTCAGGAGCCAATCAGAACCTCAGACCTATCAATCAATCAGAATACTAACCATAAGCCCTAAATCCAATCTAAACCCCTAGTCCCAGGAACCAATAAGAACCCCAGACCTATCAGCCAATTAGAACCCTAACTCTAAGCCTTAAGTCCAATAGAAACCATTGATATAGGAAACAATCAGAGCATAGATGTAACAACGAGTAAAGAACTGGTATAAGGGGCATGTGATCTTCAGCTCAGGCTGCTGGGCAGTGGGCTGGGAGCTGAGAGCTGCTCCTCAATTCTGAATCTCTTTGGAAACAGACATGCTCAATCCACACTCTAAAGTTCTCGTTCAAACCTCTGCAGGTGAGGGTTAAATCTAGGTCTCTAACACATCTCGCTCTCCTGGTCAGAAACAAGTGCTATATATTTTCCATTCACAGTTTAAACCCTAATAGCAGATTTCTGCACTCTCAAAACACACTCTGCTTAGGGACTAAGGTAAATTTTGAATTTTTCTCTTGCTAAAACCAAAATGGAGCTGGGGTGGATTGCTTTTACACAGGTCACAGTATATGGAAAACTGGGAGCGAAGTTTAAACAGTCATGGTGGGCAGGTGAAACAGCATATTTTAAACTACAAAGTCTGCAAACCAACAGGTAAATTTAAGCAGTCATGGGCAGAGGAAAAACACTTTTAAGTTTCAGTAATAAACAGCACAAAGTCTGTCTTCTTACCACCTTCTTGTCTTTTTTTTTTACTGGGAGGTTGGGGACAGAGAAGCTGTGGTTAACAAAGTGGACAACATTCAGGTGTATCAAATCGAGTAAGACAATATACAACAAAATAGACATTTAGGAATTCAAATCCCTATCACTAACATTAAACAAAAACACATTTTGAAATCTATTAAACCAAATGTCATTCCGCATTTCAAACCCTATCTTAACATGCACAGAGAAATTGTAGTTTGCTGATGATTGCCAGTCCTGCATGACTGAGCAAAGAGAGCCGGGTGCTTTTGCTTGCACTGGCTGGCCACTTTAAATCTACTTTAAGGCTGAGCATGTCAGATTTTACACACAGGCATCACCTCCTTAACTCAGTTTATGGAGTTAAGGACTGCTGGTGATAAAAAAAGGTGCGCTGTGTTAACTGCCAAGCATAAAACACTTCCTTTAAAGAATATATATTTTATCTGAGTGTTCATTCTTTGTAACCTGTACAACAGTCCAGTAAATCCCCGCCGTGGCTGCAGGAGCCGGTCTGAAGCGTGATCACAAAAGCTTTGGCATAGCAGAAATATCCCGTGCTTCGAAGAGAGTTATGACCTGTGCTTTTTTAAGCCCACCAGGCAGGCGCTTGGCGCTGCCTCTTTTCTGCTCGGCCTGGCAGGGCCTTTTTAACTGGCACTACATCTTCGGCTTCCTCGCATGTCACCTGCCTTTAATGCTCCCGGTGGGTGGCTTTGTCTTGGTAAGTTTTGCTTGCAGAAGGGTCTGATCCAGAGATGAGAGCAGGGGATTAGGGAAGGATAAACAAAACTGCGACCCTCAATCTTCCCAGAATCCCTGCCCTGCCACAATCTCTACCCAGCACAGGGTGAGCTGGAGAATAGAAAGAAGGCTGTTAAAGCTACTACCTATGAAGTGAAATCAATTACCGGTTACCAGAGCACAACATTGAATATCTTAATTATTTTAGTGGTCACTGATTTATAGCATTAGTATATTACAGCTTTTGGTAAGCACCAGCAAGGAAATTCCAGACCCGAGAAAGAAAATACATAACCTTAATTTATTTACACTTTTATTTATTTGAAGATGTTATATAGAGATCAATGTGCTTTGCGGTGGTTTTAAAGAGTTCAACAGGAAAGGGTGGGCAGGAAATGAGCTAGAAGTTTTCGCTGATCTTGTGTCACAAAAAGCACCTTTAGGTCAGCATCGCACACTATGGTGGTGACGCTGGGGTTAACACCTGTTAGTCTACGAGTTACAGGAGCCTGTTGACTCTGGGACGTTCTGAGTCAGACAGCTCATACTTTTTGGTTTTAAATAAACATATGGTGACCGGCACAGGTAAGAGCGGTGGGCGGGGTGGGGGACGGGGAAGTCGACATATGACGGGATAAGTTAAATTAAATAAAAATATATTTAAAATGCCGGGCCCCGGGGGAAGCAGAGTCACAGACTAATCTTCCCCCGGGGCCATTCGCGCAAGGGTAGGACCAGGCAGGGGGAAGGGGTGGAGTTAGGGGGTGGGTATAGGAGCGCAGGGGAGGAAGGCAACTTTCTCTTCCTGCGTTCAGCACCATCCGGAGGGAAGTTATTGAAAGGCCACCCTCCCACCCTGCAGTTACTAGGGTTTGAGGGTAGGGTTGGCTTAGCGTGCCAGTTTATTCCGGGCTGCGGGTAGGCGATACATTGGAGGGGTACGGGGGTCAAGAGCGGGCGCAATCATCCCTGGGGGGGGGGGGGAGATTGAATGATGTGAGGAGCTGGAGGCATGACTGCAATGCCAGAGGATATCGGGGTAGGATCCTAGGTGATTTGTGGATATGGATGAGGTACGGAAGGGACATGAAGTGGTTGGAGACATGAGTCAGAGTGGGTAAAGAGTGTGAAGCAAGGAAGAGTTGATATGGCGTTGCTGTTATTAATGTTGATGTTATTGGTTTATTGTTTATTGTTTAGTTGTGTAGCCTGGTCCTAATAAATGGCCTTTTGTGCTTTAACATCTGCGTGGTCTGTTTATTGCACAAAAATACACTTACACTGTGCTCGCCGCGTTGCCGACTCGGCAATGCGGGGAGCTCAAGGTAAGCAGTTTTATTTTCATCTTAATTTCATTTAATTTATCCCGTCGTATGTCGATTTTCCAACCCCTACCCCGGGCCACCGCTCTTACCTGTGCCGGCCATGACTGGTAATATAGATAATATTCTTACTTCTTATAGGACGTTTCAGCTACCTCTCTTCCTCCATTGGCGTGCCAGAGTGTCATTCACATTTGTGTTTCACCACCAAAGCATATAACCTGAGGCATATGATCCGTTCACTTCAGCCATGGGCTTACTTCTCTGTGAGTGATGGCGTTTTGTTCTCACACAATGCGCAATTACACACAAAAAGAAGTCCTAATGTATAGTTTTACGAAAGATTGTCAAATCCGAAAGTTGGTACATCTTTTGAATGCCAATGTTTGGTGCAACTGTCCGGGATGCACGAAGGAGACTTTAAAGGTCGTTATTGAGTTCATAGTGCAAGTAGAGTGGGCTTTGAGACTCCCATCTGTATTGCCTCTAAATGTATATAGGCAGAGTGTAACACTGATGATGTAAAACGGAAAATGAAAGAAAAGGAAACCGAGGATGTTTGGTCGTTGGCGCTACAGAGCAACAGTTACTTAACACTTATGCAATAAAAAAGTAACACATGTCACCCTTCCTCTAATCTGAGTATAAAGTTGACTTTTAGGACCAGGAGCTGACTGTGCTCTTGTTGGTGCTTCACCCGCTGTAGAACTCCTCTTTATAAAGTTCACTGCAATAACAGTCCAGTCCTGATGGTGAATCCGAACAAGAAAGACAATAATCGAAATAAGCTCCGCCTCCAAAGTGAATTAGCTGATCCAGTGGAGGGCAATAGAAGTGGAAGGTGACTCTTGAGGTGGCAATGGCTATCGCCTTCAACATTTCAGCTGCTGATGGTAATTGGCAACCAGCAATTTGCTTTTGGAGCATGCTTTAAATAGACAATCATTCTCTTCTTTGGAGCATATGGTGCATCTTTACTTTGTGGTTCTGAAAATTCTGAACTCGTGAATAAAACTTCGTCGTAGCATGACGATTTTTATATCAAAAGACCGAAAATGGCTAGTACACTATGTACAAGCATTTTCGTCATATTCCAGTGACGATTTCACCTCGAAATCGTCATTTTCGTCTTGAACCCTTGGCTTCCATTTTGTATACGGCAGCCATTTTGTGAGTTGCCCTTTACATAGGCTCATTATACAGCTAAATTCAATTCAAAAGGACACGTACACCTTAATTGACTTTTCTCTGACCTGGGCAGGTTGAAACCATTGCCCCAGGCCGAAACTGTTTGGTCAGTTCCTCTCCCAGTGGCCGAATGAGATAGCATCAAGGCACAACAGGCCATAAACCCATTTCATCGCACACACCCTGCCGAATCTTGCTCACACCTGTCCCTGCTCTTTTCTCTCTCACTTGCTTTATGATGGGGAGGTGCCCATTTTTATTGGGGGTCCACCGATATCTGATGAAATGTTGGGCCTTGCCGGATGATTTGTTGTGGGCTGGACGAACTGAAATATGGACATGTCATCATGACTCTGCTTTTCCTTTGTAACAAAGAATGTGAATAGTGTACTGTAAATTCGAAGAATTTTTGCCTAAAGCACAATATTTTGTATAAAAAGAGACGCCTGACTTTGTAAGTTTGAGCAGTCTCCTGAGAATATACATCCCGTGTGTTGTACTTCTAGGACACTTGTTACCTTGGTTGCAGCCAATAAAATCGATCCTTGACTTCACATAGAAGACTCTGAGTTTCTGTGGTCTGAATCAGGAAAGAATCCGAGGTCTTTGGGTGTACCCTGGCACCGCTGGGTTACCGGTTTGGTACCGGTTCTGAAAAACCCAGTACCTCAGTTGGCGCCCAACGTTTGGGGCGATACCAGCGGTACTGGTCCAGCCAGAGGTTCGTGAGGAGCTTCGTGTGAAAATTCTGGAGGACGGCCAACCACTTCATCGACCCCTGCATGTCGACGTGGTCCGAAAGTCTTTGCTGCGAGGTTCCCCGCTTCCCGACGGCTACAAAGGACTGCTGCCCTGGCTATCGCCCTGATTTGGACCCTTGAAGTTTTGTAGAGCGAAATGATAAGACGAGTCTTCTGGTGACGTCATCGATATCTCAGTTAAGTATAAGTGGAGCGTCTCCCAGTCCTTAGTTGGTTTTGATTTGGAACTTGCAAGTGCCAAAGCCGAAGGACTCGTGTATTCACGAGAAATATCGTAATCGATAATCCTTTGAAGTTTGGAGCTAGACTAGAGAGCGAAGATGCCTGGTCTTAGACTTGGAAATTTGTTTTGTCCCGATTGGAGGACTCATGTCCAGTTCCTCCGGTTGGAACTCCAACTTATGAGTTATATGTGAAACATGGCGTAGGCCCCATCACATACAATGAAGTGTGGATCAAATACACCAGAAAAGATGGTGTTTTAATAATACTGTAGCTTTGATACCGAAATCTTAGATAACCTCGAAGTTAAACTTTTCAAAAAGAAAGCCCGGCTGGCGATGTTTGACTCTTTCCGCCTTTGGCGTAAGGAAGCCAAACAGAAGGAAATTAAACTAGCGAAGAAAAATAAGAGAGAAGGGGGAATTTCGATAATGCAAGCTGCTATGCAGTTTAAAGACAATGAAGAAGAACAGATGAGTGAGCAGTTGCACAGGCAACGTAAAATGGTAATAGATAAATGCTATCCAGTTTTGCCACCTCCTCAGCAAGATGCAGCAAAAGGGCTTGAAAAAGATCCCTTAATGTCGCATTTATTAAGTTCGCCACCCCCCTATGCGCAAAATGCCACGGCACCTCCGCAACCTTTAGTTGTACAACCTGTGCCTCCTGTTCCTCCACAGCACCCACCAGCTGTTCTTCAGCTGGCTCCTGCTCCTTCGGTGCAGCCTCCTCAAGGCCCACCGATCACATCTGCTTCACCTGTGCTTTCTACGACTTTGCCTAGTGCACCTTCTATTTCTCCTAATGATCCCTCTGCTATTACTTCTGCCCCTGCCTTATCTCACCCTGTTTTTCCACCCGTTCTTCCTTCAGTTTCTCCTTCCGTTCGACAGAGAATGGCCAACACTGTTACTAATCTTTTCTCACCTCTTTTCGGGTCGCCTACTACGACCCCTAACATGGAACGAAGACAGTTGCGAAGTCAACTGCCTGACTATCGAGAGAGAGATTTACTGAATCGTTTAGCGCATAAATGGGTTATGGACACTGTAAGGTATGATGTAGAGTCTGTCATGGAAGTCTTCCGTCAATGGGAAGCACTGACGCAGAGATACGTTCTTGAACAAATGTGTGTTTTTCTCTGTGAGGATTTGGAAGACAATGATCTAGAATACAACCCGCCCAAGTTGTGTCGTGTAGGGTTCGAGTTTGGAGAGGGCATGATCATAGGTCCCAATGTCGAGAGAGCGGTTGAGACATTGTTGTCATTTCGGAGTAAGGGGGGCACTTCTCAGTCGCTATTTGAGCATGGCACATCCCCCACAGTGGAGGGAAGGGGACCTACAAGCTAACCCACCTATTCAGCCTCATTTCCAGCAGGTGTGGGTACATGTCCCATGGAGGCGAGCTGAAGTTTTAGCCCTTAAACAGACATTACCTGATCCCCGTAAAAATCCCGCAGGATATTACAAAGAGTTGTCACAGACTGCAGGGTCATGTATCATGAATTTAGCCGATATCGATATGTTATTTGGGAATGTTGTTCCACAGCCTTTATGGGGTAAGATTCGTCATACAGATCATGATCAGGAGTTAGGGGACTCATGGGCTAATATTGCTGCTGCAGATGCCCGACAAGTTGGTGGTGCTAAGCCTGAGCCTTTAGTAGCTGAACTTCCTGGTAAAATAATTGATTACATGAAAACGATAATGCCTGCAATACGAGTAAATTGGGATGAGTTGTCTGCATGTAAGCAGAAGAAAGATGAAACAGTCTCAGATTTCTTCACCAGGTTTGAAGAGACTTTTGTCGACCACAGTGGTCAAGATATGAGCACAGAAGGTGGTCAGCGTTGGTTCGTCGATAAATTCGTGCACAATCTGCTTCCAGAGTTGTGTAAAAAGTTAAAAGACTCAGAAAGTTCTTGGGCAGTTTCCTCCTCAGCACAGATATTGGCTACTGCACAGTATTACGAAAATCGAGACAAAGACGAGAAAGATAGAGCAGAAAAGAAAACTAAAGAGTTGAAAACGAAGGTTTTGTTACAGCAAGCATATCCGCCGCGTGGTGGTGGTGGCCAGAATAGTGGTGGTCAAAATAATAGTGGTCAGAGTAACTATCAGAATAATTATCAGCAGCCTCAACAGTATCAGAGGAACTCGCAAAGAGTCGAGTATACTCAGCCACGTGTTCCTGTAGGCCCCAACCAGTGTTCGTATTGCAAGGAAGAGGGTCATTTTAAGTATAGATGCCCTATTCTGTTACAGCGCGCGAATGGTGTTTCAAACACAAGAGGTCGAGGTGTTCAGCAAGCGTCTAGAGGTAGAGGACGTGGAAATTTCCCCCAGAACACACAGTCTCTTCCACCTCAAAATTCTATGAATAGGTTCGATCAGCAGAATAACGCATCTGGTAGGACAGCTCAGTACTATGCTGATGATTACTACACAGAAGATGAACATTGGGAAGGTAATAATTGCTAGGACAGCCATAGACAAAGAGAGGGAGTTGTTTCAGTTCCAGTAGATCAGAGTGGACCTTACGTTGAGGTGATTACATCAGGTGTGTCAGAGCCTTTTCTGTTGGATACTGGTGCTACAAAGAGTTCTATTATGCACTCCAAACTCCCTGGCGCACCTTTGTCTGGCGAAATGAATGTATCAGTAGGTTTTTCTGGCGCCCCAGTTAGAAACCCGATTTCTGACCCTTTGTCCCTTTCTGTTGGACCTTGTGAATTCGAAGCACCCCTTATTCTAACAACAGGTTGTGGTGAAAACTTGCTAGGATTAGATTTGCTAAAAAGATTGTATGCGACTTTGTACTGTTCTCCTTCTGGAGTACAACTTACACTGGGTAAGAAAGTGGTTTCTCCAATGTATTTGTCGAGAGACAAACTTCCAACAGAATTGTCATCTCTCCCTAATATTCTTTGGGCTACTGGTCCTAATGATGTAGGTCTTTTGGAAATACCACCATATGTTGTAACATTGAAAGCCAATGTTAAAATACCACGAATTCCCCAATATAGAATTTCTAGTGAAGGTGAAAAAGCTTTACTAGCGATCGTTAATGATCTGATTGAAAAAGATGTGATTGAAGAGACAAGAGGCAACGTTTGCAATAGTCCTGTTCTGCCTGTTTTTAAGCGAACTGACCCTTCCCAGCCACCTGTTTACAGATTCGTGATTGATCTTAGAGAGGTCAATAAAATAGTTGTACCACAATTTCCAGTTGTCCCCGACATTACTGCCCTATTGACTATGATTCCAGCTTCTGCAGCATGGTTTTCGGTGATTGACTTGAAGAATGCTTTCTTCAGCATCCCGATCGCTGAGGAGAGCAGGGATATTTTTGGTTTCAGTATAGGAGGTTGCAGCTTCCGCTTTAAACGAGCTCCACAGGGCTACTGTGAAAGTCCATCAATATATAGTCAAGCTTTAAAACCACAGCTTGATACAATTGTTTTACCTGAAGGTGCTACCCTTATTCAGTATGTGGATGATTTGCTTGTTGTTGCAGATACTGAGGAAATCTGTAAAGAAGCCACGTTGTCATTGTTGCGTCATTTGTGTGATTTGCACCACAAAGTGTCCCTCTCAAAATTGCAATATTGTCGACAAGAAGTGACCTACTTAGGTCATCTCTTATCGAAGGAGGGAAGGAAACTGACCCCAGAAAGAATTCAGGCAATAGCGAAATTGAGTGTGCCAAGAACACAGAGAGAAGTGCGTGCTTTCTTGGGCATTACATCATATTGCATCATATTGCAGGCAATTGATACCAAATTTTTCGTTATTAGCCAAACCTTTGGTGGCATTAACGTGTAAAGATACACCCAATCCCATTCCTTGGTCTGAAGAGTGTCAGGAAAGTTTTTCTGAATTGCGCACAGCATTATGTTCGGCTCCTGTGTTGGGTACTCCCAACTACAGTAAGCCCTTTACGTTGTATGTCCATGAGAAGGAAGGTTGTGCATTGTCAGTGTTGACTCAGTTGTTTGGGGGCAAACAGCGTCCATGTGCATATTTTTCGTCGACTTTGGATCCAGTAGCTAGAGCGCTGCCAAGTTGTTTAAGAGCTACAGCAGCAGCAGCTGTTTCTATTCGACAGTCTGCTGGTCTAGTAATGAACAATACGCTAGTCGTGATGGTCCCACATGCAGTAGACACGTTGTTAAATAGAACCAAGACACAGCACTTAACTAGTGCTCGATTGTCAGGTTACGAATTAACATTGTTAGCTAGTCATGTGCACATAAAAAGGTGCAACACTTTAAACCTAGCTACGTTGTTGCCAATTGTAGAGGAATTAGATGCTTCAGAACAGCATGATTGTTTTCTTAGAACAGAAGAAGAAACGAAAGGGAGAATAGATCTTAGGGACACTCCTCTTGCTGAATGTGATGGTACATTATGGGTGGATGGTTCATGCTTCAAGCTTCCGAATGGTGACACGACTGCAGCATATGCTGTCACGACTTTGCATACAATTGTTGAAGCTGCACGTATTCCACATAATTCAGCTCAAGCAGCAGAATTGATTGCACTTACAAGAGCATGTGTGTTGTCTAAAGGAATGAAAGTGACTATACCGACAGTCAGTATGCATTTGGTGCGGCTCATAGTTTTGGACGATTGGGAAAGAACGTGGGTTCCTGACTTCGCATGGAGCTAAGATTCAGCATGGTCAGTTGGTGAATGAGCTTCTTGAATCACTGACCATGCCTCTGCAAGTGGCGATTGTGAAATGTAGTGCTCACAAGAAGGTGACTGACGAAGTTGGTCGTGGAAATGCATTTGCTGACGAAATCGCGAAAGAAACTGCAAGGAATGTAATGAGCCGAATGTATGTTACAGGCCCTGCAAGATGGGTTGGTGATGTTGGAATGTGTGAGGACACGATAGAGAGTGTGAAGTCTATTCAAGCTGAGGCTACAGAGAAAGAGTTGAACATGTGGAGAGAAAGTACGGGTAGAATGGATGCAAATGGTTGTTGGATTGAATTATCAGAGCATCAGAGATGGTTGTTACCCGATGCATATGTTCTTGCAGTGGTTACAATGGCTCATGGAATGGCTCATATCAGCGTGAAAGGGATTTGCAAGTTGTTGGCTCCAGTATGGCAAAATTCAGGAATTCCCAAGTGTGCAGAGAATGTCGTCAAGAATTGCATGGTGTGTCTGAAACACAATCCTGGTAGGGGAACCCCAACTCCAGCTGGTCATTTTGCACCTCCTACGTACCCGTTCGAGGTTTTGCAGCTAGATTTCATTCACATGGAGAGGTGCAACAATTTAAAATACGTACTCGTTGTTGTTTGTGCCTTCTCAAGATGGGTGGAAGCATATCCCCTAAAAGACAACGCTGCCTTATCCACAGCTAAAGCCCTTGTGAAAGAGTTCTTCCCCAGGTTTGGAATGCCTAGAATGGTCTGGAGTGATAATGGGAGTGAATTTGTGGGTCGAGTGATGAAGAGAGTGTGTGAAGGGCTAGGCATTCAACAAAGGTTCCACGCTGCAAATCACCCCCAATCAGCTGGATTAGTAGAATGTTATAATGGCACGCTTAAGTTAAAACTGGCCAAAATTCAAGCGAGCACAGGTCTTAAATGGCCTGATGCTCTACCCTTAGCACTCCTATCCACCAGAATGACTGTGCATTCACGAGTGAAACTTAGTCCCTATGAGATTGTCTTTGACCGCCCGGCCAACATATGGGGAGTGCCAAGGCCCACTAAGTTCAGCGAACTCGAACACCCTGTTTTGCTTGATTATCTGTACAAATTGACGGCTAAATTGCGTGTTTTGCATCAACAGGTTCACGACTCCCTGCCTCCGGTCTCCGAGACTCCAGGTCACGCAATCGACCCTGGTTCCTGGGTCCTCGTCAAGAACTTCCAGAGAACCAAAAACGACCAGCCCAGGTGGACCGGACCGCACCTCGTCCTTCTTTCCACGAGATCAGCAGTTCCAGTGGAGGGGAAGGCGAACTGGATCCACGGGATCCATTGCAAACGGATCCCTCTGCCTCTGCCATATGACCAGTGGGTCCAGAAGGGTGTCGCCGACTCAGAAACTGAAACTGTGCCACGTTTTCTGCCCTTCAGTGATGCACGAGTAAAAGGAACACTTACTGAACAAGAGAGCGATAAACTTTTGCAACCAGCTGTATCACCGTCAATTCCATTGGACACTACAGAACCTGAACTCTTGTTCCAAGATAACACTATACCAGGAAAACAACGGTAAAATTTGAGGCCGAGACCTATGGACAAATAAACATAATTCTTTTTTCCTTCCAAGTACTATTTTTGAAAGTGCAGCTCTCCCATCTGAGAAACTTGCTTATTTTTGTTTTTCGAACCGCCATCCGGGTTCCGCTGCTAGGGCCGCGATTGCCCAAAGTCTTTGGGGTGCAGCTGACGACGTTAGGTCCGCAGTTCTGGTTGGTCTAAGGGAGTTGCCCTGGACTGACAGAAGCATTCCTTAGCAGAATCAACCTCCCATCGCGGGCAGCACTTTAGAGAGGATGGAGTTTCTCGAGATGGAGAGACCTGCCAAGGAAATGAACTTTAAACACAAGATTTGTAAAATAATGACAAAGAAAAGCTTTTTGATATTGTGCATTTTCATGTTATTCAGTGTGATGATATTTTTAATAAGTTATGTGTTATTCTCTTTTTGAGTAACATTTGCACCCACTACATCGCCTATACCTCCTCCTTCTACTGTTTCCCCACACTCTTTTCAACCCCTTCCTGAACACGAATCAGCTAGGAGATTAGAGTTTATTAATAACTCCTTTGTTCAGCTTTTGCACCAGCACCAACTTGTAATGAACACAACTAACTGTTGGGTGTGTGGTCTTATGCCTCTTAAGGTATTCCTTGTCTGGTCCTGCCATTCAGTCACAATGGTTCTGTGTGGGCATACAGAACAATGTTCATATATGCGCATGAAGTCTACCCCCTACGTTCTGTAACAGACAATCCTAAGAATAGTGCTCTAGTTAAGGGTATAGTAGACATGATTAAGGAAGGTATTTCTTATGAGACTATCCCGAGAGATGAGACACTAGTATACATAGGATGGAACATAACCGGATATGGAGCTACTCTGAGTGAGAAACAGCAAGCTAAGAGATCTTCCCCGATTTGGATTGTACCCCATCAGGGTCATCTGTGTCTGCAAGGTAATGGCACGAATCCCAGAGCTCAGTTAGGGAAGAGTATCTGCACTAAAACGTATGTTTTTTCAGCCCAGACTTCCCCTTCGTTTTTAGCAGCTAAGGGTACCTATTTCTTCTGACATAATAGAGCCTATACATGGTTGCCCCCTGACTTTTCGGGCTCATGTTTTGTTTCGTTCCTGTTGCCTCCCACCTACACAGCAGCGGCAGATTACCACAAGACAAGGATAGTTAGAGGTGCCTTGAGTCAAGAAGACACTGCAGGACAAGAATTTGGGGACCTTGTAAAGGGTTTTCTGCCGTTCTGGGGACCGATGGCTACCAGCAGGAACATAAGGCAATTGACAAGGGTGGTTGAGTCCACCGTAATTGAAACTGCTGGTGCCCTTAGTAACTTGACTTCTGAGCTCCAGTCGGATCGTCTTATGACCTTTCAGAACAGGGTCGCTTTAGATGTCATACTTGCAGACCGAGGTGGGGTATGTAGATTGATCCAATCGAGTTGCTGTGTTTTCATTCCAGATAACGCTCCAACAGTGTACCAGGCCATCTCTAAACTGCATAAGATTTCCGAATCTATTCATGTGGATAAAGGAGATTGGTCTTTAATGGGATGGTTCTGGGAACTGATATCCGCCTGGGGATGGAAAACTCTGATGGTCATTGGGATGGCCTTAGCCATTCTTTTCCTGTTCTGTCTGTGCGTGCAGTGTGCTCCTGCAATATGTGGCCTCTGTGCTGCATCATGTGTAAGGAAACCTGTATCAAGAGACGAGCTAAGTAGTAGAATGATGTTACAGCAACATCTCAATGACTTTAGGAATATAGACCTGGACTCAGATTAGCATGAGATTAGGTTAAATTGCCTATGTAAGGGCAAAAGGAGGGTCTGTGGTTCTGAAAATTCTGAACTCGTGAATAAAACTTCGTCGTAGCATGACGATTTTTATATCAAAAGACCGAAAATGGCTAGTACACTATGTACAAGCATTTTCGTCATATTCCAGTGACGATTTCACCTCGAAATCGTCATTTTCGTCTTGAACCCTTGGCTTCCATTTTGTATACGGCAGCCATTTTGTGAGTTGCCCTTTACATAGGCTCATGATACAGCTAAATTCAATTCAAAAGGACACGTACACCTTAATTGACTTTTCTCTGACCTGGGCAGGTTGAAACCATTGCCCCAGGCCGAACCTGTTTGGTCAGTTCCTCTCCCAGTGGCCGAATGAGATAGCATCAAGGCACAACAGGCCATAAACCCATTTCATCGCACACACCCTGCCGAATCTTGCTCACACCTGTCCCTGCTCTTTTCTCTCTCACTTGCTTTATGATGGGGAGGTGCCCATTTTTATTGGGGGTCCACCGATATCTGATGAAATGTTGGGCCTTCCCGTATGATTTGTTGTGGGCTGGACGAACTGAAATATGGACATGTCATCATGACTCTGCTTTTCCTTTGTAACAAAGAATATGAATAGTGTACTGTAAATTCGAAGAATGTTTGCCTGAAGCACAATATTTTGTATAAAAAGAGACGCCTGACTTTGTAAGTTTGAGCAGTCTCCTGAGAATATACATCCCGTGTGTTGTACTTCTAGGACGCTTGTTACCTTGGTTGCAGCCAATAAAATCGATCCTTGACTTCACCTAGAAGACTCTGAGTTACTGTGGTCTGAATCAGGAAAGAACCCGAGGTCTTTGGGTGTACCCTGGCACCGCTGGGTTACCGGTTTGGTACCGGTTCTGAAAAACCCAGTACCTCAACATCAAGGGGTTAATACAAGATGATGACAGGAAAAGGACAAATCCAGATACTACTAATATGCCATCCATGAAGAGCCATGTTATGTCCTCATGCTGTTTTCTGAGAAGATGAAATAAATAACTGCAGTTCAAATTCTGTGCTCTCACACTCAAAAGGGAACCAAGGTAGGTCACCCGTTTAGGAAGACCCTTGAAGACCCACTACTGGGAGTAATCAAATAGATCCGAGTCCCTGGTGTTGTGTCCAAAATCCCGAATCCTTCAGTTTGTTGAGGAGCCTGCTCGCTAAAAAAGACGCAAAACCAACAGTTGATGGACAGAATGCAGAACAATGTCATACATTCACCCAAGTACAGTGATCTGGGCCTAAATCCATCGTTTTAAAAAAGATGGGCATATTCTGAAAGGCTCAGATGACAGCAGCTCCTGCACTGCTCAGATGTTTGTCGAGTGATGTCCAGTGATATCGTGACGTCTTCTAGGATAGACACGCACATCTCTGGAAGCTATTGAGCTTCCTTTGGCACCAGTGGGTGAAGCAGGGGCAGTATTGATGCCCTGTACTGAGCCCCAGACTTTATGTCTAAAGACCACATGAGAGTATACTCCAGTGCACCTGCACCTGTAGTAGAGCTGGAATACTTACCTGGAAAGCATCTGGCTCTGATTTACTTTCGGAGGTGTCAAGGATGTTGTTGCTGCCACTCAGAGATCAAGCAATAAGCTGCCATACACTCAGGACTAGGAATAGTATGAAGGAGAGGATCACCTGGAGACCACGTTCCGTCTGGGTTGTATCCGATGTGCAATGGCCACGCACATGGGCAGCAACATGGGACCTGTTAGAATGAAAAAGTTCTCTGGTTGGTAATGGTCATGCACCTTTGCCATTAGTGCCTAATTTGACTGATGTCTGAATCCCTAATGCTGACTTTTGTTGTCATAGCTAAACAGATCATGCGTGTGTGCCATGACTTGGGCCTGTCTCATGGATTGTGGTCTTGTTGTACCCGCAAATAGCTACCTACCCTTGTCATGGTGAGACTCTACTGCTTTCACCAGGATTCAAGCAGCACAAGCGTGGTGGTGGCAGCATAATGTGCAATGATCAATAGGAGTGATCAGGTCCTTTCAAACCTATGTCACTGGAGTGAGGCCTATAAACTCACTCAGTTAAAGCTCAGCTGCTTGGTGCTTAATTCACCAATGGCCTACATCGGTTTAGTATGTAGTGCTGCTCAGCATATGAGTGGTGTATCTGTGCTGGGTGAATATTTTTGGGGAAGGATGGACATCATTTAGAAGTCACCAAGGGTCACAGCTGCGACCCCCTGGCTTGCCCCTTGCCAACAATGGCACTGCCTTTGCAAACCCTGGCCTAAGGGGTGGCAAAATCAGTGTTAGGCTCACAAAGTAGCTCCATGTTCCTTTTTTTGTCAATTCTTCATTACACTAATAGTGAATAATAGTTTATTATTCATAATTAGTGTAATAAAGAATGGATTACAGTTTTCTGGACTATGACCCTCCTTGGTAGCTGAGGTAAGTAACAAATGATTTAAAATGTATGTTGAGGTGAGAGTGTGTTTATGTGAGAACAAGTGTGTGTATGTGTAAATATGTGTGTATGTGAAACCATGCCTGTATGAGTGAAAGTAAAACTTGAATGGCGCGAGATGTCACATCCGCTACTCCTGGCATTTTGGTGAATTGACTTCTATGCTGGGAAGGGTACAATACAGGGATAATGCAGTACGGAGAAGCATAGCGAATCCAAGTGATGGATATATGTGTAACTATGAGTAGGACAATACATATATAACGTAGTGCTAAGCAGTGTGTGCATGGTAAATGCATGTGCCTGATGTCTGTGAGTCTGTGAGTGGTACAGTACAGGAAGGATACAGTGCTGTGCAGAGCGAGCATGTTAAATGAATTTGCTGAATGTATGTGTTCCTACAAGTAGTAGAGTACATGAATGATACAGTGCTGTGCAATGTGTGCAAGCAGTATACATGCACTGGGAAAATGTGTGCCGGTGGATGGTATAATACATGAAGGGCCCTGGGGTTCATTTTGGATTACCCAGATCTTCATGGAGAGTAGGTAGAGGAATCCCCCAGAGAGATTTCTGTTTTGCTGCATTCCTGTGAGCTGAGTGGGAAACATACTGAAGAGGGAAGAGACAGGCTTCCCCTGTACACTTTGATCTCTTTCCGCAGCGCCTTGATGCCCCTGGGCTAAGTTTGTGCTCTACAAAATTTATATTTATTCATTCATTCATTACACTTCAAAGGGTGTTCTTTGATTAAGGGAGAAGCATGGGCCTTGGCACATCTCAGGGATGTGATGGGGCTAATAAGAGAATTATCAAGAGGATGGATCGGCACTGGGCTAACCTTTTGATTCACATAGCACTGTGGCTGGCATACAGGTGTGAGCTCTATTCACTCCCATGGCCTGTGTTGTGGGGCTTTCAGCTTTGGAGTCACTCCTGCTGTGACAGACTGCGTTCAAGAGGAAGAGAGAGTGGAGGAGTTGCACTACAAAAGAAGCAGACCCCCCAACAATAACTTTAAAGGGTCAGACTCTAAATCCCATTTGTTGTCTGGAAGTGGAATATAAGAAAGGTAGCTTGCAAAAACCTTTCCTTTGCTAAGCAGCCAGATGGGCTGTGTGAGGAGGGGAAGCTCTACAACATTACTGTCTGTGACTAAAACTGAGGGCTTAGGCATACTAGTTTCCCTGCTGAGTGAATGGACATCAGCCAGGAAATCCAAGAACACCTGCCCTAGAACCTGGTGCACCAGTGCCTGCCTGCCTGCCAAGACTAGTGTGCCCTGAGTGGAAGAGAAGAGTGTTGGCGGGAGGGAGTACCAGTGGGAAGCCCTGTTGAGTGGACTTCCTTTGCAAGGTGTCAAGAGATAGCTGCTGCTTTGATTGGGTGGTTGCCCATGTGCAGATCGAAGTTATTTAAAAAAATATATATTTATAGAGTTTTATATAGCATGAACATGACCCATGGGTATCAGAGCCATTCACAGCTACATGCTGTTAGTCGTTTAGAATACAATGGTATAGCAGTAGTAATATACATATGGTTCCTGCGTGTACCTTTTTATGTCAGTTTCAACAATAACAAGATTAGGATCAGTTTGTAGTACAACAGGTATCACAGTAATTTTATACATATGGTTCCGATGTATACCTTTCGTATCACGACTAGGATCCATTAATTGTAGTAATGTACAGCCTAAAATGCCTTCGTCGCTAACTGGTGAGTTCATCCCTGTATACATTATTGTCCTGTTGAGGTAAACACCTATATCAGATCTAAATGGCACAACTCTTCCCTCATTGGTGAAGGCTGTTTTGGTGTACTTGTGATCTTTCGTGTGTAGGATGTATCCATATCTGTTTTGGTGGACTTGCGATCTTTCTTGTGTAGGATGTATCCATATCTGACAGGATTATGCTGCACCTAGCAATTAACCACTATGCACACGATGATCAATTGTAGCTTAGTTTAGGAATTTGCTCATTAGGAAGATCTTTGCTTCCCTCTTGAAGGTTGACATCTTTGGAATTGTTCTAAAGTTAGGGGGGAGTGAGTTCTAGATTCTGGGGGCAGCTCTGGAGAATGCTCTGTCATATGTTTTCTTCTGAAAGATGGGAGGTTTCAGCAAAAGGTCTCTGGCATTCCAGAATAGTCAGCCTCCACCGGATAACTCAATTTTCTGAACTAAGCTCATTGGCGTTTTGTAGTGGAGCGCTTTGTGGGTAATACATGCCAGTTTAAGTTGAATTCTGGTTTCATATGGTAGCCAGTTTAATGCCTTCAAGTGTGGGGAAATGTGGTCATATTTTCTTGAACCTGTAATGAGTCTTGCGGCCGCATTGAGACAGGCTTTTAGTGGTGCTGTGTAGATTTTCGGTAGACCTGTTAATGTTGTACAGTCATATTCAATCCTTGATATGACTAAGGACTGAACTGCCAATTTGAGGCCTGACGTAGTAATGAGTAGTTTCACTTTTCTATTGTAGTTCAGGTGAAAAAGGGCTCTTTTTGCCATTGATTTGATGTGGGTTTTCATGTCTAGGTTCTTATCAAGCGGGATTCCTAATGAATTGGTTGCGTCAACTAAGATAGGGGTGCATTTTAGTGCTGTGATCAGTTTGCTCAATTCCTTCACATCTACGGAGCTTTTTGGAGGGATATTAATAGGAATTCTTTTTTTGCGCATTTAATTTAAGATGATTGCTAGTTAACCAATGTTATGACTTTTTTAAGGCCTCATTCATTGTCTTGATCTCCTCCAGCGACGAGATCTTGATGTAGATCTGAGTGTCATCTGCGTACATGTGATAGGAGATGTTTGCGTGCCAGAGAATTTCTGTAAGGGGTTCGACAGATAAGTTGAATAGTGATGGAGATAGTGTTGACCCTTGTGGAACTCCAGTCGAATTTGGGCATGGTGGGGAGAGTCTGGTTGACCAAGAATCTTTGTGTTCTGTTTTGTAGGAAGGATTTAAACCATTTCAGTGCATTTCCAGATAATCCCATCTTGTCTTCAAGCCAGGGTAGTAATTTTTCATGAATTACCGTGTCAAAGGCAGAAGACAGGTCAAGAAGAACTAGTAGACATGTAGACAATTGTGATCCAGAGCCTGTAGTGCATCATCTACTATATGTAAGATTGCTCTTTCCGTACTGTGGCCTGGTCTGAATCCAGATTTGCAGTCGTCCAACAGGCTGAAATTAGAGATGTGGTGGCTCAGTTGTTTTTGCACTCATTTTTCAAGTAGTTTGGCTAGTAATGGAATATTGGTCACTGGGTGAAAGTTGTTTGGGTCTTCTATAGGTTTTTTAATGATGGGAAGGACTTGACTTGTTTTTAGGCATTCTGGTAAGGTGCCTTCAGACAGTGAGGCATTGATTATTTTTGTCCATATGGAACAACAATGTGGTTGATTCTTTTCAAGCTTTTTGATGGGAGAGGGTAATTGTAGTGGTTATTAGGTTTGTTATCTGAGAGACATTTGGCAATGGAATTCTGGTCAAACAACTTAAAGGTCGACCATTGTGCTTTATTTTTTGTCATATCTTGAGCTGCGTGCATGGTAACATCATTCTATGATGATAATGGGCTAGAGAGGATGTCAGCTACATTCCTGACTTCCCTTTCTAGAGAATTGGCTTTGTTTTTGAAGAAGGTTGAGAATTCCTCACAGCTCAGTTGGGTTTTTGTTGATTCCTGAGCAGATTTGGCCAATTTATTGGATTGTTGTTTTAACATCCTGAAGAGTTCCTGTGGTTTATTTTTAGCATTATCCAGTTCAGATCTAAAAAAATGTTTTTGGGATCTGAGAATGCTTTTATTTGAGTAATTTCTAGTTTTCCTGAGAGTTTTTAGCAGGGTGGATGATGGGAGGTGTCTCCATATTCTTTCTGCTAGTTTCAGCCTCTGCCTTTCTTCATTTAATTACCCATTAAACCAGGGATTTTTATCTTTCTCTGTAATTCTTTTCAGTCTTAGCGGCATGGTGGAGTCGAATATATTTGTCATTGATGCGTTGTAGTGATCTGTGAGTTTGCTAACATTCATCAAGTTGCTAGGTGGTTTTAGATCCTTCTCACATCGTGCTACTAATTGCTCAATATTACGGTCTTTGGTGTCCCGACTCCACTGCTTAAGTTTGACAGGTTGTGTGGTCTTATTCTTTTTTATGGTAGAAATATAGAAGGTTATGGCATGATGATCAGACCAATCGCAAGGAACAATTGAGTGAATTGTAGTAGCATTAACTTTAGAGATCACCAAGTCCAAAGTTGACCCTTTCGAGTGTGTTGGCAGTGTGCAGGCTTGAGTAAGGTTTAGTTCTGGTAAGAAGTCTTTGAGTACGTTGACCTTTTTGCCATTATAATTGTTCCAGTGTAAATTAAAGTAACCTAGGAATATTGCAACATCATTCTATCCCAGCAATCTAAATGTTATATACCTCTAAATATGGAATCTTAATAAGTTGATTTCACTAAAACAAATCATCAAAATATCACAGGAAAACGACAGAGATTAGTTTGTACAAGAAACTTTCTTTTCTTCAACTTATGCAAATATTTTTAAGACATAACAATTTTGGTCAAGACTGTGTATGCCCCCTATTTCCAGGGTAATACAATTATTATGCTCTGGATGACTATTAAATATATCGTAACTTGTGATCAGATTTATCCATTATCCACGAAAAAAGTATTGGGGATAGCACCTGAGACTGATTTCCTGAACTTCTGTTTGTCTAACAGAGTAGAAATTCTAGAGGAAATACATGAACATTTTCAGCACACTGTTGGATTTTGAAGTTATTATTCTGTCCTACATAATTTAAGAAGAAGCAGGGTTGGCTGCCTTCACGAATAATCCACCTATTTCTAGAAAGCCTTGAGGAAGTCACTGGATGTTCTTGTGCACACCAATCAAGACTGTGTAGTATTAAGATTCTTGTACAATATCTTCCCATTTGTATTAGCCTGGCAATAGGGGCATACAGAGTCTTGACCAAAATTGTTATGTCTGAAAACATATTTGCATAAATTAAAGAAAAGAAAGTTTTTTGTACAAACTAATCTCTGCCTGTGATATTTTGATGATTTGTTTTTGTGAAATCAACTTATTAAGGTTCCATATTTAGAGGTATATAATATTTAGAGTGCCAGGGTAGAATGATGTTGCAATGTATCGCACAGTGACTGTCATTGGTACCTGTGTATTGTGCACCCAAGGTAGTAGGATACACCTTTACCCTTAGTGACACCTTAATTAAATTTTTTCACTTATTTGACTTATTTGGAGAGCCAAATATATTTTTTATTGCCCAGTCTATTTGTACATTTTCTGAGTTGCGACCCCTTAGACACTACTACGGCTTCTTGTATTGTAACCTAGGAATATATCATTAGTGTGAATTTTAGAGTTAGCAGTGATGATCTCTATTAACTGGTCAATGAAGGGGGCATAAGTGCCTGGGGGATGGTAGAGTACATGCAAGTTGCATCTTTGGTTATCTACAATTCTTATAGCGAGACCGAGGTACTCACAGGATTCAAGAGGGTCGGATTGTAGATGGCTTACCGAGAGATCAGAGTGATGTATGCAAGCTATACCACCTCCTGTCTTATTTAGTCTGTCTAGCCTGGCACTGTTATAATGTGGAAGCACCAGTAGATCCATGTAAGGGGAAGAAGACTCAGTGAGCCATGTTTCTGTTAATTTTGTCACGTCGACTGCCTGACTAATGATGAGGGCAGCAATGTCTGAGGCATGTTTTACTGCAGAACGACAGCTAAGCAGTAGGCATAGAAGTGGTTTCCCTGAGTTACCAGAGTTCATCTCTTGAATACTGGCGGTTAACTGGGCTTGTTTTAGGTTATTAGGATTGAGTTTTGTGTTATTAGGCATGGAAGTTCTATTTGCATTAACCGGGGCTGATCTAATTTCCTCATCTCTACTGATGGGTGTTGACTCATATGAGAGGAGTAGGGCGTGGTTTTTATCATCCGATAGATATTTAAGATTTTTGTCTGGCCGATTATGTCTATTTGATAATGGCATGGCTATCCATTTATTCTTTCCTTGAAGTTCATGCAGTGATTCGTGAATGAGCGCGACTTTGGAGTGAGTACTTACTGTGACTTCTAATATTTTCTTCATAACTTGTATTGCATTTAGAATGTCCTGCGACATATTGTCTGCTTGTATTTTAAGAGTTCTGATTTCCCTTTGTGTAGGAGGAGATATGCTAGAAGTTAGCACCTGCCAATTTCATATTTTGCTTGTCTCCCAGAGATTCAGATCAGTGTCTTTTTCAACGTTCCATTTTTTCTCATTAGGTACAGTGTTTGAGCCTCCCCTGTGTATGATATGTGATGATACATGAAGTTGGCGACCCTTGCATGCCAGAGAAAGGCCACTGTGAATTGAGCCATATTGCATCACTGCACCAATCTGGCCAGAGCTCATGCGTAGTGGGAAGTGGCTACCCCAGTAGGGCTACCATTTTATTTTATTTTTTTAAGTTTTATATAGCGCAAACTTGACCCACGAGGGTATCAGAGCGCTTTACATTTAGGATTGTTGCGTTAAAATTGACATCAGATACAAGAGCATAGTAAGATACAGTACACATAAACAATGTTTCAAGATTGATAGGAGGGAGGGGAGGAAGGAGCCATAACAGGGAGACGAGGAAGAACTGTGTCCAATGTCCGGCTGAGTAGGTGATGGTCGAGGGGGAAACCAGGGCCAATCTCCTCACTAGTTGTCTAGCAACTCCACCGGGCTTCAGCCATGTTGCTCAGGTCTCAGTGTTCAGTAAAAACAAATTTGAATAGATACATAGGCTACGAGGGTTGAGGAAAAAGAAGGAGGTGTGGGGAAGGAAGCAAAAACAAGTCAGAGAGGAAGCTAGGGCTACCATATAGGCCGATGGGGGATGTGATCAAGGTCTAGTCGGAGTCCGGTAGTAGGGAGAAACTGTGGCAGCCATCTTGGGGACAGGCAAGGGATTCTGACCTTGGAGTTAGAGACATCAAGTAACCATTTGCCGGTGACTCTCATAGTGCAGGGGGGCCCTGCCACATATATATAAACAATTCAATTGGCCCTATCAACTTGCTGGAGCTATGAGATGTAAGGTGCCCTAGTGATGTGGAGATCGGGTCCCACTCCTCTCCTGGTGCAGAGCTGTAACTGTATGAGATGCCCCAGTGCCCATATAAGGCATGGCGTCTGCTGTGGGCACCATGTTGAAGTCAGGCAGTCTCTGAATTTACTGCCTCTCAGGTGGTTACAATGCTGTGCCATCGGGCCGCGAGGGGACCCCATCCAGCAAGGGTTATCTGTTGTGGTGCCCTTCATCTCAATCAGGTGACAGCCTATCCCCTGCTGAGCCCCCATCTGCCTCGACTGTTCGCTTCCCGCCCCCAAGGAAAAAGCGCCGTCGAGTCTGCTGCCCAGCGAAGCAATCACTCACTAAGTCGCCACAAGCAGGGGGTCCCAGCAGCCTTCGAGGAACGGCCCGTATCCAGGAGCTGAGCCGCGCTGCCAGAACCGCGAAGTCCGCTCCACACCTCCGGTCCCTCACCACTGGCAGCTACGGGCATATCTCTGGCAGAAACAGCAGCCTCTCGTCTGACCCTCTACGCTTGTCTGCCAGCGCTCCATAACTTCATCCCAAGCGCTGTAGAAAAGACCGGAGCTGTCTCTACCTCAATCCAGGCACGCTTCCACCCAGGATAAGCTTGCTAGAAGGTAAGGGCTTTAGGCATTGTGCGGTAGTGGTCAGCGACTGCATATGCCAGGATTGGCAGCTTCCAAGAACTTCCTGTGCCAATTGGGCTGGAGCCCTTGTAACATGAGGATGCAGTGACCACGTATTCCAGAAAGGGTCATCGCGACTAGCAAATCATTTGACCAGGATGGAATTGGCTCCAGTGGTGTGTGGCCACTGTGGGACCCTGCGCACCTGCCTAAGATAAATTAGTCACATCAGGATCTTCGTACCACCACCACCCCATTTTAGGAGGAAACAGAGACTTACCCTTCAAAGAAGAGCTGCTGAGAGTCTCCAGTCGCTGTGGAGTCATGACCACATGTGAGGACTCAACAACGCCTGAGTGTAACCAGCGGCGGCTCCCCCACAATGGCGTGAGTGTCGCCTCACTGCCTTGCACAGAGCCAGCAAACGAAAAATAAAACAATGTTCTAGAATCGTTTATTTTTCATTTGCAAGCTCTGAGTCCTAGTTACCAGTGCATGAACTTTATATGCCTGGCTGCTAATATTAATTTGAAAGTCTTGCTGCTATTCGATCTTCTACTGTTGCTATTTTAGAACGCTATTTTAAAATTTCGCCGTGTTTTCAATTTATTAGCACATTAGCCTGATGTGACTTCGTTTTGTGCATTGGTGCTTTCTCTTCGTTGTTTGCTCCTTACCTGCCTGTGCCCCGTTCCACCGCGGGTTTTCCCGTTTGCGTGGAGGGCACGTCGGCAAACAGCTGGTCCCTGCTCCCATTGGCTGGTGCTGGTCAGGTGGTGCGCCAGACTCTGGGACGGCCATATTTAACCGGGATGATTGGAATCCTCGGTTGGTCCTAGTTACCAGTGCATGAACTACTATGCCTGGCTGCTTATATTAATTTGAAAGTCTTGCTGCTATTAGATCTTCTACTGTTGCTATTTTAGAACGCTATTTTAAAATTTCGCTGTGTTTTCAATTTATTAGCACTTTAGCCTGATGTGACTTCGTTTTGTGCATTGGTGCTTTCTCTTCGTTGTTTGCTCCTTACCTGCCTGTGCCCCGTTCCACCATGGGTTTTCCCGTTTGCGTGGCGGGCACATCGGCAGACAGCTGGTCCCCGCTCCCATTGGCTGGTGCTGGTCAGGTGGTGCGCCAGACTCGGGGCCGGCCATATTTAACCGGGATGATTGGAATCCTCGGTTGGTCCTAGTTACCAGTGCATGAACTACTATGCCTGGCTTCTTATATTAATTTGAAAGTCTTGCTGCTATTAGATCTTCCACTGTTGCTATTTTAGAACGCTATTTTAAATTTCGCCGTGTTTTCAATTTATTAGCACTTTAGCCTGATGTGACTTCGTTTTGTGCATTGGTGCTTTCTCTTCGTTGTTTGCTCCTTACCTGCCTGTGCCCCGTTCCACTGCGGGTTTTCCCGTTTGCGTGGAGGGCACGTCGGCAGACAGCTGGTCCCTGCTCCCATTGGCTGGTGCTGGTCAGGTGGTGCGCCAGACTCGGGGCCGGCCATATTTAACCGGGATGATTGGAATCCTCGGTTGGTCCTAGTTACCAGTGCATGAACTACTATGCCTGGCTGCTTATATTAATTTGAAATTCTTGCTGCTATTAGATCTTCTACTGTTGCTATTTTAGAACGCTATTTTAAAATTTCGCCGTGTTTTCAATTTATTAGCACTTTAGCTTGATGTGACTTTGTTTTGTGCATTGGTGCTTTCTCTTCGTTGTTTGCTCCTTACCTGCCTGTGCCCTGTTCCACCGCGGGTTTTCCCGTTTGCGTGGAGGGCACGTCGGCAGACAGCTGGTCCCCGCTCCCATTGGCTGGTGCTGGTCAGGTGGTGCGCCAGACTCGGGGCCGGACATATTTAACCGGGATGTTTCTCTACGCGCACAGCGGCCGCGCGCAGGGGGCGTGCGCCGAAGTTGCGCCAAAGTTAAGCCCGTCTGCGCCCGTCCGCGCTAAGGACTCGCCAGGGGCCAGGTGGGCTGGACCTCGCTTTACCCTTCATGAAAATTGTGAGTTGTATTCCCATTCTGCACTTTTTGCACTCAGACCCGAGTTTAAATCATGTCACTTTACTTTAATCCCTGATAATCTTGCTAATATCCAATGTTGCAAAGGGGCTCTAAGATCCACACGCCTTCGTCACCACTGTCATAAAAAACTTACTAGACCTGGAGGTCTGTCATCTGCCCCTAACTATTTAAGTGAGGCTGCTTGCTCCTAAACGCTAGGTCGTTGGCCCGTAATAATGTTGCATTTAATGACTTTGTCTCTCAAAAAAGGCCCCCGTGGGTTTTTATCACCGAAACTTGGGGTTCTGAAACCTCTGGCCCAGATTTTGTGGAGGCAGTCCCGGAGGGCTATACTCTGGCCAGAATGGATAGGACTGGTCGAAAGGGGGGTGGTCTGGGAATATTGTTTAGAGATACTTTCACTTGCTGTACTAAGCCCTTTCCTTGCCTTCAGACAAGTTTGAGGCATTGTATTTCTCTATCAATTTCCTCCCTACTGCTTCTTTTTCGGGCATTCTTTGCTACAGACCTCCAGGTCACTTTACTTTAATCCCTGATAATCTTGCTAATATCCAATGTTGCAAAGGGGCTCTAAACTCCACACGCCTTCGTCACCACTATCATAAAAAACTTACTAGACCTGGAGGTCTGTCATCTGCCCCTAACTATTTAAGTGAGGCTGCTTGCTCCTAAACGCTTGGTCGTTGGCCCGTAATAATGTTGCATTTAATGACTTTGTCTCTCAAAAAAGCCCCCCCTGGGTTTTTATCACCGAAACTTGGGGTTCTGCAACCTCTGGCCCAGATTTTGTGGAGGCAGTCCCGGAGGGCTATACTCTGGCCAGAATGGATAGGACTGGTCGAAAGGGGGGTGGTCTGGGAATATTGTTTAGAGATACTTTCACTTGCTGTACTAAGCCCTTTCCTTGCCTTCAGACAAGTTTGAGGCATTGTATTTCTCTATCAATTTCCTCCCTACTGCTTCTTTTTCTGGCATTCTTTGCTACAGACCTCCAGGTCCCAGAGCGACCTTTGCTCATGATATTTTTAAACTTATAGAGCCCTATGTTGATTAGCCTCAATTTAGCATTCTGGGCAATTTTAATTTCCATTTAGAGGCCACAGAATCCAAGGATACGCTAGCACTTGTAGAGGGCTTAGCGGCGTGTGGATTGGGTCAACTGGTCAATGGCCCTACACATCTGGCCGGCCATACGTTGGATGGCATCTTTTCAAATGATGCTAGACTTCTGACTGGCACTCCCATTCCTCTTTCTTGGTCCGACCATCTGGCAGTCCCCTTCCATTTTAAAGTCAATTCCTCTCTATTTAATAAACCCAAGAGTAGTGCATGGGAAATCAGAAGGAATTATAAGGCAGTCAATGATGACACGGTGTCACCTTTCCTGAATGCCCTCAGCTGCCCTCCTTTGGGTGATCCAAATAGGGCTGCCTCTGACCACTCAAATGCCCTAGCCAGTGCTATAGACTTTCTGGCGCCGGCAAAACGTTACTACTCAGCCCGCAAGAGCCCTTCTCAACCTTGGTTCTCTGACCGTCTGAGATCTATGCGTCAGCAATGCAGGCAACAAGAGAGGTCCTGGACTGCTCATCCTGATCTACCGGGGAAAGTCCTGCATAAATCTCTGCTCAGAGATTATAAGAAGGCGATTTTGGAGCAAAAAAGGTGTTACTTCACTAACCTTACAACTTCTCTTAAATCCCCTAGAGATCTTTTCAACATACTTGATTCTCTGTCAACACCTAGATCAGTCGATCCTACCATTGAAACTCAGGAACTGTGTAACAACTTAGCAAGTTTCTTTCATTCTAAGATTGCTGATATTCACAGCGCTCTTGAAATCAGCAATCAAGAACTCAATGCCAATGCAGTAGGACCTTCCTTTTCAACCCCCTGTATTGTTGAGAAGGTCGGTGACCTGCCTAAACCGCAGTTTATAGGCTTTCCCCTTTCTGTCCTTGGAAGATCTCAATCTCCTTCTCGATGCTACTAGGGCTTGTTCGCCCCTTGACCCATGTCCTTTAAGAACTCTGAAGACCTGCAGAGGGTCTGTTCTTCCTCCTTTATTAGAGGTTATGAACTTGGCGATCCGTGAGGGGATTTTTCCTTCCCCCTGGAAGACCGCCGTTGTTAGAGCTTTATTGAAAAAGCCCTCCTTGGATCCAGGAATATTAAAAAATTATCGCCCTATCTCTCTACTGCCGGCCACAGCCAAGATCCTGGAGTCCCATATAAATCATAACCTATCTGTTTTTATTGAGAGTGCCAACTTGTTAGACATCTCCCAGCACGGGTTTCGATCATCTCACAGTACTGAGTCTGCTCTCACGGTCGAGATTAACAGAATCCGATCTGAGGTTGACAGGGGACACCCCTCGCTGCTAGTGTTATTAGATCTCACAGCAGCGTTTGACACCCTGTCCCCGTCAATACTGATCTCCAGGCTCAAGGATATCAGAGTAGGGGGTTCTGCCCTTAGTCTACTCTCCTCCTTTCTCCACCATAGGGAGCAGAGAGTTAAAATGGGCAACTTCCTCTCCGATCCCCAAGAAGTGCAATGTGGGGTCCCTCAGGGCTCTTCACTGAGTCTTTTATTATTCAACATCTATGTCACCCCACTTGCCAAGGTGATAAGATCATTTGGTCTAGATGTGCTATCGTACGCCGATGACACTCAGATCCTGGTATCTATCACTCAGCCGGCCAGTGAGATTGTCCCTAAGTTTAGAGCCTGTATGGAAGCAGTCTCCAATTGGATGGTGCGTTATTTTTAAAGCTAAACGGCGATAAGACCGAAATTATGGTCTTTGGAGGGAGCCAGGATCTTTGGTCTAAGGACTGGTGGCCTCCGTCCTTGGGAGAATGTCCTCACCCTACTTTTACTGCCAGGAATCTTGGTGTCTTAATCGATCCTTCTTTATCTTTTGACTCTCAGGTAAACAGGACGGTGTCAACCTGTTGCGGCATCATAGAATTCTTAGGAAGATTGCCCCCTATATGTCCCTGGCAGCTCGGAAACAAGCAACAGTTGCCGTGGTATTATCGAGGCTAGATTACTGCAATGCCCTTTATGGTGGCATTAGCAAAGCCTCCATGTTATCGCCTCCAAATGGTACAGAATGCCGCGGCCAGAATGGTCTTAATTCTCCCTAGGCGAGCTTCTGTAACAATGGCCAGAAAGGATCTCCACTGGCTTCCGATTCCCTCTAGGATTTCTTTTAAACTTCTTTGCCTAGCTCACTGTGCTATTCATGGCTCAGGATCAGAAGTTAGTAGGGCTCTTCTGTGTGCGTATACTCCCAGTAGAACCCTCCGGTCATCATCAAAGAACATGCTTGTGGCTCCCAAGTTTGCGAAGGTAAGGTGGCGAGGCAGAGCCTTCTCTGTCTTGGCTCCTAAACTTTGGAACTCTCTCCGTTTGGAGCTCACTAGCCAATCTTCCCTGGTGGTCTTCAAGAAACACCTGAAGACCTGGCTTTTCTCTCAGGCATATTAAGGGCTGCGCTCCTAGTGGCTTCCTGGTTTCAGTTATCTGGTACTGTGGACTTCTTTGTCTGTTCGTCTTGCGCCTTGATGCCCTTTGGGGCTAAGTTTGCGCGGTATAAAAATGCTACTCATTCATTCAATCTGAGCCAACTTGTGCAGGGAGGAAAGGTCATGAGAGTACACGTCTCAGGCCGACAAAACACACACGCACACTTAGGTTTCTCCATCCCATCTGTATTCAGCAGCCAGGCTGGAGAAACCCCACAAACTCTATGACCTGAACGGAGTGTCTTTCCTACCCGCTTAGACCAATCCCTGCGCTGCTTTGCAGCACAGGGATTGGATGGGAGACTGTCCCAGGGGCTGCTGGGATGAGGAAGAGGACAGCAGGAGCGACGCAACGCAGGAGACAGCCAGCGGCTTCAGGTAAGTTTTTTTATTATTATTAACAGGCCCCCTCATGTGCCCCACCCCAGCACTCCCTTTTTTATCTGCAAGCTGCCACTGAGTGCAACCTGCTTGGGCCACTTGCATGAAACATACCTGAATCAGCTGTTGCTGCTCTAGCATCTGTGGAAGGGGTACCCTCAAGACCCCCAATTGTTCCGATCCTTCGAGGTGCACGTAAAACTGGTTTTGGCGGTCAGTCCCAAAGAAACTTGCTGCTAGTTAGCACTGTGGCTGTGGAACACTGTTGATTTTAATCGTGTTGGAAAGTTTCTGGGCCACGTACCAATTTTGACCATGGCCGCTGATTAAATGGGCGCAAACTAAGAGGAATTTTTGGTACCAAGCACTAATTGAATTATGGCTCTTTGAAAAAACACAATAAAGTATAAAAGCGCCTCTATTTGCCATCTCGATATAAAAATAAGTATGGGGCCGTGTGGTGGACCATAAGTTATTGATTGGCCAATACGGTTTCTCACAGATTGTTAATCGCTCAAGTAAAATCTCCAGTCCTGAAGATGACGTATAGTAAAATAACGGTCGAAACGCCGTCGACGCTTCTGGTAGCCTAAATTATTGGAGGACACATTATATTTGTGTGTATTTGGTCCTTCATTGTAACATGTAAGGTCTTGTTGGCCACTTGTCTGGTTTTTGGTAATTGTGTTTTTGTACCAGCTCCTTTTGTCTTGAGCGTAACTGTTCCTCTGTTTTTTTAAAATAATTTTTTAGTATATATAATAAATATCAATAACTTTTTCTACTGTACTTTTGGATTGAAAGGCTCTTATTCTTGTGCTTCTCCTTGTTCATTCTATGTTTACTCTTTTTAAATTATTGCTTTCCTGGACCTCTTGTTGGGTGTACTGACTTTAAAATAGAGTCATAGTGGACTCTTGAGGCTGATACTCCTAGTGAGGCTTTTCTCAGTGGCGTAGCTAGCCCTTTGGCTGCCTGTGGGGGTCCCTGCATTAGAAAAGCGGAGGGGGCTGCGGGCGAGATTCCACTGATTGCAGCGCTGCAGCAGCCACATTGTAGAGCGGGGAAGCGGGAAGACTAAATTCGTGCCGCCAGGGGCAGACTGCTCGCTCCTTGCTATGCCACTGCTTATCCTGGATGTTGCCTATAGTGAATGCCGACTACCACTAGACGTGAGGAGAGAGTGCAACCGCCTAATGAAATACCACAACCCTTAACGCAGGAGGACTGTGTAGTTGTTTGAGAATGTCATATTTTTCTTTTGTGTTGTTGGTAATCCTGGGTGGTGAACTACGCTCCGCTTGCAGAGTTTGCGGAGTTTCGTTAACATCGTGGTTCACGTAGAACGTATAGTTACCGAATACTACGCAATCTGCACCGTAGCGTAGCTGTTTTTCTTCTTTGCGCGCTAAATATGCATTTTCGCGTGCGTGATAATGACTTTTTGCGAAGATCGCGATGCCGAACACGCAGATTTTGCAATTTGGCAAAGAATATCTCTCGAGCAGCATAAAACCTTCTCGAAAAGGATGATTTTGTTCATTTTGCACAAAAAACTCCTCAGGTTGTCATTTGGTTGTAGTTTTTTGAGCAAGGAATCATTTAAAAAAAAAAAATTAAAGAATGATATATATATGTATAGATGTCTGCTTAAATGTCCACCTTAACTGTACGGAATTTTTTTCATACCTGTTGCTTGATTTTATCAATGTTGAGTAATACTATGAAGTAATAGCATTACTACCTTATTCTTGCACAGGAGGAAAGGAAGGGTGTATATATAGACTTTGATAGAAAAACAGACATTTGATGTGAGCAGATCTAGAGTGTCGCTGGTGTTGAGAGTGCTCTAACAGGAGCTGCTTTCTACCTAAACCTGAGAACTACCCAGAGTTCTCTCCTTCTTTTTTTGCATAAATATATATATATACATATATATATATTGTTGCCACACACTCGTTTACTTGAACAAAAGTAGACGGCACTCAGAGTCGATTTTCCAAGAAGTGGTTTATTGGCAGACTCCCCTGCCCCCTCGACAGACGCGTTTCACCGTTAAGGCTTCGTCAGTGTCAACCAGTGATTGTAACAGACACCATTATATCTCCACCCCTCTCTTGACATAGAAAGAGGACTAACCACGCCAAATTCTTTTGGCGGCCTTCTTACAGTGTGTTTCATTTTACAAATAGAGAATGTTAAAATACTGTGTATACACGGAGAATGGTGTCGATAAAGTGCTCGTGCAGTTAAAAACAACATGGTTTTACCCATCATGCATCACATTTAAATTTCATTGTTTACGCATACAGTGTATAGTTCGTTTTCGGGGAAAGAAAAGAACAGGATTATCAATGTCTTTCAATCTCAATATCGACATATGTGTCGCCCCAAGCCCATATCATGCATATATTATATTTTAGAGGGCATATGATTACTTGTCATTATAGGGTACATCATGTCATTACATAGTTTTTCACGATCTGTACTAGTATTCTATTTATCATCATCATGTCAATTATTCTCCCTATTTCATTTTCTTATGTGACTGTATGCATTTTTTGGTCTTGCCCTGTATGGGCATACTCAGCTATTACATGTTCCCTCTTCCTCTTTTTTCGCCCTATGTGGGCCTATGTGTCAGTGCAGCTGATCTATTCGTTTCTAAATGGAATTGGGAGAGAGAGGGAAGTAAGGTATATTGAAATTATATCTTCCTTTCTGCCGTTATGTATCCTATTGGTGTGGCCCAGGACCGGTTGTATCTGGGTTTGACGTTCGTCTTACTGATGTAACTTTAAAGGTGCTTCTGTACTTGATTACTCCAAATGTACCCACAGTTCCTCATCATTATTTAACCCTCTTGGTTGCATGCTCTGGAGATCAATGATGTATTTTGATTCTAATACCCTCAACACTCTTATTTTGTCTCCACCTCGTTCCTTCCTGTCTAGCTGGTCTATGAGGAAGAAGGTCAATAGATCCCTATTGCTATTGTGGTGGGTTTCGAAGTGGCGTGCCACAGGATAACTTTTATCTTTGTTAGTTATGGCACGCATGTGCTCCAGGATACGTTTCTTCGCCGGGTTGATAGTACTCCCGATGTATCTCTTGGAGCACGGGCATTCCAGGCAATAAATAACAAATTCCGAATTGCAATTCAGGAATTTAGTGATTTCTCTTGTGGGTCGTGGGTCATTAGGTCTCCCCTCATACTTATACCGCTTTCTACTGTGCTTGCACGCCTTACAGTGCATGCAAGGAAAAAAGCCTAGAATAGGTTTCATCTTAGATGGTTTCGGGGGTCCTCAAAATGACTCCTAGTCAGATGGTCACTGAGGGATTGACACCGTCTGTAAGTCATAGATGGCTTCGGGGGTAGCCTATTTTTCATAACTGTATCCGTTTTCAGGATATGCCAATTTTTATTGAATATTTGGACCAACTCACTCGATCGCATGTTGTAGCTGGTAATCATCCTCGTCACTCCCTCCGACTCAACTTTTTTGCTTTTGTTCTTCATGAGCTCCTTTCTATCAATATGGTCTACTCTACTTGCCGCACTTGCTAATAGTGCCTTTGAATAGCCTCTCTCTTGAAATCTAACTACAGCTGCATCCCGCGCCTGAGAGAAATCCTTTGGATCTGAACAGTTTCTCTTCAGGCGAAGCAATTCTCCTAAAGGGATATTTCTTATCATGCATTTGGGATGATGGCTCGCCGCATGTAATACGGTATTGCTCGCTGTAGGCTTACGATAGAGTTTCGTCTGTAGAGAACTTCCTGCCACAAAGACCTCCAAGTCGAGGTAGTATACAGATGTGTTGCTGATGGTACTTGTGAATCTCAGATTAAGATCATTGTCATTCAGCGTCGCGACATATTCCTCAGCTGAGGATCTGTCGCTGCGCCAGATGACAAACAGGTCATCAATATATCTAGTCCAGATCATAATCTGATCCAGCCATTTTTCGTTGGTCCCCCCCAGGCCACGTGCTTCTCCCACCAGCCCACGAACAAGTTCGCGTAGCTGGGGGCGAAGCACGTGCCCATAGCGGTCCCCCTGATCTGTCGGTACGTGATACCTCCAAATAGGAAGATATTGTTATAGAGACAAAACTCCATCATCTCGAGAAGCATGCGGTTATGTTTGTGGTATTTTATGTTTTTCTTGCCGAGAAACCATTTTGCCGCAGAAATCCCCTCTCTGTGCCCTGTACAGGTGTATAGATTGACGACATCTAGGGTAATCAGAAGCATGTCTGCCTCCCACTTGATACCGTCAATTAATCTTAAAAAATCTTGGGTATCCCTGACAAAGGAAGGCAAGTCTCTTACAAAGGGGGCCAGGTAGATGTCAATAAACCTTGATGTGTTCTCCAGGAGGCTTCCTATTGAGGAGACAATAGGTCTTCCTGGAGGATTTTTTATATCCTTATGCACTTTTGGAAGGTGGTAAAAGGTGGGAATTATTGGGTGCTCACAATATAAATATTCAAATTCGTTTTTATTGAGCATCCCTTCATCCCTCCACCCCTCTAGTAGTGTATGATATTCTGTGGTGCATTTTACAAAGTCTCTTCTGTTAATGATTGAATAACAGTCTTTGTCCTGTAATTGTCTTAGAGCCTCTTGTTTGTACTTCATTTTGCTGAAAATCACAATATTCCCTCCCTTGTCCGAAGGTTTAATTTCGATAGAGGCGTCTTCCTTTAGTGCTTTTATGGCGTCCCATTCCATTCGTGAGATGTTCGAGTTCTTTTTCGTCAATTCTGTGTTTTTAGTTGTCATTTTTTCAAGATCCTGTAGGATAGCATCATTAAAGACATCTATAGCGTCATGTGTGATGTGTGGTAAGAATTTAGATTTTCGTTTTAAGTTACTTGGGTCTCTTACTTGCGTGAAAAAAAATATATATATATATATATATATATATATATATATATATATATATATATATATATATATATATATATATATATATATATATATATATATATATATATATATATATATATATATATATACTAGCAGCCCGTCCCGACGTTGTCCAGGTATGAATTGCTGCCGGCCAGTAGTATATTGTTTTGTAGGATTTCGTTTTGATAGCATTTGTTATCAGTGACAGGCCTGTGAAACGCGTCGATTCACACTGACCTGCTGATGCACTTAAGAGTGCGCGTTCAGTAGTGTGTGAACTCGAGTTTCCCTACTTTATTTTTCCTTGCAATATTATATAGCGCGAACTCGACAACATGGCATGAGCACAATTTACATTACAGAAGAACACATTCATTTGTGGAGGCACGGGGAGACAAAGCGATTTGCCTGGAATCACAGGATGTTGAGCTGATGCCAAGATTCAAACGTAGCTCCCCAGCTCTAAAGTTCGCAATTCTAGAACTTGTGGCGGGAGGTGTGTCTAAAAGTGTATGTCGGTGCTGGCCATCAATGAGAGAGACCTGTGCATTTTTCAAATGGGTGGTGAAAAAATATGAGTATGTTGCTGGAAATGTGGGCCGCCGTGCCACGAATGTACTTACCGGGGGAGGGTAAACACCCATTATTCCGCAACTTTTTTTCCGCATACCATCACTCCGCATACTTTCATTACGAAAGTACCATGACTCCGCAATGCCATTATAACGCATGGCATGACATTTTATATGCTTTTACCACACATACATTTACACCGAAATTCGTTGTAAATGCATGAATGGTAAAAAAATGTTTTTTTTAAATGTTTGGATAAGGTAAGTATGGGTATAGGGGTATATGTTTTGGGGTACTGAGGTATATGTTTTGGGGTGTTTGGGTATTTTAAGTGTTCAGATATAGTTTTGGGTTATGGGGTACAGGGGGAGTTTTAGGGTTTAGGGATAGGTATGGGTTTTGGGGTACAGGGGTATTTTTAGGCATCAGGGCTAGGTTTGGGTTTTGGGGTATAGGGGTATTTTTAGGGTTCAGGGGTAGGTTGGGGGTTAAATGTAAATGTAAATGTACAGGAATTTATATAGCGCAAATCACCGAGCGGTTTCTAAGCGCTTGCTTAGGGAACCCGTCCTGGTATTCCCTTGTGAGATAACCCCGGCAGGGTATCCGCAAGGTGAAAGCCAGGCATCCCGCCGCGAGGGGCCGTTGTGGAGATTAAGCAAGCTATTGCCCAGAGTCGCAGAGTGTGAACCCGTGAATCGAGTAGGCACCGGAGCGAGAATTGTCGAGTCCATGGACATTTTAGGACTCAAGACCCCGGCGAGCCGGGAATTGAACCCTGTTCCCGGGCTGACCTTTGTTTCCAGGTCTGTCTCCTCTAACCAGTGAGCCACACTTCTCCAGGTTGGGGGTTTGGGGTACAGGGGTATTTTAAGGGTTCAGGGCTAGGTTTGGGTTTTGGGGTACAGGGGTATTTTTAGGGTTCAGGGCTAGGTTTGGATTGTGGGGTACAGGGGTATTTTAGGGTTCAGGGGTAGGTTTGGGTTTTGGGGTACAGGGTTATTTTTAGGGTTCAGGGCTAGGTTTGGGTTTTGGGGTACAGGGGTATTTTTAGGGTTCAGGGGTAGGTTTGGGTTTTGGGGTACATGGGTATTTTAAGGGTTCAGGGCTAGGTTTGGGTTTTGGGGTGCAGGTGTATTTTAGGGTTCAGGGGTGGTTTTGGGGTACAGTGGTATTTTTAGGGTTCAGGGGTAGGTTGGGTTTTGGGGTATAGGGGTACTTTCAGGGTCAGGGGTAGGTTTTGGTTTTGAGGTACAGGGGTAGTTATAGGGTTCAGGGCTAGGTTTGGGTTTTGGGGTACAGGGGTATTTTTAGGGTTTAGGGATAGGTTTGGGTTTTGGGGTACAGGGTATATTTATAGGGTTAAGATGGGTTAGTGTTTAAGGGTGTTGGGGTATTTTAAGGAGTAAGGGTGGGTTATGATTATGGGGTACAGGGGTATTTAAAGAGAGCAGGGTGGGATTAGCACACAATATGAGACATGGCATGAAGGGCTGAATGTACCACACGCCCCCAGCGTTTGTCACGCCCCCCAGCACACGCCCACAGCACAATGCATACACGCCCACAAGGGACTACTTTGCTGGCATGGTTCTTTTCCCTTTTAAATGTATATGGTGGGCGTCTGCATAGCCTATGTCCTTCTGCTGCAACTGCCCTTTCCAACGCTGTATTGGGTGTTATGATTGGTGCTGTGGTTCCTGAGATTACCCTCCTCAAAGGTTTGGGCTCTCTCTTTATTATATTAGTATAGATATATATATATATATATATATATATATATATATATATATATATATATATATATATTTTTTTTTTAATTTTTTTTTTTTTTAGTGTAAATCAAAATAAGCGCACACTCAGGGGACGTAATCACAGGCAGCTCTTTTTATTACAGTTACGCGCTTTGACCGCAGGAGGTGAGGTGGATTGCATATTTCATACAAAAGTAAACACAAAAACACAAACAAAGGACCAAGAAACAATGGATTGCTGTTTCTAGACATGATTATGGCATCCATTTTGAAATGGTATGATACTTAGGGCCCCATTAGGATAACGGGCAGATCGCCACTGTCCGTATGGCGGTGGCGATCCGCCCACCAAAAACCTCCGTCCACTCTGCCATGGTAATGGCGGGTGGACCCCGGCGTACGGGAAGACCGTCCACCGGTGTTCCGCTGGTAGGCAATCCGCCCGATTGCCTACCGGGTGGTAAAGCAGTTTATATTGTGGCGGTGTCTGGTAGACACCGCCATCCATATTACCATGCAGCCGGGGACCTGCCTGGCAAGTGGTTTCTTACATTGGGGGCCCGTAACAGGCCCACAGGGATTCTGGGGGGTGGGGGTTGCACACGGCTGCAGTTCCATGCACAACATGCCTTCCTGGCATTGTGGTGGGTGGTGCTGAGTGCACCGTCCGCCACAATGTTGGGAATGCAGGATGCACCCACTACTGTGGCGGGCACATCCTAATGGGATGTGCAGGACCGCTGCACCCTTAGCAGGTGGTCCCATTTCCCACAGGTATGGTGGGCGGACAAAGTCCGCCTGCCATACTAATGTGCCCCTTAATATAGAATAATTGAAGATTGCTAACATTATACATTGCAAAGTGCCTTCCAACGGATACAATGTCACTCTAGTATCTGCCTGGTGCAGATGTCCATTGTACACCCTCCCCAATTTTTTCGTACTAATATAGAACAAAATACATAGGAGAAAGAAAACCACAAATTAAGAACATTTTGTTAACAAATGGAAACGCGTCATTCCCTACAACGCAGTTTCCGGATAGAGCAAGTTAATGACATACAAGGTTGTGCATGATGAAACAGTAAATTTGAACTCATAATAATTGCGTAGGGCATAGTCCCTGCACATACCAAAGTACTCAATAAAGAATTTTGTTGCTAGACATAGGGCCTGATTCCGATGTCGTGCGGAAAGCCCTCGCAGATGCATCCGAAGGTGAACAGTACAACCGACTCGTATTGGGAGCCGGATAAACCAAACAAATTCCGTCCTCATAGTCCAAATAAAAAGCCTCCGTAAACGCAGAAAGGAGTCGTCCAGAGGCATTTCCAAGTCTGATTCCAAACGCTGAAGTACGATGTGTACTTCCCATGCGCCAAATCCGTTGCTACAACCAACACGTCAGAGCAGCCGGAAGGGGAGTATTTCAGCTCTGACTCACGCCACAACATGATTCCTGCTGAACGAGACGTGCAGCCATGAATCCAATCGTGGAAGTCATCCCCATACTCTACCTTTTCCAGCACTACTACAACCGCAACTGATGCGTTCTTTGCAGAAGTTAAATCTAACACCTACCCATACAGCAATGTTGCTTCAGTAGGGGGGTGGCAAATACACGCAGCAATGTACAGCCAATAGGGGGTGTGGCAACTACCCACAGCAATGTACAGTCAATAGGGGGTGTGGCAAATACCCACAGCAATGGGTGCACAGACACACTATTGAATTTAAAATGTCGACATACACAAATATCAAGTTTTAAATACTGTGTTACAGATATATCGAAAGGAAGAATATTGTGGTAAGAATATTGACTTGCAGGTAAGAGATATAGTTTTGGAAATATTGAAGTTGTTAATATTGTTTTCAAAAATATAGTTGTTTAAAATATCGATGTTTTAATTAGTGTTATGTATTTTGGTATGTATTTTAATAGTATGTGATCTATTTTTTGTATAAGAATTTGTTTTGTTTTTTAATATATGTGTTACATTTTTAACAGTTATTAATTTGATCTTAATTAAATTTTGTGTTTTAAGTTCTGGAGCGGGTTGTAGGTTTTTAGGGGATTAGGATGGGAAGTCATTTATTTATAATAAATCAATGATTATTTTTTATATATTAGTATTTATTTAATTTAGATTTAATAGTGTTAATTTTGAGAATTAATGTATTATTAATTATTTATTAATTGGTTGTTAATTATTTTTAATCAATTAATTGACAATTATGTTAATTGTCTTTTTTTTAGGAGTGGGTGTGGGTTTATAGGTTAAAGGGTGGGAAGTAATTTAATTATAATAAATATATTCATATTTTGTTTTTAATAATATTTATTCTATTTATATTTTATAGCATTAATTGTGGGAGTTATTCTATTATTAAATATGTATTCATTGGTTGTTAATTATTATTAAATAATTCATTTGTAATAAATGATGTTAATTGTATAATTTGTTTAGGAGTGTGTGGTGGGGTTTATAGGAGAATTGAGTGGGAATTAATTAATTTATAATTAATTATTAATTGTTAATTAATGCTAATTAATTAAATAAAATTAAAATATGGCAATTGTGTAAATAATTTTTGATGTACGTTGTGGGGTTTATATTGTTAAAGGGTGGTAAGTAAATTCTTTTCAATTAATTAATAAGTTGTTGTTTATTGATATTAATATATTAATGTAAAATTAGTTATGGAAATTGTGTAATGAATTTTAGGTGTGGGTTGTGGTGTTTATTGGGGTAGAGGGTGGAAAGTAATTTATGTTTCATTAATTAATAATTAGTTGATCATTAATATTGATTAATCTATTGATAAATAGTTATGGTAAGTGTTTATTGTTATTTTGTGTGTTTGATGTGTTTTTGTAGGGGTAACGTTTGGGGAGTAAATTAATTTTTATTTGTTTTAACGTTGTTAATTAATAATATTTGTTTAATTGATAATTAATTATGTTAAATGTGAAGGTATATTTTTTTATTTAAATGTGGGTTGTGAATTGTGTGGTGTTACAGGGTAGAACAAATATTACTTGTATGTGATAATGTTTTTGTTTATAAAAAATGTCTTTAAAAATAGTTTTTTTTTAATTATTTAAAAAAAAAATTTAACTAATCTTTCTAGGTATTTGTTAGATCTTTTTAACATTGTAATCTGTTTCTATAATTTGCAATATTTAAAACTTTTATATATGTTTTATTTTTTTGTTTTTTGTGTTGTATTTATTTTGTTTGTTTTAAATTTTGAACTGACTCCAGTGGAAATATAATTTTTTACCCCTCCGCTATCCAACACTTTCCCTACTGTTGCACCCACTGGAGTGGGAATAGTATTTTTTACCCCTCCGGTGTCCAACACTTTCTTTACTATTGTACTTACTGGATTGGGAATATTAAGTTTTACCCATCCGCTATCCCACACTTTCCCTACTGTTGTACTAACTGAAGTGGGAATAGTAATTTTTACCCCTCTGCTATCCAACACGTTCCCTATTGTTGCAGTCAATGGAGTCCAACATTTAATTTAAAAGCCTATTAAATATTTTAATGTTATCATTTATAATATAATTTTTTGTATTAGATTTTATATTATAAGTGCATGCAAATATATATATTTTTATTCGTAAATTTGTATATATTTATAAAATATATTAAAATCAATAGCTTATTAATTGTTTTAAAGGAAATAGATATATATATTGCATTTTGGGTCCGATTCCGATTCGGGAAAAAAAGTGTCCGTCCGAATCGTATCCGGAGCCCTCTCTGTACGAATCATACACGTCCGTCCGAATCGCGTAGTACGATCTGTATTTCGTCAATCCGTCCGAATCGTTGCGAACCGTACGAATTTCAAGGCTAAAACCGTACGGCACGGACCCTCACAGTGAACCGTACGATTCGTAAATATGCCGTACAACCCGACGAGTACGATCTGGACCGGGGTATGAGGACGCGATTCATACGGTCCACGCCAGGTAAGGGCGATTCGTACGGTCCACGTCAGGTAAGGGCGATTTGTACGGTCCACGTCAGGTAAGGGCGATTCGTACGGACAACCACACAATCACATACACACCACACGGTGCGTACACCCCATGATCGTGGGGTACGGTGCGTACACCCCATGATCGTGGGGTACAGTGAGTACACCCCATGATCGCAGGGGTATGAACCGTACCCCTGCAGACATGGGGTGTACGCACCGTACCCGGGGGAGCCGTTCCGTACCTGTTTCGAGGCCTACTCTGCTTCTTCGGACGTTTTGGGCTCCCGTACAAAAAGCGTTGTGCGGTGTGTACCCGACACAAATCGTACTTGCTGGGTCGGGAAAACCTGCTTCGAACCGTACGGATGTCGCGTATAGCGGTTTACGAGGGATAATCGTACAGAGATTAGAGTCGTACGGTCTTTGTACGATTCGTATGGAGTCCTGCTCCTGGTACTTCATCGTACTTCATCGTACGTACGGGGGAGGCTGCAGGGTACGATTCGTACGGGGAACACGCTCTGTACGGCTATTCGGAGTGGTTTTTCCCGAATTGGAATCGGCCCCTTTATGTTTAAAGAAATTTTTTAATTACATTTATTTTATTATATTTGTTAAAATGTATAATACATCTGAATCATTTTTTTTAAAGTTAATTTTATTATTTAATATACTTAACATTCATTTTTATTGAAATAAAAACATCGATCTTTGAACAGCTATATTTTTTACATCTATATTTTTGTTTCGATATTTTTGTACTTGCAATTATAAATATAGGATGTCGATATTTTTGACAGCGATATCTTTGCATCAATATTTGTGTATGAGGATATTTTGGGCATCGATATTCTAGCAGTGAACCCAGCAATGTACAGTCAATAGGGGGTGTGACAACTACTCACAGCAATGTGCAGTCAATAGGGAGTGTGGCACATACCCAGAGCAATGTACAGTCAATAGGGGTGTGACAACTACCCACAACAATGTACAGTCCATTAGGGAGTTGACAACTAGCCACAGCAATGTACAGTCAAAAGGGGTTGTGGCAACTACCCACAGAAATGTATTGTAAATAAGGGGGTGGCAATTACCCACAACAATGTAGAGTCACAATGGAGCGTGGCAAATACCAACAGCAATGTTGAGTTAATATGGGGGCGGCAAATACCCCCAGCAATGTTGAGTCAATAGGGGGGGTGGCAAATACCCACAACAATATTTAAGATAATCTTTATTTTGGTGGGGAATACATGATATTTGTATATGCATATGTGGTTTTGGGTGGAAATACCCCCATACATGAAGATGCATATCTGGGATATGGGATAAATACCCCCATACCTGAAGATGCATATCTGGGGTTGGGTGTAAATACTCCTATACATAAAGATGCATATCTGGGGTAAGGGGGAAATACCCCCTACATGAACATGCATGTATGGGGTTAGTGGGAAATAGCCCATACATGAAGATGCATATCTGGGATTAGGGGTAAATACCCCATACATGAAAATGCATATCTGGGATTTGGGGTAAATACCCCCATACATGAAGATGTATATCTGAGGTTGGGGTAGAAATTGAAGCAAACGATTTGTACATGAACTTAGGATCAAAACAAATTCTAATATCAGTACACGTGGAGTACATGTTACAGGAATGTCATGTCCACATACAAAATCTCACAGGTTAAAGTCAATGAAAGGTATTCACAAACTGTTGCATCAAAAGTAAATGAGAACTTTGAGGATTGGGTAGAGTGGAGATGCAGGTGCACCAGGGTCACCTGCAGACCATGGTTATGTGGGCCTTCCTAGACCGCACCAATGGACTTACACACTTACAGAGTCCCCACCAGGACAATGCAACATTAGGTCACAATTTACATGGATCACTAGCCGGTTTTTTTTAATAGAGGGGGCAGCCTTTGGGACAGAACCACCATGGAGCACTGCCTTACATGCATGGACAGAGGTAGTGTAAATTCGACCACACAAACTTCACTTTCAGGTCATGGCAGGTGCAGGGATGTGGCATTCAATGTAGGGTCCTTGCAGGGAGGCAAGTCACAACTGGACAGTCTGACCTACATACCACAACCTTGATCTGCAGCATCATTCTTTGCACTACAAAACCTTTGTCCAGTAAAAACACCAATGCCATGTTCAAGAGATGATCACTGATTGTGTGTCATTTACTTTCAGAGTGCCTGAGCATTATTGTGATCACAATCAGAACATGGGTCCATAGCATGTTGTGTTTGTAGAATGAGGGAATTTCATCATCAGGTAGTTACAGTCAGCATGCTAAATTCTAGAGGAATTGCACATTTGATGCTAGACCAGGAATTAGAATAAACACACATATGTGTTATCACAAAGGGAATGCATAAGTCCACCACAACACAAACAGAAACATAGCAGAACAACACCACTCCCAATGGACTAACAAAAGTAAGACATTGTGATGCATCTGTGTACAGTAAAGCAGAGATGTTATCAGCACAAACAACACATATGTCCACAGACACAGCCACTCAGTACTGCATTCAGTGCCTCGAACAACAACACCAAAGTGGTTATGTCACTGTTGTCATGTGAATAGCTATAGTCATAAATAATATTATTTATGAAAGAAGCATGGGTCAACATAAATGTAAGATACTGTCCCCATGTGTGGACTGGTCCCGCAAACTCAAATAACAATCTGTATGTGTCTATGGACCTCTTTTGTGAATGTCATTCGCAGCCAATATCCATCTAACACCTCAATCTGTAGTGTATGCCTGAAATTGATAATCACATTTTGAATGTGCAGATTGTATCCTGTATAGTAGTATGAGTATGCATGAGTCACATGATGTAGTATCCACAAACAGTGTTGGTGTGGCTAGTGCACAGCTCATTGAGTAAAATAAGCTGCCAGCATGGGTGAGGATGCTGGGGTGGTGACTAAATCTGTGGATCAAAAACACAAGTGACTTTGTCATCATGAATCCAGAATATATGTGTACACATTGTGAGGATGAAAGGCATGTGCATAATTAAGTCTGCTGTGTCCACATTTGGCACTGAAACAATGTCCCAAACAATTCATTGAAACATCAAGGAGACCATCAACAACACATATTTCCATCAATTCATCCTAACATGTGTGGCAACTAAGAGCCTGTGGAGACTCAAGATATGGGAGCATCCGCACAGCAGATAGACACACATCCATTCTGTGCACTTACTGTAAACATGCCTCACCACATATACCAACTGCCAAGTCAACTGACATCACAGCGCTCATAATATAGCTTGTTGTGAAATGGAACAGCATCAACGTAGCTCATATCAACACCCTTGTAAGTCATTCTCAAAATATGTGACACACAATTCATATGCTCAACTACAACTTGTGTGTGGATGCTAACTGCAATCCAGGTTGGGATGATAAATGCACAACATATTTGCAATTTCACATAGCAAAAGCAGTATGGCATGAACATCAGCTATTTGAGTGATCAATAGACTGCAAAGAATAAATAACCCTTGCCTAACAAAAACTCTATGCAATTATTTGAGTCATGTAGTAGCAGATTGTTGGAAGACTGTGAGAATACTGCTCAGCTTACACTCACCATGTGCTCAGTAAATGCACAAGATGTGTTCACAGCCATGAATGCTTTTTGACCACAGTGTAATCACACAGAAAGCAAGGTTGACCTTGCCACAATTCTGCAAGATCTGCAGAAGACACAGACATTGATTCACTGCCTGAAAGTTGCAAACAATTCTAGTGAAATCAATTTGTGTACATGGGTGTGTGCTGCTAAGTCACAGCCATGCAGTCAACAGCCATATATATCCAGCTGAATAGACGAGACAGGTGCCTATATGCACACCACAAACATATTCAGCATGCTTTGCCTACATATTTCTCTGAGTCAGGTCATAACCAGGGCCTGTCTGGGGCTGACCCATGCCAGGCTGAATTAAGGACCTTCCTCCTCAAGCTGTAGCATCAGAGTCCCAGCCCTGCACAACAAGCACTCCAAGGGCGTAGGCCTCCACTCCAAGAAGAGAAGATGGGTGGAACTACAGGTTCCTCCATCAGCAGCTGACACCTGGTGTCAGGCACCAAGCTGCTCTGGAGAGAAGGCAGCGAGGGGGGAAGGGGCTCTCAAATGACCCTGTGGCATGAGACCCCTTGGCAACGCCATTTTGAACAGACCCAGATGCCTGGGCAGGAAGGAGGGAGCAGGTGCAGGGAAGTGATGTGTCGCTGTTTGACGGGGCAGAGACTTCCTGCCAGCCCCTCCAAAATCTTTAAAAGAGTCTGCACAGGAAGAGGAGCTCTCTCTGGGGTGTGGTCTGCTGAGGAAGACTGGTGCTGGAACCTGGCGCCATGGACAGGTGGAAGGAAGAAGCCCCTGACTGTCCCAGGATGCAGAATTGCACCAGGAGGGGAGTCCATGACCAGTGAGCAGAAACCTGGACCTCTGCGCAAGGAGAAGAGAGGCCCAGGAGAAGAGCCAGGTGAGAGGCTGGCACAGGGAGCTAGTGAAGGCAGCTCCCTGCTGAGTTCCCCTTCCTGGAGACCAGGAGGGCGAAGGAAAGTGCTCCAGAAAGATAGATCTGGTCATCCGGAGCAAGAGTAGGCCAAAATGATCAAAATCGGCCATCTGGGGGCCGAGCTACGCCCCCAGAAGGTGGGTGATCTTTGACCTCCCAAGGGACTGACAAAGAAGCACGTGGGGCTCTGCTGCCAGTCCTATATGTGCCCCCGGGGTGGTCAGGTCCCGGAGGATGCTGCACAAGAAGAGAAAGTCAGGGAGCGCCGTCGCGCTCCCTGTGAACGTATCCCAAAGGGGGTGCCAGGAGCTCACCCTGGCCCCCGGAGACTCCAGAGGGAGGGGAGCGCTGTTGCACCCCTTGAAGATTTCCTAGGGTCCCGTAGCGTGCAGACAGAAATAGACACTTCGGCTTCCGCGGATGTACACAAGGGTTCGGGCCGGGCAGGGAGCTGGCAGGAGCCATCGGGGGTGGGCTCCCCAGGTGGCTCGCCAACGTGAGACAGGAGGAGGTACCAGGGGCCCGGGTAGGACTGGCCCTGAAACATAAGAGGAGCAGCCTGGGGTGGGCTCCGCGGGCTGCATGGCTCACCTGCAGGCAGTGGGTCAGGTTGGAACCGGGCCCCTCAACGATGGGCAGATGCAGCGTGAGGCCGCTGGCCCGTATGATATGCACGGTGCCAGAGCACCTCGCCCCATGGCCTTGCCGGCCAGAACCGGCCTGCAGAGGAAATCGTCAGGAGGATGGGGTCAACACAACATGTGTGCCAAGGTGCAGTGGGAATTGCAGGAGCAACGCAGTCTCCCCCAGCATGAAGATGTTAAGTCCTTCCCTAAGTCTCATGGGGGACTTAAAAGAATAACCCCTCAAGGGCTCAGCCAGCAGTCAACGTTTCCTTGGGCTGGAACTTTTGTTCTACAGTTGGGGGTATCATGTTATGTTATGTTATGTTATATAGTTTATTAAGCGCACAGCTGCCCCAGCAAAGGGGCATCCCGGCGCTAGTCCTAAGTGAAGAAACATAGCTGAGGTAGAGAAAAGATGGAGAAACACTATTTCTCCGGAAATAGATACGTTTTAATGGCTTTTCTGAATTGCAGAGCATCCTTTATCTCTCGAATTTGAACAGGAAGTGAGTTCCAAAGCTTAGCCGCCAGGAACCGAAAGGAACGACCTCCTGCTCTACTGCGCTTAAACCGGGGTACAACCAACAGATTTTGTCCTGCCGACCGCAGAGGCCGCGTGGGCATGTACAGATTAAGCAGTGGGCTCAGCAATTTAGGAGTGGATAACGGTCAGACGGCGGCACTTGTACTTTTAGATCTCAGCGCCGCCTTTGACACTGTCTCTCACCGCATTTTGCTACACCGCCTAGAGGAGATTGGCATTGGTGGGCTTGCTCTGCAGTGGTTCCGCTCCTTTCTCGACAATCGCTCCTTTTGCGTGGCCATCCCTCCTCATCAGTCCACATTCCATCCTCTGGCCATGGGGGTTCCGCAGGGATCCTCGCTGAGTCCCACGTTATTTAATCTATACGTGAGACCGCTGGCTGAGGTCGTTAAGCAGTGGGGCATGACTATGGTCTCATATGCCGACGATACTCAGCTAGCGGTTACTATCAGCGGGGATGCGGAACGGGATGCCCCTAGGTTTCAGAGTGGACTGAGGGCAGTGGCCAGTTGGATGACGGCCAACTGTCTCCAACTCAACGCAAAGAAAACTGAAATCATGATTGTTGGTAAGAGAGCGGAGCTTTGGGGGGACAGGTGGTGGCCTCCTGAATTGGGGCCACTTCCAACTCCGGTCGCGGAAGTGAGAAACCTGGAAGTTTGGCTGGACCCCTCCCTTAATTTTGCTGGCCACACAAAGAGAACTGCGGCCTGCTGTTTTGGTGTCCTTCGGGGACTAAGACCTGTCCTCAAATTTTTTGATGCCCCGACCAGGCAGCTGGTGATTCAGGCGACGGTGTTGTCCCGGCTTGACTATGCCAGTTCCCTCCTGGTCGGGGCCAATCAGGCTGATATCACCCGCCTGCAGCGCGTCCAAAATGCTGCAGCCAGAGCGATAGTTGGCTTGCCCAGGTTTTGCCCCGTCTCTAACACTCTACGCTCCTTGCATTGGCTGCCGGTCAAGATGAGAATTCACTTTAAGGTGTTATGTCTGGCCTTTAAAATCTTGAAAGGCTCTGCCCCCCAGATTCTCACCAACCTTTTGTTTCCCTATGTCCCGTCACGTTCTCTCAGATCCGCTGGCCAGGCTCTCGCCGTGGTTCCCCGGTTCAAACTTTGCCGGGCCGGGGGTCGTTCTTTTCGAGTGAGGGCTGCAGCCATCTGGAACTCTTTACCGGTTGAGGTCCGCCTGCTGGAGGACCTTTTGTTGTTTCGTAAAGCCATAAAAACTCTTCTGCTTTAAATTTTTCTCCCTCCAGTTATCCCCACTGCGGTTTTGCTTTTAGTGTTGCTGTGCTCTATCTTGTTCTGCGCCAGGACGCTCCTTTGCTGGAGCAGCTGGGCGCATTATAAATGCCCTTAGCATAGCATAGTCTAATAATTTTAAAAGCGATACACAAGGTTTTAAACTGTATCTGCTGAGCCACAGGAAGCCAGTGAAGTTTCCGGATAGTGGCCGATGTTGGACTAAAACGTGGCAAGCCTATTAATGCTCTAGCAGCAGAATTTTGGATACGTTGAAGGCGGGTAATTTCCGCCTTATTAGCACCATTAAGTAGCGAGCTCTCATAGTCCAGCTTTGAAAGTACCGTAGACTGAACAATTAGTTGTCTGGTGGCGGGATCGAAGAATTTCAAAACTGGCTTAAGGCTGCGAAAAATGCCAAAACACGTGGCAGCAACCTTTTTCGTATGGACAATGAAACTGAGCTCTGAATCTAACCAGGCTCCGAAATTCTTCACTTCATTCTTCGGTACCGGGGCTGCCCCCAAAGAGGATGGCCACCAATGGTCGCCCCACAGGCCCACATTCCTACCAACCAACAGCACTTCCGTCTTAGTAGCATTTAATTGGAGACAGTTAGCTGTCATCCAATTAGCAACTGCTGCCAGTCCTGCTTTGAATCTATTGTGCTCCATGGTAGAACCTTCCGTTAGGGCAACCACTAGCTGCGTATCGTCAGCATAGGAAACGATGTTAAGACCCCATGTTTTAGCGACCGCAGCCAGTGGTTGTACATAGAGATTGAACAGGGTGGGGCTTAAGGCTGAGCCCTGGGGAACACCCTGCTCAATCAGACGCGCCCTAGAAAGGAAGGGAGGAGTGGAGACACGGAATGTTCTACCGGTCAGAAAAGAACGGAACCAAGCAAGAGCCCTATCCGTGATCCCAGCCTCTTCAAGACGGTGGAGAAGGATCTGATGAGAGACAGTGTCAAAGGCGGCACTGAGATCCAGCAGGACCAGTGCCGCCATTTGACCATTGTCCATAGTGCAACGAAGGTGCTCAGTCACAGCTAGGAGCGCCGTCTCTGTGCTGTAACCGGACCGAAACCCATGTTGGGTGTCATCCAAAACGTCACCTGCACTCAGAACGCTGGTAAGAACTGAGTTCACATGAGACTCCGCAATCTTCGCCGCCCAGGGTAACAAAGATATGGGCCTGAAGTTTTCTGGTTTTAGTGGGTCTAAAGTGGGTTTTTTCAGAATAGGTGACAACCAGGCCTGCTTCCACCTGGCTGGGACAGTAGCCGTAGCAAATGAGTTATTAACAAGGTTCAGTAAGGGAGGCCAGCAGTGAAGGGAAAGCTCTCTAAATTGGTCTGGTTTTAAAGGGTCCGCTGGGGAACCAGATTTGATCTGTCTAGTAAGCTTATCAAACTCTTCTCTAGATAGTTCGGGAATAGTTGACATCTTAGAAATTAGACCCAGTAAGGGACCAGGAACAGGGTTATCTTGTGGCACCGGGACAAAAGTTTGATAAATGCCCCGAATTTTGTCCACAAAAAAGGTAGCCAATTCTTCACATAGGACAGCGGAGGTCGGGGTAGCATTATCCGATTTTTTCATACTGAGCTCATTAAGAATTTTAAAAATAACTTTGGCAGGGTTAGTGCTGGCTTTTTTTTCAGAGGCATAGAATTCTGCTCGCACCCTACAGATAGCTTTATGATAGGCTTTTAGCTCCTTCATATAGCTAATCTTTTTCTGTAAGGAATAATCCTTTCTCCAATCCCGCTCATGTCTTTTGCAATGAGTCTTTAGGGCAGCCAAGGTATCATTATACCGGGGATTGGTGTCTTTTATACGTCCTTTAACCCATCTTGCTGGAATAAGAGTATCCAGCACCCGGGTAAGCCAAGTACAAAAGGACTCACAGCCTGTCTCCATGTCCGAAAAAGAGTCTAAAGGGTCAAGATCCAGCAGAGCTTGAAACTCCTCCAGCCGGAATTTACGCCAAGGTCTTTTGCGCATAGCCCTTTGACTTTTGTATGCAGTAGTGATAGCGACACATACGGACAACTCCACTAGAAAATGGTCTGTCCACGCTAACGGCTTAGGAGTGGCAGTTCTAGAAAGTTCTATGTTAGTAAAGATGGGGTCCAGCACATGGCCTCCTATATGGGGAGGGTTTTTAACAAGTTGGAGAAGCTGGAAGGCCGCCAAGTCAGAAATTAGAGTACGCACACTCAGATCCTGGTCAGAATCAAAATGAAAATTGAGGTCACCCAATATATTAAAGTTAGCTGACCCCACCGCATAAGCTTCTACCACTTCCAAAAGAGATGTATTAAAACTCTGCATGGGTCCAGGGGGCCTATATATTAAAAGTCCAGGGAAGGTAAAATGGGTATTAATAGAAATGCTGAAGTGTGCACATTCACCCCCTTTCAGATCGATTTTCTCAAATGTGCAGGTGTAGTCAGATCTAGTGATTACGGCAATGCCGCCCCCTCTAGTAGTTCTGTTCACCAGCATAATCGATTATTTAGGGGGTAGCGCTAAATTAGGAATGGTTGTAAGATCATCCCTCATCCAAGTTTCGGTCAGAAAAAGAATGTCCGGGGCTTCGTCAACTAAAAGGTCATACACCTCTGCATAATGCTTCGGTAGTGACCTAACATTCAGCTGTAGTATTTTCAACCATGGCTGGGCGGAAGAACTAACACAGGCGCCTATCGTAGTAGGAGCTAAAAGAGTAAATTTGGAACAAGGACAGGTTGCCGGACCACTCAGCAAGTCGAGTGGACCCAAGCATCCTGTAACCTTAGCAGGACACAGACCTAGCAGCTCCTCTTTAGAGTAGACTATATTACCTGGTGGATTAGTTCCAGCATCTTTGGCGGGAGGCGGCGGACTGGCACCGACGGTCGCAGACGGGCTGCGCGGGCGTTGTCCAATACACATTTATAGGACGTGAGGAGGGCAGGAGGAAGTAAAACAACTAGTCCGCAGTTCTCAATGACCCCCCCCAAGATGGCGGCTTACCCCTGTCCAATCCGGCGTCAGCACCTAATCGGCTGCGCTAGGATCAGAGGACAAGCTGAAGTGGGGCAAGACGAAAGGAACCGCAGCAGTGAAGGTACAGATTACAAATGTGCTGGACAGTCAGTAAGTTTTAAAACAAACACAACATATGTAAATTTATAACAGGCTAAAAACGTGCAAAGTCTGTTTAAAGAAGACGATAATAGTCCCTCAGACTCCCGGCTTCCGCCTCAGGAGTAACTACACAAGGATTGCCTCATTGTGTAGAAGGCTGTGCTGGGGATGGTAGGAGAAGGGCATTCCCTGGAGATGAAGAGATGTAATTGCACCAGAAATGCATTCACTTATGGTATTTCTTTTAGAGGGACTGAAAGTCACATGTGTTATGTGAAGTACCTGTTTGAGGTGATGTCACACGCCAAATGGGGTTATGTTGCTGGACATTCCTGCTAGGGTGTCTGGCTGTATATGCGTAATCCTGTGATTTTACATGTGATGCCTTTTAGGGGCTTTAATTGCAATGCATTACAACTGTTTTCATCTATGATAAGTACTTTATTTAAAGTGATGCCCCAACATGTATTCTTGCTACTGCTTAAGGGGAGGAACACCCCAGACTGTTAGCCACAAGATGTAGAGGTGCATACTGTCTGGTCAGTATGAGATGCTCAGTCAGGGTTATGTGTCCCCAGGGCAGGTTTACCTATGTTTAATGCTTGTTGAGATGATGGGGTGGGTCACCACTGGGATGGCTCTAGTTGGCAAGGCCCTCACTCCAGGTGGTGTTAACCCACTACATTAGGGGGCAAGATGATGTGCATAAATGGGAGTGGTGGTACTAGACTCCCCCCTTTCGTGAGAGGTGGAGATGTTAGGCAATGTCACAAAGTAATTCCAACAGCTTATGTATATTTGTAAATTGGTGAATAGTATTAAGTAGTGTGTGTTTAATAAATGTACTCTTACTTTTATAAACAAAGTTCAGACTTTACAATCAAGTATTGAGTGTTATTTCTGCGCATCTGTAATGGCGATTACTAGCCCACACCACCTCCCTTGAGTAAGCCTTAGAATGCTCTGCAATGCTACCCTCTGAAAGTCAGGCACTACATTAGGGTGTTTGGTTACCAGTGAAGGACGAATGTGACATTTTATTTGTGCAGGCCTCACAGATACTGCCTCGTTTTCCAACACTGTCACAAACCCCATTAGTCCACCTTATGGTTCTGTACTTTGATGTTGATACACACAATGTTGCTGATCACATCATGTGTGATTGAGCGATGTGGAAGTGGCAGAGTAACAAGTACCATTTCTGTTAATGCAGGTTGCGCTAATAGCACAACTCAATGTGTTGAGACCAACGACCTCCTAAAGGCAGATATCTCTGGGGCAGACATCAATGATGAGTGACCTCCATGCATACACAACTCTTTTGACAGACATGTCATCGTACATGGAGGGCATTCACTCAAACATGTCTGTCCTAAAGAGATCAAATCAGGCAATGGCCTCAACACTGATGGCAGCACTATCTTTCCTCAAGCAGTACCTCTTCTCTCCTACCCCTTCCTCATCCACCATCCCAACTATCCTCCCAGACCCAAGCCTATGCAAACACACACATTCTCACATTGCAACATCCACATACAGCACACAGACCAAAGTCGAAAGCCACACAAGCGAACATTCGTGCTACAGACAGCACACTCACACCATAGGAAGTGACAGCACCCAACACACATGCGACCAGTGACACTCCGCATACCTTATAAACCTCTGCCTCCACAACCCCTACACTTTCCTCTCCTGTACCCCCCTCAACCCAGGCTCCCCACCTTGTTCCCATTGAATTTTTCGCTCCACAAACATACACCCCACCCTCCTAAGAAGAGGAAGTACTTCCAGGATGTCACACCTGTGGCATCAGGTACCCCCCCCCCTGAGAAGGAGCAGAAGGCATCAACTCCCCACCAAAAATCCCTGGGGTCCCATTCCAAAACATCCACTGATACACCCCATAGATCCCCAGACAAGCCCAGGACAGACTAAATTGGCTAAAACACCCACCCAACATACATCTCCCCTCCCCATTTCAGACTCACCACTCAAAAAATTTACAATTCCTAAATTAGTTAAGGCCACCCCATCCCCAGCTCCAACTGCCTATCACAATACAACTGCACCCCCTCACAATCAGAGCCAACCACTTCAGTGGAGTCCTACACCCTGCCATCAGACCCTACCACTGCAGTGGACCCTGACACCCCTCCTGCTCCCATCCCTCCCAAAACATGACCCAATCCCCAACAGTTTGTCCCCATTGGTGCCTGGCATGCCCCCAAGATGCCCCTCCCAGAGGAGGTGTTCCCTTGCAGGAATTTTGCAGGCAAGACTTGATGGGCCTGATGTTCAAAGCTCATCTGGACAAAGAACAGTGATGGACTGGCCAATGGCCTTTTGCTATTAATAAATATTTTATTGTGATGCTGAATAACAAATGTTTTATTTTTGATTAAAAACATTGGTGTCCAACAACTTATTTCAGAGTTAACTGTATAACAAGTGGAATTGGTTGTTTATATGTACAATGATGTTAGTGTGGCATGGATTGCATATGTTACATGGAATTTGGGCACTTGGACAGAATGTATTTTTAAATGTGGGGCCTGCATTTCATGGTTGTCATTGCCAACTTTAGTTTTGGATCAGAGTGTGAAATGGAGTTACAAACCGTCTCATTTTTAAGCACACTTACACATATGGCATGCTTTCAGTTGTCAACATATTGCAAGTGACATTACTGGATGACCCAAAAGCAGTACATACCTTGGTGCGGGTCAATTTTTGTGGTACAACAATGACTCTGGACTCTGCAGACTATTTCTTCTCACATAAGTTACAGTGGACTTTAGTGCATGTCTGGAATTTGTGGGGCCCAAGTAAAGTAAACCTAGCCCAGGTGCTTCCCATCCTATTAGGAGAATAATGGAATCAAAAGAGTAAAGCACACTGACTTTCTCTCAAATGTTTCTTCCCATTGTAGAAAGCCTTGTCCATGTCACCAACTAGTTCTGCATAAGTCCTGCCACACCATTCAATTTGTAGCTGCTCCTGGGCTGCGCACGCTCGGAATCTCCCCTGCGCAGCCCTTACACTTGTGCACATACATGTACACACCTGTCTGCATGTAACCAGCCCAGTACCCCTTGCTCTGGCAGCAGCACAGTGGCCTATTCGCACCAGGAGGACACCAGTAAAAAATGCATGCAGTTCCTTTCATCATAAGTTCACTGTGGGTGAGTCCCAACTTATGAGGCTCTCCCACAGTAAAAGCCCAACAAATAGGTGTTCACAAAGCAAACAAAACGGGCAGCTCAGATGGTCAGAACCATCTTCTAACAGGCAGGGAATGTTTTGTCTTGTGCTCATGATGGACTGGTATACTGACATTACTGTTTCCTCTCCTGCAAGTGAGTGGAGCCATCAAAATGGTGATATGAATCTCAGATTTCATTGAGACATGCTACACTTCCTGAAATCCTTAGTCATCTAATGTTAAACCATTGGCTCATATGGCTCATATGTCATGGCTCACATGTCTACCTTGTCATACATACACAATGTATACTCATTGCATGAGTCATGTTACACAGTTCACAGTGATTGATAACGTGCTCAGTAGCTTTGCATACCCAATGTCAGAAGACACATATGAGTGTCATCCTGGAGACACCAAGGCAGTATGGATAGCTGGTCTGACATTCATGTAGCACACTGTCCTGTCTCATCTATGCGTGGTGTCATGTAGCAGAATCATATAGATTTCAGCACTGAAAACAAATAAAGTTACATTGATGTAATTAATGGTGTACAAATGGCCACGTCTGAAAACTTCAGCTTCACAATGCCTCAGGCAGAACACCATTCCACTGGCACATCTGGGTGCAGTAACTGTATGGATTCTGGTACCAGAACCCATTTCCAGCATGAGTACAGTCAACACTGTTGAACAATCTTGCCTGGTTGTAACAGACTCAGCTGGAACCTCAGCAATCCTCTTGGCCAAGCCACGTAGCTCCTGCGACAATAACGGACCCAACAATATGCGACCCCCACGTCTTGCACCTTCTTGGCGATGGCCAGCCACATTCTTGATTTTTCATGGGAGTTGACCTGTAAGGATGACATGGTGATAGTCCCTTAGTTCACATGCGTCATGTGTCTCAATCATACACTACTATTCATAGTTCATGTTCATGTTTTCACAAATGACTAAGGGTAATGCATGTGGCATCATGTGCATCAGTCCTGTGTACAATCTAATCTCAGGTTCCATTTGGGACAGTGATGACATGTTTGCCTCAGTACACACACTTCTACAGTAACATAAAGGAATATCTATGATAGAGATTCCTACTGCCAGTAATACACAGTTACAACACATGTCCAAGGCCAATACACTGTTATTCTCACTCACCGTCTCCTCTGGTTTACCGTACATCTGGTTGTGTAGTGGCAGCAGTGTGTCCAGCAGGGCCTGGCTCTCCTCCTCACTGAAAGCTGGGGCCGTGGGGTGTGTCCTTGCCATTGTGGCTACCAGAGGATGTTATCACAGCAGCAGAGAGATGGGGAGGTGAAGGAATGAACCAGGTAGTGCAGGCAAGTGAAGCATCTAGGGAACAGACAGATTTATATCCAAACACCAGAGGCAGTCTCAAATCCATGCATCAAAAGTGATGGGTTTGCGTCGGTCGCATTGTACTAATCGGTCCAATGCATAACTTTGCTAGCAAACGACACGCCTACCGCGACGTTCAAACACTCTCCGTTTGATCGCTGTTAAAATGGATACATTGGTGGTGGGAGGTAACAGAGTTGTTTTCCATGCGCTGAAGACATGATTTCAAACACGCATCGCTCACCATAGCAACAAACAGCCAATGGCTGTGACTGAATCGTTTCGGATGCGGATAACGCGACCTTTGAATACTCACCTGTAACTTTCACCATGACAACTAATGGCTGTGACTGAATCGTTTTGGATGCGGATAACGCATCCTTTGAATACTCACCCTCGTCTTTCACCATGACAACCAATGGCTGTGACCGAATCATTTCAGATGCAAATAACGTGTCCATTGAATAATCAGTCGTCAGAGCACACACTGCTGTGAATGATGTCCTAGTACAGTACATGTATGTATGAACTTTATATATTAAAAAATATGACCTTTACATGAATAAGACAAACTCCCATGAGTAGCTAACCTTAAAGGGCACATGACACACTGAATAATTTGCATGGAAAGCATGTCAGGATTTGAAATCCTGTTATCTGCATTGTATTGGTCACAGTGCACATTATTTTAAGTGTGGATGTACATGTGAAATCTTTCCTTGCCACTGAATTTGTGTACTGTATGACCAAATTGCACAATTTGTGAAGTGTCAGACTGTAGATGTCTGTTGTGTAAGTAATGGCTAAGGCTTTTACCATTGTTGAGTGGACAGTGAAATCATTATGCATCTTCAACTTGTTTGTGCAATGTGATTTACTAGTCTATCTTTATGCCCCAGACTGCAGTGTATGGTATTGTTACATATTTCACAATCCACTACATTGAAAATAGTCTGTGTATGTGATTTTATGTGTACTGTAGACATCACTGAATGACAGTGTCCAACCCGTGACAGTGTTGGGCATGACTGATTTACTACATTGTTGTAATCTATTTATTTTTAGGTTTAAAGCATTTTATTAAGACATTAACAGAAACAAGAAAACAGTGATCGCAAAGGATGCGTGTGATAATACAGCCAGTCAGGAGCGCATTAGTGCGTAAAATCTCTGCAGCTTAAGTGTCCATCCGGGTTCGTCGCTTGATGCGCATGCAGCGACCATAATACACAAATAAACAACCCCCACATAACACCACCACCCCTCTCACCCCTTCTATCCCCTCCCTTCCCTCCCCCGTCCAGTGCCAAGTGTGCCCTCCGCCTCACCCCTCTCTCTCCGCCTCTCCCCCCCGATTAACCCCATGCCAAGCCTCATCCAGCAGTCGAGTCTGCAGGCGGCGTCAGTCTCAAGAGTCGAAGATATCTCGGACACGTGAGTTCCCTAAATTCCGTAACCAGCAGTGAATGAAACGGTTGCCACAGGTCTTGAAACCGTTCTACCTCCCCCGCTACTGTAAGTGACAACTTTTCCATGCCCAGGACATGCCATAATCTATGCAGCCAACCCGTGATGGAGGGGGTCGTGGTGGTGCGCCAGTGTATGAGAATATTTTGAATAGCCGATCCCAGCGCTATTGCTATCTGTCTGCCTTTTCGGGACTTTAGGGGATACATCAGCCGGTTGGGCAAGCCCAACAGTACATATGCGGGGAAGCGTGGCAGTTCAATGTCAAAGTGTGTGTCAATCTCATCTAATATCTCTTCCCAGTAGGGGCGTAGTAAGGGGCAATCCCATAATACATGTGTAAGTGTGCCAACCTGCCCACAAGCCCGCCAGCATGTATTCTCAATACCGCGATGCATTTCGTGCAGTCTTTCTGGGGTGTGGTACCAGTAGGTAGTCACCTTAGTGAATGTTTCGGTGAGCCCTGTGTGATATGCGGAATGCCGCGCTTGATATGAGATCTGGTCCCACTCTGTATGGCTTAGTGTCCTTCCCAACTCCCGTTCCCAACGCACCCTGCCTGGGTTGTAGACATGAGAGGAGGGAGGCTGCAAAAATTTATGGAGGTCCGAGATCAGTTTCGCGTCTGAAGTGCGTGTCGCAAGCCACTTCTCATAAGGTGAAAGCCGTCTGTCTGCCAGGTCACGCACCTGCGGTTGTAGCGCCCAGTGGCGCACCTGTAGATACCGCATTCTCTCCGTTTCAGGGAAGTGATATTCACGCTTGAAGTCCTGAAACGGAATGACGCCGTCTGGAGCATACATATGCAACAGCGCCCTGCACCCCGCCGCCCGCCAGCGCCGAAAGGCACTGAGGCCCAATGCCGGGGGTAAAATCCGGGTTCTCGACTAACGGCGTGAACGGTGAGGGGAACGTGGTGAGCTCATGAACAACACTAGTGGCATCCCATACCCGCAGCGGGACTCGCGTGATGAAAGACGCATACAGATTGGTGGGGCGGTGCGCCCTGCGCAGAAAGGGTATTTCCTGTAGAGGACGGCCCGCTACCGCCTGGTCTTGGAAGAGCCAGTGTTTATCTGACTCCCATTTGCTCCACTCCACGAGATAACGCAGTTGAGCCGCTTGAAAATACTTGCGCAAATCTAGTATACCCAGACCACCCGCCTCAGGGGCTAGCGTAGTGAGAGCCCTCTTCAGTCTAGGTTTGCGCCCCTGCCAAATAAAGCGTGCAAGATCCGCCTGCGACTGTTGAATCCACCCTTTGGGAGGTTGAAGCGGTAGGGCCCGGAACAGGTAGAGGACCTGCGGCAGGATCGTCATCTTAATTGCTGCAATCCTGCCTAGCCAGGACAGAGTGCCTTTGTTCCAACGTCCCAGTTCCTCCTTAATTTTCTTCCCTAAGGCCGTGTAGTTGGCGGTCACCATAGCAGGCAGGGTGGGCGCCAAAAGGATGCCTAAATAAGGTACAAGATCCGAGGACCAGTGCACGGGGAAGAGGTTCTGGAGTTCCGTTCTCGTGGCAGCAGTCAACGAGATATCAAGGGCTACGGATTTCCCCATATTCATTATGAATCCCGCGACCGACGAGAAAGCTTCCAGTTCCGCAACACACGCCGGGAGTGCCCCCCTCGGGTCAGCTAGCGTCAGTATAACGTCGTCCGCGTAAAGGCTAATCGTGTGGGCATATCTCCCCATTTTCACTCCCGTCGCGTGCGGGTTCTGACGTATCCTTTGGGCCAGAGGCTCCATATGTAAAGCAAACAGCAGGGGGGATAATGGGCACCCTTGCCTGGTGCCCCTCTCTATGGAGAACCTCCGGGAGCTGCAACCGTTCACCCGCACCACCGCCGACGGGAATCTATAGCAATTGAACACTAGGGTGCGAAATTTCTCCCCAATGCCCACCTTCGCCAGGACCCGCTCCAGGTAAGGCCAGTGCACCCGGTCGAACGCTTTCTCTGCATCTACAGCTAACAGCATCCTCTCCCCGGGAATCCAGGAGGCTTTCTCTAGTACGTGCACCACTCGCTTGGTGTTGTCCACAGTTTTCCGCCCCGGGACAAATCCCGCCTGGTCCGGGTCGATCAATCCCGGCAAATGAAGTGCCAGTCGGGTCGCAAGGATCCCAGTGTACAGCTTGAGATCAATGTTCAGGAGAGAGATCGGCCTGTATGAGCTGCAATGAGCCCGGTCCTTCCCTGGTTTAGGGATGACCGACACGGTCGCCTGGAGTAGATCAGGTGGGATAGCCCCGGGGGCGGAGAAGGAGTTAAAGAGCCGGGCAAAGACAGGGGCCAGCGCGGAGCAAAACGTTTTATAGAAATGCGATGTGTAGCCATCCGGGCCCGGAGCTTTCCCATTTTTAAGCTTAGAGATGGCTGTAATTACCTCTTTAACTCGAATGTCCCTTTCCAGGTGTTCTGCCTGCTCCGGAGCCAAGGAAGGGAGGGTGACCGAATCGAGATAGCTAGCCTCCACATTTGGTAATGGGGGTTCACTGGCATATAATTCCGCATAATATTGACGGAATGTCTCCGCTATGCGGTCATCTTCCGTAACCGTCTCACCATCGGAGGCCAAAAGCTCCTTCACTAACTGCCGTTGCTGCACCACTCGAAGTTTATTCGCGAGCAGCCGGCTGCATCTGTCCCCCCCAGTGTAATACGCATGTCTCAGACGCAACGCCGCATACTCCGCTCTGTCCATATCTAAGGCCGACAAGAGTTTCCTCGCAGCCTTAAGTTGCCTCCATACCCTAGGGGCTCCTGTGCGCTGATGTACCTGCTCCAACTCACGCACTTTGTGTGTGAGCTCGTCTCGCTTAAGTTGGCGCTCTCTATTCTCCGCGGACGATATTGCTTTAAATTCTCCTCGGAGCACTGCCTTTAAGGCCGCCCATTGCGTCGCCAATGAGGTGTCGGCGTTATCATTGTGGGTTTGGAAATCGCGTACCGAGTCTAGGATGTGTTGCACTACCGTTTTTTTATGCAGCAGTGTATCCCGGAGGTGCCAAACCCCACGCGACGAGGACGCCGTCGGTACGCAAAAGGTGCCTGTCACAGGTGCATGGTCAGATAAGGATAGAACCCCTATTTCAGATGCTGTAGCTAGGTCATAGACTGGCCCCGTGACCAAGAGGTGGTCCAATCTCGCATATGTCTTATGTGTATGTGAGTAGTAAGAGTAGTCCCTGTCGGTGGGGTGGAGGCGGCGCCAGAGATCGTGAAGATCCAGGTCCTTTAGTTGGGATTTACCCCCTTGCGAAATCTCTCCCGTTTGCGGGTGCCTCTGCGCTGACCTGTCTAGTGATGAGTCGAATACCATGTTCAGGTCCCCTCCTATGATGATGTGTCAATCTGAAGTGGATGTAACATCCACCAATGCAGAGTCAAAAAATCGCTCCTGATGCTCATTGGGGCTATGTATCGATCCTATGGTGAACACAAGACCTCCTAACTTAACCCTGTATACGAGAAGTCGCCCATTCCGTTCTGCCAATTTATGTAAAGCCTCCCCCTTAAATGTTCGGGACACTAGGATTGCCACCCCCGCTGTCTTGGTGGTGTTGGAGGAAAAGAAGTGTGTTGGAAATTTGTGTGATCGCATCCTATGGCAGTCACGGGCTAGCAAGTGCGTCTCTTGTAAGAGACAGATATCCGCCTGTGTACTTTCAAGCAGGGACAAGACCGCTCTCCTCTTGACTGGATTATTCAACCCTTTCACATTAAGGGTTACCACCTTAAGGACTGACATTATGGGTGGGGTAACCTTAGTACAGGCGTTGAATCGGAGCCCGGGTAGGGTGGCCCTGGGATAAGCAGCGTGCATGCGCCCTGTCAGGCCCAAGCAGATGCATCAAAAGCACTGGACAACCCTGTCCCTCCCCCCCCAACACCCCGTGAACTGTCTCTAGACCGCCCTCCCCCACCCCTCCCTCCCCCTCTCCCGCTCCTCAGCCAACATTCCCCTCATGCAAACAACCGGTTCTCCCCAACCCTTCTTCCCCTCCCCCCCTTTGCACCCCCGAAACTCCAGCAACTTGTAGTCCCAGGCCTGTCCTGGTGGACAAGTCTGTGGTGAATTACCTGTGTGGGCGTCCAGCCAATGCCCTCTTTCCCCAGCCCCCCACCCCGGACCCAAACCCGCAAGGTCAGTAAGGCTATGAAGTTCTCCCCCCGGAGCTTCTTTACGCCGTCAACGCGACATCATCGACAGGAGCTGTGTCTCTGGCCACTTCGGACACAGCATTTGCCATGCTGGCTCTAATGGTGGGTGAGTCAGGTCGTAAGGGGGTGGTAGGCGCCCGACTCCTCGACACTCTTTGCCAGCCATCCCTGGAGTTACGCCTCGGGCGTGGCGTGGTGGTATCATCCTCCTCCGAAGTGATCCCTAGGACCTCGCAGGTCTCCCGCAGTGATCTTAGTTGGTGCATCGTGCCATTCCACTTAAAGATAAGGCGGAAGGGGTGGCCCCAGGTATAGGACGTTTCGTGCTCTCTCAAAAAATCTGTCACAATTTTAAATGCCTTGCGTCTCTGAAGGGTAATTGCGGACAAGTCCTGGTATAGAGCAACCGAGTGGCCGCGAAAGGCAAAGGATGGTTTCTTGCGCGCTTCTGCCAGGATGCGTTCTTTCAGCGGGAAGTCTGGGAAAAAGGCCAAAATGTCCGAAGGTGGTGCTGACGCACGTCTCGGCGGTCCCACCCTGTGCGCCCTGTCGATCCGGATGGGAAAATCCGCCGGCTCTCCCAGGAGTTCTCTGAACAGGTCTCGTAAGTATCCGGCCACATCCGTGCCTTCTTCTGTGGATGGAACTCCGCGGACGCGGATGTTGTTGCGCCGAGACCTGTTTTCGAGGTCTTCGTTGTGCATTTGAAGGTCCAGGTGTTGGTCGCGGAGACGTACCACCTCCTGTTGCAGTTGTGCAAGTTCGTCGTCAATGCGGTGGTTCGTGTTCTCTACAGTGGCGACTCGTTCTCCCAGGTCGTCTACATCTTTGCGTATTTCACGCACTTCACCCGCGACTTCCTGCTTTAGAGTTTGGAAATCGTCCCTGAGGGTGCTGAAAGGGATTCCAGGAAGGATCTAGTGACAGGCGGTTCTCCATCGTGCACGCCCTGAGAGCCTCCAGCGGAGGTCGGTTACGTGTGTCCCCTGTCTCCCCTGTTCTGGGTCCTATTGAGCATCTCTGGGAGAGTGCGATCACCCTTCTTGATGCTTCTGTTGCTTGCCATCGTAGCTAGGATGGGGGCCAGATGCTTCGCTACTCCCACAATGTCACGGTGGTTCTCCAGACGTCACCCGTGAGCTACCGAGAAGGCTCTTCCAAACACCACCGATCACGACTCTTACTGCGGCTGGGAGAAGTGCCCCTATTTGCCGGGTAGGGATTGTTGGCGGGACTCTCTAGACGTAGATCGACCGTCCGTCACCACCAAGCAGTTTGCTCGCCACTGCGCCGCCAGGGAACGCGGCGGCGGCGGCCGCTGCAAACCGGAGCACCGGGGATGGGTCCCTAGGTACGGAGCAGGGGACCCCACATCAGTTGGTGGCTTCGTGAAAGGTCAAGTCCGGCTCACAGCGCCGCTCCTCCGTGATAGTCGTTCTGAGCTGCCCAACACACTTTCTGGGCTCAGCAGCCGTCTTACAAGTAGGGCCGTGTTCCTGCGTTCAGTGGGTTCCTCTAGTCTGGCGCGGTTCGCTGGGCGTCGCGGCTGTTACGCCCCTTCAATACTGAGGGTCCCCTTTATGTCGCACACAGATCTGACCATGCATGGCAGCGTTCCCTCTCTAGGCCAGGGCATTAGGGGCTTCCCTCGCAGTCATACAGTGTCCACTCAGCCACGCACCGAGTCCATACCGCCGGTATCCAGCTGCTGCTCAACAGGCCCCGGGAGTTCCGCCGCGGGGCCGCAGTCGTGACTCAGAGGCCCGATGCTCTATCAGTCCCGACAGCTGGGCTCCGTCGGTCGGCTAGGCAGCGGATCCCCAGGTCGGCGGGTGTGCTCCCCACTGAAGTGCCTCCTGCAGAGGCCTCGTTGGTAAGCCGTAGCCGCGGTCCCTGTTGCAGGCGCCCGGTCCGGCAGCCTGATCGGGCCCCTTCAGGCACCGGGTGTGATCGCAGTCTCGGGGGCCTCCCGGGAAGGTAGGCAGTCAGCGGCCCCTCGAGGTGGTCCCCGCCGCGACTGCGTGGAGCAGGCCTCACCTCCGGCGTGTGATGGGCCTCAGGGGACCCTGTCCGCCTCCTTGATGCCTCCCCGTCCGGGGCAGCCCAGGTCTCCGGCCCGGGGCCAGTCCCCAGGCCCCGCCTCCGCTGGTCCCCAGCCGCTGCAGGCGAGTGTGCAATCCACTAGGCCGCCGCCGCGGCCTCGATTAGTGCCTAAGGCGATTTCCCCCAGCGCCTCCTGGGAAGGTAGGCAGTCAGCGGTCCCTCGGGGCGGTCCCCGCCGCGACTGCGCGGGGCAGGCCTTACTTCCGGCTTGCTATGGGCCGCACGGGACCCCGTTCGTCTCCCCGTTGCTTCCCTGCCCGGGGTCAGCCCGGCAGGGAGTCCAGGTCTCCGGCCCAGAGGCAGTCCCCAGTCCTCGCCTCCGTTGGTCCCCGGCCGTTGCAGGCAAGTGTTCAATCCGCTAGGCCGCAGCCGCGGCCTCGATTGGCGCCTCAGGCGATTCCCCCAGCGCTGCCTCTCCCAACGGGCATAGGCGGGGTCCCGGGCAGTCCCGGCGCCGCAGAGTCTCTCTCTTTCCCACGCGGCACGCCGGGTCGGGGATCAGTGCGATGCGCGGGCGGGCGGCTCGCCTCCTCCTAAGCTACGGTGGCCGGCCTCCGCTACCTCCGTCACCGGGGCTGGTTACCGGCGTTGTCCGGTCAGACGCGCTAGGGCTTCTCCAAGGCCGATGCTTGCGGCTCAGGCGTCGTTCAAGGTGCCACCACCTCTCCCGGCACCGCTGGACGCCAGCGGGGGGAGAAAAAGCTACGTTTTAGGGCTCGGGCCGAATCGGGACGGGGAGCCGTGAGGAGAAGCGTCCTCTCACTCCGCCATCTTGGCCACTCCCCCTCTATTTATTTTTAGACATGAAAAAATAACATTACATACTTTTTACATAAATTGAAAAAAAAATGTTTTTAAAAATATTGAAATTCTATATATTTTTATTTTATATTTTTTAAATATATTTATAATATTTTCTTAATTGTTTTTTTTCCAAATTTTTTGGGGAGTTGCGCACCCAAAGCGCACCTTCCTCGATTACTGCGCGGAACATAGCCGCCATTTTAGGATTGCTGTGTAGGACCTACCGTGGCCAATTCTGGGCACAGGGGACCCCATCCCCCGGGGCATGGCCAATTATTTTTTTGTTTTTTATGGAGGAGGGCCGCATAGCCCCCCTCCTGAGGCCACTTCAAAAAAAATTGTTAATGGGGAGGGGGCCGCATCACTGGTAGCCCCAGGGAGCCCATCCCCCGGGGCAGGCCCTCATCGTTGGGAACTGTGGGGGTCTCCAATCCCCCCACGGTCCCGCCGGCTCCCCTCCTCCCGGTGTTCTATCGATATCTGAACCCCATCTGTGTGTGTACCCCCTAGGCGTTGCCTTCACTTTGCGCATGCATGTTTGTGGTAGCACATGGTGTGTTAATGTTGCGCATGCGCACACTATGTCCGACCATCTGGCCGTGTACCCCTAACGTATTTCATTTAATTTGCGCATGCTCAATTACAACATGCCCAATCACAGCTATTACACCCAATGAGATCATGCTCAACCAATCATCGTTCTGCAAAGCATTTATAACCTTCCAACCTTCTCGAACTTTTCCTATTCCGCAGTCACAGCCCTGCCGATAGTCTTCACTCCTTGCATCGCGTCGCTGAACTCAAACTTTTCCTATTCCGCAGTCACAGCCATTGATAGTGTTCGTATCCACTTCTACGTAGGTGAGCACTTTTTTTAAGGGTAATTAAGTAAATTAATCTGAACGATGTTTAGGTACCGTGTAAATGCAAATTTTTGTTCGATTTGCCAATGCTGTTTTTAAGCACACTTTCCTGCTTTTTTATATCGTTAAAGTTGACTTCGTAACCTTTGTTTCTGTGCAAAACACTTAATCCTGCTGCATTTCTTTAATTTGCCAAGCGCCACGTGGCTGCTCCCGCAGCAATGTGCTTCATGTTGTTCAAGTTAATGCGATGTAGTTTTTCTTGTGTAAGTAGTGCGTCACGTGCCCGATGCATTGCAAAAGAAATGTTTTCGGCAATAGTGTATTTTAGCGCGGTTTCCAGCTTTTGTATGACAAATAACTTGCCTTGGTAGCTGCTGTTTCTGGGCAAATCACTTAATCCTGCCGCCTTTCATTATTTAAGTAGTGCGCCACATGCTACTTCCTTCTCATGCACTGCACATGTAATCGATTGGCCAATGTTGTATTTTAGCACGTTCTCCTTGTTTTTTGATAACGTTAAATTTGATTTGCTATCTTTGTTCTGTGCAAATCACTTAATCCTGCCGCGTTTCTTTAATTTGCCAAGCGCCACATGGCCATTCCTGCAGCAGTGTGCTACGTGCTGTTCAAGTTAATGCGATGTTGATTTTTTCATGTAAGTAATGCGTCACGTGCCCCATGCATTGCAAAAGTAATGTTTTCGGCAATGCTGTATTTTAGTACGGTTTCCAGCTTTTGTATGTCGAATAACTTGCCTTCTTAGCCGGTGTTTATGGGCAAATCGGTTAATCCTGCCACCTTTCATTACTTAACTAGTGCACCGCGTGCTGCTTCCTCCCCATGCACTGAACATGTAATCGATTGGCCAATGTTGTATTTTAGAACAATCTCCAAGTTTTTTAATAACGTTAAACTTGATTTGCTATCCTTTGTTGGATGCAAATCACTTAATCCTGCTGCGTTTCTTTAATTTGCCCAGTGCCACGTGGCCGTTTCCGCAGCAGTGTGCTACGTGCTGTTCAGGTTAACCCGATGTAGTTTTTCTCGTGTAAGTAGAGTGTCACGTGCCCCATGCATTGCAAAGGTAATGTTTTGGCAATAGTGTATTTTAGCACAGTTTCCAGCTTTTATATGTCGAATAACTTGCCTTCTTAGCCGCTGTTTCTGGGCAAATCACTAGGGGCCCGATGTAGGTAACCAAATACCGGTCGGTAACGGCCGATGTCCGCCGTTACCGACCGGTATTTAGTTTTTGATATGTAGGGGGCCTAAAATTTACGCTTTCACCTGTAGCCCTTTTTCCCATTTTTCAAAAAACAAAACAAAATTTAGCTGTATTTTGGCTCATTTCTGGGTCCTATCCAGAGGAATTCACAAACCCTGGGTACCTTTAGAATCCCCATGATATTGGAAATAAAGGACGCAAATTTGGCGTGGATACCTCCTGTGGTCAAAAAGTTACAGGGGCAGAAGCGCAAACGACCTCAAATCGCCAAAAAAAGGCTTAGCACAGGGGGAGGGGAAGGCATAGCAGCGAAGGGGTTAAAAACTTTAAAAATATTTATACAAACAATATAGAACATATAGAATTAAAACATATACTAAAATACAAAAATATAATACAAAAACATTTTTAACAATATTTTGGTAAACAATATTAACAAGATAGATATATTAAACATCGATATTAACAACATAGATATTTTTGTAAACATTGATAACAGAGATATTTTTTTCATCGATATTACTTACTTTAGAAAATCGATATCCTTGTCAACCATATTCCTGCATCACAATATTGGTGGATCACGATATTAAAACATTGATATTTTTGCATATCAAAATTTTTTTACTGAATATTTTTGTCTGAATACCAAGCATCTGTTCCCTCGCCTGTATCCACACCTCCCCGAGGGAGCATTGGACTGCTCAGACCACACTTTCTTTCTTGATAGTCAAGTGCTAAAGACATACTTGGCCCAGTTACTTAGAATCCATAGTAGGTCGGCCCATTAACCCCTGCTTTACAGTGGCCCTTTAAAAGGGGTTCTAGCAGGACCAAAATAACCGTAGGATAGTGAGAGAGACAGCCCCCTACCAGGAAGCACTCATTTTGGCTTGGGATCAGTTGTGGTCGATGACATCCCACCAGCTCCCTGGGGGGTCACTATTTTGAAGAATCTGCAGCCGAGCAGCTCAGCAGAGTAAAAACAATCATGTGACCTCGTTTTTTCACAGCCTGCTGCCACCTGCTAGTGGCAATTGTTCACTACATTTACGGTTGGAAGGCCTCCAAACGTAGGTCAGAGGATTTCCGACCGTCCTCCTTGGTTTAAAGTAGGACCACCTAATTACAATGTAGGCGGTTGAAATTTGAACCGGCCAGCTGGATGGACTGGCTTCCGATGGGCTCAAGGAGCTAGTCGACCAGTCGGAGGCCGCACATAATCCCCCTATGGATGATGATTCCGCCATTGGGATTAGGATGTCAGTTTCCAACAGGCTTTTCATGTTAAGCTTTCTAACTCCAGTAGGGGGCCACCTATGGTGCCCCGCCGTAAATCCCTGCACCATGTGGCAGGCACTGTGGGGTGCCTACCACGCTGCGCAGGTATTTAGAGAAACTCTCCTTTCTATATGGGAGCTTGTGCCGTGGCTGGTTTCCGACCACCGCACAAGCTCCCATAGGGAAATGGGAGTGTGTGGTCACATTGTAATAGGGTGTTTGGAAGCGCCAACCTACGGGCAGTTGGTTCCCACACTGCAACAGTTTTGGGGGGACTCAAGTCCGCCTGACATCATAATTAGTCCTTTGTGTCATATATTTATTGTCAACAGTTCATTGCCGCTATTGAACACCTTTAATGTTCAGGAACAAAGTCCTCGTGAGAAGCTTCTATTCACTGATGCCCTATAATTGGGTAAAAAAGGTGGCAGAGAGACCCTGAACCCTACCATGGCTGAGATAACATTTGAAGCACTCATGAAACAGCTAAAAAGAAATTGAATCCTTAATCAGAGCTATAGAACTATCGACAACAGAAAAAAAAGAAAGAATTAGAGTCTATCCTTGTGGAAATGTCAACATTCAAGATCCAACTTGCGAAAACAGAGGTAGGGTTGCTGCTCTGGAAACTAGACAGGAAGAGACCTCAGATTGGGGAACAGAAGTAAGGAATCTACAAAAATAGTAGTACATCTGGAAGATCAGTTTCAAAGGATTATTATTTTATTTTATGGAATCTCAGAGTCAGAATACATAATCTGGCACAGTTCCTCTCTAATTTTATACTGAAATTGCTTTTTCTAGAATTCTGCCAGCCACTACAATTTGAAAGAGCACATAGGCTTCATACTAAAAGGAACTTAGGAAGAGATGCCTCCAGACCTAATATAATGTGCCTCCTCAACCATCAGCAGGTCAGGTTGAATCTCCAAAATGCAAAAATATATGCACCACACATGTATTAAGGAAGGAGGATCTCATTTGCAGCTTAATCTCTTTTGAGACCAGCATCAGAGGAGAGCGTTTCTAGTTCTGAGTATTCTTCTTAAACAAAAAAGGAACAAAATATGGATCAATAGATTCCGCAATCATGATTGTCACCATAGGATAGGGCAAGAGAATTCTACAATCCACAAGAATTGGAATCTCAACTAGAGACTCGGGACCCTCTCCGAAGGAAAATGACCATCACCGAAGGGCTAGTAGAAGCTTGCTTCTCAGTTATCTCACAAACTGCTTGTTACTCATAAGATAGAATGGCATTGATCTCCATCCAAAGGAACAGACAGTTTCCCAGAGACAGGCATGGGAAAGACTTCCCACAAAGGGATAGAGATAGGCCAAGACTCCCACTTAAGGCTGAACATTTGTAGAGCAAGGCACTGATTGACATTGACATTGAGGACTTTCCCCCGCTTTAGTCATTCATTCCTTCATATCATTCATATTTCCATTGTCATGCATCGTTGGGTAAGTTTACTATGAGATGAAGGATGGTCAGACATTAAAGGAAGGCTGCTATAATGCTAGAAGGCAGGCTCATCCTTGTAAATGTTACATTTTTCACAGCTTTTGACTGCTACACTCAGACACTTAACTCTAACCAGTCCCAGCCCTTACAAGCATTGTGGTGCTTGTGTTGGTACTCTCCGTATTCCCTCTGCTTAAGCTCAAGACCTTACAGGCTATTCACTGCACCTCCTTCCGACAGGTTCTAGAAATTCTTTTTAGGGAGATCAATTTAATAATATTACAATTTGTATCATCTTTTTGACCCCATGAATACAATTAGGAATCTGTCACTTTGTTCATTGAATGTGGATAGTATTATGAATAATATCAAAAGGAAGAAGGTACTTAATTACCTGAGTCTAAGAAAATGGACTTTGCCCTTCTACAGGGGACTCATGCAGGAAGCCAACAAACGAAAACGAGGATAGGTGACAAAGGTGATTGCAGGCTCCAGACCAGATCATGTGGACACGGCATTTGGCTCTCAACAGGTATCATGGAGGTATTGTGGAGTGGCCATATTGGTGTATAAGAAACTCATTTACAAAATTCTGAGAATCTGGATTGATCCAAATTGACAAAGCATATTTGTAAAACTAATGATACAGGCACACTCCTTTATGCTGAGACCCATATACCCCCCCGCCCATTGAAATAGAGTCCGTTTTTTTCTCCAATCTTAGTAGACTGCTGACAGAGTTTTCTTGAATGCCTTTTAACATTGGAGGTGACTGGAACCTAGCAATTGATTCCATCATGAAGCGCCCTGATGTCAGAAGCAACAATGACAGGGAGTGTGTTTGGCGTCTACTGTAGGATCACCGTCTTGTAGAACCATGGAGAGTTCTACATCCTACTGATACAGAATATTCATTTTTGTCTTGTCCACATGGTAGTGAGATGAGGATAGACTAATTTTTAATATGCTCCAGCTTACTCGAAAAGATTGCTTCATGTGAATTTGGAGCTGAATGCATTTCAGACTACGCTCCAGTGATTGTCCATCAGGACATACAGCTCACAACTCCCAGAGCTAGGACCTGGCAAATGAACACCTTCAGAAGTTAACAGACCACCTTCAGGAATAATTTGACTTGAAGGATACCATGGAAACCTCTAGAAACTGTGGGCAGAGGATACATCCTATATGTGGGTAAAAAAGATGTGAGACACCACTTTTGGCTGCCAGAAGTAGACTAAAAGGCTGAACTTGTAAGAGGCAGAAATATTTAGCCTGCATAACGCATACTGTGACTCGTCAACAGATTTAAACATGACCTACTTGGCCACAAACATTTATGAGTTGAACAATATTTACTGCATGCAGGCTAAAAAAGCCTTATTTTGCATAAATGGCAACTATGAGCAAGAAGAAAAGGCAACTCTACAACTAAAGCAGGAAGAAGCCAGGTCAACTGTACCGGCGATATATACTTCACAGAGCAAACTGCTTATCTGCCCCACGGAAATAGCAACGGAATTTTCAAACGTCTACTCCCAGCTTCATATTCCCAAAGCTGATATGGATGACAACAGAGAACATGTGTTTTTTGAAATAACAGACGATGTTCCCTGCTTGCCGTGGACCTGAGGAGAGCTCTGGATAATTGATCAGCACGAAGAAATTGTGGAAGCAATCAACAGGCTACCAACAGGGGCTCTGGAGGGGATGGCTTCCCTATTTAATTTTACAAGTCGACAGCTCTGTTTATTGGGCTTCCATTGAGTAAAGTTTTTAGAGGGGCATAAATGATGAACAGTTTGAATTCCTCATTTAATAAGGCATTTATCTGTTAATTACTAAAACAGGCACAGGTCTGCACTAGCGTGAAATTATCAATCTATTTTGCTAATTAACTTTGATATGAAGAGCCTCACCAAGGTCTCCGCCAATAGGCATAGGAGGGTTATCCAGACACTGGTGCAACACAAACTAGTGGGCTTTGTACTTGGGAGCTAATCCAGGAATAATGTGCTTACTTTATCATATCTACAAAGGAAAACACAAAATAATGCTGATGAGAAGGAAGCCCTCTCCCTCAACTTCGAAAAGGTGATTGATTGATTGGAGTGGAGCTACTTGTTTCACATTATGTGCAGAATGGACCTGGGTTCATAAGTTCTTAACAATAATGAAATTGCTGTATGAACAACCTACTGTGGTGGTGAACTGCAATGGTTTCTTGTCCCCAGTCTCACCTGCTTTTATCTGCTAGCATTAGAACCTCTCTACCTATCACTATCTGGAGCTCAGATGGCACTAGGGGGTAGACACAGTGGCAGACAAACCCAAACGAATGTTTTATGCCAATAATATCTTGCTGACCCTTACTTCAGTTGGTACTTCAATACAGGATCTATTGGAGAAAACTACTGAGAGCTCACGGTTCTTAAGGTATAAAATTAACTCATCCAATATCAAAGCAATGCCTATGACTAGAAGCACGACTGCACACATTCCCAGAGGATATCCATGCCAGTGGGCTTAAATCAAAATGAAGTATCTGGGCACTTTGATTAGTGACAACATTTAGGATATGACTGTAGACCACTTAAGATTCTTGCAAGATCAGATGCAGAAAGATTTAGCAAAATGGTCCAAACTACATCTCTCCCTATGAGGTCCAATTCATACAATCAAAATGATGTTCACACTACGGTTCAACTATGTATCTGGTTTAATATATCTTGGAGTCTCTCATACCTTACTTCGCAGCAATAAAACCCAAAATAAGAATTATATACGGCATGGTGACACACCAATACAGGCTATGTCAAAGCTCGATGTAGCCACATACTACAGAAGGCTAAGCTTACAGGAGCTAGAGCTATATCATGCTCCACAGAATTTATCTAAAATGGTTACCATTGTTTCAGTGAGCTAGTAACTCTGGGCTGAGCAGTGATTAAAAGTAACCTGCAGGGACACATGGCAGGTTAACACAAAGAGATGATGGACGGAGCATTGAAACTTTTCAGAAACTCATCCCCAGTCGCAGATCTGGGTTGAATCCATCATCATTCTTTAGCTCACTTCGCCACCTCAGTTCAGACCCAACTATATGCAAATCAGCCTTGACCTTGTGCCTCATGGGAACAGTCCAGCCTGAACTGCCAAGCCAGGTCTTCCCTGAACTGGAAACAAGCATCCTGGGACCGGTTTCTGAGTAACACCCTTCATCAGCCAGACTAGCTTGAAGCCAGTGGCAAAGTGAGCAAGGGACCCAGGTCTGGGCATACCCTGCCAACTTAGGGCGGACAAAGCAAACGGAAAGAGATGATGAACGGAGAGCTGAAACTTTTCAGACACTCACCCCAGTCACCAATCTGGGTTGAATCCATCATCATACTGTAACTCACTTCGCCACCTCAGTTCAGACCCAACTATATGCAAATCAGTCTTGATCATGTGCCTCATGAGAACAGTCCAGCTCGAACTGCCAAGCCTGGTCTTCCCTGAACCGGAAACAAGCATCCTGGGACCGGTTTCTGGGTAACATCCTTCATCAGCCAGGCTAGCTTGAATCCAGTGGCAAAGTGAGCAAGGAACCCACGTCTGGGCATACCCTGCCACCTTAGGGCGAACAAAGCAAACAAAAAGAGATGATGGACGTAGCACTGAAACTTTTCAGACACTCACCCCCAGTCACAGACCTGGGTTGAATCCCTCATCATTCTTTAGCTCACTTCGCCACCTCAGTTCACAACCAACTATATGCAAATCAGTCTTGACCCTATGCCTCATGGGAACAGTCCAGCCCAAACTGCCAAGCCAGGTCTTCCCTGAACCGGAAGCAGGCATCCTGGGACCAGTTTCTAGGAAACACCCTTCAGCCAGGCTAGCTTGAATCCAGTAGCAAAGTGAGCAAGAGACCCACGTCTGGGCATACCCTGCCAACTTAGGGCGAACAAAGCAAACACAAAGAGATGATGGATGGAGCGCTGAAACTTTTCAGACACTCTCCCCCAGTCACAGATCTGGGTTGAATCCATCATCATACTGTAACTCAGTTCGCCAGCTCAGTTCAGACCCAACTATATACAAATCAGTCTTGGTCATGTGCCTCATGGGAACAGTCCAGCTCGAACTGCCAAGCCAGTTCTTCCCTGTACCGGAAACAAGCATCCTGGGACCGGTTTCTGGGTAACATCCTTCATCAGCCAGGCTAGCTTGAATCCAGTGGCAAAGTGAGCAAGGAACCCACGTCTGGGCATACCCTGCCAACTTAGGGCGAACAAAGCAAACACAAAGAGATGGACGTAGCGCTGAAACTTTTCAGACACTCACCCCCATTCACAGACCTGGGTTGAATCCCTCATCATTCTTTAGCTCACTTCGCCACCTCAGTTCAGAACCAACTATATGCAAATCAGTCTTGACCCTATGCCTCATGGGAACAGTCCAGCCCAAACTGCCAAGCCAGGCCTTCCCTGAACCGGAAACAGGCATCCTGGGACCAGTTTCTAGGAAACACCCTTCATCAGCCAGGCTAGCTTGAATCCAGTAGCAAAGTGAGCAAGAGACCCACGTCTGGGCATACCCTGCCAACTTAGGGCGAACAAAGCAAACACAAAGAGATGATGGATGGAGCGCTGAAACTTTTCAGACGCTCTCCCCCAGTCACATATCTGGGTTGAATCCATCATTATTCTTTAGCTCACTTCGCCACTTGAGTTCAGACTGTGGAGTGACAGGTTCTCAGTCAATTTAAAAACACCTAACTGGTAAAGTCGGTGCTAACAAAACCCCCATTCAAATGAACTAAGGGGTCCATTACAATGTCAGTCCCACCGTCATCTCTTATTGCAGTCAGACCGCAACATTAGAATGAGGTCGGTCAGAAAGCATTGGCTCAAGGGACCGATCGACAGATTTCAATGGGGTCAAGGAGCCCTTTTGGCGGTCGGTCGGATTGCATGCCCCACTGTGGATGCAGTGCCTTCTCAGGCACCGCCATGGGGATTACTATCCACCTTTCCACCATCCATTTCACGTTGGTTCTTCTGACGTGAACAGGCTGGTCTCCTGCAGGGCCCCTGTTCCCTGTGACCCTCCGTTAGGGGTCCTGGCGGCTAAACATCCCTAAATTGTGTCGTAGGCACTTCATGTGCCTGCCACAGGGTGCAGGGATGTTTCCAAACATCTCTTTTGGAATTAGGGCTTGTGCTGTGGCCCTTTCCCGGGCCGCAGTCCATGCATCAATGCACAGAGGCATGTTTCTGACTGCCTTCCTGGCAGTCGGATCATATTTTGGCGGACAGGACCGCCGACTGCCTGTCGTCCGGTCCCTTCCCCACGATGGCAGTCATATGCTCATCCGACTACCATCGTAATCTGCCCCATATTTAAGATCTGGGCAGATTGTCACTGCATTGTTAAACAAAAGGAGGACAACTCCGTAATTGGCTACTACGGCAACAAAAGGATAGTGTCACTTACAACAATTTACTTTTAGGTTTATTTTAAAACCTTTCCCGAGTTGCAATAAGAAAGTGCCCTCGTTGCATCCCAGGATTCGCGATACAATCAACTAATGTATGACTCGTCTGGCATACCTAATTACTGAGTTAGGGGGCTATAAGAAACTTGTATTAGGTCTTTATGAGACTCTCATAGAAGAGCCATTTTCCAAGTCCCCCTGGCAGCTACTGTGGCTTAGATGGCAGCCAAAGATACAAAAATAACTCATGGAAGACAAATGTCTCAGCTGCTTTGTGAGGACAGGAGGGGTTTGAGAGAGGGCAGCTTATCTAAGACTGGCACTGGTCTGCGTATAAACTACATGAGGCTAAATTGTAACCTGCCTTGCAGTGTTGCAGATGTTCCCACCAAGTGAGAGGCATGACTCATATTCTATAGATTTTCCCAATACTGAAAGTGTACCGGGGTGGTATATGGTTCCCATTAAGGCAGCAAGTTGTTGGAGTCTGACTCTTTCTATGGAGCTTGTGCTCCTTCATGACACTGGGAATGTGGTGGGCAACAAGAATAGCTGGAAGAAGTGGCTGTTTTCCACTCTTGCAGTGACAAATTGTTTGCTAACACACTGGAAATCTGCTTCTGCCCAACAATACATGAATGAATAGAAACCATGATGACTACTGCAGTGTCCTAAAGACTAATTTACAAAATCAACAATCAAGTCCGCCTCTTTAAGGAGATCTAGGACCCATACTTGAGTTTATGATACTTTTCAACGTTAACAAAGTTTTATGATTATCTGAGGTTGATGTCCTGTTTATTGTGACATTTTCTGATGTGGGAGATATGGATCAACCATGCTTGAATATATGATACTGTCCAACGTTAAATAAGTTTTAAGATGATCTGAGGTTGATGTCCTGTGTATTGTGAAATTTTCTAATGTGGGAGGTATGGATCAAACAATGGAGGGTGCTGGTACAGTAACATCTTCCTTGAGAAAGCAGTCAATCTTAACCACAAACAACACGTTCTTTTGCCTTACTTTCCCCTTTTCCTTGTTATTTTAGGCAGCTTTCTTGAGGAGATCTGCTCTAGCTGCAATTTAGCTGTGAGTGTAATAATTATGTTTCTACATTGAGTTAAGTGTTCAAATTGGAACTCTAGTTAGAGACCTTCTTTTGGTTTGTGCTGATGCTAAATCAGGCACTTTGAAGAAAGGCCTGTTCTTTCCAGTTCTCAAGATGATGACTGTCCAAAAAGACAGTCTTTTCTGTCCAAAAAGGCAGTCACATCAAGTCAGAGATAGGAAAAACATCAGTGGTAATGTGTGATGCTATCCTTTTATTAGTAAACACAAAGGAAGTTATCAAGATTTGAAAATAGAGTCTTGATATGTGTGTCAATAAGGGTGATTCAATACAATCATTTCAAGATTCACTAATTAATAAAACCACACATTGGGAGGAAAGTGGATGCAAATTGGTCACACAAGATTTAAATTGTGTTGATTGCCAGACTTAACACGTGTAAAGAATGCTGAAACTTAAGCCACCTACAAAGTGGATGCAGTGGAAAACTGGCATAGAACTGCTGGTGTTGGCAAATGGGCACTGAGGCTAGATCTTTTGTTCATATTTTTCTCAAATTACTGTTAAAAGCCCAACGTGTTATGTGAACCATTATGTGCCTAGTGCAATTGTTGTTGGACATGAGAGTCAGCTAAGTGTGAAGAGTATTGAATACTAAATTGTAATCCTACCTGTTTGGGGTTTTTGGATAAGTCAAACGGAGCAGGTCTTCGACCAGCACACAAACCTATGGCTTGTGAAAGTCTGGACGTTTCCTCACAATCCCTATGTGATGACATCTCTCTCTATTTTAAGGATAAGATAGAGCTGATCTATGATAAAATCACTAAGACAATCTGTCCCACGGATACCTCTCCTACGGCCCTCCCCCAGTCCCGGGTTATGGACACGGAGACACTCACAGTCTTTCCAGCTGCCAACTTAAGTGACATTGAGGCACTTATTGGTCATATCAAGACAGGGTCTCCGCTTGATCTCATCCCGGCTAGAATTGTTACCACCATGGGCAACTCCCTTGGGCCTTTGATCCAAACTTTGGTAAATCGCTCAATTGCAGAGGGCCAGGTACCACGGGATTGGAAGAAGGCCATTGTAAACGCAATCCGAAAGAATTCTGCTCTCCCCTGGTCAGACCTATCTAACCTCCGCCCTATATCTCTCCTTCCTTAACTGAGTAAGATAACTGAAAAGCACATTAACATCCACCTGTCGAGTTTCATCGAGCGGTCCGGAGGATTAGATCGCTCCCAGTCCGGATTTAGGCCCAACTTTAGCACGGAATCAGCACTCCTATCTGTGACAGATACCATCAGAATGTCACAGGATGGGGGGAGCTCAGTGATTCTAGTGCTATTGGACCTTTCCGCTGCTTTCGACACGGTATCACATGAAATCTTACTCAGTCGATTGCAAGAGATGGGGGTTCGGGGTCTGGCCTGGTCTTGGCTGAAGAGCTTCTTATCTGGCCGCTCGCAGAGTGTCAATCTGGGTGTCTTTCGCTCGGCCCCGATAGAGCTAACTAAGGGGGTACCACAGGGCTCATGCCTAGGCCCCACACTTTTCAATGTCTATGTGGCCCCCTTAGCGGATCTCATGAGATCATATGGATTTATCCCGGTGTCATACGCGGATGATACTCAGCTCCATTTCCCTTTTAAACCCCTGACAGCTGCAGCTAAAAACTCATTTTCAGAAGGGATGAGGGCTGTGTCCCAATGGATGGCCACAACCTTCCTGCAATGTAATGTAGGGAAGACTGAGGTCATGCTATTTGGAGATGCTCCACTGCTGTGGTCACCGGACTGGTGGCCATCAGATCTGGGTCCCGTCCCTGTTCCCAAGCAGACTGTAAAGAACCTGGGGGTTCGACTAGATCAGGGACTGTCACTGAAAGATCATGTCACCCAAACAGCTGGATCTTGCCTGCATGTAATTGGACTCCTTAGACGAGTGTTTCCCTTATTGCCGGATACATCTAGAAAGACCCTGGTCCAGGCTCTAGTGCTTAGTCGCCTGGACTATTGCAATGGGTTACTGATATCAGCTACCGAAAACTCGCTAAGTAGGCCTCAGGTGGTCCAGAACACCGGTGCAAGGCTGGTTCTCAATGCCCCTCCGAGAACCCCCTCTCGCCCTCTTCTGGACAAATTGCACTGGCTACCGATCCGTGCACGGGTACAATTTAAAACTTGCTGCATAATTCACAAGAGTATTGATGGCTCCAGTCCGCTGTACCTGGCTGAGAAATTCGTCCTATATAACCCAGTAGGCACCCTACGTTCCAGCAATCAATACCTTCTTCAGGTTCCTTCTATAAGAAGGTCAAGACTGGGCGGAAAAGCTCTTTCATTTCTGGGTCCAGCGCTCTGGAACAATTTGCCTTCTACCCTCAAACAGTGTACCAATCATTTAGCCTTTAGGAAAATGTTGAAGACCTTTCTGTTTTGACTATCTCCCTGTCTCTGATTTGGTGAGCATCATACCTCTACCTGCTGGGCGAACAAAGCGCAGAGATACTCCTTCGGGAGTCAAGTCCAGCGTTATATAAGCCTATAAATAAATTAATAAATAAATAAATAAATGCTATTGGTTTGTCGGTGCATAATATATATATACCATTTCAGACTATAGTTAGTAACTCATTGGAATGTAAAGTAATCAGCTTCAATATAGGTGGATTGACACTGTATTAAATGAGCTTCATTGAATCACTTTCACAAAAGGGTATGACATCAAGGGCCATCTTACATCCAGTGCCCTGGGAGCACAACGGACATGTGCACCTGTTTCTGGCACTGTAGTATTACAAAAGGGACAGCAGAAGCGTGTGCTGTCCTTTCAGCAAAACAGATTGTGTTAGTACACAAAAAATACTAGCACTATTTTAAGAGGGTGTTCCTTCATTTCCATGGGGAGGTGGCCCCATGTGAATGTGGAAAACGATTTACCTCCGCACCCATGACATGTTATGGACCTAATTGCAGAGGCAAAGGAGCTGTCAGGAGGTGCACTGGCTGTGCAATAGCTCACTCTGAAAGGGTGGAAAGCGGGTCCCAGGGACCAACCCAGACATCCACCAACATGTGGGTGCAGTCACTAATTCCCCTTTTAAAAGCAGGTGCATACCGCCTGCACTGTGATAGACAGTGCTGGCCTAGGAGGGATAACAGTGAAAGGAACACAAACACAAGCAGACATTTACCTAATTGTGTGGGGATGGGAATTTAGGGGGTTTACTGACTCCCAGCAATGGCCACCATGGGACTGGCTCCCAACCTTGGGAGCAAGATATGGATGTTCTGGAACCTTTGATTGTACTTTTAATTGATGCTTTCTTGTTAGTCAAAGCGGACTTTTACACTTCATCTAAAGAGAGCAGATATATCTGCTGGGTTTCCCCGAGTCCAAAGCTTCATGCTAGACATTATTTTGTTTCCTCTCAACTTCTGTTGAGGTTCACATTATGCAGACACCTTCTTCCCTTCTCCTTTAAAAATCCCAATTCGCTTTCATTTCTTAAATTAGACAGAGCGAGTTTCCTTATGGAACACCTAATTTGAATAATTTGCATTCTTTACTAATTGATTGTTACTATTCTGAATATCATAATATTGAAATTTATGAGTTCTGGAGCATTTCAATATTCTGGTTGCATTTATATATTTTCTTTACCATAGCCAAGTTCACTGATCTATGAATTGACTGATACTTGGAAAATAAATCTTTATGGTTGAATGCCATCTCTGTCCTTGTTGTAAAGCTAGATTGGTTTCAGAGTATTTGAAATGTATTTCCAATGTTAACTCATTCTCGATGCATCAAGTCAACAATCTATGGTCCAGACGACCACTGTGGATTCTGTTTGATGATTTTACCAAGTAATTGAGGTTAAAATATCCTCGTGCCATCATCGCTTAGTTCACTAATAGCATTGTCTTCAGTGGTGGTGGGCATGTATATTTCTGCGTACATGTTTAAAAACTATCACTTCTGAAATGCTTCTAATGAAATAGACTGTTTTGAATTTTGAAGGGACTGTATTATATTTTTACATGTTTATTGAATTAATTATATGCCAATGACTTTCAAGGCTACAGCTCGAACACGGTCTCTTAGAGCCAAATCAGACACTCGGCTAGGCTCTCTGTCGGTCTCAATATTAATTTGTTGCCTCTCTCACCTCTAAAATGTACTCTATAGTATACCTTTAAGATAGGTAAATTTGGAATTATAGTAAATCTATAATTACTCATATATACTTATCTTCACAATTTGTGGTAGTTGATTTTTTGTCCATGGTATTCTCAAGTGCAACCCACGAGGCACTGTGCATTAGATTTAAATGAACCTTCTAACCACAATCTGAAGTGTGAAAGGAATGTCTGTGAATTATTTAGGTACTTCAAATGTTACTAATTCATTTGTGGTCACCCCAAATATCACCTCAAAATCTTCCCTTTGGTAATATTTTCCATACTAGTGCGCTCCATTGGAAATCTCTGATAAAAATCGAAAAATCTTTGCTACTGTTGTTTGCTTGTACCCCTTTCAAGAAATTGCAGTTGACACTTTCACATTTTCAATATTCAACACAGGCTTTTTGGAACAGCTCAAATCCAAATATGAATATTTCTCTGAGTCTTCACATGTCAAGAAAGCATCCATTCTTTAGGAGTAATTTTAACGAATTTAAAACAACATAAACAATTCAAATATGTAATTTATATCTTGCATAACATATATTAAGGTACATATAAAAGCAATCAGCGTCCCATTCTTTTTCTTTACCTTGTAAGAGGCAGAACAAAAAAACAATCGTCCATCACTTGGACATCACAAGCTATAAAAGTTTACTCAGTCAGTGAGTCAAAATACTCTATTCAGTTATATAAAACTATAAAAGTACAAGCGATAAAATCTAATAAATACATTATAAATATACAAATCTTGTCCTTCAAATCACCAATACAAAAATATCAGAGTACATCAAGTTAAATAATTTCCAGATGTTACTACATAGGAACCATATATATATATACACATATAATCAAAGAAGCCAGTTTTTCCTGACAGCTGCAGCTTGGACACTATTGATATTAAAACATTCCCAAGGATTGTTCAACATCTGTAGGTATATTAATGCAGGTCCTACTTGCAATAAACCTTTATTTTGTTTTGTAACATAAAACGTTTGTAATATAAAACGTTTATGGATACAATGATAGTAGTCACAGAACATCATAAAGTCCAGTGAATCTTGAGTGGAAAACTGATCACATGAACAGGGGCCCAAGTCTTTCACCTTACTCCCCCCCTGAGATTCCGCCAACACAGATTGTAATAGGTTTAGTCTGAACCTTGTTAAAAGGAAACAATTATAGGGGATTGTTATTTCTATTAAGTAGATTTCTATCAGCTGGGTCGTTTTTAGTAATATGTTAGCCCATACCTTAGGTTTCAGGCGCTCTCGGCCTTCTCTCTCTGCAAACACCATAGACAAGAAACGTTTTTTAACCCAGGACAAGTCTTCTCTAACCATCTAATTGGGTGAGTCAAATAAGGCGGAACAACCTAATTTCTCAGCTAAACTCTTTATTTAGCATAGCCAGGGAATGTTGTTTGCTCTATCTAAAGACAGACAGTCCTGAACAATTTTATGATTCAGCTCCACTTCTGGGTTGGTCCATATCATAATCCATCACAGGGTTGGAGCCATTGCAACCAGGTCTGAAGCAAACCAACCCCCAATTCCTGATGGATAATATAAGAGAGTAAAAATTGCGGAAATGAAAGCAGGTTTCTAAGAAACTTGCTCTCCCCTATTTGCAGCTCTCCTGCCTCCTTATACCCCCAAATATCAGACCCATAGCAAGCAATAACAATGCAAAAGTTAACTCAATTGTCTGCTCACAGAAATACAAAGGCATGAGGCTGATTAGGGCTGCACACTGCTCTGCAGAGACAGCTGATGCCTACTTAGGTACATCTACATCAACATCTGCCCTCCTGTGGTTCTCATGTCCATCCAAACTATCTTTCAAGACATTTTGACACCAGATAGACAAAATCTGTCTTGGATCCTCAACACATTCTTCCATCTCCTATTAGCCACCATCTGTTGACTCAAAAGCATCTCCACAGTTTCATCCAGCATCAACTCATGCCCTTTTTCAACTTCTAGAAGCTTAGGGGTCCATTAGGATGTCGGGCGGATTGCCTCCGCCAGGGTGGCGGTGGCCACCGCCACCCTGGCGGAGGCAATCCGCCCGACAAGCACTCCCGTTTTCCCCTCCACCAGATTAGGATGGCGGAGGGCACAGCAGCGGACAGAAAGACCGTCCGCCGCTTTACCGCTGCGGTCGCAAGGCGACCGCGGCGGTAATGGATTAATATGGTGGCGGTGTCCAATGGACACCGCCAGCCATATTACAATAGCACAAAGTAGAGGCCTTTCCGCGGCGGCAATGCCGCCACGGAAAGGCAGGCGGGGATTGCTGCAGGGGCCCCCTGCAGGGCCCCCAGGGTCACACCACTGTCAGGGGGCACATGGGGGGTACCTATGGTACCCCCCTACATTTGCATATGCAAAGCGGCAGGCACCGCGCGGTGCCTGCCGCTTTGCATATGCAAATGCAAAAAAGCATTTTTAGCATTGTGGCGGGCGGTGCAGAGTGCACCGCCCGCCACAATGCTAAAACTACAGGATGTGCCCGCCACTGTGGCGGGCACTTTCTAATTCCCCCCACCGGACCCCCGCCCTTATGGCGGGCGGTCCCGTTCCCCACTATGGTGACGGGCGGGCAAAGTCCGCCCGTCATCATAATGACCCCCTTAGTGTCCCGAAGAGATCAAAGTTTCCTAAGGTGAAACACACCTTTATCTCCCAGAGACAACCCAGAGCTCAAAACAAATTTAGTGGCTCTGGGCCTGATTCACTAAGGTACACATATTGTTTTTGTCAGTTTACTATTTCCCTGTATTCACAAACTGTGATTTAATAGTAACTTTGCAACTGCAAAGGATCTACAGTGACAGCGGAGAATTCTGCATTTAAAAAGATAGGACATGCCTATCTAATAATATGTAGAGTTTTCTGCACAGACTGTGGGATCTCCGCAGTCATAAAGTTACTATAAAATCATAGTTTGTAAATACCGAAAAAATTGTAAACTCATAAAAAAAAGTTACCTTTCCATTTATGAGTCAGGCCCAGATTCTTCATGTGCACCACTTCTCACTCAGAGGAAATTTCTACCAAGAGAAGTAGAACAGAAAATGGTCTCCCATATCTCTCTGTAATTAGTAGCAGAAGTAACTATTTGTTGAACAGGTAGTGGTAGTGAAGACTCATCTTACATACAGACAAGGTAGCTCTCTACCATATATCCCTTTCAAGTGTCATTGATTGCTCCCTGGAACCCAGTAAGCTTAAACCACTCTGTTGGCTCATCTCACTCAAGTGAATTGTGAAGCTCAGCTAGGTGGGCCATAAATACTACATGAACTTCAGGTTTTAAAGAAGAGTTTTCCCCCTTCAGTATTTGCAATAACACTTCCACTGAGTTGTCCACAGATTCAAGGTAAAGATACGGGATAAGGTTCCTGAAACTTTCATAACAGGTGTGATAATGTTCTGTTGTATAAACTATGACTTTGGCGTAGTTCTACATGGTTTGATTTCCCACCCATGGGTGACATGGGTGCACTCAGTTCAGTGCACCAATGATGAATGCAAAAGACAGATTACTGTAGCCCCACAGAACACTACTCAATGTGTTACTGAAATAGAGTTATTGCTTTTGGGTAACTAACAATCCCCATGAAGGAATCAGGGGCATTGTGGTAACAGTATCAAACCTATTTCATTAGTTACAAAATAACACAGACACACTGCACCAAGAAGAACAAACGCTTTTAAGTAAAAGCATTTAGTACCACAGAACCAGCCTGTTTCTCAGTATGTCTAAAACAACTACACAGAATATTATAAAAACAGCAAGGAGGCGCATTATAAATAAGAATAAAATGAATATTTCTAACATGGTTAAAATGTCATATAGAACCTAACACCATGGCAACTACCTCCATACCCTAGACTAAGAGAGCATGAAAACAGAGCTACTTGCAGTCTAGAGTTTCTTAGGGAGAAGGGGCACACTGCGTACCTTGTTAGCAGCAAAGGCTGTCTTTATTAGCAGAGGAGTAAAGACAGTGTTTCCCACGAAGAGTAAACACATGATGCAGTAGCAGGCTTCTTTTGGAACTTAGCTTTATCAGTTTCAGGCAAGATGTAGCATCTGCAAAGCATGCTGGCAGTAGGTGAGACCGTCTCTGGCAGAATATCATGTGATAATCTGGGTGAAGGACCTCTCCTGGCAAGTGATCAAGTAGCAGTCCTTATATACAACATTTTATCAGAAATTGGAACTTCTGAAATCAGTTTAAGAATGTCCGACATAGATTACGTGCATCAAGGAGTGCGTCCCAGATGTTTCCTTATGCATGTTGATCCAGTGAGATTTTATAAATCATAATATTATACACAACACATTTATATACAAAGAACACAAAAGGCTGAAAGCACAAGTTGCAATCGATAGACACAGTGATACATGAAATAAAGACAAGTGTAGCAGAAGCATCGTAAAAGTGTGTTTCAAAACGTGAAATGAATTAAACATACATAAGGTTATATTAATACATATAAATGAAGTTGCACTAATGATTTTCTTATGCACGTGTAGCTTATTAACGTATATTGATCAAGTTTTGAAATGAAGTGCCAAGTGTTTTTTATGCTTTTTGCTAATATGCACAAGTTAGAAAAGTCAGTGCAAAAATTAAGTACAAGCTTGATATTTTACAAAATAGTACTAGAGACACTATAGTTTATGAAAACATAAATGATGTTGAAAAACGTGCATTTATGAGAATAATGTGAACATTTGTGGGAGTAGGGTATTTCTAACGTTAGTTATTTCTATGTAATAATATGTTGTGAAAGTTTATACAGTCTTTATTTGAATTGATTTAGTTGCAATATATTTGAAGTAAAGTCGGAGCTAATTTCATTTTAGCGAGTGAAGTTAACTTAATGGCATTGTTCTCACTTAAAGGCCTTGTTCAAAATGCCTTTTATCTGGTGTTGACCTGTCCATAAATTAATACAATGGGTTGTTTTACTGCAAGAGAACTGTTGCACATTCATCTCCTACATGCTTACCTCCCGACATTCCTGAATGTTTTTGTAACCTTCACCATGAAATGTTCCAGTGGGAATGGAATTTCCGTTATTGCCTTTGACCAACTATTTTGTAACTTCTTATTTGATATTAGGTTTGTGAGGACTCTCCAACTTTCATTTCCCATGACTAGCATGAGAAACGATTTTGATATTACAAGTCTCTTAGTGACCATAGCCATGTTGTGGTCTTTCGATGGTGGCGTGATTCCATGCCACTGGACATTATCAAAGACTCTTGAAAAGAAGAAACCCCAAAGGACTGCCTTCGAGCGAACAAACAACCGACATTCTGATTGTTCCTAATCGAGACCCGGATGGTATGCTGATCGATTTTGAACTCTTTCTAACTTTGGACTGCCTAGTCTATGCTACACTCAGTAGCAGATGTAATGAACCTTCTTAGGTGAATCGTTTTTCATTTTCTTATTTTTGGTTATGCTAATGGACTTTCCCTTAATGGATTCTAAACAGAACCCTTCCCTTCCTCTTAAAATCTGAGCTGTTAGTCAACAAACTATCCTCCCACTTATATGGTGTTAGGACTCTGTATCTCTGTGGCTATTATGGATTTGAATGCCGGCTTAAATGCTTGGCACTGTTATGAGAGCTGTTATATTTTTGACTGAACTTAAGCAATTGCTTGTTATGATGGACTTTGCATCTATAATAGAATAACAAAATGTAATAATTGTCTGAGTCTATTATTGAGTCCTGGTGTTTCTTTCAATTTGACTGTGACTAATGATTTAAATGCATTGTAGGGAGACTCAGCGAACTCTGTCAGAACACCAGGTGTTTCTTCGCCTTTTTTGTGTAGCAATTGCAGAGCTATTGGTTTGTATAATCCTTACTTGTCTCAAGTTCCTTAGGTGGTGGGAATTACTGTTGCTATTCTTTTTTCTCTAGTATGGTCTTGAGAGTGGTGTATCTAAATCGGATTTCTAACCTGTGAATTGGCTGTCAATTGAAGGTCCTCATTGGACAGCTAACATGAAGCTTGGTTACCCTAATTTCCACCTCTCCTATTGCCGAAGAAAGATTCATCAGAGTATCATTGCTTCTTTGGTACATGAAACGGACTTAGTTTTTTGTAAAGGGCCCAGTATTGTTAGAGGAGTAAATGAGAGTAAGCAAATAAAATAATATGTTACCATGATGCATCAACATCTAAGGTTCAGGCTACACTGTTTCGGATACTTGTCTGTATTTGTTCTAATTTGACCTTGACATGGTGAAGAGTAGACACACCTCCCAGATTATTATCACATCAGGTGTTATATCTAGCTCATTAATCCATTGATTTGACACTTTCACAGTGCTTAGAAAGCTGGGATCAGATGACATCTGAGTCAAATGGCAGACACAACAATGATTCTGCATAAATCAGAAAAGAGGGTGACTGCCATTATCTGAAACTGGGGATGCTTCGTTAAAACTTTATTGCACACGTTGTGATCCTGTGCTGGTGAAAACCTTCCTTTCCTGACTTTATTGCTACACCTCGCGGAACCCGCTTCGCGGGTCCCGCTTCGTGGGGGGCCTCGTAAATCATCACTAACCTTGGCCGTGGAGATCATCGTCCTTTGACTGTGGGTGTGTGCAGCGAGCAGGGCTGCGAGCGAGTTGCGGGCTCAGGACTTCAAGTCCCAGGAGTGCCCGCCTGCCCGATTGCCAGCACCTGGGCCTCTCTCCCTGCATGCTCCTCCCCACCATCGCGCTCAAAAGCGCCTGCTCCTGGATGCCATTTGGGATGCTTCGTTAAAACTTTATTGCACACGTTGTGATCCTGTGCTGGTGAAAACCTTCCTTTCCTGACTTTATTGCTTTATTACTTCGCGGGTCCCGCTTCGTGGGGGGCCTCGTAAATCATCACTAACCTTGGCCGTGGAGATCATCGTCCTTTGACTGTGGGTGTGTGCAGCGAGCAGGGCTGCGAGTGAGTTGCGGGCTCAGGACTTCAAGTCCCAGGAGCGCCCGCCTGCCCGATTGCCAGCACCTGGGCCGCTCTCCCTGCATGCTCCTCCCCACCATCGCGCTCAAAAGCGCCTGCTCCTGGATGCCATTTGGGATGCTTCGTTAAAACTTTATTGCACACGTTGTGATCCTGTGCTGGTGAAAACCTACCTTTCCTGACTTTATTGCTACACCTCGCGGGTCCCGCTTCGTGGGGGGCCTCGTAAATCATCACTAACCTTGGCCGTGGAGATCATCGTCCTTTGACTGTGGGTGTGTGCAGCGAGCAGGGCTGCGAGCGAGTTGCGGGCTCAGGACTTCAAGTCCCAGGAGCGCCCGCCTGCCCGATTGCCAGCACCTGGGCCGCTCTCCCTGCATGCTCCTCCCCTCTTACATTGTCCACACAAATATTTCCACCCAGTCCCGCTGCGCGGGAGCGCGCGGGAGCGACCGGGAGAAGCCCGGGACAAGGGCGGGACTGGGAGGTTTGGTTTGGGAGGTTGGGGGATGTGCAGACCCTAGGCCTTGGGTATTTTTATCCCAGACGACCCTGTGAGTTCCCCTCTAGTCATAACTTCCAAAGAATACCTGTTAGAAGATATCATTCTGATAGAACACCTTACATTCCGCAGCACCCATTATTGTTTAATCGTTTTGGACCCCTCTCTGGCCTGGAGTGTATTGATTGACTTCACCGAGCAAGTGGCAATGGGAGGGCTTTGGGCAACCAAGTAGGTGGGGTAGACGGAGTTGGTACTGAAGTGTCTATTCAGGGGGATCTTAGCAATGAGAAGGAGTCGGTGGTGGCTCCTGTATACCCTCACCAGGAGGATAACACGTTGGTGGGTCCACAACTGAGCATAGTAGCACCCTTGGGAGTGGATCATAGTGGTATGTACAATATTATAACATCCAGTGAGGTTGCAACACTTAAATTAGCATAATGGAATGTGGCAGGGATGAAGGGTCGTATGGACTCAGAGGATTGGTTGGATTTTATTGATACTTTCGATGTTCTTTTGTTTCAGGAAAGTTGGGCCCCTGATCCTATTTATAGGGTAGGGTTCCTAAACTTTTATAAACCTGCAATAAGGGGCAATAAGGGTCGGGCATCGGGGGGGCTAGTGAACTGGGTTAAACAGTCCATTGGCTACCGACCAATGGAAATCTGTGTGGATAACCCGGATCTCTTGGGAATTAGGCTAAGCAAAGAAAATTGCCAGGACATTGTAGTCATTAACATCTATGCATGTGGCCAACCGGGTGGGCGTTGCCCCAGTATCCTAGATATGTTAGACTCATACCTTGAAGGGGTAGGGAGAGACAAGTTACTCGTCCTTGCAGGGGACCTCAATTGTACTTTCAAACCGCTTTATGCTGCGGGGGAGTACCTGGGGGTTGCGGAGGATACTGTCTGGAATATCCCGATGTTGTCCCTGGACACTATCAAAAGAGGTTCTGAGGCAGCCTTACACTGGATGGGGCTGTGTCTAGATTGGGGGTTAAGGGCAACCAACGGTCGTACAGCCTCTGACAAAGTTGGCAAACCTACTTTTGATAATGGGGCGAGAAAAAGTCGGATAGATTATATCCAGCTAAAAATGGAATATTGGTCGCTTCTGATTGACAAGGAAGTAGTGCCCCGCCCTGAAAGTGACCAAAACCCCTTGTCACTTAGCTTGAGACTTCCAGGTGGATTCGGCAGGCCCGCTTCTGCTGTTCATGTAACAGGGGATGCTATCTTAACAAATGATAGAAGAAGGCTTAGATGGTCCAGGGTTGTGGAGAACCCAACCCTTCTTGATAGCATAATGAAGGCAGTTTCATCGACTTTGAGCGACATTTCGTCCCTTGCTCACAGTAGGGTCGTTTGTAATCAGATTTGTGGCCTTCACGAACGGTGTTTTGCTCATCTTAAGGTCCTTCTGACGATTCCACCAATGCGAGGCACCATAAAGGTACATGGTCCTCGGAAAAAATGGTATGATAAAAACTGTAGGGAGGCACATAGCCGTTTAGTCAAAGCAGTGAAATCTAGGATTTCTAGTGATATAAAGGAGGCACGATTAATGTATAAAAGAACCCACTGGGAGGCGAAAAGGGAATGGGACGATCTACATTGGTCTGACCTATTGGATGCATGCATATCTGCCAATCAGATTAAGTTTTGGGAAATTGTTAAGTGGGGCAGAAATCCTGACTCTCAAGCCCCAGTTAACCATGTGTCCGCAGAAGCCTGGGTTGATTTCTATTCTGGTCAGTTTATGGACTCTGACTTAGAAATCGACACAGCTCAAACCAGGCAGGTAATCACCCTCATTCCTAATCAAGAGTTAAAATTCACGCCACTGGAAACTGAGTCTGCACTCCGCCTGGTCCTAAGGGGGAAGGCGCCAGGGATGGACTGCATACCGGCTGATTTATTTAAGGCCAATCCCCAACTTTGGGTTCCCTACATAACCACGATAGCGAATGCTATTGCCATGGGGGCCAGGATCCCTGTGTCCTGGAAGGGGGCGGAGATTCTCCCAATTTTTAAAAAAGGGGACCGTTCAGATCCGGGAAACTACCGCCCAATAAGTTTAATAGACTCACTTCAAAAGATCATTGCAAGGATGGTCCTTGCTAGAGTTCAGGGGTGGATGGAGTTGGAGGGTATCTTGTCCCCCCTACAGGCCGGCTTCAGATCGGGCACCAGCACCATCGACCAGGTCTTCAGATTTTGTTTGATTTACTGGAGGTTGGTGCTGTTGGGCGGCGGAACGATCTATGCCGCATTTATTGATCTGAAATCGGCCTTCGACCTTGTGCCAAGGGCCAAACTATGGACTGTTCTTAGAGATCTGGGACTGCCATTAGAGTTATTGGACCTGATTGTCAGATTACATGAGGGCAACTTTGCAAGGGTGAGGTGGGGAGGCCAAGGGCAGGTGACGGACTGCTTCCCCGTAACTCGTGGCGTCCGTCAGGGTTGTGTCCTGGCACCCACACTCTTTTTACTGTTCATCGACCAGGTGGTCAAGTTCTTTGCAAACATCCCTACTGATGCACCATCTTTGGGCGGGACAAGGTTCCCCATGCTCATCTTTGCTGATGACACTTTACTCCTCTCAAAGACTCGCAGCGGTTTGCAAACAGCACTGACCCGCTTCGAGGAGTTTTGTACCGTCAATGACCTAAAATTAATGTAAATAAAACTAAATTCATGGTCCTAACCAAAAGTCGTCCCATTAAGAGCTCAGTGAGCTTGAACGGAGTGGGCCTGGAACAAGTTGAGGTCATGACCTACCTAGGAGTTACCTTGGACTATCGTCTCCGCTGGAAACCACAGGTTGATACACTACACCTAAAATTTGCTCGCCTTACGGGAGCAAAAAAGGTCCTTAACTAAACGTATTAAACCCGCACTTAAGATTTATGTCACTAAGGTAAGCTCCGCAATACTGTACGGGGCAGACCTTTGGGGACATATGGACCTATCAACTCTGGTGAAAGTTCAGAATAAATTTATGCGGAAACTAGTAGGTCTTCCACAATCGGCCCCAACTAAACCGCTTTGTCTGGATTTGGGCTGTAACCAAATCAATGAAATGGCTAGATACAGACTAGTAGCTATGTGGAGACGCATCTGGACCTCCCCAGATCTAAGCCTCTTTGCTAGGGAACTCGAGGAAGTAAGATCCACCTGGGGGTCTAGCAGTATACCTTGGTTGCGCGAAGTGAAATTGATCCTGGACGAGATGGGTCTTAATCAGTTGTGGGTTTCTCCGGGGTCTACCAGTTTTCCCTCAAAACAGGAATAGAAAGCACTCTATTGGGCCTCCGTTCGCAAAGGGCTAGTTATTGCCTCAGATTGTGCTAGCTTAACAGGAATGTTCTTGTGCCATAAACTGGACCCCCTCCTAGAGAATTATTGGGATGTCATAACTAAGCCATTAGATAAAAAACTTTATCACCAGTTCCGAGTAGGTACTTTGCCTTTAAGATCTTTTACCAGGAACTGGTCCAACCGAGTGAGTGATTCCTGTCCTCGGTGCCCTGGACATAAGGAGAGTGTGGGTCATCTCCTATTTGCATGTCCGGTTTATCATGCCCCAAGAAGCAAATGGCTAGGGCCTATATGTCGCCATCTTAAAGTCAGAGGGAGTGCAGAGGCCATTTGGTTGTTGTAGCCAAATTCCTGGGGTGGACATGGGCGATTAGATTAAGATACCTGCAGGCACTCTGATTCTGTCTCTGTTTCCCAACTTCTAAACAGGTTTTTTTACTTGTATTAGGTCTTTATTATACTGTTTAATTCTAATATTAGTGTTGAAATGTGTTGAAATGTCTTGAAATCTATGAAATTGCAAATTGTAACTATGATGGTTTTAAAAGAAACTTGTTTAACTCTATCTTATCATGTATGTTGAATTTTATTGTTTTTAATTGTCTTTTATGATCTAAAAAATCGAAATAAAGACTTTAAACCTGAAACCTGGGAAGATGGTGCCCTCCACTAAGATAGAGTCAGGGTCTTCATAAAATGGAGTCTGACCTGAGGAGCTTTATGTCAGTTCAAATATGTCATTTTAGAGTGCATTCATTTTCAATTATTATTCACAACATAGCAACATTTTGTCAGAGTGAAATCTTCAACATTTGCATGTCTGATATTCAAAATCTGTTTCGTTTCCCCTCTTTAAATAATGTGAAAGAATACCTGATTATGCAGTTGAGAAATTATACTTTTAATAGAGCACATTATCAATGTGAATGTTTAATCATTCATTCAACCCAGTAGGGTACGAAGGAGACAAAAGCTTTTGTTTTTTACAACAGTGATATTTGGAATTGGTTTAATTGCTTTAGTCATTCTCAACAGGTTGCAATTCAACATTCGTTTTGGGCTCAAGAAACAAACAACTCTGCCGTGTCATCATTGTTCCCGCTTCACTCGGGAGTTTGGCACATTTGCCACGTCTGAATAATTGAGTATTGCTCATGTGTGCCTTGTGAGTCACAGACGTTCTTCATGATGAGCCGTGGGGGCAGTTCTGGTGGGCTAGAGGCGCAAATTTAGCTTCTGGTGCCCCACTGTTACTTCCCACGCCGACAATGAGAGTGGCGGTACTCCAGGGCAAGCTTCCACGCGCCTGGCACGAGAGGAGATTTGGCGCGTTGTTGGAAAGGCCTTTACTCTCGAGTGGGATGCTGCTGCAATTCCAGAATACAGCTGATGATTATGAGAAAGAGAAAATAAAAAACTGAGGGCCTCGTGACTAAAGATGCATTCGGTGAAAGTGGTTGCAATTTGCACGCCGACTTTTACCGAGTGCATATGTATTCTGCGAACTGACCTGTGTATTTAATAGGTCGGTTCACAAAATGCAGAATCGTAGTGGGTTTGCACTTCGACCTACCTCATAAATATTAATAATGTAGGTCGTAAATTGTGACCCATTAAAATTAGAGTCTATCCTAAAAAATGTAATTATTTGAAATTCTTGAGTAGTATTTTCTAAGCAGAATCTTACATTATACCTATCTGAACTCTGCTCTCCTAGCTACCATCCAAGGGTACTGAAGGGCCTTCCCCTAGTCTGATTCATTTAACCCTCCCCCTCCCCCCAGGTCTAAATTAAGGGTGTGTGAAACGTGTAATTTGCTTCTGCCTCCTTTTGAATAATTACAAGAAATTTCTGAAAAATCAAGCAAGATTACGCGAATATGCATAATAAAGCATATCAGGCATTTGCACTGTATTTGCATGTAAAGAATCCTGTGCTCATTTTGGATGCAAGAACGCATTTCACATAAGAAAAAGTGCAAAAAAGACAACCTTCACATGCAGCAGCCACTCCTGTTCTGCTAGTTCACGTTGTTCCAGTGCGCTGGCGCTATATTGTTGCCGTTAACAACATATAATTTTGCAAAATGGCATTGTTGCGTGATTTCTGTAATTTTGCGTTACAAGCATAATGTGAAATTATGCGATTTCACAGGCACCTTTTACATCAATGGGTACATCTCGCCTGTAGGAATTTAAGCCTCTCAACAATATTGACAATATTGACATTGAGTTCCATATGGCAGTGAAAGCATGGCACCTTTATGGCTATGGAAATCTATATTACAATAGGTGCCACTCACCTTGAGCCCAGAGATGTATGAAGAAGGGGCTGTTTCCCACAACACAGAGCTCTATGTAGCAATGGATGCATGTCACCTTTATGTAGACCCATCTAGTCTTTATTAGAATTGAGACATATATAGTAATTAATGAAGCTCACCTTTATGGGAATGGAGATCAATATATCAGTGGATACCTTACCTGTATGAAATATATATATCCATATAGTAGTGGAGTCATTTCAGCTTCATGGGTCTGGAGATCTAAATAACAATGGATGTATCTTGCTATCATGAGCATCGAGATGTAGAGAGCAAAGGATGCTTCTCACCGTTCTGGGCATGGAACTCTATTTAGAAATGGATGCAGCGCTGCCTAATTGGTATGGGGATCTATTTTACAATGCTTTGAATTCAGGAAGTAGGTCAGTGGCGGTTCCTCTGCTAAAGTGCAGGAGCATCGCTCCACTACCTTCAGCACTGCAAAAAAAGGAAAAATAAAATAATAATAAAGCGATGTTATTATCATTTTATGTTTCCGTGTTCAGGCAGTTTTGTGGGCGGGCGGGGCTACCCTGCTCATAGAGCAGGGCAGGGGAGGAGTGGTTTGTCCACTCCAAGTGAACATGAATGTTTGGCCGGCCCTCTTGCCAGCATGGCAGCCTGGGTGTAGAACATACCCCAGGCTCCCATTCTCTGGTTGAGAGCTGAACCACAGCGCTCAGACCAATCACAAAGCTGTAAGGGAGCAATGGTTGGTGGTTCCTGATCCTGCCTCCTGCTAGGCAGAAGTAACAAAGTGAGGACGCAGAGGGTCAAGGAGAGGCAGTGGCCAGCCTGCAGGTTAAGTTTTTTTTGGTTTTTTTACCTCCCCGCCCCACTAATATCATTGGGAAGCAGCTGCCACTAAAGTAGGTAACAGCTTTTAGTTTTAAAACAAAAAACAGTGGTGATGTGGAGATGGAATACAAAACCATGTAGGGAGTGTGAGAACTTTTTCTGGAGTGTGGACAAAGGCACCAGCGGATACTTACTTCACTAGTGTCAACTGATGCGTTTACCACTTCGGTTCTAGGGTCCCTGCGCTGCTGCCACACTATATTGAAAGCCAAGTACACCCTTTCAGCACTTGAATCTCAAGACAGCAACAGCAGAACAGTACAAGACTTTCTCTTTGAGAGGATGTGATTTGGAACCTCAGAGCTCAATATTGCCCATAATAAGACACATAGAATCACATTGAATATGTAGTTGGAAAACAGGACACCAAATAGTAATCACAGTAACAGTGGAAACGGTATTTTAAAATTCCTCCTAAAGAGAGATAAGAACATAACTAGTGAAAGGTTAAGCCAACTGACCTTGACAGGTCAATACAGAGACAATAATGGAGAACTATTGCCTGTGACAATATCGGTGTTATACTGCCAGTGGCCATACCTGCCTCACGTTAATAAAAGCCTGGAATATTAGCTTTGACACACTTTTCAGAATATTATCAAGTAACTAAAATTTTGACGAAAATGACCATTTCTCCAAACATGTACATTTCATCAGAAATGCATGTGTCACCGAAAAATATACATTTCAACGCAACATAACACACTTCTGTGTTTACACGGGGTTGTGTAACACCCCCTCATGACCTCAGACCCAAAAAGGTCCAACAGAGCTTATGTCTTCACAGAGGCATGGCCCTGAAAGCTCTTATAGACAGACTCCAGCTTCACCAGGGATCTTTCAATCTCCCGCATGGGAGAACTAGAATGTGAAATATCTATCTGCACGGAGCTATGTTAAAGCTCAATGTTCTTCCTGGTGGCCCTTTGAACTCAACAACAACCCTGTGGGTGGTCCATGCCCACGAGGGATCACCATAATGTACATTTCAGAACATCTCAAAAGGCCCTAGTCAGGGGTCCTTTTCAGAAAGGCTGTTTTCGTTCCTGAGACTTTGATACCGACATAGCCGATGGAAGCATCTGTTTCATTTTTTGGTATTTCACTTTTCTTGCCCTCATAGTCAAGAAGCATCTGCAATCAAAAGGTCTCGCATTTACGCGATTTTAAGCTATTGGCATTGTAAACGACAATGCCTTTTATTTATGTTTTGGTTTTTAAAACATAATTAAAAGGCATTGTCATTTTCAATGCCAATAGCTTTAACTCTCGCAACTGCGAGACCTATTGCATTCCAAAGGCTTGAAGGCATGGCTGAGTTGCCCCCTTCTATCTCCCATGGCCCTTGAAGAGCTCCCCGTTTGCTACGAGTTAAAAAAACAAGCCTGTGATCACAACTTTGCACTAGAGACCCTCCTGCAGTAAGAGAAACTCACTAAAGAAAAGAGTGATTACAGACTAAAGAAGACCTACAGTATATCTGTTTTTATATCACTAACCTGCAACTTTAGCCCTCAGTCCCCATTCCGTCGCGGCTTGTGCCGTTTGAGGGACATCTGGGCTCAATTACAATCTTCTGGTCTCTTGACCGGAACTGCGGCTAGCGCTCTAGTTTATGCCACCAGCTCCCAGGCCTACTTAAGGCGGGGCAGAGCGCGGACGCACGCAGCGGCGCGCCAAAGGCAAGCCCGTCTGCGCCCGTCCACGTCAGGACGCTGCCAGTGCCAGGATCACCCCCTCCTTTGATTCATACATCTTTGTTACATATTGGTGAGTGATACAGTATGGCTAGATTATTCTATTTCAGAGAAGAGCTCAAAAACCTAAATAAATCTTATCTTAAATTACCAGTTGACTTAAGGGAAACAGCTAATACCGGTGTGTATCAAAACCACTACTTAAAAGATTTAACACCACAGGACTTAACTAAACCAAAATGTAATCTTTCCAAAACTATACGCACAAATCCGCTAAAGGCAATTTATCTAAATGCCCAGTCAATTCCCAAACACGCAGTAGATCTCTGGAACCTTCTGGACATGGAAGCACCAGATATCTGCTTTATAACCGAGACCTGGTTACACGACCATGCTTCCAGCGATATAGTTATCGCCTTTCCATCCAATTACAATATAAGTAGAGTGGACAGGAAGGGGAAAAGAGGGGGAGGGCTACTCATAGCCACGACCTTGGGTGTTGAAATCATTTTCCTGGAATAAATAGGTACAGACCAACTTGAACTTTGCATCTTTGGAATAAAGGGCATTGCTCAAAAAGGGACTATGAGAGGAGCCTTAATGTATAGAGCACTGGGTCCGAAAAGTGATTTTGTCCATAAATTACATGAGGCCATTGCCCCTCACGCTCTGGCTGCTGATGCCTCTCTCCTAATAGGTGACTTTAATTACCATGGTGAGACTCTTTCCGACCCAGATACAAATCAGCTGATCACCAATATGAGCACCTTGGGACTAACACAAATAGTGATTGGCCCTACCCATGCTGCGGGCCATACGCTCGATCTATTATTCACGAATGCCACTAACATCATAGTGGAACCTCCATTCCCGCTACTGTGGTCAGACCATGACTTATTGAAGTTCACAATTCCAATACAGACCAGTGGAAATGAGACTAGGAGTGAGACCATATGGAGAAGATCATGGCGGAAAGTCACCCCTACCTCCTTTTCAGTCCATTTTAACCTCCCTCCACTGTGTCCATAGGAGAATATTGATCATGCAGCCACCCCCTTTGAAGGAGAAATAACAACCACATTAAATCAGATTGATCCCCTTACCAAGATTAAAATAAAATCCAGAAATGCCCCTTGGTTCACAGAGCAATTATAAACACTAAAGACCTCCTGTAGGACCACTGAACGTAAATGGAGGAAAAGCAAAGCCCAAAGCGACCGTGAGAACTACAAAAATATCCATCATAGGTATATGGATAATATCAGGCTAAGTAAAAAAAAAATCCTCCTAAACCACATTGAAAAATCGGCAAACTCTAATAAAGAACTCTATAACATCCTAAAGGAATTTTACTATAGCCCTGCTCAGCCGGATATCCCTGTCTCACCGGACTGGGCGGATTCCCTCTCCGAATTTTGGGAAGAAAAAATTATCACCATTCACAGTTCCTTTCCTTTGCAAGAATACATAAATACTCAGGAAATATATCTTACCTCCTCCGATGACCCTCCCCCCCTCTTAGAGGAATTCTTCCAATAGAACACTGAGGAACTGGCCAAGGCCATGGAAAAAATTAAATCAGGCTCACCAATTGATCCTGTGTCACCTTGTTTCCTGTCTAAAATTCTTCTGGTGCTTCTAGACAATATTGCAACTCTTTTTAATTGGTCATTATCAACATCAGTGGTCCCAAAGATCTGCAAAGCAGCCAGAGTTAGATCAATTCTAAAAAAAACACTGCGGACCCAAAACTCTTAACCAACTATCGCCCAATCTGGCTGCTCCCATATTTTGGGAAGGTACACGAGTCACTGTTTAACAGGCAGCTCGTAGACCATCTCAAGAATCATGGCTTACTATATCCCTCACAGTCCGGTTTCAGGGCTGCACATAGCACTGAAACGGCACTGGTAGAAGTCACTGACAATATCCGACTTGCATTGGATAGAGGGCAGTCATTCATTCTCATTCTGCTGGACCTGTCAGCAGCTTTTGACACCATATCTCATAGCATTTTAGAACAATGGCTCTGGGATATTGGTGTCAGGGGGAAGGCCCTGAAGTGGCTCAAAAGTTATTTAAGCGATTGAGTCACAGCAGTACAGATTGGCGATTTAGTTTCTCATAGTAGGCCTGTTAAGATGGGTGTGCCACAGGGCTCAATTTTGAGCCCTAGCCAATTCATTCTTTATATGACCCCTTTAGCCACGGTGATCAGAACATACGGCTTTGATGTAGTGTCATATGCCGATGACACACAGATTCTGGTCACCCTTGGTCCTGACCCTATGGAGACAAAATCTCGCTTTGAGAACTGTATGTCTCACATAAATAAATGGATGAATATCAACCACCTATACAATTGAACGGAAGCAAGACTGAGATTGTACTTTTTGGTAAAGCTCATGAGCATTGGTCAGATGATTGGTGGCCCCTAAATCCGGGTCCTTGCCCACCCCCAAAACAGACAGTGAGGAATTTAGGAATTCAAATTGATAATCAATTATCAATGAAAAACCAGGTTAAACATATAATTGGTTTCTCTTTTGGCATTATACGCAATCTGCGCAAAGTGTTTAAGTGGATTCCTCTAGAAGCCAGGAAGCCACTGGTACAGGGACTGATTGTCAATCGTATGGACTATGGCAATGCCCTGCTGTCAGAAATAAATGTAGACCTCCTTTCTAGAATTCAGGTCTTGCAAAATACAGCAGCCATGTTGGTGCTGAATCTGCCGTCAGGAACCCCCTCAGCGCCTAGTCTTAGACATCTTCACTGGTTACCTGTGAAGAAGAGAACATGTTTTAAGATCGGTGAACACCCTTTACAACGCAACTGTTACAACGAAGTACCTTTACGACGCAACTGTTACAACGAAGTACCTTTTACGACGCAACCATTACAACACAACTTTTACAATGACTTGCGCTGGGGGGCACTCTAGGATAGGGAATAGTTTCCAACACCTTCCCTACTATCCACGGGACTGGAGTTGGAATAGTAAATTAAACTATTCACTATCCAGCGCCCCCCAACGCAAGTCGTTGTAAAAGTTGCGTTGTAAAACTTGCGTCGTAAAGGCATGCGTTGTAATAGCATGCGTTGTAATGTCATACATCCTTTAAGATCTTATGCCTAACACATAAAAACATGTTTGGCAGGGGTCCAGGCTACTGGAAAAAAAACTCAGCTGGTATCAGCCAAGCCGGCCCTTAAGATCTGGTAATAAATCCCTCCTCACTCCACTCAGAGTACGCACTGTGATAAACGGTGGTTGGGCTTTTTCTTTTCTTGCCCCCACTCTGGAACAAATTGCCTTTTCATCTACATATCATCTCTGACCATAACTATTTCCGCCCAAATCTAAAAACATGGCAGTTTGACCATTAGCCATGTCTCTTTTATGCTGAAAATCTAAGAGTTGTCCGCCCGCGCCATGAGACTTTCGGGTGATGTGTGCGCTAAATAAATGCTCCTTGATATAACAACCGAATTAGAGGGGCCAGTCCTCAAGGGTAGTTACAAATGAAGACAAGGCGGTACTAAGGAAACACTACAAAGCCTAATAACGAATCAGAATCCAGCATTTACGAAGGATAATGACACAAGTCAATGACAAATATGGGTGGAGAGTGGGTGGGACTTCAAGTACATACTCCAATACAGCATGGCTGGCATAGCAGGACTCGACCTAAAAAGGTATCCCACGTTGGTGCCTCGGCCCAAATAGGAAACTGTGCATACGCATGGCGGACTGAGTAGTGGGCTCTAGGAGCTATACAGTCTTCTGTTTCCTTGCTGGCCCTGCATTCCTTTTGCAGGCAGGCACAAGTAAAGGCAGCAGTCTTCATTTCCCGGCTTCTGGGCGCAAAGATTGGGGTAAAGCGGCAATGCTTGCTGTACTAGAAGAAACCACTGCCCACCCTTCAATGCAGGACCAACCAGTCATGCTAGGGAGTGGCAGGCACAGGTGCCATTTTATGGTACCCTCACATCTAATTTACGGGGTGATTATAAAATAATGACACTGCATCCAGGTCTCCCCTCCCCCGCCCGAACGACCCACCATCTCACTGGCTCCTCAAGGGTTAAAGCACACCCCTCTTGGCATTTAATTTTTCTGCGGGTGCCTCTGGCCTCACAGGCACCTGCCGATGCTCTTATGTTACCACACAGGTGGTTTAAATTAGGAGTATTTCAGTCCCTTGAGTATGGATTTGCTCAGGTTTTTCTGCTTTTTTTGCTCCTGACTGGTTCTACCCACCAGCCGCCTTTCTACAGAGGTCTCCACTGGCCCGACTCTGAGAGAAGTGAAAGTGTGAGAGCGTGTTTAAAGGGCGCACCCGTGCTATTTATTGCAGGCATATTTAATATTTAAAACTAAAATGAAATACCGCTTTCCATTTTTGCCAGTTAAACTGAGAGGCCTTCAGACTCTTGAAACGCTTAAGACCGCATCTCACGGTGAGGAATGCTTACGGGGCTATTCTGGGTCCATGCACAAGGCCTAACATATTTTATGAAGCATTTTATTAAAACCGCAGGACATGGCCTTTGCTTTATAACTCTCAAGTACACGGTTGTGAGGCGGAGGCTCCTGACCGCAAACTCTCCCTGACCTCTCATCTGCTGGTTTATGGTCCATCAGCTGCACTATGAATTTTAAGGCCTCCTTATGCCTGGATTCATGGATTTTCCTATGAGTGGAGCTTCTTAAAGTTCGTGGCTAGGGAATCAGAAAAACTCCCCTGCCAGCAGCGCTGGACTCTCATCTCATATTACTCTCCAGCTGTCGACATTTATACATTTCTCACAAATTACAATAGGAATACAAAAGGTCGCAAAGTTCTTCGTCTTTGACGACAGACTTTTTTAAATGGTTTACATTTCATATTTACCAATTTGAGCAAAATAATATTTCTCATATTTAAAAAAAACGTTGATGGAGATTTTCTTTTAGCGCTAGTTCTACATACACTTCCCTGGTGAACGTTAGAGTTATTCATCCAATTTCACAGCCTCAAGGAAAATATGCACAGAGCATATCCATTTCCACAGCAAAAATGCAAAATAAAATGGCGTACTACTAGCTGTTGGGAAGGTAATGGCCCCTGCCTGGTCAATGGACTTGGATCCCTTACCCCAGTGAGCTAACTGTATATTATATCTGGTATGGTGACTTTTTGTGCCCCATCTCAAACGCTAAAGTATATTTTAAAAAAAAGTATACAAAAAGGTGATGGATGGAATGATTTTCAGACACTGGTAATTCTCGTTGCCTCATCTCAGTCCACTATTATTTAGCCCACCATGATAACTTAGTTTGTACACAGCCATATGCAAATCAGTCTTGACCCTGTTCCAATGGGAACAGTAATGCCCAAACTGCCAGGCCAGCTCCTTCCTGAATTGGAACACAAGCAAACTACGACCACTTTCACCCTGGTCAGGTCTCATCAGCGAGGGTTACCTTGGCTCCAGTGACACAATGTGCTTGGTGCCCATGGCTGGGCATGTCCGTCCCAATAAGGGCGACAAACTAAAATATACAAAAAGTGATGGATGAAATGCTTGAGTTTATCTCAGCCACTCGTAATTACTCGAAGCTGCTTCTCCATTCATCAGTACTTTGCACAACAAGCCACCTCAGTGAGGACCCCGCTGTTAGACCCGTCTGCTTCTGAGAGTCCCCTCACCACTATGATTTCTTTTGTTCCCCTGTACCTCCCAAAATTTGTCACTTTTTATTTGTCTACCAGGACTTTTTATGTGTTGTCTCATGGGGCTAGATGTTCCTTGACGCCCAGTTGCTCACAAGGTTTGTGGCACCTATTTACAAGGCGCCTGGCCCAAACCTGTGGCACTACAAACTGGGGTTGTCAACCTGTATAAATGGACCTAAAATGGTGGACACCCTTTTTCCTCATGTGAAGTGACTCCCATTGGAGCCTTCATGTACCCTGGCCTCTTGAGGTTTTGGCGCCCTTTTGTTTGGCGCGTATTTCTGACAGGAATTCCTTTATTTTCCTCTGGTACACAAAATGGCTGCTCTAGAACCCCAGTACGGTGGCTGTGAGTGTCCTAAATACCCCTCAAGAGTGCCATGTCATTGTCACAGCCAGAGAAGGTTCTAGAACCTTCTGGCTTGTGCCAGTACCCCAGGGCACTGGCTATATAAGGCCCAGTCCCTGGCGGCCATTTTAGATTGAATGAAGGATTAGAAGAGTTCAGACTAGAGAAGAGATTCCAGACTTGACACCAGATTGACACCTGCCCTGTTGACCCCTGAGGTGGCTGGTAGCGCAGGCAGTAGAACAGCAAAGGGTTGCTGGCGTTGTGTCTGACTGGCGTTCCAGTCAGCTACGTGAGAAGTGACCTAGCGCCTACAGCGCCTGCCCAGCGAGTACCTCATTGCCCCCAAAGACTGTGGCCCGTTTCGTGTGCCTCTCCGCCCCCCGGTGGTGAACTGTGATCGACTTATCGAGTCGCAAGGCGAGAGCAAGTTCGCCGCGACCGCGATCGTCAGCTGTGCCCCCTTCGCGTCAGGTGCCTCTAGAGGGGAGCTCGGACGTCTCCGAGCCCCACCAGCGTAGAGCGCTTCCTGCGCAGATAGAAGGTGAGGGGGTGCGCCGGGGCGGGGAAAGGCCGGCCTTCGTTGGGCGGGACTAGCGTCTCTGCCACTCCCCAGTGACCCAGGAGCTGTAGCTGTGGGCGGGAACCACCCTGAAGTCGGAAGTCGGAGGGAGGTCCGTGGAGCCCCTGAGAGCCCCGTCGCTAACGAGAGGAGTGCTGTGCCCGACTGAATCGTATCTTGATTGCAGCCGATGTGAGGTGGGCCCGTTTCCTCATAGTGAATGCAGCGTTGTGAAGGAACTGTGAACCGGCATTTACTTGACTGTGTGCGAAGGTTGTGTGACCTCTCCGGCAGCCCGTTCGTCAGTCTAATGACTTCGAACTGGTGCCGCCTGTGCTCAAGTGGTGCTAAAGCCCGTAGGCGCGCATAGACTTCACCGGCAAAGCAGAGATCCTATCCCGGTGACCGCCGAGTGCAAATGATGTATTTACTGTGTTTCCTTGCCTTCTAGATGTACGCGCATACGCCTTGAGCGATTATTAAAGAGTCCCAAACCTTATTTTGTGCTCAGAGAAGCCGTATACCTGGTCATTGAAAACAGCATAAACTGTAAGAGATATCTTTCCCATTTGAAACGTATTGCAGATGTAATGATTCTGAAGTATTTAATTGGTGGCAGCGATACCAGAAGAAACATGTGGTTGTTTATTTAAATGAACCAATATTTATTCTGATATTTATTCTGATATTTATTCTGATATTATTTGTGATATTTATTGTGATACTCATTCCTGAAGTTATTCTATTTATTAATACTATTTATTACCAGAACTGTATGACCAAAAGAAATGTATATGTGCTTTCCCAGTCAACCCTATTTATTATTATTATTATTATGAAACTTATAATGCGCTCGGCTTACCCAGGGGCATCCCGGCGCAACAGACCACAGAAACGAAGAAGACTCAGCTAACACTACCGAGGAAACAGATGAGTCTTAAGCAGCTTCCTAAATGGTACAACAAAGAACTTTTATATAAAGGAATCGTATTTTTCTACAGCAGTGGTGTGGTGTCCTTCTTTTTGGTGTGGATGTACAAGGAGTTATTATCGGGTCAGAGCCGGCTTAACACTACAGCCTTCACTTGCCTTGTCACTTGAGCCAAGCTACCCCCTTTGTGCTGGGCTTGCCCATCGCAGGTCCAACATAAAATTGGTGCTCAGCGGGTGGGATTGCGAGCCGTGCTTGTTTTGAACCCCATAATAATTCAGTGTGCACCACAGGTACACACCCGGAGTTTTCTCCTAGCGGCCCTCAAATTCAACGTTTTGCTTTTTCCAAATTCTTTCCTGGAGGTGGGTGGAAGTGACCCTCAAAGTTCTTATCCTGGTCACCTACTTCGGGGTGGTGGTCCACACTTTTCACTGACAAGATGGAATTCGAAATGTCAGAGCTGGAGACCTATACTGTGGCACAGCTCAAGGATTTCTGTCAGGAGAGGGGAGTGTTTGTCAGGCGAGGGGCCAAAAGAGAGGAGCTCCGTACTAGTCTGCGAGCATGGGTGGAAGCACACACGGAGGGAACGGTGGAGGAGGAGGAATCGGACAGAGGTACTGTCATTGATAGGACTGCGGAATGTCCCACGGGGGTGGGTGAGATGTCAATCAGCCCCAAGGCAACCTCACGGGAGGGCAGCAGTGTGTCATCGAGAGGGTTGTCAGAAACCGAGTTAGCTGACAGGAGAGAGGAAAGACTGTTAAGGTGGGAAATAGCAAAAATGGAGTTGGAAGAACGGAGGGAGGGGAGGAGGTTGGAACATGAGTCCAAGCTGGAGATGGAAAGGAAAAGGCTGGAACACGAGTTCAAGCTACGAGAACTCGAATTCCAGGCCCCTAACATCACTCCGAAGGGTGTCGACTCAAAGGAATTCGCCAGGGAGCCCAGGCCCCATTTACCCAAGGACGTAGTCGCCAGTTATACAGCTGGAGACGACATAGCCAAGTGGCTGGCAGCCTATGAGGTCTCCTTAAGAGCCCATGGGATCCATGAGAAGCATTGGTGTGGTGGATTATACCGGTACATGCCTCCGACAGGTAGGGATGCCCTAATGGCCCTAGACCGGGAGGAACAGGTTAATTACCCCGCCATGAAGGTGGCGCTCATCAGGAAGTTTGGGTTGACCCCCGAGAAATACCGGCAAAGGTTTAGGGGCAGCCACAAGCTGAGCTCACAGAATTGGGTTGACTTCCTGGATTTTGCCAAGAAAGCCCTGGATGGGTGGGTCCAAGGTAATGAGGTGGAGGACTATCGAGGGTTGTACGACCTGATACTCAAGGAACATCTACTCGAGAAATGTCTTCCCGAGCTGAGGCAACACCTGGTAGACAGCAAACTTACTTGCCCCCGTAAGCTTGCTGAGGAGGCGGACATTTGGGCAAGTACCCGAGTGTCCACGAAGGGGACGGGAGGAGATTCTCAGAAGTCCGGACAGGGCGCTCCCCAGAAGAAAGATGGGGAGATAACAAGAAGCAGGAGTTCTCCAAAGGCCCCCAAAATACCTTTAAGGGGAAAAGTTTCTTCTCCACTTCTAAGGCTAACCCGCAGAAGAACCCTAATCCTGGCCAGAGTCAGCAGCCAAGGGTTATCCATTGCAATGAGTGCGGTGGTATTGGACATTATAAGGGAGACGTGAAATGCCCAAAGAGACCACCCCCTCCCACTGGAGGAAAGGCCCCGGGAGTCGCTAGTGTAGCGCTCGGGAGGAGATGCCCTTAGTTAAGGGGGGGGAGTGGGCGGGTGTCACCTTAGTGTCCCTGGGTGATCGTGAGATGGTTCCAAAGATCCAGGTGCCCTCAAATACTACCAAGTATGGGCAATGGGTCACCATCAATGGCCATAGAGGGGAAGCTCTGAGAGATACAGGAGCCAGTATGACTATGGTAAGGAGTCATCTGGTATCCTCAGAGCAGGTGATTCCAGGCGTACTTCATCCAGCCGCGATGGCTGACGGCAGAATGGGCCACTATCCTGTGGCCGAGGTTCCCTTTGAGGGGGGAGGGGTTGCAGGTTCACTTCGAGTTGCCGTAAGCCCCGCCATGCCAGTCGATTGTCTGCTGGGCAATGATATGGAGCACAATGCTTGGAAGGAGGTGGAATACCGGACTCATACTGAGATGCTGGGTACACCTGATTGGGCCTGTGTGAGTACCAGGTCTGCGGCTGCTTGGGAGGAGAAGTCGCGTGGGTTGGAGCCTGGAACAATGGCCCACCCAGCTGCTGATGAGGGAACATTTCGAGGACAGGAGGAGCCTGCCTCGATGTCCATACCCCGTGAGATGGATAGGCCACCTGTGGAGGTGGACCCGGAGTCCACGGAGGAGGACATGGTTCCGTTGGAGGACTTGCCTATCCCCGCTGAGTGGCGAGTGGAAGGAGGGCCATCCAGGGAGGAACTGAGCAAGGGACAAAGGGAATGTCCCACCCTCGAGGGTCTGAGGCAACAGGCTGAAGCCCAGGCAGCAGGTAACGAGTCTGGGAACTATCGTGTTTACTGGGAGGATGGTCTCCTCTACAGTGAACCCAGGGCGCCAGTGCATGGACTGTCACGGGCCCTGGTAGTCCCACAGTGTTACCGAGCCTTCCTATTAGAGTTGGCTCACGAGATTCCCTTGGCAGGACACTTGGGTCAGGACAAGACCTTTGCCCGGCTTGTCCCCCACTTTTATTGGCCTCGAATGAGGGTGGCGTCCGACACATAATGTCGGTCGTGCGTGTCATGCCAAGCCAGTGGGAAAACAGGGACGAAGCTGAAGGCTCCCCTGGAACCACTTCCCGTCGTTGGCACCGCCTTTGAAAGGGTGGGCATTGACATTGCTGGGCCCCTAGATCCACCTACATCATCCGGTCACAGGTTTATCCTGGTCCTGGTGGATCACGCCACAAGGTATCCAGAGGCAATTCCTCTGAGAACTATTACTGCACCAGTAGTGGCCAAGGCCCTGATGGGGATCTTTACCCGAGTGGGATTCCCCAAGGAAGTTGTGTCCGACAGGGGGACCAACTTCCTGTCAGCATATATGCGGGCCATGTGGAAGGAGTGTGGAGTGACTTACAGGTTCACCACTCCTTATCACCCACAGACCAATGGTCTTGTGGAAAGGTTCAACCAAACCTTGAAGGGTATGATCAGAAGTCTACCCGAAAGCCTGCGGAGGAAATGGGACGTCCTCCTACCCTGTTTGCTCTTTTCCTACAGGGAAGTGCCGCAAAAGGGAGTGGGCTTCAGCCCCTTCGAGCTTTTGTACTGGCACCCTGTACGTGGACCTCTCAGCCTGGTGAGGGACTCCTGGGAAAAGTCTCCCCGGAAAGTTCCCCAGGATGTGGTGAGCTACATGCTGGCCTTCCGAAGCCAAATGGCTAAGTTGTGGAAGCAAGCTTCTGACAACTTGGAAGCCAGTCAGGCAGTTATGAAAGCGTGGTATGACCACAACGCTCACCCAGTGGAGTTGGAGCCTGGCCAGAAGGTGTGGGTGATGGAGCCTGGAGAGCTGAGTGCCCTCCAGGATCGTTGGACAGGCCCCTACGAGGTATTGGAGAAGAAGGGCAAGTCTACCTATCTGGTGGACGTAAAGACCCCTCGGCATCCGCATCGGGTGTTACATGCCAATCGCCTCAAGCCCCACTACGAGAGGCCCGAAGTCATGTTGGTTATGGTGACTGACGGATCGGAGGAAGAGGACACAGAGTCTCTTCCCGACCTTTTTGCGTCTCAAGAAAAGGATGGGTCAGTGGAGGGAGTCAACTCCCGCCAACCCTGACTCCTGAGCAGCAGGAGGAATGTCGCCAGGTCTTGGGGTCATTCGCTCCTCTGTTCTCCCTTGTCCCGGGTAAGACCCGCTTGTGTACCCACGACGTGGACACAGGGGACAGCCCACCTATGAAGTCAAAGTCTTACCGGCTGTCTGACAAGGTGAAGGCCAGTATCCAAGGCGAAGTAGCTAAGATGCTGGAGCTAGGAGTCATCGAACCTTCATGTAGCCCTTGGTCTAGCCCGGTGGTGTTAGTTCCTAAAGCTGCCCCACCTGGCACCACACCAGAATTGAGATTCTGTGTGGACTACCGAGGACTAAATTCGGTAACCAAAACGGATGCTCATCCGATCCCTCGGGCGGATGAATTGATTGACCGGTTGGGAGCTGCCCAATATCTCAGTACCATTGACCTCACTGCAGGGTACTGGCAGATTCCCATGTCTGATGGAGCCAAGGAAAGGTCAGCCTTCTCCACGCCTGATGGACACTACCAGTTTTGCGTCATGCCCTTTGGGCTCAAGGACGCTCCTGCCACTTTTCAGCGGCTGGTGAACACGATCCTCACCGGGATGGAGTCATTCTCTGCTGCGTACTTGGATGACATAGCTGTCTTCAGTAGCAGCTGGGAGGATCACTTGCAGCACTTGCAAGCCGTTCTCCAGGCCCTGGAACGGGCTGGCTTGACGATTAAGGCCAGCAAATGTCAGATTGGACAGGGGTCGGTAGTGTACTTAGGACACTTGGTGGGCCGGGGAACGGTGCAGCCCCTTCAGGCGAAGATTGAGGCAATCATGGCCTGGAAACCCCCCAAGACCCAGACTGAGGTCCGAGCCTTCCTGGGCCTCACAGGTTACTACAGACGATTCGTGAAGGGGTATGGCACTATCGTGGCACCCCTTACAGAACTCACGGGCAAAAAGCAACCCAGGAGAGTCATTTGGACGGAGGCTTGCCAGCGAGCCTTCGACACTCTGAAACAAGCATTGTGTAAAGCTCCAGTCCTGAAGGCTCCAGATTTTTCAAAAGAGTTCATTGTCCAGACAGATGCATCCGACATTGGCATTGGGGCGGTGCTATCGCAACTCAATGAAGAGGGTCTGGATCAGCCCGTGGTCTTTCTGTCACGAAGACTGCTTCCCCGGGAACAGAGGTGGAGTACCATCGAGCGGTAAGCCTTTGCGGTGGTCTGGGCACTGAAGAAGCTGTGACCATATTTGTTTGGTTCACACTTCCTTGTTCAGACAGACCACCGACCCCTTCGTTGGCTCATGCAAATGAAGGGGGAAAATCCCAAACTGTTGAGGTGGTCTGTCTCCCTACAGGGAATGGACTTTCGGGTGGAACACCGGCCCGGAGTTGACCACGCCAATGCAGACGGTCTCTCCAGGTATTTCCGCCTTAGTGTTGAGGACTCCCAAGGGGTTGGGTAGCTCTCCCCACTTTCAGCTGGGGGGATGCGTGTTAGACCCGTCTGCTTCTGAGAGTCCCCTCACCACTATGATTTCTTTTGTTCCCCTGTACCTCCCAAAATTTGTCGCTTTTTATTTGTCTACCAGGACTTTTTATGTGTTGTCTCATGGGGTTAGATGTTCCTTGACGCCCAGTTGCTCACAAGGTTTGTGGCACCTATTTACAAGGCGCCTGGCCCAAACCTGTGGCACTACAAACTGGGGTTGTCAACCTGTATAAATGGACCTAAAATGGTGGACACCCTTTTCCTCATGTGAAGTGACTCCCATTGGAGCCTTCATGTACCCTGGCCTCTTGAGGTTTTGGCGCCCTTTTGTTTGGCACGCATTTCTGACAAGAATTTCTTTATTTTCCTCAGGTACACAAAATGGCTGCTCTAGAACCCCAGTACGGTGGCTGTGAGTGTCCTAAATACCCCTCAAGAGTGCCATGTCATTGTCACAGCCAGAGAAGGTTCTAGAACCTTCTGGCTTGTGCCAGTACCCCAGGGCACTGGCTATATAAGGCCCAGTCCCTGGCGGCCATTTTAGATTGAATGAAGGATTAGAAGAGTTCAGACTAGAGAAGAGATTCCAGACTTGACACCAGATTGACACCTGCCCTGTTGACCCCTGAGGTGGCTGGTAGCACAGGCAGTAGAGCAGCAAAGGGTTGCTGGCGTTGTGTCTGACTGGCGTTCCAGTCAGCTACGTGAGAAGTGACCTAGCGCCTACAGCGCCTGCCCAGCGAGTACCTCATTGCCCCCAAAGACTGTGGCCCGTTTCGTGTGCCTCTCCGCCCCCCCGGTGGTGAACTGTGATCGACTTATCGAGTCGCAAGGCGAGAGCAAGTTCGCCGCGACCGCGATCGTCAGCTGTGCCCCCTTCGCGTCAGGTGCCTCTAGAGGGGAGCTCGGACATCTCCGAGCCCCACCAGCGTAGAGCGCCTCCTGCGCAGATAGAAGGTGAGGTGGTGCGCCGGGGCGGGGAAAGGCCGGCCTTCGTTGGGCGGGACTAGCGTCTCTGCCACTCCCCAGTGACCCGGGAGCTGTAGCTGTGGGCGGGAACCACCCTGAATGCGGAAGTCGGAGGGAGGTCCGTGGAGCCCCTGAGAACCCCGTCGCTAACGAGAGGAGTGCTGTGCCCGACTGAATCGTATCTTGATTGCAGCCAATGTGAGGTGGGCCCGTTTCCTCAGAGTGAATGCAGCGTTGTGAAGGAACTGTGAACCGGCATTTACTTGACTGTGTGCGAAGGTTGTGTGACCTCTCCGGCAGCCCGTTCGTCAGTCTAATGACTTCGAACTGGTGCCGCCTGTGCGCAAGTGGTGCTAAAGCCCTTAGGCGCGCATAGACTTCACCGGCAAAGCAGAGATCCTATCCCGGTGACCGCCGAGTGCAAATGATGTATTTACTGTGTTTCCTTGCCTTCTAGATGTACGCGCATACGCCTTGAGTGATTATTAAAGAGTCCCAAACCTTATTTTGTGCTCAGAGAAGCCGTATACCTGGTCATTGAAAACAGCATAAACTGTAAGAGATATCTTTCCCATTTGAAACGTATTGCAGATGTAATGATTCTGAAGTATTTAATTGGTGGCAGCGATACCAGAAGAAACATGTGGTTGTTTATTTAAATGAACCAATATTTATTCTGATATTTATTCTGATATTTATTCTGATATTATTTGTGATATTTATTGTGATACTCATTCCTGAAGTTATTCTATTTATTAATACTATTTATTACCAGAACTGTATGACCAAAAGAAATGTATATGTGCTTTCCCAGTCAACCCTATTTACAACAAAGAACTTTTATATAAAGGAATCGTATTTTTCTACAGCAGTGGTGTGGTGTCCTTCTTTTTGGTGTGGATGTACAAGGAGTTATTATTGGGTCAGAGCCGGCTTAACACTACAGCCTTCACTTGCCTTGTCACTTGAGCCAAGCTACCCCCTTTGTGCTGGGCTTGCCCATCGCAGTTCCAACACCCGCCATATGCAAATCAGTCTTAGCTTTGCTTTAAAGGAACAGTCCAGCCCAAAGTGCCAGGCTAGTTCCCCCCTGATCCGGACCACAAGTAAACTGGGCAAGGTTTTGCCCTAGTTAGCTCTTCAGCCAGGTATAGCTTGGTCCCTGTGACTCAGTTTTACAAAAGTATACAAGAAAATGATTCTCAGCCTCTGAACACCAGTCACCAGTTCCGCTTGTATGGGACTGGAGCATTTTGTACACCAAGCCACCTCAGTTTGGGTACAGTTGTATACAAATCAGTCTTGACCCTGCTCCAATGAAAACAGTCCAGCCCAAATTACCAGGCCAGGTCCTCCTTGAACCAGAACACAAGCAACCTAGGATAATTTTCACTCATTAGAGCTTGTTAACCAGGTATAGCTTGGGTCCAGTGATGCAGTGTGCATGGGACCCACATCTGGGCATGCCTGTCCCACCTAGGACAACACCCTAAAGTTTACAAAAAAGTGGTGGATCTCAAACGCTTATCCTACATGTGAACTGAGACCTAAGTCTGCTCTTTGCCATGGAAGCCCAGTTTGGTTCTGAGCCCTAGAGGGGTGTACATAGTGTGCATTCATCAGGCCCCACCAGTGTAACGTTCCACCTGCATGGAACACCCACAGCAATTGTGCTGACACAATGCGCCTGTCGAGTGCATGTTGTGTAAAGTGTAAATGCAGCAGGACTCCTTGTGGATATTAGTGTGAGATTGCAGAGACCAGCTAGATCCCTTTGAAGAACCCCTGGTTTTACATGGCACAAAATGGAGGTTGTGATACAGCCGCCCCATGCAGTGTATGCCTACTGAACTGAAAAGTATAATCACAGCCATTGAACTATGGAAGGATAGAAGCATGGCTGCCTTTAGAGATTCCCTGGAACCTTTTAGTAGGTAATTGCTGATAAGTTACTCCTAAGCACTGACATAAGGGTCAGTGGTGGGAGTATGGGGGGTGATTCAGCAGATTCAGTTGTTGAGGAACAAAAGCTTCTAGGAAGGGCCTACCCCCCTTTTCTCACCCTGACTGCTTCTTGAGGAATACTGATGACAGGAAGGTGCAGGGGTTTCACACTTCATTGTGCTATTGTGGATGGTACTCCGACCCAGGACCCAGGATCATCATTACCTGCTGTGAGCCAACACATTTTACAAAGACTGCATCTACGCTGCAGCAAGAACATGAACCCTTAAAAAGAATCCTCCTAAATCAGTTCCTGGATATTACAGTGACATTGAAATCCCCCAGCGAGGAAGTGTGATGAAAAGTGGGATGGAAACTATCGCACTGTGCAGTTGTGACCCACACGCTCTTGCTTAAGCCTAGCAAGTACCTAACACCATAGGTAACACCATCACCTGAACTGAACATTGACTGTGATCTTCACTACTGATTTATATGAGATCCAACCTTTAATAGTAACTCCTCTGAAAGGGAATTATCTAAATAAAGAAATACTAGTGACCTATGGGTCACAGACACCACAGCCTTAGTGATCATGCGCCAGCGCTTGAATCTAGTCTACTGATTTCTGTGCATATACCACCTTAGCACCAGTAGTATACACACTTGTGGTAATCAATATGTTTTCTGTGTAGTATCTTCTTTTTGGTATGGTATTATTACTTCTCTTATTACTAAAAGAAAACTAATGGAATGGAAAATGAATTGTTGTGTCTGTTGGCTCACTGTGTTCTGAGTTTCTACCCCACACTACCTGCGTGAGAAGCCTTTACCTGCATCCCTGATACCTTCACATTCAAGTGTGGATAGAGTGTTAGTACTTGGTCCAGATTTCAGAGCAATAATAGGATGAACCCCTGAACACTAGAGGTGAACAGCACTAACCACCATAGTTGTGACCCAGTGAACCCTGCTTGCCGTGTGATCCCCTGAACAGGGTCTGAAACAAACACTTAAGTTAAAATGTTACAGTATTTCAGTCAGGCCAGGACAACAAACTGCATAAACAAAATCAAAGTAAAATCGAGAAACTGCAAACTATGTGAAAAACTATAATCGGAAATTTTAAAAATCTTTGCTTGTGTGATAAATACTTTGCTCGCCCTTCCCTACATACTGGTTTCCCACACAGGTGGAAGCTGTTGCTCTGGAAGGCGATGTCCTCGAGAGCTTTTCAATGTTCTCTCACAGGAACACTGCACTGCCTCCAATGCCCCCCATCTCCTCTGTGTTTCTGTAACCACTTCGTCACATCTATTTTCTTCTCCTACCGCCTAATTGCCAAAAAATCACACCTTTTGTGGCGTGAAGACATGGTTACTAGGTGGCTAAGGACTTCTTGCATTAGATTCCGATTTTGTGAGACTGCAGCTGTGCCAGAACTGCCAAGGACAGTGGATCTGTGTGCCAGTTGTATTGAGAGATAAAGTCACTGCCATACTCCTGGTCATCACAGACATTGGATGTGTCCATGCCACGTTAAGATATTCTCTTGTAGAGAACGTGTGCTGAGTAGACATCAGGGCCTGGATCTCTATGGTTGTGACTGTTAGGAAAGCAAGCAGAGTCTTGCTCCCACATGCTACCCATCTAAATCTTGACTGAACAGTTTTTAGTTCAGGTGCCAAGTCAGATGCCATCACAAGCAAACGCAAACTTGGTCAGTCAGTGGCGTAGCTACTAGCCCTTTGGTCGCATTGAATGCCACAGAACTGTTGTCCTTAAGGAAGGGCTTAAAAACGTGTCTCTTTTCCCAATAATCTGGCCCCAATAAATCCGTTCTTCCACTCTCGGCCATCAGGAGATCTAGCTAGCGCCAGGACACCTCCGGGTAATCAAAGCGCTTTAAAAATGTCTTTAACATAACATAACATTACATTGAAGAGTGGGGGTGCTGGCGAGATACTAATATTTGTGCTGCTAAAGAAGGAGAAGGGTGCCGCCCCCAAACTCAAGCTTTGTTCTACTATGTGTATTCGGAGATCTGTCCCGAGAGAAGTAGAGAATAATAAAATGATGCTACAGCAACACTTTGATGACCTAATGAATATTGATATAGACCTAGATTCAGATTAACATGAGTCTTAGGTTATTGCCTACGTAATGGCAAAAGGAGGGCCTGAGGTTCTGTAATTCTCGAGTCTGACTCCATTTTGTTCTGTGCCACCATTTTGTGTTGCCCTCACGTAGGCCTGTAAAGGTAACCTGGCGAACGAAGTGGCCTGGCCTTCTTAGTTCATGTATACATTAACTAGGTTTCTTTTTGACTCTGAAATGAACTGTAAGAAACTGACCTCTTCACCTGAAACTGACTTCGCAAAGCCAATTTCCCTGATCGATCTTTATCTGAGATTGCCAATCAATGTTCAGGACATCGTTAACTTTTTAGTTTCCTTGCACGTGCTTTATTTTGTCCAGCATCTGTTACTGTTTCTTTTTTTATGTTTCTTCATTACATGGGTTATGCTTTCAATTATAGGTTTGTCCGGCTTGTGGAGATTGAATTTGGGACATTCCTAATAATTAACTTTTGGGTTGGGATACTGTAAATTGAGTTTTTGCTATGTGATACTTTGTTTGAAATTGTACCTTATTGGCTAGAATTTTGTGCAGTGGGTGTACAATATAATGTGAATATTGGGTATAAAAGGAGACGTCTCGCCTTAGTAAAATGAGCAGTCTCCTGAGAATTTACACCGTGATGTTTTAGGATCACTGTTACTAGCTGCAGCTAATAAACTTGGTCTCTGACGCCATCCAGAAGTATTCCGTGTCTTTGAATACCAAGACATGTAAACTCGAAGATCTTAGGCGTGCCCGTGACGCCGCTGGGTTAAATCCCGGTTCTTCAATCCCCAGCAAGGTAAAGTTGGGAAACTCCATACAGGATTCCTTAAAGGACTGCACCGATGTGACAAAACTGTCTCTTGGCCCAGGTGGGCGGGTCACCAGTGTGCTATTGAAAACAGTAGTGTTATAACATTTGAATGTAAACATTAATGCTTCCCCATCTAAATGGATGATACGATTGACTACCACTTTAGTATAATTGTGATTGATAATCCCAACCCAGTTTACCTTGTCTGTCTACACTATACATGGCATATCCATCTGAGATGGCAATTTTCAGGTCTGAAGCGCTGGTAAAGGTTTCAGTAACACATACTAATTCTGTGGCACAACAGTCCATGAATCCTGCAAATTCAAATGTATAATTTATGTTTAACAAGAGATCTGGTATTTAGTATCAATGCTTCCCCATCTAAATGGATGATACGATTGACTACCACTTTAGTATAATAGTGATTGATAATCCCAACCCTACCCAACCCAGTTTACCTTGTCTGTCTACTCTATACATGTCATATCCATCTGGGATGGCAATTTTCAGGTCTGAATCGCTGGTCCAGGTTTCAGTAACACGTACTAATTCTGGGGCACAACAGTCCATGAATCCTGCAAATTCAAATTTATAATTTATGTTTAACAAGAGATCTGGTATTTAGTAGCACCCTGGTAATCAGTTCAAGTGAGCCTCTTAGTGCCTGAGCGGAGGGTCTACGATTTGGCAGGAGTTTTTCTCTAGGACGCCCAGTAGCATTTGATCTAGAAACATAATTACGTGAAGGGCAGCAACATTTATTTTAATTAACATTACAGTTGCAGACATCGCAGTCCATTTGCTTACCTTTGTTGCCTATAATCAACAGCTTGTACCTCGTATAGGCCAGGTTAGAAAAAGGAACAGGGGTCCTGGCGCATGGTGCAGTCCAGCCATGGACAGGGGTAGACTGACTTGCCTTTGGTGTGCCTCCGCTGCGCACATCTGCTGTGCGGATGTGCTACCTGGTCCTCGAAAAGGGTCGGGATAGAGGGGCAAGGCTGGCTGCAAAGGCCATGGAAGGGTGCAGACATGCCTCAGAGGTAAAAGAACAAAGGAGGCAACAGAAAAAGGACAAACTGCAGTCCAGCTATCCATTTCTTACCTGAAACATGCTCCCCTGACAGGTACTGTGAACTTGGTTTCAACATGACACTCCTCATGAGACAAAGTCAGAAGATACTTTTCCTCCGTGAACATTTCTGCTTTTCCGGTTCCTCGAGGAATTGTTTGAGATAGGGTTTTGTATGATATATTTGGTCCTACTGAACTTTTGCAAATACCAGATGTGTTCTGCATTTCTTTAAATGACTTTATCACCCCCAGTACTTTCTCCGATGATTGGGACATTAATACAGTGCATCAAATGTTAGATCTAGGGTATTGCACTGTTTTTAATTCAGAGGAAATGTATGATGGAACAAGTGATTTTGATTAAATGTTCTGTTTTCAACATTATGTAGACCACTTCTTGCATAAAGCAAATACTCCAAATGCAGTATTTAATTAAATGTAATCGGAACATTGCCGTACACCACCAAGGGGTAGCTCACAAACGTTAGCACAGAAGTTTGCATGTTTCTCTAGTCATAATACAACGGACTCAGTGTCTTAATATTACGGGCTAACACCATCACCAGCAATGAAAAATATGCTCACTAATTCAAAGTTGATTTATTCTGAATCTTTCTTTTCATGTTGTCATCACAAGGGTTTAACCTTTGGAGAGACGATGTTGATTTAAAATCAGTTTTTGGCAGGTTAAGGGGAATGGGCATTATTTAGAGCATGTCTAACAAAACTGTGCAGTAGGATTCATATCTTGGCTTGGCTAAGATAAAAGATTTACATGCACCTAACATTCCTGCATTTGCACGTTTTGTGAACTGGCAATGGTTCACAAACTACACGGAGGAAACATTAGACACCGTGCTGTGCAACGGGTCATACAATTCTTAAGTGACCAATCAGAGGGGAGGGTTAGTGTGGCCATTAATACTAATGGATGTCACGCATGTGTCCTGAGTGACAGCAAAGGTTTTAAGATGAGCAGGCCAGACCCATTTTATGCTCAGACACAGCACTCTGGGCTGGTAACGACTTACAGTGTTGGGAAGTTGTGCCTTAATTGGCTAACTACCACAAATTTTTCCCAGATAAAACAACATTTGTCCTTTCTTTCTGATGACAGGAACTACAGGACTTTTTATTAGGTCCTCAAAAACCACATCAAAAGTGCTTCTTGTATGCAATATACTATGAATTATGGAAGGTTTCCCAGCAGTAGGCCGCTGAGAGACTGCTCGAAATTGACATGGCAAATTTTGAAAGGGCTCTAGCAGTAGTTGATAATGGTGTCACTACATTGTCCACTAGGATATACTCCCTGGGTGAGATTGTGACATCTGCGAAAGACATCATACAGAATGACGTCCTCTTAACAACATGGGCAGTCACAGCTTAGATCAATTACGTTATTAAGCTGGGCTCTTCAGATACTTCAGATACTTCATTCCTGTTGCGTACCATAGTGACACCTTTAATGCTGCTATCCTGTTTTTATCTTAAATTCTTACAAAACAGCAAACCATCATGCAAGAAGGGAAGCAACGTAGACAATGTTATACATAGAGCTGTTATAGAAATTGCCATTCACTGTTGCAGAAATACCTTCCGGGGATCAGATTAGCAACGGGATTATTTATCTGCCAATCCCGACATTCCTCTTCCAATGCTGTTTACAACACCATTAAGCAGGCAGATACAAAGCGCTAGGGGAAAGATATGTGCAAGAGTCATGGAATTTACCTTTTAGATATCACTGTAGGAATGGATAGACTGAAGTCTTCCTTAGCAGGACTTACTACGAGAATAGTTTAGGGCATTCCTTGGTGTGTAGGGAGGTTTTGCTCCATGGTGCATGCAATGCGTATAATGTGTCAATGGCAAATTTGTCCTACTATCAGATGGGTTCACCAGCCACTGTGAAATGTATGGTGTTTAGACTACTCTCGAATGGCAGTTATTTGGTGTTGAACGATCAGAGCTGCTACGGCATGAAACCGGGCATTGCCTAGCTGGTGACAATTTCTTCAGTCATGACTTGCTGCACACAAGTATTGCAATGCTTTGGGATGCGATAAAGCCTTCAAATGTGCAATTTGATGCTTTAAGTAGACTGAAAGCCTTATTATTCCAGAAGGATGTGTACTTAATATCTGCAAAGGAGACGTTTGATCTGCACTTTGCTAGGTCCTCTTCTGAGATACACTCCCTACTTCACACTAATTTTCCACGATATTTTTGGGAACTTGTGCACCACATTTTTAACATGTCTAGTACCACTGGAGTGGCATATTTTTTGACAAAAACATGCTCTGGCTCCAGAGTTAGTCTGTCATTCATACACTCTTTGCTGGGGATCATTTTTGGAGGTCTTCCACTAGTTCTCTTCCTGATTGTAGGGACATTGCTTTTACTTTTTCTGTTCCACAATGGATGTCCCATTAGGAGGCCAAATGGAACTCACACTTCCACATGTGCTCCTGTGTTGTGAACGTATGATACAGTATTTTGGCGCACCCTTGCTTCAGGAACTAAATGAACACTGGTTCTTGTCCCTTTGGCTAGGTGGCATGCAGCCTGTATTTCATTGTCTTCTGTGCACTTTCGAGTGTGCCATGGACATGTGTCTGGGATAGGGAACTGGTTTGGTCTTTAGACATTGAACTACTGGTGAGCTTGTTGACAGCCCACTTGCACTGTTGTCCTTTGTGCTTGGTGTTTCTCCTGAACGCATTCTGCGTTCCATCCTGGGAAGCTTCACAGTGATTTGGTTCTTTAATCAGTTTCTACGTATACCACTCTGGCTGTTCCTCCTTCAGCAGCTGCTGATGTGGATGGATGGGAATATATTGGCTCAATAGATATCATCTAATGGGGGCCTCCGGGAACAGCGTCTGCATTTGCTGTGAACAGCAATGTTTCGTCTACTGCTCAGAACATATAAACAATCTGGCAGTGTCACGTCCTGGGACATTTTTTAATTCAGCTTTATTTTAATGCTGAATTGCTTTTTGTATTTGTTTTAAATACAGCTTTCAATATTTTTAATGATTTTAAAATAGCTTTCTCTATGCTCTTTGCAATTAAAAAAGCGTGATGCTTTTTCTAGATTTCAATAGAGTTTTTATACGTCTTGACCAATACATTTCAGCATTTGTCTAGGGATAGCTTTCATCGATTTATGTACAAAGAGTGGGTGTCACATAGTTAGGATAGACCCTGCTAGAAACACCGCCATTTACATCCTCACATTTCTTAAGTTGCCTTTTCTTTTAAACACAATTACTTTTTTAAACATATATTTGCATGCATGACCATGCAGGATAACATTCTCTGAATCTGCATTACTTACATTTCCACTTCATAGGCCATTATCACAACACCTTGAACATTCAGTACATGATGAAGTTCACTGCCCAAATGTTACTTATGTTATTGTCCAGTAGGTGAAGACGCTATCCAACTAGAATAAACAATTGCGGCCTGACAGTGGTTGCAACACGGCCACATGAGTGCTGTTATTTTATATGCAGAACTACTTTGTTGTTACGGGAGAGGAGCACTCAGCTGACAATGCCAGGTCACTACCTGCCGGAATTCCAGCTCAGCTGATTCCTGCGTACCGACCTGTTCTGCTCTACACCAAGCCTGATGACACTTGCAGGTAATGGGGAATTAGACCACCTGGGCAGGGATAGGGCAGATTACCCACCTGAGGCAAGAGTAGGTTAGGGAGCACTAGGTAGGTGTACACTATACACATTACTTATATGCCTGTATATATTAACTGTCTTAGCACAATGGTAGAAATGTTAATCTTTTTCACTATTCTTGTAACGCTAATTACTCTAACCCAGCCGCGGCCGGTAGTGGGTGTACCTGCCGGGCGGTGATGTGGAGAGGGGGAGGGGCAGAGTGGGGGGTAGTAATGTATGGATTACGGACCTTAACAGGTAAGTAAACATATAAATTAATAAAATGAATTTCGTTGCGCGCCCTGCATCGCATTTAGTAATGCAGTGCACGCAACAAAATTCTTTTTTATTTATTTATACATTACTGCCACCCACCCTGCCCCTCCCCCTCCCCACGTCAGCGCCCGGCAGGTACTCCCACTACCAGCCGCGGCTGCTCTAACCTATTTCATTCTATTTCTCATCACAGCATATGTATTTTATACAAGTATCAGAATGTTTCAATAAATATTGAAATGACTTGCTGAGTATTTTTGTGTATTTCTTTGGGTAGGCATCATAGGCCAAGCCACAAGGTTCTAGATCTATTACCACAATTTCCTTGGGAGATCTGATTTGTCATATTCTGAGGTTGCACACACACAATTGTTACCCTGTAAGTTAAGGGTGCAGATGGTGCACTGTGGCCTAGCATGGAGACAGGCTAACATAGCCCGAGGGTGTGCATGGAATCAGTCTGGCACAATCCTGAAGTTTATGTTGTCAGACAAATGCACAGTTTTGCTGATGCGGTACAAGCTGTACACCATTCTATCCATCAAATGTTTAATCCAGTCATTCATCTACCCTCCCTTTCACTCATCTATCTATATGTTTACTCATCCATCCTTTCACGAATCCATCCATCTGTTCACTTTAATCATCCATTCAAATTTCACTCAGCCCCAATTCATTCATACATCCATTTTTTACCCTTTTACTCATTGATCAATCCTTCATTCACTCATCCATCCTATCTCTCATCATCCATCCATCCTTCCTTTCACTCATCCATCAATTCACCCTTTCGCTTATCCAGTCTTCCTTTCAATCATCCATCCTTACATTCATCCTGTCACTCATTCATCCACGCATCTATCCATTCACATTTTCACTCACCATGTCACTCAGATATCACCCATCCATCCACCATCCATTCATCCTTCCATCCATTTACCCTTTCACTCATCCATCCAGCCTTTCACTCACTCTTCCATCCAGTTTCACTCATCCATCTGTCCACCCTTTCATCCAGCAATCCATCTGTCATCCGTTCACTCATTCATCCATTCTTGCACTCATCCATCCTTACATCCACCCTTTCACTCATTCATTTACTCATCCATCCATCCTTTCACTCATCCATCCACCCTTTCAACCCATCCATCCATCCATCAATTTACTGTTTAACTTGTAACTTATCCTTTCACTCATTCATACCTCCATTCCTTTCTCTCATCACCCATTCATCCACATTTTCACATATCCATCAATCTGTTTGTCCATCTAAAAGCAAGACTTAAGAAAAGACCCACCAGCAAACCTACATCTAATTGTAGAGCCAAGTTTTTAAGTCTGACCTGGATCCATGTTCTGTCTCAGCCAAGCGGCGATTGGTAGGCAGCGCATTCCAAAGCTTAGCCGCCCTATCGAGAAGGACCCACCTCCTCGTCGAGTTTTGGCATATCTTGGAATGCAAAGCCGTCGCAGCTGATTAGATCGCAGGGCTCGCTACTGATGGTATAAGATGAGCCTCTGTCTAAGAATATGTGGCCCTATGCCCTTTAAGTCTCTGACGGTCAATGTCAGGGCCTTGAACTCGATAATCTTGGCCATAGGGAGCCAGCGGAGCTGCCCCAGATGGCAAAAAGGGACCAGGTGAAAGATCCTCGCCGCCGCGTTCTGAATTATCTGCAATTTGAGAATCTGAAAAGCTGGAATCCCAGGTTTACGCTACTAACATAATCCAAGTGCGAGGTCACCAATGCATGGAGAATGATCTTGTAGCTTTCCTCTGGAAGAAAACGCAATAGCTTCTTGATAGATCTTAGCTTCACCAAACTAGATGAAGAAATCTGCCACGGTTGAGCCATAAAGGAGAGACCAGTATCCAACCTAATTCCCACGTTTCTACCTAATGCAACCGGAGTGTGGTAAATAAATAATTAAATACCTGTTCTATTTTTCGGAATCATTAATAAACAGATAGCTCAATAAATAAGAGTCAAGATTCGAGGTAGCTGGAGTTTTGCAGGTTTTAATAAAGCATAAAGGACAGGAACAGGACAACCTGCACGGGAATAGGATGGCAGCTGCCGGGGGCAGGATCGGGACAAAAAGCAGACTTTAATAACAGTGCATAACATATATATACTAAAACAATTGCATTACATTCAGTGTAGTAGGCGTAGCAGTAGGCGGAGTTTGTAGCAGTCGCGAAAGATAAGGCATAAAGTAGGTGTAACAAGAGGTGTGTACAGGGCGTATACATAGACATGTGATGTAAACGTAACAGAATATGTCATAAATGGGGCGGAAACATGGAGGGGGCTACCTAAGGAGCCGGGACCTCTAACCTAGGGGTGCGCGCAAACTGGCAATGATGTGTTACCAGGGGGAGCTGGGGGCTATGACTTCTGTGCTAGAAGAGGAGACTAAAGTCTGGAGTGTCAGAGCGACATGTACCTAAACACTATCTAGTATCTGATGTTTGGAGAACATGTTGATAGAATCCAAAAGTTATCAGGGTAAAGGCTAACAGACACTAAGACTGGTGCATACATTATTCTACATATAGTGCGTGTGCGGGGAATATTCTATGAATATTAATACAGTATTTCTCTTACATGGAGACATAAAGGCTAGACCATGATGGAAACTATTGATGCGATTCAGTAGCTGAGCAATGCAGAGAAGGAGGGCTGGACTGATAACTAGAATCATAACATACTCTTGGCAGACTGGGAGGCAGAGCCAGGCCGAGCCGGGCACTGCGAGGCAGGAAGTAAGTGAAGGGTCAGGGATGCAGGTGGGGGCTGTATCGCTCCTCGGAGAGGGTTCAGGAGACAGGAGCTGAATCTGAGTCCGGGCCCTTTTGAGGCCTAGAAACGGGGACTTTTCAATGAATTAACGTGCACACTGTAAAACGTGGCAACGTAGGTTTACATAGGCCTAATACTTGTAGCTTTCACGAGAACTGGAAACTGGCATACTAGAGATGGACACAACTGGAATTGCGTCTTTAATCGATCATAGGGAATACATATGCATATTAATCATGCACATATAACATAGAATGGGGAACACGTAGGGACACAGAACATGGCAAAATTTACTTTTCCACATTCCCTCCTTGTCACTACGTTTCCATCAGGAAACATCAATATTCATGATACCATCTATCATTTCATACAGTATCATTTGCTCGTCTCGAATTGTCTTGGAACGGGACTTAGAGCGGGACTTAGGACTAGGAATACAAGAGGTAGCACAAATGCCGCAAATCGCAGGGCCACATTGTATACAGAGGCAGCAACTGAATATGATCATTACTGCAATACCTAGGAATGACAATACTTTCCATCCCCAAGCAGAAATTATACTCCAGAGCCAACCTGACCATGTCCAGGTGCCTGGATTCTGGTGTAACTGATGGGCAATTTTATGAAGTCTGGTTATAGCTGAATAAACAGACGGCGCGTTATTAGGAATGAAAATGCAGCAACTAGATCCGATGACTCTACATGCTCCTCCTCTATCGGCCAGTATGACGTCAAGAACGAGACGATTTTGGAGCACGACAAATCTCATAGCAGATTGCTCTTCGGTTAAGTTACCTAGAGCAGAAGTAGTCTCATTCACTACTGCTTCAAGGGTTCTAGTTAACCTACGGATTAACTTACTATTCTGGATAGGGCCTATAAAGAAGAAGAAACCTTTATTAAAGTCTTGATATTGTTCTAGAGCAGTTTCAGTTTGATCGACAATTGGGGACTCGATCTCCCTTCTATGTCTAATGTGTACTAGATGTGTGTTTCTATGATAATCAGATGGGGCTAGAAAAACTGGTGGCAGTAGGAAGGCAATATAACATGTTCCATCCCAATCGAGGGGCAGACGAACATATGCGGTCTGACCACAAACAAAATAAGAATGACGTGAGGCTTTGAAAATAGATCTCCCACTGTCACTATACTCGACAATAGTAGTACAATCACTATGTCCTATATGTGCGGAACCATTCTTTCTGACACATAATTCGCCTTTGACTGGTAGTACTGAAATAGCAGGCAAATCTGGAGTAGTATCAGACTGAACATTCAGGACCATAAAATTCGAAGAATAATTACCTAAATCATATACTTCATTTTCTAGATCTGACCCTGTTCTATGGGTGAGACCTTGCTTGTCTGGAAAACATGTACTATTCAGAAGGGACATATCAGTTGAGGATGACGTTAACGTGGACCATGCTCCACACGAACCATTATGTGAAAACGGATAAGGAAAAAGTGGCAGAACTCCCTTCGGTGTCTGGAAAGGGGGGAGTCGACCACACACCCAACAATTAGTGGCATTGCTGGTCTGGTGTGAATAGTGTAACATTCTGATAAATGTGTTATTACGCATAGCGAGACGATAGGATAGCTCGTGAGGAGGCAGATCACTAAATGTGTGCTCTACTGTAGCATTAGCAAACTTATTTACATGAGAAATTGGAAAACATAAATGAAATGCATAACTTGTGCAGGTAACCATCAAACTCAAAAACAATATAAAACTTAGAAAAACGATACATCTGATAGAGTTTTGACTAACTCTCTCACTATGGGGGTCTATCTCATACATGTCAGAAACCTGTCTAACCGCTTCACCCGAGGGGGACTTAGACAATTAAACTGGCTGACTTATTTTACTAGACCGGAGCTTTAATTTATACTCCTGCTGCGGAGTTTTCTCTAACAGGGAGGGCTTGATTTCGAAATCAGTAGCGGGACAGTCCTTGAGAATAGGGCAGTCTTTAGAATTCTGGCAGTCCTTAAAAATGTTCTCGGCAAACTCTTTTTCTCGAAGTCCATGAAATTTCTTGACGTGGGACAGGTGCACCCAGCCTTTGCGGCCTTCCAACTTCACGGCCGTGCGGGTGGTCAGAAGGACAAGTTGAGGTTGTTTCCAGCGGGGCTCCAGCGGACTTGAACGATCAAAATTCCTAATAAGTACGAGGTTTCCTGGAACGATTTCATGCGGTTTCACCTCGGTATTGTCTGGAAATGTGGCGGCAACCTGTGAACGACAAGAGTGTAGGGCAGACATCAAGGAAGCTAGGTAATCTGTCAGCATATTACTGGAAACATCTGTAATACTGCGGGGTCTAGGTGTACCCCACATGTTTGGGGGGCGGCCGAATATGACCTCATAAGGGGACAGACCTGATCTGGAATGTGCAACCATGCGCATATAAAATAAGGCGACTGGCAGGGCTACTAGCCAGTCTACACCTTTCTCTTTACAAACTTTGGCAATGCGGATTTTTAATGTCTGGTTATGTCTCTCTACGAGACCTGCTGCTTCAGGATGGCGCACACAATGAAACTTCCACTGGTACCCTAACAGAAGGGAAACATGCTTCATGAGTTCAGATGAGAATGGCTGGCCGTTGTCTGAACACACGACCCTAGGGAGTCCATAACGAGGAAAAAATTCACGAACCAACTGCTTGGCAGTGGTCGCGGCTGTGTAATCTGGGACTGGATATGCCTCTGTCCACCTGGACAAAGCGCATACAACTACAAGGACATACTTGAAACTTCGACATCGCTCCATTTGAATATAATCCATCTGGAGGACTTCAAAAGGGTGGTCAGGAGGCTGGAGTCCCCCTTGTTCCACCGGGACACTTTTACCTGGATTGAACTGGCAACATATCATACAGGTACAGACTTTCTGCTTGGCTGCAGCTCGTAAATGCTTGTTGAACCAAAGGTTCTGGATACTGTCTAACATAGCTTTTTCTCCTAAATGTGCAGGACTATGTGCGGTATTAATAATGACTTGAACCATTGAGTCGGGGAGAAACCATGTGGCTTTTCCCTTCGTCAACCATCCCTGATCTGTCTGGACCCCTCCTTGTTCGGACCATTTCTTGATTTCTTCGGGAGTAGCATGTAACTGTATGTCTATGACATCTTGTGTAGGGTCCTTAACTGTCATACAAGTAGTCTGTTCTGGAGTGTGTGTCAGTGTCATGTTAACTGGAATGTCTGGTGTCTGAGCTGTAAGTTTGGCTGTTCGATCTGCTAGATCGTTACCTTGGGAAATGATGTCAGTGACTTTCGTATGTGCTTTGCACTTCATGATAGCGATAGCTGTCGGTAAATGTATTGCATCTAACAGAGCTTGAATGAGGAGACCATGCTGAATCTTGGTTCCATGAGAAGTCATAAAACCTCTTTCTTGCCAGAGCACTCCAAAGTCGTGTACAACTCCGAATGCATAACGTGAATCTGTGTATATGTTAACTTTCAAGTTCTTGGCACGTATGCAGGCTTGGGTCAGAGCAACTAGCTCTGCTGCTTGAGCAGACAGAGTGTCAATACGATGTGTCTCTATAACTTCAGTTTCAGTAGTCACTGCATACGCGGCTACTAGTTCTCCTGTACTAGTTCTCATACATGAACCATCCACATAAAGTGTCAGGTCGGGATTAGGTAATGGAATATCTGTCAAGTCTTGTCTAGGCTTTGTCATGGTGTTAACTACTTCCACACAGTCATGTGTGGCCGGATTTGAGGTAACTGACGGTAACAGTGTAGCAGGATTTAGAACGTTGCAGCGTCTGATTTCTATGTGTGGCTGGAACAATGTCAGTTCATAACCTGTTAAACGTGCAATTGTCAAGTGCTGAGTCTGGGTTCGGTTTAAAAGAACTTCCACAGAGTGTGGAACTTGTACTGTCAGGGAGTGTCCTAACACTATGGAATCACTTTGTCTGATAGCTAGAGCTGTGGCTGCAACTGACTTAAGGCACGCAGGCAGAGCCTGGGCCACTGGATCTAAGGTGCTCGAAAAATAAGCACAGGGCTTGTACTGTCCGGCTTGATCTTGTGTGAGAACAGATAATGCTGTACCATCACGTTCTGTGACAAAAAGTGTAAAAGGCTTACTGTAGTTCGGTGTTGCTAGAACAGGAGCTTGGCATAAGGCTTTCTTTAATTCATTAAAACTAAGTGTATGTTCAGATGTCCAAGGGAGAACAGTCGATACGGCTGCCTCCTGTGTCGTTAACTGTATCAGTGGCTTAGCTAGAAATGCATACTGGGGAATCCATTGTCTGCAATAAGAAGTGAGGCCAATAAAAGCACGTACCTCCTTCTGTGTCTTGGGCTGTGGAAGACTCGCTATCAACTGGATACGGTCTGGTGTCAACTGCCTACCCCACTTGGACAGTAAGTGGCCTAAGTAGATCACTTGCTGGACACAGAATTGGAGCTTCGAAGGGGACACCTTGTGCCCCATCTCGGCTAGGAAATACAGGACTGTAAGTGACGCACGCTCGCAGTCACGTTCAGAACGGGCTGTGATCAGTAGATCATCGACATACTGGAGCAGGGCAGTGTCAGTTGGCATGTGAATATTGTCTAGTTGTCTCTTGAGTGCTTGACTGTAAATACTAGGACTTTCTGTGAAACCTTGAGGAGCTCGTGTAAATTTATAGCTCCTTCCATTTAAACAGAATCCGAAAAGGAACTGGCTGTCTGGATGAATGGGAACACTAAAAAATGCGTTCTTGAGGTCGATGACAGTAAAGAACGTGGCTTCGGGATCAATGGCTGTCAATAGGGATGAGATATCTGGGACTACTGGATACTGGGGTATGATACATTTATTAAGTTCTCGAAGGTCAATCACTAATCGATATACTGGAGGTGCATTTGGATCAGTACGTTTCATGACTGGAATGATAGGAGAATTACATACATTGGAGTCAGTTTCTACAACCACTCCTTGAGCAATGAGCTCGTCAATAATTTTGGATAAGGCTGCTACAGCCTCAGGTGGCAATCTGTACTGTCTGATTCGTGGCAAAACAATACCTGGTTTGAGAGTCACACGATGGGGTGTGATTTGCATGAAACCTACATCAGTTGGACCTTGCGCCCATAAATGCTGCGGTACATTCAGTAATCTTGGATCAAAATCACGTAATACATAGTGACCTTTAAAGTCACGCAAAAACAAACGAACTCCCTCTGGGGAGCAACATATTACTGCACCTAATTCCTTTAACGTCTTAATACCTAACAAATTTTCTGGACATGACTTCGTGAGTAACAAATCAGTAGTTCGGGACAATGGACCTACTTCTAGAGAAACTGGTTTTGAAATCTCGTTAACGATTGGCTTTCCTGAAAATCCAAGGGAAACATTTCTTGAGCCTGAGAGCGGAGCCCCTGGAACCTCGTCATGACTGATAGTAGTCCTACTTGCCCCTGTATCAATCAGAAACTTTCTGTCTTTCCCTAATACTTGACTGTGAACATAGGGACCCTCTTGATCTACAGGTATCTCGATGAGAGGCAAGCCTACCTCCCTCTCTAGGCTGTTTCATGAATACTGCTGGTAATCTGGATACTCGGACTGTGCATACTGGTACATCTGCTGTGTAACATGCTGTGTTGCAGCTATAGGCTGCGGTACTGTAACTGTTTGTTGTGCATTCTGTGGTGTCTGAGAAGTCTGTGAAACTTGTTCTTGTCTAGGCGGACGTGGTCTTTCTTTAGTCTTACCGGTGGCTATGTTGTGTTTCAGAACTGCACACTCGTTTATAAAATGACCTGGCTGTTTACAATAATTGCAGGTTCCTTTAACGGGAACTGCAGGATGACTGGCTTGATTCGGACCCCTCTTCTGACTGTCTTGTGGAACAGATTGTGCAACTAATACTTTCATTTTCGTGTCTTTCATACGTTTCCTTTCGTGTTCTTGCTCTTCCCTGATTCTGTTCTGGTGATACTGAAGCATCTGAAGCATTTGTGACGGAGTATTAGCTTGCCAGGTACTTTCGACTTTCAAAACTCGGTTTTTAACTTGTGGGCTTGAATTCTCGACTAGTTTAGTAACAAAAAGATGAGGGTATGACTCGCTACCTGTCTTCAAACCACTGTTGATAATGAAACATTTCTCGAATCTAGAATAAAAATCACTAGTATCTTCGTCTGGTTTCTGTTTACATGCTGAGATTGCATCCCAACCTTCCTTTTTCGTGGCTAGTAATCTTGGCAAAACCTGAATCAGCAACTCAGGTAATTCTTTACATTTATCTCCTAGACCGGTACCTGGTACACGTGTATTATCTTCAGCTTCTAGAGCTGTCCAATCTATCTTTTTCTCTCCCACCTCCCATTCTTTTTCCTTGAGTTTTTCATATATGCCCGCAGGCAACAGGACCTTTAACATTTTAATGATATCTGGATACGTGTATTCTCCCATACGGAGCATGTCTTTTAATTCTCGATGGAACCCTGCTGGATCTTTGTCGTGACAGGGAATTAATTTCTTCATCTCTAAGAGTTCCATCTTTGTGATAGGGGTGTAAACAAATACTCGTTCTAGACCACCACCCTCTTTCTTGACTGGATGTACTTCTCGTAACGGATTCTGTCTATCTATGTAAAATGGTTTACTTCCTGGGGGTGTGACGTGAACAAAGTGCGGGTTCAGAAACGTTCGGTATTTGTGGCGCTGTTCTAGAATGATACTAATTAAATCGGTACCTAGACCTTTCCATCTATACTGTAGTAACTCGTTTAATACATCATGTAACGGACCTGGATCGGAATGTTGTCCCTCATACAGTGTGATGAGGTGCTGGATCATATACATACCCACCAGTCGCTGCTCGGCTGGGGGCAGTTTCAGAAACATTTGTGCCACTATTTCGTCTGGAAAAGTGGTAGAATCAGTAGCCCATCGGACTGCTGATCGGGCTTGTTCTTGTTCATGCATGGTACTCAGTTCACTATAACCGATTCGTGATTTCAGAATGTGATCGGTAGCTTGAAATACTTGTTCAAGATTCTCTTGTTCTGGTGCTGGAGGAGGGAAAACTTTCTTGTGTTCTAGGCGTAAATGTCGGTCTGGAAATCTAGATTTACCTACATACGCTATTCTGGCGGTATTCTCGTCGTCTACCTCTTCAGTAGAAGAGTCATTTTCTTTCTCGCTTACTTGTGTTGCTTCTCGTTTCTCGTGTAACTTTATTATTTCCTTACGGATTTTCTTGTACATACTCTCTATACTACCTAGTGTCTTGTGTCTTCCCTCGGCTATATGGTCACTCCACCTGGTTAGGACTTTCATTTCTTCTCGATCTTTTTCTGGATAATCTTGTTCTCTTATTAAACAATTAATTATAAATTTTAACAGTATGAGCTGAATCTCGACTTTTCTTTTGTTCATAGCATCGCCAATGCTTTCTGGATCTTCTCCTGTACGGATAAAACGATATATTCGGTCTAGATATTCCTTCATATTTGGCAGGGTGTCCAAATACTCGGTCACCCGTCTTACACGCAATGAATATATGACCATGGCGTCATCGCCTGGGACTGAATCATAACGGCATTCGGTGAGTGCTTTCTTGATATCTGCAACTGACTGAAATTTGGGTGTACGCTGTAACGCTAGTTCATGTAGCGTCATACGTCTGTGTTGAGGCGGGGTACGAGGAGAACCTCCCCCCGTGGCTCCTAGACTGGAATCGTCTGTGTGTACTGTACGGGCTGGGAGAGTGACTGATGTAGCGGGTACTTGTACTGTGGGCTGGACCGGGGGTACCGTAACAGGTGCTGCAACAGGTGCCCCGGTGGCTGGAAGAGCAGGAATTACATTATTTACAGGAGCAGGCGGAACAGAATTTGCATACTCTGGGACTGTGTCGTCCAAATAGGACGAGAGAAAAATATCAGCTGCGGTCGGTTTGTGACGTAGCTTGGTCGGAACTAATGGTGGCGGAAAATTACTGGATGCCTCCGGGGTTGCTTTTGGCAAGCCCTCGGCAAGAAGAGGATACATACCCTTAATGAGGGCATTTCTCTGTCTGTCTGACTGTTCGGCTTTAACTCGTTCACCTATTTCGATTAATTCTCTTTCTTGGGCTCTTTCTGTAGATTCTCTACTCAATTCTGCTTTTCTGATTTCTTTTTCGGTTCTTTTATGAGATTCTTTGCGCCATAACTCGATGGCATCTTTCTGTGACTGTCTGGCTTTCTTTTTCCATAATGCTTCTTCTACTCGCATGATGCACTCGGCATCCCATGTGCCTGATACAGGCCACCTATATTTCTCTTCGAGATGTCTGGTATAATCAGACCATAAATCTAGATATATTATGGCACTTAAGCCATACTTATGATACATAAAATGACCTGGACTGTCCCTAGGCGGGACAGGAACTGCTTCTTCGAGCAGACCTTTTCTAGTTTTTAACTGACGTAACTTTGAAAATAAAGGCATGACTAGGCTGGAGTCTAGACACAATACAATACACAATAAACACGATGATAAATTGAAATAACAAATCATTCATACCACGACATAAAAATACATGAATAACATTAGAATAACAGTTCGGACAGAATATTACCTAGAATACTGAGAACAGAACACATGAATTTCTCAAGAACAGAACTTACTAGAATTTCTAGATGTACTGCTAAAACAGTACAGAACTTACCGGTCTCTTAAAGAGACACGTCAGGACCCGCATCCACCTAGGTGGACACTTCGTGCTGGATTTGCGTACCCAAACCCACGGACCAGAGACAAATTAATTGACCCTGTCTAGATACTACCCCAGCAACGGTACTCACCGGGCAGCAAGAACGGAAGGCCTCGGACTGGACTGGACTGCTACGACGACGGACTACGAACTTCGGACTTCAGTTACAGGTGGGCCTCCAGATACCTCGGACCTTGGACTCTTGGCTTGGGCTCTGGTCGGGACTCGCCGCGTTCCTCCACCGCCTCGTTTGGACGCTGGACCGCAACCTCCGTCTCCTCCGTGGGCCTGAGGGATACTTGAAGCAGAAATATCTGCACGTGGCCGGTATGGTTCCGTCACGGCTGCAGAGGATCAGGGGGCTTGCGTGGCTTCACCGGCGCGTGGGGAAAGGGCAAGTCCCTATTCGGGCGCCATTATGTGGTAAATAAATAATTAAATACCTGTTCTATTTTTCGGAATCATTAATAAACAGATAGCTCAATAAATAAGAGTCAAGATTCGAGGTAGCTGGAGTTTTGCAGGTTTTAATAAAGCATAAAGGACAGGAACAGGACAACCTGCACGGGAATAGGATGGCAGCTGCCGGGGGCAGGATCGGGACAAAAAGCAGACTTTAATAACAGTGCATAACATATATATACTAAAACAATTGCATTACATTCAGTGTAGTAGGCGTAGCAGTAGGCGGAGTTTGTAGCAGTCGCGAAAGATAAGGCATAAAGTAGGTGTAACAAGAGGTGTGTACAGGGCGTATACATAGACATGTGATGTAAACGTAACAGAATATGTCATAAATGGGGCGGAAACATGGAGGGGGCTACCTAAGGAGCCGGGACCTCTAACCTAGTGGTGCGCGCAAACTGGCAATGACGTGTTACCAGGGGGAGCTGGGGGCTATGACTTCTGTGCTAGAAGAGGAGACTAAAGTCTGGAGTGTCAGAGCGACATGTACCTAAACACTATCTAGTATCTGATGTTTGGAGAACATGTTGATAGAATCCAAAAGTTATCAGGGTAAAGGCTAACAGACACTAAGACTGGTGCATACATTATTCTACATATAGTGCGTGTGCGGGGAATATTCTATGAATATTAATACAGTATTTCTCTTACATGGAGACATAAAGGCTAGACCATGACGGAAACTATTGATGCGATTCAGTAGCTGAGGAATGCAGAGAAGGAGGGCTGGACTGATAACTAGAATCATAACATACTCTTGGCAGACTGGGAGGCAGAGCCAGGCCGAGCCGGGCACTGCGAGGCAGGAAGTAAGTGAAGGGTCAGGGATGCAGGTGGGGGCTGTATCGCTCCTCGGAGAGGGTTCAGGAGACAGGAGCTGAATCTGAGTCCGGGCCCTTTTGAGGCCTAGAAACGGGGACTTTTCAATGAATTAACGTGCACACTGTAAAACGTGGCAACGTAGGTTTACATAGGCCTAATACTCGTAGCTTTCACGAGAACTGGAAACTGGCATACTAGAGATGGACACAACTGGAATTGCGTCTTTAATCGATCATAGGGAATACATATGCATATTAATCATGCACACATAGAATGGGGAACACGTAGGGACACAGAACATGGCAAAATTTACTTTTCCACAGGAGTTCACAGAGTATTCAGCTCTGCAGGCCACCAAAGGTTTGATGAAGGAGGTGTCGCCTAACTGAAAAAAGAACCTCAGTCTTAGTTGCGTTTAATTTCAGGAAATTGCTGTTCATCTACTTAGAAATATCTTTCAGGCATTCTTTGAAACTATGGAAGGCTGTTACAGAGTGTTCTCTGAAAGAACACACTAGTTGTGTATCATCAGCAAAGGAAACCACTTATATAGATTGAAAAGCAACGGGATCAGGGCCGAACCCTGTGGTACTCCACAGACCAGAGATTTGGATGAAGATGAAAAAGGTCGGAGGAAGCCCGCTGAGATCGGTCTTCTAAGAAAGACCACAGCCAGGATAGCACCATCCTATGAAAGCTGAGAGGACTTATTCTCTTCAACAGGGTCAGATGAACCACAGTATCAAACGCTGCGGACATATCTAGTAGTATAACCATGGCAGACGTACCACCATACGGTGTCTCTCTGACTGTTTCCGATACTTCCAGTAATGCGGTCTCTCTGCTGTATTCTGCTCAAAAGCCGGATTGAGAATCACCCAGCTGCCCACTATTTGTATTGGGGCCCATTTGTACACACTGTAGTTGATTTCATTCAGTTCTCACTTGCTATTACTTTGTTTATGTTCTAGCACTATTGGTTGTAGGACACTATATCAAGAAAAACAATATCAACATACACAAATATTGCGAAATATGGTTGAAAACCTAAGAATCGCGACCCAATACTTAAAAATGTAAAGACACAAATAGTATTGATAAAAATGTTGCTGAAAAAAATATTTATTATCCAACAATATTTTAAACAAAAACAAATAAATACCAAATTTTGCCTACACATTAAAACTAAGGAAATATAACAACAATTATGAAAACCAAAATTTTAAAAACACTAGAAAATCTACTTAATTCTAAATAAAGCAATAAATATGACATAAAATATGTTTACACATATAAAACTAAATCAAAGTGAAATTACAACAGAATACAATCACTTTGGTGGATTGCAAATATATAAAAGAAGATTGCAACACTTCCATGAGCCACTAAATACTAAAAACAAAGTAAGCTTGACAGATAATGACAGCTAACAAAATTACTAAACAATGAAAACTATATTGAGGTAACAAATAATTAATACTATGTCCCTTATTTATTTGTCCAACATACAGGTGCAACCTCTGCAAAAAGAAAAAATGCTAAAAGGAAGAAAAAATATCTTGAAGGTAAGTATTGTGACTAATTAAAAAACCAACACAACTAACAAATCTCTTCCATTCTACAGACTGCAACAAATGAAAACTATCCCAAAAACAACACTAAATAGACTTGCAAAGCAAAAATCTACAACTAAAAGAATGTAGAGACAACATACAGGACATACGTTAAAATGTGCAGCTGCAATGTAAAAATGTTAAAATAAATATAACATGTATTGTACTTTTAGAAAATGTTATATATGTTTTCTGCTCTAAAATGCACAGATAAAATGTCGGAAACATCAAAATATATCAAATCCCAAAACGGGAAGATGTTATTAAATTATAGATTATACACTTATAGTAGGAGAGCAGCACCAGTGAGAAACACATTAGAAATGCACCAAGTATTATTCAAAGGCATGGTTTGGAGGGGCTACCACTAAAATGAGATAGCTGAAAGCGTTAGGGAATACAACCATCCCATGAGTATTACTGAAATAGAAATCAGAAATATTTTATAGGTTCAGACAGAGACTAGTATGAGCTCACAAGAACCAACAGGACTGATACCTAAAAATATTAGACTAAGGGACATATTTACATGAAATTATGCATCGCTGCACCAAGGCAGTGATGCGTCAAATTGTTTTGTGCCTGTATGAAAAATACTTACAATGCCTTGGATGAGTGTATTTGCAATATGAGGCTCCATCGCACAAGTTCCCAAGGATGCGTCAGAAATTCTGACGTATCCATGGCAAGGCATCCAGCCCAAAAGTGGTGCACTGCTGTAGTTGGTCATAAAACGGACTCAGCTACAGCAATGTGTCAAAAAACAGAGGTGATGCATCAGTTTACACCGACATAAGTTGCCTACTGTATAGGGACCAATTTAATAGTGTCAAAAGGTGAAAAACTCACCTTGCACTCTATTTCATTGGTCCTGAATGTCACGCATACAAGTGGGAATAGTGTACTTATGAGTACCACTATCCCTAAGCATGTGTGAAGTAAGTCATTATTGGTGTGTAATGTGTTGCCTATCTTATGTGTTCACTTACCTGTTGAGGGGATGTGACATGATTGCAGATTACACTGTTTCAGTTAATGCAGCTGGTCAAATCCGTCTTAATTAGCCAGTGTATCATTCCTATGCGTAGTTTTAAAGGCATAGCAATTTTGACGCATCTCAAGCTCAGCGGTTCGCCTCTCAAAGATGCATTACTTTGGGAAAAAAGTCATAAATACCACTGCATCAGTTTTATGGGGGGCTTTTCGCTGGAACGCCTACCTTGCATATATTAAAACTAACTCTATACATACAATTCAGTTGAAGGAAAAAAACGATACAGGCCAACATAATGTGACATATCAGCCTAAATGTGTCACCTTGTAAATATGGAGCAATGATAGCACCACCTCTGTGTCAAAAATAATGACGCAGTGGCGATGCAAGCTTTTTGTAAATTTCCTCTTAAATGTTACCGAATAGGCAACAGGTTAACTCCAGTTCTAAACAGATTCCTTTCTAAAACAAACAGAACAGCTAGGGAATAACCAGAAGTACCTTAGAAAAATGAAGAAATAGACGTACCTCAGCACTTACTAATCACACAAACTAAGACACCATTTATTATATGACAATCTCAATAACAATAAAAGAATCATAATTTGTGCTATCAATACAAGTTTACTAACCTTAATGCACTATAACATATGGATGATGTGTGGCATTTTTAAGTCATGCCCTCCACCATTTAGTCAAGTACACATGGTCAGTTTCAAAATACGAACATCCCATTAACATATAAACTTTTACCTAACAAACAAAATTCAACTTACAATGAAATGCAAACACATATAAAACAGCAAACTAACTATTCTAACTCAAATAAAGTCATCATAGATTTTGAATAGGCAATGATTTTGGACATCCTTAAAATCTAAACAAACACTGCAATCAGGGGTGCGACTATTGTTTTAACTAGAACAGAACCAAGTAAAACAAGAGCAGCCAACCAACCCACACCTGCCAATCATTATCAATGTGTAGTCCCTGCTCCACCCTCTGGGTGATAACTCTTTGTTCATTGAACAAATCATGGAAATCATCCCAATGAATGATAATCTTTAAGGACCCTCGATCTTCCTGGGTGACCTTAATCTAAAATGGAATGACCTCAATGACCACTCAGGGAATAACCTAAAATCTTTTCTATTAAACCATGAGTTGTCCCAAATTTGCGACAGGTCAACACACAACAAAGGTGAGACTCTGGACCTTATCATCTCAAAGACGGACACTATATCCTTAGAGTCTATTAGCGGCTGTGACTGGACAGACGATTATCGTATCACCTTCCTCATCAACTTAAAGGCGTTCCCAAAGAATGACCAACCGAAGAAAATAAAACATTGGAAAAGGAATCTTCGTACTATAAACTACAATGAACTAACTAACCTGTGCATTAATACCTTGATTCCACACACCAACATGGATGATGTCAATGACTTCACAGACTACTACAATACTTCCATATTGGAAGTCATGGACTCTGTCGCGCCCCTTCAACAGAAAAATATCTCCAATAAAAACTTAAAGCCCTGGTTCAACGACAAATTGAACACAGAAAAACCCAACCTAAGAACAGGAGCTTGGAGCTTTTCCTGATCCCTGGAATTGCTAAAATTCTTAAGAACATCGAGGAACACATACAATGGAAGAATAAGACCCAGCACACTTCCAAATTGCGAAGAAATGGCCACCTTCTTCAAGGAAAAATACCACAAAGATAGAGAATGAACTTGGGGGGCGGAGCTAGCCGGCAACCGAGATGGCTGCCTGAGTCCAGAGCTCCTCCGCTCAGAACTACCATCCTGAAGTAATCCTGCTCATTTGGTACCCTACGAGAGACGTCCTGCAGCGCTGAAGAGAGCAGGACTGCTGCGGTCTCGATTGTGGTTTCTCGGACGGGGCCCGCAGCTTGTGGGACCGAGCCCTGACATCTGGCGCTGAGGCGCACAGCGGGCCTGTGAAGCCGCGGCCTCGAGTTCAGCCCCTGCCGCTGTAAAGATCGTGGCTGGCGAGATGGGATACGTGCGTCACCGCGCGCTGGAGCAAGGCACGGTTCTCCCAGTAAGGCGGTGAGCAGGGGTTCGTGATCTGTGTGGGAGGACGCCTCTCTCCCCCCCTTACCTCCGTTGTGATCTTATGAAGTTGCCGGTGCTGGCCCGAGGTGCGGCCTACAGGGGATAGAAGTGCAGAGAGGTGCCTGGCTACTGAGGAGGCCCTAAGGGAGCGAGGCGCTGCAGACTCTGCCATTTGGGGACGGACGTGAGTGCCTGGGCCGCCCCCCCCCCCTTGCTCGCTCCCTTGGTGTTCCGCTACGGGGTGGGCGGATGCAGGGCCCATTTTCCCCCTCCGGCGGCTACTTACGGATCGCGACGGAGGCCTTTGGCTGCAGCCCCTGGCCTGTGCTCTCTCTGGTCGCCTCTGGCCCTACCCGAGGTGACTGTTGCCTGTTTCCTCGCCTGTCGAGGTGCCTGCTGGTACTGCTGTTGAGGCCTGGTGACTCTGGAGACTGTCTGCCTGCGCCCGGAGGCCCTGGTGCTGGGCGCTGCCACTTTCGCCCTGCGGGTGTTTGCCCACTTCCTGGCAGATTTTATTTATTTATTTTATTTTTTTTTAAAACCTTTATTGAGATTGCACAGTTACATTCAAAATCCGACAGATGACACAGTGAAGCAAGGGTACAGAGGTGGCACAGGCAAACAATGTAAATCAGGATCAAAGCCATGGTACACCTCGTAATATCGATGCGCAACTCAGGAGAGCCGAATGGAACATGGTCGCAGGATCAAAAAGGTTTCGTTTTATCTTTTTTATAAAGGAGGAAAAACAGGATCGGATACCACATCATTAAACATTGCCAACACTAGGGTTACACTAGATAGAGGATATTTACGGCAAGACCACCATAGGCAGGGCATACATAACAAACGTAGAATCAGGATAATCAACAAACAGGTCAGACCCCTGCCCAGACAATGCCCGCCCGCCATTTAATTAAGCAGTAGAACAGGAACCCCCGTATGGAACTCGAGAAACACACAAAGACGTGCCTAGAATCCGACCCCCAAAAAAGGAAAAAGGAGGAAAAAGAAAGGGGGAAAAAAGCCAAGAGAAAAACATGAAAAAAGGCCATGGAACTAAAAAGAATCAAAAACAACACCCCACCCCCACCCCCCCACCCTGCACCACTGCATATGGCCACGGCCCACCCCCCTAGCAGCGTGCCTGTCGCCCAGAGTCTAAACCCGAAATATAGGAAGAAAGAAGCAAGAGGGAAGGGAAAGACAATATCCAACACGAAAGAAAGGAAAAAGGGGAAGGAAATAATCGAAAACCCCACAGAAGGGGAAAAGAAGCTAGGGGGGGCCCTCCGACCAGGCACCCGACCCTCCCCCCACCCGAGTCCCGCACCCCTGCAATATAACTGTAACAAACATTGAAATACAAAAACCCCATACGCAGGGACAAAATCAATTAGGCAGCCCACCCTCGCAAGCTTATCAGGCAATACGCAAAAACTCTCAATGCCAGGAGAAAGGGAGCCAAGTGTCGATGTTGTACATACAGGTTGCCGGCCCGAGTAAAAACCGGGCACAAAGTTACACGCGGGAAAACACAAATGAAGCAGCACAACAAGCGGACATGCCAACTCTAAAGGAACCGAATGTCCTGCAATGTTACAAGAAGAGGCACCGTCAGGGGCGCCGCCTCCATTTTGCGCCTTCATTCCAAGCAACGTAGATAGGAAAACCAGGACGGCCATTTCGGGGTTGCAAAGTTCGACATCAGGATAAACAAATAAAAGGATAACGTGCCAAATGAGAACAATAGACTCTCCGAACATCCAACGTAGGCTTACGAACAAGTGTCAAATAGGCAGTCAAAGAAGGGAACACCTGAGGTGATACTAGCGCCAACCTACTCCCACGTCGCCAAGAAAAATGGAGCAGGGTCCCAACACCAAACATAAACAATAAAGGTCCGAGTAATGGCCGCACGGGCAAAGTCTCGTGTTCAAAATATCTGCGACGATATATCTCTCCGTTCCGGTGGCGGCTGGCGCCCCCCACAGTGATCCAAGTCCGGCTCTTCCCTGCCAGCGCGCGGGGAACGTCCACTCCACTCCACAGCCTTCACCGCGTGTACGTCCAACACGCATCGTGGGCTCAACCGGTCAAATCACCACTCGTCGGGGGGATCCCAAATCCCAGCGCCACCAGAGCAAGTGTCATGGCCGCCCGCCCCAAGTCCAATAAAGGGGGAGAGAGGAAGTCGGCAGTCCAACGCTCTACCCATGAATGCCAGCACCCCACTGATGTGAATGAACATAAACGATCCCCCACGATCTGAAAGGGCGCATTGGTGGTGCCGCGCCGAAGCCAGCCCCACGCAATAAAAATGCGGAGTAGGCAGTCCATTGCAGGCTAGGCAGCACGCCATCCAAACAGCCGGCAACAAGTAGGGGTCGAGAAAGTCCATTAGGGAGAGAAGGGGGGGGGAACACCACACCAGCGGGACAAGCAGTGTATGATCTGTCCTCTCGGTGCAGGGGCAGCGCTGAAGCCAAGACTGTGGGGGCGGGCTGACCTTTTCAATCGTGGGGCGGGTCCTCCCGAGGCTCTGTATCCGACGATGTGGATCTCGCCGGCGGCGGCGCAGCCATGCCAGGGCCCGGCTGAAAGTCGCTCACAGGCCGGGCACAGAATCAGCCGTAACTCCGCATCCGAGGCACGGAAAGCGCCCGAAGACGAACACATCCACTCGGCATCCCTTCCGACACACGAGAGCTGCAAGGTTGTGCGGGGCAGACGGGAAAACAGACGGCGGGAGAGGAGAGCCGGCGGAGCCGGGCTCTCGTGCGACCATCTTGGCTGCTGGCCCGGCTCCGCCCCTCCCTGGCAGATTATTGAACACATTAGGGCAGCGGGCCCTCCTTCCCTGCCTGCTGAACTGCTTTCCCCCCTATGTGGCTATTACTCTTCCCATAGGCCGCTGGAGTTGGGAGTGTGCCTGGTGTGCCATTTCGACGCCGCGGCTGGGGTATATCTCGGCGGTAGACCTGCGCCTGGGGTCTGGTGGAGCTCCCCTGGTCACAATGGGGCGCCGGATAGGTCGCAGCCCAAGCTCTCCTTCCACCAGAAGGGCTCAAAGACGGCGGATGATGACGGGAGTGGTGGCGCGGCGGATAAGGACATTACTGAGGAGGCGCAACAACAGTACTTACGAGGGATCTTACTGGCCATGGAAAAAAACCTGCAGGGTGGCATGACCGCTATAGGCACGAAGCTGGACGCTCTCACTTACCATATGGACCGCATGGCTGAGAGGCTGGATAAGCATGCGGAACGACTTGATATGTCGGAGCGACGCCTCACTGAAGTGGAAGAGGCACACACTATGCTGGATTCTGATTACAGACAGATGGGCAGAGCTATGCAGTCACTCCTGGACAAAACTGAGGATTTGGATGCCCGCTCGCGCTGCTGCAACCTGCACGTTATGGGCCTTCCGGAGAGTACCCCGACGGGTAACATGGAACTGTTCATGGAGGGTTTGCTGAAGAAATTGCTAGGAGACGATGCTTTCTCCCACATGTTTATAGTGGAAAGGGCGCATCGCTCTTTGGGGCCAAGACCCAAACCAGGTGCCCCCCCCGCGACCCATCATAGCCAAACTATTGAATTATCGAGACCGGGATGTTGCCCTGAAACTCTCTAGAGAAAAGCAGCCTTTACAGTATGAGGGCTCCACCCTGTCCATATACCCTGACTTCACGGCTTGGGTGCAGGAAGCCCGGAAACAGTTTGCCCCTATGAAGCGCCAGCTGCGGGATCTGGGCGCAGATTATGCGATGCTGTACCCAGCGAAACTACGTGTCAATCGACAGGGGAAATCCCTGATCTTCACGGATCCCAAGGCTTCAGAAGGCCCTGAGAGACTGGCAGAGGGAGAAGCGACCACTGAGGCCGGAGAGAGAAGATATGGATGGTGGTTCCATGGAGGATCAGGAGTGATTGCTGCGCGTTGCGGACTAGCTGGCGCCTGGCTGCCCCTCGACAGGTTTTGTTGACTGAATATGGGGGTGTCTGGAACCCGTAGCATACTTTATTTCTTGATGGTGGATATGTCTCTGGGACTGGGGGCCCTGACGATGCTGGGACAGGGGGGTCTGCCATCCCCTCTTCAGGTATTAACTGCTCTGCTCTGCTGGACTTGGGCCCTTTTTGCCTTAAGTCCCTTTGTGATGACATTTTACTTTCTGTGCATTATGACGTTTTGCTATTTGACTCTTTGTGTTTAGTATGGCCTGCTGGAGTTTGTTTGGCCTCCTACTTGGACTTGCTGCCTTTGGTGATGCTAGCTCTGGGATTCCTTTGAAAAGTGCGATCCCTTTGATTTGTGGTCCCTCTTTTTTCCTTTTTCAATTTTTCCAACTGAGCATGGTGTAGTATTGATACCACTCTTTATTCTTTAGAGTTCTGGGGCGGGGGGTGACGGGGGGCAATGTTTGTGCTATTATTGTTTAGTGTCCCTAGCACAAGTTTGGTCGCTTATATCTGCCCCCGCGTGATTACCACTGCTTTCGAGGTTCTTTTTCGGGGGTGGGGGGTGTCTGCTGTATGGATGAGTGGGGTGTTTGAGAGTGTTCTGTTGGTGAGGGTTGAGTGGGAGGTGGGAGACTGTATGTTGGGGTGGAAGGATGAGCGCGGCCTAGTTGGGGGAGGGCAAGCGTGGGAGAGGGGATGGGATAGCGATTTTGGGAAGCCTTTTCTTATGTATTGTTGTGCGTTGGCTCTGTTGTTTGAGGCAAGTAAGTGGACCGGGTGGGGTGACAGTAAAGTGCAAATGATGTCCCACACCTTTGTGTTGTGCATGGCAGGTACGATTCTTTTACGTTTACTATGGCAGAAGACATGATAGGGGGGGGACACAGCTCCTGACACACTACGGTTCCTTACCTGGAACGTGAGGGGCCTGAATGATCACCGCAAAGTCCGAAGGATCCTTCAGTATTTGGCGAAACACAGGGTAGACATTGCGGTTTTGCAGGAAACCCGCCTCCCACTGGATAGTCATATCCTTGGTTATAGGGGGCTCCGTGATAATGTTCATGCTGTAGGTTTTACCACACATGCCAGAGGGTTCCTCACTTGGTTTAATCCTAAGTCCTCCCTCGTTTGGTCACCAATAGAAACTGATAGTGAAGGATGCTTTACAATCACAAGCTGCTCTGGTAAAGGTATAGATATATGTATAGTGAATACTACCGGCCCCAACTTCGACCTCCCTAGTTTCTACACAGACCTGGCACGGAAGGTCCACACACATGCCGACAAGGTGCTTTTCTGTGGGGGGGGGGGGGATTTTAATCTGACTCGACATCCCGTGCTGGACAGATCGGATGGCCCGCCGAGGGCGCCTTCGGCCTCTGCGCGTGCATTATCCATGCAATTGGAAAATCTTGATTTGACTGACGTCTGGCGTCATCGACACCCGGCGCAGGGTGGATACACCCATTACTCAGGCCCGCATAATATACACACGAGGATAGATTACTGGTTTGTGTCCTCTTCTTTCTTCCAGAGTGTGCGCTCGTGCGAGATCCTTCCGCGGACTTACTCGGATCACTCGCCTCTTTTGCTTTCCTGCTCCATGCCAGTGCGGAGGATCCCACCTTTTGCCTGGCGCTTTCCCCCTTACTCCTTGTTAGACCCTCTTTTGAAGGAGGAACTATTCACAGCATTAGAAATTTTCTTCGAAGCCAATGTGGGTTCTGTGGACTCGTTCCAGTCGGTATGGGAAGCGTTTAAGCTATATGCCAGGGGGGTTATTATCTCTAAACATGGTGGGGTGCTGAAGTCAATCCGAAGTCGCCTGGAGCTCTTGGAATGTAAACTTAGAGATTTGGAAGCGTTGAAATTGCAGTCGGATGGAGACTCCATTGACCGGGAGATTGCTGGGGTCCTTAGGGAATATAACGACGAGGCGGATTTAGAGATTAAACATCTAGGGAAGTATGCTATTGCTAGGACCTACTCTGAGGGCGATCGCCCGGGCGCGGTGCTGGCCCGCTTGGCTAAGCGAGGCAGGGAGCGCTCTTCCATTCCAGTGATGAGGTTGGAGGACTCGGGGCTCCCGCTCTCGAATGACGCGATCACAGATCGCTTTCGGGACTATTATGCTACCCTGTACGTACCCTGTACGCTTCGAGGGGGCCTGCTCCAGAGGAACAAATAGTCGACTACTTGTCGCATATCAAGCTTCCGTGGCTCTCTGATCTACACCGCCAATTTCTCGCTCGTCCTTTTGACAGATATGAGGTGGTGCTGGCGCTATCTTCCATGAAAAGTGGGGGGGCGCCGGGCAGCGATGGCGTCACGGTGGCATTTTATAAGGCATTTTCTGATCTTTTGATCCCTCACCTGCTTAGCCTGTTTGATGACATGGCCTATTCGGGCTCCATGCCGCCCCCTGTGCGGGAGGCCATTATTGTGGCGATTCTTAAACCGGGCAAGGACCCGAATGACTTTGTCTCGTATCGCCCACTTTCCCTTATGAACGTGGACACGAAAATCTTTGCTAAGCTACTCTCTAATCGCTTGCAGCCTCTGGTCACATCACTGGTGGCCCCGGAGCAGTCTGGCTTCGTCCCTACGTGTAATCTTATTTATAATATCAGAACAGTCTTCGCCGCCTTTCAGCACACTCGCCCGGAGGTGTCGGCTGTTGCTGTATTCTTAGACATGGAAAAAGCATTCGACTCGGTGGAATGGGAATTCCTGCACCACGTCCTATGCAGGATGGGCGTAGGCCTTTTATTTTTGCAGCTCCTCTCGGTACTGTACTATAAACCAACGGCCCGCATACGTATTGGTCCGCTGACTTCGGACGCCCTAGTGGTCGGCAGGGGCACGAGACAGGGTTGTCCGCTATCCCCGATACTCTACGCATTAGTGGCTGAGCCCCTGGCGTGTGCCCTATGCGAATATCATAGCCATCGAGGTATCCGCTTTCCCACGTATAATCTCATTGTTTCTACATACGCGTACGACACGCTCATCTATGTTAGAGACCCTGTTACTCATCTTTCTTCGGTATTGCGGGAGGTGGTCCTGTTTGGCTCCCTATCTGGCATTCGGGTCAACTGGACGAAATCGATCATGTTACCACTGACAGCTGCTATGGTGGAATTTGAGCCTGAGTACCCACTACAGTGGACTACTGAGACGGTGCGGTACGTTGGTGTCCGTCTACACACGGACTCAGAAATTATTTTTAGGGAAAATTATGGCTGCGCTGCATCTAAGCTTGAGGATGACATAGAGAAATGGATTTCTCTCCCGCTGTCACTTTTGGGACGCATTGCATTAATGAAAATGGTGGTGCTCCCGCGCTTCCCTTTTCTATTCAACACTATTCCGATGGTCCTTCCCGTCCACTTTTTTCGTAGACTGCAATCTCTGATGGTGTGACTGGCTTGGGCGGGTAAACAGCCCAGGGTGGCTTGGTATATTTTACGACGACCATATGCGTTGGGCGGCCTGAACGCCCCGGACTTTGAACTCTACTATCGTGCAGCGCAAGCTGCCCACGCTTATTCCTGGATTCACAGGCCACCGGACGCTCCTTATGTCCGTATTGAACGGATAGTTGCTGATCCGACCCCCCTACCAGCCCTATTAATGCAATTTCGGGATCATCGTACGGGCCTGTTAGATTCCTTATTATCAGTTGTCCACGCCTGGCACTTCATGATGAACGCACAGGCATGTTCGTTATTGTATTCCCCGAACGCAAGTCTTGAGTGGTGCTACTGGCTGGCTCCCTGCATGGAAAAGGGAGTAATCTTGGCCCTTCGCCGGCTTGGTATTCAAAATATGGACGATTTGTTCGCCGGTGGCACGGCGCGTACGTGGGACGGGGTGGCCCTTGAGGTGGCAGACCCCCCCTTGATGGCACGCTTCTAGTTCCATAGGGTGCGCAGCGCTCTGCGTGAACTTCTGGGGGCTGACATGGAGGAACCGGTGACGGTTGCTACCTTTTATTATGTGGTTACTGCCAAAACTCCTATGAAATTAGTTTCTACTCTCTACCGGACGGCACAATCTGAATTATACGCAGAATACACAAAGCCGCGATTGGCCTGGCAGCACGACCTGGGTATCGACATGAATGAGGAGCTTTGGAGCTATTGCTGCGCTAGTGTACGGAAAATCTCTCTCAACGGCCGCCATAGGCTCACACACTTCAAGTTCCTGAACAGAAAATATTACACGCCTGAGAGACTACACAGATACAAACTTCGTGAGTCCCCTGAATGTGAGCGATGCAGGGCCCCCCTGGCAGATTTCCTGCACTTTGCATGGTCATGCTCCGTGGTCTTCTCTTTTTGGCAGTCGGTTTATAATGAGCTTAATAGAACTGCAAACTTGGCCTTAGTTCCGGACCCGCTACTGGCCCTCTTAGGCTATTCGAAACCCTTGCGCCCTGCAAAGCGGAGACTAGTAGATATTGCATTCCTTATGGCCAAACGTTGTATTGCAAGGGCCTGGATGAGAGGCCCCTCCCCTACTCTGAGTGTGTGGAAGAGGGAATTGGTATACTGTTGCACCCAAACTGAGATATACAGCGAGCTGATGCCCCCCAAGAACAGACCCAAAAACTTCTGGGCTGCGATACTGGATGGTACGTTTATTCCAACCGGTCAAGCTGGAGCTGCTGAGGGTCAGGATGATGTGCGAGATGGGACTGTGGCGGATGTTCTCAGTCTTGAGTCTGATGCTCAAGGGACGAGGAGATGTATGCATGAGAAGCTGCCATGAGGATGAAGGGATGTTTCGAGGGGGAGTCGGGATGCGACTAGTGGCTACCCTCCCTCTTGATTTGTGCTTATTGTCAAGCCTGATGTGATGTACAATGCCTTCACTGACTTATTGAAACTCTGTGTACTGCCATGTAAATTGATCTACTGACCTCCCATATACCACATGTGAATGCCTTATTTTTGGTAATGTTTCTGTTTTCCTGCTTGTTTTTGAAAACGCAATAAACAGATTCATAAAAAAAAAAAGATAGAGAATGAACTTAACTAGAAATGGAACTACTACCGGCTACCCCATTCAGTTTCTCATACATCTCCCACTTCACAGAAGGGGCCCACCTCCAAAAACAATGCTGCTTGGAACACCTTCTCCCTAATCATCGAACATGACATGTACAACATTCTTTCTTCTTTAAACCCATCCAACAACTTCATGGACCCTCTACTGCCTCGCATATTCCAAGAGATCAAAACCTGTGTTCTCCCCTTATTTCCCAAGATTGTAAACGACTCTTACATTAAGGCACTATCCCTGACTGCCTAAAAATAGGACAAGTAACACCCAGTTTAAAAAAAAAACGATTGACAGATTGCTCTGATCCCAATAATGTCCGACCCATCTTCAATATCTCTACTCTGGCAAGGCTCTTAGAACAATGTGTCCAGAGTCAACTATGCAAACACATAGACAAATATCAACCCCTCGATCAACACCAATCAGGCTTCCATCAAGATCCCTGCATGGATTCTGCACTTGCTCATATAGTGGATGGCATACTAAAAATGCTGGATCAAAATGAATTATGCCCACTAATATTGCTTGATTTATTGGCTGCCTTTGACACCGTTAACAGGATAATCTATTGAGCCTATTGGAACAAAGAATGGGCTTAGCAGGGGTCATATTACAATGGTTCCCTTCATTCCTCAAAAACAGATTCCTTAGAGGCAAAATAAGTCCCACATGATCACTCTTGGGGTTCCTAAAAGATCTGCTCTCTCACCCATTCTCATTAACCTATTCCTGGAACCACTGCATACCTCCTAAAATCCTCTAAAACCCAATACTATATGTACGCTGATGACACTCAGATGTATCTCAAAATTGCCTCCCAGAGGACATTGTATCCCTCAATTCTATCTTATAAAATACACACCTCTGGCTCACGGTTAACCATCTCAAACTCCATGCAGTCAAAACCGAATTTCTTCTCATCTCTCCGCTGAACTACAGCCCCAAGATTGATCTATGGGTGAAACATCTTACAGCCCTCAAATGGTCACCCCACATCATAGACTTCACCAGATTCTTAGGTATTACATTAAACAAACACCTAAATATGCAGGATCACATTAGCGCAGCCACAAAAGGAGCAAACTACCAACTGAGCATTCTGCAGAAACTTAACTCTACCTACCACATGAAGACCTAAAAATAGCTGTCCAAGCTCGAGTATTACCCAAGCTGGATTATGGTAGTGCCACACTATGTGGCTTACCCTGATACTAATCGGCCCCTCTAAGGGCATCCCCAAACGCAGCAGCCAGACTTGTCCTCAGAACTAACAGAAACATACACATCATGCTCTAAAATCCTTAAACTGGCTACTGTACGAAGCAAGAAACACACAAAAAGAAAACAAGTGCCAGAGCATTCTACGTTATTGCACCCAAGATATGGAACACTCTACCACCGGATGTTCGCCTAATCTCCTCTATCTCCTCATTCAAAAAAGAAGCCAAATCTTTTCTACTGATTATGTTTTTACCCTAAAACAATTTATTCTGCGACATTGAGAATGTATAGCTACCAAACTCTTATGGGGATTAACCTTCCTATTACTGATTTTATTCAAGACCAATCCTTGTTATCCTATTTTACTTTCTAATTTGTTTCTCACACATGTGTTTCCTGTTCCCCAGGGCAGGTGTTACTCTACTTCTCATCATGTAAAGTGCTCTGATACCCACTAGGGTCATGTTTGCGCTATACAAAACTTTATAATAAATAAATAAATAAATACCCACGGCCATGGCTTGCAACCCGGGTTGGTGGAAACCTCCTAGCTGCTCAAACCATCACTGTGTCTGGCGGGTCCTCTTCCCTTCAAGCCTGTTTGGTTGGATCATCATGTAGCTTAGTCCAGAGAGGTACAATGGCCTAGAAGAAATCAACCAAGCTGAGCCTGATACCAAATCTCCAGAACCAGCAATCAATTTACAAGAACAGCTCTTTCCTGTAAGCTCTAGAGCAGCACAAGGAGGATTTATTCTTTCTTTATGCTAGACTCATACCCACTTACTCCATTGATGGAATGCATATAATCTTAATCATGTGTGATTAGAAATAACTATAAATTATCTAAATGTGCATGAGCATTTCTTCACTGAATGAGACAACTACATTACTTGTTCCTCTCTTGCAGATTAAGCAATGTCCCTCACTAACTACTGCAGTTTTCCCTCTGCGTTTCAACAAGCCTGCTGTGCCCATCAACTAGTATGTGAAGTTGGAAATGGACACCTGCCCAAGCACCTGGATTTCTTGTTGGGTGATTAGTACTCTATACAAATCAACATAACATAACATAATGAGTCTCTTCATGGAGTACAAAGAATGCAATACGTCCAACTTCAAACTCATCAAAACTATTACTTTCTCAAGACAACCTTCCACAAACCATCTATCATTCTGCAGCACTGCTGACATGTAGTGGCACTGTGAACAGAAAATAGGAACAATCCAAAGTACATCAGTAACGTTCACTCCCATTATGTATATACTAGATATTCGTGTCATTACATCATACATTCATTCTGGTATTAAAGATAATTTAGTATCACTCTGTTGTGTAAAGCCAGCTTGCCTACATTCAGACAACACATGATTTGAGGCAGAAAACGCTGCTTCTTCAGGACTGTAATAAAATAATAAACGTATTTTCATTTTAGAATTGAATTAAATTGAGTTGATCTAAAAAGTTGACATAATTATACCTGTACATCACTTATTCATGTTAATGGTGTAAAACATTTCTTGACGATAATAACATATATTACAGCCACTTTGACTAAAACACTTTCAGATGAAATATAAAGCAAAACTATCTTGACAATATCTTGAAATTAATGAAAGTCCTAAAAAAATTCATATTGGAAGGGTGGAAATGCAATAGACATGGCTCTTTCATAGTCATCACTGAATTTCATCTGTTGGCGATTTCACTCACCTAGTTACATATGTCTGTAGTGTATCATAAAAAAAGGTTTTCCGAATAAACATCAATTAACACGTTGTGTGTAGATAAGATGATTGTACACTAAACTTGAGATATGTACTGTAAAAAAATGCCTGCAAGAATGATTCAATTTGAGGGTTTTTTCTCAAGCTAAGTAAAAAGAGGTGGCCGTGGATCAAGAGGGATTCTTAGTTCTAATCAGGATGGTGAAAGCTTCAATAGGAATCATCCTTGCTGTTCAAATAGAATCAGAGAAATGTATGAACAATACAAAAGTAAATAAAATATAAGATTGAGCCAATACTCTCCTAGGTACCAAAGCATCTATCTTCTCAAATAAGACAATAATATTGAAAATATTAGTTTGGAAGTGAAATGCTTTTAATAGGTAGACAGCAGGATCAAACCCACATGCCTTGTCCTGCTAAAGTGTTCCCCATATATGGAGAGCTAAAGTGGACCCTTGCTTCTGGGACGGTATCTGAGTTGAATTACCTTATGCAATGAGTTTCCAAATAGACAATGCCAAGTAAACCTTATTCATGTAAACAGTCAATTTGATTGGTTCATGACCGTAAAGGGACCTGCACTCTACATTTTTCGTCTGTTTGACCTTTTTAAATATTCCTACCTGCTCACTCGGAAATAACTCTAGAAAGGTGAGGCTGCTAAGTGGGTTGCTAAGAAACACCCAAACAGTATAAAGTGATCTCTATTGTTTCTAAAAATGAGAAGCTTCAATAGGAATTATCTTTACAGCTTAAACTACATTGGTAAAAATGTATGAACAATACGAAATTCTATTAAATATAAGGGTACGCAATGCTCTTACTAGGTACTAAAGTTTCTATCTTCCCAAATAAAAGAGTAATATTGAAAATAAAAGTTTAGAAAGGAAATCATTTCAGCAAGTAGATAGCAGGACCAAGCCGGTGGTCCTTGTCTTACTAATGAGTTCCTTGTATACAGAAAGCTAATGGGGATCTCAGCTTGTGTGACAATACAATTCCTAGTTTCAGTTTGAATTCTTATTATTGTGATTATGCAATTATTCTTACTAGGAGCGGCAACGTCTGTTAAAATATTTGCAATCAGTGAGAGGTTCTTTAGTGCATACGGACACGATACACATGACTCATCAGCTCTTTAGTTAGGCTCCAGTCTGGGTTTTCAGTATAGTCTGAGATTGGTATAAGGAACAAAGAAGGGCCCCTGAAAATTAGACACAGTGTGGCAGGAACAGGTGAAAACAAGCTACAGAAATAAACTACATCTGCTACCTCAGATAATTTATATGGGTATCAATCTATAAACAGTAATATCCAAAATATACTTGAGTCATAGAAGTTATCCATTAACAAAATATTTATTTAGTATTTTTTATTTTCTTCCTTTTATATTTGCAACACTATATAATATTCACTTCTACATAACCTATCAATTACAAAATACTTAGGCTTTGACAAAACGCAAGATAAACACAGCATAAGGTATACATATATGATCTCGTAGATGATCCACCTGACACCACACTCACGCTAAAACAGTATATGTGCACTTATGCATACCCCATTCATACTTCATGCATTCACCCTCATTCAAACAGAATACAATACATTTAAAATTAGATTCTAATATAACAGATAATTTCTACTTATATGACACATAACTTAGAAAATGTTAGGCATATGTTTGCCCCATTTTCTGTAGAATTTTCTATTGCATAAGAAAATGACAAAAAATATATTTCAAGTCCTTTTATAAGTTGCAGGTCATGGAGACAGGCCCTTCAGCTAGACACATAAATAGTGAGGTCTTCTGGTTCACATTCAGTTTTAACTGGTGCCAACGCATGCTTCAGTGTAAGACCGAAAGTGGTACTACCTTCCTCAGGGTGCTAAGTAGCAGAATATGAATAAAAGAAAGAAGGGGGGGTCGTGGAACAGCTGGGAGAAAACTGAACAAATCTGAAACAAAGAAATGGCTCAAGTTACTAAAAAATTAAAGCATTCATATTTAAAAGAGTAAGTGTACTTAAACATCAGAAGACAGGGTGCGTAACAAGAAGGTACCCACTTACCCCACTGTGAGAAAAGATACTTTATCAAAAAAGTTTCTCGAGCCTAACAGAGAGCCATTACACCAATAAAGTGTGCATACCAAAACAATCCAACTTATACAGTGAAAATGAATAGCCCCTTGTTGACATCAAAGTGTGGACATAGAAGACAAACATAAACCTCCAATGTGTAAAATAGATTTTGCTCTCCCCAAGACTACCAAACAGAAATGGCACCCAAACTGAATGTATATATAGCAGCTTTTAGGTCCAAACAAAGTCTACAAATTGATAGCGTGGTAAACTGAATCCCAAGTTACACAGCTGCACACCAACAGGAGAGGCCAAGCGATCAAGGGGTCGCTGCCAGCGCAGAATCCTCTAAGGTAGGACAGAGAGAAAGAGACCACTTACAAAGGTAAGAATGTGTATCTGATGGGGATATGGAGCAAAGGTTGGGAAACACTCACCTCTATGTGGGAGCACAGAGATAGCATTACTCCTCCTAAAAGGGCCAAACTGTAGGCCAATCTTCAAAGACAATAAGTCTTTGCAAATGGGGTTACTTGTCGGTTATGTCAGAATCCTTGTAAGGGATGTAGCACTGAAAACCCATACATTTGTGCTTTAAAATATACTACAAGGAGGAAGGGGAGAAGTTAATTGTATGGACTACAGAATCTATAATAGGCACAGCAATTCTGAAAGGATTGCCCGCAAACCAAATAAAATAAATAAGATCGTAGGTAAAAGTTGCGATATATCTGAAAGTCTCCATGTCTCCTAAAGAGGCTACTGAGCCAGGAGTGGAATATTTCCACCTACTCTGAGTAATGAAATACCAAAGTGTAAGCAGGCTACATGAAGACAAGAGTCCTGGACAGCCAGTACTTATACCAGGCCTCATAGGAGACCCTCTCCAGTCAGTAATAGTGGCACAAGCCAAAAAATGAACAGCTGGAAGATGGAAGATAGTGAACCTATTGATAGTGATTCTAAATGGCATAGGGGCATATTTACAAGAGTTTATTGCCACAGGAGTTAAGCTACTTAACATGGCTTAACACCGCCTTGTAAATAAGGCCCGCTTTCATGCAGCACTTAGCATGAGAAGGGCGGGACTACGGCAACGCCCTCTACGCCGGAACCACCGCCAAGCTCCAGAAGAGACTCCAGCGGATCCAGAACGCCTCAGCCAGACTCATCCTCGACATCCCCCGACGCAGCCACATCTCCGGACATCTGAGAGACCTGCACTGGCTCCCCGTCAACAAGAGAATCACCTTCCGTCTCCTCACCCACGCACACAAAGCCCTGCACGATCAAGGCCCGAGCTACCTCAACAACCGCATCAACTTCTACGCTCCCAAACGCCACCTCCGATCAGCCAGTCACGCCCTCGCCGCCGTCCCCCGCATCCGAAGAACGACAACAGGAGGAAGGTCCTTCTCCTACCTGGCCGCCAAGACCTGGAACTCACTCCCGACCGACCTGCGCCTGACCCAAGACCACCTCTCCTTCAGGAAGAAGCTCAAGACCTGGCTGTTCGAGCAGTAGCAGCACCCCCCCCCCCAAGCGCCTTGAGACCCTCCGGGTGAGTAGTGCGCTCTATAAATGTCCTTGATTGATTGATTGATTGATTGTTGTGGTAGGTGTTCCGCCGCAACACCCATTGCTTTTTGACGCTGCCCCCTATTTACAAGGGTGGTGTAAATATGGGGCAGCGCCAAAATTAAGACCAGGGAAAACCTGGTCTTAACATGGTGAAATGAGGAGAAAGGTTTAATTTCTCCTCGTTTTTGCCACATAGAAGTAGCAAATCGCCATGAATGATTGTTATTTGCAGGAAGGTGTCCCTTCCTGCACATAAACAATCATTAAAAAAAATGACGATTTGCAACTTCTATGTGTGCTGCACAATGCAGCACACATAGAAGTTACAAATCATCATTAGTGATTGTTTATGTGCAGGAAGGAGCACCTCCCTGCACCTAAACAATCATTCCCTCAATGCAGGCACCACTGCTCTATGGCGCAAGGGTTCCTGCCTTAGTGCTAGGCAGCTGATTATAGCGCCAGAACTAGGGAAAACACAGGAATGTGAAGTACCATTGTAAATATGGCACATCCCTATGGTTTCAGAACGGAGTAGCATGGTGTTAACAATGTTTGCTTAATGCCATACAGAGCCATTCACTTGTGAACATGCCCCCTGGTGCCAAGAATTAGCGTGGGTTACCTTACAAGCGGCCCAGGGCTAGGAAGTGTGCACACACAGTAAGAGCATTCATACATCACTGATAAGGCCTAACCCCGATATATATGAGGGTTAGTGAAAAGGATATATGCATTGGATCCTTCAGTACAGTACTATGGCGGAATCACGCTATATTTCTGTGTATCCCCTTTATTAGGAATTAACATAGGTCATTACAAGTCCCTCAATCAGGCACAAAAGTGCAATACAGGTTTCCAGTTGGAGAGCATTGAAGACTATGAGGGAGCCACAAGAGGTAGATAGGTGGGGTTCCCAGTAGTGTTGTTCCCCAGAGAGCCATGTCCAAGAGTTAAAAGCATCCGTACACCTTACCTGAACTACACGGCAGATCGTCATTTGATCACCACAAGCATGCCAGGTCCTGTAGCGAAAGTGACTGGAACAAGCCGAGCCTGTCGACACCAGTTTAAATATCTGGTACAGAAATGTATGTGAGGAAGATGCATAGGAGAACTAACCTACGTACGATACCTAGGCAGGATAGAGACTAATTTTAGCCACCATATTGGGTAAAAATTAGGGACACTCATGTCAGATAACTCTAGAGGAAAAAGGAGAAAGGATCCTTTATGCCAGAGTGTGGCCATCATGCGTCACTGGAACAAGACCAATAAATATCGACCAGATGGGCAGGCCCCTAGGGAGAGTAGGGAGAGTACATGTAGTCTCCACAGAGCAAGTAAATATAGTGAAACAAATTTACTGTAAATGGGCAACCAACAGAGTGCAAACCAGAATATATAAATGGATGAAAATATATAGTATGTGAATTAAGGAAAAAAATGTAGCCTAATGATATCAAATGGAAACAATTAACACACGAAAAAGCATTGCACAGAAAAATATACAAAAAAAATATAGAGTGAGGACTCAACATGGTGTGCTCCTGATACCACGGAAGGACTTATGTGGGAGAGGTCAGATGACGCATCCGGGAGATGATATAGTAGTTTTCAGTGAGCTACGGGTGGACTTCTTATGAAATGAACCTAATGTATTTTCTTAGTTTATCAGTCTTCTTTTCTTTTGGAGCAGGTAGTCACTGAATTAATCAAGTTCTGAATTTACTTCTTCAATTCAATTCCTGGACTCATCGAGTGCATTAATTTTTCTAAAGTTCTCCTCAAGTTCCTCAATCTCTTTTGTCAGAATAGCAACCACCTCTCTTGCCATTTCTTTAATGAGGATCATCCAGTCACTGAAGCAATGGTTAAATATCAATGACCATTTCTCCAGGAATTTCCTGATTTTTACGAATAAGCCTGAAATATTCCTTACCCTCAAACCTATAGAGATGATACCAGCTTTTAAGTATTCAAGCATAAAGTCAGCATGTGACTCAGTTCTCTTTGCTTTCTTTTTCAGATTAAGAAGTTTGTCACATTCATCATTCAGTCCTTTTGAGATGGCTATCGGTCTCTCCCCTACATTGGTCTGGCCGAGAAGTTTACAAAAAAACCTTCATTGCTAAAACCAAAGATTCTAATGCTCTCCATATATATGCAGGGTTAGCGGATGGATAAGGACTCTCTGGGCCTCATTTATGAAAAGTGTTGCATAGCTGCAGTGAAACAACACGGTGCGCCTTACTTGCAACACCATGGGTGCTAAATATTTACTGTATGGCGCTTAATGTCGCAAGAATTAACAGATACGACAGGAATCCTGAAGTATCTGTTGACACAAAAATGTCAAATTCCGGGAGTGTGCCTGGAAACAGACACAACTCCAATAATGTGTGATTTCATATGGGGCAAACCCCATGTGGAAAGGTCTGTATCACCCATTATGCCTGCTTCAAGCAGGCGTAAGGGTTTGACACAGAGACGCCGTAGAAGTGGTGCAGTGAAATCTCATAGATTTCACTGCAACTCTTCTACAAGGATTTTCTGCATCGGAACGCCCACGCTGCATACATTATACCTGTTGAAGGTATAATGTAGATCAGGGGTTTATAAAGTAACACATCCACCTAGATGCGTCACTTTGTGAATATTGTGCAGTGTGGCACATATTTTACACCGCCGCAGCATCACAAAAGTGACGCAATTGCAGCATAAGGGCCTCATAAATAAGGCCTTAAATATTCAAACTCAGGTAATATACACAGTGTTCAGAATAGAAAGTTACACACCAAGAACAAATCCAGGCACCAAAAGGTAAGTTATTCATACACTTACTCTATTCAACACAAGAACCCTCACAGCAACATGCTGGGAACATTATAAGGAGTATAGTAGGCCTCTGAAAATTAGGTATAGAGTAGCAGGACCAGGGGCAGTAAGATATAGAAATAAGCAACATCTGCCACTATATGGGTACATCTCTATAAACATTAATATTCAAAATATACTCTTGAGACATACATATAATCCAGAGAAATATATTTATCTAGTGTTTTTTTCTCTCTTTCTTTATATTTGCATTTTTAACACTATACAACACTCGCCTCTAAATAGCCCATTAATCACAAAATACTTAAGCTTTGACATAACACCAGATAAACGCTGTATAAAGTACACATATATAATTTCACAGCTGATCCACCTTACACCCCATTCATGCTAAAACGTTATATATACACAAATGCATATCTCATTCATACTTTATGCATTAACCCTCAATCAAACAGAATACCATTAAAATATTTTTTGATACAGAACACCAGACCTAAGAAAAGAATATGTTCAATTGAAAATTAGATACTAATATAACAGAACTTTTCTTGTCATATTAAACATAACAGAATATGTTAGGCATACTTTCATCCCATTTTCTATAGAATATATAACTTCATACGAACATGACAACATAATATATTGTCAAACTCTTTTATAGATTGGAGATCATGGAGACATGTAAATGGTGTGGTTTTAGCGTTCACATTTAGAGGTAGCCACCGCCGGCCTGGCGGGGGCAATCCGCCCGACATCCGCAAGTGAATTCCCCCCCGCCATATTAGTATGGCGGGGGGGAACGCGGCGGACGGAAAGACAGTCCGCCGCTTTTCCGCCCCGGTCGCCTTGCGGCCGGGGTGGAAAAGGATTAATATGGTGGCAGTGTCTAATAGACACCTCCAGCCATATTACGAAGGGCCAATTCAGATGCCTTCCACCACGGAAAGACATGCAGTCTTCACTCTGGGGGCCCGCATGGGGTGTGGGGGGTGCACAGGGGGGGTACCACATACATTAAACAGCAGGCACCGCGCGGTGCCTGCCGCTTCGTGTATGCAAATTCATGCATGCATTTCTGACATTGTGTGCGGGCGGTGCAGTGAGCACCGCCCGCCACAATGTTAGAAATGAGGGATGCGCCCGCCACTGTGGCGGGCGCATCCTAATGCTAAGGTCGGGACCCCCGCCCTTAAGGCAGGCGGTCCCGTTTTCCGCAAGTGTGGCGGGCGGGCAAAGTCCGCCCGCCATCCTAATGGGGGCCTTAGTTTTGAATGGCGCTGATGCACGTTTCGGTGTAAGACCAAATACGGTACCACCTTCCTCAGAGCACTAAGAAGCAGAACATGAAAAAATAAAGAAGGGGGAGAGTCGGGGAACAGCTGGGAGACAACTGAACACATCTGAAAAAAAGACTTATTGTCTTTGGAGACTGACCGACAGTTTGACCCCTATAGGAGGAGTAACCTACCACTGAGCTCCTCCGTAAAGGTGAGTGTTTCCAGACATTTCCTCTATTACCACATCAGATACACATTCTTATCTTTCTAAGTAGACTGCATATCTCTTTCCTACTCCAGTGAGTATCTCCTTGGAAGCGACCCCTAGGTCCCTTCCTCTCCTGCCAGTGTCCGGCCGTGTAACTTGAGATTCAGTTTACCATGCTATCAATTTGCAGACTTTGGTAGAACCAGAAAGTTGCTATATATACATTCACAGTTTGGATGCCATTTCGATTTGGTAGTCTTGGTGGAAGCAAAATCTATTTTACACCTTGGAGGTTTATGTTTGTCTTCTATGTCCACACTTTGGTATCAACAAGGTTTGCACACTTTATTGGTGCAACAGCTCTATGTTAAAGTAAAGGAACTTTTTCGATATAGTACCTTTTATCACAGTGGGGTAAATGGATACCTTCTTGTTACACACCCTGTGTTCTGTTGTCTAAGTACACGTCCTCTATTAAATATGAGTGTTTTAATTTTTTTGTATTGTGGTTTCAGATTTGTTCTGTTTTCTCTTAGCTTTTCCCCGACCCCCCCTTCTTGCTTTTATTCACATTCTGTTACCTAGGGCCCTGAGAAAGTTGATACTGCATTTGGTCTTACACCGAAATACACGTCAGCGGCATTTGAACCAGAAAGTAAACCAGAAGACCGCACTATTTACATGTCTAACTGATGGGGTCTGTCTCCATGATCTCAATCTACAAAAGAATTCGAAAATATATTGTGTTGTCATGTTCGTATGAAATTATGTATTCTACAGAAAATGGGATGAATGTATCTCTAACGTAGTCTAAGTTATGTGCAATAAAACAAGAAATTGTCAGTTATATCAGGATCTAATTTTGAAGTTATGCTTTCAGTTCTTAGATCTGGTCTGGTGTTTTGTATCAAAAAATATTTTTATGTTTTGTGATTAATAAGTTATTTAGAAGTGAGTGTTATGTAGTGTTAGAAATGCTAATATAAAAGAAAGAGAGAAAAGAACACTAAATAAATAGATTATTTCTGAGCGATCTGTTTGGCTCAAGAGTATATTTTGGATGTCAATGTTTACATAGTTATACCTATATAAAATATCTGAGGTGGTAGACGTTGTTTATTTCTGTAGTCTAAGATTGGTCACTCGATTCAGGTGCTCTGCACCAGTAATCATTTCAACCAGTTTATATAGAGGGAAAGTTTTATGTTTTCTTTAGCACTGGATGGATATGGACACTCTGGAGTACATTCCTTCTACATTATCTTAAGGCTGAGAATGGGACCTGAGCTATTTAATATCAACTAGTTTTAGTTAGGATAACATAACTTTTACATTGTCTTTTATTTTGTTTTTAGCCTATTATACCCAAGTTGATGTTATTTGGTCTACAAGCGATTTGTACTATTCCAGTGAGCATCTCAAAACTATCTTGTTAATTTTAAAACTGATAAAATGATTTGCAAAAGGCAATATGGTTTATTTAAAATTATGTGTCTCTTTGACTAGGTTACCCATCCTCTCCGAAACACATAGTTCGCAACTGGGAGCATTACTGCTAGGAATTTAATCGTACAACACGAGCGGGAATTAGCTCACTGTATTAGGAAAATACTTTAGCATCGATCCTGCTATCTACTTGTTGAAATTAATTCACGTCCATATTTTTATTTTCAATATTAATGTCTTATATGAGAAGATCGATGCTTCAGTACCTAGTGAGAGTATTGAGTCACCCTGTTTGGGGCTTCTTTTCAACCTGCTTAGCAGCATCCCCTTTCTAGAGTTATTTCCGAGTGAGCAGGTAGGTCAAACAATTTCTTTTTTTAAACACTTTATTTTTGGAATTTTTGGATTAACATACAGTCATACATTTCAGTTGATGCAGAAGGGAATTTCAGCAGTTGGATCAGTAGCCAGCGGTGTATGAGTAATACATAGGTGAAGCTCAACAATTCATTTAACATAGTAAGATATATAGCCTGTTATGCAATGTAGGCAGGAGACACCTCAGCCCCCGACAATGTCATAGCCAACATAAAGTACTTGTAGTATTGTATTTCACGCAAGTGTGAACCTGATTCCGAGTCATGACCGTGGCCTCACCAGTGAAATGCCGCCCACCCATGGTGACTCTAGCAGGCGGCAGTGCCCTCCGTAACCACTTCTAATCCTTGCGTGTCAGGGGTGTGTACCTCATCTGGCGTTGTCTCTTTTTGTTGTAAGTATGACTACAATGGTCCCCATATATCTTTGGGTCTGGAGGGCATGGGTTGGGTCTCTGCATGAATCCTACACTGGTCTTGGCAATATACCATATCCTGAACCCATTCCTTAAATTTAGGGGCGCGGCCCCTCCCCCACCTACAGGCAAGGCGTCGTTTGGCCAGCAATATTGACACATCCAGGAATTTCCTGCTGTTTTTCGGTATCTGTGCTGTTTAGCCTAATAACAATATCAGTGGATCTTTGGGAACGCTAGTTTCAATCATCTGTTCTATTGCGTTGTGTACTTGCTCCCAGTATTGCCCCACCTGTGGGCTCTCCCATGCTAAGTGCAAGAAGCCGGCCCCGGGTCGCCCACATTGTTCGCAACAGTCTGTGTCAGATAGTCGCGCTATCAGCAGAGTCAGGACGTTGTTGCGGACAGCTCCGCCGGACGGGAGTCTGCTACCACAGTTTTGGCGTGCCGCTGGCGATAAAATGCACCGACCTTGATGATTATGGTGTCGGAACGCCTCGACTATGATCAGCGGGTGTTTCTAAAGTCTAAAAACGCCTAAAGGAAAAATTGTGGAGCGGAGAAGTAAACACTTCGGCCGGGGGTTAAAAATGGCGGCGCCCGCGAAATACAGCTTAAGCAGAGAAGAGCCTCAAAGGACCTCGAATTATGCCCACACATACTCCGTGAGGGATCTCATGGAATCAGAGGAGCAGCGTAAGTGAGCGACTGGCACCGGGCGCTGTGGGGTATGAACAGTGAGTGATTCCTGGCGTGCGTTCCACGGAGCTCCGATACTGGGCAAACTGGAGGACGCAGTTGAACGCATAGTGTCTGAGCGCTAAATGCACCTCAAAAGACCTCAAATTATGCCCACACATACCCCATGAGGGCTCTCATGGAATAGGAGGAGCAGCGTAAGTGAGCGACTGGCACCGGGCGCTATGTGGTTTGAAAAGTGAGGGATTTCTGGTGTGCGTTCCACGGAGCTCCGATACTGGGCAAAATGAATGAAGCAGTGAAACGCAAAGTGTCTGAGCGAGAAATGCACCAGTAGCGGACACTGGGTTCATGCTTTGATGCTCTTGATCGAAATGCACAGTGACACATAATAGAAAAAAAAGAAAAAAAAAAAGCCCTGCACATCTGGACTCTCCGTGCGCTGACTGAAGCTGACAGAGACAACGTGCGCATACTGCTCCGATCCACTAGAGGCCGCTTGTAATGGAGGTTCGGCGGTGATGAAGGAATTGAAGGACACAGGTCTTAATGACGCTCCAGGCTCTGGACAGGTCGCTATAATTACGATAGCAGCCACTAAGTATATGTGCAAAAATGTGCCACACTGCAATGTGACATAATCACATTAGCTAAAGGAAGAGGAGACGCTGGGGGGATATGGTGACACAGGACTTGACCATTCAGTATGATTAGACTGCCAGACATGCACTCAGCGGGAAGGGACGTCTCTGGCAACGACTTCAGGCTATTTGCATTCGCCTGCTTGCGGGTTCATTGTATCGCGCTACTGTGCAGCCTGTGGATCTGATGCCCATCAGGAGGGGATAAATGAGAGCGCACTGCCTATGATCGGCGAACATACTGCAGACAGAATTGCTTGTGCGTGAGTTCCGGTTTGCCCAGGGTGTTTCCGTAGGATGTACTGCTAAGGAGGGCTGCCTCATTACTTCTTGACCCTGCCATAGGTGGGGATGTCGAGTAGGAGCTCTCTTACAAGAGCTCCAGGGTAGGGGATCACTCCATCGGACAATATCCCTCGTTATTCCCGCCATCCACCCGTTTCCCTCGACCCATAAGCCTCACTACTGTTATTGCTTTATTCGTCTATATCCCTTCATGTGCTTATGGTCTCTACTTCTAAATGTTTATATCTAGTGTCAGTTTTTATATGACTTACCACACAGTGTAGCCTGACGAGGATTGATGCTGAGGTCTGGCTCGGGACCAGGGTTTAAGTCCCGCCCCTGCAATTCTTAATTCTATTTTTGGCACGTTATTAATGTATGCTTGGCTATATTATTTTTATTGCTGTTTTTGTCTGTATCCCTTGCAACTCATAATTCTTTTATTTGCATCTATCCCCTACAATTCTTAATTCTCCTATTTGCACTTTTTTAATATATGTTCGGCTATATTATTTTTATTACTGTATTTTGCCTGTATCTCCTGCATTTCACAATTCTTTTATGTGCTTTTATGTGCTCCTTATCAATGACTTGTTGTTATCCTCTGAGGCGGAAGCCGGAGGACTGTATTTTCATCTGTTTTTAAAAAACTGCACCATTTTCATTTGTGTTAGAATTTTAAAGACCTTAGAGCTCACCTGCTTGGAAGCGCTGACTTGAACGCGCCCTCACAAACCTCCCCGACCACCCCTGACACAGCGACCCCAGCGCTGAATCAGGAAACGCCCAAGGCGGTAGCCACGCCCACTGCGAGGCCACGCCCACCCCCAGAGAATACAAATGTGCCGGCCATACCAGCGCAGCGGACGAGCGCAGCGGGGGCGCCGTTTGCGCGCCAAAGGCGCGCCTAAGGCAAGCCCGTCTGCGCCCGTCCGCGCACGACCGGGCCTAGGGCCACTACCCCTGCCGGACACAGCTGCCCCTAAGGTAAGATACTCACGTCGGGAGTTACTAAGTCTCAGACCCCCACCCCCTCTTGTAAATACACTCACGACCTAAATGGACCTTTCATCCGCTGTACCCTCTGCAAGCCAGTACAACGCAAATTACTTATAAAACCTCACAAACCTGCTGCCCTGATACTGGCCTCACTTAACTGCCGTTCGCTCCCCAAACATGCGACGCAGATCAACCACCTCATTGAAGACCAAAAGATTGATATCCTCTTCCTCACGGAAACATGGCTCGCCCCACATTCTGAGGCAGACATGGTGCTAGCAACCCCTCCAGGCTTCCTCATTCAGTCCCTACCCCGCCCCCTAGGCCGAGGTGGCGGTGTCGCCATCATCCACCGGGACCACCTTCTTTGCAAATCTGAGGATGCGCAGATCCCTGACTCTGAAAGCCTGCAATTTACAATCAAGCTAGACTCGACCAACTCTCTGACAGGAGTCCTTGTCTACCGCTCTCCCGGGCATCCAGGCCCTTTCGCGAGCGCTCTCCTGGACACTGTAGCAACCCTGGCCCACTCCATATCGAATTTCCTGATAATAGGAGATCTTAACATCCATCTCGATGACCCTACTGACCAGACAGCAGCAGACCTGATCGCTGATCTGGCAGCACTTGACATCCACCTCCTTAATTCTGGACCCACTCATACCAAGGGTCACCTGCTGGATCCAGTGTTCACCAACACTCCATTGATGCAAGTGAAGGATGCCTCCCCCTTACCCTGGACAGACCATTTCCTAATTTCCTTCCTACTGCCAGGTTTCTTCAGGAAACCTCAAAAACCGCCCACCTACATAAGGGACAGGACCTGGTCCAGACTTCCTACCGAAGAGTGGGCCAGCATTCTTAAAAACTCCAGCCCGGCACGCGCAGACGACCCGGCTGTCGCTGACAGCAATTTCAGAGAGTGGATCACCACCTCCCTGGACTCCGTACTCCCACTAAGAACTAGGGAGGATAAAAACGGAAAACCTGGGTCCGCCCCGTGGTATACCACTGACCTCCGACTCCTCCGTAAAAACTGTAAAAGAGCCGAACGGCTTTGGAGGAAAGACTGGCAGCACTCCAGCAAGGAAGCATACCACAATACAGTCAGACTCTACAAAGATGCCATCAGGCACGCCAAAGCCTCCCACTATGACACGCGGATTACAGAATCTTCTAATTCAGCCAGGGAATCCTTCATAATCGTAAAGGAGCTGCTCAAAGTACCCCATTCCCCGTCCTCCAGTGTCCCCTCGGTGGACCGAAGTAATGACCTAGCCACGTACTTCAACGATAAAATCGCTCGTATACTAGTTTCCCTCCCCCCTTCCGGGCCCACCAGCCACTTGGACAATCCGACACCCCCCAGTCAAACCGAAAGTAATCCTCGTCCTCAACTTGAGACATTCAGGCCAGTAACATGTCTGGAGGTCGAGCGAACCATGACCAAAATGAGAAGTGGTTCACCACTTGATGCGGCTCCCATCAGATTCCTCAAAACTGTGGCCCCTGTCATCGTTCCCACGGTCACGGAGCTCATTAATAGCTCACTTACCCAGGGATCTGTCCCTGCCAGCTGGAAGAGCGCGGTGGTAAAAGGACTCCTTAAAAAACCACAGCTCGATCCAGCAGACATGGGAAACTATCGTCCAATTTCTCTCCTACCGGCAATCAGCAAGCTAGCTGAGAAACTGGTCAACAGACAATTGTCCCAGTTTTTTGAAACAAACAACATCTTACGGGAATCCCAAACTGGTTTCCGCCCGGGCCATGGCACAGATACTGCCCTCCTCGCCGTCATCGAGGAGGCAAGGCGCATACTGGATTCAGGAGGGTCAGTGGCAGTGATCCTCCTGGATCTCAGCGCAGCCTTCGACACAGTCAACCACCGTGTCCTCCTCCATCGGCTCGCGGCAGCAGGGATCACCGGGACGGCACTTAGTTGGACAGAATCCTTCCTCACCGGACGCACGTTCCAGGTATGGGACGGCAACTACCACTCAGCCACCCTCCCCCTCACAAGCGGGGTCCCTCAGGGATCTTCCCTGAGCCCGACGCTTTTTAACGCATATATGGCTCCCCTGGAAGACGTGGTGACACCATTTAACATAAAAATGGTAAGCTACGCTGATGACACTCAACTGGTCGTCTTTCTATCCCAACTAGTCGACCACCTGGAGAAACTGGCGAACTGCCTTACCCAAATACACAGCTGGATGAGTGATTCATCACTAAAATTAAATGGGTCTAAGACCGAAGTGATGCTCCTGGGAAAACAATGGGCAACTATCCCCCCAACAGTCTGGCCTGACGTATTCGGAGAAATCCCCTCCCCAAAGCGTGAAATCAAAACCCTTGAAGTATGGCTCGAACCGGAGCTCACCATGAAGACGCAAGCGGCCAAAACTGCTGGCACCTGCTTTGGGCTCATGCGCACCACCCGTAATATCTTCCCATTACTACCACCTGCCTCTAGGAAACTTCTTATCCAGGGGCTAGTATTGTCCCGTCTTGACTACAGCAATATGGTCTACCTGGGTGCTCCAGAGGCCACCCTGACTAGACTACAGCGGACACAGAACGCTGCGGCCCGTCTGCTCACGAACCTTCCTTCGAGAGTGTCAGCAAAACCAGCCCTCAAGGCCTTGCACTGGCTCCCTGTTCGCCAAAGGGTGGAATTCAAAGCCATGTGTACAACACACAAACTTATCAACGGATCTGGCCCTACTATCCTCAGCAGCCTGGTCACCCCCTACAAAGCATCCAGATCCCTCCGTTCAGACAGTGAGCACCTGGCCAACGTCCCCAAATTCAAAAGGACCCGCACCGGAGGCCGACGATTCTCGGTGCAAGCGGCCGTGAGATGGAATTCCCTCCCACGCACCCTCAGACTGGAAGCCAGCTACCTGACCTTTCGCAAAAAACTGAAAACGCACCTATTCCCGAAATAACCGTTCCTCCTTCCTCCCTCTCCTTACAGGATAAACAATCTCCTTACAGCGCGGGGATGCCCTTGGGTCACCAGGCGCTATACAAATCGCTAAAATAAATAAATAAATAAATAGTTGGAACCTATATTTACGTGCAGGGGTGTAATAGATTCTAGGTAGAAATTTATAGTGAATGATTTTGAAGCGACAACTGGAGGTTATGTGCCCCGTAACGCCACAACAATATTCCCACTGCTCATCAGTCATCCCCCTGTCCAGATTCTCATTCCAGTGTCCCCTTGCCGTGCCCGTTACTACCGGGGTGTGAGTGCGAAGACTATCGTATATGCGTGAGACCATGTGTGCGCCATCCTTACTACTCAATACAGCATTTAAGGTGGGCAACGCAGATCGGCTCCTTTGGGTACTCTGGAAGTAGAGCCTTCATACCTTCCCTCAGTCGTAAATAGTAAAAAACCTCTAGGGGGTTAGGGGTGTGTCCACCAAAGAAACTTTCTCGAGTGCGAAATTCTCCTCCAATGAATAAGTCCCCCCATGAAGTTATGTGTAATGCGCGGCACATTTTTTGAAATCCTGCTTCTTGTAGCAGTGCTACCTGGGGATGATATGTAAGAGGCATTCGTGGCGCATATAGCAGTGGCTCTTGTATTCTACGCAATATTCTCTGCCATGCCTTAATCGTGCAGGTTACCGTAGTCAGAAGAGTGTCCAATGCGCTTGTGGGCCCATAGACAATTCCATTTAGGGGTACAGGGTGTGCGATCCAGTCTTCAATAGCAATCTGGGGCATATATTGAGCTGGTTTAACCCAGTGATATAGATAATGGGCTTGCGCGCTAAGGTAGTATACCTCAAAGTCTGGTATATCAAAGCCCCCTTTGTTATACGGTTGTGTCATAACAGCCCATTTGAGTCTTGGTTGTCGCCCCCCCCCATACTAATCTAATCAATTCAGATTTCAAAGTCTTAAAGAAAAAAGCACCTGGGTTGGACAGGATGTTAAGAAAGTAATATAAAAAATGGGGTTATAGGACCATTTTAATATGGGAAACTCTGCCAGCCAGGGACAGAGGGAGAACAATCTATCGTGTGACAGTATCTATCAATTTCGTAATGGCCGTTCCATAATTTAGCCGCAAAGTCTCTACCCTGTCTCTGGAAATCTGAATCCCCAAATAGCGCAGATCAGAATGACACCATTCCAGGGGGAAGTCCAAGGGAAACTCCATCACCGCAGGAGTTAGCGGAAAGAACTGTGACTTTCCCCAGTTTATTGTACCTCCGGACAGTCTACCAAAGACAACAAATTCGCGCAACAAAGCATTCAATTTATTTTGGGGATCCTTGATGTATAGAGTGACATCATCAGCGTACAGTGATATGGATATCTGACGCTGGAAGCATCAGAAAGCGCTGTCTTGATGTAACTGCCGTATACGACACGCTAATGGTGCAATTGCAATAGCGAACAGTAGGGGGGATAGGGGACACCCTTGTCGGGTGCCCCTCGTGATCTTGAGGGGCTCCGATAGGCGGCCATTTGCAAGTACTTTCGCCGTAGGCTCTGTGTACAGCAAGTGCACCCATGCCAGAAAGACTGAGGGAAAGCCCATTTTGTGTAAAACAGTAAAAAGATAGCGCCATTCTACAGAAACAAACGCCTTTGAGGCATCTAAAAACACTGCGGCGAGTGGGATCTCGGGGCAACCGTTTGTATGAGTGAAATAAGAGTTCTGAGGTTATGAGATGTCACTCTTGTCGGGACAAAACCCGATTGATCTGGAAGTATTATTCTAGTCATTAGTAATGACAACCGTGTGGCCAAGACCTTGGCCAGGATTTTTGCGTCACAATTGATTAACGACAATGGCCTATAGGAGTCACACCGCAGAGGGTCTTTGCCTGGCTTCAGTAGGGATGTAATCACCACTTCGCGCATAGATCGGGGCAGGAGCCCCGTCTCTATGGAGTCTTCAAACACCTCCTTCAGTACCGGTGCCATAATGTCGATGTAACATTTATAGAATTCAGCGGAAATTCCATCTAAACCTGGTGCCTTTCCATTTCCCAGAGACATTATGGCTTCCTTAATTTCATCCAGCTCCAACGGAGCATTTAAGAAGATTCTGTGCACATCGCTCAGCCAGCATAATGCCACCTCACCTAGAAAGACGTCTAGATCTATGGCCCCCGTGGATTGCGTAGTATATAAGTGTGCACAGTGTGTATAGAGGGCATTAAAAATGCGGTCACTATCCCTGCAGGCCTCTCCCCCCGGATCAATAATTTCTAATATGGTGTTGGTGCCCCTGTCAGTCCGTACCACCTAAGATAATGCTCTCCCTGGCCGTTCTCCCTCACTATACCTGCGAGCTACCCAGTATTTACTTCTAAATTTGGTTTCGCGTTGCGCCTCCTCCTCATATTCTGACAATTTACTGTTGGTGTGCAATACCTCCATCCCGGCCCGCCATTTGTCTCTCCAGTGTCTTTAACTCTCCCTCTAATTTATGCAGGGTGCGGTGAATATCTCGGAGCACTCCAAAGCTTTTGGCAATACACCACCACCGGACTAGGTCAAACAAACTATAAGATGTAAAGCGTGTGTCGCTTTACAGTCATAAACCAAGCAAACATACTGATTGCATGAATAAGGATTTCTTGGCATGGTCTCTTTGGAAACTCATTGCATAAGATAATTCATACCAGATATCATCACAGGAGCAGAAATCCCCATTGGCTTTCTGTATACGGGGAATACATTAACACATGTTCAATCCTGCTATCTACCTGTTGAAAGAAAGAATTTGACTTCCAAATTTTTATTTTTAATGTTATTGTCTTATGTGAATAGATAGATGCTTCAGTACCTAGTGAGAGTGACGGCTCACCCTTATATTTCCTTCAATTTTATGTTGTTTGTTAATTTTTCTGATTCAGTTTGAGTTGCAAGGACAATACCCATTGAAGGTTCCACTTCAATCCTGATTAAAACTAAGATTCACTCTTGATCTATGCTCACCACTTCTTACCTACATTGTGAGGTAAATCCTACAAATTGTATCATTCTTGCAAGAATAATTTACAATACAGATCTCCAGTCTAGTATTTTTAAATAGAACTTTTGTGTTTTATTAATGCAGAGTACCTGGGAAACCACTTTTGAAGTCTACATACAATCAATTTATTTACAAACAACTTATTAATTGATGTTTATTGAGAAAACTTTTTTGTATGATACACTACAGACATATGTAACCGGGTGAGTGAAAGCACCAATAGATTATAATCAGTGATTTCTATGAGAGAATTGTGTCTATTGGGTTTCCACTTTTTCAGATATTCATTTTTATTGGGACTTCAATTAATCTCAAGAAATGGCCAAGATAATTCTGATTTGCATTTTGCCTGAAAGTGTTTTGGGCAAAGTCGATGTACTATATTTTATTGTCTTGAAGAAATGATTTTCACCGTTAACATGAATAAATGATGTACAGGTATAATTATGTCAACTGTTTTGGGCAAAGTCGATGTACTATATTTTATTGTCTTGAAGAATTGATTTTCACCGTTAACATGAATAAATGATGTACAGGTATAATTATGTCAACTGTTTAGATAAACTCAAATTAATTACATTTTTAAATGAAAAGAAGTTTATTATTTATTTTCAGGCCTAAAGAAGCGGCGAAGTCTACCATGAAACACATGTTGGCTGAAGGTTGTCAATTTGGCTCTACACAATAGAGTGAAATTAGATTATCTTTATGTTGTAACGATGGAAATTTGCTACCCGTTTTAACACCAGAATGAATGTATAATTTAATTACAAGAATACATAATTTATACATAGGAGTTCTATATCTCAAATAAAAGGAGTGTGCCTTACTGATGTACTTTGAATTATTCTATGCGCACAGTAAATATTGTTTCTATTGCTTATATAAGCCAGATAGGGCAACTGGCTTTTGTTGTGCCAGCTAGCACAGGACCTGCTTATCTTACTTCCCTATATATCTACTGCTGTTGTACTGTGAACAGAGTTGGATCTTTCTATGTGTGTGGAAATACTCCCTTTTTTTTGGCTGCTGAAAGACTGGTCAGATCTTGTTAACCAACGCTTGTTGTGCATGCAATCAGACATTTCTCATCACAACCACTGTTTGTGCAGGACACAGTTCAGCAACATGTCTGAAAATGTCCTGAATCTTTGCATTCTTGTTCCCCAGCTATGGAGTAGGATTGGGTCATCTATGAAATTTGTGGAGTAACCAAGGAACTGGTAGAAGTAGCAAACCCAATTGCACTTGCTCTAAAATTAACTTTCACCAAATAAATTGCACAATAAACTGTTACTCTTTATTCCAAAATTATCTATCGGTATACATGGACAGTTAGATACAGTACCTGAAGGAATTCATGATTTACACACAATTGATATGGCATGGGCTTTGATATGTGGAACCTCTGGTCATGATTTAAAAGCAACTTTTGAGCATGGGTATTGAGAATGTGTGAAGGTTTGTTTATCATGTTTTCATTCTTTTGTGGATTTACATCCTTGCCAAAGTTTGTATTGACTCAAACTTAAGTCTCATTAGAGGCAATGGTAGATTGCCATTATACCCTTTGAATATCTGTGATGGTGAAGAGGATTGCAAATTAGATGGCAGAACTTCAGAATGCTATGAAAGTAAAGAAGAATGTGAAGTGATAAGACTAATGAATATTGAAGTGTCCTAATTTGGCAAACAAAATAGCATAAAAAGGATGGATTTTAAAAGTGTAGAACTGGGTTTGCTTGAATTAGGTACCAGTGCAAGCATAGCTCTCTCTAGCTATGTTTTCTTGCTCATGCTAACATTTCCTCATATATTACTGTTGCCTACTTTATCTGTAGTTTGGTTCCAAAAGCCTGAAAATCAAGAGGTTACTGAGCCCAAACATTTACATATATGCACCTACATGAAGCTGATCTTTTTTCATTCTGATATTCCGAGACTATGCACCTGCTAGCAATTATTTTAAGACATAGACAAGTGACCAAACTAAAACAAAAAGCATTTTAGGACTTTCATCTACACCCTGCCTCCTGTCTGTGAGCTTGCTTTACAGACTATTGCTGTTGGAAAATCTGTGAATCTATGATTCAGATTAATTGTTCTGTCAATAAACCTTTTCAGTCTATTATTGGTGTGTATGCCGATTTATTTGACATAGTTAACTCAACTTCTTTGTCCCATTTGTTGACCAGTAATAAACAGTCCCTGAAAGCAAATCATGTTTTATTCTTTTTGTTTATTTCAACACAAACTTTATTGCATTCTAGTTATATGCCACATATTCATTTCACATTTCATTTAAATCAAGCTATTTATTATACACAACAGAACAAAGTATTGCAATTCCTTCTCAACTAACTGAGCACAGTTAATTACATTGTGCTCATTAGTAACATGCAATTCAATCAATCTTCTCCCTCCCCCTTTCAACTTGATGTTGTCACCTATTGGTTAATTTATAAATGGAAAGCTGTGCGTGTGACAAATTATAAATCCCTATATGCCCTTTGGTGGAAGAGTTAACAGTGTTGCTTTTGTTACTACAAAATCTGCAGAGGGGGCAGGTTCCTGCCTCTCGCAGGTTGTGTATGATGAAGTATTGCAAGCCATGTCCAAAATAGTAAAAGGTTGGAGGATGAGGACCTTCAGCATGGTGCCACACCAGGGTGTGTATACAGTAAGTCTGAGCTCACTGCTCTCCCTCTGCCGCATCATCCTTTACATTGAACCTTTCTAAAAAAATATGTCCCATTCTAGCAATAAGGGTTTTTTGCAGAAACCTCTATACTCTTCTGTCATAAGGCCCCACTTCCGGCTAGACCCCAGTGTGCAGTATCCTCCCACCACTGAGCTACAAGTGCACCCATTTCAGACTTCCAATGTTTCATTATCAGATACTTTGCCAACAGCAAGGCGAAGTCTGTTAAGCGTGCAATCACCTTGGAGCTTTTGGGCCAGGGCTATAAGCCTAAGATACAGTGGGATGTACGTCGTTTCAACGCATGCTTTTACAACGCATGCCTTTACGACGCAAGTTTTACAATGCAAGTCGTTACAACGACTTGCGTTGGGGGCGCTGGATAGTGAATAGTTTAATTTACTATTCCAACTCCAGTCCCCGTGGATAGTAGGGAAGGTGTTGGATAGTAAATTAAAACTATTCCCTATCCTAGAGCGCCCCCCCCAGTGCAAGTCGTTGTAAAAGTTGCGTTGTAATGGTTACGTCGTAAAGGTACTTTGTTGTAAAAGTTGCATTGTAAACGCTGTTCCCCGATACAGTGTTCTGGTGTATGCCAGTGCTTTGGGCCTGTCAACTTTGATAGTGCTGCCAATACGCCTGCCCAATAGTTGGATAAGGGGGGACACGCCCATAACATGTGTGTAGCATCTGCATCTACAGTATGACACCAAGGGCTCTTTAGGAAGCAGTGGGGAACATTTTATTAATTCTATGTGGTGTGAGATATGCTCTAAGTAGTATGGAGAATTGGATTGATCTAAATCTCGAGTTGCGCAGGATCTTCTTGGGATACTCGAGTAAAAAGTTAAATTTCCTTTCCGATATCTCTTGGATGAGGTTTGCCTCCCATTTTGATTTTAAGGATGTGAGGGGGATCATGAGGTGTGCCCAGAGTCCCTGATAGAGCCAGAGGCTCTAGTGTCTACCGTGTTCCATGGTATACAGTGCTTGAAGTAGCTCATGTGTTTCTGGTTCCCTCCCATCTGGTGCCTAGCGCTGGCGAACATAGCAAATGATGCTGCCATGTGTTAATAACAGTGTCTCTGATAACCCATGGGTGTGCACAAAATCGGAATGCCACATTAATGTGCCTTCTGCAAACAGCAAACTCACCATTAGTGCTCCCTCCTGCTTTCATGGGTTTAGTTTTCACGCCATCAGTTTTCCTGGAGATATGAGGACACCACATAAGGGGATATTTGGTGCATAGGGCGCCAGGGAGGCAGTGTAGCATAAAGCTGTCTTCCAATAGGTGATGGCTATGCGCAATAGGAGTGAATCCTTTTGGGGTAAAGAGGCCCCTGGACATACCAATTTGCTTAGCTGCCCCTAGCTTTTCTGTTGTGCTATGTATTCTGTTTCTGGTAGGTTATTCCCAGCCAACCAATAGGATAGCCCTTGTAGATGTCCGGCTATACAATAAGCTTTAAAGTCTGGGGCACCCCTGGTGCCTCTGTCCGTTGGCAAATACAATTTGGCCAGGCTTACCTTGTGTCGGCCACTACCCCAGGTGAGTTCTATCAGAGGTGGGGTTAGCAATCAGAACCCCAAGCCAGTACTATAATCGGCAGCCTCACAAAGTGGTACAACAAATGTGCTAGCAAAACCATTTCTGCCGGAGCTAGAGGGCATATCACTGACAGGGGCAGCCTGATCCTGAAACCCATTTGAGATTTGAGTGAGTTGATCATTCTCCGGAGGTTACCCTCCATTAAGTCCTGTGCCTAACGATAAACTTGAATGCCTAGGTAGCGAATGTTTGTGGTGCCTTCTGTATGCTTGTGTTCCTGAACAACAGTATGGGTTCCAGGTTGGTGTTGGCAAATGAGATGGCACACGATTTATCTGCATTTATATGAAAACTAGAAAGATCCTTGAACATGGACATTAACTGAGCTACACCTTCTAGTCCAGTGCGGAGGTCCTTCCGATACAAAATCATATCATCTGCATATAACGATATGGAGTGTGTTGTGTGACCTATAGGGAACACCCACTCTCTGGCATCTTGACAGATTTTCTGCACTACGGGATCAGTTTCCAAAACAAATAAGAGTGAAGAAAGCCGGCAGCCCTGTTGAGTCCCACATGATACTTGGTAGGAGGCCGAGATGTAGGACCCTGTTCTGGCCCTTGACATAGGCTCCTAATACAACAGTTTTATCCAGCAAATATAGGCTGTGGGTATCCCAAGTCGGGCCAACGCTGCTAACATAAAGTCCAACGTAGGGTGTCAAGGGCTTGTCGGATATCCCAGGAGAGACAGCCAGCAAATGGGTAGTGTCCCTGAACACTATCCATTATCTAAAGCATACAACATCTATTTAGGGAAGTATTGTGGAGTGGAACAAAGTCACACTGGTCCATGTGTAACAGGCGTGGGAGCAGGGGGAGCAACCGGCATGCCAGCACCTTCCTTAGGATTCTGTACTCTGTATTCAATAACAATAGGGGTCTGTGCAAGGACAGTTCTGTGTGGAACAAAATTCTACTGGAAGCCCATCTGAGACCGGTGTTTTATTCTGAGCAAGTTTTTATGGCCCCACATATTTCACCTGTAATAATCGGGGCATTGAGGGCCTCTCGATCATCCGCATGCACCCTCGGGAATGTCGTCCAGTGCACAAATTAGGCTCTGCCAACAGGGTTAGAGGGTGGTGGGTGGTGTACAAGATAGTGTAAAAGTCCCGGAATGCCGTGTTGATCTCCAGCTAGGTCACAGCTGTTCCCTAATTTGGTGTGTTTACTGATAGGAGGAGTGTGGGTGCTGGGTCTGGCTGGATTCATCGAGCTAGCTACCTGACTGGTCGATGCCGTGTGTGTTCTCTGCACATACGCCTTGTAGTCAATTAGTCAGAGAGGTTCAAGGAGTTCGGCATAGGTGGTTCTAGCATTTTGTAATGGAGTCGGGGCATCAACATTCTCCACCGCTGTCTGTTCTAATGGGCCCAGACTGTTCTCTACTGTGTGAGATCCCAAAGGACTTCTCTCTGGGTACTAAGCGAAGTGTTTATAGATGTTCCTCTTATCACCACTTTGAATGCCTCCCACTCCTCCAATGGAAAGGAGGCTGCACCGGAGCTTTTGAAGAAGTAGGCGTCAATTGTGTTGGCAAGTGTCTCTGTGAATACCGCATCCTCTAGGAGCCAGGTAGGGATTGCTGCTGGCGTCCGCCCCCAAGATAATGTTGTTTCTTGTGGATTGTGGTCAGAAAGTGTTTTACCTAAGTATGTGGCATGAGTAATGCTAAGTTGAAGGTGGGAAGGGCAGAGGAACCTCTCAGGGTAGAAATGAAGAGTACGTGGGGGAGAATCAAAAGCAAAAGAGTATTCCCTCATAGCTATGTTACGGCTACGCCATATATCCAGGAAGTCCCAGTCCTCCACCCAATGCTGCAACGCCCTAGCCTGTCGCATTGGACCAGTAGCAGGCAAGGGGGGTGTGAGCAATCCAGGGCTATATTCAGAACTGAATTGAAGTCCCCCCAAAACCCACGGGTATTGGGTCCAGTCCGCCAACACCGAGAACTGGTGGGAAGGGAAAACATCTTGTTCTGTATTCGGTGCATATATGCACCAAAGTGCAATCGATGCTCCAACCAAGGATCTCTTCAGCAGCACATATCAACCCTGTGTATCAATCCTAGTATCTACTACCGCAAATGGGACCCCTGCTTGGAGCCATATCGCAGCTCCTTGTGGGACAGCAGAGTATGATGTGTCTAAGAGTTGATCCCTCTACTTCTTACACAGCTTCTGGGCTTCAGAAGTGCTGAGGAGGTTTTCTTGTAAGTAGGTTATATGTGCACATCACCTGTGCAATTGGGCCATTAAACTATGTGTATTGTGTGCTGAGCCCATGCCCCTCACCTTCAAAGTGATAATGTTATAGGAGCTGATTACAGCAGACATTTTGCTTATAGACTAAACCAATGATTGCGTTTTTCACAACACATACCACATTACCTCAATCATATAAGTTAGGTGACTTTGTCAAACAATTAAACATATTCCCACAATACTCAGTCCAACAATGTTCCTTCATTCAACCAAGCTGTAAAACAAACAATATATTAACCAAAGAAACCCATGTGCCTTCGATTTTGGGGTGTGTGGTTCCAAACCTACCAGGCATTCTTTGACTACATGGTGGGATTATGCCAGATGTTATTGGTTGTCTGGACCCAGAACCCCTGTACAAAACTTTGATAATAACAGCATGGGCAGTTAATCATATAATGTATAACATACATATCATCACAGTATAATCTGTACATGCCATGGAACCTTCCTGTGGGCATGTATGACTAAACATTTACATGCAGAGTATAGCACCCATCCCTGTATCTTACTCACAACTGTCAACCCAGCAGGTCATTGGCTGTCTGTGGGGTAATCGAAAAGAACAATGCCATGCTGCTAATGGAGTCCAAGTCCGAGGCACTGCCTTGAGATGAGCTGGACCTGGTGGGCAATTTGGTAATTTGCAGGGTAGTCACTGAACAGATCGCGGCCAGTTGGCCAGCCAGGGCCTGCTGTGGGGATGGTGCGACCCTTGAGATGTCCCGGGTGGCCTCGCCCCGCTACTGTCATGGAGGTTTTCATTGAGCCTTAGGGCCTTGGAGGTCCCTGCCTCCGGTAATCCGGGAAATGCTGCTCCAGCCACTCCCATGTTGTTTCTGGAGTTTCAAAAAAAGTTGGTTTGTTGATCATGTTTCACCTTGTGTACGGCTGGTAACAGCAGAGCATACTTGAGGCCAGCTGTGCGCAAGTGGTGTTTCCCTCCTATAAAGGAGGAACGTCTGCACTGGACAGCCAGGGTGTAGTCTGGAAACAGAGAGATCCTTGCATTCTCCATGATGATGGGGACATTCTTATGAGCAGCTCGCAGGAGTGTGTCTTGGTCCTTGAAGTTAAGTATCCTGGCCACAATGGGTCTGGTGGGGCTTCTGGTATGGGTTCCTTTGTAGGGACGTGGTGTGCTCTCAACCATAAACAGATCTGACAAGCCCCTCTGGAGCCACAGAGGTCCAGAGGCACTCGTCTTTGTATTGAGTGATGAGCTGACCCTCTGGCCTTCTGGTGTGGCTACAATCTGGACATTACTTCTATGTGTGCCCCCTTCTGCATCATCAGCATGTTCCTGGAGCTTATCCACCTACCAGCATAGCTGGGCAACTAGCTAAGAGTGTTCCGCTTGGCATAGCAACAGGGTGGAGAGTGTCATCTCATTGGTTTTGACCCTATCAGTTAATAGGTGTTGGTCGTCTTTAAGGAGGATAATATCTGTGGTGAAGACCCATAGGCGCTGTTCAATGGCCACTAGAGAGTACTGTATTTCCTAGAGAATCATTTCCAATTAGTCCATGGGGGTAGCCACCATGGTGGGAGGTATACAGTCCTCTGGTGTCAGGGCTGAGGAGCACTTGGAGGTAGTGGACCAGGAGCTAGAGAGGGAGATTAGTTTACTGGTCTTGGTTATGATGCGTTCCATAGTTCTTTCTGTTTGCCCCCAATTACATCAACCAGGGGAGGGTTGGGGACCCCGTCTCTGTCTCCCTATAGCAGGGGGGCTCCCAGTTCCCCCGGGACACACACTTTTAGTCACCTGAGAAAGTGCAGGTTACACAGCCTTGAGGTGTAAGAACAGAGAGCAAAAGTCAGGTGGTCAGAAAGTGTTTTACCTAAGTATGTGGCATGAGTAATGCAACGTTGAAGGTGGGTACCAAGGGCACTGTGACCAGGGAAGGCCTCTTAGGGCCGCAGCACTTATTGGGCCACCCTCAGAGGCCCTGTACCTTTACACACACACACTGCCATTGCACGCTGCGTGTTTTGGTGCAGAACTATGTGAGGAGTCAACTTGGCCCATATCTCTGTGTGCCATGCCTACAAACCACTGCCCTGGCATAGGTAAGCCACCCCTCTAGCTGGGTGCACTATACTAGTGGTGAGGGTACAGGTGCATGAGCCCTGTACCCCTACAGTGCCAAAGTCAATTCTTAGACATTGAAAGTGCAGTAATGCCATAAAGATTATATGGTCTGGGAGTTGGTCATTACAAACTCCATAATGGCTATACTGAAAACTGGGAAGTTTGGTATCAAACTTCTCAGCACATTAAACTCACACTGATGCCAGTGTGGGATTTAATGAAAAATGCACGCAGTGGGCATCTTAGAGATTCCCCTCAAAAATGACCTAAGACTAGTGTCCTGGCTGAGTGGCTGCTCACCAGCTGCCATCACCCGACAGGTTTCTGGACCCCTGGGTTGAGAGCATACCTCTTCCGGGGTCCTGAAACAAAGCACATCCTGGGACGAGGGGCCAAGTCTTATCCCCAGGATGGGCAGGGTCCACAAAGGGGAAGCTTCAAAGGCTTGCTGCCAATGTGAGCTGCCTTTGTGAGCTGCCCTAGCCATTTGCTGCTCCCAGCAACTGCTCCCCATTCTGAATCGGCAGGAAAACCAAGTTAGGAGGAGAGGTGTGCCCACCTTTGCCAACCCCACCCCTCAGGTGGGGGAGGTGAGGTGAAGCACAACTCTCAGTCCCTGCCATCTTGGAGATGGGGGACCCAAGTAACCAGAGTGAGGCTTAAGCCCCACTCCCACTGGAGGGTGGCATAATAGGGGGTGTGCCCACCCCACGGAAGGGGCCCATTGGTCCTAACCTGTACCTGCCTGTAATGTGCCTAAATTTAGTATTTAGGGGCAACCCTGAACCTTGCCTCCTCAGACCAGAGCCAACAAGATGAAAGAAAAGGACCTAACAGCCGCGCTGAGAGACAAAGAGGAGGACACCAACTGACTTGGCCCTGGCCCTACTGGCCTGTACCCATCTGGGACTCCTCCAGCAAAACATTGGTGTGTCCTGCAGCCAGCAGCCCTCAAGAACTGGAAGGACCTGCCCTGCCTTCGCAAACCAAAGACTGTGTCTCCCGTGAGCACAGGACCTGCTCAAGACCAACCAACTCTAACTCCACCTGAATCCATGAGTCTCTCACCACTCAGCACCCGGCGCCTTAGCCGGAACCTGAATGGCCCAACACCCCAAGGATGTCACCTCAGCGGTCCTAACCCTGAACCCCACAAGCTTCTAACCCGAGCCTGCAGCCGTCATCTTGGAGATCCCCTCTAACCACGACTGAAGGCGAGATCCCAGCTGTCTCTCCGATATGGAAAAACAGTGGTTCTCAAACCAATCTCTAATCAGAGTAAATTAAATGACGTTATTTTCCTATTTCAGAGCTAATTATTTATCATGCTCTTTGAGTAGACACCAAATCCTACAAGGAAAAAAGAGAGAAAAGGTTGTGCAGCAGCCAAATTGTACACGGAAAATGATGAGTTTATTCCGTTGAGTGCCAAAGTTATTCTTCTTAATTTCAAAATACACAATAACAATTTTATAAAAGGATGCTCCAAGGGGAATGTGCAAAGGAGAGAGTGCTTGAAAAGTGGTGGATGGGAAAATAATCACAGGGTAAAGTGAAAAGGAGTTAGAAAGGTTAGAGGTGAGATTGATTCAGCATATCAATCTTAATGACATGGCCCAAAGTATTTTACAAGGTCTATTTACATCATTTTTACAATCACAGATTGTTATCTTGTGAGGCACGTCAGGAATAGGAGCTGGTAGGGTCCAGGTGAAGGGGTATAAGTTCGTCTCTCTGACGTTAGCAGTCCAAGGAGCCCAACCACGACCGCACGACCGACTCCGTCTGCGGGCATTTGCGGCCACAAGGCTTCAAATTTAGGAGAACCCATTCGCCGACCCGTTCACTGACTGCCTTCCAGGAATCCATGACCGAATCTGCTGCTTGGATCAAGACCTTAGATCTCCACTTAGAAATCCTGTGATCCTCAAGGACCGAATCTTACACCCGTCCGCCTCTGTGCCACTGGCAGTGTAGTTCTTGTGCTGGCCATTGGGCCCTTCAGTGTTGACCTCAACACCAGCAGCTTTTTGTGTTCCATCAACCCAGTGGCCTGCTCGCCCGCAGTCCCAAAACCAAGAACCTTGCTTGTCCCGTTGGCTAACGTGTGGTCCCTGCACTCTGCACCCAGCTGTCTATGTGCCGATGGTGGTGCGAACCGAGTGTCCATCTGACCGAGTGCTACACACGGACCGTAACCTCATTTATGTTCTTTCAGGACTAAGAGTGCCTCGTGAGTTACCCCGCAAAACTGTAATTGAATTACCAAACTGCATTTATTTACCTTTATTCAGGAAATGTCCCAGTGTGGCATCCAGGTATACCACGCTGTGTAAGTAAAGTAACCCGCAAAGTAATATAACCAATGCTCACAAAGTAATTGTAAGGTCTATGCACGGTAATTCAACAGCTGCTTTTTACAAGTGATTTATCTGTAACCAACTCCAGGTACATACAATTGGATTCAACTGTATTGTTACTGCAAAGTATAATTTCACTTACCTGTACCAGGCCTGGCTTAGTTCTAAGAAATAAATGCAACTTAATCATATTTTTATACAAAGCAAATTGGTCAGAGTCTGTGAAACCCTTTCTTGCCTGAGTGTGTACAACAAATGCTTAACACTACCCTCTGGTAAGACCTTACTGCTTGCCCACACTACCACAAATAAAGATTAAGGTACTATCTACTCTAACCTCTGCCTACCTTTGGGGATCCACTGGATGCTGTGAACACTATACCTCACTTTCGTATAGTATTAGAGAGCCAGCTTCAAATGCAGTATTCCAGACTGGTCTTTGCCCGACATGTGTGTGGTCCAACTGACGTGCCTCCTCCCAGCACGTGTCTTGGTCTTCCACACTCCCATACAGTAGACTGCTGGTTATGCTGTGTGTGCTGGGTAAGCTGGTGCCTCCGGCAAAGCAGGGCCGATCCCCCAATCTAGCTTGCTATGGATTTGGCCCCATCTCTGTTGCCTGCCATAGGTACATTGCTGTGACTCTTTACAGGTTATCCCCGCATCCTAGGGGGGCATCAGCTTGCCAAGGAGATCTTTCAGGTATCCCAGAGTTGGGGTGCCATAGATGTACAGGCCAGAGGGATGCTCCCTTCTAATGCACTGTGAGAGTGCTGGCTAAGCTTTTGTGAAAGCTTTTAAAGGCGCCAGGGCTGCTCGTATCTTCGATCCTCCAGGGCTACAGGTAAGTTGTGCACTGTTGTTAACTGCTGTGCCTCATGAGCCTTCCTGCTGAGACCGAAGGCTTTCAGCCACCTCAGCTTCCTGTCGGCAGTGCAAGCCCAAACTCTCCGGTGCAGTGGCGCCACAGTCGAGCTGGAGTCCACATCCAGTGAGGTTCTCCTAGGCAGTAGTGGCCTGATCCAAGACCCCCGGCGGGACGACACCGCAGTGTGTTAGGGGAGTTAGGGTGACCAACCGTCCGTAAATATCACGGACCATCCGTAATTTGGATCTCACGTCTGTTGTCTGTGGCGATCCCTATTATGGACGCCTTTGGTCCGTCATTTTGGGCATTGCGGAAAATCACTGACATTCAGTCAGGTGGCAGAATGAACAAAAACGCCCATCCTGCTAGGTGAGAATCTCCAGTTCATGAAAAGATGGTGGAACACATTTTAAAAAAAGGGTTATGGGAGGAGCCAAGATGGCGATCGGAACAGTCGCATAACCGCCTCGCTCCGAGATCCCTTCCTCCCCGCCACCTATCCTGTATTTAATCCTGTTCGGGGTGTTCCGAATTCGGTTACCAAGGAAGAGCCTTCACTTACCATCCTTTTCCGGGGCTCTGGCGTGCAGGGATTTCTGCGTTCTGCCCTTGTCACCTTGCTGGCCTTCCCGGCCCTGACGCCGGGGCCTCGAGTGCTGGGCCTGCCCGGAGATGTTCGGAGTGCCGGCGGTCCGGAACCGGTGGAGAGACCCGATGGTGGGAGCCTGAGAGCCGCGGGCCGGAAGCCCCGGAGCGGACCCACCCCCGATGGTGGACCACCCCGTATGCCCGATTGCCTGCCGGCCCGTAGAAGAGAAGCCGCGCTGTCCGGCACCCCTCACGTGAGAAGCCCACTCCTGTTGCTTGTCCCGCCTGGGATCTGGTGCTGGGCTCCCCCCGAGTGTTGTGGGGAGCACGCCCGTTCTTCTGGTGACTCTCCTTTCTCCACCGAGCGCCATCCGCCGTGGATCGGCTGTGTGCCCTGGGGCCGCCGGTGCTCCTGGTGGACTTGGAGGCGGCTGTGATGATGGCGGCGGGCGCTGTGATCAAGATGGCGGATGGCCCCTCGGAGTGTCTTTCTCCTGGAGACAGGGAAGTTGCTGCATTTGCTCTCTCCAAACCCCGTTTGATTCGGGCGGCCCCTACTCGGAGTGCTGTCTTGTTTGCCCTGGCTGCTCTGCGGATCGACCTGTCCTTGAAATGCCGAGACTTGGAGTTGCGGATCGCCGCCATGGTTGCTTCGCCATTTTGTGACGCGGAGTCGTCTCCCCGAGTTGTAATGGGTGAAACTTCTCCAGCTGCTGTGCTGGGATCTCCGGCTGGGTGTTCGATTCTATGGGATCATGTGGACCCGGTGCCGATGCTGCAGTGTTTCCTACATCCTGATTTCTTTGCTTCGTGCTGGACAGCCCATATATTGTGCTTGGCCACGTGGATCTTTGAGGTACTTTTGTATTCTGACTGCTGCCGAGTTCTCCTGGTTGCTTCTTGTTGGCCGGGACGGTGTTTTGCGGAGATCCCACTGGCCTTCCCTGACTGGTATGGACCCACTGTATCATGCTGTTTTTTGGCCGTGGCGGGGTCTGGCAGCTCGACTCTTCATAGAAGTGGACAGGGGTGATCGTGCCTGGGTGCCTGTGGGACCTTTTTACATGGCATCTCCGGGCCTCGTTATTTTGGACAGTTCCTGTCTCCATCCTTGTGTAGGCTTTTCTCAATCTCCTTATCGTCCTCGATTAGTGATCCGTTGATGCGGGTGGGGTGGTGTTCTATGTTTCGATCGCTGGCTCCTCTCCTCTCCCTTCCTTCTTTTTCCTCTCCTTCTCTCTCTTTCTCCTTTCTCTTTCTTCGTTATTATTCCCTCTCTTTTTCTTCTATATTTCGGGTGACTCTGGGCGACAGGCACGCTGTTTAGTGGGGTAGGCCGTAGCCATTACAGTGATGTAGGGTGGGGGGGGTGTTTGTTATTTTAGTTTGTTTTATTCTATGGTCCCTTTTTGCCTTTTTCAGGGGGTGGGCTATGTCCCTTTGTTTTAACTCCTTTGTTTCGTAAGTGTCTGCACTTTCTCCTTTTTCGGGGCGGGAGGGCTGTACATGTGGCGTCCACTTTAGTTGTTTGCTGCGATTTGTCCTTTATTTGTTAACCTTTTCTGGGCGTGGGATGTCTTTGGGCCTCGCCCTACTGTGGTTATCTGATTGCGTGGGGGGCTGTTTCCCTCCCGCCCCCCCCTCTTTTTCTGTATATGTTGCATGACGCTCTGGTAGACATGGTTGCTGCCTCCTCTATAAAACGTAAAATGAAACCTTTCTTATCCTGGCGCTGACTGTGTAACGACTTTATTCCACGTCTATCCTGTATTCATTCTATCGTACACATTGATGTTGCTCCTTTTTGAATCTCCTGATTTTGCGGCCGGCCCTCGTGGTTGTAGGCCTGCGCTTGTAATTATACGTGTCTTTCAATAAAGGTTTTTAAAAAAAAAAAAAAAAAAAAGGGTTATGGGTCTTTCACTGTCTCGTCATCTTAAAACTCATGCATTTTCAATGTTATGTTCAACAAAGCCATGGTTGCCGCTTTTTGTATGTTATGCAACTTGCAACCATCGACAAAGTCGATAGTTCTGGCTTGTAGGTGTAACACTACTTGTTGTGTTATATATATATATCTGGATGCAATGACAGTAGCAGCAAATTACCAGTCGGGCGGCACACTATGCTAAGCACAGATTTTTAGCTTAGCTGTTTTAAGCCATGCCCTTAATTACATCGAACACCCCCTCTGGCGAGACCGCCCAGTTTTTTCATCCCACTTGAAGCCCTGGAAACAACACCATGTCACAGTGGCACTGTGCATCAAGCATGAATCATGACTTCCTCTATTTCGGATTGCCTATGTACAGGGGCATAGTGAGTCCTCCCCCGTCCCACCCCTTGCTTTAGGAACTACAGCAGGGGTGAAGTCCTTGAGGGGCCTTATCTGTCTGCAACTGAGCAGAAAAAGGCTCAGCTCATAATTAATGTGAAAAGGTGTGTATGTGAAAGAATGGGTGGATGGTTGGATGGATCAGTGAAAGGGGGAATGGATGAACGAAATGGTGAATGGATGGATAATGAAAGAAACGATGGGTGGATGAGTGAGTGGAAGGATGGATGAGAGAAAAGGTAAATAGATAGATGTATGGCTGGAAGGGTAGATGGACGGGTAAAAGGATGGATGGATGAGTGAAGGGATGGGTGAGTGAAAGGGTGGATTACAGGTGAGTGAATGGATGGACGGATAAGTGAACTGATGGATGGATTGATGAATTGATAAGTGAAAGGGTGAATGGAAGGATGGATGAGTAAAAGGGTGGATGTAAGGCGGGATGAGTGAGTGAAAGGGTGAATGGATGAGAGGAAGGATGATGGATGAGTGAAGGGGTGAAAGGGTGGATGGATGAGAGAAAGGATGAATGGATGAGTGAAAGGATGGATGGATGAGTGAAAGGATGGATGATTGATAGGGTCAATGGATGGATTCATGAATGGATGAGTAGATGGATGGGTGGATGGAAGGACAGATGGCTAAATGAAAGAGAGATGAAGAGAGAAAGGGAGGATGGATTGATGGATGACTGAAAGGGTGGAAGGATGAGTGAATGGGTGGATGAATGAGTAAGTGAAAGGATGGCTAGATTGGTGAAAGGGTAGATGGCTGGAAGGAGGAGTGCATGGATGGATGAGTGGAAAAGTGGATGGATGAGTGTACGGATGGATAAGGTGAAAGAATGAATGGAGGGATGGATGAGTCAAAGCGTGGATGGAGTGATGCATGAGTGGAACGATGGATGTATGGAAGAATAGATGATGGATAGGTTTGCAAATGGTTGAATATTGATATGGATGGGCAAACAGATGGAAGGACAGAATTAATGGTGAAAGCCTGAATGATGGATGAAAGAATGATTACACCTTGTAACCCCCTTTATCTTACGTACATTTCCTATAGATTGACTTTCACATTTATATGAGTCATCGTCTGTGTGTGATGTAGCGCACTCCGACACCCTGTCCTACTTCCTTGGGATGAGTAGCACTATAAAAGAAATTGAATACACATGAGAGAGGGTCTATGTGAAGAGGACAGTCACCATTGGAGGGTTTTTGCAAGGCCGGTCTGGCCGGACTGGGCATCGGGCATTTCCATGGGAGGCTGGAAAGGTGGGGGGGGGATTAGGGTGGTTTTGTTACCACAAAACAACCTGCACATTTGCTTAAAGCTGAGAACATACTGAAAAACCATGAAGTGCACAATTGTCTCAACCTAATATAAACTTCTTTTCACTTGTACTTAAGTGGTTGTCTATTTACTTACTTATATACTACTGCACAACCTCTTCTTATGTGTCTGTAAAACGTATCTTTTGTCCTGAATTTTGACCTCCTGTCCTGAATTTTTGCCCTGAACTTTCATCCTTTGCCCTGAATTTTTACACTCAGCGTCCTGAATTTGCACCCATGCCAGTTGGTCACCCTTGGGGAGTACACAATGTGCCACGTGGGAGTCTCTGTTGCGGCAGCACCCAGAGCCCGCAACATGGTCTCATGTGGCTCATGCTGCCATCTTCAACTTACAGCAGGGGACACCAAGACGGGCATTCCCGGTTGTCCGTGGCTGTTTTGTTGCAAGTGGGTTCTTTCAGGCACTTAGGGGTCACCGGTGCAGGGAAGTCATGGCCCAAAGCTGCTTCCAGGAAACTTAAATAACTGGTTTATGGGGCCCCAGAGCTTCTGAGCTATGTTTCAGCAACCTTGGCCATGCCCCCAAGTAAAGCATGTTGAGGAAAAGTGAACACGTTACTTAAGAATAGCGTGGGCCTGAGACTCAAGAGCTGATGATATTTGTGAATTCAGCTACTTTGTATAATATGACCAGGCCGCATAGTCCCTTCATCTAACTCAAATGAACTGTCCCAGCTCAGAACTTCAAACTATTATCACCACTTAAAAGACAAGTTTATACACATGAAGGGCCTCATTAGGATGACGGGCCAGCGGTAGTCACCGCCGGCCCGGCGGGGGCGATCCGCCCGCCATCTGTGCAGAAATGACACCACGCCATATTACAATGGCTGGGGGGTCCACGGCGGACGGCAAGACCGTCGGCCGCTTTTCCACCCGGTCAACATGTCGACCGCGTGGAAAAGGGTTCAATATGGTGGTGGTGTCTGAAAGAAGTGCATTGCCGCCACGCAAAGGCATGCGGAGTCTGCCTGGGGGGCCCGTTGCGGGCCCCCAGGGACTCCGGGGGGTGCACAGTTCCATGCACAACATGGCAGGCACCGCGCGGTGCCTACCATGTTGTGCATGGAAGTGCACAACATGCCTTCCTGGCATTGTGGCGGGCGGTTCTGAGTGCACCGCCCGCCACAATGTTAGGAATGAAGGATCCGCCCGCCATCCTAATGTGCCCCAAAGTGTCATCAGGTGTTTCTGTAAAACCCGGCAAAACACAAATATTACTCAAACGTATTTTCGGAGACCTAGGGAATATATTATTAAGGAGCAGTGAAATGCTGTTACAGAGAGACCATGAGGTATTAAACATTGATGGGAATGACTAAGTAATGAGCATACGAAGAATTTCCCGAGATCTCGGGACAGAACGAGGATTTTCTGAGGTCGCGCCCGAGAGGTCCTCTTGCTTACATTGGAAGGAGGCACTTTAGGGACTCGAGCCTTCTATGTGCATCCTGCGTGGAGACGCAAAATATCCAGAATGCACTGGGCTAATTAATTATGACCTTTATGTACCGCGTTTGCATAAAACCAATTCAGTGAACATATTCTGTTTAAGGGGGCATTTCGTACTGACTCTGTATCGCTACAGAATAGGGTAGCATTTGTGAAATAAACAATTCAGAACCAGATTTTCATTTATGGAAACTTAAAGCCGATGTTACTGAAAGGCCTGTTGGGTTGAGGGCATGTTGGAAGGCGTCCTCCAGAGAGTCTTGCTCTGAGTTCAGTAAACATGAGTCCGTTTTTTGAATTTTTATTAAAACTCTTATTTGATGCATTTTTGAAAGAGGTTGAAAGAAGGGAAACTGGCTAGAAAGAGGCAGCCAGAGACCAGATATCCTGAGAATTGATGGGGGAGGCTATCTAGGAGGTGGCCAATTAGAAGGGAGGGACCCAGAATAAAGTTCTAAAAAGGAGGAGGAAGGCTGCCGGTGGGCATTGGAAGAGGGGCAGCGAAGTTTGAAAGACAGGCTTGAAGAATAAGATTTTGGGCAGATATTGCAAATAATAGTTGAGGTGTAGATTTGGGGAGCTGGAGGCAAGGGGGAAAGTTTCACACCTAAATCAGACTCAAATCTTGGTCATGGAGTCAGGAGTTGCCTCAATGCACCACTCAGTCAGTGTATGCAATAAGTAGCTGGTATTCTAACCAACCTGGTGTCCTCTAGAGAACCAAATCGATGAACTCAGGAGATACGGATCACCACTGATTTGGTTACTTTTTATTCTTGCCATTGGCACATCGTAAATTCCCTGTACATTTATTTTTCGTCCATTCCATTTGGTATGGGGAGGGGAGGGTGCACATTTGGTTCTAAGACGGAGAGACTGTAAATGGAGGTGGAACCTATGAGAGGGAATGGTTTCCCCCACAATTCTAGGAAGAGTACACATATTGACATTGAAGTTGATATGAAAGAGTAGGCCCATACGTCCTGGTTGTTCTGCTAGACATGAGTCCGCCTTTCGTGAGTTGCCGGCCTCCTGCGTGCACAGTTCTGTACACTGCTGAGTTACCAAATCCTAAGTGTCTGCTATCTTGTGGCTAACTAATATTTGAGATCCTCCAAGCCAACTCCAACTCTCTCACCTGACTCCTGAGAAAAGGGCAGTCAGAGGCAGCCCTAGAGCCTGATGTTCTGTCTGTGTGTAGCTTGCTAGAAGGAGACATAGGGGCATATTTACAAGGGAAGTGGCGGAGTGAGGCATTCCTGGCTTAACGCCTCACTTCAACACTTCCGAAACGCCGGGCTGCACCATATTTTCAAGAATATGGTGCAGCCCTGCATTTCCCCCTTCATTGGCGCTACACTAAGCAGCCTAGCGCCAACGCAGGCACCCTTGCAAGGGTGTCTGCTTGCAGGGGAAGATTGTTTATGTGCAGGAAGCTCCCCCTTCCTGCACATAAACAATCTTTAAATTCCGTTTTGTAACTTCTATGTGTGCTGCTTAATGCAGAACAAATAGAAAGTTGCATAATGCAGGTTTATTTTTAAAACGATTGTTTATGTGACGGAATAGGGACCTTCCTGTACATAAACAATCATTTGCCTTTTGCTGATTTCATGTGTGCTGCACAACCCAGCACACATGATAGCAGCAAAAACGAGGAGAAATTAAACATTTCACCTCGTTGTGCCAGGGTAAGACCAGGTTTTCTCTGGTCTTAATTCTGGTGGTGTCTCCTATTTGCGCCTCCCTTGTAAATAGGGGGCAGCGTCAGAATCAATGGGTGTTGTGGTGGAACGCCCACAGCAACACACAATTGCCCTCCCCTCAAACTAAGCATATTGTGAAAGGGGGCCTTATTTACAAGGCATCATAGGGCACGTTAAGTGGTTTAATGCTGCCTTGTTAATAAGGCAAAGTCCCTATCGCCACAGGAACGTCATAAAAAGTGACTTTCCTGTGGCGCTAGGGGATAGTAAATATGCCCCAGTGTGAGTAGCGCACAATAGGAGCAAGGCACCAGACCGCAGAGGTGCACGCCATTGTGGCTACCTTTCCTCCGACAGCCTGATTCCTAATCAGGCAGTACAAATTTTAAGATATAATTGTCTGTGCTCCACCTTATTATTAGTGATTAGGGTTTTTTGCACTTAGATTTACAGGGTCTCAAGCTGCTAGGGGGGGGGCAGCTCCGTTGAGTGCTCTGTTTCCCATCCTCCCTCTCTCTGGTTACTGCTCCCAGCACCTCGTAATGAGATCCCCAGGCCCTCTCTTTACTTTCACGTGGAGATTTCGTCTGCTGAAAACAGACAGAATGTTTGAATGAAAGTCCAGGCCAAAACGAGGAATTGCCAGAGGAATTGGACACAAAATTACCAATTCCCTTCCTTTGTAATTCCTCAATTCTTAGTGGACTCTCGGGGTTCTGACTTGGAAATGGCATGTTTTTCTCCTCCCCAAAGTTTCTAATTGGTAACTTTAGGGGCGCAGAAGTAGGGCCAGTTTGCCATGCCACTCATAATGAGGACTTCACTCTAAGCCAGAAACGCTTTGAATCTGGTGTAAGCAGGGAACTAGCCTTCAGCATTTTTAGACTATTAGTCAGCTTGTGTCAGGCAAAAAAGACATTTATGTAGTCTATGGTTGGCCATTGAGAGCGCCCATGTACAAGCAGAATTAGACTTCACCAACATTTAGGGAAGACTCAATCCTATATCAGGCTTCAGCTCCAAGCACACACATTTCGAGGCGTTGCATGGTGTCTTCCATGGAGGTCCATTAACAGTGTCTGATGTGTCGTTATATGTGTTCAACGTAGGTAAAAGTGTGAATGTTGTATATTCCGTGCTCTTGGGATGCCTCCTGGGATGTCAGAGGGAGACTGGAACTGAGCCGAGTAAGGCGACAAGTCCTATTGTAGTTATTCATATATTACCTTGCACTTTGAAAAAACTTAACATCTTCAAAAGACTATGATTTCTTCTATCTTCTTTTTACTTTCAACTCACATTGCCTCCAAGGAACCTCCTGCATTTTCTACAGGCCAGGAGTCTTCTGGGTGAATTGAGTTGGCAGGCAGTACATCTTTGCCAAGGTTATCCTAGTAAGACACTTAAGTACAAAATTACAGAAGCTGCTACTTTGCCAGAGTTCTTTTAATTGATGCAAGCAATTCTCACACTTTACTTGTCAATTTTGGTTGCTTTACCAGCGTTTGGCACTGTTTTCATGTGCAATGCATTTTAAGGGAACAGTGTCATATAAGGGCACAACGTGAACCATGGAGGATTTGCAGAGGTAGGACTGCTGCAGATAAAGCTATGAAAGAGGCCAGCAGAGCATGAACCTCACCTCCCTTCTCCCTGCACGCCGGCGCTCCCGCGGAGGGGTTGAAGCCGCTCAGCCTCCAGCCACCGACTCATCAATCGCAGGCCCTGATCTGACGGCCTCATCTCATCAGCGACCTCAGATTGATTTCTTGACTTGGAGCAATGAGGAGTGGTGAATGAAAAATGAGGCTTCACGGCCACAATAGAGCTTCTAATTACAACTTAAATTCAAGACATTTTTTACACAGGCACGTCAGATTTACGGCGGGATCCAAGAGGTGCCGCTGCCCTACTCTAATTAAAAAAAAAAAAATCCAATTTTAAATTGCTTTTAAATGATCTGCCCTTGCCTTGTTGTTGGCCGGTCCTATCTTATAAGTAACCACCATAACCAGTTTTAAAACATGGGCAAAGTGTAATGAATAAAGTAAAACTGACTTTACAGTGTGGAAGAGGACCAAAGCAGCAAATTACAACATGATATCTACAGGCACTAGGAAGTGAAGATGGAGCCCGGAAGTGAAGTTAGGCATGACATATAGCGGCGTTAGGGACCCGGAAGTGAAGTTAGGCATGAAAGTTGTGCTTCTGAATAATACTTCATTTAGGGCCAGATGTATCAAAAAGAGCATTTTGCGAGTCTCAAATAGCGATTTTTACCGAAACGCTATTTGGGACTTTCAAAATGCTATGTAAGGAGGATTCGCATAGGAATCGCAAAGAATTTTGCAATTCCTCAATATTACTTGATAGCGATTTGGTAAAAATCAAATCGTTGTTAGGTTATATGACTCCATTCGTTCCTATGGGCCAAAAGGCCCATAGGTGCGAATGGTTTTGCATTAGCTAATATGCGATTATCTAATTGGTAATGGCAAATTTTCTAATGCAAAGCTATGGGTGCCTATGACCCCCCCCCAGCAGCTCCCCTAAAATTTAAATTGTACACATGTAAAGCGCACACATGCCCTAGGGGCTTGGGCGCGCAACATGGCACTATGAAAAATGCCTTTTTGTGCATTTTTCAAAATTCGCACATGGGCACCATCAACTTGAAGTCGATGGTAATTAGCATTTCCTAAATGCACAGGTCACATTTAGGAAAGGCTTCTTTCATGTGCATTAGGGATTCACAAATTGCGATTCCCTATTAGAATTCGCAATTTAGGTCATCGCAAACAATTGTGATTACCTAAATTGCAAATTCAAAAGCATTTCATACATAAAGAAAGTCCATTTTGCATTAGCAAGTGGCCAAATTTTGCGATTTGCACCGTTTGCGAATGCAAAATGCTTTAATACATCTGGCCCTTAGAGCCCGGGAGAATGACGTCTTACACATCACTTAGTGCCAGATGTACTAAACATTTTTACAGTCGCAATCAGTCCAAATATCTGTTTGCGGTGGCAAAATATTTTTACTGTGCACTAAATCTATTTTAGGTTAGGAGTCTGTAATCTGCTGACCCTAGCAAGACACATTTTCTACAATTGCCACCAATAAGAGTGAGTCACGATTTGTAATCTACCATATGAATATTAATGATGCAGGTCCAATTGTAACCCATTCTGATTCCGAATTTCGTGAACTGACCTATTAGTACATAAGTTGGCTTGCAAAATCCGATCCCATTTGCAAAAAGTCAGTGCACAATTTGCCACAGATTTTTGAAAATAGAATCTTTGTATATCTAGCTCAGTATCCCCTTCACACTTCTGAGCACTACATTCACTGGTTCTGAGACCCTAAAAGGGGGAATGTCTATCATTAGTGCCTTAGGTGTAATGGCCATTACAGAATAATGGGGTAACCCAATAATCGTCACCAGACCTGGGTACAATGCGGGAATGAAAAATTGGTCCGTGACTGCTTTCAAGGAAAAATGAATCACAGTCTATCTAGGGTGTGTTGCAAATATAATCAAGACTAGTAATTAATACCATGTTACCAAGTAGCAAAATAATAGTTTTTAAGGCATACAGTTAATGTTCAGATATACCTTGTAGAAAAACAACTACGTTCCAAGGAAGCAATGTAAAGCATGCAGTTAATGTAACAAGAAGTAGCGCCAAAAGTAATTAATTTATAGTATATTTATCTATATATATAAAAACGAATGTATGGTGCCTGTCTGTCTGTCCGTCTGTTTGTCCTTTATGCATTACTACACCATTCATCCGATCGCCATGAAACTTTGGGAAGTTGTTGAGTACACTCCCGCGAAGGTTTCTGGCATACATTTTTTTTAAATATCAGCCCCCCAGGGCCCACATCCTATTTAAATATATACAAGTATCAGATAAGCAAAGCAGAGTAAATCAAGAACAAGGATGTCGGAGAGATACTTATTTTTCTGAGCAGCAGCAACATTCCTTTCTTCTGAGTTCGCAGCAACGCGCGACGGATAAGCTAGTTGATATATATAAAAACAAATGTATGTCTGTCTGTCCTTTATGCATTTCTACACCATTCATCCGATCGCCATGAAACTTTGGGAAGTTGTTGAGTACACTCCCGGGAAGGTTTCTGGCATAAAAATTGTTTACATTTCGGCCCCCCAGGGCCCTCATAATCTTTCGAATACTAAATATTTCCATTTCTTTATTTTCAGTGAATTTGTGAGTTATGCCCGCCAAAAGGAAATCGATTGGTCGATCTACATCTGAAGCACGAAAGAAAAAGGCATTACGAACTTCAGAAACAGACGAGCAACAGGAAGCAAGATTAGAAGCTGTTCCAATACAAACTGATCAAGCACGTTCTTCTCAAACGAAGGAGCAACGAGAATTGCTCCGAAGGTGACTTACTCTAATGTAACCCGGCCCTTCTCGAGCGCAGCTACGCGCGTTGAGGGGGCCGGAGAAGCTGCCCAAACATGTTGAATCAATCTTCGTTGGGCCGAGACGGAGTGTTGGTGAGACGGGACGGGATCGGGAATGAACCCGAGCCGTGATTGGGGCGCAAGGTATGAGCTTGTAAGCGCTGTGCTCTTGCACTCGCGTTCAAAAGTATACCAAATGCGATGAGGCCTAATCAGGTTCGAAATAGAACCGGAGGGGAAGTAGTCTAGGGTGAAATACAAAGGGGCCAATATCGAGTGCGAGACACAAGTATCATAAGAAAGCGTACACAAACCAGAGGAAAAAGTAAAATTTCACCTTAAAAGGCAATTCTGAGGTATTCAGAAGATATAGGCCAATCCCAGAAAACATAGGAAACTCTTAATACTAAATAACATCCTATTTACATATATAGAAATTGTTAATACTAAATAACATCCTATTTAAATATATACAAGTATCAGATAAGCAAAGCAGAATAAATCAATAACAAGGATGTCGGGGAGATACTTATCTTTCTGAGCAGCAGCAACATTCCTTTCTTCTGAGAACGCAACAACGCGCGACGGGTAAGCTAGTTATATATATGTAAGATTGATAACAATTTATGCATTTGAAAAAATAATAAGGTTGCATGGAAAGAGGAAGAGGGATGGGTGTGCTTGTGGTGGATAGGGATAGGCATAAGTCACTGGTTGAGGAGTACACACTATTTCAATAATTACGAAATCAAACTGGTAAAGAAGACCAGTATAAAAGGACATATCCGTGCGAAACTATTAACATCATATTTGTACAGTTTCATAAAGCATCAATGCAGCAACAAGCAATGGGGGGGGAACGGTACAGGTCTCGTGTGGGTGGACAGCGTTGATGTTTCGACTCGACTGGTGCATAGAGGGTGACTTAAACCTCTGCTGCGTGTCTTCTTCAGGACGGAGAGTGGGCGACCTAGGGGTGGAGAATGGAGTGTTACTTGGATGCTAGAGAACCCGATGATGGGTTAGAGATAATCGTAGTTGTGGTACTGACCTAACCCTGGTGTCTCACAGGCATCACAGGTATGTGAAGGAAAAATGGGAATTCCAACCAGGTCAGTAAAGTCTGTGGAAAAACCGTACCATGGGTTAATGTATTAAAGACATAAAATGAAGCTAAGGAATGTAGGGTGTTTGGTTGAGCACTCACCTCCTGGTTAAAGCTGAATTCCCCTTGTGCGGACCACCTTTTGAAGTCCTCAATGGAAATACTATGCATCCATAGTTGTGCAAAATTCCAAATGAATCGGGAGAGTATCTGTTCAAAAACAGAAACAGAAGGGAAGAATTAATGATCCCATATGTCGTCCAAAAGTGAAGGAAAGGAGGAGTTTAAGATCGGAAGGTTACCTTAATGAAGGGAACGGGCATCGCACACCTCGCGCCTGTAGTCCTGCTGAGTTTGAGTGCAAGAATGAACTGGCAGCAAAAAGCCGGTTTTAACCAAACCGGCCGGTGACAGCCTGTGAAGCGTGCACGTAATTCGCACGTTGCTAGGCATCAGAGTCTACACCAATGGAGCCCCGAGACGGCGCGTATGGTGAATTACAGAAAACCTCGAACAGAAAGGCTCATTGTCCATGCCTGGTAGGAGAAGAGGGTAGGCAAGAGGGAACCATAGAGTATTGACCTCTGTGTCAGGGGGATAAAATTGCTGTGACCATTGCACACACGTGTGGGTCAGTGGGTGTAAACAGTGCGATTATGTAGGATGGACTCAGAGCGCTGAAAGTATTGAGCGCCATTGATCAGAGTCATACAATGGCGGCAGTGTCCCAATGAGTGGACTGATATCCTTCCTCAATATATATACAAAGGGAACATCTGGTGCGGATATATACAGTGTAAACAACATCAAAGGATCACATAATTGTTCTTTCAGCTGGAAAATGTTCCATATTATAAAATCACATTACAGTGTCAATATGTACAGTGATGGTGACCAGTACAGTGGACCGTAGATAGCCGTGGTTCCAAAATACATATAACCATAGGGTTGAAGGAACACCAAAATTGAGTACAGTGTCATACAAAGTGCAATGGAGATAAATGTCTGAAGTGTTCTGGTTAGTGTGGGCCAGAGTGTATAAACAAGGAATGTCTCTTCTAATGCCCCATAGGAGCCCAGTGAGGTTGAATAATGGTAGCAGTAGCAGTACAAATTATCCTGCCTATTTACATCCTGGACGATAGGGATTCAACCTGCCTATTTACATGCTAGATGTCATGGTAGACTAAACACACAGATAAAGTCATAATGGTTTAGCCAATGTGGAGAATGGCTGCCTGTCTAGCTATCTCCTCATATTCGTTCAGTCCCCTGCGTATTGTGTCAAATGTATGGATCCATTTACACTCACGGTAATTAAGGGTATGTGAGAAATTACCACTCCTTGGGTTCCTGCTGACTTTTCCGATAACCCACCACTTTAGGCTCTCAGCCGAGTGCCCAAATGTGGTGAAGTGTTCCACTAGTGGGGCACCTTGTACCACCCTGCATATTCTGCTACAGTGTTGTAGGATGCGGCATTTCACTTTTTGTGTTGGTTGGCCAATGTATAAAAACTCACAGGGGCATAAGATGGCATATATCACCCCTGATAACATTTGAAATGATCCTTGATCAGGGCAATATTCCAAAGTGGTAATTTGACATTGTGGGTCTTTAATGAGAGTAAGGATTTGAACAGAACACATTTCTAAGGCTTTTGCCTTTCCTGAAGGCATGCATGAGGGGGTCAGGCAAACACAACTTGTCTGCGACCAAGTGCCAATGTTTATTTATGGTTTTGTGAATATCATTGCTTTTGGTGCAATAAGTCGTGACACAAGTTAATCTTTCAGGTTGATGGAGCAAGGTTTCACATATTCCGAAACTTGCTTGTATTCAGCCTTCTCTAAATAACTTATAATATATTAACCAACATGTTTTTTCTACTAATATTTACATTTCACGACATTTCTAGTATCTAGGGGAAGCTTTTCAATGTGCTTTTACTAACATTAACTCTAATGCATTAAAATGTCCGCCGAAAAGGCGGGAAACCTTCTGCGCATGCGTCTGTCACATCTACGTGGCATGACTTACCTCTCTGCTTGGTGGGAAAACTTTGCTTCTGCGCACTAGTGCCAGAAATGGCTGCTTTAAATCTCCCATGCAAATGCTTATGCTGCAGCTTGTACTAAATCTGTTCGTTCTGCTTAATCATTAACGCACAAGTTAAAATAAAGTAATGGGAATAGAGTAGAGATAATTGGTATACAGTGCATTCATTTATTTTTGTATTCTAAAATGTTTCTTTTTGATTTTGCTACTAGCTCGTACTTTGGGCCTGATCATTGACACATCTTCCATCTTGAATGATTCTGCACATGCCTACTCTGATTCTGAATTTGCTGAAGCATTGGCATTGAACCCCTGCCAACCCACTTCTTACCCACGATATGCCTGGGAACCTGATCATCTGACTTATAGAAAGGAAGCTACCAAACACAATGTATTCAAAATGTGTACCAATATTGTTGGGCAGAATAAAATCATGGGAAAGTAAATTGTGGGTGGGGATTCAATCAATATGATTCAAATTGAAATTACATCATCTTAGTGTGGTGTGATGACCTCTCCTCGTCTTTCCAACCAATCACTGAAGGGGAACACATAGATTTGCAACATTTAGGGGTGGTACATTGCCCTCGAAATGGTATAAGTAAGGTAGGCTCAGATAGAGAAATTGTCCGACTTGTCCGAATAGCTGACCTGTCACTGACCCAGCGCACTCAATAGGCAATCGAGAACAGAGGTGCTGGCGGAGCACTCTGTAAGAAGAATCAATTACCCAATCGGGGTACTAATTGGCTTTCTTAGAGATAGGGGTGTGACGCTGGCGTTGCACTTAGCTGAGGTCACCTGTCCTGATCTGCACCTGTCTTTTCCCATGGGCACCTGATTAGTCGGGAGCCTGGTCCTGGTCCATAATTTGCCGCAGCCCGTGGCCAGGATTGGTCATTGCACCATTCTAGGTAAATATAATCTATGTGGTATATCCTTGTGCTATTTCCCTTTCCCATCCTTCCCAGGTACCAATGTTTAAAGGAGTTACTGTGATTTCTTACAAACTTGATGTCCTGCTGGTTATATTTTTGCTTGTAAAATTTATGGTCACGAGATTGTGGCCCTTTTCCTTTTCACTCAGAAAATCTATCATAGATAAAGGTTTTAAAACGTTCCCCAGTCTGTGGTTAATATAAGAAAAGTAAATGTGTTTAAATATTAACTGTTTATGCTAACTCCCTGATCCACAGGTATCATAGTAAGGTGACAAGGATTGGTAAGTTATGGTTTACAGGTATAAGGCCTAAATCAGACCTCTTGGCAAACTGATGGAGTGAATAAATTAGTAAATAGGTTAGGCAGGACTACTAGTTCAATGTGTGAATGTTATATGGGCCCAAGGTGAGTATGGTAAAATTGAGCTAGTTGGTCCCTGCGCGCTTTATCAGTATACTTTGTAGCAGTAGTATGGTTAGGGATTAGTTAATAATAGGTAGTTAGTTGTGTATCGACTATTGAATATTGATTGTTTATTCATTTTTATGTACTAACCAATATCCGCTCGTATTGTTAAATGTTGTCTGGAATATCCCGGGATGAAGAAAGCGGGTGGTAAATAGTAGCCACACTGCAGTGAGGTTGCTTGCCTTGAGGAATAGATGTGTAAAGTTAGGTAAAACTTGAAGCACTAATTAGAGTTTATTTTTCCTGAGTATAATTGTGAGAGTGATTGGTAGCAAAGATGTTTGCTGGTGAAACATTGGGTTTATATTGCCTAGAAAGGGTAATTCTGAAGAAGTAACAGGTTCTTTTCGCTTAAGTGAAGAGTAAACGGAAGGTTGTTTTACTCGCAGTGTGTGAAGAGTAGACGGAATTAGGTTTATTTGTTGTGAATGAAATTATCTTTCCTTTGAATTTAGTCAATCAGGCACAGTAGGGAATGTTTCATGTTGTTAATTAATGAAATGCATAATTGAAATTTGAAAAGAAAATATATTGTGGTATTACCTTGCAAAGGAGGGAGTCAGTTGCGGGTGCTTCACTGACGTCATAGAGAGCCCGCTGGGATTGGTAGAAACAGCGGGTGTGTAGCCGTGAGAAATTGTAAAGGAGGGGTGAGTGTAGAGAGTGAGATTCACGTCACAGAATAACCGCGCAATCATTGGTTAATGCTGCTTGTATATCTAATCTACATTGGTCATTTAAAATAAGAGACGCGCTGGTATTGGAGAATTATTTCTGTAAAATAAACAAACTAAGTTTATTGAATTCATTGACATTTCGTGCAAAATTAAATAGCGGTATATGTGACATTTGGATCCAGCGTTTATAGGAAACCGTCCTGATAGAAAATATTTAGGATTTACGAGAGAACAACAGATTAGAAGAAGACCTTATACCATGTATGGAAAAAAGAGAAAGATGTCATTTTTCAAAAGAATTATTTCAAAAAAGTCAAAGTTCTTAAAACTAGAGAAGGGATTATTGTTCCACCACCAAATACACCCGCATCATACATGATGGTAGAAAGGGGCTACCACACCTGTGTGTGGTTAGAAAACTGGATAGAATACACTAAGGAAGACGGTATTTTGGCATTTCCAGAACATGGTACCTCTAATGGTAGAATTTTATATAATTTCAGAAATCATATGAACAAGTTAGACCCCAGACCAAGATTAACGCAATATGAAGCTCTAGAGGAGTGGGAGACAGAGGCGTTTGAGCGAGATAGGTCCAGAAGTGACAGAAATTGGAGTAAGTTTTACCCTAAATTTCCGAAAGAGACCAGAGATAAGCAAATGACAAGGTGGAGACAATCTATGTTAGTAGAAGGATTATATCCTGTTTTTACCACAGAGAACCTATCAGGAAGTAAAGATACAGGGAAAAAGAAACATTTAAGGACGAGTGGTGATTCGGATGATGATTTATTAGATGATTTGTTAATAAGAAATCCACCACCTTATCAAGAAGAAACTCAGAGAGTTACTCCTACTGCTCCGTTTTTACACCCACTTTTAGTTTCGCAAGTTATACATGAAACCTCATTAGAAAATGTACTTTAAGAGAGAGAATAGGAAGCATTAAATAAACAGCGTAGTGAATTAATTCAGAAAATCTCCCAATTAAATACAAGTCCTGAAGCCCTGACAATCAATACCTGTAACAATAGGTCCTGTAGTTCCTTTGTATGGAGATAAGCAAGTTAATCCTAAAACTCCCGTTCTGACTACACCCATAATTCAGCCAAGGAAAGAAACCCTAATAGTTGATGATCAAGCAAGTGAATGTGAGTCAGTAATTTCCTTAATGGATTTACCTATACGAGAACTGGTAAGTGATTCAAACCGAAAAATTACACCCCTATGTTCAAAAGAGGTACAGATTGAAACATCCTCGGGAACAATGCATGCAACTGTAGTAAGTCAAGAAGAATTAGACAGATAGACTCAAACACATAGAGAAGCCTAAATCGCAACCAAAGGTATTGGACATATTTAAATTAAGGGTGGAATTAGAGGAAATGGTTGCGGGAAATGTGGGATTGGACAGACTGAACTTATTTGATGAAGATGAATTATTGTTTATATGCCGAAGTATTACTCGCAATACAAAAATATATAATGAAAAACTAATGAATTTGGCTTTGGAAATGGGAATTGATATTGGCAAATCAAAGGTATTGCAGAAAGCATATAGAGCTGAATTTTCTGACAAAGATTTGGAAAACATGAATATGTCAGGTCGTAAATTGCAGATAAAAGAAATTGTTGTCGTTGTTGCAAAAATGGGGAGATCTAGACAAATGGAAAGATAGATGGACAAAGAAAAAGGAAGAGACACAGGCAAATACAACGTCTTCTGAATACGTACTAAAAGAAGCAGAAAAGGTTGAAAGGTTGTGTCCGATGAGAGAAGTCCCTGAAGGAGGTTATGTACATGTCCCATGGTCCCGACAGGATATTTGACCATTTACTAATGATTTCCCAAAGCTCAGAGAAAAACCTGTAGAATGGTACCGACAAGTCGAAAGGTTTGTGAAAGTGTCGAAAGTATTGTTAAAGGATTTATATGGTTTATTTGACATTGTTGTTCCAGCTGATTTGTGGTCTGAGTGCAAGATCACTGTATACTGGCCTAGTGAGGAATACCCTAGAGACCAAAAGACAGGAGGTCCTTCTGGGGAGGTAATGAAAAAATATAATCAAGTGATAACTTACTTAAAAGGGAAAATTCCCCCTAAAGAAACTGATTGGACTAAAATAGGCAGAACTACCCAAAATAAAGATGAATCTGTGCATCCATATTATGAACGCCTCTTGCAGGTATTAAAACAGTACAGTGGTTTAGAAAACATTGCTAATAAGGACATGACACATTTTATTTATCGTTTTGTGTCTGGACTAAAACCTGAAATTTCCCAAACGATTAGAGAGCATAAATTGTGTTGGCAAGCAAAGCCTGTTGATGAAATTCTCAAGTTTGCAAAATACTGTGAGGATGAAATTGACAATAAACGAAAGAAATTAGAAGAAAAAGTAATGTGGGCTCAAGTTAAAATGGCAGAGCAACAGGAACTCCAGTTAAGTCAGCAAGCAAATAATCAGAAAAGCGGGGCAGGCAAAGGTGAAGGAAGTGAGGGCAAATCCAGAGGGAAAATGAGTAAATAAGAGGCGAAGAAAAAGTTTCCTTCTCATGGGTGAGAAAATTTGGGCATTGGAGAAACGAGTGTAAATTAATACAGAATAATAATGTCCAAACTCAAAATTTAAATTCGCAGACACAGAATGAGGTGTCAATGAGACAGCCGCAACAGGTAATACAAAATCAATTGCCTCAAGCCCATATGCCAGATTTTGTGAGTCAACCAAAATACAGTGTGGACACCGGATTTCGGGAGGTAAGTGGTAAGAAAAATGCAGTAACACCACAGTTTCTTTTACAGGATACTTTTTTTTTTATTTGAAGATTGACGGTGCCTGAGAAGGGGGGAAGAGGATTACGTACTTGGCGCATCCTTACCGGTAGATCAGTCAGGTCCATACGTTGAAGGGAAAGTGGAGGGAAATGATGTTACCTTTTTGTTGGACACTGGTGCTACCCGTTCTACTGTGAGAACATCGGACCCCCCAAACCTACCTCTCTCTGGAGAAGCGATCCAAGTAGTGGGTGTTTCTAATAAACAAATTAGGACCCCTATCACAGAACCTATGGAAGTTTGTATTGGCATCTTCCGAGAAATGCACAAATTTGTCGTGTGCAATTCTAGCCCTGTAAACTTGTGAGGAAGGGATCTACTGTGCAAAATGAACTGCACAATCTTTTGTACACCAAATGGTGTTGAAATTCAGACTCCATTTAGCAAAAGGTGGACATAAGGTATCTCCAGAGAAATTGCAATACTGTACAGCCTCTGTAAAATATCTGGGACACCAGATAGAAAGAGGAGTCAGGAGAGTGACATCGGAACGAATCAAAATAATTCAGAACATAAAATTACCCCAAACTCAGAAAGAAATCAGGATCTTTATCGGAGTTGTAGGTTACTGCAGGCAGTGGATTCAAGTAGCCAAATTGATTGCTTTAATAAAAGCAGGCAAAATTGGGAAAAAATTGAAATTAACCTTTACACTGATAGCTGGTATGGTTACGGGGTTGTGCATGACTTTGGCCAGCTCTGGATGCAGAGGGAGTTCATGACTTTTTCAGGAACTCCTGTCAAAAATGGACAATATGTGAAGGAATTACTTGCAGCAATTCAATTACCTAAAGAATTGGCTGTGGTCAAATGTGCTGCTCACCAATCTGGAACTGACAGCTGGTAATCATTATGCTGACCAAGTGGCTCAACATTGTGCTAAATAGAAAATGGCAAAAACAAGAAAATTGAAGCATGTGGAAACAGCTGCCAGCTTATGCTTTTGTGTGGTTTGAATACATGGGAGGAAGTGAGAGATTTACAAGGTGAAGCAGAGCTCAAAGAAAAGGAAGACTGGCAGAAAATAGAGTGTCAAGTGAGACCTGAAGGTGGCATAATAGTCTACCTAGATGGGAGACCAGTGTTACCTGATTGTATGCTTGCACCAATGGCTGGAATGTACCAAGGGGACACACACGTAGGGAGAGACGCAATGGTGAGGTTGTTTAGACGAGACTGGTTCAATACTAAGTTCAGGAACATAGCAGAGATTCTTTGCCAGAGATGCCTTACATGTCAACGATTAAACCCTGGTAAGAAAATTGTAGTGTGCCCTGGAAAAATTGGGAAAGCAGAAGGCCCTTTCATTAGACTACAAGTTGATTTCATTCAGTTACCTGCTTGTCGAGAATTGAAATATATTTTGGTCATTGTCTGCCTGTTTTCAAAATGGGTGAAAGCATACCCCACTCACAGGAATGATGGCATAACAGTAGCAAAACGTTTCTATCGGGAACTCATCCCAAGATTCAATTTTCCAGTAACGATTGAATCAGACCGAGGAATGCAGTTTAATAATGAAATAATCAGCTTAATTTGTGGAGCATTCAAAATTGAGCAAAAACTGCACTGTGCATATCGGCCAGAGGCTTCTGGAGTGGTAGAACAATTGAATGGCACAATAAAAGCAAGATTGGGAAAGATGTGTGAATCTACCCATTTGGAATGGCCTGATGCTTTACCGCTTGTTCTAATGAGACTCAGAGGCATTCCAGACAAGAAAACAGGCTTGAGTCCACATGAGATACTCATGGGAAGGGCAATGAGGCAAGCATGTGGGCCAGGACATCAGCTGTTAACTATATCTGATTATTTAGTGTTGGAGTACTGCAAAGAGTTGGCTGACCAAGTGCGTTCTATCTCTCACCAGGTTGGGAAAGACGCAGAAGCCAGACATTCAACTCCAGCATATGACTTGAACCCTGGAGATAGGGTTGTGATACAGAATCATACTCAGGAATCTTGCCTAGCACCAAGGTGGGGAAATACCAGAACAAGTAATATTGGTCACCACCACAGCTATAAAGTGCAAGGGAATCCCAAACTGGATACATGCAAGTCATACCAAGCAGATACCAGAACCTGACGAAGTTGAGGCTGAAGGTTGTGCAGCTGAAGGGTCTCAAGAAGTTGATCCTGAAGTAGTTGACGAAGAGCAACCGAGCACCAGTCAGGATGAATGGATCTCAGTGGTTAACATACTTGAATTCAGAGTGAGAACAAGAAGTCAAACATACTTAGATAGTCAGACTGATAGTGAAGATGAGATAGGTATAGAAGAACGTACTCAGATTACAGAAACCCAAGCCAATGATAATCATGAGGAGGAACAGATAAGGAAAGAGCAATATACTCAGACCAACAACACACCTACCAGAACTCCATTGTATGAGAAGGGACAGATAGGTACTAGTCAAAACACACAGGCAGAAGACAATCAAGCATCTGCAAGACCTGTGCAGGACCAGACAGGATTAGTCAAAAGGATTCAGGGCGAAGAAAAATTTCTAGGCCCAACAAAGTCATATCCTGAATCAGGTCAGATTAGGATAGAAGGATCAGTACAGGCAGAAGAGTCAACTGCAATAAGCCCTGGGGTAGGTAGCTGCATTTGACACGGTCGATCATTCCATCTTGATCGACCGTGTCTCGGCTATGGGCATCCAAGACAGGGCTAAAGAACTGCTATCCTCCTTTCTCTCAGATAGGACTCAGGCCCCTTTCAATCTGCCCGACTGATTCTACCATGTGGAGTTCCCCAAGGCTCATCCCTAAGTCCGACACTTTTTAATATCTATGTGTCGGACCTAGCTAGAGTCATAAAAGCTCACGGGATGGGCCTTACGTCCTACGCGGATGACACTCAGTTGGTGCTTGCAGTAAACAATGATGGAGAGAAGGTTGCCGAAAGCTTTCAAGAAGGCATGCTGGCCATCAGCAACTGGATGGCCAGTAACTGCCTTAAACTGAACTCCGAAAAAACAGAGGTCATTATTTTCGGAAAGCTGTCTCCTTCATGGTCTAGCTGCTGGTGGCCATCGTCACTGGGAACTCTGCCTAACCCGGTCACCAAGGTTAGGAACTTAGGAATTATGTTCGATGACAGTCTGAATTTTGTCTCTCATGCCAATCAAGTTCTCTCAACAGCATATTACAAACTCAGATTGATCAAGAAAATTTTTCCGTATCTTCCGGAAAGTGCAGGAAAAATCTTGGTCAGCACGCTAGTGATGTCATCCTTGGACTGCTGCAATGGGCTGTTTGCTAATGCACAAAGCAGGGTAATCAACAAACTGCAAACTGTTCAAAATGCTGCCGCTAGAATGTTGGCAGGGACCCCCAAATTCAAACCCATATCTCACGTGATTAAGAATTACCACTGGTTGGCAGTCAGGAATCGCATAAAATTTAAAGCTTGCCTTCAAGGCCTCACGTAAACTAGGCCCTCAGTTTCTGATAAATCAGCTATCCACATACTGTCCCAATAGACAACTCCGTTCTTCCACTGCACACCAGCTACAGTTACCACGAACAAAGACTGTGTCTTGGGGAGACAGGCGTTTCGTGGTGACAGTGGCAAGATTGTGGAATGCTCTGCCGTCGCAGATTCGTTCATGCCAGTCACTGTTGCACTTTCGCAAGTTGATAAAAACATGGTTGTTTAACCAATAAGCTAGCCTCTGACTCTGCCTAGTCCACAGCGCCGAGACACCTAAGCGCATTTGTTGCGCTTTATAAGTTTAAAAAATAAATAAATAGGTGAGTTAGAGAGGAAACCTGAAGTTGACGAAAATTAAGTTGTGCCACAACTTAAAGAAAACAAAAGAACACTTGAAGAATCAGAAAGCACAGTGCCAGTCAAAAGACTCAGAAAAGGTGATAAATGGGCTGGATTTGTTAAAATACTGAAATATCGCCCAGTGACGATAGATGAAGAACCTGAACAGGTGAACGAAGTAACTAGTCAAACTGAACCATCAACAAGCAATCAAAGAAGGAAAAGTCCATGCCAGAAAAAGCTGAACCATAAATTCAAAGGCGCTGAATGGACATACATCATCCTTGAAGATTTCGAAAATCTAGAAATCAGTGATGACAGTGATGAAGAATTGATTGCTGATCAAGATATTGAAGAAGTGAGGCCAACTTGAGATTAAATACAGGTGTATCCTGTGTAAAATTCTCAAAGAGGAGTTAAGTCTCCTTAGTCAAAAATGGCTGATGGAAGAGTTACTGGAAACTCAAAAATAAGTTGCATAACGACATGCTGTAGGATATGCATATGTAGTGTATTGATAGTACTTATAGTATGGCTAGGTCTGACAATAGCAATACCATACTTGATGGCTGCTAAGCAAAATAACACCGGTATACACGGAAGGATAGCGCACCACAAACAAGATAGAGTGGATTTAGAAGCACCAGATGAGATAGAATTACATCACATTAGAAATGAAACCGAAATTAATGTTTTTGCAAGTCTCTTAGGGCCTTATGTATCATCAACCTGATTTGCGATTCTGAAATAGCAATTTTTTAGAAATCGCTATTTCAGAATCGCAAATTGGGATGTATGTACAAATTCGCAATTCTTAGTATTCCTTAATTGCAATTAAGGAATACTTTCCCGTTCATTTCTATGGGCCAGGAGGCCCATAGGAATGAATGGGAAGTTACTCTCAATTTGTGATTTGTAATTCGAGAATCGCAAATTGAGAATCATTTCAAAGGTGCAGGGGTGTCCAAAGGACACCCTTTTTCACCCCTGAAATAAGCATGGGTGCACATGTGGCACACATACATGCCCTACGGGCATGTATGTGCGTCACATGGCACTTTGAAAAATGCAACAATGTGCACTTTTCAAGGAATTCGCAAATTACCACCAACTTGAAGTTGGTGGTAATTTGCGATTCCATAAGGACAATTTGCATTTTTTTTGCTTCATGCATTGCTTTTAAGGAATCGCAAAATTTGTGATTCCTTAAATGCAATTGCAAAATAAGGAATCGCTAATTTTGCGATTCCTTGTTTTGCACCAGATTTTCCTTTATACATACCATATGGCAAATTCGCATTCGCAAATGCCAAAATTTCGGCATTTGCGAATGCGAATTTGCTTCATACATATGGCCCTTAGTACATTATGTAGAGACTATGCAAATTAGTGATTATTATGTCTGTATGAAACTACCTACTTCTGTAGCTGAAGGTGTTACCTACCATCATTTACCCCTGACTTGTGGAATTTCCTGTAGCATATTAACTAGTTTGTTTTATAAAACTGGAAGGTTGCAATATTATTATTCAAACATAGATGTTATTTTTCCTGATATTCCTATACGTAGGAGAATGAATCCTGTCCTTAGTGCTAAAGATTCCCAATTCATTGGTGAATTTTTCCTAACAATGAAAGAAATAGATATAGCTAATGCACTTAAAGACAATCTAACATGTAGTTTACACAAAGAAGAAAATGTATTTTTAAATTTAGTAGAGTTAAGGAGACAGGATTTCCATAGAAAAGCCACTGAAACGAAACCCCAGATACCCAAATGGGCTGAAAAGGAAGAATTTATGCAACTGGCAAACCTCATGCTGCTACGTCTTTGGACTTTGAAAAGATGGGGAAAATCTGTCTCCATAGAAAGAAAACTGAGTATAACAATGTATTCATTGGTTCCAGTGAATGTGAACACAATTTCCTCATAATTGGGGGTTGGGGACAAAAAGGGGGAACTGATCCAGTATTGCCTGGATTTTATTATATTTGTGGGAATAAAGCTTACTTTAAGCTGCCTGACCATTGGTATGGGAGTTGCTATTTCGGAATAGTATTCCCGAAGGTATACCATATAAAAAGAATCACTGGAAGCAATGAACACAAATTGAACTAACACGTTATAAGAGAGCTAGTTTTGCAGAAATTGTAGGTGATATATTTAGTGCATTGATACCTTCAGTGGGAGTAGTTCTGAATACTCAAAGAATTTGAAAATTGCCTACAGTGGTGGATCGCTTATCGACTGACACTACTGGAGGATTCTCATTGATCAATACCGAATTGGTTGAGATCAGATTGATGGTTTTACAAAATCGACTTGCTCTTGACATATTATTAGCAAAAGTGGGCGGAGTCAGTAGAATGTTGAAGGCGCAACATTGTTGCACTTACCAGATAAAAGCGTTGAAATTGGAAGGTATGTAAAGAACATTACTCATATGGAAGAAGAAATGAAACCACTCGAAGTTGATAGTGCATGGAAGAGACTTACTGGTGGTCTCTCTTCTATTGGGACTTGGATATCTAATGTAGGTAGAAGTTTTGTAGGTAAAGTACTGATGCCAATAATGGGCATATCACTAATAATATTGGTGATAATGATTTGGTGCAAATTCTGCAGAAATAGAAAAAAGTACACTATTAATGAGAAAACGAAGATAAGCAAACTTGATGAAATTCAAATGGAAGAGTTAAAGGGAGACATATATAAAAGAATGAAAGTTTATCAGAATAATGGTAAAAAGAAAACTCCCAAAGTAATTGAAGAGATTGAACTGAGAGAATGTTGAAGTTGGCATCTGGTTCCTTAATTTGTGATGATATAAAATTATCAAAGAGGGGATTGATGGAGCAAGGTTTCACATATTCCGAAACTTGCTTGTATTCAGCCTTCTCTAAATAACTTATAATATATTACCCAACATGTTTTGTTTACTAATATTTACATTTCACAACAGTTCTAGTATGTAGGGGACACTTTTCAATGTGCTTTTACTAACAGTAACTCTAATGCATTAAAATGGCCGCTGAAAACGTGGGAAACCTTCTGCGCATGCGTCTGTCACATCTACGTGGTATGACGTACCTCTCTGCTTGTTGGGAAACTTTGTTTCTGCGCACTAGTGCCAGAAATGGCTGCTTTAAATCTCACATGCTAATGCTTATGCTGCAGCTTGTATTAAACCTGTTTGTTCTGCTTAATCATTAACGCACAAGTTAAAATATAGTCATGGGAATAGAGTAGAGATAAGTGGTATACAGTGCATGCATTTATTTCTGTATTCTAAAATGTTTATTTTTGATTTTGCTACTAGCTCGGACTTTGGGCCTGATCACTGACACATCTACCATCATGAATGATTCTGCACATGCCTACTCTGACTCTGAATTTGCTGAAGCACTGGCATTGAACCCCTGCCAACCCACTTCTTACCCACGATGTGCCTGGGAACCTGATCATCTGACCTCTAGAAAGGAAGCTACCAAATACAATGCATTCAAAATGTGTACCAATATTGTTGGGCGGAATAAAATCATGGGAAAGTAAATTGTGGGTGGGGATTCAATCAATATGATTTGAATTGAAATTACATCATCTTAGTATGGTGTGATGACCTCTCCTCGTCTTTCCAACCAATCACTGAAGGGGAACACATGGATTTGCAACATTTAGGGGTGGTACATTGCCCTCGAAATGGTATAACTAAGGGAGGCTCAGATAGAGAAATTGTCCAACTTGTCCATATAGCTGACCTGTCACTGACCAAACGCACTCAATAGCTGATCGAGAGCAGAGGTGCTGGCGGAGCATTCTGTCAGAAGAATCGATACCCAATCGGGGTACTAATTGGCTTTCCTAGAGACAGGGGTGTGACGCTTAGCTGAGGTCACCTGTCCTGATCTGCACCCGTCTTTTTCCATGGGCACCTGATTAGTCGGGAGCCTGGTCTGGTCCATAATTTGCCCCAGCCCGTGGCCAGGATTGGTCATTGCACCATTCTAGGTAAATATAATCTATGTGATATGTCCGTGTGCTATTTCCCTTTCTCATCCTTCCCAGGTACCAATGTTTAAAGGAGTTACTGTGATTTCTTACAAACTTGATGTCCTGCTGGTTATATTTTTATTGTGGCTCCTTTCCTTTTGACTCGGAAAAGCTATCATAGATAAAGGTTTTAAAACTTTCCCCGAATCTGTGGTTAATATAAGAAAAGTAAATGTGTTTAAATATAACCAGTTTATGCTAACTCCCTGGTCCACAGGACTAATAGTAAGGTGACAAGGATTGGTAAGTAATGGTTTACAGGTAAAAGTCCTAAAGCAGACCTCTGGGCAAACTGATGGAGTAAATAAATTAGTAAATAAGTTAGGCAGGACTACTGGTTCAATGTGTGAATGTTATATGGGCCCAAGGTGAGTATGGTAAAATTGAGCTAGTTTGTCCCTGCGTTCTCTATCAAGGTGTAAAAGAATTTTTGGTTTTGGCCTCCAGGAGATGTTCCCTATGGCTAACCCAGGCTCTTTTTCTTGCCTTTTTAAGGAGCCTAATAGGGTAGCCACGTTCAGTGAGATGGTCTAGCAGATCTGCAGACTCCAGAAAGTAGTCCTCTTTTTAGTACAGTTGTGTCTGACCCTCAAGAATTGCCCGTAGGGCAAATTGTCCCTGAGGCTGCACTGGTGATGACTTGAGTATCTCAACAGGATATTGCGTTTACTTGCCTTCCTATATAGGGTGGTGTGAAGCTTCCCCTCCTCTGTTTTGATGGTAATATCCAGAAAGGTTATTTTTTTCTGTGCTATACTCTAAGGAGAGTTGTATATCAGAGGATCTAGTGTTTAACCAAGAATGGAAGGTTTTAAATTGAATCTCTGTACCTCTCCAAACCATTTAAACATCATCTATATAACATCGCCATATTTCGATGTTGTCTCTAAACGGGTTAGTGGGACTGAATATAAATTAGTGTTCATAGGTATGCATGTAGATGATAGCTATGTTCGGAGCAAAGCTTGCTCCCATAGCTACACCCTTCGTTTGGAAGTAGTAGTCACCTTGAAATATAAAAAAGTTTTGGGTAATTGTTATTTCTAAAAGTGTGAGGATGAATTCAGTTGGCACTTGGGTAGGTCTGGGCCTTTTGTCTTGGGTCGCTCTGATGACATCAAGAGCCACCTTCTGGGGAATGTTCGTATAGAACAAGGTTATGTCCATGGTAACAAGTATTTCTTCACTGGGGTTAAAGGCCAGCTCATCCACTAATTTAATAGTTTCTGTAGTGTCTCTGAGATATGCGATGGTCTTTGTGCAATAGGTTTTAAGAAAATGTCAATATACTTGCACAGTGGCTCTAACATCGAGCCACAGCCTGAAATGATCGTCTTCCGAGGGGTTTTGCATGCGTTTTTTGGTAGTGTATATATTGTCAGCATGCGAGGCAGAGTATTATTCAAGTAGTCATGTTCATGTTTGCTTAAATAGCCCTCAGCTAGGCCTTTGCCAGTGAGGTTCTTTATGAGTGTAGCAATTTTATAGAAGACAAAATAGGTTCGGTGTTCCTGGGCAGCAAGTTGGCCACCTGGTGAGTACTCAGAGTGGTGGGGAGGTGGGAATTACCTCCTTTATTGTATGTCAAATTCAACATTTCCAAAACTGAACGAGCAGCCCCTGATTCACTCAAAAACAACCCTAACATAATCATTAAGCCTGCAAACAAGGAGGGGGCTATAGTTGTTCAAAATTCTTCTGATTACAAACAAGAGATTCCTAACCAACTTGGTATAAGTGACAATTATAAAAAACTCAATTCTGACCCTTGCTATAAAATTGCTACATAGTCCACCGTACTTGCCCTGGATAGAACTAGAAGACAAAAGAGGTATGATGTTCCTGGGTGGCAAGTTGGCCACCTGGTGAGTACTCAGAGTGGTGGGAGGTGGGGAATACCTCCTTTCGGAACTAGGACCCTCACATGATATCGACATCAGGCTAGTCAGATATGGAGATTAGGCTATGTTAGGACGATATATCTAATAACTAACAATATAGTACAATACTACACTCTAAGATGGCCGACATACGAATCACCCAATCGGCAGACGGCAGCAATTTATGCACCAATTTAGCGCAGTGACGCGAGCACTTTTGCACTGTATAAATTCTTGTTAACAAACTGCGTCACTCAATGCCAAATTTGAAGCCCTTGATGGGCGTCCACATCAAGGTAATAGCCAGAACTATAGACTTTCACAACATTCAAAGATGGCCTCCATGGTTACACTGTAGATGATGTCATGCCGACACCATCACACCACACACCAGGTGCGGCTGATTTACCATGCGTAACGGCACCAGGAGAGGGTATTTAAGACAGGAACCGGCAACCTGTCTTTTCCTTCCTGAAGCAGCAGAGAGGGTAGGTGAGCCGGATTGCTCTGAGCGGGTGCAGGTGTGTATGGATTACGCGTTAAGACTATGCCTGGTCACAAGCTTTTAAGAGAGGTAAGAGGTGCTGGGAATTGCTGACAAGTTACTGCTGGTCTTTGGGAAGGGTACGCTGACCCTGATGTTCTGTAAAGCTCTGCACTAAGACATATCTTGGGGGCTGTAGGCGCTCTTAACACACCGCAGGATTCGCATAATGTAGGAGTGCATGGTGAAGGCGTCAGCAGCTATGCAGGCAGGACTGGGCCACTTTTGAGTCTGTTGAATAACCTTGTCATTGATACCAATTTCACGACTATGGGCTTACTTTAACCTGAAACATGCCCACTTTCAATTTTAATGCTCTAGAGTCATGGCCTTAGCAGCTAAACGTTGTGCCTACAAGCTCACACCCAGAATATTTTGTTGTTTGTTTTTTCCTTTTAATAAACAGCGACACTACGTTTAGTGTCCATATACTCCGCTGCGGTCTGATGAAGTAGCACTTGAATCCTTAAGAGGTGAGCTGATACACACTCACGTGATGTTCAATTACTCTAACTGGTTACACAGAGGTTTTCATATTCTAAATACAAATGAAGGCACACTTAGCATGTGATATGCATGAAATCACATTATATTTATCACTTGTATTGATTCAAAGAGGTTTGTGTATGGTGAAACACACCCACTGGAATTAATAGGACAATGTACCAATATCTCCATTTGGTTTTTTGATCCTTTTTGTTTGTACTCTAGATTGGCTGCTTTTCTCCGGGGCAACATCCTACCGAGAGAAGAAGTGGTATGTAGAACCACACCACACACTGTAGATAGTTTTCATTTAGCCACTAGGTCCTGAGGAATCGCTAACTGATCTATTAGAAACATTTTATAGGCGAGAAAAATGTTGACCACTAAGGGGTAGAGCATAAGTTTTGTCAGATTAAAACAAAATAATCGCCCTCCTTCTTCTATTTACTTTTTAATTAGGTTGTGACCTCTCCTGAATAAAAATAATTATAGAGGATTCCCTCTCCTGTTTTAACCCACACACCACATCTACATCTTACCAGGCCCCTCACACCCACGGCACCTATACGGCACGAAACAAAAGATTTCTGATATAGAGCCCCTTTATGGGGAAGGGTATGCTCAGACGTGGGTCCCGTGCTCACTAAGCCACTGGAGTCAAGCTATCCTGGCTGAAGACGGCTGATAGCCAGAAACCGGTCCTAGGATGCTTGATTCCGGTCCAGGGAAGACATGGCTTGGCAGTTCGGTCTAGACTGTTCCCATGAGGCACAGGGTCAAGACTGGTTTGCATATGGCCATGTCTGAACTGGGGTGGCTTGGTGAGCAAAGTAACGATGGATTAAACCCAGATCTGTGACTGGGGGTGAATGTTTTGCCATTGTGCAACATTCCGTCCATCATCTTGTGTGTTTTGCTGTTCACCTTATGTGGGAAGGGCATGCCCAGACGTTGGTCCCGTGCTTACAAAGCCACTGGAGTCAAGCTATCCTGACTGAAGACGGCTGAGCCAGAAACCGGTCCAAGGATGCTTGATTCTGGTCCATGGAAGACGTGGCTTGGCAGTTCGGTCTGGACTGTTCCCATGAGGCACAGGGTCAAGACTGATTTGCATATGGCCATGTCTCCAATGGGGTGGCTTGATGAGCAAAATAACGATGGATTAAACACAGATCTGTGACTGGAGGTGAATGTTTTGCCATTGTGTAACATTCCGTCCATCATCTTGTGTGTTTATTTATGAGTGTTTTGTCATCTACAATCTCCTTTCTTAGATCGGCAATCTCTTTCATAAGGCATTTTACGTCTTCCAGGGCAGTTTCCACCCTAGCACTATCCAGTGCCTACAGCAATTGTTTGAGACAAAACTAAAATTCTCCTTGAATTTAGGGTTGTCAGTAAAGATTGCCAGTTCATTCCTAACCTGTAGACCAATAGGAATGACATTAGTTTGGAGATACTTAGTCAAAACATGTCCATGTAGTCTAGTACGAATAAGCTTTTTCTCTAGTCGTTCAAGTTTATTTATTTTTTCATTAAGGGTAAGGTCAACACCATAGACAGATGTGTAGAGAAAACTGGAGGCAATTTGTTGCTGTAGTAATTTGTCTATTTAATACTCACGGTAGGCTAAGGTTTCTCTCTCAGACATATCCTGAGACAATGTAGGACAGATAAGTAGTTGAACTGGATAGCCCGTCTAAACTTGAAAGTATGTACAGTGGAGATGAAAAAATATATCACAAAGATTTTATACATATATACACAAAACCCTCGCAGGAGTGCCTGCACAAGATAAGCATTACAGAATAATGGGGTAAACCAATAATCGTCACCAGACCTGGGTACAATGCCGGAATGAACAATTGGTCCATGACTGCTTTCAAGGAGAAATGAATCACATTCTATCTAGGGTGTATTGCAAATATAATCAACACTAGTAATTAATACCATCTACCAAGAAGCAAAATAATCATTTTTAACGCATACAGTTAATGTACAGAAATACCTTGTAGAAAAATAACTACGTTCCAAGAAAGCAATGTAAAGCATACAGTTAATGTAACAAGAAGGAGCACCAAATGTAATTCAGTTATAGTATATTTATTTCTTATATTTAAGATTGATAACAATGTATGCATTTGAAAAAATAATAAGGTTGCATTGAAAGGGGAAGAGGGATGGGTGTGCTCATGGTGGATAGGGATAGGTAGAAGTCACTGGTTGAGGAGTACACACTATTTCAATAATTACGAAATCAAACTGGTCGAGAAGACTAGTATAAAAGGACCTGCCCTTGGAAAAATATTAAGATCATATTTGTACAGTTTATTAAAGCATCAATGCAGCATCAAGCAATGGGGGGAAAAAACTGTGCAGGTCTCGTGTAGGTGGACAGCGTTGACTTTTCGACTCGGCTGGTTGACTGGAACCTCTGCTGCGAGTCTTCCTCAGGACAGATAGTGTTCAACCTATGGGTAGAGAATGGAGTGTTACGTGGGTGCTAGAGAACCCGAAGATGGGCTAGAGATAATCGTAGTTGTGATACTGACCGAACCCTGGTGGAATTATGCACAACTATGGATGCACAGTATTACCATTGAGGACTTCAAAAGAGGGTCCGCACCAGGGGAATTCAGCTTTAACCAGGGGGTGAGTGCTAGACTAACCCCCCTACATACCTTAGCTTCATTTTATGTCTTTAATACATTAACCCATGGTACGGTTTTCCCACAGACTTTACCCACCTGGTTGGAATTCCAATTTTTCCTTCACATATCTGTGATGCCTGTGAGGCACCGGGATTAGGTCAGGACCACAACTACGATTACCTCTAACCCATCTTCGGGTTCTCTTGTGCCCAAGTAACATTCCATTCTCTACCCCTAGGTTGCCCACTATCTGTCCTGAGGAAGACTCGCAGCAGAGGTTTAAGTCACCCTCTAAGCACCAGTCGAGTCAAAATGTCAACGCTGTCCACCCACATGAGACCTGTACCATTTTCCCCCCCATCGATTGATGTTGCATTGATGCTTTATTAAACTGTACAGATATGATGTTAATATTTTCGGAAGGACTGGTCCTTTTTTACTAGTCTTCTTTACCAGCATGAAGGATTGTTTTTGTGCAGAAAGGCACACTTTCCTGCCAACTTTCCTGCACAAAGAAAATCTTGTGAGACATTTTCCTCCTTCTATGTGTGCTGCAAAATGAAGAACACATAGAAGAGGAAGTAACAAGGAGAAATATAGATATTTCTACTTGTTACGCCTATCCTGGGGAGGCTTTTCTTTTTGGTGCATTCTGAGATTTACAAGGTCGTGTAAACCTGGGAATGCGTAAAAAACAATGAGAGTTGCATGAGAATACCCTCGCAATGGCCATGGAATACTTACCTACGGCAGAGTAATGCAATGCAGCGATTTGCACTGCATTGAGTTACTCCAGATTTTCGGAGCAATGTTAAGCCCCACAAAGTGGCTTGTGTGGCTTCAAAAATCTGACTTAAAGTTTGCGCTGCACTTGCGCCACTTTGCGTGGCACTAGAGCGACGCAAACCAGTTCATAAATATGTCCCTGAGTGTTTGGGCCACAGAGAAGCTCTTATGGTAGCCATGGTATTTCATTATAACAATTCCATTCAATTACCAGAGATGGATAAGTACCGGGGCACTCTGTGTAATGAGGACAGATGACTGAAGCACCGGAAACTGAAATGTAGTGTGTCACCATAGTTTTACAAAAAAAGAAAGGTCTGATGACAGGTCTTCAATTAAGGAAAAAAAAATCTAAACATTAATTGACACCATATACTTTAGGGTCATAAAATTGCATGAAGCACAGCAATCAAGTAGCAGGTGCAGTGCTGTCAAGGCCAAATGGTCTTAGCAGGCAATCAGACCCGAATTAAGAGTGTTTTTCACTATCACTCATTGGACATGTGGCTCATTTCCTTGCTTCATCAGGGCTAATAGCTCCCTTGATGCACTGCTGAAAATAGGCTCCCGTAGTTGTATTTACCGCAACTATTTACCCCGCCGCCGGGTAAATAGTGATTTTTTTCTATAGAAATTACTTACTATTTGTCCTTGGAAATAGCAGAGAAACTTTACTATTTACCATGTCACTGGCTAAATAATAGAAATTCTGCACTGTTTAGCGAATGCTGTGCAAATAGCAAAACAATTTCATTATTTACCCGTCACTGGCTAAATAGTACAGATTTTACACTGATTGGTCTGCAGCTGAGTAAATAGCAGAAAAACTTCACTATTTACTTGATCGCTGGCTAAACAGTAGAGATTTTGAACTGTTCAACAGGCTGCCTTACAAAAAGCAGTTAAACTCAACTGTTTACTTGGCCACTGGTTACATTTTAAGAGATTCTGCACTGTCTGGCTGTCAGAAACACAAATTGCAGGAAAACTAAAATATTTACCCAGCTGCTTGCTAAACAGTAGAGATTTTGTGCTGTCCAGCTTGCAGATATGTAAATAGCAGAAAAATGTCACTATATATCTGGGCACTGGCTAAATAGTACAGATTCTGCACTGTCTGGCTAGCGGCTGTGCAAATAGTAGAAAAACATCACTATTTACCCGTCAACTGGTTAAATAGTAGGGTTTCTACACTGTTCATCTGCAGCTGTGCAAATAGCAGGAAAGCTTAAATATTTTCAAAACAAAGAAATCTGGAAGTCACACGAACCACTTTGAGACAAAGAACAAAAAGAAAGAGATAAAACAACCATCAGTTATCCCTCTAAGACCATTGCGAATCAGTCAGATTTCCATCAACTGCCACACATGGCCAGTGTCATCATTTGGATATCCTTCTTCTCTCATCACTCAACCCCTTAGGCACCATAAGGGATGATGTGGTATGAGTTTCGTATCGGTCTCTGTGACCTTACCAGTGAAGTAGCATAGAAGAAAAAAACAGTAATCAGGTGTATTATTAGATCTTCTGGTACGTTTGCAGGATATCCACTAAATTGTGTGATGGAAAACTATTAAGTGCGGAGCAAGATGGTGGTCTGGCCGTAGGACCGCACAGCAGTGTCCTGTCTGAGCTTCGTGAAAGTTATATGGAGTAGAGAGTTAACATCAGCGAGAAACCAGCCATGGCTTAGCTGAAAGATTCGCTTTAGCGGTGGAAGTAAATCGGTAGCCTGGAGGCTCTACACTGCAGCGGGAGCAGTGATTGCGGCGATGGCGGCAGAAGCAAGAAGAGGTTACAGATTCTTCTAGCGGGCTAAGATACTGGCCCATTAGAGACGGTTAACGAGTGTGAGAGACTTGCGAAGACGGGAAGCGGGAAGCGGTAACGGCAGCCGGAGAAAAAGTCTGCTATTAAAATAATATGAACTTACTTGCTACCGCTACACAGCCTTCCCTCTTTGAACGCGGCTTACCGGAGGTCGGCTCAGCAGATTGTAGAGGACTGGTACTTCTGCTTGGATGGGCTGTCTCTAAGGCTACGTCGACAGGTTCACAGCAGCAGTACCTGCAGTACCTGCAAGAGCAGAAGCAGGAGCATTGGCGTAGTGACTCCGCGGAGCTCAGGGCGGGGCTCAGAGCGGAGTTGAATGTGGAAACAGTGACGGTGTGTGGCAAACCACAGGAGTTGAGCTCGGAGGACCTTGATCACCTCAGTGGGGAGTTTGATTTCCACAGCCTGTGTCTATGATTGGGGAGAGCAGTTTTGGAAATTTTGAATTTGAATTTGAATTCAGCGGAGCTAACACGGTTTGAAGACTCAGTCAATTCAAGTTTAGCTCTGGAAATGCCGGCAAAATCAGCTTCGTCAGCAGCTGCAAGAGCAAGACTTGCAAAAGCAGCAAGATCACTCCGCGAAGCGGAACTGGAGGAGCAACAACTACAACAGGCTGGAGAGGGTAGTCAAAGCGCTGGTGTGCCCACTGCTCCTATAATTGGTGCCAAAACGCGGAAACAAGTTCAGAAGACACCAACCACTTGCTTACAACGCCAAGAGGTCTTAGCCACGAAGCGGAAAATGAATAGCACTTTAGAGGTAGCAAGTCCCGGCAACACTGTTATGGATCTACTCAGAAGGAAGCAAGGGGACCAAGGGGGCCAAAGGGGCCCGGGGTACGTAGGAAATACAGAGGATACCCTAACACATTCGCCCAGCACGCCTATCACGGGGGCACCCCTTGAGGTTCTACTATCCCCGCAGCAAGCAGAAAAAAGTGGCCTCGCCCCTCCCCCTGCACAAGTAACACCGCTGGTGAGTCCAGAGGAGAATTTAACTGTAAGTACTTTAAATGTTACTAATGGTGTTGCTGGCATTAACACTAACCACCATTTAGATCCTAATACTGCTCCAACCGTCTCACCAAGAGCTATTAACATATCTCCTAATACTCAAAGTGACTCAACCTCTAAATTTTCAATGTCGTTTTCTGGGTCTGGTGAGAACATAATGGGGGTAGTGGATGATAATCAACCAAAAGATAATCAAGCAGCTCAAAACTCTTCACTACCTACGATGGGCTCAGCAAGTGGCCCTTCTTTAATAATATCGATGGAAGAAGGCCATATAAATTCTGACCCTCAATCGTTATTGATTGACAGCATTGACAGTAATGATGAGAACAGGCGAGCACCTGCAACTCAGGGATCTTCCCTTCCTGAAGCTGAAAAAGAAGGGAATATATTCTACTCTTTTTCTGATGAGACAGGAGTAGAAACGGGAGTAGAGGTGGAGACCGAGGACGGAGAGTCAGATAAAGCTAACTCTAGTATAGAGTATGATGAAGATGACCTGGAATACGAAGAAGATGGCGAATCCCTTCTTTTTACTTCTTCTGCAGAAGAGAGTATAGAGGAGGAGGCACAAACAAATACAGTTAAATCCAAACCTAAACCCTTGTCCAAGATTAGACAATGAGCCTCCTACAGCACAGATCTGCCTAACCAACATGCACTTCCCCCTAATGCAGTAGAGACCATCCTGCAGGCAATTGCGGCCCATAGGGAACAAACGGAGGAGGACAGCAAACGATCAAGAATAGCTTTACGCAGGATCCAGGGGGTGGTTAAAAAATTGACCAAAACTTGTAAATCAATTGGTGAAAGGGTTACGGAAGTTGAGGCAAGAGTAATGACTACGGAAAATGAAACACAAGCAAACGTAGAGAAGATCAAACTCCAAGAAGCTGAGCTAATGGATATGAAATGGAAGCTTGAGGATTTTGAGAATCGTCAGCGCCGCAACAATCTACGTTTATTGGGAATTCCGGAAAAAATGGAGGGGGAGAATGTACGCGCATTTGTGATTAAACTATTCAAAGAGTCTATGCCCAATTTAACTAATTGGAACTGGGAACTTGAGATTCAACGAGCTCACAGGATGCCATTTAACCCCCCTGCTAAACCTGGCCCCTATCCACTTGCTATCCTAATATACTTTGGGAGTTTCTTATTGAGACAATCAGTGGCCGAGAAGGCTAGACCTGATCATAAACTTACATGGAATGAGGTTTCCTTTTTCACTAGACCTGACTTCTGCCATGCCACAGTGGAGAGGCGGTGGCGGCTGCGATCTTTAATTAAACCCTTTCAAGAAAAAGGGGCCCAGGCCTATTTAAATAACCCCGCCAAACTAAAGGTTGTATGGGCAGGGCAGGCTAAATTTTTCGTTTCAGAAATCAAAGCAAAGGCTTTCCTTGATGAGATTAATAGATAGGGGCTAGAAATGTTGTAAAAATTTAATATATAGTTTCTCGCTAAGCCACTACCATTGATTGATTATTGCTTGATTATTATTATTATTTTTTCTTTTTTTTTTCTTTTTGGTCTATTGTTTAGTATGCAACTCTTTATTCCTATAGGCTTAAACATGTACTATATTACTAAATGGATACGGTAGCTCAGACGCTGCACTGCTAGCATCATCAGGACTCTGGCAGAGTCCGATTGCTCATTAATTGAAGGGGGGGGTCCCTAGAGGGGGAGGGACCTGCAGGGGGGAGGGGGGGGGGGGTTTGTGGGGGAGCTGGAAAAAAGAAAAGAACCTAATCCAGAGGGTGAAATCTTGTTTTGTGTAGATTTTAAGAAATGTATAAATAAAGTAAATAAAGTAAGCAGCTGCATGATAAGGAAATTAAAGATCCTTGATAATTACAATAAAAGAAATAGAGAGTTTTCTATACATGCCGATTCAATGACTAATGGCTAGATTGAAAATCCAAACTTGGAATATTGGGGGTCTATTGAACAGGGAAAAACAACGTCGATGGTGTGAATTAATAAAGCTTAATCCTGTAGACATCCTATGTCTACAAGAGACACATTTTTCATGGGACAAAAGATCACAACTGAGGCTAAGAGGGTATAATCTGTTAGTCGTCTCTACCCAAACATCAAATATAAGAGGGGTGGCGATTCTCGCCAAAACTTATCTTGGTCAACCAATACGTGCTGCCTCTGATCCACATGGTAGATGGGCAATAGCGAAATTACCAAACGGCTTGGTTATATGCACGATCTATGGTTCTAATCAGGACGATCCCACAGTATTTTCACTACTCGAAGCTGAGCTTGCAACCTGGCAAGGCTCACTAGTGATATGTGGAGACTTTAACATTTCGTTAAAGACACATTTGTTTAACGACTACAACAACCATAACCATAATTTGCAGAGTTATATAGGACGTAAACCCAAAGTATATAGGGCTATCAGGAGATTGGCAAATAATTTGGGACTAATAGATATATGGGGGGGTTAAGAATCAGCAGGACTCAGGATGTACATACTTTTCACACCCACATCAAAAACATGTCCGGATAGATTACTTTTTTTCTACTAGGGATTTAGTGGCTCAGGCGACAATTACAAAACATCCTAAGATTTTATCTGATCATAATGCTCTGATTCTCACACTGGCAGTTGGCAATCAAAGGCAGCTAAGACAGTGGTCATTTGATCGAAAATTGTTGGTTGACAATGAATACATTAAACACATTAAAAAATGGACGGAAGAATTCTTTGATATCAACCGCTTCAGTGCCTCCAGAAACACAGTATGGGATTCCTTTAAATCTGCTCTTAGGGGCGAGACCATTAGCTACCAAGCTAGAGCGAGTGAACTAAATAAGAATGATTTTAATGCTAAAGTAATAGCCTTGGCTAAGGCAGAGGAAGAGCATACCACGGCTATTTCCCATGGGGCAGATGCTACATAATCAATGTATTTAGCTACTTTATTAAAAAATGAGCTAAACAATAGTCTTAGTCAGAAAGCAGCACAGATTTACAGTGCTCATAGGAGAGACATTTATGAAAATGGGGAAAAAGTGGGAAAGCAGCTGGCGTTGCACACCCGTCAAAGGAATGTTTCCAATCAGATCAAATTGATAATTGACAATGGTAATTCATATACGCAGGCAGATGAGATCATTTCATTATTTCAGCAGTATTATCAGAATCTATATACGGAAGATTCTACCGTTTTATCAAATACAGAATATGAATTTTTGAATAACTTTGTCAACAACACTGAGGGTATAAAAGAATTAGACGATACTACACGTCAGGATCTGGAAAGAGAAATCACCTTAGATGAGGTATTACTATCTCTAACCTCACTTACATCGGGCAAAGCAGCAGGTCCTGACAAACTACCCATAGACCTATATAAAATTCTGAGCCCACAGCTGGGACCAATACTTCATGACCTGTTTTTAGGTATTCAGTGGAATGGGTTAACCCCGGATTCTTGGAATAACACAAATATAATTGTTTTCCCTAAAAAAGAGAAATCACCTCAGCAATTAACATCATACCGTCCCATATCATTAATCAATGCGGATTCTAAAATATACGCCAAGGTGTTAGCCACGAAACTTAGTAGTGTTATTGAGCAAATCGTCTCCCCGTTGGCAACATGGCTTTGTTCCTGGTAAAGGAACAACGGACCATACATCCAGAGTAACTGCCTTGTTTGATGCCATGACGGTCACGGGGGGCAGAATGTCAATGATACTATTAGATGCCGAGAAGGCATTTGACCGCGTCTCGTGGAAATTCCTATGGGCAATTATGCAATTAAATAATTTTGGCCCCAAATTTATTAAGGCGATAAGATCAATGCACCTGTCTCCCAAAGCTAAAGTACAACTGATGGGATTGGAATCTGATGATATCAGTATAACTAGAGGTACGAGGCAAGGCTGTCCCTGCTCCCCCTTATTATTTGCTTTATATATTAACCCTTTGATTTTAAAACTTATTGAGAGCCCTAGTATTAATCCAATTGTTCTTGGCTCATTTTCTACTAAAGTATTAGCATATGCTGATGATATCGCGATTTTAACATCAAACCCGACTGAGGCTATGGAGGAAATTGAGGCTATAACTACAGAATATGGCATCTATTCTGGATATTCTTTAAATAAAAGGAAGACAATTGTATTATGTACTGACAACATCAACTTTATTGATCAAAGGAGAGCTGCAAAGGCTACCTATATAGGAATTGTTATTACCCCTAATGTTAAAACCGTAATCAACCTTAACTTCATTCCACTGATTCAAAAAATTACAAAAGATCTGGATAGAGTAAACGGGCTCAACTTGTCCATTATAGGGTGGGCTAATTTCCTTAAAATGAACATACTTCCTAAATGCCTTTACCTGTTTCGAGCAATTCCACTTGCTATAGATCCTAAGATCTTAAAAACTCTTGAATCCCTTATGATTAAGTTCGTTTGGCAACATGGAAAAATCCGAAGGTCTCATAAGCTAATGTCTCTACCTAGCGAAAGAGGTGGGTTGGCAATACCTAATATTAGTATGTATCACTGGGCCGCACTTCTTAAGCAAATGACCCCATTGATTAGCTTCAATGTAAGGGTACTAACCCCTGATAATAATATTCCACCATCAATATATGAGTTATTATTAGGGGATAAGGCTAATGGGTTGTTTTTACAACAGATTGAGGCACGAGATTACAACAATGATCGGAAGTATGAAATCATAAATGGGGCCTTAAAGGTCTGGGGCAAAGTTACTAAACACTTGCACATTACCAAATGGAATAGGTATACCTCTTTGTGGTATACAAAGGCGACCCAGCCATTTTCAAACGATATTATAGCAAGGAAATGGCAGAGACTTGGAATTCTGCATGTTAAGGATTTCCTTGTACATGAGTTAGAAACTACTTTCTTAGACGTTAAGGATAAATATCATCTCTCTAATGGGGACTATATTAAATATGTGCAAATATATACAATTCTCAAGGCTAAGAGACCCACCCTCGATCTACAGAAAATAGAACTTTTTGAGGCTATCAATAGATCCTATACAAGAATTGGTGTTATATATAATCTTCTCCTTACTAATGTACAAGATGATTTGGAAAAAATTGAATCTAGCTGGGCTGACAAACTCAGCAATCCCAATGTTGATATATATAAAAGTTTAGAGTTGAGCCAAAGACTTTTTAGGGCTAGCAACCTTAAAGCTCAAACATATAAAACCATATTTGATCTCTATTATACACCCGCTAAATTGTACTCTTGGGGTAGAAGGGAAAATGACTTATGCCCAAGATGTACACAAGGACCAGCTAATCTAATACATATGTTTAGCAGCTGCCCTAAACTGGTTCATATCAAAGATATGATTGCGGATTATTGGGAGATGCAGTTTGGCCATAAACTTCCAGAAACAGATTCATTGTTTATTTTAGGACATTATTCATCGATCGCTTTATCAAAGGAAATCTCTGATAAATCAAGGTCTTGTATTACCTATTGTACCTAATTTTGTTTTATTCTATTATTTTATTGTTCCTTCTTTTTTATTAATGAGAAATCTTTAATATGCATATGAATATCACTATGATTAGGTTTATAATCATGATGGTTTATGTTTTATCTTGTATTCTTTTTAATATGCTTTCTTCTCTTTCTTTTCATTGTTCTGTTATGTACCTGTCTGGATTGGCTTCAATAAAAAAATAAAAAAAAAGGAAAACTATTAAGTGCAGTGCAAGTGACGTGGTGATTTAAAAAGGATATGTGGGAGAAAAACCTTTTATTCTAACATCTCTCACAGCCCTAATAAAATAACTGCAGATAGGACGTTAACCAAATATGTCGCTGCTTGTGAAAAAATATGGTCAACTAGTTTCAGCAATCAAGGGTATATAGCCCAGGCAGTTACTTTAGCAATTTTTTTATTCTGTTGAAATTTTGTTAAGGCTGCTGAACAACAGCAGCGAGGTCCGTCTGCATATTGCTAAAGTTTCCTACCTATGTTTGTCATTGTTTCGAATCGACCAAGGAATCTCTTATAGATATTCTAACTGTGGGAGATATGATAAAATACCAGACTAGTGACATTTTATATGTGACATAAGCGTTTGTACATAAGTAAAGGCAGCAACCACTCTGGTTTGCAGAGTGAAAAATAGAGAAGCTATCTGAATAGTAAACACTCTAGGTTACCATAATGTGCCTACTGGTCGTTCCTAGAGTCTTATAGCTAACATCAGCAGTAAGGATGTCTCTGGAGCCTCTTTAAGGCAATTTGTTTTTTAAGATGTATTCTTCCAAATTCATATACAAGGTTTTGTAATTTACTCTTAACATTGTAGAGTTTGACCCCCCCTGAAAACATTCTTACCTTATTTAAAGGGTAGGGTCTCACACACCTGAGTGATTTCCGGGTGAGGTGGGGCATAAACCTCATATAGGACAGGCGAGTGGACCTGTTCTGTTTTCTTTCTTTTTAAATTTAACCATTGAGATTAGTATAATAAGATAAATGAGTGAACAATCCATCTTTGCCATGTATTCCCATGTTATATGTGTGAAAAGAAAATTTCCTTATGTCCTTTTATCTTCTAGGTGTGACAATCGCCATGCCTATATGAAGGTAATATGACAATCACAATATTTTTGTACATATTCACATATGCAGTATCTTTTTGGTAGACAAGGTCCTGAAGAAAGCTTGAGCAATATGCCCTTGATGGCTGAAACTAGTTGACCATATTTATTCACAAGCAGCGACATATTTGGTTAACGTCGTATCTGCAGTTATTTTATTAGGGCTGTGAGAGATGTTAGAATAAAAGGTTTTTCTCCCACATATCCTTTTTAAATCACCAAGTCACTTGCACTGCACTTAATAGTTTTCCATCGCACAATTTAGTGGATATCCTGCAAATCTACCAGAAGATCTAATAATACACCGGATTACTGTTTTTTTCTTCTATGCTACTTCACTGGTAAGGTCACAGAGACCGATGCGAAACTCATACCACATCATCCCTTATGGTGCCGAAGGGGTTGAGTGGTGAGAGAAGAAGGATATCCAAATGATGACACTGGCCATGTGTGGCAGTTGATGGAAATCTGACTGATTCGCAATGGTCTTAGAGGGATGACTGATGGTTGTTTTATCTCTTTCTTTTTGTTCTTTGTCTCAACGTGGTTCGTGTGACTTCCAGATTTCTTTGTTTTGAATATAGTGGAATTGTGGATTAAATCTGTTGAAGTCGGTAAACTGTCCCTTAGACCCTTGTCCCATGTGGATGTGTAGATAATAAAAGCTTAAATATTTACCAGGCTACTGGCTGAAAAGTAGAGATTCTGTGCTGTTCAGCTGGCAGTATTGCAAACAGCAGAAACACTTCACTATTTACTTGGCAGCGGGCTACATAGTGGAAATTCTGCACTATTCGGCTGGCAACTCTGCAGTAGCAGAAAAGCTGCACTGCAATGAAGGCAGTTTTTGGGAAACTCTCCCCTCTTGATGCTGTCAACATCCTGTCCTAAGGGGACCTCTTCCCCTTTGCAAATCAGTTACCATCCCAACTTGGGGTTTGTTAGCACAGCAATGATTTTCATAAGCAATTTGAGTCACAAACTATCAATAAATTCATTTCTGAATTGGAGAGGGCAGAGTGGAAATCCCTTTTCATGAACTCTCCTATTTGCAATTTAAAAACTATCCCAAAAGTTATTTTACTAGTCTAAAGGAACATCTAACTCATAAAAACAGTTTTGTACAAAATGATAAGTACTTTTGTGTCCACAAACCGTGAGGTTTTGTAACATGAGGCCTATAGTGCTAAAACTGGCTTAGATGCATGTGCTAACTAATAGGTCTAAAGGTACCACATGTTAAAATGTTTTCAAGTTATTTTGACAGACATGGTATAGAATGCCACTCCATTACACTGTGGGCCAAGGCATAGTGACTTGTGAAACCTTTTATGGACCTGTCTCGTGCTCCACAAATGCTCCTACTTCTTCACATTTACCTACAGATATGACTAATGATGAAGATGATAAGAGCATATGCAAGACTCTTTAAAGCTGTTTATTCTTCTAAAGCTATATACTCGCTCTACCCTCAAAGCCATTGGAATGTACAAGGACCAGATATAGGTTTACCAGAGGTTCCATGTTATGAGAACACCTATTTTTCTGCAGCAAATCATCTGTGCATTCTCGAATTATTATTTCTTGTTCAGTTCAATTAAGCAAATCAGAGTAAACCACCTGAAAACAATGATTTTAAAATAAAAAAACAGAAATTGAAACCTTGTATCCTAGATTATTAGCGTGATTTTATCAAAATAGAAAAAATTGTATTGGGTCCTTTTTAAAGTGGCCAACACAGTAAAATTAAGAAACTACGGGGTATATTATCAAGACAGGCGATAAAATTATCGCCGTTTTAGTGCAGAAAATTGCCGCTAAAACGGCGATAATGGGCTTGATAATATGCTCTATGGAATTCCAATTGAAGCTCATGTTAAATGTGAAGGACATCTAACATGGGCTTCAATTGGAATTCCATTGAGCATATTATCAAGCCCATTATCACCGTTTTAGCTGCAGTTTTCTGCCGCTAAAACTGCGATAATTTTATCGCCTGTCTTGATAATATGCCCCTTCATTCTAATCTCATGACAGAAGAAAAACAATGGGCCTGAGTTCGAATTTTGTGGACGGAGTTATCTTCGTAAGGATGGCAGAGGACAATACCTCTGACCTCCTGAGGTACCCCCACCTGCCAATTTTAGAGTTGTGTTCTGGCCCTGTGGACAACTCTCTATATTGACAGGAACTGTTGTACTGTCAGTTCCTGTCGATGCACAAAATGTTTGAAGGACATTACAGTCAAAGACGGTGGCAGGTTAGCAAACGTTTTTAAAAAGTTTGTTTTTCAAAAGCAAACTCCCATAGCAACAGTTTGCTTCTGAAAATCAAAAATACTAATGGTCCCACAAGCTGGGAATTTTCTCCCAGGGTGACGAGGGTCATTAATCTTTTCCTGCCCCTTACAGCCAGGTTTTACTCTCAATAGAGTAGATGGTATAAATCCCTCTTTTATTGTCTCGTACTTTGTCGGGCCATCAGAGGAAGTATTAGTTTGAGAAGCCACAAGTTTAGGAATGGAACTACTAGTAGTTGAACTGAATGTCATTGGAATACGAATACATTTTCCTCATTAAACAGAAAAAGATATATAGGCAACACAAAGACACCGAAGAAAAATAAAACTCACACAGATTTTTATCATTGACTTTATCACAAATAATGTTAAGAGATAAGATACTGAGGGCCAGATGTAGGAAGCCAAATTGCTATCGCAAACACTGAAATTCACAGAATTTCAGCGTTTGCGATCGCAATTTGGCTGTGAGCAATGTAGGTAGGCAAATACCTGCACGCAAACTAAGGAATCACAAAAATTGCGATTCCTTATTTTGCGCAAGCATTTACAGAATCGTAATTTGCGATTCCCTAAATGCTATGCTGGTAGGCATCGCAAACTGTGATTCTGCCTTAAGAAATCGCAAAATACCACCAACTTCAAGTTGGTGCCATTTTGCAATTTCATTTCAAAAAGCACTTTTTTACTTTTTACAGAGTGCCATGTGGCACACATACATGCCCTTAGGGCATGTATGTGCACCACATGTGCACACATGCACATTCATTTCAGGGGTGCAATAGGGTGTCCCTTTGGAACCCTTGCACCCTTGAAATTGCGCCCGCAATTTGCGAGTGCCTCTTGGTTACTCGCAAATTGCAGGCACAAATCCTATTCATTCCTATGGGCCTCTTGACCTATATGAACCAATGGTATGGTATTCCTTGATTGCGAATCTCAATTAGCGATTCACAATTAAGGAAAAATAAGAAATCACAAATATTTTTGCGATTCCTACCTAAATTCAATTTTGCGAGTCCTTAATAGTGATTCTGTAAAAATCACTATTAAGGACTCGCTAAATTGAATTCACCTACATCTGGCCCTGAATAAACAGAGGTATTTTCTTACCTCCACTCTTGTGACCTACTGATCGATCATTTCACATTTGCACTTTAATACTCATTTTCCATACAGGGGATGTGGATCAACTGTTGAGGTTTTAGAACTGATTTGGGGTGGTTCTCTTTCAATTATTATTTCCTGCTGGTCGCTCACACACAGACTTTGGGCTAGATAATGGCTCTCACAATAGCAATAGTGCTGGCTCCAAGCAGACGTATCCAAAAAAAGGATGCAATGAAGCATATGATCTCAGCACCTGTCTGTCATCAGCTTTTCTGAGTAGTCAGGCACAGACAAAAGGGCCGCCCTGCTTAGAAACTTTGAGTCCTTTAACAAGACAAACCTAGGCCCTATCCCTTACTCCTAACATCTATCCTATGCCGTCACTCAGGAAGAAATAATCAGCAGTCCTTTGCTAAAAAGGACCGCACAGAACTTATTTTGGGTAGCTATTTCTCCATTCTCCTCACTGCAGTTCTAGGGATACACCCTCTGTCCACAAGGATGTAGTCAATACATTCCCACTGTCTACAGAAGCTGTATCTACTCTCCAACACGTCATGTAAAATGCATTCAACTGGTCCATGCATTACCACTTTCATCACATTAGGATCCTTAATGCTACGCACTTAGGGGCAGATTTACTAAGGGCTTGCACTGCCCTTGAGTCAAGCAAGGTGATGCAGGGCAATGGGATCTTTCCATCGTCTCGTATGCGGACGACACGCAGCTGGTAGTAGCATTGACAGAAGAATCTACTATGCATGCCTCTAAATTTAGAGATGGTTTGACGGGGGTGTCCGAATGGATGACCTCTAATTACCTACAATTAAACACCAGTAAAACTGAGGTTCTGATAGTTGGTAAGAATGCTAGTCTGTGGGGTGAACACTGGTGGCCTAGGGTGCTGGGTAAGACTCCTGAGCCTGAGGTTGAGATTAAGAACTTAGGGGTGTGGATGGACTCTTCCCTTAGTTTTCGGTCGCATACAAAAAAGGTCTCCAACACATGTTTTGGTTTACTACGGGGGCTCAGACCTCTTTTAAAGTTCTTTGAGCCCGCAACACGTCAGTTGATTATCCAATCAATGATCCTACCTCGATTGGACTATGCCAGCTCCCTGTTCTTAGACGCCAATCAAGCCGAGATTGTTCGACTTCAACGCACACAAAACATGGCGGCCAGAGTTTTGTTAGGGCTTCTTCGGTGTTGCTCTATCTCCAAGACCATCCAGAAACTTCATTGGTTGCCTATGGCAGAGCGTATTAAGTTTAAGACTTTGTGTCTTTCATTTAAGATACTTAAATTTGGTTCACCCAGCCTGCTTTGTGACATTCTGACTCCCTATGTACCATCTTGTGCACTGCGTTCTTGTGGGCAGCATTTAGTTACTGTCCCTCGTGTAAAGCGCTCTAGAGCTGGGGGTCGCTCTTTCCGCGATTTAGCGGCAAAACTATGGAATTCTCTGCCACTTGAGATCCGAGGCATGGATGGCCTGATGGACTTCAGGAGAGCGATTAAAACGTGTCTTTTTCCACCGCAATAGTTCTGTTATTGACCTGTATCTAAGTCCCCTGTTTTTTCTGGCACCCGGGATTGGTCTGTGTGAGTGAAAGCGCCGGGACGCCCCTTTGCTGGGGCAGCTGAGCGCTATAGAAGCACATATAACATAAGCACTTAAATGGGATTTAATAAACAATGCTAGGCCACCTTGGATGGCTCAGGAAATCTAGAGTAACACAATACAGCTCAAATCACTGTCTTTCATTATCCTGTTTTGAGAGTACAGTGCATGGGTTGGATTGTCTGCATTTTCATGCATCCAGCCATGGGTGTTGATGCAATCTCAGATTTACTATGGTGAGTAAACCTGGGATTGAGTCAAAATGGAACACCTTCCAGATGACGCGTAACGAGGAGAAATATCTGTATTGCTCCTCATTACTTCCCCTTTCTATGCATGCTGCATTCTGCAGCACACATACAAAGAACACATTACCTCAAAGGATTCTTTCTGTGCAGGAAGGAGACGCTTCCTGGACACAAGCAATCCTACTCTTAATACACTACCTGTGTTGGCGCTAGCCAGCCCACAGGAGAGAGCAGAAATATGTCATATTTTAGCAGATTGAACATTTCTGCTCTCTGCCTATTATGCAACACAGCATAGAAAGTTTTCTTGCTACTTTGCATTGCCTTCTTAGTAAATCTGTCCCTTGCTACATTCCCACCTCACATACACACTTATGAAATACCAGTGGTGATCTGGGGGTCAACCAGAATCCCTCTTTGAGTCATCTGAGACGATCTATCTGGAATCTCTATCATCCCCTCTTCTGATCATCAGAACCTTCTTATGACATTAAGTTTCATTTGCTGATTGCAATACCTCTTTGACCCCTTTGTTAGCCATTAACCACATTTCCTGACTTCAGCCATCTGAGTTTCTCAAACCCTTTCTGCCATCCTTCACAGACCACACTAATTTTTACGAAATCAACTTTAATCTCCTCTAAAAGATTCAGTCCCTATGAACTCAGATCCACCATCAGACTACTGTGCCAGCATCAGACCGTAACTTCTACGCTCAAAAGGCCTTTTATTTACTGTGCATGCTCTGATTTTTCAGCAAATACCTACCAGTTCCATATGTGGGCTGAAGAGGTGGGGATTACTAGGCGATGCCAGTATAAGAAGCATGAATAATAACGATAACCATTTACAGAAGGGTTATCCTAATATATGTGGCCTAGACTCAATTCAATAATCTTTATTCGGTTTAAGAAAAAAACCCATTAAAGATACAAGATGAAAACAATTCATACACACTAGGAAAACACACCTTAAAACATAGTCTAAGTAGGTGCCAATCTCTAATTGCATCTTTAAGCAATTGCAGAAATCTTGTTTTTTTTACATTTGTATTAAAAATAGCAGAAATAGCAAAAATACCAGCCGATCAATGGGTCAAATCTAGTATCATCAAAAAAGGAACTACACTTGTCATTCAGTACCGGTAAAATGCAAAAGGATTAGTAAATATTTTTAAACTTTTTTACATATCCTCCTGTCCAAAAATAAAGTGCAAATGCTATAATAATGCATATTAATATTTGGAACAGCACAATTTTGAAAATAAAGTGGAAATGCTATGGTAGTGGATTTGCGCTTAAAACAGCACATGACTTATCCCAAAGGTATTCATATAGATATAGAAGAGTTTATTCTAAAGTGCTGACTGGTATAAAGTGCAAGTGAGTGACAGTACATATAGACATTTTCAAAAACAACTAGATAGGAGGACTTTCTTCTAAAGTGCTAACAAATATAAAGTGCAAATGCAGAGAAATACATTTAAAACAACAAGTTTAAAAGAGAACATTTTAAAATGTTATGCCTTTTAGTTCCCCAATAAGTAGACAGCAAACAGATATCTACTAACACTAAAAACATTTTTTTGTGAAGTATTGGTTTTTAGTACTCTATTTGCATCAGTACAAGACCTGATTCCCAAGTTGCGACAGATGGGTTTAATCCATTTACGCCTTGGGATAGCATATGCTGGGCAAAAGACTACTATATGATAGTTATTTTCTTGTGCATGATATTGGCATAAAGGGCAGTAATCGTCATTATTATCACCGTTTTTCCAACCCCATTTCACTGTTGTGGATTTGACTTGCAAAACACCATAGCGAAACCTCATGTACAATGATTTTGCCAACTGTGGTTGGATTTTATTTGAGAATTGCTCAAAGAACGGAAGGGATTTCATAAGAAGGAACTGGGATGTCAAAATACCATTGTCTGAGTTATGTGAGAAACTGTTTTGCATGTATGTCCAGAATTTTGTTTTCAATATTTTCTTAGAGGGCGGTGTCAATAGTACAAGCGTTTCACAAAAATGGCTAAACCCAAGTTTGTAGAACCATGTAGGCACATGCTTAACCCACTGGAGACTTTCACAATGGTCAAATCTTAGTATCTCTCCTAACCCTTCTTTGTAACTTGCAAGTTCTGCAGTGGTCCACAACCGCACCCAAAACAACATTGGTCTCAATATGGCCTGATGGTCAATACGTTTTATGTTCAAATCCATAACAATGGGGATGAATGGTGTGCAGGCGGAAAGACGTAGTAGCTTTCTAAAAAACGAGTTTTCTTCTACCGCAAACGTATTTCTGCAGGTGGCCCCCCAGAGTTCAGCTCCATAGAGGGTTGATGATTGTGCCCTATATTTATATACTTCTAATGCAGGTGACACTGCCTTAGTTATACTGTGTTTTTTTAATATGGGCGCTGAAATTTGAAGCAGAATGGACTTGCTTTTTTGCAAATGGGGATACCATGTCAATTTGGTATCAAGTGTGATGCCTAGGTAGCTACAATTCGATACGTTTCTAGCTTTTGTTTTTGAACGGAAATGTTCTTCTTGAATAATTTGAGTGGTTTGACTGCCATATATTTGGTTTTGTAGGAATTATTTCAAGGCCTTTCATATCGCAGTATTCGCTAAACGAGTCTAACAGATTTTGGAGGCCCTTCGGGTTTGAGATAATAAAATAGTGTCATCTGCAAATAAAAGGGATGGTACTTGCATCCCCCCTCACTTCGGCGAATCATGCCTATACCCCCAAAAGATATTTTGGTGCGTCGTTAACGTGTAGTGAAAAAAGAGTGGGTGTCAGTACCCATCTTTGTCTTACACCACTCTTAATGAGTATTGCTTCAGTAAGTTCTTCCCTAGGAACCAAACTGACTTTCGCAAAGTTGTCTTCATGAAGTCACACTATCTGTGTAAGGAGTTCCTCTGAAACGCCCTGATTTTTTAGGCAGCACCAGAGCAAATCTCTTGGTATGAGATCAAAAGCGACCTTCAAGTCTACCCTATATACAGATGACCTTCCTTTAAAATCGTATATTTCCACCCCATGCAAAGAAGTCTAAAATCCTGATCGATTGTTGCTGGGTTTTGCTCTGAACCCTTCCTTGTACTGTGAAAAAACATTGTTTTCTTCTGCCCACTCATTTAATTTTGATATAATCTGCTTAGCATAGATCTTTTGCAGAGTATCAATAAAGCTTCTTGGCCGGTAATTTTCAGGGTCTAAACAGTCTCCTTTAAAAAAACTTTTTGTAATTTCTGCCCCTTTCCACGATTCTGGTACTGGGGCACCTGCTGCCACAGCATTACAGAGAAAAATAGCATATGGCCCCCAGACAGCTTTGTCATACTTGAACGTGTCACCTGGTATTTTATCAGGGCCTGGAGCTTTTCCAAGCATAATTGCGTCGATTGCTGCCAAGGTTTCCTCTATTCTGAAATAAGGGGTATAGGTTTGTTCTGTGTTAGTAATTGCTACATGATTTGTTACATGTTATTGCTTGATACTTGTTGGTTAAATAGATGTCTCTGAGTACAATTTCGAAAAGTGATTGATCCATCCCACTCTCTCTCTGTTTGCATTAGTAATCTCTTGTATTTTGCCCTTTTGTCTCTTAATGCTATAACATCATTTGATTTTGCTGCCACTATAAGCTCACTCTTTGCTTTACGACACTCGCTGTTGTACCACTGGTTGAGTGAAGTGTGTGTAGCTGCTTTCACCACCCCATTCTTTCTAGGGATCTTACTCAAAATCGGTTTTAGTTTATCTAACATTTTATGGCGGATCAACACTATAGGAATCTCTGAAATAGGCAGTTCAGCGTATAATGAGATGACACCAGTGAAGGTATTGTAGATCTTTGTGAAGACCTCATCTTTGCCCACTATTGATGGCCATTTCAGGGATCTACGGTTGTTGCTAACCATAGCTTGGATTTGAAGTGGGTAACTATCATTATTTCTCCTATTTATAAGTTGGAAAATGGACCCTACTAGTGTCAAACATAAGGGGTAGTGGTCGCTATCACCTCTAGTTTCCACTTTTAAAATGTGGGTGTAAGACCAGAAATTGGCCGATACTATTATATAGTCGATGCTACTCTTGGTAGTGCCACTACTAAATGTGGGGGCGCTTGGTCTGTCCAATGGCAATCTGCCAATGCATAGTTCTAAGAACAAGGGTACCCCATAAATTGAACCTGGGGTTAACATATATATATATTAACAAACAGTGGTTCGACAGTGGCCTAACAAGGTCCCATGTAAAAGGTAAAAGCGTTTAGTAAATTCACGCTTCCTGGGGAAGTTCGCTTCCCCAGGAAGTAGGACATCTCGGCGTCGCGTACTGCGCACGCGAGATGCCTCAAGATTGAGACCTCCAAGTGCTGCCCCCGTCTAGGGAGAATAGTTTGTGGCAGCCCAGTCGGCTGCAGAGGGAGGACTATGGCTCCGTTACAGCTTTAATTTGAACAACAAGTTGCATTTGAGAAGTCGAGCTGCTTTCTAAGGAATAAAGTGGATAAACAGGGCAGCCTTCAATTGTTTTGTGACAAAATTCTGACAGTTTATGTAAATATCCATGATGTTTATTGCGTAACATGATGCAAGTCAGGAATAATCTCTGATTTCAGGAAGCTCTTTTCCGTCCTGATGATGATCTAAATTTATATAGATCGAAACGTCGTCGACTCACACAAGAAAATTCCCTTGTTTTATTGTATATTTATGTGGATCTATCTTGTTGTTATGTGATGTCTTGTTTCACTTTTGGTCACTTATGTCATGTCCTGCACACTGTCACTTATGTGAGCACCTGAAACGTTTTCTATGAAAAGTTGAAACTAAAAATAAATGAACATTGTACAAATTCCCTACGCATTTAGCTCCTTAGCGTGAATTTACTAAACGCTTTTACCTTTTTCATGAGACCTTGTTAGGCCACTGTCGAACCACTGTTTGTTTATATATAAATCTGCCAATGCAGGCCCTAAGCCCCTGCCCTGAGACTGGTTGAATCAGTTGTGAAGGTGAGACTGTGCAGGGTACTGCAGGACCAGCTTTTCCAATCTGACTCTAGGTTCGAATTTACTATTGAAGTCCCCCCTATGATTTCCATTGCCCTAGGGTCAATTGTTCTCAATAGCTTATCTAACAACTCTATAACAGGGGATACCTTACTAGAAGGACTTGGTCTATTATAGACGTTTATTACATAGATTTCTGTTTTGTCAGGTGTTACTATCTTTATCCCCATTATGTCAAGTGCCGGAATTCCAGCTGAGTTAAGTTCACACTTAGGGGGATTTTTTTACCCAAGCTTATAGGGAGTTTCTAATGCCCATGTTTCCTGTAGTAAGCGGATTTCACTATGATTTGTATACTCCTGCCATTCGACATCTTTTAATTTACGTTTCAACCCTGCTATGTTCCAAGCTATCAAACACAATACTGACTGCTCAGTTTGTTTGCTCCTAGAATGTGGATTGTCTGGAACATCATCCACTCCTATTTCTCCCATGTCTACTTGATTAGTATAATGGCCTAGACTCACATTGTTGACCTCCTGCATCTGGTCTTCTTCCTTTTCTTCCAGGTCCTCTTTTGCCTTTCAGTGTTGGTCCTCCTCTAGTCCTGTTCCAAATACTCCTTTTCTGAGTTATTTTGGTTCTCCCGATTCTCATTATAGCCCTGGCCTAACCAGTTCTAGTCACCTTGGTACTGTTTCCTGAATCTGGGGGTCCTGGTTGTAGCCTTTCCTGATCAAGGTCTTTCCTGCCCTGCTCCTGGCTCATCCTTGTCTTAATCCTTCCTGGGCCTCCTGATCATGCTACTACTGATCCTCATCCTGATTCTGCTGGTCTGCTGGGTTCTTATCCACCTAGCTCTATTGTCCTGAAAGTACAGTGCTGAAGAGATCCAGTTGAGAAATGAAGGATGCACTGGAAACAGTGCTAGCTCAAGTAACAAAGTTTGACTGCTAAGCAGAGCCGTTTTAAGGAGCAAGGATACATTGCAAGTTCATGCCTGTTCAAGTAAAAAGGCTTCACTGCTAAACAGAGCAGTTTCATGAAAAAGTGATGCACCACAAAACAATACTAGCTTATTAAGCAGGCCTTACAGCTAAACATTGCATGTTAAGCAAACAAGGAATTGTCACTGCAGAGGAATCAGGAAACTGTGGAAACAGTGGGTCTGTCAAGGAGGAACACTGCACTGTTGCACACCACAGAACAGAACAGTCTTAAACTTTAAAAGAGCTTATGTTATCAATCATCACTCGAGCGAATGAAAGAACCAGCACCCTTTGGCGTGTAGCATGGTGCAGATCACGCTTATTTTACAGATCCCGGGACTAAAAATCAGCGGGAGCAGCACGACGTGCTGAATCCAATCCGCGTGTAGAACTCCACGAAATCTCGCTGAGTTTTTTTGTAACTCCGCGGAATTCCATGGAGTAAAAATACGTGAGTTCCGCCCACCCCTAGAGAGAATTCAGGACCTCCCGAAAGACAAGTTTAGGTTGACAGTCAGTCTGCAGGACTGCTATGACAATAAGTCCGGCAGGCTTACTTTCCAACGGTTTGAGTATCAGTGGTGCATCATCACATAGCCAGACTTTTGTAATGAAGAGGTGGTTCACACTGTGGGATACAAAGACAGGATTAGCAAGTTCTAGAATGCAAAGCAGCAGATGTATATTGGTGTGATGAATAAGAAGCAACCAGAGTGAGCTGTAAATGGGATAAGATTGATAGGAAACTGATCAACAGTATTAAAGAAAGTGCCTCATTTTACTTTGCTTCAAAAACTCTCATTAAGTGCACTCTTCTATAGGCCTGGTCCAAATGTTAATTATGCCAGATTAATCAGAGTAATTTCAGTAATTACACATTACTTTTTGTGATGCAAAATTAACAAAATTATGCAATTATGCCAGCTTAAGTAATTAAGAGTAATTTGAGGCAGAAATCCTACCACAGGAGCACAGGACCAGTGAACTAAGAGAGAACGAAGGGCTATTGGCTACTGCTGGTCATGGCCTGTAGCATTTAGTATTATGCCAGTTACGCCCACCCATACAATTTTTTCAAATCAAATGTTCCCTTTACCAGAAATGTTTTGGAGGGTTCCTTTTTTGTGTACGAGTGCATTTAATAAAATACTTGCATGGTCTGTTCCCATAACGTACATGGATAAAACGCACTGGGGTCTCTTTTGGCGGGGTGACTTCCCTTGATACTACACCCCTATAATGCAGTTCATACTAGACACTCTCACAATGAACATACAAAACGGGCTTGGGTGGTGTAGTGGTTACGTTCTTTCTTTCTGTGTTAGTTCTTGCTAAAGAGAAGTACATGAGGTATCGCTCTAGACTCGAGGCACAAACACAGCATGATGATTCTTGTTGAAGAGCAGAATACAAGTTATTACTCTGGACTCAAGGCACAACAAAGGTTCATTGTGGGAAGAGAAGGAAAAAAGAGAAAAACAATACTCGTACACAGGGGGATACAAAATAGTGTCCGTTGGGGCATGATTTCCCTGAGACCCCTTGCAGTCAGGAACTCAACTTTGTCAGAACATTGGGTTGACTGAACTTCAAGGCCAGACCTGGCCAATGGCCATAGCTACATTTTTGGTAGATGCACACAATTTCACTACTCCAAATTCATACCCAACTCCTTTTATCTCATGCTCACACCTTGTATCTTCAACATTGAGACCTGATGCACTGTATCTTAGAATCCTTAGAACTCAGAACCTTGGGCCCGATTCACAAAAGTAATCTGAGACAAAATCCTAACTTTATGACTTTCGGTATTCACAAAAGGCATTTAGTAGTAGTAAAGTTCGGATTCCTAACTTTACTACTACTAAACTGAGATAAATCCCAACGTAATGACTTTCAGTATTCACAAAAGGAATTTAGTAGTAGTAAAGTTATGAATCCTAACTTTACTACTACTAAACTGAGAACAATCCTAACTTTACGACTTTCGATTTTGTCTCAGATAACTTTATTGAATTGGGCCCCTTGTGTTTTGCGCCTAGCACTTAACACTTAGTGCTTTTAACCTACTGTTTTAAACCCAGAGTTTTGAACATAGAACCTTTAAACCTAGCTCCTTTAACTTGGAGCTTGGAACCTCGCACTTTGGGGCAGATTTACAAGCCCCTTGCAGCACTTTTGCGTCATTTTTAATATGGGAAAAGTGACGCAAAAGTTGCGCAAGGGGCTTGTAAATCTGCCCCTTTGAACCTAGAGCTTTGAGCTTAGCTTTTCAAACCCTGCACTTTGAAACTGGCCCTTTGAACCTAGAACTTTAAGCATATCACTTAAAACCTAGCACTTACAACGGAGAAGCCCTGCCAGTCTTTACTCTCTTTCCCATGTGTGTTCTGGCATGCTAAGCTCCCTGCTGTTGTATGACGTGGGTGCAGAGAGCAGGCATGCAGACACAGTTAAAGGCCCCTCGAAATGGCTGACCAATGATTTTCAATAAGGTCCCTTACCTTTTCAATAAGAGCGCAGTCGGTTGCCCAAGGGAGAGTCAGCTGGTCTGAAGCCCTAGGCATAGCAGCACCTTTTCCCATGAGTACATGGCACCAAAATCTGCTGAAGAAATAAATACTTTTCTTATGTAATACCAGAACATACATTTATTTAGACACTCCCAGGTACTTCGTTGACTGATGGGGAACATCAGCCAAAAGACTCATCCCAAGACTGAAAACAAAGTCAGTATATATACAAATCTCCATGGCCGGAGGTCATCTGGTTCCCCATAAGAGGAGGCAGGTGCAAACATAATTTTTTAGGGCTAAACAGCGAGGCTTTTTGCAATAAGAAACAGTAATGCTTAATACATCTGCCTTGTATGGTGATAGCAAATGGGATATCAAATGTCTCAAAGCAAAAGCTGATAGTTTACATTCTTCCAGGGTCAACATGCAATGAAAAGTGAGCTGCACAATAATCTTGGTGTAGGGGAAAGGAGCACTGGTTCGGGAAGTCATCTGCATCCATGCATTTTATTTTTAATTTCTCATTATGAACTCTGTCATATTTTTCATTTATCTTCCATGCAAGAAAGGAGTGAAGAATTGTTAGTAGTGGCGGATGGGTGCGTGAAATATAAGGTGTGAAGGATAAACGTGGAAAGGTTCGGGGGGGGGGGGGATGGTTATGCGATAGGCAAATGAGCCTGATCTCAGCCTCCTTTTTTTCTCAGACATTGTCTACTTGTCTGGGGAGTGGGAGGAATGTCGATGAAGAGGGATCGGTGTGATTGGTAGAATGTGTTAAGAGGATGGATTAGAAGAGAGAAAAAAGGTAACTGGGTGCTGAAGTTTGAACTATTTGCGTGGCCAGAGCTGACTGAGAGAATGTATCAATAAGAACTAGAGACTATGAGAATTTTGGGGATTTAGTGAAGAGGTTTTTAAAAGGGAGGGGAAAAGAAAAACAGTTTGAGGTTTAGATTAGGATTGGAAAGAGTAAAAATAAGATTCCGGGGAAAAGTATTGGAGAGTAATTTGGGGTTTAAGATGTAGTGAGGGTACATAAAATGATGACTTAACAGTGGTATAAATGTGGACAGTAGAGGTGTAGAACAATAGGATAGATCGACGAGGAGAATGCGGAAGAAGAATATGGAAGAGAGAAACGACTATAAGAAAGGAGAAGGTATGAAGAGAGTGGGTAGGTAGGAAGGCTGTAGAAATGACAAAATTAGGGAGATGAAAGGGAGCAATCAAGAAAATTATGCCAGAGACAAGAATGGCATGTCATTTGAAATGGTAGCTTTCACAGAACAAATTTTTGGTGAGAAAGAATAAAAAAAAACTGGCGACGCAATTACTCCAAACTGCTACTACTGAGACGTTTGGTCTTCACCCAAAATTGCTTATAGCTACAACATGGAGGACATGTTTTTTTGATGGCCAGGTGTATAGAATTTAGAATTCTGTGCAGTGTTTAGAATTCTGTCGAAAATTCTATTTTCGATTCTATAAATTTGAAGCAGATCTAGTGCCAAGAACACTGATATTTACATAACAAGGTAACTGAGTGTGTGAAGCTTTCCCTGGAGCAGCACAAGGCAAACATAAGAAGAGGATACAACTAGGCAACACCAAAGTAAAACTGATCAGCTCTCCACTGAAGGGTGGCTTTCACATAACCCATTGAGAATACGGCCTATCACTAGAATATGAAGTCTCTAGTGATATGCTTGGCAGTCTGAAGTAAAAGTGGTGCAGCCCTCAATAGTGTTGGGCAGCACACAAGACGATCCAAGCATGCTATGGCAAAACCATGCGACTAAACAAACAATGTGAACAAAACTCAGGGTGGAATACAATTCTTAGAAGAGCCAGGGACCCATAAGGTTTTTAATACCACCCAGGAGTAGCATTGTTTAGTCCACAGAATGCTACTGTTAACAATTATTAATAAAATAGGACAAAAACTGTATTTAATCTGGAACAGTTTAAGGCTTAAGCAAAAGGAGACTTAACTTATTTGGTAATATCCAGGTAGCAAGGAGTCTATAAGCTCCACCTAGCAGCAGAGTTTGGCAAACTCAAGATGCTGCTAACAAATAGCACCAATGGAACAGAAATTGATGCAGATTTACAAGCCCCTTGTGTCACTTTTGCGCTGTCGTTGCATCACTTTTGTGACTCAGCGGTGGCGTAAAATTTGCGGCCCATTTACAACGTGACGCATCTAGAGAGATGCGTCACGTTGTAAAGCCTTGCGTGGCATTTTACCTGCATCAGGTATAATGTATGCAGGGTAGACGTTCCCACGCAAGAAAGCCTCGTAAAAGTGAAATCTACAAGATTTCATTGCGTGACATTTAGGACGCCACTGTGTCAAAACCTTACGCCTGCTTGAAACAGGCGTAAGGAGTGACGCAGTGTATTGGGAATAGGCTGCTACACGCATTGCTGGAGTTGCATCGTGCTTGCGACACAACTCCAACAATGCGCGAATTTTCCGTCAACAGATGCGTCAGAATTTCTGATGCATCTGTCAATCCTTGCGCCATGGTGCGCCGTATTATAAATAGTTCGGGTTGGACTGTTCCCATGAGGCACAGAGTCAGACTGATTTGCATATAGCCATGTCTGAACTGGGGAGGCAGAGTGGGGTAAAGAACGGTGATGGATCAAACCCAGATCTTTTGCCTGGGTGTGAGTGTTTGATTGGTTCAGATGCTCCGTCCATCACCACCCCCTTTTGTACCGCTTTGGTCACCACAAGTGTGACAGGGTATGCTCAGACGTGAGTCCCTTGCTCACTTTGCCACTGGATTCAAGCAAGCTGGGCTGAAGACGGCTGTAATGCCAGAAACCGGTCCTCGGAAGCTTGTTTCCGGTCCAGGGAAGACATGGCTTGGCAGTTCGGGCTGGACTGTTCCCATGAGGCACAGGGTCAGACTGATTTGCATATAGCCATGTCTGAACTGGGGTGGCAGAGTGGGCTAAAGAACGGTGATGGATCAAACCCAGATCTTTTGACTGGGTGTGAGTGTTTGATTGGTTCGGATGCTCCATCCATCACCACCCCCTTTTGTACCGTATTATAAATACGGCGCATCCATGGTGACACAAGGGTTTTGCATGGTGGCGCAGGGAAAGTGACGCATCACTACAGATGCGTTACTTTCTTGTAAATCTACCCCATTGTGTCTACCCATGAATAAAGATTATATGAAGCAAGGAAAAGATGTAAAATACCTCAAAAGAACAGACATCTGGAGGCCTGCAAATCTACTCAAGAAGTCGCATGAAGACTATGGGGCTCATTAGAATGGCGGTCGTAGGCACATCTGCGGTGCTGATGGAAAATGTCCTTTTCTGCACTCCATCGGCGGTCTTCGCATCTGTCATAGTACAATGGGCAAAGACAGCCCATTTTCCATCCGCTTCAGAGTCTCGGGATCCACCAGAAATGTCCTTCAGCAATGGTGGCGGAGGGAGTCAATAGAGAAACACCGCCATGCAGAATGACGTTACGACCGCCGGACAAATCACGATGCCTCAAACAGCCCATCACAACACAGCTAAGAAACCAGCCACCTGTAGTTGGTGGAAGCAGTACTGCAGAGAGCGAAACTAGAAACCCAGTCACCTCCACGCGGTCCTGACCGCTATGGATCCAGCTCTTCAAGCCCTTCCGCTGCTGTACCTCATCCACCACCAGCAAATAAGACGTTGACGCGCTCAACACCGCAGGTATATAAAAACACAACTCCGCACACCACCACAACATACAACTCCTGTGCTGAAATACGGTTCCTGTCCACATCAGACACTCTGGTGGGGACAGGAACATATCCCCTAGTGTACTCACACATGTCCTGTCTGCTAGAAATCCACACCTCCGCATACGGGTCACCCATCAACCGTCAAATCACTGCAATGTCCAGGGCAAGTCACTGCAGCGGTGAAGACAGGGGAAAAGCTGTGCACAATGTAGTAGGCAGGGCTGAGGTAGGCATGGGCATTCTGGGCAGCTTCCCAGGGCTCAACCTTCACCCTACCCACAGTACACTTCCCACACCCATTTGGGCACATGCTGTGGACCCCTCCTGTGCCTCCCTGTACAATTTAAAACCCAGGTGGGCTAGACCTCACACATCAAAGGGCAAGGTAGATTGACTGGAAAGGTGGGGTGAAGATGGACACCCTGCACAGAAGGTCAGGGGCTGAACAACCCTCCTCCTCACACCTACCTTCCACTCATGTGTATCAAACAGAGTATAATTAAGAAATGAAGACTCACACTGCATATAAACAACCATTGAACTGTTCACACTGCTTGTCAAGTTCCTTGGAAAGATCCCACACTGACACTCTGCCACATACACATACCATAGGTCAGCAGCAATGTAAGACAATACATGGGCTAGCCCAAAGTGAAGTGCACAGTGCTGGAAAACCATGGAGCAAGCCACATCGCATGTGTACATCACATGTAAGAGGAGGAACATATCACACTACCCTAAGGCCCTCAAATCAGACATGGGTGGCACAGTGAGCGAAATTAAACCACAGTGACCTCTTTGTAACAACTCAAGGATACATCAATGCAAGCTATGCATAGGCACAGGAATGATAGGAAGTGTCAGAAGTCATACAGTGACCAGCCACACATATGGGTCAACTTACTTGACATGTGTATGCCACCAGCACAACACATATGGCTCATTGTCACACTCCCTGACTGTCAAACCCAAGTAGGACCTTCACACATACCCTCATCTACCCATCTCACACCTGCAACACTCAACACCTGTGTGAAACACATATAAAGGTGCAAAAAAGGTCCTGTGAGTTTACTGACAACCAATCACACACCCTTGCGTGCATCTACAAATGTCAGACTCACGGTCGGGAATGTCTGAACCAATGATGAACCAAAAGCAATGGCCAAACACAAATCTCACAAACAGCATCCACAGAAGTCCAACAATCCCAGACATGTGCAGCCAAACAGTAAAAAGGCAATGTGACCCTAGACAGAACAGGTATATACAACATTGTCCCTCTGGACCAATGCACAGAAACCATAACCCAACACAAACAAGAATTGCATCATCAAAAGCCAATCATGAATACTAACTGGGATCAAGGGGACAAATCAGCTAACACAGACATAGACACCACACCAGTCATAAAGTGAACATGGTGTCACAGTGTACCACAAGCATGCACATGCAAAATCCTGACAAGTGGCAGGTCAAGAATAGGAGGAAAACAACCAACTATTGTGCACTCAAAATAAGCTCATGATCAAGAACCCACCTTGCTGCATGTGACATACACACAAGAAATGCACACTACACATGCAACATACATCTGAATGTATCACAATGCACAAACTCACACACAATGCCATGCAAATAGAACATCACACACACATTGCACCTGTCAGTAGAAAGAGCCAACACAGAGCAAACACTGTATCCATCCACAATAAGAACACAAGAGATACACATACCAATCCTTCACATAGCAAACTCAGCTGCACATCAGGGGGATGCACATCAGGCAAGTACAAGGCAACATTCACTGAAAGCACTGCATGCACACCAAGCAGTGTGTGCACACCAACCAAACCAGTAGCACACATATGTTAGTGCCCCATCATGAACTCCCACAGCACAAATCATCACAGCACACAGAAAACATCCCACTCAGGAAGGGTAGCAGTACCTCAGCAAACAAACATGCAGCTTAGCCATCACCCTCAGATGCACAACTCAGGGAAACCCAGATGCAAACAACATGACTAGAGGACCGTGCTGCTCAAACATATGCACCGCACATGAGCAAAATTACTGCATACTATTAGAAGAAAATAATATATAACTAATTGTGCAACTGTCCTGAGTGGCACATTGGTCCTGTACACAGATCATCCTCACACAGTGTAGTGTCACACTATGAAGTGGTGGAGAGGCTCACACACTGGCAAGCCATGGGGTGGAAGACATGAGATTGAAGTGGTTTGTACATCAGTAGTGGGCAGGTGAGGAGTGTACAGTCCACAAACACATAGAGGAGTAACACGCAATGTGTAGGCATCAGAAGCACCTGTAGGGGTTGGTATGACTCCTCATACCACATACCATACTGGAGCCAAAAATGTGTCAAGTGACAGCAATGCATGAGAATATGTCAGTGTGACTGAGCAGGTCAGCACAGTGAGCACAAACTTAAACAAGACACATGGCTGATCAACAAAACACAACACAGACTTTGCAGTCACACACTCTGCATACTCACAACTGACAGCGACAGCAAGTAGGTGTAACCTAGAAGTGCAAGGACACACCGACATACTGCCCAGTGTTCAACCTACATCTCCTACATGGGCCCACAATCTGAAGAACATGTCTGACAATGTAAGCAAACAGCGGTACAAAAGGGGGTGGTGATGGACGGAGCATCTGAACCAATCAAACACTCACAACCAGCCAAAAGATCAGGGTTTAATCCAACACCGTTCTTTAGCCCACTCTGCCACCCCAGTTCAGACATGGCTATATGCAAATCAGTCTGACCCTGTGCCTCATGGGAACAGTCCAGCCCGAACTGCCAATGTAAGCAAACAGGCAATCATTACCTGGATCATTTCATGTGTGTAGTTGGTATGTGCATGGGCACATACACATCAACACTACTGACAATGACAGGCCAAGCATACTGTATGACTACTCAAGTGCACACAATCAAATGTACCCATGTGACTATGAAGACAGGGACACAATCGATGACTACACACCAACACTGCTGTGCACAGATCAAGAAAGAGCCCACAGAAATGACGGACCCTGGCCACCCTGCAATTAATCCTGTGGATATCATTCACTTCTGTTCTGGTATTGCATCCTAACATGACATGTGTACAATTTAGCAAACCTGAGCACAGAATGATTAGGAGAAGAGTAGATCATCACAAACAACCATCATTGCACCCTCAAGCCTCAGACTTCAGAAGAACAAAGGTGCTTGTTATCCTCTGTAAAGCTCTGAAAAAGTAAAACAAGCAATTGGCAATGTTACAGTGGCATTCAGAGCATGTGTCCTGAACCAATACCCAAACATAAAACCTTTTATTTAGCAAGGACAATGACAAAGCAAACAATAGGAGTAACAGTCTTTATTACATAATACCCAGATAGGCCTCAAAAGTACAAAACAGCAAGGCCATTGGCCAGTACAAATTCAAAGTATGCACATGTGTGCATGAGAAACTGCAAAGGCAACGGGCATCTAAAGTGACAAACAGCAAGGCCATTGGCCAGTCCATAGTTCCAGTGCGCACATGTGTGCATGAGAATCTGCACAGGGAATGGGCATCCAAAGTGACAAACAGCAAGGCCATTGGCCAGTCCATAGTTCCAGTGCGCACATGTGCGCATGAGAAACTGCACAGGAAATGGGAAGCCAAAGTGACAAACAGCAAGGCCATTGGCATGAAAAACTGCACAGGGAATGGGTACCACCGTCCACTGCCGTGGGAATCACCCCAGCTCAGGGGATACAAATGGGCAGTCCAGGCACCACTGTGGGAGAAATGGTGTGGGGAGGGGGAATTTGCCTCAACTTTGGCTTTCAGTTAAACTGGGAGGTGGCTGATTGTCGGGGCCAGTTGGAGGACTGGACCTGGGAGAGAGAGGACCGGCTGAGGTAGAGGAATCAGTGGCTGTGGGAGCCTGAAGGCTGCTTGTACCAAGTGGTGTGGTGGCACGGGGAGATAGAGACATGCTGCCGGGAGACACAGTGTGTGAGGGTGAATGTTGAGGGCTAGGTCTCAACTTTGTGGGGATTCATTAGCCCACAAGTGTCTTGGCCAGAGTGGGAAGTGAGGTGGGCACAACAGCCTCACTCTCCACCAAAGGTGTATCGGGTGCAGGTGGCTCTCCCTGTGAGGATTTGCTGGTTCTGGTGGTACACTTGGGGTGGTCTTGCCTTTTCCCCTGCATCCCCTGTTGTCCAGGTTAACCACCCACTTTGCTCTCCTGTCCCAGCTTCACAGGGGTGTGGGTGGGAGTTGACATTGTGGGTGAATCTGCCTTAGAGAAGTGTTTGTGTTGTGTTTGTGCTTAGTCATTGCAGGCACCAGGTTCACAATAGACAGGGCAACTGTTTGTTTGTCTTTGGGAGCAGGTGTGGGTATGGGAGTGCCCTTGGATGGGGGTGATTTTGATGAATGTGTTGTTGATGCCTGCTTCTTGGCCTGATGCCCATGAGTGTCACGTGATGTGCTTTTGCACTCCTGTGTGTCTGTTTTATGTTGTGGGGATGGTGTTTGTGGTCTGGTCCACTTGGAGTGCTGCTGTTGTCTGCTGCATGTGGAGGACTTGGTGCCTGATGGCTGTGGTGTGTGGGCACTCTCAGGTGGTGCCACTGGCAGGGTGGTTGCTGAAGGGTCAGGAACTGGACTGGGAGCTTGTGACTGCTGAATGGCGGCGGTCACTGTGGAGGACAAAGACTGCACAGTTCGGTGTAGGTCACCCATGTCAGAATGAATCCCCTCCATGAAGACAACTTCCTGTGCCAACTTCTTGTCATGATTCTGGAAGGCATTCAGGGGAGCAGTCTGACCCACACACAGCTGACACAAAAGGTCCACCGCCTCTACACTGAGGGCAGCAGGAGAGACAGGGGCAGCGGTGCCTGTGGTGAAGGAGGCTCTACCTTTCCTAGGGCTGCGGGCACAGACAGCACGTGTGGTTGTGACTGGGAGGGTGGGCACTAGACGGTTTGTGGTGGAAGAAGAGGCAGATTTCAAACTTCCTGTGCCCGCCAACATCGAGGAGTCACCGCTGGAGTCTGATGATGTTGAGGTTGGTGTTTCCGGGCGTGATTCATCTAGGGCACTCCTGTCCCCCTCCGAGGCGCTCATCACATCAGTGTCAGTGAGCTCATATGTAGCAGTCATGCCAGAAGCTTACCCACTGGTGTCGGTCCCCTGTCCTTCCGTGCCCTTGGTACATGCTGCAAGAGACAGAGACATAGGTTCAGTAAAGTGCCATACTTACAAACATCATATGCAAGCAAAGCACAAAATTTGAAAATGATACTCCCATGTTGCCCTCCTCTATGTGCAGTCAGCATGTACAACCTTTATGCAATCATCAGAAGATGCATGGAAACATGCATAGTTGATATTAATTCCCCATGTGATGTTGACACAGCCAAATAGCTAGCCGGTGTCTCATTGTAACCGAACATACTATTCTCTGAAAGCATACCTATGTGCCTGTAGGTGAAATAGAAATACATCTAAACATGTTGTTTCTGTCAGATATGGACTCACTTTAAGGGAACACCACAGATACAGACTCCCAAATGTCTTTTTACAGTGGACACAAGCTCCTGCTATCCACCATGTTGTGCTTTGAAGCACAACTACAGTTGCACATTGGTGTCAGCTGTGTAGTTGCGCAGCACACAACTATAAATGCACACTAACAGGATGCTCACTTCTGTTCACTGCCAGGTGATGTCTATGACACTCATACTGCAGCATATGTCTCACGGCCACATCTCATCTGTCCATGTCAAGCGTCATTGTATTAAACACATGAGAAACCACATGTTGTGAAAATGCATAACAGCTGTACTCAACACTGAGGCCACTTAGAAAACATTGCATCACACTAGAGACATCACAGAGCTCCGCACTGGCTCAGGGTTGGGGTTCATAGAGCCACTCACACCCAAAGTCACACTTCGGTGAATACTCCCCCCCAACTTGCTGCTGATGGACCCTCAAATGTCCATCCAGCTCTGGCTGTGTCACTACCAAGATGCGGGCCATTAGTGGTGTCATTCTCCTGCGCGCCAGCCTACCACTCCGAGGGAGCACCCCCAACGTCATCGATGCCACGTTTTGCTCAGCCGGCAGATGTCATCCCACCTCTTGTGACAGTGTGTGTGCCGTCGGTTGTAGACACCCAGAGCCCGCACCTTACGTGTAATGGCCCTCCATATGGAACTCCTACTGCAGACCGCGGCTGTATTTAACTACTAACTAAGCAGTCGCAAGTGCAGTTATATTGCAAGCACTAGGGTCATGGTTTCAATGGTGCAGCAGGTGCAGCAGGTGCAGTGACACTGGGGCTCAAAGCTCTATGAACTCCTCTAAACACCAAATATTGCAATATTTTACTACTAAACAGGCAGTCCAGTGCAGTTACCTTACATGCAATAGGTTAACAATTTAAATGGTTCAGCAGATGCAGTGGTAAAGTGCCAAAAGTTGGAAGTTGAAGATCTCCAGCGGGACAAAGCTGCAGGCTGTAGCACAAGAGGGCTTCACTACGAGGTTGGATACTGTCGCCGGGAAAGGATTTGCTGCTGCAAATGAGAATGTAGCTGAAGCTAGCGTGAAGTCAGGCTGATCGTCGATGCACTTTGGGCAGATCGGCAAGCAGGTATGTCCCAGCCTTCTGTCGGTTCTCCAGGAAGTTTTTGTGGAACGTTTTAGAGACGTACCAACAAGACCACTTCCAAGGGTCCAGGAAACTGGGGGGCACCCCTTGGGGTTTTAGGATTTACTCTAGCAGATACCAGCAGCAAGGTTCAAGGTCTCAAAATCTTATTAATTCCCTGAAGCTCACACAGGGAGCCAGCCAACTAGCACTTGGAGTCACTTCTGGTGGTCCTGGGTTCAAGATGATCCATTCCTCATTCAAGCAGCAAGTCTGTCCTTTAAGCAGCAGGGCAATCCTCTGGTAGCAGTGGAGTCCTTGTAAAGTCTTCCACAGGTCCAGGACAGAACTGAAGAGGTGTTCTGGTGGGGGGGGCAACATTTTTATCTGGTGCTAGCCTTAGTATGTGGGGGGAAACCTTTTCCTACCCCCATAGCTGGTTCTGGAAAGAGCTTCCCTTTCCCTGTCAAGGCACCAAGATGACTGGGGTGACAAAACACTGATCTCAGAGTCCTTTGTGTGTGCTGGAGACAAGCCCTTTGAAGTGCAAGTTGGGCAGAGCACAGCTCCATCCTCATCCATCCTGGCAGGATGGCCCATGCTGCACACATCTAATCCCCTTTGTGACACTGTCTAGGAGGAATACACAAACCCCAACAGCAGAACCATTCACAAGCCATTGACCCAGGACACTTACATAGGCACAAAATGGTCAGGGCAGGAAAATACCAGTTTCTAAATGGCGTGCACCATTTTGTTGCACGCATTCAAAGACCACTGACGGTCGCCACGGCATTTCTGCCTTTCATATAACACGATCATTTCAAACTGTTTGTTGCTTGACAATGCCACTACCAGTCAGAGTACAAATTCAACAACTAAACCAAGAGAACTTTCTACTTGTTTTTTAACTTCTGAGGGGTCTTGGATCTTCACACGAAATATTTTTCAGAAGGGACAGAAACGTTGACCTTCTAACCCATTTTCTTTTTAGTTCCCATTAAGATTTAATTTTGGAGATTTTGTTCCTATGTTTAAAACAGTCTCCATACTGTGTACTGTTTGAAATCTGTTACTGTGCATTGATAACTAATTAAATCTAACTGTGAAGGATTTTTCAGTTTTGTTATGAATGTTTTTGAAGTACTGTTCATTTTAAACCCCTAATGAAACTATCATTCTTTGAATGAACTGCAATGAATTAAGGAATACACCATGTTGTCTTTTATTGATTTCTTTTTTTAATAATACAGACTATTTTGATGTCATATTTGGGCAATTCACTAATAACTGGAGAATTCTATGTAAATATGCGTCAAAATACATCACTTGAATTCACAGTTAACTGACAAACTTCTACAAGTGATATCTGTAGAATTGTGACTTAAAATCAGACTTTACCATTCAAGAGGATTTTAAATTACAATTCATTTCAGTCAAATAATATGACATTTCCATCTGCTGCCAATCCAAAGTTAGAACTTTTTAAATGTAATAATGTAACCCATTGTTATGTGAATGGGAGAGATAGGCATTACAGTGGTAAATAATAACTTTAGAAGTTTTTAACAACCAGGACATGCAAAACATAAACCCACATGTCCTACCTTTTAAATACAATGCATTGTTCCTATGAGCATTCTGGCCCTAACTTAGGGGTGACATAGCTATTAAAAATGAAGGTATAGGCCTGGCAAAAGGTTTATTTTCCAAGTCAAAAATGCAGTTTAAACAGCACTATAGGCTGCAATGACAGATCTCAGACAAGTTTTGTTTTTAAGGGCTTCTTTAGTGGTGACACAATGAGTGCTGCAGGCCACTAGTAGCATTTAATTTACAGGCCATGGGCAACTGTAGTACCATATACCAGGGACTTACAAAGAAATAAAATGTACAAATCAGGTTTAATCGACTTTTACCCTGTCTTAGGAAGAGAACACAAACACTTTACCAATGGCTAGCAGTGGTAACGTGCACAGAGTACTAAAGTGAACAGAAACAAGTTTAGCAAAACCAGAGGGGTGACAGCAATAGCTTTGGGGGAATGAAACACCAAGGATGCCAGATCCAACATGTGCCCCCTATCCCCAGCTGAAAACTGGGACACCTACCCACCCTCATGAGAGCTCCCATCCCTAAGGTGGAACAACCTGGATAAACCGTCAGCATTGATGTGGTCAGTTCCAAGGCAATGTTCCACCTTAAAGTATATTGGCTGTAGGGAGACGGACATTCTCAACAGTTTGGGATTCTCAAACCTCATCTGCATTAGCCATCTGAGAGGTCTGTGGTCTGTCTGAACCCTAAGGCTCTCACCTCAGTCTTGGCCTTGGGGGGTTCCCAAGCCAAGATGGTCTGAATTGTGGCCTGTAAGGGCTGCACCTTACCCCCATTAAATTGGTGCCCCAAATAAGCCACATATCCCTGCCCTATCTGATATTTACTGGCCTTGGTGGTCTTCTCTAGGGCCTGAAGCACTTCTGGGAGGTAAAACAGGCAGCCCTTCCAGCTAGAGCTAAAGACTGCAATGTTGTCTAGATAGGCTGCAATAAAAGCCTCCATCCACATAGGACCCTGTTGACCAACCTCTGGAAGGTGGCTGGGGCATTCTTTAACCCAAAGGGCATCACCTTTCACTGGAAGTTGCCCTCTAAAGTGAAGAATGCAAACCTCTCCTTAGCGCCGTCAGTCAAGGCAATCTACTAGTACCTAGTCATCAAGTCAAATGTACTGAGGAACTTGGCAGCCCCCAACTGAGCTATGAACTGATCAGCTTGGGGGATGGGGTGAGCATAAGTCTTGGTGACTGAGTTGAGCCCCTTGTAATCTACAGAGATTCATAGTTTTGGTGTTTTGGGTACCTGAACCACTGTGTTGGGCTAAGGGCTGTTGGAGTGCTCAATCAACCCTAGCTCCAGTCTCTTGGACACTTCCTCTGTGATACTGGCTCTCACTTTGCTATATAGCCTGTAGATCTTATTCTTCACAGGCATGTCGTTGCCAGTGTCAGTATCATGGGTACACAGATGGGTGAGCCCTCGGGTTAGTGATAAAAGAGAGGTAAACTGCTGCAGCACGTGTTGACAGTCCTGTTGATCGGGCATCAGGGTAAGGTAGAGGACAACCAGGGACATCTTAAAGATTTTGGGGGCCCTGGGCCAAACATATTTTGGGGCCCCTATTCAGAACAGCTTTGAATTTATAATCAAATTTGAGCCCCGGTTTCCCACGCAGTTTCCGCTTCCTCAGCTGCATTAGCGATCCAGTTTGCATCACAGGCATTAGCCTATACATTCCCGATGTAAACGGACGCGCGCAGCTGACAGAGGTAGGATTTAGTGTTTCCTGCCATGCTACTAGGTTTTTAATACTTTTAAAATTGTATATGTGTGGTTGAATTACTCTGTGCTTTTTAACAATTTCTCCTACCTACGCGTACTTGCACTTTACTTGATTCTGCTTGCCTACACCTCCTTAGCTGCTTCGATTCGCATCTCGCTTTTCGTCCAGTCCTGGTCCGCCGAGGCTGATACGCTGATTGTGCGGAGGGCTGGGGCTACTATCGGGCTCCTGTCAATGTCAGATATTCTTGTAGAGCGCACATATCACCGGGAGGTCTCAAGGCGCTTGCAACAAAAAACAGCGATACAGACAGCAACCTGAAAACTAAAGGCAAACTTACTGAGGGAAAAGCCAGCTCCTCACTTCCGCCCACGCAGTTTCCACTTCTGCAGCTGCGTTAGCGATCCAGTTTACATCACAGGCATTAGCCTATATATTCCCGATGCAAACGGACGCGCTCAGCGGGCGTGCCAAAGGTGCATCAAAGGCAAGCCCGTCTGCGCCAGGAGGTGCCCCGGAGGCGTCCGGTGCCAGCCATGCTGTCCAGTTCCCCTCCGGTGAGTTTCTTTCACTATATTACAATAGGGAAAAACTGCTTAGCCTTACGCGGCTACCATCATGTCTGTACAGCGGCTGATCCGAGCTTCAAGGCAGACTTTTGATGCAATAAGTGCAACTGGTCTCTCCTCCAGCCCAGGAATCTCGCACCCAAGATCATCCAATGCAACAATAAGTGTAAAAGTAATATGAAAACAGAGGACTTAAAGGCCACCCTTTTAAATTGTCGCTCTATGCAAAAGCATGAACCACACATTCATGGCCTACTTTTAAATTAACAGCCTGATTGTTTATTTCTCAACACTATTATCACCTCGGCCATGCCTATGGGTTATAAAATCCTTAGGAGGGACCGACCGAGTCGGAAGGGGGGTTGGTGTCACCATAATTTTACAGTCAAAAACCAGACTGCTCTCCCATCCCGATGGAAAACATCGAGGGCGCAGAGTAATTAGGCTTCTGCTGTACCTTATCCCCCATCATAGCATAGCTGTTTTTCTGATTTACAGACCTCCCAGTGCAATTGGAAATGTTATTACTATGCTTAATACAGCCATTACCTCCCTGGCCTTAAAATACAACTGCCTTATTCTGGGAGATTTCAATATACATATGGACAATGGAAAAGACCCTCAAAAAATTTCCTTGTTGGAGACGCTGCAGGCCTGCAATATGTTTCCATCTATTTCTTCAGCCACCCATGAGAAGGGCCATACCCTAGACCAAATCTTTCACATCTTTGACATATCAGTAAGCCTACCTCTTCCCATTATCAGGTCAGACCACCTCCTATTAAAATTCATCATTCCCACTCTCCCACAGCCCCTCGGGCTAACGCAGGGCAGAGGGTCCCTCATTACAGGAGGTTCAAAAAAATATCCATCCCGATGTTAGCAGACGCCCTCGGTCATTTCTCACCGGAGCTGTCTGGCTGCCCCGACTTGGACACCCTCTCAATAGATTCATGGCTCTGAACCAACATTGATGCAGTGGTAGAAGTTGAAGTTGAAGTTAAAATACTTATTAAGCGCACGATTACCAGGCGGTTCCTTGGCGCTAGGGATGCAGATCCAGGAAGGCAGGAGGAAGGCATTAGAGCGGGAAGGCTTGTGAGAAAAGTAGGGTCTTCAACGCTTTGCGAAACTCAAAATATGAGGCAGAAGACCTGAAGGTGAAGGGGAGGGCGTTCCAGAAGGTGGGAGCAAGAACAGAAAACTTCACGCCCCCGGATTTTTTCTTCCTAAAACGAGGAACAGAAAGGAGGGACTGGGTGGAGGAGCGCAGCTCTCTACTAGCAGTGTAGATTTTGATTTCGGAATTGATGAAAGCTGGAGCGGTTCCGGCGCGAGCCTGGAAGGTCGTACAGCCCGTCTTAAAGAGGGCGCGTTCCCGGATGGGAAACCAATGCAAGGCTTTAAGTAGGGGAGTGACATGATGGGATTTAGAAAGACCGAAAATAAGACGGGCAGCTTGGTTTTGGACCAGCTGAAGGCGCAGAAGGTCATAAGCAGGAACCCCATTGTACAGAATGTTGCCATAGTCCAGGCGAGACAAGACCATGGCCAAAAGAATCAATTTGAGAGCAGAAAAGGAGAAAAACCGGGAAATCTTGCGAATAGTGCGGAGAGTCAGAAAACAAGATGAAACCACTGAGCTAATCTGGGAATGAAGAGTGAGGTGTTTATTGAGTGTTATCCCTAGTGTCTTGGCTGAAGGAGAGAGTGAAGGAGGGGTACCCAGGGAAAGGGGCCAAAACAATGGGGTCCAGGGACTGGAGCCGCCACCTGTGAGTACCAGTTCGGTTTTATCTGGGTTTAACTTAAGGTGGTTACAGCTCATCCAGTCCCTGATGAAGGTCATAACCAATTGGAAATTGTGAATGGACTCCGGGGAGGGGGAAAGATTAAAAATAAGCTGGAGTGGTACTGTTTGTTTCCTGCTCCTCAAAGAGTTCGGCCCCACCAGCTCCATGGTATAACGATTCCCTCAGATCTAGGAAAAGAAATTGTAGAAAAATGGAATGGAAATGGTGTAAATCCTATCTACCTGAGGACAGGAAGGTGTATAAAGACAACCTAAAAGCTCACTACATTCTCGTGAAGGCAGCCAAGAAAAACTTCTTTCGAACCAAGATAGAAAATGCCCAAAATAAGAGTAAGGACATCTTTAGTTTTTTTAAATCCTTTACCGCCCCAAAAGCTGGCACAAAGGAAGGGCCATGCACGGAAGAATGGTCTAATCAAATAGCTCAATTCTTCCACAAAAAGATCTCTGTGATCCAAGAAGCCTTCACTAATATCTCAGAGGAAGAACTGACATTCTACCTTGGTTCTAATAGCAAATTTCACCTCTTGGATCCTCCATCTTTATTAGCTTTCTGTGAATTTCAGTTTGAAGAGTCACTGACCCTTCTCCAAAGCATTAAGTGTGGCTCTCCTACCAACCCATGTCCAGCGAATATCCTGAACATATTATCTCCCAAAATAAACCTCACGGTAAACCAGCTCTTTAATGCTTTCCTCCCCTCAGGCAACATGCTGAAATTATGGAAGAATGCTAAGATTCTTCCACTGATAAAAAAGGCTTACGCCAAACCAACGGACCCTGCCAACTACAGGGCAATCTCCCTTCTTCCGACCCACTCCAAAGTATTAGAGAAGCATGTAAACAAGGCCCTCCAAAAACACATTGAAGATGGGAAGCTCCTTCATGAGTCCCAATCCGGTTTTACGGCTAACTACAGTACGGAGTCCGTTCTGCTGGAAGTGACTGAATTTCTCAAGGGTATGCTGGCCCAAGGAGGCAAGGCTGTTCTGATACTGCTCGATCTGTCGGCGGCCCTCAATACGGTCCCGCATGAGAGGCTCCTGGAGAGACTTGTTTTCATCGGCCTGGGGGTGGACCGCCTTAACATGGATGACATCCTTCTTGGCAAATAGATCTCAGGACATCTGGCTACCCCCTTTCTCATCCTCTGTTCGGCCATGAATGTACGAGTCCCTCAGGGCTCCATTCTCAGTCCTACCCTTTTTAATATATATCTATCCCCCTTGCATTTCTGACAGAGGAAGAGGGCGCCAAAATTGTTTCCTATGCTGATGACACTCAACTGATTTTTACGTGTGAAAAAGGAACCAGCTTTGACAGGGCAATGATTAGGTCTTGCCTCCCAAAGGTTTTTAACTGGCTTGTGATCAATCAGCTGAAGTGCAATCCTGACAAAACTGATGTTGTTTTCTTTGGTAATCCAGAAACACCTGACTGGAGCCCTTGGTGGCCATAAGATCTGCTGCCCCTGCCGCGGAAAAGAAGAAAGCCAAAAACGTAGGAATTTTCATAGACAAGACACTCTCCATGCGCTTTCAAATCCAAAATCTGACTGGCGCTTGCTTTGGCTTACTCCGGATGCTAAAATAAATTCCTGCCACTGTTATGGCTTGAGAGCAGAAAGATCATGGTGCAGGCTCATCAAAGCTTGACTATGTCAACAGCTTGTACCTCGGTCTACCCAAATCACTTATCCAGTGCCTAAAAGTGGTACAAAATGCAGTGGCCAGAGCCATCCTGAGACCTAAACCCAGATCTAGCATGACCCCTATTCTTAAGTCTCTACACTGGCTCCGCATAAAAGAACGGATCGACTTCAAAGGGATGACCGACATCTTAAAAGCTTTACCTGGCTTAGGAGCCGGCTACCTGAATAAGCGCCTTAATCACTACACAACATCCAGACACCTTGCGATCTTGCAATGCCAACCTGGCCATTGTGCCTAAAATATGCGGGCACGATCACTCAGCTTTCTAGGTGCAAAATTGTAGAATAGCCTCCATGAGTCTCTGAGACTAACCGCAGACCTACTCTCTTTCAGGAAAAACTTAAAAACCTGGCTTTTCAATAACTGATGGGTCTTTTATGCACTTTTTCCTCCTGCTGTCATGTGCCAGGACACTCTAGTCGGAGAAGCTGTGCGCATTATTAAATACACTATTTCATTTCATTAGGACCCTGACAGTGCAAAGGAACACTCGTTCACAATCTAAGGGCCTTATTTATAAGGCCTTGCTTCACTTTTTTGCCGCTGGTGCATCACTTTTTGTGACACACCGGCAGTGTAAAAATGTGCCATTTTGCGCCCTATTTACAAAGTGATGGATCTAGGCAGATACGTCACTTTGTAAACCCCTGCACCACATTATACCTGCGCCAGGTATAATGTATGCAGGGTGGGTGTTGCCCTGCAAAAAGCCTTGTAGAAGTGGCGCATTGAAATCTATGAGAACTCAGTGCACCACTTCTAGGATGCCATTGCGTCAATATCTTACACCTGCCTCACAGCAGGTGTAAGACTGATGCAGGCAAGCCCCATGTGAAAGGACACATTGCTGGGGTTGCGTCTATTTTTCAGACATACCCCAGCAATGCATCACTTTTACGCCTACAGATACGTCAGAAATACTGACATATCTGTAACTCCTTGCGACGTGCTGAGTCATACAGTAAATATGACGCATCCATCATGTCGCAAGGAGGGCGCACTAAGAAGTGACACATCCCTGTTTTCACAAAACGATGCATCACTTCTCATAAATAAGGCCCTAAATGTGTTTACATCTAATATTCAGGGATAGTTATGTGTGTTTTCAATATTGTAACACAGCAGCAGCAGCAGCTCACTAATATTACTGCAAATAATCTCTGTGACGACCTCCCATTTCTTATATGTTAGGCCTTGTTTTTATGAAAAATAATTTTTTTATATATATATTGCATAAACATAAACACAACATTTCTCTGCAAAATGGCTGCACTAGACTCTCACATATCAGGTACATAAAAAGTAAATTAAAGGAAAACAGTATTTAAAAACAATCTGTTTAAGCAATATTCAAGGCCAGTAGGGCAAAACTCTGGCGAACGGAGCTGACTCTGTCAGGGGGCCCCCTGAAAGGCTGGGGTCCTGGACCAGAGCTCACTTTGCCCATGCATTAAAACATCTCTGCGGACAACACCTTCTAATGACCCATCCTGCTCCTTCTAAAATAGGAGATTGTGGTCAGGTTCACTCCCCTCTTGACATGTAGGACCCTTAAGGGGTTCCTGGGAGTCGTGAGATCTACTAGGTAGGTGACCTCCCCCTTTCGCTCCTTCAACTCATAGACATGGGCCCAAGGTTCCACTGACTCCATGACCACTCTTTTTGACCAAGCTGAAACTCAGAATTCAACAAAGTGAATGAGACAAGGTCACACCAAATTTCTAAATTCACGGGAGAACTTATGTTCATGTTAAGATTCTCTAAGTCACCAAAGGATCCTAGAATGTCAATAACCCCATTACAATGAGAGTCAATACAAAAAATGTCCAAGGTATGGCCTCACACAACTGGTGTCATGATTCACCATCGGCTATTCTTGCTCGCCAGAGAATATTAGAGATACTTCAGTATTTCTTATTGGTGGTCTTGTATTAGCATATAAATAACAAAAACAATAAATCAAATGACAAACAGAAACTGACACAAAATAAACTCCTTGGGGGCAATGCCTCTGGAAATAGTGTGAGATTCAATCAACTGTGAAAGTTCATACTGCACGCATAAATTGGCTGGTTTGCATTCCACTGTTATTACATGAAACCATTAATGTGTAAGAGTTTAGGTGAACATAACATAAATCCCTGCACAACAGTGCTCAAAATATGTGAACAGTGAACACACCAAAACATGTGGGGTTTTATCACACATAGTTCATTCACGTACCCCTAGCTAAACTAGGGAACACCTCATGGAGGAGTAAGATGAGGAAGGCCTTGAAGGCACCCGACAAAAGGGATGAAAAGGAGCTAGGAATTTGCAAAAGGAATGCTGGAAGTGCCCATGATAAACAGAGTTTGATGTTTACTCACGGCATCAAAGGTTGCACCCTGCTTTTGCAACTACTCAGACATTAGCCTCCTCATTGATGATGCAGAACCAATGGAGGCTCCGGTGTAAAACGACAGGCCAATAAGAAACACATTGGTGTGTGCCTGATCACGTGATTAACGTGACACAAATGCTCTAGATCATGTGGGACGCTGGACTCATGGGAGTTGGAGTTCGACGTATCATTGCTTTATCCTCCTTATCCGAGTGGATTGGATGGAAATTGCTCCATTATTTCACGTGGTTGGCCTGATGTGAGAGCGCACAGTAACATGACATAAGGGACTAATGGGAATTAGAATCCGGAGTATAGTCAGCTGGTTCCCCTCAATAGAGTGGATCTAGAAGAACACTCTTTTACTCGTTTACTTTGTAAAAAAATTAATGATATATAAAATCTTTTTGACAAACTCAAAGGCAACAATCACAATCCTTGTGAAGGCGAACCACCTAAGTCACCAAACAAACAAACCTGTGCTTGTCTCCTTTGGTAGCTTGATGCACAAGCTGTCACCCTTACCTTAGAGGCAATGTGTGAAGTATTTTATGCAGCACTCAGACAGGAATAAGTAAAAACACAACACTAGAAAAATCCCAAACCTAATTAGAAAAATAGAGAAAAGTTGAATATAGAAACATGACACCAAAACAAATTAAATCCAATCTGTGGTACCGGAGTTCTGAATTTTTAAAGTTTTAGTGAAAGCGAATTCTAGTATTTAAAAGTTCAAGGAACCAACCGTGGATATCTGGTTGCTCAAGACCAGGTCAAAGTGAAAAGATAAGGTTGACTGCGATGTAGCGCAAGTCGGATACAAGGTGAGGATTGGGCCTAGTCTTGGCTTACTTTTTGCTTAGAATAAATTCTGAAGAAAAGTTCCTGTGAAGGTAGAGTTCAGTTGGGCAAGGCAGCAGCCTGTGTCCAAGAAAGAGTTATCGACATCGGGGAGTCACTGGACATGGTCTTGGTGAAGCCATCATCTATAGAGGGGAATGCCCCAAGTGAGAAAATATGTATTTCCAGGCCAACGAGGTAGTCGTTATCAAGCCCTACCTTCGAACGTAAACAACGTTTTGGAAGTTATAAATCTCCAGAAGGATGAAGCTGCAGGCTGTAGACAAAGAGGGCTCCACAAGGCCGGATGCTGTTGCCTGCAGGTCCCACTGAATAGGATTTGCTGCTGGGAAAATAATTGTTGTCAGAGCTACCGCAAAGTCAAGCTCACCGGCGATGCAGGTTAGGCAGATCGGTAGGCAGGCTTGTCCCGTTCTTTTGTCGGTTCTCCAGGAAGTGTTTAGGGAAAAATGATTTTTGTCCCAACTTTTGGAGAACTATAAAGGGTCCAGGACATCAGGGTACCACTTGGAAAGTTAGAACTCACTCCAGCACAGGCCAACAGCAGGGTTCAAGACCTCATGAGCTTGTAATGTAACTGTAGCACACACAAGAGGCCATCCAACAACAACTTGGATTCACTTCAAGTGGTCCTGGGTTCAAGGAGATGGTCTAGTGCTCCTTCAAGTAGCAAGGCAGTCCTTGAAGCAGCAGAGCAGTCCTCTGGTAGCAGCAGGGCAGTCCTATGGTGGCATGGCCGTCCGTCTGAAGTCTTCAGCAGCTCCAGGAGTGTACACAAGAGGTGGTCTGAGGGTCTAACATTTATACCTGGTGCCAGCCTTTGTATGTGTGTGGGGAACACCCTCTACTACCCCACATCTGGTTCTGGAAAGTTCTTCCAGTCCCTAGTCTGGGCTCCAAGACCTACAGGGTGACAGGAGGCTGGTGTCAGGGTCCTTCTTGTGCTGGAGGTAAGACTTTTGAAGTGAAAATGGGGCAGGGCACAGGTTCACCCCTAACCAACCTGGCAGGATGGATCCTGCCCATAGCTAGTCCCCTTTATGTCACTGTCTGGGAGGAATATACAAACCCCAACAGCAGAGCCATTCACAGGTATGTGTCCCAGGATACTGGCGGAGGCACACAATGCTTAGGACAGTAAAATTGCAACTTGTAAAAGTGGTATTTCTAGAATTATGTTTTAATATCTGACTTTACAGTTAAAGAAGACTTTAAATTACAATTTATTTGAGTCTAAACATAACATCTCTACCTGCCCTGAATCCTGGATCTGGTGCAGTAGGGGCTTATTAAACGAAAGATATAAGGAAACTAGGGGTATATGTAACGTGTATTTTCCTCTAGCGTAATTACTTGTAATGAACACAAAATTACTCATAATTATGCGTAATTGTATGAGAAACATAATCCAGCATTAAGTGCTATTTTCTTAGTGCAAAATGCACCCTTGTGTCCAAATTGGGCCTGAGAATACATTTTGCACTAAGAAAATATAACTAAATGCTGCAGAACATGGACAGCACTGGCCAACAGTCACTCACTCTCTCTTAAATCTTTGTTCCTGTGGTAGGATTTTTGCCCCACATTGCTCTTAATTACTCAAGGTAGTGTAATTGCGTAAGTTTGGTAATTTTGCATCACAAGAGTAATGAGTAATTACTCAAATTACTCGATTACTCTAGCACAATTAAACTTTCTCCTAGGCCTAAAGGTAACCAGTGTTACTCAATAGGAGAGATAGGCCTTACATTAGTGAAAACCAATGTAGGAGTTTTTCACTACCAGGACATGTACAACTTAAACCCACATATGCTACTTTTTAAGTACAATGCGACCTGCCCTGTGGGCTGTATTAGGAAGGTTTAAGCAAGGCAAATGGTTTATTTTGCCAGGTTGAATTGGTTGCAATGGCAGACATGTTTTAAAGTGCTAAGTAGTAGGTAGCACGATGAGTGCTGCAGACCTACTAGTTTGATTCCATTTGCAGGCCCTGCATACCTGTAGTACCATATACTAGGGACTTAGAGGTAAAGTATATGTGCCATTCAGGTGTAAGACAATTTTACCATGTCTTAGGGAGAGGGCACAAGCACCTTAACACCGGTTAGCAAAACAGGAGGGGTGAGGTCAAAAGGCTTGGGTGAATACCAAACCAAGGATGTCAGGTCTAACGTAGGGTTTCCTTTCCTTACGTACATTCAGTTGCAAGGTGCCAGTCTAAAGTAACATCCCTCAATTATTTCAGTTTGCTAAAATCTGTTGTATCTATTATAGCCTCCATAACTGAATCAGGTGTATGCGCTTAACTATATCCATTGTTACCATTTAAAAGTTGGCCTTTGAAAAGTACTTCCACATTCTGGACTTTTTAAGTCTAAATTTGTTTTCTGTATTAGTAACAGATTTAAACTTCTTATGCCCCTCCTAAAATCTGAGTACAAGAAAGTATATTTTCTGTGAGACCCTAAGTAATACTTGTAGAAAAGAGATACTTTTAAGTTCTTAAACTAATGTATATGACTATTGAGTGCTAAATGCAGTAATGATTATGGCTATCATTTTCATGTTCACTTAAAAGGGTGAATATAGGCGTTCCTTTTTGCAAATGTTAATGGATTTATTTTTCTGTGAATGCATTAATCTTTAAAAAAGCAAGTATACGGCTAACTATAAGCACACTTCAAAAGTACATAGAACACATAATAACTCATGCTAGCATTAAGTGAATGAGTCATACCATGCAAAGCCATTAGGGGCCCCTCTTTACATTCTGCAGGGAGGCCCCTTCATTGTATCAAAAGCTTGTGCTAGAAAAGACAGAGTGGGACAATAAATAGTCCTGGGAACCAAAGTAAAAGTGTCCCCAATACTGAACCAGAGAAGTAAAAAAATGGACCACATTTGCATATTAGGACAGTTTTTAACTTGTTAAGACGCTGCATGGGTATTTTGCAAGGTATGGGAGACCGCATGTGTCTGTGTTTGCTACAGGCAATGTTTGTGATAATATCAGGGATATCAACTGTAAAAACTGCTCCATCTCACCATAAAACAGGCCTACAGACTGCTAAAAAAACAACCCACACACTGACCTGTCAGAACAGCCCTTCGGTCATTGTCGGATTACCATTTAGGCCAGTTTGGCCCTGGATTGTGCTGAAAATGACTTAGGTAGTAAAAAACAACAGGAGTGTGACCCATAGACCGGATTGAGATCTGGGTAAGTATACGTTTTAAAACAACAGTGTCTCAACCGGATTTAATAGAAAGACAGATACTCAGGTATGTACAAGACATTACAAGGTAGCGAAGAAAGGAGAGACTCCCGGTACTTTTTCAAAAGTGATCATGGCATCATGTATTAAAAATAATTTTTTCACAGGTCATATAGGACAGTTATGACAGCACTGTTGGCATGAAATGCGAAGGCAACCCAAGGGGACTTTGTGCACATAGTGCTCGTGAATCAAAGAGTGACGGCGCGAGTGACAAGTGGAAACACAGAGAGAGACGCAAAGTGACAAAGCGAAAAATAAATATATAAAAAACAATGGTTCCTCTTGAAAGATTGGGAGAAAAATTACTATTCATGAACCAAAGTTGAGGATGCGCCGTGAGTTGCACTGTATGATCGGTCGATGGCGTTTCGATCCTCTCAAGTAAGAATCATCATCAGGACCGGGTTGCCATATTTAAAGGTGAAGAAGGGGCAGGCAGGGTAGCAGAGTTAAGCGGAGGTAGGTAAAGTGCTGCACAGGGAGGCGGCTGTATATGATGGTCGGCAGCCGTGGTGCAATGCGGGGTAGACGGAGGAGGAGACTAGCTACCCTGCCTTCCCCTTCTTCCCCTTTAAATATGGCAATCCGGTCCTGATGATGATCCTAACTTGAGAGGATAGAAACGCCGTCGACCGATCATACAGCGCAACTCACGGCGCATCCTCAACTTTGGTTCATGAATAGTCATTTGTCTTGTACATACCTGAGTATCTGTCTTTCTATTAAATCCGGTTGAGACACTGTTGTTTTAAAACGAAAATTACTTAGGGACATATTTATCATTATTTCACGCAATACAGCAAGACACCTCATAATTTGTACTTTTATTTTAGCCTCACAAAATATGCAATAAACGCTGCAGCAGTCTCACCACTATCAAAATGATTGTGAAAGTAGTTGGGTACCTGTTGCAATAAAGAGAACTCGTGAAAGAGCACCTGTGCACTGAGGCAACACACAGCAAGTGTGCATTTATCACTCCAAGACAAGCATACACAGCACGGACCAGAGTCAGGGTGCATAGCTAGATCCCCATCAGACAAGTAACACAACTTTGTTACTCTTGCGGGCCAGGGATTGGCTCCACGAGCTGTAGGCTCTCTGTAGCAGGCACAATCTTATATGACGAACTATTCGATATTTATTTACCTGGTGTTCCCTCGTATGCATAAAATGCATGGTTGGCGTGGCTACGTTTTGGTGCCCCCAGTTCAGACTTCCATTTTGTTGACGCCTGTAAATTGGGATAGCTGATACTTTCATACATCCCACTTTCTGTTTGAAAACAAACAATGGTGTGAGTCAGTTAAATACGAGTACCTGCTCCATGTGCATAATGCACGCCTCTTGGCTATTGCTTCTTCTCAAGGTTCATTTGTGAGTGCAATGGGGTTGTGATAGAGGAGTGATCGGGAAAACTCTTTGCATACAAATGTGCACGCGCGCGTTTAACCTTTTGAGTATTTACCAACACGCTAAATGCATTTCAAACACTTATTTATTTGTAAAATTAAGTTGAAAGTGGAATGTTCAGAGGTAGCAGCGCCAGACAGCGTGAAAAGGAGCCCACAATTTTTATGAGTATATAGGAGGAAAAAAGGACGTTAGGAAAATAATTTTTAAGTGACAGACGGAAATATGTTTTGAAATTAATTTTAATATGTGTCAAACTATCCAATCCTAAAGTGCAATATTTTACTAAAAACGTGAAATCTCCGCACTACCAGGGCTACCAGTTATAAATATATTTTTCTTGGAGCCTCCCATACATTTAAAATTATTCATTGCAGCTAGGTTTCACTTTTACATAAAGACTTCCCCGGTTTCGAAATGGAATGTTACTCTTGGAAACCATAACCTCACAACAGAGGTAGGTGTAATTTATGAGAGTCACATATTTTCATTAATTGTAACCTTATTTAGCTATGATAATGGTTCTGCTCTATGTTCTGCGATCCTGCAAAGCCAGTCACAGATGCACTAAAAATGGCGAAAGTGGATTTACATGCATTTGTATTGTAGTTGTATTCAAATAATTTTTCATACCCCTAAGAATCACTAAAGTGCTTTTTGCAGATAGATAACATGCTACTCCGGTAGAGAGGCACTGATGGAAGAGTGTGTGTCTCTCACCACGTGGCCTATATGGATAGAGCATTGATGTTGTGTGTGAGAACCTTTGTTATAGTCCTTTTGTGTTTTTTCGCTGCACATAGCAGGGATTTGAAGTAAAATGAAGTGAGAGATAGGTGTATAACAATGTTACTGTCATGCAGGGGGGCCCAACCTTGAGCAATGAGCAACATTACAGAATGAAACAAAATGGTGAACAATGTAGGAACAGCAACTAAGCTTATTGACGTATATGTACTAGAAACATGATTGAATAAAGAATTCAAACTCATATGAACTTACTACAATAGACCTAGTATTCTATGTAGCCATGAATAAATATTGAGCAGTATTTATTTTGGAAACATAGTGACATAATGCATTTTTTAATAGTATGCGCACAACGTGACATTCACTCCTCCCCAATTTCCATCACCTTCTCTGGTGTCCCCAAGAACTCTCAGAATCAAAGCATGTTGTTCAAGGCGTAGCCTTTTTACCTTTTATTCAAATCAAACATCAAATCAGGTAATTCACCAGAAAACCATACAAGAGTAACAATATCCTACTTGGATATATAAAACGTCATCACCACAGCACACTTTAGCGGCATCAACGTCAAAGACAGTAAATAAATATGCAGGACATTACATTTGCACTTGAGCATGGCCATACACTTTAGTGGCCTCAATTTGTCAAAGGCAGTAAGGAAATTTAGGCACAACATTACACTTGAAATTGCCCATACACTTGAACTTGACGATCTCGGCCCACCATTGGCCATACACTAGAACTTGGTCGACTCAGCCCACCAAGCACCACTGTGCTACACACATTGTGCCAGCAGGCCCCAACGCGCTACAGCAAACAGTTGCACTACTCGAAATCCAGGGCACCGCATAGTGCACCGGCCCACTGGGATACCTGCACGCAGGCAGCCTCCCCAAGGTTTTACTCAGTCCATACGTTGCGGTTTAGGGCAGTAGAGTCCAGGACCACCAGCAGGTCAGTCCCCCCTTTCCGCCTACCCTCTGCACACATTGATCCATCCCCCTCCAAGGGTCCATTAGGTCACCGACCCTCCATTGTGGTGCCTCCCCGTTTGTTGTAACTGTCAGCGCTCCGCCACAGGGTGAGAAGCTCCCTGGCGCACTCGCTCTCCCCCAGGTGCTGACTGTGCTCCATAATAGCGCCATTATAGTCTGGATACAGAACTCCTGTCCTTTTACTTACAGATGCCCCCCTTCCCAAAAGAACAGCTCCCTATTCCCTAGCTGGAGCAAGTTGAGCTGAATTGTGCCCATCAGGGAACCTGCTAAATTCTGTAGATTGAATAGTTCAGGTTGTTTACAGATTTGTATAAGGCTTTAATTGGGGCCCCCAAGCCCATACCACCAGTGGTATCACTTCCGGCCCCTATATTGGCGTTGCCGGTAAGTATTGTATAGACCTGGCTACGAAGCAGGCCTCCCTAACCCTTTGCCTGCCTAGTGGCCACAAATCATTCCGGCGCATGAATGACTGCTTTTGATTCTATTGCTTTTCCACACCGACCCAACAGACCCTGCAATGTTAGACCACAACCCCAGATTCAATGCTGTGCAAACCCAGCGGCCCGCTTGAGTGGGCTTCCAGCTCTATACGACACAGATCTAAAGACCGCGTGTTCCTCCCCTTCTGGCTCTGATGCCACTAAAGAGGGACTCTGGCCCGAAATTCCCATGCGTATTTCTTCTGTTGGGGGGTGACAGACACCCCTAACAGAAGCAGAAGAGCCCATCCAAGGGATGTGAGACATTACTGTACGTTCTCCTTTATGGTGTTCCAACTTGAGTAACTGATCATAATGTAACCAACATGACATCCACAAGGAAGGTTAGAAATCTACTTTTAGGAGGACACATGCAACATTAACCCACTCTAGGGATGTGACAAATGCAAGATATGCAGGGAAATAAATAAGTAAAGTATATGGAAGTGAGATGAAAGAATTCCCCTACATTGCCTGTGCATTGTTACCAATAATTATCTCAATTTTATTGGGATGAGCTTTAACAAAGCATTTACTTAATTACAGGGATGAGCTCGCGGCCACTGATGTGGAGTTGGCTAACAGAAGAAGTGCTTCTGATGTAAGGAAGCTAACTTGTCACAACCGCCAGGTTGTTATGACAATTTTGGAAAAAACAACCCACATGTGCTCCTCCAAAGCACACCTGTGCAAAGGAGGTATGCCCGTATATGATCTAGTCATAGGCTACTCATCCTCGAACCCCCTAGAGCAAGGGGTTTGTCTCTGGGGTTTGTCCACCTGCCACCCAAGAGAAGCCAGTAGTGGCCAGCTCCAAACTTTGCCCGAATAGCTATGGGTGTGGGTTTGTGATAGCCGGAACGCACTTATGATACTTTTCAAGGAGGAAGTTTTCAACATACTATTGCATAAGTCCCTGTACAAACACAAAAAATGAATAAGAAAGCAGAGAGGCAATGGAGGCATTTGGCTTACTGAACATGTGTTCCCACTGCTGGATGGGTGAAACCCGGCCTAGGAATGATAGCCTCTTATTATGCGGAGTTAAAAGTTAGTAAATGTGAGACCTTGAGGTCACCGTCAACAACTTCCACTTGGCCGTACGCTCGGACTTGACTTGGCCGAATGGACTTGACTTGGCTGACTGACCTCCTCTCCCCCAGGGCCCACTGTGCTGCGCCTATTGTGGCAGCAGGCCCCCACGCGCTACAGCGAACAGTTGCATTATTTGAAAACCAAGGCCGCACATAGCGCACAAGCCCACCGGGGTACCTGAACACATGCCGCCTTCCCACGGTACATAACATCTGAACTCGTGGCTTGACATGCCATGCCACCTTATAAAGGTGGGACTTGGATAGAAGAGCGGTCCTGTCCACGCTTTTGGAGACCTTTGATAACGTAGTGTTTTATGTGAGGCGCAAAAATAAGTGTGTTGCCTTGTTAAATTAGTCCCACAAAAACACCATTGTTTGCATTGGTTCGAGTGTTTTGAACACATCCAGTGTGGAATTACGTTATCAGGCTGTACCACTGCAACCAGTGTGAAACATACCCGGAATTTGTACAGAAGTTCTGTCTACACCTTCTCCCAACTTTTACCCATACCCTGTAACAGTTGTGACCATATATTCGAGCTGCAATTGCAACATAACTGCAATGATTTGTCTGTGACAGTGTTTACACTAGACATTGGTTTCCTAAGCCCACCTGCAAGTACTGCAATTATTAGACAACTAATTTGGCAGGAGATTATTTGACGTGGTAAAGATGGAAGGCTGCGTGCACCTAAACCAAAGGCTTGAGGCCCAGAACACCAGATATTGATGCCCAGACGTGAATATGATTCCTCCTAGCATTAAAGTTAGCAGCTCGGGCCGTTATGCTACATCCTAATCCTAGTGGGATACCTAGTTTCAGAAGGAGCAAGCCTTTTCAAAGACAAGATCTTGAGAGTCCAGAGTCTCTAGCAAGATTTCCTTGTATGATATGGCATCTCTGAACAACGTTCCCCCAAAACAGTGGACCCCCAGGTGAAAACTACAGCACCGCCCTGCAGCACTGTACTATTTGATATGGTTGGTCGATTGCGCCGCTATTGTTAGCTCACAACGGCATTGTACTTATACAGTGTAGCCTGCAATAATGCATTACCACCATCCATTACAAGCCCCTTGACTTTGACATTCTTCTGACAACAGCATACCGCCCAGGCTAAAACTACGGCATAGCGCTGCAGCACCACAGTATCTGATATAGTTGGACAATAGATCAGTTCTCCTAGCGCTGTCCAGCTAGACCTGCTCTCTCTTCAAGCTAAGGTGGGCAGTTTCACCCTATCCCCCATCTTGCCCCAGAAGATCCAGGCTTGTATTCACAAGAGGCCTCCCCATGACCAGCATTGTAGCTGTACTTACCCTTTAAACCATGTTAAAAAACCTCACCATGTATCCCCGCCCTTCATCTCGAACCCAAAAGCCTCTCTGGGTCTTTCAGCCAGGTTCCTGGGGCTGTTGTATAGTGCTGAGAAGCAGTGCCAGCAATCAAGGGGGGAAATGTACCCTACGAAATTTACTTCACCCGTCAGCCTGCTTCCCTCACAACCCCGAAAAGGAACCACTGCTGCCTCTACTTCTTGAACCTGGTCCCGTAAAATTAAAATATAGATACTCTAGGATTATGGTCAGTACAGGAGGTGTGTACTCTTTTGCTGTAATTACCAGAAGATTGACTTGAATTTGCAACTGCTAGCTGACAGCTAGAAAGTTAGTGAATACCACACTGAACTCGGGCTGGCTTGATACTAACTGACACCAGAGGTGACCCAGGAGGGATGTATGACATTACAACGCATGCTTTTACATCGCATGCCTTTACAATGCTGTTTTTACAACGCATGCCTTTACAACGCATAGTGCTTTGGGGTGCTGGATAGTGAATAGTTTAATTTACTATTCCAACTCCAGTCCCCGTGGATAGTAGGGAAGGTGTTGGATAGTAAATTAAACCTATTCCCTATCCTAGAGCGCCCCCCAGCGCAATGCGTTGTAATGGTTTGCGTTGTAAAAGTTGTGTTGTAAAGGCACTGCGTGGTAAAAGTTGCGTTGTAAAGGATGTTTCCCCCCAGGAGCCTTGCAGCAGGTTATCTTCTCTTGATGGTTGGTGTTTGTAAACTGTACCGTGCCTCTCGCTGCCGGCTGGCCAGCCCCTCCTCCAGAAATGCCAATCAACTTCACAGAATCGTGCTACCTCCATCTCAGCGAGGACCCCATGAAAATAATAAAGAAAATCACACAGTAACTGTTTTACCATGGACAACAACGCTATTCAAGCTCTATCATCCTCACTACGGGGCATATTATCAAGCCCCAACGATAATTATCGCTGAGCGCGCTTAGTGCGCTTTAAATTATCGCCGGCTATCGCTGGAATATATCATCAAGCTAGCGCTGTATTATCAACGATTGACGCTATGGCGATAAATATTCCAGCGATAGCGGGGTTTTCCATTGAATATCGCTGGTTTTCCAGCGAAGTTCCATGGAAAACGGTGATAACTTGATGATAAGGCCCTGTGGCCTAAGCCCCACAATCCACCTCTCATGTTAGGTATGCCTTAGTCAGGAATTTAACAGACGTTAAATTCCTGCTTTAAGGCATGGTTAACGCGATTTCAAATATCGCTACCCCTCGTTGATAATATCGCGAGCTGGGTTAGCGATATTTTCCCATGGAGTATTGTCAGGCACGCCTCCCTTGCATCTCATTAACGATACGATGCAAAGCGTGCTGCCAACGGGCGCTAAGGAAAAGAAACGCACTAGCGTGTCCTTGTTAATAAAGCGATAATATTATTGCCACTTTTTGCCTGAAAACGGACGCTAAAGCAGAGATAATGTTATCACCAACCCTTGATAATATGCCCCTACATCTGTTGCTATTCCTAATGGTTGTCCCCTCATTCCGTAACACCGTCACACTTAGGGCTTGAGTGACTCCGGTATGCTGCCTCCCGGGACGCTGAGAACGCTGTAATGTATCTATATTAAGCTGCTGGTTGCCATGCATGGTCAATTTCATATTGCAGCATTTAGCAGAGTGCATGATGCTTCCCTAGCTGCTATGTGGCTCGCTGGATGGTCTACTGGACCCCACCCAGATGTTAAATCAATGAATAGTAATACTGAGAAACAGGAACATTGAAAATGAAGGAGTACTCTTTGAAGTTTACATAACATCATTCAGTATAAGTGGTGCTCTTATGGTTTTATCTTTGGATATTCTTGTTTTTACTCTCTAAAACCACTGGATGCTAGAAAAATAGTGTTTTTGTCTTAAATGCTTCTTGGAAACAATAATTAAAGAAACCAATGGAAGGGCAAAATCTGAATGGCTGCATGTGGTCTTAAATTGAACCTTTGTAGGACAAGAGAAGTAAAACTGAGATATGGAACCACTGACAAGCAACATTTTAGGGTGCAGAAAGCAACATGTTGCTATAATGAACAGATAGGCAACCACTGCTTTAATGTAAAGATGGAAAGAAAGTGTATGAGCATGACACGCTCTATGTGTGACGTATTTTCTGTTCTGCATGTTTGGCATAGTCTGTTCCAACTGTGCCACATTAAGCATGGAGCTACATTTACACATAGTGCTAGGAGAAAAGTAAATTCATATAAGCATCCTGATACCTACTAATTTTTGGTCGATGTGTGTCATGCATATGGCTCCAAACAGAATATGGACATAGGACATGACTTGTTCTGAAAGGAATCTGTCTTCTGTGAGGTGAGGATGCAATTTTGCATCATGTGTAGAATATGTTTTGGATTCATCAAAGAGATTATTATTATTATTATTATGTTTCTTATATAGCGCCTGAATCGACCCCCGAAGGGGTATCTCCGCGCTTGCCTTGGGAACCCGTCCTGGCTTTTCCCTGTGAGATAGCCCCTACAGGGCATCCCCAAGGTGAAAGCCAGGCATCCCGCCGCAGGGGGGCCGTTGTGGAGATTAAGCAAGCTTAATGCCCAGAGTTGCAGAGTGTGAACCCATGATTAGGTCAGGCACCGAAGCGAGAATTATCGAGTCCATGGACATTTGAGCTCAAGACCCTGCCGCGTCGGGAATTGAACCCTGGTCCCGGGTCTGACCTCTGCTTCAGGGTCTGCCTGCTCTAACCAGTGAGCCACACTTCTCCACAATGGCCGAGGATAAACCCTGAGGAATGGGCGTTTTGCAACCACCCATGGTATGCACTCTGAATAGTAAATTTAGGAGCAGTAAAATAGTTAACTAGAAGAATTGGACCTTTGCAACTAGCCATAATACGTGCTCTGATGTTAAGTATGGAGCAATAGATGAAGGGTCTATATGTGATCTGCTATCAAATATGCCTGAGGTTTCCACCCAGTTGAGGGAAGGAGCAACCCATAACATAGTCTATCAAGGAGTTGCCTTTATGGAGCCAAGAAAACATATGACCTTTGGAAACAACATAGGAGTGGCTAGGTCGCACGTAGGGTAACTGGTGTTATGTAAACAGCAATACTATTTGGTCTGAGAGGTCTACCCAGGAGTGGTATTTTTGAATATTTTGTGTGAGGATCTGTTTTGTGAAGACCTTTTTGCGAAAATGTTGTGTGAATAGTTAGGGCCTCATTATGAGAGCCCTGCAAATGTGTCTGGTAAATCCACTCTACTAGTGATCAAGTCCTTACTGTAAAAAGATGTAAAGTTGTCAAATGACAAACTTGTGTAAGTATGAACTTGCAGTTATAAAGCCATGGTTTTTACAACTAAAAATCTTATTTTGTTTACAAAAGATACTTTGTTGAGCTATAAAACATCTGAAGGGAGCAGATTACGAAGGCCTTAAGAGGCTTGTCAATCAAACTCCCCAATGAGAGGAGTTGATGACACAGGAAGTAAGCGCTCTAGTATTGGATTAGATTAGCCTGTACAGCATGCATGAGAACATTTGGAACCAATAGGACAAAGATGTATGTTCCATAAAGGGTAATTCATGGGCAAGGTTACGACCACCTAGCGGTAGAATGGGGATCTGAGAACAATCTGTAAGAGCTTTTACTGCAGACAGTAATTTATAATTTGCATGGAACTATTAAATACCTTAAGCCTCAATAGGTATCTGAAGAGTACCTCAAGAGCAAGCTCTTAAAAATACCTGTCAATAAAGAATCACAATCACACAAAGATCCGTACATGAGAAATATCTCTTATTTATATTTGTATTTATTTATTTTGCATCATTCTTTCATCTCTTTTATTGCCTCATACTAAGCAGCAACAAGTACAAAGAATTAGAACAATAATCATATTGCTGAACTACAGAAAAAGCATACGACCTCTGAATGCACAACCATCTTCCTTTTTACTTGCTGCAAATAAATTGTAAGTCTGTTCCAAAATATCTGTAAATCCACTAAAAGCACTTGTTGATATACTTTAAATTCTTCAGAATCATCACTCACCTTTCTCTTATCTTTGTCCTGAAACACAAAATCAAACACATCAGATGGGTAGGGCACAAATCAGGGAGGTATAATATTAGCCTCCGTGCCTTTAATAAAATCAGGAATTTTCTTCCCATTAAAACTGTGTAAAATCTCCATTTTAGGGTACGGCCTGGAGGCCAATATTATGCATGTCGAAGCTCATCCAATGCTCTTTGTACAGCATTTTCCACAGGATTAAAATAGAAACTTTTATACATTGAATCACTAGTCCAATCTGCATCTTTGGTGATACAACTTAAACTGAAACCTGATAAAAAGCCTTACTAGCCATCACCCTCTGGTTGAATTTGCTTCCAAAACACCTACTGACCAATAGGTTTCGCTAAGAGAAAAGGTTTGGAAAGACCCACAAACCTTAAATTAAACAACAACAAGGTTATTTTAATCTTGAAAAAGTTTATAGTATGAATATATCCATGATTCACAATATCAGTGGTTGCTCCAATGTATCAAAGTGAATAAAGGTGCTCAGGGATAGTGTTCGAGAAGGGTTGGGAATGTGATAGTGAAAATAATTACAATATGTACAATATGTACAATGTAGTAATAGACCTGTCCAACAACGTATCAAATGACTAACTAAACAACCCAAGTAGCGAGACGTCATGAATACATATAGAGTTCTCAACTTCTGGGCATAATGAATAGGTACAGGTCAAGGTGCACAGAAAGTCGACGTTTTGACCCCAGATGATGACGGAAGGAAATTAGTTCCTTACAGCGGGGTCTTACAAAGGACAAAGGAAGGAACAATTAAATTCTCATCAATAATTTACCAAAACAATTTCAGGGGGTTTATATAAATGAATTAACGTGGCATCATGGCTCACCTCAGTCTAAAACTGCTGAACCGACAGTAAAGCAGTTAGGGCCATATTAACAAGCGGCAGCGATAATTATCACTGGCCACGCCTAGCACGAGTTTCCCTATGGCCGGCTATCGATGGAATTCATCGCCAAGCTAGAGCTGTATTTACAACGCTTAGCGCATTGCCAATGAAAATTCCAGCGATAGCAGGGAAATGTCCCAACATCGCTGGAAAATCTGCGATGTTCCCTGCAAAACAGCGATGACCTTGCTGATATGACCCTGTGGTCGTATCCCCACATTCCACCTACCATGCAAAGTATGCCTAACACTGTATTTTAGCAGACGTTAAAATCCAGCGTTAACGGGTGGTTAGAGTGATTTTGTTTGTTGCTACGCTGGCCGGGGCATTGTTGTAAATATCATGAAGCTGTCTTCGCAATATTTTCCCATGTAGTCAATTGAGGCACGCCTACTTTGCATCTTATTAACGATGCGATGCAAAGCGGGTGCTAAATCACAGAAACACGCGCTAGCGTGTCCTTGCTAATATTGTGATAAAATTATCGCAGCTTTTCGGCCAAAAACGGAAGCTAAAGCGCCGATAATTTTATCTCCCCCTCTTTTTAATATGCCCTTAAGAATTTAGGCTGGGTAGCTCCTGGTACAGAAAATGGCACAAACTGCGCATACAGCGATTGGTCTGATACTTGGGACATATGAGCTGGAAAATAAGGAAAGGGCAGCACATTAGTGCTGAATGAAAGATCAGCATAGCTAAACTTCACTATTCGGGCCGATACTTACTGACTGAAGGCAAAATAATTGCAAGTCTCTAGGAACACTAGTCGAAATCAAAGACAAGGGGACCCTACTCACTGAGGAACCAGGATAATTGATTAGTATCTGAAACAACGGTTCCTGTGGAATAGTACAACCAAGTATTGATACTTCAATGCGCAATCGCAATGAAAGGGTTGAAGGGATGTCAGGGAAAAAGAAACCACATACACCAGTAGTATGGTTTAACACATTTGTATATTATTTTGCACAAACAATAAAATGAGATAAAAGTATAGTGTGTAGTGTCCCAAGTGAAACAAGAACCTAAAGTATTGGTGACTAAATGTGACAATATGCACAAGGTTTCTAAAATTCTTTACAAAAGTCGACCATCTGTAAGTATGTATATAATATACAGCTACTATATGTAATAATAAGTGCTGATTTAGTGGTTCACAATTGTATCAAATCTATGCTGAATGAAACACGTATGCATAAACACTGTGGCTCTCAGAGCAGTTAATACTTGTTGTCGCTCCCTGAGCATCTAATGAAAATGTTCACAGTATGATTCATCCACAGAATTGCACACTTGATTACGTATGTTCCGAGAATCGTATTAAACTTAGTGAAGTATATATAGATAATGTCTGGTTAACGAATCGCACAAATGTGATCTCTACCTTTGTTTAGAAGAGCACGACTTAGACCGGTGTCCGTATCTATTGTTTTTCATTCAATGTCCCTTTTGTCCCTAATAATTGCAATCTTTGTATTAATGCTCCACACACGTATGTTTAGGCCGTGTCGTTCTGAGCGTATACATGATCTATATCTACACAGAGATTGCTGAAACAATTACACACTCTACATGACTTGTTCTCGCTTATGCATTCAGCCATTAATGTTGGCCACATAACAAAGAGTTCCATTTTATTTACCTGCCTTGCGCTGGCTACAAGATGCCAGAACATTGTTTCATTTTCTTATTTTTTTATTATTCTCCCTTTAATTTTTGACCTTCTACAAGATGCCAGAACATTTTTTCATTTTCTATTTTTTTCACTTTTCTATTTTTATCATAGTCCCATCGATTCTTGGACCATCTCTCTTGGGTCTTTCTTCACCTATTCCTTTTCCCTACCGAGAATCGGATGACTCCATGTCACGGCAATCACCACTGATGCCTGCGGGTCATTACGGTTTTGGCTGGATTACTTTGCATTCAATGACTGAACGAGTGCATGCTCCCTGTCATTAGGCCTGGAGCAAGCAGACGGATGCGATCTTGCTGCCAGCACGTCGCATTGCCACTCGCTTTGAGAAACTCCATGTCCATTCAGGTATGAACTACAAAGTGCGCACTGATACAACCTCATTTCCTATTAACCAGTCTCACCCACGTCCAAGTTCTGGGTTAAAATTCCTATTCCTATTTTACACAGGAATTTCCATTAACATAAGACGGAAGCGGATAGACTCACGCTGATTTCGCTCATACACGTACAACGTATGTGTATTACATGCCGCAATTAGATAAGAATCCTTCATTTATAATAAGATAGTATGTCTCCTTGATGCGCTCATTAGCTAGGCACTATACATTGCCCTTCACACTATCTGTGCCATAACCTTAATTACTGGCCTCGCGGGTCCTGACTCTTCTTCCTTTTTCCAGAGTTCCTACTACTACATCAGCCCACACACGTCCAGGTGTGCTATCTGCATTATCGTTGTGCTACTCATCGATTGCCAGGCCCCACTGTCACTTGGGGTAAGTCCTCCTACATGCATAACATCTAAAGTGGAATTATTCCACACGCCTAATATGCTGTATTATGGGTCCAAATCATCATTTCATTTTCCTTCTTTTTCTTTCTACCCCTCACACTACCAGAACCCGTCTGGGATCCCTTGTGGGTATCCTTTTTCTTTGACTATCATTCACTTTTGGCACACAATCTTCACTTAGCTGCGCAGTCACCGGCTCAGGTAGCTTAATAAATCCTTTTGCCCTGGAGTTCCAGTCTGTTGAATTTGTGCCGGTAAATGGGCCATTTGCTGATTTTATTTTTATTTTCATAGATGTCCTTACAATCCTAGGTTCTGATGAGACACTATACTTCACAAAGGGTCAAGACGTTGTCGACAGTAAAGAGAAAAGCGAACCACTAAATCAGCATTTATTATTACATATAGTGGCTGTAAATTATCTATATACTTACAGATGGTCGACTTTTGAAAAGAATTTTGGAAACCTTGTAAATATTGTCACATTTTGTCACCAATACTTTATGTTCTTGTTTCACTTAGGACACTACGCACTACCCTTTTATCTCATTTTATTGTTTGTGAAATATAATATACAAATGTGTTAAACCATATCACTGGTGTATGTGGTTTCTTTTTCCCGGACATCCCTCCAACTCTTTTATTGCGATTGCCCATTGTAGTATCAATACTTGGTTGTACTCGTTGTTTCAGATGCTAATCTAGGAACACAAGGGCATGAGGGATAAGTTGAGGAACTAATCCAGTACCTTGTCACACATGTGGCACAGAATGTATCCACATATTCCTAAAAAATAATGGGAAATACGTGAGGGTAGTTAGGCTCAACAGGAAAGGGGGAGCGTGCACAATGTACATGTATCACTGTAATGCATGTTTATCTTTTATAGAAGAAGGACCTTGATGCGCGTCTCGCGTCTGGCAAAGGCACGGTAAAGTGCGTCCTAAAGTAGGCCACATGTTAGTGTGCACGCGGCTGCTACGACTTTGAGGAAGCAGCTGCTAACTGCAGTGCACGCATGCGGTAATTGACGTCACCACAGACAACGAACCGGCCGCTGGCGGCAAGGTTCGGGTGACAGGAAAACTCAAAGTGCAATTACCGTGTGATGTCATGGGGCTGAGTTTAAAGTGAAGCACGGTACGGTCACCTTTAAAATTCCAAAGTCACTGAAGGCATTGAACTGGCCGCTGGTGACAAGGTTCAGGTGACAGGCTGAAAACTCAAAGGGCAATTTCAGTGTGATGTCAGGGGCCTGAGCATAATTACAAAGGGAAGCACAATATGGACACATTTAAAATTACAAATAATGGCAAATGAATATATGAAACATCTAACAGGTCACATGTGAAATACAATTCTTACAAATAAAAAAACAATGTACTCAGGAACAATCAAAATAAATACTAAACAACACTAAATGCTAAATTATCCACAATGTATGTGAAACAAACTTATGGGATTCACTATATATTGAATGATGGACACGATGAGACCCAAAAAACATTACAATATTGAAAATGGACTAAAATGTGTAAATGAGAGACTAATTCAACACACATCAAATTAAATATTCAAAGAATTGGTAACAACACCCAGCATTTAGAATAGGCGGAGGGTCATCAGAACTACAAGGACATAAGTGAGTATAGGACTCACTGGCCATATGGAAGGAGACTTGAGGATAGCATAATTCAACCTGTAGTAAGTAAGGGTAACTGTTTGGCACTCTCCTCCTCTTTGTTCAGGCCGTGTTGGACCATATCCAAGTAATGCATCCACTTGCATTCGCGAAGATTCATAACATCCAACACACTTCCACCCCTAGGGCCCAGTACAATCTTTTCAAGGACAACCCATCTAATGCAAACAGCAGAGTGATGAAATGACTGGAAATGTTCAATTAGTGGCGCTCCTGATACTCTACATCTTACCCTGCTACAATGTTGGAAAATGCAAGTTTTTACATTCTGGCTAGTTTGACCCATATATAGCAAACCACATGGGCAAACAGTCCCATAGAAAACACTGTTGCTATTGCAATAGGTTTATTCCTGTGATGGAGAAGTTATTGTATGTGAATTGTTTGGTCTCAATGGTGAGGTCACAGGCTTTGCAACAGCCAGATTTGAAATGGCCAGCAGTAGGGGGTAGGTTCCACAAAGTGCGTTAAGAGGGCTGCGTTGGGGATTTAAAAAAAGACTGGACCAAATGGTGCCTGATGCTCTTACCCCTCTTAAAAGAGTGCATCGGTGGTTCATTCATGCACAAATCATCAGAGATTAATCTCCAGTAGTAATTGACGATACGTTTAATGTCACTACTAAGTGTACTATAGGTAGTGACACAGATCATTCTTTCCATGAGCTTATCACTTCAAGATTTGACTTCAAGCAGGGATTCTGTAGGGTTGTACCAAGCTCATTTACGAGCCTTCTCGAGTAAGGATTTGGGATATCCCTCTCTGTGAGTCTTGGCAAAAGTTCCTCAAATTCCTTAAAATATTCCTGTCTGAGTGTGTAATTCCTACGAATTCTAAGGAACTGACCAAAGGGCAAATTATCCCTAAGGACCCTAGGATGGTGACAGCTTTAACGTAAACCGTAAAAGTGTGTTCCTTTCTGTGCCCTTCTGTAGAGTGTAGTGTAAAGTTGGTCATTAGCTACTGTGATGGAAATGTCGACAGTTGATTATGGAAGAACTATATTCAATAGTGAATTGAATCCCTGACAATCTCTTATTGAGCCGAGAATGAAACGCCTTGAGATCAGGGACGTGGCCGGTCCAAATTAGAAAAACATCATCTATGTAACGCTTCCAAAGTGTGATATGATCACGGTACGGTTTAGCATCACAGAAGATGAAACTATTTTCAAAATGGTCCATGTACAGAATAGCCAGATTAGGCGCAAAGCTATCACCCATTGCCACTCTTTGAGTTTGAACATAAAATTCACCCTAAAACATGAAAAAAATTCCTCATCATGGCTACTTCCAGAAATGTTAATATGAATTCCGTAAGGACCTGTACAGGCCGTGGTCTAGCATCAAGTACAGACCTTATCACATCGGAGGCAGGCTTCTGGGGAATGTTAGTATACAGGGATACAATGTCCATCGTTACCAGGAGTTGCTCGGTTGGATAGAACGCTAATTCATCCACCAAACAGATGGTTTCCATAGTATCCCTAAGATAGGCTTTGGTTGACTCAGAAAATGGTTTGAGGAAAAAATCCACATTTACACAAGGGCTCCAGAATGGAAACACAGCCAGATACTATGGGGTGACCAGGTGGATGTTCGAGATTTTGGTGGACTTTAGGAAGCACATAATTCATGGGGGTACATACATATTTTCTGTTCAGATAGTCATCTTCCAGGTCTGTCAAGTATCCATGACTCTTACCCATGTCAATGATACCTTTCATGAGTTTACTAATCTCCTTGGTAGGGTCAGTGTTAAGTTTAGTATAACTAGTTCCAGACAACAACTGTGATTCCATTTCAGATCTGTAGTCATAAGTATTTTGTATCATAATTGCGCCGCCCTTATCAGCTGGTTTAACAACTATAGTGTTGTTGTTTTGAAGTGTTCTCAAGATGGGTAGTCCTTGAAAAGATTGTACTGGGCCCTAGGGGTGAAAGTGAGGTGGACATTATGAATCTTCTTGAATGCAAGTGAATGCATTACTTGGATATGGTCCAACATGGTCTGAACAAACAGGAGGAGAGTGCCAAATAGTTACCATTACTTACTACATGATGAATTATACTATCCTCATACTGCCTCCCCTGTGGCTCGTGGTTACTATACTCACTTATGTCCTTGTAGTTGTTATCAATTCTGTGTATGTATAATTTTATGTGTGTTGGATATGTCTCTCATTTACTCATTTCAGTCCATTTTCAATATTATAATGTTTTTTGTGTCTCATCATGTCCAATTATTCAATATGTAGTGAACCATTTCAGTTTGTTTTGTCTTTTGTGTCATGTCATAATTCAGTTTCTTGAATGTCGGTTTCCCTTTGCCATTTCACATACCTTGTGGATAATTTATCATTTAGGGTTGTTTAGTACTTATTTACATTTCCCTGAGTACATTATTTATTCATTTGTAAGTATTGTATTTCACATGTGACCTGTTAGATGTCTCATATATTCATTTGTCATTATTTGTTATTTTAAATGTGACCGTATTGTGCTTCCCTTTGTAATTATGTTCAGCCCCCTGACATCACACTGCAATTGCCCTTTGAGTTCTCATTCTGTCACCCGAACCTTGCCACAGTGACTTTGTAATTTTAAAGGTGACCGTACTGTGCTTCACTTTACACTCAACCCATGACATCACACTGTAATTGCCATCTGAGTTGTCCTGTCACCCGAACCTTGCTGCCAACGGGCGGTTCATTGTCTGTGGTGACGTTGATTACCGTGTATGTGCACTGTAGTTAGAGGCTGCTTCCCCGATGTGGTAGCAGCCGTGTGCACACTAACGTGTGGCCTACTTTAGGACACACTTTACCGGGCGCTTGCAAGACGCGAGAAGCTCGTCAAGGTCCTTCTTCTATGCAAGGTAAACACGCACTGCAGCGATGCACGTATTTCTCCCCCCTTTCCTGTGGAGCCTAACTACCCTCATGTATTTCTTATTATTTTTTTGAAATATGTGGATGCATTCTGTGCCACATGTGTGACAAGTTACTGGATTATATCATTAACCTATCCTCGTGCCCTAGTGTTTCTAGAGGCTAGCAATTAATTTGTCCTTCAATCAGTAAGTATTGGCCTGAATGGTAAAGTTTAGTTATGCTGATCTTACATTCAGCACTAATGTGCCGCCCTTTACTTATTTTCCAGCTCAAATGTTCCAAGTTTCAGAACAACCTCTATATGGGCTCGTTGTGCAATTTTCTGTACCAGGAGCTACGCAGCCCAAATTCTTAGTGCTTTACTGTTTGTCCGTCAGTTTTAGACTGAGGTCAGCCATGATGCCACATTAATTCATTTATATACCCCCCCTTGTAATTGTTTTGCTACATTATTGATGAGAATTCTCCTACCTTGTAGGTTTCTCCCTCATTTGTCCTAAGGAAGACGCTGCTGTTATAAGCTAGTTGCCTTCCGTCATCATCTTAGGTTGAAACATTGACTTTCTTTGCACCTTGACCTGTACCTATTAATTATGCACAGAAGTGGTGAACTCTATAAGTATTCATAACGTCTCGCTTCTTGGGTTGTTTATTTAGTCATTTGATACGTTGTTAGACTGGTCTATTACATCATTGTAAATTTTGTAAATATTGTAATTATTTTCACTATCTCATTCCCAAACCTTCACGAGCACTATCCCTGAGCACCTATATTCACTTTGATATGTTGGGGCGACCATTGATATTGGGAATCATAGATATATTCATACTATAAACTTCTTCAAGATTAAAATAACCTTGTTATTGTTTTGTTTAATTTAATATTTGTGGGTTTTTCTAAAGCTTTTTCTCTTAGAGAAACGTATTGGTCAGTTGGACCACCTGTTGTACATATTACTATTGGCCCAGGTCCAACTGCATACTGGGTTTACCCTATTGTTGTGTAACACCAAAAACACCTACATCAACACCTGCCATTTTCATCACCTCCTTAACCCACCTAGTCAGTGTAGGTGCCGGCAAAGCTTTAAAAGGTTGTCAACAAAATATCACCAACTGCGAACATCCTTGCATTACCTTTATTTAATTGATAATAAATGGCAGCCTGCCATCTCAGTATAAAAGCCTGTCTCCAATTTCTTATTACTGGTGGTTACTTGTGAGGCCTCTGGTCACCAGTAACAAAGAAATGGCATAGCTACTCAACTGTAAAACCTTATTATATCTGAGTGCTGACATCACAGTGCCTCCTGCCTTAGCCACCAGTCAACAGGAAAAGTGGGACATGGATCATAATTAAATCTACAGTTTAAACAGTGAAAAGAAAACCCAGTTTTTCTTCTGTTATTTTTTCTAGATGGACAGTGATCAACAGAAAGAGATATTTAGGGCAACATGTTTATTCCTAGCACGCTTTAGGCAATTATAGGTAAGCTGGAATTTTTCTGCATGTATGTACACATTCTGAGCTACAGGTTTTTTTAACTGACTGGTAATCAACTTCATTTGACACCCTTTTGCAACAAATATCTAACTGCTTTTGGTTTACTTTTGCCTATTGATTCTACTTTTATTCCTAATGTCTGCAAACATCTTGTCTCTCTCATATGAAAGAGCAATACACATTTTGTCTTGTTCCTCTATATGGTCACGGATCAGCTCTGTAACTTGCAATATCCCTTTACAGTATGGCAGAGAGTAATTAATGCTATTTTTAATATGCAAGAAAGGCAAGAAAAAGACAAGCATATAAATAAAATAATTCATTAAAATGAGACATGGCCCACAATGTTATGTAAAACATAGACAAAAATCATATAAATTAAAAAAGAAATGTAAAAAAATAAAAAGCAATAAAATAAATATAAAAAATGCTACATTATACAGATCACAAGTAGGCTTAGGCAAACTGCAACATTTGCTAGTACCTACCCTTCAAGGAGGGAGAATGTGAGCAGTGTAAGAGTTTTGGGCTGATTGGTTTATACTTTGTTTTCCACAGGCCAAGAAGACATCTTTCAAATTAACTAATGGTAAAGTGAAACATGAGATACCCTGTAACTCTAAAAGTATTAATCATTCTTCACTGAACTTTTAACACTCTTTGGCTTTCTCATTTCTCATAAATCAAACACTGTGTAATGTCTGGAAATCTAAAAGGTAATTGAAAGCGTTTAACCTCTACTTTAACTCTGAAAGTGCTACAGGATGCTCCGTTAATATTAAATAAATTTTTTTCATTTAAATGGAAATGAGTGCCATGGAAACAAACTATAAATCGATGTTATCACACGCTTGTCACCTAAAAGTGGTCTAGTGACAAGAATGTAATAGGGAGACTTCTGGGTACGCTAATACTTCTGGGTGCCATTGTTGGTGCAGTACCAGTCACACACCAGGCCTTACATATGACTGATCTTTCCCCACCCTCCCACACCTTCATACACAACTGCTGGGGAAGCTCTTCCCATTCTGTTGTAGTCCACACCTTAGTCCAAATTAACAAAGAGGAAGCTATACCCAAATTACAGCTTTCAACACTAGAAATGTTCCTGACACTGGGTTGTATACAAAGTTTCAACAAAATAAGCAATGACAATAGGTACGGTTTATAATTGAAAGTCCCTCTTAAGTTGCTGATGATTTTAAGGGTTTACTAACTCATCATACATACACTCTGTCACTTATCTTTGCACTCATGTGTCAGATACTCTTTGATCCAGTGCTGGCTCACATGTTGCTCCCAAAAGCAATCGGGAGTATTTAATTTAGGTCTGGTTTTCGCCCAGACTATTGTTTAAAAGGAAAATACAAAGTATACATACATAGAGGAGCTTTTGGTCAGCAGACTTCATCTCTTGGTCTGTCAAATTGTAATTGACATTTTGTTTCCACCCACCACAGTGTTCAGTAAGGGGCAACGGGTCAATCTATTTCACACATTGCTTTCTTTGCACAAATGTCTGTGCTCATTGTTCATATCCTCCTAAAAATAGACCCTTTCTCTTAAGTGACAAATTTGGTTTGAAATATGTTTCACTTTATTTATATTAATTTCAAATACTTGCTATTCATATTGCCTGCCTTTCAGTTGCCTAACTAGATGGTAAATTATTATCCGTCTCCTTTTACAGTTTATTTTTTCAAGTGCTCAAGTGGCATTGTAACACTGTAGCTGCCTATGTTTGGTTAGGTGGTGATTTATTCTTATCTCCTCCACAAATAATAATAATAAAATACCTAGAAGAACATCTCCAGTAAAACTGCCATGTCAGTGAATGCTTTTAAATGTTTAAATATTTATTTCAAGCACATGGTGGTTTCATCTATGTGGCTGCAAGTTTTCCTTTTTCTTGAGGCATACGCATGCAATTAAAATGAAAAAGTAACCATTGCATCAGCTTCCCAAGGATAGAGTCATTGACTTTGCAAATGCTTGGTTTTTTACCACCTCTCTTGCCACATAGGCTCAGATGCTGGTACTCTTTAAGTTCTGACTCATTCCTGTATTCACTTACTCACTCATCCACCATAAAACCCTCACAATTCAACAAACACATACAGGCTAAATTGCAAAAACAAAAGTAGAAAAAAAGTAAGCGGAGGCTTCCTAAACTTAACAGGCATATGCTTTTAACAAACAAGGAACAAAAAAATTAAACATGCCAGTTGGCAGCCATGTTTGAAAGGTAGTGTGCATAGCTTATCTTTGTTTAACAATTGTGACATTGCTTGCTCATTCAGAAGCAATTAGTTGACCATCTTGGAATGGTAAACAATGATATAGTATACACAATACCGTTCAAATAGCTGTAATGTAAAACTAACACTTGGTGGCAATCTAGGAACGGTATTGTCTATAGTGCATCGCTGTTGAACAGATCCAAGTCAACCAACATGTTGATTCTAAATGGGGCTGCCATTTTGCAATATTAAAACAATGATACTTTATCGATAATACTATTCAAATATGGTTGCTAAGTTTGGAAGTTGTGGCCACACTGAATATTGGGCACTGCAGATGGAATGATCAGCAAGCTAGTTGGCTAATAGCACAGTCTGGGGGCTACTGGGCGATCAAAAGAAATATGTCTACAATTATAGTTAGCAAAATAACATACAACCTCTCCAAGGTGGGTCTTACAAGCATTATACTGGTAGAAATCGATTACGCCCAGGGGTTGTCAGAGGAAGCAAGCAACATTGTCTGGGTGCTGTGAGGCTATGTAGCAAAATACCTATCAACAGGCTTAGCTTAGTGTAATAACACCCCACCCTCAGAGGCCTGTTGCATTTATCCAAAGCGTTTCGCAATAAATAAGCCAGGCCCACTGCCATTGTATAACTCTTCATGGTAAACATAGCTGACCTGTGACATTGAACTTAACGTTTCCCAGTTCACCAGTCAGGTTTATAGCCTTATTGACTTAGTAATAGAACTAAATCTGTCCTACTGCAATGAGCATAAGCTTTTATACAAAAAGCATCCATCAGGCATGCAGTTATGAAATTACAAATTTGAACAAAAATTACACTTGGCTAAATAATAGAACTAAATCTGTCCGACTGCAATGAGCATAAGCTTTTTTTACAAAAAGCATCCATCAGGCATGCAGTTATGAAATTACAAATTTGAACAAAAATTACACTTGGCAAAAAAAATACAGCTCCTTCAATGGTGGCCTGATAAGGATTCTTTCAGTGCAAATCTTATAGTGCCTGAGTTTGTCAAAAAGGGTAATCAACATCAAGGGGCTTATTTACAAGCCGCTGGAACGTCACTTATCTTGACGTTCTTGCAGTGCACAGTGTGCTGCTTTTCAAGATATGGTGCAAGGCAACGGAGCACAAGTTGCGGCATTGCCTCACACTGCCTCGGGGAGATATGCCATTGGCCTTGTGGTGGGTGTTCCAATTCAAAGGCATTGGCCTTTGACATATTTCCAGATTTACAATACAGCGTAAATCTGGGAATGCGTTGAAACCCTGCACCTTACCAGGGTGGCATAATAGTTTTTTTTGTGAAGGAAAGTGTCCCTTCCTGCACAACACAACCTGATTTCAGCGCGGGTACCCTTGCACCATGGTGCAAGGGTGCCTGCATTTGGTGCCAGGCAGCTAATTTGTGCACCAGCGCACTGTAAGAGGACACAAATGTGCCATACCGCATAGATACAACATATTCCTGCCCTTTTCTTTTGATGGCGGCCAGTGCAGCAAAGTGACGTCCACCGCTGCTCTGCGACAAATTGTTGTACATGAAGCCTCAAATGTCTTGCTGCTGTAATCAGTGAGATTCCATGTAATGATGTACCCTTCTTCAGACTTTAACAATCCAACTTCAATATGCTATTGTGGAAATGTGTCAAATCATAGGCCTGTTCCTAGATGAAAACCTAAACCTTCAAGATCCCATTAATGCTAGGTAAAAGGGGTACAATATCAACTCAGATAACTTAAAACGTTTAAAACCTTAAATTTGGGGAGGAATTTAAAACAGATTGTTTAAGCTTTGGTGTTACTAAAGCTCGACAAGAGAAATTATATTCTGGTTGGAACCCCTAAAATTCTTCGAGCTCCCCACGTGGCACTTCATGCAGCAGCAGGCTGGGTACAGGCTCAAGAAAATGTCATCATATATCACCAATCTTGATCTCACTGAACTGGTTTACATTAGAATGTGAGAGCATCAATAATATAGCCTGAACCACTCATAAAGCGCTACACATTTGCTCCCCTACAATTTAGGAACCTAATTGCCTGAGGCAGAAAGTGGCCTACTGTCATGAACAGGCTACTTCCTTCTTAAAAGAACAGCAATATAAACACTGAAGCAACCTTTCTCGAGTGCCCACATTATCTGGAACTTCAAACATCCGAATGTTCTGCTGTCAAAGCTTCAAAGAGTATTTAAATCATCTGATTTGAAAATAATCCCTAAACTGTTTATTTGTCTGGAACCAATTAATGATAAGTCTAACGTCCTACCCTATATTTTGGTTTGTGCGTATTATTTGTTCTACTTTTCTAGACTATTGATTTTCTCTTTGTATGTGGCTGTGAGTGAAAATCCCTAATTCTCACTACCAGCCACTTTAAACAAAACGCCTTAAGATTTAGTGGCTGGCGTTCCCGTCAAGTCAGATCTATAAAGTGTTTTAGTGGTTAAAAAAAACTCACATGCGCACATTCTAAAAAATTAGCTATTTTATGTGAAGAACACCCAGAACAGAAGCAGGAAGCATTGGTCCACCTGCAGCTCAAGGGTCTGTGTATCCAGCTAGTCTGATTTAAGTCGATCCTGAAGGTAGAACAATCAACTTCCTTTTGGAGGAGGGTAATGCATCCCTATGACGGATGTAATTTATGATTAAATCCCCAAATGGTAGTCCAGAATTTGCAAAAGAATAAGTGCTGGGACCTGATGTTTTGCTCAGAAGGCTGCCGCTTTTGCTTCCGATTGTCATGGTGCTGAATACTAAGGTTTCCTTGTCCTAATTCCACCTCATACCTCTTTAATCCACCACGAGACTCTATCTCATTGGTGCTTAATTTGTAAAACAATAAGTGCAGGGGCTCCGACGTTTTGTTCAGATGCAGCCAGCCCTGTCAAAAGTCCATGTGTGAATTACCATGGCTGTGTAGTCCTGATTCTACCTCATGTCTCTTTAATCCACTACCAGGCATCCCCTGCCATTTTTGTATCTCACTCTTGCAGTTTTTTTAAACCCTGACTCTATCCCTTTGTCACAGTTTTTCTGACTTCCTGTTACCCCTTTTTCCCCTTTTTATGTTTTTTTCTCTCTCTGTTATGGTTCAAAGACTGCTGAAAAGAAGTATGGGGCAGACCCCAAAAATGAATGCTGGTTAGACCCAACTGTGACCACTAGCTCAAATTAAGCACTGCCCACCCCCTTATATCAGGTTCTTTTTCACCCCTAGTTTCTCCCTTTATCACTGTTTGTTACTGTCTTTTTCCTTCTTCTTTTCCCCTTTTTCGAGTTTTTCTCTTACATACCCTGGGTCAAAGACTGATGACTAAAAAAAATGGGTGCCTTTCCCCCCAAATCAGTGCCAGTGTGCCCAACCTTCAACCACAGGCTCAAATTAAGTACTGCCTCGTGGGACGGTGTAGGGGTGTCCCTGTCTCGTCCCAAAGGACCTGCAAGATTGTGTGTCAAATGTGTGTTTTAATGAGGACAGCCGGTGACTGATGTTATAATATGTCCGATTCTACCCTTGCGCCTTCTCTTCTCTCCACTCCACTGAAAGTTAGAAAACTTCAGGTGCTCGCGAGCAGCCTTGCATTGATGTTATCTCAGTGCCGGGCCAGGGAGCAGAGGATAGATGATCTCAAAAGATAGATGGATTCATGCTCCCTTTTGCTGCCTTTGATTTATTGTTCACGTCTCTCTTTTTTCAAACTCTTCCAAAGCGCTGTAAATCATCCGCATCATTTCTCTGCACCGCTAGGCAGCTCCTTTGAGACAGTAACGGCGCCGGATTGCATTTCTTCAAGCAGCTTCTGGTTTTAAGCACGCCGGCCGCCACACCCGGGTCTGTTTCTTTCTTTTTTCCTCCCACCACGGCAGGTTCTGTTTTGTGCCTTTTCCAATGAGATTCAATTTCCCTTGGTAGGTGCAGTTTTTAGTAGGCGCTCAGAAGTGGAGGCGTGACAATCTATATTGTGCCGTTTTTTGTTTGTTTGTTAATGAAGTTTCGTATAGAGCGCACCTGGCCATGGGCTTTGGAGCGTTTTGTATTTTGCATTTTGTAGGCGCAGAGAGAGAGTAAGTAATTTGCCAGGAACCACAGAATATTGAGCAGGGTCTGGGTCATGGATCTGGTTTGAACTACCGAACTACCGCAAAGACACGGAAGACGGGCGGCCAAACACCCCCCCCCCCCCCCCCGCGCCTTTTTTCCTTTTTTCTTTCCTTTTCCTTTTTCTCTTCCTTCTTCCTTCTTCCTCCACTCATGTGTATTCCATGCTCCATGTAAATATATATTTTTTATACACAATAAAAAAATACATAAATAAAAAAAAAAAAGTTCCAAAGTCGGCAGCATTATCTGGTTTGGCTATTAGGCGCAACTCCTGCTATGAAAAACATACCTACCAGCAGGGCTTTAAGTGGCCGGTCCTGCCAGTGCTCAGCACGGGCAGTTCTAACAAGCATTGGTAATGCATCGGTTTCGGCTATATAATTAATAAAAAGCTGTTTTCATCCATCATTGTCTGGGAGAAGGAAAGAACTCCCTGGCAGATAACACGGGAATGAAGTGAAGGTGGCACAACAGCCAGATGCTGATTGGAGAGCTGGGGATCACAGCTCGAGTCTGTAGACGCAGGGCAGCATCCTGTGCTTCTATGCAAATCACTTAATCTCCGGGGGTGATACATTTGTATTATAAATATGCTGCAATAGTAAAAGGCAAAACATTATGAAAATATAGTTTCACCAAAGCGAATGCTAACAGTATTTGCCCAGCCGGAAACTGAAAAAAGAAGCAGAGAGTGATAAGAGAAGCAGATGAGCAACAAACATTAGTAAAAGCAAGAACATGTGTTACAGCTAAAAGAAATGGAGGAAAGGTAAGTGGCACGCACAGGAGCTAATGAGAAGCCAGGAAAGAGAGGAGGCAGGATGTAAGTCCCTTTTAAGTTTATATTAAAAACATCAGATTTCTCAAGCACAGTGCAAGCGAAACCTAAAAAGCAGGCGCTGAGAGTGGTCCCTATCTGGTACTCCATTTGTTCTCTCACCTTCAAGATGAAAAAAAATCTTAACTCTGCAACAGTCCCACCCTGCACTGCCTTTGATGTCACTTCAAAGAGACTCGTTATAGTTCTGTCACAGTCTCATCATTTCAGAACTGAAGCATTTTCAATATTCTACACGAGGAAGCAATATTTGCTTATTAATCTTATGCAAGTAACAACCATTGACAAAGCCAATAGAAATTTTACTTGTATTATATATCTGGATGTAATGACAGAAGCAGCAAATTACCAGTCTGATGGCACAACAATACTAAGCACAGTTTTTAGCTTAATTTCTAAGCCACGTTCTAATTACATCAGCCACTCCCCTTTGAGAGCCCCCCAGTTTTTCAAGTCACTTAAATCCCTGCCTACCATGGCTTTTAATTCTACCTTTATGTTATTGGTGTAATTCCAGGCTAAGTGGCGACGGTGTTGGGTGATGGGGTGCAGCACCATAATCGGTTGTGAAAATGTGTGTTTTGGGGCTGGGCAGAACTTCGGGCTGGCCAATGATGAGGGACATAGATAAGATCGGGTGTGCAGAGGTAATTTATCAGGAGTTTGGAACGTTTGAGGGGGAGAAGACTAAAACCAGTGAGCAGCCCATCGAAGCATTGCAAATATTTCTAGCTGCTGCTGAGGATTCACAGACCTGCCCTTTTCTTTTTTCAAACATTGCAAACCAGATACATTGTGAATCCCCCAATGGTGAAGAAAATACATAGGTATTGCCATAACCTGGCATTTTTTCAGTTCCAAAACACAAGTTCAATAAATAAACCTTGGCTTAACCTCTGGTAGGTATGGCATAGAGCATACAGGCTTTAGTTATGGAAAAGTGTGTTCGATATGTAGCAGTACCAAAAAATTATAAAGTCAGAACACAACACAATAAAAATCCTACAATCAATTTCTAAAAACTGAGAATCATTTATTAAGAACAATGACACCAACTTTACCAAAATCCAATAAAGAAAACCTGAGGTATGAATTTTTAAAGTCTTAGGGCAAAAAAAGTGCCAAGAAAAAGTAAAGCATCAATTAGAAGTCACTGTTCGTGGCTGACTGTTACCTAGGCACTATTTCAGACCGATCAGATGGAGAGGAGGTTTGATACGGAAAACATCCATTACAATGCAGGTATTACATCATAATGCCTTTACAATGCATAAGTGCTAATCACAAAGTATCCACAGGTCTAACGTGCTAGAAAAGCACCATAAAAAACCTCCGGTTACAGTTCTTTAACCACCTGGGGTACCAATAGAGAGAGCGGTGCCTCCCGTCCTGAGCTGTTGCCAGACTGAGGTGAGGTCTCTCTCTAGTAAACAACAGGTTTATACCAGTTTATCATTGTTTACCAAAAGTGATACTACTGGTTCTGTATGTTGTATCTGTTCTAAATTGCTCAACACCTAATTTCAAACAATTTTTAATAATTTTCACTGTATCACTTGTTAAAACGTAGTAGCATTTGACATCTAGGTCCTGAAGAAGGCCACAGCACCCTTGCTGGTCCCATTGGCCGAAACATGTAGACCTGTTTATTTGGACATGCAGTAAACATTTTTTATACTGCATATGCACTGTGTTTAATCCTGACACTATCAGTGAGCCAATAATGTTATTTTCATTCCTAGTAGTTAGATTTAGTAGCACACACATCACTTGGTTAAGCAATTCCCTGCACTGCGCCCATTACCCAAACAGCTTAGTATTTCACATCTGGAGGATCTTAGTGTATCCTTTATAGAGTAAGAATTAAAACATCCCTAAGCTCCTCCCTCACTGTGAGGGGGTTGTGGCCCTTGGCGGCGCTAGGTGTCCCCACCAAGAGGAGAATCCCAGACGATGAAGCATTCCACTTTGGTGGGTGATGGGATTTCACCCTCATTAAAGAACTTCTTGATTAGTGACTAGTTTTCTTTGCTCATGTCTTTTAATGGTGCTTTTCTGGATACTTTGTGTTTAGCAGTAATTTTCTTTGGGGAACTTATCCGCGCTAGTCTTAAAATCTCCCTTGGGCCCTCTACTTCCAGGTTGTTTTTTCTTTTCCATTACATCACAAGTGCCATTACAACACATGCTATTACAACGCATGCCATTACAATGCATCTGCCTTTACATCACATGCCATTACAATGCATTTTTAAGGCACGTTTTTTATTTGTATAAATATTCATTTTGTGAAGTGTTAAATGTTTGGTTTGGGTGCTGTTTTAATACCCAAGTATTAATTGTTATACCTGGGTATTAATTTAAAAAATAGTTGGGTTTAAAAGAAAATATATTTCTTACTCACATCTCTTGTGATGGGATGCTAGGGTATCAGGAGGAGCACAGATGGCATGGACGGCAGAATCAATTTTTGGGACATTTTAAAAGATTTGCTGAATGGATTTTTTCAATATGGTCAATAATGGTCGATTAATGTGTATAGAGGAATGCATCGATGGTTTACTTGTTGTGGATTTCACCCAAAAAGCTTTTTTGGGAGGGATTTGTTTGGGGCATGCTTTTTTTTAGGTGAACACAATATTGTTTGGAGCACTAATTTAGCTGTACAATATCTATGCCAAGCTGCGCTTTTTTTTTCAAAAGTTTGGATTTCAACATGATTTTTGGATTACTTTCTCGGGATTTACAGACTTCACAAGGCTCTTGGTAAAATGTGGGATTTTACCCAAGCCAGAGAGCCGAAGAAAGAAGCCAACTTAAGGTAGGACACCTGACTTTTATTTTACATTTAAAAAGTATTTTTGAAAAATTTCAATTACATATGTAAAAATGATTTTCAAAACAGACAAGTAAGGTTGAATAGGGGTTAGTGTAGATTAGAAATGTAGGATATGTGAAATATTGCCTAGGTAGTCTGAAGCCACCATCGACGAAAATTGGTGAATTTGACCCAATAGTCTATCGGATATTTCTTTTGTTCTTTTTGAAATTCTCGGGTTCAGACTACCAGCTAATGATTGCGCTATTCTCATTTTTTGGAAACTTTGTTCCTTCTTCAAAATTTCCAAAATATGATACAAGTTTGGGTGAGGTTTTCTAATAGATTTGTTTAAGGAGTTATGCCATCCTTCTATGGCATTGTTTGTTTTTGCTCCTCCCTCTAAGCAGGTTGTGTAGAAGTTCCCCCACTCCACATTAAATCGTGGCTTCCTCCTGCGACCTGACCTGCTTAGATGGCCAATCCATGTGGCCTCAAAATAATTTAGAAGGGGTGACAATTTTTCATTGTTTGTAGTAAAATATTCAGATTCAGTAATAGATGTGGAGTATTCATCTACACAGTCTAGAGGAACAAAGAAAATGGCTGTTCATTTTTTTAAACTCGAATTGGAGTTTATTGTCTGATATGTAATCCTCTACTAAGGATATTTTTAAATTTTTCTCCAATATGCCTGTGAAATGTAGAAGAAACATCCTTGAATTTGAGTTTCTCAAAACATTTTGGTAATGGTTTTAATCATGGGTAATTCGTAGTCAATTAACACTTTTCTAGGATGTTTGTTCAAGGTTTTAGCTTTTACCACTGATAAAAATTCAGTGTATATTGATATTTGCTTGTCAGGGCGTAAACTGTACACTAAAGGTACTACTGTGTTATTAATGTAGGCATGAATAGTTTATATTTTGGTGAATGGATGGGGTGCCCCCCATCATACCAATATCAATATTCTCTCATTTCATAGGGTTATGGGTTGTGCTAAATATTAGCATTCTTTTCTGAGGGTTTTTGTTATTATGCAAAATAAATGTTTCATTAGTATTAGTTACAGGTTTTAGTTCAGGAGGAATGTTAATATCAGAGAATGTTTGGGTGTTACACGTAGGGGGTTACTTGCCTGTTTTTTTACGCTGTATAATTCTGTGTAAGTTTGGGATTGTGGGAATACAACTTGCTACATGCATAGGAATGTTTTGGGATTCCTCCCTTAAAACTGAGCCACAAGGTTCATTGAAGGTGGATGCAAATTCTTTCATTTGATCTATGTTTTCTCTAACCTCAATCTCCATTGCAGAGGCAAAGTGGTAAATGCTCTGTGGTCCTTTCAACAGTGTCACCAAGAGTAACCGCTCTGCCTGTGAAATGGGATGAGAAATATTGCACAGCTCCAATGACACCTGGGCTCAGTTAATCTCTCCTTACAATAAACATAACCACTGTCCTTTAACAACCTATTGCCTCTGTTGGATTTCAGGTAGGTTGCTTGTCTTCCAGTTTCATTTTGATTTTGTCTGAAAATAAATATTTTGAAAAAAGTTAGAATTTTGATATTTTTATTGATTGCATCCTGTGAAATAAAAACGTTCCGCTAATTGTTTATTGATTGCCTATTGAATTTTGAAATAAGAGGCTGTTTATTAGATTTTCTTTCTTTTTTATTATGCATGCTAAGATTTAGTGGTTTTGTTTTGTAGTTGAGTCCTGCAGAAAGAATATTAGGCTTTTATTGTATTTTTTGTAATTTTACTCACCTTTTCATGGTTTTTCTTGTTTATTTGCTCGTCCTTTTGATGGGTTTGGACTTTTTGCTGGTGGTTGGGTTGATTTTGTTTTTCTCAGTTCTGGTTGTTGTTTGGTTTGTCTGGAAGATAAAGATGAGATTTACTGAGTTTTTTTAAAAGTTATCTCTGGTTAGTCTGCTTTTGCAATTTGTTATTTGTTTTTTAAAGTGATTTTTTGTTTAATTCTATTTTTGGAAACTTATCCAAATTGGGCTATCAAGTTTTGGCTGTTTCTTGAGGGTTTCTAACTAATTTACCTGAGAAAGGTCTTTTGATTTTTCAGTTAGTGCTGGAGCTGGAGAGATTTGGTTAAAGTTCAGCTGCTGGTTATTCTTGGATGGTTGATTTTGGTGATTGAGTAAAGTAGTGAAAAAAAGTTTATTGATTATATGTTCAACTTTAAAAATAATTTATTGTTAGAAGCAGCAAATGTAAATTAATTTGCATTGTGTATATCATCGATTTTCAACACTTTCCAAACATCAAGTACCTTTACATGTTAGAATAGTAATTTTGCCCCATATTCCCTGAGGCAATCACTTCGTGGAGTTAGAGAATTAATTTTGACCCCACCACTGTCCAGCCCCTTCTCTGAGTCAACCACCTGGTGGAGTTAGAATAGCAATTTATGCCCCACCACTGTCCAGCACCTTCCCTGAGGCATTCACTTGGTGAAGTTAGAATAGTAATTTCCCCCCTCCACTATCCAGCACCTTCCCTGAGGCAATTATCTAGCAGAGTTTGAATAGTAATTTTGCCCCCCACCACTGTCCAGCACCTTCCCTGAGTCAATCACTTGGTGAATTTAGAATTTGCCCCACCACTGTCCAGCACCTTCCCTGAGGCAATCACTTGGTGGAGTTAGAAAAGTAATTTTGCCCCCCACCACTGTCCAGCACATTCCCTGAGAAAATCCCCTGGTGGAGTTAGAATAGTAATTTGGCCCCACCACTGTCCAGCACATTCCCTGAGGCATTTACTTCGTAGTGTTAGAAAAGTAATTTTGCCCCCCACAACTGTCCAGCACCTTCCCTGAGGTAATCACCTGGTGGTGTTAGAATAGTAATTTAAGCCCCCACCACTGTCCAGCACCTTCCCTGAGGCATTCACTTGGTGAAGTTAGAATAGTAATTTCCCCCCTCCAGTATCCAGCACCTTCCCTGAGGCAATTATCTAGCGGAGTTTGAATAGTAATTTTGCCCCCCACCACTGTCCAGCACCTTCCCTAAGGCATTCACTTGGTAGATTTAGAAAAGTAATTTTGCCCCCACAACTGTTCAGCATCTCTCCTGAGGTAATCACTTGGTGGAGTTAGAATTGTTATTTTGCTCCCCACCAGTGTCCAGCACCTTCCCTGAGGCAATCACCTGGCAGAGTTAGAATAGTAATTTTGCCCCCACTACTGTCCAGCACCTTCCCTGAGTCAATCACTTGGTGGAGTTAGAATATTAATTTAGCCCTCACCACTGTCCAGCACCTTCCCTGAGGCAATCACTTGGTGGAGTTAGAAAAGTAATTTTGCCCCACCATTGTCCAGCACATTCCCTGAGTCAATCACCTGGTGGAGTTAGAATAGTAATTTGGCCCCCACCACTTTCCAGCACATTCCCTGAGGCATTCGCTTGGTGGAGTTAGAAAAGTAATTTTGCCCCCCACAACTGTCCAGAACCTTCCCTGAGGTAATCACCTGGTAGAGTTAAAATAGTAATTTTGCCCCCACCACTGCCCAGCACCTTCCCTGAGGCAATCACCTGGCATAGTTAGAATAGTACTTTTGCCCCCACCACTGTCCATCGCCTTACCTGAGTCAATCACTTGGTGGAGATATAATAGTAATTTTGCCCCCACCACTGTCCAGCACCTTCCCTGAGTCAATCACTTGGTGGAGTTAGAATATTAATTTATCCCCCACCACTGTCCAGCACCTTTCCTGAGTCAATCACTTGGTGGAGTTAGAAAAGTAATTTTGCCCCCCACAACTGCCCAGCAACTTCCCTGAGTCAATCACCTGGTGTAGTTAGAATAGTTATTTCGCCCCACCACCACTGAGCAGCACTTCAACTGCGGCAAAACCCTGATGGATTTAGAATACTAATTTTGCCGCCCACCACTGTCCAGCACATTTCCTAAGGCAAAAATCTTGTGGATTTTGCTTTAAAATGTTGCCCTCTTTAACAGACTATTACTTGCCATTTAATTTTGGAAATTGATAACGTTTTTGTAGGGAATTTTTTTTATAATGTTTACGTACAACTGATTTGCCAATTGATTGAATTCTTTGATTTGTAACTGGGTTTGGTGTTTCTTCAATCTGTGTAGTAATTTAAACAATAAAAAATTTATGATTTTTCGGTTTCGTTTTTGGGGGTTTTTGGTAATTAAAGATCATAGTTTGATATTCACTTACTTTTAAATGGAAATATAGATTTCAGAATGTGTGTAGTTGACTTGGGGCTGAATTCTGAAGTGCTGTAAATAATAAAAAAAAAACTATTCATGTACTTGATATATTTGTTTTCATTCTAAACTTGTTTTGTGTTAAACATACACTTACTTCTGTCAGTAGATGGCAGTGAATGCATTGAAAGTCTCATCAGGTCTCCTCCTACTTCTGATGCATGTGGTCACCATGGAAGTCAGTGCACCAGTGAGCAAAAAATAGTGGACGGCTTCTTTTATACGTTTTTTAAGGGTAAACGGGAAGTTGAAATAAAATATGTTTTGGAAACAATCTTTTCTCGTGAATCAGAACCTGACAGAATGTATATTTATAATGTGCAGTGTGAAATGTCGGTTTATACGTTCCGTTTCAGAATGTCAGTCATTCTGAGTAGGTGCTGGCTCAGGTGCTGTAATGGAAATAGTTGAAGGACACCCGTTTTATATGCTTTCTGTGCTTAGTATGTACATTCTGTTTATGACACAAACTATAGAGTGTTTTAAAAAAAATGTTGTTTGTATATATTTAAACTATTTTTTTTTAACTGTCACACCAATTTTTGGAAAAATATGAAAATTACTAATATCTATGTAGCAGAATATTTCTGTATTTGAATGAATGCTTTTGAATGAATGCTCAAGTATTAAAATAGATGCCTGGGTATTAATTTACTCCCCCACCTAAAGCTCCCATGTCCCTGCATCCCGTCCCAGAGTATGGATGAAAAAAAATATTGAACAATATTTTTTTAATTTTATATTGCTGACTTATTATGTGTTTTAATGGTATGCTTTTTATTAGTATACATAGTAATGGTGTACGATGGAAAGGTACTTTTAATACAAACCTATGAATTTGAGTTGTAATGGCTTGCAGTATAAAAACATGTGTTGTAATGGTATTTGCGGTGTACAAATGGCAATTTAAAAATGTGCATTGTAATGGTATGCGTTGTAACGTCATATATTTGTTGGATAGGCTAAGAAGAATGTTAATGATTTTATCTTCTGACTTAGGGTCTGATTTAGAGTTCAACAAATGGGATACTCTCACAAATTTGACAGATATCCCATATGCCATATTACAAGTGCCATATGATATAATGCATTTGTAATATAGCTGATGGGATATGCATTACACTTGTGATGGAGTATCCAGTCCGACAAAGTCTAAATAAGGCACTTGGTCTTGAAACAAAAGACGAAATCCATCAGTGGGGCAAGGTTGCAGGTTGTATTCAGTGAAGCCTTTTTGAAGTTGCTTAACTGTTGGATGAGGTTCTGCTGAAACCTTTGGTTTTCATGGAAAAAGCTCCAAGTGGGAAACTTCAATTTTTATGGCCAATGAATTCCTTTCGTCAGTCAAGATTCCTGCCTTCACCCCTCTTTTTTGCAGCCCAAAATCCTCCTGAGGGCCAAGCCTGGAGCTGTAACCTACGAAGTCCTCTTAAAATCTGACACATATGCTGCAAGTCCCACTGAAGCACCAGTGGTCTTGGAACACCAATACGTTTCTAAGTCCTGACTTTTTAGAATTTCTGATGTATCTCTTCCTGGTCAGTTCTAAAGCTCCCAGGCCATCAGGCAGTGCAGTTAGGGACCAGGACTCACTCCAGCAGAGGCCACCGCATGGTATAATTCAGGTCCATTTGTAACTGGTTAATTGGCCTCTTCAGGAAAAATGCTTCTTACTGCTTGATGTGTCCCTGTAGACACAAGGAGGTCAGCCAACGACCCTTGGAGTTCACTTCTCAGTCCTAGGTACACGTTGGAGCAGATCCAACAATTTAAGGGGCATTTTTACAATGTTCCTGCAGCACTTTCACACCACTGGAGTGTCACTTTTGTTTGATGCTCCAGAGGCACAGTGTGCCGACCTATATTTGCAAGGCCACGTAAAGCACCCTGCATGGCATTGCATGGTCTTGTAAATATGCCCAACCTTCACACATTACTCTGCATGAAAGGGGCATTCCATGGGCTTTGCTCTGGGTGTTCCTATGAAACACCCATGGAATCTGACACATTCTCAAATTTTACAAGGTTTTGTAAACCTGGGAATGCGTCAGATTCTAACACCTCCCCAGGAGAGGCATTAAAGTAGTGCAACAAGGAGAAATTATTTTATTTCTCCTCATTTTTTGCTCTTTCTATGTGTCCTGCATTCTGTAGCACACATAGAAGGAGGAAAACACCATCAATGATTGTTTTTGTGCCGGAAGGTGTCCCTTCATGCACAAAAGCAATCACTCTGCATGCAGGCACTCTTGAGCCATGGTTCGAGGGTGCCTGCATTGACACTAGGCAGCCATTGTGCGCCAGTGCAGAGGAAAGCACAGAGATGCGTCTTATTGCTGTGAATATGGCGCATACCTTCACTTTCCCAATGACACAGCTCGGCACAGAAAGATGGCTTGCTGCTCTGAACAGCATCATTTTCTTATGAATTTGACCCCAAGTTTCCATACAGGTCACAGACAGCAGGTCCAGTGCTCTTCTGTTCTTGTGCCACTGTTGTAGGGTTCAATAGCCAGACAATGGGAGTGACTCCTGAATGCTCCCTAGCCGTTGAGAAAAAAGTTTCAAGGGGCAACTCTTCTCACATTTGCAGCACCTCCTGTTTGACATACTCCCATCTATCCTGCAGTGCATTATTCTGAGTAAAATTCAAAATAGCAAAACCTTCTCGTCTAAACAAATTTTGGAATCCCAGCTAAGAATGTGTTTACGGAAATGAGCAGTCCCCTGCTCCTCAACCCCACCAAAGTGGTTCTTGGACCAGATCCTCCTCCCTCTTGGTTGGTTCCAAGCTGGGGACTGTTGGGCCAGGGAGCAAAGGCTTTTCTTGTCCACGTTTCCCTTTATCTTAACTATGAAGGAGCAGGCCTAAGTATAGTGCCTTTCAAGTTAATTAAGTTCCTAAAATCTCTCCATGTGCCCTTCCTGAACTTCTTGTCAAAAAGCCTAAGCCAGGTATTCCTGCGAAACAGGCCTCAGCCTTTGTCTCTGCTCTGGAATCAGTTTTCACACCACATTAAGGTACAAAACTAACAGGGGCAAGCTGCTGGCTGGCTAATGCTAATTATTTATTTATTTATTTGCAAAGTTTTATAGAGCGCGAACAAGATCCTTACGGATATCAGAGCGCTTTACACACAGATGGGATACCAAGAACAGAACTGAGAAATCAAGTGTTTTGATTCTTTCCAATGTTCTGCTAATGGCTTGCCAATGCCTGGTTCCTGATTTTACTTTTGTGCTCCGTCACTCTAATTTTCAGTTTACGTTCCGTTTTACCCACATACATCTTGCCACAAGGGCAATGTTCTGCCATTAGCAGAACATTGGAAAGATTCAAAAACACTCGATTTCTCAGTTACGTTTCTTTAAAATAGAGAAGATCGCACCAAGACAGGGTGTTGATATCCGACAGAAACTTCTCAAACGAGAATTATATTGCATAAAGACTTTGCAAACAATGTCCCCCATGGGGCTCAATGACAGATATGCTTTATCGTGTTATCTATAGATAAGGCACTGTTATGAGAATGTGATCTATGCAATGATTCCATAATGATTAGGTTTATATTATTATTGCTGTATATAAACAAACGGCAGTTCAGATCTATTTTGTTATCATGAGGATTGTACAATGGAAAATAACTGGTGAATTGTTTTAGCCTCACACTATACACTATGCACATTACTGATATCACTTAGATCAGTTTCTATACACTTTATTCATACTATAGACATCAGGAATCGTCATAGCATGGTGATTAAACCACAGGCGTTCTTTACTTGTAGTAGCTCCGCAAATAAACACCCCGTTATTTCAACTCCAATTGGGAATTATTTATATTCATATTATATCGATATGTATTAAAGAGTCTTTTTCTAGTTGCGACTTCCTACATACACACAAACGTCTTCATATTAGGCTGTTACCAGTGTACTGACAATCGACCCGCGTTATAGCTTGATACATCACTGTTAGCAACACCATAGATCGGTCAACCGTAAGCGTCTAATACTCGTAGAAATTTCCAAAATACTAATTTATCACCATTGAGACTAGTTATTTTTGATTGACTCTTGGAGTAGGATCTAGATGTATTTGATTCTAGAGCGGATTTGATCCGCACTCATATTTGCTATTACAGATTCGAGAGTGGAAATAACCATCATTTACATTCTCATCTTAAGTTCTGTGATAAACGTCATATATTGATATTTGATACAATATATATATATACCCTTTTTATATTTAAAAAGGTGACTTTTTTTCGCAAATTAATTTTAACATAACATCTCTTCAAGATGGCGACCGGGTAGCTCAGTGCGACCGGTGAGATCGAAGACCAGTCCATTTTCAGTGTTAGCATCACTAGCCACGTATAATCACAACTTTCGGCCATGGCGGCAACCGGCTCAGCATTCAAACGTCGGAAAACGGAGAACTGAGATAGAAGTAGAGAAGACACTATCAGGTACGGAGGGTAGTCCGGACACGTTTTCGTTTACAACCATATTGATATTCTGACATTAGTAACTTATATGCACCTCTGATCTTTTTCAGATTCGCGAACGCAGCTATATCTTCAGGTAGGATTTTGCATCCCATGACAAGGTAGCGTATTGAAATATCTCCTAAGAGGGAAGAGAATAATTCAGTTTCCAATTGTCTCTTTAACGACTTTCAGGTTTAAAGTCGACCGACAACATACATGAGACATTGATAATTGGATACTGTGAATCTTCTTATAAAGCCTGTATGGCCAGGCAGACTGAGGCATACACCTTATAGACAACGCATGTGCATTTCTATTACAGCACACATCATCGAGATTTACAAGCACGCCCTGGTAAGCTAACATTAGAATACAACTGTTGAATATCAATTTGCAAGAAAAGTTGGCACAGGTTACATGCAGATGTTTTCCATTTCAGGCGACATTCATTCATTATCATCTCAACTATGGTATTAGACCCTACATTTAATTTAGATTTAACAATAGCAACCATGGGCACACACAACTATCAACATATTTTCTTTTTTCTTTTAGAGTGGCCCCTGAGGAAGGTACCGATTGGGTACCGAAATGCATCGGGCACGCAATTAAGATGTGTTATATGTTAATGTTGATCGAAATATATGAAGTATTATGAGAAAACATTCAATGTATGTATAATGTTCAAATAATTCACTGTGATTGATTTATGATATGTGATTTAAAACATGAACTCTGATGAGATTAAGAAAGATTAAAATGAATGAAAAATGATGGTTTTATTAATTAATCTAATTTGAGAACTTGAGTAGGTGTGAGATAACACCAAGTGAACAGTGCATGACTGGACTAACTTTCCGGCAGGAATCAAGAAGAAGCAATAAGGAATGGTTAACCTGTGCCTCCAAAGACTCTCGCCATTTTGTCCCAGAGCCATTGACAACACCTCAGTGTCTGATCCCGAGGTTTGTTGCCAGGTCCAGGGAGTCAGGGAAGACAATCATTGCACTTGCAGAAGTCCTGATTCCAGTTGAGTGGCAAGTTTGACAGAAAGTCAAGCCACATGCAGCCCCATGTTAAATAATAACCCAACATGTTAGAGATGGTTTGAGGCTTGGCAACCATTCATGGGGAAGTCCAGTCTCTTATTCAGGAAAACCAGGAGTTAAGGGAAGAGCTGCAGAGATACAAATCCAGACACACTCCTTGGTTAGGAGACGTTGGGGTAATACCTAAGATTTTATGCATAGTCATTCAGAAGGCCAGATTTGGGGAAAATTACAAAAAAATCTCCCTAACAATGGGATATCCCACCGGTTAATGTTATCTTAACCTTATCCATTTTGGTGGCTTTCGAAGCACCTCAAAGATTTTTTGGTGATAGCTCCATGGTAAATGAGTTCATGAGTCAATGTCAATTACAACTTTTATGTAGGTCCAGAGCATTTCCAAGCCACACTTTCAAGGTAGTGTCTATAATTTTCTATTTTGTATAAAACACAGCCAACTATACAAAATCTTTAATTAACAGCAATAACCCTCTACTATACAACCTCCCAAGAATTATGAAGCCATAACGAAGTTGTTTGCTTGGTATGTCTTTGTACAAGCAAGCAGCAACAAATTACTCAACCTTCGACAAGGAAACAAGGTCTTAAGTTACATCATTTTTTTAATTTATTAGTTACGGAAACCTAGTGGCCAGAGGAAAAGGGAACTTCTCTGTTCTATGGAGATTTACGAGATAAACGTAAAGGTTTGCTTTCCCACATTATCAACGCCCAATGAATGTTCAGAATCCATTGACTTTATGGTGAATTTGGATCATGGTGGGAAAAAAGGGTGTGTGCTCTCCAAGTGAGACCAAATTCTTTGCAACAAAGACGGGCAACAAGGTAAGCATCATGAGTGACCCCCCAAAACAATGCAAATTGGTGGCCTACGTGGACCACTGCTCTTGAAGGAGAAAAAGAGTAGACATACATTTAACCTATGTTTGTACTGTGGCAAGGCCAGGTGTTTCACCTGGGATTGTTTAGCTAAACACAAATGAGTATGCACGTCAATAATAATAGTTGAGGAGAAGACTTCAGAAAACGATTTGCCTCAGTAAGACCAGAAGTAAACTTACTGAGGGATGGATGAGATGGAGCTTGCAATACCTACCCAATACCATGAGCAAGATTATCCCCACCTAACAATTCCAATGACATTGATAATCTTTGTGTAACAGTAGAAAGTGGTACCCATGCTAATTGATTCTGGGGCTATGGGCAACTTCCTATACATTGCCTTGGTCACCAGTTTGCGCATACCCGGAACTAGAAGATCAGAGTCTGAAATGGTTTGGTCAGTAGATGGTTCAGAATGATTTTGAAATGATTCAAGTTCAAACTACTCCCTTCACTGTGGCAGGCTAGAGTGGGCATACAAAAGAATTGATCTTCAGTCTGATTGATAGTCCCACCTTCAGCGCCATCCTTGTAGTCCCCTGGATGTAACATCATGATTCGTAAATCGATTGGGCCTCCAGGCTTATAACTCTAGACTCCCATTCATGCTGAATCTCATGTTATCAAACGGCTCAGGACCTTATAACACTCCTGACCAGTGTAACACTATAGAATGACTCCCCACGTAGGGTACGACTGAATATTGTGATTTTCAGGACATTTTTGAAAAATGAAGGCACACAATTGCCCCCTCCTAGGCCTTTTGATCATCACATAGATAGATGCCTGAACACAGGCAGGACGCCGCGATAAGCGAAGAGACCTTGAATTTAAGGGATAATACAATTTTGGACTGAATAACTAGTCCCATGGTCACTCCAATTGAAGCTATACATTTATACTACCGGATGTTATATATGTCAACTTGAAATATCGGAGGCGTGCTGCCTCATTATATATGGTTGAACAGCCAGGGCAACACGGCATTCTCCAATACTTTTTGACTATTGGGAAGAATATACATACCAGGAGGGGAACATCGACGAGGAGTGATCTTGACTCTGTACAGCCTTGACGAAGCCGTAGATGTCTTGAACCTAGGCGAAACGCGTTGGCGCAAGGAGTGGATTTTGTGGAATGAAAAGATTTCTGTTGCAGACAACGTTACTTTGGAGTGGAATTTTGGACTTACAATTGGCAACTGCATTTAATTTCTGTGTGCTCCAAGATCTTGTGTCTTATGTAAAATCACATAGATCTTATACCTGGAGCAATGCTACTTTGTAGTAGATTGCATGCTCTATCAGAGTCGGAAACAGCACATTTGCAAAACTATCTAGACAAAATGCTGCACTTTGGCTTAATCCACCGTCCTACCTCTCCGTGTCCTCACCACTATTTTTCATACTGAAAACAGATGGAGAGGTGCACACCTGTATTGTTTATAGTTCTTTAAATAAGGCTACAGTTAGGAACAGGTACCCTCTGCCTCTTATCTTGGTTCTTTTGGATCAAGTCCCAAAATCAACTATTTGCAACAAACTGGATCTCTGGGCTCTTATCACCTAATCAAAGCCCTTGAGGCAACGATTGGAAGACCAGTTTCCGTACAAAGTTAGTAGTGTCTGGGGCACGTTAGTGCCTTTTGGACTCTGTAATGCTCTGGTGGTATTCCAATTCTTTATTAGTGAGGTATTAAGGGAGTTTTTAGAAGTATGTGTCATCTCCTACATCGACGACAACCTCATCTTTTCTCAAAATAAAACAAGACGTCAGAATGGTTCTACAGGGTTTGCGAGAAAACAACTTATTTGCCAAACTGGTCAAATGCTTTTTTCATGCCACTTCTGTAGAATTTCTGGGGTAATTCCTGAAGGGATAACAATGGAGAGGAGAATAAGAGGAGCAGTTCTAAACTGGCAGACACCACCTTCGATAAATGAGGTTGAAAGCTTCCTTTGTGCGCCAATTTTAACAGGCGATTCATCATGTATTTCTCAGATATTGCCACACCAATAACAACTCTATTAAAAGAAAGGTTCCTTTAAAGTGGTCACCAAATGCAGACAAAGCCTTTAATACCCTCAAGTAAAAGTTTTTGACATTCTAAAACATCTAAATATCATGCAGCCTTACTTTGTGGTCATCAATGCTTTACAGGTGGCTGTGGAGGGAAAAGGGAGGAATTAAAACTTTCTCAAATGTACCCCACCAAGGAAATATGCATCCTGCAAGCTTTTTTTCCTCAAAAAATCTTCCCCTGGACAAAATTATAATGTGGCTGAGAGGCAGCTCTTGGCAGCTAAACTAACATTCCAGGTAAAGAGAAACTATCTTCTGGGGCAAAACAGCCCATGACAATCTATATGATTATAAAACTTTATAGTTTTTCACCTCTTTGAAGGTTTTACCACTGCATCAACCACAATAGTTGCTATTGTTCAGTAAATTTTATTTCATCACATATCACCCTGTGTCTTAACAGACTAAGGCCAACACACTGTCTAGACTAGGACATCTAGAGGAAGCTCTAGCGCAGACATTAAATATCAAACCCAGAATAGAATGGTAGCTATTTGTAACATATTTAAATTCCTAGATACATTTAGGAAAGAAGATGTTGTGTAGTTCCTATAATCCTATATAGGATCTGCGCATTTAGACAACATAGACTGTGGGATAGGTGTCCAGACTGATTTCAGACAGCCCCACCGAGTATGTTCGCCTGTATACCAGCTAACTCACAGTGCCACTGTAAGCTCTTCTTACCAAGGAGAGAAACGTTCTAGGGAAATATCGAACATGACAACTCTGTCCCATCAGGGATCGTGGAAACAGTACAGTACCTTTCGCTCAGTCACTCGTGCTCACTTTGTCTCAGAGATATACACAGAATAAATGGTGGGGATGTTTTCAATAAGCATTTATTGAACCAGCGTCATTCTATTGTAAAATAGGTGTGCTGACACACCACAAGACAGAAACAGATATAAAGGATTACAAGCACCAACAGAGTAGAAGGACGGTAGATTCCTACCATAGTGCTAAAACAATGAATACAGGCAGGTATAAAAATACATGACAGTAATAATGTGTACTCCTACGATGCGACCCTAAAGATGTACCTAAGTGTACCTAGCATGTATGTAGGTGTAGAGCCAAGAATCTCCCTAGGATAAAGCCAACCCCATTTACTGAAGTGAGAGACTGTGGGACCCTGTCTTGGTCTCGAGGTGGACACCCCACGAGAGATGTCAGAGCACTGCGAGCTGGAGTGTCTGCAAGCAGGAACCTCAGCGTCTTGCGTCAGTGTGTCAGCATGGAAGTCCCTTTTCTCCTCCCTTGCTTCAGCAAAGATATGGCGTTTATATACCAAAGTGGTACCCTCAGGAGATCTACCTTGCTTGTCATGGCGGACTAGGATGATGGAAGGAATGACCCGTATACATAGTTATTATGCAGGAGATGGTAGTCCTGCTGAGATTCCAAGTATCCTCATGCTTAATGAATGAGGCTAGTTTTTGGAGAAAATCCCACATCATTTAAGCAGTACAGTAACTAGGTAAAAAGCCAGTGCCAAGAACCGTTATGTAGCGTAATGACAGGAGTAATATATGTGAAAGGTTTCGTTACTGCCTGAGCCTATATCGGGTTACCTGTATGAAACATAACAAAGTAGGGCAGGAAGACCCTGATGAATGGTTAGCAGACAAGGCATATAGCATACTAGATTACCTAGTCTGTTATGGTTCATGTATATACTTACTCACCCTATACCTTGTTAAGGAAGACCTACATTGGTGTCATGATTCGGTGCTAGCAGACCATCTTGATGTTAAAAAGACAACGGAGAATGGTAGGAGGATGTTCTCTGTGGTCAACGTTACCCAAACATGTCAGAGACTATGTCCAGACTTGTTCTACCCATGTTTTTAACAAAGCATTTCATACTCCTCTGTCAGGCTTTCACAACCTTTACTTATACTACCCACAGAATGGTATTACATGAGTATGTATTTTGTAATTGATCTCCCCACGTCTAATGATTTATCACCATTCTGCTAGTGCTTGACTGATTTTCTGAAATAGATTATTTTATCCCTTTACAAAAAAAATCCCCCACTGCTGATAATTTGGCCTATCTATCCAACATGTAGTCATACTTCACAGGCTTCCGAAATCAGTCATTGTCTATGACCTGGGCAAGCAATTTGTTTCCAAGTTTTGGCGTGGTCTATGGCGACCTCTGGGCATTGATGTATGTCTCACAATCTTACCCAAAGATGTCTGAGAGTATATACAGACTTGTCCTACCTCTGTTCATAACAAACCATTTCATACTCCTCTGTCAGGCTTGTTACAATCCCTCCCTGCACCACCCACGCTGTGGTATGACATCAGTTTGGATTTTATAACTGAATTCCCCACATCGAATGGTTTTATCATCATTCTGTTAATGGTTGACTAATTTTCTAAAATAGCTCATTTTATACTATAGAAGAAAATCCCACTTTGATAATTTGGCCGATATATTTATCCGGCATATAGTCTGACTTCACGAGGTCCCGTTAGTCATTGTCTCTGACATGGATCTGCAATTAGTTTCCAAATTTTGGGGTGGTCTATGCACATCTCTTGGCATTGATGTATGTCTCTCGTCTGCTTAACACTTCCAGACTGGTGGGCTGAGAGAGTGTACCTATCAATCAATCGAGCAACATTTAAGATTGATTACCTTGACAGTCACCAGTGTCTGGGATAAAGGATTACACCTAGCAGAGTTTGCATATAACAATTCTGTACATTACACTGCTGGTCATTCACTATTCTACTGTTTAACTGGAATGAATCCAAGGTCCTTAGCTGTAGACATTTCACACACACAAGGTCTAAATTCATCAGTAGAAGAACATCATCATAAATGGTCTCATAGCTTTAATGGAGTAGAGAGTAGCTTGTAGGAAATAGGGAACATGAAGCAGCAAACTGATAAACACCGGCAACCTCAATCAAACTAGAAGGCTGAGGACTTGCTATGGCTCTCAACAAAATATTTGAAATTAGATGGGACCCGAAAACTACAACCTAGGTTTGTAGGTCTACTTCTCAAACAACAAATTATAAATCCATTAGTGGTTAAATTGATGGCACCTGCTGACTTCATGGTGCACCCGGTGTTTCATGTCTTCTTGGTCTGGCCCCATAAACCCCATGCCAGAAGCAATAATCCCCTATGTGCAGTGATGGTTGGTCATCACTTTAAGTTTGAAGTTTGCCAAATATTGGATTCTAAACAACTGCAAGGTTGTTTACACTATCTCATTGATTGTGGGCCAGTCGTGGGAACAAGCTACCCACATCCATGCCCACCACCTGGACCAGATGTTCTGCACCTGCTTCCCTGACAAGCCACACCCTCTTTTACTGCCTTTGTGGGGAAGGGACTGTTGAGGGTGTTTACAACACAAGCTTGCATTTTGTGTACACAGCCCATAGTGTGTGACTGAGACACATCCTGTTAACCAGTCTTCCCACTTTCCCATTCTACTGACTCTCAAGAAAACCCTATTAAGAGATGATTGGGCTGCTTCTGAAAGCCAGTGGCTTATTGTAAGGCACATAATACTTCAGAAGCGTCCAGAACATTTCAGAAGCACCCAGAATATTCCAGAGACTCAAGAAGGTCCTGAGATTTCTCCAGACCACAAAACCATCTTGAACGTCCAAAAAGCTTGTATAAGGCCCCAAGATGGTTTCAAGACTAGACGGCCATCTTGGCCCAGTAGCAAGTATATATACCACGCCTTTTTCTGCAGCCTGTGCTTTGCTTCGTTCCAGTTGTGTGCAGAAGTCTCTGCGCTTGATATTCTTGCCAATCCAGTCCCCGCCCTCTCCCAAAGACTCTACAAACTTATTAACACCCACCAATTGCCTCATCCACCAGTTCCTGATGGTCCTGACTTTGTCTGACACATGTCTTCCTGGAGCCCCCCCTCCTTCCCCTACCAATAGGAGGATGAGAAAACAAGGGGAAAGTAAATTGACATATGCTAGGAAAGAGCCTGAATCAAGGTTAGTGCACTAAAGCTAGTGCCTCGTGCCCAAAATTCTTGTTGAATTCTCGCCTAGCATTACTTCCTGCACGAGGTGGTGGACTTTGTTAATGGACATTAAAATTGAGACCCTTTTATGCCCAAGTCAAGGACTTGACTTAAATGAACTTTGTGACCTTTTTGAGTTGGACATACCGTCTTCTTGAGAAGGTATGAGGAAGAAGCAACAAGGGATGGTTAACATGTGCCAGTATTGACTCTTGCCAATTTCCTTTTATTAATTTCTGAAAAGTTATCAGAAGGCTGAATTGTTGCACAAATGCTATATAAGGTTGGGAACACAGTGGAAAGAAGATATAGGTGGGGAAGGGCAGTGCAGATTTTGGTGTGATTACTAATCCACTGTTTCTCATTTCGGATAAAGGAACAAGACAACTGTAGGTGGTGGTCTTTCTGCAAGAGATGTAGGTGATCCACAATCTGGTCATCCCCAATTCACACGAAAAATACTGGAAACATAACACTTTCAGCAGAGGGGCCTCTTACAAGTTCTCTCACTCTCTTATCCCAATCCATTTTTGCCCCTCAGAGTGACTACCAACCCCTGGTGTCAGGTCCCAGGTATCATGGCCCGATCCAGGGAGGAGTGGAGACAATCATTGTACCTGTGGAAGTCAGCAAGAATCCAAGTGAGAGGCAAATGTGACAGGTTTGTCAGTTTTGTATATGGCACAACATGTACTACAGTACACAGGTGATAATTAACTTTCCTTGCCACTTATGTATCTTCTAGGCCTGCGGAATTACTGAAAAACTCAACTAGATTCCACAGAGTTCCGCAAGTGGGCCGAGTTGCTGCGACTCTGAGTACCTTTATCCATTGATCCAAGACAGGGTGAATTTGCGCGTTGTATAACAGTGCTATCAGTTCTACTTCTCATGACCACAATGTGGAAAGGGACCCTCACTGAAGATAATAATGGGAAAGAGTTTACCAAGAGTCCACATAAAAGTAACTCCTTCCTTTGGTGATTGTAAGTTAATGTATGTGCCAGCTTATGTAAAAAACCTCTGTTCGTGCTCTAGTAATTTTGGCGCTCTATCCGGACATCTGTGTGCACTCTCCAGACAGATTTCGGTGCTCTTGAGTGCCCTCCCACCCACCACTCCACATGCCTCCAGTCATACTATTCCACCCTGCTTTAATTAAAACACTCTTCTGTGTTACTTTTTAATCAAGGTCCAGAAAATGGCCAATTAGCCTTGTTCACATTGCCCCACTCTCCAGAAACAAGGCAGACACAAAGATCACAATTAACATAATACTTAATCTCCTATAAGATGTGCTAAACTGTCATATTTCATGTTTATACCAAGTCAAACATGGGGTATTTTCTACAGTTTCCAATTCACTGCTGATCCAGGTGACAAACAACGGTTAAAACATTTATCAAACAGGACCACCCTAGAGGTGAGTTTCAAGAGGAAACTGTGTCCTGCTGTTTTCTGAATTGCATACATATTAATTACCATTATAACTCTCATGATGCAGCAATACTTCCTGTATTAAACATTTAGCGGGTGACAAATCTGCCAGTTTCTGACAGGTAATATCAGGTCTAGGTACATGACCCTCACCGTGCGTACTCCCAGGTGACCGGCAGGACGGACCCCAGTCGTCCAGCTTTGCTCCATAGTCTTGGTGTTGTGAACACGCGGCCGGTCCATTGGGGATGAGGGGCCACTCCCCCTCGCCTTTTGCCCCTCAGTAACAGTGTCTGTCAGGCTGAACAAAGGTCAGCCTGACAGACACTGTTCATTAGGAGGTTGGCAGCCAGGAGCTAGACATGGGATAAATGCGCAGGCTCCTTGTTTGCAAGCTAAATGCGCAGGCTCCCGGCTGCCGAGCTGAATTTTGCCGGGTTAAGAATGTCTAAGCTTATGTGGGCGTGACCTCCAAAGCTCAGCAAAGGTCCTTGAGGCCCTCTCCCTCAGTGACAAGGGGTAGTGTCACTCATTGCCTCAGACCTGGGCACTTCAATGTAAAGCACTGACATGCCTAGAGTCGGGGGTCAATCAGTAACACTTCGTCAACGAGTGGGGTGGAGTCAGCAGTCTTACTCACCCATCCGACTCACAGAGTGGGATGGGTGAGCAATCCCTATGTCATCACAATGACATAGGGACTGCTGTCTTCCGCGATTGGCTGACCTCAGGTCAGCCAATCAGGGAAGGCTGGAGTCCCAAGTCTCCTGGGACCTCCGAGGCATAGCTGCAGGTAAGTGTGATTTTTTAAATTTTGTTTGGTGCTTTCGTGCATGTATGTATGAATATTTAGTAATTAGTGTTGTGAATTGATGTGTGTGTGTGTGCGCACATGTGTAAATGGATGGTTGTGAGTCTGTATGTGCATGTGTGTCCCTCGTCCGCCCCCTTCCCTCCTACAATTACCAGCTGCCACTGGCGAACACCTGAGCTTTCCAGAACATACGAAACATCAAAACCCCGAGATGAGAAGAAAGTAGGGGGGGAGACTTTACAAGCAGACACTGATCCCTACCCTCACGCACAGGCTGTCGTTGTCACGCAAAAGCCAGCAACAAATATGTAGCTGAAATACAATGAACCCACTAACTCCCCCTTCCACACGCATCTATGGTCAGAGGCAGTGACAACAAACATTATAACAAACGTCAGAGCAGAACCTGCCTCTTGCTGAGATATCTGCAGTGCATTCTTTCTCCCAGTGCGTTGTGGGACCTGTAGTTTGCATTTAGTGGCCTTCTATAGGCTCCATTCCCCTTGGTGCCTCCCCTGATGCCAAGCCCCCACTCTCATGATGTAGCTCTTCATATTCATATGTGCAGGGCCTATAGCTTGTCCATAGTTACTGTTACACACAGTTAGCAGTGCTACTGTCATCATGCACTCTCCACTTCGACATACGCCGATCAAGAAATATATATAATTAGCACCAATATTATCCATAGTTTTTTTTGTTTTTATTGAGATTTTAAATTACAGTACAAACAATAGGAACCTAGGCTCCAACCAAAGAAAAAACAGCCAGCACATCAGCACAGTTATACAAGAATCATCTTAGGACATAACAGAGTAATGTCACATCTACAATAATATATCAAGTTAGCAGCCTACACATCTGAGATAGCAACAAGTTCATACAGAGCACCACATTCTTTAGTGTAAGCTGACACAGAATTCAATTACATTTACAATATTGACAATGGCCGAACACCAGGGGACAGCCAGGCCCATCATTTCAGAACCATACATGTGGGAAATGCTGCAAGCACGCGCCGCTTTGAACCAGTAGTTGTAAGAAACATAGCACTAGGCAGTCGCGCCAGAACTGGGAAGAGGGGAGTCAGATCTATTACGCTCCTAATTTAAGAATGGTTCCCATGTATCCCGAGTTCTCGAGGATGTGGGCACAAGTTCCCAGAATACACCCAGTTGAGTATGACCATACGTCACATAGGATAACCAGTCGTTGAAACTGGGGATCTTCTTCCTTCCCCACCTGATAGCCACCTGAAGCCTGGCATATAGCAAGAGAAGTGCATGCAATTTGCGCTGTTTTGGTGGTTTGTCTGTCACACAGCCCAAGAGGCCTAATGCGGGGGAGGGAGCGCCCGCTCTACCTACAATCTGATTTACCGCGATAAAAATCAGTTTGTGGTATAAGAATAGTTCTGTAAAGGACACAGTGTGATCTTCAGTACCTGCGGGGGTGGGTGTCAGAATTCACCGTTCGGATATAGATCAGCGAACGTATAAAGGTTCAGTTCTTTGATCAGGGTCTTACTCACCCCATCCATAATGCAAGGCAACATGGGGTTTCGCCCCAAAGCCACTGACGGTGCAAGCAGCAGAGGGACATTAGCTCTCTTCCGAAGTGTGGTCCACGCCCATCTTAGGGTGCCTGCCGTGTCCACATCTCCTCTGGGGCAGCTTGCTTACTGATATAATGCCACCTCAATTGGCACAGGGGCCACCGCATTTATTTCGACCGCGACGTGTGGCTGATATGGTGTCCTATGCACCCAGAAGTGGAGAAACTGTGCCTGTGCGCACAGAGCATATAATTGCCTATCTGGGGCGCCCAGACCGCCCTGTTTTAATGGGAGAGTTAGCAGGTCCCAGGACACCCTGGCTTGCCCCCCAGCCCAGACCAGGGACAGCAGCTGTGATCTTAAACGTGAGAAAAAAATGGTGTAAGAGGGATTGGTACGTTGACGAACAGATATAAAAACTTTGGTAAGATAACCATCTTAGTCAGCACTATCTTCCCAGCGATGGATAAAGGCAGTTTAGACCAGAGTACAACCTTGCCCTCCAACTATGTGTATGCCCTACCAAAATTCAGATTCCAGATGTCCTGCAAGCTCCTTCTTATCCATACCCCCAGATATTTAACAGCCTCAGCTTCCCAGGGCAGGGGGAATTCAGATGTAAGAATTTCCATAGTTAACATCTACCTTCTGAAAAACTCTATGAGTCCCAGCAGGTACAGCAGCTTCAGAGATGCACAGACGGAGGTTAAAGCCAGCACCCACAAAACCCCTGCAGTGCCTCAGCAGCATCCTGTCATGGCATTCTAGTGTGCAAGGTGATTTTTCCTCAGGTTGCTTCTCGGGGTTTAAAATTTCTGTGTAGGTCAGTGATACATATCCGGTGTGGGGGAGCCAGAGTGATGAGACTCAGGAATTCAATAACTTCCAGAGCCACAGCTAAAATTGCATGCCTATAAGAAAGATGATGACCTTGGCGTTGGAATGTGGGGGTGATCACTGGAAGTCACTTCCTGTTATGGCCACACCAGAGTTAAAGATTATGGATGTGGGGGTACAGCAAATGGTGGAGAAGCTGCAGGCAAGGCTAACTTGTGGCGGGGAGCCTAAGAAGCTAAACAACTAAACACGGGAACGGCACAAAGAAGAAACATAACCAGAGGAGGAAAAAAGAAGGATCAGTGACAATGGGGCAACCTGAGTAGTGGGTGGTTAACGAGTCAAAGAAGTAAGTGTGACATACGCTGCTAAACTCTGCTCTGCCGGCGGTTGGCATAGTAGTTCCATCGGTACGCCTCTGCCCACAGCCTCCCCAAAACCAAATGACACACAGACAAGTATGTTGGGATGAAGAAGTTGCAGGTTTATATGTAGTACAAATAACAGGATGGGTTAACTGACAGGTGACCCCCTACACCCCGCAACCCCTTGTTGCAGGGAGCCTGAAGTTGAGCCAAAGAAACAGACACCAGCGGCCATAGCCCGGTGTGGTACCTGGGAGGAAATCCTCCCACCGGCGGACCTATCGTCCACCCACCCCACCCTCCGGACAAGGGAGAGTTAACTCACACCTTCCCCATCCGGGCGGGGCGCTATCGGCAAGCCCCCGGTTGCTCAGGCTTACAACCGCCCTAAGGACTAACGGGGCGCCGTCGAAACCAAGTCCCCAAGAAGGGCCCCTTGGATTATGTATGACTCAGCACGGTGCGTTTCGCATTGGGGCTTCAGGTCCTGTTCCTGCGCCTGTCCTGTATGGGGATCGCCTTGTAACTCCTCCTGCAACAAGAGAAAACATTAATACATTATTACTGTCCCCCCCTCCCCACTTCCCCCTTTTCAGCGGGTGAGCGGCAGGGAGGGGAGCTGAAAAGCGCGGGCCTCGCGTCCGACGGGGAAGGGGAGGGGGCAGGGCAGCCTAACGACCCTACGGCTGGCGAGGAGCATCCAGAGGAGCGACTAACTAGTGTGGGGGCAGCAGCAAAGAGAGCGCGTGGTGGGAGGGGCTACCCTTATATCATGACCCGGGGGGCCGCCCCTCACCCTTATCGTTGACGCCCCCACCTCCCCGCCTCCACCCCCAGAATGGGCGGCCGGCTGCCCACGGACCTACTACGGGGTCTGCCCTCCTATGGGGTCCCCTGCAGGGACCGCGGGCATCCTGCCGAGGTTTTGCCGAACTCCAAACGGAGCACAGAGTCGCAAATTCCGACGGCGTGGCGATGTTCACCGCCCATGCATCATACACTATGGGCTTACTGGAAAGTTAAATATTTCATTTGGGAATTAACTAAATGTATTGTGTTCTAGGCGTCAGAGCATATACACTAGTGAATACAGAACAGTGCCCCAGTATGCAGATTTGAAAAACAATGCCACCAATAAGAAAGATGGGGCTGATCACGCAAAAAGAGGGGTTTCTCACAAACTATATCTAATACCGTCATTGTATTCCTTACCAGATTTTTATAAAACACTCATTGCCATTATGGCAAGGTCAGGTTGGGTTATGCTTTTCCGTAACTTATTTTTGCAATGCTTTAATAGTATACACAGCTCAGCTAAGGCAAGGTCAGTGTCACTGCAAGCTCTGGAACATACATGGTTTATGGATGTTGAGTACAGGATTTGGGAGAAGCTGTTGAAGTGGGCTTTGAACTCAGCAAACATTTACAATAAATGTGGCATCATGAGCATTGAGGTAGGTTTATGATAGCATTGCTCACATTAACTGCTGAATTTCACTGATTTTTGGCTTTTATACTGTGACCATAATGTTATTTAAACTGATTTTTAGGGGAATTGTATTTTCTTTTAACAAATACTCCTTTTGTTCCATTTAAAATAGCTTCTATTTTAAAAAATGGTGTTTAGAGTTAAGGGGTTCTATTGTTTAATTATTTACTTTAGCAACTGTACAAAGCAAGAAACTGCTACACAATGTGTTTAGTGGTTTTGCACGCAGCCCATGCTCTGTAACTAGACACAATGCCCCACAATATACTATGTATGAACTTTAGGTATGCATAGTGGGCTCTGATCAATAGGTTTGGCCTCCATTCACATCATCTACCCAATTCCTGTCCTTCAGAACCCAATACATAAGTATTTGGCCATGTGAAGGCAGCCCTGTTCATTCCTTGCACCCTGCCGACTTACCTCAGAAAGCACTTCACTTATGATCTCTGACCATAAGGTGTGACCTCAGTTTATGACCTGCATCAAGACTTCTAGTCCCTCATTTATGGGGATTTGGTGTAGAGCAGTGCATCAAGTCATCTTGCTGCACTGTCCTCAACCAAAGTGAAAGGGCAGGTGTGCACAATATTTATCCAATATGGTGCAATCCTCTCCTTTACCCATGTGCTGGCATTGTTTTGGCAGCCTAGCATCAATGCAGGTATCCTTGCACCATGGTACAAGGGTGCCTGTATTGTCGGCAGGATTGTTTTTATGCAGGAAGGGACATCTTCCAGCACAAAACAAACCTGAGAGGCATATTCCTATTTCTATGTGTGCTGCAAAATGCATCACACATAGAAAGAAATAAACGAGAAGAAATAGAGATATTTCTCCTTGTTACACCTCACCTCAGAAGGCGTAAGATCAGGAGTCATAAGAATTTGATGCATTCCTAGGTTTACAAGTTCTTGTAAATCTGGGAATGCCTCAAAAACCATGGGTGTTGTATGGGACCACCCACCACAACGCATGTGGAATGCCTCAATTGCACAGAGTAAGGTGACGGAGTGATTTGAGTGGCTTTGCCTTACTCAGAATGTATGCGGTCACTCAAGGCCACGCAAGGTGACTTTGTGTTGCTTCATAAATCTGACTCAGAGCCTTTCCTCACGCACATACCACTTTGCTTGGTGCAAACGTGATGCAAGACTCTCATAAAGATGCTCCTATGTGCCTGCAGAATCCTCTCTTCACAACCTTTGCCATTTTGGTATAGGGCGCTGGCACTTTCTGTGCCATGCACCTAAATCCTGATGCACCCTAAATCATCCGCACAATATCTGTGGCATGGTGCATCAAGTTCTGGACACAGGACATGGTTTTAACCTCAGCCTAAACTCATACTTTGTGCACCAGAGTAAACTTCACAGAATCTTTGGCCATTTGCCGCAGACTGTTTTCTTAAGGGCTAGCTTATGCATGTTCCCTGAACCTAGTTCTCATGTCTTCAAAACCACTTGTACATGACCTTCAGACATGCACACTGAGCTATTGTTGCAGGATGGGACACACCACAATGCCCTGTAACTGATTCAAACAGCTCTGGAGCCCTCCTCAAAAATTTGGGCCAAACAAAGCAGACTGTAACTGCGCTGAGCTTCCATTCCACAAGGCCTCTTTTGAAGGAAGACCATACTCATTAAGGTCTGAGGTTACAGTATTGGATACCGAGAATGGTTCTGAAAGTACAAATATTAGTAAGAGCCCTGATGCGTGGTTCCCGTTCTGGGAGAACCCCTACATCACCGGTCACAGGGCCACCCAAGGCGACACCATCAGTGTAATAAAAGACGGGAGTACACGAGAGATCGAAATACAGAAATGAGGTCGGACGTAAAGTACTCAGTCTCACTCACAACTGCACAAATATAGCATATCATTATGAGAGTGAGAGTGTAATTGCACTTGTGAGAACCCTAACCCCGCCAACCCCGCTGAGCTACCGCTTACAATTGAAAAAGCACCCCGCTGCAACAAACTACACGTCAATAAAGGTGATAAAAGGCATCCTGTGAATGCTTATAACTTAAATTGCGACCACTATTCAAAAAGGAGCAATTACCAGATAGCATGGTGCTCAACTTTATACCTAGCGCTCAAGTCAGCATATCATAGAGGATATAACTAACCACAAAAGCTTCACGTATATACAATATCAATATTAGTACAGACAACGTTGCCACGTGACAGGGTTACTGCATGATAATAGTAGGTGCACATTACAGGACTATGGGCAAGTCGTGTTAAAACTGCACAGTATACCGATTGAAACGTATGTACTAGAGCAGAACCATAAAATAATGGGTAAATCAGACAAGCAACAGCCAAAAATCTCATTAGACGCCCGTCGCACACCTACGACAACTTCAGAAAACTCGGAGACCGAACTTGATACAACACACACTCAAGACTCAAATATGGATGCTACTCTGCAGGCTATTCTGCAAAGTCTATAAGCCATCGACGGCAAGATTGACAACCTAACTATCCATGTTGACAATATGGAGGCCAACTGGATAAACAGTAAGAACGCTAGGATGCCGCCGAACCGTGACACTCGGTGGTAGAAGATGAATCAGGCGCAACAGCAAAAAAATGTGGGGATATAGAGAAGCTACTAGAGACTATTAAAAATAAGAATGAGGATTTAGAAGCGAAATCTCGCCGCAATAATATACGCATTATGGCCGTGCCTGAAAGCCCAAATACTGAACGACTAGAAACTTTTGCAGAAGGCATGTTGCACAACATATTTGGAGCAAAAGAGGTTTCACCTGTCTTAATCATCGAGCGTGCACGCAGGTCGCTGGCGACAAAACCTCCACTAGGAACCGTTCCGCAGCCCATTATAGCCCACATATTGAACTACAAAGATCAGGATACAGTCTTACGATTAGCGAGCGACAAACAACACATTCAGTATCAAGGTAGCAGCATGTCATTTTACCCTGATTTTACAGTAACAGTACGAACAGCAAGAAAAGAAATTCGCAACGGTGAAGAAAAAACTGCGCTCCATGGGTATAGACTATGCAATGCTATATCTGGCAAGATTAAGAATTGTGCATGAGGGGCAAATGAAAATTTTCACAACACCAGAGGCAGTACAGGACTACCTAAAGAAACTCTTCACAAGACGGAAATCCCCTGGAGCATGCCCACTCGTCTCAGCAGGATGACTGAAGCAATAAGTCATTTGTGGTACACAGTAGAACTAACAACAGGATCAAATGGCCGCATGTTCAAAGGGTGAAGTAGATGTAAGATGACCTACTCTTGATTCTGTAAGGTAGGATCTGAGCTATGCACATATAACGGAGATGCTCATGACTGCACACGAATAATGGGGCAATCTTCAGCTTGAGATGTGCGGAATGTTCCAGCTCTATATACTTGAACTGCCGTAATGCAGGATATCCACAAAGTTAGGAACTGGTTATATAATGATGTCGTTTTATAAAATATCAATCATATGCATTGTACTATTCAGTAGGAATGGTATGTAAAGCAAAGCCAAAATATATATGGTAACTGAGCAATATGGACAGAATGGACTTGTAGGCATTAATCACTGTTCAGTTGTAAGTGCCTTATGTCATTGTTTCAGCTATAGGCCAAACAAAAAGTGTATATTCTGGCCACATCGGCAACGCGGTTGAGTATGCGGGCACCTAGCGCCCCCCAATGGGTGTTCCCCGATGCAGTTATAATGTTGAATGTGTTTTTCAAACAGTATGTCTTTGGCATGATTGGGATGCTGAAGTGGGTGTGGGGTTTGGGGAAAAGTTAAATTTTGTCAGGCAATTTTGATAAATATACAGTACTGCATATAATAGACACTACTGCTTGTATCAGATGCAACAATGATGGTTACTTACAACAAATGGCAAACATTCGAAGAAACATGGTCCATTTATTAGGGGAAGGATAACAAATCTGGTATGAACAGCAAACAGGGTTCTGCACAGATCTGATTATTAACCTGGAACATACGGGGTCTCAATAACCTCAGAAAGTATGACAGATGTTTGCATATTTAGATAGGCACCAGGTTGAAATAGCTACGCTGCAGGAATCCCATTTGGCAAGAGCTGAAAAATGTACAATTGGTAGTAGATGGGCAGAAACAGTCCTAACATTGTCTTATTCTTCCTATTTGAGGTGTGTATTAATACTAATAAAAAAAGAAGTACAATTTATAATTGAACATAATATAACAGACGAACACAGGAGATATATAATTGTCACGGGACACCTGCAAGGACATCACGTAGGTCTTGTTAATACATAGGGACCAAATATAGCCGATCCCGATTTTTTTTTAAATATACGGAGAAAATTAATACCAGACATGGAACTGCTCTTGGGAGGGGATCTTAATGTTTCACTTAATGACGGGCTTGATAGGTCAGGTACCACGAAAGAGGCTCACAAGCGTGCGGTAAAAGCAATACATGAAGGTATGACTGAATTTAAGATGGTAGATGTGTGGCGCTTGTGCCACCCACAGCAGTCTGAGAGCACACATACATCCACAGTTCATAGTAGCTGGTCACACATTGATTACTGGTTGGCAACAGAGGTAGCAAGCACCTGGACAACTAGTGTCAAACACCTGCCAAAGACATTATCAGATCACAATCTAATCCTACTTTCAATAGAGCTACCCAATTACATCCCACCACCGTATATATGGAGATTTAACGCCAAAGCACTGTTTGATCCACTATCCAAAAATAAGTTACGAGAGGCTATCGAGGAATATTCTGCATAAATAAAAACTCGGTGGAAGATGCCAGTTTATTGTGGGAAGCTTTCAAGGCCACAATACGTGGTATTTGTATAAGTACGAATGCTGGAATACTGAAGTATACATACGACAGCAGCTCACTAGATGTGAAAGCACACTTAAGAAATTAGAACAAGAACATGAACACACACACGACTCAGCAACACTTGGTAGTATTAGAGAAGTGCTGTCTGAATATCTGGAGTATGCAGAAAGTGAGCTCAAATATATAACCAGTAGACACACTGCAAGGGCATATGGCGAAGGTGGTAGATCTGGGAGTATTTTAGCCCCAAAAATATGTAAAGACCGCCACCATCACACAGTAATTAAAATGCAAGATACCCAGGGTATACTGTAATATAGTACCGCAGGCATACTAGAAGCATTTATGGACACATACGGAGACATGTACGCATCTCGCGACACAGCTATTACACATGAAGTCATGGAATATTTAGAAGACATATCTTTAGCATGGCTCTCAGATAACCAGAGGAAATACTTAGAGCAGCCAATCACAGTGGAAGAGGTTCAAGATGCTATAAAATCATTGCCCAATGGGAAAGCCCCAGGACCAGACGAGTTCACTGGAGAATTTTATAAAGAATATGTGGAAATAATCTGCCCCTACCTAGTTGAAAAATATGGCGATGCTCACGATAAGCATATACTTCCTCCTACACTACGGGAAGCATTGATAATAGCCCTTCTAAAACCCGATAAAGATCCAGATGTTTGCGAATCATATCGTCCACTATCGCTAATTAAAACGGATACCGAAATATTAGCGTAGGTTATAGCAAAAAGGCTACAACCACTTATGACAAACATTATTTTGTCCGATCCATCAGGGTCCATACCTAGCCGATCCACTACATACAATATACGTACCCTGTTTGCACTCTCTCCTCAGCTCAATCCAGAGTTGAAGGTGGCGGTGGTACTACTTGGTGCTGCCAAAGCATTTGATTTGGTTGAGTGGGAATATCTCTTCACTGTTTTGACTAAAATGGGTATGCCCCCTAGCCTTATGCAATGGATCAAGATCCTATACACCGAACCAGTGGCATGCAAAAAGTATACAAGCACATATCTGGCCCGATCCACATAAGCTGTAGAACAAGGCAAGGATGCCCATTATCACCTTTATTATTTGCAATAGCGCTAGAACTGCTGGCATGCAAAATACGACAACGGCACAAAGCCACGGCATTGCACTTCCCCCAACGTCGCATAAATATCTCTCTCTACGTGAATGGTATGGTGTTATATGTGTGTGAACCTCAGGTAAACTTATTGCCCTTATTACGGAAATATATTAAATTTGGACAGCACTCAGGTCTCCAGATTAATTGGAGTAAATCCATTGTCATTCCGTTAACAAAAATCACCAAACCACATCCAATAAACTACTCTCTACAATGGCAAGCAGCACCTGTCAAATATCTAGGGATATGGTATCATTGAGATCCTGAGACAGTAATACGAATAAACTATGGAACTCCTATAATGAAACTAAAGGATCAAGTTGAACGCTGGATCCGCTTGCCACTATCACTAGCGGACAGAATGGCCATCGTAAAAATGATGATCTTGCCTAAGTTCCTTTATTTATTTAACAATATCCCCATACCCTCCCACGGCACCGGTATTTCAAAAATTAACGACAAACATAACACATTTATTTGGGCTGGTAAACAAGCACGTATTGCGCTCAAAACACTAATTCTACTATATTCCAAAGGGGGATATGCGGTACCAGATTTTTTACTATACTATCTCTGTGCACAGGCGCAATATGCACATTACTGGTTCCACCCAGTGTCTTACATGAAGCATGTGGCAGTGGAGGATGGAGATGCACATCGCATACCACTCAGCAGCATACTAACACATCAGCGCCCACATATAGCAGGAAACTAAATAAATACCATACGCAGAACTAATTTAGCATGGCAATGCATTGGAAAGTTAACACATAAGTTACCATTATACGCACCTGCAATGTCATTGCGGCAACTCCTGGCTATTTCAGTGTAGCAAGAAGAGGCTGGAATGTACATGCTACAACAAGTTGGAATAGATACGATGGGAGATCTATACAATGAAGGCAAATGTCTTGATAACAATGATCTCAATTACGTTAGTAACCAAACTGTATTATTCAAATGTACCTATCATAGACTGCGAGGGGCGGTTAGAACCTTCTATCCGGACTTTCCCAATGAACCATCGACATTGATGGTGCTCCAAATGATCATTACTAACCCTAATAATGTGCACCTGGTATCCAAACTATATAAACTATTGCAAGAAGATATAGCAGCGAATACAGGAAAAGCTTAGGAAAGATGGAATGTGCACCTAGATACACCACTAGAAGAGGCAGACTGGTACAACCGCTGTGCACTGACTGAAATACTAAATTCTACACTGGAATGTACAATACGAACATGTCCAATGGGACTGGTGAAACATCTACATTCTGTGAAGAAAAAGTTCTGTACTGTAGCGCTGCTGTTGGCGAAAAGGAGGATCTCAATGTGTTTGGCTAGTAAAAACTGCCCTAACAGCAGATCTTGGTTATAGGACATGGTATATTGTAAAGATACTTTGAAAATGTATGAAGAAGAACTCCCAACAAGTTCAAAACCCAAAGACTATTGGGCACCCCTTACAAACTTTATGCGGAATCACCCAGATATCCTACATTTTTCTAATATGTGACTGTCAATGCACTGATTGAAAAGAATGTGTGTGGATACTGTACTGTATTATATATGCCAGATATGTACGTCATTTGCAATGTTGTGACGAGTGACATTCCTGCCTTCAAGGGATGTGATTTGATTCAAAAATAATTCATTAATAGAACTTCCTTTGGGAGGAGAAATCAATTATCCTCATATGTACTTAAAACAAAATAATTGAATCACATTTAACAAATCTTAAGACATACTCAACATATAAACAACAGAACACAAAGGTGTATATAAAAAATAAATGTTATCAAAAAGTTCTTGGATCAGCAATAATTCAAAAGAGCAGGAAAGGAAATGCAGGTACAGAAATACTGATAAACTGATAAATGACACAGCAAAACCTAAAAGAACATATATCCCAAAACAGAATGACTCAAACACTGTAGGGATAAGATGAATGTCTAGAATACATCTATTTGACGTCACGCGAACTTCACACTCCAAGCCCATACTGCTGTAGCCAGAGTGTTTTTAACGTCTAGTCACAATTGTACATCTCCCGTGAAGGTCCACCTTGTCCCTTGTCATCAATCTGAGGCTTGGTTCTACCTCACCACTAGGTACCACTACTGGTTTTCCAAACACCTCTCCGTAAACTCCCATTCTGGCAACTGTCTTTCCCCCGATTACAATACAGCTCTAGCAGTGTAGAATTGACATCAGTCCTGAGGATGGTCTCGATAACTTTGCTTTAAGAGACCGAAACGTCGACATTCATCTTATCCCTACAGTGTTTGAGTCATTCTGTTTTGGGATAGATGTTCTTTTAGGTTTTGCTGTGTCATTTATCAGTTTATCAGTATTTCTGTACCTGCATTTCCTTTCGTGCTCTTTTGAATGATTGCTGATCCAAGAACTTTTTGATAAAATTTATTTTTTATATACACCTTTGTGTTCTGTTGTTTATATGTTGTGTATGTCTTAAGATTTGTTAAATGTGATTCAATTATTTTGTTTTAAGTACATATGAGGATAATTGATTTCTCCTCCCAAAGGAAGTTCTATTAATGAATTATTTTTTAATCAAATCACATCCCTTGAAGGCAACTTTACCCCTCTACTCAATCACCCAAGCCCTCAAGGGTCTATCTGGGTTGCTCACTTCTCGTTGAGTGACATTCCTGCCTCTTTGTTTTTTGTTTATTATTTTTGTTTGTTTTATATGTTATATATGTTTTATGGAAGGCAATAAAAATATTTATTAAAAAATTATGTCATAGAACATGTCATGAGTGATTTGGGAAGTAATCAGCAAGTTCTAGTTACTTTAGGGCACAAGTTATAGTGACTAGAGATAACTATAACTGGTGAATTTCAATGGTTGCGTTTATTTAAACCAACATTTTCACCAAACTATAAGGTATCTTTAACATATCATTACTAATGTCACTTTAACCTTTATTTTTTCAGTGAATTTCTATTTTTTTTTTACATAAAGTAAGATGTCCATTGCCAAGTGTGGGGTGTGCTTGGGCGCAGGGCCTGGCCTGTGGCCAGGCTCTGTGCCCAACTCCCCGTTGGCGCCCAGTCCCCTTGGACACCCAGTCCAAAACAGTGCACGGCCTTTGTTCGCACATGTATTGGTGATGGGCGCAGAGCCAGGCTTGAAACAAGGCCTGTCCAACCCCTGCTGTCACCCGACACCTCCACTGCGCACAGCCTTTGAACATACTAGGGGGACTGGGTACAGGGCCTGGTGCAGAGTGGGATTGGATGCAGGGCCTAGTCTGCGGCCAGGCTCTGCGCACATCCCTTCATGGTACACCACCACAGCATGAAGTTGGGCCCTGTCATTTTAAGTAAGGCAAAACTACTGACTTTGCCAATGGGTCAGAACACCAAAATATAAAAAATGGGCTTATTGGCATATATAAAGCACACCTGTTATCTTTAGCAAAAGTCACCAATAATTATAATCAAATGCACAATATATAAATTCACACATTGCAATGTTTAATAAAAGTGAATGTAATGATTAATAAAAGCGAATGTCACATTTTTTAATAAAGCTTTATTTTAAAACAATTAACATTTCTTTGAGTCTTTTTTCGTTCAGGCCCATACAGGCCTCATTTATTTATCCGTAACACAGCGTTAAGCCAACAACCTCTTGTAGAGGCCGGCCGCGTTTTCAATAGTTCTTATGCTTGCGTATCAACTGGAGCCGGCTCAAAGACTTAACACAGCGCCATGCCTACAACTCTCTCAAGAGAGCCGGCCGCAAGGCTTATAGAGGAGTAAACAAAAGCTCATCACACGCAGGCATACGCCCGTTATGCATGGGAGGTAGGTAGCAGGCAACTAGCCCAACTGTAGTAAACAGCCCAACAGGGCACAACTGTCTCAGAGCGAGACGAAGGCCAGAGTGGCAAGTAGGAAGAAAGAAAGTAGACGGAGCAAGAGAATCTGAGGTCAGGGAGTAGAGAGAGGGGAAGGGATAGTGGCTGTGGGTGGCGTGTCTGGGGGCAAAGTGGGGGGGGCATGCGCTGCAGCGCGGAGCACCGTAGTGTGCCTAACACTCAAGGACACAGCCTGGCAGGATCCGCAGGGGCAATAGCGTCCTCAAAGAGGCGTAGCGTGCGGAGTCTAGGGGGCATGTATCGTGCATGTTGTACCGAACAGAGGTATCGCACTATGGGTTTCCAAACTGTTGTAAAGCGTGTGTCTCTCATCTGTAGCCTAGCCGTGAGCAGTTCCAGCGCGAGTACCTGCCAAAGGCGTACAAACCAGGATGCTATGGGCGGCGCTTCAGTACGTTTCCAATACAGGGCTATGAGTTGCTTAGCCGCACCTAGCATGTGGAGTGCGAGTACCCAGTCGCTGCGGGTGAGTGCCTTAAGTGTGCTAGGGTGAATGCCGAGTAGTATTGTGGACACTTCTTCAGGTAAGGGGAAACCCAGCACCCCTCTGATATGGCTAAGTACCTCCTTCCAAAAGATTGTCAAAGTTGGACACGCCCACCATATATGCACAAAGTCACCAGTCGCAGAGCTACATCTCCAGCACATCGGCGAGACTCTAGGGAACATTTTGCTAAGGCGCAGCGGAGTGTAGTATCATTGGGTGAGCAATTTATAGGCATTTTCCTGCTGCGGGACGCTGCGGTAGATTTTGGGTATATGGCGCCACAGCCTGCTCCACTGGGAGGGCTCGATGTCTGCTCCTGTCATCAGCTGCCATTGCTTCTGGTACGGGTGCGCAGGGATTGACTTAGGGTGTTGTAGTATGTGGTATATTTGCGAAATTAGTCTCTTCAGCCCCCCGAGAGAGCGCGCCAGCTTTTCGAAGGGTGTGAAAGCCCTGGTGGCCGCCTGATATACTACGTCGCCCGCAGTCCAATGACGTAGCTGGGTGTGCTGGAAACCAGCCGACGGGGGGAGTCTGAACTCCTCCTTGCAGTCCTCCCATGTCTTGGGGAGGCCCCCGAGGAAAAGGTCCCCAATGACTCTGCAGTCTCCCTGCGTCCACTCATCAAACGCACGGGTTCTGTGGGCAGGAGGGAATTGCGAGTGACCCGCTATCGGCGTGTGCGGAGACGGGAACGTTGTGAGGCCCCTGGGCACGGCAACAGTGTCCCATATGTCCAGGACCGTTTTTGTAGGGACTGCTATGTAGGCACTCCTGGAGCGCGCCGCCCGCGGAAGCCACGGCAGGTCCCATATAGTGCGTCCCGTGACCGCCCGGTCCATGTGGAACCAGTGCTTGTCACTTGCACGTGCACCCCACTCTACTACGAAGCGCAGGTGCGCTGCCCAGTAGTAATGAACCAAGTTGGGGCATGCCAGGCCGCCCCTGTCCCTTGGCTCCATAAGGATTTTCTGCGAGAACCGGGGGCGTTTCCCGCCCCAGATGAAGGAAGTGATCTCCCGCTGGAGGCTCCGGATGCAGTGAAGCGGAATCGGGGTGGGCAGACACTGAAAAACATACAACATTTTTGGCAGAATCGACATTTTGACCGCTTTTAGGCGCCCCAGCCAGGAAATCATCAGAGGTCTCCACCTCCGGAGGTCCTCCAGAACCGCTTTACGACACTCCATCCAGTTTACCGAAGACCAGGAGTCCAGGTGGGGGGTCAGTGTGAGGCCCAGGTATTTGATATGGCTCTCCGCCCACTGGTAGGGCACCGCCTCCTTCAGCGGTTGGAGCTCATCCGCGGGTATAGTGAGGTTGAGCGCCCAGGACTTGGTATGATTTATTTTGAGGCCCGATGCCTGTTCATATAGACACAGAACCTCGTGAAGCACCGGCAGGGATTCACTGGGGTGTGTGAGAGTGAGGATCAAGTCGTCGGCAAATAGCGCCACTTTGTTGTCCCTCCCCCCGTGGGCTATTCCATGTATTCTGTGGTCGCGCCGTATCATTGCCGCTAGTGGTTCCACCACGAGGGCGAACAAGAGTGGCGAGAGCGGGCACCCCTGCCTCGTACCTCTATGTATCTGCAGCGGCGGTGTTAGTTGGCCGTTCACTCTGACCCTGGCTTGCGGCCCAAGGTACGGGGCCATAATGCTAGTTATCATTCTAGGACCTAGACCGAGCCTCCGGAGCACCGCCCTCAAGAAGGTCCAGTCCACCCGGTCGAAGGCCTTCTCCGTGTCAAGCGAGAGAAGGCAAGCCGGAATGTCCCAGTGTCGTGCCTTGCCCACCAGGTGCGCCAGTCGGCATACATTGTCCGCCCCTTGTCGGTCCCTAATGAAACCCACCTGATCCGGGTCCACAAGCCCCGGCATGTAGGGGTCTAATCGCTTGGCCAAGATCTTGGTATAGATCTTCAGATCCGTATTTAAGAGGGCGATAGGTCTGTAGGAAGCACAGAGCGCAGGATCTTTTCCGGGTTTTGGGATCAACGCAATCTCCGCCATTCCCATGTCGGAGGACGAACCAGACGCGTCGGAGAAGGAGTGATAGAGCCTGAGCAGATAGGGACGGAGCTGGGTTTGGAACACTTGATAAAAGATCAACGGGAGGCCATCCGGTCCTGGGGTTTTCCCGGTGGGGAGTTCCTTAATGGCCGCCGAGACCTCCTCTTCCAGTATGGGCTCCTCCAGTTCCGCAGCACAAGCCGGCGGCAACGGAGTCCCCTCGTAGTCGTCGAGGACAGCTGCTCGCGCCTCCTGCGATGTGGGTGCCCCCGCGTACAGGGAGGTGTAGTAGGCCACAAAGGCATCCTGTTTTGTCTTCTCCGTGACGGCCGTGGAGCCATCTTGACAGTGGAGTTTAGCGATATGGGCTTTGGCTGTTCTCGCTCTCAGCTGTCTGGCCAACATACGCCCCACCTTGTCTCCGCCCTCATAGTATTTTTGCTTCAGCGCTAGTAAGGAGTACTCTGCCTTGTTAGTGCGTAGAAGACGCAATTGTCCCCTGAGGTTAGCTAGCTTCCGTCTGGACGCTAGGGAAAATCGAGTCCTGTCCTGCGTCTCCGCCTGCTTGATTTCGCCCTTAAGCTTAGACTCCAGCTTGTGGCTCTCCCGTCGTCTTGCGATCGCTAGGGACGTGATGTGTCCCCGTATGGTGGCCTTAAAGGCGTCCCATACTACCGGGAGGGGTGTCTCGGGTAGATCATTGATGGTGAAATACGAGTCTATGGCTTCGCGGATGCTAATCACATCGTCCGGGTCTCGGAGGACACCCGGTGGGAGGGTCCAGCGTCGCTCCCGTGGGCCGCACGCCAGGGGGTCCTGCAACGTAAGCTCCACATGTGCGTGATCCGACAGCGAGATATCCGAGATGGCAGCCTGCAGCGTGTCCCGGGCAAGGTCTAGGGAGGTGAAAATGTAGTCGATGCGCGAGTATGTTCGGTGGGAGTGGGAATAAAAGGTGTAGTCTCGGACCCCCGGGTTGTGGTAGCGCCACGCGTCGACCAGTCCCAAGTCCGAGATCTGTGACCTGAGCGTAGAGGACATCGCTCCCGCGCCGCCGCACGCGTTTTCCCCGCGATCTATATCTGGGTCCCACACTAGGTTAAAATCTCCACCCAGGATTGTACGCGGTTCATCAGACTTGAAGTGGGCCCTCAGGAGTGACTGGAGATATTTGTCCTGCGACTGGTTGGGTGCGTATACATTACCTAGGGTGTACTGTATCCCCCCCATCTGCACCGCAGCCCGAATGAAGCGCCCATCACTGCTCTTGTATGGTTTGGTGGGCCCCTGTCTACAGCCCGGTCTACACAGGATTGCCACCCCTGCCGTCTTGGTGTCAGCCGATGCCCAGAATTGTGTGGGGTATCTAGGGTGTGCCATGCGCTTAGTGTCCCCCCGTAGGAGATGCGTCTCCTGTAAAAATATGATGTCGGGGGAGTGATGGAGAAGGTAGCGCCATATCTGGTTCCTTTTGTTGGGGGAGTTCAGCCCCTTGACATTGAGAGATAGGATCTTTAGGGGCTTGGGAGCAGTCACCGCCATAACACTAGGGGGGATGTTGCCGCTTTATCACCCAGCACCCTCCACCCCGCAGGGGTGGGAATATTCACCTCCCTCCGCCACCACTGCTGCAGTTCCATGGGTGCATCCGCAAGGGTCTCGGGACTGTCACCCCACCAGTGGGCAAAAGGGGGGATATCATAGGGACAGCACGGGAGAAAAGTAGGAGAAGTAGATAGAGTGGGAAAGCAAAGAGAACAGAGAGAGTAAGGAACCACGACGGGCCAACAGGGCCCTATCACAATGTCCCATGTTCCGGACATCCTCTACCCGAGGGTTTGGATGGTCTCAGGAATGTCACTTCCTACGGGACAGAATGGGGGGGGGTTCTGTTGAGTATATAGGTCCCGGTAGCCACGGAGCCCGTCTGCCCCGCTGCCCAGGGCGGAGTTGGGGGAAGTGAGTCTAATGTATCTCAAAAACGGGGAAGGCTGAATAACTTCTACAGGAGTACCTGGGTCCAGCAATGGGGGCAAGTTCCTGTAGTAAAAGGCCGCCAGGATGTATCCTCTCGATCACCCCAAGGGGTCCAACAGCTGACCATGGCATAATCAGCCCGTCCGAGCCGCGCCTATTGTTCAGTTGTCCCCCTGTAGAGATTCGGCAGGTTGTAGGGCTAAGCATGCGCTTCCCCCTTGTTGCCGGGGTGCGGGAGTTCGTGCAAGCTCTAGGAATGTAGGTGGCGCCATAACGCCCATCAGTGAGCGTCCGGTCGCAGAGGTTCCCATTCCCGCACAGGTGTTTGTAGTGGCAGTTCCCTCGGCGATCGGTGGTCATTGAAGCATGGAGACTGGCCAATCGGGGGTCACGGTGTATGAGGTTTCGCGGGGTGCTCCTCGCGGTCGCTCTCAAGGGAGCGAATGTGGTCTATGATGTCTTGCTTGGCCTGGGATGTGGAGAGGTCGTCCTTCGGGGTCGTCCGGCGACGCCGGGTCACCGTGGTCCAGTCCGGTCGAGCCGGGGGTCTCTCCTGTCACCTGGGGTGGGATGGGCTATGTTCGGGGGATTCCGAGAGTCAAATCAGTTGCGCCGCCTCATTATAGGAGCGGAGTGTTCTGCGCTTGTCACCCCAGCGAAAGATCAGGGCGAAGGGGTGCCCCCACTGATAGGGGATGTCAAGAGCCCGCAGTTTTTCTGTCACAGGGCGGAAGACTCTCCTTCTATGCAGCGTGTTGGGTGCCAGATCTTGGTAGATTTGGATCTTATGCCCTCCGAATTGTAGGTCCTGCTTGTCCCTTGCCGCTTTCATTATAGCCTCCTTCTCCGTGAAGTAGTGTACTCGGGTAATTATATCCGGGAGAAGGCCCGTCTTGCCTCCTGCGCTGAAGACTCGATGTGCGCGGTCCAGAATTGGTAGGGAGGCCCCCTCTCCGCCTCGCACCTCGTGCAGGAGCTGAGCCGTGTAGGCCATGATGTCAGTCCCTTCCTTTCCGAGTGGTACGCCACGGATTCGGAGGTTGTTGCGGCGCCCCCTATCCTCAAGGTCCTCCTGTTGGACCTGGAGCTCGATGTTTTGCTCCTCCAGGGCCGCCACCCTTTGCCACAACTGCTCGACATCCTCAGTGCGCGTGTCGACAATTTTTTCAAGTCCATCGACCCTGTCTCCCAGTTCTGTGACTTCTTTGCGCATTTCTTTGACGCAGGTATGCACCTCCGCCCGCAGGGACCCTATCTCGGATTTTAAGTCTGCCATGAAAGAGGACATAAAGGCCTGGGTCACCGGGGGAGAGTCGGTGGCAGGCGGCGGCGTTTCTTCGTTTAGGGCCGACGCCCCTGCTTTGCCCCACATGGCAACCACCGACGTGCCCTTGTATGCCGTCGCCGGGTCCGCCTTGCTCCCTCCTCTGCCTCGGGTCATCGTCCACCCTGAGCGTAATGTCCCTTGTCGCGGGCACGGCTCCTCAATGGCGTCGCCGGGGTGTGGGGATAGCGCGGAGCGCCACCAGCCCTCCACTCTCCACCCAAGTACTCCCCCACGTGCAAGCTCGCTCTGTCCGTAAGGTGGGGTGTAGATCTGGATCCTCCTGTCGCCACCAGCACGCCGCACAGGCCAGCCCCCCCTCAGGCTCCGGGTGTCACTCCTCTCATCCCTCGGGGAATGGCGTCGCCTTCAGGGAGTGGCGCTGATCACCCCGGGGCCCCACAATCAGCGCAGGGGTACTCACAGGTCTGCCGCAGCTCTGTTCCCTCGCTCCAGTCCGGCCGGTCCAGCCCCGGGGGCGCAGATGCCTGTGGTCGCAGTGGCCGGAGGGGCCGAGATGCCAGGCAGGGGGAGTTCTAGCGCGGGAAAGCTCGCTGGGCATACCGGCCTCCGCTTCTGCCGGTCCCCTCTCACCCCCAACTGGGTCGCCTGGGCAGGTCCAATGGGCCTCCCTCCCCGTGCAGGCTGGGCCGGAGGGGCGTCTCGAGCGCTGTGTTTGGAGCGCTAGTTGCAATGCTGCAGATCACCGTGGGTCTCGGGGAACGCCGCTATCTTGGAGTCAGGCAAATCCTGGCCGGCTCCAGCCCTCCGCAGCAGCCCTCTCCAGGGACTCTCACCCCAGGGACGGGTGGAGGTGGTAGCCGGGCGCTCCTCACCTCTCCGCAGCCTCGCAGGAGGCTCTCGCTGGTTTGGGGGGTCCAGTGCAGCCCTCAGCGTCAGGCTAGGCTGCAACGACGGGGCGGCGCCATCTTTGGCCTCACGTGATGTCGGAGCGCGCTCCGCGAGGAGGCTGCAGGTCGGCTCCCAGGCATCCACGGGCTCAAGCCCGGCAACCGGAGGGCACCCCACGGGGCGAGGCAGCACAGCCCACGGTCCCCAGCCACGGCCAGGGGATAGGGCATCTGCAGAGGCGCAGTCACCCAGGTGCCGGTCCCCCGTCGCAGGACCAAGATGGCGGGCGGGCCCCCCGGCGGTAAGACGTCCAAGCCCTCCGGCCCATGCTCCCCTGCTTCCCTCGCCGGGTCTGCCCCGCCAGCGGCCGCCCCACGCTCTAGACACCAGCAGCTGTGCAGGTACTCCTTTCAGTAGCCCCCGAATGTCGCTTTAACAGGCTAATGCAGGCAACGGGGCGACAGAGCTCGCCCGTGGCACTTCCGATCACATTGCAGTCTTGGCCACGCCCCCCCTTTGAGTCTTTTTTACAACATTTTTCAAACCCCAAAGGGCTACCACAAAACCCACCACAAGGGGTACCTGCAGTCCAACTGCAGTACATAGAGCTCCAGCTCAGATTGTCTTAAAAAAATATGGCAAGCTCTTCTGAGGTCATAGATTTAATGACCTAGGAGACTTACAGTTTCGTTTATGTTTCAGGGGGACTTCTGTACTCCCTGCAGTCCCTCCCCAACATTTAAAATATGGTTGGTGGTGCCCCTCCCACTTTGAGAGGAACAACCAAGCTCCAAAAAATATATGTTAGAAACCGCTGCAGGGCGTTAAGGGACACTACTTCTCTTGAGTTCTGAATAATAAATGAGCATTATTATTCATTTTTTAAATTATATATATATATATATATATAAGTTCCAAAGTCCGCTCTAGAAACACTGACTGCGGCCCCTCGGGAGGTGGCACAGATGCCGGCCGAGCAAGCCGGTAAATCAAGTACAAAGTTCCAGGTTTAAGCAGTGCTCTCAGTCCGCAAAACAACACGACGCCGCTGTAATCTCCAAGGGTGTTTATTTAAACTAACAACATGTTTCGGCTGCGGACAGCCTTGTTCACGTCAGTTTGTAAACAGTTTCCGTGGCTAATAAAGTGTCGGGAAGGCAAACATAAAAATGGGACTTGAATACCACTTTTGTTTTCACATGATTAAACAGATAAACAAAACATAATTGCAAGCGACATTCAAATTCATGTACCAGGATTTGCACAAAATTAATATTAGATTTCAATGCACAAAATTAAATGTTTCGTACAAAGGTGATAGAATATACATCAACTTAATAACAAAATGTGCTCTTGTCTCGCTGATATTTATAACGCTACTTAATGAAAAAGCAATAAGCGATCAGCCCACAGGGAAACGCTGCATTCGCCGCCATGTAAAAAGTTTTGCAGGGGCGATACGGGACTACATGTTGCTATGGCAACCAACCGTTTGTGTAAAGCCCGTATGTAAACACATCTCCAAGATGGATAAACAGTGGCAATAACATGAAATAAATATTAATTTTGTGCAAATCCTGGTACATGAATTTGAATGTCGCTTGCAATTATGTTTTGTTTATCTGTTTAATCATGTGAAAACAAACGTGGTATTCAAGTCCCATTTCTATGTTTGCCTTCCCGACACTTTATTAGCCACGGAAACTGTTTACAAACTGACTTGAACAAGGCTGTCCGCAGCCGAAACATGTTGTTAGTTTAAATAAACACCCTTGGAGATTACAGCGGCGTCGTGTTGTTTTGCGGACTGAGAGCACTGCTTGAACCTGGAACTTTATACATATATATATATATATATATATATTTATATATTCATATTAACCCCTTTGTCCCCACCATTTAAGGACCACCTGGACAATTCCAGGATTCTCGTATTATTTATTAAAGCAGTGCTGCTCACCAATGCATTTCAGCCATTGCCTTGTTCACGGTACAGGCTACGGCTGAAACGCTTTGGTGAGGCAGCATTGCTTTATTAAATAATACGAGCATCCAGGAGTTGTCCTGGTGGTCCTTAAATGGTGGGGACAAAGGCGTTGATGTTTTGGGTTGTCAGTGACCAACCAGAACCGCCACGCCGGGTCTCCAGATTTCATTGTTGTGAAAAAATATATATATATCTGCACACATGTATGTGTATGTATATGTACATATGTATACATGTATGTATGCATACATACATATACAAATATGAATTCATTTCCCGTCTTTCCTCAACACAATTCCATTCACCTTCTGAATGATATAGGAGATGCCACAAATCCATTATGGTTCCATTTATATTTTATGTTTCCATTCTCAAGACCAAAGTGACTCCTGCTGATAATTCCAGGCTGATGCATTTTGGGCAAAGGTTAAAGGGACATTATATTTCCGAAATACAATTTTTAAAACTTTGGGAATTCACTGAATAAAACAAAAGGTTACAGGCATGTTATAGTTAAGAAACAGAATTTTAAAAACCTTAGAAATTCACTGAAAAAAAACAAAGGTTACAGAGACGTTATAGTTAGGTTCACATTTCACTCACACAAAACCAGTGAAATTCAGCAGTTACCTTAGCTAACTATAACTTACACCCTCAAAGGGCACTGCATATGACCTCACATATTACATTACTCATGACATGGTCAGTGACAGCACCGATGACAACACTGATGACATCTCAAAGGACATCATTAATGACTTCATCCTGTGAGTGTAAGTTTTTTTTAAATGTTTTTGAGACTTAAATATATATACTAAGCTACAGCATAAGTTAAATTACTATTCTTTCTATACTTGTAATTAGTCATACTATTTTTAACAAATCTCTTCTGAGTGACTGTATCAGTGTGTGAGTAGATATCTGAGTGTCTGTATCGCTGTGTGAGGGTTGTATGGATGTGTTAGTGGGTATGTGAGTAGCTGTATGGGTGAGCGAGTGGCGGTGTGGGTGGCTGTGTTGGAGAGTGAGAGGGTGGGCTAGTGGCTGTATAGGTGAGTTAGTGGCTGTGAGGGTGGCTGCATAGGTATGTGAGTTGGTGTGTGAGTGGCAGTATAGATGACTGAGTGGCTGTATGGGTGAAGAAGTAGGTGTGTGAGTGGCTGTATGGGTGAGTAAATGTGTGAGTGGCTGTAAGGGTGAGTGAATGGGTGACTTTGACCATCCATTTCCAAACAAATCAGATCGAAGCGACAGGCACATAGCCAAATGAGCTACCTTGCTGTAGATAAGTCCAGTTCAGGCTTCGAGCACCTGGGAAAGGATTTGATCTAGACTGAAGTGCCCTAGTGAGGTTCCGTGAATCCTGAACCCGTTTCATAAAGGTCATGCTTTCATTACGAATTTGGTATTAGCGAACCGTAACCAGTTAGTACGGCAAGCATGAGTGTTTTCGTCACGTTACACCGATGGATTCACTACGTATTTAGGGATTCGTTCTGAACCCTCGGGTTCCATTTTGTGTATGGCAGCCATTTTGTGGTTGCCCTCACATAGGCCGATGACTGCGGCCGAACGAGTCTTTAGCACACGTACACTTTAGCTGACTTCTGAATGACCTGAGCGAACGACCCTCTTGCCTGGAGCCAAACTTGTTAGGCCAGTTCCTTTCCCAGTAGCTGATCAAGATTGAGGATCAAGGCACAGGACATCATAAACCTTTTATTGCACGCAAATATGTCTTATCTTACTCACACCTGTCTCTGCTCCTTTCTTTATGGTCCGTTTACGATGGGGATGTGCCCGTTTTTATTATGGGTTCGATCGACCTGTCTGATGAAGAATGTTGGGTTTGACCAATGATCGATTATGGGCTGGGCAACTGAAAAGTGGGTTTTACCGTCATGCGATACCTCTGATCTGGAGGCATGTGATTGGACAGTTTGTAAATGTAAGGTATTTGTCTGGAATGTGATTTTTGGCATAAAAAGGATGGCTTGCTTTGTAAAATTGAGCAGTCTCCTGAGAACTCATACCGTGTTGACTTCTAGGACTTCTGTAACTGGCTGCAGCCAATAAATTTGATCTTTGACGTCACCAAGAAGATTCCGTGTCTCTGTGTTTAGAAGACAGGTGATACCCGAAGACTTTGGGCGTTGCCCCTGGCGCCGCCGGGTCTTAAATAACCCGGTTCTTCATTTGGCGCCCAACGTAGAGCGACTTCAGCGGTACCGGTCCAAGCCTGAAGATCGTGAGGAGCTTCGTGTGAAAATTCTGGAGGAAGGCCTGCCACTTCATCGACCCCTGTATGTCGTCGTGGTCCGAAAGTCTTTGCTGCGAGGTTCCCCGCTTTCCGACGGCTACGAAGGACTGCTGCCCTGCTGTCGCCCTGTCTTGGAGCCTTTGATGATTTGTAGAGCGAGACGATAGACGGATCTTCTGGCGACGTAATCGATACTTCAGTTAAGTATGAGTGGAGCGTCTCCCAGTCCTTAGTTTTTGGGTATCCCTTGGGATCTTTGATTTGGAACTTGCAAGCTTCAAAGCCGAGGGACTCGTGTATTCACGAGAGTATCGTATTCGATACTCCCTTGAAGTTTGAAGCTAGACTAGTGAGCGAAGATGCCTGGTCTTAGCAGACTTGGAAGGATATTTTGTTGTGGTCAAAATAGGGATTCCCGATTGGAGGACTCATGTCCGGTTCCTCCGATTGGAACTCCAACCTATGAGCTCTATGTGAAACATGGCGTGGGCCCCATTACGTATAATGAAGTGTGGATTCAGTACACTAGAAAGGATGGTGTCCTCAAATGGCCCTAATATGGTAGTTTTGACACGGAAGTTTTAGATAATTTAGAGGTTAGACTTTTTAAGAAGAAAGCCTGGCCGGCGATGTTCGACTCTTTCTGCCTATGGCGAAAGGAAGCCAAACAGAAAGAAATTAAATTAGCGAAGAAGAATAAAAGAGAAAAGGGTATCTCGATAATGCAAGCTGCTATACAGTTTAAAGATAACGAAGAAGAACAAGCGAGTGAGCAGTTGCACAGGCAACGTAAAATGGCGATTGATAAATGCTACCCAGTTTTGCCACCTCCTCAGCAAGATGCGATGAAGGACCTTGTGAAAGATCCTTTGATGTCACATTTGTTGACTTCGCCACCCCCTTATGCGCAGAGTGCTACAGCACCTCCGCAACCTTTAGTCGCGCAACCTCCGATTGCTTTGCATCTTGCTATTGCACAGCCGCCAGCTCCTCTTCAGTTGGCTCCTACTCCTCTGGTGCAGCCTTCTCAAGGGCCGTCGACTTTGCTACCTGCTCCGTCTTTAATTCCTACGACTTTTCTGCCTGTTCTCGCTGCCTCTTCTGCTACTGCTCCTACATAACTGCCTCTCAGTCCGCTTTATCTCCTGTCCTGTCAACTTCTCCTTCTGTTCGACAGAGAATGACGGACACTGTTACTATTCTTTTGTCTCCTTTCTTTGGGTCATTGAGCGCGACCCCCATTTCAGAGCGTAAGCAATTGCGTAGCCAAATACCTGGTCCCACGGAGAGGACAGTATTAGATCATTTAGCGCGTAAATGGGTTACTGATTCTGCAAGATATGATTTAGAGTCTGTCATGAATGTCTTCCGCCAATGGGAAGCACTGAAGCAGAGATATGTTTTTGACAAGATGTGTGTGTTCCTTTGTGAAGAATGGGAAGATGGAGCAAACTCCGTCTGAGTTGTTCCGTGTACAGTCTGAATTTGCAAAAGGCATTATTGTGGGTCTCGACGTCGAAAGAGCAGTAGCGACACTGCTTTCGTTCAGGAGCGAGTCTCCTTCTCGGTCGCTTTTTGAGCCTGACCCTTCTGTTAGGAGGAAAGTGAGACAGTATCCCATGAGAGAAGTTCCTCCTGTATGGAAGGAAGCTGTTCAGGCTGATGCCCCTAATAACATTGATGCCGTACTGGCTCATTTTCAACGCGTTTGGGTGCATGTTCCATGGAAACGTGCTGAAATTTTGGCTCTTAAGCAGACTTTGCCTGACCCCCGTAAAAATCCTGCAGGATATTATAAGGAATTATCACAGACCGCAGACTCATGTGTTATGAATCTAGCTGATATAGACATGTTGTTTGGAAATGTGGTCCCACAACCTTTATGGGGATTGATTCCTCATTCTGATCATGCGCCGGAGTTAGGTGATACATGGGCTAATATTGGTGCTGCGGATGCGCGACAAGTTGGTGGTGCTAAACCTGAGCCTTTAGTTGCAGATCTTCCTGGTAAGATCGTTACCTACATGAAAACTTTAATGCCTGCTATGCGAGTAAATTGGGACAAATTGTCTGCGTGTAAGCAGAAGAAGGATGAAACTGTATCTGATTTCTTCACTAGGTTTGAAGAAACGTTCATTGACCATAGTGGTCAAGACATGAGTACAGAGGGTGGTCAACAGTTGTTTGTTGATAAGTTTGTGCATAACTTACTTCCCGAGTTATGTACCAAGATAAAGGATTCAGAGAGTTCTTGGGCTGTTTCCTCGTCAGCACAGATATTGGCTACTGCACAATACTACGAAAATAGGGATAAGGATGAGAAGGATAGAGCAGACAAGAAGACTAAGAATTTGAAGACCAAAGTTCTTTTACAGCAAGCGTACCCGCCACGTAATAACCAACGTGATTATCAGCAACCTCAGCAGTTTCAGCGGAACTCGCAAAGGTTCGAGCCCTCTCAACCGCGTTTTCCTGTAGGCCCTCAAGCGATTGCAAAAATGAGTGAGCCAATTACACAGAGAGAAGTGCGTGCTTTTCTGGGTATTACGTCGTACTGTCGACAGTGGATTCAGAATTTTTCGCTTCTTGCGAAACCTTTGATAGCTCTTACTGTTAAGGGTACTCCAAATCCTATTCCTTGGACCGATGAATGCCAGACAAGTTTTTCCGAATTGCGCGATGCATTGTGTTCGGCTCCTGTGTTGGGTACTCCCGACTACAGTAAGCCTTTTACACTTCATATCCACGAGAGAGAGGGATGTGCGTTGTCAGTGTTGACACAATCTTTTGGGGACAAGCAGCGTCCATGTGCGTATTTCTCGTCGACCTTGGATCCGGTAGCTAGAGCGTTGCCGAGTTGTTTGAGAGCCGCAGCAGCTGTTTCCATTCGACAGTCTGCTGGTTTGGTGATGAATAATGCACTGATTGTGATGGTTCCACATGCAGTGGATACTTTGTTAAACAGGACCAAGACACAGCACTTAACTAGTGCTCGATTGTCAGGTTACGAGTCGACACTTTTAGCGAGTCATGTGCACATAAAGAGATGCAACACGTTGAATCCAGCTACGTTGTTGCCGATTTCAGTAGAGATAGACGTTTTGGAACAGCATGATTGCTTTCTCAGGACAGAAGAGGAAACGAAAGGGAGAGTAGATCTTAGGGACACTCCTCTTGTGAAGTGTGATGGTACCTTATGGGTGGATGGTTCATGCTTCAAGCTTCCAAATGGTGATACGACTGTGGCATATGCTGTTACGACTTTGCATACGATTGTGGAAGCTGCACGTATCCCACATAATTCAGCTCAAGCAGCAGAGTTGATTGCACTTACGAGAGCGTGTGTGTTATCGAAAGGAAAAAGAGTGATCATATACACCGACAGCCAGTATGCGTTTGGTGTGGCTCATAGTTTTGGACGCTTGTGGAAGGAACGTGGGTTCCTCACGTCTCATGGAACGAAGATTCAGAATGGCCAGTTGGTGAATGAGCTTCTTGAGTCACTTACCTTGCCGTTGCAAGTTGCGATTGTGAAATGCAGTGCACACAAGAAGGTTACCGATGATGTTGGTCGCGGTAATGCGTTTGCAGACGAAGTTGCGAAGGATGTGGCGAGGGATGTGATGAGTCGAATGTATGTCTCAGGCCCTGCAAGATGGATTGGTGATGTTGGAATGTGTGAGGATACGATAGAAAGTGTGAAGTCTATTCAAGCTGAAGCTACAGAGAGAGAGTTGAGCGTATGGAGAGAGAGTACGGGTAAATTGGATGCGAATGGTTGTTGGGTTGAGTTGTCAGAGCATCAGCGATGGTTGTTACCCGACGCGTACGTGCTTGCAGTGGTTACGATGGCGCATGGAATGGCTCTTATCAGTGAAAGGGATTTGTAAGTTGTTGGCTCCAGTATGGTAAAATGCTGGAATTCCTAAGTGTGCAGAGAATGTGGTCAAGAATTGTATGGTTTGTCTGAAGTACAATCCTGGTAAGGGAACTCCAACTCCAGCTGGTCATTTTGCGCCTCCAACGTATCCGTTCGAGGTTTTGCAGCTAGATTTCATCCACATGGAGAGGTGCAACAATTTGAAATATGTACTCGTAGTTGTTTGTGCCTTTTCGAGATGGGTAGAAGCATATCCCTTAAAAGATAATACTGCCTTATCCACAGCTAAAGCCCTCGTTAAGGAGTTTTTCCCTAGGTATGGTTTGCCGAGAATGGTCTGGAGTGACAATGGGAGTGAATTTGTGGGTCAAGTGATGAAGAGAGTGTGTGAGGGTTTAGGAATCCGACAAAAAATCCACGCTGCAAATCACCCACAATCAGCTGGTCTAGTGGAGTGTTATAATGGCACTCTTAAGTTAAAACTTGCCAAGATACAGGCGAGCTCTGGTCTTAAATGGCCTGACGCGTTGCCATTAGCACTGTTGTCAACTAGGATGACTGTACATTCTCGAGTGGGACTTAGTCCCAATGAAATAATTTTTGGTCGCCCGGCAAACATATGGGGAGTGCCGAGGCCGACGAAATTCAGCGAGATTGAACACCCTGTATTGCTTGACTATTTGTATGATTTGACGGCTAAATTGCGTGTGTTACACCAACAGGTTCATGATACATTGCCTCAGGCTTCTGAAGATCCAGGACACGCCATCGATCCTGGCACCTGGGTTCTAATCAAGAATTTTCAGCGGACAAAGAACGATCAGCCTCGTTGGATTGGTCCCTACTTGGTGCTGTTATCTACGCGATCTGCAGTGCGAGTGCAAGGAAAGAAGAACTGGATCCATGGCGTACATTGTAAGAGGGTCCCTTTGCCTCTGCCGTACGACCGATGGGTCCAGGAGGGTATTCCTGACTCGGAAACTGACACTGTGACTCGTTTTCTGCCTTTTAGTTCTGAGCGTGAAAGCGACGATCTTCTGCAAGAAACTGTGCCACCGTCAGTTCGATTGGACACTACTGAGCCTGAACTTTTATTCCCTCGATCAGACATTGCCTGATAAAGGCCGTTATAATTTGCGACCAAGAGTCATGGGACAAATAAACTGAGAGATTTTTCTTTTTGCTATTTATTTTTTGAAATTCAGATCTCCCATCAGAGAAACTGTTTTGACCGATTTTTGTTTTTCGAACCGCCATCCGCGTTCAGCTGTAAGGTCGCGGTGTCAAGTCTTTGGAGTGCAAGCCGAAGACGTTAGGTCGACGGTTCTGGTTGGTCCTAGGGCGTTCCCTGGACTGACAGACGCATTCCTTAGCACGGAACACCCAACAGCCGCGAACAGCACGGTTAGAGGATGGAGTTTTTCAAGATGGAGAGACCTGTTGAAGAATTAACTTTTAAGAGCAAAATGTGTCGAATTATGAGTAGGAAGTGTTTTTTAATATTATGTCTTTTTATGTTACTTAGCATGATTATGTTTTTAATGGGATATATTATATTCTCTTTTCAAGTGACGTTTGCACCTACTACACAGCCCATACCTTCTTCTACTGTTTCTTCGCATTCTTTTCATCCTCTGCCTGAACATGAATACGTTAGAAGATTGGAATTCGTTGATAACTCCTTTGTTCAGCTTTTGCACCAACACCAACTAGTAGTGAACACGACTAACTGTTGGGTGTGTGGCCTTATGGCTCATACTACTGATAAAGGTATTCCTTATCTGGTCCTGCCATTCAGCTATAATGGGTCTGTGTGGGCATACAGAACGATGTTTATCTATGCTCGTGAAGTCTACCCCGTACGTTCTGTGAAGGACAATCCAAAGAATAGTGCTCTAGTTAAGGGTATAGTCGATATGATTAGAGGAGTAAGTTCCTATGAGACAATCCCGAAAGATGAGACACTAGCGTATATTGGATGGAACGTGACTGGATATGGAGTTAGCCTGAGTGAGAACCAGCGAGCGAAAAGATCCTCTCCAAATTGGATCGTACCCCATCAGGGTCATCTTTGTCTGCAAGGAAATGGCAAGAATCCAAGAGCTCAGTTAGGGAAGAGTATCTGCACTGAGACGTATGTTTTTGCGTCCCAGACTTCCCCATCGTTTCTAGCAGCTAAGGGTACCTATTTTGTCTGTTACGATAGAGCGTACACATGGTTGCCCCCTGATTTCTCGGGCACATGTTTTGTCTCGTTCCTGTTGCCTCCCACCTACACAGCTGCGGCAGATTACCACAAGACGAGAGTTGTCAGAGGTGTCTTCAGTAAAGAAGATACTGCAGGACAAGAATTAGGAGATTTCTGGAAGGGTTTTCTGCCGTTTTTGGGACCGATGGTTAACAGCAGGAACATACGGCAATTGACGAGAGTGGTTGAGTCCACGGTAGTTGAAACTGCCGGTGCCCTTAGTAACTTAACTGCTGAGCTCCAGTCGGATCGCCTTATGACTCTCCAGAACAGAGTTGCGTTAGATGTCATACTTGCAGATAGAAGAGGGGTATGTAAACTGATTCAATCGAGCTGCTGCGTTTTCATTCCAGACAATGCTCCAACAGTATACCAGGCCATTTCCAAGTTACATAAGATCTCCGAATCTATACACGTGGATAAAGGAGATTGGTCGTTGATGGGATGGTTCTGGGAACTGTTATGCACCTGGTGTTGGAAGATTCTGATGGTCATTGGGATAGCTTTAGCGATTCTTTTCCTGTTCTGTCTCTGTGTGCAGTGCGCTCCTGCCATATGTGGCCTCTGTGCTACTACGTGTACAAGGAGCCCTGTCCCAAGAGAGGTACTAAGTAATAGGATCATGCTTCAGCAACATCTTGATGATCTGATGAATATAGACCTGGACTCAGATTGACGTGAGTGTAGGTTATTGCCTATGTAAGGGCAAAAGGAGGGGCTGAGGTTACGTGAATCCTGAACCCGTTTCATAAAGGTCATGCTTTCATTACGAATTTGGTATTAGCGAACCGTAACCAGTTAGTACGGCAAGCATGAGTGTTTTCGTCACGTTACACCGATGGATTCACTACGTATTTAGGGATTCGTTCTGAACCCTCGGGTTCCATTTTGTGTATGGCAGCCATTTTGTGGTTGCCCTCACATAGGCCGATGACTGCGGCCGAACGAGTCTTTAGCACACGTACACTTTAGCTGACTTCTGAATGACCTGAGCGAACGACCCTCTTGCCTGGAGCCAAACTTGTTAGGCCAGTTCCTTTCCCAGTAGCTGATCAAGATTGAGGATCAATGAGCAGGACATCATAAACCTTTTATTGCACGCAAATATGTCTTATCTTACTCACACCTGTCTCTGCTCCTTTCTTTATGGTCCGTTTACGATGGGGATGTGCCCGTTTTTATTATGGGTTCGATCGACCTGTCTGATGAAGAATGTTGGGTTTGACCAATGATCGATTATGGGCTGGGCAACTGAAAAGTGGGTTTTACCGTCATGCGATACCTCTGATCTGGAGGCATGTGATTGGACAGTTTGTAAATGTAAGGTATTTTTCTGGAATGTGATTTTTGGCATAAAAAGGATGGCTTGCTTTGTAAAATTGAGCAGTCTCCTGGGAACTCATACCGTGTTGACTTCTAGGACTTCTGTAACTGGCTGCAGCCAATAAATTTGATCTTTGACGTCACCAAGAAGATTCCGTGTCTCTGTGTTTGGAAGACAGGTGATACCCGAAGACTTTGTGCGTTGCCCCTGGCGCCGCCGGGTCTTAAATAACCCGGTTCTTCACTAGTTTGTCAAGGGTTGGGGGTGATGGGGGTACAGGTGCTCGGGGAGATCTTTCCTAACTCCGGTCTCAGTGGAACGGGGGAGAATTATGCAACATGGCATTATTATAATATGTTTTCTAAATGCACGTTGCACAGATTAAATGTGCACTGCCCTGTAAATCCTTTGTGTGAGAAATCTACCCATTTTGCATTTCACTGAATTGGGCTTCCAATGCAACAACTTCTGACTATCAGCACATTCAATTTTACGTTACAGAGGTATGTGTTCACATACATGCAAACACAGTAGAAATCTTGGCAATTGTACTCGTTGGGAGTCTATCTATTGCAGGAAATCTCATATGCAATCTCAATCAGTCAAAATTGTTTGCTGTCTGCCTATACGCCTCACCATTTTCAACTGTCACTACCTGCCACTGTATAGTTACCTGAGCTAACTGTAACTTACACACCTGCAATGCACTGCTTATGACCTAACATGTTACACCACTCATGACACGGTCAGTGACATCACTGATGACAACACTGATGACATTTCAAATGACATCACTTATGACATCATCCAGTGAGTGTGTTTCATAAAGTTTCTGAGACTTAAAGATATATACCAAGCTACTCATAAGTTAAATGACAATTGTTTCTGTACTACTAATGAGTGATACTATTTCTAACATATGTCATCTGATCTATAATCCTGTTTTTAAAGTTGGTGTACTATTTATCAGTAAACTAGTATCTACACTGACACATATCACCTGCTGATTTATTTTATTTATTTGAAAGGTTTTATGAAGCGTGAATATGACCCGTATGACCTGTACGGGTATCAGAGCGCTGTACAAAGGAGCGGATGTGAAAGGAGGTAGAGGCATGAATACAGCACCTTAAAAAACCTTAGCAAGCACAAAAAAGAGAAACAACCCATCTTATGGGACATGTAAAGTGTCAGGTGAGCAACATATCTTATGGAGCATGTTGAGAGACAAAATTACAACGATGAGAATAGGTATCAATGATTATCAAGGAAATAAAAGTTAGATAAGGTGGCCTTGGGATAATTGCTGTAGATGGTCATTCAGGAGTACCCATTTAACTTGTTAACTGAATGAGGCGGTAGAGGGGTTAGATCGGATCTCGGGAGGAAGAGCGTTCCATATTTTTGGCGCAAGACCAGAGAAGGCACGGTTGTATGTTCTTTTCTTTCTTAATTTTTCAGGTTTCAACAGAAGGATCTTAGAGCTTCTTAGGGTCCAATGCAAACCAGATAGTTCAAGGTTTCTTGCCAGGTAAACAGGGGTATTGTAGTGAATAGCTTTGTGTGTCAGGCAGGCTGATGTATGTGTATGGTAGTGCTTTGCGGCAGTCTAGTCTGTTCTTTGAGATTTCACTCCACAGAGATTTCTGAGTATAAACCTGTTTCATGGTATACTGGCCAGTTTCCTTAAGCTTCTGTCCTTTGCGATAAATGACTGAATTAGTAGATAGCAATAAATTCATCAGTGCACTAAGACCTTTCTCTAGGCTGATTGTTCAGTGCAGTAGAAATTTTCTACAGAATGACCTCTGTGCTCACACCTTCCTTCAGGAAGAAGAAGAATTTTACTAGTGGTTTGTGACACAGTGGCCTGTCTGCTAACACCTCCCTACTGGTTGTATGTTGTAGTGGCTTTTATCACTCTGACATTTGCACTAAAACCTCTTTCCAGGTTCACGAATGGTGTTATTGTGGTTTGCAATCGAGTAGCCTATGCTGTTAGATGTTTTACTTTGGTCATTATTATTTAGAGTAGGGGTTCAGAAGAGACAGGACAATTTGCTGAGAACTGTCTGTTAGATGATGAGTGAGTATAATAGTTGATAAGTTTACAGTGAGCTCTGTGGTGTAAGTCTCTCATCTGAGTCTTCTTATTTTTCAACATTTAAAAGGTATTTTATGAAGTATATTGAAGTTCACTTTGCTGAATAATATCAGCAGTGATGTCATTTGAGATGTCATCAGTGATGCCACTGGCCATGTCATGAGTAATGTAAGGTCTTAATCAGTACATTGTGGAGGCGTAAGTTACGGTTAGCTCAGGTAACTATAACTGCTAAATTTCTATGGTTTTGATTGTCCAACATCTGAGCCTAAATATAATGTCCCTGTAACCTTTGTTTTTTTTTAATGAATGTCTGCAGTTTTTTAATGCTATTTCCTAACTATAACATCCCTGTAACCTTTGTTTTTTCAGTGAATTTCTTGTTTTTTTAATTCTATGTCCTTAACTATAACATCCCTGTAATCTTAATTTTTTTCAGTGAATTTCTATGATTTCTAATGCTATTTCTTACCTATAACTTCCCTATGATCTTTATTTTTGAAGTGAATTTCTATTGTTTTCTAATACTATTTCTTACCTAAAACGTCCCTTTAACATTTTGTTTTTTTGTGAATTTCACCACTTTGTTTACTTTAAATTCTACTACAATTGTACCCATAAATTCAATTCAGTAATAGATAGTTTTATAAGTTTACAAATACATTTTATTAACACATATCATTTGAACCAAAAAATTAATAATTAATAAATACACATAACATTACTTATTTAACTATTTACAAATACAAACTTTTTTCAATTTGTAATATGGATCTGCACATCCACTGTGATGCCACTACACATTGAAAACCACACCCTAAATCAATTACTTTAGAGTCACTGGAGGCAGTCTCTGCTGCAGAGCTCCTTTGTACAATTTCTTTACCTTCAAAAGAAGAGAGTATCAACAATGATATCTCTTCTGTTGAAGATAGAAAACAGTGTAAAGAGCAGGACAAAGAAGAACACATACCACTTCCCAAAACTTTTTCAAATCAATGTATGCAGCAAGAAACTGTCAAGTGATACATTGAAGAAGTGTTCACACAGCACATCATCCGTTTCAAAACTCCTGAAAACCATGCATACAAGGGCATATCAGAGGATGATAACATCAGCAGAAGGTGGTGCATTACCATCACCAGTTAGACCATCTGCAGGACCCTTACCACTTGACCCAATACCTTTCATTCTGACTGTTTCCCCAAAACCTGCAAGGCATAGTGACTCATTGTGTAAAACATCATGTGCCTTTCGAACTAAATATATCCTCTGTTGTCCACTTTATGGCTGCTGTCAAGAAGCATAATCCTTAAAATGTTTTTTCACCTCATCCTTCAAACTTCCATTACTCTTTTAACACAAGTAGATATCTGAAAGCATATATAGAATACATTTAACTTCAGATTGCATAATAATCAAGTCAAGTCAAAAAGGCTTTATTTCGATAAAAAGATTATCATAAAAGCTTCACATAAAATTCATAGGTACAGTAAAAGAAGCCAGGAATAAAACAGATTACAAAAGAATCTTACGCATATACAATTATTTTCACATCATGAGTTAATTAAAAAAGAGAAATTAAACAATTGATTTAAGCCTTTTGGCTCGGATTGACCAAGCCCATGATAAAAATTTGGCAAGAGCACAAGCATAGGTAGTACGGCTATCAGACATTAGTATACGAATTCGAATTGCGTCTGAGTGGCACCTAGTGCCCAATTGGCGACATAGATGTTTGAGCCATATTTTCCTAGGTAGATTGTACTCTCCACATTCAAACATAAAATGTGCCAATGTCTCTGGTCTAGCTAGACATACTGGACAAAGCTCTACAGTTTGTGCAGGCAGTTTCCATCTTGAGGAAAAAGTATACAATGGCAAAGTTCCTGCTCTAAATTTAAAATAAAGAACCCTATCAAATGGTTTGCCAATAGCGTCCAGATAAAGTTCACGTTTTGGAGAGTCCTTAAATTTTAGGAACTCTTCAGTAAGTCTGCCCATAGAAGCATTGGTGTTTCTTTGTGACATAATCCAGTTCCAATAAAGTTTCTTAAGGGTTGCCTTTGGAGGAGAAGATCTATTAGCCCATGAATCTGTTAGGCCCAAATTAAGTAGCAAGATTTTAATGTCACTCAGCCATTTGATTTTGTGCCACCCTGACAGGGACATAATTTCTGCGAGGCCTTGCGCATATTTACTAAGTTCGGGCACTCGCCACAATCGTGCCCATAGTAGGAGTGGACGTAATTTTGCTAGATCTTTAATAGGGCGACAGCCTAAATCAAGCATTAGTGGGACCGTAGGGGTACCCTGAGGAAGTGACATAATCGCCCTGCAGAACTTCCTTTCGGACTTTGGCAAGTCATTGGTAATGGATGAGCCCCAAAGCTCCGCCCCATACAGAGCAGAACTAACCCCTTTAGCTACATAAATATCAAGAACAACAGCTATTGGTCTAATTACACAGGAGCGTTGCTCTTTCAAAATAGCTCCTGTTATCCTTTTGTGGGATAATAACATTTTATCCAAATGTGGGGTCCATTGCATTTTGTGAGATAAACGGATGCCGAGGTAGTCAAACACTTCTACTCTCTCCAAAGGTTCAGCATTCAGGATTGGAGGGCGTGCTAATTTTTTTGGGGGATTCAACACAAGATATTTAGTCTTGCCCGTGTTAATTGCGAGGCCCCGTTTGGTACAAAAAGATTGAAAATTGTTCAAAAGCCTTTGAAGGCCTATCGGGGATTTCGATATTAAAAGCGTGTCATCCGCAAAGAGGAGGGTAGGTATACGTTCTCCAGCCAGGGATGGTTCATCTGAAGGATGTTCTAAGAGATGCTCAACCACCCCGTTGATATAAAGGGAAAACAGGGTGGGAGCAAGGACACATCCCTGGCGGACCCCTCTCTCTACCGGGATACTGCTAGTTTTCTCCCCTCCTGGACCCCACCTAATCTGGGCAAAGCTATTTTCATGCAGCCTAACCAGTAATGTAAGTAAATAGTGTGGCAACCCCATGTCGGCCAAGACACTCCACAGGGTCTCCCTCGGTACAAGGTCAAAGGCAGTCTTTAAATCGATGAACGCGAGATAGAGACTGCCTTTGCCTATAACCACAACCCTCCAATACACCATCATGAGCCTAAAAACTTGTTCGACTGTCCCAGTACCCACTCTAAATCCTGCCTGGTAGTCGGAAAGGATTTTATTTTCTTCTATCCAGTCCAATATTCTGACCAGTAGAACCTTGCCAACTACTTTTTGAGTAATATCCAACAGACTGATCGGTCTGTAGTTGGACGGATCTTCTCTGGCACCTTTTTTGAAAACGGGGACCACCTCCGCCCCTTGCCATGACGAAGGGACCGGAGCACCCTTACAGATGGCAACAAGTAAGGAGTAGATGAATTTGCCCCACTTTGGAATATCTGACCTCAGAAGATCGCCAGGAATACCATCCGGACCGGCGGCTTTTTGGGGCTTGATGGTACTTATAGCGTATTCCACCTCTTTAGTTGTAAAGCCAAATTCGTCGGGCACAGTACTCCAATCTAATAAATTCGTTGTTGAAACCACAAACCTCCCTTCAGCATCATTGGGAGCCTCAATAGGTGGCAGATCATCATGTCGGGAGTATAACTTTGAGAAGTGGTTAACCCACGCTTGGCTTGAAATGTTACATGAGATAAGATCACTATCTGGCCTGTTTCTGGCTCTAATTGTATCCCAGAAACATTTTGGGTCTTTTTTGAGACTGGCTTCTTTAAGAGTAGACCAGTACTCTTCTTCCCGTTCTTTTTTAGCGTGTGCCAGTGTAGTCTTATGCTTTTTCCAAGCAGTCGGTATCAGAGATTGGGATTTACTTTTGACGGCCTCTATTAAGAGAGACTTTGCCCGTCTGCATGCTGGGGTATACCAATCATGCTTTCCCCTGGATTTAGGATGGGACAAGTTCCTCCCTTCAGAGCCCCTAGCCCAAAAGACTTCCCCTATGGACTTAACAACTGCTTCAAAGATAGGTGTTGCCTTTTCAGTTAACAAAACTGGATTGATGTTATCCAGTTCTATTTGTGAGGCCATAAGTAATTCGTCTATGGTGGAGATCTTAGTAGTGTCCATAGCGATTTTGTTCCACTTTAGACATCTTCCACAGGAGGAAACAGTAGTTGTATGTGGGCATTTAGATAAGACTGCAGGTTCATTACTAAGCCAGGGGTTCGTTAGAGATAGAGAAAGTGAGTTATGATCACTCTCAACAGTAGCTATCACTACCATATCATGGACCAATCCCCAAAGTTTTAAGTCCAACAGAATATAATCAATCCTTGAGGAATGATCTATTCTGTTGAACGTATGGGCACCCAGGCGGTCTGAGGCTGTGCGACCATTAGTAGCTCTTAGACCGAATTCTAATGTCAGCGCATTAAGCTGTATTGCGCTACGGGACCATCTTTTTATCGGGGGGATAGTAAGTGCAGGGATACCCCATTTGCTGTCCTCCTCACCAAGATCTAAATTATCCTCCATAGGAAGTGGCTCATAGGTGCAATTAAAGTCACCTGCTACCAAGATATGGTCAGCTTCCTCGTGGTCTCTAAGTTGTGTTTCCAAGTCGGAGAGCACCATGGAAGTACACCCATTTTTAGTGCCTCTGGCATAGATATTATATAAGGCAAGGGATAAGCCCATACTAGGATTAGTTAATAGGATCCTTAATATATCTGGGCTATTAACCTGCCTAGATGTTATGCAGCAGTTAAGGGAAATACTTATCCAGATAAGAAGTCCCCCTGAGGGACGTCCCTTCCCTTGCGTTGCTTTCACAGCAGGAACAAAATGGGTTACAAAACCAACCCGATGTAGCGGTTCTATGCTCCAAGTCTCCTGGAAGAGGCAGATTTTGTGTGCCTCGACCAAGTCGTTCCATTCGGGTAGGGCCAATTTCCTATGGATACCTGCAAGGTTCCAGCTAAGAATTTTAATTGGTTCCATGTCAGGTTTATTTTTATGGTTATTAGTTACATTGAGGGTTTGGGGTTCCAGGCAATCGCTTGCCAGTGTAGAGGGTATTTGCTGGGCTAAACCGGTGGCTAGCATGATAGGGGGATTAGAGCACAAAGGTTGTAATGCAGTCACCACTTGCTCCTCCTTACTACAGTTCGAATCTAAGTAATAGGTGGTAGTTTCCTCACATATAAGTCAATCTACCTCATCAAGAGCACAGAATCTGTTCCAATGTGCGAATTGAGATAGAAAGGGGTCAAAGTCAGGGGGGCCCTGCCAAGGTGTCTGGCGGTGTTGAAAAGTGTGATGGGGAACATATGTATTGGCCCTATTGGTAGGAATGCCAAATCTTAGGAAGTGTTGTCTAGGTGCCACAGGGTAAAAATAGGAAAGCGGAAATGGATGGACTTGGGTATTAGGTCCACTACACGGTGCGTTCCTAAAATTAACAGTAATTACATCCCCTGCTATGGTCTTAGTATTTCTTCCCACCCACTCTCCTCTTCTGACAGCAAGTATTTGACCATGCATATTTTGGGGTAAAGGTCTATGTAGCTCGAGCCACTGTGCACATTTGTTTCTCAGTTCAACAGAGGATTCCCTTCTTCCCTCCTTAAGGGGTGGAACACCTGTTAACACAACCACGAATGGTGAAGCCTCTGGAGGCAAGTTAATTGTCTTAAAGCGAGCTGGCTTTTTTGTGGGCTCTTGTGTTTTTTGTTGGCGATATAGCTGATGGGGCACTTTTACCAGTGTTTTGCACACCCTTCGCCGGCTGGTTGGAAGATTTTCGAGTGTCCAGATCCTGTTGCGTCTCCAGAACAGGACCACTGGTTTTGGGATTTAGAGGAGTGGCAACTGGTTTATCCCCAGATTGGGTCGAGCATTGGGTTTTTTCCCCCTATGATTGCTAAAGGCAAGTTAAGTTCAGTAGGGGTATCCTTTGCTGTCTTGCTTATCGAATCGGCCAATGGTACCCCTTTCAAGTTCTCTTTAGTCGCTGTTGCCATATTTCCACTGGATTTATTAGAGCCACACCCTTTAGTGTTTATTAATGATGTGAGTCTGTCAATTTTAGACATTAAGGGCTTTATGTGGGCAATAATCGTGGCTTCAAGATCTGATTTTAAATCAGCTACCATGTTTACTATCCAACACGGTATGCCAGATGTGGAATTAGGGGTAGGAGACACCAAGTTATGATTCTGTGTAACATTTTTGGACTTTTCCTTTGACATTTGTTTATTGCTAATAGGACCCATATTAGTTTCTTCTGCCAGTAAGTTGCTTCTTATACCATGTTCCCTTATGGGACTAGTGTTAGGTGGAGTAACTTGTAGGCTCACTGATTGATCAGTGGGAGGTTGGCCACACGGGAAGTCTGCAAGCGATGCACTGATTCCGAGGCTGAAGTCCGACCCCTCATTTGCATGTTGGGACAATGCCACCGGATCAGCTGCTTCCTCACAAGAATCTGGCAAAAATAATGTTGGTGGCAGAGATAACCTCCTTTCAGTGTTAGCGATAGCGGAGGAAACAGCCCCTATAGTCTGTTGCAACATGATGTCAATGGCAGTGAGAGTTGGAACAGGCTGCGGTATGGGTTCTTTTGATTTGGATTTAGATCTTAAGACGGGCATTCTGCCGGGTTTCAAACCTTTCCTCATGCTGCAAAAAATTGTTGGAATAGAATTTGGGTACTCATAAAATAATGCATATAATAATGGCAAAAAATCCTGACCTTTAGTCCCTGATGTGCGAGGTGCAAGAGGGGGGGCCTGGCCTGACCTCCTTTGACCGATGAGGGCCGTAGAGGGCCCGCCCTTTGCCCGGGCTTAGCCCGGGGCGCTCCCGCGCGCTCCCGCGCGCTCCCGCCTGCTCCCGCGACGTCGGTATGCCGGTTGATTTATGGCGCCTCCGGGCGCTCAGGATGACGTGGCGCCGCAGTGCCTCCTGGGGATGGCAGTCCTCCACTCGGCGGCCGCTTTGATGTAGGTGTGGCGGCGGGAGGACTACCGGTCACTGGGGCGGCTGGACAGCTGTAGGCAGGTAAGGGGCAGCAACGAGGGTAAAACTCTCCGTGGGCGAGTCAGCAGGTACAGCGTGGAACACACCTGCTCCCCGGTATGCCGGTTGATTTATGGCGCCTCCGGGCGCTCAGGATGACGTGGCGCCGCAGTGCCTCCTGGGGATGGCAGTCCTCCACTCGGCGGCCGCTTTGATGTAGGTGCGGCGGCGGGAGGACTACCGGTCACTGGGCGGCTGGACAGCTGTAGGCAGGTAAGGGGCAGCAACGAGGGTAAAACTCTCCGTGGGCGAGTCAGCAGGTACAGCGTGGAATATATACTATATAGATTATATAGTATATGCAACTGAATAGCTACATAAATGTTAATATAAGTGCATAACAGGCTGTGTAAGTGTTTGCATAAGGGTGTCTAAATGTGTATGTATTGGCTGCATGAATTAGTAACTTGCTGTGTTAGTGACTGTTTCTGTCGCTCTCTAATGTGGTGTGTGAGTGGCTGTATGGTTTTCTAAATAGGCATGTGCGTGGCTGTATCCTTGGGTGACTGAGTATATAACAAGATGTATGGTTGTGTAAGTGCTTCTGTAATTGCCTGTCTGAGTGCTAGGTATAATAATGGCTTTAGAGGTGTGTGCATAGGTGTGACAGTACCAGTATTGGTGTGTGAATCACTATGCAAGCAGAATTATAGGTGAATAAATGGGTGTGTGAATAATTTTATGCGTGTGTGACTGAGTGTGTCAGTCAATGTCTGGTTATATGAGTGGTGAGTACATATACATAAGTTCTTTTGTGGGAGTGTAACTGGGTGTGTAAGTGCCTTCATGAATGTGTAAGTGGGTACAAATTACATACTATAAGTAAGCACTTACATCTAATTTCTAACACATTTATTCATATTGGCTTAATAAAATAACTACATTTTCAGTAAAGGAAGTCCTCTACCTCCTTCGCTACTCACTATATTTTTAGTTAATAAATATTCTCATCTAAGCTCCCTTCTTTTTTGCCTTTTGTTGTAGTGTCTAGAAGCTAAACATTTTCTTTCAGCTTATATACACTCACACTTTTTGAAATATACCTTTTTACACTACAACCTAATTAATATACCTGTAAAATGTATTTGATGTTGTACAACTTTAATACCTGTTACCATCTGTTTTCACTGAAAATCTCAAGTTAGAACTTTGGCAATCCTCCTCCACTCTCAGCAAAAATGCAGCTTTAAGGGCTACCATTCACCATGTGCCCTTGCTCCTACTCCTATAAGTAGTAAATTACTGACTTCCTATCCTGTTTTATTTTTGTTATACAATTCCTTAGTGGTTACTGTGTTTTACCCCTTTCCATGTTTCCTGTAAAGAAGTCCAATTTGGTAGTTTTTGAGTGGATCTGTGGATCCTCAATTGCGCTCAGCATGGCCCACCGTGTAACTTTGTGGTGGATCCGTGGATTCACATGGAAGCCCTTAAAAGCATTCAACAATCTGTATTTATGTTTCACTTTGCAAAATATTGTCAATTACAAGGTATACACTCCCTACTAAGCAATTTTTGCACACCAGTCTGCTTTTCAATTTCGCACTGCAGTCTCTTTTGTTCCCTTCCTCGCAAACTCTTTAAGCTCCGTTTCCATATGTATGCAGTCTAAATATCGAGTTTTTATTTTCGAATGGACATAATATCGACTCCAGAATATCGAGATGGCAGTAATATCGAGGTAAGTAATATCGATGTATTTATTATCGATTTCTATGTCTGTAAAAAAATATATCGATTGTAAAAATATCGAGTAAGTAATATCGATAGTAAAAAATATCGTTTGTTCTTGTTGTAAAAAAATATCGAAAGTCAAAATATAGATTGTAAGAATATCGAAAGTCATGTTATCGACTGTCATGATATCGACTGTCATAATATCGACTGTCATAATATCGATATTAATAATATTGAATATTTAAATGTACACTGTATTTAATGTTTTATTAGTAATTTTGTTGTTAAAATATATATGTATTTTAGTTCATTATTTATTTACAAATAATATTAAAAAATATTAAATATTTATAAAATATTTTAAAAATAGTATAATAATTTCTAGGAGCGGGTAGTGGGTTTTTAGGGGAATAGGGTGGGAAGTGTTTTAAAATATATGTTAAATATTTTAAAAATATAATACAAAAACGAAAAATGTATGAAAAATATGTATAAATAAAACAAAAATCGAAAATGTTTTTAAAAATTTAACATATTTTCTAGGAGCGGGTAGTGGGTTTGCAGGGGAATAGGGTGGGAAGTATTTTATAATATATATTAAAATGTTGTATTATATTTAAAAAAAAAATTAATATGTAAAAAAATAATTAAATTAAAAAAAGATCAATAAATTATTAAATGTATTAAAATTTAAATGTGAGTTGTGTGTTTAAATGGGAATAGTGTTTGAAAGTATAAAAATTAATTTTTTATTTTTTTTATTTTTATTTTTCAAAATAAATGTAAAATTAAAAATTAAAAAAATTAAAATTATTAAAAGTTATATTTATTTTCAATAATAGTGTTTGAACAGTATAAAATATCATTTATAAAAAAGTATTTATTTTAAATTTTTTATGAATTTACTTTAAATTAAATATTACATTTTTTTATAATTATCAAAAACTATCTTTATATTCAATGAATTTATTATAATTTAAAAAAATATATATTTATATTTTATTTTTTACATTTTATATTTTTATGGGAGTAAATTTAAAATGTTTGTATAATAATAAAATATATATTTATGTAATTTTAGGATATAAAAATATTAATTTGATAACTAATATAATTTTTTATGTAAATCGTATATTATTAAATTATATAAAATCAAATTTCAAAATTTGAAATTTGATTTTAAAATTTGTAAAAAAATTGAACGTTTTAAATTAAAATTTAATAATAATGATAAAAATTACAATAAATTGTTGCAAAATCAAATATAAGAAAAAATTAATGTAAAAATTGTTCTAATTTTGTATTAAAGTAAGTGTTTAAATGTATGTAATTAAATATTTAATTAATATTTATACATTTAAATATGGCATCATTAGATTAATGTTGTTTTTTGTGCTAATATTGATTAGTGTGTGATTGTTTGTTACATAATTTTCTTTTCAATAGAGAAAATTTTAGCTTTATAAATAATATTGTTAAAAACATTAAAATTTGAAATACAAATAATCTATTGTTATTAGTATGATAGTTTATGATTTATAGTTTAAAGATATAATAAATTTTATGAATTAACAAATCTTAAAAAATTAAATAATTCATTTTATATTAATACTTATTTTCTAAATTTCTGTTATTTCTATAGGATTTGTAAGCTACATTTTTATGAGATTTATGTAATTTTTTATGTAAAGAGTTAAGTATTAAATAAAAATGTAGATGTAGTTATTATTAATAAATAATATTTTTTTCCAAAAATTTAAACCATTATTACCATATCACATTTATATATAGTGCATTGTGAATTAATTATCAAATATATATGTACAGCGTTTATTTTGAGTTTCTATTTTGTGATTAACAAGTAGTTTTTTATATGGGTTTAATGTCCAAAACTATGACTGAGTTTATACTTGGTGGAGTGGGAATAGTAATTGATATGGGTTTAGTGTCCAACACCTTCCCTGATTTTATACTTGATGGAGTGGGAATAGTAATTTTTATGGGTTTAGTGTCCAGCACCTTCCTTGAGTTTACACTTGGTGGAGTGGGAATAGTAATTTGTATGGGTTCCGTGTCCAGCACCTTCCCTGACTTTATACTTGGTGGAGCGTGAATAGTAATTTGTATGGGTTCAGTGTCCAACACCTTCCTTGACTATTTACTTTGTGGAGTGGGAATAGTAAGTTTTATGGGTTTAGTCTCCAGCATCTTCTTTGAGTTTACACTTGGTGGAGTGCAAATAGTACTTTGTATGGGCTCAGTGTCCAGAACCTTCCCTGATTTTATACTTGGTGGAGTGGGAATAGTAATTTGTATGGCTTCAGTGTCCAACACCTTCCCTGATTTTATTATTGGTGGAGTGGGAATAGTAATTGATATGGGGTTAGTGTCCAGCACCTTCCCTGACTATTTACTTGGTGGAGTGGGAATAGTAATTTGGATGGGCTCAGTGTCCAGCACCTTCCATGATTTATTACTTGGTGGAGTGGGAATAGTAATTGATATGGGTTTAGTGTCCAGCACCTTCCCTGAGTCTTTACTTGGTGGAGTGGGAATAGTAATTAGTATGTGTTTAGTATCCAGCACCTTCCTTGAGTTTACACTTGGTGGAGTGGGAATAGTAATTGGTATGGGTTCAGTGTCCAACACCTTCCTTGAGTTTACACTTAGTGGAGTGGGACTAGTAATTTGGATGGGCTCAGTCTCCAACACCTTCCTTGAGTTTACAGTTGGTGGAGTGGGAATAGTAATTTGTATGGGTTCAGTGTCCAGCACCTTCCCTGATTTAATACTTGGTGGAGTGGGAATAGTAATTTGTATGGGTTCAGTGTCCAACACCTTCCTTGACTATTTACTTTGTGGAGTGGGAATAGTAAGTTTTATGGGTTTAGTGTCCAGTATCTTCTTTGAGTTTACACTTGGTGGAGTGGAAATAGTACTTTGCATGGGCTCAGTGTCCAGAACCATCCCTGATGTTATAATTGGTGGAGTGGGAATAGTAATTTATTTGGTTTCAGTGTCCAACACCTTCCCTGATTTTATACATGGTGGAGTGGGAATAGTAATGGATATGGGTTTAGTGTCCAGCACCTTCCCTGACTATTTACTTGGTGGAGTGTGAATAGTAATTTGGATGGGCTCAGTGTCCAGCACCTTCCCTGAATTTAAACTTGGTGGAGTGGGAATAGTAATTGATATGGGTTTAGTGTCCAGCACCTTCCCTGAGTATTTACTTGGTGGAGTGGGAATAGTAATTAGTATGTGTTTAGTATCCAGCATCTTCCTTGAGTTTACACTTGGTGGAGTGGGAATAGTAATTTGTATGGATTCAGTGTCCAACACCTTCCTTGAGTTTACACTTGGGGAGTGGGAATAGTAATTTGGATGGGTTCAGTGTCCAGCACCTTCCCTGATTTAATACTTGGTGGAGTGGGAATAGTAATTTGTATGGGTTCAGTGTCCAGCACCTTTTTTGAGTTTACACTTGGTGGAGTGGGAATAGTGATTTGTATGTGCTCAGTTTCCAGCACCTTCCCTGATTTAATACTTGGTGGAATGGGAATAGTAATATGTATGGGTTTGGTGTCCAGCACCATACTTGAGTTTACACTTGGTGGAGTGGGAATATTAATTTGTATGGGTTTAGTGTCCAGCACCTTCCTTGAGTTTATACTTGGTGGAGTGGGAATAGTAATTTGTATGGGTTTAGTGCCCAGCACCTTCCCTGACTATTTACTTGGTGGAGTGGGAATAGTAATTAGTATGTGTTTAGTATCCAGCACCTTCCTTGAGTTTACACTTGGTGGAGTGGGAATAGTAATTTGTATGGGTCCAATGTCCAACACCTTCCTTGAGTTTACACTTGGTGGAGTGGGAATAGTAATTTGGATGGGCTCAGTGTCCAGCACCTTCCCTGATTTAATACTTGGTGGAGGGGGAATAGGTATTTGTATGGGTTCAGTGTCCAGCACCTTCTTTGAGTTTACACTTGGTGGAGTGGGAATAGTAATTTGTATGTGCTCAGTGTCCAGCACCTTCCCTGATTTAATACTTGGTGGAGTGGGAATAGTAATATGTATGGGTTTAGTGTCCAGCACCTTCCTTGAGTTTATACTTGGTAGAGTGGGAATAGTAATTTGTATGGGTTTAGTGTCCAGCACCTTTCTTGAGTTTACACTTGGTGGAGTGAGAATAGTAATTTATATGGGTTTAGTGTCCAGCACCTTCCCTGACTATTTACTTGGTGGAGTGGGAATAGTAATTTGTATGGGTTTAGTGTCCAGCACCTTTCTTGAGTTTATACTTTGTGGAGTGGGAATAGTAATTTGTATGGGTTCAGTGTCCAGCACCTTCTCTGACTTTATACTTGGGGGAGTGGGAATAGTAATATGTATGGGTTCAGTGTCCAGCAACTTCCATGAATTTATACTTTGTGGAGTGGGAATTGTTATTTGTATGGGTTTATTGTGTAGTAATTTTTGTGACTTTATAATTGGTGCAGTGGTAATAAGAAAAGATTTTAATAAAAAATAATTATTATTGGTAGGATACTATAATAAAGTTTTACAATAAAATATAAAAACTTTAGTACTAATTATAATTATTGTTATTGTAGTAGTAAAAAGATATATACATTTTTATAATTATTACAATCTAAAATGCATCTTTAATTAGAACATTTAATATTTAGTTAATATTTATATTGAATATTAAAGAAGGAAACATACACAGGGTTAAATGGAACAAATCAAAAACAGTTTATTAACACGTAAAAAATGTTTTTAAGTAGAGCTACTTTTTTTCATTTGTATTGTAAATTAGTAAGTAAATAGTTTTTATTATCACAAAAAATATACTAAGTGCATATATATGTTTTTTTAAAAAACATGACTTTTAAATAAATTTTATGTTTAATCACATATATTGTAACATAAATAGTTAAAGCAAAACATTTATAATATGTACTTTTCATTTAATAACAATTATTTTAATCACATAGACATTGAATAAATTGTCAGAATACACATGTTGAAAATTATTGTTATATTTGTTGTACATTCATTTTTACATTTTGTAAATTACAGGAAAATCATAGATACATATGTATACATTTTTTATTACAGTAACATTTTTGTGGGTTACAAAGTAGTAATAGTTTGTTTTAGAAATTATTATTATGAATATAGAAAATAATATTAATATGAATTTTTACAAAGATAAACACACAAATAAATTTTTATATACATACATAAGTAAGGAAATAATATTAGCTTTTTTATAAACAGATTCTTTGGAACAAGGTTATACATTCAAATTTGTTTAACATATAAATTATTTTCAAAATGTATATATAAATACTAATATATTTTTTAAAGTAATTTAGATAACAGTTCAATAATTATTTGAAAGTAAAGAAGATTTATGAAATAATTTTCTAAATTTTTTAACATTAATTACATATAATATAATACTGAGTTTATATTTTTAAAGTGTTGGAATATAGAAATTAAATAGCTTTTTGGGATATACAGGGACTACTTTTTAACTGCGTAATGTTATTTAGGCTTATTTGGTGCTTCTACGATTTCGCGGTTGGATGCTGCTTCGCGTTGGAGAGGGTACGTTTGTTTGAATTGAATTTTATAAGTTAATGAAGTTATTGTAAGTGTATGTGTGACGTGTTTAGGTTTATTTAGATAGTGTTATTGAGAGAAGATTGTGTTTTGAGTGTTAGGTAGAGTGTACGATATTTGCTTTTTACCGCGTTTTACTTGTAAGTGTGTGAAGTTAGCTAAAATGTTTCAAAATCAATATGTTTGCTGTATAAATATGTGTTTTTATGTATATATGGGTGTATTTGTGTGGGTGGGTATGTATTTTATCTTTTTCAGGTTATCGTCGCGTTTTACTGTTTTGGAGGAGGTCCTGTTTTTTTCTCAGAGTTTGTGTGACGAGTATTATATACTCTTATTTTTACACACATACTTTGGCTTTTGGGTTTTCCAGGAGCGTTTCTTTTTTTAAATTACTATTTTCGGGTTTTGAATGGTACATCGTGTGGATTACATTGGAGAGGAGTCGCTATGGATTTGCTTGTATTTTTACATTTTTTGTGGGGCTTCCTTGGATTGTATGGGTGTTTGCAACGCTTTCGTATGGATTGCTTGAAATTGGATCACGTTTCAAGGTGCAACAGAAATGTAAGTATTTACAACATATTTTGTGGGTGGGGAAACTGTTTTAATTTTTGCTTTAGTTAAGTTGTATGTAACATTTTTTAAATACATTATCAAAATACATTTAATATATGTAAATAATATGTATTTGATAGTTTAATTGCAAATTGTTACATATAAAAATGAAGGAATTGTGAAGAAAATAAATGCTTAATGTAACATGTATTGTTACGTAATGTTTTATAGAATAGTTTTTGCTGTCATTGATAGATATTCTAGTCCTTTGCTAGTTGGATAGAGGGTAACTTGGCTTTGGAGTGTGTTATACATTTTTTTTGTTTCTTTGGTGAGTTTAGGTCCAATCAGGGTTACTGATTGCTCCATTCGGAGCTCCTTGTAACTCTGTTCTTTTTGTAAAGTTTGTATTAATTTGTGAAGGATAGGCGTTCCTCTGCCTATAGTTGATTGGAAGGCATTGTGCCATCCTTCAACTGCATTGTTGGTTTTTGCTTCCTCATTGAGTGTGCTAAGGTAGACATTCCACCAAGCTATTTGGTATTTGGGTTGTCTTCTATGGCCTGATCTGTGTAGCCTTCCTACCCATGTGTCTTCGAAGTAGTCAAGCATAGGGCTTAGTCTTTCATCGTTTCTTTTATAGTAGGGGCTGTCTATTAACAAGTTATAGTGTTCAGTTACATCTGTCAACGGAACATAGGCTAGGGCGATGAGTTTTTTTATTTGATAAGCAAATGTGCTATCTGTGGCGTATTGGACACTCAAGGTAGATTTTTGTAGATGTTGCCATATACATTGGTTAAAATGGTAATAGCAACCTTGTATTGCTGTGTGTGGGTATGTTTTAAGGATGCTATTTATCATTGCTTTCTCAAAGTCAATGATTATTCTTTGTGGAAAATAGTCGTTAGTATGTTGTTTGACTTCAGTTAGTATTTCTTGATAGGTTGCTTGCTGTTTGTTTGGTAGGAGGGCATATAGGAATGGAATATTAGCATTTTGGAAATGACCGTGGATAGTGTATAATTGATAAAAAGGTTTTGGACATACAGAAAAAGTACCGTCCATCATCCAAGTTTGGCATTGGGTAAGTTTAGTCATGTTGTTTGCTGTGGCAAACAGTATAATTCTTTTATCTTTAGATTTGTTGTCATATAGTATAAATTGATCTTTACTGTGAGTTACAGAGAGTTCAGGGGGAATTTGCACTTCTTCAAAAGTTGTAGGTGTGGGAGGAGTAGTGCATGTTGCTCTTTTTTGTCTAGCTACAGTTCTTTTAAGGGATTCTATAAATGGTAGTTGGCTAGAACCATGTTGGGGAAGTACACTTTAATGATGTTTCAAAATAGCAGTTGTTGGTTTATCAGTACTAGTACTAGCTTATTTCAGGGAATCAAGCATTTGTCTAATCTCTATTTCTGTTACATTGGGTGGGTGATTATGTTCCTTAGTATAAGTAACAGTGGTTTCCTGAGTCATAGCTCTACCATAACATTTGTTGGCATAATATTTTGTACACTTCCAAAAAACTTTCAAATCTTTTTGTTTCTCTTGAGTGTAGACATATCCCATGTAACAAAAAAGCATTTTTCCTTTTTGAGAATAAATGAATTTAGCTTCTTCAGTCATGCTTGTATTTTAGTGCTAGGAGGTAATTAAAAGAAAATATCAATAAATTGTTTAAAGAATGAAAGTTGTATTCTAATCACATATTTTAACACATTTCTGATTTACCTGTATATATTTTTATGATTTCAAGCTGTTCTTTTCAGGTGTTGATGTTCTTCAAACTGTTATTTTCTGTGTATATATTTTTGTACCTGTAGAAATAGACAAAATGTGAGCTATTATTTTACAAGTATTTATGATTTTTTGGTCGTGGGTTTTTAGCTCGTTTCTATTTAGTTACCTATCTATTAAATTTCGAAGTTACATTTAAATTATATACTTACTTATTTATATTTTAAGTTTGATGTCCAGGTGTTGTGTAGGTCTTCTGTGTATTCTTTTTGTCTGTAGGATAAAGAGTAGAAATAAAAGATATGTTTTAGGTATTTGGCTTTTAAATACAGGTGTGAGGTTTGAGAGTTACATTTTCGATGGATATTCAGGTAGTAGTACTTACTTTAGATAGGTCTAGCTTTCTTTATGTTGAAGTCAATTAGTTTTCTTTCAGAAATCCTGCAGAGTTTCGCCTTCCTTTAGTTTGGAGATTTAGTCTGCATTTTTAGTTTGTTTAAATCTCGTTTATATAGCATTAGTGTAATCGTTTCTGAAATAGGATTGGTTGTTTAAATTGATAGTCTATTCTTATTTGTGGATTTGATTTTTTTTTACATGTTATGCTAATTGCTTTCCTTATATGGGTGACGCCAATTAACGTTTTTGTTATGTGTAAGACCTTATTTTGTATAGGTAATGTTATAGTTATGTTTTTAAAGTAGAGGAATATATATAATTTGAATTAAGAAATGTTTAGTTGTTAACAATGTTGTTTATGTATTATGAAATGTATATTTGATGTTATTTTGTGTTTTAAATGTTTGTAAAAAATATAGTATGTTTTATTTATTTTTAGAAACACTTTGTGATTAATTGTGATGAATATGACAATTTTTTTAAATAATAAAGTGATTTATTTAAGTATGTTGTAAATTCGATATTTTTGAAAAACGTTATATTTGCATTCTATATTTTTGTATTCGATATTTTGACTGTATTTCATGTAAAGATGTGATAATCGATGTTTTAAACATCGATAATGTTGTTAGTCGATATTGTTGTAGTCGTGGGTTTTTTTAATCGATAATGTGGGTTCGATATTTTGGTGTTTTGTTGTTTAAGTATAGGCAATCGATAATTTTGTGGTCGATAATTTGGCATCGATATTTTGTCCAGTCGATATTCGGTCTGTCGAGGTTATGTCAGTGATCCGTTTCCATAGTACCCATGTTTCCAATAGTCTCTGCCTACCAGTTGGTGAAAAGTTCACAAGACTTTCTCTAAACGGCATACTAGCTTCACAGTACCTGCAGTAGGTGTGGTTGACTGTTAGCAATTCCAATCATAATCCAATCAACATAACTTTTTATTTTATTTTTCCAAAGCCAATCACAGAGGTAGTTACTTTTTTTGTTAAAGCCACTGCCTAACTTTAATTCGCAAAAAGAGCAATTAATGGACAGAATGCAGAATAATGTCATACATTCACCCCAGTACAGACATCTGGGCCTAAATCCATCATTTTTTTTCTCACCATGCCATTCCAGTTTGGACCCAGCCATATGTAAATCAGTCTTGACCCTGCGCCCAATGGGAACAGTCTAGCCCGAACTGCCAGGCCAGGTCTTCCCTGGACTGGAATCAAGCATCCTAGGACCGGGGTCAAATATGTTTTTTTATATTTTACCTGCTGTTCTCCATTGTAGGTGCCTTTCTTCTTCAAAACTACCTCATTCTGTTGCAATCTTTTCCTGTGTGCTGTCCTGTTTGTCTCCAAAATGGCCAGAGTCTAGATTGTGGGCCATAGTTTGTGTTTTGGGCCAGAGAGAGTGCTAGAAAGAATGGCATTGACAGGGACCTAGGTTTGCTTAATATAGACATTACATGGGTTGGCCAAAGAGGGCTGAATTGGAATCAGTTTGATGCATTTGGTTGAAAGCACTGCGGATTGCCAACATCCAGACCTCATGATTGTGCACTGTGGTGGAAATGACATAGGCAAATCACTAGGTTAGGACTAGAAATCCTAATGAAGGATACCTTCGGTAAATTAATGACACTTTTCCCACATACTGCCTTAGTGTTCTCCAGCCTTTGCTAAAGACAGAATTTGAACAATCACATTTTTTCCACAGATAGAGAAATCTAGGAAACGTGTCAATAAAACTGTTTCTGCATTCCTCTGAGACCACAACACGGGCTCTATATACCACAACAACTTCTGCTTTGATATGGACGGAATATATATAAAAGACATAGTCCATTTCACAGACAGAGGCAACATGTTGTTCCTCAACACCAGGGAAGACTGAATCCTGTTCTATGTGTAATTATCATCTACACTTCATATGCACAAAGGTTCTTTTCAGAGCCAACCCTTTTGCCAAACACTGGTTTGTTTTGCTTTCAAATCAATTTTTTTTATTTCTCACTCACTCTGATCCGTCACAGAACCCCAAACAAAAGCACACATTCAATACAGAACACCAACACATTTTGGCTTTGTGACAGATCTCTGGGTCCCTTCCCAACCAAAAGTACTTTTTCAAAACATCAACACATTTAATACAGTGGGCATGTGAATGGTTGTAAGGGTGTGTGAGAGAGTGAGAGAGTGTGGGAATGTCTATGTGGGTGTATGAGTGAGTGTGTGGATCTGTCAGTGGATATCTGAGTGGCTGTATGGATGTGTGAGTGGTTGTGTTGGTCTGTGAGTGGATGTATGAGTGTTTTTGTGGTTCTGTGACTGGACGTATGAGTATATGAATGGGTGTGTGAGTGTGGAAATGAATTTGTGAGATGGTGTGTGTGTCTGTATGGGTGTGTGAGATAGTATGTGAATGTGTGGCGGCCTCAGTGGGTGTATGAGTGGCTGTGTGCATTTCTGAGTGGGTGTGGGAATGGTTTTGTGGGTCAGTGAGTGGGTGTGTAAGTCTGTGAATGGGTGTATGAGTTGGTGTGGGAGTCTTTGTGTGGATGCGTAGGTGGGTTTGAGTGTGTGAGTGGCTGTGTGGCTCTGTGAGTGGATGTGTGAGTGGTTTTGAGTGTCTGTGAGTGGGTGTGTGAGTGGCTGTATGGGTGTGTGAGTGGTTGTATGAGATGTAAGTGGGTGTGTCAGCACCATGGTAGATTTGTGGATCCTCGCTAGGCCCAAAAATATTTTTGGCCAATTTCTTGTCCATGAGGGGTCCCTCACAAACCCCTCCCAAGAGATCCCTGGGGTCAGGATGCCTCTATCCTGATGCCTTATGTCCCATTTATATTTAGATTTCTCCCCTTCATTGGACCGAGTCCCATACACACAGCTGCAACTATCCTGTCAGGTTGCGGCCAGCCAATCACAGCATCGCTGTTTGCGCATGGCTTCACAGATCTGCCGCTGTGGATTTGCGTCTCTAGATATACATTAAATTTTAATTTCATAACTCCAAAACTACTGCACAGATTTATACCATATTACAAAAAGAAATCTTTTTGGACCAACATCTAGCTTTCTCCCAAATTTGGTGTCATTTCATTCAGCATTTCGGGCTGTAGTCATGTCTGCAGAATAACCACATAGTTTGTTCAACCAAACAGCCTCCAAGGGACTTAATCACATGACCACTACCGTGAATCCATTCCTTAAAAGGCCATAAACACAAACAAAGGACTAATCCATTATACTTAACATATTGCAAAAGCGAGCACCATTTTACAATAGTAAATATCTAGTGGTAAATAGGGCAAAAAACATAACAGTTTATCCAATATTCTGTGAACATTAGGTAATCCGTTCTCAAATTTACCTTTTCCAATAATACAACATCGTGCAATAAATCTAAAATGGAATATTAACTGTTAACACAATATTATCAAAACCATATAAGTAATACTTATCTGGAACACTTTGTTGATGATAATGGAATTTCGAACAATAACGGTATACATCATGTGTGATAAATAAGGCCTTAGGCCAAGTGATAGCAACATTTTCTAAATCTTTACCCAAAATGCAGAAACATATACTCCTATCTGAAAAAGTGTCCAACTCCAAAAGATGTACAGATTGAAGAAAAGAGTAGGGGGAATCAGCCCCATGGTGGCATTGCCACATCTCACTTGAGATTCCCTTCCTTCTCTTCCTGTAAAAAAAACAATCAACTTTGGGGCTGGTTCCCCATACCGTTTTCTTCAATCTGCACATCTGTAGATGTGTAAATCCGTTCGGCCTTGTAAGTGAAATTGGCATTCAGAGAGATGCTTGAGTTGTCATAAAAGGGGTAAAAATAGGTATGTTTGGAGTGTTGGGGTTCACATATGCTGTGATTGCCGACTTTCAAGTTGACTAGTCAGTCCTGGTTGGCTGGCCTCAAACTGAGCAAGATGGTGCTTCAGTCCCTACAGGGCTCAGGGACATGGTCCATCATTCCTGAAAATGTATTAAAAATATTTATAAGGGAGGGTGAGCATACACTGACATCAAGGGACAAGTGAATGGTCCCCAAAGGGACCTCAGTTTTATTGGCTGGCCCCAATACGAGAAAAATGATGTGGCAGCCATTACTGGACTCAGGGTCATGGTCCCCATTGAAATGCATTGTATTGAATCACAGGTTTTATATTAGAAAAAGGAGCTCATATGAAGGGTGATAACAGATTTTAGTCACAATATAAAATGTTAGATACTGTTGTGTGTCCTACAATGATTTTACCAAGTGAAAAATGCTGATCCTCTGCTGGGATTTCATGAAACATGTTTGAGAGAAAAGTGACCAAAAAGAGCAAGCAGGTATCAGCAAGGGCAGCAACCTGACCAGGAAGAGCAGGCAGGAGGGGGCATTTGCACACAGAATGGCCATGAAGAAAGGTGGGAGGGTGCATGGACACTCACACGGAGAATTGTGGTCTGGGAGAGGGGGCGTGGGGCTAGGTCAGGGACCACACGGGAATGGCATGGTGAGCAAAAAAACTATGGATTTAACCTAGATCTGTGACTGGGGGTGAATGTTTGATTTGTTAAGCATTCCGTCATCATCTGTTCTTTTTGCATTTATTGCTCTAAGTCGGAAGGGTATGCCCAGATGTGGGCCCTCTGCTTCCTATGCTATTGGAGTCAAGCTAGTGTGGCTGATTGGGGTGATGCCCCGAAACCGGTCACAGGATGCTTGTATCTGTTCCAGGGAAGGATAGGGCCTGGCAGTTCAGGGTGGACTTTTTCCATGGGGAGCAGGGTCAAGGCTGATTTGCATATGGCTGGGTCCAAACTGGAATATCATGGCGAGCAGAAAATTATGGATTTAATTCCATCCATCATCAGTTCTTTTTGCATGGAGGGGGGACAGCATGGGCAGGAGGAGAAATCTGACCATGGAAGGCAGGTAGGTGGGGGCCAGGTCATACAAAAATAGAAGAGAGGGCTAGAGGGAGTGAAGCAGGGGCTGCAAGCTGAGAATGGAAGCAGGCCATCATAGACAGGGAAAGCACAACAGACCTAGGTGGCATGAGGGAGAGGGCAGGGCACACACACGCAGAAAAGAGGGCATCAGAGAGGCTCAAGGACAACGAGTTGATCACAGAGGCCGGCATGGGCAGGAGCTGCAAAATGGATCACAGAGGGTTGGAGAGAGGGGACAGGGGCATGCACACAGAGAAGATAGGGAAGGCAGGGGCTGTAGCAACAAGCTGACCATGAAGGGCAGAAGGGAGGAGGCCGGGCACACAGATGGAGAATGAAAGGCAGGCAGGAGGGGTGCAAGGGCAGCTAGCTTACTAGCCATGAAAGATTGGCATGGGCAGTGGCAACAAGTTTACCACAGAGTGAAGGAAGTAGATGGCAGGAGTACGTAGATTGATAACAGAGGGCATATAGAAGGGGTTAGCTTCTTCAGGGGGCAGGTCTGTGAGAACTCCCTGCTGTGTATGATTGAATGCCATGCACTATTGGGGTGTTGGCTGAATATGATTAAATAAACTGAAATTCACTGAAAAGAAAGCAAACGTTAAAGAGAAATCATTGTTAGGCATTGTAATATGATCTTCCTCTTTTATTGAAAAAAAGAAAGGTAAAGTGACATTATAGTTTGGCATGGAAAGAGGTTACAAACTAACGCTTTTAAACCAAAGAAACACTGTCATTAGCCAGTGATAGTTCAGTGAACTAACGATAGATTGCAATCCTGCCATAAATTGCTTATGACCTCACATTATTATCTCACTCAGGACGTTAACAGATAAAATTGATGACATCACTTATGACATCTCAGATGATATAATTGATGTGATGTTAATGTGTGCAAAATTTCCTATGGGAGCTAAACTTAGACATCACTTTTTTTTTTACACACACCCTTAGCTTTTTTACTTTTAAAGTGGATCTATTTGAAACTTGGCATGACTAAACTGACCTAAGTCAGTAGAATACAAGTAGAATATCAGGATTCATGCGAATCCAACCACGGGGTCATAAGTTATAGGCAAATAAAAAAATATATATTCTCAATGGAAAAAACATCTGAACCATACGTGCACCGCAGCTATCACCACTGTGTAATATATACATATTTATGGTTAGTTCAGAGTTTTCATTAAAAAGTGATTTTTGGGGGAGGAGCCTAGCTCGCGACCGAGATGGCCGCGTTTTAGCTCGGCTCCGTTCAACCGCCTGTTTTCTTCGATTATCCTGTATTTCTCCTGCCCCGGGAAGCCCTCCTTGCTGTGTTTCGGTATTGCGGGCACTTTGCGGACACTTACCCGTTGCTCCGGTGATCCTGGGTGCTGTCGATCCTGTGCGGTGGTCCCGCTCGGAGCCTTCGGGGCGGACTGGCCTGGACCTCCTTGCAGCGACGGGACGTGACGAAGCGCGATGGTCGGCCCTGGCTGGCGCTGTGGATCTGGTTGCGGAGGCTGATGTGCGAATAGGCCGGCTGTGCCCATTGGCGGACCCGACTGGCCTGGGCCTTGGGGTGCGGACGCTGCCTCCTGCGGGAGAGCCTCCTCATTTATCCGGCTTGGTCCCCCCTTTGTTCCCCGGCCCGGCCATTTTGGATTTTCCGCCCGGGCTCGGAGAACGGGGCCGGCGGCACGAGGGGGCCGACGAACATCCTTCTTCTGGTGGGTCTCCTTCCTGCCTTGGGGCGCCCCGCCGCAGTTCGGCTGATCTCCTTTTGCTTTGGTGTTGCTCCGGCCGGGGCCCCCGACGACCGAGGGCTTGCTGGGCTCCTAAGATGGCGGCCGACCCTGGAAGTCTCTGCCGGGCCTGGGCGAGCACTGGGGGCCCGCCACACGGCCCGGAGGTCGGATCTTGTGAAGGGTTTCCTGCACTTCAAGTTGTCCTGGATGCACTATACTCCTGGCGGACTTCCGTGGCTGCGCCTGTTTCCCCTGTGGAGGCGGACCCGCTTTTTGAATTATGCGGGCCCCCATCGTTGGATTTGGCTTCCTCGTTGCAGGGTACGGCTGGTGTGCTCCTGATCTCTGTACCTCCGGCGGAGACCGCATCCTTGGATTGGAGACTCTCCGACGCCCTTCGTCGTCCTGCTTTGTTGCCTCGGCCGCTGGTCTGCGGTCCGTTTGCATCCTGTCCAGGCCTCGATGATCCTTCCGGTTTCTCATCGCGTCGGCTCCCCGGCCGGGGCGCCTGTGCCGACCCAGCTGGGCTTGCCTCGTTGGACCTGTCCTTAGAACTGTGCCTGCGGTGCGAAGGTTGTACCGTAACTTTTTTGTATCCTTTGTATTTGCTTTCACGTTTCTTCTCAGGACTGCCGCTGGATTTACTCCTGGACCCTGTGTCCCTCGTCGTTTGGACTTTGTTTGTTTGGATGATTACAACTTTGGACAAAAGCGGACAGGGCTGAAATGACTTATTATATGCGGTGGTCTTGTTTTTGATCTATGACCGACATGTGCTGTTGTGATGTTGCGTAACTTTGTGGGACTCCTGAAACTTATCCTGATATCGTTAACTTCCCGTGGGCTATGCCTTTCCCCTTTTCACAGGTGGTGGGATGGTTGCAGATAATACTGTTTTTTCGCCCTCCCCCGTGTGTACTGTTCCCTCCTTTCCCTGGCCCTTCTCTTTTGCCTTTGTTTCTACCTTGTTTCTTTCTTCTATATTTCGGGTTCTATTTAGGGCGACAGGCACGCTGCTGGGGGGTTGGCCGTAGCCTTCTGCAGGGGTGTAGGGTGGGCTTGTGGGGTGGGGGGGGGGGGTCTGTTGCTGTTTTTGGAGGGTCTTTTTCCTCCTTTCTTCTCCCTTTTTGGTTCTATGGCCCTTGTGTATCCCCTCTTTCGGGGCTCTGTCTCGTCGTCTGTCCCCCTGGTGTCTTTCTGGGGTATTTTTCCGGTATCACGATGATTCTGATTTGCTGGGTGTGTTTTCTTTATTTTTAATGTCTATTTTGTACCGGGTTATTGTTTTCCTGTTTCGTCGCCCGGGGGCGGGTGTTTGGGTGAGAGTCCCTTCCTTTTCCTTTTTCCCCCTTCCCTTCCCCCCCCCCCCTTATGTGGGGTTCTCTTCTTTTATTGGGGGTACGTTTCGTATTGTTTTTGTATTTGGGTCCTTTTCTGTGCTGTTCGGTGGGACGGTGGTAGCTGCGGTGGGCGGGCATTGGACGATGTGTGCAGTGGCCTTTCCTCCTGTCCGTTGTTTTGACCGGTGCTTATTGGTATGCCTATTTCGTATTTGTTTCTCCTGGGTTTTTACGATTGTTGTGTTGCTGCCCGCCGCGGCCCCACCCCTTTGGTTTCTTTCTCGGCCCGATATACTCCTGTGCTCCCTAACCCGTCCTTTAAAAAACGAGAAAACTACCTTTCTAATTCTTATCTCCTGTGACTGTTCTACGATGCTTGTTATTTCTCCTGTTTCTTTGCCTTTGTATACTGTGATACTCTGTGCATTGCTCCTGACATTCGGCTCTGTGGTGGCCAGCCCGGTGGGTTGTAGGCCCGTATTTGTGAGCTCTCTCTGTACAATAAAGGTTTTCAAAAAAAAAAAAAAAAAAAAAAAGTGATTTTTGTGTTGCTTATTAATTTGGTGCTGTCTGACAAAACTACATGAGCAAAAAAAAGTTGTCCAGTTTGGGTTCCACATGCTAAGTTTCATGTAGATTTATTGAGGTGGATTCAATTTAAGGTGCTCAAAAAAAGTGGTGTTTCACATTTTAACTTCCACAGGAATCGTGGCTCTCCACTACGGAAAGAAACACTTGCATGGAATTGCTCTAAACTTGGGATGAAACTAGGACATTAGTTAGGGAAATTCAAATGTTTTCATTTGAGTATAGCCAAGAAATTAGCATCAACAATATGTGTCAGGTGTACTTGAAAGGCCTAAAACTTAGAAATATCTTGACCAATAGTTCAACAAGATGCCTCGGGTTCGTAGACTGTATGTGGGCCTTCGTTAAAAAAAGAAATGCCTCTCATTTGACAAGATAACTTTTGTCTTGCATTGTCCATTTAGGATCTATGATTCCATAGTTGGGTGGACAGACTAAACGGTTCTTGGCTGGCTGCAAAAGAAAATATTCTGTTTTAAGTGGCATTACAGGTTGCAGGTCTTGATCTCTGCACACTGTAAAACAAATTCAGAAGAGATAAAAGGACACAGGTAAAGCATTCAGGTACACACAGGATCATGCAAGGCAAGGGCATTCCAAAGGGGCCCCACCAATTGTTTGAAACATTTAAATTTCACTGTTAGTTTGCAGGCCAATAGCCAGGATTCAAGAACATCTGAGTGAGCCTCTGAGGTGTGTAAAACATTCTCCTCAGTATGTGTATCTCAAGCAAGTGCTTTTGGAACCTTGTTGCCTCCTGCTTAGATTCTTGGTCTGGAGTTTGCAGATCCTGAGGGCACAAGGACATGGACTTATAAAACCAGAGCTAATGTACAGTTATGGTTACAAATTGATTCAAAAACACTTAAATTCACCATCCCACAGTTTGGAATCAGTATGACTTATGGTAGCTTTAGCAGTCTTGTGAGACTTAAAGCAAAACCAATATTAGATTGATAGTAAGATGCCTGTAGCAGCCTTAGGACCAATACAATAATAAGCTGGCTTGCCATACCCGCCAATAAATGCATAGCTAACCAGAGCCATACTACAGAGCACAGACTTCCAACAAACTCTTGTAGGGTTTCACGTCTGTCTTGATTGCAAACACCACGTGAGCTCCTGCAAGTTTGTGGTTTACTCCCATTTCCTTTTAAATCAAATTCATTTACTAACCTTGTGAAGATAGGTAACTGCCTTGTCATAGTTCAGACTCATAGCATTCAGTTCAATGTGGTGGTGAGTTGATTGTGTTAACTCACTAAGCAATCTTGCCAGCTTAAAAATCAGGGGGCATATTTATCAAATATTCACACAATGCAGCAAGCTGCCTTGCTGCACTGCGCTGTATGGAAGGGAGAGGGCAGGAATGCACCATAATTAACATTATACAGTGCATTCCTGTTCTCTGCCTGCACCACACACATACTGCTGCCTTGTGCCACAGCAGGCACTGTTGTACCTTGTTCCTCTTAGGCTTCTCCTCTTTCTACGAGTGCTGCAAAATGCAGCACACAATAGAAAGAGGAAACAATGAGGTGAAATAAGACTATTTCTCTTTGTTAGTCTTCTTCTGGAGAGGCATAGTATGTTGACGCAGTCCCAGGTCTACCACTACTGGTAAATCTCGGAACGCGCCAAAATCAATGGCTCGATGCATGAGAATTCGCACACTACACCCATGTAGCCAAGGTGGCCTTGCTTGGCTTAGTAAATGCCATTCTGGGTTTTGTGTTGCCTTTGTGCCCCCTTGCGTGGCTCTAGTCCGATGCAAAACCATGATAAATATGCCCCTTGGTATCATTGCATCAAGGTGCAAAAGGATCTTAACATTTAAACAGTCCGTTCTTCCAACAGTTGATGGAATCGGTTGATCCAGTTGAGTATGAAGACCCATTTGTGTCCCCATCTCCAAAATGTTTTGATGATGACAATCGAATTTATGAGAAAAAAGTTTGGTACTCCACAAAGCCTACCTTGGGATCAAAGCCCATACTAAGCAGCAGTAGCTCATTGGCTTGGACACTGATGTTAGGAACCGGTTGGAGTCATAACAGGTGCCTTGAGTTGAGTTTGAATTTTCAGAGGCCCAAATAACTGAACACTAAGGACAAGACATTCAAGTGTTTCCCCTTGGCAGCTAGAATTCTGCCTGAGTAGTTAAGCAAATTTCGGGAATTGTTTTTGGTCTAGGGCCAGATCTAAGTGATCAGACTTGAAAGATTCAGGCCTACCTGATACCATTGCAGCCAGGTCACTGGAAACCTTGATCAAAGGACAGATATATCATAGCTATTAACAACATTTGTAGAAATCATTGTGACACCTAGATCTGTTTGGAAAAACAGCACGTAGTAAAGAACTGAGATCCACAGTTTTGCAAAGATTGTCAACAAATGTCAGTGCCTTATTTAGAGTTTGGTGAACAAATGCAATGGATATCCCGTTAACCTTATTACAAGTGTCATAGGATATAATGTACTTGTAATATGGCAGGCTGGATATCCGTCACATTTGTGACTGAGTAACCTGTCTTCCCGACTCTGAATTAGACCCTCAGTCTCCAGTCCACAGAATAAGATTGCTGGTAGACTATATTGCTACTTTGATTTTACCACCTAATTGCATTTGTGGTACGAAACTGTGTAATGGTTTTATTGCAGCCCACAATGGCACTAAGGCCGGCCCACCGGCCCACAGATTGCAAGGTAGCTCAAATGTGCAGAAAAACCAGAAACCACGATAAAGCCTAAATTGTCTCCCCTTTTTAAACCAGCCTAACATTGTAAGGGTCATAAAGCACAGTGCTCGTATCCCTTTCTCAGAAAAAGAGAGAAAGGGAATGAGGATGCAACAAAAATAAAAGCAACCTAGAGGAATGCAGCAACTACTGGAATCCATTGCACTGCTGTAAGACCCAATCACAGAGAACTGAACTCTGCCAATGGACTTTCACACAAAGGGCACGAGGTGTCATTGCAGTGGCCATCTGTAGAAAACAGCCAGTTTCCATATCAGCTAGATTTGACACTGTGTGCCACAAACATCCTTAGCCTAGAACACTTAGGGGCTCTTTACAATGTCGGACAGAAACTTTCCGCCCGACACGTCTAGGATTCGGGAACTGACCGACTTGCGGTCGGTGGTTACTCCTGACCAATTACGATGCAACCGAACACTCTCTGCACCCTGTCACAGGCACCCCATTATGCCCTAACTCAGAGTGCAGGGTTTTACAGGGGGGTCCTTAGGACCACCACAGCCGCCAACCGGAGGCGGCTGAATGAAGGGGGCCCTGCTAGGAGCTTCCATAGCCACTTTCTGACAGCCTTTCCGTGTCAGACAGGCCAACTAAGTGTATGGAATGTGAGCAAGGATTATACGATGACTGGTATCATGATTCTTTATGGCTTTTGAATATGACACTAGTGTCATTCATTTTGTATTTCCCCTAGTAAAGCTTTGTACGATATAGACACAGGGTAGCCGCCTCCGAGACAAGGAAAGTTTATTGCTAACATCATGAAGCACCAGACATTTAGGCATGGAAAGATGGAGGCACAGCTACCTATAGAAATGTAGCAGTGGTCATCAGCAGTGGCCTGCCTGGTTATTTCTTCATGAGTACTCCTATTAGGATAGATGGAGAATGTGATGAGGTGGAGACAGTAGTCTCCTTTGGAAGAGCAGGATGAACCATTCGGTCAGTTCTCTGTTGTGCTGCGTTCCATGTACCGCCCGTGACCCGTGACCCCCCGTGACAGGCGAGGAAGCCGCGAGAGACGCGAGAATCGAGACACGAGAATCGGCTCAGAGCACGGATAACATCGGACGGCATCCCGCAGCTCGGCCTTGCCGCGCCCTGCCCCCCCCGACCTGTGATAGCTGTGATAGCTCCTGTGAGGGAAAGGAGGCAGCTGGAAGGGAAAAGACGCGTGAAACGCGTGCATTTCTGCCCTCACAGTGCGAGCCCTGCAATACCTGCAATACTTGCAGAAAAGCGGAGGGAGACGCCGGACTAAATTGGAGGAAGGCGCAGGAACAAGGCATAAGGGGCCCCAGGCTCTTGAAGAATTAAGGAGAGGCAAGGGCCTCTCAAGTGTAAGCAGTGAAGGGCACTGGCACGGTGCAGCTGCACTTATAAAGCACAACAGAGGTAAGTGGGGTGAAAGGTGTTTTCTTACCCCCTCCCCCTTTTTTATTTTCCTTTCACTACCTTAAACCGACCACCCCAGTCCTGAGGACAGTATCTAGGATTAAGGGGTTGAGTCAGCTGGGGATTAAGTGCAGACGCAATTCTTAGCTAAAAAGTTCTTCTGATGGCGCCAAGGAAGAATAAAAGTGCATTGGGACAGACAAAGGCTTCTAAAGTCCCCCCAATGGATCAAAACGCTTCGGGAGGAAGCCCTGGTGACCTTGGGCTAAAACCAAAGTCCAAACGCACTCAAAAGAAAAAAGAGAAAACCCCCAAGGAGTCATCGCAAGTGGGACGGAAGGGGGTTACATGTTATGTATGAATCCACACGCTGAGTAGTAATTAAAAGTAGTTTATTCGTAAAAGAAGAAGCACTCTCAGCATACACCCGGAGGCTCTGGTCGTTGGTAGTAACTGTACCACAGTGACAGTTTATGCATCTATATATATCTAACAAACAGTAATAAATAGCGAGACATACTTTTTTAAATAATAATATGACACGTGGTGAATTCAAAAGACAATACACGCGCGGTTCGCGCACTATGAATAAGTATAGAATGCAAAGTGTGCGCGAGCAAGTGAGCGCGTGTATAGTCTTATACATAACACACCTTCCTCCCTTATAAAATAATGGAAAAAAAAAACACAAAAAAAAAAACAATTTAATTCTTGCCAGATATGTAAGCAACAAAATCTGATAACCACTTGGGTTTTCTAGTTATCCTTTTAGAAATAGATGCATCATTTTGAATATCAACTCTTTGATTGTTGATGTCATTGGTTTGACAAAAAGAGCTAGAGGTTAAATTTTGTTCAGTGTAATTGTCGCTTGAACAACAAGGTGTGATGGTAGAATTATCACCAATGTTGCTTTCATTTAATTCTCCATCCAAAAATGACATATCAGAATGTTCTGAATCTAGTTTTTTATGATAAATATCCTTATCTGCTTTGAGAATGGCAATTCTATTGAGATTCCAAACTTTGTTATCTGATAGTCTCACTGAATTTTTTAACACTTCTGTTACCTCAAAAGGACCCATGAATGAACTCTCTCCTTTTTTGACTTTCCATGGTTTTTTTACCTTTACTAACATCCCAATTTCTATTATAGGGTCAACTTTTGATCCAAATTTACTATCAAAGTACTTTTTATTTGTACAATGAGTGCGAATGAGATTTTCTTTAACTACATTCAGATCAACATTTGAAGATGTAGAACTAATCAACCACGACGGATTCACGATAGTTCTGGGAATTCTTCCTCTCATAATTTCAAAAGGAGAATATCCTGTCATGGTATTTACATTCGTTCTGTACATCCATACTTTTTTAAATATTTCAACTTCCCATCTTTTTTCATCACTACTGGTAATTTGTATGGCACTTTTGAGGACCCTATTGAATCTTTCTATTGTACCATTTCCACTGGGATTATATAAGGAAGTGGTGGAGTGAGTAATCTCAAGTCTGGTAAAATAATCATTTGCTTTCTTGGAACAAAATTGTACACCATTATCAGAAATAATTCTAATGGGTAATCCTTCTTCAATAAAAACTCTGTCTAGAAAGTTTAACACAGAGTCAGTGTCTATTTTCTGTACTATTTTGATAATGGGCCATTTTGAGAAAATGTCAATTGCTGCAATGACGTATTTGGATTCAAGACCAATGGGACCCATAATATCTATAGCGATAGTTTCCCATGGATTGTTGGGAATGTTGTGTGTACTCATATTCGGTTTAAGAGTCACTAATGATTTATCAGAATTTGCACAAACAACACAATTTCTGATCAATCGTTCAATGAACATGTCCATACCTGGCCACCAAAATAAATTTTTAACTTGTTGTTTGGTTCTGACCATACCACTATGACCTTCGTGGCTCTGTAAAACTATATCTTTTCTTATACCCATGGGTGGAACAATGCGCTCCCCTCTTTTAATGATATCTTTACAACATGAAAGTTCTGTTCTTACTTCCCAAAAGTTCTTTAGATCAGAATCTAAACACTTCTTATCTGGCCAATTAGTGTTGATGTATGTAGCTACATTCTTTAAAACTTTATCTTCTTCAAATTTCTCTTTCCATAAAGACTGATCAATTGAAATGGGACCTTCATCATGAATTAAAGCAATTTGGAAATCCTCCCATTCATTATGTAAATTTTCTTGTATAGGGAGTGGCATTCTAGACAAGAAATCTGCAGAAACATTTTCTTTGCCAGGTACGTACTGTATATTATAAATGAAGTCTTGTAGACGCATGGACATGCGTGCAATGCGAGCTGAGGCTCTTAACATACCCTCCGTAGTGAGAAGTTTAACTAAAGGTTTGTGATCACTCCTTAGCACACATTCTTTACCCCAAACAAAAACTCTGAAATGCTCTAAGGCCCAGATACATGCTAATGTTTCCCTTTCTATTGTGGAATATTTTTCCTCAGCCGGTGTGAGTGCCCTGGAAGCATGTGCAATGACAACTTCACTTCCTTTATCAGTCCTTTGAGTAAATACAGCACCTAAACCCTTCGAGCTTGCATCAGTAGTAATGATGTTTTGGAGAGAAGGATCAAAACAGGAAAGTGCATTAGCGGAACAAATAGCGTTTTTAACATCACAAAACTCTTTTTCACATTCATTTGTCCAGTCAAAAACAACTCTGTTTTTGATTAATTGTCTAATATTATACGTTCTACATGAAAATTCAGGCACATATCTGGCGTAAAATTCAACTAAACCTAAAAAAGATCTTACATCGTCCTTAGACCGAGGATGGGGAGCAGATTCAATAGCTTCTAAGAGTGAAGGTTTTGGTTTTATACCATCTTCACATAGTTCATGGCCTAAGTAATTTACAGAGTGAACACCAAATTTACATTTTTCATGTTTGATGGTAAGACCATGCGCATTGAGTGCACCTAAAACTTCTTCCAAAGCAGCAATGCGTTTATCTTTGTCATCATTAAACACCAAGATGTCATCTTGAAAACATATGGTACTTTTGCAGTCTTTCAAGATGTCTTGCATAACTCTCTGAAATATTGCTGCTGCAGATGCTAAACCAAATGGCATTCTGTTGAATCTGAAGCATCCAAAAGGTGTAATAAATGCAGTCAAGTCTTTACTTTTATCATTTAACTCAATCTGATGATATGCTGCTGACAAATCAATTGTCAAAAAAACTTTGATCCTCCCACAACAGACAACATTTCTGAAATACGGGGAAGTGGGAATTGATCAATAATAATATTATTGTTGAGATGGCGAAGATCAATGCAAAGTCTTACCTTGCCATTGGACCGTCTGGCTACAACTATGGGCGAAACCCATTCAGATGATTCTATCCTCTCTATTATGCCTGCTTTGACTAGATTGTCTAATTCACTTTTAACTTCGTCCCTAACGGCAAAGGGAATATTCCTAGCCTTGTGTATTTTAGGACGGGCATTTCCCTTTAAACGGATTTCATGTTTAAAGTTGGTTAGCTTCCCAATGTCTTTTGAAAAAACTTTGGGAAACTTATTCAACATCAAGGAAGAAATACCATTCTGTTCATCAATTAACATAACCGGGTTGGGACTATTAGGATCAAGTACAATGTCGAGTTTACCACAGTCAAACCAACTTAGTACTGAAGGACCCTTTTTTGAAACATATAACTTTGCAATACATTTCCTATTCTTAAATCTAAACACTAAGGTTCTGAAACCTAAAATGTCTATCCTTCCTCCAGAATATCCTTCAGGATTAATGTCACTCTTCTCTAAGTGATCACTTATTATTGTGCATTCTTATATAGCGCTCGATTACCCGGAGGCATCTCGGCGCTTGCCTTGGGAACCCGTCCTGGCTTTCTTCCCTGTGAGATACTCGTCCTGGGCATCCCCAAGGTGAAAGCCAGGCATCCCGCCGCGGGGGGGCCGTAGTGGAGATTAAGCAAGCTAATGCCCAGAGCTGCAGAGTGTGAACCCGTGATTCGAGTAGGCACCGAAACGAGAATTATCGAGTCCGTGGATATTTGGGCTCAAGACCCTGCCGCGTCGGGAATTGAACCCTGGTCCCGGGTCTGACCTCTGCTTCAGGGTCTGCCTCCTCTAACCAGTGAGCCACACTTCTCCACTTAATCTCGGTACAAATAGTTTTTTCCAAACAGATTCACATACTATAGAATAGGGTGAACCAGAATCAGCATACATGTTAATTTTAACCCCTCCAATAATCATATCACATAGTGGTTTTTTCTTAATACCTGTGTCACTTACATTCAAAATTGTAGACTCCTTTATGTTTAGTACATAGGAGCAGTTGTTGGAATCATCTGTAAAATTATCTTCATCACTATTGTCACTTAACTCAATACACTTTACTTTTTGGTTGGTTTTGTTTCTTCTGCATGCTGAGGTAAAATGCCCCATTAAACCACAGTTTGTACATTTTTGTTTTAAACCTGGACAATTTTTGCTGTTAGCTAAATGTGATTTGCTGTTGCATCTATAACATTTTAAGTTACTTTTAAAATCCTCAGTATTTCCTTTGGAGGAAAATGTTTGTTTCTTTTTAGTAAAATCCTTACTTTTATTATCATATTTATGATTTATCTTGGAAACAATTTCTCTACTGATGGAAACGTCCTTGTGTTTAACTTGTTGTGCGCTCCTACAAGAAAGCTCAGCTTTCCTAACAATGGATATTATGAAATCTAAATTTTCATCACCATTTATCCACAGTCTTTCTTGTATAGTATCATTACTGGAATGTATAACAACTTGATCTCTGATGAGATCTTCTTGTAAGTTACCAAATTTACAATCTAATGCTAATGTTTTAAGGGAAGAAACAAAATTATCAACAGATTCTTCTTTTAACTGTTTTCTCTGAAAGAATTTATACCTTGAAATCCCTATGCATACTTTAGGGGAACAGTATTTATCAAAGTCATATATAGCTTTATCAAAAACATTCATGTCACCACTTGCTTGTGAGGTAGGTAATTGATTGAAGGCTTTTAATCCTTCTGGTCCCAAACAGTGTAAAAAGATGCCTTTCTTTTCAGGGGCTTTCATTTTCCCGTTGGTATCTAATGTTTCAATATAATTCAAAAAATAAGCTTTCCATTCAATCCAAGGCATACAAGGAGAGCTACCTGCTGTCCAATAACTTTGTGGTGGTGAAAGGGTGTAACCCTGAGCACACATAATGGTGAAAGTTCAATTTAAGATACACAAGGTATTTATAAAATGTATCTTTTGCAATGAATTAAAATTTGTTCTTAAAAGAATAATAAAGGTTACTTGTAGGTAGAAGAGTTAGTCCAACGACGTTCAGAAATAAGTAAATGAGTGTTTTTCTTGTATGAATAATGTATTTCTCCAACCAACTCCTTTAAATGTGGAGAATCATCGTTAAAACGGGTGAAAATGAAGTCACCTCTTCAATGTTGATCGTCAAACAGAGAGTAGCGTCTTAAAAGGAAGTGTACTCCTCACTTCCGCCTGTTGCGTTTAGTAAGCGCAGAGCGGATGGAAATTTTATTCGGCGTAGGAGGAAAGCCGCCGCACATACGCTCCGCAGGGGACTGCTGCACAGGCGCTCCGAAGGAAAGCTGCCACACGGACTCTCAGGGGACTGTTGCACATGCGCTCCGAAGGAAAGTTGCCACACGGACTCTCATTCGCATGTGAGTAAAAGCAAAAAAAACAATCCAGACCTGAAGTTGAACGTTGCCGCTTCTGTTATTGACGAATCATTCAAGTCTAGGAGAAGAAATGCTCCAACGTCTGTGTTGAAAATGTAAATCCAAAGTTGATCGTAAAAAAAAACTGAAAAATGCTTCTTCTTTGGAGGTTTAAAGTGCTCCAACCATCGTCGCCAAATTTGTTATGAATGAATCCACACGCTGAGTAGTAATTAAAAGTAGTTTATTCGTAAAAGAAGAAGCACTCTCAGCATACACCCGGAGGCTCTGGTCGTTGGTAGTAACTGTACCACAGTGACAGTTTATGCATCTATATATATCTAACAAACAGTAATAAATAGCGAGACATACATATTTAAATAATAATATGACACGTGGTGAATTCAAAAGACAATACACGCGCGGTTCGCGCACTATGAATAAGTATAGAATGCAAAGTGTGCGCGAGCAAGTGAGCGCGTGTATAGTCTTATACATAACATTACAGTTTCAAACTCCCTGAAAGACTTTGTGGGAACACATTTTAAAAGGGTTTTCTCACCCGTTAAGCCCTTTGCGACGGACCAGGAAACAGCCGGGGAGGAAACTTAGAAGGAAGGCACCTCCATTATATTTGATGAACATATGGTGGACTCTGAAAATTTTATCAATCAGTCTCTACAGTCTTTAATAGTTCAAAGTGGACCGATAATGTTACCCCGATTATCCTCGTCCCCAAAATTGTCTTTACTCCACGACTCTAAGGGAACAAATAGTGAAATCCAAGGACACGAAGAGGATGACGGTTCCGTTTCGAATGGAAACTCGAAGGGACTGGAAGTGTGCGATGAGCACACTACAGGGTCCAAGGGTACCAAAGACTGTAATCAATCTTTACAGCTTAATCCAGAATCTTCAACAAACCCGGCCTCCTCAATGTTGGAACTGATATTAATGTTGCAAAAAACACTCCAGGGAATCCTAGAAGTGACAATGTTAAATCATGACATCTTAAAAACACAGAATTCGCACCTCTCAAAAATTCAGGGTGAATTACAAGGAATTAGGGGTCAAATGCCTTCAATGATAAAACCGGTTCCTGACCTCGAGCATGTAACACCAACTGAGGGGGGGAGGAGGTTGGGAATATAGAACCCCCAGCTGCAAACCCTGAAGTGTACATCTCAAAATGGCCTATGCTTGTAAAAAGAAGGGGGGAATATAAGAGACATACTCTATCAAGACAGGGGAGACCCATTAGGGAAAGAGTGCAAAGAAAGGGTATAGGCAGAGTAGTGGGAAAAGGGAGAGAGTTGGAGGAATCAATAAGTCTAACGGAACAAGTGTTAAAATCAAAGTCCCAAAAAAACAAGAGAGAGAGAGCGAGTAGAGTAAGAATAAGAAGTACAGAGAACCCAGCAAGGAAGCAAGTAATAAAAGGTATTGGCAGTAGAGAACAAAATAAAAAGGGGAAGCAACACAATGAGAAAGCCAATTAAGTTAGAACTAATATACAACAAATACATAGGGGGCCAAAATCAAAAGGAATGGAGCTTAATGGAAACCAATGGCTGTATTTTGAGCAAGTAAAAATGGGAAGGGGCGGGATAAAAATGAAGAAGAGTTCGTTTTTAAATAGAACACTTCTTCTTAATTCATTCGCCCATTGCCCTAACTTGAAAGGGATCCGCACAAAAGATCTCCGACAGGTCGGTTTTCAAGCAACCTCTGATGGAAAAGAGTTTACTAAGGTCCAAGTTTACTCTGACTTGGTAAAAATTGCCATCGAGAGAGCAGAAAGTGAGATACTAAAAGCAGGGATTTGGCTAGTACCTATCGAAGAAGTAGGGGCAGAAGAAAGTGTACTGCAAGGAAAAGCTTTCTTAAAGCACCATGCAGGGCTTTGCAAAAGGCAAGTAAGATTGTTAGAAAGAGGTGTAGGGCTAGGCTCAGGAAACCTTAATATTATAATGAATACCTCTGCTCCTGAGGACTCTTGGAAGAATTGGAGCCTTATTAGTAGCCCTCCAGGACCTTCCAAGCAGTACTTAGAGGAATCTAATAGGTACGGGCCCCTTAGCGATGTGGAATAGGTATCGCGGAAGCCATTTGGCCTAAAAGTGGTCTCCTGGAATATAAATGGGTTAGGAAATTCAATAAAACTTGAACGGTTAAAAGAACTTGCGAAAAATACTGTGATCCTTTGTATCCAGGAGACCTGGCTATGTGGCGAGCCACCCATAGTGGAAGGGCTCCGTCAAGTCTATCGACCGGCAGTAAAATCGAGATCAGGATGCCCGGCAGGGGGTCTATTGACGTTACTATCTACAAAATTAGTGGAAAATGTATCCCAGCTCACTGTAACATGTGAATGGCTGCTCTGCTGTAAAATAACACAATTTGCTGTTGGTAATAAGAAAGAAAATGTGTTGATTTTAAATGTGTATATGCAATGGGGTGCCCAGGAGGAATATGGAGCTGAAATGGGAAATTTTAGGAATGATTTAGATGTACTGTGTGAAAAGTGCGATTCAGATTTGATTTTGTTGGTAGGAGATTTTAATCATAAACTTAACACTAAGCGGTATGATCTCATGTATCTGGAAATTTTAGAATCCAATGATATAACTCAAGCAAAGTTTCCCGAAACGTCATGCTCACTGCATGATGTAAGTTTGGGAAACTATTTAGCGACCAAGAGTTTTTTCTGTTTGAATGGCAGGTTTCCACAAGACCGCCCGGCAAAGAAAACTTTTAAACAAGGGTCACAAAACTGTCCTATAGATTATGTTTTTATGCACGCATTGAATTTTAATTTAATAAAGGGCTTCATAGAAGATAGTGACCACAATATTTTAGAACTGGAGTTGGCATATTTCCACAACATTGTTGCCGAGAAAGTAATTATACTCCAGATGGACTATCCCAGGCGCATTTCAACACGGCTAACCGAAGAATATATAGAAAAGTTAACAAGGCTTCAACAAAACATACCTTTAGGATGTGCAGCTGGTGTAGATCTGGCCTGGTACATTGAAAAGATAAACCAAGTGGTACAAAGTATCAAGGTCGAACTTAGAATAGATGTAAAGGCCAGCAAGAGTAAACAAAACATACAGGCTAAGAAAGGTAACTGGTTTAACATAGACTGTCTAAACAAGAAAAGAGAATTAAGGAGAGAACAGCACAGTCTGCGTAAAAAATTTGATAAGGCTAAAGCAGAAAACCTCGCCAAATTAAAGAAAGACTATACCATGCTTCTTTATAGCACAAGAAGAGCCCATAAGGATAATTGTTGGGGGAAATTGCTGGAGGCAATAGAATCCAAGAACATACGGTTGTTCTGGAATCTAGTCCGATCAGCATCAGATGCCTCAGCTGCCTCAATGATCTGTGTGGTAGAAGAGGGTGCTTGGGAGGATTATCTGAAAGAACTATACCCAGCGGGGAGAGAAATTGAAGAGGAAGTGCAAGGGGACTGGAGAGGTCTAGTTGACGATCTAAAACCAGACTTCTCAGTAGAAAATGTATTTAATACGATAAAGACCCTTAACTTAACAAGAGCTGCTGGCCCAGATAACCTGCCAGCCTTGATAATTAAGTCTCGGACATCTTAGTGGGCTGAATTTTTCTCCAACATGTTTTCAGTAATCCTAGAATTAGGGATAATACCTAGTAATTGGAAGGGTGCGATAATTAGACCGATCCATAAAAAAAGGGACGTCAACGCACCAAGGAACTATAGATTAATTAACCTACTCGATATTGGAGAAAAAGTATTTGCTAAGATAATATTAGTTAGGTTAAAGATTTGGGCAGAAGAAAGAGCAATTATCCCAGTGGAACAAGGTGGCCCCAAAGAAGGCCACTCCACAATAGATCACTGCTTTGCCTTATGGGCCTTGGCCCAGAAATCGATAGAACAAAATGGGAAGTTACATTGTTGTTTTGTTGATTTTCGGGCTGCGTTCGACTCTGTGGATCGTAATAAACTTTGGGAAGATGTGTTAAAATATGGAATTCCGGATGGCTTGTTGTTGATCTTAAAAGAGCTTCATAGAGGGAATTGGGCCCAGGTCATTAGAGATACGCAAGGGTCACTAACTCATAAGATATTAGTAGGGAATGGTCTTAGACAGGGGTGCGTCTTGGCACCCCTGTTATTTTCAATCTTTTTGGCAGATCTTCCTGCGGTACTTAAAGTGGAAAGAAGCGCAAGTCCTAAAATGAATGGGCACAAAGTGCCTTACCTCTTATACGCTGATGACCTAGTGATCCTGGACCAAACTGAAATAGGACTCCAAAGGAAACTAAATGTTTTTAAACACTATTGTGATAGGAAAATACTGACTGTAAATATGGAAAAAACTAACAGCTCGATTCACGAAGCCAAATTGCGATCGCAATAGCTGCGATTTAGCAATTGCGATCGCAAATTGAGTAAAAGGAATTCTTGATAGTGAAAATAGCAAAATAGCGAAATCCCTAAATCAAAATTGCGAGTTCGCAAATAAAATCGCAGAATCCTGGAACAAGCCCATTTGCGATTTAGAAATAGCGAGAAACGATGGATTCAGCAAAATCATTTACGAACTCGCAAAATATTCGCAATCGCCGTTCAAGAAAAATCGCTGATAGCGAAAAACACGATAATCGCTATTTGCGATGCGCAATTTAAGGAGAACCCAAACCAGGTGGTAACCAGCTAAGAAAAAAAAAAAAAAAAACTTTAGCTAACTACAAACAGGTGCAGGCCTGACCAAACACACTTAAGGACATGCAGCTGGAGCCTGAGGACTCTCACAATGCCAGGACTCTACATGGTGGTCAGGCTGCGTAGGCTACAGCGAGCAGCACGGAACAGACGTAGGATCCAGGAGCGGATATTCCGTCAGCGGGTCACCCTTCAGGGCCAAACCAGGGAGCAAATCTATGCTAAGTACCGCCTAAATGGGCCAATGATCATTAAGCTGATCCAGGACTAGACCCCCTGGTGCAGCACCCAACAAGGAGGACCAATGCCGTTCCCACCCATGTGCAGGTATTGTGCAGCCTGCACCTACTGGCCTCCGGAAGCTTCCAGGGGATAGTTGCTGCTGCAGGGGGGATATCCCAGCCCACCATGTCCCGCTGCCTAAGGAGTTTCCTGGATGCAATGCTGACCCGGCTACACCACTACATATCATTCCCCACCACCCAACAGGACTTGAATGACACCAAGCTGAAATTCTACAACATTGCACATTTCCCGCATGTAATTGAATGCATTGACTGTACCCACATCCACATCTGCCCACCAGCACAAACGGAATACATGTACCGCAACCGCAAGTCCTACCACTCCCTCAATATCCAGATGATGTGCAACGCCAAGAATTACATCACGGACATAGTGGCACAATATCCGGGCAGCACACATGACTCCTTCATCTTCCGGCACAGCGGCATTCACACACGACTGGCATGGGGAGACTTTGGCGAAGGACACCTACTAGGTAAGTACACATGCCCCCAAATAGTACACTGTGATCATGTATCTGCGCAGAACAGGCACTCACCCTGTGCTTCTTACCCTCAGGTGACAGCGCCTACGGTCTACTCGAGTACCTCCTCACCCCATACCTCAACCCTGCCACACCACAGCAACGGCGTTACAATGCTGCACACATACAAACAAGAAATTGCATTGAGAGGACATTTGGCCTATTGAAGAGCCGTTTCCGCATACTGCGCAAGACTGGTGGGGCCATCAAATACACACCTGAGGTCTGCTGCCGCATCGTGGCCGTGTGTGCAATACTCCACAACATTGCTACCAAGCGCAGGATACCAGTGGAGATATCTGGCAGTGAGTAGGAAGGGGACAACCGCCCGCCTCCACATGTGCGTCATGCACGCGGAGAAAATCCTGCTGAAGGACACAGGCGCCGCAACCACATCACTATTAACTGTTTCTAGTGCACCCATTCCCCTCACAAAACACTGCACTCATGCATGACAAATGTAATAATGACATGAGTGTGAATCAAGTCAGACCATTAATCTTTATTGTTCATGCACAATAAGTTGGCCTTTACTAATTTTGGTGTCTCATGAAGAGAGTATTACTCCATACCTCCCCATGCTGGGGTAGTGGGCTTGCAGGGGTGTACTGCATGGCCTCCCTGAGAGAGTCTGGGTTCTCACTGTGGGTTATGACGAGACGCCCCAAGTCGTCTATCTGTGTCCTGAGGGACGGTGTTGGCCCTAGTTGATGCTGTTGGCCTGCTGCTGCGGCGACGTACAGGCATCGGTGGCAAGGATGCGCTGCTGTTAGTTGACGCTACCTCGCTCACGTTGTCAGGCCCCTCTGCTTCTCCATGGGCAGTGGACTGGCTGCCGAGCACTGCTGCTGTAAGCAGATCTAGTGACCTGGCCACATCCTGGCAACACTGCACCATCTGGCCCTGCATGGCAAGTGACCTGCGTGCCAGCTGTGATGTTGCATTCCCACTATATGGTTTGATCTGGTGTAGGCTGATAGGCGGGCCAGTAGTTGGCGGTGGCGGCGGCGGGTCATGTCCTGCTGGGCTACCAGCAGCTGGCTGTTCTCTCTGACAGCAGCGGTCATCTGGGCAATATTTTGGCCTGTCGCCTGCAGCTGGGTGTGAATTGCTGCCAGGTGACGCGCCTGTGTACGGTGCACCGCCAGCATGCGGCGTTCAATGGCCAGGCCAGGATCAGGTAGTAGGAGTGCCCTGCCCGTGCCTGCTGAGCCCTAACGCTGCTGGCGCCTCAGTGCGCTGGTGTGTGATCTGGCTCCAGCTGTGCGCCTCGTCTGCCTCCTAGGCGCTGGTGGTGGGGCCTGTACCACTGCTGTGGCTGTTTGTTGGGGGTGTTGGCTGCACACCTGTGGCTGCAGGGGTGGCCCTGTCCGCATGGGGTGGTGGTGGTGGAAGAACTTCTGGTGGCTGTGATGGACCGGGTCGTTGGTTGGACTGGCCCTCACCGTCAGTGTCCTCCTGGGTCTCAGCGATGTGCAGGGCCTCGCTATCTGTGCTGGGTTGCTCAACTGCACCTGTAATGTGAAAGGGTGAATGATTAATGGTATGTATCTTGCACAAGCAATGTTGATACATGCATGCAGGCTTTGCAGGCTTGCTTTCCCTGACTGGCTTTTGGATCAACTTTGAATTTACTGCTCTGGCTGTGTTCAGCTAACTGGGGGTATATGATTTCACTACGACTACCACAATGCAATGGGGCATTTCAGGTGTGCATGGGCTGCATTGTTGGGGATGTCATATTGCTAGCTCAGGAGTCATGGGCATTGTTGGGGGACAGGGTCGCAGTCTCATCACACTTACCTTCAGATTGTTGGCTGGGTCGAGACGAGTCCAGCTTCATGACCCCCACGCAGGCTTCTGGTGCAATGGTGTCCTCTATCAGGTCCTCCAATGGGGTGTTCGGTGTGGCTACAGGTTCCGCTCCACCGATGGCCAGTCGCTCCCCAAGCCTCTCGGCAATACGCTCCTTAGAACGACCTCTCAGGTCGTACCAGCGCTTTTTAAGGTCATCAATTGACCGCTGGGTCTTCCCAACCGAATTAAGTTTAGCGCGGATGCGCTGCCAGATCCTGCGCTTCTCTGCCTCTGGCACCCTCCGGGAGTCTTTGCCAAAGAGCCGTGCATGGTCCTTGGTGACCCCCTCAATCAGATGCTCCAGTTCAAGTTCTGAAAACTTGAGTTTTCGCTTCCTCTCCTGCCCACTGCTCCCTGCTGCATCCTGGGACATCTTGGTGATTTTTGTCCTGCTGGGGTGCTGCACAGTCTAAGGTTTGGAGCTCTTCAGTATCCTGCTCCCACTCTCTGGCTCTGTGTTCTGTTTGTGAGTGGGGTAAGCCTACTTCCTGGTTGTGATGTCATCAGTGGGCTCGCAGTTAGCGAGATCGCAAAATGTGATTTCGCTTAGTGCGAGGTCGCAATTTCTACATGGAAAAATGCCGATTCTGCGATAAATAAGCGATTGTGGCAAGATCGCAATCGGCAATTGCGATCGAGTGCGAATCGCTTTTTTGCATCGCATTTCTACATGAATGCCATTCTGCGATTTTCAAAATGCGATTCGGTATTTTTCGCAATTTGCTAATCGCAGAATGGCACCTTCATGAATCTGGCTGTATGGTCTTATGTTTTGGGAAGAGTAAGAAGAAATTCAATTGGTTTTTGGGTGATGACAAACTAGAGGCAGTCAAGGAATATAGATACCTAGGCCTCTGGTTTGATAGTGCGCTAAAATGGCGCACCCATTTGGCGGCTCAAAAGGCAAAAGCCTTCTCATCCACATGTGGGTTAAAAAAGTTTAATAAAGAATATGGCGACATGACACACAAACCAATGATAAAGGCATTCGAAGCAATGATCCCCCCCCAAGTATTGTACGGGGCAGAGGTGTTATACTTGAGCGGTAAACATGAGTGGGATCAGGAAGAGGGAAAAAATTTAAAAATGTTATTGTCTTTACCTAATTGTACAATGGTTCAAGCAATTAGAATGGAACTAGGGCTAACTTCTTGGAGTGTACAATCCCAAATGGCCCTGGTAAGATTTTGGAAGTGCCAAGACCCAGGAGTGACACCTAAGGTCTCACAATGGTGTGGAGAGGAAATCCAAATAAGTAATCTCGGCTGGGCAAAGGATGTGAGAAAAACCCTCCAGAAAGTATCAGGGCGCCTTAATGTGGGATTCTACCAGAACGCCCTGATAGCTGACTTCACAAAGAGAACACTTAGGGAACAAGGCCAGTCCTTCTCAAGGGCACAGGACCTAGATTACATGTTGGGGAAAAAATCGGCCCAGTGGTTAAAAAACTCCTGGGTAAATGAAGGTTGGTTCCTGTAGCTGGATATATTGCGTAACCAAGGGTTAAGACATGAAATACTAAGGACCCGGGTTGGGGTTAACCCCTGGAAGATAGACGGAAAATTTAAATCCGTACTGATTGGCCCAGAAAGTAATTGTAACTGTGGGCGTGGCCTAAGAAATGATATGTTGCACATATTGCTTGATTGCACATTTGTATATGATATAAGGAAATTGTTTTTACGTCCTATATTCCTATCACATAATATAATTTCACCTGGCCAGGCGATATGCTTACTTACAGATATGCATTCGTTAGAAATTGCAATTGGATTGGGGAAATTCCTGAAGGCCATAAAAGATTTTGGAAGGGAGCTATCGAAGGAGGGACACTGATTTTAAGTCCTTTTAAGCCTTTTATAAAGTTTACATTTTTTCTTTTATTCTTCTAGAGACGTGAGACTTCCGTAAAACTTGGGTTTAATGAACTGTGTGTTTCTGAGGGTGCTACCCTCTTTTAACCCTCTTTTAACATGTATTGAATTTTAACTATTTATGATGTAGTAGAATTTTGTCTGTTCGTACTTTTTGGATCCTGATTGTGTTTGTTTTGTATTGTTTAAAAGACCATGGTCTAAATAAACAAGTTTCTCTCTCTCATTCGGTCAGAGCCTGCTTTTTGCTTTTCCTAGAGATGCTACCTTCAAAAGGCTGACAGCTGCCGGGTCCAAGGACTTCACTCCTCATTGTCCTCTTGCTTTAGGTGCTCTCCCTAGAGTCACCTCACATCATTCCCCTCTGTGAGATCATCACCAGAAGACAAACACTGTCTACTTGGTGGAATATGGATAAACAAACAGGGCAAACTACTGTAAATCAGTTTTGTAAGAGTGACAGCAGAATGAACATTCCTCGTCTTGAAAGGACTATTGGAGAGAAGTAGACACTCTGTCAAATAGATTAAGGATTTCTCATTGACCGGAGAGGTGGCACTCCACAGTGTGAGGGTCTACAGCAGCGGTTTTGTTATGAGGGCAGAGGTGCGTCGCCCCCCCATGCCCGTTGCAAAGTGTGCAATGTTAAAAAAAAATGGCATTGAAATGATTTCATGCCACTTTATTTTTAACCAAGGCATGCTGCAGTGTCTTGACTGTCTTTTGCTGCCGATTGGCAGCAGGAGGACTGTAGTAGTGATGGCCACGCACTTCAAAATGCTCATGTCACTTTGGCTGGTGGTCTTGCACCGGCCAAAGTGACATGCACACTTTGAAGCTCTCCACCCAGCTGTCTTAGACCGCTGGGTGGAGACCAACCACATGCCTTTAGGGCTGAAGGAGCATTAGGGCAACCTGCTCCATCCAATCCTGGTGCTGCTGTATCGTGCAGCATCGTCTGGATTGGTTAGGGTGGTTCTTCATTCCACAGGCTTCGGAAGGACAGTGAGGAGGGTGCCCAACCCATAATAAGTATAATTTATTTTTATTTAATGAATGTAATGCATACTGCTTTTCTCTTTGTTTTATTTTGGAGGGAGGGGTTCTTTTTTTTGGGCTTTTGAGGGAGAGTTTATTTTTTACTATGGGTTTTTGAATGGAGGGAACATGTATTTGTGTGTTTTTTGGAGGTGGTGGGGCACAATGGTTGCCCCACCACTCCAGCCACTCCTGGTGAGGGAAGCTGTTGAGATCCAGGGTTTATGTTGCTGAAAGCCAGTTTCCCGGAGATGGATGAAAATCACTTGAACATCATGAAGATTTGCCTTTGAAAGGAGAATACCTTGCCTGTTGAGAGAAGGGAGTGGATTAAACCCAGGCACAAGTACATCTGGCCAGAGAAAAAGTCCAGCTTTGGAGAATTGGTAGAGGGAATAGCCTACAGGGAATAAATGGGGGTAGGGTCGCACACTACTCACACACCGGCGGTGTCGCCCCTAAGGACTCTGGTCAATTTAGTAAAGTGTTCGCGATGCATCATCTTTCGATCTTCTGCTATCTTCGCTGTCTTCGCCATCCCTGGACACGTGTTTTGGGGTATCACCCCTCGTCAGCAGGGATAGGCCGTGTACTGGGGTTGCCGATGGCTGCCAATATCTGCCAGGTATAGTACCACTCAGGCGCATAGGTGCGGGATCCGAGGCTCGTCAGCCCACTGCTCACAGTAGCTTTAAAGTTAAAAATGGGGGTGGGGTCGCTCAGGCGCGTAGGGGCGACACCGCCGGTGTGTGAGTAGTGTGCGACCCCAGTACACGGCCTATCCCTGCTGACGAGGGGTGATACCCCGAAACACGTGTCCAGGGATGGTGAAGACAGCGAAGATAGCAGAAGATCGAAAGATGATGCATCGCGAACACTTTACTACATTGACCAGAGTCCTTAGGGGCGACACCGCTGGTGTGTGAGTAGTGTGTGACCCCACCCCCATTTGTAACTTTAAAGCTCCCGTGAGCAGTGGGCTGACGAGCCTGGGATCCCGCACCTACGCGCCTGAGTGGTACTATACCTAGCAGATATTGGCAGCCATCGGCAACCCCAGTACACGGCCTATCCCTGCTGACGAGGGGTGATACCCCGAAACACGTGTCCAGGGATGGCGAAGACAGCGAAGATAGCAGAAGATCGAAAGATGATGCATAGCGAACACTTTACTACATTGACCAGAGTCCTTAGGGGCGACACCGCCGGTGTGTGAGTAGTGTGCGACCCCACCCCCATTTGTAACTTTAAAGCTCCCGTGAGCAGTGGGCTGACGAGCCTGGGATCCCGCACCTACGCGCCTGAGTGGTACTATACCTGGCAGATATTGGCAGCCATCAGCAACCCCAGTACACGGCCTATCCCTGCTGACGAGGGGTGATACCCCGAAACACTTGTCCAGGGATGGCGAAGACAGCGAAGATAGCAGAAGATCGAAAGATGATGCATCGCGAACACTTTACTACATTGACCAGAGTCCTTAGGGGCGACACCGCCGGTGTGTGAGTAGTGTGCGACCCCACCCCCATTTGTAACTTTAAAGCTCCCGTGAGCAGTGGGCTGACGAGCCTGGGATCCCGCACCTACGCGCCTGAGTGGTACTATACCTGGCAGATATTGGCAGCCATCGGCAACCCCAGTACACGGCCTATCCCTGCTGACGAGGGGTGATACCCCGAAACACGTGTCCAGGGATGGCGAAGACAGCGAAGATAGCAGAAGATCGAAAGATGATGCATCGCGAACACTTTACTACATTGACCAGAGTCCTTCGGGGCGACACCGCCGGTGTGTGAGTAGTGTGCGACCCCATCCCCATTTGTAACTTTAAAGCTCCCGTGAGCAGTGGGCTGATGAGCCTGGGATCCCGCACCTACGCGCCTGAGTGGTACTATACCTGGCAGATATTGGCAGCCATCGGCAACCCCAGTACACGGCCTATCCCTGCTGACGAGGGGTGATACCCCGAAACACGTGTCCAGGGATGGCGAAGACAGCGAAGATAGCAGAAGATCGAAAGATGATGCATCGCGAACACTTTACTACATTGACCAGAGTCCTTAGGGGCGACACCGCCGGTGTGTGAGTAGTGTGCGACCCCACCCCCATTTGTAACTTTAAAGCTCCCGTGAGCAGTGGGCTGACGAGCCTGGGATCCCGCACCTACGCGCCTGAGTGGTACTATACCTGGCAGATATTGGCAGCCATCGGCAACCCCAGTACACGGCCTATCCCTGCTGACGAGGGGTGATACCCCGAAACACTTGTCCAGGGATGGCGAAGACAGCGAAGATAGCAGAAGATCGAAAGATGATGCATCGCGAACACTTTACTACATTGACCAGAGTCCTTAGGGGCGACACCGCCGGTGTGTGAGTAGTGTGCGACCCCACCCCCATTTGTAACTTTAAAGCTCCCGTGAGCAGTGGGCTGACGAGCCTGGGATCCCGCACCTACGCGCCTGAGTGGTACTATACCTGGCAGATATTGGCAGCCATCGGCAACCCCAGTACACGGCCTATCCCTGCTGACGAGGGGTGATACCCCGAAACACGTGTCGAGGGATGGCGAAGACAGCGAAGATAGCAGAAGATCGAAAGATGATGCATTGCGAACACTTTACTACATTGACCAGAGTCCTTAGGGGCGACACCGCCGGTGTGTGAGTAGTGTGCGACCCCACCCCCATTTGTAGCCTAGAGGGAATGGTTGGAGGAATGTTGCAGGAGCTGAGTTAAGATTTCGTCTGAGTCTCCCAGCAACCCCTTGTTTGGACTTGGTGCACTGCACTGCACGTTCCAGTACAGCTTACTTTTGCCTCTGTGGTCACCCTGACCAGGAAAAACATTGTGGGAGCTGGCGTGAGCCTTGGAGTGGGTGTCCTTGCTACCCCATGAATCTCACTTGCTGCATCAAAGAAGAGACGTGTTACTGCCTTTCTTGGTCTTCCTTGTGCGGTGCCACCAAAAACTATAACTTATGCTGGCACAAACTGGCCTTTGATCTGCCTATGCCCTTGAAGGACATCCAAGTGATGGTAAGTGGGTTTTTATCAACATTTGGGTAATCGCGTTGTGTTTGGGCATGAATTATTAGAAAAGAATTGCAGCTGTCCCTGATGGATGTCCCTGGCATCTCCGTGGAGGCAGAGATCGGGCCCACAAGCATGTAGTGCACCATCATGCTGGGGTCCTGCAGAACTAAGGAATGTAAACACTCAGTAATAATAACAATAAGAATAATCTTTATTCAGCAGTAAATACAGCGATAAAAGAGACAGTTTAAAAAAAACATCATCAAATTCATTAATTGGCTACATAACCAAATGTGCAAAATCCCATGGTGTCCATTATGTCTTTGATCACGGCTGAGTTCTTGACTTCATTTGGCTACCTAAATATATTTATATCATTAAAACAGAATCGGGCAAGCCATGGTCAGAGGTAACTAAAGCAAAAGACACACAATTGATGGATGGAATGCAGAACAAATCAAAACATTCACCCCCAGTCAATAGATCTGGGTTAAATCCATCATTCTTTTGCTCACCATGCCACCCCAGTTTAGACCTGGCCATATGCAAATCTGTCTTGACCCTGTGCCTCATGGGAACAGTCCAGCCCGAACTGCCAAGCCAAGTCCTCCCTGGACCAGAAACAAGCATCCTAGGACCGGTTTCTTGGTTTCACCCCTCTTCAGCCAGGATAGCTTGATTCTAGTGGCACAGTGAGCCCAGGAACCATGTCTGGGCATACCTGGCGCACTTAGGGAAAGAAAGGAAAAGACACACAATTGATGGAAGGAATGCAGAACAAATCAAAACATTCCCCCCCAGTCAATAGATCTGGGTTAAATCCATCATTCTTTGCTCATCATGCCACCCCAGTTTAGACCTGGCAATATGCAAATCAGTCTTGACCCAGTGCCTCATGGGAACAGTCCAGCCCAAACTGCCAAGCCAGGTTCTCCCTGGACCGGAAACAAGCATCCTAGGACCGGTTTCCGGGTTTCAGCCCTCTTCAGCCAGAATAGCTTGATTCCAGTGACACAGTGGGCCCAGGACCCACGTCTGGGCATACCTGACGCACTTAGGGTGAGAAAGCAACAGACACGCAATAATCATCAGCAGTTCATTACATTTATTGCAGCATAACAATGTGCAAACTTGCAACCAGTCTTGTGAACTTCAATCACCTTTAGTGTTTCCTGACCTTAAGGCAGATCTTAAACGGTTAGTGACACAAAAAAGCATGTAAGCATTGGTTAAAAGCTGTAAAAACAATAGGGCAACACAGGCAGGCCTGAATCTCAGTTCTTTTAAAAGCCCTTTAAGGAACAATTGGCTGGGGTGCGTAAAAATGTTTACAGAGAAAGATGAAGGGCAGGGTATCATGTAGAGACCTATTGTCGCAGCCACAGGGACCTCTATCGTCTATATGTGGAGCAAAGCAAGAGGGCGAGGCCAGTAAGTGGTGAGGTTGGTTCAGTCTAAAATGAGTGATTAAGAATCTATTGTGTGCACTTATTAAAAACTATAAATAAGGCTGAATGCCCTGCACAGACTTAACTAGGGTGTGTGCTCTGACCATTGGTTTTCTAAGCTCCTTGTCCTCTCGGTGAGCTGTGGCATGTTTACAAAAGGCTTCACATTATCATGTCTGGAGAACATATCTGCTCTGCCTAACGCGGTGAAGGTGTTCTTAATGTATTTTAACCATGGGATTTTTAGCACATGTTCAAGTGAGAGGCAGTCCTGGATTATTAGTCTGTTAAAACCTGCCTCCTCATTAGACCACATCTTTACTTAACATAACAGGGGTTTAACAACCACCATATCCATAATGTACTTAGTCCCTAATTCTTCATGTATCGAGTATGAGGGGGTACTCTGGGGAACTTTCAGAAAGCCCCTAAAATATTTGTTTTCTGCGGTTTGTAGTTTATTGGCCGCCATATACCCCCATACCCCACTACCATGTAGGGCTTTAGAAAAACAGAAGGAATTACATAACTTTTAAATTATCCCCGGTGACCAAGTGCCCAGTCTTTGAGCATAGTTTGCTTCCATTGATCTGGTAATTTCTAATAGCTTCCCCTCCTGTAGGTGTTTAAAATTGAGTTTCTCATCAAATAAAATGACCAGGTAAGAGAAGTCTGGGACTTTCGGTAAACTGTGTGTGCATACTTTGTAGGTGTTGTGTCTACTGCCCTGCTTACCAATTTCCATGATATATGATTTGGATAGGTTCGGTGACAGATCCATCTCGTTTATTAAAGACACAAACCCGTCAAGTAAGACCTTCAAGCACCATGGTGTACGTGCAAGGAGTACCGCGTCATACGCATACAGCAAGATGGAGACTGGTCTTGTACCCATCCTAGAGGTGTCGGCCTGCAGGGCCGTCAAGAATGAATCAAGGCCATTAATATATAATGTGAATAAAAAAGGATCTAATATACATCCTTGTCTAACCCCACTTGAACATTTAAAATGATTGGTGATATTTCCTTCCTGGGTATATTTGACTACAGCAGTGGTATTAGAATGTAGGGTCATTAAAACATTGGTCATCGCCGGATCAACCCGAAGATCTCTGAGCAGTTTCCAAAGTTTGCTACGGTTCGCCAGGTCAAAGGCCGATGTGAAGTCCATGAATCCCAGGAACAATGCACCAGGTTTAGCTAGTGTGTAATCCTCGATTAAAAGGTAGAGGTTGAGGCACTGGTCTGTGGTAGATTTTCCTACAAGGAACCCATATTGCAACTCTGAAATTATTCAGTTGGAGTCCCCCAATCGGACAGCCTGTTAACTACCAAGGACTTTCACTGTGACATCAATGAGATATATGGGGTGGTAACATGGGGTTGTCTCTATCTCCCATATTAACAATCAGGACAATAGTGGCAGTAGGACATGATGTAGGCATAACTGATGCTGCTGCTGTATTCAAAACCCTGGCAAGGAGTGGTGCCCATACCTCTGTGTTGTAACAAAAAAGGTCAGGGGGAATCCCATCGGGTCCAGGGGCCTTATTCCAGGACAGTCTCTCAATCCCCAATCTGGTCTCATCCAGGGTAAAAATAATGGGTTCAGATCTGTGGATGGGATTTGGGTCTTGTGAGGGTGACAAGCTATGACCATGATTATAGGGTGCCTCAAAATGGGCTTTCGAGTGCTCTGGGGGAATGTTGTGACTTAGCCTTGGTGTATCTGGTTCTGTAAAACAGGGGTTATTGATGACCCTCCAGCAACAGGGGGCAGTCCTTTTGCTCTCATGGCTCTGCTAAATCTTCCCAAGCTAGTTCTTGCAGGAAGCGCTTCTGCCCCATGATGATCTGCTTATAGTTGCTACGGCAGACCGCCACCATCTACCTCGCGGGGTCTGTTTCAAGGCCCTCTTAAGTTCTCAAAGAGCTCTGAAGCACTCGCTATCAAATCATCTCAGGTCTTCCACGCAGGGGGAGGCTTCCAGGACTGTTAACAAACCAGCAACTAATTGTGAGAAAGCAATAAATACATGGATAGTTTCTTACCCCTGGGCTTGTAGGTCTAAACATGTCAAAATCTCCTGCTGGCTTGTGCTAAACAATTTATTAAAAGCGATAACATCCACTTGTGACCTCCTTAAGCGCATTCCTTGGTCAATGACAGAGGTGGTGCCCCATATTTATCCTTCGCGGTGCGGACTGGGTCGCTGGGTCTTCAAGCGTCAAGTTCAAAAGGTTGTGGTCACTAAATGGGCTGTGTTGTATGTTAAAAGAGGATATAAGCCCCCTCAAGGAGAAAGACACAAAGATAAAATCAATGAATGTTGAGCAACCCCTGCCATTATAGGTTGGGGGCTCAGTAAAATTAGGGATATTAGCGAGCAGATCCAGTTTGTGTGTTACGCCATGGATATTTAAAAGGGCGTTCTGTTCCCACCATTCCATGGTGTGTACCATGTGCAATACCTCACTACTTGTGCAGGTGGACCAATCTCGAAAATTCACCACTAAGTTAGGGCATAAGTGACAGTTAAAATCTCCCACTAGGATTAGTTGGGCTTGTGACAGACCTTCCCTCTGTGATTGCTCAAGACGCCCTCTTAACTGTACAAGGCTTGCCGGCCCATGGTGCTGCCATCTGGCATTAAAAAAAATTATTAGAATGAATTGATTCAATTTACTCATTAATGTAAGAACTTGTGCAACTTTAGACAATGGACTGGTCACTGTGCCACCCTTGAATCAAGAGCTGAAAGTCTGTACTTGGTGCTCAGTTTTCAGTAACAAGAGGAGGCCAGGCGGCGGCTTCTGGACATCTTCGTGAAAAGTCCTCAACCACATCAGTTCTGGCTCAGTATCCCCATCCATATCCTGGAACCCCAAAATGGCCTTCACAGATGTCCAGATCAAATTACAAGAAACTCTACTTAAAAGCGGTGTGCATGGAATAGTCAGCATGCACAACAAACTGTAAGCTCACCAACTAAGAGGAGAATAGAATCTGTATATACCACCTAGGCATAAGGGCACAATTAATGGCCCACTTTAGGCATTGGAGGGCATCATCAGCAAAATCAGAGATGTGAAAGAGTCTCGGATAGATAATGTGCTAAATGTGTGTTGGTTTTAATATCCGCCTACCAGCTAGCCTTCTGGGGAGTTGGTAGAAAGAAGAGGATGATGTTTGTGGTGTTCTTGATCTGATCAACCCAGAAAGAAGGATAACCAAAAGAGGGACTAATCTTCATACTCTACTGTTGAGCACAGGCATACATCCCGAATGGGCAGCTGCAGTCTCATAGCCTGGGAAACTGCACATACGAGCAGGGGTGCAGGAAAAGCCTATTAGGTTATGTGGCGATTAATATCGAAGAATGGTGTAACGTGATTAACCTGAAGATAAACCTTAGAACAGAAAGCGAGCATGACCCCCATACTTCTAGATATACTAATAGAGGGTGTGAAAGTGAAGCCTGCATACATTATGAATCTATACCACCCAAAAACTCTGGATAAAAGTCCTAAAGTAGGGATGGTAAAGTGCTCTAGATCAGAATATGAGACTGTATATCCTTTCCTCGTGAGCGTAAGAGTTCCCAATCTAATCCAAATAGCAGGCTATGAGCTGGGTACGGCTCATACCCTGCTATTTTAATACAATGATGGAGAGAATCACATTGTGAAACGTATACATTCCAAAGGAAAATCTGTAAAGAGTATCAGACAACTGGATTGGTTTGATGCATAATGTAACTTTTTAAAGAAAGATTTTCTCTGGCATTGACAATACGTAAAACCTCACTTGCTGCGGAAGTATCCTTTTATGGCTTAAGAAGAAAATATAAAAACCTGCTCATTCAAATAAAAGCAGAGGGTAAGAGCTTGGAACATTCAACTGGCTGCCATAAATACAAATGACACCAAGCAGTTCTCCAAGATGCTCTCATTGTGGTCTAGTGGTCTAGTGAGCAGAGCCAAAAGGTTGAACACTACATTGGTTCTAAGGTGATTCATTTTCTAAAGCTATACAGACAAGAATTTGATCCTGTTCAATGCGTACCCCAAACATGTGAAGGCAGCACCAGCAGTTTGCAACCTTCTCTGCCCTGAGGTAGCGATAGCTATACTGCCTGAAAAGTGTAATAAATCCCCTGATCCTGATATGGTTCCTCTGGACTTTTTCTTAGAAGATCTAGATTATTTTTTTTTTATAGAAATTGTATTTGTCACGGTTCACATATATTGCAGGGCTCAGCACTCAGAGACGACTGCATAATCAAACCATACCTAATGCACTGACTTTGACAATTTTCTCATAGATACAACAAAACATAAGAGATAACATAACAGGTTACCCCAACACCCTTCCCCCCTCTGGTTGCACTGAATCCCTACACTCCTGTGCATATCTTATAATTATAGCAGGAGGACCCACCCCCTCGGTCTCCCTCCCGCCCTGCACCTCCATTCTCCAAAAATGTGCATGTAAGTCAGCCCAATGGGTGTGCCCCTGTTGTTGACTGTGGATCTAACAACAGTTCCCGATAATCCGCCCATCGTTTCCAGATCTTGTAATGTTTGTGGGGGCACCCCCTGGCAACAAAAACGGGTTGTTCCCGCCCCATACAGAAGTCCATGCCATTCTTCCACACGGTCACCAAAGGGGCCTGCGCCGCCTTCCATGCCCTGGCGATGTCCCTTTTCGCAAGAGTGAAGCCCACCTGCAACAGGTGACGTTTGTATATATTGCCCCCTATGCCCTCCATGACATGGAGCAGGGCCAACTGAGGTGTGCAGGGGAGCTCCCACCCCAGAACCTCCGAGAGGCAGGTAAATACTCCCCTCCAGAACCGGTCTAGAGAAGGGCAGTGCCACACTGTATGGATAAATGTGCCCTCTGCATGGCCGCATCTACGACACATAGGGGAGGCTATCAGCCTTGCTCTCCACCGATGCACTTGTGTAAAGTAAACCCTATGAAGGTATTTGAACTGAATGAGGTGGAGTCGCACGGCTATGGCTGCCCCTCGTGGAGCGGTCAATGCCTCTGTCCAGTCCTTCTCCGCCAGTGAACCCACGTCTCCCTCCCAATCCCCCAGGAGTTTCTGGAGCGAAGAAGAGCAATGTGTAACCAGGGACTGATATATCCGGGATAGTTTATGGTCTATGAGGTCCCCCATAAACACTTTTGCTTCCAGGGGGCTGAATTCTGGCAGGGAGTTAGCCTAACGGCTAAGGCGCTCGACCTCTGACCTAGGGATCTGGGTTCGAGTCTCGGTAACGACGCCAAACCTCCTGTGATTCTGGGCAAATCACTTAATCTCCCCGTGCCTAAAAATGAAAGTGTGTGTCCTCATGTAAAAAAAAATAAAAAAATTTTAAAAAATGTAACTTGTGCTATGTAAAGCGCTCTGATACCTGATTCGGTTTGGGTCTAGTTCGCGCTATATAAAACTCTAAAAAAAAAAACCTCTAAAAAAAAAAAGACTCCAACCCCTCTAGGCTGGGAGATAAGGCGTGTCTAAACTGAAGATATTGATAGAACTGGGACCGCAGCATGTGGAATTCTTTCTGAAGGTCCTGGAAGGATTTGAGCGTCGGCACCCTCATTACATCCCCCAGGACTGAAATGCCGATGTTATCCCAGCCCCGGAACCCTTGTAGGGCCGCCAGCTGTGGTAGGCGCCCATTATTCCAAAGGGGAGTCTCCTGGGTCAGCGTTGTCCACCAACCCATCCGAGGCAGCAGCTGCCTACAGAAACTCCACCTGCATAACCGGCGGAAGGGAGCCCCGCAATGATGCTGAATACAGTAACGTATGGAGTGAGTGGTGGCCTATAAGTTGTCGCTCCACCACATAAGCTGGGTCCCCCCTGTCACTGTACCACCACTCGTTAAGGACCAGCAGGTGTGAGGCCTGGTAATATGACAATATATCCGAGGACGCCAGATCCCCACAGCATGTGGACAAAAAACAGGTTCGCAGGGCTACCCTCACCCTTTCACCGCCCATAAAAATTGCCCAAGCGTTGCATTTACCTGTCGAAACCATCGGGCTGGGATCAGATACGGTTGATTCTGAAGTTGATAAAGGAGCAGGGGGAGCGCCGCCATCTTAAAGATGGCCGATCTGCCATAGATTGAAGGGGGTATTCGAGTCCAGGACTTAATGTTGTTATGGATTCGTTCCCACACCGGAGCCAAATTACGCTCCCAGGAGACCGCCGGCACATCCGACAAGAACACGTCAAGGTATTTCAGACCTCCTGCCACGAGCTGGTCAGAGGAGATCCACTCACCTGCACACGTCTGATCCCCGAGGATCCATAACATGGTCTTACAGAGATTCATATATAATCCAGAGGTCTCCCCAAAGATTTGCATAATACGTAATAACCACGGCCCATTCTGTCCACAGCCGTGAGAAAAAATGGACATTGTCCGCATATAGAGCAATTCTATCCGAAAGTCCCTCCGCCCATTCAAATCCCCGCACCTGTGCATCAATGCGAACCCATGCCGCCAATGGCTCCACAGCCAGAGCTAATAAATAAGGAGACAGGTGACATCCCTGCCCCATGCCCCGCCTGATGGAAAAGGTGGACGAGGTTGTGCCAGCCACCTACACCAACGCTGTCAAATCAGTATACAACAGCATCAAATAGGAAAGGAAGCGTGGTCCAATATTGAGTCATCACAGCAATGCGAACAAATACACCCAGCTCAGGGAGTCAAATGCTCTGTCCATGTCCTCCAATAACAACGCCACCGGTTTCCCCAAGTGCCAGATAGCCGCCAACGCCATGTCAGCCCGCCTGATACTATGTCTAAAACAAATGTGTGAACCTCGGCACTCTAAATCAGTATAAATGTCAATTCACAAGTTCGCTTAACAAAGAAAAATTCAAAATATTAGCGGAAAGTCAGTTCAATTCTTGCTTCCGCGCAAGGACAATTTGGGAGAATTACGACGTATACGGACACAAAGAATGAAGGGCATACTATAGTCCGTGAACTTGCGACGTTATACTAATAAAGAGCAATCATTGGACTACATATTCACATTGTGTGACTTTTTCTTCAACTTCAATAGAGAACTTTTACACATTTAGCAGGAATAGATGATTCACACATCGGAGATCTGGACACTCCAACATATGTTGTGGGCGCCTTCAATGGGATTTAAAATCTGAAGCCTTGAAAAAGTTTCTAAGGAACGAAAAACGTGTTGGCTGCCCGTTCAACGCTCAAGAAGGAGGACTTTTGTATAAAGCTGTCTATCCCTAATGGTTTTGCTATTATGCTGTAAATTGTAAAGTTGTGACTTAAGATTAGCTGGCAGATGCATCAAAATTCGGTATTCCAAGTCCTTATTAGCGAAAAATAAGGAATCGCTAATAAGGACATGCAAACCGCGATGCATCAATAAAATCGCAAAATTTTACCGAATCGGTAAAAATCGGTAAAAAAAGCGAAAACATGGCTGCGAGAAACCAAAATAAAGATTAGCAAATACCGAATTAGCAAATACCGAATCGGTATTTGCGATTTCGGTATTAGCGAAATCGCAAAAAGACGCGGCGCATCGGAAGCAGGCTGATGACATCACAACCAGGAAGTAGCACAGCCCATGCTTCACTCGGTGCCCTGAGGAGCTCAGAGGAGGAGGCAGAGCACAGGAGCAGAGGAGCAATACATAGCCAGCAGTGACCAGGACCTGCACAGCAGTGCATAATGGAGAAAGAAGCACCCAAGGGAAAGGACACCCCCAGGAAGAGAAAAAGAAAGCTCTCTGACAAGGAACTTGAGATCCTAATAGAGGGTGTCAGCAGCAGGCATGAAAGGCTGTTTGGCAAGCTCTCCCTGAAGGTGCCAGAGGCGGAGAAGAGGAGCATATGGCTGCGCATCAAGGACAGCGTGAATGCTGTCAGAGTCACCCACCACAGCATCGACGACCTTAAAAAACGGTGGTACGACCTCCGCAAAAGGGCTAAGGAGAGGATTGCGGAAAGGGTGAAGGATGCGGCTGGCACAGATTTTGGGTCCTCCAATGTAACACCGAACACAGCCCTCGAGGACCTTGTGGAGTCGACAATCGAGCCGGAAGCGGTTGTGGGGGTCACCCAACTGGACACCTCGGGTGCTGCGGAAGGTGGACAAGGTAAGATGCATGCCAGCGCAGATATGCAGCGTCTTGTCAACCCCTGCCCATTTCCCCATGGCAAACACGGTGCACATGTAGCCATGCCTAAAGCACAATCCCTCAACAGAGTGTTGCATCATGGGAGTTGTAGTCATAACATGAAAGAGCGCATGTCTGACCCCTGAGGTGTATGATATGAAAACAGCAGCAAAGGCCCAAATGTCGGTTCACATATGTCCTGTTGGGACGGGAAGTCTCCTGCATGTCTCTGGAGAGAGTGATTCCCCTGCCTTATGCTAATCTCCAGGCAAGTCACTCAAAAGCTACTGTATAGTTTCTAGATCCCTACCTCAGTGAGCATGACAATCATACATGTCCACTGAGGGTCTCCCTGTTTACATGGATTGAGACCCTAGAGCTTGGTTCTGAGGTCGAGGGGGCATGCCTAGTGCACCCCTAGTTTTCAGAGAGTGGCTACTGCCCTCTCTATTAAGGCTGTGGTAGACTGACAGTGGTGGCAGCAATAAATCTATAGTCAGGAGGGGTAAGTCCCTAGGCACCCTCCTGACCAAGTCTGTGCAGTTTGCCATGCCTGTGGGCCTGTTGCCTTTGTCTGACTGATGTGTGGTTGAGAGCCCGTGGGTGTACAGGGGAAGAATGGGGATTTGAGCCAGTGTGAGGAATGCGAGCTGTTCTGCTGGACATCTCAGCTCCCCCGTCCCTCTCCCTATTTCCTTGGAAAGGCCTGGTGGGCTGGGGGAGACACTCAGCTCTTATCTGGGTTTAGCTGCACTAACTGTGTGGAGAGGACCCTCCCCCACTGGTCAGGGCCTCCTGGGCTGGAGTTAATTAAAATTCCTCTCTAGGGAGTTGCACAGCCTGATACCAGAACAGGACCTGGTACATGCTTTACCCATGCATTGAACACGCGGTGAATGGTTTGTGATTGAAGGTGTATTCAGAATGCAAAAGTAGCAGACCCTCTGATGGGATGAGCCTATCAATCAGAGGTGATAAAAGTCTGGCCTGAGTGGTCAGCTGTTGTTCAAGACTGGTCTATGACTGACGAGCGGCCACACCAGAGCCCTCCGAAGTTAGTCAGCCGTGACCCCGCGGTGTGAAGGCAGGAGATAAGACTCTGTTCACTACCGTCTGGAAGGAAGGCATCAGCAACATTAAGGACCAGCTGTTTCTGTGAGGCTTGGAGGGGCATTCGCTTTGGACCAAGGAAATTACAGACAGCTGCCCACGGTCTGGAAAGGAAGCTTGCGGCACATCACCCAAGGTGTGGAAAAGAAGCTTACAGCACATCACAGAGGCTGGTGGAAAGAGGCTTGCAGCACATGACGAGAGCCATGGAGGATGCTTGATTCTAGTCTTTGAAGGTGAGATCAAATCCCCTCTAGGCTCCTCCCTTGCGCTGTGGGAGCCTGTACAAGCAGTAACTGGGAATAGAGGCCAGTGAAGCAGGCCCCCACCTTTCTTTTTGTGATCTCTGAGGGTATCAGGGTGAACTGTCACTCTGTCCAGCCACTACCCTCCTACAGCTAGCCAGTGGCTACTGGACTAGTGGGACTTCAGTAAACTGTGCCAAGACATCCGGCACCTGTGATCAGATCCCTGACACCTCTAGAGCGGTGTCCTCACTCACAATAGGAGGGCACTTCTGTTGCTTTGGGTGGGGGGTTATGGGGCTGATCATGAACATTTGACTTCACATCATATGCTGAAACTATATCCTTTCAATACAAAGTTTGGTATCAAGGCTCTAGTGAATGAGAGCAGCCCTGTGTAACATGATCTGTAATATGCAATGCTTACTGTGTGTTTTCATGTTAACTGTGTTTTTATAGTGCTTGGCGTCTAGGCGCTATAATACTGTTTGGGGTCGAAACTCTGTCCCAGAGGGTTGTAGAGACTTCTGGTTTTCACTGTTTATCCTAGTTTTATGTGTAGTATAATTATCTTATGTGTATTAAAGTACTTTTCTTTTATAAAAAGTAAAGAACTGACTGGACATTGAGTTTATCAGCTGGTGGTACGGTTTACACTGTATTCTGAATGTCTAACCCCACCTCTAAACTACAAATTGTACCGAACGCTGCGGCGAAGGCTATCTGTAATAAAAAAAAGTATGACCCAGCCAAAAGCTGCCTGCGTGAGCTTCACTGGCTACCAATGAGGCAGAGAGCCACGTTTAAGCTGCTGTGCATAACGCACAGAGCTTTACACAATACTGGCCCTCACATCCTAAAAAATAAAATCAGATTTTACGCTCCTTCTAGGAACCTGCGATCCCACACGGCAGCTAGAGCAAGAAATACTCGAGTGAAAACAGCTAGGATGGGTGGACGGGCGTTCTCCCACCTGGCGGCAAATAGCTGGAATGAGTTGCCCATGGAGCTTAGATTAACTGACTGTTATTTGTCCTTTAGAAGGCAATTAAAAACATTTCTTTTCCCTAAATCTGACTAAATTATAATTGTGACCCTGTTATTTGCCAACTACCCACTTCTGTCATGACAGCGCCGTGATATCCAATCTAGGATGATTGTTCGCGCTCTACAAGTGCCATTGACATTGACATTGACCTCACCTCCTTGAGCAAGCCTTGGACTGCTCTGTCTCGCTACCCTGAGAGAGTCAAGTGCTGGAGAGGAGTACTTGGTTATCCAGTTTTGGGTCCCTTAGTACTAAGGCCCCAGGACACCAGTGAGGGAACACTCCAGTTGATGCGATTGGAGCGCAGTTACCCCTGAGTGCCCTGGCGCCCAGGAAGCCGGGTCTAACATGTCCTTTATGTAGATGAGAAAAGCAAAAAATAACAATATCCACAAATTAATAACAATGCTCTGTTTCACACACAGATGCCTCCCCCATGGAATCAGATGACAGCAGCCGCCTAGTCATCTGTGAGACCCCAGTGGTGACCGATGCGGAGAACATGGAGGCAGTCCTTCCCCTTCACCACCACCGCAAATATCACCACCAACACCACCACCACCACCACCACCTCCACCACCACAGCGGTCAAGAACACCAACACCACCTCCACCAGTCCTGTCAACCACACATAGCCGCAGGGCAAATGTCCCCTCCCTGCAGGAGATGGAGACGGAGCAGAAGCCAGCAGCCCCAAATGTACAGCAGCAGGCTTTCGTCACCCCAACCGCCCGAATAGCAGCACGTCTGCAAGCTAGGCAGCGGGTCGGATCCCTGGGTAGGGCTGCAGCGACAACAGTTGATCCTGCAGATGTGTATGGAGTCGTGGAGACCCGGATGCTGCGTGTTCAGCGCCTGCAAGGGAGACACATGGGTGCAATGAACATGAGCATGACAAGAATGTCCAACAGATTTGCATCAATGACTGACGCTGTGTGAGAGCTGACCACAGCCGTTGTAGCGGGCAACAATGGCATTAAGGAATGCCTACAGGCACTCACACGTGCTGTTGTTGCAGGCCAACGGAGTGAGCGCAGGAGACATAAGCAGTACTCACTCAGTAACAATGCCACAATTAAGGCCATCAGGAAGCTGTGCAACAGCACAGCTGTGCTAGCCCGCCGATCGGTGTCCCTGCAGGTTGACTTGGGCCATTATTGTGGGGATGTGGCAAGGACCCTCGATAGAGTGACCACTGCAGTGGAGCATCTGCAGTCTGGAACTGCCAGTATCAGCAGTGTGGGAAGGGATGAGGTGAGTGAGGCAGCCTCAAGTGTGAGCAGCGTCACCATGCCTGAGACAAGCGGGAGGAGGCGCAGCACGCGTAGCGCACCAGCCACTGAGAGTCATCAAGGAGATGTTGAGGAGTCACGGGACAGGAGGCTGGGTGTCCTTGGCAAATGTAAATAGCCATGATGCAATGGCCCCCTGGCCATGGTGAGGTAACCATGGGACAACTGTAGTGCCACATGCAGCACCTGTGTTGTCAATGGACATTTCATATTTTGATTTTATTTACGCTGCTTCATGTTTCTGTTACATTAATCAGCACCAGTCAGGTGTTAATGGGCATTAGACCCTTGCAATGCATATCATCTTGTCATGGCTCTTTCTTACCTGTCTCAGAAGTGATGCCGTGTGATGTATGTCCGCCTTCTTTGCCCTTCTGCTGTGTTGGGCACATGTGCCTGTCGGTGTTGGGGGGGGGTTGCTGTGCACGTAGCTCGTCCTCACCGTACACCTCTATGGGTATCCCCCTTCTTGTTGCGATGTTATGCAGGATGGCACAGACAGCTATTATCTTGCAGCAGGTCACTGGGTCGTACTGCAAGGCACCTCCTGTCTTGTGCAATATTCTGAAGCGACTCTTAAGGATGCCGAATGTGCGCTCCCCCACATTCCTTGTCCTGATGTGTGCTCTGTTGTAGCGCTGCTCTTGTGGTGTTGCTGGGTTGAGGTAGGGAGTGAGTAGGTACTCACACAACGTGTAAGCGCTGTCACCTGCAGGATCGGGGAGAGAATGGTTAGCAGCATGAATGCAATGGTACATGTTGGGATGGTTTAAATGATGTTGCATCCATACGTGCCTAGTAGGTGTCCAATTCCAAAATCACCGTTGATCAGGCGCCTGTGGATGCCACTGTGACGGAAGATGTATGCGTCGTGTGTGCTCCCTGGGAATTGGGCTACGATGTCCGTTATGATGTGCTTGGCATTGCACACAACCTGCACATTAATGGAATGGTATGACTTCCGGTTGCGGAAGATGTATTCGGTGGCTGAGGGAGGACAGATGGGGACATGGGTGCAGCCGACACACCCTATCACATGGGGGAATTGTGCCACCTGGTAGAACTCACGCTTGGTGCGGTTCAACTGCTGGGGGGTTGTGGGGAAGGTGATGTGGCGTTGTATCGCTGCTAGCATGGCATCCAGGAACCTGTGGAAGAAGCGTGATAGTGCGCTTTGCGACATGCCTCCGGCTTCTGCAATTACCCCCTGGAAGCTTCCAAACGCCAGCAGGTGCAGGCTGCATAGGACCTGGACATGGGCTGGTATTGCGTGGGTCCTACGGGTCTGGTGCTGCAGTTGAGGTGCCAGATCTGCTATTAGACGCATGATCATGGCAGGGCTGAGTCTGTACTTATCGTACACCTGCTCCTCTGTTTGCCCCAGCAATGTTATGCGCACCTTGAAGACCCTTTCTTGGATCATCCTCCTTCGCTGGGCCTGAGCATAGATTCTCCTCCTCCGAGCAAGCACGTAGGGGGCAGCCATTTTGGTTGACTAACGGGGTTTCCAGGCTCATTTTTAAAGGGTTACTGATTGCCAGCTTCTGTCAGTAATTTTTTTTTTCTTCATTCAAATAACTTTACCTCCAGTTTGAGATTTCCCTATTTTGCTCATGCTAAATAGCGAATTTTGAGATTTTCGGTATTTGCGATTTTTTATGCATTCCGTTGCGATTCTTTATTTGTGATTCGGTATTTCCGGGGCCTGCTTTGGTTTTCGTTACTTCCGATTGGCTGGATAGCGATTCGGTAATTTACCGAGAGGATTTTTTTAGCGATTCTTTAATATTTAACTATTTGTGTTGATGCATTGCATTTGGGGGTTTTGCGGTCGGTATCGGCCTGTTTTACCAAATCGCTATTTTACCGGGAGGTATTTTGCTTGATGCATCTGCTAGTTTGTGATTTTTGATATTAAAATTGACACAGCAAGAATTGAACTGGCTTACCGCTAATATTTAGAATTTTTCTTTGTTAAGCGAACTTATGAATTGACATTTATACTGATCTAGAATGCCGAGTTTCACACATTTGTTTTACATGTTCACTGGAACTATTTGGGTTCTAGTGGTTGGGCACCTTAGGAAGTGGGGTGCAGTTTCACGAACCTTGAGGGGCACCAATACTTGGTTGTACATATTGAATGTACTAAAAGAACAGGTGTGCTATCAATCAGACCACCACTGCCTTTGTAAATATTGTTGATTTTATGTCTAATTGCCCTCTGGGTCATAAACCCGGCCTGGTCTGGGTGGACCAAAGCAGTGATGTACGGCAGAAGGCGATTGCCTAGGGCCTTCTCAAGAATTTCGGCCTCCATGTTCAAAAGGAAAATCTGGCAGTAGGAAGCATGTTGGTCCGGGGAACTGCCCGGCTTTTGAAACACCACCACCTCCGCGTGCCTCCAGTCTGGGGGAAGCTCGCGGGCCTCCGCCACAATGGATCGGTAGTGGGGGGCCAGTTGACAAAATACTTTTTTAAAAAATCACTAGGGGAACCCAGTGGGCCCAGGTGCCTTTCCAGGATTCAGTTCCCCCAGGGCTGTACCCAGCTCTTCATCTGTCAGCGGTAGCTCCAACTGCTCCCGTATCTCGTCTGAAACAGTTTTAGGTGGAAGATCAGCTATGAATTTCTCAACTGTGGCGGCAGGTCGGCATTCTTTGGGGGCATATAAATCCGCATAATATGCGGCAAAGCTGTCAGCCAGGGCCTGTGGGTCAATCAGAAGGTCACCCGTCGGCCCCAGAAGGCCCGGCAGGCTCTAAGAATGGAACGTCCCCTGACAGAGTTGGTGGAGCATCTTGCTAGACTTGTCCCCCCACTGATACACTCTGCTACGTGTTGCCAACCAGGCTTGGCAGGCATCATCCATCAATAGGGCGGCATACGACTGTTGAGCCACTAATAACTGCCTCCGAGCCTGACCCCCTTCCTCTTCACGACTCCTGCACTCTAACACCTCGATGCCCGCCTCCGCCTGTAGCAGCTTATCCCTGCGCTCCCTACGCACTGCCGTACACCAGGAGATGTCCGCCCTCCTTAGTATTGGTTTTAGTGCCTCCCACAATGTCTCAGCACCAGGGATGGATCCCACATTAATCGTTAGGTATTGATCTATGGCTTCACGCATGTGTTCCCTATAATTCTCATTTTGCAAATGCCACCCCGAAAGGCGCCATCTAAATGGCTGTTTCTGTCTCCTATTTGGAGCGTTAGGGCTACCGGGAAGTGATCCGACAAGCCCCGTGGCAGAATCTCCGATGATACCACCCTGACAAGTGTCACCCAGGGAACAAAGAGATGATCAATCCTGGAATATGAGTCATGAACTGTGGAGAGATAAGTGAATTCCCGACTATCCCTGTGTAGGAGCCACCATACATCCAATCAATCGAGCGCCGTCACCAGGGAATGCAATTTCGTGGGATGGTCCGATCCTGGCCCACCCCCAGTCCTCCATCGATCTCTAACTAGGTCCATAACATCATTTCAGTCCCCACCAACAACGGATAAAGCATCTGGTACGTCGGCCCAAAGGGTCATGGGCCGCTCCACCAGGGCCCAATGCAATGGGGGGCATAGACACTACCCAAAACAAGTGGACCCCCCCCCCAATATTACCCTGAAGGAACAATAATGCCCTTGATTATCTATCCACTGTCTGATATGTGTACACGGGACTCTACGGTGTATCAGTATCGCCACCCCCCGGGATCCCCTTGTAAATCCTTTATGAAAGACCTGTTGGAACCCATACCGCTGTAGGCATAAGGCCTTTGCACTCATAAGGGGGATTTCCTGTAGCATAAGAATATCTGCCCCTGCCCGTTTAGCCAGCTGATGAATAGCCCCCCGTTTGATTTTGCCCAAGGCACCATGCACATTCCAGCTAACTATACGAAGAGTACCTGGAGTTGTCCGTCTCCTAGCAGGTGTACTAGCCATCTGGGACCGTGTCTATCTCTACTGAAAAAATGAAAACATTTCGGTACGTGCATGAGGGGAAACGGACCATCAGCAAACGTGCGACCAGTAACCATAAACAACCCACACCCAACAAACCCCCACCCCACACCTCAAAAACTCTGAAGCATCTGTCACAGTGGGGCTGACCCGGACCCCCAACAGAAGGATGAGAGCCACCCCATCCAATGGATCCCAAACTTACAGCCCATGTCTCCAGGGCATGCCCCCAGCCAGGAGAAGCCCGGCGGAGGTGCCGGTCCTTATCAGAGTCTCTCCAATCAGCCTTGATTAATACAGATCCCCACAGTCCCTCATACACCCATCACTCAGTCAGGCAATGTTTGCCGCCCCATAGCGGAACCCCTCTGGGAGGAAGCGCACATGATTGGGAGCGGCGTTGGGACCGCGACCGCCGGTTACCCTTTGGCTGCCACCGAGGACCCCTCCGAACTGCATCACCTGATGAGGAATCAGATTCCCTTCCCGGCAGCGTGTGCGCCTGCACTCGTACTGTCTCATCTGTCCATTTGAAGACCTCTTCCAGAGTGTCAAACAAGTGCGTGAGGGAGCGATAAACAACTTGCAGTCGAGCAGGAAACAGGAGAGCGTAGGGGAGCTTGAAATCTCCCAGGCGGGCCTTTGCTGCCATGAACGATTGCCGCTGTTGCTGAACTAGCCGCCTATAGTTCGGAAAGATGAGGATACGCACATTGTCGTATAGCAAGGGTTCCTTGAGGTGGGCCTGTTTCAATATGACGTTGCAGCCCAGGTAGTTCAATAACTTTGCTACCACCGGTCGCGGGCGTGCTTCAGGTGGGGGCTTCTGCATGAGTGCCCTGTGGGCCCGCTCCACTACAAAACAATGAGATAAGGTGTCCAGAGGGAGTCAACTTTCCAACCATTGCGCGAGGAAGCGTTCCATGTTACCATCCTCGCATCCCTCCGGGAACCCCACAAAGTGCAAGTTGATGCATCGGGCCTGCCCTTCAGCATCTTCCACACCGAATGCCAGCATCTTCTGGGCAGCCTCCATGACAGCCACCATTTTCTTTAACACGTTGACATCATGCTCCACACTAGAGATAGGAGTCTCTGCCTCTGTAATGCAGGACACAGCAATACACAAGTCTTGCCTCAAAAGCATGACATCAGAACCAACTGCCCTATTTTGGCCTCCAACATATCCCTGGATTGGGTGATAGCGGCTAAGAGGGCCGCATTATCGGGCATGGACCCCTGCTGTCCTTCGGAAGCTCCAGCCGTCGCCCCCGGACCAGTGAATTTGTCTATGGGGTCCTGCTTGGGCGGGCCACTGCCCCCTTTGTCCCGCGTCATGGCCACCCCTGGGACTTCTCGCATAGTGCCTGGAAAATCAGGAGAGAGGAGAGAGGTGAGAAGCCCCCACTAACGTCCTGCCGCGGCCCGACTCTGCCGCCGAATGGGAGCCTACATAGGGCCATCCCAAGATTAAGGTCAAATTAGCCAGCCAACGGCCACAGCAGCACAGAATGATTCAGGGAATCCACTAGCCGTGCCCACATGGCCCCTCCAAGCACCAGTGCATGAATCCCTTGCAGCCTCGAGAGATGACCCTCCGTCGTCGTTACCAACTCAGGACCCCTGCACCTCGCCTCAGTCCTTGCCTCTCCAGGCCGCACTCCCCCACCGGCACTCACAGGTCCCCACCAGCCGCAATGACACCAGGCTCCGCCCCACGGTCCGGACGACTGCCGATATGGGCGTCCCCAACAGCCTGGGGGGACTAGAATATGGAGATCCTGTGCCCGAAAAGAGGCCCCAGACAACCCCAGGGCCCGCCAATGTCTGCACGGCCCACCACCACTACCGCCATGGCTCGATAATGCCGCTGATCCCCCGTCACTGTGCAGGCCAAGAAAGAGCAGGGGGGAGAGGCACTAACAATAGTGGCCCAAGGCTATGCACACTGCAGACCTCTCTCAAGGCACCGCACCTAACCTTCGCGGTCCAAATTGACTGCCAGGCTGTACTGTCATCTCGATCCTTGGTCCACGCCACTGGCCTCCCCTCGCTGCTCAAGGCCGCCGATCCGTCTTGGCGCGCGACCCTCTCCGCCGTCACTGCTCAGGTACCCTCAGGAGGCAGGCAACGATTAATGCGACGTCCTGGACTCACGTTCGGCAGTAGCCCGCCACGCCCCCAGCAGGCCTGGGTGCAGCCGATGCTCCTCAACGCCATCTCAAGTCCCTCGGAAGCCCCGCCACAGTTACAAGCGGCGTCCCCAGTGTCGGGGGACTGCAGCTTCACTGCTGAATACCATTTAGCTACGGAGAGCCAGGATAATCAACAGATTTATTATGGGCTGGACGGAGCTTGCTCAGCACAGGTCCGCCATGCTGGCCTGCTAAAAGAAGATCTACATTTTTGCTTTGGTATTTTGGTGAAGGTCTACAATACTGCGCTTCAGTCAGATTGCATCCCAGCCAGTTATAGGCCTGTGTTAGAAGAGGTGGGGAAAATATTTGGGTACTTCTGAATACCCTGCAGGGTTGATCTGATGTGCAAAAGGTGTTAACCAATTATCCGGCATGTTTTAGAAAAGTGATTGGTACTATAGATCAGGTATTTTACCTCCATTTAAGATGTACTATATATGTAATAATTTAAAAAAAACACTTTACTTCACGTTCATAGACTTGAGGTACACCTTGGATCTGATATGTATACAAAGGCTCTGGAGCGCTCTGTGGCCTCCAGTTCCTGCTTGTTTCAGCCTAATTCAGTTTTCCAACCTACCATTCTTCTTGCCAACAGAAGCCCTGCCCGCCCTAGGACCTGCTTAATGTAGGCCAAAGGCAAGCCTGCTTGCGCATGTCCACACCTGGATGGCACCCAGCGCCACAACCTCCGCCCCAGAAAGATACACCATTGCCGAGCTCTACATCTTTGATCCTGCAACCGTGCTGAATCACTCTCCACTGTAGGATCTTTCACCTGTACCCCCTGCCACTTCACATGCCATAGCACACACACCAGCCCACCGACCTCCTGTACAAAAATACCAAATTGCATGCGCCCTTCTCAACAAACACTATGCAAACACTCCACTGACATTTGGGACCTCATTTGATCCCTCACACTCAACGTCCTTTTCCTGCCTGAGACCTGGCTCAACCCCACTTCAGTGCCCACATCGCAGTACCCAAAGAATACATGATTACCCACTGCTATCACATTAACAAGCCTGGCAGAGTGATCACCATCATATTCAAGGAATCCATCCAATGCACCACCACAAATGACATCACCCCAGCCTTGGAACACCTCAACTTTCGACTCCAAACAAACAGCAAAACCACCAGTAGGGGCACCCTTGCCTACTGTCCTCCACACCCAGCCTTCTGCAACTTCATTGCCCCTCTCGTCATATATTCCAACAACTACATTTTCCTCAAAGACCTCAACCTACATATCAGCTACCACAATGAAATCAACACTACCAATCTCCTCAACAGTATGAAGAACTTCAGACTCACCCAACTCGTCCATGACTCCATGTACATTGTAAGCCACACTCTAGACCCCATCTTCACCTCCAGCGACTGCATCAGGTACAGCCACAGCACGGAACTCACCTGGACCGACCCCTCAATCATTCACGGCAACATCACCAGCTCACGGACCTCTACTCCCAACCAGCCCACAGCCTGCAACCACAGCTGGAGCAAAATTTCATAGGACAAATGGATCAACCCTCTCAACACCACTCACCCCATCACTTCAAACAACCTAGACCAGAACGTCAGAACCTTCAACAATTGGAATACCAATTGTACCAACAACATTGCTCCCATTGACAGCAGTACCCACAGAAGGTCCACTAAGCAGGCTAGCTGGTACACTGAAGACCTCCGAACCGCTAATTGACACTGTAAACAACTTGAAAGGAGATGGCACACCAGCAAAGACATGACTGACAAGACTTCTTTAAAGACAGCCCTCAACCTCTACCATAGACAGTTGAGAAAATTGAAGGAAAAGGGCTTTGCCAACGCATTGAATCAAGCTCCAATACCAGCAAATAACTCTTCAACATCCTCAAAGAATTCTACATCCTGAGCTGCAGCAAAAAACACTACAGGACCTCTGCAACAGCCTTGCAACCTTCTTCCATGACAAGATCGCCAACATCTACATCTACAGAAACTTCAAACCCCAGCCCAAAGCTGTTGACTTCTTCAAGCAACACAATGACCTTGCTACCACCACAGATAGCCTCCTAACCAAATGGAGTGAGCTCACCCCACAGAATATTCCCTCCATCATGAACTCCGTCCACTCAAGGGGTACCGACCCATGCCTTCACCATATCTTCAACCTAGGCAAAGCCAAAATCAGACATGCACTCACCACCTTGTTCAAAACATCAATTGCCACGGTCACTATCCCTGCGGACTGTAAACATGCAGAAGTCAATGTCCTACTAAAGAAACTATTGGAAGACCCCAGCTAACTCAACAATTACCGATCGATCTCCCTGCTCCTGTTCCCAGCTAAAGTTTTAGAAAAAACAATCAACCAACAACTCTCCTCACATCTGGAATGGAACCTCCTACTCAACTCCTCCCAATTCATAGCAAACCACAGCACTGAGACTGCCGTCATTGCGGCAACCAATGACATCCAACCCCTACTCGACAGAGGAGAGTTATCAACTTTGATTCTCCTAGACCTCTTGGTAGCCTTCGATACAGTTTCCCAGCATACACTCATTACAAAGCTGAACAACATAGGCATCCAAAGCTCCGCTGTCAGATGGATTGTGTCCTTGCTTACTGGAAGAACACAAATAGTCTGTCTTGTCACCTTCACCTCGGAACCCAGGGAAATCATCTGTGGAGTAGCCCAAGGATCCTCACCCAGCCCCACCATCTTCAACACTTATATGACACCTCTGGCCAACACCGCCAAAACCCATAGACTCAACATCATATCCTATGTTGACTCCACACAACACTTCTTTTCCCTCTCCAAAAGACACCATCTACACCAGGACCAATTTCCATAACTGCTTGACAGAAGTTGCCAACTGGATGAAGGACAACTACCTGAAGCTGAAAGTGGACAAGACAAAGGTACTAATTTTCAGAAACAAAATCTCCCATTGGGACGGATCCTGGTGGCCCTCAGAACTCAGACCTACTCCTACCCCTACTGACCACACTAGGAACCTAGATATCATTCTGGACAATGAGCTAACCGATGTCTCCTGCTTCTCCATCCTCTGCATGCTTCAAAAGATATTCAAATGGCTACCACAAAGCTCAAGAAGAACCATCAACCAGGCCCTCATCTCCAGCTAACTGGACTACGGCATAATCTCTACACAGAGACCACAGCTCACTTTCTCCGATGACAACAGAACATACAGAATGCTGTAGCCAGACATCCTGGATCTCCCTAGATGAACCCACAGCACCCCTTAACTCAGGGATCCCCACTGGCTGCCTGTACAGAAATGATGCCAGTTCAAACCCCTGACCCATGCATACAAGGCCCTATGCAACTGCAAAACTGCCAACTTGTACCACCACCTGAACTTCCATCAGCCCACCAGACACCTCCGCTCTGCGTCCCTTTCTCTAACCCTCACCTCCACCATCCGACGTAGCAGATGATGATGATGTCATTCCTTCTCTTACCTAGCAGTGAATACATCGAATGAACTACCCTTTCATCTATCATCCTCCCCATCTCTTCCAGAGTTCTGGAATTCCCTAAAGACCTGGCTATTTGATTCATTAACTGGACCCTTCCAGCGCCTAGATACCCTCACAGCGACAGGTAGCACTCTTTAAATCTACTGATTGATTGATAAAGGGACTTTTCAGAGTGAGAAATCCTCAACAGCTCCTATGGGGTCTTTGGTACAGCCTATGTTGTGGCCCCGGAATTGATACCAATAAAGGAGCAGGTTCCTGATATAGAGGTTCACGGGTAGCCAGCTGAATCCTCTGCGCAGCAGTGGCATAACATAAACCCCTGCAGCCCCCGTGGTGCGGGCAAGGGGGTGGAGGGGCCCAAACCCAAGGGCCCCCTCAGCAAAAGTGCTAGGAGGTGGGGCAGGAAGTGGGGGCCCCTCTGTGCACTTTGTGAGGGGACCCTCTCAAGTTTCGTTACACCACTACTGTGCGGGTCTGATATTTTAAATAGAGAAGCCTGAATGCACCCGTTGGTATTTTATTCTCGCCCTAGCGACAGTCAGAACTACTTGGCAAGCCAGGAGTAACCCAACGCCCCTGCAGAACACCACAGAATGCCAGTGCTGTCCTCTGATACGACTCAGTAACATGCCTGAGGGCATGGAAAATGTCCTGACAGTGGAAACGACCAGGTATTTTTACAGCTAATGCACATCCTCCCTTCCCCAGTCCACAATGTAAGGCATGGAAGACCAGGACAAGGAACACTTACAATGGGAGAAAGCTCCCTTTTTCGTTTTAGTGAAACAATCGACGCATTGAGACTTTTGTTTTACGAAACAAAACAGTATGCTCTAAGGGCCAAAAACACTCCTCTGCAGACTACCAATCACTGAATGCAAAGTGAAAAACTGATTGGATTAGCCACTCACGCGTGGAAATGTGAAACTTAGAGAGAGCTCACGTTGTATCATATTTACACAGGCCATTTAATATATGGGGGCCTGCAGGTAATCACATGAGTTCAGCTAAGTTCAAAAAGAGGGCATATATATGGAAAACGTTGCAGGGCAGGTGGGATATCATGTTCTATTGGTTGCGGTGTAGGGTTTCCTTTTGGCCTACTTGGTCATGTGAGTGAACTGTTCTGCCCCCGCCTCACGTCACTCACAGAATCTGAAAACTGCCTGGCCTTTGACAAGGTGTCTGAAAAAGACATTTTGAAACCCCCAAAAATGGAGTGTGGCTGATTGCGCCTTCAAGTCCTTCCGAAGCACGAGGCGTTAGGGACATTGAGAAAGCTCCCTCGTGAAGGTCAGTTAGAGACGGAATGTGAAAGACCATTTCTCATTCATTTCTCTCGTTTATTTAAAGGCAAGGATGGTTTCCCGTGAACTGACTCCATTGAGGACTGTTTCTTTCCAGGCCGCACCCGCACGCCAGTCCCCCAACATGAATGAATGATGAGGTGGTGCAGTAAGTGGTGACCTCTGCCCCCGTTTAGGTAAGGAATTAATGTTTACAGGCAGAGTATAAATCAGGCGTCCCCAGGGCAGGCTCCGAGATATCAGCGCAGCGCACCTCCGTGCTTGCCAGAGAGGCCTTCCCGGGCTGCGGCTTTGATCTCTGGCCAAGTTTATCATCACAGCCATTTGCCTCTCTGCAGAGTTACCACAGAGGGCGAGAGGTGGCCGTGCACTTGAGAAAGATAAATTCCTGTCTGGCCCGGCTGAAGCGTTTCCTTTCTAATTCAGGCTTGTGCGTCTGAGTAGTTAGTGTCCTATTAGCACCCAGTCCTCCATTACAGGAAGTCTGCAGTAACCACCAACTTCTCGGCAAAACAAACTAATTATGGATCTGTGCTAATGTCAAATTAGACATTAAATACACATACACACAAATATTCCCACAACACACACTAAGAGCAGGCCCCATATGTCTGGCATGCGATTTGACACTGGCCACAATTTTATGTTGCCCAGACTAGTACTAGTCCTTTTAAGACCCCAGCAAACGTTAACAAGCATTTCCACCACCAGCCACGGCCGGCAGTGGGAGTACCTGTAGGGCGGTGACGTGGGGAGGGGGAGGGGCAGGGTGGGGGGTAGTAATGTATGGATTACGGAGTTTTCCAGGTAAGTAAACATTTAAATAAATAAAACGAATTTCGTTGCTCGCACTGCATCGCATTTAGGGATGCAGTGCACTCAACGAAATTCTTTTATTTATTTAAATGTTTACTTACCTGGGAAGCTCCGTAATCCATACATTACTACTCCCCACCCTGCCCCTCGCCCTCCCCACGTCACTGCCCTGCAGGAACTCCCACTGCCGGCCGCGGCTGCCACCCACACACTTGACTACCAATCCTGGGATTGTTGGGCTTGGCAAGACTACTGCCACAGCCCCCTTGCCCCCACTTTTCGGCTTAGATCTCCAGCATACCGGAGGGAAAGCCGCCCTGGGTGCCACCCGGGAAGGCCTGGCCCTGTCCTCACTGTCTTCCTGCCCATCCACTTTCCTGAATAGCTCTGCCACATTCTGACCCAAATCATTCATTGTGCGCATCATTATAGCCATCCACTCCTCCATTCGGGTTGGTACCTGCCCCCTCTTAGCCTTAGGGAGAATATGCACTAGACAATAACTGCCTAACAAAGAGAATGGCAACCCAGCTCACACTTATGGTTTAATGCACAGGTCAAAAAACCTTTAACTAACAAAATTGGCTCCTGCCCCACAACCACACTGCACTCCACTTCAATGAGGCCCTAGACAAATACTCCTTATAAGCCCAACTACTTTGGTCCGGTCTGGGACAATGCCCTGACCCTTACCTCCCTCTCACCGAGTCACTGCAGGCCCCGGTCGACCACGAGCACCTGCACAGCCAGAGCCACTACCACAAGCTAGTCCAGTGGGTCGGTGTTAAATGAGGCACCGGATGCTCGTTGGTGAATCAAACGTGGATTTATTGCAGTTCTAAATCAAATCCGTTACACCCACAACCAGAGCCGTCCAGTCGTGAAGATGCCAACATCCAGAATGACGTTAAGGGAATCTTCACGACTGAAATGCAGAATTCCAGAACACAGAGCATAGAACTAGTCTCGTGGTTACAACCACGAGACTCTTAGCACACAAAAAACATACAGAGAGCAAATATAATAATACGAGTATATAACATCTTCCCCTCTTGAAAGGGTAACAAAGATAACAGACATTTGGAAAAGCAGTTCTACTCCAAAACATAGTCTCTCAGTCTACAAGACAACTGTTTTAAATGAAAAGCTCTTTTGGTTGCAACCTCAGGAGCCTCCTCAACAACTGTTTCTGTTGGTAATGACAAAAAACCAGAGTCAACAACCTGTGAAGCTACAGATGTCTCAGAAGTTTCCTCCAATGGTAAAGACAAATGGTCTAAGACCACGGGTTGTGAAACAGTGGAAGTTTCAAAAGCAGGATTAAAAGAAGGAGGTTGCTCGTGAGTTAAATCAAACCAATCACAGTGCTCTGACTCTGAAGTGACATGCTCTTTGATAACATTGGCCTGAAGTGGAGATATTTTAACAAGAACCCGCTTATTCCACCAACCCTTGTCATCAAGAAGAGCTGAAGCTTTACTGACTTGTGTGACCAAATTTGGAGAAGAAAATTTAGATTTCCCTTTCAAAACTCTTTTGGGATTTTTAATGAGTACCATATCCCCTTTTCACAAGGGCTGATCAAAAGAATGCTTACCTTCATCAAAACGTAACTTCATAGAATCTTGTTTAGCTTTCACACGTTCTTGAATAAAGTGAGAGTTATCAGACAAATTACAATCCCTATATAACCAACTAGGATTGAGGGGTGAATGAACTTTCCTTTTCCTAAGTAAAGTAAATGGTGCAACACCAGTTGTGGAGTGTGGAGAGGTATTGTAAGCCCATACTTTATCATGAACAAAAGGCAAAGGATCTAGCCTTGAGGAAATTGCAGTTTGTATACCCTCCTTGATTACACGATTACACCTCTCAACCAATCCATTCGAAGAGGGAGAATACAAGATAAGAACACATTCTTTGGGAAACAAAGTGTGTACCATTGTCAGTGACAATGGTTTTGGGAAAACCTTCAACGTCAAACACAGATTGTAAAAATTTTACAGCATTTTCAGTTGATGCCGAATTGAAAAAAGAGTAATACAACCATTTGGTATATTAATCAACTAAAAGAATCAGATATTTGTTTTCAATTGGTAAAACCTCATATGGACCGGAAAAATCCAAACCTACTTTGTCCCAAAGACCTGCAGGAAGAGGAACAGGACATAAAGGAGTGGAAAGTGTTTTCCAATGTTTGTCGGAGAGTATACATTGGGTACAATTATCAATTATTCTCCTGATGTGAGAATCCATGGAAGGCCACCAGTAGAATTGTTTGATGCGTTGACAAGTTTTTACGATACCAAGGTGACATTGATGAGCAGAACGAATGATATGATCTCGTAAAGAGTCAGGTGGAACAAATAAATCATTACGCATAATCATGTTGTTAACTAAAGAAAGTTCCTCTGACACGTTTGCTAAACCTTTTAAATCAGAAGACAGGGTTCTGCGCTCAGGCCATTTGTTAACAATAAATTCTTTAACCTTAGAAAGTGTCAAATCACTTTTATAGGCTGAAATCCATTGAACCTCAGAAATGGGTTGACATTGAGCAAGGGCATCAACCACAGAATTATCATCTAAAGGCATTCTAGAGAGACAATCTGCCCTGAAATTTTTGCCCCCAGAGAAGTGCTTAATGATGAAATGAAATGCGTGAAGTTTTGAAAGAAGACGAACAAGTCTAGCAGAGGCCCTGTTGGAAGTACTGTTAGAAAGCATGTGCATAAGAGGCTTGTGATCCGTGTAAATTTCAAACTCACGACCCCAAATGTAAGATTTAAATTTTTGTATAGCCCACACACAAGCCAAGGCTTCTCTTTCTATCATACTGTATCTAGTTTCAGCAGAAAGAAGAGTCCTGGATGCAAAGGCAACCGTTTGTTCTTTGCCTTCGACCCATTGTCCCAAAACGGCACCCAAACCAGTGAGACTGGCGTCAACGGTGATAAAACACTTCAAACCATCCGAAAAAGGATGCAAAGCTGGAGAATCCTCAATAATCTTTTTAACTGGTTCAAAAACTTTTTGCAAGTCTTCTGACCAGGAAAACTTTACTCCCTTTCTTAAGAGCGCTCTCAACGGCTCAACAATCTGTGCATAACCATGCACGAACCTTGCATAGTATTCTGATAAACCCAGAAATGAGCGAAGGGCATCTCTATCTTTAGGAGAAATGGCATCTCTGATTGCCTTTATCAAGGAGAACTTGGGTTTAATGCGTTGGGAGAGAGTGAATGGCCCAAGTAATCCAATTCTTGAACCCCAAACTTACATTTATCATGCCTGAGAGTCATGCCAGCTCTTTCTAACACTTGTAAAACGGTGTTGAGTGTGATTATGTTGAACAATATCATTAGCATAAATCAAAATATCGTCCTGATATGCTTGCACCCCAGGAATATTTTGTAATAAGTTGTCCATCAGTTTTTGAAAAATGCTGGCTGCCGAAACCAAACCAAAAGGAAGCCTAAGGTACTTGAAAGCACCAAAGGGCGTAATGAAAGTTGTTAACTCTTGAGACTTGGAAGATAAAGGAATTTGATGATAGGCAGACCTAAGGACCAGGAGAGAGAAAATTTTAGCCCCGCCCAAATTAGCCAATAGGTCATGAATTGTAGGTAGCGGATGGCAATCCACAATGATGTTATTATTCAGTGAGCGTAAATCAGCACACAATCTCACCTCCCCAGTTTTTTTGCGAACTAAAATTATTGGGGAAACCCATTCGGATGAATCACAAGGTGCAATGATTCCTTCATCACATACATTTTTCAAAACCTTCTTCAGTTCATCTCTTGCACTCAAAGGAAGAGAACGAACCTTGTGAATGACAGGTTGAGCATTGTGTTTAAGTCAAATTTCATGCTTAAAACCCAGAACTGTACCAACCTTATCCTTAAATAAGTTTTCGAAAGAATTGAATAAATTCTCCGTTTTGAGAATAGGAAAAGACAAATCTGAAACATTAAAGTTCCCAGAATCATGACAAGTGTAGTAATCATGGGGAATGTCACCTAAAGCAATGGGTTGATCTGAACCAGGTCTAAGAATTAAACCCATTGTGGCTTGATCGAACCAACCTAAAATATCTCTGCCCTTGAGAGCGACATAAATTTTAGTGAAGGTGTATCTACCAAGACATGAAATATTTGAATAAAAGAAACCTAGCATGTCGATATCTTTTTCGCCAAAAGCTTTAGGATTGACGTCAGATTTGCAAAGAACAACTTTTTTACCCCAATTGGCATAAAATGTGAGGTCTGATAAAATAGTGATAGGTGAACCAGAATCAGCTTTGACTTGAATTGGTATTGTACCAACCACTAACTCACACCATGGACCCTTAATGCTAGAAAACTCAACAGAATCACATTCAATAGACAACATGACATCGTTAAGTCTGGTTGAGCAAGATTTTAAACTTTCGTTAAATTCAATATTATTAACTCTAGTAAATTTTTTGCGACGCCTGCACACAGATGGAAAATGTCCAATTTTCTTGCATGAAGAACATTTTCCCAGATGCAGGACAAGCAGGCGAATTACCAAGATGACTTCTTGAACCACATCTATAGCCGTTTATTACATTTGAACCACATCTATAGCCGTTTATTACATTTGTAATAATACTAGTATATAATAGTCGGGTGAGTATGTACTCCAACCCGAGTGGATCCCGACTGCAGTGTAATGCAGGTCCACCAGGGCTGCAAAAAGAGGGTCCTAGCTGCCTCGTGCTTTTTCCTCACTGCCAAAACGGCTCCTCGCAATGTTGCATACTGGTCAAGAGTAGTGAAGAGTGCTTCTCCACAGCAGAGTGCCTCCCCAAAATTATCAGCAACCTGTATAAAATAAAGAGAGAAAAAGAAAAAGAAACTGAGGCTTCCCACATCCTCCGGTGAGTGGGGGGAGTGGAACGGCGAGGAAAAGACTGTGCCGCCTTTTAAAGGGGCCAGGTCCCGGCTAGATCCGGGACCTGTTTTGCGTGTGTTGGCCCCGGAAGTCCCTGCTTTCACTTCCGGGGCATGACTTGCAACCAATTACTGCCCGCACAGGAGAAGCGTCTCGGGGACCGGCACAAACTGCCATATTGGCGGCGTGACCGAGTTCCCGGTGGCAACTTGGAAAAAATTCCTGTCTGGCCTGGTGAAGCACTGTCTTTCTAATTCAAGCTTGTGCGTCTGAGTAGTTAGTGTCCTTTTAGCACCCAGTCCTCCATTACATGAAGTCTGCAGTAACTTTTTTTTTTTTTTGGTAAAATATTTTTATTGATTTTCAACACACACAAAACCCCCCACATATAAGGCACATAATCGTTAGGGGCACTTTACATAATGCATTGCAAGAATAATCATCTTCCCCGGTTGAGCTCGTATTTGCCGCCTAATCATTATCACATGAAGCTTCCCAACCTGTTCGCCGTCCATCAGTGTCCATATCAACCCATATGATCAGCAACATCACACAGCATATTAGAATCCTAGAGTGGTGCCCCCATATTTTTTTTATATTCGTTTAGCTAATAATAACTCCAAGTCAATGAATTTGCTTGAGATCTTAGTTTGCTCTATATGAGGAAACTAGTGCAGTATGCATGCCCCATGTCGGGCTCTATCTGCCTATCCGTCACCCCAAAAGGACTTCAACCACCCCTTTCCAGTATGCTCCAAGCTGCGGACAACTCCACATCATATGTTGGAAGTCTGCTGCATTCAGGTGGCACCTAGGGCAACATGCTGAATCCACTTTAAAATATTTATTTATCTGCGCTGGGGTTAGGTACGCCCTGTGGACAATATACAAATGGATCAGTTGGAACCTAGCATTCCGCGTGCCCTTCCACGTCCTGTCCACTATTTTAGCCCAGGTCGTTTCAGGAATATCTTTGCCCAGGTCCACCTCCCACTTTCCTCTCAGCTGATTCAGTGGCTGCAGGCCCTCCTCCACCATTCACCTATACAGGCACATTACCGCCTTCACCATACCCCTGCCATTACTGCATATTGACATGTCAGGCACATTTGTGTTTCCAATAAACCTTCCCCCCAATGTTTCTGAATCGCGGACACTAAGGCGGCATGCAGCAAAAAGTCGCCCCTGGGCAGGCCATATCTTTCTTACAGTGCCTGAAAAGGCAAAAGAGCCCCATCCCCATATAGATCCCCGACCATTTGCAACCCCAGATCCTCCCATTCAGCCAACGCAGACCAATCTCCTCCGTGCGGAAAGGCCGTACACATGCCCAGAGGTATCTCTGGTGCGTATGGGCTATGACTCCACCCCTTTGCCTGATTCTATTCCAACACGCTCTCAGTGCCTTCTCCTCACCTGTCAATGATCCAACTCGCAGCCGCTGGCCAAGAACAACAAAGGACAGGACATGCCGTGGGAACCCACGGTCCTCTGGGCTGTCCGGACCCCAATACTCCTGCGCCACCGCCTGCGTAAGCCACTGCCGCTGGGCTGCCTTATAATACAATTCGAAGTCCTGGACCGCCCATCCTCCTTCTACTCGAGGCCTCATCATCGTGGTCAGTGCCACCCGCCGCCTGCCCCTCCCCCACAGGAATACCCTCACCATGGATCTGAGCTTCCTAAACACCTACCCTGGGATCCAAATCGGCAGCGTCCTGAAGTAATATAGCAACCTAGGCAGTGCTACCATTTTCAGTAGCGCTACTCTACCGTCACCAAGAGTGGCAATGTGCTCCAAAATACCATGCTCCCTTTGATTTGTCGCACTGCTCTGTTCACATTACCCTCCAAAAGATCCACGCGCTCGTGGTAGATGTTAGTTCCCAGGTATGGCAGGCAGCAGGGCTCCCATCTTATTCCGTCCAATCTAGTAGGCGTTACCATTGCCTGTTGCACCGGGAACAGGCAGGTCTTCTCCCAATTCACGCACAGCCCAACACCACCCCAAACGTTCATAACAGTGTTGTCGCTCCCATTAAGTCCTCACCAGCGGCAGCTAAAAACATAAGCAGATCGTCTGTGTAGAGCGATATGTAGTGCACGTCACTGCGCATCTCCAGCCCCTCGTAGTCTCTCCCCGATCTAGCTTGCACCACCAGCGCAAAGAGCAGCGGGGATAACGAACAACCCTGGCGCGTCCCTCGTCCCACTGAGCAGGGTGATCACACCATCCCCCGTCCTTACCCGAGCCGTGGCTGAGTTGTATAGTATTTTAGTCCATCTCAAGAACGCCTCACCGAGACCCAGCTTGCGCATAACCAGAAAGAGAAATGGCCATTCAAGACTATCGAAGGCCTTCTCTATGTCTACTAAGAGAATCAAGGCTGTCGACGTAACATCTTGGCAGTCCTCCAGGATTCGCAGTATCTCTTTAATAGACGTGTTATGCTAAGGTATAAAACCCGATTGATCCCGATGCACTTACTGCGACATATAAGGAAGTAGGCAGGACGCTAAGATCCTGCTCAGGATTTTGTAGTTGGTTGTCAGCATCGAGAGTGGGCGATATGCTTTCATATCTGTAGCTTCCCTTCTAGGTTTCAAGAGGGGAATGATAATAACCTCCCTAGTGGTTCCAGGCAGCTTCCCTATCTTGCATGCCTCCTAATACAGCATTTTTATGCGCGAGGCTAAATAATCCGCGTATCTGGAATAAAATTCTATGGGGAGACCGTCTACCCCAGGCGTCTTGTTACGAGCCATGTGCTTAATCGCACTCCTGATCTCGCCCACCGAGATCTCACACCCCAGCAGGTCTCTCTGCTCCTTACTCAAGCTCGGCAAGGCCACCCCTCCAGGTACTCCTCTATACCGTTGGCATCACAAGTCAGTTGGCTGCTGTAGAGCCCAGAATAATATTCTACAAGCAAGCTGTTTATCCCTGATTGCGGGCGCACCATCTCCCCCATAGGGGCTAACAGGCTCAATATCGGTGCCCCCCTGGGAGTCGGGTTAGCCAGCCAGGCCAGCAAGGCACTCGATTTGTCCCCTTCTGTGTGCATCCTTGCTCTATAATTCTTATAATCAAAAGAGCGTAGTCTCTCCACCTGTACGGCCACTGCCTCTCTAGCTTCTAAAACCTCAGTCTGCACCCCCGGATTCTCAGGTCTGTCTCTCTCCGCCTTCCTGCAGCCAGCCTTCCGCCCTCTCTAGGTCAGTCAATATCATTTTCCTTACTCCCACCATCTTGCTAATACATATACCCCGGACCACTACCTTAAACGCGTCCCACTCAATTAATGCCGACGTCACCGTCCCCTCATTTACCTCAAAGTATTGGTCGATACCCATCCCTAGTTCCTCACAAAAGACCGGGTCTTCCAACGCTTCCAATCTGAGCCGCCTGGTCGGTATAACCGCCCTCTCCCGACTACAGCGTATCCGCACTAATAACGGGTTGTGGTCCGATATCGTTCTAGCCAAATATTCGCTATATTTCACCATGGATTGAACTTCAGGGGTGCATAACATTGCGTCTAGTCTCACATGCAAGTTGTGGAGACCAGAGTAATAGGAATAATCCCTCTCCTCCAAGTGCTGGGCACGCCACATGTCAACCAACCTCCAATTAGTTTGCCATGCGCTTCTCGCCTTTGATATCCTATGTACTGGTGACCCAGAAAACGGGGGATGGGATCTGTCCCTCTCCACATGTGGTATGGAGTTAAAATCACCCCCCAATATGGTCGCATTAGTTAAGTATGGCGCTAGGCTCCCTGATAAACTCTCAAAAAATGCGTGCTGGTCCACATTGGGGGTATACACAGTGCACAGTGTTACATCCACTCCATTTAACCGCCCCATCACTGCTACAAACTTGCCCCCTGGGTCAACCAATTGTTGCGTCGGCTGGAAACGGACTCCCGCTCTAACCCACACCAAGGCCCCCCCTGGCAAAAGGCGAGTAAGTTGTGTAAAATACTTGCCCTCTCCATCTCTTTTTCAGAGCTACTCCCTCAGACCGGTTGATATGTGTTTCTTGAAGGAGTGCTACATGCACCCCTCGTCCTACCCGGTAGGCATGCACCTTGTGGCGCCTTATTTATTTATATTCTTATAACGCGCCTGAATCAGCCCCGAAGGGATATCTCCGCGCGTGACTCCTGAGTGAGAGGGACAAATTATATAGAGGGAATAACAGAGAGAGAAGTCAGGTTAACCAGATGTGAACAGGAAAGTTTTTAGTTTCTTCCTAAAGGAAAAAAGATTGGAGATTTGTCTCAGCTGCGGTGGTAGGGAGTTCCACAACAAGGGGCCTTTTAGGGAGGGTGCTCGGCCTCCCTGTCTTGCTCTGGTTACTTTCGGTATATGTAGCAACATAGTGTTGCTAGATCGCAGAGCACGTCCGGGAGAGTAGAGGAAAAAAATATCTTTTAGATATTTAGGACCAGATCCATAAATGCACTTATGCATAATGCAGCAGAGTTTAAAACTCACCCTCTGTTGCACTGGAAGCCAGTGAAGGTGGGAGAGGAGAGGGCGGGAAGGGGTACGGGGAGGAGCATTCAGGATGAGTCTTGCCGCGGTGTTCTGCACCACCTGCAGTCTGCGTAGTTGTTCCTGATTGGCGGAGCAAAGTAGACTATTACAATAGTCTACCCGCCCAAGGATTAGAGCCTGTACCAGCGTTTTCCTATGGATGTTCGGTAGGAAAGGGAAGATACACCGTAGGAGACCAATTGTGCGGAAACACGTTCCTGCGACCTGGCTGACATGATCTTTCATAATCAGAGTTTGGTCCAGGCGTACCCCCAGATTTTTGATGGTCTGTTTGGGCGATGGGACAGGTCCTAGCTCAAGTGGCCACCAATCCGGCGACCAGAGCAGGGTGGCCCCTCCAAACAACATGACCTCCGTTTTGGTCACATTGCACTGGAGGAAGTTCTGGGCCATCCAACCAGCCACCGCTCTCATGCCGTTTTGAAAAGATTGCATGACTGCAGGTGTGATGGTTTGAAAGGGAAACAACAGCTGAGTATCGTCAGCGTAGGAAATAGGTGAGAACCCATAAGATCTAATAATCTCAGCCAGAGGGGCCACATATACGTTAAATAACGTGGGGCTCAAACATGAGCCCTGTGGCACACCTTTGGTAAGCTTCCTGCAGACAGATTCATGGGAGCCTAATTTGACACCTTGTTGTCTGCCTTCAAGAAAGCTTTCAAGCCACGCAAGAGCGGTCCCCCTTACTCCCACTCCCTTCAGACGGTCGAGGAGAATTTTGTGCGACACCGTGTCGAAGGCAGCGGACAAATCCAATAGCACCAGAATCACTGAGCTCCCCCTGTCCAGTGACATTCTGATGTTATCTGTCACTGACAGGAGGGCTGATTCGGTGCTATGGTTGGGCCTAAAACCAGATTGCGAGTGGTCTAGGCCGCCCGCTGCCTCGATGTAATTAGACAGGTGTGCATTAACATGTTTTTCGACCATCTTGCTGTAATACGGCAGAAGGGAGATGGGACGGAGGTTGGAAAGTTCCATCCACGGGAGAGCCGCATTCTTGCGAATAGGGTTCACCACTGCAGTTTTCCATTCAGTTGGTACTTTTCCCTCTTTAAGAGACTGATTAATTACATCCTGAATGTAGGGAACTAGCAGGGTACGGAGGGAGGTTGAGGTTTTAACAGGGATAAGGTCATCCGGCGATCCAGATTTTATTTGGGTCATTATAGTATGGAGCTCATCAGTATTAATAGGAGGAAATGTAGTTAGTGTAAGGTTGGTATTTTCGTTGGGGGAGGAGACATTCAAAGTATCGCTATTTAGTTGGGATACTAAAAAATTTTCATAGATGGTCTCTATTTTGTTTTCAAAGTATAATGAGACCTCATCACATAGACTTTGTGAGAAGTCATCTGGACTTATACAAGCCATAGGTTTTACAAATGTGTCCAGAATCCTATACAATTCTTTAGGAGAGTTTCCAGCTTCTATGAGCTGTTGGGCAATGTTATTTTTGCGGGCAGCTTTGATGTGTTTGTAGTAATTGGTTTGAGCTGCTCGATGTGCCTTATTGTTCTCCTCCGAGTGTGATCTCCTCCATCTCTTCTCTATCCTCCTGCATTCTTGTTTCTCTTTCCTGAGAGCCTCAGTATACCATTTTTCCTGTTTGGCCACAGGTAGTTGTCTAAAAGTTTTCAAAGGGGCAATTTTATCAATGGCCACAGTTAGCGAATGCTGAAGCATAGTTAGCTTATGTTCTACATCCTCAATATCTCTAATCTCAGGTTTTTCCCACACCTTTTCTAGCGCCTCTAGCGTGAGTTTCTGCCACTGTCTACGTGTAATGGAGGGTAGAGATTTCTTCTGGGGACCATTATTAACTTTAAAAATAGTAAAATGTAATAAAAAATGATCTGACCAGTTGACTTTGGTGGGTTTATGACACAATATATTATCGAAATTGGTGTATATCAAGTCGATACAGTGTCCGCCTTCATGAGTGGGGTCCTGATTCCTTTGCGTGAGACCAATGGTTGTCATATCGGTAAGCAAACCGTTGGTCCCAGTGGAGTCAGGTTGGTCAGTATGAATATTAAAATCTCCGAGGAGAAGAAAATCTTCGTTGGCCCGTATATAGGGGCCTAACATCTCTAAAAGAGATGTGGAGAAGCTGGGACATGGGGGGGGTGGTCTATAAACAAGAGCACCTTTACTGGTCTTTCTGTTAGGGAGGGTAATTCTGAAAACCATAATTTCCATTTCCTTGCAACATTGTTTATCTAAGATGTCTAATTTGAGGGATTCTTTATAAATTATGGCGATGCCGCCACCAGTTTTGTCAGGGCGATCAGAGTGTTGAAGTTTGTAACCCATAGGCACTCCCACATTAATGGCAGATACCGTATGTGGCTTTAGCCAGGTTTCAGTAATGAAACAGAGATCTGGAGTCGAGGAGTGTATTAAGTCCCAGATCTCAATTTGGTGTTTGGGCATCGAACGAACATTAATGAGGATACAATGCAAATCATATGGTGACTTACTAGGTTCTTGAGGGTCAGTAAATTGCATCGAAGAAAAGTGACATTTTTTGCATGAAAAAGGACCTCCAAAACAAGGTCTGCTATCCTCTAAGTAGCACGGGGAGGTAGATTGCCTTAATGTTTTCAGGAGGGAAGCCTCATACCTGATATGGGTGTTGGCACAAAGAGACGGCATGGTGTAGAGTTACCGCCCCGTCACCCCGTCCTGTCGCGGACGGGCGCAGACGGGCAGCTCTTTGGCTGGTCTTCGGCTGTGATGAGGCTGCGCGCAAACGCTGCGCGCTTCCTGTGAGGCGATGGCTAAATAGCCCCAGTTGAGACCTAGAGCGCTAACCGCTCCCGGAAGTGCCTGGCCCTCACCTGTCCGCCCTCCGCACAACAGTAATGAATTACCGGGTCGGACCGAGGCGGGCAGGCACAGGAATCGAGACCAGCACTCCGGACAAAGTTTAAAACAGTATTAAACAGTTGTGAGCTGTGCACTCAGTAAAATCGTGCACACGAGTATATTTAAAACCAGATTTAATAAAAAGCGCTCGTTTAGCAAATGCGCTCTGTCAGTCCCAAAATAGTTATGCCCTCTTGTTCAGCAAGCCAGCAAGCCAGCTAGCGGTGTGCAGACACTGCCACTGTCTTCCACCGCAGCTGCGCTGACCAGAGGCTCCGCCTAAATAGCCCCAGTTGAGACCTAGAGCGCTAACCGCTCCCGGAAGTGCCTGGCCCTCACCTGTCCGCCCTCCGCACAACGGTAATGAATTACCGGGTCGGACCGAGGCGGGCAGGCACAGGAATCGAGACCAGCACTCCGGACAAAGTTTAAAACAGTATTAAACAGTTGTGAGCTGTGCACTCGGTAAAATCGTGCACACGAGTATATTTAAAACCAGATTTAATAAAAAGCGCTCGTTTAGCAAATGCGCTCTGTCAGTCCCAAAATAGTTATGCCCTCTTGTTCAGCAAGCCAGCAAGCCAGCTAGCGGTGTGCAGACACTGCCACTGTCTTCCACCGCATTGCATTGTGTGGAGCCCCCTTACATTCCAAGTAATACATTTCAAATCATGTAATGTCCCCACTTGTCAATCCCTTCCTCCCCCGCACATCCCCCCATCTGAGAGCACACCGGTGTCATTAACCCCCCCAACCCCTCCCCCTAGAACAGGCGCTACAACATTAGAATCCATCCAAGCTATTGCTCAAATGCTCCCACAAAACCACTAGGGAGCTAAACCCACACAAACTTACCGGAGGTAAGCCCTAAGCTTCAGAGATTTGCACACCTAGTAGACTGTCATCCTGCGCTCTACCCCCTTAATGTTTAAGATTAGGAAAATGGGGTCGCACACTGCTTATATACCAGCAGGATCGCCCCTAAGGACCATGGTAATTGTAGTATAGTTTTCTGCGATGCATCTTCTTTCGAATTCTCGAGTATGTTCAAGTCTTCGCCATCCCTGTACACGTTATACACCAGCGGGATCGCCCCTAAGGACCATGGTAATTGTAGTATAGTTTTCTGCGATGCATCTTCTTTCGAATTCTCGAGTATCTTCAAGTCTTCGCCATCCCTTAATGTTTAACTAGCCCCTTCCGGGGCCGTTCATCAGCGAGGCTTCTTCCATATGTTTCCCGCAGCCCCTGTGCATTCCCCGACACTCAGAAGTCAGATCCCAGCCAACCAGGTACCTAGCTAGCCCCCGTTCCGTGCCCAGCCCTTCACGTAGTGCGCTATACATGTCCAGCCAGAGTCTACCTTACCTCTCTACGATCTCATCCATCGTCTCATCTACCTCCACATGTGCCCCACAGCACTCTCTCGCCCCCCTACCCTCAGGGGCTAGTCCCCACCCAACCTGCTCCGTAGCAGATCTCCATATCGCCAACCCCTCGCTTATTTCACACCCCATGTCCAGTCAGTCTTTACATCACCCATCTACGATCTCATCCGCCGTCCCAGCTGTCACGTGAGGTAAGTTCAGGCTTCCGGCATCCGATTGTTCATTGTACTCTTCCAAGGACCCACTCCGATTCCGTCCCCGCTGGAGACGCTACTCCTTCCTCTCAGGAGATAGCCGCAGCGGCCTGCAAAGCGTCTGCTCGCTCCTTTTCAGTCTGTGTCTCCGTTGGCTTCAAGGCCACCGGTTGTTGTCGTCGGTTGCGTTGTAGTCTGCGTGGTCGAGGTACCTCCGCACCGAGGTTCGTACCTCGCCCTGCATCTCCGATACCCAGTTTATACATCTCTAGCCAGTCCCAGGCTTCCTCTGGGCTGTCATGGACAAAGATCTTGTCATCCACATTTATTTTCAATGGGCCGGGAACATCAGAAAGTATTGAATGCCCTCATCTCGGAGTGTTCTCTTGATGGCTACAAACAAGACCCTGTGGCGCTGAACCTCCAATGTATAATCCAGGAATAATGACACCTTACTGTTACCCACTGTATAGGGACCCGCAGTCCTGGCCTTGTTCAACAGCAAGTCTCTGTCCTTATAGTGGAGCAGCCTAGCCACCACCGACCGGGGCGGTCTCCCGGGGGCCATCGGTCTTGTTGGCACTCTATGGGCCCTCTCCAGCTTAAAAAAGGATGACAGACCCTCCGGAGCTTCAGCCACTCCTGCAAATAGTCCACCAAATTGGGCCCCTTCAGGTAGCCCAACCACCCGGATGTTGTTTCTTCGGTTCCTCCCTTCTGCATCCTCCGTTCTAGGGTCTGCAACCTGTTTTGAAAATCGGACATCTGTGCCGCTATCGATTTCTGAGCCGGTTCCAGTTCTTCTATAGCTACTTCCGTTTGTTTCACTCTTTCGGCCCATTTGGCGTGGTCCGCCCGGAGTAATCCCAGTCCTTGTGTCACATGCGATATCTCCAGCTGCAAGGCCTCTCTGGTGCCTGTGATAGCCTTTAATATTTGATCAACCTGCTGTTGGAGCATCCCCTCCGAGCGTTTTTGCTGACCCTCCCACGCTTCTGTGGCGGCCGTGTCATTCTCCTGCTCCGGCGGTGCTTCCGCTGGCTTCTCTCTTGGTTTTCCCATTTCCTCTCAGGTCACAAGATCTGGTTGTCCGTTGGGTTCTCCTCTCTGGGACACCTCCTTCCACCGGCTGCCAGCCATTCGTGCCTCAGACAGTCAAGCCGTTCCCGCCTCACCGCTCCGTGTCTACTATTGGAGCCACACACCTAATTTGGGTCATCCTCCAGGTTCGGCCGGACATTGCCACACAGCCATATCGGCCCTCCTACCAGACCCCTTTCCAGTCAGGCAGCAATAGTCCCGTTACAATTAGAGGGCCCGCTCCAGTTCAGCATCTGTCAGCTGCGCCACTAATCCCATTGTCCCTGGTAGCCATCCCACCTCTTTAAGGGCCGAAGACAGTCGATCACAGCATCAGTTCGGGCCCCTCTCTTGTCAAGCCCCTTCGTGGCCTCTTGTCTGGTGCTTCTGTGTGGGCCATCCAAAGGCCGCTGCCGCCGGCCAAGTCGTGCTTCTGACCAAACAGCGCTAACCGCTCCTGTTAATCCGATCCGCCAAAGGCATCATTCACCTCAGTCCTCTACAGCTCATGGTCCCATGGGCATCCCCTTCTGTGTCTTTGCCCTCCTCTCCACTCTCCCGGCAATCTCTGCAATCTGTTAGTCCGCCTACCTCCTGATCACCGCTGTGTCAGTGGCATCACAGATCGGCCCCCTTCCAGAACCGTTCCGCTGCTACGGCACCTCCAGCTTCCATTTAAAGGTTGTTCCTGTTATGGCAAGTGGCCCCAGGGCTCCAAATCTCAGCCCGCGCTGCCTCCACTCCGCTGCCCACTCCGGCAGCTGCAGCCAGTTTCAGGCACACCGCCCCACTTCACCCAACAGCTACCGGGTCATCACTCTGCTCATTAAGGCTGGGCTACCCAGCAGGCGGCCCTGTTCCGCTGCCATGCCGCAGGCACCAGCTCACTGCCCCAGGCGGCCTCTCTGATGCCTGCTCCCCGTCCTCTTGCGCCGAAGTCAGTGTGGAGCCCGGCGGCTGATTCGACCCCCGCGGCCTCAGCGCCGCTACTCTGGCTGCCGACACAATCAGTCCGCTCTTCTGTGCACCACTTTATGCCTGCAAGTCCCCGCATGGCCGTCAGTGCTGCACGAGAGGTGGGAGGGGGGACCCCCCCGCCGCCAGATCAGCTCGCTCCTTACGGCACCTCTTCACGATCCACCCTTTACCCACCGGCTGGGAGATCGCAGTCTCTAGGCGGTGTCACGGACCTCAGGACCAGCCCGCGGCTTCTGTTCTCCGCCGCTACAAGTCTCTGTCAGGCGCCACCATTTTACATCTCCCTGGCTGCTTGCATCTCCATATGGCCAGACGTTGGATGGGCTGCCAATCCTGGATTCCGACGGCTACACTCGCTCTGGGTCTCCGCAAGTGGTGTTCTCCTCCTCCGGCGATCCCTACCAGTCACTGCAGACTCGGCCGCCGCCTCAGTGAGGTCACCAAGCTCCCCAGCCACCATCTTAGGTCCGGAGTACAGCTCTGCCAGTCGGCCGTTCTCCCAGCTGCATCACTGCGGGGCTCACTGTCTCAGTGGTTGATGTCTCTAGGCTCTCTCCTCCGTTGCCTCAGGGGTTCGGGGGCTTCTTACATCGCCCCCATGCAGGATAATAGATGGGGTCGGCGTGGACCTCCATGCTCACGCGTCCGCTCTCATCCGCCTCGTGGCCATGCCCCCCTGAAGTCTGCAGTAACCACCAACTTCTCGGAAAAACAAACTAATTATGGATCTGTGCTAATGTGAAATTAGACATTAAATACACATACACACAAATATTCCCACACGACACACGAAGAGATGCCTCATGTGTCTAGCATGAGATTTGACACTGGCACAATTTTATTTTGCTCAGACTAGGACTAGTCCTTTTGAGACCCCAGCAATCGTTAACAAGCATTTCCACTTACACACTTGCCTGTTGAAGGACATGGACGCCATTTTCTTTTTCCATATTTAAAAGTACCGGAGGAGCTGATGTTGGGGACAGGAGAAAAGCAGCACATACGGTGGGGAGAATTCACCACTAATCCTTTTCGGGTTCTGGAGTAGCGTGCTACGCGCTGGAAAGTGCTTCAACACCTTATCAAGGGTAGTAGGTGGTATATAAATGCAAACCTTTCCCTCTTCTATCCCTCCACTATCCTTTACAATCCAGATAACAGATGAACATGTCCACCGCTCAAATTAATTTCATATTTCACTATACTAATTCACCACTAATCCATTTTGGGTTCCGGAGTAGCGTGCTACTCGCCAAAAAAAACACTTTGACGCCTCATCAGTGGTAGTAAGTGCTATATAAATGCAATTACAATACACTACAATTCAATGAAGAGAACAACACAGATCTCGGGGATGGGAAAGTTTGGCAGGAAGAAGCACACTAGACAGAGAGCGAACAGCACACAAGGGGGGAGAAACACAGGAGGTTGGAGTGATGCAAAAGGGAGAGGGAGAAGCATAGGACTGGTTTCGGGGCGTTTGAGGAAGAAGCAAATAAGAGAGAGCAACCAGCACAGAAGGAAGATACTAACACAGAGGGCAGTAGCATACACACATGACGGTTGGAAAACACGTGCACTCTTGAGTGCTTAGCCAAAAAAGGATTAAATTGTTACCTAAAAGTAAACAATGGAAAGCTACAAGTCATCCAGTCCCAAGGATGTTAAAGATGCTATGCTCTAGGTTGAGTGACAGACACAAGAAGAGGAAGGCAAGCAATCGGGTAAGAAGCAAGGAAATTAGAGTGTTAATAAAGGCAACGAATAGTAAGCGATGGGAGGGTTATAAACCCACTGTAAGCCAACTGTAAGTTTACGATAGGTCTTTCTCAATCGGGCAGCTTGCGTTATCTAGTTTGCTAGACCTAAAAGTGATAGTCCTTTTGGACATTGCAGCAGAGAGGCCTAGAAGGTGATGGGCAGAAGAAGTAATTTAATATCAACTGGCTCTTCATTTCAATGAGTACGCACAATGTCAGAACAGTCGGAAAAAGTAGGCTCTCCAGGTGAATATGTCATCGTTGTTGTCTGCATCCAAACGAAACCTGAACTGTGCTTATCTTTGCGGGACTTGTTTCAGGCACACCAGTTGGAAAGCTCTGCTGTTGGTGCCCTGGTCATTTAAGCTGAATTGACAATCTGGCTTAGGTTTCTGTGAGTAGGAATAAAGTGTGTTTTCTTTGGTCTGGAGCGCCTTGAGACCTGGTGGTGAGTTGGCGCTATACAAACTGAAGTAACATAACATAACATAACCTTGTTCATTGTGTGACACAAAATTGCAACACTGCGAAGTCTACCTTTCACATTCAGTCACTGCCTAATGTGAGCAGGTGGTTTCTGGGGCTTGGCACCAGCACTTCATTAACAATACTGGCTCTTATGACTGCTGCCACATGGTGGCGCTGTTTATGTAATTTAGAAATGAGAACATCAACAGTTCTTTGTTAATTCAATATACATTAAAATAATTAATACCTGATGCCTAAGACATGTTTATACCTATTCAGCGGCGTAGGAAGTGGGTGCGTGCCGCCCCGGCCTGGGTGTCATCCCTGAAGTTGGTGACAAAATTGCAAAAATATGTACGTATTGAAACTTTTTAGTTCACTCAACAGAGGACAGACGCAACGAAGCGCGGCTGAACTCGACGGAGGGTGGGGGGATGAGAAGCAATTTTCTGCACCGGTACCACCTGACCTTGCTACGCCACTGTGGGGGCTTGGACCAGTCTGACCTGTCATACTTGTAGGTGTTTGATGGTTAGTAGCTGTGTTGGTGCAATCACTCGCAGCGCGGGCAGTGGAAGTCGGTGGTGCAAGCTGCAGTGGCCTCCAATTTTTTTCTACCAATCAAACTGCTTTAAGTGTGTGAGGGGGTCACGTTTGCTCTGTGTGTGTGTGTATGTGTGTGTGTGTGTGAGAGAGAGAGAGAGAGAGAGAGAGAGAGAGTATGTGTGTGAGTGTAAATAAGGACAAGCGTGTACCGTTGCTTTTCGTTCAGTATCTGGTTTTGAGAGCAATGCTTGAACTGATTCAGCCTCCTACTCCTCCTGTATTTAGGAGTGCACCGTATATTGCTGCTGCATGTGTTGGGCCTCATTTATGAGGCTGTGCGTCACTTTTACGCCGCCGGTGCGTCACTTTTTGTGACACACCAGTGGCGTAAAAAATGCGCCTTGTTGCGCCATATTTACAAAGTGACGCATCTAGGTAGATGCGTCTCTTTGTAAACCCCTGCCCCACATTATACCTGCGCCAGGTATAATGTATGCAAAGGGGGCATTTTGATGCAAGAAAGGGTCATGGAAGTGACGCAGTGAAATCTAAAAGATTTCACTGCGCCATTTCTTGGCCGCTATGCGTTAAAATCTTACGCCCGCTTCATGGCTTCATGGCAGGCCGGACGATTTTTGGTCTACATCTATTCCAGGTACGGTAGAGGCTGCTGAGTCGGCCCGTAATTTGGGTGTTCTGTTTGAACCCAATCTGCAGCTTGATGCCTCGGTGAATAGAACTATAGCGGGTTGTATGGGCTTACTCCGTGCCCTTCGTAAGATCTTACCGCTTCTGCCTAAGGAGGCAAGGGCAGAGGTAGTGCGCAGCTCTATTCTTAGTCGATTAGACTACTGCAATGCACTACTTCTGGGAGCCCCAAAAACTCTGATTCTAAAGCTGCAGAGGATCCAAAATATGGCGGCTAAATTGGCACTATCCCGTCCTCGATCTGCCTCTTCCTCTGGTGCATTAGCAGACCTTCATTGGTTACCCATCCAAGAGAGAATTTGCTTCAAGTCACTCTGTCTCGTCTTTAAGGCTTTGCACAGACAGGGGCCGGTACCGCTCTAAAATCTCTTTTCCTGGTACTGCGCTGCCAGACCTCTAAGATCCTCCTCTGCGTTCCTGGCGACGGTCCCCAGGATCAATAGAGTGAGGATGGGTGGCCGTGCTTTTAGTTTTATGGCCGCCACTCTCTGGAACACCCTCCCGCTGGCGCTGAGGTGTAGACAAGATTTCATCCCTTTTAAAAAGGATCTTAAGACCTTCTTGTTCCCCAGAGCAATGTAATGGTAGCTTGCCTGCAGGATAGACGCAGTCTCAGCGCCAGAATACCCTTGGGGTGGCAGTTGCGCTTAATAAGCAAATAAATAAATAAATAAATAAAAATAAGACTGATGCAGGCACTAACAACATGATACTTGCCCATGTGAAAGTACACATTGCTGGAGTTGCGTGACTTTTGTGATACACTCCAGCAATGCGCCTACAGATACGTCAGAAATACTGACGTATCTGTATCTCCTTGCGACATGATGCATCATATTATAAATATGGAGCATCAGTCATGACGCAAGGAGTGCGCACTGAGAAGTGACGCATCGCTGCTTTCACACAGCGATGCGTCATTTCTCATAAATCAGGCCCCCTGTTCTGTGTGAGTGAAGACTACACTCGTTTTGCAGAGCAATAACCATTATCTGTGTCTCAGGCTGGTCTGACAATATGCTACAAGTGAACAAGGGATGTGGTTCCCCAAACTTTAAGTTACATTCTAAATGTTACAAACTGAAGGAAGAATGTACTTTAAAAAAACAAATAAACAGGTAGAATCAAAGATCAACAGAATTCAAATGTGGTTTTGCAGCAGAGGATTCCAGAAAAAAACTATTTCTACTTGGCTCTTACAGAATTTCAATTTATTTCGCTAAATCGGTGAGGTTTAAAATTGTGCAAGTTCATTAAGTTTAAAAATGTTATTATGCAGGAAAAATAAAAACATTGCCACTCATGAAGAAAACATTAAGTTGGCTGGAGTTGCGCTGAGAAATGGGTGGAATGGGAGACTCCAACCCTAAAAGTATCTTAGAAAGGGGGGTTCACAATGTTTTCAAACACATCTACAACACCTATTCTCCCACCGGTATCCATTGCCACCCCCCCAGCACCCTTGTCAACGCAGTGCCCAATACTCTACTCACCACCCCCCCTCCCTCCCTCTTGCCCCCCTTGCCTTCTCCCAACCTCACACCTTACCGAGCCAAACCTCCCCATCCCATTCCCCTGTCTACCTCCACTACCGTCCCAAACAACACCTTGGACAAGATTATGTCCACCCTTTTTCAAATTAAAGATGAACTTCACACTCTGAAAGAGTTTATCTCGATACAGACCTGGCACCCCACACCCCCCAGATCCCCCTCACCCAACAAGCCCAGCACCCACCCTCCATTCTCATACAATCATAACCCTACTTACTGGACCTCCATTCCCTTCCGTAATTCTCCCACCCGTCCTCGGCGGAGCCCCAACCCACTTTCTGCTTACGACATACGCTCCCTTCTTCACTCCTATGACTGACTGACTGACTGACTGACTGACTGAATTGTTTGTAGAGCGCTCGAATGCCGCGGCGTCTTGGCGCTGTGGTGTGGAAGCACAGGGGGGAGTGACTATAGCAGGGAGAAAAGCCATGTTTTTAATGCCTTCCTAAAGCTCATTCTGGGTTTTAGTGAGCGGAGCATGGATGGCATCGAATTCCATAATTTGGAAGCTTGATGGGAGAAGGATTTCCCTCCCCAGCGCGCTTTCTTGATTCTGGGCTGGCAGACAAGATCCCGGGTTGCTGACCTCAAGATACGTGGGGGGGAGTATCGGGAGAAGAGTTTTACGAGGTCATGCAGGCCATTATCATGCAGGGACTTATGGACTAGGCAGAGTGCCTTAAACTGAACCCTGCGCCTAACTGGGAGCCAGTGAAGTCCATTAATGGCTTTGGAGGTTGGATGTCTTCTTGGGAGATTCAGGAGGACCCTGGCTGCGGCATTTTGAATGGCCTGCAGTTTAGTCAGTTATTTTTCTCCTGTGCCCAGATAGAGTGAATTACAATAATCCACCCGTGACATGACTAAGGCTCCCATCACAGTCTTTTGAAGAGTGGGCGGGATGTACGGCAGGATTTTCCTAAGAATCTTGATGCTGTGGAAACAAGCAGAGGTTATCTGGTTGATTTGCGCCTTGCAAGACAGGTCTTTATCCAAAATAAAACCAAGATTGCGGACCTTGTCAGCTGGACTGGGGCAGGAGCCAGCCTCAGGAGGCCACCAGAGATCATTCCATACGGAAGGTTTCTGACCAAACTCAATGACCTCGGTCTTATCTGTGTTTAGTTTTAGGAAATGATGGCTCATCCAGCTTTTGATACCTAGGAGAGCATTCCTAAATCGCTCTGCTGTCTCTTCGATGGACTGGGAGATTGATACGACGATTTGAGTGTCGTCGGCGTAGGATACTAATCGTAGGCCATGTGATTTTATTAATGCAGCTAGGGGGGTGACATATAAATTGAACATTGTAGGTGATAGTGCAGAGCCCTGGGGGGCCTCCTATGATCTCACACTCTTAGCCCACATAGTCCCCAAACACCTTCCCATCACCACTATTCCCCCCAACCCCCATAGGTCCTCCACACACAATGTTAGAGGCATAGCTCCTAATAATCTTGAAAAAGTCACACTAGCCCCTGACCCTTCCTCCTCCCCTATCACTCCCCGTCTTAAAAGCTCACTTTTGAACTGTAGATCGGCCCCTAGACACGCTTCAGACATTGCCGACCTCATTATCGCACATGACCTAGACCTGACCGTACTCACTGAAACATGGTTAACAGATCTTCCTCGCCACTCTTGGACATTCTAGTCCCCCCTAACTACCACATCATCAGATTGGATAGGACTGGCAAGATAGGAGGTGGAATCGCATGTATTTACCGGAGTAACCTCTCAGTAATGAGAGCAATATCCCCTAATTTCTCCTCCTGTGAACACCTTTGCCTTGATATCAACAGCGAAGGTAATCCTGTATGCTCCCTACACATTATCTACCACCCACCAGGAGACAACCTCACCTTTACCGAACACCTCATGGATCTGGTCACAACGAATTCTGGACGACAACACACATAAATATTCCTTGGTGACTTCAACCTCCATTGGAATGATCACAACGACTCTGTGGTCAACAGTCTCAAAAATTTCCTCAGCACCCTTGACCTCACCCAAATTTGCAACAGCCCTACACATGACAAAGGCTCTATCTTGGATCTTATCATATCCAAAGACAACTCCATCCAACTCGAGTCAATCATACCCTGTGACTGGTCTGACCACCACATTATCAAGTTCTACATCAATGAAGAAGTGAAATCTAACCCGATTCAAGCCACCAGATCTAAGGTCTGGAAGAGAGACTTGAAGAAACTCAATCCTTACTCTCTACCATCCACCAGCTACAATCTTCTCCTACCCCCTACTGGCGCCACCAACGTACTGGTTCTCACTGACCACTACCTCAACTCGATGTCCTCTATTGTCAACGAAGTGGCCCCCCTTCAGTTAAAGAGAGTTTCCGAACAAGAATTCCAAACCATGGTACGACGGACTGCTTAATGAAGATAGACGAGCCATGAGACTTGCGGAACGCAACTGGAGATCAGTCCCCTCAGCTATGCACCTCAACACAGTAAAGAAAAAAGAAACGCATACTTTAGAAAAATCAAACGTTCAAAAGCATCTTTCTTCAGCCACCAACTTGACCAGGCAAGAAACCGACCTAAGAAGTTGTTCGAGTTAATCAAAACTCAATCCAAGGATGGACCTCGAAGAGCACAAAACACCTCTAGTACACTACCTTCCTGTGAAGAATTCTCCTCTTTCTTTAATCTAAAGACAGACACGATCAGGAAAGATCTCCTCTCTGATCTAAGACTTTATGCTAACCCCACAGCAAAACACCCCTATTTCTAAAAAAACAATGCATCTTGGGCAACTTTCGAAACTTACTCGGAAGACTCTATTGGCAAGATTCTAAGTACACTGAAGCCCTCCAATCACCTGACTGATCCTCTACCCGCTAACGCTGTACATGACTTTATCCCATTGCTTCTCCCGCTTTGACCAAAATCATTAACAGCTCTCTGCAACAAGGATGCATCCCGGACTCCCTCAAAGTAGGACAGGTCTCGCCCATACTGAAGAAACTTACAGCGGACCCCACTAAGTTGAATAACTATCGTCCTATCACCAATATCCCTACTTTGGCCAAACTCTTAAAAAAATGTGTACATCTCCAACTGACAAAACACATCGAGCACTCTCAACTCCTCAATTCACACCAATCAGGCTTCCGAGCAGACCACAGCACGGAATCAGCTATGACACACATAATTGATGATGCACTTCAAATTCTTGATCGGAATGGCACCTGCCTTCTCATCCTTCTCGACCTTTCATCTGCCTTCGATACGGTCAAACACGAGAACTTACTCGAGTTGCTGAATCTTAGAATGGGTATATCAAGGACAGTACTCAAATGGTTCACCTCCTTTCTACATAACCGTACTAAAAAATTCAAGAGTAACAATACTATGTCTACTCCAGTTCCTGTAACACTAGGTGTCCGACAAGGATCCTCCCTATCCCCGACCTTGTTCAATCTAGTCATGGAACCACTCACCGCACTGCTTCAAGCTTCTAATGTACAATTTCACATGTACGCAGACGATACCCAGATCTACCTTAAAATACACACCCTGGAAGACATCAAACTTCTCAACACAACGCTTAGGAACACACAGACTTGGCTAGCAGAGAATCATCTCAAACTTAACTCCCTGCAAACAGAATTCCTCCTATTAGCTCCTCCCTCCAAAGTCCCCATCACTCAGTCCTGGCTTAACCACCTCACTGCACTTAACGTTCAACCTACTATCGTGGATTCAGCAAAATCTTTGGGCATAACCCTCGACTGCAATCTCAATATGCATGACCAAATCAGCAATGCTACGAAAGGAGCCAACTTCCAAATCAACACATTGAGAAAGCTGAAACCTTTCCTCCCTGCAAATGACTTCAGAACTGCAGTCCAAGCCCTAGTAATCCCTCGAGTGGACTATGGAAGCGTTGCCCTCTGTGGCCTCCCCTTATCGACTACCGCACCATTAAAAGCCTCTATTAATGCTGCCGCCAGACTTATCATGGGCTCAAAAAAAGGTCACACATCTCTCCCGACTTAAGATCCTTGAACTGGCTACCATACGAACCTAGAATACATTTGAACATCGCATGCATGACACACAAGGCCATACACCACAACTCACCCAGCTACCTCGCACAGAAACTGACAATCTTGGGTGGATCAAGAGCTACAAGAAGCACAGAAACCCTTCTCCTGAAACCCCAAAGATTCCACAAGAAGAAGACTTATAAATGCTCCTTCTCTGGGATGGCGCCCAGGATCTGGAATTCCCTTCCTCCGGAAATCAGACTTATGTCATCCACGGCTTCCTTCAAGAAAGAAGTAAAATCTCTCCTCTTAGCTAAGTTCACATGAATTTAGACTACGGTACTCTTGTTCTCATTATGTCTCCCCGAAAAACAATGTACAGTTGACCACCCATACACAGCTGCTACCTCACCTTGTTTCACATTTGCTTAATTTCTTGCTCATCTTTGCATGATATATTTTTTTGAACTTTTATTCCTTTATTTGCGTAGAGTTGACCACCTATACACCGCTGCTACCTCTCCTTGTTTTACATTTGTTCAATTTGTTTTGTTCATCTTTGCACTATATTTAGTTTAACTCGTTATCTGTTTTATGCCATCTGTGTGTAAAGCGCTCTGATACCCGCAAGAATCTTGTTCGCGCTCTATAAAACTTTCAAAGTAAAAATAAATAAAAGAAATATGCACATGATGTGCTACTGCAGAGATGTATTGCTTTCGGGCATCGTGTTAGACCCTGAGGTTTTGGGAAATTCCTGACTTTCTTTTCACAAATTCTTGAACATTGTCCTCTAACGTGAATCTTTTATGTACTGTTTAAAAAAATCTTTGAGAAAAGCATATAAAAAATCTACTGAAGACGGCTGGGCACAGTCGTTCGTTAAGCTCAAGTCATGGTCAGGGCCGGTCCTAGGCTGTGCGGAGACCTGGGCAGAAAGGGAAAGGGTGAAGGCCCTCTCAGACCATCCATTGGCACCATGAAGACAGGGTACAGTGTGACTAGAAGTGACTTCACTAGAATATCGTCTTTCAAATGGATATAAAAACAAACTGCATCAAAATCATATACCAACACCCTTAGGATATAGTACATTAAGTGGATACACATTACTGTTGTCACACCGCATGAAAAGCGATGCTCAGGTCTCCTTGAAATGGATATCTTACTTCAGTGTTTGTTGGAAGCATTTTTAGAGCAAGCACTCATTAAAATGTGTAGATACATACGTTGCCAGGATAAATGCCCCAACAATACTCAAATACGAAAAAACGGTGAGGGTAACCAGATAAGCACAAACAAAAACCAAATTCTTGTGTTCAGAAATTGTCCAATATTTATGATACGATGTCCGCTCTATACCTCATCTGGATCCACCGAAATAATCCAGTAACGTCCAAAATTGATTCAAAAACAGTTGAGGGAGCGACTGAGTTTAGTCATGAAATCACAAGGTTCACAAATGTGAATTCCCAAAAATGTTCTTTATTCAGTCTTGTTCAACAGAGATGACGATGATCAATTAATGGTGCATCTTCATTCTTTGGTAAATCAATATACAACATATACAGCCAACGCGTTTCGTCCACAGATGGACATCATCAGGGCTGTAATTACCAAAAACAACATAAAAAGAATGAATGACTTGTCCATACATAAATGATGAAAAATGAAACCAAATTCTACCAATGCATCAAAAGCATTAATAAGTACTAAGTAGACACCTGCCTATTTAACAATCTACACAGATCCAAGAACAATAGTATACATTCGACATTTATTATAATTATAGTCAACGATTTAAGCGTCCTCCCTCGAAGTCCTCTCACAATAACTATTCATAATGAAAAAAGTGTTAAGCCTACCTCCTATTAATATGTATTTTTCAATTGAAGATGAAGCCTTGTTTCTGTATTCGAAAATCCCACTGTAGTAAATCCTAATAGTAAATAGTTAATAAAAATTTTTAACCAATTATACCATTAAACCTGATACACGAGAATATAACCTTATATAGATCTAGAACACCCTATATTTTCACAAAATCCTAAAAGTAAAAGACACTTTCTATTATATATAAATCCATACATGATTAAAAAATGTTTAATGTTTGTGAAATCATTCCCATACGGTTTCACATAGGTTAACAGTCAAAAAACATAGGACAGAGTATTACATAAGAGACATGGCTCAATCACCTAATAACATGGAATTAAAGAATTCCCTATGTTCTAGTTCAAAAAATACGGCCTGTTTATAAAGGAACATCTTACCTGAAAATAATAATTATAACCAAGTCTTAGCCTGAACTTCCCCTTTCTTCTTTCCCAATTTTAATTCTTATTCTTTAAGTCACTGTAAAGTTGAGAAGATACATTTGTAAAAAACTGAACTGTTAACGGGAGGAAGCATAACACTGAAATCTCAATAGTTATGAGTTACATTACTGGAGAATGGAATTCTAAATCGACAGAGAAGGCAGAATCGTTCTATTAGTAAATATAAATTCTACATATATATTATTGTCTACCTATTAATTCGAGCCCCAAAGGGCCTATATATGTGATTAATGCACCTCACCTTATTTCCATGTATTCCACAAGCACTATTCCTATTCAAAAGACAAAATACAAAATAAACCTTAAAAGCAAGCCTATAGGAATAACACCTCGAACAATCAAGTTTAAGAAAACCATGTAATTGCAAACAGAGACTCTAACCTAACCAATTTCCACCTCACCTTGCATCAGTAAACAGATTTTCTCTTCTATTTCGGGGAGTCTCGGCAGGCGACATCGACATTATCGATGGACATATCTTTCCACTTTGATGTTTCGACGGGTTAATATGATCTTCTCTCCTTCAGAGTCCCATCTCTTGACATCCTACTCTCATGGTTACACTCCTTGTTTATCCCCACATTCCACTGTGAGGGACACATACATTTGCTTCCCACTGTCAGGGTCATATCTACATCTCAGAATCTGCTTCACCCCCTTCGAGTCACCTCCCAATTTCAAATTCACCGGTTTTATATCTCTTTCTCGAATCTCATCCTTTGCCTTAGAGTTACAGTTTTCCTTTAGATCCCTATCTCAGGGTTACATTATTTTCCCCTTACTTTGGGGTCACATCACTCAGCTAGTGTCACTTTGCTTGTTATCAATCTTTTAAGGCCACCACTCTCCACCATCTCTCCTGGTCTCAACCCTTCACATTCCTCCCTCGGAGTGTAATGCTAATCTGCTTTATATGCCCTCCTCCTCTTCACATCTTGTAGAATGCCCTAAGCCTCTCATTCGGTTGTGAGAGAGCGCAAACTGACCTAAATGTATGAGTACATCACACTTACCTGTAGTAAGCACAAATCATGAGGAGAAATGCCATGAGTGCTAATAGTATCTGTAATTATCTTCTGAATGTATAGCTAATGTAGAGATTTAAGTAGAAGTGGAACTAATACAGAAACGTGTGACACTATATGATTTTAGTAGATGTGATTATTTCTGAATTCATGTCGTGTAGCTGTTAAAATGTAAGATGGTATGTGGTTAAACGCAGAATGTGGTAGGCCTCAGGGCCAGAGCTAAAAGGGAAGGTGTTTCTTTTCACGACACAGATTGTATTAATGTTTTGGTCATTGCATTAAATGGGCCATGATTTTTAGAGATGTTTACTGAATAATAGAATAAGAGTATTAACATGCTTTAATTAATGAAGAAGTTGAATGCTATAATCATGATGAGAAATATTGTAGGCCTGAAATGTTTTAACATTGATTTACACGTACATGTCTGGGCTGAGAAATGTTGCAAGCTTTTTTTGGAAGTCTATGAGAGTTGGGTTCTTGGCTGCAGATATCTGTCTGCAAAGGAAAAGGGGGGATCCAATTATAAATGAATGAATAGAGGTCTGTTCAGTAGACGGCCCAGACATGGAGGAGGGTTCCGGAATGTTTAAGGGGTATCAGCGGGCCGGAGAAGAGTCTGAGAAGCAAGGTCAACTCTAACGTATGAGGCCCAATACAAAGCATCATGGAAAAAGCCAGAAGCTACACCACGTGAGGGGCGTCTCGCAAGGGGCGTCTCAAATGTTGTTGACTGTTTTGTATTAGGGACAGCACCCCTGGGTGGAGTTAGAGCAGATACCTGAGGACCCTTTAGAGAGCGGATGGGTAGGCAGAGAGGGGTCATGACTGGAGAACTATAGGTTTTCACCAAGAGACTTAGAGTGAGTGACTTCCCTTGGGGGTCATTCACTGCTGACACCTTTGTTAGGTTGGGACTTGGTTAAGTAGGGATACCATCTAGAGCAGGGTAGGGACAGCCTAACCTGTGTGTTTTCCTCCAACTTAAATGAAGGAGAGATATGCGTCAATGCTGATAGCTTTATTATTCTTAGAACTTGTGTTAGTGATTTCCGTTGCTCGTCTGAGGGCTTTCCGAGAGCACATGTATGTAATTGGACCTGTGTATCTCGTGAATCTCATTCTGAGATGCCTGTATTTGCAGCTTATCATATCCTTACAATAAACTTTTGAAAGCTAGAAGTTGTTTGTGATCTTTGGGAGCAGAGTCCTTTATTGGGTGAACTAACTTGCAGAGAGGGGCACTTTTTTTTTTCCTCCAAGACAGGCAACAAAGGTTCAGTCGACCAGATCGAGGTTTGGATCAATAGTGATGAGGTATCGATCAAAATCTCGCCCTTCCAGTTGGTAGCAGAGGATGGTTGCCTTCTTGAGGACGGTGACCTAGGCCAGGTTAGCTTACCCCAAGGCCCCTAGAGATCGATGATCGGAAGAACAGCCCGCTGAAGAAGATCCGGATGACGTGAGACAGAAAAGGCAGCAGTATCGGTCGAGAGTGAGTATAAAGGGTTATGCGTGTTAGATTGCGGTGTTTTGTATTGTATCTATGTTGTAATGTCTGGCGGAGTTGAATGCCTGTAGAGTGACTGTGGAACAGGTTGTGAGCGCGCGCAACCGGTGGAAATCTTAAGTTCAAGGAGAGCTTAAGTGGTTCGGGTGTATCGGACACCCAGAGTAATCGTCAACTAGTGTGAAGGGGGTCATGAGGTACCATTGATCACCCGAAAGACCGAGATAGGGGGACCGTAAGAGTGAGTGCGTGAGTAACGGACGCTGGTCGGAAGTTACTGTGTGTGTAAGCAACCTATCAGAGAGACGATAGACATTTCGTCAGTTGTGTTGACAATTACATATAGACTGTGGACGTACAGTCGAGAGAAGTGACCGCTTGGTCGGAAGTAGTCATTTTTCGGTGTATGAATGGGACGCATGCATAACCGGGAGACGAGTTGAGAAAGGAGGGGTGCTGCTGCGAAGCGGAGGAAAGTGACGTCAGAAAGTGTCGCGACGTGATTGGCCGACCGAAGAAAGACCGCGCCGTGATAGGCCAGCTAGAAAAGACGTCAGAAAGGGTCGCGACGTGATTGGCCGACCGGAGAAAGACCGCGCTGCGATAGGCCAAGCTAGCAAAGCCGCGACAGGATTGGTGGATTGTCATCAGGAAGTAAACAGAGTAGCGAGGCTGGATATTGTGCGCATAATTATGAAGTGTTTTAAATGGCTGAGAGCGGTGTTTAAAAAAGAGAAGCGGGGATCGTATGAAGGGGAAGAAGCCCCGCCGGAGGGTACGCCAGCTCGTTACATGGCAGTGAATGTTGGGCTGCATACGATCCTTTGGATATCAGAGTGGAGTAAGATTACTGAAGGAAATGAGGAACTGACGTTCCCGAAGTACGGGACGTTCAGATTAGAGGTGTTACATCGATTAAAATCAGTCATGACCTCAATGAGACCCTTGCCTAGACCGACCCAGTTTGAAGCTCTTGATGCATGGATTAGGGCAGCGCATGAAAAGAATATGAACAGACGACAAGAAAGGGTGAAAAGATCGGTAAGGGCAGTACAGGATGCCAGGTGGGATGCGGATGCTAAAAGATGGAGAGTGCATAACATGGAAGTAAATAAACTGTACCCAGTGTTAGAGGTGCCCGTAAATAAAAGCCCCCTAGAAGAAGATGATGAGAGCGAAACAGAGGACAGCCTGATAAACAGATTACTGACAGACAGGCCACCCCCGTATAATAGAGCAGGGGGAGAGGTCGAGCATACAGAAGGAGAAAAGGGGGGCAATGCAGGAGAGCATAGACCGCTTCCCAGTTCAGAGTGGGATCCTGAGGCAAAGAAAGAGCTGTCCCAGCCTAGTCAGGTGCAACAGGTAGTCGGGAGGTTTGTGGTACAAAGAGCGCCGGAAACGGAAAGCGCCACATCCTACGCATTACCAGATGCACTACAGGTACCTGTTACCATAGGTCCTATAATATCGATATATGACCAAGAGAGAGCAAGAGGGGAAGAACGGGTACGGAAGGACAGAGAAAGAGCAGAGAAGGCAAGAAGGAACGATACGATCAATTCCCCAAGTCAGATGCCGATACCGAGAGAGTGGAGCACCCCGATGCACACAGCAGGGGACCCAGGAGGAGATCCTGGGGGCCCTAGATGGCCAGTGGATCTGAGGGGATCTGGACGAAAATCCTTTCAAGAGCTAAATGAGTACATGAAGCAGTGGGATGAGGCAGTGAAGGCTCAAAAGAGCATCATAGCTGCGGAAGCTGAAAGGGAAAGTCAGGACAGCCGAGCTCGGACTCACTGCGGGGCTGGGGAGAGCAGCCCGGAGTGGGACTGTAGAGAGAGAGATAGTAGGGGAATCACCCATTGGGCCCGGAGTGGGAATAGAATAGATTTGGAAAACGGGGGCCCCGGGAGTGGAGGGGTGGCGCGCCCAATACTCAGTGAAGGGGAGAGGAGAGCGCAAGAGTACAGAAACAGCTTTAAGTGTCCACACTGTGTGCCCGGCACCAGAGAACTGAATGGGAGTTGTGAGAGGTCGCACCATAGTCCCTGTGATGACGGAAATGAGCGCAGCCCAGGGAATATGGGGAACCAGGAAGGATCGTATCAGATACTGAGCGATACTAGGCAAAGAGAGAGTAGAGACCAGAGGGAAAATAACAGAGAGGTGTGCGGTGAGAGGAGAGAAGAAGAAGAGAGTGGGCAGAGCAAGAGTAGGGGTAACAGGCCCGTGTTCCATCACCTTCCAAGATCGGATGGCCGAGCATGGGACCTGGAGAGATGGGAGCAAGGGAGGGCACCCATTAACTCTCCCGAGCCCAAACGTAGAGCTCGAAGTTGGGATGGTAGGGAGACCAGTGAGCCCCCTTCGAAAGACATATTGCGAGCTGAGATAAAAGCCAAGAGACTCGATGTCGCCAGTTTAAGGTCAGACCTGGATGATATGGTAGATGGTACCCTGCCTTTAGAAAGAATGGAAATGTATGAACAGGATGAAATACTGTATATGGCAAAGGACATTACTCGAAAAGCGAGAGCAGTCCATGAGAAGTTAGTCGAACTAGCAGGCAAATATATGGTGGACTTGTCAAGAACCAAAGCATTACAGGGTAACCACAGGCTACATTATACAGATCGAGACCTAGATGAGAGGAGAACGATTGGGCTGAAAACGCACATAAGGGAACTGATCGCTGGAATAAGGACATGGAGGGCACTAGATAAGTGGGAAGAGAGGTGGTCCAAGAAAGGGACCGGCAGGAGAAGCACGCTTGGTATGACACCAGGAGGACAGCAGGGAATAGAAGCTTACCCTTTGCGTGAAGTCGCAAATGGGAACTATGTACATGTCCCTTGGAGTAGGGGAGATTTAGCTGCTTTTACCACCTCCTTCCCCAAATTACGGGAAAACCCAGTGGAGTGGTACAAGCAAGTGGAGAGATTTGTAAAAATCTCAAAGGTCCTATGGATAGATCTGAACACGCTGTTTGACATTGTAGTACCAGGAGATCTGTGGACAGCATGCAAGGTTAGCGCTGAGTGGCCCACAACGGAGCCAGAGAGAGATGCTAAGACTAATGGGCCGTCCGAGATTGTGATGGCAAAATTCGAGAGAGTGATGACTTGGCTGAAAGAGAAAGTGCCAATGCAAGACATAGATTGGGTCAGAATAGACCGAACAAGACAGGAACCCAAAGAGACAGTCCACGAATATTACGAGAGATTGCTGAAGGCGTTTAAACAGTATAGCGGCTTGGATGTAATGGATCCAAAAGACATAGGGCAATTTGTGTCCAAGTTCGTCCTGGGACTGAGACCGGATATTAGTTTAATGATTCAGCAACACTCGATTTGTTGGCAAAGTAAACCCCTAGACGAAATACTGAGATATGCCAGGTACTGCTGTGATGAGATAGACTCCAAGGCTAAGAAACTAAAAGAAAAGTTGATGGTGGTACAGATGCAGGCAGCAGGAAAGGGGGGACAGCAGCAACAGCAGCAAGGGACAGGTACAGGAGGAAAGAAGCAGTACAGTCAGAACAAGGGTAATGAGGAGAGTTCCACCTTTAGACCCAGAACAGACATAGCTGCCTTGAAGAAAACGACTAGGTGCCACCAGTGTAACGAGGTGGGGCATTGGAAACGCGAGTGCCCCTACAATGTAGAGATAGGAGAGCAAGAGATAGAGGAGGAAGAGGTCCAGAGCGCGCCTACAAGAGGGGTGACGCCATACCAAGGAAAGGTGCTCAAAGGGGGGGCTCCTCCCCGAGCCCAGTTCCCGCAACCTCCTCGAGTAGGGACTATGGGTAAGACCTATAGACAAATGCCCCTGTTTGTAGAAGGGGAAGAGTGCTATTATGTGGACCCATTAACCGGACAGAGAGTGGAAAGAGAAGACTGCACCCTCGGGGCAGCCTTGGAGGTGGACCAGAGGGGACCCTATGTGGAAGCAGAAGTAGCAGGGTGCCCTACGACATTTCTGGTGGACACAGGAGCCACTAGATCCACGATCAGATCAGCTGCAGTTCCAGACCTGCCCATGTCTGGAGAGACCATACAGGTGGTGGGGGTCGCAAACAGGAGAATAACCAGCCAATTGACAGAACCGGTACAGGTGAAAATAGGGAAGTACAGCGATGAGCACCAGTTTGTGGTTTGCGATTCAAGTCCTGTGTGTCTGCTAGGAAGAGACCTGTTGTGTAAATTGAATTGTACTATATATTGTACACCTCAGGGAGTGGAGGTATTGACCAATGATGATGATGCAGACTTCAAAGTTGCAAACTCAAGAATATGCGTGGAGCTGTACCCTACTCTAACAGTAGATGAGCTCCCCTGGGACTTGAGAGAGACAGTGGCACCAGAAGTATGGGATTTCACTGGGGAAGAGATAGGATTGGTCAAAGGGGTGGACCCAGTGAAAATTGTAGTGAAACCGCATGCTGAGTTCCCAAGAACACCCCAATATAAATTGACTCCAGAAACGATTGCAGGCATAAAACCCGTGATCGAGTCCATGATTAAACAGGGAATACTGAAAGAAATCGTGGGTAGTCCATGCAACTCCCCGATTATGGGTCTGCAGAAACCAAATGGGAAATTTCGGATAGTACAGGACCTTCGAAAGATTAATAACATAGTCGTTTCGTGTTGTCCAGTGGTACCGAATCCATCAGTGATACTGTTTCAGATTCCATTCCAAGCTGAGTGGTTCACTGTGATCGATCTTTGTCAGGCTTTCTTTTCGATCCCTCTGGACGAAGAAAGCCATTTTCTTTTCGCATTTAAGCTGGAAAATCGCGTCCTAACATGGTGTCGTATCCCTCAGGGGTATACAGAGAGCCCATCGATCTTTAACCAGCTTTTGAAGAAAAATCTTGAAAGTCTAGTGCTGCCCCAGAAGTCAGTTCTGGTCCAGTACATAGACGACCTCCTCGTGGCGTCAGAAACAGAAGAAGCTTGCAGGGAGGACTCCATTGCTTTGTTAAATCACCTAGCTGCCAATGGGCACAAGGTGTCCCCGGGAAAATTGCAGTACTGCCTGACAGAAGTGCAGTACTTGGGACACAGAATAGAGAAAGGCAAACGAAAGGTGTCACCAGACAGGATAGAGGCGATCATGAAAATGAATGCGCCTAAGACACAGAGAGAGGTCAGGATGTTCCTAGGGATGGAGGGTTATTGCCGACAGTGGATCGTGAACTTTTCACTGAAAGCAAAGCCCTTGCAAAAACTGACGCACAAGGAGGTGAGCGATCCGGTACCATGGGACAAAGACTGTTTGATGGCAT